>NC_071397.1:98118264-100705764 GCF_022682495.2 Desmodus rotundus
GGTGGAGGCGCGAATGACCAACGCGACCTTATGGCTTTTCCCTGAGTTAATATGGCTGCGGCCGGCGAGCCTTGGTCTTGCGGGTGAGGAAAGGAGGCTAAGCTTTCCCTAGGCTTTGGCCACGATCCTGTCAGCGATGGCGCTTCGGTCACGGTTCTGGGAGGTGCTGTCGGTTTGCAGGAACCCGGGTAACTAATCTACTCACTTCTCTGAGATTACTCCCTGGGGCCTGCACAGTGAAGTGCACGCGCAAGTCGTCTTTTTTGTCCAACACCCCCCATGGAAGGGTGAACGAGCTAACAGCACTGTGAGGACAGTCGCAGAAAATTAGGGGCCAGGTTCTGAGATGACTACATCCTGCGGCCAAGCATACCTTTTGTACCTTCGTGCCTTCCGGGGCGCGAAGATGGGGGGCAGTGGATGGGAATGTTCGTTTTGTCCGTATTCGTTATCTTTGAAGGCCCACC
The DNA here is from genome assembly GCF_022682495.2 of Desmodus rotundus. Classification (NCBI taxonomy): domain Eukaryota; kingdom Metazoa; phylum Chordata; class Mammalia; order Chiroptera; family Phyllostomidae; genus Desmodus; species Desmodus rotundus. Next base: position 98,118,732 of record NC_071397.1, read on the forward strand.
TGGTCGTGTCCATTCTTAGGGCGTGGGGTCGCAGCGCTCTCAACCAGTTCCAAGCCAGAGGTGAAGCCTGAAGTGGACCCTCTGGGAAATGAAGCTGTTGCCCCGGAGTTCACCAACCGGAACCCCCGGAATCTGGAGCTCTTAGCCGTGGCCAGGAAGGAGCGGGGCTGGAGGACAGTGTGGCCCTCCCGCGAGTTCTGGCACAGGTAATTAACTCTGCTCGTTATCGCCCGACAGAGCAATGCACGCTGCCCTACGCGTTGTTTTCCTCAGTTCATTCGGGGCCAGGCCCTGCTGCGGACTCTCTCCTAAGGAAGCTGAGCTGCGGCCGCGGGAGGAGGGGCTCGGGAGAGAGAGGGGCCGAAACACAGCGAGTAGGTGTCAGGGAGAGAACGCAAGGAGGGTGACGGTGGAACGGGGGGCTGGGTGCCTGCTAAAGCCCCTCTGAAAGGCAGGAAGAGGCCCAGATTCCTGCCTAGAAGAGCATTGCCAGCAGCGGCCACAGCAGGGTGGGTGTGAGCTTGGGTGCGTGAGGCTCTCCGTGGACAAAGGCGTGGATGGTGTAAGATGAAAGTGGAGAGGTGGGTAGGATACAGATCGTTAACTTTGTAAACCGGAGTTAGCACTTCAGACTTTATTTTCACTGCAGTGAGAAACTGTGAGAGGATTTCAAGGTTGAGCCTGAATTAAAAATCATTCTGGTTAAGGGAGAACGCAGTTTCAAGGGGCGAGGGTAGAAGCGAGAAGACCGTTTAGGAATCTCTCTGTTATACAGACGGTTATTTATTGAACGCTTTCTGTTTGCCAGGAACCGCGCTAGAGGCTTCATATGCAGTTAAGTCTTTGATCCATCTTACAGTTATTTTGGCGTCAGCTGGAAGATAAAAGCATAGAGTTCAGTTTATCTTTACCCAGTGTGGGGACAGCAACTTAGTTTTACCGCCTCAAATCCTTTTTGACGTAGGTGCTGCGTAAATATATCTCCGCTCTCAGACACCCCAAATTTCTCTTTGATGTTTGAGGTTAAGTGGAAGTGTTTGGTTTATTTATCATTGAGGATAGCCTCATGAAGGCAGAGGAAGAACACCTTTCCCAAGTAAAATCCAGTAAATGAACACGATATTTAGGCATGTATCCGCCCCAGGTCGCTTATTCTTAGGACTCTTTCATGATTTTACTCTCCTCTCCTCACTTAGGTTGCGAGTTATAAGGACTCAGCATCACATAGAAGCACTTGTTGAGCGTCCCAATGGCCAGGCTGTGGTCTCTGCATCCACACGTGAATGGGCCATTAAAAAGCACCTTTACAGCACCAGAAGCGTGGTGGCCTGTGAGAGCGTAGGGCGGGTGCTGGCAGCACGGTGCTTAGAGGCGGGAATCAACTTCATGGTCTACCAGCCGACTCCGTGGGAGGCGGCCTCAGACTCGGTATTTTTGTTTTCTTGTCCTCATTTAATTGTGTTCATCTTGACATTAGAAACTTGCATAATAACAATAGTTCCGTAGTTCAAGCTCTTCATGTGTCAGACTCTGAGGTGAGTATCCCCACGAGCATCACCTGTCCTCATCCTCCCAGCAGCCCAAGGGGCAGGACCAGTGTTCTGGGCTCTGTACGGAGGCCGGCAGCCCAGCGTCATCGTGGGGGAGGTTTCAAACTCGCCGTGGCTGCTTACGGCCACGATGTCGACCGTTCTGCTTCCCTGTTCATATACTAACACCCTGTCTGTATAATTTGGAAATGCTGCGTTCGACATTCTCCCTTTTCTAATCTGTGTCGTTACTCAAAGGTCTCTTTCTGAAAAGCTGGTATAGGCGGGGAGTTAGCAAAGAGCAAACCAGGCGTTTGCTTGTCTTTCTCTTAGGAAGCGGACTATTTATCGTCAGCTTGCTTGTGGTAAGGTGATTTCTTTCATCCTTTCCTGTTTTTCTGATCTTTAAAACCAGATGCAACGACTGCAGAGCGCCATGACAGAAGGCGGCGTGGTGCTGCGGGAGCCTCGGAGACGGTATGAATGAGAGGGAGGCCTCCTCTGGAACGTGTGAATATCAGGTGTCAGCGCTTCCATCCTTTGGGAGGGAGCATCGGAAGAACAGCCAACTCGGAAGTGTTATGTGATGATGTAACTGCAGAAAGATCAGCCCCTCCTTCCCTTGTGGGTGTGGGGCTCACCTCTTTGGGGGTGTCTGAGGAAAGTTGTCACCAGTTATAATTAACTTTTGAAGTTCAAGTTAAATGTTTATACGTTAAAGAATAAAGGCATATTCTGAACTCCTAAGTTCTGGTCAGAGGAGATTTCTTCACTTTTTCAGCTTGCTCTGGCGAGCGTGCACCTAGGAGGTTCACGCAGAGCGCTGGCTGCCGTGTCCAGCTCGTGGTGGGCGATCTGAGCGGCAGCTGATGCCCCTCGGGGTGTGGAGGCGGTTTTTCAAATACGAAATATCAGTATCGGTTTATTACAAACAGTAACGTGCAGATAAAAGGGACAAGTTCTAGCCTCCGTGGGGCTCCCGGACCCTCGCGGGCAGAACCTGATTGGAAGGGTGAAGGAACGCAATGAGGTACTGAAAACGGAGGTGGGAGTGGACAGGGTGAGTGTATTCTGAATTTGACATGAAGTGAACACTCGTCAGACAAGAGATGAAGCTTGGGGCGCGTTCGGGTTAACCAGAAGCTGGAGAAGGGTGGGTGGCGATCACGCAGTTCTCTTAAAGGTGTTGATTAAATCGAGTACGGTGTGCAGAGGGAGAACTGTAAGCAGGTAAGGTGGCTTCTGGAGCATTTCCCTCTGGTTATTAAACGTGTAGCCAATTATATGGACGTGAAATAACATCATACTGTCAGTCTGGGCACTCAGCCTGTTTTTTAAAGAAAACAGATACGTATGCACCAGCACTTCTAAAAAGTGTAATTGATCCTGAGAGGCCTTCGGAACGCGATGGCTTATTCCCCTTTTGATCGATAAATACCCCAGTGAAGACATTTAAATGTGTACGTGATAGTTCTGCTGTTTTCTTGCCTCACCCTAAAGACTGGAGCACCTCACTTTTTTTTTATGGAGTTTATAATGAATATATTTGTATTAAACAAGCTTCATGGATTCTATCTTTTGCAAACTAATTCTATACATTATTATTTCTCTTTTTTCTACATTTTTTTTCCACATTTTTTTGTTGTTATTCAAGTACAGTTGTCTCCATTTTCCCTCACTTTGAAAGTCGTGGTTCTCTAGAAGGCTGTTCGATCGAGTCCAGACTTCAAGGGAGGATATAAAAAAACCACGGCAAGGACGAGTGGCTGTGGAGATCCGTAATGGCAAAATAGGGTTCGCCTGCCGATGCTGTGGGTGGGGACTTTTCCCTGCAGGGAAAATCATTGTTCTAGGTATCTCATTGCATCGCGGATTCCTTCAGTTTGATTGGCACTTCGTGGAGCTCCATATGGCCTTTGACACAAGGCATTAAAGACAGTGACGATGCCGCCTTGGCCGGTAGCTACCTGGGCCAGAGCGCTGCCCCCACACTGCAAGGTTGCAGCTTGGATCTCAGCTCAGGGCGCGCACAGGGAACGACCAGTGAATGCATAAACAAGTGGAGCCACCAAATCGATGTCTGTCCCTTCCCCTCTGTCTCTCTGAAAGCAATCGGTCAATCAGTAAAAGGACAATGATGATGCAGAGGAAAATGAAGAAAAGATGGGGTGTAGGGGAGGGGATGGGGACACACCAATACCAGCAAGGATGGTGGGGTTGGGGAGAAGTGTTGATTTAGGAAACAGGCAAGGTGTGGTCACTTCAACTGCGGGGGGGGGGGGGGGGGGGGGGGGTGCCCCACCCCCACCCCCCAGGGTGCGCCTGCATTATCTGCTTACTGCACTTCAGGGGCTGTTCCTGACCTGGTTTTATTTTTTCAGGCTCTACCTTCTCAAGCCTCAACATTCTAGGTCTGCGTATTTTGTGTTTTGTCGTAACCACAAAGAAACTGAGGCGGAGCAAGTAGGTGGGCTTTGACTGCAAAGGCGAGTCTAAGGGACTCTTACCCTAGCCGGCACACCAAACACCTAAGAGCAGGCAGGAGGTGCGTGGCCGGCCAGCAGCCCAATCGGCAGGCTCCGGGGGGGGGCGCGGGGGCGGCCCGTTTTCTGCGCGAGCCCTTTAAGGCCAGCGGCGCGGTGGAAGCGCGTGGCCGCTTTGGGTGACCTCGGCCGAGCTGCGTGGCTGCGTGACCATGGACGTGGGCGCCGACGAGTTCGAGCAGAGCCTCCCTCTGCTGCAGGAGCTGGTCCTGGGCGCGGACTTCGTGGGTAAGGCGCGAGGATCCGGCGTTGTCTCAGGGGCCCTCTGGCTGGGAGAGCCAGCGAAGGGTGTGGTGTGGGCGGGACCAGTCGGAGAGGTGAGGCCCGCTGGCTGGGACACTCGCTAGGCCTCGGGAGGCTCGAACCGAGAGGCTCAAACCGAGAGGTTCCTTTTAGGCCTGGGCAGGGGCATGCCAAACAGCATTTACCCCCTTGGTCCAGGTGGAGCCGAGCCCAAGGAACTGGCTTGTCCTTGTTTTGGCTCCCTCCGCTGCCCCTTTTTGAACTCACCTGGCCTGATGAGCACAAAGAAGGTGAGCGGAGTAGTCATTCTGCCGCCTGCAGCGTTTGCAGCGTGAAGAGCTATGGTAGGGGTCTGGGCCTGGGGACTCTGGTCTTTTTTGCCTTCCCTGCAGGTCTGGACATAGAGTTCACGGGCCTCCGCACCAACCTGTCCAGGTCTCAGCAGATCAGGTAAAGCTACAGCTGTCCTAGAGCTGAGCAAGAGAGGTGTGCACCTGTGCCCCTCTGGGTGGCACCCTGGCCACATCAGCATTGTTCCTCAGCAAGCACCTGTTGGCACTGGGCGGGCAGGACACCATTTTTACGTGGGACCCTGGGGACCTGGCCTTGCCCACTGAGCGCTAGGAGCATTTCCCAGCGGGAGCAAGGCAAAACGGTTGAGAGGCTCTGGTCGGGCGCAGAGGCCGGGGCCTTGCTGCCTGCCTTTGCCAAGGAATGAGATGCCGGTGTTTTCACAGCCTTTTCGACTTGCCCTCGGAGTGGTATCTAAAGACCCGTCAGAGTGTTCAGCAGTTTACAATCTGTCAGATTGGTGAGTTTGATCTTCAGCTGTTGGTCACGAATTACTAAGAGAGGTACTTGTACTTTTACTGTCTTTGTGTTTCTGGGGTTTTTCCCCCAAAGATTATATTTATTTATTTATTATTTATTTATTTATTTATTTTTAGACAGAGGAGAAGGGAGGGAGAAACAGAGGGAGAGAAACATTGATGTGTGGTTGCCTCTCACACGACCCCCACTGAGGACCTGGTGCGCAACCCAGGCATGTGCCCTGACTGGGAATCGAACCAGCGACCCTTAGGTTCGCAGGCCCACACTCAATCTACTGAGCCACACCAGCCAGGGATGTTTCTTACTGATCAAACAGCTTTGACATCTTCCGAAGAACCCAGCTATCATTTTGTATGCTTGTTTGGTTTTTAGTCGCGTCACACGTGTCGGGCCTGACACGTTGGAATAAACAGAAATCAGTTCAGCAGCAGAATTTCCATGCCTAAATACGTCAACACTAAGGAGCCTGTACCATCTTTCAAGGAAAGATGTGTATGATTTTTGTCTAGAGAAAACTTATGCAAACAAGACCATCCCGCACACATGTTGTTCTGCATCTTTTTGTTCTCACCAGTGGGTTTAGAGATCTTTCTAGACCCCACCTGCAGACCTACTTTTGTTCACTTTTAGCAGTTGTGTTCCGAACTATGAATGCATCTACATACTCAGCTGCCTAATGATGCAAACTTTGGTTACCGTCCGTGATAAAGCAAGGCGCGCTCAGTGAGTGCGTGAATAAGCCAAGCGACAAATCCGTGTTTTCCTCTCTTCCTTGGTCTCTCGCTCTCGAAAACCAATACATTAAAAACAAACACAAAAGTCAAGGTCGCAACGACTATCTTAGTATTTATTCTTTCCTGTACTTCTGTGAGCATATGTGTTTGGGGTACTTCAAGCAGTGGAGTGGCAGAGTTAAAAAGAGTGTGTGTCAAAAAGTATGGCTCTCTGTCGCCAACCTATTCCTCCTCCTACCAGACACCCACAAAGTTCAGTGACTCACACTGACAGCAGTGAATGTGCCTGTTCCCCTCACTCACACTGGCTATTGTCATCTTGACTTCTTTTGTCCACCCAGTAGAGGAGAAATGGTGCAATTGTTAAATTGATTCCCGTTTTTAATGCAGGGTCAACAGACTTTTTCTACAGGGCTATACAGTAAACGTATTAGGTCGTCCAGGCCATATGGTCTGTTACGACTACTCAATGTTGCCATTGTTAGTGGGAAATCAGCCTTAGATAGTATGTAAATGAATGAGCGTGGCTGTGATCCAATAAAACTTTATTTATAACAACAGGCCTTGACCGATTTTACTGACCCTTGCTTTTCCTGTGAATGATGGTGGACATCTGTGTGTTTTGTGTTGCTCCGTGTCTTTGTCCTTTTCTATTTCTACTGTGGTTGTTTTACTTGATTGTAAGACCTCTTTGAAAAGTGTGGGAAATAGTTTCTATTGCGCTCCCCCTACTTGGAAGTCTCTTTCGCTTTGTATATGGTCTTTTTAACAATACAGACACGTTAAAGCAATTAAATGTATAAATCATCATGGTTTTAGGTGTTTCCTTTGGGTGGTTTTGAAACTTTAATAAAGTGTCGATTTAATGTGACTTCTGTTGGAAAAAGCATCCACAATTATATTTTAGTCATTTCAGCGTAACAGTTTGACAGCTCATATTTTGAACCCGTCTTGTCCTCCTCCTCCTCGGTTATCTTCTTCTAAAGCCCACACAGTTTTCCGAAAGCAAAGTACTGTTCAAAATGCTTTGCTTTAGTACAATAGTTAACTCCCGTAGCCCTTCCTTGGCACTCATCTGCCCTGCTCTCGTCCTCTAGGACTGTCTGTGTTTTCCAGCATTGAAGGAGAGTCAAACAAGTAAGTATAAAGTCCTTCGCAAAACGCGTGGCTCCTCTCCACCTGCTCCCCCCAGATGCTGTTCAGGCTCTGAACTACTTTGGGCCTGGACGCCCCATATCCCCCCCTCTTCTGTGCCCTTGCACTTGCTCCCTTCCTTGAAGACTCTGGCTTGTCCTTCAAGTCTCTCGAAGCAACACCTTTTCTGGGGACCCTTCCTGCCCCCCTGCCCTGCACTTACACACTCCTTTCCCTGATTCCGTTGTCACCTGCATGCCCCTTCGGGATAGCCACAAACACCGCGTTACATGGGGGCGATGATGCTCCCAGGCACTCACAGTCAGCGGGGATTCAGGACGGCAGCCCCACTGGGCTCAGCCATGGGGGGTGAAGGAGTTAGACCCTGTTCTTCAAGGGCGGGGTCTCTGCCTTTTTTTTGTTGACCCCCAAGGCCAGTAATAGTACTGGAAAGAGCCCATATTTAAATGCTTCTCAAGTGAGAGGAAGAGCGCTCTCTGAAGCCAGCTCTGAGCCAGATCTTTAAAAATGCATTTGGCTTTTTCTCCTTATGTTTACTTTTTTTCAATAGGTACGTAGCCCATTCATATAACTTCTTTCTCTTCCCTACAACGTTTGGGATTTTGGACTCGGAATTCTCTTTCCAGGCTTCTAGTGTTCAGTTTCTGAATCAGTACGGCTTCGACTACAACAAGGTTTGGCCCTGCAGGAGGGAAGCGGGGAGGTTTGAAGGGGAGCTGGCCCACGTGGTCTCTGCATCCCATTTCCGGCCCCCTCACGTCCACGCGAAACTGGGAAAGCTTTCTCTTCACTCTGCTCCCCAGCACAGAGGAAGACACCACTTAGACTCCTTGTCTCTTCCTGTCTCTAGTTTCTCAAAAACGGAATCCCCTATATGAACGAAGAACAGGAGAAGAAAATCAAGCACAGCATCCTGACCGGGAACTGGAGAGTTCGCAGGTAGAGCCCATTTCTCCGGGTGCTCGGCGGGTTTCTCTGCAGCTGGCGCTTCTCTGCATCTCCTATGGATATGCTCGCTCCCTCTGCGGGGGCTGGGGAGCCTTCTGCGGCCTGTGCTCCGTCCAACACCACCACTTAGAGTGCTGGCGATTCCATTCCCACGCCTGGAGTAGAGAGACCTCTCCCTGCATTGGGGGTGAGGTCAGTGTTCAAAAATGAAGAGAAAACAGAAAAAGAACTACTTCTTAAATTGGTTCTCAAGGAAGCAGGAACTCCACTCCAGGCGGGGGGAGGATGGCTCTGGTGGACGTAGTGTGAGATGGTACATTGGCCTTCAGTGTGACCTCAGGGATCTTTCAGGGTGCATCACAGGCAACCTTGACCATGCCAGCCACAGGCCTCAACTTGGAGCCTGCTGTGTTCCCTGAGGGCAGGATTTCTGCCTTTTTTCCCTGGGCCCCAGTGCCAGAGGTCATACTTGAGCCCCTGCCCTCCCATAGAGCCAGGCGGGCTGGGGGAGGGGGTGGTGGGTGAGTGGCCCATTGGGTGGCAGAAGGGGAGGCCTCAGGGTCCCAGGCCGGCCCCACCTTCAGTCGTCTGCTTTCGAACCAGTCAGTGAAGCTGTTCATGCCTTCATCAGGAAGCGGGTTAAACGAGACAGCTTTTAACTCAGGGATGTTGTGGTTAGTTATTCAGTCCAGCTCGTGATCTTACGTAATGTTGGAGTTCTGGTTTTGTTCTTTTTTTAAATCCTCGTTTGTGGTTTTCACACCAAAATGTGGCTTTTTGTAAGGGAAAAAAAACAATTTGAATTTTTAACCTTCTGTTATTTTCAAATGTCGGAGAAAAGTCTTTCCGTATCTCAAAATAACATCATGTTCTTGTATTTCTAAGACAGGAGTCGTTGTACTTCCCCGCGTTCCTGCCTTTTCCTTAGCCACCCAGACGGTGCCTTCCCCCCGAGCACGCGTTGGAGAGACAGGCCTGAGAGTAGTGCGGCGTGTGGAGTGGCTGCCCGTGCCTTTTCCTCCTTTTCCTCTGTGTGTCCTAGCGAAGCAGAGAGGGGGCACCTTCTCCCGTGACCGTGTGGGAGAGGACAGGCCAAGTGCTCGGCTCCCTGTGGCAGGACGAGACTCGGAAAATAAACGGTCATTTTTGGGAGTGTTTTCCTGCCAGGATCACACATTAAGCCTGGAGGCCGCAGAAGCCGCTCCCATGGTGACATCGCTTCAGGGTGGCCTTCCTCCAACGTGTCCGCTTTCCTGTGCCCATTCGCAGTTCTCTGGATAAGGACCAAATCAAGGTGGTGATTGACGAGGTGACGCGGTGGCTGACCCTGGCAGAGGAAGGCGCCTGCATGACTCTCCCTGGCATCACTGGTAGGCAGGCGGCTGCCCCCAACCCCCCTCCCGGCCTGAGGGTGTCGCTCTGGTCACTGTCACACACCCCCTCTGCTCCCTCGTGTCACTCGCCCCGCCGACGTGTGGTCCTCAGGGTGAGGCACAGCGCTGACCACAGTTCGGGAGTCAAAGGCGTTTTGACCTATTTTGAACTTTAATGCTGAGGAAGTGAGGTTCCCTTCGGAGCCACCCTTTCACCCCAATTCCGGTGCCCTGTGCACTTGTAGTTGGCTCCTGTCGATTCCCGAATTTTCCCCCCACAGAGCGATGCGGAGTCACGGCACCCAAGCACTAGATTAGTGAGTGGGCCTCAGGCCAGGTCTGTGGGCCCCAGGGGCCCCTGAGACCTTTTCCAAGGGGACCATGAGGTCAGAAGTATAGTCAAAATGTCACTCAGCCAGCACTTGCCGTTGTCACTGTGCCATTTGCACTGGTGGTATCAAAGCCCAGGTGTGTGAACCTGTCGGCAGCGGGGCACAGATTGAGGCGTAGCATCGACCTGCTGGTGGGCAGTGCGTTCTGTTAAAAACGATGTCCAGTTTTACTTAACTCCCTTGGTAAAGAAGTAATCATTCCTTTTTTTTTTTAAAGATTTTATTTATTTCTTTTTAGAGTGAGGGGAAGGGAGGGAGAAAGAGAGAGAGAGAAACAACCATCGGTTGCGTCTCGCACGCCCCTAGCGTGCGACCTGGCCTGCAATCTAGACCTGTGCCCTGACTGGGAATCGAACCAGAGCCACACTGGTCAGGGAAAGAAGTACTGATTTTATTAAGTCTCCATCTTTGCTCATCTTTTTAAACATTCTGTGTGTCAGCACGAGCACGGAAGCGAGTAAGTGTGCGTGACACATCGTGGCTGTGTGCCAAAGCGTGGTGGCTGTCTTGAAGGAAAGCACTTGTGTACGTTTTTGAGTTGAGAGCTGAATTAGCTGCCTTTTTCCAGCATTATTTTTACTTAAAGGAATTTACTCGGGTTATTTTGACGTGGGTATTTTCACTCATTTTTTCAAATGAAAAAAGCAAGTCTGTTTCTTCAAGTAGCAAAACTCGCAGTGTTTGCTAGTGATACGGTTGGAGCTTACGATCAGAAACTGGAATTGGGCCCCTGGCCAGGTGACTCGGTTGGAGCACCGTCCCATGCACCAGAAAGTTTGCAGGTTCGATCCCCGTCAGGACACACACCTAGATTGTGGCTTTGACCCCCCAGTAGGGGTGTGTACAGGAGGCAACCGGTCACTGTTTCCTTCTCCCCCCCTCCCTTTCCCTCTAAAATCAGTAAAACATATCCTTGGATGAGGATTAAAAAAGAAACCAACTGTGATTTTGGAAGACTTGAACCTTCACCATGAGCGTGCCAGCTCTGAGACCTTTCTGACGAGGTCACGGGCCATGTTCACAGGCGTGTCCAGTTGCTGCACTAGGGTGAAACATGTGCACACCGGAAGGCCTGCATAACGTGGCACACCGGTGTTCTCCACATAACCGACGCGCGATGTTACCTGGGCAAAAGGAGAATGGGCTTAGTACTTTAAAGGAAAACTGTACCATCTTAAATTTAAGGTATAGTTTTAATTTCTAGCAGGTGGCAGTCGTTAGCTATGATTGACACACACAAAGACTCCTTGGGGTCCTCAGGGGAAGAGTGGCCGACCCAGCGACACACCTGTAGACACACCGGGCTGGCCCTGCTGCATGCACTCGGCACTTTGGTGCACCTGAGAGCTGCTTTTCCATCTCACCCTCCTATTAGCGGCTGTCTCCCTCCAGCCTCTCTTGAGGGGAGGATGGACCGAGGGCCCAGGGTCGGCGGGGCTGTGTACAAGCCTTGTGTCCCTTGCTGTAGGCTTCCAGGCCTTTGCAGTCCAGCTGGTGTTGAGGCAGGCCCTCCCTGGCATCTGGACAGTGCGGACAGACCGCGGGGTGAGTTCTCCCTGCCATGGGGCACCCCGGCCGCTCCACCCGCTCTCTCCTGCGGCCACAGCTGGCCCCTGGGAAACATCTCTCTCTCCCCACCACCCCTTCCCTTTCAAGGTGAAGAACCACATCTTTGGCATCATTGCCAGGATTCGGGGCACTTGTCCCTCCTTTCCGTTTCAGGTGACAGTGAAGAAAGTGAGCAAGCAGCATCACTGGTATCTTGGGAGCTCCTCCTGTGACCGAGAGAGCTCTTGGAAGGAGAAGCTGCTTCTCTCCGCGAGGGGTTTTTCCGTGTTTTTCCAGATGCTGGTGAAAGCCCAGAAGGTAGGAAAAACGGCTCTTTTCTTGGTCCGTAGCTTCTGATAGTCTTCTCCATTTCTGGCTATCACACGGGTGGGACCCCCGACAGTAAAATAAGGTTCCTTGAGAGAAGTGATTCCTTCTTGTTGACAACTGGCTTTGTGGATCTAATTTGCTTTCACCAACTCAAGACAGATTGATTTGAGGAAAGACTGTCCATATGAATTATTACTTCTCCTTCGCTCCTTTCAGGCACGTAGGTACTGTGGTACTGATTGACCTAAAACTACTTGGGGGACTGAGTGCTTATCTGTTTTGCAATTTAGATTTCCAGTGTAGCCCTGGCCTCACGTCCCCCCTACTCACTGCTTTTCTGGGATTTAAGCAATCAGACTACTTTTCACAGGAGTGGGAGGTGGGCGGGGATGGAATTACCACGTGGCCACAGCTTCAGTGGGTTCTAAAGCTACGCCCTCAACAAGAGACTATTAGTCTGTGGTGTCTGTTTATTAGTCTATTGTGCTTAAAGTTTCACTTCCCTCACCTGTCGATTTCCCCCAAGCAGCCCTTAGTGGGGCATAATATGATGATGGACCTGCTGCACCTCCACGAGAAGTTCTTCAGACCCCTCCCAGGTAGGGGCACACCTGTCGCTCTCCTTCCTCTGATCTCAGTTTGCCACCTGGAAGGGGACGGGCCCAGAATCCTGCTCTGGGAGGAGCCGCAGGGCTCTGCAGGGCTCAGGCCCGCGGTGCCCTTTACCGTCCCCCCCGCCCTGCCCCGCGTGGAGGGTCAGGGGACTTTCTCACCGGGAAGACCCTACACTTGAACTGACACTCCTGCCCCCACAGGGTGTGCAGAGGGTGTGCAGTCTCACTGCAGGAACCTCGGCAAAGTCGGAAATGGGTGACAAGCCACCCGTGATCTTAGCTCTAGTCCCGACACTTGCCTTTCCTCTGTTGTGAGTTCTTACACATTTGGTCACACTGTGTATTTGATTTTATATTTGGCTTTTTTCCCCTCATACCAAAAGCATTTACTATGCCGCTAACGCACTGAATGTGACTCTAAGGGCTGGGTGGCCCTGTCTTACAGCCGCAGCATACTTTCCCACGACGGTCGTGCCGTGCCGCCGTTAGGAGCCCCGGTCGAGTCCTCACGCCCCCTTGTTCTGCGTGTGTTCTCGAGCGAGTCACATTGACACCTGTCCTCAGTCTCCGTGCCGATAAAGTGCGGTGTTCATCGCGCCGATATCATAGGGTGGTTTGGGATCAACTGAGCTAATAAAACATACCCAGGGCACTCCTGTAGGGCGACGGGGGGAGGAGGTCCTTTCTAGGAGAAGTCGCCCCCAGAACGAATGGACAGAGCACCTCGGTTTGAGGATATCCAGAGAATTGGAGAATGAGGGGTAAAGTTAATAATAATAAGCACGCGCTCAAAAACTGAGCAAACAGTGAAGCGAAAGTGCTGGGAGAACCAAGCTGCAAGAAAGGAGGTCGCTGGAGACTCAACCCCACAAAGCCCCTCGAGTCCGGCGTGTGGGCGGCTGTGGGGCGGGCAGCCACTAGTTAAATACCTAAAGCTGGGTGACCGCCCGCTGGTGCCAGTCTGCTGCTTGGAGATGAGGGTGACACCAAAGGGAAAAGGGGAGCCAGCAGCCACCTTTGGGGAGTAGGAGCTGGGCGGTAGGGAGAAGAGCACACATGGAAGGCTGTTTGGGTTGGTTTTTGCAGTGAACCCCTCTAAACCACACGCAGGTGCACTTTTGATAGACATGCCCACTGAGAGCTAAAAACTGATTGGGCACTTGACTCTCGCTGTAATTTTAGTTGTTTTTTCCTCTGAACCGTCATTTACAAACCGTGGTTTCATGTCTGATTCCCAATAACACCTCTTTCTCCTTTTTCCATCGGCTGGAACTTTGCAAACTACGTTAGGCAGTGTTGGCAATAACAGCATCCTGACTCTGACGAAAACCACTTGGCTTTTCGTACTGCAAACGGTGGTGGCAGGTTGGGCTGAGCTGTGGGAAGCCTTGATGATTGATTAGGAGCAAGGAGGTTTTCCGTTCCTAGTTTGTTTTATTTATTAACCAGTTGGAGAACTTTCCTTCTCCTTTTGCCGACAAGCTCACTTCTGACTTTCCTGGCCTTTCCCTGCAGAGAGCTACGATCAGTTCAAGCGGAACATCCACAGCCTATTCCCTGTCCTCATCGACACTAAAAACGTGACAAAGGACCTATGGAAGGTAAGGAGTGGCACTGCTTTAGGTTTAAGGGGTGCTCTGTCCCAGGAACACAGCGCTCTCTCTCCTTAAAAACTGTTCCGTGAACCCTGGTTGATTCTCATATTTACAGCCAGTATCGGTTCCCTTTTCTATTGTGGCTCCTCTGCGTCACTTTAGCTTACACAAAACTTTTTTCCTTTCCTCATTCACGTTTGTGTGCTCATGTAGATGGGGTCACAGAACATGTTCTAGAGCTTGACACATACCTAGTATTTGCGACACGTTTTAAGGGCGTCAGGATTGGGAGCAGGGATGCCTCTTGAAAAATCTTGAGAAAACATCTCTACTGAGCCGTAAGGCCCTGGGTTTTCAAGCCTCACAGCCCATTAAGGTCACGTGGGAAGCTAAATCCTGGCACCTGGGCCCTACCGGCAGCCTCTCTGGTTTAGAGGGGCAAGGGTGGGACTGCTGAAGCTCCCAGGTGACTTCAGTTGTGCTTCAGGGGGAAGTGCCCAGCTGACCTGAATGCTTAGAAATTAAACTGAGGAACAGGGAGAGAGGAGTGGGATCGGGGTTTTTGAGCCTCAGGCTGACCACTCGAAGTTAATGACCCGGTCAGGGAGCCGCGGAGACGAGAATGGGCGGCTCGGCGTGTGCGAGTGGAGATGCGCCTCTTTCATACTTCACGTGTCTCTAGCGCTGGTGGCGTTCTGTGAGGCTGCTTGTCTCCGTGGACCTGAGTCCCGGGGACAAAGGGGCGGGATGTGGGGCCGGTCTCAGGGAACCCATGGTGCTTCTTTCCACCCAAGACGAGACGGACTCTAGGTCATGGGGGCCTGGCCTCTCCCAAGGCCCTCTGGTCCTTAGAGTGCCTGGTGTCCCACATACGTGTCCTTGGGCGGGTCTAAGGCCTCGGAGTCCCATGTGTCCAGAACCCCCCCCTCCACCCCCGAGCCCTTGTCTTTGAAGGAGGAGAGTGCGAGCTGTGTTTGTGTCAGCTTTTCCTAGCTGAGGTTGCTGGGTTCCTCACAGGAGCCCAGGCCGGGGGCAGTAGGCACCCTGCCAACCTAAATAAGGTTGAGGACCCGTACGTTCGGAGAGGAGGAGGAGGCTATGGGAGTTAACGTTTTTTCAGGTCATTGTAATGGCCCTCTGATAGTGCCTGGAGCAGATAATAAACAAAGCACACGTTTTTTGTTCTCCCTAATTTGTTTTCCATCGTTGCAGGAACTGAATTTCCCAAGGGTTTCAAATCTTTCCGAAGTTTATGAAGTCCTGAACAGGTAAGGAAGCCATTGTTTGGAGCCGGGGTTCTCAGGCGGGTGACTTTGCTCCCCGGGACACATTGGCAATGTCGAGACCTTTACAACTGGGAGTGCCACTGATATCCAGGGAGCGGAGGCCAGGACAGCCCCCAACACAGAGTTCTCCGGCCCAAAACGTTACAGGTGCTGAGGCTGAGAAACTCTTCTGGAGGGGCGGGACCTGCTAAAAATACCTGCAACTGTGTGATGAGGTGGTATTTTCTGTCGGCCAGGTTTTATTTTCCTTTCGAGTTGTTTCTGGTTCCTGGAGTGATGAGTTCCATGAGAGCAGGGTGGCTTTGTTTTCTTTTTCTTCTGAACCCGGATGTTCCTCTTGGGCCTGATGCCGTGCCCGGTGTAGTAGGTGCTCATTAAACAGTGTGCTCAGGAGTGACACCCATGCCTAGTGGAGCCCCTGACCTTGGCCATGCACTGTTCCTGCCCAGGTGCTGCATGAGTGGGATGCAGGTGTGATTATGTTTCTGTCCCTCTATCCACTCGACAGCCAGCCCTCAGGGGAGAGCCAGCCCCTGGCTCACGTTGCTGCCTGGGCTCGGGCTACCTGTCTGCTAGACTCTCACAGCCACCGACTCAGCCTGGTGCCCGCTGGTCTTTTTCGCCTGCCCCATTGCCTGCTTACCCAGGCCCTATTTGCCCAGGCCCTAGTTCCTTGCCATTTTTTTTCCTTTAAAGTTGTCCCAGTACTGTGAACATTCTTATTTATGTTAAGACGGCGAGGGGAGAACCCGAGGGACTGTTTTTAGTCTGTGTCTCTTCTCTAACAGTGACTTGAACCCCACCAAGAATTCTGGGCCAGTGATCATTCACGCCAGCGAGTGCGAGAAATACGGTGGGTGCCTGTGAGCTCATGCCCTGGGGGGGGCTAGAGCTGAGGCTGGGTGTCCCTGGGGTGGCAGGGGCGAGCACGGGATGCTGGGGTGGCCCTCCACCAGTCTCCTGTGCCATGCTCCCTGTCACCCCCTTGTTGGAGAGGCACCATCCTGGAGGCATTGGAGGTCTGGGCAGGGTTGGGGGCATTGGCTCCCCTTTGCCATGATAGGTGGGCTGTGGGGAAGCTCTCAGCTCTGTGCTTCCTCCCCCCGGGGGTGCTTATGCTGCGGCGGGGTGGGGGGGGGGGACCTGCAAGGACGGCTGTGGGTGGGGGAAGGTGTACATGTCTCTGGAAGAAGGGCGGTTGGAGGTTGTGTGTGGTCGGCCAATGCGGAGGAACTGGGGCGGGACAGACCTGGGCAGGGACGCGGGGGTGGGGCAGTGACGCCTTCCCCAGGTGCATTCTGACCCTCTCTCTCCTGCTCTGGAACGATGCCTCAGCAGAGACAAAGTACCCGCACGAGGCCGCCTACGACGCCTTCCTCTGCGGCTCAGGTGAGCCTCGGTGCCCTTTAAGGAGGCTTGCATCTCCTTTGTGGCGACCCCTGCCGCCCTGCTCGCTTCCCGGGAAGGCCAGCCTTGTAGAAGTGGTGCAGGCCTTTGCGTGCCTTCTGAAGGTGGCCAGGTCAAGCCTTGACGCCTGTCACACCTCTAGCTTCTCTCCCCAGTCCTTTTGAAAGTGGCGCACCTGCTCCTGTGGAGAGTGCACAGGTGAGTGGCCCTTCCTTTCATCCTATGATCCGCCCTCCCTGTCAGCCAAGACCTCCGGCCCCCTCGGCTGTCCCAGAGAAGGGAGGACGCAGAATGTCACTGTGTAATGGAGTCCCTGGCTGGGTAGTAGCTTCCTCCCCAGGGTGGCCTTGCCCCCCGCCCCACCCCTGTGCCGGTCCTGGCCCCCTGGCCCCTGTCTTGGGGTTGGGCCGAGGGGTCATCCTGCTTCAGGGCCTCCCAGCGTGCTGTGCTGGCTTTGTCTGTCACCACGGTCCTCATGACTGTGTCACTGTGGCAGGAGGACAAAGTGCGCAGGTCGGCGAAGGACGCCTCCTCAGGGTCCACACAGTCAGGCCAGGGGCCGGGTGGTGGGCAGTGACTTGGAATCAGGCCCACAGTGGGGGGGATTCTTAAAGCCCCGGGTTGGATCGGGTGCGATCCTCCGAGGCAGCGCCGTCCTGGACGTCTGTGTGCGGTGCTGGGCTCAGAGGCGCCGGCTCCAGCCCTGGGTGACACGTCTGTAGAGTGGGACTCTGCAGGCCAGGTGGAAGAGCCAGTTGGAGTCGAGGCGTGGTCTTTGCGGCTGTCTTGGAAACAGTTTGGGCTGCAGTCTGTTAGACGGAGCTTGGCCCGTGTTTGTGCATCAGGGCGACAGATACGGTGTCCCGAAATAGTCTGTGGCACCTTGGCGTGAGGTTTATGACTCAGATGAGAAGCCTGCGCCCCGTCTCCCGTTTTCCTGGGCTGTGGTGGCAACTGGGGGCCCCCGGAGAGGCTCGTGTGCCAACCCGTGAAGGCTGCCGCCAACAGCAGCGGAGCCCTCTTGTGCCCAGCGTCGGGGCCGTACAGCCTTATTTCCTCTTCTGCTCACGACCTGAACCCTGGCGGGGTTAGAGAGGTTCCGCGGAGACCTTCCCCGGCCCGTCTGGCCCCACAGCCTGAGCCCCCTCCCAGTTCTGCCCACCTGTGGCCCCACAGCCTGAGCCCCTTCCCAGCCTGCGCTCTGGGGGGCAGGCAGCAGAACACGGTGGTGCAGGAGGAATGGCCGTCTGGAGTCGAGGGTGATGCCACATCAAGGGATGATAAAGTGGCCTGTCCCCTGAACAGTGGCCTCTCACTACTCTGAGCCCAGTGCTCGTGTGTCAGCCGAGGAATGGTCACCACACTGTCACCGACAGACGGTAACCACCTAGAAGCTCTGCTCTGGTGTGGGCCCGGGGGGACATCTCTGAGGTTGACAGTGGGGGAAGCACACGGGCCTGCGTCCCGGGGGCTGTGGGAGAGGAAGGCGGAGTGTCTGGGGCAGCCTCGCCCAGTCGGCCTGCAGAGCCGCTGCCTTGGCCAAAGACGTGTGCCTGGCCACCAGCGTGCTTGTGTGCTCTGGCTCCTCTCTGCCCGTGCAGTGCTGGCCCTGTGCCCGAGCCCTCCTTCGCCCTGTGCCTGGACGTGCTGGCCCCCTACCTGAACCAGGTGAACCTGATCCGTGCCGGCGTCCCGAAGATCGTGAGTCGCCTTCCTTCCGCTGCTTTCCCTGGTCAGAGGCTGCGCTGGGCAGCAGCCTTGTTCTCTGGGACGTCCTAGTGGGGCTCTTAGAACAACCTAAATCTAAACTGGTTGTTTTTTCTCGTCTTCCTGCCCAAACCAACACGGGCCCACTCCTTCCTTCCGTCCTGCTCCCTCCCCCACCCTCAGGCGGAGCCTCTCCCACCTTATCTCTCTGGGTTTTCCAGCCGGGCCTGTTGTCAGCAGCATCGGTGGGAATCTTCTTCTGTCCTTCTCCTTGTCTTCCAGAACTTTTCTGGCCCCGATTATCCCAGTGTCCGACCCCCCATCCTCATCCTCAGCGTCAGCAGGTGGCCGGGGGTCAGCGAGGAGCAAGTCTACCGCGAGTTCCAGAATCTCTGCAAGTTCGATGTCCGGCGACTCACGCAGAACCAGTTCCTGCTCCTGACCAATAAGTTCAAGGAGTAGGTGCCCTGGTCTCCCCGCCCCGCCAGCCCCCTCCCCCCAGCCCCGTGGCCCCCTGTCCTTGCCCGCAGCCACTCGGAGCCTGCTTGGAGCAGCGGGTCTGGCGTGTGCGTGCCCCGCCTGAGCACACCTCCTTTGGCAGTGTCCGGAACGTCCTCAAGGAGCACAGGGGCCACCCGACCCTGAAGGTCGCCCTCTATCGGCACTGGAGACACTCGCCAGGCGTCAACTGCCTGTTGCAGTAAGTGGCCGGGGCTGCTGGTTGCCCGGTCGGTCCCCTGGTCCTGCTCTGGTCGCAGTGGGGCTCAGCTCGGGCGCTGGCATGTGTTGTGAAGGGGTCGTTGGCACGTGTGGCGAATGAACATTGTTCAGTGACGTTCACTGGGTGTCTGCTGTGTGGGGCGCGGTCGTAGGTTCTAGGGCCTCCTCGGTGACTAAAGCAAACTCCGTTGTCACAGAGCTAACGCTGCAGTGGGGGTGGCCGCACGCCAATGAGCGAACTGCTGACTGAGTAGATGTCAGGTGCTTAGTGGACAGGAGCGGTTTGGGAGGTGGGGGGTGGCGGGGGTGCGGGGCTGCTGTTGGAGGAGGAGGTGGGAGGCCCTGCGCCCAGGCAGTGAGAGTGCAGGGTGTGACGGGGGCAGCGAGGAGGCCGCAGCGATGGGAGTGACCTAGTAAGGAGCTGGCACTAGAGACGTGTGTGGGCCCCGAGCGCGTGGAGGGTCATGGGCGAGGACTGCGGGAGAAGCTGTGGCTCTTGGAGGCTTTTGACAGAGGAGTGACCCGTGGCTGTGTTGAGGCAGACTATGGACACCAGGAGGGGGAGGAAGTTGGAAACCGCATCACCCGGTCACAGTTCAGTTGTGGCTTGGACTGGCTGGTGGCAGAGGGGGGACAGTGAAGGAGGGACAACTGGCAGAGCGGAGAGAGTCAGGTTTTGGCCTAGAAAGGTGGAGCTGCTGCTCCGGTGCTTTAGAAGGCTCTGGCTGGCCGGTTCGGAGCCGGGCCTGCGAAACGGCGCTGTTGAAGAGAAGCCCGTGGCCCCCAGGCAGTGCTGCTTCCTGCGTCAACCTCTGATGTCAGTCACTGGGAAACGTGCCTGGTCGGTGTCCCAGAACCATGCTGACCTTGAGAGGCAGAAGTTCGCCGCCAGCGCTGGGACACCGTGGGAGGAAAAATAACATTTGTGTGAACCAAGCCGGGAAGAAAGGGGGCGAGGCCGTGCATCAGAGCTTTCAAGCCTCCCGCGCTGACCCCTGTCGTGTGGCTGTCTTGCAGAGTCTGTGGCATAGTGACCACCTGGGCCCTGGTCGCGTTCCTCCTGGGAAGACCCAGCCCCTGACTCCGCACAGCCCCCAGCAGTTCTGTCTCCACACCTGTGTGAGATGGCCAGCCCTGGTCTTGTTCATGTGAATAGTATTCTATTTGCAAGTGGATCTGCCTGTTCCTTACAAGGAATTTGTCACGGTTTCAACCAGAAAGTCTATGACGACTGTCAGTGATAAAGGAATCCCTGGGCAGCTCTCCCTCCCAGGAGCACGCCTGCGAAATTCCCCTCCCTTCTTCTTACCCCAGCAGGCAAGTTGCCTTTACCCCCACCTGTCTGCCTGTCTGTCTCTCCGCCCCACCCCAGTCTCTCCCCTGCGCCCCAAGGGCCTCCTCCTTTGCCTCTGTAACTCATTTCCCAGCCCATCTCTGCTATAGCTCACTTCTACCTCCGCGACTTTCTAAATAAACTTTCTCCAGTTAAAAAAAGAGAAACCCTTGGATCTGGTACCTTTGTGGCCAAAACTTTTCTTTTAGTCAGTGACTGGCGAGAAGTCACCACGTCTGGGACTTTGGTGTCCCAGAGTGTCTTACGAACAGTCAGGTGGCATGGGAGCTGGACGCCGAAGGAAGGAAAGGCTGTGTTCTTTCTGGGGCGAAATCAGTGGCCAGCTGGCTGGTGAGGGGAGAAAGTGGAGCTAAGCACCCATGCGCCCGGGGGGGGGGGGGGGGGGATGCTGTTGAGATGGATTCTACACCGTACATGCTTGTGTTTACTTTAGAAACAACAGAATTAGAGTTGCAGTATAATCAAACGTTACCTTACCACAGTATAAGATCTTAATCTCACCCATGTAATTGGTTATCAGCATTTAAGTCATCCTAAGTATTTGGTGTAATTAAGGAGGATAACAGCAAACAAGGCAGGAAGTAAGTAGGGGTGGACGATTCTTGCAGCCATGTCTCCAGGGTTTTCCTCGTTGCTGCTTCCAACTCCTCTCGGCAACGTAGCTGCTGTGGGGGCACGAGTGATGTGCCCCCTCGTCTGGGCAGAAGGGCATCCCCGGGCCTCTGGGGAAGCGAGGGCAGGGGGCCACCAGGACCATGTGGCATGTCCGCCTGAGGGCCCGAAGGCCCCACCTCCACTCCTGGAGGAGGCAGGGGTGGCCGACCTTGGGGGTCGCCAGTCTCTCATTTTAAAACCGGATACTCTGCTTTTATGTTTCCTGCCTGAGAAAGGCATTGACGAAATGCAGTCTCAATAAGAAGTTTAGTGTGTGTGTGTGTGTGTGTGTGTGTGTGTGAAAATTTCAGTCCATGTTTGTCCAGTGTTTTGTTTGTCCCCTGGCAAGCCAGGCTCAGGACCTCTGGCAGCCTCGAGGCTCATTCTGAGCTCTTCAGCTGCGAAGATACTCTGGGGACCCTGGCCGGAAGCAGGCTGGGCCTTCCAGGTGCAGGACAGACCCTCCGCGTTGTCCTGCCCCCGCCCAGAGCTGGCCAGAGGCCTGGCTGTGCCGAGCCCTGGGGGTCTTCCCTGGGTGCTCCCGAAATGAGAGGAGTTGGGACAGGAACGTAAGCTGGTCTTGAGTGTTTAGAGCTTTCTCTACGTCACGACTACGTCCCCATGCTCGCCACTTGGTCAGGTCCCTGAAGCGACATGGGGCAAGCCCACCCCTCAGTCTCCACCTAGGGGGAAAGGGACGTTGTAATTGGATGTCATCGTTGTCCCTCATCTCGGGCCCTAAAAGAGGGAGCCAGGCCACCCCCTGGGAGAAGAGTGGTGGCCGCCTTTGTCCGCCCTGGCGAGGTGGGCAGCACTCCAGTGTCTGCGTGGGCCTTTGGGACCATTCGAGGAGGAGTGTGGATGTGAGGGCGGAGGAAGCGCTGTGGGCGAGGTCTGCGTGCTGAGGGAGGTTGGAGGGGCTTCGTCAAAGAGCCTTCGACCCCTGGCCCGTGCGGCCCAGCCGGTTGGAGTGGCGTCCTGTAAACAGAAAGGTTGCGGGTTCGATTTCCAGTCAGGGCACATGCACGCCTGGGTTGTGGGTTCGATGCCCTGGTCAGGGTGTGTATGAGAAGCAACCGATTGATGTTTCTCTCCCTCCCCCTCTCTTTAAAATCAATAAACGTAATCTCGGGTGAGGGTTTTTAAAAAGCCCCTTTGGGCGCTGCTTCTACGAAACTGAGTTTCTCACTGACTGATTCAGACAGCCTATCGAACTACACTGGGGGTCGGCCAGGGTAAAGGAATCTTCCCTGGTTTGGGGGGGGGCGTTCCCCTAAACTGTTCCCCTAAAGTAACAGTTTGAGAGAAAAATGCAATCTCCTACAGAAGCAGGGAAACAGCAAAATAAAAATAATTGTTAGAATGACTGGCATTGTGTGAAAACCTAAATCACCACTTGGGGGCACCAAAAAGCAGGAGACCCAAAGAGCTCCTCCTGTCTTATGGGGGAGTCACTTAAAACTCCACTCTCCCCTGAACGCGAACACGAGGGGTGGGTGCCAGCTCTGTTCTTGGGAGGGCCTATCACCCTGCTCAGGCAGGACACACTCATTGCCTGGCCTGCCGTGTAAGAATTTGAAAAGTGAACCTGAGACGGTGAAGAAGCTTCCCGGGGACTTGGCGGTGGCTGTATGCGTCTGGAGGCCTGGCCCTGGGGACTGAAGCCTGAAGGCCCGTGTTAGGACAGGCTGCGGACAGTGGGGACAGATGCCGGCCCTGAAGGCCTTTTGGGAGCTGGCATGGGACCAAGGGACTGAGGAACTGAGGTGGGGGACACCTGATGCCACACTCAAAACCCCAAGGGGCAGATAGCCCAGCAGGGTGAGACCTGCGGGAGAGGTGACCCCAATCTGCTTCCTGCCTGGGACACTGGGTGGAGGCGTCAGGGGACGTCCGTCCTGCGTGGGCCAGTGTGTGGCCACGGTGGGGTCGGCTGGTGGGCTGGGGTGGCGCACAGCAGCCGGGGATGGCCTCCAGCTTCACCGTGCAGGGTTGAGAACAGTACTTATGTTGTTGCTGGGGACAGAGGTGGGATGGAACGAGGAGAGGAACAGCTGGGGGAGGGCAGTGTCAGTGGTGGGGACACACCCCCACTTGGGCCCCGAGGCCTCGCCTCCCAGGCGCTGCTCCCAGCGAGGCTGAGGTGGAAGGGACTCTGCAGCTACCCAGCTTGGGCTCCAGGAGGTCCCATGGGCCTTGCTGACCCTTCCTCTGTCTGCAGGCAGGTCAGAACATGTCCCCCAGCTGTCCTTCCCGCCCCTTCATGCAGGGTCAGACTTACTCTGAGGTCTGGCAGCTTTCCCGGCCTGCTGCTGGTGTCCATGTTCTCTCAGGTGGTTCCCCGATACCTTCTTTGCACAGAAATCCTACCTTCACAGTTCCCTCCTGGAGGCCAGCTCACCTCCACCCCACCCCAGGGCCATGACATCCCATAAGCCAGACTCAGAAGGACAAACACTGCGTGATTCCCCCTCCACGAGGTGCGCAGAGCCGTGGACTTGGAGACAGAAAGCAGACTCGAGGGCCGCCGGGGCTGGGGAGGGGATAGGGAGTCAGCATTCTAGGGGGCAGAGCATCAGTGTGGGAAGATGGAGGAGTTCCGGAGACGGTGGTGGCGGCGGTCACACAATGTCGTGGTTGTGCTTCACGCTGAGACCACGCCCCTGGACGGTGGTTACAGTGGTCAGTTTTATGTTACGTGTGTTTTATCACAAAAATGCAGGCGACCACACCGTTCAATAGGACACGTTCCATCCTTCCACCTTGATAAATCTATACCTTTGTAACAATCAGAAGGGCAGGTGTAAGTTTAGAATTCTCAGACTCCTTGCTGTTCTGGGCTGGAAAGTAGCCACATGGGGAGACTGGCCCCTGGCCTCTTCTCATCCTGCGTTTGGCCCTGTCCCTCCCCATGAGGGGCCTTACGCACACCCGCATGGCTGCCTCTCCGAACATCTGAGTTCCTCGCACACCCACTGGCCAGCCCTGGGCCCAGGGGGCGTCTATGGGCGATGCAGCTACCCTCCAGTGCCAGGCCCAGGCACAAGGCGTGTGCAGGCCCTGGGAGCAGGCTCGGTGGTGTTCCGCCAGAGAACCAGAGCGTGACCTCCAGGGGCAGGGCCACCGGGTGCTGGCGGGCTCAAGGTCTGTGTGCCATGGACTTAGGTGGGTGGGACATGGTGGAGGTGGCCCCTGGGGGCCTTTGAAGTGTGGGCCTCAGGGACCCCTGCTCCTGGGATGACTGGGGTTCACTGGTGGGCATGTCCCTGCCTTGAGTCGGCTCTGACACTTGGTGACCTTGTGAAGGGTCAGTGCCATTGACCCCTGACACGGTTCTCTGTCTCTCCTTTGGGCCACCCAGAGTCCCAGCCCCTCCCACTGGGGGGTGTGGAGGACTCCCCACCTTAGGAGAGACACGCTCTCCCAGCTTCCCTTCCTGTGGGCATCTGACGTCAGCCCAGCCAGCCAGGTTTGTCTGGTCCTGCCTTTATCTCAGCTGCTGGTGACAAGGGAGCAGGGACCCCAAGAATCCTCTCTGGTGGGGGTTAGGGAGAACAAGCACCCAGGACAGCAGGACCAGAGCTGAGGGCGCAGAGGGTGCACTGGGCGCCGGGTGCCGGTGGCAGCGGGGGGAGCAGCTCGGCCCCCCGTGGCCCTGGGCTTGGCGGAGGCATCAACAGCGCCTTGATGGAGCTAATTCTGCCGCACGATTTTAGCATCGCGCCGTTGTTTTTGGCCGCCTAACTGAGCCTGGATTTTTCTTTCTGTCCTGGAGTCTGTGAGCTAGCTAATGTCCTTTTAATAAGCCCCCTTTCTACTCAAATTAGCCAGCGTCTGTTTCTGCTGCTTGCAGTTAAACCCTAACTGATACAGGTCCCTTGGCACAAGTACAGCTTCCAGCCCAGACTGCCTGCAAAGTACCTTCTGGGTTGTTTTAGGGGAAATAGGTTAGATTATTGATTCCAAAGGGTTCCTGAAAACTGGGTGGCGAGAAGCGCATGTGGGCTCTGATCCATAAGCCCGACCCCACCCCAGGGCCCCACGCTTACAAATGGTGCCTTCTGACACCCCGTGCCCGTCAATGGATAAGCAAACGTCCCGCACACATTCCGCCAGTTCCGTGGAGTAGTGTTCAGCCCTCGAAAGGAGTGGATCTGACACAGGCGACGCCCCGATAAACCTTGAAGACATCATGCTGAGTGAAGTAAGGCGGACGCATAAGGCCACGTACCGAGCGGTCGAATCCTATAGAGACAGAAGGCAGGTGGGAGGCCCCAGAGGCTGGGGCGGGAGTGGTGTTTCATCGGTGACGGTTTGGTCTGGGAGGACGGGGGTGTCCTGGAGTCAGACGGTGGTGGTGGGAGTGGTGGTCGTCATCGTGCACGACGTCATGACCATGCCTAACGCCGCTCGCTGTACGGCGCACTTGACAATGGCTGGACTCGTCAGTTTTAGGGGGGTGTGCTTTTTAGCTTTATTTATTTATCTTTAGAGAGAGGGGAAGGGAGGGAGAAAGAGAGGGAGGGAAACATTGACGTGAGAGGGAAACACCTACCGGCTGCCTCCGGACTGGGGACTGAACCCGCAACTCAGGTGTGTGCTCTGACTGGGAATTGAACTGGCGACCCCTTTGCGGGATGATGTCCAGCCAACTGAGCCCCACTGGTCAGGGCAGGGTATGTATGTTTTACATAAAAAAACACGTACATACAAAAATGCCCCCCGAAGAGAAGGGTTGGTGTATCAGTCTGTGTGAGAGCCAGACTTGAAACCTACATCAGTGGGACTTCCTACTCTTCAAGTGGGCCCGCATCACCTGGGTTCAGGAGTGGGAGTGGGGCCATCTCTGTGATAAGGACCAACAACGGTCCCCTCGTATAACTGCTCGTGGGATCGGCACAGACGCTGGAGGTCCGAGGAGGACAGCCACAGTGGCTGATTTCGGGATTCCGTGTGGACGGCGCCATAGCGGTGAAGACAGGGTGCTCGCCCTGCAGATCCCTTTCACTGACCACTGGAAGTCTTCCCCTGGGAAGGCTGGAGAGAACACGGGACTCACCTAGGCCAGCAGACAGTCCCTGCCTGAAGTCTGGCTGAGGGTTTGGGGCTGAGAGCCCTGCACACGCAGCAGCCTGGTGCTGCTCTCATCGGGGCAGGGGATGAAGGACGTGGAGGCAGATGGTCCTGACCTGAGGGAGTTAGGAAACGGGGAGAGCAAAGCTTTGGTCTCCAAGAGCCCCGGCGTGTTCCTGTGGAACGAGAGCAACACGCAGCGTGGACCTGGGTCCTTCGGAGCCACGTCCAGGTCAGGGCAAACGGCTCGTCTTTCCTCCTGACCTCAGTGATGGCTGGGGACTCCCAAGAAGGCACGTCTTCGGTTAGCGATGGCGGGGTTGGTGATGGTGTTTGAGCACCGGGGCCTCTGGGTGTGGAGGGGGAGGATTGGCCACAGGACCACTTGGCTGTAGACCCTTCAAAGCTGCATGTCACGAGCATCGATGCTCCAGGACCCTTGTCCTAGGGACTCAGGAGCGTGGCCTGGGTGTGCCCTGATGCATCTGCCCAGGTCACCCTTCCTACATGAGCGGAGTCCACCCAGGCCCAGAATTCTAACCTTTCAGCCTGTGGCCCCCCTGCTGGAATCTTCTCACGTCGGGGTGACGCACGGGGCACGTACCTGGGCTGGGGAAGGGCCGGGATCCAGAACCGTCCACCAGCCCCCCCCCCCCCCCCCCGAGGTGGCCTCACCCAGGGATGTTTAACTGAACTTCCGAAGGTACTAGGCGCACATATGTCCTTTATGTCTCTGGAAGTGATGCCACAAGACTAGTCACACTGGGGGACGTGAGGAGGAACTGAGGCTGCCCATCTCTCTCTAGAAAGAGTTGACATGGGAAACTTAGCCCAGGGGCAGCAGGTTTGAGGCACAAACACAGGGGCTGCCGCGAGTAGCTGCCGACACGCCTTGGGCACTCGGATGGAGGTGGGCACTCGCTGGGTACTGGGGCTCGGGCTCGGGCTGTTGGAGGGCAGAGCAGGGAACAGGGCAGCAGGACAGGAGCAAAACAGCCACTTGGAGCTGGCTGTTGAGAACAGGCTTCCTGTCCGGGGGACTGGATCGTCCCCATGCAGGTGGAGGTACAATGGGCGCCAGCAAATGAGTTTCTGGAATGCAGAGCTTAGAGACCCACCGTCTGGTAACAGCACCAGGTGCTGCAGGCTCCAAGGCTCCCCGATGTGCTTGTGGGGAAAACCCTCAAATTTAGTCTTCAGCAGGGCAGCTACTGGGGATGGGGGTGCCCGCCTCCAGATTGGAAGCGACAGAGAACACAGTGTTGGGGGGTTTGTGCCTGTGGTGTCAGTCAGGAAAGACTGATGCTAGAATTTCCTGTTCTAGAACTTTCACTTCAGGCTATTCCTTTAACAATTCCCGGGTATCAGAACAATTTAAGGGACTCGAATGTAACTGTGATTAATGATGACATTAACCTAGGTTGGGCGTGGGCTTGCCCTACAGAAACAGGTCTCCGCCTACTACCCGTGACCTCTCCCCGTGGGTTCCAGGGATTCCTGGAGGCAGGAAGTGCACTTCCCGGGGGTCCCTCATTTTTACATCGTGCATGGAGCCTCTTTCCTCATCATCCACTCCCTTCTCCTCAGTGCTAAGGAGCTCCCCTCACCTCTGTGCCCCCTCACCCCAAACCTCACGGCTTGGAGGATGTATAAAGGCCAGCGCCTTCAGACTTGGGGAGAGTGCGCCCAGGTGACTTAGCACATCCTCGTCACTGGAGCACAGAGAATGTTCGATGGCAAACACTGTGAATCCCTAATCATAGTCTGGCCAATAGAGCAACCGCCTTCTCCAGCACATTCTCAGCAGAGACCAAGA
The DNA here is from genome assembly GCF_022682495.2 of Desmodus rotundus. NCBI lineage: Eukaryota > Metazoa > Chordata > Mammalia > Chiroptera > Phyllostomidae > Desmodus > Desmodus rotundus. Next base: position 98,146,584 of record NC_071397.1, read on the forward strand.
GTGCGGTGGGCTCAGCCCCGTCTGGCTGGTGTGACTCCCCTTCACCGTGGCAACGAGCCTGTGGGGACGCAGGACAGCAGACCACATGCTGAGGGGTTGGCCTGAGCCACAGCCAGCTGGCCACGCTTCACCCTGAGCAGTGGTTAAAGTTGGGGCAAAACGAGGAAGGCTGATTTTATTTATGCTGCCTTATTTGCGCCGCTGCAGGCTAAAGGCTTTTAGTTTGACAGATAACATTTCTATAACTAGGCAGAGGGTGGCTGGTTTGCTGTAACATAGGTGCAGTGGCTGGAAATCTCACTGTCATTTTCGGTGGCAGCTGCTGAGTGTTCAGGGCAGCGTAGGGACACTGACTGACCAAGAAGAACGAGCCCCGTAGACAGGTTCCAGGTGCTGTAGAGGTTGCTTTCGGACAACTGAAGCAAAGCTAGTTGGGGACATTTTCACCTTTGGAATCTGCCACCAAAATAATCTCGTACGGGTATACTAGGCCGTGATAAGACACTCTGGTTTCACAAAAGAGAGTTAGCAAGCCCTTACCCTCTGAAATACAACAGGCAGGAACGGCAGAGAGGTCCCACACACACCCTAAACAATGACAAGTCATCGGTATGAGGTCGAGCTACGTGCCGTCAAGGGTTGGGGTCAACAGGGACAGACTGGTTCGGCAAAACGGCAGCCTAGGGCCCTGGTGGGTGCGCTGTCCCGTGGCGCATTTGTCCAGCCATCTGCCAGTGTTCAGCCCCCCACGTCCTCAGCACCACGCGAGGCCACACAGCAAGTACGGGGGTGGTTCTTTCCCCAAGTGATTCTCAGTTTGATTGAGGACATCAGACTAACACCGAAGAAACAATTGTAAAACAACCGATATTGAAAACTGTGGCACTGATTCTAAACAGAGATGATTTATTCAATGTATTCTTTCGCTCAGTCAGTACTGAGTAAGGCATCGCTCTGCTTCAAAGAGCTAAGTTGTGTGGGAAAAACACACGTAGACACTTCACTCTAGTAAGAAGAGGGGGACCCAAAACAGCCGGAATTGTCTTCTGAAGGGCGGGCCCCTTGGAGTACAGGCTTCCCCCGCTAGGTGAGTGTTCTAGGAACCCATCTGGAACACTGGACCAGCTGGTGGTGGTGTGAGAGGCTGTGTTTGGCTCCAGTGAGGTTTTTTTTTTGAAGACTCAGCATGTTTCCCTGTTTCATGATGGGTGATTTACGGGCGCACCTGCCCACACTGCCCTGAGTGTTCAGCAGTTTTTGACCACAAACGGCATGACCCCGTGCCCCACCCTCCCTATTCACTGGACCTCATCCCAAATGACTTTTTTGGGGGGTCCCCAGATGAAAAAAGTCCTCAAGGGGAAACATTTTGCCGATGTGGAAGAGGTGAAACGAAAACGGCAGAAGCACTAAAAGGCATCACAATCAACGAGTTTGAACACTATTCTGAGCAGTGGAAAAAGTCTCAACAGGTGTGTCGCACGAAATGGAGAGTAGTAGCTGGAAGGTGACTGAAGTTTCAACATGTAAGAACAAATACACCATTTTTTATAAATAAATTCCTGGTTTTTCTGGGTCCCCCCCTCATGTACTTTAGTGGGTGCTCTCATATGCTTCAGCGAACTGCTATTGGTACAGACCTGGAGTCACCGCTAACTGTGGCCGTCCCAATGTGTACGTCGCTGTCGTTTGGAGGTGACTTACTTTTTTCAGTCTCCTTGAGGCTATAGTAGGTAGAATAAACATTGTTTGCCAAAATCCAGTTACTGGCAGAAAAAGGACAGTGAATACAAGTTGAACAGTGCCCAGATTTGGCCTTTGACTAAATGAGTAATTTCAAACATTTTTCTTTTAAGTAGCCATGTGGCCCCCTTCCGAAGGCCGGTTAAGTGTGTGTCTCCAGGCTTCCCGGCAGGAAGAGAAAACAAGAACAATCGCACACGTTTGGGCGTCCTCCTGACCCCAATGTGCCACGGCTGCCACTGCCGTGCGGGTAGCGCCGAAGGGCCTCGGGAGGCCCGGTGGGAAGGGCGCGAGCCAGTTGCTACAGGAACCCGGTTCTGATCTTTTTATGTCTCTGTTTTTAGAGCCTCCAAATGCTAGCTGATGCTATCTCCAAAGGATGACTTAGAAATTACAGTTTTATGAAGGGCCAACACAAGGCTGGCCAAGTATGCAAGGCTAAACCCAGGGTAATATTTAGAACATCTAGAGGCATGGATAGACTCCATGTCCCGAGGCAACGCTCCAAAAATATTCTTTCTCACAACTGGATGTTTTCGTGGTGTTTGGACAAGCAAGAACACGCGATGACAATCTAGGTAAGGAATCCAGAGGGCAAGTGCTTGTGCAGCCAATTAGGTGCCGGAGCGGAGGAGGAGGCGGCATTGCATTTAGTCAAGTAAGGAGCACCTGTGTCTGCGAGGATGCCGCCCCTGTCCCGCCCCCCACATACCGCACGCGTGCGCCCCTGCCTCGGCTGGGACGGCTGTCTTTGAAGAAGCACTGCGCGCATCCTTTGGGGTCACTTCAGGTTCTCCTTGTCACACTGCAAAGGCGGGAAGAGTCTCCTCCTTTCTGGCAGATTCCAAATACGGGGCGGGGAGCAGTGGGGGACACAGGACTGGGGACCCAGACTCCCACAGCTGGGTCTAATCTGCAGCCCCAGTCTGTTTTGGACCCTTCCCAGGGTTTATTCAGGATCTGCTCCCTTAGCTTCCTCGCAGGTTGGCTCCACGCCCCCTTCTCCCCCACCCTGTTGTGGTGCCTGCTGCTGGTTGTGCGCCACCTAGTGGGCATGTCTAGACGAAGGAGAACAACGTTGGGGAGAGAATGTCATTTCTCTTTAAGATTTGTTGTTTAAGAAAAGTGCACTGAAAAGTAAAGATTGTTACTTGGGAGAGATCCAATGAATCCCAGGACAGGGCACAGCGAGAGAAGCCTGGAGACGATTCCCCAAGGCTGATGGGATTCGATCAGCCTGGGAGAGTTCTGTTCTCAGGGTTTTTATCTTGGAGTCTTATCTGACCAGTGAGATCTGAAGTATCTCTTGCAGGACTGGAGAGCAGAGGGAGGGGGGTGGGAGTGGGGGAGGGGGGCCCCGCCCGGCTCTGAGACCCTGTCAATCAAAGGGATGGGATACAGAGTCACTCATCACTCCAGACAAATGTGCAAGTCCCTGCTTCTGGCATACCGGAAGCTGTTCTGCTTCCAAATGGTGAAGCAAGACAAAACGTACTTAGTTGTCCGCCATTCTGGGGGCCTGCTGTTGCTGTTTCTCAGCCCCGACTCTGGAGCCTGTCACCTTGCTGTGAAAATGAGCTCTCCCGCCTGCCGCACCCAGGCCATTCTCAGCAGGAGTGGCCCAGCTCTGGTATTCTGACTCTCACTTTCTAACACCAAGGGTAGTGCTGGGCTTTGTGAAGCACTTTCTCCCCACAACCACAGGCTCAGCATCTGGGGTGGAGTAGCGCTCCTTCCAGATGAGGAATGAGTTCTAGGCTGTGACGGGAATTCACAGGCCTCCCCGGGGTTGGCCCTGAGCAAAGCACCCATGGCATCCAGTGTCTGGAACCTAAGAGTGACATCCTGATGGAAGAAAAGAATTTTATTACTTGTGGGTCTACTCATGGGCTCTATCACTCACAGGCTCTACCACCCGGGGGCTCTATCACCTATGGACTCTGCCACCCATGGACTCAGCCACTTGCAGGTCCATTCCATGGCTAAACTTCCACTTTCTTTTCCCCTATAAGGTCTGTCCCCAGGCCAACTCCAACATGTTTCCCTGTTGTTTGATGGAAGAAAGAGGGATGCTGTTTGTCTCGGAAACTTCGGAAGGTGCTACTTGACTTGTGGAGGTGAAGCTAGAGCTTCCTCCTGTGTTGGTCTTTGAGGACCACAGTCGTCACACCCCCAGGCTCCGCTGGCGGGGTTACCCATTCTCCATATACCCCCTTTCCTCCGGACTCTCCTTACCTCTCAAAGGGAGGAGGAGGATTGCTTGCAAAGACAAGCCAGGCACAGAAATAGCCAACCTATTTGTGGCTTAAGTGCAAGCAGTTTTATTTTTGCAGAGAGTTGCTGTATTTTCTCTAAATGCAAATCGTTATCTACCACAAATGAAACTCCAGCTCCATCTGCAATCATTCCTGCTTTTGTCAGTGGTGCCAATTAGTCACAAAGCAGTCGGTGCCTTCTCCTGCCCACTCAATCTAGAGGGAGAGAGCCCGTCTCTTCCGGGCTCCCCCGACTAGCTGCCATGCCCTGGCCGCACTCCGACTACCTATACACCACCTGGCTACTCTAGCTTCCTGGTGGCTCGTTCCTCATTCACCTTGTGATTGTTATCAATTTCCAAATCGGGCAACTGGTTCTCCGCCAGTATGCGTTCTGTGTTCTGGTCGGAGCTGCAAAAAGCAAACTGCTGAGGTCCTGTGTCCTGTTGACTTAAATAGTGACGTTGGAGTCTTCCTTCCAGTTGGTCACTCTGCTTGGGGTTTCACATCCCCCCCAGGGACAGGGTGAAAAATCCGGACAGTCCCTGAGCTGCTGAGAAGCGGCACGTGTGAGCAGAAGCGCCGAGCGGGTCCTTCTATCCACACTGTGCCCTCTCATTCCTCTCTCCCTTCGGGGATCTCTTCCCCACCGTGACTTTGGAACTGTCTCAGCCAGCCTGTTCCTTCTCCCCTCATGGCATTTTCCTTCATGTGTCTGGCCCCCTTTCCACTGAGAACTCCTTCCTTTCTGCCTCACATGGTCCTGGTTTTCTTTTCAGTCTCTGATTGTCCTCTGGGAACTGTAAACTTCTCCAGGAGGCTGACCTTTTCCGCCCGTGGAACATCATAACCAGGTAATGAAGTGCTCTCGCAGCTTCCCAGGATGGAGGTCACCTGCCCATCCAGTAGATGCCCCAACTCTCACCTTGTTCCACCTGTGGCTTTAGGGGACATCCCCTGTCTCCCCATTCTTCTTCCCCAAGGAGGACGGAGTACAGGTCAGCTTCCCGCAGGAGCAGTCTGGCTGCCCTTGGGTCTCGCTGCTTATGAAAACAGCCTGAGGAAAGCTTCGTGTGCGGGTGCCCAAGTCTGCTTTCCCACAGAATCTGAAGTTGCCTTCCCACCCTGTTTTGATCCCGTGGGTCCCAGGGGTCCGGGACTGCTTTGACACAGTAGCCATGAAGGAATACTTTGGAAAAGGAGGAAATGCTGCCACAGATGAGGGGGTGGGATGGGTGGGTCTTCCCTGCAGGGCTTGGCTAGTCACACCACCCAGAATTCTCCTGCCTGGCCTCTGCGCCTCTACACGGGGTCTGTGGGAAAGGGAGCAGGGGTCGCGGGGGAAGTAACTGCACTGCATGGCTGAGAAGCTGCAGCTACTAGAAACAGCTGCTCCCAGAAACAGCCTCCAAACCAGGCTGAGGGGCAGCCTGGGCGTTACCCTTAACCTAGAACCCACTCGGGGCTTCCTCTCTCCTCCGCTGCATGGCACTTACACACGAGACTCTGAACACGGGTTGTAGGAGGGGAACAGATACTTAATCATTGACCCGTGTGTGCCTCACTGCGCAGGTGTGTGCGTACGTCTCATTTGACCGTAGCTACTGTTTGCGGGGTTATGAGGAGCCCCATTTTGCAGGTGGCAGAACTGAGTCTCAAGGAGCTTGGCAGAGATCACATGGCTGGTTACAAGCTGAGACAGGAATCCGAGCCGTTTCCATCTTCCTGGCACGTGACTTTGCCCCTCCACGGGGCCTTGTCGCTGGCTCATCTCTCTCCTCAGCCCCGCCTGGCCCTGGTGGTTCAAGGGGTCACACTTCGCATGGTTGCCAGCCTGTCCCCACTCCGGATCAGCATGCACACTTTCACTTGAGTGTGTCACTGAAGGATGCTATTTGAACACGGCTCCTGCTAATAAGCGTGGGACCATCTGCTTGGCACATCTCAACTGCGGGGAGCAGCTCTGATTTCTTCCGAGAAGGGAGGCTGCAACCAACCCTGGAGAAGATGTTGGGACCGGAGACCCTGCAGGCCGGTGGGGCAGCAGTGCCCAGGGATGTGAAGGGCCGTCCTCTCTGCTGCCGCCTCCGACCCTCCTTGAGCCCGTGGAGCTAGTGAGTCTGCACCCCACTTTTTTGTTGCTCAGCTGCCTTTCACAACCAGAGTAAGATTCTCCCTATTCAAAAAGCTATTTCCCAGGCAACTCTCTCATGCTGGTTGTTTTTACAGCGTCTTAGACGTTTGGTGTGTGTTGGCAAAGACCTTTGTCTCCTCCTGCCTTTGTTTTGGAAAATCTGCTTCTTTGTTGTGTTAACTGTCCCCAAACATTGTTTTTCAACTTCAGGGTTGAAACTTCTGCACTGGCTTTTTTTTTTTTTTTTTGACTCATGATGGGGGGCAAGAGTCTTCGTATCAATTTGTAAGTAAAGGAGGCGGGGTTTGGAAGGAGTGTTACTGTATCTGATTTTTCAGGAGGAGGTGGGCCTGGCCAGAGGCAGGTGGGATTGGGTTTCCTTTGCCTTTCCTTGGTGGGCACCAGCATTTGTACTGGCCTCTGTTGCTTACGAAGTCAGGTGTGCAGCCCTTGGTTGACCGGGGGTCTATGCAAAGGAAGCTCCTGCTCAGTCTTGATCTTTGATGCGAGTGTCTTGGCAATATTTCCCAGACGGGTGGGTGGAGGGACATGGTGGGGAGGGTGGGATGTTGTTCGACTGCGATGTATGCAGTGATGCGAAGACCGAACCTGCCTCGGGAGCAGGGTTTGCAACCTGGGCGCCACGACACTTCAGATCAGACAATTCTTTGTTGTGGGGGCTGTTCTGTGCATTGCAGGACATTTAGCAGCATCCCTGGCCATGACCCTCTAGATGCCAATAGCCCCCTCTTCTCCGTCATGACAACAAAAATCTCCAGAAGTGTCAAATGTCCCCTAGGGGGCAAAATCACCGTCCCCACCCTTTGAGACCAGTGCTCTAAGTTGGTCCTGCTATATACTTGGAAAGGGAGCAAGACATTCCTGCTTCTCCATGCAGGCGGCTCAAGTGTTAGGAAGATGGGAATGAGGTGTTTAACACCTGGACAGACAGACGCTCCTGCCCTGCACATTCCCATCCGGCCCCTTCCCTACCATGGAAATTCCACCTCCCAAATGGGTTTCTGTTTGCCCAGGTCACTGCACACACACACAGAAGAGAATTTGCCCTTTTCTCTGGAGCTGCGCACCCGGAAGGTCCAGCCGAGGGTCAGGCCTCTCTTTTTGGTTGCCTAGGAACAAGACAAGGTTTCAGATGGCCCACCTGGAACCCTCGTTTTGTTGGCCTTTCTCCTTCCTCCTTTCCTTTCTCCCTCCCTCCCTCCCTCCCTTCCTTCCTTCCTTCCTTCCTTCCTTCCTTCCTTCCTTCCTTCTGACTGATGTGCTAGGCTGGGAATCCAGGACCCTTGGTGGACCATGGCCAAGTAAGTGGGAACATGGAAAGAAGTGTTTGCTTCTTAGATCCCTAAGAGAAAACTTCAGCAAGCATGAATGTATAGTATTTAAAACTCTCTGCCTTATACCTCAGTAAAGCTGGAAAAAAAAAACAAACCCAAAAACCCACCTCTTGCCTGATTTGATTCTCTTACTTCTCTATCAGCTCCATTGTTCATCTGTCCCTCTCTGTTTTGTGAGAGGTAGATGCAGGTAGCCTTTTCCCCCAGACTGGCCAGGACTCGGGCTCTGCCAGGCTCACATCCGTACACCTCTATGGAGACCACAGTACTTGTTTTCCCTCCTGGCTGATTCATGATCTTGGTTTGGCATTTCCGTGAGGCTGGTATTGGCTCAGTGCTTTTCAATCTCTAGCTCCCCTGACACCCTGGCCCTTAAGAACTGCGTTAAACTGGCAGCTCAGTGAAGGAGCTGAGGTCAGAGGGTCGAAGCTGCTTTGCTTGGGACTCGCATTGAGGGGCCAGTTTGACAGAAGGAGTGGTTTCGAGGCAGAGCCAGTCTTGGGCACAGGCAGACCTGCAGTCCCCTCTGCATTGTCATTTGACCAACGTGAAACCTCTCTTCTCAAGCACCTCTTTTGCATTCAGATGCCATACTGCTTAGGATTCTTTTGGCTTTTGCATGAGGGTGTGGCTGTTAAGTATACCATGAGCTATAGCCGACCTGCCTCACCATGGCCCTGTGAGGTGCTGGAGCCTGAGCAGGTGGGGGCATGCACGGGGGGCAGTCCAGCTGGGGTGAGGCTGGTGGGGAGGATGTGGCAGGGTGAAGAGCTCATCCACAGGGTGAGGGAAGGGACCTGACTCCAGGTCAAGAGTGTCTGCTGGGTGAAGAGTGTGTCCCGGGGCAGGGCCCCTGGCAGTGGTGGCCTTCCAGGAGGTAGGAGCCCAACACAGCGAGCAGGACGTCTGTGCAGCGATGGGGGATGGGCAGTGTCAGACACAGGAGGTTATTTACCTGCAGGTGATCAGATCAAATAAGTAAATATATGAAGGATAATTGGAGCCAACTTTCTTACCACCACAGAAGGGAGTTACAAATGGGGAGAGGAAGAAAGCAAAATTGAAGTCAGTATAATGGTATAAGTTCATTGGTTATGTAGATCTATATTTATGTTGTATTTATACACATAAACATACAGAAATGTAGATGTCAGTGTGTGTGTGTGTATGACTGTCCATGGAAAAGGCCTGGGAGCAGTGACACCCCCAGAGCAGTGGGCACACCCAGCACCCAGATCTTGGCTTCTAAATACCCTTCTCTACTAAAAGGAACCAGGGCTCTTTGGAGAAATGGCTGATTCTGAGGACTGGTATAGGGACAATACAAGTGGAGTGGGCCTGATAAAACATCCAGAAGTGACTGGATGTTTTATCCAGTATGTCCAAGGCTAGCAGTTTATTAAAAATAAATTATGGAACATCCAACTAGTGACAGTTAAAGTCATGTTTTTAAAGCATATCTGACAAGGAACATGTTTACAACATGCTATTGAGTGAAAAACGGCAGGATACCAAAAAAGATGATAAAAACACAATTCAGTTTTTAGAAAGAGTGTATGTGAGATAGGAAAAAGGCAAAAAGGCAATATCCCAAATGTTCAATAGGGTTAATTTTGAGTAGTGGTTTCATGTGTGACTTTTTTAATGAAAAATTTCTAAATTTTCTTCAATGAACACATATTGTTTTATACTTAGAAAATAAAGCAATATTCTATTGCTTTAATAAATATCTTAACACACCCCCGTTTGTGTTAAGATGACACAGACTATACAATGAGCCTGTTGGGGCAAGCATTGCTGCAGAGGCGAATTCTGTGTACAGCAGGGCTGTGTAATCACAGCAGGAGTTCATGCAGAGAGGACAGGGTGACTCGGGCCCTATGCTGGCAAAGTCACAGTTAGAAATCGGACAAGTCTTTGGAGAAAAAAAATCCCCTATACCATCAGGGACTATGATGCCTCACATTCCTTAAGTAGGAAGCAGTAGAAGCACACTAGATCAGAAAACATGGAAGAGAGAGGCTATAAAAGGTAAGGTCTTAAAAATAGGATGAGGCTCCGGGGCAGAGTGCAAGCGCTTAAGAGAAAGAAGGAGCTCCCAGCTCCGCGGCTTCCTCGGGTAGGTTGTAAATGTCGGCCTCTCTCACAATCTCTCTGGCTTCCATTTCGTGGTCTGTGGTGTGAGGGGTGGCTTCAGAATTTAAGTGGGGAGACTGGCTCAGCTCTCCCCAGAGAAGTGGGGACTGGGACTCCCACCTGACTGGCTGGGTCCTGGGTCAGGATCCTTGTGAGTCTTCAGGCCCCACCACCCTGCCAGGACCAGAGAGCACCAGACACCGTGCACCAGGAGTGGTGAGGCCCAGGGCAGTCGTGTGACCAGGTGGCTCTGACTTGACCTGCTTATTAGGCCTTAGTTTTTATCCCCATTAGGGCATGGGGATAATACGCCTTCCTTGGGGACAATGACACTTCCTTATTAGCCTCCCCAAGCTGGCTGGAGGATGTGAAGTTGGCGTGGGGGAGAGCTGCGTGGACACTCCACTGTGTGGCTTTCTCCCCAGGGATTCTGCTGTGAGAGGAGGGAGGACGGAAAGATGCTGCTGGGATGCTGCCGGTCATGGTGCCATCACCCACTCCCCTGTCCCTAGCCGAGGTGTCCCCGGCCGTGCTGCTGTGTTACTGACCATGTCAGGGGGCTGGTGGGTAGAGCCGTCCTTCCACCCCGGCCTGCCACTGCCAGGTTAACAGGCACCCCTGCAGAGATGACTGCTGTCCAAAAGCGGAGCTGTGCAGAACCATGACATGCATGTCTGGGCAGAGAGCTCACAGTACTAGACCTGGGGGCACAGCAAGACGTGCTGTGCACGGCATTCGTTCTGGGGGCATCGGCTTCCTCTCGTCTTCAGAGGAACCACTATGTGCCGAGCAACATGAAATTCTGCCGAGCTAGATGGTTTGGTTGGTGAACACCAATGACCCCTCTGTCCTCCTACCCTTCCCAACCTCACATGTCCCAGTCCCCCTCCAACAGAGGTGATAATACGCAAACTGACCAAGGACCGGGAGCAGGGCAGGGGTCGAGGGATGGCGAGCAGGTGGGACCAGCTGTGTTCCAGGCACTTCTTCACTGGGTGGGCGGGGGGTGGGGGGGTGGGGGTGTGGGGGGGTGGAATTCTGTTAGGTCTGGTGAGACTGGGAATGTGACTTTGAGCAATGTGCTCACTTAAATCAAACGCCTCTGTAACACGACAGTTTGGAGAGTTATCATTAGTTTTTAATGAGATTACTGTTGATGGGATTTTTATTTGCTTCTCAATCACATCCTGGTCAAACCCTGCGTCACTTGTGATTCATGAGTTGTGCTCTTCCCCTTAGAGAGCTCTTTCAAGAACTGAGAGAGTCTGGGCGTGAGGCTGCCTTCTCAGGACAGGTAGTGGTGGCTTCTTGTCCTGGAAGAATTCAGGAAGCACCCACGCCAAGTGCTGGAGATCCAGATGTGAGCAAGATCAAGTCCTGTCCCCAAGAAGTTGGAGGTTCAGCCAGGGAGATAGTGTTTTACTTTGCTGGGAAGGAATGAGGTGGCCATGGAGGTACATATTTTGCCATGTATCATGCACAATTTTTTCCCAAAGTTTTGAGGGGAAAATAAGGATGCGCATTATACATGGGTAGCGCTAATTCCATACCTATATAAATGTTTTTAATTCTTTTATTTATGCTTCTGCGTCTAAAGTGTAACTTTAGAAAGTAGTAACGATATCCATATGTTCAAAAATAAATGCTAAAATTCCTTTATAATACAAAAAACAAGTACCTAAATATAAATAAATAAATAATTGAATTAAAAAAATTAAAACGAAAGATTTTTTTCCTGAAAGTTTGGGCCGAAAACATGGGTGCACATTATACATGGCAAAATATGATAACTGGTGATCACACTGGAGCGGGCAGAGGGAGCGTGGGAAGAAGAAGGGATGGCAGTGTGACAGGCTGGGAAGGACGGATTGTACAGGGACCTGGGAGACAGGAGACTCATCCCCAGAGTTGGGGCTGGAGACACGGGAGTAGAAGAGGAGCGTGTGGTCTAGGTCACGTCTGCGTTTGAAATTTACACTCAGGCAAATGTACCTTAATGAGTCATGTTCTAAAGGTCTCATCTGTGTGTCCATTACTCTTTGCTTTCTTACATTTGGCTCCTTAAACAGTTCCCTGAGAGCTGGGCGGACAAAGAGGAGCACACCCAAGCCTGTTTTCATCCATGCCTTCTTGCTGCTTCACTCCCCACGCCCTGCACTCTGTGTTCCGGGCCCTGCCACCTCCTCTCCCAGCCACTGCTCCGTGTCCCGTCTCAGTGGCTGGCAGGTTAGCTACGCACAGCCTCCTCAGATGGAAAACGCAGTCCCCAGACTCTTCCCCATCCCCTCCCCTTCATGGTCACTGAGGTCCAACCAGTCTTCTCTGAAATGTCTCTAGAATCCATTCTCTCCTTCAGCCATTATCCTACTGAAATATTATTTCTTGCAGGACTCTTTCAATGTCTCCTACTGGCTTTGTTGCTCCATCCATCCTCCCCTCCACCCGGTCTTTAGTCTACCACCAGGGTGACCTTCCCAAGCCAAAGTCCAAGTCACATCGTAGCCCTGCATGAGCCCCTGGAATGTCAGTGTTTTTCAAACCGTGGCCCACGACCCACCTGCAACAACAAGAGCCCCTAGGCTGTGAAAATTCAGATTCCAAAGCTGTACCCCAGGCCTTCTGAAACAGGCAGGCCCTGAAATTTGTGTTTTTAATAAGCTACCCCAGGTAGTTTTTAAGCACTGAAGCTGGAGAAGCACAGCCTGTAGACTAGGCTCGACCACAGGGTCCTACCCAGGCGTTGCTCTCATGCTGCCGCCTGCTGTTCATTTCCTGAGCCAGGTCTCCATCCGAGGCCCACGGAGGCCCAGACCATCTGCTGCCATATCCCAGGGCCTGGAGCAGTGCTGGGCGGGAAGCTGGCCCTGAATTAGTGTTTGATGCGTGCATTTGGGGGACACGGCTGCGTCATCTGCAAACTCTGAACCAAACCTGGTGTCTGCTGCAGGCCTTCGGTCAGCCGTGTCATATGTAGCATTGTGGGTTCTGGTCCTCAGGTGGGCCTCGGAGGGTCCCGGGCTTGTCTTCTGTCTATGAAATGGAAGAGGAATCTGCCCCAGTGAGAATAACTCCAGCATCTCATGAGAACTGGAGCTGAGGGGAGTGTTCGTGGGCAGGGAGGGGTGTCAGGACAGAAGAGGCAGGGGCCTGTCTGGGCTTCTGGGTCACACCCCTGGGGAGGGAGCTGTCCCCTTGACCAGCCTGCCTGCTGGGTCAGAGCTCAGGCGCAGCCATGCCGAGATTGAAACTCGGAGCCCTGCCAGGGCTGGGAGCTGCTGGGTCCATCCCAGACGGGCCTCATGCCGTCAGAGACATTCAAGCTCACAAAATAGCCTGTCTGTCCTGCTCTGGGTGAAAGGCAGGCATTTGCCAATTCAAAATATTGTTCTGATCAACTTCCTCGAGGTTAATTATTGGCACATGTAGGGGCACTGATCTGCAAGGGCAACGTTCAAAAAGCAAAGGACAATATTTTAGCGTACCCACAAAAGAGCCTAAAAAAAAGCCAAGGTCAAGTTGGAGTTGCAACAAAGGAGGTACTGTCTGCTGGCCGATTCCCCTCTCCGTTCTCTGGTGGTGGGAGTGGCTTACGTATGTGAAATCCCATCTGCTGTCCTGTAACCCAGAGACCCCGCATCCACCCTTTTAGGGCCATGATATAGACATTTGTTATGTAAGAGGAAGAGGTGGGTGTGCAAACCCTTATTTTGCAGTTCGGAAAGCGTGAGAGAAAGTTTCTGAGAATCTTTGCTTCGCTGTTGAAAATATTCAGCATTTCTTTTGGGTTCAGGTTAGTGCATTCTTCACTGTCGGTCAATTGTGTGTTCCTGTGTGGCCTGGCCGATGCCTGGTGAGGGTATAAATACATCTTGTTATGCTCACCATCTGTCGGGGTTGGTTTGTGCAGCTCACCTGGTCTGAGTAGTGCCCAGCTTCACACAGAGCTGAGACCACATGAAATAAGTGCCTCTAATTGTTCACACTTTAAAATTATTTGGTATACTGTTGAACATAGTCTTGTGAGCTATTCTCTCTCGCAAAATGGCACTTACCCATGGCTTATGGCACTTGATGCCTTAAAAAATGACAACAACAACCTTGACCAAACATGTACTTGGTCATCACATTTTAATGCCATTAACTGGGTTCCTCAGGCCAGGAGACTGAGGTATGGGAGATGAGGCGACCTGTCAAACACCATTCAGAAAGCTCGGCCGGACCAGAGATGGACACTAGGAATCCCGGCCCTCTCACTTTGCGGGATCCCTTCGGCTCTGAGCCACGAGCAGACAATAATGCAAAATTAAAGGCTACTACGGGATAAGAAACAGTTACTAAATCTGCTCTTTCTCGGTGCCATATCTAGTTTTATCATCATTAGAGACGGGATTGTACAGCCTGTCAAACATTGTTTTGTAGGAAGGTTACACGTGTATAACCTTTTGTATGATCATAAATAACCTTTCTATGATTATACCACGAAGGCTGCGATCCGTAGCTGAAATTCTCCCTTTCCCTCCAATTCATCAATTTTATTGCTTGATTGTTTACTTATTTGCAGAAAATTACCTGGAGAGCGCCAGCCCGAAGTCTCCTCATGGATGCATCAAACGTGACATCATCTGTTGCTGAGGGGCCTGTGAACGCCTCGGCCAGCAGGAACGCCTCCGCCGGGGAGCCACTCCGGGAAATCCCTGTGGTGCACTGGGTCATTATGAGCATCGCCCCCCTGGGCTTCGTGGAAAATGGGGTCCTCCTCTGGTTCCTCTGCTTCCGGATGAGAAGACACCCCTTCACCGTCTACATCACCCACTTGTCAATCGCGGACATCTCACTGCTCTTTTGCATTTTTATTCTGACAGTTGACTATGCGTTAGATTACGAGCTGTCTTCCGGCTATTACTACACAATTGTCACCTTATCGGTGACCTTTCTGTTCGGCTACAACACGGGCCTCTATCTGCTGACAGCCATCAGTGTGGAGAGGTGCCTGTCCGTCCTGTACCCCATCTGGTACCGATGTCATCGCCCCAAGCACCAGTCGGCATTCGTCTGTGCCCTTCTGTGGGCGCTTTCTTGCTTAGTGACCACCATGGAATATGTCATGTGCATTGACAGTGAAGGGCAGGGTCACTCTCGGAGTGGCTGCAGGGCGGTGATCATCTTCATAGCTGTTCTGAGCTTCCTGGTCTTCACCCCGCTGATGGTGGTGTCCAGCGCCATCCTGGTGGTCAAGATCCGAAAGAACACATGGGCGTCCCATGCCTCGAAGCTGTACCTGGTCATTGCGGTCACCATCGTCATCTTCCTCATTTTCGCCATGCCCATGAGGCTCCTGTACCTGCTGTACTATGAGTATTGGTCAACGTTCGGGAACCTCCACCACATTTCCCTGCTCTTCTCCACCATCAACAGCAGCGCCAACCCTGTTATCTACTTCTTCGTGGGCAGCAGCCGGGAGAAGCGGTTCAAGGAGTCCTTGAAGGTGGTTCTGACCAGGGCTTTCAAAGACGAAATGCAACCCAGGCGCCAGGAACACAATGGCCATACCACCACCATCGAGACTGTTGTCTGAGGACAAAAACGGAGGGACGTGGGTCATTCGTCATCTGTGCTTCAAATACAGCTTACGTATCTCCTCCATATGATGCAGAAGGCCACCCCATCCCATATGCACGAGACACTAACCATGAGATTGTGCTCTTGTACTGTACCTCCTGGAAATGCCTAAAAACGATCCCCAATCATTTCTGTACCTATCGAGAAACTCTTCCTATTCCTCCTCGGCTCTTCTGGCAGCACTTTTCCAAAACTATAAAAATTATTCTAGCAGGAAGCTTTGTAGATGTGTACGGGAAAAGGTAACAAAAATATTCGTTGGAACTTGAGGAGGCAGAGCCACGTAGCAGGAAGGACGAAGCAGGTGGGTTTTGGAGTCAGGTTGACTCTGTCGTTTGCTGCCTGTGTGACCTCAGGCAAGTAGTTCAACCTCTCGGAGCCCTGCTTCCTTCTTAGAAAACGTCCTACAGTGCTAGTCCCTACTTCCCAGGCTTGCGGTGAGATGAAAAAAGGAAGATAAGGTGTGCAAAGCACTTGGCCCTTGTCAATGTTCACTGAGCGTCAGCCTCTCCTCCTTTGAGGGGAAGGGGAAATACATACTTCCGTTCTGTAGAGCACACCCATAGCTCCATTGTGTACCCATATTGTTATAGGTTTTCAAACGTTGAGTGTAGCTTTACGAGGATCCTCCTCCGGCCTGCAGCGCGAAAGCCTTTCGTGGTGCAGCTCTGCTATGGAAAACGGCCGCAGCTGTGACAATGCCCAGGCAGCCTTGGGTTAGAGCATCATTTCGGGTTGTGAACAAACACATTTGGCCACCAGCAGGGGGGTTGCTCGTGTGCCCCCTTCCCTCTGTGGGAATGCTGGGTGTCACGAAGGTCTGTTTTGACGTGCTCCACTTGACATGAATCTTCACGAGTGGAACCGAAGTCCAGATACACGAGGGGGACTGTGCTTTCTGACCCCGCCCCCCCATGAAGAGGTGGGCTATTTATTTACAGCCGCAGAGATGTCACCCGCAGCCAAGTGCCTGTTCCTGCACCTCTGCGCCTTCTTTCCTCTGGAGCGCGCATGTCCCTGTGTCATTCCGGAAGGAGGCTTGGCGGCAGGGGCTGGTGACAGTGTGACCACATCTCAAGGGAACTTGGCAGGACTTGCTCAGCATCCTAGCGCTCCGCTACCCGCCTGCCCCGACTTCTGCCCGGGGCTTCAGCCTCACGGCCAGGTGTTTGCGGGGACACACGCAGGGCCTCTAGACTACATCACTATGTTACTTCCCTTCAGCCTCTCCCGGGGGCCTCCTGAAAATGGCAGTGCTTCACGTGGCTCTATGGGGAGTAATGTGTTCGTGCCTGTTAGTATTTATTTTAACTGCCTCGGACGGGCCAGAGGAGTGTGGTGAAGCAGTTCTCTCTCGCTGCCTGTTTCTTCACCATCCTCTTCCTTTAGCAAGAAACCCCCTCCTTGAACATGCAGGCAGCTCCGCTGGTGGAGACGGGCCAGTCCCTCCCACTCGTGTGCAGGCGGCTCTGCAGTGGAGACGACATTGGATTCAGAAATGAGGCAGCTTGTTTCCGGGAGCCCCAGCTGGGTGCGGGGCGATGACATTTACAATGATCTTGCTTTCGACTGAAAACAGAGCATCTTCACTGGGAAGCAAGGGAACGTGGAGATCAGAGGGGCCGTCCTCTGTTCACCGTCGTCTCCTTGGTGCTGCGCTGGCCTCCTGGTCGGTGGGAGTGGGGTCCACCTTGGCTGGTGTCCAGTGACCCCAGTGCCGAACAGGAATGAAACGCTCTTAGAAACGAGTTCTCACCCAAGGAAAATACGGTGACCTGATTAATGGGGAAGCCCCCATTAATCGCCTTTCTGCAGAAAAAGTGGGGGAATTGAATGTGTTAACGAATATACAGAGCCGTGAGCTGCGAAGAGGTAGGATTCAGTGTTTGGCAGTGTTGTAAGGACACACTCCTTGCCTGCTTCCCCTAAATTCGTCCCCCACAGCAAAGCGTAAGGTAGAAACGGAAGCAGGAAGGTAAAATGTACGTAAATACACACATATGGGGAGTAGACTAGCTGAGTCCTATGCACTGGGAATTCAGACAACATGCCTAAGTCATCCGTAGGCTGGAGGCACCACTTCCGAGAGCCCCTGGGGAAGAGATTGTTTGGTCATGATGTCTGTCCTTGATGAAGCGGAAGGGTCTGCCGCACTCATGCGACAGAGATTCTTGGACGGCCTTCTCTGCCAAACTCCAGGATGCGAGCCAGGCCCAGAGCTGCAGGTGGAAGTCTCTGAGGTAGGGGATAGGAGGTGAAGAAGTGCAGGCATCTACTGCCCCGGGCTGCATGTGACTCAGCCCCAGGAGACTGTTACAAACACAGTCAGAGGGAGGGGAGATCACAGCTTCTGGGGTAAAAAAGGAATACGTCCTTTGGTTGCTCCAAAGGAGGATTTTGAAAAGGCGAAGGAGGGTGGGGGACCAGGCAGATGGCAGGCCTGAGTGAAGGCCAGGACAAGTCAGCCCTGGAGAAGCAAATCCAGCTGTGTCACTTCTCTGGATCAGCCATGGAAGAGGCTGTTGGGGACCCACGTGGTCCAGCTCACCAACACCCCTCTTTCTTTGCTGCTGCCGTCTTTGGCCTTGTGGCCCCACATTCTTCAAGTTCTTTGAAACATGGCTCCCAGGTCTTCGGTCCACACCCACGGTCATCATCATCATCGCCCAGCCTCATTGCTGTGGCTGTTCTAGTTTCTTATCTGCAGGAGCCCCGCTCTGGCCTACATCTTTGCGTCAGCTCTGCTGACCTTCAGCTCCTCTCCCTCCTCGGCTGCACGCCGAGCCTTATTGCAACTCCAGCCGGGCTGCTTCTGGAAACTGCAATGCCACAGTTACCCCGTGTGGCCACGCTCTCCTGTCCTTTCTGTCATCCGTTGGCTTACTCCCACTGTCCCTTGGTTTCTACACCACCGAGACCTCCCGCCTCTCCCCATTGAGTCCACTGTGTCTGAGTCTCTTCTGCGTCATCTCTGCCCCGTGCAGTCAGACCTCAGGTGTCCCTGGTCCAGTCACTCTCACTGTGCTCCTTGGCTCTCTTCCCCCCCGGCTCTCCCGTCCTGCCTTTCTGCCGTGGTGGCCACAGGCCCACACCGGGCTTCCGAGCAGACCTGATGCAGAAGTCGGGTGAGGACACCACAGAGGCATGGTCCTAGCACGCTGGTCCCTCATCACGGCCTCCTGAGCCTGTCCCCCTACCCCGGGCAGCTCTTCCAAACCCTGTCTCTGTCCTCAGACTCTCTGAGTGGCTACTTTCCTCTCACTGTCCCTGTCTCCTCACTACCTTGCTTCACAGGTCACTGAAAAAAAATACCAAGGCCACTAGGTAATGACTCTCAGACCCTCCCTGCCATCTGGGAGAAACTGTTCCTCCCTCTCACCCCCAGCCCAATTCTCCTGTAGGAAGATTTTTTTCCTCTTCCAAATTTTTCTCTGCTGGCCCCCTGGACCATAATCTTACCCCTATATTAGCAACCAAACTTGTGGGTTATTTATTTATTTTTTTTTAGGTAAAAATGCAGTCCTTATAGTGGGCTGCAGGGTCCACACAACCTGGCCCCTAACTCTCGACCCCTCCGATCGTTCTCCAGGGCTGGTGCGGCTCACTCCTCTGGCTGCTCCTGTCTCTTTGCAATTCTTAGAAAATGCCAAGTCCGCTCTTACTTCTGAGCCCTCCTCTCGGATGCTCCTTCTGCCTGGAATGACTTCCCCGGTCTCTGCTCACCTCCCCTCTTCCCTCAGGCCTCTGGTCGGATGTCACCTCAGCAGGGAGCCTTTCCCTGACCCCCAGCTGCCACCCCGGTTTCTCAGGGGCCCGCTTGCTCATTGCCACCCTCATGCATGGATCTGCTTGTTTGCTCAACACAGAGGGTCAGGGCCCGGCCAGCAGGGACCTCCTTCCACTGGAGGCCATGTCCCCGGGCCCCTTATTTGCTGCGGTGGCACCATGTATACACAGGCTCGGGCTGCTCCCATTTCAACACAAACAACGAAGACACGAAAGCCGTTCCCTACAGTCCTGTTCAGCCCCTATCCCGTCTGCCCCTCGCTTCCCGGACACCCTTCTGGAAAGCCCCCGCCATGCTCTCTGTCCCTGCTTTCTCCACACCCGGCCAGCTGAATTGACACCTTTCCACCACATTGAAATTGGCTTGGCCAGGAATACTGGTGTGTTCCACACGGCCATAGCCAATGGGCCCTTCTCTACCTCTGTCTTCTGTGGCATTTGACACAGCTGACCATTCTCTTCTTAAAACCGCCCTTGAGCCCTGGCCGGGTAGCTCAGTTAGTTGGAGCATCTTCCCAATACACCAAGGTTGTGGGTCCAATCCTCAGTCAACCAATGTAAGACTCTCAGCACATTCAAGAGTCAACCAATGAATGAATAAGTGAAACAACAAGTTGATGTTTCTTTCTCTCTCTTTCTCTGCCCCCATTCCTCTCTCTAAAATCAGTCAGTGGAAAAAGATACCGCTTGAATTCCAATGAGCCCCTTTCCCTCCAGCTCTCGTTTGTCATCCTGTCCCGCCTGCTCAGAGAGGTCTCACCTCTCAGGGCTCTTCCCTGCCATGCCTGTCAACAGACATGTCTCCCGTGGTCCCGTGGCTGTGCCTCTGCTCACTCCTTCCACCCGCTCTCCCTGCGTGCCCTGATCCAGAGCTGCTTCGTGTTAACGGCCCTCAAAACTGCACTGGCTGACCAGAACCCTTGGCTGCGCTGTATCCCCTGGTTGTCCTGGGGGTCTGTGTGTCCTTCCACCTGGAGGACATTTGAGTAGATGCCCTGCAAACACTTCAGAAGAAGCCCGTCCGGGTCCCCACCGTTCCCCCTATGTTCCTTTCTAAGCGAATGTCACCACTAGTCACCTGTCCCCCAAACTCTGTGATTCCCTTGGCATAGGTTGCCCTTCCCTCTTACTAACCTAGCAAATTCCATTTATCCAGCTACGTCCAGCTCACACATCAGCCAATCAGGAGCGAGCATTTCATACCTTCTCTTGTCTTTCAACATCTCTTTACTGCCCTCACTCTCCACTGATGGCTTTCTTCCCTTTTCTCAAGAGCAGCAGCCCCAGAAGAAACCTTCCACACCTGGCCAACATCCTACCTGCTCCCCTGCTGCATCCCTGTGCACACAGGTGTCTCCCCGTTACCCCAGCTGAGGTGAACCCCTACATCTGCGCCCCAGCTCCTGACCCTGGTGCCCGCTCAAGAACATTCTCCCGGGGCTTCTCCCTTCTTTGCTGTGCATCATCAATTTTGGTCCAGGCCAAGGGAGGACAGATTTTCAGGAACGGGATGGGGGAGGGTTGGTGAGCTGCAGCATCGACGTGGGCTACCTGCCCTGGTCACCGCGGTAGTCGTTTCTCTGTAGACAGCCCTGCACACTCTGACATCACGCCTGGTGAGCCCCGGCCATGCCACTTCCCGTGTGCCCGTCCCTGGGCCGATGTGGAGGGGCTCAGAACAGCCAGCTGCCTTCACAGAGTTGTGTGAGGAGCACCTGGCAGATGCTTTACAGGGTTTCTACAATTTCACCGTGAGTGAAATAATTCTTTTAGGTTAAACTTTGATTTTTTTATTCAACTCTTAAAATTCCAAATCACCCTAGAAAGGATAACGCACTAAGTCACAGATCACTCTGGCTATGCTTTTGCTAGTGGAGAGGGGCATTACAAGACCAGACACCCAGGTGTCAAGGCTGCTGAATCAGGGGGTGGGGGTGGAAAGGAGGAGGGAGCCATACAGCACTGAGCCCTTGATACCCAAACAGGAAGTCAAAGTCTGCAAAACATGAAAACATGAATTACCAAATGTATCTCCTATGAAGCTGGTTCCCACCGAGCCTCCCTCCCCGCCTGCAGAATGTTCAGGATTCTGTGACACTGGTAAAAGGTGTCAGAGACCCGCCGAAGTAATGCTCCAAACCACTGCCAAAGGGCTGGGGGCAGAGCAGGGCCTGTAGCAGCTGAATCAGGAGAACAGACAAGGATGGTGGTGGGGTGAGAACTTCCAAAGAGAAGGGTTTTAGAAGGGTTTCAGGAGGGCTCTTGGCAGAACTCATGAAGTCCTCAGGTGTTTTTGCAAAACTTATCCATTTTTTGATATTAAAAAAAGCAGCTATGAAATAAAGGAGGCCATACCACGGTAGGGCACAATGTTGACAGGAAAAATATTCCAGGCGTCACCTCTTTCTGTGACTTAGGACAATGACAGAACGTCCTTTCTCAAGGCTCCCTGGGCTGACTGAGCTGAGCGGGCACCTCTCACTGGGGGTCTTCAGCAGCTGGCGTCGGATGTTGGCGAGGCAGGGTCATCTGCAGGCTGGACAGGGTGGGCCACTGAGATGGTGCACCACCTGCCCACCCACCGCGCGGGCTCAGCTGGAGAGGCCGTCCGGGGCTCCTACACACGACCTCCTGTTGTGGCTGGAGTTCCTCCAACGCGACAACCGTGTTCTGAGAGCAGCCCTCCTGGGAACGAACTTTTCCCAAAGGCCAAAGGTCAACTATTGACTTCTCATTTAAAAAAAGAATTAGCATGTGGTTGAAATTGCATAAATTTTGATAAAGAAACAAATATCTTCATGATTTTAATGATACTCCTCAAGATAACGTACTAAGCTTTTTTCCCCTCTCTTTTGGAGTTTACTGTGAAGTTTTGGTTCTCATTTTAACAGGATTCCCTTTTAACGAACTTTCGTGAAAACTAGTGGTCTGGCACTAATTACGGTCTCTACCTGTGTGTGTATGAGCATTAATGCACAAGGTGAATTGTCGGAGTGGCCTCCCTGTGTAGTATAGACCTCTGCCTGGCCAGAGATGAGTGTTGCAAATGCTACCGGCAAGTGCAGGCACCGACAAAACAGTCTTTTCTGGAGGAACCCAAGCAGAGGCGCTCCCACCCTGCCCCCTCTTCTCCGTGAGGACGGGGCTCAGTTGCCGATGGCTCAAGGGCTGCGAGCAGTGCAGGGCTTGCTCGCCTCGAAGGAAGCTGTTCCGGTTTGGTGCTCTGTGGATTACACAGACAGCAAGTGTATGTGGGACTGCTCCCCCTTCTTCAGCCCCCCATGCCCCACAAATCTGTCCAGTCCAACAAGCAGTCTTAGAAGATCAAGTACTTCCTGCTGACAATAGAACTACAGTATTTTGCCATGTATAATGCACACATTTCTGCCCAAATGTTTGAGGGAAAGATAAGGGTATGCATTACACATGGGTATACTGATCATATACCATGGGTATAATAGTGGGTATATTAATCTCATGTATAACATGTGCAAAAAGTGGGTGTGCATTATACGCAGCAAAATACCTTAGTTCCCTGAGCGTAATTGTTACCAAGCTGTCTGATGGAGATTGGCGGCTTTGCAAGGAGCCCAGGTGGAGGTCACACACTCCCGGGGCACCGGCACACCCCGTGGGGGGGGAGCGTGACAGGCAGGTGCAGACACTCCATTTCTAACTCCTCAGCCGATGCTAGGCTGCACATGCCCTGGCAGAGGCCTCGGTCCCCACTGGGGGACAGTGAGAAGGACGCTGCCCGTGGAGTGAGAAGGCTAGGACTACAAGCCTGCGTCCACAACAGGTTCATCTCTCTCCGACCCTTAAGTGTCTCCAATTGGTGGAACTGTCTCTAGTTGGAATTCCCCCCAAAGCAGACCCTGAGGCAAGGATTTGGGGCAAGTGATTTATTTATTTAGGAGGTCATCCAGAGCATGGAGAGGGAGGGAGAATTCAGACAGGGAAGGGGAAAAGTGACGTAGGGTGGGTTAGTGAGTACAGGAGCCCAGGACAGCGGGGACCCTCTGGGAGACCGGGTAGCCCACCTCAGAACTGCCCTCTGCCTGCCTCTCTGAGGCAAGTGTCATGCCTACAGTGATGACAACTCCCAGCTCTTCTGGGCCTGCCCCGTGCTCAGGTTCAACCCTGCTGGCCACAGCGAGGACACCTGGAGGCAGACAGGCTCAGGGGGCTGTGGCAGGTGCAGGGTCTGAGGACGGGTGACCTCAGGGTGGCGTCGCTCTAGTGGGGTGGGGAGAACCTGCCTCACAGAGTAGCCGTGCCCAGCAGGGGAGACGATGTGTGCGGAGTTCTGCGTAAGGTGGGAAGCAGCCATGAAAAATCACTTAGGACGACACACTGAGTGAGCACAGGGAGCCAGAGACAGAAGGACAACCGCTCTGTGAGCCCACTTGCGTGAGGTCCCTCGAGGAGTGACGTTCCTGCAGACAGAAAGTAGAGGGCAGTTGCCAGGGGCTGGAGGAGGTGGGGTGCGGGGAGTGTGTTGGGGACTTAATTTCTGTTTGGGTGGATGAAATGTTCTGGGGACGGGTGGGGGCGATGCTTAGAGAGCCATTGAATGTACTTGATGCCACTGAACTGAACGCGTAAAAATGGTAAAAGTTATGCTGTGTATATTTTACCACAATAAAAACAACTAGTTCTCATACTCTAAAGGCCCTGGGTGTGCTCCTTGGCATCTTTGACGGTGTCTGGCCCAGCAATGGCCAACAGCGCTGGTGACACTGGAGGAAGACAAGCTCCCTCCTCCCTCCAGGGGGCTCTGTCCCTGCACGTCTCCAGTGGGCTAATTAACCACACATCCCAGGGTCTGCACTTTCAAGTGAGTGTGCTTCCTGTGGAGCAGCCCCGCACGGTCCCAAGGACGCTCCGGCAGCGCACCAGAGTCACCGTTCTGGACTCCGAAGGCCACGTAGTCTGTGTGGCAAGGAGTCACCTCCGCCCTTTGGGTGCAAAAGCAGCCGTTGCCAATACACAAATGAACGAGCATGGATGAGTCTGAACAAAACTTTATTTACAGGTACTAACGTGAAATTTCACGTACCTTTCATGGGTTGTAAAAATGCTCCTTTTCCTTCAAACATTTACACATGTGAGAAATGACTCTTAGCTGTAGCCACGTGGAGCACTTTGGGAATCCCTCTTCTGGAATTGGCCCCAATGTGGCCGCAACACGTCCAGGTACAATCCAGACCTTGCTGGGGGCAAACCTTCGTGTTCCCTGACCTTGCAGAAGGACCAGCAGCCATCCCGACTCACACCCGATGAGCGAGATTGGTGTACAGCTGAGAAATCCCTTTTCTGGCGGCTCCTGCGGTGGTCCTAGAACCCCAGGGAATGATGGTCCGTGGCGGCGAACTTGGCAGAAATCATAACTCCAGTTCTGTGCTCAGGGACCACTTCATTCTGTCATACCAAACTACAGCCTCTGGATTTAGGGGAAGGTATTGGAGTTTTTCAGAGATCAGGAATGAAAAGCTTATGCATGAGAATTCTTGATGGGTTTTTGGAAGGATAAAGATCTCGCATATGGCCTTGGGTACAGCATGAATAAATTCTAATTGCTAGCAAGTTAGGAAAACAGAATGTTCCTAATACTGGGTTGATTAGCACTTGCAGGTTTGGTACCATTGTGGGACAAATGTCTCAGGATGTTATTAATGCCAAGGTCATTAGTACCCTGATTTGCTGATGTATGCTTTCCATCAAAGTGCCCCCTGTAGAATGATTTGCCTTCAGGCAAATGTAGAAAACTAAAAATGTTCCTTAAAACACATAAAACCAAAACAACCACACAACGAAACATCATTAAAATCCTTCAGCCTCACTGGCTCCTGTTGATGGTGGTTGAATGTTCATGGTACTTTGAAGGGAGCCCCTGAGTGCTCCCGGCCTCTCTTCTTCCAAGGAGAGAAGACTCTGACTATGCCCGAGGGGTGGAGCAGGGGAGGAGCAGAGGGGCTGGTTCTCTTCCCGCATCTGACTCAGCCAGGGACTCCCTCACCCAACAAGTACATGGCAGCGCTGATTGCATTTTTGGAGGGCTGAGCACCCCCACGTTTTGCCTTTTCTTTCTACAAATCACGAGCAAGGTACTTCCCAGTAGAATGTCGGGTTTGAAGGAAGGGCCTTCTGTCAGACACATGAAGTAGGAAAATCACTGTTGGTTTTACATGGGTGGAGCTTGTCTGCCAGCCTCTGGCCGGGTTCAGCACCCCGTGTCCAGTCCCCGGGCCTGTCCTTGAGGACGGGGAGCACAGCCAATAGCCCCCTCAGACACTTCCTGCTGGCTCTGACTTTCCCTTGTGACCTTATTCCCAACATTCAGTCCTGTTCCTTATTCGTCTTAAAGCTGGGTGACCTGGAAGGAGAAAAGGCAATGTCAGAGCAGCAAGGAGTTGTTGACGCGCAAAACTTAGAGTCTCTGGGTCCCTACGTGTCCCCTCCCCACACAGATGATACCACGGTGGGGCCGGAATGAAATGATGACAACTGGGAATGTGGCCTGGAAGACTAGAAGAACCTGTGCTAAATCTCTCAGGTCACAAGAGATGGCCCGAGAGACTGGAGGGGCTCATCGAAGCTGGCCCAGCACATTGGTGTCGTAGGAGCTCAGCAGTATCTGTCAGGTGACTGAGGTTTCTGCAGGTTAAGGTTTCTCAGGAGGGCCCCCAGGAGAACCCAGCCCCGGCTCAGCCACAAAGGGGACAAGCTTTCTTAATTTTCTAGGAACTTGGGCAGCTTTAAGTGTGGGGATGTATGGGGCTCCTTGTGTTTTAAACAGAAGGGGGACTTGCTTTTGTGTGGTGAATTTTCCACTTCCCCGTAGCAATAATCCTTAGGAGGGAGTCTGCTGTCTGCACGGGCCATGGGTGTGAGACTTTGCACGAAGGACGATTCCTGCTTTGTGACGTGGAGACCAGCGCCCCTGCCTCAGATGGTGGTTTACTGTTTGCCAGGCACTTTCACCTGGGCTTCGTATGGGCATCTCATTTAATACTCTCAACATGCCATGCGCATGCTGTGATCATCTCCAGCGACCTGAAGCTCATTAGTGGTAGAGCCAGAATTCACACAGCGACAGCCCGACTCCAGGGTGTCTACGCTTCGTCCGAGTCAGTCGTTTGCTTCTCTCCCCTCTGCACCTAAGATTGCCTTTCGCCCTTACTCCCACAAAGGAAGTCGAGAAATCTCATGTCATTGGATGACATGAGAGATCCCTGGGGAACCATCAAGATGTTCCTTCAGCCCTGGCTGCCTTGGCTCAGTGGATCGAGTGCCAGCCTCTGAATCAAAAGGTCGCCGGTTTGATTCGAGGTCAGGGCACGTGCCTGGGTTGCAGGCCAGATCCCCGGCTGGGGGCATGCGTGAGGCAACTGGGTGATGTTTCCTTCCCTTTCTCCCTTCCCAGCTCTCTAAAAGTAAGTAAAATCTTAAAAAAACATTTGTTTCTTCAAGCTTAATATCTTACAGGGCTAAGTTGGGAAAAATTGAGCTATTAGGGGAATGTTCTGGCTCCTTAATCATTCCCGTCTTCCTTCCACCAGCCCAGCTGTGCCGTGTGGCCTGTCCCGGTTAAACTCTATGGAGGGGATGGAACTGCATGCTGCGTAGCCACCACCTACAGACGAGACAAGAAGAGCACCGGGGCCTGGGTACCGGTGCTAGGGAGCATCGGGAAGTTCCTACTGTGTGGGTCATTCTCACCTTGCATTGCTCCTCCTGAAAATGGATACTGTGGGCACGGCCTTGAAGGCAGCAGCAACAACACTAGTGTCCCAGTCGTGACAAGTTTGAGGGCACAGAGTGAAATCGGAAGGCAGATGGGGCTGGAAAGACAAAGGGCAGTTCTAAGGCATCTTGAGAAGGACAGGAGACGAGCCAATGAAACAGAAGGTTAAAGGATGTGACAAAGGACCCGAGCTAATAGACTAAGAGGAATGAAATTCGGAAAGAATCAAGAGTACACGAAATCAGGAAAAAAAAAAAAGCGTACACAAAATTATGAATAAAAATGAACCACGTAATAAATAGCAGGAATCTATATCTTCTTTCATTCTTCTTTCAAGAACTTAAATTTTTTTAAGTAAAGAAAAATCTTTATGCACCCTCCCCCAATTTTTGGAGCTCCTTCCTTTTCCAGAAGGATCCAGACCAAGTCTGCAGAGAGGGCCCACCTTCCACAGCTTTTGTCTCCATAACTGTTGACTGAACGAACAAAGAAAGCTTTCATGTAAAACACTGAGCGCCCCCTCCGGTGCGCCCCCTCTGCCCTTCCGTGCGCCCTGCTCTGGTCCAGGCGGCGGCCACACCCTGACGTCCCACATCCTCACGCGTGCACCGACCACTGCTGCCTTTCTCTCTTCATCAGCTCTTGCAGGTACCATATGGTCACACGTGTGTGCTACAAAGTGTCAGCTTGTTTTTGTGTTCTTCTATAACAATGATGTCATAGTCCATGTCGTGTTCTGCTAATTGGTTTTTACACTCACATCCTGTTGAGGGACTCACCTGGGCTGGTATGTGTCACGTAGCAAGAGTTTGTTTGTTTTTTCACTGCTGAATAAAACTTCCTCTGAGTAAACATACCGCATTTTATTCTCTGGAAAAAAACTAGAATGTTTCAAGTTTTTAAATATTTTTTTAATTTAAAAAATGTTATTATTATTATTATTTTGCTGCAATAAGCTTTCCTGTTTCCATCTGGTCCAGGGCCTGGGAGAGGCGCGGGCTGGTTGAAAGGCTGCCTGGTGGCTGCAGGGAGAGGCTCAGGTAGGAGCCAGACCCTAGGTGGTGCAGAGGGGCCCCTCGAAGGCCTCTGGGCTCCTCAGGCTCCTGGTCCTGCTTGAGGGGAGTCTCTCAAAGGGACACCCGCCCAGCTCAGCCAGGGGGCGCCAGCCTGCAGAGGGAGCCAGGTCTTGATGCGTTTCACCTGCTCACCCTGGACGTGGCTCTCCAGGAAGTCACAGAGCTGAGGGGCTGGGCAGGCAGAACCCAGGCCTGCAGGTCCACAGGGCCTGGGTCAGGTTCTTCTCCAAGACCAGGGTGGCTTCCCTGGTGTCCTGAGTGTCACCCCTCATCTGGGACGGCTTCCGCACGTCCTGGAAGTGGGTGCGGCCACTGAGCCGGTTTCGCAGCTTTAAGAGACACTCAGGGCCCTTGGTGTCTCCTCGGCCACCTCGGGGAAGAAGAGGCCCAAGCCCTCTGGAGACACAGCGTCACAGTGGAGACAGAAGCCCAGAGGGAGGTAGGTGTGGGAGGCCGCAGGTGCAGGCTGCTGGGGGTTGACGGGGCCTCCACCTCGGTGGGGTCGTTCTGACAAACCTGGGCGCCCATGCTTGTCCAGTAGGGAGGAGTTAAGGTCAAACCCGGTGCTGGCTGGTCTCGGAGGCTGGGGCAGCTGAGGTGGTTTGAAGGCGGTGACTGGGGAAGAGGCTGGAGGGTGGTGGGAGGCTGGAAGAAGGGGCGTCCGTGGGTCTGCGCCGTCCAAGCCCGGCTGACGCAGGAGACAGATGGCGGGGAACGCCGGGGGTGCTGTCGTGATTATGTTTTTAACTGGAGGCATTCCTACCCACAGCTCCTAGTAGGTTTGTGCAAGAGTTTGTCTTGGGCGTCTAGTAATACCCAGAAGTAGGACGGCCGGGTCAGATGTGCAACGCCTAGCAGAGTGTTTTCTGAGGTGCGGCAGGTCGGGTGCAGAGAAGCAGTCGCGCTCCCGCCACCCCACCTGGGTCCGCCTTACCCTCTCTGTGGGTCTCAGTGGCTGCCTGTCTCGAGGGGGGCGGGGAGAGGGGAGTGGTGTGTTATTGTAGACCTACTGTGCACCTACCAGATCGTTAAAGACGTGGGTTAGGCTAAACCCTTGATCCTACGCCTGGTGTCCTAGTGGGAGAGCCAGGTGAAGACAGAAGCAGAAATTAGACGTGTGTCTGCAAGCCAAGGAATGCCACAGATGGCCAGCCACCCCCGCATCTTCTCCGGGGCCTTCAGAGGGAGCATGGCCCTGCGGCACCTTGAATTTTTTTCCCACTGGCCCAATTTTCAGTCTCTCTGGCAAGTCTTAATTAGCCTTAATTACTTAACTGCCTTCATCACTATAGCCTCATATGCATCTTGATGTGTGATACTGATTTTATTTGGGGGTGATGGAGCAAGGACAGCTGGTGCTCTGCCCAGATCTCTTTGGATTCCTTCACATCCCCCATTTCTCCACCAGTTTCTCCTGGGAACACTTCCCGGCGCGGTGCGTTCACACGTGTCCCTGCATGTCTGTGTTCCGGGGTCTCCTGGGGAACTATTTGAAAACTGTGATATTCCACGGACATTGTAGGATATCTTTTCAGGTTACATGAAAATCCTGTTGTGATTTTGTGTGGAATATTTTTTTGTGATATAGTATATAGACCCATTTTGGGGGAGAATTATGCCCTTAAGACGTTAAATATTTTTTACACATGACTATAAAATACTGTTTCTTTTATAGGTCTTTTTTTAGTGCCTTTTAACAAAGGTTTTATAATTTTCAGAGTAGTGGTGTTGCACATAGCATTTTTTGGATTTATTTCTTGACACTCTACAGTTTTTGGCACTATTGTAAACAGTACTATAGAAAGGTAATGGATTTTCACTCTTGCTCCTGTGTTTTTGGTATGCCTGGTAATTGTTGGCTGAATTCTGGACACTGTACATGAGAAATACGTGTTAGCACCCCTTTTCCAATCTAGCAAAGCCTACAGACTCCTTCTTAGAAGAAATGTATTTTTTAAACATTTTATTTCATTTTTAGAGAGGGGGAGGCAGGGAGAACAAGAGGGAGGCAGGGAGAAAGAGGGAAACATCAATGTGTGGTTGCCTCTCACACATCCCCTACTGGGGACGTGGCCCGCAACCCAGGAATGTGCCCTGACTGGGAATCAAACCAGCAACCCTTTGGTTTGCAGGCCAGCACTTAATCCACTGAGCCACACCAGCCAGGGCAGAAGACTTCTTAAATGCAGATAATAAAATGCATGGGATTACAAAGAAACTAATTACATTGAATCACAACCCAAAGAGCTTGGGGGTCACGGACCCCAGATTAGGAACTGTGTAGAAGTTCTGGATGATGATGTCTCGAGAGAGTGTTAGCTGCAAACCTTGGTGAGTGTGGTCACCTCTGTCCAATCCTGAGCTGAGCTGATCCGAAGCTGAACTGCAGGTTTGGAAGGCTTTGTCTACCTTTGGCTTGCACTCCCCTGCTAGGTTGCACCCCTCCGGGAGTCCCAAGTAGAGACTTAGTTCAGTATTAGATAACTTCCAACAGAGAGAAAATCCCAACCACCCAGCGTTAGGGACTGTAATTGGCAGAAGCAAATACATTTCTGCAGATAATAGCCTCAGACAGATTGCAGATATCAGGACATTCAATCACAGGGTTTTGACATTTAAGAACTCGGGAGTTTGGAGCTGTGTTGGCTTTCAGAGACAGGCAGAACTTAATGAGCCAAATAAATTATTCTTCACTTTTCTGCTGAAAGAGCTGTAAATAGCTTGTTCCTAGTCTGACTGTCATCTTCTTTTTTATGAGGGACATTAACTATTCCCTCTGGCATAATATTCTTGAGATAGAAAGAATATTTCTAAATATTTTTATTAATTACCAAATAACAAGACAAATTAAAGATCAGAGGTCAGTTGCCTCCCATCCTTTCATGGATCCAAAAAATGGCTTAAGATATTTTTAATGGACAGTTCTGACCTTTTAGTTCACTGACATTGGATTTTGGCAACAGAAAGGGTTACATAATAGTGCAGCCTCCTTCTACCAAATAAAGACCTGAGGTTTTTTTTTTTTTTAAATCTCACTATTTAAATTTAGAAATATTAAATGTTTGGTTAAGAAAACGATTTTTAAGACTTTATTTTTTAAGTAGTTTTAAGTTCACAACAAGGTTGGAAGAAGGTCCAGAGGTTGTTCCTGCACCCCTGTCCCCACATATGCATAGTCCCCTCTGTGACTGACACCTGCCCCCTCCCCCCAGAGTGTACGCTGGTTACGATTCATGAGCCACCTCCACACGGCACAACCACCCGAAGTCTGTCGCTCACATTACAGTTTGCTTTTGGTGGTGCCCATCCTACGGGTTTGGACCTGGCATTCTACGGTGACATGTGCCAATCATCACAGAATCACGCAGAGCACAGGAGTCTCCGTCCTTGCTGCAGGGACTGTGTTCTGAGATCCCCAGTGGAGGCCTGGAACCGTGGATAGCACCGAACTCTTGACATGCTGTCTCCTCCTACCACCCACCCCTCTCCACTGAAAGGAAGTCCTCACGGCATCTCTCTGGCATATCTGAACCGCCAGCCCCGCTGCTCCTGCACTTCGGGGACATTGACCACGGGCATGGCCGTTCTGCAACAATCCGATAACTGGAGTGTCCACAGTGTGATGACGCTGGACAGAGGGGTGACTCACATCCCACGCAGGACGCAGTGGGAAGGCACCCAATTTCACCGTGCCCGTCAGAATGCCACTCAGTGTAAAACTTATGAATTGTTCATTCCTAGAATTTTCCCCTTAATCTTTTTAGAACAAGGTGGACCATAGATAACGAAACCATGGAAAGCAACACCGCAGATAAGGGGGAAATTTTCGCTGCCCTAAAAATTCCCTGTGCTCTGCCCATTTTTCCCTCCCTGCCTTCCCGCTCCTGGCCATCACTGATCCTTTTTATTGTCTCCACAGTTTTGCCTTTTCCAGGAGTATAGTTGGAACCAAACAGTAGGCAGGCTTTTCAGCTTGGCTCCTTTCACTTAGGGATGTGTATTTAAGACTCCTTCACGTCTTCTTAGGGTTTGGCAGTTCATTTACTTTTAGTGCTGAATGGTACCCCACTGCCTGGGTGGCCCACAGTGTATTTATCTATTCACCTGCTGAAGGACACCCTGGTTGCTTTCAAGTTTAGACAATTATGAAAAACGCAGCTATGATCACCCGTGCGCAGGTTTTTGTGTGGACGTAAGTGTTCGGCTCCTTTGGGTAAATACCAAGGAGCACACCTGCTAGAGCGTATTTTAAGAGTGTGTTGAGTTCTGTAGGAAACCTCCAAACTGTCTTCCGAAGGGGCGGTGCCCTTGGCACTGCCACCAGCAGTGAGGGAGAGCTCCGGTGGCCACACGGGTCAGCCATTGGGGTGGGTGGGGTTCTGGGCCGTGGCCATTCTCACAGGTGTGTGGTGACCTCTCCCCGTGTAAGTTGCTGTTCCCTGGAGGCTAGGACGTGGAGCATCTTTTCATAGGCTTATTGCCACCTGCATATCTTCTTCGGCGAGGTGTCTGTTAAGGCCTTTGGCCCATTTCGTAACCAAGTTGTTTCCCTGTTGTTGAGTTTAAGGGTTCTTTGTGCATTTTAGATAACAATCCTTTACAAGGTGTGTCTTTCGTAAACATTTCCTCCCAGTCTGTGGCTTGTCTTCTCATTCTCTTGACATTTCACCGAGCAAAAGTTTTTAATAAAGTCTAGTTTATCAATTATTTCTTTCACGGACTATGCATCAAGGTTTTTTTCTTCTTTTGATTCCCCCCCCGCAACTTTTCTTGTTGAAAAAGAAACAGCAATAAATACAGTACAGTATGCTCCATATACATTATTTTAATGGCTTGGGTCAGCTGGAAGAAAAACAGTCCTGCATGGTATCTGACTGTAAAATGATCGTTGGAAGGCTCTACCTTTTTGATGCGAATCAGCTCGAACACTGGCTGAGCCTCTCGCACAGCCGTGCACCACGCGAGGCATGGCTGCTGTGGCCCTGGCCCAGAGAGGCTGCGTTCTGTACCGCGCTGGGGTGTGAGCAGGGCAGGGTCCCTCCATGGGCTACTGGTACCAACAAGTCAGAGACCAAAGAGCAAAACAAAATATTCATTTTCCATAAACTTAGCATTTTTAAAAGATTTTATTTATTTATTTTTAGAGAGAGGGGAAAGGAGGGAGAAAGAGAGAGAGAGAAACATCAATGGGTGGTTGCCCCTCGTGCATCCTGACTGGGAATCAAACTGGCAACCCTTTGGTTCGCAGGCCAGCACTCAGTCCACTGAGCCACACCAGCCAGGGCAAGCTAGGCATTTTTTAAATAGCTATATTCCCTTTCACCTCTTTTTGTGGTATCATCACTATACCTATTACATCTATTAATGTTTGAAACCCAACAGCACACCGTTATAATTATTATTTTATCATCTGTTGTCATTTTCTTTTTTTAATCATATTTTCTCCATTACTATCTATCTAATCCACTTATATCCCCCACCCCTCCACAACCACCATACTGTTGTCTGTGTCCATTAACATTTTGCATACAGAAAAATCTAGAAATTATTTTTAATTCCACACACATAGAAGGCTTGAGTTTTACAAAAACAAAAGCAAACTAAGCCAACAACTAGAACAGGAACAGAACCACAGAAATGGAGATCACATGGAGGGTTATCAACAGGGGAGTGGGAGGGGGAAAGATGGGGGAAAGGTACAGAGAATAAGTAGCATAAGTGGTAGGTGGAAAATAGACAGGGGGAGGGTAAGAATAGTATAGGAAATGTAGAAGCCAAAGAACTTATATGTACAACCCATGGACATGAACTAAAGGCGGGGAATGTGGGTGGGAGGGGGTGTGCAGGGTGGAGGGGAATAAAGGGGAGAAAACAGGACAATTGTAATAGCATAATCAATAAATATATTTAAAAAAAGAAGGCTTGAGTTTTATTGTTTAGTATTTTCTTCATGTGAAGGTCAGAGTGGACAGGTGGGGGGCATCATAACCGTTTCTGCACCAGGGACCACTAGGGCATAAGCTCAGCTCTGACTTTGCAGACTTGAAGCTTAGGAGATGAAGACAGGACACTTCATTCTCCTTGCGTGCTTCTCCTCAACCCAGCCTCTCTCCCAGAATTCCTTGGGCTAGGGATAAGAAATTCATGGAGCCTGAGGACAGATTAGATGAAGGCGATCACTCTCTTCCCAAGAGTTTGGACAGGGGCAGGAAGGGTCGTAAGAAAGTTCTTCCTCGGTGCAGTGGAGATTGTTGTGGGCAAGGAAGGGATAGGACCACCAGGTGGCAGTGTTGCACAACAGCTTACGTGAGGGGACTCAGGTGGCACCCAGGGTTGGTCCCTCCCAGCCAGAGACCTTTGGAGACAGGGGCACAGATCCACCACCCAGAAGGGGAAGAGAGCACGGGAATTCTCAGGACTGACGGACATCCATGAGGGGGTTTACGTGTCCAGGTGAGGTCGGCAGCAGGGCGGGGAGTCTCTGGGTCTGAGAGCTCCCAAGCTGCAGCAGTTAGGAGACAGGATGGTTAATTTTGTGGGCCACAGGGTGCTCGGATGGTGGGTTAAATGGATTCTGGGCGTGTGTAGGCAGGTGTTTCTGGATGAGATTAGTATTTGAATTGGTAAACTGAGTAAAGCGGATTCCCCAGGTGGATGGGCCTCAGCCGGTCCATTGAAAGTCTGGGGAGGAGGGAAGGCTACTAAGGAAGAATTTGCTTTTTCTGCCTGTCTTCAAGCTGGGAACTGGTCTTCTCCTGCCTTTGAACTTGGACTTAACGTGGAACTTACACCATCAGCTCGCCCTGGGCTCCAGCTCGCCGACTGCAGATCTTGGGACTTGGCAGCCTCCATAACTGCACAAGCCAATTTCTTAACATAAATCTATCTACCATCTCCTACTGGCTCTGTTTCTCTGAAGAACCTTGACTAATAACGACAGGGGCTGCTTATCTGTGGGTAACAAATGTTGGGTGCAGTTGCATTGGTTCTATCAAGTAGGTAGACTCTAAATGGCTAAAAAGTACGTTTATTGGACTACATGTAAAGCAACTGAATGTGTGAGAATTTGAGCTGGTACCAGTGGGTTTTGAGAGAACAGTCCCAGCCTGGAGGGAAGAAAAAGAACTATGCAGGGACCGTCTTACACCGACACAGAGGATCCAGCTCTGGCCCATTTGTATGACAAGTACGGAAGGAAAGAAGGAAGGCCTCCAATGAGTACACATCTTACTCGTTCCCAGTGTTTTCCTTAATCCCGGAGTGTTCTATGTTCAGGGATGGCAGGGAGCTGGGGGGCTCATGTTTCACGTGAACTCTCTATCACCCTTGCTTGTCCACCCCACACCAGCCTGGAGAGGGAAGGAAGCAAGGCCTCAGGTCACCATAGCAACAGCAACAAAAATAGTTGAATCTTCTCGGCCACGTCCCGTCCTTGCTTTTCCCTGGCAGAGGCCCAGGCGGTTCCACGTGCCCCCTGGGCTGGCAGCCACTCAAGTGTGTCCACTACAGCCGCCGGTGTGTTTGCCTAATCGGGTTTGTCTTTTTTCTAATTAAAAGATATTAAATGCTTATTATAGAGGATCTGGAGAGTAGAAAAATAGAAAGAGAGAATTAAAAGTGACCCATATGAGAGATAACCACATTTTCACATACTTCCTCTTAGCCTTTTTTATGATATATTTATAAACAATACCTAACATCATTATGGGTTTCCTGTGTCATTAAATATGTTTCAGAAGGATGATTTTTTTTTTCCACAAGCAGAATACAGGAAATCTTGACCAAAGAGCTCTCTGGGCTGCCTAACTCCAGTGTAGCCCACAATGTACACTGTTCAAAATGTACAAGGACCAGCTAGATCATTGGTCCTATGGAAATTTTTTTTTCAGGCATGAAAATGTCAAATATAGTCATAAAAACAGTGACCTAACCTCTGCCCAGAAATGCACGTATTTTAAAATGATTACACTTAGAAGCATAATTTTTAATGCCAGCATAAAATTGCACTGTGTTTGTGGAATCATTTGTCTAGTTGTTGGATATTTAGATTGGTTCCTGACTGGCCCGTTGAGAACCAGCGTTCGGTCAGTGGGGGCAGCGCTGGCTGCCCCCCACCCCGTGTCTGTCCTGACGGGGTTGGCAGGGCTCCCGCCCCCATCAGTGTACATTCTTGTCGGCTTTGAAGAAGCAGCAAGTGTTTTCTCGGTTTCTTTCTGCGTCTCTGATCCTAACACTTCATCAGTCTCGTTCTTCCAGGAGTGCATGGGCCCCCTTCCCAGGAACCCTGGAGCCACCACGGTCCAACCCACCGAGCTGGCTGGGAGGGCGAGAAGAGAAGCGCTGGGCTGGCCGGGAGTTTGCAGGGCTGCCCGCCCAGGCGCCACCTCAGCAAGAACAGTATGGGGGCACGGGGCTTGTGCCGTTCACTCCAAGTATGCTGTGTATCTCTGGAAGTTATTCCCTGACATGGAAGGCCTCTTCTCCATCCGAGAAGCCCAGGCTGTTCAATCAAGTGAGTATCTTTGCAGAGAAGCACATGAATGTGAAGGAGAAAGGACACACAGGCCCAGCCATGCTTCAAGCTGATCGGTGACTACCTGGTTCCAGGTGGCTCCTAAGGAGGAGTTCAAGGACCCCAGCCCCCCACCCCCCATTTAGGGGGCAAGTGGCTGCTTTACTTCCTCAGATGGGTCTCCTGCATTTCCCTTCTGGCCCCACTTCTGCAGACACAACCCGACTCAGCGCCACCCACAGCACCTCAGTGCTCTTGTCGATTGGAAATGACAAGGGTCTGCGTGACCAGCCCATGAGGACTCGTCCCGATCACTGTCTCCAGGTTGGACCACACTGAAAGCTACTGTCATGTCACACCCAATGCTCCAAGTATGATGACAAGAACGGGGATCTCCATTCGTGACATATACTGAACAGCAATCAGAAAACACACCAAACCTTCCTCTGGTTGGGAACTGGAAAAAAGATCGTCGTGAATTTTAAAGACCTTTTTGGCAAAATGAAAAAACATGCTCACATGAGCTAGGGTTGGAGAGTGGGCAAAGTGACCCACTGCTTGTTCAGACACCAAAGACCCTGGTTTCACCGGGCTGGAAGGCTGCGGCTCGGGTCCCCAGCGCCCCTCCCCAAGGGTCTCGCCAGGACACTATCAAGTCTGTGTCACAGCACATCAGCACTCAAATGGCATCTCTTTTTCTGGTACACTGTCCCTTTTCCCTCTGGGGGCTTACCTAGAAGGAAACTTATCACAGGGTCTCAGGTCCTCCCAGTCAGCACCTGGCCAGCATGGTTTCTACCGTGGCCTGATCAGGCACTCCATGCCTGGCCAGTCTGCCTTGGTTTTAAGGGGCCACCAAGAAGCTTTCTTCTGCCAAGTGATCCACACCAGCCCTCTTCCTGCCTCCCCAGCTGGACAGGCCCTGGGCCAGATGGAACTCGTCCGGCTACAGGGTAGGGGCTGGGGCTGACCCAGAGAAAGTCACAGGGGCTCAGCGGCCCCCAGAGAGAGAGATGACCCAAGGAGCTGGTGATGTGAAAGGGCCCAGGGAGGGCTGGGATCCAGGAGTCTGGGAGTAAGACAGAGGATCCCCAGACTTAAAAAGGATTGGGGGACTGGTGGTAGAAAAAGGGAGGAAGGAGAAATGAGCAGGGCTGGTCCCTGGGCCATTTGGTCCCTTTCTTGGGGGACAGTGCATTTATCCAAGGGGCAGCGGAACATGGTGATGGGGAGCCCAGTGCCAGAGCCTCTGGCTGTGTCTGTGTGCTGGCTGTACCAGCACACTAGCTCGTCACTCCAAACCCTGGCCTCCACGACTCAATTTCCTTATCTGTACAGCAGGCACAATCCGAACCGTGTTCACCTCCTGTGCGGTTGTGAGGAGTAAATACAGCTACATTTAGAACGTGGCCCATGGTAAGCACTGCGTAGCATCAGTTATTACTTTGAGCCCTCAGGCCGCAGCGGACAGTGAAGGGAGGTGGTTAGGGGTTGGAATTGGCTCGGACCAGCCCCCATCTGTGTACTCCAGCTTAGGCTCAGCTCTCCCCCATGAGCAAGTCCTCCCACTTGCTCACCCTGGTGAGCTTGCAGGGCAGCATCTATACCTTTCACCGTACGTGGGAGAAGCAGAGGCTGAGAGAGGGTAGCTTGCCCTGGGTCATACACCAAGACTTGAGTTGTACTTACTTTCTCTCCTCTATCTGCAGCTTCCCTCCTCCCCTGCCCTCGGCCTTTGTGGATCTGTGGCTGTCCCTAAGAGTGTGCTTACTGGAATAGAAACAGAAGCCACGTAGGAGGCCAGCACTGTTTCCCCGAAGGGCCTGCCCAGGGATGGGCTACTTACTCGTTAGGGGCTCGCTCCACCGTAGAGCCACTCCCAGGGCTGCAGGGCCCCTTCGGGGTCAGTGCACCGCTGTGTTCTGACCTCAGGAAGCCACTGCTGGCTTTGGAAGCTCCAGGTGCTCCTGGACCATAGGTGGGCTGAGAAATCACATGGTGAGGGAAGGAAGGAAGGAAGCAGGGGACGTCAGCTGAGTTACCGCCACTGGGCCTAGCAGAGTGCCCAGCATGCACCTGGGCCTGCAGCTTCACTCCACGGAGACAGCCCACAAGTCCATCTTCTTATATGAAAAGACCCCCAATAGTTTATGTGTCAGGAGAGAGAGAGGGAGAAAATTCTCTTGTTTTCTTTTCTAACAGGTTCACATTTGTATGCTGTTGTTCTGGATTGTGGGAGAAATTCAAAGGCCCAAGCAGGCAAAACCGGTTGGAACTGTTTTAAAAGGTCAGCCAAAGAGCTGTTTCTCTTCCAAATACATTTGATTCCATGGTTGGATTAAAAAAAAATTTTTTTTGTTTATCTTCACTAATTATCTAACTTTGATTTTAATCCTTTGCCACTGGAGAAATATTCCTAAATAGATTAAAAGAACAGAAAAATAACACCATCCAAAAATACTAGTCATACAATGTGCTCTCGTGATAAGCTCCTGGGTGGAGGATGAGGAAACCTCGTTTGGCTTCCGCCCCTGCCTTGGGGAAGTGGGTTTGGAAGCCACTTACCTCTGGGGGCCTGTTGCGTCCTCTGTCACACGAAGTAGGCGGGACCCTCAGGTGGGCAGTTATTCTGTCGACGTTCACTTTCTGTCTCCTTTTCCTTCTGGTTGCGGGACCCTGGGTTTCCTCTGGAGAACTTCCCTCTTCCACCGTCATGCATTCCAGTTGGGACTCCACCATGAGCTCGGTTTGGGGGATCCCCTCTCTGGCCATGGGAGTGGGGAGGGATGCTTCTCACAGCCTGAAGGGACCCCGTGAAACACAGTGTTTATGTCTTAGAGTGAAAGTGGCTAACAGGAAATGAATTCTTACTCTCGGTATTAGTTAGCTACTGCTGCATAACAAATGACCCCCCCCCCCCCGGCCCTCATTCAGCAGCTTACAACAGAACACATTTATAACCTCAGACTCTCTGTGGGTCAGGAGGGTGTGCAGGGCTCAGCTGGGTCCCTGGCTGCAGCAGCTCCCCAGGTGACAGTCAAGGTGCTGGCCTGGGCTACAGGATCATTGGGTCCCCAGCTCACTGGCAGAATTCACGTATTTCTTGCAGGGCCAGGCCATCAGGTTCTTGCCAGAGGCAGCTCCCAGGAGCTGGAGGTCACCCACAGTCATCCGCCACATGGGCTTCTCAAGCACGGCCGTTTACTTCACAGCCACTAGTGCATGGCCAGTGGGGGGAGTGGAGCCTGTCTGCGGGCCAGGGGAGTCTGATTTGTACCTGGAAACCTAACTGAGCAGTGAATCCCATGTTCCCTTGGTTACAAGCAAGTCACGGGTCTCGCCCTGGCAGACACTGTGCCGAGGTCTCAGCTTGTGATTTTTCAGTGACAAGCCTCTGGGTCAAGGTCCCAGGTAGACTGGCTTTCCCCAGAGTTCTGCTCAGTGGGAAGTGGCCTTTGATTCCAGGGCCTTTGCTCCCATTGGCTCTCGTGTTTACCAGATGGATGTCCTCCCGGGCCAAGCCGCAAGCTCGGGACAGGCAGCCGGCTGGTGGGAGTGGGTGACAGACTCCTGTGTGTTTGTCACTAACCTTTGGGGGATTATCCCATCTGCGGGATACTCCTCACTAGAATGCTTTGTCTGCAGGAGCGAGCCCCTGGCTCCCAGGACACGAGATGGATGTGCATCCCACCAGGACAGCAGTGGTACCTGTCAGCCCAAAGTTCTGCTCCGGTCCCTAGGCTTGAACACCTTCTGTAGGCTCCGCACGTCTGCAGGCTCTGCTCTGAGAAGACTTGCAACATCTGCTCTTGTCTTGGACGGACGTAGGCAGGGCTGGGAGGAGGAGGAGCAGAGGGAAGGCTGCTTGCACCGATCGGAGAGAAACCAAAGCAGGCACATCCTGCTTCACTGAGCACTGAGGGGCCATCTTACATCTGGATGGAATAAATCCCCTCCAATAGGGACAGCAGGAAGGTCGAAGGGGGGTGGTCCTTTTTCAGTTTGGAAGATAATAACAAAAAGAAGAGGGTTACTTTTCAGTAGTTTTAGTAAATTTTCCCTAATTCTTCTTTCAAAGGGATATTTTGACTTTCAAAAAATAACATTTCAGAATAGTTTTGTATTGACAATTTGTGAAGAGAGTACAGAGAGCTTCCATATGCCATAATGTCCTAGTGTTCCGTTTAAATCCGGCCAGTGCCCAGTTGCCAGCTCCACACACTCCACCGCACGGTGTGCCCAGTGCGGAGGAGGAGGAGAAAGCCTTTCCCCCTCTTTCCTTTTTTTGTGTATAACTGGCACACAGTTTTCAGAGCAGGGGGTTGGGAGTGATGTTGGAAGAGGGAGGGAGAAGGAAGGGAGTCAGTTCCATGACATTGAATGGTTACTGCTAAGGGTTAATTTCA
Organism: Desmodus rotundus; assembly: GCF_022682495.2. Taxonomy (NCBI): domain Eukaryota; kingdom Metazoa; phylum Chordata; class Mammalia; order Chiroptera; family Phyllostomidae; genus Desmodus; species Desmodus rotundus. Next base: position 98,187,353 of record NC_071397.1, read on the forward strand.
GCCCCCCTCTCTGCGGATCTTTATAGAAACTGCTGGCAGGTGTCCTGCTGGAGGGCCTGGGGCTCGGGACACCAGCAGTCCTTCTTCCCACGGGAGAGCCCTTCTCCCTGCCCAGGGGAGGGGCTGCGGAAGGGTATGCTTTTCGGCTTGGCTCAGGGGCTGGTTTGGGGGGTGAGGTGCAAATGGTGGATAAAGTTTTGCAGTTTCTGTCATTTGTAGCCTCCACACAAGCCCAGAATGTTCTCTGCTGCAATCTGTGTGGCAGCTGTCCTAAGTCCATTTGAACAAGAGCTGGACCGTGCTGTGCTGACCTCTGGGAAGAGAATGTGGCTTATTGTCCTTGTCCTTGTCCTTGTCCTGGAAGGGAGGAGGGAAATGCCAGCTTTCCAGCAGGGAATGGACCTCAGGGCCATTTTAATTTATTTTTTATTGATTGATTTTAAAGAGAGAGAGGAAGAGGGTGGAGGGAGAGAGGGAGAGAGAGAGAGAGAGAGAGAGATCAATTTGCTGTTTCACTTATTTTATGCATTTATTGGTTGCTTCCTATGTGTGCCCTGATCAGGGATCGAACCCACAACCTTGGTGTTATCAGGATGACGCTCTTAACCAACTGAGCTGCCCTTCAGCTTATCACCCCACCTGTCACACCTTAAATTCCTCTACTGCAATCAAAACAGTGTGGCACTGGTATATAGATAGACAAATATATCAACACAGACTAGAGAGTCCAGAAGTAAACCCACACCTACGGGACAGCTGATGTTTGCCAAAGGCGCAAAGACAAAGCAACAGAGAAAAAATAGTCTTTCCCACAAATGGTTCTGGAAAAATCGTGTCTCCATATGCCCAAAAATGAGCTTGGGTTTACAACTTGCACTGCATATAAAAATTATCTCAAATTAGATCTCAACCTAAATGTAAAACTGAAAACTATAAAACATGCTGAAGAATGCCTAACAGAAAATCTGTTACCTCGGCTTGGGCAACGATTTCTTACACAGTAACACCAAAAGCAGAATCCATAAAACAACAAATGGATAGATTGTACTGCGTCAAAATGAAAAAACTCTGCTCTTCAACAGCTTCCGTGAAGAGAAAGGAGAGCAAAGCCATAGGCAGGGAGGAAATCTTTGCAAAGTAAGCATCTGAAAAGGACTGGCATCCGGAACACCCAGGCCGGCACAAACAACACCCCTTTTTATTACAAAACCTTTTACTACACAACATAAGCGTGTCATTCTGTAGCATGCCATATCACACTCAAGCACATCATGTGACATTTTAGGTCACAGGTGGCAAACACAAGGCCTACGGGCTGAATCCAGCCCTCCACCTTCTTTCTACCGGGCGGCAGCGCCGAGCTCTTGCTTAACTGCTAAGGAGTAGTTACATTTGCACGGTCCTAAAGTTACATTTGGCCCTTTGAAGGCAACCGCGGGGCTGATGTGGCCCCCAGTGAAAATGAGTTTGACATGCCCGTTTGAGGCGAAGTGTTCAAATTCCTGTCCATCTCGTGTGAGACACGCACATACCTACCAACCACACTCAAGCAGGCCTTACTTCTGCTGGACCCTGTATAAAGAACTCTCAGAACTCAGCAATAAACAAACGACTCAACTTTAAAATGGGCACAAATTAGGTAGCTAGGTAGACAGAGGATATAAGGATGGCAACTAAGCACGTTCTGAAAAGATGCTCAACATCCTTTGACATTAGAGAAATGCAAATTAAAACCTCAACGAGGCAACCCTGCTCACCTGTCACAGTGGCTAAAATGTCTGCGACCAGCCGTGCCCCGTGAGGGGGTGGAAGAGCGGAGCTCCCAGACTCTGCTGGTTGATATGCAGACCGGGGTGCCCGTTTTTGAAAACGGCTTAGTGGTATCTTCAAAATTTAGACGGATACCTACCACCTGATCCACCCAGTCCACTCCTAGGTATCTACCTAGAAAAATAAGAAGATACGTATTCAAGGCGCCTACAGAAACGTTCCGAGCAGCCAGCCCAACTCTCCTTCAGCAGGTGAGTGGTCAGCGGGCCGTGGTGCCACAGCATCCCACTCAGCAACAAAAAAGAATGGAGCATCGATCCGTGCAACGACATCGATGCATCTCAGAATGACTCTAGTGAGTGAAAGAATCCAGACCGAGAGGAGCACACACTGTGTGATTGCATTTACAGGAGAGTCTAGGAAATGCCAACTTACCTGTCATGCCAGCAAGCGGAGCGGCGGTGGGCTGTGGGGAGCAGGGGATGAGGGGGCAGGGGAGGGATAGCCAGGGAGAGGCATGGGAGACTTCTGGAGGGTGGACACGGTCAGTCTTGCCTGTACTCACGGTACACGTGTATCTCAAACGTACCAAGTGGTCCACTCTAAGTGGACGGTTTATTGTGTGTCCGTATGCAATTTATGGCATGCCAGTGATACCTAAACAAAGCTTTTTAAATGTCTTAAACATTCCTCTAACTGAGAGACTGCCAAGAGCTTTTCAGCAAAGCTCCCTTTATCAAAATCAGAGATAAGGTGGTGCCAAGGCGGCAAACTAGAAGGAGTCGTGCATACCGAGTGGACCACGTGAGTTTTCTGCGACGGGGCGGGGTGAGGGGACGGGAAGGGCAGGCTGGTCAGCAAGTCCGGGAGCCTCCACTTCCCCTGTGAGCCCAGTGCCCTCACCCGCAGGGCGGCAGCTTTGGGAGCCTGGCCTCCACAGGCAAGGCTTCGCAGAGTGCTGGAAGTACTCCAGGGGTTTACACGGACAGCCCTGGGTCTGAGTTCCGGGTCCACTGCACAGCGCCCTTTGCAGCCCTCGGCCCCTTTGACTGTGGGTGTCCTCGGGACACACAGGGAGGTTGGGGACCCCCTGCAGACTGTGACGAGGGCCCATGAGTTGATGTGGAAGACGGCCTGGGGGCTACAGCAGGTGCACTCCACCAGGTGTGAAGCTCAGCCTACCAAGGCAGAGATGCAGGAGATCGGACTTGTCTTCACTGCGCTGGTGCTGGATTTAATTTCTACTCTGAGCCTTGATCCCCTGGAGTGTAGGGATCAGCCCACTGGGTTGGAGCCTTTCCTCAGAGTAACTTCCGAGCGGTGGAGGGTGTATGGGGGGCATGGCAGAGCTGGGGGACTGCGTCTCACCCCGGCTGAGGTCCGCCCAAATGTCTTGTCTGGCCATTGGGAGACGGTCCGTGTGGCTCACAGTGGAGCCACACCTGGAGCAGCCCTGGCGTGCTGCAGGCCCAGCTTCCCTGCTCCCTCCAGGCCCCATCAGGCGGCAGCTGGCACACAGGGGAGGGGCGTGGGCCTGGAGACGGAGTGGCCACGAAGTCCCGCTCTGCCATTGCTGAGTGAGGGCAGAAACTTCATTCTCATGCATGAAAAGCACAGGAATCCAAATAATTTAACTCCTCAGGTGGTTGTGAAAATCAAGTGAATCAGAACTGAAAACAGAGCCGGGAACCTGGTGAGTCTGCAGTGAAGGACATGCATGGTGTCCTGCCAGAGTGCGGGGCCCTGCCTGCGCTCCTACTGGGCGCTCGCCGCCTCCAGGCCGTTGGGGGCAGGAAATGTGGCTCTTGGTCCTTCCAATCTTATCTCCCCCCAAATGATCTGGGGATTCCAAAGGACCAGGGGGCACAGGCCCAGGCCCCATCACACTCCCCTCCCTGAAGCCTCCCCTCTCCAGAGACGCCCCGCCTGGGAATCCCTGTCCAGCTTTGGTGAGGAAGTGTGCGGGCAGAGCCCCTTGCTGCTCCTCCTCATGCGTTCCTCCAAAAAATACATTCCAAAGATGCCTCCACTGCACTCTCAAGTCTAACACCGAGGACTGACTCCCTGCAGAGCACCAGTGATGAGCCACACGTGTGGGTGCCCCGACTGAACGTGCGGGCTCAGGGGTACCGCGACATGCAGGGGGCACCCTTTGTTCACTTCTCCAAGGGGAAGCTTCCACCTGGTTCTCTGGGGTCTGCGAGGAGGGGCCTGCTGTTGAGCAGACAGTGCCCGGAGAAGCCACGCCGGGCCCCCGGTCTCCATGCAGGAGGCCAGGCCTGCTGGGTCCACAGCTCCCACAGCCTGGGCTCAGAGAGGGCACATCCGGTCACCTAATAATGATGTCCTTTGCAAAGGTCAGGGCTCAGTAGAAAGGGCTGGGATGACCCAGGAGTGGAAATCTGCTCCAACTCCACTTTCTTCCGGAAATACGGAAATACGTCACCTGTTGTAATGTAGCTTAACGGGTGTGCAAGTCACATTTTGGAAGAGAATTTGAAGCTGGAAAATAGTTGTTAAAGAGCGATGTCATCCTGCCACCTTGTGGTAATATCCTTCGGTGAATTCTTTTTGTTGCAGTGGGCTGTTAGGGAGTGTGGGCTTTTCTGGAAGAGGATGGTCTTTGATCCCACGCAGTGTCTTGTTAACCACCATCACTCTCGCCGTGGCAAAGAGATTATTTGAATGTGCAACACGTCCTTAAGGTCAGTCTTTGAGGTGTGTGATACTTAAAATGTTCATTCAACAAACCTCGTCGTCCTCTATGCAAGGAGCCGTGCTAGGCTCTGGGGGGAATATATATGTGGTCTCTGTCCTCAGTGAGCCAAAAACATGCCCGAGGATAAGGAGATTTTACACAAATACCGACATTACAAGTCCAAAGAAGTCTTGTTGCAGGAGGAGCTCTGGGTGGGACAGGGAGAGGAGCTGATGACAGCACAGGGAACTGGGAAGGTCCCGTGAGGGAGGGGGCGTCCAAGCCCCGGGGCCACCAACCGCAGGAGAGACACATGAGGGTCTGTGCAGTGGACGGCCCTGGACTGGCAGCGGCGAGCAGTGGTCTGCCCGCCTCGTTTGATGATGCACCACTGAAAATCCACCAACAAAAACAAAAAGTCAGCATGCATTTCACTGAAAGCACTTTCTTCATGAGTTATAAGTATTTATGGATTTAGCACGGATGTTATAAGGCATATGTTAAACAGGAGAGAGTAAAGTAATGAGTAGCCCCAGAAATTCTTGTTTCCAATTGGATTGTCAGGCCCAGTTGGGATGTTGCTGGCGTGGACGCGTAAGGGCAGGAAGATGGAGAAAAGGGGACCAGAGAGGGCTTGGGGCATTAGGACCGTGCAGGCAAGATGTACTGTGGACCTAGGTAAGGTGGAGACAGAGGGACTGTGAGAAAAGGCATGTGCTTTTAGAGACAACTCGAGACTTGTCGAGAGTTGAGGCAGAAAGAACCGTCAAAGGGAATTCTGAGTCATCTGCTGGGAAGATCACACATCATTGCCTGAAAGAACATGGAAGAAAAGGCAGGTGTCAGAACATCGTGAGCTTGTTTTGTACATGCTGAGCAACAGTGAGATCTGTTTCGCTTCCATGGGACTCTGGAACTTTCTGAAGGCCAGAGGGGAGTAGTGTCATCTGACTCCGAGATGGTGGCCAAGTATGGGAGGCAGGACGTGGCCCAGAGAAAAGAAAGCAGAGCCAAGGACAGACTCCCAGGGACACGCAGCTCATCCGGGAAACAGGCTGAGCCAGAGAGTCGCACGCAGCAGGTGCTGCAGCAGGTGCATTGGGGCGAGTCTCCGGATCAACACCTGGAAGGCACGAGGAAGCAGGGCTGGGTGGAGGGACAAGCTGAACATGGATATAGTTTCAGCCGGGCCTCTGGGAGCTCTGCATTGTGGCGGTCCTCTCGGAGATGTCAGCGGTGCACTGGAGTGGTCCCTCCTGGCTCGTGGGCATGACTGCATGCCTCTCCTCCCAGCTCCTCGCTCTGTGATGTCAACTTGATCTTGAAATTGGCCATGGTGGTAGTTGGAAATCTCCCTACACTGCAAACCTGGGATTGTTTTTTTCCTTCCTGGAGAACTAGTTGTTAAGTATTTACCAGGGTACACACCTGTGTCCTAATTCAGTAAGGGGGCGGGGCCTTTGCCTCTGTGGGGACTAATTGTTGGATGCAGACTGCCCCTGGAATGGGGATGTTTGCTCCGGTGGGACAGCTCCCTTCAGGTGAGCTGCACAGCTGGAAGAGAGCGCAGGTGCGGGCTTTCGGCAGGCAGCACTGTCCGCACCCGGGGAGATCAGTGCCTTGCCTGTGACGATTATCACGTTTTTGTGCAAGCGCTGCGTGCGAGTTCAGCTCCTCTGGACACCGCTCCTCCTCCTTGTCTGGTTAGTCTCTTCTCCTGGGGAAACCAAGAGTAAGACTGGCCTCCCTGGCTGTAGGTAGTCTTGAGGCCACATGCTAGTCATCACTCCCTCCTTTTCTACCCATTTGAGAGTCCCCTGTCCCTCAGCCAGCACCTCTGCTGGTAGGCAGCTTACCTGGTAGGGCGACCAGATGCTCCACTCCAGGGTTGGGAATCCTGGTCACTGTGTCCTTCTCAGGCTGTGGCTGTTGCGTGAGGTCTAGTCACCATCAGAACTGGGTGGGGAAGACAAAGAGACACCTCTGTGGGCCACCAGAGTGCAAAGCTAGTCTTCCCTTTCCCCGACCACGGAAGGGCAGACCCTCCTGAAGGTCAGGGTCAGTTATGCCTGCTGGTATGGTGAATCCTTCTCTTGTTAGCTCGTCTCTCGATGCAAGGATACCTGGTGGGAGCTTCCTTCTCAGGGGACCAGGGCCCCGCACCCCACAGACCCAGCCAGGGTATTCTGGGGTCCACGTGTAACGTTCTTCCGGCTGCAAGAGGAGGAGCCTGGTTTCCTGGTTGGTGGGAGCCGAACCATCAGGCTGTGGTCTGCACTGAGAACTGGGACACGGCTGTGCCCCGTGTAAAGGACACCCCTGCTGCTAAGTGCTGCAGTGGTGGCAGAGGTCCTCCCGTCTCTCGACCAAGAGCAGGAGAGGAAGTGTGACTCCTTCTGCCCCGACAGGCCTGGTAAGGAGTGACCAAGCCACCCCCACAACTAGCAGCACACACTTGTCGACAGTAGGGACGGAGCCTCCCCTTCCGTTAGTAAGTAAAGCATTTTCTCTTAAGTGAACTAGGTCACAAGCATTGTGGCACCTTCCTCGTGGACCTCCCCTGTCCATCACACCCCCCCCCACCCTGTTCTAGAGTTTCTAGCCGCAATTTCTTCATGTAAGGCAAGGGGTCTCTCCCTCAGGAGTATAGAATTCTCAAAATGAAATAAATTCTTAATTCCCTTACAATGCCACAACCACACAATTATTGAGGGGGGAGAAGAGTCGAAAGAGAAGAGGAAGATGTCATCATTCCCAAAATAATAAGAACGACAACAATAGGCTGGATTTTATTATCGACTTGCTGGGGGTAGGGTGGGGCGTGTTATTTTTGCCTCTCTAAATAGGTTGTGGATTCTTCGATGCTGCTGCGTGTCCACTTGCCGCAGCTAGTGAGGAATGGCGGACGGCTGGAGGTAGCCGGTGCTGGATTCCGTCACTGGCTGCTTGCCAGAGAAAAGTTCACTGGATGGACTTGATTTTCAGCCTCATCAGGAATAGGCCGTAACGGCTTATTCTGCGGCACGGCCCGACCCTTCCTGTTAGGCCGTGTTGCCCACCACCCGACCCAAAAGCTTCCTCTCGGTACCTCTGCCTCTTTTCTCGCCCAGTGCTCAGGAAAAATACAATGCGCCCCCTCCCTGGAATGCTCCCTTCTCGATCGTTTATTTATCAACTATTCTATTCAGTTCTTGTGTGCACAGCATTTCATTAGTCTCCTGGGGCTGCACCTGCAACAAGGTAAGGGTACCTTGCTTTACCCAGGATGGGTGGGTGCTTCATTGTGTCTGTGCCTGGTCTTTATCAATGTTATTACTGAGATATAACTCCCATATCACACGATTTGCCTATTTAAAAATGTTAAGTATATTCACAGATATGTGCAACTATCACCACAGTCCGTTTTAGAATATTTTCATCACCTCAGAAAGAAATCCCATGCACTTTAGTGAGCAGCCCCCGGCCCCTCGCCACTCCCCTGCCCATCCTCAACAATCATTAGTCTCTCTTCTCTGTAGATCTCCCTTTCTCAGACATTCACGTAAGTGGGATTATACAATGCATGGTCTCCTGCATCTGGCTTCTTTCACTTCTCATGCTGGTTCAAGGTCATCCAGGTTGTAGCAGCTGTCAGCATTTCACTTGTCTTGATGGCTGAATAACATTCCATTATGTGAATACACCACATTTTGTTTAGCATTTATTAGTTGGTGAAAACATGGGTCGTGGCCACCATGCGGCCATGTGGTCATGCCGCTGTCAACATGGGTTTCACGTGGACATCCGTTGTCATTTCTCTTGGGCGCATGCCCAGGCGGGAGGCTGCTGGGTGCCGTGGCCGTCACTCGAGAAACTGGCTGACTATTTACCAAAGTGGCTGTGCTGTTGTGCTTCCCATCGGGAAGTGAGTGAGGGTCCGATTCCTCCACACCCTGGCCAGCAGCCCCCGTTACCTCACTTTTTGATCTTAGCCATTCTAGTCAGTAGGAAATAGTATCTTGTTGCGGTTTTGATTTGCCTTTCCCTAGTGACTTGTGATCCCGAGCGCCTCTTCATGTGCCATTGGCCCTTTGTATATCTTCCCTGGAGAAATGGCTCATCAGATTCTTTGCCCAGTTTTTATATTGGGTTGTTTGTCTTTTTATAATCGAGTTGTAAGCAGGGGCCTGGTCTTTTAGGGCAGCTGATATCTGAAGCAACATGCCCTAGTCTTGGATCACATGGTCCTTAGGAGTTTCTCATTTGCATTTTGCTATTTTGAAACATTTCGAAAATGTGTGCATATACCGATCGCGAGCCCTCACAGCATAATTAAATTCCCAGATGCCTTTCCGTCAGTCCAGGAGTGTCACAACACACAGTGGTCACGCGAGTGACGTCATGCTCACCAGGAGCCGATGCCATCGAGTGTTCCAGAGGGCAACGGGCAGCGTGACCCAGAGGACAGAGCCGCATTTCAGGCAGCCATAGTGTCGGAACTGGACACACCCGGCAGGCGCCCAGCCTCAGGTAAGAACACGGAGCCAAGGGAGCCGTCGCTGGAGACGGACCGGCCTCCCTGCCTCATGGCCCCTGGAAGATCTCAGGGATGGCAGTGAGGGGGGAATGAGGGGGGAATGAGACAGCTAGTAAGCCAGGACTGGTGGAATAGGGAAACTGAGACCGATAGTTATATGGCCAAGCAGTAAATGCAAAATCCTACCCTCCCTAACCAAGGACACTTAAGAGTAAATGAACTTTTCCTCCCCAACCAGAGGGTAAATAGCTTAAATCACCTGCTCAGGGAGATAGATAGCAAAGTCCAACGAGGGTCATTTGTGCCAATCACACTCCAGGACAAGATGAAGTTAGGGAATAAATCTTATTTTGGTGCATCAGCACAAAGCTGATGAATGTTCTATTGAGACCCTCCCTGAAGACCTCCCCTACACTCTCAGCCTTTAAAACCCTCAAGGTGAAAGCCCCAGAATGAGCTCTCCCGCCTGGGAGCACACCCACGCCTTTCTTCCCTCTCAGGGGATCTGAGTCACAGGTGGCAAACACAAGACCCTGAGGCTGAATTTGGCCCTCCACCTGGTTTTATCCGGCCCAGTATTTTGTTTCTACCTGGCGGCAGTGCCGGGCTCCTTGCCCCTAGTTAAGGAGCAGTTACATTTACACAGTCCTAAAGTTACATTCGGCCCTTGAAGGCAATCGTGAGACTGATGTGGCCCCTGGTGAAAATGAGTTTGACATCCCTGTCCTAAATGCTAAGGATCCCTGTGGGACTTTCAGCCAGGGGAGCAATGGGCAGCAGCAGCTTGTCCTGGGCTAACCCTCTGAACCTGTCTCCAGGCCCCCTTTTCTCTGACTGGCCAGTGAGCTCACAGCAGCCCCGCCCTGGCTCACTCCTTTCCTATAACATATCTAGAGGGCTGAAGCAGCCCCACCCTGGCTCTCTCCCTTTGCTTCTTCCATCCCAGTCCCTTCCTTGTTTCACTGTCCCCAGCCTTAATAAACGTACTCTCAAAATTAAAACAAAATTGTAAAGGGACATGCCGAATCTTAGCAGCATTTGCAATCATTTGTTTTCACTCAACTGGCAGTTGATATTTTGTTGGTGGTGAGCTATGAGAACAATTCGTAAGGCAAATTACTGGCTTCATTTATTGCCTCTGTAAATGCACATTTTCTTATTTGAAGAGACCACCTGTGTTACCATTACTCTTCAGCATTCTTCAGGCTAAAGATAATCCACTCCATTTCCTCGTATTTTGTTATTCTTTCTCCTGCCTCTCTGCAGGGTCTTCTCCAGCAAATCTGCAACTTGCAGGAAGCACGGGGTTGCAGTTTGGACACCGTGGTCTATTTTAGGGCTTCACCAGTAGGGGCGCCGAAGGCTAGCTTATCAAAGCTTTCCCCGTGCCCTCTCCCAATTGAGAGCATTCTGCTTCTACCCGACCCCCTCCCTCCTCTGAATCATGGACGCCACTTCCTTTAATGATATGGAAGAATTCTTAAGCTGGGGTAAATGCTGTTCTCTCTGGATTTTCCCCCCTCATATATGTGTGCCTTGCCCACTCCCATCTCTTGACCTCAGCTGTTTTTCTCTCCCGAGCTGTTCTTCTGCGAAGCCTTCTCTAAATCCACTGAGCAGTTAGTCCTTTCTAGCCTTGAACTCCCAGTGCGCTTTCAGGGGTCCTTGATTAGCTGCTTTTTGAATTGTCTGCCTGTGTATCTGTTCGTGCAACAGGCATTTGGCAGACACCCCCTGAATACAGGTGCTGTGAGCAGGACAGGCAAAGTCCCCGCCCCCAGGGAGCTCGCAGTCCAGGGGGTGGGCACACACCGTAATGACCACCGGTGGCCCTGGAGTGGGAAATGCTGTAAGTGAAGGAGGAGAGGAAGCAGCGCCCAGGCAGAGCTGAGATGCAGCGAGAACCTCCACGTTGCTCCCTCTGTCCGTTGCAGGGCCTCACTGAGCTTGAGGAGGAGCCAGCTGGCTCAGCCGGGAGGGAGAGAGCTCCTGGCAGAAGAAAGGATACACGTAAGCCTTGAGTCCGGACCGAGCTTGGCAAGCGTGCTGTTCACAAAGGAGACCAGTGGGACAAAAGCTGAGGGAGGGGCGGAGGAACGGGGGAGGAAGAACCAGTTCACTGTCCCAAGGGCCAGAGGCCAGAGCTTGGAGTAATTGCCAAGTGCAGTGTTTAGCAGGACGTGGCCGTGACCCGGTAGAAGGCACGGATTTCTCCATCCCTTGTACTAACTTGGGTGTGCATAAGTGGGACTTCTTCACACTGAAACCTACTTGGCGGACAACTTTTGGTTCCTTTTGATGGAGAACTCTGGCCGTGACTCAGCCCTTCCAGTTTTTGGTATCTTTTGGGAACCTGCTCGGTGAACTCAGAGTTCTCTCTGACCTCTCTCTCCCCCCTCTTCTTCCCGGGGGGGGCTCCCACACTGTCCTGAGGTGGAGGAGGCCCTTTGTGGTCCTGAGCCTTCCTGTTTTTGCTGGTCTGCAGGGAGGTATGCTATACCCCAAGGCCACTCACATTCGACCAACTTTGGTGGTCGTTGTCCCAACCAGAAGAGACCCATTCGGGACCCCTGGACCCTGAGCTATTTTGGTCATTCCGTTGCTGCTCCACCCCCCTGCGAAGCCCACCTGCCTGAGCATCCCAGCTGAGCCACCCAACTCCTCAGGTGCCGCCCCGTGGGCTCAAACACTCTCTCTGGGGTTTGCCTTTGAGGCGGGCCCTGGCTCCATGTGCTTCTGCGTGGTGCCCATCCTGAAGGCAGGTGCTACAGTCCTGGGAAGTATGGCAGGCCCTGTGGGGGGTTAAAAACGAGTTCCACCCAAGGCAGCCTCTGCCAAAGGTGAGGTCTCCCTCGTGCCACCCAGCCCCTACCCTCTGCATGCTCCCCCACACGTACCTGTCCTCCGTTCTAGGGGACTTGGGAGTGCCCTGCCCTCGGACAAAGGAGTGGGTAGCCTGGAGGCACAGGTGTGAGTTAACTGAAACCAGCTACTTGATGGGCCACAGGTGGGAGGCTGGTCTCTCTATCCCGGTCAGAGTCCAGGCCTCCCCTTCCTCTCTGCATCCTCAGCTGTAGGTCCCTCGGCTCTGGGAGCTACACCCCAGCTCTGTGCATCTGCCTCTGAGCCTTCCATCTGAGCCTGGCAGCCAAGCATTTGCAAACTTGTTCCTGGTGCGAAGTGGGTGACTCAGGGCCCAGGGTTTGGAAGGGAGGCCCTGGGCACACAGGACTCGAAGGTGGCAGTGGAAAGCTGAGAGGGAAATTCACTGGCAAGGGCTTTGAAATCTGCTTCTAGAGCCTTCTGGACATTCTTAAACTTCCCAGGGCTCCCAGGGAGCAGCAAAGGATGGAGGAAGTCCAATCAGGAGACTGAAGCTGATGGTGGCCTGGCCTGAGGGTGGTCACAGAGACAAAGCGAGGAGAGCTGGGGTGATGTGTCCTGTATGGGTGGACCCTGCTGTGCTGAGCGAGCCTCCACATCAGGGGCCTTATCTCATGTGCCAGGGGCCCTGGGAGACAAGGTTCTGCATGTTTGTGGAATTCACAATTGCTCTTTCAGCCCATGAACCTTTCCCAGCCTTGCGGGGTCATCCTGATTCTGTTCTTGCTCTGCCAAAGACTCGCCATTGCACATAAATTTTGATTAATGGTAACAACCAGCCAAAGAAAGCAGATGTCTTTTGTAAACACTCTCAAGATCTAGTTTATCTCCAGAATAGTCATCTCCTGAGGGAATGCCTCCAGGAAGGGACCTGTTTGCAAGTGATTAGACAGTTAAGGAAGCTGTGTAATTAAAGGGGAATGCACATTTGCTGTTCCTCTTGAAAAGGGTCTGCTTTCTCTCTGTAGCCTAAAGCCCGCACACTCCAGCCTTCCTGCGTTTGGGAAAATGGTATCTGCTCGGCCTTGGCAGAGCCCCTGCAAGCTGTCTCCTCCTTGGACCTGAAAGGGAAGGTTTGCTGAAGGGAGGCCAAGGTCAATGGGAGACACACCCTGGAGCTTGTGTGCCTCCTGCTGAGATGTCTTGTCTCTTTGGTGGCAAGTGTGCCTCTGCTTGGGGAACCATAGCTCCATCTGCACTGAGGGACAGGAAACCCTGGGGCAGTAATCCATATGCAATTAGTCCAGCCCCCCCAGCCTTTTCTTTCAGCCGTGACCGAAACCCTACAGCACACTCTTGGGACACAGAAAAGCATGGGCAGAACGCTTGGTGTAGCGATTTCACAAACCCTAGCATTGCATGGAGCCAAGCGTCGCGTTCAAGGTGGACAATCATGTTTGCAGCAAAGGGACAGTTAGAACAGCCGGTTTGCAGGGACCATTTTCAGGTGTCGCAGCCTGTGACTGTGGGCATGCTCCTTCACCTAAAAGGAAGATGGTTCTTCCACGAGAGTGTCCGTGGGCCCGGAGCAGGGAAGAATGGCTTTGGCTTGTTTCGCAACTATAGCCGTGGCCGGCTGGGCCTATTTAAACAGACCCACTGGGACAATGTTTTCTAAAGTCGGGGGTGTCCACACCTCTGTCTGGGGCTTTATAACAATCTAATGGATACTGTGAGGTGGCTTACGGATGAAGGTCAGAGAGGCGATGTCTTGGAAACTAGGCACAGCAGCATCTAGATCTGGGGTTCCTAAACCTCCTGGTCTCGGGATTCCTTCTCACTCTTAAAAATTATTGAGACCCCAAAGTGGTTTCTTTTTCCCCCCTTTCATTGTGAGTTCTATCTATTGGCATTTACCACATTCAAAATGGAAATTGAGGAATTGAATAGACGCAGAAACCTTCACGCCTTAAGTGAGAGTGACGACATCCTCGCACCTCAGGCAGCCTCTGGAAAACACCGCGGGGGACTTGGGAGAGGGTGGGAGAGGCAAAGCGTGCCTCAGCGTCCCCATGAAACGAGCTTTGACTGCCCCCACACCTTGAAAGGCCATCAGGGCCCCTGAGGGGGTTCCTCAGACCACACTTTGAGAACTGCTAATATACTGACCTGTAAATGGCTCCTGGGTCCCTGCTGGACACCACTGAGGGACTGGATGCTGCACACAGGGGACACTCAGTTGGTGCTGTTTAGTTTAAAACCTACAGCCCCAAGAAAGGGATTGAAAATACATCCCCCAGAGCATCAGGAGAGCGGCAGAGTTGAATGTCTGCTAATAAATCTGCTTTTTAGGTGCATCCAACAGGTGGTTTGGTCACTGATGCTTAAAAACTGCGGCCACACCTATGCTGCTTTCGAGCACTTCACGCGGGTCAGGCGCCTGCTGTGGGTTCATGGCACGTGCTAGGCACTGCACAGCTGTTCCTTATTGTTCATATCTCACAGATTAGGAAATTAAAGTTGAGGGGGATTAAGTAAATCATCCAGGTGGCCCAGGCAAAACGTAGATGAGTGGGGTTTCGAACCCAGGATGCCTTTTCGGAAGTCCAGGTGCTTAACCACAAAACCACAATGCATCCTACAAACACCTCTGTCATTCAAAGGCCTTTGGGAAAAGGCTCACATGTCTAGATTCGTGTCACAGGTCCATCTCTCTTGCCAGGTCGATTTGACATCCAACAGGTGAGTGTCGTTACATGCTTGGTGCTGCACTAGATCCTGTGGGGGGACATAAAAAATAATATTATGTGGGCACAAAACACCTATACAATGTAGCCTCTCTCTTTGAGTTTACCAAAAGAGTTGCACAAAGATGGAAGGTTAACTAACGATACAAGTCAGAATAGAGCAAATCCTTGGCATCAGAGCGGGAGGCCACTGGGGCGAGAGGGATTTGTGGAGAGGGAGAGGTTCGTGCTGGGCTTAAAGGAGAGACAGTCTGTTTACAGGAAAAAAGAAGGGAATTGGATGCGAAAGTGCAACTTCAGCTGGAGTCCCAGTTCCATCATCGATCAGACGTGTGAACTGGAGCCTGCTACAGAACCTCCAGGGTTTGGGAGCAGCGTGCAGTGGGGGCACCTCCAGGCGCGCGGGGGCCAGGTCCAGCTCACCAGGGGCACCGCTGGGCAGCTTGTCCTCCCTTTCTGCGTGCAGGCCCCATGTGCCCATCCCTGGAGTCCTCCAGCCCAGCGCGGCAGGTCCCACCCCTGGAGTCGGTCTCAGCCAGCAGCACCACTAGAAGGCTCAGACTTTTTTAAGCTTCTGGCAGGCTCACACTTTTCTTAGAGCTTCCCAACTGAGTCATTCGCCCCGAACCTCCTTGGAGATCTCGCAGACCTCTCCGACTCCAGGCCCCCCACTTCCTGTTCTGCAGTGCTAGGCAAGTTGCTTTAACCTCTTGTGAACCTCAATTTGCTCACATGTACAACTGAGGCCGGTAATGCCTTCCAGGGCTGCTGGGAAGGTTAATGATTGTCAGTGACCCAGTACAGTACAATACTTGGCACATGGTAGGTATGTGATAAATGAGAAAGACTATTTATTAATTTATTACTAGTCTCTGGTATACTGTACCTACGACATAGTTGCAAGCAATACAAGTTATGAAATGCCTATTGGGTTAATTTGTTTCTTTGTTTCAAATTTCAAATCACGAAACTGGGTCATCATGGAAAGATAAAAAAGAAATAGAGAAAAAAAATACTGCCATTTCTGCTGAACCTCCCCCGGGGGGTGGGGGTGGGGGAGAGAAGAGTGAGGGAGCAGGAGTGTTTCAACTTTATAAGGTACTCAGCACTTTCTGCTTTAAGTAACCACACGTCCCTATGTATACATTTCCCCGGCTTTTATACCTTTTCTATGCTAGAGAATACTACTTACGAGGATTCTATATGGAGTTCTTTACTCAAGGGCAGAAGTTGTTTGCTCAAAGAAGACTGATTTTTGTCTCCAGGACCACACCCCTCAAACTGGAGCTCCTGCGTTGCTCTTTTCCAGAAAATAAAGAAAGGAAGGAGAGAAGGGAGGGAGGCAGGACGAAAGGAAGTGCTTTGTAAGACACGCCGTGTATCACTTTGACAGGCTAATAATTACTGTTGGCTTCCTTCAAGTTTTTTCTAATGTGGGTTGGGAATCTCAAGCTAAAAGGAATGTAGTTTGAGATTTAAAAAAAAATATTGAAGAGAAATAAAGGGTTTTTATTTTCATTGGAATATCAAAGACCTGTGTGTACAGCCAGTGGTGTTAGGGTGTCGGCAACATGGGCTGTGAATAAGTCACAGAGAGAAGAAAGTGCAGGGAGTAAAGTTTTTATTTTACTTTCCCAGGAGAGGGAAAGGGCTAGGTGGGGAGATACCAACCAGCACCCAGGGGTGGGGGCTTTGATCTTTGATTGGATTATGACTGGATTATAAAAGGGTGAGGGAGGCTGTTGGGGAGGTGGGTTACAACATAGGAGGTTTCCAGTGGTTTTGCATAAGCTACAGTTTGTTCCAATGTTACCTTTTGCCTGTGGCTGTGGGGAGCAGGTAGTCATGGTCTGTTCTTGCTTCCAGTAATTTCCAGTCCCGAGGATCCAAACTCCGGAGAGTAATATGTCAGTCATGTTTAACAAGGTCATAGGCCTGCTCGGCAAATGGGGCCACAATAGCAAATGGGGCTGGCTGTGTCCTTTCAAATGTGACAGGCCCAATGATGACTTGGGGGAGAGGTTTTTGGTGGTTACTTCAATATTGATAATACTGAAATATTATTGGTAGAGCTTGTTAATTTATTTTTTAGTTACAGTTGACTTTCAATGTTATTTTATATTAGTTTCAGGTATGCTTTATAATTTGCAAGCCACAGTGACATTATCCCATTTAGATTTCATAACTACTGTCTGAAGGGGGGTTTCACTTAGAATGCCTTGAGCTGAAATAAGAGATGACCCAATTCGGAGTTAATAAAGGGAAGCTGGAAGGGTTTTTTTTTAGCTCACATGAAAAGAAGTCTAGAGAAAGGTTTTTCTCTACCATCCACGTTGTCAAATTGTTTGTTAAACCTGGAGGCACAGGCGCTAGCGCGGTCACTGGCCTCTCGGCTGTCTTGTCCGTGCCTGGGCCAGCTTTGTGTGGCAACGTTTTCTTCAGGGCAAGGGTGCTGGCTTCCCAGAAGCCTGCAGTAAGGTCTCATTGGCACAGAATGGCTTAGGCATGTTCTTTTCTGAACTAATGTGGCTCGGGATGCACAGACATCTTTGAGAGGCTTAGACCAATCAGCTGGGATGTAGAGGAGAGGAGGAGTCCGTATAGAGGGCTCTGCCACAATGTCCTCTATACGTTTCCATTTTCTAGATCAAGGGTTGGCAGACTATAGCCAGTGTACCAAGTCTGGCTGGCTGCCTGTTTCATAAATAAAGTTTTGCTGGAACACAGCCACGCTCATTTGCTTATCTATATTTACAGCTGCTTTCTGGCTACAATAGTGGAGTTGAATAGTTATGACAGAGTCTGTGTGGTCCACAAAGTTAAAATAATTATGCTCTAGTCCTTCATAGCAAGTTGGTTGGCCCTTATTGTACAAGAAAGTGTGGTTGAGGTTAAATGGCATCTCCCGAGTCCTAGAACAGACGCAGAGATGGGCGTCTAACTCGGACGCCCACAGCTCTCTGCTACCAGCTCCATGGGGAGGATTTCACGGGATAGGTTTGCATTTTGTGTGACGTGTCCCGATGCAGCTTTACACCCAGCAAAAGTGACACTGGCCTGCCAAAGGAAGTCTGCCTGTGGCGACAGAAGCCACAGGGGGTGGTTTCTTGGGGACAGTGGGTTCAGGCGCGGCTGTACATAGGGGAGTGGGTCAGGGCATGAGAAAACTACAAGGGTACTTCACAGTTCACAAGAGTAAGTTTGACATGCCATTTTAAAAGTTAGACAAATACCAGCTGGAGTAGAATTTAAACTTTTCCATAACCAGTGGGATGAAATTAAAGATTTTCAAAACCGTAAGTTCCCCTAGAAGGAATGGTGATTCATGTTCCTTTGATGAGTTCTGTTCACAGAAAGTTCCTTTTTAAAATGAAGGAAAAAATAGTGAAATCAAATAGTGTTTACCAAAAAAAGGCATGCCTATAGTACGCGTTATTCCTTTACTACGTCTTCAACACCCCTGCCCACCTCCTCTCTGACTTCATGTAGGCCCCAGTAGGCCCCAGTCACCCTCACCTGCTGGAGTTCACGCTCTTGCGTGGTTCCCCCCACCTTACGTAAGGGTTCGTCTGTGTGACTGATAGAATTTGGCTGGCACGATGGCGTGTGACTCTAAAGCTCTGTCATGGGAGGCATGGTGATTCCACCTTGGTTTCCTGAATCACTCGCTCTGGGGGAAGGGCAGTCACCGCGCTGTGAAGAGACCCACACAGCCCTGTGGAGAAGACCCCACGGAGCGGAACCGAGACCTCCCACCATCAGCTGCACCAGCTTGCTGGCCACGTAAGCGAGCACCTTGCAAGCAGATCCAGCCCCAGTCACCGCTTCAGAGGATGGCCACCTGGGCTCATGCTTGAATGCAACCTTAGGAGAGACCCTGGGCCGGAACTGCCCCGCTGATCTACGCAACATGCAGGAGACGGCACCCGCTCATTGCTGTCTGAAGCCATCAAGTTCTGGGGTAATTTGTGAAGCTGCGATAATACACATCTTCCCACATTAGGTCCGAGTGAAGGGTTAGCGGTGAAACAGAGGTCAGAGAAGGAGGCACGTAAGAAATCAAATGAAGTGACAAGAAGGGGAAAAATCAAAGCATGTCCAGATTTTTCAGAGTAGTACAAGTTCATTATTCTGATAACAATCACAATAGGTGGGTTTATTGAGCACTTACTATGTGCCAAGCACTGTGGTGGTATCTGTAAGTACATTTTCTTTAAGGGACCTTGGGCTTCAATTGCGTGGTTTAGAAAATATGCACCTTAGAATAAGGAAAGAGGGAGAGGAGGGATGGGTGGAATGGGATAAAAAAAAGCTAGAGTATTGAGACCATTGAAAATGGGCTATGCAAAAAATATATTTATATGGAATTTTAAAAACTTGGCAAGGGAAGGAGGAAATGCCAAACATACCCGTGTGTGCATTGTATAAAAACACCACTCTTCCTCATTTCTCAATTTGATTTGGTCTTTCCCTCCCATGTGGTAAATATCTGTTCTTGGCCCCGAGCTGTCACCGTATCAGGCACTGGGAGCCAGCCCTGAGCAAAACGGTCCCAGAGCTTGCGTTCTAGGTGGCTCTACTCATTTCCAGTGGTCAGCGTCGCCACGTAGTGGTCCTCCTGCCAGAAACTCATGGGTGGCCCTCATTCCTCTACTGTGAGCCCGGGATTCTGATGAGCACTTCTTGCTGACCTCCATGGCTACCGCCACCTCACCTGGTCCATCAGTTTCCTGGGGCCGCTGTAACAACATAGCATAACCTGGGTCGCTTAGAGTGACTGAAATCTTCGTTCTCACAGTTCCAGAGGCCGGGAGTCCTACAGCACGGTGTTGCAGGGCCGTGCTGCTCTGAACGCTTACTCTGAATGCTAGAGGGAGGGTCTGTTCCAGGGCCTCTCTTTAGCTTCTGGTGGTTCCTCGGCAGGGGCAGCACTGGCCCCATCTTCGCGCACCGTTCCACCTGTGTGCGTGTCGGCCACTCCACAGGATGTTCTTTTTATGAGGTGTTGACAGAGAGACCGCAGGCCCAAAATGGAGTCACGTAGGCAAAGCCACGCATCACTGAACTGAGACTTAATACTTAACCAGTATAGTTTCCACCTCTCCCGGGAATGGGACCTCAAACCAGTCAACCTGGAATTCCCTGGTGCGCACTAGTGACAGACCCCTGACTCCCTAAAGGAGGTTGGCCTTGCTGCAACCGGCCCGGTGTAGACCAGTATGGCTGCCTCGTCCCACTTGCTCTTGCCCGGAAAAGCCTTTCATTTTGTTCAACTCCTGGGAGTCCTTTGTATATGCCAGATGGGATGCTGGCCGGTTCAGGGATTGCTGAATAAAGCCAGTTAGAACTTTCAAATGTGCTCAGTTGAATTTTGTTTGATGACAAAAGACACCTGTCATATTGGATTAGGGGCCCACCATGGTCCAAAATGACCTCATCTTAACCGTTACGTCCACATCGACTCTGTTTGTAGATAAGGTCACGTTCTGGGTTGCTGGGGGTTGGGACTTGAACTTCTTTTGGAGGAGACACAATTCAGCCCATAACACCCGGGTTGTGTGTCACAGTCTTCCAACCAGCCTCCCTGCCTCGGGTGATCCCACCCATGTCCGCCACACCTGTCCTTCAGAACGCGGTCGGTGTGATGTGCGTAAAGCGACAATCAGATCTTGTGGCTACTCAGCTAAACATCCTCAGAGTTTCCCTGCTTGTAAGCAAGGCACAAAGTTTCTCAAAACCTGCGCGTGCCTTCCTCTCTAGCTCTACCCACACCCCGCCCCCCCCCGCCCCAAGCCTTCACTTCCCCCTGTGCTCTGGCTGCATCAGCCCCAGTTATCTCCTTTGGGAATCGGTCTGATTCATCCGGAGTGAGTTAGACTTAGAGGAAATTCTGTCTCCTGTACCTCGCCCCCCACCTCCCTGCCCCTGTAGGTGTGTAACTATTGGGTTGGCTAAAAAGTTTGTTTACTTTTTTCTGTACGATGGCTCTAGGAGTGCTCAGTTGTCTTGAACTTTATTCGAAACAATTTGGTTAGATTTTTATTGGGACAGCTGTCATATCAGCGTGCATTTAAAAACACTTACCAAAACTGGTGAATTTTTGTGCAGCCATTTTAATAGTGAAGATGGGAGAAAATACACAGCATTTTTAGCACATTATGCTTTATTATTTCAAGAAAGGTAAAAACGCAACTGAAACACACAAAAAGATTTGTGCCGTGTGTGGAGAAGGTGCCGTGACTGATTGAATGTGCCAAAAGTGGTTTGCGAAGTTTCTTGGTACTGTTGACATTTTGGCCAAATAATCCTTTGCTGTGGGGCTGTCTTATGCATTGGAAGATGTTTAGCAGCACCCCTGGCCTCTACCCATTAGAAACCAATTGCAGGAGACAGCCAACGTCCTCAAAATATCCGAATCAATAAAGTTACTGGTGAAAGTGAAAAATGTGTCTTTTATTTTATAGAAAAAAAATAAACAGACTTTTGGGCCAACCCAATACTTACCTACTTATCACCCAGAGTATGAACCCATTTATTTACTCATCTTTCTTCTTAAATCTGTGAGTCCCATGAGGCAGGACCGTGCCTTCTTTGTACCCCCGTGCCAAGTATGGTATTAATTAAAACATACATACTCATTCTGCTTGCGGAATTCACTTCACCGAGTTCTCTTGGAATTACGCCCTTTGTAGAGAAGGGAGAGACAGCGGTTCAACGAGTTACTCATTCCAGTCGCAGGCTGGGGAGAGAACCGCGTCCCGCGGGCTCCTGCAGACCTAGGTCTAGTGGTTTGTCCTTAGTCACGAGCTCCTCGACTCCTCTCTGACCGAGCCACCATGTGGCACGGATCTGAGGCCGGAAAATGGTTTGTCTAAAAGGGCACCGTCTGTCTCCTGTCTTCTCACTCATAGGAGCTTGTCTTGCTCCCTTGCAGAACATAAGTAATGGAAGTCTCTAGTTAATCTGAGGCCTTTTCTTTTGGACCCCAACCTAAAATTGGTCGTCTTGCTGGAACTGCCCACGAGCCAGCAGCCACCATCCATTTTCATGTGCTTCCTGCAGCCGAGCTCCACACAGCTCTCCAATGGGGCTCTGCAAGACCTTTCTCTTCCAGCTTGTCCCCTGCAAGTCCCCTGGTTCTCTTTCTGCGTCTTTGGTCCTTTTCTGGCTTGTTTCCCACAAATTTGTTGCTCTCAAGGGTGGCAAATTGCTTTTCTTAAAGATGGCCACACCGTGATATTTTTCCCATTCCATATTCTCTTCTTTTGATGTGACTGATGCTCTCCCACTGAGAGCTGGGGCCCAGGGCTCGTCCCCTTCTGGGCAGGGGCTGGCGACTACCCTGCTGGGGACACCAAGACCTGAGTCGCGTGACTTCCAAGCTGAGTGCATCTCTCTCCTCATCTCTCTCTCTCTCCTTCTCTGCTTGTCTTGGAGCCCCGCCACCATGTCTGAAGGCGCACAGGCCACATGGCGAGGCCACACATGCAGGCGTCCCAGCTACGGTCCCAGCTACGGTCCCAGCTGACAGCCAACGCCAACCGTCAGACGTGGGAGTGGGTGAGCACTCAGATGGCTGCAGCCCAGGACCCTTGAATCCTCCAGCTGAGGGTCACAAGTCACGGAGCAGAAATGAGCTATCCCTTCTGGGCTCCGTCTGCATTTTTGAGCCACGGCAACTTGTGAGAGTTAATAAACGATGATTGTTACTCGAAGTCACTAAAGTTGAGCGTAATTTATGACACTCCCAGAGATCGCTAATTGCACCAAGAATCTCTTCCCTTTTTGTTCTCTCCCTGGGCGACTTCATTCGCTTTGCTGCCGTCTTATTGCCCCTCCTGTCACCAGCTCCCCCGCCGTGCCAGTGCCTCTCTCTAATGACCTCCAGTTCTCCTTTCTTGTCCATGTTCAGGGTTGTACTGCCAGTCGCCTGCGGGTCACCTCCTCCTCGGACTTGCTATTGCACAGAAGACGCTTAGAAACTTGCTGCTCCAATTCACTTCTCCTCTTCCGCTCCCTCTCTCTGTTCCCACCTAGACACTGTATCACTGATGCCCTCTGTCCTGCCTAGCGGGTTGCTGAGTGTTGCATTGGGCCCGCGGGTATCCTTTTGGCCATAAGTTAACACAAAAGCCCCCTACACGTGGTGTAGCAGTCTGACTCCAATCAGGAGAGAGGACAAGGAACATTGGATATAAAGAATTACTAACTCTAAGGAAACTCTGTGTGGTAGCCTGGGGCTGAGGGAGAGCACCCCAGGAGAGGTGAGCTTGGAAGGGGTTCCGATCTCTTTGGAGAAGGTGAGATTCACCTTCTCGAATGGCGGAGACATTCTCCGGAGTGGCCAGGTGGGGCTGGTCTACAGTTGCAATAGGTCACCCTCTGGCATCCGGGTGGGGAGCAGGTGACCTGCAGCTGGTGATGTGGCTGTGCTGGACGCAGCGGGAGAGCCTCTCCCCTTCCCTGCACCGCCTCCCCGCCCCAAGGCCCTTCCACAGTGTGTTCCACTCAGAAAGCTTAATGTTATGCTCACGTTAAAGGAGAACTACTTAAAAGAATTCCTTCCTTGATCTCAGAGCACATATGGAAGGGTACATTTGGAGCTGAGAGGAAATAAATTATTAACTAGCACACAAGTCTTCAGCACATTTATTTATTGTGCCACAAAGCCAACGATCAGACACTACTGGCCAGTTCTAGGGTTTTGGTGACATGGTTGGCAATGTCACTGAAGATCCTGACGTCTCTGCCTTTCTCATGTGGCATTGGCGTGCCTTCCCGCCGAGCTCTAGGAGCTACGGTGGAGGCCAGGGCCCCTGTGTAGACAGCACTACAATCACGCACGCCGGGCGAGGGAGGGGTGGTTCCTTCTCGGCGTGACTTTTTATTAGAGAGGAAAACATTTCGCAGAGGGTCCCAGGAGACTCCTCATCGATTTCCACAGTCAGGATTGGGTCATCCGCCCTCCCTCCGGTGGTAAGAACGGCTGAAATGCAAGGGCCTCACACCTGTAGCCTCTTCGTTGGGAGGTGGGCTTTGCCAGCAGAGAAGGGGGTGCACGCAGGAAGGTGGCCAATCACATCTGCTCATACCTCCCCCTCCACCCCCCTCCGGTTCTCACCAGTCACAAGGTACCCAGGTGCCCTAGAAGTCACAAGACCTGAATGCTACTCGTGGCCAGGTGTTGACCAGTTCTTGGGGAAAGATAAATGGCTTTCTGCTGTCTCTTTTGTTACCTTAATTTTGATACTTTTATTAAAGCAGCTTCTGGTCTCTACTGCCACCAGATGACTAACTGTGACCATCCCTGTCTCAGGCTCCAAATCTCTCAATGAGGAGGAAGGATATGAGTTGAAATGAGGAGCTTTTGTACCAGCTCACACAGTTCACATCAAATTCTGCCTTTCCTCAGTCACACGAGCAGGGCAAGGCATCTGATTTCTTGATGCCTGAATTTCTCATTGAATGCATTGGGGTGACTTCCTCATCTTCTAAACAAGGACAGTAAAGGCACCCATCTCCTAGGTGAGCTACCCTGAGTGCATGATGCATGCAGAATGGTTTCTGACACACAGTCAGTCTTTAATAAGTATTATTTTGTCAGCTGTTATTGGTCCCCACTTTATACCCAAGGCAATCTAAGTTTCTTAAGTAACCATTTAAGATCCTGCAGGAAATGACCCCGGTGAAATCGTTCCACACTGATATTAAAATGGACTCTGGTCCCTATTAAGCCATAACCTGAGGGCTTGGGCTAACATCTCTGAGTCTCTGTGTTCTTGAAGGTTTGCTGCAAAATTTAAATGAAACACAGGAGACGTCTTCCCTATACCATCTGCCTTTAGAGTTTTTAACGCACAGTTGTTATCCAAGTTTTGCCAGTTGTCCCCAAGTGTCCCTTATCTCTCCCTTTTTGCATTGCATTTTGTTGCCTTGTCTTATTCTCCTTTAATTCAAGACAGTGTTTCTCAGACCTTGGTGTGCAAGCACCTCCTGGGGGCTCAGAGTCAGCGGGTCAGGGTGGAGAACGGGAATTGGCATTTCTCACAAGCTGCAGGTGCTGCCCAAGCTGCTGGTCCGAGGCCCCCACGTTGCAAACCGCTGAGCTAGAGGAGAGGTTGCACACTCATGCTGCAGAGGCCAGATGTTGAAATACTTTACGCCACGCGGGCTCTGTTGCCACTCAGAGCAGCTCTCCTAGACAAAAACGGCCACAAAGATGAAGCCTGTGCACACGGGCGTGGCTGTGTCCTGCTGACACTTTACTTACAAAACAGCCGCCTGGGCGGAGATGGCCCTCAGCCTGTTGTTCGCTGCCCTGATCTGGACTGGCGCCCCTGCATTTCCTTTGGGGAGGGGGTGTCTTTCAGAGCATCGACGTTTTTGAATTGTCCAGTTCAGGTTTCTTATAGAATATTCTACAAATCTGGGTTTGGTTGTTTCACTCCGGTCAGATTTCGGTTCTGTGTTGGCAAGAACACCACATAAGTGATATTTTGTACTATAGGCAGAATTGTGAAAGACTTTGAAGTGGACCAAATATATTGGGTAACTTCAATGGAGAGCTGGGCCTTGTCTGGTGCAGCCTCTGGGTTACCCCACTTTGCACAGCTTTGTGCCTTTCACCGTCTTTGAGCTGTTTTACAACTATGTAGCATTTGGACTACTGATGCATTGCCTGTGATTCTTCTCTTTAGAAACGCAAATGGCATCCATTAGACACACAGTTGACTTTTGACCTACTGGTGTTGATGGGTCTTCTATGTAATAGATGTCCCGAAGTACATGTTGGATTCTCTTTAGAGTAACGTGTTACTGGGTCTTACCTTAATTAACGAGTTAAATAATACCTTTGACACACGTTCATTTCACATCTGCATTCTACGTCATGATTGTACTCTTTCAAATGTTATCCTTCAGCAGCATTATTCATTGTATCACTCTAGGAAGCAGAAAGTCTTTGTTTGTTTGTTTTACAATATTGGTGATATTAATTTAAATCCCTTGATTAAGGTGGGTCTCCCATGCCTGTCCACTGTAAAGATCAATGCATATTTTCTCTTTATTTTTCTCAAAAAATACCTTGAGACAAAGTGAATATTCCAGTTTGCAATAATTTTCCGCCTGGCGGTTTGAGAATCCACTGTGGGTCTTTACCTGCATCGACTGTAACATTGGAATTGAGAAATATGAGCCTGAAGGGGTGCAGAACATGCCACGTGAACATGTGCTCCTTTGGCACCTCTGCTTTTTCGAGCTGAAGGCCATTAAGACCCAGTGGACTCAAGAAAAACCTTTATCTCTAAAAGATAAGGACTGTCTAAAAGAGTTTAGACAGGGGGCCTGGCTTACAGAAAGAGCTATTAGCAGAGATAACTTTTTAATCTGAAAGACATACCTGCAGCTCAGGCAAATATCTGCTTATCCAGCTCCTGCCTTCTTGGGTCTGGTGACTTACCCTCCTCTCCTCGGAGGCCTCAGGCACCATCCCATTTCTTAGCTCAGGATGGCATGTGAGCTTCAACTGTCTGAACTTGGGGTCTCATATTTCCTCGGCCTCCAATATGGACAAAGTTAAAATTGTTTTTCTCCTATTAATCTGTTTTATGTCAATTTAATTAGACCAGCCAAAGAACCTAGAAGGGTAGAGGAAAATTTTCCTACCTGGATGAATCCTTTCTTCATGCCCCCCGTCGGCCATCTGAGCCCTGCTTGTGAGCCCTACACTTTCCTTTCTTGGGTTGTGTTACTCTTGGGCACCATGGCATAGTCGCTAAGCCACAGGCGCTGGGACTGTCTGCATGGGCTCAAACCCTGGCTTTTTCACTTACTAGCTTCATGACCTGAAAGTCATTTAATCTCTTTGTGCATTTGTTTCCTTATTTGTAAAATGGTGCAATGAAGATACCTCTCGTACAGGATTGCCTGAGGATTAAATGAGCTAAATAAGAGTACCAGTATGTTACATGGCTCATAATTACCTGCTCAATGAATGTTAACTATTATTGAATCATGATCGTTTGTATATGTTTGAATCCCAGCTTTGCCACAACTCAAAGTGCCTTTGGATGTTACTTAACATTCCGTTCCCTGCCTCCCACCTTCATCTGTAACAAGGTTCCCATCTCATAGATTTCTGGATTCAAGATTGTTACTTGTTAGCAGTGTCTGGTAGGGAGCAAGCATGAAAAAAAAGATGACCTGTTACCATTGTGATTATTCTGTACATTTTACTTGCTGTAAGAGAAGGGAAATTGAGTGCAAGGCTTTCTACCTTCACTGTGCCTGGCTCAGAGGCCTCACATGGTGTGGAATCACGAAATTTTGGGTGGGCCACAAAGTTTTAGTTTTTTTCCGGACCATGGCTCTAGTAGTGCTTTAGCTGTTTCTTTTAACTTCATTCGAAACAAGTTTGTTAGATTGTGTTGTGACAGCTATTGTATCAGTGCGCATTAAAAACCCCCCACCAAAACTGGTGAATTTTGGTGCAGTCATTTTTGACATTGAAGATGGAAGAGGATATGCAATATTTTTAGCATATTATGCTTAATTTTTTCAAGAAAGGTAAAAAAACGCAACTGAAACACAAAAAAGGTTTGTGGCGTGACTGATCAAATGTGTCAGAAGTGGTCTGCAAAGTTTCTTGGTATCCTTTGCTGCAAGGCTGTCTTATGCATTGGAAGACATTTAGCAGAAGCCCTGGCCTCTACCCACTAGAAGCCAATGGCGGGAGATAGCCGACATACTCAAAATACCCAAATCAATCAAGTTATTGGTGAAAATGAAAAACATGTCTTTCATTTTACGAAAAAAACCTAAACGGACTTTTTGATCAACCCCACACGCGAACAGAGGAATTAATAAAGACTTGTTGAGCGGCACTTGCGTGATAGCTACACTTTTGCTTCTTTTATAGCTCATACTCCTATATTTGTGCCTCCTTCCTCTTCCTATGAAGCAGACACCCAGGAAATAATATTCCCACGGGAGGTTGGGAGAGGCGCTGCCGGGCAAAGGTTGGGAAGCCCCGCAGGGCTCGGGGAGGGACCGGCAGGATCCGAAGTAACAGCTGTGCTGTGCCACCTGGTTGGGCACTTGAGGCCTCTTAAGTCCCCTCCCCGCTTGTGAAGTAGGGAAATGGTTATTCCAAGTTGGGAAGCGCCCGCATAGCAACTCGGAGAAACTGAGGCCGAGGCAGGTCCCTAAGCCGGGTAGTCAGCGGCACCTGCGCCCGCGCACCCTGCCGCGTGGCTTCCTACCCCGCGCGTGGGGCGCTCACGTGACCGCGCCTGGGCGGAGCCCGGCGGGCGGGGATCACCTGAACAAGGGAGTCACGTGAGCGGGGCGGGGGAGGGGGCGGTGCCGGGCGGTGGTCACGTGATGCTGTTCCGGGGCCGCCGCTGCAGCCGCCGCCGAGCCCAGCCGAGCCGCGCGCCCCTCGGGCTCTCACTCCGCTCCCGCTCGTCTCGCGCTCTGCTCCGCCTCCACCCTGGCGGCGCGACCATGTCCCGGGCGCGGCCCCCGGCAGCCGCGCGCCGCTAGTCCCGCGCCCGCCGCTCAGCCCGGGCCCGGGGCGATGGGGGCCACCGCCGGCCGTAGCGCCCACCTGGGGCCCGCGCCTGCCGGTCGCCCGCTGCGCTCCCTGTTCTTGCTGCAGCTGCTGCTGCTCGTCTGCGCCCCGGGGGCCGCGAGGGCCCAGGGCGCCGAGTTTCCCGAGCTGTGCAGGTGGGTGGCCCGCCCGGGCGCAGGGTTCGCTCGCGGTGTCCCCGGCGCACAGAGGAGCTGGGTGGGGGGCGGGGGCGCTTGGGGGAAAGGACTGGGGTCCCGGAGTCCCTTCTAGTCCAAGCTTGGGTTGCCCCCCGCCCCGGATGGAAAGTTGCCCGCGTGGTGGTGAAGGGAGACACCGAAGGAGGGGACGCGCGCGCACGGGCGGGGGCGCGGGGGGGGGGGGCGCGGGGCGCGCGGCGTCCTGGCGCTGGCCGGGGGGCTGCTGCCTGGCCACTTGTGGCTGTCACTAAGTCCTGGGTTGCTTTGTGTGCCAGCGGCGGCTGCCGCGCGACCCGTGCGGGGTGACACGCTGCGGAAACCCTCACGCCCAGCGCTTGCCCTCTCGCAGCGGCGCGCCTGCGAAAGTTGGAGGACGCAGGAACTACAGCTTTGCTTTGTTCCCACTCCACGTTTCCTCCAAGTTCCACTAGCGAGGCTTGCCGAGGCCCCTGAGTGTGAGAAGGCTCACCCGCACAGATGGCCTTGGAGTTGGGGTTTTGGTTTCATTTACTGATTGAGTTCCTCCGGATGGGTTTTCCATTATTTCTTTAAGTAGCATTTCCACAGAAAGTGATGTTTTTTTAGTTGGAGGAATTTGGGGTGGTCATTCTGTGTTGGCTTTCAAGACTTCACCCTTGGCTTCTCTGAGCCCAACTTCCTGTCTAGTTGCTCACATGATGTCATTGTCTCGTGTGGATTATTCTAGTCGAGTCTTGCTCTGGGAACCATGATTGTGTAGTCGCTGGTCCCATCCAGAGCTTTTCGTTTTCTGCGAAGGCGAGGCATCCTGGGGCTGGGGAACTGCCTGTGCCGAGAATTTTCTTCCCAACCTCTGGACTATTTAGGATAGTGGAAAATTAAGCTTTTTTTTTTTTTGAAAAAAAAAACTTTGGTATAAAGGAAGCAGGATGGAAAGTTCAATAAGGCTAGTGAACAGTGTGCATACAGTCCCTCCTGGCACGAGCAAATTACGTCTCAGAAAAAAGTGAAGTTGTGCCCACTTTGAGCTAAACTTGGAGTTTGCGGTGAGCTTAAAGGGATCTTTATTCTTCCCTTGTATCAGAGGTGGTTTTATTAGCACCTCCCCCCCTTCAGAACTTGAAGAAATGATTACGCTAAAGAGCGTAAGCCTGAGCTCACAGAAGAAACTCTTTGGGGAGACCCATACTCTTTCTTTTCCCGTTTCGTAGGGGGAGGCCTGCGGGAGGGAGACTTTACTGCACTTCGTTTGTGGGCCCGTCAGCTGCCCTGAGAGGCGTAGTTGCTAAGGACTGCAGTTTGTACAGGGTCGGGCGGCAGCCTCCAACGTGGTGAGACCTTTCGGAATAATGGCCGCTGTGGCCAACCTTATCATTAAGAAATTCACCCAGTTGGGCTGGGGATGTTCAGGTCTTGCTCTCGTTAGCAAATTGGAGTTTATTTGTTAATAGTTAAGGTTGAAGTTGACCTCCAGGGCAGACCCATACTGTGTGGCTTGTGTGGGGGAGGGGGGCTTACTGTTGCTTTAGTGTAGCCACGCAGCGGCCTGAACCTGCTGCATTCCTCATTAACCTCATCTCCAGGAGGAACCAGACTCTGGGTTTAGTAGGAAGGGGCCTTTGTATCTTTAAATACTTCTCCCTATTGTCATAGATGGGCATAACGTAGCACGTGCTGGAGTACTCTGAAGGGTGATATGCCCAGTATGATAAATGTGGCCTCTGCGGCCTGAAGATGTCTTTCAGGTTGGTGTGTTTACTTGTTCTTAGGACAGCAAATCCCCCAGTCAGTTCGGAGGACTTGCACACGTTTCCCCCTTGTCTGTTACTGCTCTGTGGCTTCACACAGAGGCTTTTCCAGAGCCGTGTTAATCTCTGCTTTCAACCTGGTACCTGCTAAGTGAGGTTCTTCCTATTTGTTCCTGTTTTAAATGGATAGCTTGGCCTAAATACCTGTTCAAACATTTTTTTTTGGGGGGGGTGTATGTGTGTGTCAAAAATCTGTATTTTTCGAGATAAACTGGCTAAAAATTCCTTAACTTGAGCACACATTTGAAGAATGGGGATATGAGCTGATCATTCTGTTTTTAAATCCAGTATGAAAAGTTCTATGAAATACCACCAAAGCAGGATGTGTTCAACTGCCTCCTCAATCCGTTCCTGGGGGTCCATTTGGCTGAAATGTAAACAGCTCACCCCCCGTCTCCAGCTGGAGTAGGAAAAGTCAGCTTCACAAGCGTTACCATTTGTTCCTGCTGCTTTATCTATGGCGGCAGCTTCCGGTGGACACGGGGCACACGCCAGATGCTTGTCCGTTGGTCATTTTCCGTTGACATCGTCTCAGTCATTGCATTTTGGTGCCCAGGGCGGTCCGCAGAAACCCCTCATCCAGGCTGCAGGTTTGGGGTGCCCAGGTACCACCCAGCTTTAACTAGAGTCCAAACAATAAATCCTCATTGCTTCCCAAATACGGAGCTGGAGTTCTGGGGGCCCAGCCTTGCCTCTAGAATCCTAGAGGGGCTTTTCCTTTGCAATCCCTTAGGACCAGCAGCAGGGAAGTCCGGCTCTGCTGCAGGGGCACTTGCACCTTGCAGGGCCCCGGATGGGGGCAAACCTTCGGGGTGAGCGGCGGCCTTAACCACACCTGGCGTAAAGGTGCTGGGCAGGGGTGCGGTGCCTGGCAAACGGCAGTTGCTGGGAGGAACTGTTTCAGCAGAGGCTTGAACCACACTCATGCCCGTGGAGAGCACAGGCCGCCGCTAGCTCTGCACGGAAAAGCAAGGCAGACACAGGCAAGTTTCCCAAAGTGTATCTGCTCCACGTGGCACTTATTTAAAGCACTTGTTCTCTGGAGCAACTCAGTTCTACTATCTCCTAGGCGTCACGAGGCCTGTGCCAGGTGAGCGCTGTGCGTGGAAGAAGCGGGTGATTCTTAACCACTCAGCTATTTCTCGGGAGGCGGTGTGCCAGTGGAAAGAACGTGTTTCCTGAGGCCAGCGTGACCGGTCGTGGGACTGGCACGTTACAGAGGTCTGGAGGCTGAAGCCACGTTGTGCTGGTGAGGAATGTCAGTGAGTGCCCCTGGACCAGGGAGAGGGAGAGGAGAGCCGCAGGGGCCAAGGCCAGGCCATGCAGAGTCACCCCAAGCGACCACAGTGCTCCGCATTACTCGCTGCTGGGGGATTTGCACTTTCTAAAACACTGTCTCTCACACACAGAAGGGTAGCTTCCACCCTTTGTTTAGGTGTTAACGTTCTTAATGAGTGAGGCTTAACAGTTTGTACTAGTTATGAAACAATGCATTGGGCTGGCTCGATGTAAGTAGTTAAGTACTTTAAAATTTGTTCAGAGCAAGTTTCCCCCCCCTAGAGTCCCCCCTCCCCCAAATTGTTGGGGTATAAATCTTGGAACTTTTTATTACATTGAGGACAAGAGGATAATGAAGCCAGCTGGGAGTTGAGGTTGGTTTAGTTGCTGTCTCTAGATTTTTTTTCCCCCCCTGCAATTTTTTTCTTCAGGAACAATGCTTATATGCTTAATTTGGGCCACATGTTAAACTTGGATCACATCCATTTGTGTGTGTACATTTCTTGCAACAATAAGTGTGTAGAAGTCCAAGGTTGTTAATTATGGATACATTAGAGCACATGCATTAATTCTTAGAACGACCTCCTGACAAGATCCCAGGCAGCGAATTCCTGATTGGGCTTCACATATTTTATCAGCGTTTCAGAGAGGAATCGTTAAGAGCTGGGGCTGAGAAAAATAATTCGGAGGTTCTCATCTTTATTTTGATCTTGGCATATAAAACCGAATTGTGCAGGGCAGAGAGAATTCTACAGGGTCCCAGGACTGGGACGAGCGGCAGAAAGCAGCTCATTCCTTTGCAGGTACTGTTCTGTTCTTCCTTTTCCTTGTCCCAGGACGGGAGACTTCTGGCTAACTCCCCCACTGGTCCTGAGTGGTGTGTGGCAAGGTGGAGGTAGCTCAGATTGGGGATGCTCATGGGTCCTTTGTGTTTTCCTCACAGCTGACTCATGACCAGTGAGGGACAGAGGCCTGAGTTTATGCTCAGTGTCTCCTCACCCTTAGTCCCGGCAAGGCTACACAGGCTTCCTTTACTCTCCAAGGTGTTCTTAACCATTTCTGAAGCTGAGGGGAGAACTGGGAGGGGCCAGAGCCCGAATGGACACACCTCCAATGGAAAGCCACACTGGGATCTCAGAAGATGGAGTTGTCCTTGGCCTTGACTGCTCTTGCCAGGGAAGGAGCCGCCACGAACACCCTCCTCCCTCGTTTTTGGTAACTTTAAATAATGTCATCTTAGTTTTGATTTTGTTTTTGATCCAAGAGTGATCTACATGTTACTTGCTTTTGGCTGTTATGAATAAAGCTGTTGTGAATATTTGTGTACCAGATTTTGTGTGGACATGCGCCTGCCTTTGTTTTTGCTTGGGCGGGGGGAGGAAGGAAGCAAGGGAGGGGTTAACTTTATGGGAGCCATCAAACTGTGCTCAGGAGTGGTTGTCGATTTTGCATTCCACCCGCAGTCTCTGAGGGATCCATGTGTCCCACGTCTACCAACACTTGATGCTATCAGTCTTCGTAATTGTAGCCTTTTTTAGGGGCTTGCCGTGGTGTCTCTGTGTGGTTTTAATTTTCATATCCCCGCCGACTCATACGTTGAGTATTTTTTTCTTATATTTATAGTGATGCCTGATGGTGCCGAACATCGTTCATGAGGTGTATTTATTGACTGTTCAGGTGTCTTTTGTAGTGTCTGTTAACAACAATGTTTTGCCCCGCATCCTTTACAATTTCTGGGGGGGTCATCTACTGAATTTTAAGAATTCTTCATGTATTCTGGGTTCACGTCCTTCCTTAGGTATATGTAATGAGTATTCCCCCCCCCCATCTTTGGCTTGCCCCTTTCCATTTTCTTAATATATTCTTTGAAAAAAAAATATGTAAATTTTGATGAATTCCACTTGATGTTTTTTTAATGGTTTGTGCTTTTTGTAGCCAAAGAAATGTTTGCGAATCCCAAGGTTTCTAGCCTCAGTACTGTTGACACTTGGGCTGCGTGATTCTTTGCTGTGGTGGCGGCCCAGTGTACAGGGTGGGATGTCAAGCAGCATCCCTGGCTTGTGCCCACTAGGTGCCTGGAGCATCCCCCGCCCCCCCCCCTTCAGTTGTAACAAACAAAAATGGCTTCACAGTTTCAAAGGCCTCCTGGGCTGGGCAACAAAATCACCTCCAGCTGAGAACCACGGCTGGACTCCACAGTGGAATGGATTTTTCTGCTATGATTATTTCTAGAAGTTTTATCATTGTAACTTTCTGTTTAGCCCTTAGCCCTAGGATCAATTTTTTGAGTTAATTTTTCTGTATGATGCAGGGAAAGGGTGAAATTTTTTTCGTTACTACATCCAGTTCTGTGTACTGATATTTTCTGTAGGGTGCTCACAGCTGTTTTTAAGGGC
The DNA here is from genome assembly GCF_022682495.2 of Desmodus rotundus. Lineage (NCBI taxonomy): Eukaryota > Metazoa > Chordata > Mammalia > Chiroptera > Phyllostomidae > Desmodus > Desmodus rotundus. The sequence continues at coordinate 98,221,135 of NC_071397.1, forward strand.
GATTGGGTGGTAATTTTCTTTGCTGTGCTGTTCTTGGCTGACTTTAGTATCAAGCATATGTTTGCTTTGTGGGAAGAGCTGGGTAGATTTTTGTATTTTATAGGCTGTGGAGCAGTTTTAGGATGGGATCGACATTTTCTCTTCCTTAGATGTTGGGAGAGCTCTCCAGCGTGGTATCATGGAGGTGTAGAGCGCAGTGGCGGGGGAGTTTGGATTATAGTTTCAGTTTTATCTGCTTTAGCCGTTCAGGTTGTCTCCCTTTTCTTGAGCCAATTTTTGTTGTCCGTGTTTTCCTAGAAAATTTTAATTGTAATTATGTATTCACATATAAATATGTAGCATGCTTTTATACTTTTGAAAATATTTATTCCTATCTGTAGGTACATTGAAAAAATTCCTGATCTTTATTTATGGATTTTTCCCTTCCTAATCACGTGTACTGAAGATTTGTTTACCTTTGTAATCTTTACAAAAGAACCAGCATTTTGTTTGGTTCACCATCTCTATCCCCATTTCCTTTTGGTTTTATTAACTTCTGCTCTCTGTTACTGACGTCTGTGTCTTGTCTCTTTTTCTAGTTTAAGATGAATTTAAAGCTGTGTGTTTCTTTGTTCTGAGGACCACACCACGCCTGGGTTTTGATACACGGTTTTTTAATCCTTCAATTCTAAGTGTTTCCTTCTTGGACCCAGAAGTTCTAACTACTTCAGCTTCCTGGGCTCACTAATTTTTTAGAGCGTGTTCCGCCAGGTAAATGGATTTTCCCCCCATTGTGGTCTGTAGTTGTGGTAGAATTGTTGACGTTTCCCCTGTGGCCTAGCACCTGGTCAAGTTGAGAGCGTTCTGTGTGCTTGGAAAAAACGTTCTGTCTTTGGGTCAGAGTTTCCAGTTTCACTTACTGTGCCGCCCAGCCTTTCATAACTTATTCTTTGTCCTGCTCGGTTTGTGTTGCCTACTTGGGATCTGTCCATCAGCTCTTCAGCCTCTCTGTTGCGTCTTTATTTTTGGTGTCACGAGGTCTCCAGGGGATGTATATTCACCACTGTGCTTCTTTCTTCGTGGACGTCCCTCGGCAATGCGGTGATGTCCTCTCCCCTGGGGCCCAGGTTCTGTGTTGGCATCTGTGGTCTGGCGTTTCGGGGTGCTGGTGCCCCGTGGCCACTCCTCCTGGACATGCGCTCCCTGTCCGTGTGCAGCAGCTGTGTGGAGTCACATGGAAGCAGTTGCAGGAGCTTGGCTCCACGTTGTTTTTGGGGAGGCCGGCGGGGGGTGGACGGGCATTCCTCTGGCTGGTGACTCTGTGGCTGGCTTTCGAGTCCTAGGTGCTTTTCCGCCCTCCCCATGATGACCCCAGCCTGTTCCTGCCAGGAGACAGCTGCTGGGCGCCTCTCAATGGCCATTGGCAAGGCGCAGTGTGCTCTGGCCGCAGCTGGAGTGGGGCGCCAGCTGCGGGGGCTGGCTGTGCAGCTCACTTCTTTTCCTCTGGACCTCAGTTCCCTCCTCCAGAGAGAGGGGCCCTGACTCAGGAAGTTGCTGTCCTGGGTTTGAAGGGGACTCTTCCCTTCACTAGTTGTGGGGCCTCAGGCAAGTTGGTGGTCCTCTGAGGTCTTCGTTTCCTTCTGTGCACAGTCGCATTGGGTGGGTAGGAGAGCTGGAGCGCTGTTGGGTGGCTGGCCCAGCTTCAGCGTTCACTGAATGGTGAGGGTGGCAGAGACCATTTTTTCTTTGTAAGTGGGGGCTGCTGTGTTAGATCAGAGATACTTTGAGCTTGTTAGCCTGTACCCCTGGGTTCCCATCCGTGCCTTAGGGCTCCTGCCTCAACCAGAGAGCGTTTCTTGTTTACCTGTTTTATACATTGGTGCTCCACATAAGAGCCCTTTGGAGAAAGCGACGTTTCCATCACTTAAAAAAGTTCTAAGACCACGGGACTGTGTGATTCTCAGGCTTCATTTTGCATCCAGAGTTCTGTGGTTTCGAGGTATGTGTCCTCCAGGATTCCTGCAGTTGTGAGTAGCAGAAAGCCCAGCTCAAATTCCCTTAAACAAGGAGGAGCTTGAGGATAGGAGGTGTGGGATTTGGGCGCGTGCCAGGTGCCATATGTCGGGCGGCCTGGGGCCCTTTCCTGCAGTTTTCTTGGCTTGTCCTCCTTCCTGTTGTGGCTGCTGCAATTCTGTCGGAGTCAAGAAGTCCCAGCCGACTTCTGCTTGGGCCTCAGTGGTCAGAAGGGGCTTCCGCCCTCCCAGTCCTCACCACGTGGGAACAGGGACTGAGAATGCGACCCGACGGGACGGCTGAGAACGCTTCGTGAAGTCCGCTGCACTGCACAGCAGCCACGTGCTGCAGGCCCTGGGGCTGGAGGTGCCCAGAGCTTCTCGCCCACTGACCACTTTTGAGGGTGTGTGTTCAGCCTCTGTGCCCTCCATGCTGGGGGGAATCCTGGGCCTTCCAGTCCCTGTGAAGCTTGCCCTTCAGCTTAGCTAGCAACCTCTGGTGGGATTTTCCTTCTCATTTTGTGCTTTCACGCCCCCTGGGGCAGCGTGAGTGGGGTTGGGGCGGAGGGGAGCCCCTTCCCCAGGCCAGGAAGCAGATTCCTACACATACTGTCTTTCTGTTCATTGGGGCTAGGAGAGTTGGAAGAGGTAGAGATTGTGAGTCTTCTCCGTTTTGTTCTGGCACACAGAGGGAGCAGGGACAGATCAAGGAACGTGGGAACCGTGGAAAGTGGCTTTGGAAATTCGGTTGCCCGTGGGTGGCCTGGGAGGGAAGTGTAAGAGCTGCCTTTCAAGCAGAGCCTGGTACCCACCCACTCTCTGTGTGAGGCGTGTACGCATGTGGAGAGCTCGGTCAGGAGTGGCGACCGCTGGAGTTCGATTGTGTATAAAATTCATTTGTTGCCATTTGTACGTTATCTCTAACCTGGTTGGACATTCTATTCTAAACCACTCAGGCATTCCAAACACTGTTTCCTACTGAAAACAGCAACCCCCACCCCACCCCCCTGCAGCCCCTGCTGCTCACCCCTGGCCTTTAAACAGAAACCCAAACCACCAGCGTGGAAGTGCCGGAGACGTGGGTTCCTAGAAGTGACAAGGGTGCTTGCTCACTGAGTCGCCCTTGGCCCCTCTGCGGCTCCGCCCCCTGCCATCTGCTGTGGAAGAGTTATCACAAACAAAGTGAGAAACCAGCAGGCTCGCTCTTCTATCTCTTTAGAGGTGGCCCCTGGAGGAGGCAGCAGAGTTTATGGCTTTGGTTGACCTTCTGAGGGGGCGGGGCAGCTCTGCATGGGGTGCACGGTCCCCAGGCCTTTCTGGAAGGTGGTGTTTCAGCAGGGACTGTGAAGGGCGTGAGGGAGTGGACGATGCCTCTAAGTGGGGAAGGGTCCTCTGGCAGGGAGCATCACTGACACGCTTGGGAAATGGCAGAGGGGCCGCTGGGGCTGGAGGGGTGTGAGAGACTCGGAGGAGGACTGAAGGAGCCCGACTGGTCCCTGAAGGCCATCGCTGTGGTGCTGGCTCCTGTTCTGAGGGTGGAGGGAGCCTAGAGGACTTGGAGCCGAGGAGGGGAGAGACAGGGTGGGGGCAGCAGGGGTCTTTGGCAGATCGTGTGGGAAATCACGGTGGGCTGGACCGTAGCATAGCTTTGGGCGTGGTGGAGAGCGGTCCGATTCCAGGTGTTTTGGAGGTGAGGCTGGCACACTTTGCTGATGGTCAGTCTTGGGGTGTGAGGAGAGAAAGGAGAGACTTGCTTGGTGTAGTGGAAAGAACGGAGTGCCATTTTCAGAGTGGGAAGGGCTGCGGGAACAGTGTGGAGGCGAAGAGAAGGGGTTTGGCCTGGCCACGTTGCTGTCGAAAAGCCTCCTAGACATCCTGGTGGGGGGGTCGGGTGGGCAGGTGGGCGTTGGGGACAGCGTGTGGGAGCCAGCACTGCATGGCTGCAGACCCCTGGGTGCGATCTCCGGGGGGCGACGGAAACCAGTGGAGGCTCACGAGGGGCTGCCTGGGACGAGCGGGAGACTGTGATGCCCTGGAGGAAGAAGGTGGTCGGGCGTATCACACTGAGCATTCCGCACCACAGAGACCCAGAACTGACCTGCAGCTTGTTTGCGGAGGTCTTCTGTGACGACGACTCACGTTTCATGGGTTGAAAGCGGGGTTGGGTTTGAGGGAGGGTGGCAGGACAGGACGTGGAGACAGCAGGCCTGGGCCACCCTTCCGGGGGAGTTTGCTGTGACTGGGATCAGAGAAGGGGGTGGTCGCTGCGCTGGGATGCAGGGTGGGGGGGGGATGGGGACGCAGGGTCAGGGGGAGTGCTGTACGCGTGGGAGAGTTCCCTGGAGAGAAAAGCAGCTCCAGGGAGGGGTGAGTGGAGGAGGGGTGGAACGACAGGAAACCAGGGCTGGGAGGATGCAGGGCTGGGGGCCCAGTGACTGGGGGGAAGGCGAACGCGTCCGTAGATGGAAACATGGAAGTTTCTGGTTCAGATTCCTCGGTGAACTAGGGCTGCCAGATCTCCCCTAAGGGTAGCAATTTAGTGCACGGCTGCTTTTTCTCCACAAGTTACATTTAAGCTAGTGAGCAACAATGTTTGCAGACCATTCTCTGAATGTGCGGGGCGTGTAGTTCATTTGCTCAACAAATACTCCTCCTGTTCTCAAAATCTTTCAGGATTGGGTGAGATAATGCTCTTCTACGGGGGTGCCTGGCTCAGCACCCAGGGGTGCCTGTGTGTGTCTTTTCCCAGCTGGGTATCAGGTGTTGCTGAACCCCAGGGGCCAGTTGGACCTTTGACCCCAGCATCTGCAAAGCAGGGACATTCCATAGGTCACCTTCTCGCCCCAGTGAAGAGCTAGCCCCTTCAGGGGTGGCCGAGTCAGCATCACAGACCACCCAGCTAAGCTGACTGCCCAGGAGCTAGGAAGGCCGACCTTCCCTCCTGGCTCCTGGTAGGTCGGGCTCCGAAGGAAGGACTGCATCTGGGAGGGGTTGTTGGTGACGCCGGCACCCAGGCTGAGCGTTAAGGCTGGGTCGACTTTCAAGGCAGTTGGATTTAGACATCGTGTAATTAATGAGGTTCAGCCTAGAACCCAACCCTTCCTTATGCATAGGAGGGACAAAGTATGAGAACATCCAGATAATTACACTGATTTTTAAAACACCCTCACAGAGCAGGGTTTGGGGTGGGCGTCCTGGCTTGGTGCTGGAACTGCGGAAGCGCATAGGTGGCGGGAGGGAGGGCAGGCCAGGCTTCTCGGGAGCTTTTTGTCCTGGAGGGGCACTGGACTATGTGCTTTGAAGTCCGCTGTTGGCTCTGCACCTCCCCCTGCAGCAAGAGCCCCTGAGGCAGAGCGACGCTGACCTTCCCCCCTCCCCCCCTGCCAGCAGTTTTAGGTCCAGCAGGTCTCTGTTCTGGTGGCGGCTGGGACAGGCTCTGGGGAGTTACAGAGTGACTGTCCTGTCCTGAGTGACTGAGTGATCCCAGGAGGCGGCTGGGTGGGTGGGTAGGTGTATGGGTGTGTGTGTGTGTGTGTGTGTGCGCGCACGCGCGCGTCTGTCCTGAACCCCAGGTTGCAGTGGTGTGTGTGGGGGGGGAGGTGTGTGTCCTGAATGCCCAGGCAGCTGGGCCGGGGGGGGGGGGGGGGGTGTGCTGAGCCTCACTGCTCCCCCGCCTGTGTTGAGCTCCATCAGCTCTGTGGAGCTGGCCCCAGGACAAGGTCCTGTCCCTCCCTTTTGCTCCCGCTCCTTGCCAGTGTCACGGGACATTCCTTTAGGAGGCCCCAGAACAAGTCCCTTTTTTTTGTAAACTTAATTTTTAGCAGTCTGAATCCTTCTGTGGATCCGGATGAAGCCTTCGATCATAGTCTCTCAGACGCTCTACGTTCCCGGTCTCGACCTCCCTGGCAGTGACCTTTTGGGGTGACTCAGTTTTGTAGGATACTGGGGCTCAGAGAAGTGACGGGTGACTCACACAGCTGGTCGGGGTGTGGCTGGGTCTGTGGGCTTGTCTCTCCGTTGCCTTGCCCTTCCTGGGTGACACGCACGTCCCCCTGTCTCACATGGCTCCGTTAGTCACTCTCATGCTGCTTCTAAAGGCTTTGCCAGTGCCCGTTGCCCACCCCCCGGGGCCCAGGTTCTGGTGGTGACCCTTCTCGCTAACTGGCTTCCTGCTTCCAGACCCTGTCGGGCCACCAGGGAAGCACAGAGACTGTCGGGCACTTCTCACCTTTTTTTTTTTGTTTTCTTTCTTTTTCTTTTGCAGGTCCCATATCTTTTCCACAGCTTTGTGGGTTTGTTAGAATAGGAAGTGAAGTACTTCCTGTATGAGCTTTGGCTAGGCAGTGTCAAACGTGGTGACCCCAACCTTCAGATCAGGGGTGCGATCATCACAACAAACCAGGTCCTTGCAGTCTCAGCCGCTGGAGTCGTTGGCAGCAGGGGCAGGCGGGGGCGGGGTGGGGGGCTTCTGCCGCAGATGCCCGTTTTGGAAACTCCACCTCCCTCTGCTCCCTCCTTTTCCCCTGCCCCTCCCCCCCTTCCCCTTTTTGGTTGAAGAGGCTAAGATTTTTGAAGGGTATCGGGCTGGATATATGAGCTGACAAGCTCTCTGATCCTGATAAGGGACGGTAGTGAGCCAAACGACTTCCTGAGTGTTCTGTTTGAGGGCTTGGAGGCGGGCCAAAGCAGGAAAGTCTTTTTTTGATGTTCAGATTGGAGAGAGTTTGCATTCCCTCGTCCCCCAAATTGCAGATTTTCTGCTCCCTCTAGATTCGGAAAACCAGTCCTCTGGCCAGCGACATGCTGTGTTTGTGGTGTTCATTTTTTTTTTTTTTAAGGAAGTCAAATTACAGATTTACGCATGCTTATTAATTTTACTATTGAGTCCATCATACCTCCATTCTGCTTTATGTACCAGTAATTGTAGGCCGTTCATAAGATGTTTAACAGCTACGTGACCCTGAGACTCCCCAAGGAATCAGGGACTAACGTATTTCAAAACCTGACGGCTTTTGTGCACCCCTCCTCTCACCCCCCACCCCCCTGCCCTCCCTCCCCCGAGGCAAGGGGCAGAGCAAGAGCCCGTGTGGCCGGGAAGGAATCCAGGTTTCCAGCATATTTTTCTTGAAAGGGGTGGGTATACCATACGTTTCATAATTGAATTTTATATACTTTATTTTGGATGTTAGCTGGTTTTAAAATGAAAGAACCCCCCATTGTATTTTACAAGGTATGGTAGTTTCACAAGTACTCAGTGATGACATTTGTGAAAACTTGAGAGGCGTCACAGTAAGACACCAATGTCATATGCTTAAGAAATGTCCAGTTGTACCTCTCTGGCTTTTTCTTTTGAATTTTCTCTCTCTCTGGGGCAGACACACCTCCTCCCGTGGAGGTGGCTCTCCGTTTCTCTTGGGTAGCTTTCCGAGCTGGGGCGGCGCCAGCCGGGATTGCGACTTCTGTGCTGCCCCTGGGCTGGTTCGGTCCCGCCCGGGACGGGTTCCAAATGTGGCGTTTGCTGGAGCAGCAGCCCCAGGAGAGCTGACCGCCGTCCTGTCTCTGGGTCGGTTGACAGTGTGCTAGTTGTGCGCTGCCTTCTGACTGGTGGTCTGCCAGCGCCTTTCAGGATATTATGAAATTTAAACCAAATGAGGTTAAAATGGAGCCTCTGTGCCACGGAGCAGATTCGGGCTGAGTGCCGCAGCCCACGGCGGCTTCGCAGAGGCCGTGGGGTCCCAGTCGGGGCAGACAGGCTTCAGCTTTCTTCCAGGGAAGGACTCAGCCTGGGAGCTCAGCATACACGGTGAAATTAATGGGCCGTGTCCCGGGTGTGTTTCTGCCACACAGGCCACTTAAAAATCAGAGATCTCGTAAAGTGATTTGCCTTGGGTGTGACTTCTATAACCATCCCCCTCTTCCCTGCCACACTGGATCTGATGGTTTGATTGTTTTCTGAGTTACTGATACTCTTGGACTCTTCCTGTTGGGCTGGTAAAGGGCAGTTCTCTGTGAGCTAAGTAGTCATGTTCAAGGAGAGTGAATCTGGGATGAGAACAGTGTAGATGTGTTTCTTCTTGGTGGAGTCCTCGCCAGCTTGGCTGCAAAGTGAGGCCAGTGCAGCTGCTGGGAAGGGAGTTGATAGCCTTTCCTTGGAAACCAGTTGGGTGAGGGAAGAGAGATGGCAGAAGGTCTGCCCTGGTGTTTGGTAACCCGAACTGTGCGAAAGACAGAGCCCAGCTGGACGGGCCGGGCGGGGAGGCGGAAAGGGCCGCAGAAGTTTGGCACTGGGGAAGAACTTGAGCTGGGGACGCTGTGTCACCTGCCGATCGGTGTGACACGCGCAGCCTGGACCTCCCGAAGTTTCTCAGCGCCGACTCGGGCCACCCTCAGATGGACGCCCTCTCTCCAAAACCTTTGTATAATACTGAAGCCGTTGTTTCGGTGGCGTTTATTGTCCCAAGATTGAAACTCTAAAGTTTTGTGGACTATCTTGCCAGGTTCGGTGTTGTCATCAAAACTACATGTTTTCTGAAAAGTTAAAGAAACTTTTAAGCAACGAAAGTCAGTGACACAGTTTACCGTTGCAGTTAAGCATTTGCCCCTGGGGCTGAGACGGCTGGGCTAATTCCTGGCCTTATCATTGCCCAGCTGTGTGACAGCGGGCAAGGGGCTTGGCCCTTCTGAGCTGCGGACTGGGGCTCCAAAGCGGGAGCGGGGTGGGGGGGTGCTTGGGAGTTGAGCCGCTGGTGCTTGATGGCTCTGCTGAGAAGGTGCCAGCCCGTGGAGAGGTGCTGCAGTGTGTTCGCAGTCCTGTCCATGGCCAGGCTTCCTTCTCCCACTGTCAGCCAGTGTTCCGTGCCTGCCCAGAACTCTCTGGGGCCGGGGCAGGGGGGGGGTCTTTCTGTCCTGAGTGGCCATGCAGCACAGTGGGGGCCCTGAGGAGGTCTGGCCTTGCGTGGTGGGAGAGGCTGGCGGGTTGGTGTCAGAGCTGCGGATTCGGATTCAGATGGGGGTGGGCGGGAGTGAGCGTGGCCCAGAGGACTCTGTGTGTGTGTGTGTGTGCGCGCGCAGGGGCGGGGGGCATTTTCAGGTGTGCTTTGAAATGGATTAGGGTTTTTTGAGGGTGGGAAGGCGACACTGGCTAACTGCGTTTTACACTCTGGAAAGTGAGGAGTAGAGTAGCAAGGGCTCTGCTGGCTTCTGCTGGTTTTCAAAGCTGGGGTTCTTGCACAGATCATTTTGGGTCCAGAAGAGCAATTCTGACTGGGGACCGGCCGCCTCCTTCGAAGGTGTTACCTGCCTCTCTCGAGGCTGGGGCAGTGGACAGGGCTTCTGTGTGCCATTTCCCCTCGACTGTCTGCGTCCTTGGGCCTTTGTGGCCCTTGCTGCTCCACCTCTCTCCCTCCCCGTGTGCCCCTCACATGCATGAAGGATAGCCTGGAGCCCCAGTGACTCTTAGAAGACTTGACCCTGACATGGATGTTAGAGTTTCAGGGAGAGGCTCAGGGGGCTTTTATCCTATCTTGCTGCAGGATCTGCTTGTGTAGCGAATATGTTTCAACCATGCGTGTGTGTGTGTGTGTGTGAGAGTGTGTGTGTGAGTAAAGACTACATTTCCACACAGCTTGCACATATCTTCTTCCAGAGGTTTGTTTCTTGCCAAAAATTTAAAATTTAATAATACAGTGTAGTTTTCTCTTTGATCTAATATGTTGGTCTCATTTTTTTGCTGTTTTTTTTCCCCTTGTCTTTACTTGTGTAAGCCCAAACAGCTTTAGTTTTCTGTGAATCTCAGCTGAGTGGTCTCACTTGGTTACTAAGTGAGTCTTACTCTTGGGTTCCCTCATTTTGGCCCTGCACATTCATATCAGGTAGAGAGTTTTCTAAAAGATAAGCTTTTGGACAAACGTTTATTCTTCCTGAAAGATATCATTAAATTTTATTTAGTCTATAATAATTTTATTGTTTCTGAGACTCTTCTCTGGTTCTATAATACGATCGTGATGCTTTTAAGCGCTAGCCTAAATTTAAAGAATGATTTCAGCCTAGGACATTCTGGCACCGTGGCCTTTAATCTGGCAAGGAGTCTAGAATCATCTAGTTCCAAACACGTAATTTTCTTAAACAGTGCTATCAGATATTTAGATGACTTCCAAGTTTATTATGAAATAGTCTTTAAAAAAACATCTACTACCAGCAGAAGCATATCTAGATAATAATTTAATCCATCGAGTGCGCATACCAGAATACACAACAGTTTTTGGAAAATGCTTCATGAGCTTTCAGATAAATTATTTCAACCCAGTGATTATCCCTGAGCTCCTAGTGATACAAGGCGCTAGGCATGCTTTTTGTTTCAAAACAGACTTAAGTCCGTTGGATTCCGAATGCTTCAAGTATTGATGGCCTGCAGATGCCTTGGTAGGGAGCTTAGGAACATGCCATTGCTGTCCTTTCCTTTTCACGTGATAGGACTGAGGACTTCACCCAAGTACTGCGGGGGAGGGGGGGTGTGGGGGGTGGCACGGGAGATGCCAGGCTGGAGGGGCCACCCTGTGGTGCGTGGGTCAGTCCACCCCTGAGAAGAGCCAGCACTCCAGGTCTCACCCACCCAGGGCAACCTCCCTTCCTACTCCCGGGACCATTTGCCGTTTGGATAAAGCGGGAGAAAGCAGATGTGAAATGCGCATAGAGAAAAGAAACGTGATTGAATGCAGCCAACGCTTTTCGTTCTAGGGACCCTGATTTTCAGAGAAGCAGGACAGTGTCCCCCATGTTTCTCTTTTTCTTCTCTTTTCTGCTCCCCAAACACACACAGTTTACATCTCCCTTATTTAAATATCACCTCTACAAAGAGAACAGTGGATTAATGTTTTTTAAGAAGACCATAGTATTTCATGTACTTACTGTGTGAATTTCTTTAGAGTTGATTCCTACCCGTCAACTCATTCTAGAAGGATACCTTTGTGTACCTCTCTTGCATATTAAGATTGTGAAACACCTTCGTGGGGCCCCTGCTAAGGTGTCACATTTGATGTCTAGGGTCCTGGAAGAACTTACAGCTCTTGAGGAAAGAAGTTCGCAGTTTCTGTGATTAACCATAATTAATAGACAGGTTTCACTAATACTCTGCAAATAAAAACATGAGCTTAAAAGTTTAGGGAAAGGTCCACAATGCCTTCTCTTTGAGGGGCCTGCCTTTGCTTCAGGTACAAAATCAGAACTGCTTCCTTTACTCTGCAGCCCCGGGGAACTCCTCCACCTCACCTTCTACCATCCTCCTGTTTCCCATCCACCTGCTGAGTTCACTTCCGAGGGGGGGGGGGGGGCCGACTTGCTGTGGCCAGTCCCTCTGCTGGAAGATTCTCCCCACCTCATCTCCCCCCTGGGTTGCTCCTTTTTGTCATTCAAGCCGCAGGGTAAACATCCTCTCAGAAGGTGCCACTCAGTCCTTTCTCTCCAGTGAGGAGGCTGTTTTGTCTGTGTTCCGGCAGCCCGTGCTAGTAGGTGGGATTCTCCTATGTATTTTGTTTTCTTGTGTACTTTCTGTTCTCCCCTGGAACATACACCGGGAGGGTGGCGACTTTTTTTTTTTTTTTGGTCTGTTTTGATCATTGCTGTACTCAGTGCCTCTGCAGTAAATACTTAAGGACATTTGTGAAGCCAAAGAAAAAGGTTAGTGAGGGTCAAAGGGGACAGGCCTTTGTTGACGACTCTCTCTTGCCTGGTGGGTTTCCTGTGCGTCTAACCCTCCCAACTTGAAGAGGCAGCTCCGAGGTGCCAGGGGTGCCGGAGGGAGTTCAGTGGAACCTGCTTTGAGCTGCTGTCCCCCCAGGGTAGGCCCTTCCCAAGCACACCAACCTGTTTTTCAGGGTTCCAGCAGTTCAGGGCCATCTGAACTTCCCGGAGACCTTGGCTGCCACCTGCCTGAATGCTTATGTGTGCTTCTGTCCTGTGGCTTCTCGGCGGGCGGGTGTGACCCATCCCCTTACGTTCAGGAGGATGCCGGGTGCCTTGCCTGCCGCCAGCCCCCCTGTGGGGTGCCTCCATTGTGCGTGGACACCTGGGGAGATTTCTAGGCCAGAGGGTGTGTTGCCTGCTGTTTTCTGCTCAGGCCTTGCCCTGGTGCCTGGGGGGAGGGCAGCTGCGGGGAGTGGACTGCACCTTCTCCTCCAGCTGCCCTCGGTGGGTAGAAAACCTGACACCCCTGAGGGATGGCCCCCAGCCTCCTCCCCAGGCCTCCACAACTCCTGAGTAGGCGGGGCCTGAGCAGTTGGGAGTTATCTCCCTCTTCCTTTGTTCCAAGGAGGTAGATGGCTTCATTAACTATTGCTCAGTAGGTACTTTGCCAGACAGAGGTTTGAACACGCAGTGCGTTGGGATGCACGACCAATGCTTGTCAGCTGCTTGTCACAGTCGGTCAGCCTGAGGTCTGCTTCTGAATCAGGTCGTGGACTCGCTGCACAGCTTCGTCTTGTGGGTCCGAGCCGAGCTGTGGCTGTAAGAAGTAAACAGCCAGAAGTAGAACTGTCTTTCACGCCGCAATTAGTTTTTAAGTAAAATAAAGTAAAAAACACTCTTCGGCTTTTCAGCATTCCAGTGTGATGGGAATGGTTACGGTCTTATAGCAACGTGATTCTTGAGCACTTACTTACCTGGGTTGGTATTCTTAAGTGAACAGGAGAATTTGAAGAATTTTGATGATCGTCGAGTCTTGAGGTGGCTTCCGGGCGGAGGGAAGCAGAGCAAAGCGGTACTTAGTGGTTTCTGCTCCGGCCCCTCGTCAGCCTCCCCGTAGTTGACTCGAGTATTTCTGGTTGATGGGATTGTGGGAGTTTTAAGCAAATGTGGCTTGAATGTTAAACTGGAGAGAAGTTTAATTATTGGCAGGTCACTGACAGTGACAAATGGTTTTTCTTCCTTTTTAGTTACACATGGGAAGCTGTTGATACCAAAAACCACATGCTTTACACAATCAGTGTCTGTGGAAACGTGAGTGTGCCCCAGTGCGGGGCATCCAGCGCGGTTTGTGCGCACGACCTGAAGACAAACAGCTTCCGCTCCGTGGGTAAGTACGCCTGCCTTTACGTTATGCCTGTGCACGCCCCGTTTCTGCAAAAATGACTCTGTGTATGTAGCTATCTGCGCAGTGACGTATGCTTAGAGTAAACGATGTACATTTTATGTTTTGTCAGAGTTAGAAGAAGCAACAATTGAAATGTCCACTGTGACATCAAGTTAGGTTACTTCCATCTAGGGCAGCGAGTTTCAACCGGTGTGCCGCAAGAATTTTGAAGACATACAACACCTGACTGCTGAGTCAGGGGCACAGACCTCTTTTCCCTTAAACCACAGGTGGCAAACACAAGGCCCGTGGGCCGAGTCCAGCCCTCCACCTTGTTTTATCCAGCCCCGCTCGTTGTTTCTACCTGGCGGCAGCGCCAAGGTCTCACTTAACTATTAAGGAGCAGTTACATTTACACAGCCCTAAAATTACATTCGGCCCTTTGAAGGCCACCGTGAGGCTGATGTGGCCCCTGGTAAAAATGAGTTTGACACCCCTGCCTTAAATTGTCAAATAAAAAAATGACATTAGCTATCGTAACAGTAGCTGTCGGTATGAATGAATCATAATTGTACCTATTTTTTTCATCAGATCGGCAAAAAATATATTTTGTGGTGAGCCTCAGAGTGTCAGTAGTCAGTTTCTGTGTGCCGTGGGGTGCGGAAGGGTGACAGTCGCTGACCTAGTGGATGCTGCGCAGTCAGCCGCCATGAAGAGTTACGCACATTCGTGCTCGGTGACCCAGAAGGATGTTTCCTATATGGCTCTGCCTTTCTCATGCTTTTCCTTAAGCCCTGTCTTCTTCCCTTTTCTCCCCCTTCCACCCCATTTCTTCTGGGAGCCAGCCCTTTCCCTTGGGAATGTTCCGCTTTCTTCTGTGGCCTCTTGATTCTCACGCAGTCCGTTTTTGCATGGGGGTCAAAAGTGGCCATTAGTTTTAGGGTTACACTAAAAATTAAGTACGCCTAAGGACGGGCAGTCCTAGAGAAAAAACTGTGAAGCTTTCTTCCCTGGGGCTGATTTTATCTCCCCATGTGCCCTCCTTCTGCATCAGGGTCCCTGTCCCCTGGTGAGGATGCTGCGCCCAAGGGGATGCCCGTCGGCCCCTCCAGGTTTCATGGAGTGGGAAAGGGGCGGGTGCCGAAGTGCAGATACACGGGGCAGACTAAAAAGCAGCTGATGTCATCATCCCTGGAATTGGTGGCGTGGATGTCCACCAGGGCAGCCTGATGGGTGTGGTCACAGTGGGGGGCAGTCGTGAAGCGGGGACAGTGTGGGACTGGGAATGGGGTGGGACCCCGGTGGTCCGAAGAGGATGCTAGATGGGTTTTTGGTGTTGGGAGGGGCAGTGTACTATGGTCACTGTGCTTGTCATTTTGAAAAGAAATTCCTAACACAGTGTAAAAGAGCTTTGCAACAAGCCGTGTCGTTGTTTTGGCTAATGAAAGTGTGTCTTCTAGTTTGTGGTTGTCCGGTAGCGCATAATTGACACAGAGGGACACCAGATGCAGACAGGTCACAGGAGGGTGATTTGTGAGGCTGGCATGGTTGGACAACATTTGAGAATGACTGAAGCCTGGCAGGAGAGGGGACATATGCTGGGTAGGTAGTGGGTTTATTTTAGATTCTCCTCGATGGTCATGGGGGAGGTAATCTGATAAAATGTGATTTTAGGAAGCTGGGCCTGATGGAATAGCAGAGCTTGGTTAAAGGAGAGAGGCTGCAGGTAACCGGATGAGTGAAAAGGTCGGCGTTGATACAAACCAGCAGAGTCCAGTCTCATTTTACTCCCAGGCACATGTGACATGCTTTCCCCAGACCTTCAAACTCCTAAAGGGAGAGACGGTCAGCTGGATGCGGCGAACTTCCCAGCACTGGCCCTCACCGCCCTGTCCTTAGCCAGGAAAGCAAACTAGGAGGAGCGTGTAAAGGTGACACTAACCTCAGCAGAGGTGACTTTGATTTAGATCTGATTTTGCTACTTTGTGTCATACAATAAACTACATTTGCTGTTGTAACTAAATAGTAACTAAATTTCTCGTGTACTGCTGTGCAAGGTGTTATGTTTCAAGTAAAATAATCTCATTTAATTTGTTCACCAATGTTTTGAAGTAGGTCATTCATTTCCCCATTTTATAACAAACTATAGAAATGATCCCTGAAAGTATAATCTTATCATTTCCCTATTTTATAGATGAAGACACTGGGCCACGCCGCTCGCCATTGGTGGTGCGGCTGCGAACGCCGGCAGGCCAGCCCCAGAGACTCTGCCCTTGCTCTGGGCTGTGGTGTTGGCATGTCACAGAGACATGCCAGACGGTGGCAGAGCGAGGACGGGAACTGTGGCAGGAAAGCTGAACGCCTGGGGAACGACCTCTTATGAATGTGCCACAAGGGGAAGAAATGTGAATTTTGAGAACAGCCACAAGTACCAGAGCTCCCACTAAATCACAGGAATGGGAGAACTAGTGTGGTGACAGACCCAACTATGTATACAAGCACTTAATTAGTGTAATCAACATTTTGGGTGTAATTTAGGTATTTTCCTGTTAGCAAACAGCATTAGTCCTCTCCTTCATATCATACCTGACACATCAGTTAAAATCAAAAGTAAAAAGGCAACAGAACATTAGGAAAAAAAACGAGGAAAATAGAAATATAATCTGGGGGAGGTGAAATTTCCTCTCAGTAGAAGATAAGACAAACAACCTGGGAGAAACGTGGCAAAGTCTAGAGCAGGCAGTTCCCAGAGGAGACCCCGATGGTCAGCGCAACCTGGTGAGCAAGCCAGGTGTACATGCAGCCCAAAGCAAGAGTGAAATCTCGGTGTTGCCCGCCAGACTGGCAGAAGTTTAAGTGGTTGCGTCACGCAGGTTGGCAAGGAGCCCAGAAGCAGGCACGTTCGAGTGCTGCCGTAGGAGGTTGTCCACAGCCTTTCGGGAAGATCACTGCTGATGTCAGTTTCGTAGTGCCCACGGGGCAGCTTTTATCCTTGGAAATGAATGTGAAGACCTCAACTTCGGCGTAAATAGTATTACATGACTTTTGATGAAAAAAGTTAAACACTAGTTCTTCCTTAGGCAAGTGATGCTGTGACATATGTAAATCTAGCGGGTCTAGCAGTCATTTCTATGGGGCCCGGAAGGGACAGTTGGTCCCTTTTACAGCCTAGGCGAATCGCCGTCCCCACATTTTAAAATGACCTGTATGTCTTATGTTTGATTTCTTTTTAAACTACTTCAGATGTGTGATCCGACAATTAAAACTGAAGCACTAATAATAATTCTTAAAAATGTAATACTTTAAACATAGACGTGGTGAACTTGGAATTCTCTTACTCTGACACTGTCAGTCTGAATCAATTGCTCAAGTTAGAACCTTTGAATCGGGAGTTGTAATGGTCAACACCACGAGTGTGTGAAAATACCGAAAACGTTCACCGTCCTCCTAACATCCTGAATATTAGTACTGTGGTTTCCACTTTACTAGTCTGAGGGTTAAAAGCTCTATGTACCCACTTCAGAAAGCCTGTTACCAGCCCATGTAACTGATGTAATGCGCCCACTAGGGAAGTGTTCGTTGAGGTTACTCACCACCAAAGCCGGGCTGCCTTCCTCTTGGTGACCTGGGCGGGACACAGGGAACCCATCCGATGGTAGTGGCTGTGCCCAGTGCCTTCCTTTACTCACGAGCCCGGCCCTGACCTCAGGTGGCACTGACGTTGTGTGACTCCTGTGTGCATTCGCAGAAATCTACAGCCAGCATCCAGGCTGATCCCTGGATTGAAGTTCGTGTCTCTGACTATTCAGATGTGAAAATGTTGTCTTTTCCTCTTAAGCCCTTTGTTCTTTTTTCTTAAAAACCGTGTAACTCTGTTGGACATTTTAAGATATCTGGCTGAGTTTTAGATATAACTTACATTTTTGTCCCATGTATGGTCTCTCCCAGGAGTCTGGCAGGATGCCAAGTTTTAAAAGATGTTTCTGTATCCTGCTTTTGTAAATCTTACCAAGAGTGGAATTAGTACCATCCATAGATTTTTGTACAGTCTTTTTTGTAGCGTTAATTATGACAAGCAGTAGGGCCGGAACAACCCAGCCATGGGGATGTTTCAGGAAATTGTACTTTATTCTGATTTACTTGGTCAATTCACATCTTAAAAGATAGATGAATAAAGTATTTTAAAACAACCAACACTTAATATTCATTTATTTATAACAAATACTCGAATGGGTCAATCACTGAAACAGACAAAAGCCCCCTTTTCATGGAGCTCACACACAAAACAGCAGTGGCTGAGTGGTGGATTCCAATGTGATGGATGCTGTAAAAAAGGGAGGGAGGAGAGTTCCGAGGGCTGGCGGTCTCAGGGGAGTGTTCGGGGGTCTTACTCGGGGACCTGTTGCTGAGAAAGCGGCATTTAAGCGAAGACTTGGCGCTGAAGTAGGGAGTGAGTCTTGTGGCTCTTGGGGGGGAAAGCCAGTGCAGGGGAGGGGGGGATATTTGAGGGGGGTAATCGGTGGTAGCAAGAATAGAAATCTCTTTTTTTAAAGAGTGTTGATACAAAGAGCAGAAAAATGAGGCAGTAGCTTGGAGGGAACACCTGGGTAGAGAGGATTCTGTCTCAATTTGGTGACACAGCATGTGACATAGTCCACCTTGAAGGACACGACACAATAAAGACGGGCGAGTGGGCACTGAGAGAAGCCTTGCTCAAGCACACGGTCACTAGCACGGAGAGGCCTGCCTGCCTGCCTGGCAGGCTCTGACGGATGTGTTGGCGGGGCCCAGTGGCCGCGCAGCGGGCCCTGTGGTCGCCCGCGAAGTGGGGATCCCCAGGCCTTGCAGCCTCAGCGAGGCCGAGTGGCGAGCTCGGCTGGGCTCGGCCGGGGACGCCGAGGGTTGCAGGTGAGGCCTGGCAGGCCTGGAGCGCGGCCTGGTCTGGTGGGCTCTGGAGAGCGCGGCCTGGCGCGCAGGGTCTGGACGACCCGGCGTGGCCTGGCCTGGAGAGCGTGGCCTGGCCTGGCGGGTACGGGCGAGCGTGGCCTGGCGGGCCTGGCGCGCAGGGTCTGGAGGACCCGGCGAGGCCTGGCTGGTAGAGCGTGGCCTGGCCTGGCGGGTACGGGCGAGCGTGGCCTGGCGGGCCCCCGGGTGCGCAGGGTCTGGAGGACCTGGCGTGGCCTGGCTGGTAGGGCGTGGCCTGGTCTGGCGGGTCCTGGCGAGCGCGGCCTGGTCTGGCGGGCCCGGGTGAGTGCGACCTGGAGGGCCCGGCCTGGAGAGCGCTGTCTGGCGGACCCAGCGCGTGGTCTGGCGGACCCCGCGCGGTCTGGAGGGCCCGGCCTGGAGACCGCCGTCTGGCGGACCTGCCATGGTCTGGCGGACCCTGCAAGCACGGTTGGGTCTGGCGGGCCCAGGCGAACGCGGCCTGGCCTGGCGGGCTCGGCCTGGAGACCGCGGTCTGGCGGGCTCGGTGCGCGCAGCCTGGGCTGGAGGACCCTGCCTGGAGAGCGAGGCCTGGAGGACCCGGCGTGGTCTAGTCTCGTGGGGCCCTGCCAATGAGGCCTGTTCTGATGAGACCGGGCGAGCTCTGCCTGGTCTGGCGGAGCGGACCTGGAGAGCGCGGTCTGGAGGACACGGCGAGGCCTGGTGGGCCCTGGAGAGCGCGGCCTGGCGGGCCCGGTACGCAGGGTCTGTAGGACCCGGCGCGGCCTGGCCTGTAGAGCTCGACCTGGTCTGGCTGACCCGGCCTGGAGAGCGCCGTCTGGTGGGCCGGGAGCTCGTGGCCTGGTTTGGAGCACTCGGCCTGGAGACCGCGGTCTGGAGGACCGGGCGCGCGCGGCGCGGCGCGCTCTGGAGGACCCGGCGCGATCTGGCGGGCCCGGCGAGCGCGGCCTGGTCTGGCGGGCCCAGCGGGCGCCGCCGGGTCTGGCGGACCCGGCCTGGAGAGCGCGGTCGGGTGGACCTGGCGCGCGCGGTCTGGCGAGCCTGGCGCGGTCCGGCGGGCCCAGCGCGCGGTCTGGCGGACCCAGCGCGCGGTCTGGCGGGCCCAGCGCGCGGTCTGGAGGACCCAGCGCGGTCTGGTGGACCCGGCCTGGAGATCGCGGTCTGGAGGACTCGGTGCGGCCGGGCGGGCCTGGGCGAGCGCGGCCTGGTCTGGCGGCCTCGGCCTGGAGACCGTGGTCTGGCCGGCCTGGTGTGCGCAGCCTGGTCTGTAGGACCCGACCTGGAGAGCGCGGCCTGGAGGACCCGGCGCGGTCTGGTCTGGTGGGGCCCCGCCAGTGCGGTCTGGTCTGGCGGACCCGGCCTGGAGAGCGTGGTCTGGCGGGCCCGGCGCGCGGTCTGGAGGACCCGGCGCGGTCTGGCGGGCCCGGCGAGCGCGGCCCAGCCCATTTGGCGCCGTCCTCGGGAGCTGGCCGTGGGCCTGGCGTGCTGGCCGCCGCCCCGCAGTCCTCGCCCGGCTCTGGTCCGGGGAGGATGGCCAGACTGGCCGGTTGCCGCGGTTGTGTGCCGCGGTTGTGTGCCGCGGTTCGCAGTGGCCTCTCCCTGAGTGCCCTGGTAGGCAGCCGGTGTCGGCTGCCAGGCGGAGCGGGCAGAGGAGAAAGATGAGATGGACGGGCGGGCGCGATGCCGATGGGGCCTGATGATGAGGGATGCCAGTGCCCCGCGCTGCGGCGGCAGAGCTTGGCCGGATCCCTCTCGGCCTGAGACCAGGGCCTTCTCCTTTCCTTTTCAGGGTGGACCCAGCAGTTATGAGGAGACCCCAGGAGCTCTGGGCACAGGGCCGGAACGGGCTGCGGTATGGGGGGATAGGAGGTGTGGGGGAGGGTCTTCAAGATGGGGGGGCGGCCCGTCAGCGCCCTCTTGTGTCCATAGCGCGCAGCTTCCCACTGGCTCGCCCTCCCAGTCTCCTGGAGAGTGGGGGATGCGGGGGCGCACCGAAGCCCCGCCCCATCTCCCGGCCCCAGACACTCCCACTGTGGGCGGGGCCTCGGGCGCTGTCCACTGGCGCTGTCCTCGGTGCCGGAGCCTCCGCAGGATTTCAATGTCCTTTTAGCTGGAAAACGATTTTCTAGCGTTTCTCGGGAATTTCCGGCAGACCCTTGTGCGTAAGCAGGCAGGACAAAGAACCACTGAACAGTCTGCTTGATGACGTGGGACAGCTCTAAAACCCGTCACTGCCTCTCCAGTTGGCATCTTAATTTTCACTCCTCTCTTTTTCCTTTTTTTTTTTTTTTAAAAGACGTCAGCCATCATATTAAATTGGGCCAATTATACTCCTGAGTTCGTGATATGCGCTCATCATTAATCCTTGGACTAACCTTTTTCTTTTTAATTAGTTGTTTTAAATAACCACTGTGTTCCCCTTCCCCTTTCACTGGAAGTAACCATTAGATACCTCTACGTTTCAAGATTTTATCCCTCCCCTTCCTTCCCCCCCCCACTCCCCCCTATGTGTGGGTGTAGGTGTATGTGATTGATGTTTTTAAATTTTGTTGGACTTATATGGTAACAACAGTATTATGCTGCTGAAAATCAGCTCTGTTGTTATCTTTCACTGGGGTTCATTCTTCTAACTCGTATACGGTATCGTGTGGATCTGCCAAAGTTAACGTCCTCTTCTGTTGATGGGCATTTGGGTTGTTTCTGGATTATGGCTAGTGTGAAATACACGAGCTGTTCTTTCACTTGTGTTCTGTTACACATGTGCTGCATGGTTTCCTCGTGTGTGTATGCCTGAGATTTGAGTAGCTAGGTCATAGGGTGCATGGATATTCAACTGTAGGGCGTAATGCCGTGCTGACTTAAGGTAGTGGTTGTACCGGTTTACGCTTCCACCAGAAACACGGGAGAACTCTTGGGCTGTCTCTCCTCCAATGCTTGGTATTGAATATTTGTGAACGGAATTGCTGTCATTGGTATGTCGTGTGGGCTCAATTTGTAATTCCGTGTTCACTAGTGATGTTGAGCATCCCTTTTTTATAGTTATTGACATATGTTTCCTTCTGTTTGATTATGGCGTGTCTACTTTATATTCAGTAATCCATTCATATGACCTATTTTTTCTGTCTAGAAGCTTTAGAATTTTCTCTTTGCTGTTGGTATTAAAATTCACCATATTTTGACTAAGTGTGAGTTCTTAAAAACATTTAAAATCTCATCTTTTTGTGTTCTCTGTCAGAGGTCATCTGTTTTATTTCCAAGAATTATATATTTTTTGTTCTTTGTGTGTGAGTATATGTATTCTTTGCCAGCTCTGTGTATCTCCCAGTTTATAACTTGTTACTGTTTTCTTTAAGCTATTTTTGATGAATATATGTTTTTAAATTTAGTAACTCAAATTTGTCAATTTTTTTGTGGTTAATGGTATTGAGTATTAGATATTTTCTTACATGAAGGCCGAAAGATAACTAACTGTATTTTTTATTATGAGTTTTAAAGCTTGTTTTTTTGACGTTTACATCTTTAACTCATTTAGAATTGATTTTTGGATATGGTAGTAGGTAATAATCCAGTTTTATCTTTTTTTCCATATGGATTGCCATTTTGTTTCCAGTTCCATTTATTGAACACCCTCTTCTCCGCCCACTGATCTATTACTTGCGTCACATAGTAACATTTCATTTGCACAATTGTCTTCTCTGTTCTAGTCTCTTGGTCTCTATTCTAGTGCATTTGTCAGTTCCTGTGCTAACTACCGTCCTGTCAATATTATATACACCTTTTATTCTCGATTATTACAATAATGTCACAGGCAAATTGAGACATGATCATCCTACCTGTGGGCCATTCTAAAAAATTTTGGTTTTATAAAACACACGATGGGAAGTTATTGAAGAACTTCAGTAGCTGAGTCATAGGTTCTAAATATACTCACATGTTGGGTTGGCCAAACAGTTCATTTGGTTTTTCCATAAGATGGCTCTAGTAGTGCTTAGTTGTCTTTAACTTCATTTGAAACAATTTTGTTAGATTGTGTTGTGACAGCTGTCATATCAGCGTGCGTTTAAAAAAAACTTACCAAAATTGGGGAATTTTTGTGCAGCCATTTTAATATTGAAGATGGAAGGAAATATGCAACATTTTTGGCATTTAGGCTTCATTATTTCAAGAAAGATAACAACACACAAAAAGATTTGCGCAGTGTGTAAAGAAGGTGCGGTGACCGATCGAACGTGTCAAAAGTGGTTTGTGAAGTTTTGTGCTGGAGATTTCTCACTGGACGATGCTCCACAGGTTGGGTAGACCGGTTGAAGTTGATGGTGATCAAATTGAGACATTAATTGAGAACAATCAACGTTCTACCACTCAGGAGACAGCCGACATACTCAAAATATCCAAATCAATAAAGTTATTGGTGAAAATGAAAAGTGTGTCTTTTACTTTACAGAAAAAAAACACACAAACTTTTTGGCCAACCCGATAACCTTGGTGATCACACTGGTGCAAGATGGATGGAGTGGGGGATATTTGGGGATCAGATGGGGGTGGAGTTAAGGGGACCACCCAGGCGAGCACCAGAGTGCTCGGGTGAAGTGATAGTGGTCACCATAGTAACAGACATGGAGCGATATGGATGGATTTGAAATGGAGGTAGAACCAATAGAACTTTGAACTGTATTCAGTGTGGCAGATGGAAGATAGGACTCTGTACTGTGTTTGGGGCTTGAAAAGCTGGGTGGGTGGGATGCCATTCCTGAGAGGCAGAATTCTTGGGAAGGAATAGTTTGTAAGTTTATAAGCTTTCGGTTGAATTATAACACCACATTTAATTTGTTTATGCTGGAAAATAGCTTTATGGTTATGAATATTTTATAGCTTGTTCACGTACTTTCCTTTCCAAATAGGTGACTCCCTTTTGAAAAGTGCAACCAGAACTCTTCTGGAATTCAACACAACAGTGGACTGTGATTCGAAGCCAAGCCCAAAGCACAAAATCCAGAGTAGCATCACCTTCCTGTGCGGGAAAACCTTGGTGAGTCCGCACAGTCACTCTGTGATACTCCTCTTGTTGAAACGTTTGCCCTTCGGGAGGTCCAGCTTTAGCGGTATTCCAGGAAGAGTAAGTGAAGAAAATTGAAAACACAAACAGACAAACAAAGGCCCCAACCAAATCCCCATCGCCATTAAGAACCAGTGAGTAAAAAATCGTTAGTCTGAATTTACCACTTTTAAGTGAAACTTGATCCACATCCTGTATAAAACTATCAATCAAAGTGAGTAATGTGTTTCAACTCAAAGCACTCTTTAATGTTGATTGCAGGCATAATTTTATTTTCTTTCTAAAGGCCCCTTTCTCAGCATTTTAGTACGGTAGTTTTTCGGGCAGTATATTTATTTTTTAAAAAGTATTTTTCTTTCCTCGTTTACGTTGGAGAGACAGACATCTGTCTGGGATGCCAGCTTTCAGCCAGTGTGCCGTGAGAATTGTTAAAACATGCAGAACCTCGATACTTAGGGGCACTGACCTCTCTTCCCCTCTCAGATGAAAAAATAACAGCCAACTGAACAATAGCCGTCTGGTGTGAATGAATCAAAATTATCCCTATTTTTTGGGTCAGATTGGCAAAAAAATACATGTTTGGTGTGCTGCAGAGTTCTAGTGATTAATTTCTGTGTGCCGTGAAATGGAAAAGGTCGAAAGCTGCTGGTCTGGGAGAAGAGTTTGCCAGTGGGTGATGGGGTTCCCAACCTTTTGGGGTCCTGCTGTGTTGAAAGGGGGCATAATTGTTGAAAGTGTGGTTTGGTCATGCTCTCTGCGTAGTGCATGTGACTTTTAGATTTTAATCTTTGGTATTCACAAAGGACGTGCGGTAACTAATGGCCAGCTTTTATGAAAAGCGGTTTGTCCACAGAACCGGCGAGTGTTGTCTAATCAGAGTAAGAACCCAAGTATTTAGAAAAACCAGGGGAGTGAAACTCCTGTGGCCACCAGATTGCTTTAACACACTGTTGTAGAATTTGCTGTGGCTGTCGGGTCCTCAGGCCCACAATGTCTCACCTCAGGAACTTGACGGAACTTACGTCGTTAAGTTTGGACCAGCCTTTCATTTGCACTGCGTCGTCCACGTTGAAACCTTGGGGAAAAGTTTGTTTGCAGTGCGGTGAGATATGGAAGTGTGTATTAGGGAATAAGCTAGATGCTGTTTTAATTTTACCCGATCTCCTTCAAGAATTCTGAGTTTGCCATAAACGAACCAGAATTGTGGAGAACTCCAGATTTGCACATGGGAGTGTAAATTCAGGAACCGCCCAGCCGAGCTGTGCTTCAGTTTGGAGTCAGCCCCCGGTTGCAGCGTGGGGGAGGGGAGGGGCGCCTGCAGCCAGGCTGGTGTAGGAACTCAGTTGGGCTTGGGTGGGCCTCCTCCCTCGCTTACAGGAAGCGTGAGGTCACATTTTCTGGCTTTGATTTTGTTGGCATTTGCTTAAGAGAACATTTGGCGTTGGAGAGGATGGGACTCGGAGGGTTACTTCCCATGAGTTTACTGTACTTGCATAGTTGGGGCAGTAGAACAGTTTTGGCCTGATCATTCCAAAATTCCAGCATGATTTCGTGAAGCTTTTGTCTCAGAACTTTTGGGTTGGGGAACTTCATGATGACTCTGTCGAGCTAAACGGTTGCGTTCTCCCAGCCACCCCCTTGTTGCTACTTTTAAAATTTTCATCTACTGTCTCTAACTTTAAAAAAGGAAACTTGACAATATGCAGTAGGGTAACTTCCAATTTATTTTTGATAGGGAACTCCTGAATTTGTAACCGCAGCAGACTGTGTGCACTACTTCGAGTGGAGGACCACTGCAGCCTGCAGGAAAGACGTGTTCAAAGCTAATAAAGAGGTAACAAGGGCACTTCAAGGTTACATGCTTGTGCAGTGCATTCTGGGACCCCGAAGACTTGAAATATTGGGGTGGAAACCTTTTTTGGTTTTCAAGCTCCATTTGAGCAGAGATATCATGTGATTTAATTGTTAAAATTGTTCTGTGCGGTTCTTATTTTAGGCCAGGGCATTTGAAATAGTGCAGGGTGTGATTGAAATAGCATGGCCCACCCACAGAAGCCACATTAGTTCTTGGTTCCTGGTCCTGTGCAGCTCAGCAACTTAAGTGGCACGGTGGAATGGGGGTTCAGTGTACTCCCTCTGCCTGCCGGTGCCATCTCCACAGCTTTGGGGTGGCTTCTGGACGGTGAGGCCAGGCCGAGTGGCCTGAGCCCGCCGGTTCTTTGCCAGCGCCCCTCAGAGACTGGATGACTATTATCGCTCCTTCCATTCTCTCTGTGGTGTGCGGTCAAGTCATTCTCGGCGATCTATGAAGTATCCTGTTCCCTGGGCTGGAGCTCCCGAGGCTGGCTGTGCCACGGGGCTCCCCTGGTGCTGGAGGAGAGCGGTCAGCACTCCCCCATCCGACTCTCCCCCACCCCCGGCACCACCCGGGCCTCCCGCCTGCTTTCCTGTGCTCACGTGGACGGCAGGCTTTGTGGGTTGTTACCTCTCTTTTCACTGTTAGTTTTCTGTTCCGAAGGTTAGAGTTCAAAGTCTCAGGAGCTGGGAACTGACAAATGGGAGTTGTTCCCTCGGGTGGTCTGCTACAGCGTCATTTAGGAAGGGCAAAAAGAGATCCATTAATTTTTAAAAAGTGAAACAGGAGGAAATGATGCATAGTGAACGGTCCTAGGGGTTTCACATCCGGCAAACCTGTGAGAAACGGGACAGGCCGCTGGGCGAGGGGAGGAGGCAGCATGGCGTCTCCAGCAGGGAGCGGGAGGAATGCTCAGTGCGCACGCAGAGGGGAAGAAGTGAGAAGTGAGGCCACAAGGGAAGACCCCGGTCTTTAGGGGGTAGATGGCGTGAAATTAAACTTTACGTTTTCAATGAAGGCTGAACTGCCAACATCCGGTTAGGGGCAGGAAAAGCCTCTCAGAGCTGCAGGGGTGGCTTGCTGCTCCTCTGGGGGGCCTCAGTCCTCTCGAGGCCCTTCGTTGTCCCTTGGTGGCCCCGGCGGTCCAGCCTGACAGCGCTACCCCCCGTTCCTGCTTCAACAACAGGCTGTCCCCGTCCCTTGCTTTGCTGAGTTGACAGTTGCCTCTCCCATCGCCTCAGGAAAGACGGCTTTCCAAATTAAAGAAAGGAAGAAATAGCCGTCTGTTTTTTGGGCTGTTTTTTTTTTTGCTTCATGTTGGAGGTCACAAGTCACAAACGGCAGCCTGTGGGCCAGTTCCTGCCCGGGCCTGTGTTTGCACAGCCTGAGAACTGAGAACGGTCTTTACATTTTTATAGGTTTGTAAGTAGACCGAGAAGAATACACAGCAGAGACTGACGTGCCTTATAAAGCCTAAAATATTTACTCCCTGGCCCCGTTTAGGAGAAGTGTGCCCTGTACTAAAATGGTCTTTTGGGGTGGAGGGGAGTGGTAGAACTATGTTTTTTCTCAAAACAGGGACATTTAATATTCCTTAGACGCCGATCTAATGATGCACTAGAAATGTTGCCACTTGTTCTCTGGTCGTCTCTGGGTCTGGCTGGCAGGGGGGGCTTTTCCCTTCCGTTTCCATCTAGTGCCGGCCTGTGGTGAGCTAAGCAGTGTGCATTTTGTTACGTTTTAAAAGGCTTCTTGCCGTCTGGATCCCAGGGACCAAAGGTATGGAGGGCATGTGCCTGCTCACGGGCTGAGGAACTTTCTGCCTTGGGTGCGGGTGCCCGAGATGGAAAGGTCAAAGAGCATGTGGCCTTACTGTCACTGTTAGCAGATCCTAATAAAGCACACTCCCTCTTCTCTGTCTTCAGCAGGATTTGATTACACCTTGAAGGCTCTGGTGTAACTTCAGAAGATACGTGAAGCGTTTTATGTACTTGTAAAGCAGTATTTCTCTTAAATAAAATCCAGGCTTGGTTTAGGGTTGGTGTCCTTGTGATGTCCGCCCCTTATTTCTTTTGTCTCCCTGTTTCTTTTGTTGGTATGACTTTGTCAGCTCTGGGACGCTTTGACAGTCAACAGTCATAGCCCTTCCAGGCCGTGCCTTTGCAAACTGCCGCTCGGAGGCCTGTTCAGTGGATTCTCAAAGGGTGTCTTTAGATTGTTTCTTTAACACACTGTGGACATACGTCCCCTCCCAGAGCCCTCCTGGAAACCCAGAGAAGCCAACACGTCCCAGGGTTGCATAAACACGACGAACAGGCGGCATTCACAAGGCCGACTCAGCGCACGGAGCGTGCAGCTGGCAGCCAGCCCCGGCCCAGCCGCTGCGTTCCCGCTCTCATGAACGTCTCCTTTGCTCTGCTCCACGGAGCAGGAAGTGGGAGGACTTCCCACAGGAGCCTGGGCTGCTTTCCGACGCGCTCTCCAGTTCTGTG
This sequence comes from Desmodus rotundus, assembly GCF_022682495.2. Lineage (NCBI taxonomy): Eukaryota > Metazoa > Chordata > Mammalia > Chiroptera > Phyllostomidae > Desmodus > Desmodus rotundus. The sequence continues at coordinate 98,248,538 of NC_071397.1, forward strand.
GGCGCAGTTCTGGGCGTGTCTGTAATTCCTTCCTGGACGGGGCGCCGGCCAGAGGTGGCTGGCTGCCGTGAGCAGGGGGGGGGGGGGGGTCTGAGCACCGTGCTCGCTGGAATCCCTCGAGCCTCTTGTGGACTTGAGCTAGTTCAGGACTACAAGTTCTTCCAAACGTGGCCCCATTTTTCTTTCCCTGCAGCTGCGGGCCAGCTGCTCCCTTTTCGTCCTAGGCTTTCATTTTGTAGCTGCAGAGGTACCTTGTCTCCAAGTCTAACCTGTCAGCTCGAACCTCTCTCTAGTTTGTGTTTCCGTATTATCTTCTGGGGAACGACAAGCTTCTAGTTTACAGTGTTATGCACGCTGTGGTTTCTTTTGTTGGGACACAGGCACAGTCTGCAGGGATGCCTTTATTTTAGCTTACATGACTTCTTTTCAGCGTTGTGGGGGCACCCCTCTGTGGGGTGGAGCCTGAGGCTTGGCCTGCGGCCCTCAGACCTCACTGCCCTGTCTGTCGTCCCTCCCAGGACCATATGTGCCAGCCTCCCCGGTTTTCGGCGGGATCTCTGATCGGCATCACGGGCCGTGGCAGACTTTGCTTTAAGCATCTCGTTGCGTTGAGGTCACATGCCCCTGAGACTGTGCAGAGATGCACGCTGTCGGGTTACTCCTTTTGCCCCTGAGACTGTGCAGAGATGCACGCTGCCGGGTTACTCCTTTAGCTCTCCATGAGTCTCGGAAAACGGGCGGGGCGAGGTTAGCAGGCCAGAGTGTTCCTGCAGGTCCGATGGTCTTTCTAAGGAGAAATTGAAAGCTAAATAGTAAGCACTTAACCTTTGCAAATGGACCTGCATGTGAATAGCCTCAATCAAAAAGACCAAATTTTAGGAAAATGATGAAAGAAACTACTCTGAATGGTTGCAGAGACTATGAGTTTTTAGTGTATTCTTTGCACAGGCGATTAAAATGAGGTCAGTGCATTGTTTTGGAAATGAGACTTGCAGGGGTGTTTCCAATAAAGACACGAGAGTAGGGGGTGGTATCTGGGTGCCCAGGGCCTTTTTGGTCACTTTGCCTTCAGAAGTAGGTGCAACTGTTAAAACACAGGATCTTGCCAACTCTCATGGGTTCCTTGACATTTTAAAAATAAGGGGCCATTAGTTCATAGAGACGAGAGAGTGGCCATAAATCAGAATCCAGTGAGGGTGGATGAGATGCCCGGAGGAGGAATTGGTTTTCCTGTGTTACTGAACAGATGGTGGGTTGTGGGCATGGCCCTAAGCCTTTTTTAGGGCCACAGCAGAGACAGAGTCCCTGTCCTCAGGGAGTGTACACTGAGGAGGAAGTGGACAAGCCAGGCTGTGGCAGCGCCTGGCAGCACAATTGGTGCTGGGAAGGAAAAGACGGTGGGGCGGGCACAGGAGGCGGGGAGTGTGCTACGTTAGATCAGCGTGTCAGGAAGGGCCTCCCTGAGCAGGTGGTGGTCCGTCCACGACCTGAACTCGGTTGGGAGAGAGCCGTATGGATACCTGGGAAGCGTGTTGCAGGTAGAGGGAGTATGGCGTTCCCTGGGTGGAGCTGCGTCTGGAGGACGGGAGGCTGTGTGCAGTGGCCCACCAGGTGGGAGGGGATTTTGTTTTCAGAGTGGGTTTGGACAGAGAGTGATGTGACCTGATGTGATTTTAGAAGGATTGATCTGGTGTTCATGGGGACCTGGGCTGCAGCTAGGTAGGGGGCTTGTCATTGGAAGCAGGGACCAGTTTAAAGTGACCATTGCAGGCCATAGGTTATGTGGTTTGGACAGGGGGGTAACCAAGTGACCCTAGGGGTGGACACCAGTGTTACGTGAGGTCTGTTGCAGGCTTAGCTGAGCCGCTAGCCCGGAGAAGGGGTTGAAGACTGACTTTTCTCTCTCCCTCCTAGGTGCCGTGCTATGCCCTGGATGGAGAGCTCAAGAAGCATGACTTAAATCCACTGATTAAGATCAGCGGTGCCTACCTGGTGGATGACTCGGACCCGGAGTCTTCTCTGTTCATCAACGTGTGCAGAGACATAGGTCTGAGTCCCGGTGGGCGGGCACCTGCGTGTGGGGTGGTGGAGGGTTTCTCAAGAAGCTGCCATGGTTTTGCCCTTTGCCTCCGTTCGCCTACTTGGGTAGCCGTGGCACTGCGAGGCCCTCTGAGAAAGCTTTTGCCCCAACAGATGCTCTCAGTGCCCAGCCCTCCCCTTGGCCCCCAAGGAAATTCTGAGCCCTTGCAAATTCCCTCCGAACTGTTGGTCCCTGCAGTGTGTTCTCTCTGCCGGACACTTTGGGTTTCAAGATTCTCAAGTAACTCTTACTTCCAGTAAGGTCGGGGGAGAGTGGATAGATTCGGTGTGCGGGCTGCTGAGGACGCTGGAGCGGAAGCGGGTTAGAGTTCCTGGGAGGTTGAGGGAGCCCGGGGTGTCACCCTGGCTCTGTGTACCGAGTCCCTCGGCTCTGAGCTGCAGGCTGGGGACCAGGGAGAGAGTGTTGCCCAGAGCCCTTTGGACACTTGGCCATGACGCGTATTTTGCCCTGGGATGACACTATGCCTGGCCTTCTCTGAAGGTGCCAGCACTCGGGTGGGAAGCTTGGATGTCTCTGCTAAACTCCTGGGGGGCTGTATGTGGCCTTCATCTGGAAGGGCCGTGAGAAGCCTCAGCGAGCCCCCACCTGTCTGCCCGCGACTCCTAGAAGGGAGCCAGCTCACTGTTTGTCCGAGGGCTGCATGTGGTCAGCCCTGGAGGCCGGGCTGGGCCTGCTGCTCTGCCGGCAGCGATGGCGCCACAAGCAAGCTTTGCTTGTTGTGAACTAAGAAATCGTTGTTTTCTGGTTTCCTTACATTCTTATTTCTCATGCAGTTCCTAGGACTTCGGCCTTAGAAAAGTTTGGAAAAAATTGTAAAAAATAAAGTCAATACGTGAGGGTATTGCTGGGTAGTAGGTACATGCGTGCTAGGGTGCAATTATTCTTCAAGTTGTACACATACAGTATGTACCACTTTGCTTATCATTCCCAGATAGTTCTAGAAAGTGAAGATCCCGCACGCGTGGCTCACCAGGAGTGACCAGCGACTGTTTCAGATTTCGTGGGTCCGGGTCTCCAGGGACAGCTTGGACCATTCTTTTAGAAACACGTAGACAGACAAGTCTCTGTCTTCAATGGGTCTGTAACTCAAGTTCTGTTACAAAGTTGAAGAGTCGTGGAGATTATCGAATTCTGAAATAATACGCCATTTTAGTTTAGAAAACATTTGGATTCCTGGTTTTCTTTTTTTGTGTTTTGCTTTTTATCTTTTCGAGGATGGTTTGCTTCACTGGATGCATTCTTATGGAGTCATTTTCTTTCCGGTTTACTGGCCATTCGAGTTGAATTGTCAGGGACTTGGACTCATACAGGAGGCGCCCCAGCCTTTGTTGGGACATGCTGCAGGCCTCAGGCTCCGAGAGGCTGGGTTCGAAAGTGCGGCCCCTTGGACAGCAGTAGCTTTCCCGCCGTCTTAACTAGGCACACGGGGCGGGGGGGGGGGGGGGGGGGGCGGCACTGGCCTCACTTTTTGTCTCCAGGGACCCAAGCAGCGTGTCCCCTATGCGTCACTGGGGGCGAGGAGCCCACAGCCCAGCAGATACCCCCTGCCGGCTAACACCGCCCAGGGGCACGATTTCGTCATACAGGCTTGAGTCCTAAAGCATCTCTTTTTCATCACGTGGTGGCTCCTCACAGCAAACTGGGGAAGACACGATACCCCTCCTCCCCCCCCCCCCCCCCCCGCCCCCTCCCTAGATGATAAGGCTTTAATTACGGCCCAAGTACGGTGACGTTTACTCACTCATTCTGAACCCTGTGAAGTGCTGGGCACTCATTTCGGCACCAAGTCACTTGACCAAGGGAAGTGCCTGCTCTTTTCGAGCTTGTGGTCCTGTGGAAGATGCACAGACAAGGGAACCCCGTGCTGTATAAGGATGACTATCGAGGTAGCGCAGGGCGCAGAGCTGGGGGGACTCGCGCCTTGGTGGCCAGCAGTCTCTAGGCACATCCAGTATGTTCTTCTCCTTAATCCCACCCCCGGACCTGTGGGGGGCACATGGCAGTGAAGAGTCGTGTGCTTAGACCCATGCTGTGGTAGAAGTCAGTGGTGGATCTCAGGTTTGAACCCAGAACCATTTGTGGGTTCTGTCTCGAGCCTGCTCACCTTCGCACAAACCTGTGGAGTGCCTGCGTTTTCTAGTCCGTGTGTAGGTGGGAAGCGGATGGTGCCGGAGTTAGCGTGTCTCTGGGAGGAGGTGGGGACATTCCTAACTTCAGCGAACATAATAACCCCTGTTTATAGGGTGCCTCTCGGGTACCAGGTGCCGCGCGGGCGCCTTGCATTCCTTCTCCCCACCCCGGCCCGCAGCCCTGCGGGTGGGGGAGCTTCACTCATTTCACAACATTCAGACAGGTCACTGACTGTCCGAGGTCTCAGAATGGAATGTGGTCCTACCTCTTTTTCCTCTCCGAACTTCAACCTTATGTTACTTATGGAGACTGAAAAATTCGATCATTTTCTTAAAGGGACCCTGGGCCTAAAGTTGTGTGTGATTACCACTGCTGGTGCGTAATCAGTGACCGGCCTGTGAAATGTTTTACAGACTCACTACGGGACTCCAGTCCGCAGCTGCGTGCCTGCCCTTTGGGCACCGCCGCCTGCCTGGTGCGCGGGGGCCAGGCCTTTGACGTCGGCCGGCCCAGGGAGGGCCTGAAGTTGGTGAGCAAGGACAGGTCAGTGCGCGGTGGGCGTTTTTGTCGTCCTCAGCAGGCTCTCCGGGGTGTTGCAAAGTGATGCTTGCGAAAGGATGGCTCCCCACGCGTTTGCAGATTCACTAGTCATCACTGTGAGTCACCTTGGCTGGCTCATTGCCTTTTGCATCACTGGTCTCTCAGAGCCGGGAGGATGTGTGTCTGGGTCCAGCCACACGTGTAGTACCTCGAGTGACAGCCCCCTGAAGGCGTGTCCTGACATGCTGGCCCAGGCGGGCCGCCCGTGAACTTGATTCTGTGTCTGTGTTTATCTGTTGTTTATAGGCAGCATCCTGGAGGGTGAGAGACAGGAAGGGCCGTTTGCTGGCTTCCTTCCATGGTGCAGAGCCTGCTTCCTGGTGGGGCTCTACGGCCCCCAACTTTTGGGGCAGGGCACTTGGTTCCTCACACAGACGCTCTTCTGCCGTGGTGCCTGACTTGGCAGGGAGATGCTTGGACAGCAATTGGCTCTCTGTTCTGGGGGCCAGGCGTCCGAGCCGTCAGCGGGGCTGGTTCTCCTGAGGCTGTGGACCTTGGCTTGTCGACGGCTGTCTTCTCCCCAAGTCCTCACGTGTTCTTCCTCTTGCCCGAGCGAGCGTCCTAATCTCCTTCTCTTACAAGGACCCCGGCCATACCCGATTAGGGTCTCCCCTGTGACCTCTTTGAAGGCCTTATCACCAAACAGTGTCACGTGCTGAGGTGCTGCAGTTACGGCTTCAACAGGAATTTGGGGGTGGGGCAGGAGACCTAATCCAGCCCATACCACGGTCCTAAGTGACAAATGGGCAATATTTCACACGGGGAGATCTTTTTAAAATGTGGGCATTGACGAAAGCCGAGCTCGTCTTCAGAGGAAAGGCAGGCCGCCCGTCTTCGGCTGTGCCGTGGCGGCCCGCCAGGAGCCCTGGCCCACCCCGCGGGGAGGCCCGCACACCCTCCTGCTGCCCGCACGCTGCGCTGCCTCCAGGTTAAGCGGAGATGGTTGGCTTGCACTCAGAAGTCGTCGTTTGGAGAGGAAGTGGCTGTGCAGCCTGTGACCTGCTCAGCTGTGTTTGTTTCGTTTTGTGAGAGTATTTATAATATGTTTTTTTGTTTTACTCAAACAGCTTTTCTTAGTATTTACATTTACACATTGACCGTTCTATTTATTTTTTAAAGAAAATAGCACTTATTGGAGTTTACTTTTAAATGATTGCTTTTTTCGAATGGAAGGGAAATGAAGTTGTCCTGTGTGGTGGCTTCTTTTACATTTTAATCTTCCTTCTGTTCCCGTGTTTCCAGGTGAATGCTCAGGGCACCAGATACATTTGAATGCCATTGATACTTTTGTAACGCTCTGTTCTCTCCATGTGCCATCCAGGCTTGTCCTGACTTACGTGAAAGAAGAGGCAGGGAAGCCAGACTTCTGTGAGGGTCACAGTCCGGCAGTGACCATTACGTTTGTCTGCCCGTCAGAGCGCCGAGAGGTGAGTGGCTTCCATGACTTCCCAGCTGCGTGTGGTGCCTATGAGCAGGAGCAGGAGCTGGGGCTGGGGCAGGGTTCTGGCCTGGGGTCCTGGGTGGGGTGCAGCGCACCGCAGGCTCCCGGAGAACAGCTTGCTCTTCGCTTCTCCTCAGCCCCCAGGAGGGGCCTCTGGATGTCAGTGTGGGCTGGGGCTTTGCTCTGGTGTCTTGGGAGATGGTTCCAAGTGGCTCACGGACAGATTTTCAGAATGTTCGCAGTTAAGGCTGATGTGGATGGCTGTTGGAAAAACCCTCTGCACTACCCCAAGCCCCCATTTCACGGCTATTGTTTGAGGAGAAAGCCAGGTAAAAGTAGCTGGTGAGCTCACAGAAACACGGTGAGGAGACGCAGCGGGCAGATGGCACGTGGACCCTGCAGACACCGTGCAGGCCTGCGGCGGCCGTTGGGGGTCGAGGTAGAGGAGGACCATGGCCAGAAAGAGGGCTCCCGCAGGCTCCCAGGGGAGGCTTCACCCCTGCCTGCCCGCCTGCCCCTCCCGCCTGCCAGCAGTGCGGTTGCCCTGCCCTCTGGCCGTTGACACAGTTGGACGCAGCTGTGACGTCCTTCTGGGGCAGCCTGGGTTGTGCTTGGCCTGGGCCCGGGGGTGCTGCACGCATCGGTGGCTAAGTGTCAGAGCAGATGTGGGTGCCGGCGGCAGGGAGACATCCCCGGAGAGGAAGGGCAGGGCTTTCCTCTAATTGATTTCTCCTCTCCTGATAGAATGAACTAGGAGTGGACTTCTTTCGCTGGGGAGCCATACTGCCCCTCCCCCCGAACAAGTGTGGCATTTGCTCTGGTTTCAGGCTGGCCCCTGGCCTGTTTTGTGTGCTGGGTCACGGGGACAGACGTTTAGTCCCGGCCAGCTTTCCATTTCGTGTCCTGGGACACCCAGGGCCTGTGGTGGCAGCTCCCTGAGGACCTGACTGGCCACGCCACGTCCCCGGCTGGGATGTTGAGGAAAAGGGATTTGTGCCTTCCGTCTGCCGGGTGGTGCGTGGAGGCCTTGTCAGCCCAACTAGACGATCTCAGCCGGCAGCGTGTGCCTGTGTCGTTTCTTCTGCATTTAGTGAGGGCGGTCTTCCAGGCTCATGGGGGAGTGGACGGGCGCCTCCAACCCATGCCTCCCGCTGTCGTCTCCCCGGGGTGCGGGGTGCTTGGTGGCATTGGCACCGGGGCCGGTTGGCTCTCAGTGAAGGCCCCTGTCCAGCTTATCTGCTCCCTGGGCAGGACGGAGTTACACGTGACACCTCAGTTCTTGAAGGGTTATTTAAGCATTTACGCCGGCTCATCGGATACTTTTAGGGGCTGGGATTTTTGTAAACATTTACGTCGTCATGTGAATCTTTAAAAAAAAAGGCTTTATTGAATTTATAAATTAAAGTTCACCTGGCTTAAGTGCAATTTAACGGTTATTAGTGTATTAACAGACTTGGCCAGCTGTTGTCACCACATAGGGTTCGAGCTCCCCGCCTCCCTGCCCCTGCCCCCCCCTGCACAGGACCCTCCCCCACCCCCGTGCGGTTGCCCCTCCCTGTCCGTGCCCTGCCCTGGCAGCAGCGGGCCGGCGCTCTGTCTCTGAGGACTTGCCTTTCCTGGGCATCTTGTAGGCGTGGGCCACGCACTATGTGGCCTTTGTGTCCGGCTCCTCTCGCTGGGTACTCTGCGCCCCGTCACCAGACGCCTGCCTGTCCTGGGCCGAGTGGCTGCAGCCTGGTTTTGAGTCAGACAGACGGAGCCAGGCTCGCAGCTTCACAGCTTATTTATCACGCAGCCTGTGTTTGCAAACCCAGCGCTGAGGACTTGGGCCTGGCCCGTGGCAGGCACGGGGTAAACATGTGCAGGGTGGCGGTGCTTAGGAGCAGCACAGCTCTGTGTGACGCTGGGAGCAGCGGTGCGTTTCTCCCAGCGGCGGTTAAAGGCGACACTGCCCTGCAGGGAGCAGTGACCTCATAGCTTCGGCATCCTGTTCGCACCAAAGGCTCCCATGGAGGCGGCCCGCTGTCAGAGTCCAGTGGGGTGGTTGAGGCTGTGCTGCCCCCAGGGCGGGAGCAGCTTACAGGTGAGGTGAGCCCAGCACCCCTTCCACAGTCTTAGGAAAGGGGTTAAGAACCATCTTCCTAGATGCTCACATGCACAGCAGTTCCCACCCAGCCTTGGGGGCCATCCGGCTGGCTCCACAGCACTTCTGATGGAGAGGCGTGAATGGCCTGCCCGCCCTTCACATGTCATGGCTGCTTGCCGAGGTCGAGGTCGTGGTGGCCAGGTGACGTTGAGTTCAGGGCGGGAACAGCAGCGAGTGATCCGAGTCGAATAATCGAAATATCTGAAGGGCTATTAGGATTCAAACACAGGAGCAGAGGAATGTAAAAACCCACCAGCTTACTCGTAAGCTTTTCAGAAGCTTGGAGCACCTGCATTTGAGCTGCGTTTTCAAAATTTAACTTTGTGCCTTTTCAACCGTCCCTGACAGGGCACCATTCCCAAGCTCACAGCCAAGTCCAGCTGCCGTTACGAGGTGGAGTGGGTCACCGAGTACGCCTGCCACAGGGACTACTTGGAAAGTGGCAGCTGCTCTCTGAGCAGTGAGCAGCACGACATCACCATTGACCTCCAGCCACTGCGGCAGGACCGGGGTGAGCCACACCCGGGGCAGGCGGTTCAGAGAGAAGTTCAGGTTGAATGAAGTCGTGTGGACCCTTTCTTAACACTTACGAGTGTAACAGAGCCCCTTCTCTCTGTCCGCTTCCCCTCAGGCCATTACTATTCTGCAGACGGGAAGGAATACATGTTCTATTTGAACGTCTGTGGGGACACCGAAGCCAACCCCAGGATCTGCGGTGGGAGACAGGCCTCGGTCTGCCAAGCGAAAAAGCCTGATCTTACTCAAGTCAGAGTGGCCGGAAAATTCCAGAATCAAACTCTTCGGTGTGTAAACAGCCTTTCTGTGCTTTCCAAGTGCATGTGTCTATCCTTGTAAAATGTAACCGACTTCCCTCGTCCTCTTCCTCCTCCGTTGTCCCTGAGGCCCAGCGGTCAGTGAGGCCGGCGTCCCTCCGGGCCAGGCATGGGGCCTTCTGTCACCAAACAGCGGGATGTTTTTCCTGGCTAGAGGACAGATTGCTCCTGTTAAATCTGTCTGCTTTACGACCCGTTGTTTGGAAGGAACCATACTGTAGGGGAGTCATTTAATTAATTAGCTTATAGTTGACGAGGCTTTTGTATTTTAAAATTTATCTTTCCGAGCTTTCATTTTTCTTGGGTGCTTTCTCGAGCATCTGAAATGCCGTCAGCATCACTTGGAAGTTTTAAACAATGGAGAACACACAGTCACTGCGGTTCTCGTGACCCTTCACGGGTGGTAATCGTCACAATGCGTTGCGAAAGTAGTCCTCTGAAAATAAGGGTTCTCCAGCGTCGCTCCGGTAGGACCTGGTGTACGGCAGCTGCTGTGCGCTTCTTGGCCTTTTATTTCGGTTGTACAAAGTCCAGAAAGGAGAGCAGAGGAGCCTTCCTGCTCACAGCGCGACCTTCAGCGCTTTCTCGCAGCCCATTCGTACTTTGAAGTAAGAGGACGTTCAGCCCGTACATTTGCAGCTCATTTCCTGTAGACGTTTTCCCCAGCTGGCAAGAGCCTGCTGCTCTGTGTCAGTAACGATTTGCCGATGGCGTGCAAAGGGCTCAATGTAGAAACGTTTAAAAATGCACGTTCCTGCCTTGGTTCTGCCCAACACGCGCGTACGTGTCTCACAAAAACCTAGGTACTCCGACGGAGACCTCACCTTGACCTACCTGGGAGGTGACGAGTGCAGCTCGGGCTTTCAGCGCATGAGCGTCATCAGCTTCGAGTGCAACGAGACTGCGGGTGAGTGCGCCCCGGGCTCATCGGCACCCTGGTGGTGGGCGCGGGGGTTCTTGGGAGTGCAGTGCTGAATGGGGCAGTCACGCAGTCTGCTTTGGGCGTGGCCACCGCCAGTCCCCAGATGAGGTGGGGGTGCCCAGCCAGCGACACACACATCCTGTTTCCATTTTCCTCCCCGCTCTGTTTGTTTTGGGAGCGGGCCCAGCCCCGGGCCTGCGCGGGACAGAGTTTCTGCCTTGAGTTGTGGCTCACACCGAAGTGTGTGCAGATCCAGCACGGTGGGTCTACCCTGCCGCTTGGGGCGGCTACAGACACCGCTTTGCTTTTACAAATGAAGTTTCACGATGGATCTCGAAGGTGGTGGCCTGGTGGTGGGGGCTGGGTTTTGGTTTTTCTGAGTGACTAGGAGATGCTTCCTTGAAGTCACGATGGCCCTGGCGTTTCAAAAAGCCATGCCGCCCTCCCTGTTGGAGGTCTTAGACCTGGTTTGCATCTGCGGGGAGGGGATGGCATCTGTCATCGTCAGGGAGCCGTCCTGTCTGTGGACCTCCAAGCTGTGACCCCAAGCGTCCCGCCATCCCTACACAGTGCTGCCTACCTGCAGGGTCTTCCTGCCCTGCGTGCTGTCTGTTCGGCATGTGCCTGTGGCAGGACTTTGACCCTTTGTTCCCGGGCAGGTTCCGACACAGGTCCCTGCAGGGCCTGGGGGAGGCGGCTGTGTGTGTGCGGCCTGGGCTCCAGGAGTGCGTGTCTGTGGGTGGAAGGAGGTCAGAGAGCTTGTGAGCTGGGCCGAGCTCTAACCAGCCACCTGGAGAGGAGATAGACCGGCCTTTAGCCCCAACGCCCATCTCCTGCTGTCTCCTCTGCCCTCGGTTCCCGCCGCTCAGTGGTGGCCCAGCACCTCCTGACCCCACCGTGCACTGCAGGCTGGCTCTGGAGCCCGTGGCTGGAGCCCTTTTGTGACTTGCATGGTCTCAGTGGACTCATTCCACACATGTTGTGTTAGTGCCTGCGATCCGTGAGCAGATCCAGGGTAGGTATTTAGAACATAGCTAAAGGGGACCTTCCACAGGGGAGTGGGGCCCCCTTGTGAAAGGCTCGTGTGTCCTGTGAAGGTGCTGGCATTACCTAGAAACGCGAGAGAAACGAGTGTGAAGTCCCCGGGCCTGTCGCCAGGCTGGCAACATGGCTCTGATGTGGCCGTGGCCTTTGGGTGCGTCTCCCATCTGGTCCCAGGGTTCCCCTGCCCTCCCGAGAGTCTGTTTTCCATTGCCCTTACCTCCTCCAGGTTTCTAGGAGACCCTCTCTGAAGTGCACCCCTGCTACCCTGTGTCCCCTCCCTGGGACAGGCGCCAGCTGCTTACCTGTGTCCCCAGGCTTTCAGGCCTGCCCGCCCGCCTGCCCCTTCCAGTCCTGCCGTCCCCTGGCCTGCCTGCTGGCTGGCCACTCTGCTGTGGGGGGACGCCTGTGAATCCACCGTACCTCCATGCTTGTCACCCCTCGGCCCTGCTCTGTTCTGGGAGCTTTACAGATGACTTGGCTGAGGTCTGTGTGAGTGCACCGATGTCATTTGGGCACACTGGGACTGTAGATGGCTGACCCCCAGAAAGACCCCCGCAGTCGAGGAGGACGTTGAGAGGGCGCAGAGCCAGGGGCTCGTGAGGAAGAGGCGCAGCCTTCTGTCCGGTCCACAGGCTTCAGGAAACACGGAAGGCCATTTTTTCCTTTTATTTTTCATTACAAAAGTTTTCATACATTCCAGTAGAAAGAACATCACAATGCAAATTTCTATCCCTGCCACTCAGATTAAGTGATTGACGTTTTCCCAAATTTGCTCCATATAAACCACATGTCACCAATGGGACGTAATGTTCCACCCCAACTCCGATTTGACAAAATTAACAACGATGGGCTAATGCCACCAACTTGGAGCTTCGTCGGGCTGCTTTCATCATGATGGGGACAGGAGACCTGACGGAGAAATGTCGCATTGGTGGGGGTTCTGAGCCTGCTTGCGGCCGGACCTGGACGGCCAGATATTTAAGGGTCCTCCTCGCTGTGACGGACACGTCAGACCTCGGAGCAGGCTGTACAGGCTGTGAAGTTACTTCTTTTGCTTTTAGAGGAGATCCTGTGGTGCCTTCTGTCTTTTTGGGTAAATGTAATAAGTTTTTGCCAGTGACCGGTGTTAATTAGCTATGGGCATAACGTGGTTTATAGTTGAACTTGGGTCTCCAGGAATCATTTGTGCTTATGAGTCTATGGGTCATGTATTACAGGACACAATGTATATGCATTTATTCTTTTAGCCACGACATATTTTTAACCATTTGTTTCAATAACTTAACCTCTAGTTTTACGTAATGTGATGTCTTTTATTGTCTCAAATAAGGGCATTAGAACATTTTTGGGGGAAGAGTAACTTACTATGATAGGCTAGTGAGAAACCCACAGATTTAAGTGGCTCGTTCCATTAAAGGTTTATTATTTTCTTCAGTTCTGTTTAGGCTGTTGTAGGCGCCGGAGGTGGGGCTCTGCTCCAGGTGGTCACTCAGGTGGTCACTGGTTGCTGCTGCCTGTAGGCTTGGCCCCCAGGGACTTTGCAGAAGGGGAGCAGCAGTTCCTTTTCACGGGCCAGAGCTAAGCGGCGTGGGCCAACCTCCCCGGCAGGGAGGCTGGAAATGCAGCTTGGCTGTGAGCCTAGAGGGACAGTGGAACCCGTGTGGTGAGTAGGTAGCGCTGTCTGCGCCACAGAGGATGAAGGAGTGGGTGCTGCCGCTACTCAGCCGGAGAGCTCCCCGGTGCCCCCGGGAGAACCCACTTCTCCGTCACTGTGACGTGTGGGGAGTGGGCTGTGGAGTCAGGAGAGCTAGGCCGGCGCTTTGGGAACTGTATGATTGACAGAGAGATGCCAAAAAGCTCACCTCAGCCCTGCCCAAGGATGGACACCGTCAGCCCCCAGAGTAGGGGTCCTGAAGGCAAAGCCCCCCGTGCTTCAAACAAAGCAGTGTGGTCTGGTAGAGGGGAGTGCTGGTTTACGAGCTCCCTACAGTTGCTTTGGGGGATTAAGTACGAAGACAGAGAAGATGCGCCCCACTGGTGACAGCGTCAGCGCTCCCACACAGCATGAGTAAGTTTCCGTTGCAGAGCCAGCTCCGAGGTAGGGGTGGGTGCTGGAAGCCTCTGTAGTCTTATGTAATCGTTTGCCAGCTCATCTGGTGAAAGACAAACACAGCAAAGGCTTCGAGCGTGCAGAAACAGAGATGTTTCCCAAAGAGAGAGAAGATGCCAGTAGGAGTCAACTCTCTGAACCATGTGGGTGGGAAAGGGGCAAGCAAGCCTCACGCTCCTTCACTGCGGAGGCGGCAGGGGTCCCGGCGCACCTGGGGTGGGGGCTGCAGTGCTGGGTTGTCAGGAAGGAACCTGGGAGCAGTGCTTCTTGAAGAGGACGGCGTGGGGTACTTTGGAAAAAGCAGCAGCACCCGCAGTGGTGTAGGGAAGTATTGCCTTGTGCCGAGGGGCCTGGCTCCGGGGCCAGACCATCTGGATTTGATTCTGGGCGCCTCTGCTTTCTAGCTATGAAACCATAGGCAAATTATTTAGCCACCCGACATCTACTAAATGGGGCTGAAATTGTAACTGTGCCATAGGGTTTTAGGTTTAAATATGCCAGTTTTTACAAAGCACTTAAATCAGCCTGTTTCTGTACCCAGCCCCCACACAGCACGAGGGTACCCGCCCAGTGCCTGGCTCAGCCCGTGCTCAGTACTGGGTATTATAACTACGGCGTTTATATGCTTAATAGAGATTGCAGTGGAAACATTATTTGCCTTCGGTACAAAATACTGTTTCTCTTTCCTGGAGAACATTGTGCACTTCAGGGCATGAAACCTCAAGAGAGGCGATCCTGGGAGGTCCAGGGAGAATTGTTAAACCATGGGTATGGGCGGGGGGAGCTGTGTCCTATGGCCACCCGCCTGGAGGCGAGGAGAGAGGATTTCCAGTAAGGGGGAAAGTCTCTAAGCTCTCTGAATCCCAGGCTGCATGGACCCGGGGAGTGACCCAGGAAGAGCTGGCTTTCCGAGTAGAGCTGACCTGTGGGGGCTCACAGTTGGGAGCCCTGTGGGGCCCCCTCGAGGCGGTGGGCCAGGCTGAGACCCCGGCCCTGATTGAGACCCCAGGAATGAAGGGCGCTGGCGCCTCCTGCTGGCGTGCCTGTGACCGGGCGAGGTGGCGTGGACCTCGGCGCGCCTCAGTGGGCAGCGGCGGTGGAAATGAGCGCTCTCTCACTTTGTTTTCAGGGTTAGCCCAGGGAACTTGTCCTGCTCACACTGACATCATTAAGCCAGTGGCCCTCCCGGGACTTGAGCTCTGGCCTCTGCCTCCCTTCCGGTGACTCTCTGGTCTGACCACAGTCCTCATTAGCTCTCGTGTCTCGTCCCCACTGAAGGTGTCGCAGACAGCCTGAAGTCTCACTGAGACCGGCTGCCCAGAGGAAAGGGACCCTGGCCTGCCTTTGAGGGATTAGGATGATCTGAAACTCAGCAGAAGCCACTCTAATCTCTGGCCTCTGATCCCAGGCAGCTGGGACAGGCGTTTGCGTAGCTGCGGGGTTGGCCTGGGCATCCTGTGTGCTGGGGTTTGGTCGCACGACAGTCTTATTTTTCCTTTGCGAATTCCTCCCACAGGTAACGGCGGGAGAGGGTCCCCGGTGTTCACTGGGGAGGTAGACTGCACCTACTTCTTCACGTGGGACACGAAGTATGCATGTGTCAAAGAGAAGGAGGACCTCCTGTGCAGCGTCACCGACGGGAAGAAGCGGTACGACCTGTCCGCTCTGGCCCGGCACTCAGGTATGGCTGCCATGCGCGGTCTGTCTCATGCGTGTGTGTTTGTGGGAATGTTTTCTTTCCTCCTGCCCGATACGTTTGGAAGCGCGGTTACTGTTTCCTTTGTCAGCCCCTTGTGGCATGGCCTTTCCCTCCCGTCTCGCAGAGCGACATGCCTGGGTCCCAGGGGTCCCCGGTCAGGGCACGTGCCTGGGGTGTGGGTTCAGGCCCTGGTTGGGGTGTGTGTGAGAGGCTACCGGTGAGATGTTTCTCTCTCTCTCTTTCTCCCTCCCTTCCCGTCTCTCTGAAAAGAAAACAAATAAAAAGGACACTGAATCAGGAGGCAGAATATCTGAATATGAGGTCGGCATCACTGTTTGCTATGCTATGCGGGGTGCTTCGCGCTAACCTTACCACTGCCTCCTGTGTGCCAGGCCTGGTGCCTTGTCATGGACGCTGTTTCTTGTTTTTAAATTGAACTCTTGTTACTAAGTGAGTAGATGTTACAAGTTCCCATCACCGCCTCCCACTCCCCGTGGTAATGGATGTTAACTAAGTTTATTGTGATCATTTTGCAGTATGTACATGTAGTGAGTCATTATGTTGTACGCCTAAAACAGATACAGTGTTACAGGTCAATGGCATCTGAAATGAAAACACTTTAAATTGGAAGTAGGCAGGATTCCCACTGAACATGGGGCTTGTCAGCTCAGAGGGCGAAGGGCTTGGTGTGTGGGTTGGTGAACTGGGTTGGCTTGTGCCTTGGACTGCATGCTTCCCTCCTACGTCTCTGCCGCTTTTCCCCCGTCTGCACACCGGGATCAGCATTCCCTGTCCAGCGCCCGAGTCTTTGGTGAGCCCAAGGGGAGGATGGGCGTGGGAGCCCCCGGGGTGCCATGCAGCGTGGTGTCAGGGTGCAGTGGGGTTTGTCGCAGAGGCCGCGCAAGGCCGGCGTGTTCATTTGCCGCACGGGCGCCTGCTGAGCATCTGTTATGTGTAGGCACGGACCCCGTGCTGCAGACCCATAGCAAACCTGACGCTCGGGGCCCCTGCCCACAGGCCATACAGCTTAGCAGGGGGCAGAGCAGACTGACCGATGAGAACAGGGCTTCCACAGCGATAACTGAATCTAGTTTGGGAAGTTCCTAGGTTTATCTCTTTGGCAGCCCTGGCATTCAGTCTGTGTAGAAGCCCGCTGCGTCTGTGAAGCGGAGATAATACCTGCAGCAGAGAGAATGAGTTGGCTGAAGTGGCAGTTACCGGCTGTGACAGGAACTCGTGCTCTTGAGTCCCGTCTGGTTTGGAATGTATGATGCTGAGAGGGGAGCCCTCCTTGGGGGAGTGCCGGAGAGCTGGCCCTTGAACCGGGGACCATGGAGATTGACGCTCTTTGTGCTTTGCACTTCGGCACCCGTTCAGCGGCTGAGAGCGGCGCCCGGCTAGTTCTGTGTGCTCCCAGAGAGACTGGTTTTCCGCAGGGTGGGAAGAGCACGCACCCCTATCAGGGACTGGGTGGAGCCTGGTGTGGCCGTGTCCGGCTGTGTCCTTTGAGCAGGCTGCCTATGGTCCCCAGGCCTCAGTTGTTCTTCAGTAAACCGGGTGGGGGCATCAGATCCCACTCTCCAGCCTTTTTTATAAAACGCTTCAGGGCCAGACCCAGCCTGGGGCCTGTGGGGGAGGCGAGGGTGCACTCATCCCTTCAGGCGACCTCCCCCCACCAGCCTGGCACTGGTCCCCACCCCGTGGCTCTCCTGACACTGTGCAGAGAGCTGAAACCCTCCTCCTCTCGCTGGGGCGACCCCTGTGCTGCAGCCATGCCGCCCACCCCGCCCTAACCTAGACCCTCAGAGCCACGCATGCCCTGTTTGCCTGCACGGGCCTTGTGTGTCCCTCCAGGTTGGTGACACTGGGTGGCATTCCGCCAGTGTGATTGTAGCGGCACCGTCGACACCCAGCCTCCAGTCTGTGAGAGGGGTGTGCTCACGTTTGTGCCCCCTTTTTTTTTTTGAAGCTTTTATTTATTTATTTTTAGAGAGGGGGGAAGGAGGGCGAAAGAGAGGGAGAGAAACACCAGTGTGAGAGAGGAAGATTGGTCAGTTGCCTCTAGCACGCTCCCCGACTGCGGACGGCACCCGCAACCCAGGCCTGTGCCCTGACTAGGAGCCGAACCAGCGACCTTTCGCTTTGTGGGATGACACCAGTCAGCCGCGCTGCACCAGTCAGGGCCCTGGGCCGTTCTTCAAACAGCTTTAGTTCACTCCCTCGGCCTCTGTTTAGGGGCTAGTCTGCCTTTCAGGACGACCCTTTGCTTTGGTGTGCTGCCCCCAGCCCTTGGCAGATGCCCCCTCTGCCTGCGGTGGAGTTTCGACCTGTTTCTGTTCGGATGTGAATGGCAAATGGGCTGCTGGAGTTCAGGGGCCACACACCTCCATGCGTCTTTGGTGGCGCTGAGCCGGCCTCACACTGGCCTGCTGTGTGGGCGAGGTGGCCGGCTTCTGGTAGCCGCACTGGCCGCCTTGGTGGGCTGATGGAGGGTGTGTCCCCGACGGCCCGGCTGGTGTCTGCACTTGCTATTTGGTCTCTGATTTCATACTTTGGGCCTTGGGAGAATTTCACTGTTGTCTGTCCTTCCTGCTACATGTGCTCTTTGGAGGAGGTGTGGGGGTGGCTTATTTCTGTCCCATTAAATGAGAGGCCTGAGCCTTTCGGGGAGGGGCCGTGCCCATCACCTGTCCGGTCCAGAACCGTGGCAGCCTTGGAGAAAGCTTCGGGCCTTTCCCTTCCACTCACTCGTCCTTTATGGTGTGACTCACCCAGACGCTGTCACTGCCTTCAGCTAAAGGAGGTTTTTTTTTTTTTTTTAACAGAAGTGGAACAGAATTGGGAAGCCGTGGATGGCAGCCAGAAGGGAACCGAGAGGAAGCATTTCTTCATCAACATCTGCCACAGACTGCTGCGGGAAGGCGGGGCAAGGGGCTGCCCCGAGGACGCGGCCGCCTGCTCCGTGGGTAAGTGCCGCCCCGAGCCCGAGCCTGGCCTGGGGCAGCGGACAGTCTCCTTGTGGTTCAGCTCAGCCTCGCCTGCTGCCTTCAGCAGATAAGGGAGGGCAGAGAAAGCCACGACTCCACTGCCGGTCGTACCGGTGCAGCCTGGGATGGAGACCGAGGCGGGGCTGGAGGTGGCCACAGCCTTCCAAGGGGGGTGGGCACCATGATGGGGACGGAGAACACTCTTGGAAAATGCTTGGTTAGGAATGACATTGCTAGGACTTGGGTAGAACTGGCACTGGTATTTTAAAAGCTTTATATTCTCTGGAGTTGTTCAAAAGTTAAGGCGATGGGAACCTAATATTGTATCCTTTGTCTGCGAGCACTGTCCCCTCAGGTCCCTTCTGTGGTCGTGTGGGTCAGGCGTTGTCCTGCAGAGACGGCTCAGTTTGATGTTTGCATGTAGCCCGTTAGCTGCCACTTAAGACACATGTTGAAAATGACAGGCAGGGGGAGTAATTCAGATTCCTCACCAGCATGGAATGAGGCATAAACACGGGTGGGTTTCGGGAATGACCCCACTATTCAGAATCAGTGTTGTGTCTGTCTGAGCAGGCCCAGGCACGGCCATGCCTTCATTTAAGAAGGACGTGGCACGAGGTTTCAGAACTTCACAGTGAAAGGCAGCCGAACCAAGAATTGAGCGGTCCCCTTCTTGGCTCTCCGAATCGGTTTAGTTACTTTCTGCTGTGTTCTTGGGACACACTCTGGCCTTTTGTCTGTGCTTTTCCAAGCCCTGCATCTTGGGGGAGCTGAGGCCCCCAGAACGGGGAGCAGTGTTGCTTCACGGGATGGGAGGACAGGCCTGCTTGCCCGTTCTGCCTCCTGTGGGCTGGGGGTGGTGGTTTCTTTCTCGCACTTTGCTGTGAAGCTTGGAGGTGGCTGCCACCACCCGGCCAAACTTGTTACTCAAGAAAAAATCTCACCGACCATCTGGGCCCGGCGGGCCGGCCGAGCAAGGGGCCACACACGGCTCGCCTGCTGGGTCTTGGCGGGTTTTTGGTGTCTCTTTGTGTGATCATTTTTAATCTTGCCTTCTGTTTTTTCCCTTTTCTTTTTTCCAGTTAAGAACGAAATTAAAAGTCTGGGCAAATTTATTTCCTCTCCCACAAAACAGAAAGGAAACATTCAACTCTCTTATTCTGATGGTGATGTTTGTGGTGATAACAAGAGAATACAAACTAATATAACACTTGTGTGCAAACCAGGTAAGCATTTATTTTTTAAAATGTATTCTATTGATTATATTATTACAGTTGTCCCAGTTTTCCCCCCTTTATTCCCTCCACCCGGTACCCTGCTTCCTTCCAGCAGTCCCTCCTGCCCCCTTAGTTCATGTCCGTGGGTCTTGCATAGAAGTTCTTCGGCTTCTCCATTTCCTATATTAGTTTTGACCTCCCCCTGTCTATTTTGTACCTACCAGTTATGCTTCTTATTCCCTGCACCTGTCCCCCTAGTCTCCCCCAGTGTTGTGCACCATCAGCACCCTCCATCTCTAGAACTTTCCATCTTCCCAGAGAGACACTGTCCCCATTAAACACGAACTCACCATCCCCCTTGCCCAGCCCCGGGCAGCGCCCCTCTCTCTGCTCTCTGTAGGTGTAACTCACCGTGTGCTGGGACTCACACAGCATCCGTGGGACGATGTGTAGAAGCGGGGAGTTGGTGGGAACGGTTGTGATGGTTGTTTCCTGCCCTTGACAGGAGATCTAGAAAGCGCCCCAGCGCTGAGAGCTGCCCGAGAGGATGGCTGCTTCTATGAGTTTGAGTGGCACACGGCCGCCGCCTGCGTGCTGTCCCGCACTGAGGGCGACAACTGCACCGTCTTGGACGCCCAGGCAGGTGTGTGTCACCTGGGCCTGCGTAGTGCATTTCATCGTCGTCCAAGGACGTGCTCACTGATTGTAGAGAGAGAGGGAGGGAAGGAGAGCAGGAGAGAAACATTCATGTGAGAGAGAAACATCGATCAGTTGCCTCTTGCATGTGCCGGGACCGGGGACCAAACCCGTAAGCCGTGTATGTGCCCTGACCCGGAATTGAACCTGTGACCTTTTGGTTTATGGGGTCACACTCAAACCCACTGAGCCACACCAGCCAGGGCCTGCTTATTAGGCTTTTTGAAAAAATACTTTCTATGAGTGTTTTAGAACTAACCTGTTTTAAAATGATATTACCATGGTTTGACCCAAAATTGGAAAATCTGACGTTTGAGGCTTGTGATAATGACAAATGTGCCCTAAATTCCTGGCTGCAGTAGGTTTGCTAAGTGCACGCCCTGGGGCTTACGGGGGAATGAGTCACGTTTGAAAGGGCTTTTCTCATGAGTCTCTGGCCAATAAACCGACCTCAGGGAGACCCTTTGCGAAGGTCATTGCGTGGGGCTCACCCCACTTCAGACACACTGCTGACTTGACTGACCGGCGGTTACAGGCTCCGCGTAGGGTTGTTAGGGTGACAGGGTCACAGGGTAATGAATGCGTCTCCCGGGGACATGGCAGGAACTGTGCATGGGGCCGTCCTTCCTGACTGTGGTCCGACTGGCCTTCCATCGTGGACTGTTTTTGCTCTTCCGCAGGGTTTTCTTTTGATCTGTCCCCCCTCACGAAGAAGGACGGCTACAAGGTTGAGACCGAGAAGTATGACTTCTACATAAACGTGTGTGCCCCGCTGTCTCTGGGGTCCTGTCAGCCGGGCTCGGGGGCCTGCCAGGTGTCGAAGAGGCAAGCCACCGCGTGCGGTTACGGTTTCTCCTTAGGTGTCTCGGGCAGCAGGTGTCTCAGTCAGGATCAGGCCTGTTCTCTGCAAACGTCAGGGCTTCACAGTGAGCCCTCGGGCACTGGGAAGATGCAGCCTGCTCACCAGAGGATGCTAGGAGTTTAATTTCCCACAGAAGGTGCAGCCACACCCTTGCAAAAGAGGGACGGGCTTACAAAAGGCCTCACAGCTGTGTAGCAGCCTCTTCTCAGGTGTTAGATCGTTAAATCATGTGCCTTCATTCACT
Organism: Desmodus rotundus; assembly: GCF_022682495.2. Lineage (NCBI taxonomy): Eukaryota > Metazoa > Chordata > Mammalia > Chiroptera > Phyllostomidae > Desmodus > Desmodus rotundus. The sequence goes on from NC_071397.1 coordinate 98,269,570, forward strand.
AGTTCAGATGAAGTGAGTTGTCCCTCCCACCAGCTGTGGGTTTGGGCTCCCGAGTGGGGGCCGGGTGGCCCCCTCACCCTCACAGGGCCGACAGATCCTGATGCAGAGTCAGGGTGGTCCGCAGCCCCACCCTGCACATCGAGCCCCTCCTCCAGGGTCACAGCATTGCAGGGCGGTATCTGGTCTTGGTATCTTCTCTGAGAGGCATTTGCTTGTTTTAGTGATAACAAGGCTTGGAACTTGGGGCAGAGTAATGCTAAGCTTTCATACTACGATGGGATGATCCAGCTGAACTACAAAGACGGCACGCCCTATAATAATGACAAGCACACTCCGAGAGCGACGCTGATCACCTTCCTTTGTGACCGAGACGCCGGCGTGGGTGTCCCTGAGTATCAGGTAGGAATGTGCTGTGTGGGTGTGCCCGTGTGCGTGTGTGCGCGCGCGCGCCTGTGCATGGCGCTAGGGAGAGGCCGACAGTCTCACCAAGGCAGGGGGAGAGGGAAGTGGTACGACAGGGCTGGCGAGGTCTCCGGAGTGAGACGTGTTAGGAGCTGGGGTGTCCCTGGGGGCAAGCCATCAAGTTGGCCCCCCTAGACTCACACGCTGGCCTGCCTGCTGTGGCCGTTTACTTAGAAGCAGAGCTATTTTTAGTCTGGTTTCCTGGCCACTTTGTTGCCTCTTGAGATTTTACTTAATCCTTTTAGATTTGCTCGGACCCAGGGCCAGTGTTCGCTTTCCGAGCTGTTTATTTAGTGGGCTCCACTCCTGGCGATAGCCCGCCAGCCCGCTGGACTTGAGTGCCAATCTAGCACACGAGCACCCTGCCTCATTCCCACTTAACACAGGCTGGACTTCTGTCTTCACTTTTACTGGATGCTCTTCCTTTTAATAAAAATGAGGTGGGCACAGCAAACTTTGTTTCCTACAGTGTTTGTTTATAGAAAACGTCCTAGTCATGGGTTTTTCTTAATGCCGGCTGTGCGTAATACTCCTCTCTCTCTCTCTGCCCTCCACCCTCGTTTCTGCTGTCACATGGGGAAGGAGGAGGAGAACTCTGCCTACAACTTCCGGTGGTACACCAGCTACGCCTGCCCGGAGGAGCCCCTGGAGTGTGTGGTGATCGACGCCCCCACCATGGAGCAGTACGATCTCTCCAGGTGAGGTGGCATCAGCCTGCCCTGGGTCCGGGGAGTGCAGAGGTCGTCTAGGCCTTGCCGACGCACAGCACAGGACTGAGCGCTGATAGGGAGTCCAGGCAGCTCTGGGGTGTGCAGAACGAGTTCTCGCAGGGGTCTGGTAGCCTTTGTGGTACGAACTGGTTTTTGTCACGAAGCCTCAGTTTCAGCTGCGTCATTTAAATCAGTGACAGTCAGTACGGGGAGCGTGGGGGCGGCGCAAGCTGTGCTGCACCCCGAATTCAGCGAAAGGCAGGCATGCGCGTGGGCGTCTCGCGTCGTGGTGAGCCAGCCTCTAATTGACTGGGAGGGCGTGTTTTGTTCTGTGTTCCTCTGACTACTTGGAATTGTCAGGATGAAATCCGTGGGTTTCAGAAACATTCACTTTGCTCTGAAATCGCAGGCTAGCGAAATCCGAGGGCGGCCACGAGGGAAACTGGTACGCCCTGGACAGCGCGGGCGAGCACAGCACGTGGAGGAAATACTACATCAACGTGTGCCGGCCCCTGAGCCCGGTGCCCGGCTGCGACCGATACGCTTCCGCTTGCCAGATGAAGTATGAAAACAATCAAGTGAGTCTGCCCACCTGGCCGTCGGCTTCTCCCCTGTACCTGCCTCAGCGGGAGGGTGTGGTCATTTCGGGGCTCCCAGATCCCAAAGTGGGGCTGGCCGCTGCAGCGGGGGCCTCTGGGTAGGAGTGGGACGCGTGTGGGTGCGATTGTGCATGAGTCCTTGCTCAGGTTTCAGCCCCGAACAAGCCTGGGCGTTGATGGCTTCTGCTCACAGTGGGGGGGGCAAAGGAAGCTCCCGGCGGTGTCTGGCTGGCCCGAATCAAAAGTGCCTTTGAGTGACCAGCGGGCATCTGTAAAGAATGCTCTCTGCTTCCAAACACCCTTGCTCCTGGCTGAGCAGGGAGAGTCGCTGATCCATGCATCTGCCTCGCCTGGGCACCAGGCCGCCTTCGCTGTTGGGCAGGTGTGGTCACCGCCAGCACTTTGTATGTTTCCTTGTGCTTTTGCACGGTGAGTCTCCAAGGTGGACGTGTGCTTCGGTGACAGCAGCGTGTCGGAAACGCCCTGGCCTGTGCCCTGGCAGCTTGGGGTGTCCGGTGTGCCGTGGTGGAGCACGGGCCCCATGGCGTGTTTGCGTGCCATTTGCGCACACTGTGGGGGGCAGGGCCTCAGTCTGCTGGAGGGCTGACTGCGCTCGGGAGTCACGGATGCATGCGGATTCGTCTGCTCGCTCACATTGGTTGCCCCAAACCAGTGCCCTTAGCTCTTCCACAGGCATTTGGCACGTGGGCACCAGGGCCCGACGGGCACGTCCCCCACTGGGGTAGAACAAGAGCATGCTCTGTGCCCTGGTCTCTTTCCTGCCCAGAGGACCAGAGGATAGGACGCGAGGGGGTGGGCAGTGCGGGGCCGGCGCTGCTGGTTCCAGGCAGCGTGGACGGGGTTTGAGCCACGCCTCTGATGCTCGTTAGAGGGACGGCCTTGGACAGGGCCGTCCCTTGTCTTCCTGCTGTGAAGCAAGGGCAAGAGAACCTACCAGTGGGAGTTGTGTTGAGGGTTTGGGCTCCTATTTGGGCGAGACCTATGCTCATAGAGGCACACGTTTCCTATGTGTGAGAACCCATGTTCTGTGTACACTAACGCAGTGACCGCGGCGACTTCCTAGACCACGGACTGTGGCGAGGAACAAAGGTCTTCCGTGCTAGCGATGAAGTTGGGGACCCTGACGGGCATGTCTGTTTGCAGGGCTCATTCTCCGAAGTGGTCTCCGTCAGTAACTTGGGAGTGGCCAAGACGGGCCCCTCGGTGGAGGAGAGCGGCAGCCTCCTGCTGGAATACGTGAACGGCTCGGCCTGTACCACCAGTGACGGCCAGCAGACCACCTACACCACCAGGATCCACCTCATCTGCTCCAGGGGCAGCCTGGTAAGGTGCTGCTCGTCCGAGGCCGGGGCTCTTCCCGGGACTCTGTGACCAGAACTGGGGTGTGTCTCTGAGCGGAGCCGAACCAGTCGGGGGTGGGTAGAGCTCGCTTGCTCTTCATTCTGCTTCGGTCAGCATGTGATGGAAACGGGAGGAGGCGGGGAGTGCATAGTAGGGCTTTGCGCCTGTGCTGTCTGAAGTTGAAGCCCGTTCTCTGGCTGTTGGTGGGTGACACTCACTGTAGGGTGTCTGCAGACTTAGGTTTCTCTCCGAGTTGCATGGCCCATCCTACCTGTTAGTTCTTGCGAGTCAGTGACCGAGGGTCACGGCAGCAGCAGAGAGGCCTTAGCACGCCTTCCATCCCCACAGGAAGCTCTGAGGCTCGGTTCACATCAGGCCCAACAGGGAAGGACATGTACTTCATTCCCAAAGCAGGACTAGGAAGTTCAGGCCGGGAAGTGGGAAGGTGGCGGAGATCGCTTGGGGCTGTGAGTCCTTCACTCACTCTGGGCTCTGGAACGGAAGAGAAAACTCCCAAGTATGAATGCTTCGGGGTCATTCTTTGCAGCCCCAATTGCTTTAAAAAAATATGCCAAGAAATACGTAACGTAAAGTTCACCGGGTGCCCGTTTTCTGGGTGTGCCGTTCAGTGGCATAAATGTTTGCACAGAGGTGTGCACCCACGCCGGCCTCCGCTTCCAGAACTTTACCATCTCAGACCAGATTGCTCTCCGCCCTGGAGTTTCACATTTGTGTCTGGGTTGTGTGTTCTCCAGGTGATTGCCGAACTGTCAGATAAATGCAGGGTGGAGATATTGGAACCCATGTTTATTATTTAATAAGTTGTTTAAAAGTCCACTTTTTAAGGGTGTGTTACAGCTTCTTCCAGCTTCATTGAAGTGAAGTAGCAGAATGTGTTCTCTCTTCTCATAAGTCTGGTGGACTTTGACACTTACATTCCAGCCGTCCCGCGGACCCCACGTTCTCTCCTCTGCCCCCACGTGATGTTTTTCTAAGATAATTTTTTAGAGTTCAAGGAGGTCTCTGATAAGGGACAGAATTCCCCACGGGCCCAGCACAGCCCCCAGTTGTGCCAGGCAGGGCTGCAGAGCCGAGACTGACGCACACACCTGTCAGCCGAGCTGGGGCTCCCCGTCTCCCCTCAGTCTCTGGAGCTCACCACCTCCCTGTCCAGTCTGGTCTGGTTTCTTGTCGCCATGGTGACGTGCGGCTATTCCAGCAAGTCCCGTGACCCCTTGTGCGTACAGTGTTTTTAGTTGGGGAAGCATTTCACACTGTCACTGCATGTCCTGCACGGAGCCCGGTACGTGTTGTGGGCTCAGGAAGTACTCAGCGGGTGAAGAAGGTCGTGCCCACAGAGACTTGGACAAGTCACAGAACCCTCACGGTGGAAGCTCAGAGCCTTCCCACAACCACTCCATGAGGCAGAGACGGGACGGACTTGTCTTTATTTTACTGTGGGAGACGCTGAGGCTGAGAGGGTGGGGCGTTCCCAGGTCAGAGGGCGGTTTGTGGGCAAGGTGTGGACTTGGGGTGACGTGACTCTCATTTCCTTCGCCTGGAGCCTGCGCCTTGGTTTTCTCACCTGTGCACAGATACTGGGCGATCGTAGAAGCTGGTGCAAGGGGTCCTTGTCAGCCAGCTGAGAAATGCTCATGGGACTCTCAGTAGCGCTTGTTGTTCAGTAAACATAGCCGCTCGGGGCCCTACCATGCGTGGTGAGGGGGTGCTGTCCCATAAGGTAGTGTGGCACATGTTTGGGGACTTTGTATTGAAACACACCCAGAGAAACGCACAGATTGTAAGGTACTAACAGCTGGATGCATTTTCACAAACCGGCATGCTTGTGGAACCAAACCCCCGCCATCCAGAAACAGCCCGCTGGCAGCACCAGGATTCTCCTTGGGGGCCCCCCCTGGTCAGTGCTGCCTGTCCGTGAGCTCACACACACGAAATCATAATGCTCTGTAGTCTTTCGTCCTGGCTCATGGCGTCCCACACGCGGTGGGGAGCGGCTCTCACGGGCACGGACTTGGACTCGGGCTTGGGTTTGTGTCCCAGCTCCACCACTGGCTGCTGGCGTGGCCTCAGGAGCGTTTCCTAGCCTCCGAGCCTGAGGGAGGGTAACTGCACAGCAGGAGCAACGAGGGCACGGGCTGCAATTAGAGAAAGCTCATTAAGCACCAAGCCTGTCGGTCGACACGTAATGAAGCATCAGGAGCTTTCGGCCGTTTTCGAGTGACGGGCTGGCATTCTTTTGGTTAGATGGGGTTGCGCTTTCCTAGATTGAGTGTTGTTCTGGACGCTCCCTTTTCAGAATACCCACCCGATATTCTCTCTGGTGTGGGAGTGTGTGGTCACTTTCCTGTGGAACACAGAGGCCGCCTGTCCGATCCAGATCACGACGGACACAGACGAGGTACGTGTGCCGTCCTGAGGCCTGAGCTGCCCCGACTCCCCCCCGCCCCCCCGCCCCCCTGCCGCGCCTCCGGCTCTGCACGCACCCTGTCCTCCTTACTCCGGATCTGTGACCCGCATCACCGTTTCCTCCACGTTGACAGCAGGTTCCCAGGAGTCGTCCTTCGTTCCTCTCCCACCCTGGGCTCCCGGGTTACTTGTAGGTCCCTTCTTTTTCCTTCTTCCCACCTCCCCTTTGCTGTGGCACCGGCAACCCCGTGGGCTCTGGGGTTCTCTGTCACTGCAGGCATCTGAGTGGCTAATCATCACTCCAGCACCTAAAATGTTTCAGTGCCCGTCACCTATAGCAGCGGTCCCCACCCTTTTGGCACCAGGGACCGGTTTTGTGGAAGATTGGTATTTAGGGGGCGCACAGGAGGAGGAGCTCAGAGTTCAGGTGTCAAGGGGCAAGGCTGGGAGGGGAGGAGACAGGAGGCAGAGCTCAGGCAAGCTTCGCTTGTGGCCCGGTTCCTGACAGGCTGTGGCCCAGTCTGTAGCCCAGGGGTTGGGGACCTCTGACCTGTAGGACACAGCCCACCTGTGTCAATGGGACACCGTATGTGGGACACAGCCCGCCTGTGTCACCGGGACACCATATGTGGGACACAGCCCGCCTGTGTCACCAGGACACCGTGTGTGGGGCACAGCCTGCCTATGTCACCGGGACACCGTGTGTGGGGCACAGCCCGCCTATGTCACTGGGATCCTCAAGGATTTAACACTCATTCCAGCCAGTCTCCTACCATCTTCTCTGCCTCGTCTGTGTGCTCGCTGTGGTCTGGGCACCGTGGCCTTGGCACTTGCCCTCGGCAAACCCTGTACTACAGAGCCGAGCAACTGCTCTGTGGTGGTTCTCTGACCTCCCAAGGGCGCCTCCTGTTTTCATAGCCCTAGAAGTTTTCCTTTATAATGGGACCTGTCTCCCTCCCTCCTTGCTTTAGTCTTGCTAGGAGGTAGACCCTTTAACCCCAAACCTAGGCTCACCTGAACGAGGTCCCCAGCACAGGGTGGGTACCCAGGGAGGATAGGAGGCTGCACCCCATCCTTGGTCGGTGCTTTCTGGGGTGTGGCTGCTGTTCCTTTCCCTACCTGTGCTCAGTGGGGCAGAACGCAGACGTGGGGTGAGGGGGTGGGGCTCAACCATGCCTCCTAGATTAGGGGAAAGGGTGGTGAGGTACCTCATTATCCTTCCCATTGCCTTTAAGTGCATACCTGAGACAGAAAACAGAACACTTTTTCAAAAGATTTTATTTACTCATCTTTAGAGAGAGGAGAAAGGAAGGAGAAAGAGAGGAAGAGAAACATCAATGTGTGGTTGCTTCTCATGTGCCCCCTACTGGGGACCTGGCCTGCAACCCCTGACTGGGAATTGAATTGGTGACCCCTTGGTGCTTGGTGGACCCCTTGAGGCCCACGCTCAATCCACTGAGCCACACCAGCCAGGGCAGATAACAGCACACTTAAATGACTTTCTTAATTTGATTTTAAAAGTCATTTATGGGTCTCTCATTGTTCCTGACCTTTCCTTCAGAGGTCAGCAGCAGTCTAGGAGCTTCCAGATGTGTTTCCTGCCTGAGCCCCGTGCTGGGACAGACTCGGGGGCTCCTGGGCAGGGCTGCGGCATGAGCACGGGACGCTCTTCTCACCGGTCGGAGTCGGGGGAGAAGCACGGGCCGATGTGCTTTGTGTGTGCTGTGCCCTCGGGGGCCGGGCCTGACGGTGTCTCTTCCGCCCGGTTCACACAGGCCTGTGCCATCCGGGACCCCAACAGCGGGTACGTGTTTGACCTGAACCCGCTGAACAGTTCTGAGGGCTACGTGGTCTCCGGCATCGGGAAGACATTCCTGGTAAGATGTTTGTGATGAATTCCCGTTGGCTTTGCAATGGGGACAGAGTGTGTTGAAGCCGCTTGCCGCCGGGGACTGGGGAGGCAGGTGTCACCCAGGAGACGAGGGTCCACATTTCAGGGGAAATGAGGTAACGCCATCACCCCGATCCCGGCACCGTGCAGGCGCGAGGGAGTCACTCTTCAGAAGATAAGTTAGTCCTCGAGTTGCTGCGCCTGCTGCGCCAGCGTCCCCTGGGAGCTTGCTAGAAAGGCTCCCGGGGGTGGGGCCAGCAGTGGGATGGAAAGAGCCCTGCAGCACCAGTCAAGAGGAAGTGGTAATTACATTGCTCTGTAAAAGGGAAACAGCTGAGTGGCTAGGTTCTAGAATCTTCTGACAGCGCTGCCTTCATAGACAGCCCTGACAGCAAGTCTGGGGCAGCGAGGTGGAAGATCTCCACGTTAATTCCATTGTGCATCAACTGAGCACCACTCGAAAGGGAGAAAGCTTAAAAAAAAACCCCAACAAACCTTTACTTTGGTTTGTTTAAATTCTTGTAGCAAAGTCTGCATTGAAAACAAAGTTGGCATGAGAATGTTCTATGAGGATTTGATGCAGAGGGGAACTCTGCAGGCACACGCCACGCAGAAGCGAGCACGCAGCTCACTGCACGGCCCAGGAAGACGCCTGGGTGAGCTGCGTGGCTCGGCACCACCCGGGGTCATGGCTCCCCGCCCTGTACCCCCGATCCCCACTCTGGAGTTTGGTGTGTGCCGGGTGGGCTCTAACTTGATCACAATGGGTGAGGGTGTGTGTAGCTGCCTGTTAAAAGAGTGTGAGAGGCACACGGGAACCTACTTGAACCCTGTAGGGAACATGCTAAAAACAATCCCTATAGAACACTTTCTTACAGTCGGGGGTGGTCTGTGACAGTGTCAAAACCTTTTCTGTATACACTGTCCATGCACGCTCAGCACGTAGAGGCCTTTCTGTCTTCACGCCAAGTTGGAGCCTGCTCTACTCCATCTTTGTAGCTATAGTGACTGTAACCAAGTTTAAGTGAAATGGTAACATCTTCAAGAGGTAAAGGGGTATCACATCATACTCCTAATTAACACGATTTCAGATATGTGTGCTTCCTCTAACTTAAACTACTGGAAAATTCTGGCTCACGTCTGCCCTTTGTCATCCATGGTGCTTTATGGTCGGAAATGTGTCTCTGCGTGGGGAGGCGTGAGGATGGATGTGTACGTAAACGTGTACCGAGCCTCGGAGGCAGTAGGTGGGCCGTGCCCTGTGCGCTCTGCTCTCGGCCTTTCGGACTGACTGCGGGGCCTCACTGCCCAAACGTGGGGGCAGGGGGCTGGAGCAGCGAACGACAGCCCTTCAGCCCGCCCGGTGGGGCCGGGGCTGGGGGCTCTCGTCTGCAGCGAGCTCTGCAGCCTGAGTCTGCGTGTCTGTGTTGCCCCCTGGCCTGCAGTTCAATGTGTGTGGCACCATGTCGGTCTGCGGGACCCTGAAAGGAAAGCCAGCTTCTGGCTGCGAGGCGTCCACCCAGACAGCCGACCTCAAGGACCTGAAGCCAGAGAGGCTGGTGGGGATGGAGAAGAGCCTGCAGCTGTCCACGGAGGGCTTCATAACCCTGACCTACGAAGGGCTGCACTCGGATGCCAAAGGTGAGCCCAGAACCGTTTAGCCTTGTGGCTGACAAGTGTCCTGGCCATTCTGTGACCGGCACTCTTTCTGAGTGTGATGTCAGTGCCCCAGCAGGGTCTCAGAGTCCTCCTGCCTCTGGGCACATGTGCTCCCCACGATGTGTCCTGGCGTTCGCCCAGGTCCCACACGCCTGATCCTGTACCTAGAGAGGTTGCCAACCACTGACGCCCGCTCGCTCCCTCCTCCCAGGTGTCCTTTGTCAGTCGTCCCTCTGACATGGATGTTGTCTCTGTCTTTCTACCTTGGTTCTCTCAGGTACTGAAGAAGTGGTGTGTGTCAGTTAAAAAGTTACTTTTTTCCCTCTTCTCCTCCCACTCAGTCTCCACTGTATCTTCACATGCAGTTTTGCTCTTTTTTGCAACTGTGCTGAACAGCAGGGACTTGGTGTGATAAGGCACAAGATCTGGTCAGAGACCTGGGTGGAGGGTGCTGTCCCAGGGCTTCCTGTGTTGGGATGCCAGGAGCACGTTGCTGCTTGGTTCTCACCCAGCCCTGGGCCTTGCCACCCTCATCAGTGCTCCCGTCCCCTCACTTGACAGGTGATGAAGACCTGCGACGGCCCTGTGCCCTGGACAGAGCCAGGAGCTCACTGGTGGCAGCATCAGGGTTAGGGTCCGGGTCTTTGGATTCTAATCTGGATTCTAATCCTGACTCGGCCAGTGAGCACATTTCTCTTTTGCAGGCGAGGCCACAGAGTCCCCGAGGTGCAGTGGTCTGCCCAGGGTTGCACGTTAGTTAGTAAGCAGCAGGGCTGATGTTTGAATCCACACCCACGTGGCTTTTAATCTGTCCTCTTCCCGCCACTCAGTGGTGAACTAAGGACGGGGAAGCTGGTGTCCAGAGGGGAGTGGGTGATGGCCCTGCTCCCTAGGACTTGTGACAGTCTGTAGTCATTGGTTAACTTCATGTGTCACAACTCAGGCTCATACATACGGAAAACCCAGCACACGAGGAAGAGAAATGTTAGGGCAGACAGCAGAGGGGTCATTTTGTGACTCCCGGGAAGGGTGGCTGAGGGCTGGGGAGTCTGTTTAGGGACAGAGAACGTGGGTCTGGGGTTGCTGTCAGCTCTTTGAAGGGCTGTCCTTCAGAAAAGGAATCAGGCCCGTTGGGTGCCATTTGTCATTAGGGGAGGGTTAAGAAGGTCTCTGGAGTAGGGCCGGGCGGTGGTGGCCCTTTGCTTTACAGGTGGAAAGGTCTTCAGCTTTTGGTCACCTCGACACCCGAGAAAACCCCGGCTCCACTCTTTCTGTAATGGCTTTGCTCTCCAGTTTCAGACTCTGCTTTAAAAGGAACCGGTTCAGGCACTGACATGTGCTTGCTTTCTTGTGTTGCAACTTGGAGGCTAGTTCTCTGTGTGTTACAGGGTCACCGCTGTGGCCGTGTGGCTACAACTGCGAACACTTGCTCTCTGCTGGGTTTGCGGACAGGCCCCAGCGCTCCGGGGCTGGGCTCATTCATGTAACCCGCACTCCGGCTGTGTTACCTTAGGCTCCTCCCTTAACCGCTCTTGGCTCCAGTTTCCTCTGCAGATATCACGGGAAGTCACATGTTCACGGGGTCCTACACACTGCACACCCTCTAGCCCTGTGGGAAGTCACGTGTTTGTGGGGTCCTTCACTCTTGCACCCTCACCCACCCCGCTGCTTGCCCCCATTTTGTCTCTGCTCCACACAGCAGCCTGAGGGACGTTCTCTGCACTGAGCACACGCACCCAGAGTGGAGGGCAGTGCTCTTGCAGTGGCATCGGGCACCTGCTGCTTCTCTCTTGGGGGGGTCTCTCCCCCCTGCCCCTTGCTCAGTCCTCTGACCTGCTGGTTCTTGCCCACCCTCCCTTCCTGAGCTTCGGTTCTTGCTGTTCCCTCTGCCCTCAAAGCTCTTCCCTCAAGATGGCCACGTGGTTCATTTCTTCACCTTCTTCCAGCGTTTGCTCAGATGTCACCTCTTCAGGGAGCCTGGCCGCTGCCTTTCAAACTGTCACACGCCATCCCCGCCGCCCTTGGAATTTGTCATGCCCATCCTGCCTGTCTCAGGCTGTGGTGTTGGCTCACGATCGGGGCCAGTGGGTGGGATGTAAGCTCCGTGTCTCATCCTGTGGGTAGCAGGAACCTAGTAATACTGCTGATTAAACCCATACAGGAGTGTTACATTGTTTTCTGATGCTTTCACTGATAAACAGATGTTGCACTTGTATATTTTCTGGAATACAGGGTGGGGCAAAAGTAGGCTTACAGCCGTTCATATGCAGAATAGCACAATAACTAATAATAACACAAGAAAGAACTCCGTTTCTCATACTCAAGACTGTAAACCTTCTCTCGCCCCACCCTGTGTAAGAATGCCAGGGCATTAGGCTCCCTGTAGAGCCCTGCCTGTACGTGGGTCTCTGCTACGACGGGAGTGGCCGCCCTGGTTCAGATCAAGTCCCTTGAAACGCAGCTGGCGCTGTGACAGCCTTGTTTCAGAGGTGGCTTGAGGCTTGTCCCCAGCAGAAGCGCTGTCCTGGGGCCACCTGTGACGACGCTGTTCCTCAGGGTCTAGCGACGCTTTCATCATCCGCTTCATCTGCAATGACGACATCTACCCAGGAGCCCCCAGGTTCCTGCACCAGGACATCGACTCCGGCCGGGGGATCCGGAACACCTTCTTTGAGTTTGAAACGGCGCTGGCCTGCGTGCCGTCTCCGGTGGATTGCCAGGTTACGGGTGAGGCTCGGGGCTGGGCACTGAGGGGCCCGTCAAAGGTGTGTGCATGTGAGTGTGTGGGGGTGTGTGCATGTGCATGTGTGGATGTGCCTCTGTGTGCACACCTGCTAGTGTGTGCACGTGAGTGAGCACACCTGCGGGCGCACGGGTATGCATGTTTGTGCATGCACGAGTGTGTGCCTGCAGGTACGCGTGGGTGTTGGCGTGTGTGCATGTGAGCATGTGTGAATGTGTGCGCATGCACATGAGTGATTGTGTGTGAGATCAGTTATTTCACAGGCAGCGTGTCATTTGCTACACTTTTTCTTTGGGTGATGCCTGGATTTGGAATGTTTCTCTTGAAGAGATTCTGGGATAAGTAGTCATTTTAAGCTATATTTCGGGATCAGAAACTGCTTAGAACAGAGAAGAAAACTTAGGGGAAGAAATCAAATACACTTGTCAGAGCTTCTTACTGAGGGAGAAGAAATAAAAAGAGGATAAAGCTGCATGAGGTGGACCCTGAAAGGTGGCTCCAGGACCCCTCAGCCTCTGGGGTGGCCCCTGCCCCCACATCGATGGTGCTTCACGTCAGCAGCGGCTTTGAGGGTCCAGTGGGTGTGCGTTCCTGTGGACTGCCTCATTCTCAGTTACGGGTGTCCGGTTGGGCGGCCTCGGCCCTCAGTGGGGGTGAAGGGCTGTGCCCCCCAGCTGACAGGTGCCGGCTGGTCCCGTGTGTTCCAGACCTGGCCGGGAACGAGTACGACCTGAGTGGCCTAAGCAAAGTCAGGAAGCCTTGGGTCGCTGTGGACACGTCGGTGGATGGAAAAAAGGGGACTTTCTACCTGAGTGTGTGCACCCCCCTCCCGTACATCCCTGGGTGCCACGGTGAGTTTGGAGCTTTGGACTCGCGTTCCATCAGCCTTCCCTCCCATCCCCCACCCCGAACGAACTTCCCGGCCCGCTCTTTCAGGCAGTGCAGTGGGATCCTGCCTGGTGACAGAGAGCAACAGCTGGAACCTGGGCGTGGTGCAGATCAGTCCTCAGGCTGCGGCCAATGGGTCCCTGAGCCTCGTCTATGTCAATGGGGACAAGTGCAGGAACCAGCGCTTTTCCACCAGGATAACACTCGAGTGTGCGCAGACGTCGGTGCGTGTGTGGCCTTTCCGTTCCCGAGCCCCTCTGAGCTCTGAGTCTCCCGTCCAATTTAAAACTTGCCCGTGTTCTCATGCGTGTGGCTGGAATGCGCTCTTTTCCCCCAGGTCTTAGTGGTTCACAGTGCGGTATAGTTTCCTCATGGGGGTTAAACGACTTTTTTTTTTAACAAATGGGAAAAAAGTAAGCTGTTGGTTCTGGTTACAGGGATCGCCGACGTTTCAGCTGCTGGATGAGTGTGAGTACGTGTTCGTCTGGAGGACGGTGGAAGCCTGCCCGGTCATCAGAGCTGAAGGTGAGGCGCAGGGCCGCCCCCCCCCCCCCCCCCCCCCCCGACAGGGCCCAGGTGCTGCACTGCGGGCCACGCGCATGATCAGAAATGCTCAGCAGGGGATGGACGACTTCTTTCTTTTTCTTTTCTTTTTTACTTTTATCTAGGGAATTTTCTTTTCAGTTACAGTTGCCATGCAGTATCATATTAGTTTCAGATACAGTGTAGCGATTAGACATGGAAGGATAACTGTTTTATCCCCGAGTTATTTTCCTGCACTGCACCGCCCACTGTACCAGGCGTGTTTCCCTCCTGTACCTCCTCACATTGGACACATTGGCCTGGGCTATTGTTCTGTTGCATCAAAGCAGATCTTCCTCTGGGCTGTAGGCTTTTCTAGAAAGTTTGTACTATGGATGTACATAAACAAAGTGAGGTAACATGGAAACAGGCTTTGATGCCTGTTTTAAAGTAGCCCGTGTCTGATGAAAAGTGGTGTAAGTTCTTCTTGAAAGTGAACGAGTGTGTAATTGTGACCACCCTCCACCTGCGTCTTCTCGCAGGGGACAACTGCGAGGTGCAGGACCCGAGGCACGGCAACCTGTACGACCTGAAGCCGCTTGCCCTGAACGACACCGTCGTGAACGCCGGGGAGTACACCTACTACATCCGGGTGTGCGGGAAGCTGTCCTCGAACGTCTGCCCGACCGGTGACAGGTCCAAGGCGGTCTCTTCGTGTCAGGAAAAGCGGGGGCCCCTGGGATTCCAGAGAGTGGCAGGTACCGTGGGCATTCTCCTGTGCTCCTGGCCGATTGGTGGGGTTAGGCGTCGGAGGTGTGACAGGAGTGAGGGTGTCTTCCTCGACGCGGGCAGCTCCTGAACGTGTGTCTGGTTGTCGCTGTCTTAGCTGGGATGCGTGCTGCCCAACACTGTTAGACTCTGTTTCCCTCTTATTCAGCCGTGCCGGTTACGGGGTCTAAGGTTCGATTCCTTTTCCTCGTTGCAGCCTCAGGACGCGCAGGGCTAGCCAGCAGCGGGTGCTCCGAGGTAGCGCTTTCTAGAATTGAGCCAGAGGGGACCCGTTTCAGAAAGGATTTGGCTCAAACTCACGGGTCGGGCTGTAGGTGCCATGCTGTCTCAGCAGCCGGGCAAGCGATGGTCCGTTGAAGAGCCTTTAAAAAAGAAGTCGACGTAGCTGCTGTCACTGGGGGCGGCCCTCAGGGGCCATGTAGCCGCAGTGATGCTCTTTGCCGGCCGAGCTGAGGAGGGTCTGTGTGTCATCTATCCTGTAGTTTGTCCGTAATGTCCCCGCCTGGGCAACAAGCCTGGATTTGCTCGTCCTGTGGTGACGTGACAGAAAGCAGGGGACACAGTGCCGGTAGGCCAGGCCTACTCGGTCACCTGTTTATTTGGGGTTTTATTTGCGGTGTGCAATGCAACACATGTCTGTCATGGTGAGGGTGGCATCCTGGGGACTTCCTGAACGGATCCTGGTTTAATCAGCTGCTTCTCCACCAGGTCTCCTCACTCAGAAGCTGACTTACGAGAACGGACTGCTGAAAATGAACTACACGGGGGGAGACACTTGCCACAAGGTGTACCGGCGCTCGACCACCATCTTCTTCTACTGCGACCACAGCACCCAGAAGGTGAGCGCTCGGAGCCTGGGCATGTCTGCGGCCGTGGGGACCGCTGCCCCTCGCCGCTCCCATCTTCCCAGAGCGACTCTGCTCTCGCCGCCGGTCTTGCTGGACTTAGTTTAAACACGTTGTTTCCAGAGACCGTGGAGACCGGGAATGGTTTGTGTAGGTTTCGGGGAACGTAATGATCCCTTAGTGTTTTTACTCTGAAGATCACAGTGTAAACTGAAGAAGGAGCCCCCAATTCACATGTGTGTCCCTCTTGACCCTCCCCCCCAGCCTGTATTTCTCAGGGAGACGTCCGATTGCTCCTACCTGTTCGAGTGGCGAACGCAGTACGCCTGCCCGCCTTTCGACGTGACCGAGTGCTCGCTCAAGTAAGTGGCTGCCTGCGTTCGTGCTTTCTGGGCAGTGGGAAGCTTGGGAGGACAGTGCTTGGGAGGCTCGTGGTCTGGAGCACGGGATCAGATTCGCCAGGAGACTTCTCCATTCCTGAGTTCCTTAACAGGAAACGGAGGAGCTGGGGCAGCTTAACCCCCAAACCCTTCACCCGAGTCTGGGGCTATTTTGCATTGAAGTTCATGGGACGCGATGGCGGTCGAAACAAACCTCGTACGAGTCACAGCTGTATGCGGAGTAGAGTGACCAGGACATCGCCTGGCCTCTGCTCGTCCCTCAGGCACATCTGGTCCGGGGGTGCATGGGTGAAGAAGGCTCTCTCCACTTCCCCGCCCGCTCTGCATCCCCGCCGCCCCTCCCTACTGCTGCGAACCGCTGTCAGGGTTAGAATGTTTGTGTTGTGCCTGGTAACTCTGGATGTCTTCCCTGCCTTATTCACGGGGTGATCTGAAGGATTAGAAGCTCACCGACAGCATTTACTACAAAACCACATGGTGTGACTGGACCTGTGGAGAAATGGCATCGTCCTGTGTCCCTTGGCCTGCTCCTTTGGAAGGACGCTAGCAGGCTGTTGAGGTCAAAAGATCCCCTTCCTTCTGTTTCCTAAGTTGTTCCAAAGAATCAGGTGCCCTTGAGGTGGCTTCACACTTGGAACGTGGCTGCCTTGGTAGCTTTTTCCTTTGGGCATTTTGTAGCGTTTCCCCTTTGTTGGTGACAGAACGCCTTGTTCTCCCATTGTACCTGAGATCGCTGGGCTCCCATGACGCTGTGCCCCCACGACGCTGTGCCCGGGAAGTCACGCCTCGCCAAGAGGCCCCTGGCTCCCAGCTCGGGTCCCTGGTGTCTGATCCGTGCTCACTCTGGGGTCGCTCGGCTCAGACAGGCGCACCGCCCCCGGGCTCGTGTGTCCCCTTTCGCTTCGTTCGAGTGCAGTGCGTCCTCACAGACTTGAGAAGGGTTGTGTGGGGGGTAACCCGCATGGTGCTGGACGGTGCCCTTCCTTTGCTCTCAAGGCTGATTGGCTGGGGGGTAGGATTATAGGTCCAACATAATGTCCTCTCTCTTTTGAAGGCATTACCCCCTTTTCTACAAGTACCCTGAATGGCTGGGGAAAGTTTGTTGCTGGTCTTCTTTGTGTTTTTATTCCATTCTGGAATATTTTCTGAACTTTTTCTGCCGTCTTTTGGAAATATTTATTTAAAATTTCTAATAAGTTTTTACAACTATCTCTAAGGATACTAATTATAATTTTTCAGTTTTCTTTTTAAAAACCCTATTGTCCGTTCACTGAATTATAATTCATTATTTTTTAATGATTGCCTTAAACGTTTTTGTTTGTTTGCTTAGAGAGAGGGGAGGGAGGGAGAAAAAGAGGGAGAGAGAAGCATCAAAGTACGGTTGTCTCTCGCACGCCCCCTACTGGGGACCTGGCCTGCAACCCAGGCATGTGCCCTGACTGGGGAATCAATCCAGCAACTCTTTGGTTCTCAGACCAGCACTCAATCCACTGAGCCGCACCAGCCAGGACTAAACATGTGTTCTTGATTTAACGAAAACCCAAAGCTAATCCAGCGCTCTACCCGCTTCTCCAGTAGCACAGTGGTGTCGACGCCCTTGCCGCGCCTCCTCAGGCTAGTGCCTCGTGTGAGAGTTCAAGCCTGTTTTCGTGCCTCTCCGGGAAGTCATTGTGCCAGTTTTAAAAATCGCCGTTGCTTACTTGACTGTGTCTATTCATTTTTATTTAAAGCAGAGAAACTTACCACTTCTCTTTGACTCACCATTCCTTTTTGCATCTTACCCTATCGTTCTTAGTTTTCCTTCTTCTCCAAGTCCTTTTTGGTTCAGTGTGAGTGCTGCTCACAGTGCTCGCTTGCACGCTATTTGCCGCTGGTCCCTGGTGGGACAAAGAGCTTGTGCCGACAGCAGATCAGCGTCACCTGGGACAGTGAGGGAACCAGGTGTCGGTTCTGTGACCACAGCTGGCGGGTCCTGGGAAACACCCCGCACCCCCGGCAGTGCTGCCTGGCAGCCCTAGCAGAGTCAGTGGGTTTCACTCTCGGGGTTGCTTCGAGGAGGCTTACTCCTCCCCTCCAGTCCAGCTGAGTCCAGGGTTCCGGGTGAAGGGCTCCTGTGTGGGCTTGGTCAGCACTTGGAAGGCCTCTGTTGCCCTCCCGTGCATACCGTTGCTTAAGAGCCTGCTCCGGACCAGTTGTTTTCATTCCTTTGTAGATAAGCTATCTTTTCTGTATATGTTTTTCTGTGTTCTGCAGTCTCAGTATGATTTGTTTAGATGGGGATTAATTACTACTTACATTCTTGGAACTTGGCACTTCATAAAGCTAAAGATGCTTATCTGTTACTGAGTTTGGAAAACTTGCAGCTACGGTGTCTTTGAATGTTGCCTCTAACCAGTTCTGCTCTTTCCCTCAGAACTTCTATTAACTGTATCTCACACCTCCCCATTCTGCCCACATATCTTTCAATATCTTTCTCATCTCTTTCTGTACTATATTCTATTTCCTTAGACCTATTTTCCAGTTTGCTGATTCTCTTATCAGTTGATTTTAATTTGCTGGTTTGGCTATTTGCTGCCTTTTAAAATTTTTCGTGACTTTTTTAAAATTCTGAGTTCTGAGTTCAGGCTCTCAATAACTGCATTTGGTACTCTTTCTAATCCATTACTTCTCCCCCCGACCCCAACCCCCAAAGTATGTTCTTTTATTACAGTTTCAGTTTCTTCTTTTAGGTCTCTAACCATTTTAAGCACATTACTGTCAGATACTGTGTTACCTGAAGTCCTCAGGGTCTGATTCTGCCATCACCCACATCTCTCACAGATGACCTACTGCTTAATGCCAGCTCATCCTTTGCTTCTTTCTCTCTCACGCCCCGTTTGTGGTCCATCAACCTTCCAAGTATCTAGAATTCTCTATTCCAGAAACAGTGCCCTACCCCGGTTCAGGCTGTCTTCGTCTCGTACCTGCGTCACCTCTGAGTTGGCCCCCTGCTTCCCCACTGCCGCCCCGGACGTGTCCAGTGCAGTGGTTAGAATGCTTCTGTTCAAGCAGATGCCGGCCAGGCCGCTGTGTTGCTGAGACCCTTCACAGTAGTGATTTTCCTGCCTTGTGTGGAGCTGTAAGCTGTGAGCTTACAGCGAGCTAAGAAACCTAGGTTCTGTTACGTTGTATCACCTCTTACCTTGCCCCCAGCTCCTTGTCTCCCTCCTGTGCTCTGTGCCAGCCGCATGGGGCTCCTGGCTTTTCTGGATGTACCACACTCGCCCTGCTGCCACAGGCCCTTTGCTCTTGCCACTCCCGCTGCCCGGGTCTTCTTTCCTGGGCCTCTGAAAGGCTGGCTGTTCCTCATCCTTCCGAGTTTACGCAGAGGCCGCCTTCCCAGCGAGGCCTTCTCTGACCACTCTGCTGCTTTCTCCTCCTCCCCCAACTTGATGGCCGCCTCCCCTGGCTGCTTCTCCCCAGCTCTGACTGACATCTGACACACTGTACCCCAAACAAGTTTATCCTGTGTATGGGCTTTTCTTCACTGTAACTTCTGTAAACTTGTGAAGATTTTCATTTGTTTTGTTTCCTAGGACTCCCCCATTGTATTCTTTGAATGAATGAACGAATGCTTTTTATTCTCTCCTGATGTGCTCGGACCTGATGAAGTGGTGTCTACAATTTGTCCTCTGTCCTCACGTGGCCTGTCCCTCTATGGGGACCGAGTGCCACCCTTGCTCACCAGCAGGGCTGTGCCTGGGGCCGGGGTGGGTCTCATAACTGTCTGCGTGGGGACTCATGTAGTAAGAACACTGTTAGCTGAGTAGAAGGGTCACCACCAGCCTGTTCTAATTTGAATGACCGTTGGTGGCCTCAGGTTTTGACAGCAGGTGGCCCGCCCCAAGAGTGGTCGGTGCTGGGGGCGCCCCGGTGTCTGAGCTGCCCCCTCGGTCTTCTCACTGGTCTGAGTGTGGCAGACACTAACTTTCAGGCTTCATGTTTGGAGTTTTTGGTTAATATATAATTTTGTTGCACTAAGTATTTTTTTCTTCTTTATTGAATTTATTGGGTGGCACCGGTTAATAATTATATAGGTTTCAGGTGCACAAATTGACAACAGGTGATTGGTACCCTGTGCTGTGTGTTCAACACCCCAAGTCTCCGTCTATCACCCTTTACCCCCCGCCCCTGCCATACCTGCCTCACCTCCCCCCACCCTCTGAACACAGTCTTGGAGTTGCACGGAGTTGGGTTGTCACTGGTCCCGGCTGCGCGTGGGGGTGCTCCTGTCTAAAGCCCCGTCCCTGGGGCAGGTCCGATTCCCAGGGTGTTGGGCACCCACACCCCGAGCCCTGGCAGGCGGTGTGCCAGGTTCTCAGTGAGGGTACAGTGGGACCTGACCACAGCGCTCTGCTCCCCGCAG
Source organism: Desmodus rotundus (assembly GCF_022682495.2). NCBI lineage: Eukaryota > Metazoa > Chordata > Mammalia > Chiroptera > Phyllostomidae > Desmodus > Desmodus rotundus. The sequence continues at coordinate 98,289,273 of NC_071397.1, forward strand.
GGACGCGGCCGGCAACAGCTTCGACCTCTCGTCCCTGTCACGCTACAGTGACAACTGGGAAGCAGTCACCAGCACAGGGGCCACCGAGCACTACCTCATCAACGTTTGCAAGTCTCTGGCTCCGCAGCCGGGCTCGGGTGAGAGGACTCTCGGTGGGCTGGCAGCTTGTGGTGTTTACGGGGAAATGAGCTGGTGCGGGCTTTTTTGAAGGTGCATTCCTCTCTGTGAAAAGGGACTGGTTTGGCTGAGGAGCAGCAGGAGGACTTATTTCAGGGGCTTAACTACCGACCCCTGGTGGAGTCCAGGATAAGTCTGTGCTGAAGGCTCTGCTGGGAACATTGTAACCTTTTCCAGCCTGCAGAGGTAGGGGTGGGGGTGGGCAGAAATAATCATGGGGGCACATGATTCTCAGCAGGACGGGAGCTAGGCGGATGTGACATGCAAACAGGTGTGGGCCTGCTGTTTTTATTGAGAGTGACATGGGTGGGTGGCCCTTTTACAATGCAGGAGCCAACCACCCCAGACCTTAGTGCTGGTGGCCAGGACAGGGGTCAGTGGCACACGTGGGACCAGGCGCCACCTGCAGGGACCATGGTGCTATCCACAGCCTCTTGAGTCCTGCAGATGAAACTTGTCCTGTGTTTGTGGGGTTTATGCGGCCCCGCCCACAGCTGGTGTGGCTCTACTCTGTAGGTCTGTCTTTCGCCTACAGAGAGTGGTTTTTATCCTCTGCGTGGTTTGAGGCTGTGGGTCCCCTTGCTCTGTGCTGGGCAGATTGGGGACACTGGGGTCTTAATCCACGGTGAAGCAGGACCAGTTCTTTCTCCAGGGCAGATGGCACAGACATTTTGGGGACTGGGAAAGCGGCAGAGTTCGTGGGGCCTTCTTGGTTAAAGCACGTGAATGTAGGACATTTAAAGTGCCTCTCGGGCTTCATCTGAGTATTTTAGCTCCATTGCTCTTGGGTTCAGAAGTAATTCGGCCTGGTACACCTCGGATTCTCCCGCATCCCCTGCCTGTCCCCATCCATCTCTGGTCACATGGTGTTTGGGTGCGTGGGAACCCATGGCGTCACTGTCATCTGATCGATGTAAAAGAAGCGTGTTTCAGAGGAGCTGCTGGAATCAAATATGCAGTGTGCCCGACATCCCCTGCCAGACAGAGGTAAATTCTAGACTGGAAGGCGGCCGAAGGCAACTCACCGTGTCTCCCGTGGCAGAGCCGTGCCCTCCGGAAGCGGCCGCGTGTCTGCAGACTGGCTCCAAGCCCGTGAGCCTGGGCAGGGTGAGTGATGGCCCTCAGTGGATCGACGGCGTCATCGTACTGAAGTATGTCGACGGCAGCTCGTGTCCGGACCGGATTAGGAAAAAGTCGACCACCATCCGCTTCACCTGCAGTGAGAGCCAAGTCGTAAGTGACACAGCCTCCTCAGCCCCGGGGCTGCAGCTGCAGGGACAGTCGGGATCGAAGGGTCAGTGAGCCCGGCCTCTTCCCTTGGGATGTGAGTCGAGGGACTCAGGGGCCGCAGGGTGCCAGTGGGTGAGAGGGCAGTGTCGCGTTGGCCCTGGAGTCCCGGAGCACCTTTCTGCTCCAGCTCCTGGCACGCTGGACCTGGTGCTTCCACTGTGACTGCAGAATCTGTTGGTTCTGGTTCGGGTTTGACTCAGCTCCCCAAAGACTGTGCAGACTCAGCTCCCCAAAGACTGTGCAGAAAAGCGACGCTTGACACTGTGCCCTTGGTCCTCACGGCGGAGCAGTGTGCCCTGCCTTTCCTGCCCGGCCGGTGTGCAGGTCAGAGAGGAGGGGCCAGGTTCCGGGCGGGCACGGCCAGTGCGTGGTGGCCAGGCTGACCCTGTCTCCGGGCCCTGTGATTCCTGGCCCAGACGGTCGGTCTGGGCAGCTCCGTGGTTGAAGGTTTCTTAGGACTGCTGTTCACCACGGTGGCATCTGCACAGGGTAGTAAGGAGAACCCAGGTGCTCTGTGTAAGAGGAGGGTTGCAGCTTGCTTGGGAACAGGGTCAAGCTGGACCAGCCCTGTCCGTGTCAGGGCAGAGCGCCCGCTCTGTCCAGCTGTGTGGTGGGAGGAGTGGGGATTAGGGATGCTCGGGGACCAGGGCCAGCCCTCTGGATGGGAGAGGCAGCGGAGGTTCCTCTCTTCTGCAGAGGCTTAGCCGGGACTGGTGGGCCCCTGGGGTCTGGATAGACCTTTGATTCTGTCGTGGAGCTGAGGGGCTCATGGTAGAGAAGGAAGGAGCTGACCGACCCGTGGAGGGACTGTGACAGGGGACTGTGAGGGGCTCTGTGTGTAGCTGGACCAGCGTGGCCTCCCCAGTGGGTGTGACTGCTGAGTGGACGTAAGCAGGCCTGTGGCGGACGAGAAGCGTGGGAGATACACGGAGCAAGTCTCGGCTGGTGCGGTGGAGGGGTTCGCAGGATTAATGGCGGGCCTTTTTGTTTTGTCTGTAACAGCAGATTTTGGTTCATTTTTCTTTCAGATTGTTATCACTCATCTGCTCATTTGTGACTCACAGTAGCCCTCTTGAGTGTCCTTGTCCACTCGGCTCCCAGCCCTGTCCTGTGCGGCAACTGTCCAAGGAGTGGGAGGAGGATTTATTTCAGGGCTTAATGACCGGCCCTTGGTGGGGTCTAGGAAAAATCCCTGCTGAAGCCTCTGCTGGGAACATTGTAACCTTTTCCAGCCTGAGGAGGTGGGGTGGGGTGGGCAGAAATAATCATGGTGGCACATGATTCTCAGCAGGACGGGAGCTAGGCGGATGTGACATGCAAACAGGTGTGGGCCTGCTGTGTTTATTGAGAGTGACATGGGTGGGTGGCCCTTCTACAATGCAGGAGCCGACCGCCCCAAACCTTAGTGCTGGTGGCCAGGACAGGGGTCAGTGGCACACGTGGGACCAGGCGCCACCTGCAGGGACCATGGTGCCATCCACAGCCTCTTGAGTCCTGCAGATGAAACTTGTCCTGTGTTTGTGGGGTTTATGCGGCCCCGCCCACAGCTGGTGTGGCTCTACTCTGTAGGTCTGTCTTTTGCCTACAGAGAGTGGTTTTCATCCTCTGCGTGGTTTGAGGCCGTGGGCCCCCTTCCCCTTGCTCTGTGCTGGGCAGATTGGGAACACTGGGGTCTTAATCCATGATGAAACAGGACCAGTTCTTTCTCCAGGGCAGATGGCACAGACATTTTGGGGACTGGGAGAGCGGCAGAGTTTGTGGGGCCTTCTCGGTCCCCTAGGTGGAGTTCCTGCTCTGGGTGCATCTCAGTCCCTCTGTGTGTGGAGCCCCCGGCGGTGTCTCAGGCGCAAATCCCGATCCCTTGCTTTTTCCAAACCTGCCCCCTTTCTGAGATGTCGGGACAGAAGTCTCGTCCTTGGGGATATCTCGTCCTTGGGGTGTGCTGGCCCCGTCTGAGGCAGGGCACTGATGGCGAGCACCCCGCACGGCCCGCCAGCGACCTCTGTCCTTGGCCCTAGAACTCCCGGCCCATGCTCGTCAGCGCGGTGGAGAGCTGCGAGTACACCTTCGCCTGGCCCACCGTAGCCGCCTGCCCTGTGAGGAGCAACGTGCATGGTGACTGCCAGGTCACCAACCCTGCCACAGGTGAGACGCCGCCCGTCACCGACACTGTCCCTGGGGGGAGGGACCCTGCCCGCCACGAGCCCTGCACGGGTGGGGCCCAGAGTGCAGCTGGGCAGCAGCGTCTGGCCTGTGAGTGCGTTCAGCCTCTTCTCTGGGACCTGTCCTCTCTGCTGCCTCGACGCGCTCCTTGGAGAGACTAGTCGTCTCCCTGAGAGCGTGCTCCCTGGGACTCCTGGGTCCACAGGCGCTGTCACACCAGCCCTGGGCTCCCAGAGCTGGTTACAGCCAGCCTCCCTGGTATCTGCCAGGTCAGCCAGGGGCACCTCCACGGAGCCTCTGTGCTGGGGACCTGAGCGATGCAGGTGGCAGTTTGCAGGCTGACGGAGCGGCCCTGGGCCCTCCTGTGTCCCCCAGAACCCCTGTGGCTGCTGGGGCCCAACTCCAGGAGCAGCAGGGTGCGATGAGCTGCTGTCTCTGGGGAAAGATGGGCCGTTTCACCAGTCGGGGCACTGGGGGCCTTGCGACACAGGCCGGCTGGTCAGGAGCATTTTTCTAGGGCTGTGTCCACAAGTGGTCCAGGGTCTCGTGGTGAGAAGTCAGATATTCCGTCAGCTGGTGTGATCCCCAGATGTGAATGCTGGTGATGGGTCCCCCACGTCTCAGCCCCCTGGCATCACCGGGTCCCGTCCCCTTGCAGGACACCTGTTCGATCTGAACTCTCTAAGTGGCAGCACCGGACACACAGCCGCTTACAGCGAGAAGGGGCTCGTCTACATCAGCATCTGCGGGGAGAATGAGAACTGCGCCCCCGGCGTGGGTGAGTGTGCGGCCTCCTGCCGCCTGTCTCTCGTCCCCGAGGTCGTCTCTGTGTCCCTGTAGCCAGAGTGCCGAGGTGACACCGAGATCGCACGCCGTCCCTCTAGCGGCGGGCAGCTCATGGGGGAAGGGGGGGTGCATGGCCACGGGATGAAGGAGCAGACGCACAGCGCCTGTCAGACTGCGTTGGACCCTCAGAGTTACGAGTGTCAGCTGTGGGTTTGTGGGAAGTTCTAGAGAACCAGTCACTGGAATCCACGGTCGTGTGTCTCTTCCTTCCACCCCCTCCCGGCACAGGGGCCTGCTTCGGGCAGACCAGGATCAGTGTGGGCAGGGCAAGCAAGAGGCTCACCTACGTGGACCAGGTCTTGAGGCTGGTGTACGAGGAAGGGTCCCTTTGTCCTTCCAAATCCGGCCTGAGGTACAAGAGCGTCATCAACTTTGTGTGCCGGCCTGAGGCCGGGCCCACCAACAGGCCCATGCTCATCTCCCTGGACAAGCAGACGTGCACGCTCTTCTTCTCCTGGCACACGCCCCTGGCCTGCGAGCAGGAGGTGAGTGGGGGGCTGGGCCCACGCAGCATCTGAGAAATGCCTGGGTGTCAACTCCGGGTTTACTGCGGGTCACTAGGCGCCCCCCCCCCCCGCCCCCGCAGATGCCCAGTGTCTCACCCACTCCTGATGGTGGTCATCGGATCCGAGCGTTCAGTGTCATGTACCTGAGCATTCGGGGACATGAGTCCACCCTTTGTCCTTTTTTCTGTGGTGGTTGCTCAGCTTTGACGTTCTCGTGGGTCGTGGTGATTAGGAATGTCCCCTGCGGACTCCACGAGGTGTCTCCTCTTTGACAGCCGGAGTGCTCTGTGAAGAACGGCAGCTCCATCATCGACTTGTCTCCCCTCATCCACCGCACGGGGGGGTACGAGGCGTACGATGAGAGCGAGGACGATTCCACCGACACCAACCCCGACTTCTACATCAACATCTGCCAGCCGCTGAACCCCATGCACGGGGTGCCGTGTCCCGCCGGGGCCGCTGTGTGCAAGGTGCCCGTGGACGGAGCCCCCATAGTAAGTGAGGGACGTCTGAGGGTGGAAACCCTGTTTGCAAGATTTTTAGCAATGAGCCTGCACGTTGTGTTTCTTGCTTTCACCGGGGAGTGACTCAGGCAGAACGAGTGGACAAGGGGCCTGGGACTGGGATGTTCTGAGACCACGGGGAAGGGGGTGGAAGCTGTCAGCTGACAGGGGTGGCCAGGGGGTCTGTGTGCTGTGGGAGAGCACGTGAACACACGTGTGTGGGGAGACTCCTGCGTTGCATTAGCGGGCTCAAGGTGGACCCCGATGGAGAAATTTGTATGTGAGTACAAGAAATCATTGGCAGAGCCTGATTTCCTTGAAATGCACATCTTGTGTCATTAAAAGGCTTGTGAAATGCAGGCACTTTCTTCAGTGAACGGGTGAGAGTTAAGGGCCCGAGCGCCTTGCTAACAGCTAAATACTCGGCCCTGAAAGCCGTGGTTTGTATACTAGCATTTATCAGTGGAGATTCGGGTGTTCACAAATGGTCTTCATGAGTTACATTCATGTTTTGTCAAATCCTTGGCCGGTTTTATTCCTTGCAGTGTATCTCAAAGGTGGTGTGTTTTGTGAGCCCTGTCCTGAGGTATGTAGATGTCCTTTCAAAAGATGGACACTAACCGGGCACTGTCAGGAGTGGGCAGGGAAGTGGGCCATGAGGTGACTATGGGGCCACAGCCACGCAGGAGACGACGGGCCTGGACAGGCCTGGGCTCAGTAGGAAGCACTTCCGTGTCCAGCTACCCGGTAGTGCAGGCTGGGGCCCAGGATGCGGGCCACCGTCTGAGCGGCTCTGTCTACTGGGTTTCATTGCCTGGCAACCCTTTTTCAGATTTTAATAACCAGCAGAGTCTCCGATCGGAGTGGCCGCTGCAGCGTCGTGGCCTGAACACGCCCTGAAGAGTGTCACACGCTCGCACTCAGTGCACACGCGTGTGCTGGCCCCGGCTGCTTGCCTCTCTGTCCTGTGTGCACCACCCCCCCGCACCCCCTGCTCCCCCGAAACCTGGGCTGAGCTGTGAGAGGGGACGGGGAGCAGGCCTTGCCCCCCTGGAAGGTGGAGGGAGACGGTCAGCGCGGGGCGCACGCGGGGTCCTGCCTCCCGCCGTCAGGCCACAGGAGAGCAGGCGGCATTCTCGGTGTGACTGCAGAGAGAAGTGCTGCAGCCTGGCACCTCTGGCCTCCCCGTGGGCAGAAAGAGAGCCGCTGTTACCAACCGCAGGTTGTATAACTGATTACCCCAGAGCTCTGGATTTTCTGTGCAGCGTCTGAACGTCAGGACCTGCCACGCGGGTTGCTCTTACACCAGTTTCCTTAGATGCTACTATTTTTAAGACGGACAAGGTGTGTTTTTGCAGTTTTGTGTTAACCTGAGGAACGATGAACTTCCTGAAACGGTGTGTGCGTTTTTCTTCGTCTAGGATATTGGCCGAGTCGCGGGCCCTCCGATCCTCAATCCCGTAGCGAATGAAGTTTACTTGAATTTCGAAAGCAGTACCCCTTGCCTAGCGGACAAACACTTCAACTACACCTCGCTGATCGCTTTCCACTGCAAGAGGGGCGTGAGCATGGTAAGTGTGCCGCGTGTGCACAGCTGGGAGCTGCAGCAGGCGTTAGCGAGCCCGTGCTGGAGCCTGCGGAGCCGCCCTAGACCCGAGGGCGCTGTCCTTGCAGAGGACAACTGCTGAATGACGTGGGCAGCGAGCAAGCCCACCCTGAGTTAACAGGGCGGGGTTTGCACAGGGGGGCCACTAAACTTAAAAACACACATGACCTGAGCGTGGGGCTGGTGTTCAACTTGGCCTACCACTGCGGGAAGCCATCGTAACTGTTTTTTTTACCTGTGACGTTGGTGGTTGATTCTTACTGGGACGTTGACGGCCTGCTGGCAGCTGTAATGACCTCAGATTCAGAAGTTGGCAAGTGAAAGGAGAGCCCCGGGATCAAACAGGTCCAACAGAGTCGTACACGGGACCTCAAGGAGGCCGTCGGCTTCTGTCCCACGTGCATCTCGTTCTAGAGTCTTCGTGTGCGCTTCCTCTTGACCCCCTGAGTGAATGAGAGATGAGCCAGGAGACAGCGGCCCCCTTTCTCTGTGACTCAGGACAGCTGGGGGACGGGCCTGTGCCCCCACCTGCTGCTCTGGCTGAGGGCTCCGCTCTGGGTGCCTGGCCCTGCACCCCCTGAGCTGTGCTCCTGAGATCCCTGAAGCCCGGAGCATTTCCCACCCTTGGACGGGACGGACTGAGGCTGCTGGTGGGCTGTGTGTCCCGCCTGCTGTGACTGTTGTGTGTGTTGCTGCAGGGGTGTTACTGTGCTAGGTGACAGGGCTCGTGCGTGGGTGTGGGTGTGTGATGTGACTACACACAGACAGGGGCGGATAAAAAAACCCCTTTACAGTTGTGAGTGCATGAAACAGCTTATCCTGTTATTTCTTGGTTATTGTATTATTTCCACACAAACAACCATAACCACGCTTCGGCTCACCCCGGTAGAGCCTGGTTCCCTTGCCCTAGGGGCTCAGGTAGCAGGCAGGGGGCCCCAGTCCGCTAACGTGTCCTGCACCTTCGGCAAGGTGAGGCTCTGAGGTCTGGGCCTGCAGGGGGCTTGTCAGGGGCCAGTGTGCTGGACGGGGTGGGAGGAGACCTGGCAGGCCTGGCAGGGAGGGACAGCAGGAGTTGGGTGGGGGAGTAGGCCTTCCCACAGAGATGCCCAAAGCACCTCAGGGCCATTGGGTGCGGCCCTGCATCCAGCTGCCGGGGATGGGCGATGGTGCTGCAGAGGGAGGGGAGCTGTGTGCAGCCAGCCCCGTTTGGCTCTGCCTGCGTGTGCCTGCGTGGGGGTGGGGGTGTCTCCCGAGGAGCACCAGGCCGTCCTCACCAGGAGGGAGACAGCGGGGCGCACACTGAATTTTGCTCATTGTCTGCGTGGCGGCGGTGGCAGCTCCTTGAGACAGATCGGTGCTTGCGTATTTTAGAGACAAGGGCTCTTGCACTGAATGCTTATTCCAGTTTTAGAAAGATTTTAAAGCTATGTTCTTCTCTGGTGGGTTTTATCTTTAGTGGAAACACTTTTTCCACTTGAGTTTCTAGGAAAAAAGATTCTCAGCAGTGACGAAAATAGAATTCCCGACTGATTGCCTCAGCTATGGCCGCGTCTGTGTCTGTGGCTGAGGTTGTGGCTGAGGCTGTGGCTGTGGCTGAGGGTGTGGCTGTGTCTGTGGCTGAGGCTGTGTCTGTGGCTGAGGCTGTGGCTGTATCTGTGGCTGAGGTTGTGGCTGAGGCTGTGTCTGTGGCTGAGACTGTGGCTGTGTCTGAGGCTGTGGCTCTGGCTGAGGCTGTGGCTCTGGCTGTGGCTGAGGAGGAAATTCGCGTGTGGACTTCAGCTGCCCTGCCTGGGCGAGGTCTGGCTGCGGGCGTCTCGCCCTTGTTGTAAACATCTCCGTGTCTGGCAGTGGTGGCGTGGGGGTGCCGCTCGTGAGCGTGTCGGAGCACTTGCTGCCCTCCTTCGCAACAGCAGGGTCGCAGCTTCACACACTTCTCTGTCACGATGTTTAAAGATCGCCCCCTTTCTTCGGGAGGTCACCCATGTACCTGGTGGCCTGTGGCTGCAGCCAGGACCCTTCTCCTGGGACAGGCAGGGACCCAGCCCCGCCGGCCTGTGTCTGCACTGCTTGCGGGGTTGGCGAGTGGGGGAGGGTGCCATGTCTGACCCACGCGGGGTGCCAAGGCCATTCTCGTCTCCCACACAGGGGACCCCCGAGCTGCTCAGGACCAGCGAGTGCGACTTTGTGTTCGAGTGGGAGACCCCACTTGTCTGCCCAGACGAGGTGAAGACCGATGGCTGCTCCCTGACGGACGAGCAGCTCTACTACAGCTTCAACCTGTCCAGCCTCTCCAAAAGCACCTTCAAGGTAGTCCTGCCGCCCGGCCTGGGGACCTCGGGGCGGGGGGGGACAGCGGCCTGGGCTTTCCGATGTCCGCTGTGTTTTAGCTAATGGGACATCGGTGACCCCTGAAGGCCGAGTGGCCACTGAGGCAGTGCCTGGAGGGTGGTGTACTTCACAGGGGGTCAGCCTGGAGGGTCCTGGGGGGGTGGCTAACCCGCCATAGCTGATGGTTGAGGTGCACCTCCTGGTTCAGAGATTTTAGTTCCTTAGGGCTGGGTGAGGATTAAGTGACCCTGTGAGGTCGCCTGGGGACCCTTCGTATCACAGGTGAGGACCAGGGGGTGGCTCAGGATGCACTGGTGACCACGCCCCCAGAGGGCAAAGCCAGCCTCCTGCAGCCAGCAGAGGCCACCTGGAGTTAGTCCCCTTGGGGTTCAGCCTGGTGTAAGAGGAAGAGCAGCTATTTTGCCAACCACAGCAGCAACGGTGGAGGGGGCTCGGGGCCCGTCTCGCTCCCAGCCTGCGTGTCCTGGACTGTTGGTTGTGTCGACGAGACGGGCCCCCTCGGGTTGCTGGTGGTTGAGGGAATCCTAGGCCTCTGGGCCTGCGACCTGGACGTGACCGAGTTCTGTGGCCGTGGCCTTCGGCCGGGGTTGGCAGCTGGTGAGCAGTGAGCTCGCAACTGCGTGCCCTGCGTGCTGTGACAGAGACCTTGCCTGTCATGGGCCCTGCCGACAGGTGTGCAGCAGGTGTGAGCCTGCGAGGGCAGGGCTGGCGAGCGAGGCAAGGTGTGCAGTTAATCATGGAGCACCCGAGCTGTGCTCATTACGTCAGTCCTCCCCACACCCAGGTTTCAGGTGGGGACGGGGCTTCAGGAAGGGGGCGAGTGAGAAGCCTGAGGCCTCACAGCTGCTCCTGCCCCAGGCCCAGCTGCAGAGGATGGCTCTGTGTGTGCTGCCACGGGAGGGGTGGGGCCTGGGGTGGAGGGAGGTGTGGCTCCTTTCGGTGGCTGGAGGGAGGGGTCCAGAGAGCGGCACGAGGCCAGCACTGGAGGAGGTGCGCCCTGACTCACAGCTCGCAGGCGCAGCCCTGCTTTCCCGCATACACCATGGCGACCCTCCGCCTGGAGACTCATTCACCAGCACACGTGGTGTCGTCTGTCCAGGTGACTCGAGACTCGCGCACCTACAGCGTGGGGGTGTGCACGGCAGCCGCGGGCCTGGACGAAGGGGGCTGCAAGGACGGCGGCGTCTGCCTGCTCTCCGGGAGCAAGGGGGTGTCTTTCGGACGGCTGGCATCAATGAGACTGGATTACAGGCACCAGGACGAAGCCGTCATTTTAAGTTACGCCAACGGAGACAGTTGCCCTCCAGGTAACACTTGGCAGTGATTGGCAGTTAACGTGACATTTGACCTGGCAGCGGGGGAAACCGAGGAGCGAAGCTGCAGGCCCCGTCTGTGCCGAGACCATGGACTGGGACCACAGGGACGTTAGTCCCGATGGCCCCGGGAGTGAGGGCTTAGGCCTGGAAACTCGCTCTGGTCTCTGTGGAGCAGGCCTGCTGGTCCTGAAGGTGCTCTGGGGGGACCCTTGCGGTAGGAGGTTCTCGACAGGGCAGCGTGGGTCATGCCCGTGTCCTCTTTCCAGAAACCGAGGAGGGTGACCCCTGCGTGTTCCCCTTCATCTTCAACGGGAAGAGCTACGACCAGTGTGTGGTGGAGAACAGGGTGAGGCTGTGGTGCGCGACGACCGCGGACTACGACCGCGACCACGAGTGGGGGTTTTGCCGACAGTGTAAGTAGCAGAGCTGCGTCCGGCACGGGGGGTGCAGCTGGTGGCACGCCCTCGGGGTAAGCTCAGACCTTTGTGGCTCTCTGAGCTAGTGGCAGTGACTCTGTGACATGTAACTTTCCCGCTCGTCTGGGCTGTTTTCCATAGTGAAGGGACGTGTTTAATTGTCCGTGGGGTGGTGTTGCGTAGCCACACGGGCAGACCACAGTGGGGTTAGTGGGCACGGGTGGGGCAGTCAGCTGGGCGCACTCGCTAGCTCGAGAGCCCTGTGTACCCATCGGTTCTCTTCCCTGGTGGCTCAGACCCCTGCCTCGGGGTTCTCTTCCCTGGTGGCTCAGACCCCTGCCTCGGCAGGTGACTGCTTATCACGGGCCTGCAGGGTGGCGCATGAATGTCAGGAATGGCGGAGGGCTCCTCCACCGCCTTTCTGCTCCATGGCAGGCCTGGGCCAGGGGCGTCACGGTGACCAGGCTTGGCGTCCCTATTCCTGCGGTGTTCACACCCCAGTGACGTGAGAGAATCCCACTAATGTGTGTGACGTGAACCGATGTGAATTCCCAAGGAAAGCAAGATGGGATAAAGGCGTTAGAAAGTATTTAATTCCCGTACCCGGTCAGGAAACAGAACGATACGTAGTGAGGAGTCACAAGTGTTGAACTCGCTGTAGTTTCGTTCTGAGGCTTGTGGTGGAAGGACTCTCTTCTCCGGGTCCGTTGCATTCAGACGTTTTCCGGTCATTGCGAGGCTCTCACTGTTAACTTGGCTTTTCTTATTTTTTTAAAGTCTCTGGTGTGTTAATCACATTCAAGTGCCTGTCCTTGGGGAGTTGAGCTAGTGCTGCGGGGTGTTGGGAGGGACAGAAAGAGATGCCCGGTCTGGGTCTGTTTATGGGCGTGAAACAGTGAGGCCCGGCTGGCACAGCGTGGGGCGGCCAGGGTGGAGGTGGAGCACGGTGGGGGACATGGGCTGCGTGTGTCTGACTGTCCCCCGCTGCCCCCCAGCGAACAGCCACCGGACATCTGCCATCGTCTTTAAGTGTGACGAGGATGCTGACATTGGCCGGCCCCAGGTGTTCAGCGAAACTCGGGGGTGCGAGGTGACATTTGAGTGGAAAACGAAAGTTGTCTGCCCTCCGAAGAAGATGGAGTGCAAGTTCATCCAGAAGCACAAAACCTACGACCTACGGCTGCTGTCCTCTCTCACCGGGTCCTGGTTCTTCGTCCACCAAGGGGCCTCGTGAGTACCTTCCCCACTTGCCAGCAGAGGCCTGCTCTCCGGGAGTGCAGTCAGGGACGCGCACTGGGCCCCTCCAGGCCCTCCGGCAGGATGGCCTTGTAAATCTGAAGCCCAGGTGGCCTGGGTGCTCCTGTGCCCCCGGCAGCGGCCCGGGGGTGTCAGGTGTGGGTTGGAAGGCAGAGGCCCGGCCCAGCGAGGTTCACTCTGACTCGTGTTGGCGGGGGGGGCATCCGTGATGAGCTCCTGGATGTGAGTTCACTTTCTCAGCCCTTCAGCCCTTGGGTTCTGCCCGAGGTTCCTTATTTGTGCCAACGGCTCCAGGTGTAGGGTGCTGCTCTCTGCCAGGCGCTCTTAATCCTTAAGTGTTCGCCTCAGGGGGGCATGGACTTGGAGGGCTCGTCACCTTTCAGGTGAACGGTGCACCAGGATTTGAGCCACTTCCTGTCCCAACTCAAAGCCCTTCCCATCTCAGGGTTCACCCCGGGTGCCGGGTGGGCGCGCCCTGCCCCTTCTTCAGGAGGGGACGCACTGTGCTGTCTGCACTTGAAAAGCCGCTTGCGTGCTGCTTCCAGACGGGCTGCGGGCTCCTAGGTTGTCAGGATGGCGGCTTTTTCTGAGGGGACGGGAAGAGCTACTGCTCGGAGGGGTCAGGGCCGAGGCTGAGCCCCGGTCCTTGTGCTCTGTGTCACCCTGCAGGTACTACATCAACTTGTGCCAGAGAGTGTACAAGGGGCCGCTGGACTGCTCCGACAGAGCCAGCGTCTGCAGGAAGAGCGAGTCGGGCGACGTGCAGGTGCTGGGGCTGGTCCACACGCAGAAGCTGGACGTCGAAGGTGAGGCCCGGGCCCTGGGCGCATGACCAGCTGCAGGCGCTGCTGCGTCTGAGTGGGGGCTGAGGTGTTCTCGAGTGACCCGGACGGGCCGCACGGACTTCACCCTGGGGTGAAGCCTCCAGGGACTGTTCCCATGACGGTGCCCCAGGCTGCGCGGCTGCCCCTGGAGCTTTAAGGGCTGAGAGGCCAGATCCGGGCGCGGGGGTCCAGGAGGAAGGCAGGGAGTGCAGGCCCCCCTGAATTCCTGCTCCAGCAGAGGGTCGAGTGGCTGAGTGTGCAGGTGCGTGTGCAAGTGTGTGTTTGGGAGAGCCAGTTACATAGTTTGGGGAATAATAGTGAAGCTCTTTAACAGCATTCACAGAAAATTCCTGTCTCGTAGTTGGTGTTGAGTGCGAGTTTCCACCTCACGTCATGTAAAGCAGGCAGGCAGGGCTTTCGCAGTTCAGGGACAGCTGGGGAGGGTCGGGGGACCAGTAAGGAGGACACGCTCCCCTTTGCCTGCCAGACTGCACTGGGGCCCTCGAGCTGTCCCCATCAAACCATAGGTGTGGGACTAGGCTCGCAGCAGTTGACCCGGAGAAGGGCGGTTCTGAGGGCGCCGTTGCCCCTCTCGAGGAGAATCATGCCGGACTCTGCAGGTTGCGGGAGAGTTGCCCCACAGGCAGGGGTCCTGGACCACTCTGCCCATGATCCAGCCCCCCAGGGAGTTTCAGTTACTGCTGCTGTGTCGGCTGCTCACAGGGCTCGGGCAGAGGGCAGCTTTCCCTGCAACCTCGTGCTTGTGTGTGGCTAGTGGACAGTCTCCTGCACCTCCCACGGGTCCCTGAGGGAGACGAGGCTGTTGATGGCTTCATGGAAGGTGGAGCTCACAGTAATCTCCTGGTGCCTGGCACACCCTCTAAGGACACCCTCAGCGACCCACCCCCGTTCATTTAGGGGTGTGGGTGTGCAGAGACGGTCTCTCTGTCCCAGGACCCAACCTGTATTGAAAGCAGTGCTTTAAGTGTGTGTGACCCTCACAGCTTCACAGGGCAGGGGTGGGGTCCCCTTCACAGGTTGGGCAGCTGAGGCTTTGGGGGCGGAGTGGATGTCCATCCGGGGGCATCTGCATTAAGGCTGACACTTGTTTGGTACTCCAGCCATTTAAGATTTTCTCTTTAAGGCAGTGGATCGTGAACGGAATTTGCACAGAAGCCCAGTGTTTAAAACAAGTTCAGCAGGGGCGGCTTTGGATTTGGGTGGGGCTGAGGGCCTGGGCGTCACTGGCCCTGCCATACGGTTTAGTACCAGGTGGCCAGGGCTCCTGGAGAGCCCTGGGGAAGCTGGAACCGCTGCCTATACTGTCTTCTCCATACCCTCTGCCTCTGGCATGCGTGTGGGAGAGTCAGCTGGGGGTGTGTCCTGAGGACCCTGCCCTGGGCCCCAGAGCCACTACCTGTCCACAGAGCCGGGGTCGCAGGCCACCTGCAGGACAACCCCAGCAGCCACTTGCAGCAGCTCGGCCCCAGCACAGGGGTAAAAGTGCTTCCCACTTTTCTCTTAGACCCTGCAGGGGCGGCGTCTCAGCCATTTCTGTGACTGGGTTATTTTCAGGAGCAGAAAGAGCTCACTGTGCAGCCGGAAGTCCCAAGAAAACCAGTCGTGCTATCCCTGGCTCCTCTCTCTGTAGGGCGGAGGTCGAGCACCTGCCCTGCCACAGGGAGGCCCCCGTGAGGGGGGGTGTCAGGAAGGCACCTGGAATGACACAGGAATTGTGCAGAACGTACGGTGGAGAGGGCTGCTGCTGAGGTCCCGCTCCGCGCACTCATTGTGCCGGCACTTTCCGGGCGCCTCGGCGGCCTGCAGGTCTGGGCAGCATCCTGGTCACACACGTGCGGATACTGAGGCTTGGGAGGCTGTGACTCGGGCCATGAAACTGGGGGACAGGAGGTTGGATTTGAGCCAGGGTGTCCTGCTCTGCCAGCTGCGGGTGGCCTGGGTGATACGTTTTCAGAGCCAAACATCTCTGCTGCCCTGGCTGACTTCTGACGTTGAAGGTTTTTATAACACACTGGAGGTAACGTCCCTTCAACTGTTTGTGTTCCAGATGACAAGATCATTGTGACGTATTCTAAAGGTGACCCGTGCGGTAAAAACAAGACTGCATCCAGTGTCATAGAGCTGACCTGTGCCCAGACGGTGGGCAGGCCTGCCTTCAAGAGGTGAGGGGGCCAAGAAGGGTGACGGGGAAGCAGGGAGAGGGTGTTGGTGGTCAGGACAGGGAGGGGCAGGCGCTGAGACTTCTGGGTGGGGGTGGGGCGGGGCAGGGCTGCTCCCCGGAGGAACCCCTGTTTCCAGACTAACATAGCCATGTAAAGCAGCATTTAACTGGCCTCTGTGTTTGAAAGTTGTGGAACCAAAAGGGCACTGATAGGGGTGGCCAAGGCTAGTGTTTGAGTGGCCTGTCTGGGACCCATGGTGGGCAGGTGGAGCTGGCACCTGGGGTGCTCTTGGCATCTACTAGAATGTTCCAGGCAGTTCTGCATCTGGTGTGAGGGTGAGTTTGGCCACCAGGTGGAGCATGTGGGCCCCTCTTTGTGAAAGGCTGGATTCCTTCTAGAGCTGGGCTGGAAAAAGGGAGGAGCACCCAGGAATTGTCCACGGGCTTCCTCAATTTGTGAGACGAAAACGCTTGTCAAATAAAAATTCAAAAATATAGGAGCACATTTTTTTCTAGCTTTTAGATGTCGCACAGTTTCCAAGTTTAAAAAGTTGCGTTAAACTCTCACCTGTGTCTTCGCCTTGCTGAGGGAGGAAAGGGAATGAATAGGCATCCCAGCCCTTCACAGGGAGGGCAGGGAAGGGAAGCCCCTGTGGATGGTTGGCTGGAGCCCCGAAAGCCAGGGAGCAGCCTCAGGAACAGTGCGGCAGTCGCCTGGCGAAGCCTCGCACAGCCGCGTCCGCTGGCCGTGACCGTGCCCTGCGTCTCCTTCCAGGTTTGACAGGGACAGCTGCACGTACTACTTCAGCTGGGACTCGCGGGCCGCCTGCGCCGTGAAGCCGCAGGAGGTGCAGATGGTGAATGGGACCGTCACCAACCCTGTCAACGGCAAGAGCGCCAACCTCGGAGACATCTATTTTAAGTACGCGAAGCGTTTTCCTTGGAGCCCTGCAGTGGGTTCCACTTCAGCCGGCAGCTCGGGTCTCGCCCTGGCGGGGAGCTGGGAGGAACAGGCTGTGTGCCTTAGTTACCGTTTCTAGTTTTGCTTCAACCGAGGAAAAGCATTGCTCGGCAGTTGAGTTTTAACACCAAAGATGGTGAATTCTCTTGAGTGTAAAAATAAAGTTACCCCTCCCTCTCACATTGTGATAAGCCCAGGGGTCGAAGCCAAAACCTCCTGAAACTGCTCTTGATTGGGCGTCTGCAGGCTCATCAGCTTCTGCAAAACTGATCAGTTTCTTGGCACTGTCACTGGGGCAGTTCTTGGGGTTGGGTGGCCGAGGGGACCGGCGTGCCTGGGGCCGGGTGAAGTGTGTGGGCTGCTGGACAGTTCAGGGAAGGCTCCTTGCTTGTGAGACAGCGGGGACAGAGGCTGGCACTTGCCGGAGTGTCCGCAGGCTCACGGATATGCCGCCCAGGCTGGGAGAACGGGTGCGCCCTGTGGCCCCGCACTCGCTCCCAGGACTTGGGGGCTGTAGCAGACGGCTTGCTTAGAGGACTGCCAGAGTCACTGCCATCTCTCCTGTCTCTTCAGGCTGTTCAGTGCCTCTGGGGACATTAGAGCCAACGGGGACAAGTACCTGTACGAAATCCAGCTTTCTTCCATCACAAACTCCCAAAACCCGGCTTGCACCGGGGCCAACATTTGCCAGATTAAACCCAACGATCAGCACTTCAGTAGGAAAGTTGGGACTTCCGATAAAACCAAATACTACATTCAAGGTAATTGCTTCTTCTCATTGTCTGTCGTTCCATATTTAACGTCCTCAAAAAAAGGTCTTTAAAATGTCCATGAAGTAGCCCCCTTCGTTGAAATCTCAGATGCAGTTTAAAGCAAAAGCCCTGGTCTGATTCTTGCTCTACGTGCCCCCTGTCCGGACGGATTGGGCGGCCTGGGCCCCAGGGCTCCCCTCCCGGCACAGCTCTTCTCACACGCCCGACTCCCTGGCCCTCGGCTGTGGCTGACTGGGGACACTGAGCCGCCTGCAGCGTGTGGAAGGGGCTGAATCCACCAAGGCCCCCTCACTCCTGACACCGCTGCCAGTGTGCGGGGCTCCCATCCCCACCCTCAGGTTCCGTGATTCACTAGAAGGACTTGGAGGACTCCCTGAGAGCAGTTACAGTTTGTTTATTCCAGGGGAAGGGTAGCGATTAAGACCAGCCCAGGGAAGAGGCTCGTGGGACAGGTTCAGGAGGGAGCCACGCTCTCTGTTCTCTCCCTGGGGGATCCAAGTGTGGTACCAGGCACCGAGGGTCACTGGCCAGGGCAGCTCCCTGCCCTTGGGTGCCGGGGCTTTTATGGGGGCTCCACTGGGTAGGGTTGGTGGGTTGGCTGTTTTGGTTGGGTTGATCGCTAGTTGGTTGATTGGCTGGCTGGTTGGTTGGTTGATTGGTTGATTGGCTGACAGATGGTTGATTGGCTGACGGTTGATTGGCTGGTGGTTGGTTGGTTGATTAGCTGATGGTTGGTTGATTGGCTGGTTGATTAGCTAGCTGATTAGTTGACTGGCTGGCTGGTTGATTGGCTGATAGTTGGTTGATTGGCTGGCTGGCTGGTTGGTTGGTTGATTGGCTGACAGTTGGTTGATTAGCTGGCTGGTTGATTGACTGGTTAGCTGGCTGGTTGGCTGGTTGCTCACTTGGTTGATCTCAGTCTCCAGGTACACTTGTACCTTGTGGCCAGCTGTCCCTCCAAACCGTATTATTAGCCGAGGACGAAAGCCAGACTTCTTTCAGGGCAGGGTTCAAGTTTTCCTTGCACACTGACGTAAGGCAGGGGCTCCACAGTGCGTGTCCAGTGGCCTGTGAAGAAGAGTGCCCAGGCGGTGTTTGATGCGGGGCCTTTACACCTGACTTAAAGTCCACACAGAATTCTCAGAGCCTGGGAAGAGACAGACTCAGCCTGGGTTGGAACAGAGGTGGTAGCGCCACTGTGGCTGTGTCACCTTCCTTCCTGGCAGATGGTGACCTGGACGTGGTCTTCACCTCGTCCTCCAAGTGTGGAAAAGACAAGACCAAAACCGTCTCTTCCACCATCTTCTTCCACTGTGACCCTTTGGTGGAGGACGGGATCCCCGAGTTCAGCCACGAGACTGCCGACT
Source organism: Desmodus rotundus (assembly GCF_022682495.2). NCBI lineage: Eukaryota > Metazoa > Chordata > Mammalia > Chiroptera > Phyllostomidae > Desmodus > Desmodus rotundus. The sequence continues at coordinate 98,307,809 of NC_071397.1, forward strand.
GCCAGTACCTTTTCTCCTGGTACACCTCTGCTGTGTGTCCTCTGGGGTGAGTGCCGTGTCCCGGCGTTGGCGGGGCTCGCTGTCGGTCACTTTCCTCTTTGGATGGACACTTACCAACCGTACCCCCACCTCCTCTCTGTGTGTGTCTGCTGCCCAGTGTTTTACTGTGGAACACACTCAGACACGAGCAAAACCCAGAGCAGAGATGGAGGTAAACCCCGCACAGCGAGCACCCAGTGTCAGTCATCGTCCACAGCGTGTCCTTGGTCCACGCGTACCACCACCCCTGCCACTCCCGGCTTGGAGTGCCTCTTTCTTTTCTCCTGTCTTCCTCCCGTCAAGTGTGTCCCTTCGGTGGCCCCAGGGTGGGGGCAGGGCTTTGCTCCCAGCAAATCTTTTATTTGTGTCCCAGTACAATTTATTATGTGGGAAACATCACTTAACTCAAGGGACCGTTTCTTGTTCTCCATCAGTCATTTTCCTAACTGTTCAATGCCAGGGAATCGCATTGCTCTTCTCACACGTGAGCGGTGGGGACCGTGGCAGCTTAGCAGGCCGAGCGGCAGTGTCCTGCGGACGCTCCCCAGGCTGGGAGACGTGGAAGCTGTGTCCCAGTGGGGCGTGTTGGGAGGGGGAGGCCTTAAGGGGGTTGTGATCCCTCTCCATTCCCAGCACAGAGGGCTGGGGTCCGGGAAACACGTGTGGCCAGCATGTCTTTGTATCTGTGTCCCTCAGCTGGCTTTCTCATTTCCTTGGTAATGGTCCGCGAGCTCGAGGCAGGGTCTTCCAGCCAGGTTGCTGACACTGCTGCCCGCCCTCCTATCAGAGCGGCCCCCCACTGGCCTCTGCGTCTGGTGGGTCTCGGTCATGGTGTGGCATTTGCATAGTCAGAGCCACGCCCCGAGTTGGGGATGGCTGGGGACTTCACAGTGGCAGCAAAGCCCGAGTGACCTGGCTTCCTTCCTTCCAGGGCGGGCTTCGACAGCGACGCTGGTGAGGACACACAGGCGCACAAGGGGCTCTCGGAGCGGAGCCAGGCCGTCGGGGCCGTGCTCAGCCTGCTGCTGGTGGCCCTCACGGGCTGTCTGCTGACCCTGCTGCTCTACAAGAAGGAAAGACGGTGAGGAGAGGGATGGGGGTGGGCCGCAAGGCGGGGGTTCAAAATCCCATCTTGGGTTCAGTTTTATGGGGGGCCCAGCAGCAACCCGAGCCCGAGGTTACAGCTGTGGAAGTGGTGTCCCGTTGTGTTGTGTGAACGTCTGCATCTCTGAGACGAGGTGTCCCTTTGGACCAGAGCGTGGAACCTGTCTCAGGTGTTCAAATCAGGTTCCGCCGCTCATACCACACGGTGACACTGGCTCTTGCCTGGCTGGCCTGTTTTCAGGACAGCTGTCTCTGAATGTCCAAAGATGGACAGAAAGCTAAACACTCACCATAAGCAGACTTCCTTCCGATCTACTCTTTCCTTCCCTTTCCCTTCTTCAATAAAGTGATCACTTATTAGGCACCTACTGTGTGCCAGGTATGGCACCATCCTCTTGGCTCCCCTCCACTGGGTGCAGGGGCTCCTCACTCATGGCGTGTGACTTTCCAGTGAATTTTCATGTCACACGTGACTGAGGCGTGGTGCTCAGAGCCCCGTGCGTGGTCATCCTGGCCCGGGGCAGAGGAGTAGGCCAGCTCCGGGCTCCCTGCCCTCTCTTATCTGCCACATGAGCCAGAGGAGAGCAGGGGGTCTGGGTGTGAGCCAGCCTGGGCTTCATCACCTGGCTCCTGTGGTCTCGGGGTTCAGGAAGCTGCGGTCTCGTCACATTCATACGTGAAAAAGCCAAAGCACTACTCACTATCCCGTAACTTGTTCTAGGCTTTGCAAAACCTCTAAGAGGTGGGGCAGGATTTGAATCCACTTCTGTCTGATTCCAGAGTGTTCTTGCCACTGAACTGGCTTCTCACCCTGCCGTCCTGGGTTTAGTGCACCCATCTGTAGCGGGGTGTGCTGGGGGGTGGGGGGTTGCAGGCTCCTCGCTAGAGCTGGGAGCAGCTGGCCTGGGGGGCGCCTGCCCTGCTGGCTCCGCCTGGAGTAACTGGTCTCTTACAGGGAGGTGGTGATGAGTAAACTAACCAACTGCTGTAGACGGAGTGCAAACGTGTCCTACAAATACTCGAAGGTAACTTCCTGCCTCCCTCCCCCCCCATCAAGCTGTGGATAAAACGTCACCACTGGCACTTTGAACTAGAAAAGGGAGAAAACATCACCAGTTGCTTTTAACCTAAACACGTTTGTCTTTTTTTTTTTTTCCCCTTCAAGTTTCTCTCATCGGGGGTACAGCTGATTTCCTTAGAGCGTTTCCTAGTTAGGTTGCTCCTACTTTTTTGGCTATTCTCAAAAAGTATATGTGATGTCAGTTGTTGTGCCTTTGGCATTTGGACGATTTCCTTCAGGTAAATTTCCAGGGAAGAGGCATTATTTGGGCCAGAGAGAGTAAACACACTCAGGGCTCCCACGTGCACTGCAAGACTGCTTTCTAGAAACCTTCCCAGTTAGACCTGTCCCTGTGGCTCCCCTTCCTGACCAACGCCCCCACCCCGGGCACCTGGCTCTTGTGGGAGGAGCCCGGACTTGCTGGCTCGCTCCCTGCCCCTGGGACACTGTCCGCCTGGTTGGGCCTTAGCAGGAGCTGGTAGCTCCAGCCCTCGCCTTCCTCTCCCTGGTGGGGCACTGGGACCATGGTGGCTGCATGGGCAGGGAAAGGAGGGTCCCGACTCGGGCGGGTGGTGGAAGGAGGGGAGCAGAGGAGCAGAGCGGGGTCTCAGGTGGGCTCCATGAGCTCTGCTTTGTCCCTGCAGGTCAACAAGGAGGAGGAGGTGGATGAGAATGAAACTGAGTGGCTGATGGAAGAGGTCCAGGCACCCGCCCCCAGACCCGGGAAGGAAGGGCAGGAGAACGGCCACATCACCACCAAGTCCGTGAAAGCTGAGGCCCTCACCTCCCTGCACGGGGACGACCAGGACAGTGAGGATGAGGTCCTGACCATCCCAGAGGTGCGCGTTCACTCGGGCAGAGGGGCCGGGGCGGAAAGTGCCCACCCAGCAAGAGCCCCGCAGAGGAAGGTGCTCCGGGACAACAGGGTGGGGCTGGTGGGCGGTGAGCAGGGGAGGAGGGCTCCACCCAGGGCCTCGGCACCGCCGGGGAATGCCGGCAGCCTGGCTTCCTTCCACGATGACAGCGATGAGGATCTCTTGAACATCTGAGCTCCCGGTGCCTCCAGGGGCCGTGGGGTGGCGGCCCCACCAGGCACCTCCAACCAAATAAGACTTCACCTTGATGATGCTTCTGTCATTTTTGCCTTTAACGAAAACTGTTTGGAAAGGGAAGGATTTCTGTGATGGGGGAGAGGGTGAGGAGGTCCGGCACCGCTCACCCGTGGGGGGCCACATCATGGAATGAGGCATCACTCCCGTTGCCAAAGGGCGGTGCTGGGCCCGGGTTTTGCCCCAAGTCCTCTTGTGAAAGCGTGGCTGCCTTGCGCTTCATAACCCGCGCCGGGCCGGGCGCATCTGGGGACAGAGGGCTCTATTTGAGAAAAACCCTTGCTGCTTTAGGCCCTATAGGGTATTTGGCCATTATATTTTAGCATTTACTTCTCTCCTCCTATTTATTGACTTTGACAATTACTCAGGTTTGTGAAAAAGGAAAAAAAAAAAAAAAAACAGAACACCACCACCCAACAGTTTCCCTCTGCCAGCCGCGGCCGCGCCGGTTCGACCGCTGTCCACGGGAGCTGTCAGGGCGGGGTGGTCTCATACGCGACTCCGAACTGGTCAATGATGTAGCCTTTCAGTTAGAATACTCCATCTTGTCTCTCTTCCTCTTGGCTTTCTGTTTCCTGCGGGCACACACATGCGTGCACACACACGCCCGTATGGGGGTCCCCGAGTGCCTGGGCTTCAGAGGGTTCGCCCGCTCCCTGCCTCCAGTGACGGCTGCAGCTTTTTGCATGACATCTAGGGTCCTAGGTGCACAGAGCTCCGCGCTCAGCATGTCTCTCGCCGGCTGCTGAGTTCAGACAACCCACCCAAAGACCGACTGTGTGTGTGTGAGAGAGGGGAGTTGAGACGTCGGAGCAGATGACTTTATAGATCTCACCTCTTCAGGTTCTCACAATACCACCGTGACTGTGCTTATTTTTTTAAGAAAAAAGTGTTTATCAACCATCTGACCTATACAAAGCCTTAATTTGCACAGTGCGTGACTTACGGAAATTGCATGAACGCTGATGGGCTGGAATCGCGCCCCTGGGGTGGCCCTTGGACCCCAGCTGTGGGGCGGCCGAGGTCGGGGCAGCACCGTGGTGTCTCCCCACCCCCGTTGGCTCCTTTCTTGAAGTGTTTAATGGATGACTTTTCTCTTATTCTAGAATTGTACATAGACTCAGTGGTAGTCACATACTGAAAAGCAAACCACCTGACAGAATTCATTGGTTTGTACTCAGTTTGGCTGGCTTATTTGATTTCAACATGAGTATTTTTTAAAATTGATTTCTTTCCTCATTTTTTTCAATCAAATTTACTGTAATATAAAGTATTCAACGATTTCAATAAAAGATAAATTATTACCTGGGTGTGCCTGCTCTTTCCACTTGGGAGTGCAGAGTCGCCGAGTGGTGGCCGGTCTGGCCGCCCAGCTGCTCTGTGAGGTTGCGGTTGCTTGCGTCTGGACCGCGCCGTCCCCGCTGGCAGCTGGGACAGGTCTCGGACCTCTGGCCTGCAGAGCAGCGAGGCAGGAAAGCTCTGCTGTGTCAGCCCCCCAGTCCATGGTGCTTGGTCACGGCAGCTCTGGGAAGTGAACCAGCGGTGAAAGTCCAGTCCCGGCTTCCTGGAGGGGCCAGGCGGCATTGAGGCACAGGGAAAGGGACCATGGCTGTGTCTGGCTGAGGGGCCCGTCCCATCTGCTCCTGGGTTCATAGAAAACACAGTGCAGAAAGTCCACTCGCTCTCTCGTTCGTTCATCCGTGCAAGGAGGTGGTCCTGAAGGCCTGTTTCAGGCCATCAGTCATGGCACGGGCGGGGGCGGGGGGCTGTTTCTAAGGCCCATGGTCCCCCGTCTCTCCCCTTAACTGCTTCCCAGTCTGGGGAATGCTGTCAGTCCAAGATGGGGAACTGAAGGGCCGCCAGGAGGACAGAAGTCACTGAGCGCCCTTCCCCCTGTTGTGGTGCCCGTGGGTGTGGGCTGGCTTTAAACTCATGCCTGAGCTTCAAGACCATCATCTGGCCCTGGCTTGTGTAGCTCAGTGGATTGAGCACTGGCCTCTGAACCAAAGGGTCACTGGTTCGATTCCCAGTCAGGACACATGCTTGGGTTTCGGGCCAGGTCCCCAGTAGGGGGCACACAATAAGCAACCACACATTGATGTTTCTCTCTCTTCTCCCTCCCTTGCCCTCTGTCTTAAAATAAATAAAATCTTATAAAAAATTGCTTAAGGAAAATAGACTGTCACCTGTCCTGGGGTCCCCCATCACCTCTGGTCCGGTCTGCAAGCTCAGAACAGGCTTTACATTTTCAAAGGGCTGGGGAAAAAAAAGTTACATGACACATGAAAATCAGGTGAGATTAAAATCTCCGTGTCCCCGAATAAAACGTTAGTGGAAGCCCCACCCTCGTGCATTCGCGTCTCCTCCAGGGCCGCTTAGCCCCAGGGCCTCGGGTGTGATAGCTGGCGTGGGACTGGCCTCTTGAGCTTTGGTTTATCTCGTCTAACAGTAGATAGAGGGTAGCTCGCAGGTCTGGCAGGGGTCACCCTGGGTAATGAGCAGCATGCTCGGCGAGGCACCTGGCCGTCATCCTGGAAGCTCAGGATGGTGGCACCAGCCCTTTCCTAGCTGGCCTTGACCACAGTCCTTGGTTGCTTCTCCCTTTTGCAATGGCTGCCTAGGGTGTTCCGGCTGCCTCCACATGCACCTGAGGCAGGGACGAGAGAAGGGAAAGGGAGCGATGCAGGGCAAGGACGGTGTTCCGATGTTGGGGGGCGGAGGGCAGGCAGCTCCTGCCAGAACTGGGGCTGTTGCTTTCTCCACAGAAAAAAGGGAGCAGTGGGGCGTGAGTCTGGCCTGGCCTGGCCTGGCCACTGGGGAGGTGGGGAAGGGGAGGGTCCCAGCTTTTCCCCCCACGATGTGTTAAAAGCAGGACCACCCCACCCAGGGCTGCCTCCCAGGCAGAGGACTCCTGCTAGGGAGGTGGCACATCTGGGGCTCGTAGTGTCAGAAAAACCCCGTGTCCTGTCCCATGTGTCTCCTTTTCCACTCACACAACCCTTCTGACACTTGTGGTTGACAGGTGTGTGGGTCCCCCCCTCCCCCGCAAGCAAGCGGTTCTCTCCTGTGCTGTAACTTGGTTCTGCCGCTGTCTACCTGGGAGAGCATCCATCCCAAGGCCTCCGTCCCAGGAGGCTGCCCCCCCCCCCCCCTCGCCAGATGCCAATCACAAGTGATAGGTGGTCTCCAGGTTCCCACAATTCTGCCCGGTTTGGCTGCACGTCAGGGTTCCCATGACCCCCCCCCCCCCCCCCCCCGCCTTGTATTCGGTCATTTGCTAGAGCAGCTCCCAGGCCTCAGGTAAGGCCTCTGTGGACCAGTTTGTTAGAGGACACGACAAAGGATGCAGGTGGCCAACAGGCCAGTTGGAGGGGTGCCTGGGGCGAGGTCTGCAGCATCCCATGCACGGGAGCCTCTTTCCCTGTGGCGTTGGGGTGCGTCACCCTCCTGGCATGGATGCTCACACTGACCTGGGAGTTCCCCTGAGCCCTGGACCCTTGGGAGTCTCCTGGAGGCTCCCGACATGGGCCTGGTTGGTGACCAACTCTGCTCCCAGCCCCTCCCACTTCTCAAGAGGAGGGGCGTGGGGTGGGAAATTCCAACTTTCCAATCATGACTTGGTCTTTCCCGTGGTCTTACCAGGAGCCATGGAGAAGCCCACCAGAGTCACCCCATTACAACAAAAGGCACCCCTGTCACCCACAGGTGTTGGGAGTTCTGTCTCAGGAACCAGAGGTGGACACTGAAACGCTGTTCTGTTACCTCCCAGGGTGGCACTGAGTGCGCTGAGGGTCCCTGTGGGGAGGTTGTCTCTGTCCCCTCCCCCCCACCCACACTCACTGCCAGTGCTCACCCTCTGGCCCAGCAGGGTCTTGGGGGAGCAGCCTCCCAGAGAGCGGGGCAGGCTTGGTACCAAACCGCAGGGCTGGAGGCCAGCTCTCTGTGCCCAGAGATGAGGGTCCCAGAAACAAAAGGGCCCCTTGTGCCCTGTGCATCTGTTTATCTGTCCCTCCTGTGTGTGCATGGAGGGACCCGCCCTTGCTGTCAGCAGTCCTCCTAGGGCTGACACAGGGGGGTGGGCAGGGTGTTTTCTGCCTGGTGGCACTTCCTTGTCTCCTATCAGCCACTGTGGCCTGGGCCCACGGGATCGTTTCCCAGGAATCAGGTGGTTTCACAGCAGCAGTGAGCCTGCCCAGGGAGGCAGTGACGCCAGCGAGGTCCCTGGGTGGGTCCTAGAAAACCCAGGCATCCTAGGTGGGCGAGGATGGAGGGGAGGGGCCTGTCTGGGGAGAGTGGCTCTGGGACCTGGTCAGTCTCAGGCACCTCAAGCCAGGGGACTGGTTAACGGCAACACCAGAGGCTGCCCTGCGTTCGCCGGTGCTGCTGCTGACTGCCGCGGAGTGGCAGCAGTCACCGCCCAGGCCCCTGCTTGCTTCTGCTGGGCATGTGCCCTCGCCACGCTCAGCCTGGGGCACCTCACAGTGACACGCAGGAGCAGGGACCCTGCCTGTGTTTCGGTGGCAGAGAGTGGAGGACCTGATGGCTGCCTCCTGGCTGTGCCCTGTGGCCCACAGACCTCGTGCTCTTGATTTCCCCAAAGACAGCAAGATGGCCCGGCCGCCACAGGCTGCCCCTGCCCCCTGTGTGTGCTCAGGGCACACTAGGAGGCGGGGGCATCGGGGCCCCCTTACCATTGGCCTCCCCACTCTTGCCTCTCCTCACTTCCTGTCGGCCCCCTGCACCCTGTCAACTTGCCCGGTGTAAGGAGCATGCCAGGCTGAGGGCCAGTGTGGGGGGCCCCAGGGCCCCTGCCTGCTGCTGTCCCTTTGTGAGGCTGTCCCCTATGACTGTAGCTGTTTGGAGTTAGGGACTGCCCACCTCTGTGTCCCGGAGCCTAGCACTGCTTGAAAGGAGCAGGGACTCGGCGAATATTTGTTGAGTCAACACAGCTGCCCACTGCTCCTTCTCCATGAGGTTCTGGCCTTCGGATCCCTGAGAGACAGACACGGGAGGCAGGAAGCCACACATGTGGAGCCGTTTCCACCCATGCCCCGGTGTGTCCTGGGCAGTGGTTGGGCGTGAGTTTGGGAGGGCAGGGGTGTGGCGGGTGTGTAAGCCCTGCAGGTGACTCCAGACACAGGTCCTCAGAGGAGCCTGGAGGCGTGTTGGCAGGTAAGGCCAGAGGCCCCTTTCTCCAGTGCTGAGTGCCCTGGAATCTGTGGGGGCAAGACGGGCCCAGGGCACCTCAGGAAGGGCAGCAGGGACATCTGACAGAGCTGACCGCAAAGGTTAGGACAGAAGACAAACCCAGTGCCCCGTGGCTGAGTGGCATCTGGTGCACACAGAACACCGTCTGGGCACTGTGGGTGGTGGCTGCAAAGAGGCAGGCGGGCAGGTGGAGATAGGGACCTGGGATGGGCAGATAACGCCTGGCTGAGGTGGTCTGTCCCTGGCAGGCAGGAGAAGCACCTAGGGAGGGAGGAGTGCTTCCCGCTGAGTGTTAAATGGAACAAACAGCAGCGGGGTAGGGATGCGAGTGACCTGAGTGGTAGCTTGCCCGTCCCCCCTTCCCCCAGCTCTGTTCACCGGGGACTGGGCTCCAACCTCGGCCGCCACACGGGTGGGCCCCCACAAGGCTGCAGTGGCCACGCACAGGCACAGGGCCACCCCTGGCACCCCTGAGGACCACCACGAATGCCAGTCGGGGTGTTCTAATATGACAGGCCAGCCCCTGAACAGAAACTGTTTAAATTTGCACCCCCCTGGATAAAGGGGTGTGAGGCCGCAGTCCAGACAAAACCCCGCCCAGCCCTTGGGTGAAGGGATGAGCAAATGTGCACTCGTTACTGCTACGTTACTGCTATGAAAGCAGCCCAGCCCCAGGGAGGTGTCGATCTCGTGAGCTGCGAGCACCTGGCAGGGAACGAAGGGAAAAGCCAGGAGGCAGAGGAGCTCTTCTCGCCGTGGGCAGAGAGGTGGAGGGAAACGCTCATCCAGGCACATTCCCTCACGGTTTGCTGAGGGCAAATCTTGTCTGTGGGTGGCCCTAGGTGGACCCACTCTCTCTGAATGCAGGGCCCACCGGGCCTTCTCCCCTTCGCCTGCCTCTTCCATCAGAGCGACTCGGGTGGCATGCCCACCACTTCCCGGCCATGGGGCTTCCAGGAAGCTTTGTAACTGCTCTGTGACTCAGTTTCCCCATTGGCCAATGGGGTTACAATAGGACCTGTCTCACAGGCGTTCTGGGAGAATTAGTGAGGCAATATGTGTGACAAAGGGGCTTAGATACAGGGAACACTCAACACCACCCGCTGTGATGGCAGTGTGCAACTCATGGGTTCTGCCAGAAGGTGGCAGCCTGCACACTTGGGAACGTTTTTCTTGGATGCTAGACTGCGCATCCTTTTCTCCCAAATTAATCTCTGTTGAGAACAGGAGACTGTTCCTGTTTCACTGGCTCAAGGGCCTGGAGGAGGGGGGCGCCCCGGCTTGTCTAGACTCACTGAGTCACAGCGAGCACCTTCCTCCTTCTTTCCTGTCACTTTTGTCCAGTGGCGAATAACTTGGGTCTGGAGCCCAAAGCAACCCAATGCTTCTCTGGGCACAGTTCTACAGCTGGGGGCGGGGCGGGGGGGGGGTGGTGGTGTATCCCTGCAAAATCCAGGCTGTGAGCTCGGCTTTGCAGCTGATGGGCCATCTGCCTGCTGGGAGCAGACAGTCATTTCTTAGCAACCAAAATCTCTTCTCGGTGCAGACACCAATATCCTTATAAAGTGTTTCCAGCCTCCAAAATTATCTACCATATGTTGCTGTGTGTAATGCGCACTTTTTTGCCCAAAATTTTGAGGGAAAATATAAGGATGCACATTACACAGGGGTAGTACTAATTCTGGGTCTATATAAATGTTTTAAATTCTTTTATTTATGCTTATGCCTTAAAAGTGTAACTCTAGAAAGCAATGACACAATCCGTATGCAAAATGATAGCCGGGAATATGATCATCAGTTTTATATACATAAATTAAAAATTGCGTTAAAAAATTAAAGTGAAAGATTTTTTCCCCTGAAAGTGTGGGCCAGAAACACGGGTGTGCAGCATACACGGCAACATACGGGCAGTCTTTCCAAGAGTCCCACACGGAAGTCTCTGAAGTTCCCCTCGAGTGAGTGACTTGGCCGGTCACCTCTGTCACATTCTGGGATGAGGCCCTTCCCCGTCATCCTCGTCATCCTTGTCCTCACACGTGCCCACCCCCAAGTCAGCACCAACCCTAAAGAATGGTAGATGAGCCTTGTTTTATTTTGTGTTCTCTCCGTTAAGTCTCCAGAAGCCCTGGCTGACTTCCATCCACGCACCCTGTCTGGTGGGAGCTGCTGGTGGGTAGCAGTTAGGGGGGTGTTTTAAAGATCCGGTAGATCTTACATACAGCTGTCAAAGAGGCCCCTGAACAGGTTCCCTAGAGTAGCCGTTTTATGCCCTCTCGGGAAGGCAATGCCTTTGTGTCTGCAGGTATCCAGGCTGGCAAAAGGATTTCCATGTAAACCTGGAGGGGGCTTGGTTTTGAAACACGGAGACTCCCGGCAGAACTGTGCCCCAACCACGTTTACAGGTAAGTAAGTGGTGGAATAAAACACGAGTCCCATTGGGAGGCCGGGGGGTTCTGACCTTTCTAGGGAAGAAGGGTCTGCCCTCTGTGTTCCAGGGACATTTCATCCTGGTTCACTCTTGGTTTTGGTTCTTGTTGGTGATTCTGGAAGGTGAACTCCTGTGCCAGCTAGGAATTACCGCAGTAAATGCAGGCTGGGGCAAATGTGGGTTTACAGCTGTTTGTGTGGGAAATAGTGCAATTAATAAATAAGTAATAATACCAGTGATTCTCAATCTTTTTCACTCCACAGCACACATGAACTAATTACTAAAATTCTGCAGCACACCAAAAAAATACATTGTCTTTTGCCAATCTGACAAACAAAATGGGTATAATTTTGACTCACTCACACCTGATGGCTATTGTTGTGTTGGCTGCTGTCATTTTTTAATTTGACAGTCTAAGGACTCGATAGTCAGGCGTGGCGTGTTTTAAAGATTCTTGCGGTGCCCTGGCTAAAAACCGCTGCCTTAGGGACAGACACTTCCTGGAAGCTGCGCGGGGGAGCTGTGTCTCACGGGCCAGTGCACCTAGGGAGAAGAGGAAATGGGGGTTCCGTGACTGAGGATGCAGGTGAGGATGGGTACTAGGGGTCAGCCAGCTGCCTGTGTTCTGCCTAGTGGGACGGTTGACCCTCCAGAACAAATCTGAGTGCCTGGGAGTGAGAGGACCTGGCTTGTTGCCCTTGTGGCTGTGATGTCCATAGGAGGGCCACCCCCCCTTCCCCACCCCACCCCCCGTGGCCTGGGGGGTGGACTCTAAATCGCTGAGTGTTTCCTGAGCAGATGACCCCGGGGCAGCTCCAGAGATTCCTTGTGCGGTGAGCGTGGGGAGAGCCAATGGCTTTCCCGTGTGGAGGGTGCAGCCTGATGCGGGTTGTGCTGCCGTGGCTGGGGGCAGGGGCACCACCAAATGGGGTGCTCGCAGGCCACCCACCGTGCCGCCGGAAGGTGCAGAGCTCTCTATAGCTGTGCCAGGCATGGTTTGTATCTGTTCCGGTGTCCCAGGCCTGGTTGTTAATGTTCTTTATACTGTCTCGAGTTGTTCCCGTGAAAAGGGCTCTTAAATCCCTTGGTCTTTTGTGGCCTGATCTTTGAAAACTCAGTCCAAATTGGAATTGTTGGCCAAGTGTCTTCAAAATGTTGATGATTTCAGTGGCTGAGGCGGCCCCTGGCCTCTCTGCCACCAGAGCCCGTGGGACCGACCCACACAAACCCCAGGCACCTGGATTTGAGTCTCTTGTACACAACTGGCTGGAAAAAAAAATTAAGATTTCAAGAAGTTGCTGTGGCTAGGGGCCTGGGAACAAGACAAGTTCAAAACCCAGGAAGTGTGGGGAAGTGCTTCAGCCAGAGAGCAAGGGCTGCCAGGCATGTCCGGGGGGTGGGGGGGGGCGGGTAAGACAGAGATGCCTACAAGTGGAGCGTTGGAGATGGCCCGTGGGGGTGACTTCAGCGCCTAAAAACAGCCATTCTAGTCCGCTGGAGGAAGGGGAGGCTGTAACAGTCCGTGACGCACTCAAAAGGAACAAACACAAGCAGCCGGGCCAAGGGCAAAGTGCCCATGAGTTTCCAATAAAGTTTACAAGCTGTTCGACACGACTGATGTGAGTTCTCGGGTCAAGGTTAGATTAGCACCAAGGTTAACAGTCGCAGACAAGAGACAGATGTGGGGGACTAACTCGTGCCTGAAGGACGCTGCGGCTGTGGCTGGGTCACTTTAAAGTAAACCACGCAGACCCTCCAGAATCCAAGTGATTCCAGAAACCCAATCCCTCCGGCTCAATCCCAGGGGGAGGGGCAGGAAGAGAGAATGTCGATTTGCTGAGTCCACGTGGGAAAAGTTGGCCTGTTGCGGGGGGAGCTGCAGACAGAGGGGGCGAGAGGCTGGTAGCATTGCCGTGGCTGTGACTCCACACTAGCCTGTGGCTGCTGCCACTGCTGCCACAGCCTGGCCACCCCACAAGCCACGAAGCTGTGCCTTGGGCAGAAATAGTCACAGAATTGTTTATGCCCTTGGAAGGTTAAACAAATAAAAATGGTTATGTCCAAAATAACACAGCTTCTTAAAGCATACTGAAAAATTAGAAATGATGAGACAGTTTTCTTCCTACTTTATCACATTCTTTACAAAATTATGGTCAGACCTTCAAATGGCAATGTAAATCCCAATGCAGAACCTGAAGCAGTCTGCAATTCTACAGGCACGGGGTTCCCCACTCCCCTCCAACCCCCGCGACCACTGCCGACCACTGCCGACCACGGCCAGCTGCGGCTGGCATCGGAGGGGCAGGAGAAGGTGAAGAAGTTATGACCAAACCAAGGGCATGGAGAACTACTGTCCTGGGGTCTGGGAAGGACAACTGAAGAGCCGCCCTCCTGGACGTTCTGGAAGATGTTGCCTTTCCCACTGTGGTCCCCGTGGGCCTGCTGCTCCTGACACGGTTGCTGCTGTTCGAAGCTGGAGCACCACTCAGGGTGTGTGGACGAGACTGCGGGTGTCCGGGGCTAGGGGAGGGCAACGGGGAGGCTGTGTTTAATGGGGCCCGAGTGTCCGTGTGGGAAGGTGAGCCATTCTGGAGACAGAGGGTGTGGTGGCCGTGTAGTAACAGTGTGACTGTAATAAATACTGAACACCACTGAGTGTGCGGGTGGTGAAGGCAGGACACATTACGTGTATTTCGTCACAATGAAGACAAATATGTTCTGTCAATCACCACGGCACTCAGTGCTCAGAGGGGGATTCTGCGCACACGGCAGGACAGCCGCCAGGGGCAGGCAGAGCCAGGCGGGCCTCACACGTCTGACTCCCGCGTGGTTACTCCGCAGGTCTCTGCGGCCATCCTGCTCGGCCCCCAGGCTAGACCAGACCCCTGTGACACTCCTCCTTCTGGGCTAGGGTTTGCTAAGCGCGTTCTCTGTGTCAGGCGCTGAGTTGGAGGAGAGTGTCTGCGTCATTATTTTAAGGGAACTGTGACACTTGTTCAGTGTTTTCTCTTCTGCTACGATAGCAGAAGTCGATACTGTTTTGTCTTGTGCTGTGCGATGGGCGAAGGCCTTTCAAAAGCAAGACCGACAGGCAGCGGTGAGTGTGGGAGTTCTAAAGCAGAGGCTCCATGACTTGTGTACGGCGAATCCCGCGTAGCCACTCCGGGCTGGGTCCCGCCAGAGTCTCCAACGAGCATCTCTAGTCGGTTCTACGATTTGAAGCCCTGGCCCTGCTCTGTCCCCTCTAGCTGGCCCAGGATCTGAGTAAATAGGAAATGACCTATTTATTCCAGATGTTTCGTTTGCAATATCCTTCTCCAAGAAGAGCAAAAGCTCAAACCTTGGATGGTGTGAGAGCCACAGGTAGGTTGTATTGACTTTGGTTGGTCCCCAAAGGGCTCCACGGAGTCGGGGTTCACCGAAGGTCTGAAGGTCAAGCGGAATTTCTATTTCTTCCTGTGCATTTCTCTTCCTTTGATCGGGTAGCTGCGCGCTCCGATCCTGTGCTGACCGCGGCTCACTCTCGCAGCCGTGGGCTGCCCTGCGGGACCTCGCTGGGGCTTTACCCCCAGATTCAGTGTCAGAATGTTTACCAGATTGCTTAGTCAACGCTGGCCACTTAAACCTTTGTTGGCCAGGGCTTACTTTGTGTAATTTCTCATGTTAGTGAGGAACGCTCTTGTCCTGTCCGGCCTCACTGGCAGGGTTGGGTTACAACAGAGCTGAGTGAGAGTCCCTTCCTGTTCCAACTACTAGAACGTTGTTTTTTAAAAGTATGCCAAAAAAAAAAAAAAGGAAGAAGAAGGAGGAGAAGAAGAAGAAAGAAGAAAGAAGAAAGGAGAAGAAGAAGGAAGAAGAAGGAAGAAGAAGGAAGAAGGAAGAAGGAGAAGGAGGAGAAGAAGAAGAAGAAGAAGAGGAGGAGGAGGAGGGGGAGGAGGAGGAGGGGGGAGGAGGAGGAGGAGGAGGAAGAAAAGAAGAAAGAAATGTTATTCTAAGCCCCATTTTCAAGTAATTGTTACCAGGTTTTTATTATCATCATCTGGTTTGAATGAATAAATACAAGTAGCGCAGTTAATCTGATTACGTTCTGATTCTTGGGGATTATTAGGTTGAATGGACCCACATTGTTTCTAACACGTCAGAAGAACACGGCTCTTCATTCACCAAAGAGCCCCGAAGTGCACACTCCTTGTTTTTTTTCCGATAAATATGTGCTAAGTTACTATGGTTCATTTGGTTTCACAACTAGGAACTTGTACAGTCTTTCCTCGGCTGCAAACTGCCTTGATTAGTGACTACGTGTTATTTTATCTGGGTCAGGAAAGTACATTTTGTTACTTGCTATAGTGATGGATCAAATATGGTTAAAAATAGAATTATGTGTAAATGCAACTACATATAAGTGACAAAGTGAATAACCTGAAAAATAATGTTTCAGAGAGTTAAAACCCCAAGTGGTGAATTATAATGGGACAATAAGGTTTGCAAATAATAGAAATATTAAATGAAAACCAAATCTTTTAAGTGCATTATTTGTTTCTGAAAATCAGTAAATGATACACTGGAGGATTTCTACTTCTGGCTGCTTGGGAGGGAGAACTAGAAAAACAGCCACAGAATAAACCCAAAGTAAAAGCAAAAAAAAAAAAAAAAGGAAAAGAAAGAGGACAGAAAAGGAAATATAAAACAGAGATGAAAAAAGTAGAGATGCATATACATCTGTGAGAGAGAGAAAGAGAGAGACGGGCGGGGCGGGGAGAGAGAAGTTAAAAACAAGGACGTAGGATAGACGAAATCTGGAATAGCTGTCGCTTTAGGCGTGATGGGGTGGACCAGGGATGGGTTACCCATGACCTGTGTATCACATATGTACTCTTGTATGTATCAAATATGCGTAACAAATATATGTATTATATATGTACTTAAAAACACACATTACAGAAAATTGGGGAAATGCCAAAATGATGAAGGAGAAAACTAGAACTTGCCCCCAGTCTCAATGTTAACTCTATTGCTCTTTTAGCCAATTTCGATGAAACCATTTCTAAAATGTCTTTTCTCGTTGTTTTCTGAAAGAGTACTTCTAATGTACTCACGCCTGTTTTCATGACTCCTGGTTACTTGTGGACAAACGTCAGTGTGCGTGCTCCAGGCCCCAGGAACCACAGCCCCCCGCTGGGCCCGTGTCCCCGTGTGAGAAGTCTCCAGGCTGCTGGGCATTCGGGCTTAATTTCTGGTTGGTTGGTTTTCTGTAAGATTGTTCTGGGGTAATTCTCATCGCTCCACTTTTCTTAAATTCCTTCTTTAACCTCAGGCCCCATGTCTAATCAGCCATCTTTCTCTCTCTCCGTCGCTCTCTCATGTCCCCCTCTCCTCTCATGGCCCCCAGCATGCGGCGGCTCCACGCCTCCTGCTGCCCGTGGGTCTCTCCCCACAGTCCAGGCCATGTGCCCTGGCGGCTGTCCCTGCCTTCCCAGCTCCTGCACCCCCACCTCCTCAACCACGTGGGGTGGGGCCCAGCCCTGCACGCAGCACACTCTCCGCTATCCGCCCACCTGGCGGAAAATCCTGCCAATTCCTCAAATGGTAGCTAAGTGTCAGCTTCCGGGGAGACTTGTCCCCACTCAGCCAGCAGGACTCAGCTGTGCCTTCGTGAGTCCAGGCTCACTGTCCACTCTGCACTGTCAGTACCTGGTTCCGTCCTCTCCCCTCCGTGACAACCAAGCCCAGATCCATCCCGAGGCCTGGGTGAAGCTGCCATGACCAGCCAGTCACGCTGACCAGAGAAGGCCCCGCCCACACCTGGCCCCGGGCAGCACTCAGATGTCAGAGGGGCGGCACCCACGGTGCAGGGCCAGTCACAGCCCGTGCCCCATCTGTCTGATGACACGGAGTCAGACCACTTTGGAAAGGATGTCTTTGCCAAGGCGCTTTCGATCCCAGAGCTTCAGCAGGGTCCCTGGGGCGCCCCGTGCCCGAGTCCTCGGTGCTCATGGCCTTGAGCGCAGATCTGGAATGCCTGCAGGCCGGTTTGAGTCTTGGCGCCAGGCCAGGCCGGCGTTTTATACACATCGTCTTGGTCATGGGGGCTTACGGGAGAGAAATGAAGAAAATTTGATGTTTTGTTTCAAATGTTGGCATTGGGCTTAGGGGGAGCTCAGGGCACTGGCTTCTACCCAGCTGACTCAGGGACTCCCCCTCTTTGGGGGTCACTTCTGGTGTCAGTTTGCCCGGGCCCTGGGGTGCCCCTAGTAACACTAGTTCTGGGCGTGTCTGTGAGGGTGTTTCCGAGGGAGGTGAGTGGTCTCAGGGAGGTCGAGTGCTCTCCATGTGCGGGTGGGCATTCTCCTGTCCGCTGAGGGCCGAAGAGGACAGAAAGCAGAGGAAGGGAGGGTTATTCCTGGCCTGCCCTCCTCCTGTCCTGCCTGCCTGTTGAGCTGGGACATCTGTCTTCTCCTGCCGTTGGACAAGCGCTACCCCATTGGCTCCCTTGGTTCTTGGGCCTTCCGACTCGGATGGAATGACGCCACTGGCTTTCGTGGGTCTCAAGCTGGCGGACAGGAGATGGTGGGATGGTGGGACTTCTCAACCTCCACAATCATGTGAGCCTAAATGTCCTTTTCCGTGTACTTGTCTCCCGTTGGTCCTGCTGCTCCAGGAAGCCTCGTCCCCCTGGGACATACACGCAGCCGATGAGCCAGCTGGGCAGTCACACTCCAGCAGGCCCACCCATCCCCACTGGCCTGCAGGATGGGCTGCCCAGGAGTCAGCTTGCTTTGTTCCCAGCCCTGTTTGCTCTCATTGAACTTGGCTGGTATTGTGATTACCGAACCTGCGGACATTATGTAACATGATGAAATGAATTACATTTATATTGCGATTTAATTATTGCAAATTCAGTGTTTTCTTAATATTCAATAAGTGAGTCACTGAAATGTCTAAACATGGGCACATCAAATATAAAAACAAAATGTCCTGTAAAAACCTGGGGTTTTGGGATTCAGATTGTTCCTAAATCTTTTGGGCCTTGGCTCTACAGAACACACAAACACAACAGCAACATAAACAGTGCATCGCCACATGCTTCCATGAGTGCGGACCAGGAAAAGGTCACACGCTAAACCGGGCACGCTCCGTGGTGGCCCCACACGCTCACTCAGAGCCTGAAAGTAGCCACGCAGGACGATCGGAACAGCAAAGTTCCTCACTGACTGTCAGTCCCGACGAGCAGCTGCGTCCTAGGCCTGCAGCTGCCCGGACAAGGTCAGTTTTTACCCCAAGTCAGCCTGTCTGTTGTCTCTGTGCATCTGAGAGGTTCAGGGTTGTCAGGTGCATTGGCATCCACCACTGTCTCTGTTCCAGTTCCCATGGTCCGCTCCTCCCCCACTGTGTGACTTTCATGAAGAGATATGGCTGAGCTGTGACATCAACCTATGATGTAATCCCACAACCCAGAGGGTCCGATTTGGAGTCTGCTTTTCCTTCAGTCTGGCCTCCACAAACCTCAGAATGTCTTGTAGGACCTTTATAGGGGGCTCTCAACTCCTCTGGCAGTGACTCAACTTAGTATTGAAAGCCCAAATTTTGTTTTATAATTTCTCCAGCTGCGGCAGAAGCTACCAGCCTAGCCCAAAGCTGCTGAGGTCCTAATTTCCGCTGCAGTGATCAAATTCAACAGTCCCTTGGCCTCCCAAAGTCTGGCTCTCGAGAGGCACTTACGTTGGGTACCTGTAGTGCAGTTTTAGGAACTGTTTTGCCGTGACAGGCGATGGACAGACACTGTCACAGCGCCTCACTTCTCTCTGCCGAGAACGCCATCAATGTGTTGACCCTGGTCACATCGCTTAATAGACCATCTATTCCCGTATTTGGGCATTTATTTCCTGGGTGGGGTCTTCTCATGGTTTCAAGTACAATATTTATCTGTGTTTTATCAGCAAAACAGAAGCCACTGTAAGTATTTCAAGCAGAGGCAACGGGATACAGACACTTGTTTACAAAACCATTGTGGCAAAGGCAGAAAGGCACGCTAGAATGGGAGGAGGTGCTTACCTGGAGCCGGAAGAGGCCACTGCTCCTGCCAAGAAGGGGACAAGGCACCTCTGCTGTCACTGCCACTCTTGGAACTGTGCCCGTGCCACTGAGCGGGGGACCAGGAGCCTCTGACCCTGTGGTTCATGGCCAGACTTCTTCAGATTGTAGGGAAGGAGGGGCTCCCTCTGCGCCTGCCTTTCTCTCTGGCCGCTGCTGCCCCCTGGCAGAGACTTCAGGAAGCCAGGTGGCACAGGGCCAGGGACAGGTAGTTGGCAGGTTCCAGCTCCTGATGTTACAGTAGAGATTCTAGAAGGACAAAGGTGTGCCCTTTCTCAGGATGACACTGGAAGCCTTGCTTCTTCACAGTGAGGGTGGAAACCAAGACCGAGGAGGACTCAGGATTTAGGAGGCGGGATTCAGCACAGGGAAGAGGCACTGGGGATGTTCGGTAAGAGAGAAAAGGGAGCGTCAAGGGTGGCAGGTGGGCAGCAGGTCCAGAGGGCAGCGGGCCACGCGGGCGCAGGGGGGCTGCGGGCCCCAGGTGTGGAGGCTCTCGGGAAGGAGGAGTGGGAACCCACCTGGGACGTGTGGGGTGCACTGAGAGGAGACCGACTGTGCTGTCGGAGAGTGGGGGAGGTTAATGGCGAGCACTTGGAAAACGGGGCAATAAAAACCGAGGTTCAGGAGGAACAGATATGAGAGGAAGGAAGGAGATTCGTAGTGTGCAATGTGGCTCAGCTTTTAATAGCAGTTACAGGGCCGTGAGGGTGTGAATGGTGACTGATTTCATAAAAGCGAGATGAAACAGCCTGTTAAGGGAAGAGAGGAGTTGTGCGTTGGGATGAGGGGAGAGGTGAAGAGAGCCAAATCTTCACTGTTTATATTAAAAAGTCAATAGGTGATATTTACACCTAAAAAAATCAGGAAATGTCAATATAAAGTAAGTTATTTAGATGTATGGAGATAAATCTAAGGGAAAAGCAGCTAAAGAGTTGAAGATGATCTCTGAGGAGCTGGTAGAGGTAGACCAGGGCAAAAACCTTGTGTTTTTCATACAGATCTTACAGCGTTAGCCTAAAAAATCTATTTACTGTATTACTTTGGTAAAATGTGAATGTAATATTTTAAATCTACCAACTTAGAGAAATTTTTACTGGACTAAAACATTATCACCTATGGTTTAATGATGACAACATGAACACGGCTTTTTATTTTTTTAATTTTCATTTATTTTTGTATCTTCACCTAAGGATATGTTTTTTTTTTTTTACTTTATTGCGTTGAGAGAGAAAGGAAGGAGAGAGAGAGAGAGAGGTGTGTGTGAGTGAGTGAGAGAGAGAGAGAGAGAGAAAGAAAGGAAGAGAGAGAGACATCGATCGGTTAACTTGCAACCTAGGCATGCACGCTGACCAGGGACCCGCCACCTTTTGGTGGACGGGACAATACTCCAACCGCCTGAGCCACCCGGCCAGCGCAACACTGCTTCTTGTTAAGCTCCTCTCCAGACCTTATGCAGAAAGCACACAGTTGTACTCTCCAATCTAAATACAGAGACAGTGATCACTCAGGGTGTATTTCCTGACGCTTGTATTTTAGGTTCTCTGAAAGTCTAATGCAGATAATTACCAATGTATTTTGAAATGTCTTCATATGTGATACCAAAAAAAGACTATTTAAAGTTCTTTACATATATTCTAGGCAGCTTGATATTCCTTTGGATGTTTTATTTCTTGAAGAAAACGGGCTCTCTGCTCCCAATTTTATTGCTTTTTAGATCTTTTCTGTTTCCCTGGCCCACAATTCCCCTATGTGTTTTGGTTTGATATCATTGTGAAGAAGGAAACAAAGTAAAGAAATACAGAGATAGAATAAACATCCCAGCAAGCCAATGGCCATTGTCCAAGGAAAGCTGGGGGGAGAGTGAACTGGCGGGGTTGGAGCTCTGGTCCCATGGGCAGAGATTTAGACGGTAGTACAACAAACTCCATTTGGTTACAGATCGACGTTAATAGGGCTCAAAGGGGAGTGAGTTGAGGTGTATAGGCTTTGTGACAAGGGGAAGGTTATCTGACTCCAGCCTTGTACTATCAAAGCAAGACCGTAGCAGGTCTCTCTTAGTGTAGTGGAATGTCTTGTTTCTCAACGTGGAGGTAAATCATCTTTTCTTTGTTTTTTCTTGGTCTGCAATAAAAAAAAAAAAAAAACAACCAAAGTTGAAGAGGGGAGAGAAAAATTACTAGGAGACCAAAAACTGAAATAAAGTGGATCATAAATAAATACAACAAGAAATGGGTATAAGGCTTAAAAGCTTTGTCTAGGGTGAGTATTGCAATGAGTTCTGAGCGGTGATTCTAAACAAGAGCTTGGTGAATAATTAATGTGGATACAGTAATTTCTAGAACTCTATTGTAAGAATGAGACTGGCCTAAGTTCATATTTTAAGGTCCTCTACCCTTCTTTGTAATAAAGAATGGGGGAAATGTCTAAACTTAATCTTGTGTCAGTTAAAAATGAAGATTTCAAAGTCTAGACACTGTTATCATCAGTTCTCCAAATAGAATTTGAGAACTATTTTTACCAAAGTTCATTTACTTTTCAACAGTTGGATAAGTGAAAAATCAATTCAAGTATGTGTTCAAATTACAAGTTTCTCAGCCATCTTGTCTTTGTGAATACCAGGATGTTGCTGATACTCACAGGAATGCTGCTTTCTTAATTTCGTTGCTCCCAGACATACTCTGTTGACATGTTACTGTTGATAGTAATCTTGAGATTTGGTGTGGGGCTGCTACTGTGTCTCCAAGCTCCTCGCAGAATTCCCCCCACCTTGAGGCACTTAGTCCTGCCTCAGTTTCTGGACCCGTTTGAGATGGGGAGAGTAGCAAAAGCTTACCTGAATTACCCAGTGGTGCTGGAGTCCTCTCAGACTTCAGATGTAGGGGCTCAGACAAGTCTGCTGAGCTCCCAGAGCATTTATACCAACAACAGCAATAGCAACAACAGCAACAATAGGAACAACAGCAACAGCAACAAGAGTAACAATAGCAGCAGCAGCAACAAAAACAGCAGCAGCAACAACAGCAGCAACAACAAGGGTGGGAACAACAACAGCAACAATACCAGCTACAGCAACAACAGCAGGAACAAAAGTAGCGAAAATAACAACAGGAAAAACAATAGCAGCATCAACAACAGCAGCGACAGTAGCAAGAACAGTAATAGAAACAATGGCAGCAACAATAGCAACAGTAACAGTGACCGCAGTGACAACAGTAACAGAAACAACAACAGCAGGAACAACATCAGTAACAGCAGCAGAAATAATAGAAATGACAGCAGCAACAATAGCAACATCAACAGCAGCAACAACTGTGGAAACAACAGTGACAATGACAATAACACAAACAACAACAGCAGGAACAACAGCAGTAACAGCAGTAGAAACCATAGAAATGACAGCAACAACAGCAGCAACAACTGTGGAACCAACAGTGACAATAACAATAACAGAAACAATAACAGCTGGAACAACAGCAGTAACAGCAGTAGAAACAATAGAAATGACAGCAGCAACAATAGCAGCACCAACCACAGCAGTGACAGCAGCCACAACAGCAACACAGACAATGGCAGCAGCAATAGCAATAACAACAGTAGAAGCAGCAAGAAGAGCAACAGCAGCAACAGTGACAATAACAACAGCAGAAATAATGAGAGCAGGAATAATGACAGTAATGGCAGCAGAAACAACAGGAGTGAGAGCGGCATCAGCAACGACAACAGCAGAAACAACAACAGCAGTGACAGCAACAACAACAGTAACAGAAACAATGGCAACAAAAATAGCAACAGGAGCAGCAGCAATAACAACAGTGACAATAATAGCAGAAATAACAAGAGCAGGAACAACAACAATAGTAACAGCAGCAGAAACAATAGAAGTGACAGCAGCAACAACAGTGGGAACAACAGCAGCAATAACAACAACAGGAACAATAGCAACAGCAACAAAAACAGTGGGAACAATAGCAACAATAGCAGTAGCAACATCAGCAACAAAAATATCAGGGACAACAACAGCAGTGACAGCAGCAACAACAGCAACAGAACCAATGGCAGCAACAATAGCAATAATAACAGCAGAAATAACAAGAGCAGGAAAAGCAACAGTAACTGCAGCAGAAACAACAGAAGAGACAGCAGCGACAACAGCAGCAACCACAGGAACCAGAGCAGCAGCAACAATAGCAGGAACAATTGCAGCAACAGAAACAATAGTAACAATAGCAGCAATAGTAGCAACAATGGGAACAACAGCAGCAACAACAGTAGCGGCAGTAGCGGCAACAACAGTGGGAACAAAAGCAGCAAAAACAACAACAGGAAAAACAGTGGCAACAGCAATGACAACAGCTGTGACAGCAGCAACAACAGTAACAGAAACAATGGCAGCAAAAATAGCCACAACAGCAACAACAGTGGAAACAACAGTGGAAACAACAACAACGACAATAACAACAGCAGAAATAATGAGAGCAGAAACAACAACAGCAAGAACAACAATGGTAACAGCAGCAGAAACAATAGAAATGACAGCAGCAACAACAGCGGCAACAGCCATGGAAACAACAGTGACAATAACAATAACAGAAACAACAGCAGCAGAAACAATAGAAATGACAGCAGCGACAACAGCAACAGCAACAGCAGCAACAACCGTGGAAACAACAGTGACAACAACAATAACAGAAACAATAACAGCCGGAACAACAGCAGTAACAGCAGCAGAAACAATAGAAATGACAGTAGCAACAACAGCAGCACCAACCACAGCAGTGACAGCAGCCACAACAGCAACAGAGACAATGGCAGCAAAAATAGCCACAACAACAGCAACAGCAGCAACAACAGTGGAAACAACAACAGTGACGATAACAACAGCAGAAATAACGAGAGCAGGAACGACAACAGCAGTAGCAGCAGCAGAAACAACAGAAGTGACAGCAGGAGAAACAACGAGCACAATATCAGGAACCACAACAGCGGCAACACCAGTAGCCAAAAAACGACATCTGCAGCAGCAACAGCAACTGCGTTGACTGACGGGTGATTAAGAGCAGCTCTGCGCTGGGTACCCCACCTCCTCGTCCCACTTGCGGCCCCAGCCCTCCGAGGTGAGACGTGTGCGTGGGCCCTGGACTCTGGCTGCCAGGGCTAGGACCTCGCTTTCTCCCTGACTGGCCACCTGCCTCCGGGAGAGTCCTGTGCTCTCGCTTGCCTTGGTTTTTCTCGATGTCAGATGGAGCTAATGGTGATGTCTGCTCCCCAGAGCGGCTGCAAGGATTGGATGAGAAGGGCTTGGAAAGCACTAGTTGAAAGCACTTAGTAAACATTAGCTATCGTTCCTAATTTTATAGAAAAGGAAATGGGCTCAAGAGATGAAATAATATGTTAATATGTCAAAAGTCTGTCTTCGTGCCCTTGGGAACCGAATGACAGGCAGTGGGGAAGGGGCTCCGCCCCACCCTGTTCTTGCTGCCTCTCCCTTAGTGTGTGACGCTCTGCCTGGGGTCAGCTCTCCTGCATGAGGCGCCCGCATGCCTGACCCCTGGTGCCATGTGCGGTGGGCCCCTGGTCCTGGCCATTGCTGCCTCATGTTGGCTGTCCTCATCTGTGTGTGCAGGCAGCCCTCGCCCAGCCTGTCACGGTCCTAATCTCTTTCTGCAGCTCCCCAAACCTTCCATGGACCTGTCTTCTGTCTTTGGAAAGTACGCTGGGTCACGCAGAACAGTGGGAATCGTCAGAGGAGTGTGTGTCGATCACAGAAATGGAAAGGATGTAAAATAACAGAGTTAATCTCTGAACTCTCTCTGTAGCCTACTTCGAACCGGCCCATGGGTCTGGGAAGCTCCTGCCAGCACCAGCGAATGTGCACACCCCCAAGCTGTGCTTCCCTTGCTCACACGTGCAGAACGTATTTTGAAATTTGACTTCCAACACGATATCCAGGCACGCATTTTCTGTTTTATGGAGCAGCTAGGACAACTTTTATGGATAATAACTGGCTCCCAGACACGGAGGGAGGCCCAGGCCCTGTACGTGCACGACCTCACCCAGTCATTACAAATGCCCCAGGAGCAGGGGCCGCCGTCCCCACGGACAGATGAAGAAACTGAGGCTTGGAGGAGGTAAGGCCATGTGGAAGGGACTTGTGAGGAGCTGCCTGGAGTGCCCATGCCCCTCCTTCCTGACACCGGGGCTGCCCGGAAAGGCCCGGAGGAACCTCGGTTCTGGACGCTGCGGAAGGAGCTCGGCGCTTGGTGAGCACTGGCTCTGGGCTTGGCCCGAGGACAGGGCCTTACACGGGACGCAGTCTGTCCTCGAGGGGAGGTGCTTGTGTGTAGGGGACACTGTGTGGAGCGTGGGCTACGGGGGAAAGGCTGTCAGACCCGATGTCTCCATGGCCCAGGCAGAGAGGACAGATGTACTGGGCCCAGGGGCACAGGGCCCAGGGGGACTGTGGCCTGCGCCCTGCGCCCGGGGGCATGCCCTCCATGGAGTTGAGCCGCCCCTCAGCTCCTGCACATTGTCAGCAAGAAGAGATGCCTGCCCAGTGTGGCCCAATCCTCTGGTGGTTTGTTTATTTTACCAGATCCTGGAAATCCAGTTTATGTGGAATTTCCCACTTTAAAAACTGCCATGTGGGCCAAGCAAGGCCCTTGGGACCCCCGTGTCCTGCGGGCTCCCAGTGTGACCTCTGCACGAATCCAAAGGCCTCTTCCCGCGCTAACCTTCAAGTTCCAGGAAAAGCCTCAGACCACTGACTCTGCTGCGGCAGCATTCGCCCAAACCCTGAGTGGGTTCAAAGTGGACCTCTCGTGGGATGAAATTTTGATAAAGGTCAGCTCAGTGCCTGGCAGAAATGGAGTGTGGATGGATAACTACAAATATCTACGCACAAACAGACTCATGGGGAGCGTGTCAGATGGGTTTCTCTTAGATTCTTTTTTTAAAGTTTACTTTTTGAATAGGTTCGTATGGTTCAAAATTCAGGAAGTACAGAAAAGTATGCATCAAAAAGTCATCCTCCCACCTGTAACCCGCAGCCACCCAGGCCCGCGAGAGCCAGGGTCAGGGTCCTTGCGTCACCTTCCCGAGATCCAAGTACATGTGCTTATGTATTTTCCACCTTTCCCCACACATGCTAGAATTTATACTTTCTGTTTTTTGCTTTTGTCCATTAACCATATGTCTTGGAGAACTTTCCTTATCTCTGTATATAAAGCTGCTTCATTCTTTTAAATGGCTGTATGATATTTTATTGAATGACATAATTTATGTATGTAACTGGTCTCCCAATGAAAGGGCATTGAGGTTGTTCCCAGTCTTTTCCTACATAAAAAATTGCCTTCCAGAACAGTCCTGTGCACAGGTTATTTCGCACATGTACATTCCTAGACGTGTGGAATTGCTACTTTTATTGGCTGTCTCAGAGGTTTCCAGTTCGTATCCCGCTGGCAGCCGAGGGCGCTCCCACGCAGTCCGAGCGCAGGGCGTCCCAGTGGGTGTCAGTGCCCTGCACACCCGCGCTTCTCTTATCGCCAGGGGGGCTGAGTGTTTTGTATTGTACACAGGGTTCGGCAGAAGGAACGCCTGCGTGACTATGGTGGGTAGGGTAATAATGTGGGTGTAATAATATGTAGTTGTAATTGGAACATGTCACCTAAAATGTCCTATGGTGTGCTTGAGTGTGCTATTGTTATATTACAGAGTGACATGCTTAGGACATTGTAATAAAAAAGGGGTGTTATTGGGGCCAGACCCTGCACTGAAGAATCCTTTGCTCATTTGTTCCTTTGGGTGGTTGTTTTAATGAATTTCTTAGAGCTATTTACATATTGGGGAGATTAGCCCTTTGTTGAGGAGTAAACATTTTCTCTAAGTTTGCTATATTATATAAGCTTATAGTAGTTTTTTCAATGTAGAATTTTTAACTTTTATGAAGACAAACTTATAGATGTTTTTATTGTTGTTCAGTTACAGTTGTCCCCATTTTTCTCCCACTACTTTCCCCCTGCCCCACCTCCCATAACTTACAGATCTTTTTTTTTTAATGGGTCCTGGATTTTTGGCCATATTTTAAAGACCTCCTCTACTATGAAAATAGAAAGGTATTCTATAGTATCTGTCTTTCTTCCTTCCTCCTTTCCTTCCCCTCCCTCCCTCCCTCCCTCCCTCCCTCCCTCCCTCCCTCCATTCCTTCCTTCCTTCCTTCCTTCCTTCCTTCCTTCCTTCCTTCCTTCCTTCCTTCCTTCCTTCTTGCCTTCTTTGGTAGTTTCAAGTCCGATTTCATTTGACTTGATCTCAATGTGTGGTATGAGACATAGATCCTCCCTCATCTTTCCTTCCAACTGGCTGCAGAAATGGCCGAAACCTGTCTGAAATAGAGAGCTCACTCAGGGGGTTCAGCCCCGTACCTCTGCATGTTCTCCACCTCATCGATCGTCTCGGGCAGGGCCTTCCCCTTGGTCTCCGGCAGCAGCATCACCAGGCCTCCGGCTGTCAGGCCGACCACGGCTGAAAGCCAAGCAGAGGTAAATCACACTGAGGAGGGAAGCATTCCAGCTCTATAATTAGAGTTCCCCTTATTTCTTAAAAAATTTTTGGGTAATTTCCTATACTTAAGAATTTCTTTGCTATCTGACAGCCCTATTTTCCACCATAAATATTTTGCTGATCCCAAACCCTGTTGGGTTACAATGCCTTATAGGGAAATGAAATACTTCACATTTTGAGTCAAGTTTATTCTAGGCTACAGAACCTTGCCATAACATGAAGACACTTTGGAGTTACAAAATAACTGTGAAAAAAAATCAACTCTAAGAAAAGAAAGAACATAACCTTGCCAATATAAAGCACTTGGTAAGGCAAACTGAGTTAGAAACTTGGATTGTTACTGGCAAATAAAAGTAATGAATCTCTTTTGAGAGTATTAATGTATAACAGCATTAAAAAGTATAGCCAGGACTTTGATTTCGAATTCAGGTGTCTAATAAATTCTAGTTCTTCCTCGTTTCTTTGTGTCCAGCTCTGATTTTTTCTATATGTTGCGGGGGGTAATAGCAAACATCATAGTGCTTTTGTCTCTTTAAGTTCCCATTAAAGTTTTGGGATGTTAAGGTTACATTTTTGTATGTTTTTCTGTAACAGAATGCAGGAAGTGGGATGTAGGTGCTTCACTAGTTTTAGAGTTTCAAAAAAAAAAAAAAGAAGCAGGCTGGTCTCCATTTTTGCATCCTTAAAAATAACAGCTGAACCAGGGGCCCCAGACTCAGTGGTTCTGGCACCTGCTTCCAGCTGGGCCTCTGCTTTCTGGTCTTTGAGCCCTGGGAGGCTCTGTGATCTCCCTGAGGCCCCGGACCCCTATGCAAGAGGGGTGATATGCACCTCACAGGCTCACTGAGGCTGAAATGACCTCTATCAGTTAACTGCTGAGAATAATGCCCCCCAAACCTCTGGGGGTGCACTTGGTTGGAACTCATACAAATAGTAAACACACCCAGGTGGCTTTAATTCTCTGAAGTAAGTGAACTATGTAGGTAATACGATAGAGGAGTCATGTTATCGCCCATTTGGCGTTGTGTATTTGCAGAGATAAGCCTAACCCACCGGCCATTCCTTCTCCCCTCCCACAGCGCTCTTCCGAGCAGGATTTTTCAACGTGTTGACTTGTTAAGGGCCCGACTTCTAGATTTATATTTCTGGTCACTTCAAGACCACAATTAGCACACTAGCATGTGGAAAAGGAGGGAAAAGAAGTTAAAATTCAAAACCATTAGTTTTGATTCCTGGTAGCTACTCAGATGAAAAGTTGATGAGGGAGGATTACCAGCAAAAATAAAATGGGCAGTTGTCATAGAGTTTACTCTCAGTGTTGAAAGGCAGCTGTGGCTGGTGTGGCTCAGTGGGTTGAGCGCTGGCCTGTGAACCGAAAAGTCACAGGTTCCATTCCCAGTCAGGGCACATGCCTGGGTTGCCGGCCAGGGCCCCAGTTGGGGGTTCCCAGTTGGGGGTGATATCAGTTGCCTTTTGTACATCAGTGCTTCTCTCCCTGCCTTTCTCTCTACCATCACCTCTCTCTGAACATAATTAACTGTTGAAAGGCAATTATGATCCTTTATCTTTTCTGAGGGAGGGTCAACCATGGTCCTCTTGGGTCCAGACTTGGCGTTGCTCTGTTACATAGCTGAGAGGAACCTGAAGTATCTGTTCTCTGCCCTGAAATATCCCTCCGGCCCAGCGCTGGCTCACTGCCCACCGACGGGAGTGGCTGAGAGCCAGGCCTCGCCACCTTCCTCCCAGCAGGGCAGCAGCCCAGTGGCTGTGATGGCCCTTCCCCAGGATGGAGGGGGGCTCTGGGGACCGGTCTCTCAGCCAGCTCTAGGGGAGGATGGAGTCTGGGGCATGTGTGCCCCATGGGCAGTGCCAGCCATCCTGTGACCAAGCCACGGGCATCGCAGGAGAGAGCTGTGTCCCACCAACTTGGGCCGTGGTGGTGTGAAGTTGGAAAGTGGAGGAGCTCCTTGGGCCTGATTCCAGGTAGTTGTAGCTGCCGTGGGGAACTTCTCCTGGCAGGTGGGTAGCAGGGGGAAGTCTCCCCTCCCAAACCCCCAAGAGGAGGACTGAGCAGAGATACTTGGTGTGACAACCAGAATGCGGAGGAAGTTGACGGTCCCCTGGTGTACACCCTAGGGGTCTCTTCCTTCCTCCCCCCAACAAGAGTGAGTGTTGTTTGCCCACGGTGGAAAGTGTTACATTTTTGTCAAATTAAAACCAGCTCAGAAGGGGTCTTAACAGGAACTGAAAGTGGTGTGTTGAGACGTCCCAGCCGGCGTGAGGAGGTGAAGGTTGTGTGTGTGAGTCTGTCCCCATGTCTGTGTGGACGCAGAAGGGGACGATCTGGCCCATAATCTCGGCTGTGGGCCAGGCCGTGGGTGCTGAGTGAATGGGAGGGCCCAGGTTCCCCTTTCACGGTCTGTGGACTTTGTGTCCAACAAAGGCCCGTGTGCTAACTGCGGTTGGCTAGATTTGTCCCTGTCACTTTCTATCCAGCGGGCTGCTCACCGAGGGGAGGGCTCAGCGGGAACATCCTGCAGTGTCAGGAAGGGAGGGCACCCTCCTGAAGTCTAATTGTCGCCTGAGCCACCCGAGGCAGTGGCCCCGACACCAACCCCGGCACTCCCTGTGCTAGCGCCTGGTCTGTCTGCTGGGGTCTGAAATGGCCTCTGTAAAAGCTGGACAGCCTCTCCTTGAAGCGGGGAAGTGACGGGTTTGTGTGATTCTACATCTGGCTGTAGAGGAGGCGGAAGGAGCGAGCTCTTTGACCACGAGACCCAAGGAGGCGTGGGAAGCAGCGAGGGGTCTTCTTCAGGAAACTTCTTCCCATCCCACTCTTCCTTGACGTCGGACCCCTTCGGGCAGGAGTCCTAAGGGATCCCCACACTTGAGCATTAGTCGCCCCTGACAGCGTTACTCATACTAGTGTTACTAATCATGATAGCACCACTGAGTTCTAGTCACGGTGAGTCATTATGACAACAGGCGCCTATTTTGAGGTGGGAGAAGGGAGGTCCTTAGAGAGACAGGTTTTCACTCAAAAACATCTCTCAGGATTTCTTACCAAAAACCACCAGTGGGAGCTCACGCCAGATGTCGGTGAGCCGGTACACCAGGAACGGTGTGATGATGCCACCGAT
Organism: Desmodus rotundus; assembly: GCF_022682495.2. Lineage (NCBI taxonomy): Eukaryota > Metazoa > Chordata > Mammalia > Chiroptera > Phyllostomidae > Desmodus > Desmodus rotundus. The sequence goes on from NC_071397.1 coordinate 98,338,547, forward strand.
GTCACACACGGAGGAGCAGACGAGGACACCGAGATTCCTGGAACACAGGGCACGGGTTTACCCTTTTAGCTTGTCAAGGTGCGGTGGTTATTCCCCCCCCCCCCAGTGGAGAATGCCCCAAATCATTCAAATACGTGGGAGCTGAAGAAGTATTCGTGTTGCCCTGACCAGTGTGGCTCAGGGGGTTGGACATCGTCCCACAAAAAGAAAGGTCACCGGTTCCTTTCCCAGTCAGGGCACACGCCTGGGTTGTGGGTTCAGTACCTAGTCGGGGTGCATGTAAGGGCAACCGATCGATGTTTCTCTCTCTCTCTTTCTCCCTCCCTTCCCCCTTCTCTAAAAATAAATAAAATCTTTTAAAAAAGTGTTCCTGTTATTTTCACTACAGATAAATGATATGTGCTACATAGTTCATTTGTATTCTGTCATATTTGTTCTATATTAATTTTCTTCAGAATTTTTAACCAGGGGTGACTTTCACTTTGCACACGCATCACTCGCTTCCCCGTTGCTACGGTCCTGTTCACGCTGTTCCCAAGCACTGCCTCTGGAGGCTGCTGGGTAATTTTCTATCGCAATTCAGTGCCTTCTGTTCTCACCCCACATTTCTGCCCTTGACCCCGTCTGTGAGTGTGAGACATGACCCAGTGGCTGCCTTTAAATGCTCTCCTCCTCCCTCACCCTGTGCTTTGGAAAGTAAAGTGTCCTCTGCTGGCACCTGAGTAGTTCTGGCCAAGAAGCAAATGCCCCAACCCCCCACCCTTCATGCTGGGGAGCACGTGCCCACCTGATGAATGTGGGGTACAGTTCTGCACTGACCAGGCAAACCATCTCGAAGGCCATCGTGATCCCCATCCGACCCAAGCACGCGGCTGTGACTCTCAGCCAGTGTAAGTCTGAGGGGAAACACACCACCTGTTTGTGTTGCACGCACACCTGCTCTTCAAAGAGTGCTCCCTCCCGGAGTAGGGGGGACAGGGGCGGGGATTGGCCGGGGGAAAGTCCACATTCCAGACTGGGACAGGAAAGCAACATGGGGTCTTTTCCAGGTTCAAGACAGTGTCAGCAAATTCTCCAAGTCTGTTTATTTTAACTTTAGCCACAATCGTAACAATCTTTTAACTTGAGAGCTTGGTCATTGATGACCACAGAATTGTACCAGTTTCCAAAGCCGGGCCGATCTGAGTCTAGAGAGGCCACACGAAACAAACAGGAAACCATGGGTGTACTCTATCTAGTTGCTAGTAACTGAAAGATTCAACCTAAGCTCTGTGTTGCTAATAGGATTCTGGTATACAGGGTTTGCTTCCCTTCGTTGAGAAAGTATCTTAAAAGGAAAATAAGGAACCGAATAATTGTTCATCTACGACATTCACTTAAGTTTTCCCGTTCATTCTGCATGATGGCGTCAGGAGGTCTGGGAGCTGCCTGAACTACATCTACATCTGAGAGGGGCTGGGGTCGGGCTGCAACCTGGGCCCGCTCCACCCCCCAGCCCGTGCTCTCTGCTCTGGGCCGGCTGGGCGGCTTGCAGCGTGGGTCCTCCTTATCCATCAGCACAGTCGGGTGCGATTGTATTACATCAGAGCACCGCTGGGTATGATTGCTCTTAAAGGCATATCTGTTTGTCAGGAAGGTCCTAGATACTGTGCTCATCCTTTCCAGGCGGGTCTGGATGATAAATTACACGGTCCTCCTATCAAAGGGCAGTGACACCCCTAGTTTTTGGATCTTGGGACATAAGACCTTAGCTTGGCCTGACACTCACCCTCAGGGATAAAAACCGAAGCCAGACAGGCTGCCCCCACCACCATGTTTGACCCCGCCCACGGAAGACGGCGGCCAATGCGGTCGATGGTGAGGATGATGATGAGGGCAGCTGGGAACTCCACCAGGGCGGAGTAGAAGAAGTCCAGGTAGATGTTGCTCCCTGCGAGGCCCACGTGCATGATGAGGCCCTGGTAGAGGACCGAGCTCGTGAACCTGAGCAAAGAGGAGAGCTCCGGTCAAGGCATGCAAGAGCAAGTCACCGAAAGGGGGAGGCCGCTGGAAAAATAGGAGTTGATCGGAGATCAACTTCTTGGTATCTATTGTTACTATGCCCTCCGTCCGTTGCTCTTACGCTGTCTGACGCACTGTGGTGACTGGCTGTGGCCCCAGAACCAGGGGAGAGGAAGAAATTAGGATAGCGTTCCCTGGCCACGTTTGAAAGGCAGGAAGAAATGTCTCAGTGGAGTGATTTATTTAGCAAAACTATACAGGTCATTCGTGGTTGTTAATTATCTCTCTGTCATCTTCTAATGCCATTGAGATCAAAGGATTGACGACCTAATTCAAATTCTGGAAAACCGGAGGAGCAAATGAGCACAGCCTCTCTTCTTAATGATTTACCTTCTGCCGTGACACAAATAACATTTCGACAGTGTTTCTAATTTTGTTGACTGAAAGCGGTCATTGTCTGTAATGGAAAATATGAGGATAATTTGTAAGAGTCACAGTTATTCCCTGATGTGTTCTTTATGCAATATTGTGAAGGTTGCTTAATTAATTCCGGATGAGCTTTGCTTTTGCAGGGACTACAGCTCTGCCCCGGCTGCTCTGAGTCAGCCCTGCGCAGTCCCTCGGAGGACAGCGTGCCGCCCTGAGCAGCGCTCGCTCGGCAGAGCTGTGGCTCAGAGCACAGAGCCACCCAGACGGCTGACACGGTCAAGCTGGGGCCGCTGGCTTATTCTTGCGCTTTATTCTTGTTCAAAAGTTATTTCTCCAGGTAGAAAAGAAAAGGAGCAGCCCTTTCTTCACCTGCCCTGTGCAGTCAGGGGAGATCTATACCCATCATTGTTGGATCAATACCCATCGTTCTCAATTTTGGGCTATTTAAAAAATATTGGTTCCTGGCCCTTCTCCTGATTAATTAAACAGTATCCTTGGGGTGGGGGAGGGGTCTGGCCTTAATATTTAAAAATCTCCCACATGATTCCAAGGTGAAACCGAGGTTGAGGATGTACTGACTGAGGATGCGGAACAGGAAGCTGGTGTCAACATCTGCCCGAGAAAAACGATGTCAGGAGAACCTGCTCTACGCCGGCCCACCTTTGCTCCCCACTGTCGAAGCTGATGCGGAACTAGGCTGCATTCAAAGGTACCTGCTTCCCTTCCTCAAAGTGGACGCTTGGCACGAAAAGAATTGGGAAGGTTTTTCAATGAAAAGTTCTCCTTACCAGTTGTACATTAAGACCAGAGTGTGTTTCCTTATCTGCGGGGTTCTGACCAAGTCAAGAAATGACGGATTCAACTTAGGATTCAGCTTCTCGCTGACCTCCTCATCAGGGCTGAGGCTCTGAGGGTGGAAACAATAACAACCGCTTTTTATGTGGAGCGGTGGGTCCCTGGGTCCTACCGGAAGAGACAGCAGCACCCACACAAGCACGAGCTCCTTTCACCTCTACGTAACTCCTTCATCCTAGAAGTTATGTCCTGGGTTTTTCATCCCCACTCCACAGCAGGGAAGGCAGACAGCCCGGGCACATATATAAAGTGATGCTGTACAGGTAAAGCACGGGGCGGGGGGAGGGAGGGAGGGTAAGTCGAGGCCCATGGGATGGTGTGGGAAGGACCGAGGGCCTTGGGGACAAAACCTCTAGCGAGACCAGCACTGACCAGACATCACTGCTACCTGAGCTGGGATCTCTATCAATACGGTGGCCTGCCCACGCGTGCTTTGTCCCTGACCAGTCTCTGCATGGGCCTAAAACCTAGGGGCAGGTGCTAGGCTGGTTGTTAGTGGAAAAGAGTGGGTATTCCAGCCACCTGGCCACCAGAGAGGCGGGGAGGAGACAAGGCCTTGGAGCCCCCAAATCCTGGTTCTCCATGTCACGGAAAATCTCAAATTCTTCCGGGTTACCTATCTTAGTGCCTCGGTCGGGAACGATTTACTCTTATTTCGACATACTCTCCTCATCAGCTCGGCTCCCCCTTCGCCAGCCCCTGTCGGATGAGGAGGGTTGGTTAAAGGGGTGGCGAGGTCTGCGGAGGGCAAGACACGGAATGCTGAGACGCTGGCTGGGTCGCTCGTTCCGGTCGAGAAGGCAGGGCGCTGGGTGAGCATCTTGGGACACGTTCTACCCAGGATTTTTAAATTCTAAGAAATGGTTGTGTTTGAAGATCTCTTTTCCTGATCTGGGGACCTCCCCTCTGGGGAAACCTCCCCTCCCTGGGGGACGCTGACGGACACGCGGGGGAACCGGATGTGGGTGCTAAGGCACAGGGGCCAGCACAGGCCTCAGTGCACGAGACAGAAGCGCCTCATTTGACTTTTAAGTGGTGTTTTGGTTTCCTCTTAGTTTTATGTTTTCCAACTACTTAAAATATCTGACCGGGAAACCACGACTCTCGGTAGAGGAGCAGCACCCCTGGCGGGGGCAGCCCCTCTGCTGTGTGTTTCCCGCCTCCGCCCCCTCCTCCTCCCGCCCCGGACTTGACCTTGCAGCTGCTCGCTCACCTGAAGAGACGCAGGTAGGGGTTTTCCGTTCTTCTTTGAGATGTGCTTCAGGACGCTCAGGGCTTTAGCACTTCTGTTCTGGGAGATTAGCCACCTCGGGGACTCGGGGATGCACCTGGGGCGCAGAGTAAGGGTCAGTAGTGCTGCTGTGGAGGGAGAATCTTACTGCCTCCCTACCGCCCCCCGGCGGCCATAACCAGATTTCTGGGGGGGACCTGACACAGCCAGGTTTGGACAAAGGAAAGAGGGTCATGTGGGGGCTGCGATGCAGAGAAACCACCCACAAAGTGAACGGGGAGCCGGCTCACTGAGAGAAAATACAGGCAAATCATACCTCTGAAAACGGTAATATCCAAAATGTATAAAGAACTCATACCACTGAATTGCAAAAAACTGAACAGTCCAATTTAAAAAGGGGCAGAGAGTCAGAATAGGTATTTTTCCAAAGAAGATAGGTGGCTGACATCACTATCAGCAGGGAGATGCGAATCGAAACCATGATGACATACGCCTGTTGGAAAGGCTGCCATCAACGAGACTAGTGACACCAAGTGCTGGCGAGGATGTGGAGAAAAGGGGGCCCTGGGCTCTGCTGGCGGGAGTGTAAATTGGAGCACCCACTGTGAGAGACAGTATAGAAGTTACTCAAAAATTAAAAAAATAGACCTACTATGTGACACAGCCATTCCATGTCTGGGTAATTATCCAGAAAAACAAAACACTAACTCAGAAAGACATGTAAACTCTCATATTCGTTGCAGCACTATTTACAGCATCCAAGATGTGGGAACAACCTGTGTCCATTGGGGAACTAATGGGTGAAGAAAGTGTGTGTGTGTGTGTGTGTATGCGTAGTATTCAGCCATAAGAGGGGATGAAATGTTGCCATTTCGGACAAACGGATATTACACTGCTGGGGTCGTGACTCAGGGAGCCAGGGGTCGCTCTGAATGACTCAGCCACAGAAAGACACACACAGTATGATTTCCCTTACAGGTGGGCTCCAGGGGGGAAACAAGTGCATAGACAAGGAGCAGATTGGTGGCTGGCTGCCAGAGGCAGGGGTTGAGGGGTGGGGTGCGTGAAAGGGGTGAAGGGGTCCGAAGGTACAAACTTCCAGTTACAAAATAAGCAGGTCCTGGGGATGCGATGCACAGCACGTGACTGCAGGTAACAATGCTGTGTGCGCACCGAAAAGTTATTAAGTTATTCAGGGGGCAGATCTTAAGAGTCCTCATCCCAGGAAAGAAATTTCATAAACTCGTACAGGGGAATGTGTGATTCTTTCCTCCTTCGCCTGCTTCTACTCAGCCTTGTGCAGGGAGCCTCGGGGCCCCCTCTGAGGTTCCCAGGGGGCCTCTGGGAAGCCAGCTGCACAGCGGGGCACAGCTAAGTCCCAGGTCTGAGCCGCTGGTCCACTCAGGTGGGCACCAGGCTTTTCCGCTGTGAGAACTGATGGCAGGTGGGGAGGTGGGAGTCTGCGCACCATCACAGGGGAAGCGGATATTCTATCTACGTTTTTCTGAGAGACGACTTCTTAAGGGAGTGAGGGAAGGGTCTGAGATCCGATGGCGGGAGAACTTACAAGCCAGGCTGCACAGAGGGAGCCTGGCCCAGTTGCACCGGTCAGCCCCCGCCCACCCTCTGCAGGCCTGGCCCGCTGGAATCTGTGTCTGGAGAGGGCTCTGAGCAGCTGGTTCAGGGTGGTGGGCGGAGGACGGACCCTCCAGGATGCTGGGGTCGTGACTCAGGGAGCCAGGGGTCACTCTGAGAGTCAGGGCTCACAAGCAACTCCGGACGGATGCTTTTGTGGGAGCGCGGAGGAGAGAGGAACCGAGGACACCAGGAACGGAAGGTAAGTTATGCGACGTTGGGTCAGCAGGTAATCCCAACAAGCAGTGACACATGCGGACCACAGAGACGCATGCACCATGCCACCTAGCTGGGCAGGCTGCCCAGGGATGGCTCAGGGAAGGTGAGGCTTGCATGGGTCCTGCCTCCTGTGACTTCCACACCTCCTCTGCCCTGGGGCTCCTCTCTTCTCCCCAAGGGTGCCACCTCACTCCTCACCCCTGCTCCTCGTCCTTAGCCCATTTTTCAAAGATTGGTGTTGTCTCCTGTGCTGCCCCATTCCCTGCCTCTCCGGGCCCTGCTCATTTTCTCTACTTGATGTCACCTATCCCCACGGCCACAGCAATGATGTGAGTTTTCCCTGAACTTCTGTGTAACTGCCCCTGGACAGCTGCATGTGCATGTCCTTCCGGCACCTGAGATGCCGCATGTTCAAAGCTCACCTCATCATCTTCCCTTCCACACCTGCTCCTCCTGCACTCTCTGAATGACACCCCCACCAGCCCGCTGAGGCACAGGCTACACTCCGCACCTCCTCTCTCTAAGCCCCCACAGTCAGTCACTGGGTTCTGTCACCGCCACCCTACCCACAGTGTTCGTAATCTATTCCTCTCCATACCCACGGCTTCTGTCTCTATTCAGGCACTTGTCCTCTCTTGCAGGGATTAGGGCAATAGTCTCTCACCTGACCTCCTTGCCTGCGTTCTTCCCCACAAACACCTGCTTTCTACTCTGCATCTCGAATGATCTTTTGAACTCGTCATCCCATCATGGAGCTTGCCCAGTTGTAGGTAAATTAAATCTGATTCTGCTGATGAACGTGGCAAGAAGCAGTGTTTCCAAGGTGGCCAGAACTTGGATAATGGGTGGGCCTCCATTAGGGTGAGCACTAGGTCTTTCTTCTGAGGGGAGCACAGTTACTGAAAGACTCTTAGGCAGTAGAGTCACCAGGCGGAACTAGAATTATAAATGCAGAGTGAAGCCTGAGGATGGTGATGCTAAGGTCCAGATCGTAGCAATCCAGGCAAGATATCAAGAAATCCCAATGGGAAGGGGGGGAGGGGCAGATTGGGAAACATGAAAGAGGTGGGTTGGATACAGGGCAGGAGCTAAAGATCACTCTTAGAGTTGTACTGGATTTGGGAGGGGAGAAACAGCCTTCCTGGGAAAGTTGAGGTGTTTCAGTCTTAGACAACCATGGGAAGAACAGGTGGGTACGCCCAGGGATGAAAGGCATGGGTCTGTTGCATGGGAGAGAGGTTTGGTTGGCCATACGGCATCCTTCTTGTTTAATTTCAGGTAACCTCGCAGTGGGGTTTCTGACAGTTTCTGCTCCTTTCCATGTTTCCCAAGGGCAGGGTGACAAACGTATTTCACTTGTCCTGAGAACTCTGATTGATTGCTATGGTCTGTGTGGGGTCCTGCTGGCCTGATCTGGGCTAAAGGCTGCTGTGATTGACTGGTGATGTCCGCTCCAGACATGGACGTGGGTAGTGGGCATGCGAGTACCATGCCCTGCCTCCTCTGTCCCCAAGCTTCCTCTGGGAAGGGACAGAATAAGAAAGGTAATTTTGTCAGTTGCTTCAAAGGGTACCACAGCCACTGGAAGCTAATGTTAACACGTCATACATAAGCTTAAGACCGAAGTAAAGGGACATTGCTTTCCAAAGTGGTGGAAGCTCTTGATTTTTATCCCAGAAATATGGACCGGGCATCCTGTGGAACAGAAGAGCGAAGGAAACCTTAGCAGTCAGAAGGATGGTGAGCACTAGGGAAGGCAGAAGTAAGATACTGCAATTTATTTCCTGTCTGTTCCAAATGGACTTACCAATAATAGAGCAGGAAGCAGAAGGTGGGCAGGGTGACTGCCAGCTGCAGCCACCTCCAGTGAGGCAGCACATACGCCACCCCAGCCAGTGCCACAAGGCCCACGGTGAAGGCGACTTGGTAGAAAATGCCCACTGTTCTCCGGTAGCTCCGCCCGACGAATTCTGTAACTGCAGAGAGAACCCACGTGGTCAGCAAGTCAGCAGAACAGGGAGCTGGCTGCCCAGCTATGGGGAACCTAGAAGGCCAACCTCAAAATGTCCAAATTCTAGAACTTTCTATATAGCTGTCTGAAATTTTAAGATGTTCTTTGAGTCCTATTTTAGAATTGTTGCTATTGTGTTCATTAATGTAAAAATCTTATAATCCCACATTAGATGGGGGGGAGGGGAAAGACCTGCTACCATGAGCAAAACGTTTGATTTCTAGAATAGTCTCAAGGACGGATGCAGTTGCATGTCAGACATGAGAATTTTGATGGACAGTAATAAGGCAGTGGTGACTTAAGACCTGAATGAATGGATCGAACATCGAATTTAGACTGTAGGTGACTTTTATGTAAACGAATACCTCCGTGTAGCTTGTTCTCTTCCACAAGTTAAACATTTTCTTGGCGATTCTGTTAACGTGTGCAAATGGCTCGGAAACCTGGCAATGGGTTTCAAGCTACCTGGAGTCAGCTAGTGCTGGCTTGCCAGAACTGATTTTTAAGTTCTCTGGAACTTTGCAAGCTGGTTGTTAAACTCATTGGCACCTTAAAATCTGTCAGGCTGGGAGTATTTGTAACTCGGAAAACACTATAGATCAGACGTTTTGTTTTCCAAGAGCCGGCTTACCGGCACACCCCTGCACGTGGAGTGATAATCGGCTGTACCCCGCCCCGAGACTACCTGGAGGCAGGTAATGAAGTCTGTGGTACTTGAATTTAGGGAAAAGTTACTTTTGTATCACAAACATACTAGAATTGCAATTTCAGATATTCTATGAGCCGCAGAGGTTTTGTGTGAAATGTTTGGTAATTGTGTTAAAGACCTCAACCATTTACTGTGAATTATCCAAAAGTATTTTAAAACAGAGTGAAGCAAGATCATGCAAGCGCTCCATGAATGGAAATGTCTGTCTCAAAGTCGCTGGGGTCACGGCCGGATCTGAAGGCGGTGGGTGGGGGTGGAAAGGGGCTCCCGCAGGACATTCAGAGGGACCGGAAAAGACAGAAATGTGAAGAGGTGGAAACTCACAGCGGCGGAGATGCATGTTCACACGGTTGCATTCTACGTATTTTGACATGTCACCTATTCTGGAAACCAAATTGCTGACGGAATGACTGCGTCCGTGAATTCCTTTGGTGGCCAAGCACACCCCAGGCGTCCCTGATAGCATCTCGCACCATTCTCGCTTTATCTCACAGACGTCCTCAAGCTGACTTTACCAGGAAAAATTTTAAGCACACGTAGTCTAGTTCTTTCCTGTGTCCTGAGACCTTTCTTATCATTACGGTTTCAATTTCAAAGTGTCCACCTCCCTGTGTATGGATACTATTTAAAAACAGTTTTTGACTTTAGAGAGAGGAGAAGGGAGGGACGAAAACATTAACGTGTAAGACACATCGATTGGTTGCCTCATATGCCCCCTGACTGGGAACTGAACATGCACCCCAGGCGTGCGCCCTGATTGAGAATCAAACGGGTAACGTTTTGGATTGTGGGATGATGCCCAACCAACTGAGTTACACAGGCTGGGGCTGTGGAGGCTGTTTGAATGTAGCTGAAGGGAAAGTAATGATGGGATTAATCCCCAACATCTAATTATGGTAGTAATTTTTTTCTATATTGTCTTAAAGAAGCTATGCTGTTCAAGTCCAGACATTCTCCTGAACCCCACGGAGCTTATGCCTGACTCCGGCTCCTGCTGGGTGGGATGTAAATGACGTTCCCGGTCCCACAAATGGCTGAGGCACCTGGATTGACCGGGCACTTGTGCTGTCAGCTTCTTTGTTCATAAACTGGGGATAACTGTGGTTTACTAGAGTTGATTTATGCAAAGGATGAAAGTCCCTTATAGATCTAGCACATCTCTCATCACTGAATTTTTAATGTGCAGGCCTCGCAGGCTAGATTTTTCTCTCTACATAAATCTCCCAGGTGCAGAAAACACAAATTCCTAACGAGTTATATAAGAATCTGGACGGCTTGATGTTGACCCTCATTCTGGCTTCATTGTTTTCTTTGTAGGAGGGATGCAGAATGAGCAGACGGATGAGATTTTAGAGATTCCTTTGTTCCAGGAAAAAGTACCTCTCGACATTGTCTTGAGGCTGAGTCTGTTTTTCTGCCCAGCTACCCCCCGCCTGACTATATTTCAGCGGCAATGACCGTTTGTTCTCCAGGCTGCAGCCACAGCATTCTTACTCAGGATGTAGCCTATTAACCAGCCCGCCTTGCTGACCAGCCCTTGGATCAAGCGAAATATTAACGTCCACGCATAGGTCGGGGAAACGGCCATGAGAACTCCAGATATGGCGTTGATGAGGATTGTAACCAAGAGGCAGAGTGTGCGGCCAAACCTGCAAGGAGAAAAACAAAGAGAGGGGAGCGAACTGGATTAGATGCTTGAAGGCTGTAGGAAACTTCTGAATCACAGAAGTGCAGGAGGCACCGGCTAACACCCACCAGGAGAGTCTGGCTTCAGGTCAGGTCTGTTCCAGACTTTTCATCAGTGTGCTGTGAGCATGTTTTAGGCACATGGCCCCACTCACCCCAGGACCGGAGCACTTCTCAGTCCCACCTCGGAGGGCGTTGAGGGAGAGGGCGGCTGTCCCAGGCCACCCACTGCTGAAGGCCCTAGGGGCCTGTCTGGGTCTCTCATCACCACATGAGCTGGGGCCTTGCACAAACAGTCCCAGCCAACTGCCCACCCCTGAGTTTTTGCTTCAGGGAAAACAAAGTTTATTGTGCAGTGTACTCCTCACACATTTCCTAACACTGCTCTCTGACGTGGTGGCATTTGCGCGTCTCCATGGAAACGGTCTCCTGAGTCTCGCCGTCCAAGAGTCACTTTGAGAACTGCCACCCCGAGGCCTTTGTGACTGAGCGCCCTCGAAGGACCGTGTCCACACGTGTTATTTGAGAGACGTGGGCTTCATCAGCGTAGGAACCCGGGGAGTGTGCGAGTGCGCAGAGCAGAGGGAAACTTGGAAACCTGGGTGGAACCTTGGCCTTCCCACTTAGTGTGGTGCTGGGTGAGCTAGTCAACCCTCCTCAGCGTCTCCATTTGGAAAAGGCCAGTCTGACCCAGGCGGCAGTAAGTATTCAGGATATAAACTGGCTTTTCTGAACCCCACAGTGGTCCCCCTAGCACACGCTCTCACGTGCACACACACATAGAACGGAAGAGGCAAAGCCAACAGAACTTCAGACAACTGAAGAAAAATGAAACAGACATGTGCCCAGCTTTTTGGGGAAGAACAATGAGTAATCAACTTTACTTAGGAGATTCTAACATAACGAACAACATAATGATGTCATCAAGAAGGTGGATAATTGACTGGGGTCGTAGCTCAGGAATGCACTGTCAGTGGAGAAGCGTAACCGCTCTCCCACTCCTTGGGTGGGATGGGAATGATTAACTCATTTGTTCAGCCAGCCGGGGGGCCCAGCACCTGTTAGCTCCCATCCGTCCACACGAGTGTTCGTCTCTGCCCTTCGAGTGCAGGAGGGGAGGAGAGGGAGCCAGGAGCTGGCCAGACAGCCATACTCTGGAGCACAGGGGACCCAGGGACCCTCCTCCCACAGTGGCTCTCCTGCCTTAAGGGGTCCTCTCCTAACAGCCGTCCTCAGTTCTGAGCTAATGAAAATAACAGGGAATGACCTTCCTTTTCACCCCACAAGTGCCCCACACAGAGTCCCGGGAAGAGCTCTGAAGGGAAGCTGAGCAGACAGTCACAGGAGCCGTGTGACACAGGGAGCTGCCGGGGGCCCGGCCCCTCCACTGTCATCCTCCCTCCCTCCCACTGCCCCAGTGGGCAGGGCTGTGTCAATATAGACGCCTCTGGGCCTATGATAGATTAAGCCAGCCTTACTTAACGAGCTAGTTTTTAATCCAGCCTGACAATATAACATAATTGGACAAAATGTTCTACTTACATCTAATATTAGACTCCCAGGTTTGGGTTTAGGTACAGTTGGGACAACAAGCATAAAGTAGGTTCAATCTACCATTTAGTTCAGAATTAAATATATATTTGTACTTTACATGAAACCATGATATAATTGTATAGTTCTATAAGACTATATGTCGTATATTTATACGAAATTGTATATTCGTATAAGACGATATAATTATAGGACTTAGACATATTTGTTTGTCTCTGTCTCACTAGGTGACTGATGATTACAGAGGATGATACCATCCAAAATGGTGAGCACAGTGCCTGGCCCGCAGGAAACACTCTGTAGTGGGTATTATGGGTATTAAATAACTAGCCCCGATAGCACCGTTATCAAAAGGGCTTAGCAAGTGTAAAGCAAATTTTTCTATTCCTTTGAGCACTCCTAAAATTAATTATTGATTGATAGCCCACAGAGGAGAGATGCAGGCTACCAGGAGCTCTCAGTGCAGTGAGTCTGGGGCTCTGGGATAAATGCCAGAGATGGGGGAGCTCGGGGTCCCTGAACGCTGGATCTGGAGACACAGACCACCTGCTGGACATTTGCCGCCCCCCCTCCTTGTTTTCCACATCTCCCTCTAGTGACACACAGACATTACGGAAGTGGTAGTGACACACTCAGCGTAGACAGGCGCGCTTCCCTTCCACCCCATTTCATCCTAGGCTCCGCACCTGCGATTGCACCGGCCCCAGGCCCTGACCCAGGAGCCCTGGATCACACAGGCAGCCTGCGCTCGGTGCCTGGGAGAGGTGGGCCGAAGGTGGACAGAGCTTGGAGGCCTGGAGGCACACGGCGGGTGGATGGTGGCGAGGCCAGAGAATGGACTGGGCCCCCACAAAATCAAGTCACCTATCGTTTTCCCACTGAACCCTCAGCTTCCAGACAGCCCCCAAGAAGAAGCACCGCCTCATACTGAAACGTCCGTCTACCACCCAGAGAACTGGAAAAGGAAGAAAGACAGGGACCGTGCTTCTCTTCCCAGAAGAAGAAGTCGGATTGTCCAGGTGAGCGACATTAGGCGGGGCCATTGCAGCCTGCATGATTTGGGAAGCAGGTCTCTTTTGGAACCTGCGGCACCCACCTGTCTGCGATGTAGCCGATGCCCACGGCACCGATGAAAAACCCTGCGTTCACAGCCGACTGGAACAGGTCCAGCATCCAGGAGCGGGCACACACTAGGTCAAACTGCCGAGGGCGAGAGGAGTCCCCGGGCAGGAGAGAGAGAAGACAAGATCCCGTTAGAGGCCCCTCCGCCTGGGGACCTCATCTGTGTCTGGTGCATTGAACGGATGGGGTCGAGGGGCAACCAACCCGCCGTTTTCTTGCCATCATTATGAATTTTCTCTGCGCAGCCAAAAGATTTGTCCTGCCATCTGTGTAGCATTCCATCTGGTAGCATGTCATCAGGCTAAATGCTGTTGTCAGCTCAATCAGCTGAAACTGGATAATTACTTCATTTCTGCACAAAACCATCTCCCTTTCTAATTTTAATACACAGAAGCGAAGAGGTGCATACTGACCGAAGCCCCCAGAGGAAGTTGGGCCATGCAGTGCCTCGCTGCTGTCTCTTTAACGGCAGCGGGGAGTGGGGGGCAGGGTGGGGGCGAGGAGCACCCTGCTAGGGCTGGTACGGTTGCTCTCTCGTTTGGAACAGGTGCCAGCCCGGAAGTCAGGAGCTCCGGTTGCCAGGGCTAACTGCTAACTCTCCCACTCTGTGGCCTTGGGCGGAACTTTTCTCTGCTCTGGGTCTCCGTTTCCTCACCTCTGGAGGAAGGGAGGAGGTTAGCCACGCTGAAAAGCCTCTCAAAGCCAGTATGGTGTGCAGTCGGTGATCGTCCACAGTTCGTGCGCCCGTTAGGCCACTTCAGATCCCAGGAAAGGCCCCTCAACCTAAACGTCTGTTCATGTAGAACACCTTCCGACACTTTATCCAAGCAGTCTGTTAAAATTAAGCTAGGCAACGGGCGTTCTCTGTATTCACAGAATAATTGTATCCCACCGCCCACCTCCCCACTTTTGCTTTGCCTCTAATGAACGCAAGTCTATTTTTTTGTTTTCTCTATATTTACTGAAGTGAGGTTTTGCAATTGGATGTTGATGTTTACTGTAATTTTTAGTAATATAATAGTACCGTAGCATAAGCTCCAACCCCAACGGTTTCATGTGGACCCTTTGAGCAAATTAAATAGAAAAAAATAACCATTAAGAGACAAGCACACCATCTCACAGTACAGCACCATTCCAGTGAGTTCCGTCAGCTTGAAGGAAGACTGGAGGGGGAGGTAGGGCTTTCTGAAAAAGAGGAGGCTTGAAAATATTCCCTTTCCTGACGTTATTCCTTGGAATTCTCATATGTTTTTGCTTGTTTCTTACTGGCGAGAGTTGCATGAATGAGAATCATTATTGCCTGAATTTGATCGGGTTTAAACAAATCCATGCATGCTCCAGACAGACAAGAGGCTGCAAGTCTTTGTCAGAAACTGGGATTTTGTAAGATACCTGAGTCCAAAGAGCATACCTGGGCCTTATTGGCTTCTTCCTTAGGAGAAGCTCCACCATTTGCTCTCTCGTTTCTAAGTCCTGCCTCACTTACCTCGGTCACCATGGAGGAGCCAGAGGTGTCATACACCCAGCCGTGCCGGCAGGGGCCCAGCGGCAGGCGGCTCCTGTTGACAGCCAGGTCAGCCAGAGGGTCCACGCAGCCCAGGGCACTCTGGTTCCAGTCCACCTCATAGCTGCGGCACTGGCGAGGGAAGGCCTCACCCGCCGGCCCTGGGCCGGGCACCGTGAAGTTCAGCTCCTCGGCCAGGCTCCAGCCGCATCGCTGGCTCAGCTCGGCCACGCCGGGGCTCAGGCAGCGGTGGTCCGGGGTAAAGCCCAGGAAGACGATGCCCACATAGACGGGGGCGAATGATGCTGAGAGCAGAGATAGGAGGAAGAATGCCTGTTTCTGGAAGAAGTTAAACTCCCCTATGTGCTCTAGAATGTCGTCCACCGTTGGCATTGTCACTGCAGGAGGAGAGTCCCAACAGGCTTCCCAGCACTGCCACAGATGTCCCCGAGAGAGGCTGCAGCCAGCTCGGCACAGCTCTGGACCAAAAGTCCAAGTGTGAGTGTGAGTTTACTTTAGACAGAGAGCAGCCTTTGGTCCAGACCTTTCTGCAGCCTGGCCTCCCGCTGAGCTCTTCTCTGGCCGGGCCTCGTCCTGCTGCTCCCTCCGTGCCTGAGCGAGCGATCGGGCCAGATGTCGTGTTGACTGTAACGGCACTCTCCACGAGAGCGTCCCTGCCCCATACCAGCACCATAAACAATCCTCCCTCTGTATTTCTCATGGGGTGAGAAATCTGAGCGCTTGCATATCACAGGCCCGCTAATCTTTCCTTAGCAAACCAAGTGTCCCGGAAATGAACGTACTCACACCTCACCCACATGGTCCGCCTTTCGTCCAAGGGGCTGGAGAATGCACATGCCTTTGGCTTTGCTCGCCCGCCTGGGGCGATGTGAATCATGGACTTGGGTCCGAGCCCTTGTCCGCATTCGAGGAGATGTGCAGCTTCTACCATGGGTCCATGCCACCCACAACGGCACGGCCGCTGGACCCAGCTGTGGCTGCTCGTTCGGGTCTTTGTCTGGATTTTACAATCCTCCATTTTAAAGGCCAGTTCTCGCCTTTCAACCTGGAGTGTCCTTCCCTGGAGCCATCAGTGAGGAAAAATGGCCGCCACGCACATAGGTCAAGTGTAAGCCAGGAGCGTCCTCATTGTGCTGTCTTATTGTCTTGGCTATTTCTGCCTGTGGTCAGGGTGTCCCATTAGGATGATGCTGGGGGCGCCTACACGTGAGGGAAACAGGAGACCCGTTTCCTGGTGGGTGAAAGGATCGGGCTGCGGTGGGAAGCCACCACGCAAAGGCGGCCTACTGACAGCTCTGCACCTTGGAGCACCAGCCAGCCAATCCACTCTTCTTTCCTCTTTTTCTTCTGCTGACTATTCAGTGGGTGTAATAGCACAGTCTGAGAGTATGACCCGGAGGAGTTCCCCTCCCTACCACAGCGGCTGCCTCCTGTTTTCTTCGGGATGAGTCAGGACCTGAGGGGAGGCTGTCCCCATACTCCCCTTGCCCTCTGTCATTGGCTGGAAGTGTCATGGGGGTGGGGGAGTTAATAAGTGACCAAGGTCATAACCCCGCCTCCACTCCCAGGGGCCCAGAGGTGGTTCTGGCCCCCTCTCACTGGGAAGCATCACAAGCCTGTGTCCTGGGTCTGACTCCCTTTCGAGACACCAGGTCTACAGGCAAGAGGGCACCAGGTGAGAGGCAAGAAGGGTGCTGCTTGCCAAAGAGAAATGCTGTTGAAATCCACCATGGATTACTTACAGAACCACCAGATAAGGAGAAGGGAGAACACCGATCACTTACCGTGCTGGGTTTGCCTAGTCATTCTGTGCCGGGTCCAGCTGTGAACTCCCGTGGGAGCAGAGACCACGGCAGGGCTGCCGTAAAGCCCTCCTCCTGGGGTGACAGCAAAGCCACACCGGCAGTGAGCAACTGGAGGGGAGAAACCGCAGAGGGGGGACTTGCGGAGCTTGCAATGGAGCTGACCGCTTTTGGAGGTGCCTGCACGTTCAGGAGTGTGACCAGAGCGTGACCTGATCCAGCGCCCCGCGATCACATAATCCCTGTAATCGGGTGGGTCACTGTAATTAATATCAGAGGTATTTCTCAACCTTTCGTCAGGTTCCTTCGTACTGTGAATAAATACCGTCCCCAGGATGCTATAGTCCGGCAGCACCGGGGAAGGCCCCTTGTGCCCAGGCTCACTGTCCCAGCTCCCCCACCGGAGGGCAGGGAGCAGCTCAGGGGGGCAACCGTGAAGCCCACCCAGTGACAAGCCAGGTGTCAGGCTGCAGGGCAGAAGCAGAAGTTGGGGGTGAGGGGAGAGTCCCCACAGCCGGACTCTGGTCCATCCTTGCCCTACAGCATCCACGTCCCCTGGGCGAGCACCTAACTTCTTTTCTGAATTGGCGACCACTCTCAGATTAGAGCTGCTGTGTGGACACCATGCGGGACAGTGACTGAGAGCCGCGGCAGTTGGAAGTCACTCTCAAGACAGCCTTCACTCCCCTCCCCCCCTCCCCACCCCTGTCCTTTTCCCTGCTCCCTGTTGTCCCCACCCAGCCTGCACTGGCCTTCCTCTGCTTCATCCTCTGTTGTCACTGCCAGGTTTGGGCATGGGGCCCCATGGCCTGGCATAGGGGCAGGAGACCTGCCTTCACCCAGAATTGTGGGCTCATAGAAGAAGACTTCAGAACAGCACTGCTATTGGAAGATGGCCTTCTTTGACCCCAAACTCATCTCTTGTCAAGGAAACACCCCAGCTCCCCACAAAGCAAGAGTTCTAGCCTCCCGACCAGCCGGTTTTTAGGAGGACAATGGCCTCTCTGTCACCACATCCGCCCTCATTAAATCATGGAAGAAAATTTCGAAGCATCATTAATACTGACATCATTAATACCTCCGGGAACTCTTCCTTTTCCTACGAAAGACACATTCAACTAGAAAGAAGACAAGGACAAAGACTTGCAGAACTTCTGGTTGAAGTTGGAGAAGTTCGATGCCACCGGTAGCATGGGGTCTCCTGGAGGCACCAGGTGGCAGGGGCACCTGACTCCCGGCTTCAGGGGAAGTGTGGGGGTCAGCGAAGAGAAATTGGATTTTCTCAACAAAGCTTCTATTGGAAAAGACGCCCATGGAAGGGCATTTTGTGGGGAAAACAGTTTGTGCTTTATTTTATTTTTAATATCGGTGGGCAGACCCAACAGCTCTAGTTATGCACAGAAGGCCTTGCCTCCCTGGACCTCCTTCCTGCAGCCCAGGACCTCCACAAGCTTTGTGTCTCTTTCAGCGCCAAAGAGGCTACCCGATCAAATCTGGTCATCTATTTGGCAAACAGCTCTTCAGGGAGCCTCCCGAAAGGCGAATTTTAATGCTAGGATGGATGTTATACTCTGGGAGACTTTGATGCAGTACCAGCTGCGGCTGTAAATGTTCACTAAGAAACTGGTCCCAAAGACTTACGAAGCTTTATTCTAAAATTAAATGTTGTTGTTCTAAACATTAAACATTAAAAGTGTTTCTCCTCTCTCTCTCTCTCTCTCACTCCCCCCTTTCTTCTCTCTCTAAGATCAATGAACGTGTCCTTGGGTGAGGATTTAAAAAAAGTGCTTATGACCCACGTATTTTTGGTATTATTTACAAATTATCACTTATACTAAAGATCAGTAATTTGGGACAGTTTAAAAATAAGGGACGTGGAAGAAAGGTATTGAAATGCTATTTCTAGAACAGCCAGACAGTTGGGTTGGGTGTTACCTTGTTGAAAATCTAGTCCAATCTAGCCAAAACCAGGTTTCTGACCCCAGCAGCATCCTGGTCTCTACCCGCTGGATGCCAGGAACACCCCTGCCCCCTGAGTTATGACAAAATGTCCCAGACGTTGCTAGCTGTCCCCAGATGAGAAATGCTTGTGCAAACCCTTTATTTCAGAGACGAGAAACTGAGGCCAGGAGAGGTAAGTGATGGGCCGTAGGTTAGGCAGCTAGTTAGAGCAAACCCTGAGATACCATCCCTGTTCACTGCTGCCTCTTCTCGGCTGCTTTCATAGAAACTGTCCTGAAACCTCCCGGCTAATATCCCGCAGCTCTGTCTGCGCCAGAGCCTCAGGCTCAGACCCTGAAAATAATGTAGCTTCTATGGAAAACCTCAGACTTGGCAAGCGTTCCCTGAGTTGTCTCCAATTAGCTTCAGAACCAAGATATTTGGGGAATTTCAGTGATGCTCTTTGAGCCGATTCTAAGTAACCAAAATGTTTCTCCCAAGTCCCTTCTCTTTTCCAGAAAGTATCTGTTTCTCTTTCCATTTCCTTTACTTGTGAAATAACAAATACCCGAGCCAGTCCCCAAGGATTTCGGTACATTTGACCATTTCCCTTGGTACTGGCAATTAGGTGACCCTATGCTTGCCAATGAGTAAATAAATCTACGCATAGCTTTTATTCATTTGATAATTGGGTGTAATATGTGCAAAGCTGAAGTTCACTACATGAAAATTTCTGGTTTTATCTGGCATCTTCTGCTCAGTACATTCAGATGCCTAGACCAAAACCAAAACCCAAAAACCATAAAAACCCAACCAGAAAATTCACATTTTTGAAACCCTGTGTTCCTGTCATTCACCACTTATCCACCATGTTGACAAACAAGTAAAGGGGACAGCAAAGGGGGAGTGAAACCGGACTCCAGAATGTTCTTGCTCAGGGACTGTGCCCCAGTGGACCAGCCCTTCCCGGTTGGCGTGAGGCTCGCTCCCTTCCAGGTTGCTCAGGGTCCCCTGGTGGGCCCACCTTGGGTCTGTCACAGCCATGTGGTTGTCACTCTGTCTAGCCGCTTGTGGTTGGAAGAGACCACCAAGCCAGCAAACGGCCGGCGACATTCAATCTCAGTTCCAATTTATGTCAGTGTGCCGGTGACGAAATTCACGCCTCGCCCTCCGCTCCACAGCACGTCTGCCCGACGGGCAAACCCTCCTGGCAGCCGGTGCCAGCAGCCACAGCAGGTGCCTCTCCTTGCCCTTTGTCGAAGTGACCCGGAGCCCGGCGAGACCGCCCAGGAATGCTGCTGACGCCATCGGGGCTCAGCGCTGCACCTGCTTATGCTCCCGCTCTGCCAGCGGGTAAGAGGAACCTCGTTCTGTGTTGTCAGATGTCCTCCGTGTCCTGGATGCTGAATTCCGCGCTGGCTTTGCGCAGAACTGCGACATGCCCACGGTCGGTGAAGGCTGGGGTGGGAACGGGTCAGGTGAGCACTGCACAGTCAGAGCGCCGCCCCTTCCTCAGAACCATGGGGGCTTCTGCACACTCCCACGCCACGCTGTGACCTGTGGCGAAGCCCCGGGAGCCAGGTCTATCTCCTGGTCCCTTGTCACCTACAGCACAACATCGGAGGTGGCCAGAAGGGAGTCTCAGAGTCCAGGTTCCATCACGCTGGCGGTTGTGATGCGTTTTGGTGAGCAGCCCGGACAGCAGGGCCTTATTTTCTCACACGTCTCTGCCACTGAGGTTCCCACGGCATCTGTGAGCTGAGTGTGTGAGCTCATACATTTCCTCCCAAGAATCCGGCCAACGGTCAGCCCCTTCCTCGGCTTCCCGAAGCCTGGTTCGTTCAGACAGCCCCAGGCTGCCCACACGGTGCCCCAGCTGAGGGCACTGAATCCCAGGCAGCCCACGTGACCCATGCGGGGTCACGCCCCGCGCTTCCCGGAGAGCCAGCCCTGCTGTCCCCTGTGCCGCACCACACAGCCTGTCCATTCTACGTGCCACATGCATGCCTCTTGCAGGCGAGGTGCAGTGTAGAAACCAAAGAATGCTTTGTTATGGAAGCTCCATGGTGAACTACGATTTAGAAGATGTCACCATTTTGGCAAAATGACATTTTTCCTGGGGAGTCACAAGCAGGAATGAAGAGTGAGGACAAAGGGTCCCCACCTGGCCGTCTCTTTGGTTGTCTGGCACTCTCCCTGCTTGTCCACCATGACGATGTGTCTGGGCTTGGAGACCCCCTAGTCAGGTGTCACCGAGGTCACCTAACACACAGAAAGCCCAGCAGTGGGGCTCCTCGGGCCGGCAGGGCAGGCAGTGGAAGCCCACGGAGGCTGCCCAGTGGCTCTTCCGCTCTGATGGACGTGCCTGCGCCTGCCCCGCCCACGATGGTAGTAGGCAGCCACGTGTGGAGCTCTGAAATGTGGTGAGTGCATTTTCAATTTGGTTGAATTTTAACTAATTTCAATGTAAACTTACACAACCACAGGCGGTTAGCAACTGCGTTATTGGACAGTGCCTAGAAAAAACCCTTCGCCTGGGCTCCCCGGGGACTCTGGTGGTCGGCAGGGGCAAGCCTGGTGCTGTTTCCCAAAGCCCCAGGTCCCCGTCCTCTGGACAGTGCACGCTTCAGTCCAGGTGTCTGCTGCCCTTTGAGCTCATGCCTCCCCTCCCCCTGTGTGCGCACAATCCTGTTCCCGAGGACGACTTCTCTGCATGTCGAGTGAGGGGCGGGAGGCACCTCTTTCCCTTTGGGGCCTTCGCGGGGCCCCTCCAGCCTCTGCCTCCATGCGGATCACAGCTCCTGCTTTAGGGGCCGGGTCCTCGCACCGTCCTTCCCCTGCAGCCTTCTGCTCTGCCTCCATGCTTTCTGGAACCAGGACCCAGTGACGGTCTAGCTTATTTTTCTCTGCAGCTCTGCTTTTCAGTTTACACAGGTGACAGAAGCCACGAGTCGAGGAACATGAAATGATATGATGCAGAACTTCTCAAAGCAACCTTCTGCAAAGCACCGTTTTGGCCCAGACCGAATCCATCTCAGCTGCAGCTGAAGCCAGCTCTGTGTTAATGATCAGAAAAGAGCATCTCAATTTCAAGTGTTTTCTCTGGCAATTTTTCTTAGATTTGACAGCTACCGATTTTCAAGCACAGAATGAATCAGGTAGCAAATGAGCTCTTTTCTTTTTAAGTTTGAGATATTTCTATTAACACCCTAAAAAAAGCTAGCTTGGATATCCTCCTTTCTGAAAGGAATTTTGAAGCAAGCTTGCAAGCTGAGACACCTGAACTCTGTGTGAGCAGCAGAACTCCCAGTGGTTCTTCCAGTTTCTCGGGCCAGAAGCCATGATGGTGAACTTGACCTCCTTCTCTCCAGAACCAAGGCAGCCCGGCAGCCCCGCCTTCACCAGCCATGCAGAACTGGACAGTTTTCACCGTCTTCTCTGTCCCAGCCGCCTTGGCCTCTCAAAGGGTTTCCTGGGCCTGTGACGTTGTCTCTCCCACCCAGCAAACAAAGGGGTCCCCTTCCTCCTCCGTGGCTTCTTCCCACTCTAGAATAGGCCTTGTGTGATCTCCCCTTTCCCCACCCCATACATTCGCCCACTCACTGCTCCCCCCACCAGCCTCTTTCCTGCTCTCCAGCTTCCCTGCAGGACCTCACTTCCCAACCTGTCCCTCACCTCCTCTGGGGCTTGCTGAGCACCTAGCAGGCCTGCGGACTATTTTCCCTGAACTGAAAGCATCGCCCATCCCAACACACGATGCAGCACGCAGTCCTTGCTATTCCTTTTTAGCATTCATTCTTCAAAGCATATTTTACGTGGTGGTTGTGTTTAGCTTCAATGTCCCCCATGGCAGTGTAGGTTTCTGAGAACAGGGGTTTGGGTGCCTTGTCCCCTTGCAGTGTCCTCACTGCCCAGAGGCATGTCTAGCACATGGCAGGTGCCCATGAATGTTTAAATGACTTCACGAATGAATCTTCTCCATCTGGACTCACATTCCGTAGGTTGGTGTAAAAAGTGACAGCCTTTGAAGTGACTGTCCCCAACATCGTTGCTAACTCAGGCCGGGGCTCCATCCATCCTGCCCACCCTGCGAAAGCCTGCGACCATAGGGACGGGTGCTCAGACTTACCGTGGTAGGACCTTTTTAAACCGGCCCTCTGCGGTACCGTGGCATACACTGAACTGCACATATCCAGGGGCAAATCTGGCATTTCCCCACGCGTGCCCCCATCGATCTGTTACCACAGCCAAAACAACAAATGCACCCAACATTGCCCCGACGTCCTCGTGTCACTTGTCATCATGCCTAGGGCCTCCCCACCTCATTCCAAACACAGCCACTCGTCCGCTGTCACTCGAGGTCAGTCCACGTTTGCTGGAGTTTCACACACGTGAAGTCATACAGTATGTGCTCTTCTCCAGCTTCATTGTTTTGGGCGTCGTCTAGGATGCGTCCATCACAGTTCATTCCCTTTCCCCGCTGACGAGCATGTCACCCTTCTCCACTCATCTGCTGACAGATAACTGGGGTCCCCCCCTCCCCGCCCCAGTCTGGGGCTATTATTAGTAAAGTAGCTGTGAACAGTCGTGCACAAGTCTTTGTGCAGACATGTGCTTCCATGACTTCCAGGTAAACACCTAGAAGAGGGGTGGTTGTGCTGTCTGATAGGTAAACGTTTAACTTAAAGAAGAAATTCCGAACTGTTCTTCAAAGCAGTGGCATACTGCTTTACACTCCCACCAGCGGTCAACGAGAGTTCCCGTCCCTCCACGTCCTCTCCAGCACTTGGTATGGTCGAGCTTTTTAATGTGAGCATTCAAGTACGTATGTAATTGTATCTCACTGTGTTTTCAATTTGCACAGTTAACAACGTTTGAAGTATAATTGACCACATAACAAGCTGTACATGACTAAGCGTACATGTTAATAGTATACACTGCTTTATTTATTTGCCATCTGTCTATCTTCTTTGGGGAAGTAGGTGTTCAAATATTTTGCCCATCTGTTATTGTTTTCTTATTCTTGAGATTTGAGAGTTCTTTGCGTATGTGGACACAAGTCCTTTAGCAGCCATGATTTGCAAATCTCAGAGGACAGAAATCTTAATTTTTGATAAAGTCCAATTTATCAAGTTGTTCTTTTATAGATGGTGATTTTGATGTCATGTCTAGGAATATTTGCCCAACCCAAGGTCACAAGATTTTTCTCTTAGGATTCCTTCTCTAAGTTTTGTAGCTGTCGGTTTTGATCACGTATATTATATTAACATATACATTGAATCTGTGATCCACTTTTGAGTTAATTTTTATGTCTGGTGTGAGGTACATATCAAAGTTAACCTCTTGGCATATGGGACGTATCCAGTTGTACCAACACCATTGGCTGAAAAGGCTGTGCTTCCTGCTCTCTGCCCCGAAATGCCTTCGTACCTTTGTCGCGGTCCGCACCTAGGTGGGTCTATTTCTGGACTCGCTGCTCTTCCACAGACCTGCTCGGCTCTCTCGGTGCCAAACCCTATCGCCCTGATTGCTGCAGCTTAATCGTGAGTCTTGGAATCACATGGTGTTAGTTCTCCAGGTCTGTTCTAGGGTCTTTGCATGTCCCTATGAATTCTAGAATGTGCTTGTGGAATTCTACAGAAAAGCCCTCTGGGGTTTTGACAGAACCTGCGTTGAATCTAGAGGTCGTTTATCAAGGGTTAACATTTTAACAAGACTGAGTCTTCTGAGGGGTGAAAATGGCTCATCTCTCCATTTGTTTAGGTCTCTTTAATTTCTCTCATCAACTCTCATAAGTTTTCAACATAGAGGCCTTGCAAGTCTTCTGTCGATTTTTTCTTAAGTATTTCTTATTTTTGGTGCTATTTAATTGACATTTAGTTTCGACTGTTGATTGTCACTGGTACATAAACATTTTTTGCATATTTATCTTTAATATTACAACATGGATGAACTTACTTATTAGCTTGTGAAGTTGAATAATGAAATAACTTAGTGTGATATAAAAAAAATTTGGTTTTGTGCTCAGGGTTAGATAAGTATCTTGGACCTATGGGTTTATGCTTTTCACCAAGTTTAGAAAAGTTTTATATATTATTCCTCTAGAACAGTTTTTCTGTTGTCTCCCTCTTTACTCTTCATCAAGGCCTCAAAATTAGGCTGTTGAAAGTTGTCCCACAGTTTGCCGATAATTTTATCACTTTTAAAAGTTTTTTTAAAACTTTATTTTGTATAGTTTCTCTTGCTATGTTTCAAAGTCATTATCTTTTGGCCTGCAAAGCCTAATCTGCTGTTATCACATGGGGTGCGTTTATTTTTCATCTAGTAACTTGTAGTTTTCTTCTCTAGAAACTTGGTTTGGGGCCACCTCACTTCCTGAGCAGGTAGCCTACTGGAATACAGTGACACAGGACCGGCACAAATAATGCCCCCCCTTTTTTATTATAAAATCTTTTATAACAAAATTGTGAGTACATAATTCTGTAAGAGCAATATCACACTCAAGCACACCATATGACATTGTAGGTGAAATGTTCAAATTAAAACTATAAACTATTACACCCCTATTATTACCCTACCCAGCACACCCAAGCAGGCGTTACTTCTGCCGGACCCTGTGTTTGCTAATTGGAACATTTGATCAGTTCTGGGTTGGCTTGGATTGGTTCCTGTGTCTCCTCAGTATAGATATTTTCCTGTTTCTTTGCATGCTCAGTGAGTTTCACTTTGTTTGGTGCTGAGTATTTTTGTATATCTATAAATATCCTTGAGCTTTGTTCTGGGACGCAGTTAACTTGGAAAAAGTTTGACCTTTTGAGGTTTTGCTTTTAAAAAGTTTCATTGGAATACAGCAAGACGTAGTCTCAGGCTAATTATTCCATACTCCTGACACAAGACAACTTTGGTGACCATTCACTGTGACACTTTCTGGTCTGGCTGTGGGGACAGCCACTGCGGCCCTATGTGAGGATGAGGAACTCTTCCCTCCGATTCAGACAGTTCCTGCCCAGCCTCGGTTTCCTCACACCCATGTGCCACTCAGTTCTTGGCTGCGTTCTCGAGAGGACCCTCCACAGACCTCAGGGATGCTCTCCCCTCTCTGGGACTTGATTCTGCAAACTCCAGGCTCCCAGCCTTCCACAATCACAGCGCTGTTTTATCAGCGGAGCTCTGTTTGCCCAGGGAATTCCCTGGGTGCGGTCTGCGTTGCCTGTCCCTGTATCCTTGGCGGGACCGTCCCATGGCAGTTTGCTGGGCGGTCACGGGCTTTGCCTCGTCCATTTCCCACTTCTCAGGATTCCTGCCCTTCACACACGGACGTCCAGTGCCTTGGACACTGCTGTGTGATGTACTTCACTTGGTCCTAGGATGTTTTCACGCAGAAAGGTAAATCTGGTCTGTTACTCCAACTTGACCAGACACAGAAGGTGCAAATGAACTTGTTACTATTGTTTTTAACATACATGTATGCACATGACTATGATTTTTACACTGCACACATTCCACAGATATTTTTCTGTAAGTGAAACTGATCCCAGTTTTATGCTGGAACTCAACAGACATGTCATTTCTGAGTCTTGTTTGTAGGTTGGTCACACCTGCCAGGTACTGAACAAGTTGGCGAATTCCTGCCCTCACTCATGTGTGTGTCCCGAGTGGACATTCGGGGACCACTTGTCCTATTAAAGGAATAGCACCCCCTTCTCAGTGAAATTCTTCTTTGTGCCCATCAAGTATCCAATGAAATTGGGTTTAGTTCACCCCTTACAATGATAGTTTTTGCTCCCTGAGAATTTTATAAACTGACTTCTTCTAGAAGGACCATATCACATTTCCAGTTTAAAAAATCTAAGCCTAACGTAACACACTTCTAAAAATACATGTGCCGTGGTGAGGGCCTCGGGTGTGGAAATATTTAGATATTTACTTAGAGGTCCAGTGAGTAAATGGGATTCGTGCAGGCGGGGGCCCACACCTCTGGGGGTGGGCGCAGGGGTCCTGGGAGCGGATACGGGATAAGGACGGCCCCTGCCAGCCCAGAAATAGTCCACTGTCTGCAGGGACAGAGAGCCTGGAAGAGCTGGCACGTTTTAGGGAGCTGGCAATCTGTGCCAGCAATTTTTTCCCAGGTTATTTTTGGTCCTTTTATTCTAAAGAGTTTTAACCTACAATGGTGTTTAAAGTTTAAAGAGATATTGTTCTTTCATTTTTCCATTGCTTGTCTACCTTGACACTCTCCTTACCAAGAAGACATAAACTTTTAACACATGTTATATTTTTGTGGGGTTATTTTCTCTATATTATCATTTAATGTGTATGAAATTTATTAGGGGTGTGACCCAAGAAATCAGTATTATCTTTCCCAAGGGTCAAGGAATTCTCCCAGCACCATTGCTTTCAGACATGCCCGTCACCATGGCTGTGTGGCGCCACCGTGACAAAATCGGTAATTCTTGTGCACGCCGAGGTCTGTCGTGGGTTCTCAGCTCTCTCCTGTCTGTCTGTCTCACACCTCCACAGTGCCACCCTGCATCACAGAACAGAAAACACACGGTCCTATCTTCCCAAGAAATATACGTGGACGTTTTCACGTTAGAAAGTAACAAAGAATTCAAATTCCTTTGGTATTAAACAGAACATCTCAGTGGGAACTGCCATTTTTACTCAACTTCATCTTCTCAGTCTTCCCATCCAGAAATATTGTCTTCCTCAATTTATGCAACTCAGCTATGCCACTGAGATACACACATATTTCCCGGGCATTTTAAAAAAGATTTTCCCCAAGCTATTGTTTTTGTTGTTGTGGCTGTTGGGGCTGGGAACTCTGGTTGTTGCCAGTTAATGGGAAGGATATGGGTGTCTGTACGTTTTCCATCAAATACTTTACATGTTTCCTACAGTTTTCTGTTGGTATTGTATGCTTTTTCTTTAATCAGTAGGTCACTTAGAAGTCTTAATAATCCCTTGATTATGATTCTGTACAATGAACCCCAGGAACTCTATGAAATGTTGAGTCACAGAGGGGAGCTCACTAACTGTGACCTTCTGAAATGGCCTCATGGTGTGATGTATTTTGCTATAAAATCCTAGAGTTCCTTAGAGATGAATAAAACGTTTTTTAGAACAAATATAACTCATTTCCAGTGAATGCAACAGCCTCTGACATTTAGTTATTGTAATATGAGATGTTGGGGGAGAAAGAAACGTAAGGGGCCAGCCCTGGCTGGGGTGGCTCCGTGGATTGAGCACTGGCCTGTGAATCAAAGGGTTGCTGGTTCTATTCCCAGTCAGGGCACATGCCTGGGTTGTGGGCCAGGTCCCCAGGTGGGGGCGCTTGAGAGGCAACCACACACAGATGTTTCTCTCCTCTTTCTCCCTCCCTTCTCCTCTCTCTAAAAATAAATAAATAACGTCTAAAAACAATAATAAAAAAAGAAACATTAGGGGCCACCTTATAACGAATGATCAGCCACCGGTATTTCCAATATATGCCTGTGATGTTACACCTGGAACTTTTCCCTGTAAATGATCTCAGCATGGCCCCGTTTCTCTGAAAACGACCCACTTCATTTCAGAACAGAGGTGGAAAGGAATGTTCTAGCCACGCCCCAAAGCTGTGGTTTGCAGCTGTTTCTGGAGCACGCGGCATGGAGGGGACCTGCTTTCGTGCCCTGGCCCATCTCGGAGTGCCTGTAGCATCCAAGACAAACACACTGCCGACGTCCTGGTGGAAACTCATCGCCCCAGAGTCGTGTTTGTCTGGGGGAGGGGCGCCCGGACCTCAGTGCAGCTCCACAGGAACTGACCCTGGTGGGAACTTGTAAAACTATCAAAAACGCTTTAAAAAGCCCTGCAAACAAATATCTCCTATTTGGCCTGAAACACAGAGCACTTAGCCGAATGCCCTGGGTGGAGGCGGGGGTGGGGGGTACAGCTTTGCTAAGTGGCCGGTGGGCACCCAGAGATTGGAGATAACTCAGACCTTTCTCAACATTTGCCACCAGCATGGGGTCCTGTTGCCCTTCTTCCCCCCATGTTTGCTCCTGTTGTGGCTTGAAATCCTTCTGACTGTAATTCCCTGGGGAGAGAAATGAGCTTGACACCCCAGGGAAGAGTGCACCCAAGTTCCCCGGATGGCTGAGGCCAACTTGTTTTTGCAGCATTGGAGGGGATGGGAAGCGGAATCTCTAGCGTCACTGAAAACATTTGTTCACTTATTGAACAGCGTGCTCAAGACTTTGAGTTACGAAGGACGTGTGAGACCTGGCTGTGGGCATCAGGGAGACTCTTTCGTGTGCACAGGAAGTAGGGAGAGACATCCAGCTCAGAGACCGCGTCTTGGCCATCTTCCTGGGTGCCGAGCGCTGAGCTGGGCACGAACGTGTGGAAAGCCCACGTGAAGAACATTTTAAGGGCTGTGTTGTAACGAGTAGAGCGGCCCTTGTATGTGCTACGTGCAGACGTTAACAAGGGGTGGAAAACAAGGGGGCTCATCAGGTCACCGGGGCTGAAGTCTGGGCTCCCACCACCTACGTGATCTTGAACAGCCTGAGCCTCTCGGCCTTCCTCTGTGAAATGCGAATAGCTGTGGCCACGTCGAGACGTATCGAGACAGTCATTGAGAAAGCGCGTGTGTGAGATTTTGAAAACAGATGGTCTTCTGCAGATAAAGGTTTGAGTGGCAGGAATAGTTTAGTGCAAATTCGACTACATTTGCAATCACAGTACTAACACCAGAGTGAAACAAATGGACATTTGTAATGAGCAACTTGTATTATATTTGGGACAGTTTATTTTTCTAACCCAAGATTACGATTATGATTAAATGTGTTTATGTCCCTGGCCTACAGAGCGTGTGTATGAAACTCCTTTTCTGCCAAGCTAAATAGAAATTCCCCACAGAGAGCACACATACGTTAGATGAACCGTTGGTTTGAAGCTTTGGAGGGAAAGCAGGGATTATTTTGATGGTTGGTGGACCTCGGGCACATCATTTACAAACCACACGCACATGTGCCGAGAGGCTCAGAAGTGGGCTGGGCGAGGCAGGAGGACTTGGGGGAACTGTTTCGGGACCTGCCTGCTGGTGCAGCTGAAAGGGGGCAGAGCGGTTAGCAGAGCCAGCCCTCAGCCTTCCAAGACGAGGCCGACGTTCGGTGATGAATCTGTTCCACAGACAGTTGGCGTTCAGTTTCCCCTTAAAGATACACAGGTATATGGCAGAGGGCATTTATAATGAGCAATTGGTACTGTAAGCATTTGTGAGCATTTATTTTTCTAATCAATTGAACCATCAATGACTTCCATTGTTGAGCAGGGAAAAACATTTACCAAAGAAAACAACCCACAGGTGATTTTTCAGTCACACAACCAGTACTCAGCCCATTCATAATTTTAAAACTTCAGTGACTTGTTTCTTGGAACATCAGAGACCTGGTTCAAGGGATTAAGGTCAGGGGTCGGCTCCTCATGTGGGTCCATTAGCTGCATTATTCCCCAGCCACAGTCTGAACCCCTCTGGCTGTGACCATGGATGGGTCACTGTCCCACATTAATGGAGAGGGGCAACAAAACTCGGGGTGCTGATCTCATCTTTGCACACCACTCAGGACTTTACTGGGCGCCCAGGCCTTCTATGAGCTCCCCTTTCACTAGGCCCGGGGCGTGGAGGGCAGGGTCGCTGTCTGATCCGTCTCCAGCCCCGAGCTGGGGACAGGCCAGGTTCCAGGAAAGGTGTGAGTGAGTGAGTGAGTGAGTGGGTGAATGAATGAGCCCCTAGCGTGGGAAGAATATTGAAGAAACATGCAGCACACTTCCTATCCACTGTGAGCTGGCGAAGACAGTTGTTTGCTTTTGAAGATGGCTTTGCAAACTTGGTCTGGGCTGGTGGGTGAGCAGGACAGGGCTCCCTGTCCTCCCCCCTTCTGGATGGAGCTTGAGTGAGGGAATCACACTGGGCAGGGAGATTGCACTCTGAAGGGGGGAGGGGCAGAGCTCCACAGCTGTCCTCTCCCCGAGGGAGGCTGAGTCGTTGACTCCACCTTGTGGTGTTTGCACAGTCCCGACCCTGACAGGTGGCAGGGGGGGACAGCTGCTGAGCTAGCAGCACAGCCTGAGGCCACTCAGATGGGCCCTCCTCAAGGAGGAAGACTCTGGAGGAGGAAGACCCTCACGGAGGGGCTGGGGGTTGAGTGAGACCCGAGGAAAATCTCCAAAAGCTGGGATCCAAACTTCCCAGGTGCTGTGAGCTTGGCTCCCCTGTTCCCACCCCTCCGAGCTGCGTCCTTGGTGAGACGGCCTGCTAAGTCTCTACAACAGTAAGTGGGAAAACGTAGCACCCTGGGAAAACGCCAGCTGACTGTCCCCTGGCTAGTGCAGTGGGCAGCTGTGAGTGTGGCTCGCGCACCTCCATGGTCCCAGCCAGTCATCTGAGGTTCGAGGAAGGACCGAGGGCCGAGCCAAGCTTCCTGCTCCCTGCCAGCCCTCCCATCTCTGGGACGCTCACCTGCTTCTTCCCTGCCACTCCGCCATTCACAGGGCACGTTAGTGTGTGACCTGGACCCCAGCTGCCATCCTGTGAGCACAGAAGAAGTGCCCTTTGTTCAGGACACAGGTGAGAAGATGGACCAGTGAGGACACCCCGGGAGGACACCCCGGGAGGACACAGTGGAGTGGGACTAGACCAAGGCCAGTGCTCTTCATGCTTCATCGCGGGGCTACGTTTCCAGAATCCATCCATCCAATGAATCCAGCTCGACTAGCAGCACCCACACCGGGCCGTGCAGCCACCGGACCCAGGCAAACAAAGTCCCTGTTAGTTCTCCTAGACATCTTAGCCAGTGTTGGGACGCACCCACACCCCCCAATTGGAGCGCCTCTTCACCTTGCTAGGGCTCTGAGACCCCAGGCCCCGCGCCCCACTCGGGTAGACACCCCTCCCCCACTGAGCATCCCTCTGAGCACACACTCTCCACACTCCCAGTCGGGCCACCCTGTCCATTTGCACCCTCCTCTGCACCCTGACAGGCCCCAGCAGCCCCTGTGTGTCTGTCTGTCCTGCTCAGCCCCAGAACGGCTCCGGGAAGAAAGAGAAGTGCTGGCAAGGCAGAGCCCTCAGGCACCTCAGTCCGGCCACTGCAGTGAGTGGGCTCCCCCTTCCAGCGGCACATCTGTGTCTTGGAGGGAAGGGGCTGTGACAGTCGCCCCCGTGCCCTTCATGACATTCCCTGGTCCTGGTGTTTTACCATCACAAACAAAGCTGCGATAAATATCCTTGTATACATTTTATCGGCTGGAATATTCTTTTACTTGTATGGGACCGATCCCCAGGGGTGGGTTCTGGGTCAAAGGTCAATACCACCTGGCAATTCTGTGACGATCTCTGAGAAACCAAGTGTTTGTTCTTCGCACGGGAAAGTGAGACGCTGGGAGGCACCGATATCCTGGGTGGCCATGGAGCCTTGGTGGGCTCGGGGGATGTGGGCGTGTGAGCCCAGAGAGGACAGAATCTTCTCCTGTGGCCTCCCAGGCAGGAAGGCTCCCTCTACTCCTTGTAGGTCCCCATCGGGGGACAGAGTGCTCTCTGTCCCCCCAACTTTCAGATGTCACCAGCTCGTCCCTCCTCAGATTGTGACTTGAACGCTGGCTGCACGCCAGGCACAGAGCCAGGCTCCAGGGTGCCCCTGACTGCCCACCGTCTACTTTGGAGGGCAACCAGCAGGCCAGTCCTGGTCCCTGTGTGTGCCAAGAGCTTGGGGACACCGGAAGGGGTAGCTCAGACATGGAGGGGGGCAGGGAGGCAACAAAGGCTCCCCAGAAGAGTGACAGATGACTCTGGTTTCAAAGGTCAGGGAGGTGCCAGCCAGGTGAAAGAGAGGCAAGACGTGTCCCACAGACGGGGAGAGTGGCCCACCTGGGAAACTTGGGGCGCACCCACCACTGAGGTTCCTGGGTCTCCAGCTCCTTCTGTGTCCCCCTGCACCCATGCCCGCTCCTCACAGGCCCCGACCACAGCAGCTGGCTAGGTCCAGCCTCATGACCTCGCCCTGCCATTCTTCCTGGGAAAAGTCACTTCTCCAACCCTGGCTCTGGCTGCTGCAGGCAGCACTGATCTCTGGCTGCTGGAACAGCCCGTCCAGCCCCTGGCAATTTGTGCTTATCGAGCCCCTGCAGCCCTTACCACTAAAACGCTCATCTGGGCATCGGACCCTAGGGGTGACAGGGTGACAGGGTAACGGGGCTTTAGGCTTTGCATTGCCCCCTTGCCTGCAGTTGGTCAGCCGGAGTGGCCGGCCCTCACAGAGGTCTCATCTTTGTTGGGAACGTGGACCCACAAGCAAAACCCTCCCACCTGTGTTTGTTATTTGCAAAGCAGCCCATGCCCAGCTGTCCCATGGTGGCTGAGGGTAAGCACTCTCACACCGGGGGAAAAGGAGAGGGTTTTCTTTGTGGTTTCTCTCCCCACCAGAGCTCAGAGGGACAGCCGAACAACCCTGGTCTGTTGTGAGCGCGTAAGGAATCAGCCCCAGCATTGGGCTCGGGGAGCTTCACACAGCCCCGCAGCGCGCAGTCAGCACAGCTGTGGAATCAGCCCAGCTCCCGGCGGGTGAGAGCAGGAAGGAGGAGGCGTGAGCAGCCCTGCTGCTGGGCTCCTCTGGGCTCCAGAACCGTCCAGTACTGCGGGGGTGGCAGCCGAGCTTCCAGCACCGCAGAGTCGTCCGACCAGACACCGACTGCCACCTGCCAGTGATGGGCGAGGACGGCTGGGACCTGCACGTGCTGCTGAGGCAGAATCACCCCGGCATCTCCAGGTCTTTCCTCTGGAAGAGGTATTAAATCTGTCACTAAGGCTAACCTCTAAAGGCCACTTCCGCTGGTCAGTATTTTCCAGTCTAAGCAGAAGTTGTGCTTTCTCTCAAACTGAAATAACTGCAGTGAAATCCAGGTCTGGTGGGGGAAGTCCTGGCACGCAGAAGATGTTCGCACGGAGAAGCATGTGCACCTGGTGGTTTGAAAGCACCTGGTGGCTTGAAAGCAGGGTGCAGGCCTGCTCTGAGGGTTCGGAGCCTTCTGAAATCATCAGGCGTCACAGTCCTAGTCTGTGCGCTGGGTGGAGTGGGGAAGGGGCAGATTTCAAGGCCCCAGCCAAGGACCTGCCTGACCAAGGGCTAGTGTAGGGGGTTTTCATCAATTCTGGGCAGGCGTGATTTCTAGGAAACAGCTCTACCTGGTAGCCCGTCTCTAAGGGACCCTATGTCTGAGAGGCGGACCTGGTTGCTCTCTGAAATCACCCATTAGGGGCTAAGTCGGTGCCTTAAGACCAGAGGACGTTCTCCCAGGATCATGACAGGAGGGTGGTGTGGCCCATGTTACCAACCCTGGCAGGAAGAGGCAGGTGGCTGGGTCCCTGCTCCTCCCTGAACCAGCTTTGTGACCTTGGGCAGTCTCTTACTTAGCCTCCAGGACATCTTCTAGTACTAAATGCCCTGATTCCTCACTTCTCGGAGGCAGTTCCAGGATATTAGGCAGGGAAAGGCACTGCTGACGAGGAAAGGAGAAAGGTGTTCAACACAGTCGCCGCCTTCTAACAGGAGCCGGGCTCGTGTCTCTGCGTGGATGCCATCGGGCTGTGATCGCTCAGATGACAGTGCCTGGGACAGCGTGGAGCCACTCAGAAAAGGTCTGTGAAACAGGTAAACCTCCTCCTGAATTTAGAGGGAGGGAGGAGGCTGGCCTGAATGGGAGGGTGTTCTGGGTCCGGATTGGTTGCCCTGGAGCCTCAGAGGAGCAGGGGCTGGAAAGCAGAGTGGGTGCTAGGGTCCGGGAGCCCAGAGCAAGATCGAGAGGCTAAGGTTCTGGTACAAAATGCTTTAATTGATTTGCTGAAATAGCTAACGCGGAGTTGGAAACAACTCTGCTCGGTGGACTCCAATGTGAAATCCATGGGACTAGCAGTTCCGCTTGCTTGTACTTCACAGACCAGGAAAATCAGGTTCAGAAGCACAGAGACTGACACAGGTTGGCAGCAAGATGCTCAAAGGCAAACAACAAACCAAAGCAATGGCAAGAAAATGTTTTCTCCTATTACCCTCACTTAGGCAGCGGACATGTGGATACTGGAGATTGTAGGAATGCTTTCAGAATCTAGAAATAGAATACATGCAAATAATAATACACTTCAAAAAACCGAATGACATTGTTTTGACATCCCTTCTCCATTTTGACACAAGTCAGCAAAAGCTGTCACAGGCCAGCACTGATCTAACAAGCCCATTTTACAGACAGAGAAACTGAGCCCTGGGAGACAGAATCACCACCACAGTACCTTAACTGTCATGGGTTCTGCAGTTAACAGAGCACTTGAGCAAGAACTCTGGAAAGAAAAGAACGTGTCTTGCTTTTATTTGCAGGGAATCATTGGAGGAGGCGGTGGTAGCAAATGGCCTCTATCCTTTCTTGTTTGCTTTAAATCCTGAAGTTTTCTACAAGCCCTAGAACCTCAGAATTGTAGGATTATGGAACAATGAGGCGAAACCGATCTGGCTGGTCCCCCCATGTGAGTGGACGGAAGCCACGGGGATGTACCTGCGGTCGGTGCGCCCGGTGCCTGACGTGCAGCTGGAAGCTCGGGCCGGTGATGAAACCCTGAAGCTGTGGACTGACCCCCAGGCTTGCAGGACGGCATTACAGGGAAGAGGATGACCACTGTGGGGAGATGAAGCACATCCCTTCTCACGGAGAGCTTTTCCGTGAGTATTTGCTGTAGGAACACGTTGAATGGGGGATTATTGAAAATGTTTCCCTAGCACACTGATATCTGTGGACGAACCCTCAAGCCAGCTTCCTGAAATATCCGCGCACTGAGCCCCTCTCTAAGGGGCCACTGAGGATTAAGGTGAGTGGTGTGGGGGAGTGGGACACCCCCGGGGCTCCTCTGCTCAGGGGTGGCCAGACAGTGTGGGGGGTCTATTCAGGTCTCCCTGGAAACACAGCATAGGGGGATCATTCCAGGGCTCCCCCGCAGACGGGCAGTCCTTGCCACTCATTCTGCTAAAAGAAGCTCTGTATTTTCAAGGCACCCTTTCAAAAATAGCTTCTTTTGACCCCACAAAGACCCAACACAGTTAGTGCGGTGCACAAGCCACCCAGGAGAGAAACTCATTAGCATCTGTGCCACCATGCCAGGTGTCTGGCTGGAGGTCAAGTGCTGCTGGAATGAAGGAAGAGAGGATGGAGGGAAGGCCAGGGGGTTGGGGGTGGGCAGAAAGCAAGCGGCGGGTGGCAACTGGATTTGACAGAGGAGGCAACAAACCCATGGAGAAAATGATTCACCCAAAGTGTCACAGCTGATTGGTGGGACGTGGGGCACGGGGCTATGGGCTCCCCATCCTGTGCTCTTCCTTCCCAGAGCCCCGCCCGTGCCTCTCGGCTCTTTGCTGACAGTTGCATTTCAGTGGATTGGTGGCGGGGGAGTGAGCTCACCCACGGCCCGGTTCCCAGACTGGTGACTGGTGCTCAGGGGCCAGCTCTCTCTGGAAATATCTGCACGTGGGCAGCAGGGCAGCGGAGGGATGCGACCCAAGGATTTCCGGTCCCGTCTTCCCTTCAGATAAATCCACCACACGGGGGAGGAGCCCCCTGTCGGGGAATCACAAGGACCCCGCCTTCTTTGCAGGGTGGTGATACCACACAAACAACCCTTCTCAGGGTTATTTTGGGAGTTTCATTCCCAAGGAGAAATGAGAAATACAGACCTACACGGAACTGGACAGGAGAGTCAGAGAGAACAATTTGTTAACCTTTGTGGGGCTGGAAAGGGAGAAAGAATATCCAATTCTTGCCTTGGTTTGGGCAAGAGGCTCCAAATATTTGCTTTCTCCCCCCGTCCTATGTTTTGAGGACAAAAAGGGAAAAAGTCCTTTTCATTCATTTTCATGTCAAAATATATTTTTCCAGGGGCAGTGTAGTGAGTTGAATGTGGCACCCCCCCCCCATATGTCCACACCCTAAGTCTTGTAGCTGTGATTGCGGGCTTACTGGGGAAAAGGATCTTTGCAGATGTAGTTAAGGTAAGGATCTCAAAATGTGACCGTCCTGGGTTGTCTAGGTGGGCAGGTGTCCAAGGACAGGTGACCTTGTAGGAGACTCACAGCAGAGAGACAGAGGGGAGAGGTCCCTGTGAGGACAGAGGCAGGGACCGGGGAGGTGCTGCCTCAGCCCCAGGACCCCTGCAGGTCCCAAAGGTGGAAGAGACGAGGCATCTCTGATAGAGCCTCTGATGGAAACACGGCCCTGCCAGCACCTTGACTTTGGACTTCTGGTCTCTAAAGCCATGAGAACGCATTTCCATTGGTGCGAGCCACACACCTTGCGGTAACTTGCTGCCATCGCCACAGGAAGCTGATGCACACTGTTGCAGGAACGGGGTCTTCGGTGCATTGTCGCCCTCTCCTTGCCTTTCTCCGACTTGCAGTTCTGTTCAGGAGGTGGCTCAAAGCTTTCTGATGGCTTCTTTCTGGCTTTAGCTCAGAGATTAGTGCAGAAGTGAACGGGGAGAAAGCGGTAGAATGGGGGAGCCCTCGTCACGTTCAAGTGGTAGCAGCCCCCTGGAAGCCTCGGTTGACGAAGGAGTTGTGAGGGGTGCACCTGAGAGTCAGTGAGATTTATCACACCACTGAGCATCCACATCGGAGGTCTTATCACGTTTGACAGAGGGGCGCGGAAAGAGGAGTGGTCAGGGATGGAGGGATGCCAGCATTCTTCCAAGGCTGAGTCAGGAGACATTGTCCAAGCTTTCTCCAACAAGAAATAGAGATTAATGACTTTATTTAAATAGGGAAGAACTAAAAATTATTCTGTAGTCATAAAATACTCAGAGGATTACGGGAGAACAATGTGTATCTTTTACGGAAGAGAGTCGGCGGGTACTGCTGAGTCGCTAAACAAGAAATAGAAGCACAGGCTCTGTGTAGTGTGGGCTCTGCAGGACAGCGGTGACTTTCGGTGTGACTGGAAGGGGACGTCGTGAACAGTACTCGGCTCTGGCGAGGGGCCCAGGGATGTAAAGAGATTATATGGAAGATGGTTGTTTCCCTGTCTTTCCTTCTCTATTGTTTTTTTTTTATGTGCATGTATAATTTTGATTAAATGGTTTGAAATAAAACAATTCAACAGTGTATTTTCGAGGTAGAAGTTGGGGAGAGTGAAGGAGGAAAGAAGAGGAAGTCAGTGCAGAGTTGGGCCCCTCTGCCCTCTGTCCCTGTCCTGGTGCCAGGCGCCTGCCTCCAGAAAGGACAACTTTTAATGGGCTCAAGAGCTCTTGGAAGGCTTCTGGTGTTCCAGAGCCCCTGGCTGTGCTTGCGCACGAGGGCCCACATTTCATAAAGCCACCTTTGGCAGCAGTGCGGCGCTCCTGTGCCAGGCCTGGGCTTGGATGGCAGAGCTGTGAGCGCAGGGAATAACGGGGAATTTCAAGGTTGACGAAAGCAGCGCTTCAGTCATCTCGAAGCTCTCTCTGCAGGGCTGGCTCTGCTCTGAGGCATGGCTGCTCCCGGTTTCTCTCCAGAGGGCCCTGCCAGCATTAACGTCTGTAGCCAGCATAGTGCCTTGCCCGCGCACGTGGGCTTGCAAGACACCCAGACATTTCAGGGTATTTTTGGACCCAGGAAGGCTTTTAAATATGTTTAGAAAAGAGTAGGGGATAGAGGAATCATTACCATCCAGAGTTTTCTCTCCATTTCACTCCATTACAACTCATTTCGAAACAGATTTTGGGAGGTTAGTTTGACTCACTGGGGCTACGGGCTGTGCCTATCGACAAGTAAAATGAAGGTGCCTTTTGACGAAGACTGGGGGAGCCTGTGCTCAGAAGTGCAAAGGGCTGTCTGTCATGTAGCCTTTTTGGGGGTGGAAATCCTATTTTATGTATTTTTGACGATGTTGGCTCAAGAATTCAGGCAGGAGCCATTTAGCATCTAGAGAGATAAGGAGGGGCTTTTCTAGGACAGACTTGGGAGCCAGAGGGCATGTGAAGGACAGCAGCAGTGATCCATGGTGGTCCTCGGGGCTCCGCCCAGGTCCCTCATGGGCAGGTGCCTGTCAATTCGCAAGGAGAGCTGGGAACTGGGAAACTCGTCACTATTGCTGATAAAGACATGGAACAGAAACACACACGCATGGGAAGGACTGAGAGCCCAAACAAAGAAACAAATATTCTGCACCAAACTGAGGTAGGAGGAAGAGGGAGAGCAGGTGGGAAGGACTGGGAGAAAGAGAGATCGGCAGGTTCTAGACGTTAGGTGAGAAGGCTGAGTCGCTCCTTGAACAGCCAGAAACAAGAGTTAGTAAACTCCGAGGCTGGATGTATTCAGGGCACCTTGGCTACTGCAGCCCCAGCTACTCTAAGGTTAATAACTGGGGCTGTGGGGTGGTGGAGCTTGCAGAATGAGAAGGGGAGAGTGATTTGGGTAGAACCCTTTGGGATGCCCACGTGGAAGGAGTGGACAGAGGACAAGGACCCACCCTAAGGTCTGAGAAGTAGGCTTTAGGATCTCACAGAAGCCATGGGATAATGCTTCAAGGAGGGGGGAGCATTTAATAACATCAAAGGCTACTAGGAAGTCAAAGGAAAACCGAGTCTTATCCACTGAATTTAGCCAAAAGGAGGTAATCTTCAATGACCTCGTCAAGACAGTCTCAGTGGAGTATGAGTACAGAGAGGCCGAGGAGGGCTGGCTGTGCCCAGGGGAGGAATGCAGCTGTAGCGCTGTGAGCCTTTCCCCCGTCTGTCTTTTTCCTTTCTTTCCTTTCCCTTTATGCTTCCTCATCTCCCTCCCCTGGTCCCCTCTTCAAGTAGAGACCTAAACATGCTTAAATTCTTAAAAAAAGAAAAGAAAAGAAATCAAAGAGACAGGCAAACAATTTGCAAAACTTCTATCTACTGCCCAGATTGCTTTCTCACAGAACCGATAAGCTGGCAATCGAGCACCTCACATGGATGTATGTCCCTGGCGTGCTTGAAGTTCAACATGCCTGAAACTGGCTTTCCTCTTTCTCCCCAGTCTCTTGTTTTTTTATTTCTCCTGACTGGCCGTGCCAACCCTCTCTGCAGTTGCCCCCATCAGGTACCTGTTGGTCGGTCGCCCTCGATTCCGCCTTCTCCCGGCCCCCACCTCCTGCTGCAGAGCGGTCCTCCGATCTCCGTAACATCCTCACTCCGTCAGTCTCTGCCACCCCCACGGTCGCTGCCTGGTGGAACTGCCCACTTTCTCTCCCCGGGACCATGGACGGAGACTCCTAAAGGGCTACCGTGCCTCTAGTCTCATAGCCTTAAAGGATTTTTCTCCACTAAGCAACTCATCTTTCATCGGCTTTCTTCCCGATCCAGATCCCAGCTGTAGGAGACGTTTTGCAGCCTTCCAAACGTGATACGTGGCATCTTGGTGTCTGCCTTTGCACACGCTTCCTGCTCAGTCTGGAAGGCCCTTCCCCATGTCTCAGACCCAGCAAAGGGTGGTCAGACTCCCGGGCAGAACTGGCCACCCCCTCTTTTATGTCTCTGGTGGTCTAGCCTGGCACCTCTGATGTGCTTTCATAGGTCCCTCTGCTCCTCCTACCCTGGAGAGTAAAGGCAGGGGCAATATTTTATATTAACCTCTGTGTCTCCAGCACCTGGCCCCATAGCAGGACTTGGTGAGTGAGTCAATGTACGAATGCATGAACCATGAAGAGGACAGGGCTACACGCAACTGTGTGGCCTTATTCTTCATCACACTTTTGGGGTTTAGTTCTCCAAGGAGCCATAAAGCCACAAAATCAAAGCCACTGTCCAGGCCACACTTCGCTCCTTTACCCACCGGACACTGCCACAGATGTCATAAAACCATTCCTTGCGTTGCCTGTGCTCCCCAAAGCTGGCCGCCAGGAAATACCAGTCCTTTAAGATGCCCCGGGAGAGAGGGATCCCACGGTTGTCACAGTGCCCACCCCACGCCCCTCTTGAAGACAACATAATGCACGTTAAGGGCTCTGAGAAGCTTTACAGTAAAAGCGTTTAGTTTGGTTGTCAAGCTTCCCAGGCTTATTCAAACCCGAGTTTCCCTTCAAGTCACACCTTGAAGTCTGATGGTCTCTTAGACGTCTCTAAAGTGGCCTTTCACTTTACCAAGGCGGGGCTATCCTGGGAGCGTGCCCCAGCCGCCTCTTGCTCGGCCCCTGCTCTGTGGCTTGCGGTGCCATCTCCAGAAAACGAAATGGCCCATGACAATTTTTAGCATGCCTGTTTTTCCAAACGAGTGATGCATTTTGAGTTTATGACATGGTTTTAGAAATGAATGCTATTTCTTCAACTAAGAAAATCTATGCTTATCTAAAAGATTCCACTTATGGGGTTTACATTTCTTTTTGGTAGAAAATGTTTTGTTCCACTCATTGGAGGTTTAAATAAAATAAGATAACGGTTATATAACGGTTATTATTTTGGTTTATAAATTGGAATGTAAGTGGGTTAAAGTCAGCTCCCTTTGGGGCTTTACTCCAGGCTCCTTGAGGAAAGCCAATTGTGTTCCAACACACTCTGAGGAAAGGCAGTGTTATTTCCAACACGTTTTGACGGTGAGCTTCGGAAACCTAATTGTTTCATATTTTAAAGTTTGAAATTTCAGGCACAGACCCTTAGGGTGTGTTACACATCCAGCCAGGACTGAAACCCCACTTCTCGTTCAAAAGTTAAAAAGCACTTCGTTTAAGAAGCGTCTCTGCCTAGTTGGTATCTGCTGATGAGCTTGTGTTACGGGATCTTTCTTTAACATCCTAACACTCGGCCTGTCCATGACATGAAGTTCAAGGGCTGCAGCCAGGAGGGCGCACTGCCCAGCAGCTCATCCCTGCAACGTCTGGAGCCGTTTCCATTACTCTTGTCCATCCGTGTTGCCTTCCCTGAAAGGGTAATACTCACTCATCTCAGAAACTATGGCAGAGCTGGTTTGTGAAAGCTCAACT
The DNA here is from genome assembly GCF_022682495.2 of Desmodus rotundus. Taxonomy (NCBI): domain Eukaryota; kingdom Metazoa; phylum Chordata; class Mammalia; order Chiroptera; family Phyllostomidae; genus Desmodus; species Desmodus rotundus. The sequence continues at coordinate 98,380,262 of NC_071397.1, forward strand.
TCACATTTTTTCCCAAGCCGAATTCCCGAAATACTTGGACAATGAATACTGTGAAGAAGGGACTTGCCATCTGAAAACAAGTGCACTCACGACCCCTGGGGTATTTGCGTCATTCCAAGTGCGAGCGAGGGTTACGCGTATCGCTCCAGACATCACATCTGCGAAAGAAAACATGTCACAGTCATAAAAAGTCCGAGGGGGAAGATTTTTGTACATATGAGCTCGTCTCTCACCGGATCTGGCGTGTAAAACACACTCCATGGAGCGAACATCTGTCGACAACACGGAACGAGGATCTTTTCTGCTTGTGCCTATATGACGCCGGAGATGGCAGGGAGGCATAAAGCGCCGTCGCCTGCCAAGTTTCCTCCGTAAGCTTGTTGTGTTGTTGGCATCACCCACTCACGACAGGCAGGACAGAAGCGCATCAGAAAACGTCAGTGGAGCAATAATTAGCAACTGCGTCAGGCCTCTGGGCCCATTTTGATAATGTGAGATCAGGGCTGTCTTGCTCTTGGAGGAACAGGAAAGAATAGTTTCTGGAAACTACAGAAGACCTAGTTCACTTTTTCCCACTAGTGTATGGGGGAAGATACCTTATTAGAGTAAAGCATTCAGAAAACAAAAAAAAAGAGGTTTAGGAAATACACATATTCTAAGCTGCTAACCAAACGAGTCATCGGGTTTTCCTTGAAATAACACAAGAGGCTAGTAAATTATTTGTGCAACATCTTGTGGAGTGTCCAGCATCACCCAGGGAAACGCACAAGAGAAATACATAGCGCGGTGTGGTTGTCAATGAGAAGACAATGATGGCCACTTATGTGACACAATTAGGGAGGAGTGCCTCCTGCTGAGTGGCGTGCGTGGAGCTCTAAGTGGCAGGACGTGAGCACAAACCTGGAGAGATTCAGAGAAACAAGCAGAGTTCAGGAAAGAGGCATGGGGTGGCGAGTGGACCGAGTGCCACTTGGAAGTGGAAAGGATTCTGAAAAGTAGTGAACGCTGACTGAACCCTCCTTTTCGTCCAAAACTACTGTGCTAAGCAATCGACTTACAAGGTTTTATTTATTTCTCCTTACTGTCTGATGGGCTTTATGCTGTTTTTTTTAATCCCCAGGGTACTAACAACAAATTCAGTGAGCATGAGTGATGTTTCTGAGACACGCAGCAAGTAAGCGGCAGAGGGGCTGTTCTAGCCCTGTTGTTGTGAAGACGTGGGGATAGATGGTGCCATGGACACGAACGTGTGTCTGTGTGTGAGACGGGGTGTAGGCAGAAGACAGGGAGAAGAGGTTGCTTTTCCAATGTGAGAGGACTAAGGACACGTGTGGGAAACGGCATGGGTTGGAGGGTGTCAATGAAGACCCCTGGCTAACGGGAAGGAGGGCTTAGCTTGTGAGGGTGAGACGCCAGACCAGCGGGTGAAGGAAAACCCCAGCGGGGGAGGCTAGCATCAGCCTGTGACAGAGCGCTGGGCTGGTTTGGGGCTGAGAGTCAGGTGTGCACTGGCTGGCCAAGCAGGTGAGCACAAACAGGGTATATGAGGATGGATACCCAGGCATGCCCTCTGGTTTGACTGTCGCCCAGGAGGCCTGTGGGAAAGAATGTGACCCCTGACTCCCACTCATCAGTGGCCCCTAGTGGGTGTGACCAGCAGGCGTGAATCTGCTTATCCCTGGAATTAAAAACCTCTGCCCACATCACCATTCCTCCTCTGTAGTTTCGAATTAGATAGAACCCAGTTCGTGCTGGTCCACTCCCTGCCTAGGGAAACTATGACCCCTTCCAGTCCTGGTAAGACTTCCAGGTAAGATTTTTGACCCCCCACTCTTTTTCCCCAGGGCTCTGACAGGAGCACAAGCCGTGAATAAGACGCAATTCCAGGCCACATGGAAAACTCCACCCACTGTTGCCTTAGAGATTCCTGGAAGGTACAAGAAGGAAAAAGCAGAAAACTGTCCAACTGCGTGTGGGATACACATAAAAAAGGGCCCCAAGAGAGCCCCTGGGGACTCCCAGAGGTGCTGGAGGCATGAAAGCAGGGGCAATCCTGCTCCCTGTGAGACAGGACTTCCTGCGGGCGCGGAGCGGGGCCGGGGCGTGCTTGTGAGCAGAGGCTGGGACGTCCAGGTGGGCCAGCTCCCTGAATACCAACGGTTCTGGTGTGTCCATAGGTGCATTAAGAAATGTGCCCACAAAACCCTATATACCTTGTGTGACTGTATTTATTAAGCAAAAACATCAAGTCTTTTGCAGTAAGATCACTCATGAACACCAGTAGCTGGAACAGGAAAAGGGCAGAAGAAACACAGTTTTTTGGGTGATAGCCATCTTACAAGACTGGCTTAGGGGACTCTGAGTGGTCATTGCGTGGTGAAAACTGCTTGTTTGCCCATCTAAAGGTGGATGTTCATTTCGAAACAGCCTGTGGCTTCAGTCTCACTTGCCCTCTATGCTAAGCCCAAGGTCACACTGAAGACAGTGTGCACCCAGGCAGCCCCCAGGTTACACATGGGTGGGGCTCTGAGGGTCCACTGGACCCCGATCTCTGGAATGCAGCAGCATCTCCCCATAGGCCCAAGTCCCCATGGGCTCCTGGGCAGCCTGCCCCGATCTGTGGAACCCCAAGTTCTGGAGGGGGTTCCAAGAGCCACGGGGACACTGAGGACAGAGCAGAGCCAGGGAGGGGCTGGATCTGGAGTGTAGGGACTGTCATGTCCTTGAAGGGAAGAACTCAGAGGCACAGTCCCTTTCCACCACAAGTTTTTCAAAACCAATCGCCATTACTCTTCTTGTAAAAATAACTTTTATTTTGAAATAGTTTAAGACTCACAAGGAGCTGCAAAAATAGTACAGAGAGTGTCTGTGCACCCTTCACCCAGTGTCCCCAATAACTGTGTCCTGCAAAGTCCTGGTGTCTTGTCAGAAGGCGGCACTGCCATTGGCATGGTCCACTTAATTTGGGTGTGGGGCTCACCTGGGTTTGGCCAGTGGTCTTTGTCTTTTCCTTTCTTTTATAAAAAAAATATTTTATTTATTTATTTTTAGAGAGGGGGAAGGGAGGGAGAAAGAGAGGGAGAGAAATATCAATGTGTGGTTGCCTCTCAAGTGCCCCCTACTGGAGACCTGGCCTGTGATCCAGGCACATGCTCCGACTGGGAATCGAACCAGGGACCCTTTAGTTTGCAGGCTGGTGCTCAATTCACTGAGCCACACCAGCCAGGACTGATCTTTGTCTTTTTCTCCCTAAACAAGTACAATGCTTTGGAATTATTAGATCACTTATTTTTCCAGTGTTAAAAATGCAAAACCAAAAATCTATATTTTTGTAACAAACTCTCCCGTTATATACTCTAAAATTTTTAACTGACTAAAAAAAATTTATATGTGTGAAGACTGAGTAGATTTCACAGTCATGCAAATTACTTAATATTGGTATTAAAAGGCAAAGGTTTTCTTTTAAATTTCTAGCATATATTATATTTGTAGTCCAAAAAATAACTTATGAAACAATAACTTTACAGATTAAACCAAGTCAGCATTTTATAAGAGCTTGTGGGCCTGGGTCCTGGTTCCACTTGCTGCTGTGAGTGGGGTGAAGTCATCTTAGCTGAGTCCCTTGAGCTCTTTGGCCCTGAGTTACTTGATTGCAAAATAAGGAAATTAGACTACATGACTTCTAAAATTTCCTTTAGTTAAAAAAAACTCTGTGGTACTCCCATGTCTAAAGTTTTATATAGAGATTATCACTGAAAGCATAAGACAGTTTTATTAAAAAAAAAAAAAAAAGTAGCCCTGGCTGGTGTGGCTCAGTTGGTGGGGCGTTGTCCTGTGGTGGGAAGGTTGCAGGTTTGATTCCCGATCAGAGCTCGTGCCTGGTTGCAGTGTGGTCCCGGTCTGGGTACAGATGATCTCCAGTCCAGGTATGTACCGGAGGTAACCAAACAGTGTTTCTCTCTCACATCGAAGTTTCTCTCTCTCCCTTCCTATCTCTCTAAAAGCAATGAAAAAAATGTCCTTGGATGAGGATAAAAAATTTTAATAAAACCAAAAAAACATAACAAAAACAAAGCGATATCTTAAGTGAGGTTTGTACTCACTTAAAAGTCAGAGGAAATTACAAAAGAAGATGCAGGGGCAGCATCACTGTGGAGGTGACGAGGTGGATGGGGCGGCAGAACCAGTCTGATTTCCCATGATCCACACAAATCTGGGTGACATTTGCACAAATGATGTCAACCTTTGCAAGCCTCCATTTCCCCATCTGCAAAAGGATGACCATACCCGGTTAGTGCGGTTCTGAGCAGTAAAAGGGCCCCCGGGGGTAAAGCACGTGGCACAGTCCCGGGCGCAGTCTCTGTCCTGTGAGTGTTCACAGAGGACCGGTGTGCGGTAGTGAGTGTGAGTGACGGCAAAGCTGGGGTGGGACTGGAGCTGGTGGTGTGATTGCAATGGGGGGGCAGCCTGCCTTTGGTGGCGCGAGGAGCCTCCGGTGTCTGAGGACACTTCGAGGAAGACATATCATGGGGCTTTTAATGGGATTGTCACCCGGAGATGACTGAGGAAGATGACCGGCTGTCTTCGTGACACCAGAGAGAGACCCGCGGTCTCAGCGGACCCTGAATCGGCAGAGGCAAATGAGTAACACAGAGACTCCAGTCTGTTTTTAGGACAAGTGAAGAGGTCCCACATACATTTAATCTCACCGTAATGTTGGAATTAGAATTTAGACTCTAAATTCCAGAGTCTATGACACCTTAACATGAGAATGAGACACAGGTATGTGCTCCTCTCCCCATCTCGCCGCTCAGACGGGTTCCTTACCTACAAACATCTCCTCTCCCCGTGTCTCCCGAGCTTCTCTCCCAGCTGTATCTGTGTTGGAGTCTCAGCCAGAACCTTCCACCCACTCTACTAAGATAAATGGCAAAGTCATCTAGACCACACTAATTCAATGAAAAGACCGAAAAAATTAAAACAGGAGCATTTGTGTGTATATGGCAGCCATACAACCCTGCTATTTACATCAACATTTCCTGCTGGGTCTTCCTGTTCTCCTTAGCCTATTCCTTTGGGCCACATTCTGAAAGGTTTTGTTTTGGATTTTTCACATAACTTTCACCTTTTCACATTTAAGACGTAGCTTTAGCATCTCACAAAACTGAGTATTTCATCTTTCAGCATTCTACCACCTGCATTAGGAAAACCCGCGTTAATATATGCATGAACTGCACTAAAATGACCAGGCTTACTGTAATCTTTACGTTTTATCTTGGTATTTAAAGGAAAAGGTGAACATGATTTGACTTTTCTCTTGAAAAACCTCTGAAGTAAGGGGAGAAATAAAATGCACAATGTCCAATAGAAATCCCAGCCAATTTCTACGGACCTTGATAAAATGTAAAACGTACATAGAAGAAAAAAGCCCCCAAAGAGCCGAGATAATTCTGGAGAGGAGCCAGGGGCGAGGATGCGGAGGTGGGATTGTCCTACTCCATGTCAAGACTTATGATAGAAGGATCGCAACCACTAGTGAGCCATTGGCACAGAGGCAGACAAAGGAGAGTCCGACCAGAAGAGCCCAGAGACACATTGACACAGGGCTTTCCCAGCAATCTACAAAAAGCAGGAGCTGTAAAGAAAATGAATACATTTTACTGCATGAGAATTTAAGCTTTTTGTAGTCACCACGACACTGTAAACAGAGTTAAAAGACAAGCCACGCACTGAGACAACAGTGTATGTACAGCTGATGAAGAAGCAGAATACACAAATGTACAAATAACTTCCCCAAAACTCAGTAAGAAAAAACAAGTAACAGAGAGAGCAGAGCAGAGGATGCGAAGAGGTGACTCGCAGAGGATGGAGCCTGAGTGATGAATAAGCAGGTAACACGTGTTCCGTCTGACCACATCAGGGGCGTGAAAACTGCCACACGGAGTGGAGTGTCCCCCGGAGTGCCTGCTACCTGCTGGAGTCTGACAAGCCGGAGAGTTGGCTCGGAGGCGGGTAATCTCACGTGTTAATGACGGGAGGCAAATCGGGGCGCCCCCCTGAGAGCAACCTGGCACTGCGTACCACCCACTGTCCTGCTAGTGTACTTCTAGACTTTCACCTTAGGCTAATTCTTGCACAAGTGCACAAGGCTCACTGCAGTATTATTTGTAATTGTGAAAAATTAAAAATGAGCTTACCGTCCCTCAACGGAGGAATGGAGAAATTGTAGGATGCAGAGTAAATGAGCTGGGTCCATATTTATCAAGGCTAACAGTTCTCAGAAATATACTGTGGAGGGAAAGAGAAGTGACAGAAAAATATGTAGTTTGGTACCATGTACATCAATTTCAAAGGACCCCAAGTACAATGTTGTCTGTTTGCCCTGCCTGTGGATCTAAAGGACTAGAACATGGATAACAACTTTGTAGCAGCTACACCTGGGCAAGGGAGGTCCTGTGCTTTTGGGGGTCCCTTCCAGGCTCCTCTGCTGCCTTCCCCCAAGGGCTAAGGGTTGTACCCCCCTAAAACCCATCCCTCCTCTCGCCCCCCTGCCCTTGGCCCCTCTCTGGGAGCTGGGACCGCAGGATGCCTGCCCAGTGGTCCTCAGCCCTCTTCCCGGGGCACCTTCTGAAGAAGGGGTGCCTGGTGGCTGCCTTGGGGAGGACGAGAGGGGATGGGGGACAGGACCTGAAGGCATACAGAGGACTTCAACTGTGTCTACAAACGTTAGTTCTTACAACAACCTGTCTGAAGCAAACATGACGCGACATTCGCTCATTCCAGGGCTGGGTGGCATTGTTCTGCTCTTTTCAGTAGTAGCTGACCATCAGGTAGCACTTAGCGCATTCTCAGAGGCTTGCATGAACAACAAAAAGCTTGCATTATTATTCAGTTTTACAGAAAAAGACTAAATAATTTGCCCAAGGTCACTCCCTGTAAGGGGCAAAAGGGGATTTGAACCCCCTCATTCTGGCTCCAAAGGGCGTCTGGTCTGTATGCTCAGATTATATCCTCTTTCTTCTTTAAGCAAAGGTGATCAAAATGAAAATGCCCCGACAAATATAATACAAAGAGAAAGGCAACCCAGCTCCATAAGAAGGTTCTTAGGCATATTAGGGGTCCAGATGAAGATGGCATTGCTGGGGCAGGAAGGCAGTTGTGGGGGGGGGAGAGGCTTGGAGTGGGGGTGTCAACATTCATCCCAAGCCCTCCTGGGCAGTGGGCAGGGCGGGGTGGGGAAGTGAAATGGGAAGGAGGGAACTTGGCTTGTACAGGCATAGATTTAGGAACGTTCCAGAAGGATGTGACGATTAGCAAGAAGCTCCATTTGGCAGTCCTGGGAAGGAACAAGTTGGTGAGGGACATAGATTCGGTTCTTGAAAGAGAGTGTGAGAAGTGAAAAGTGAATTGGGAAGCAAGGCAAGCCTTTGGCGGTTGCAGCTCCAAGCTGCTCCGCGGGAAGACGGGAGGAGCGGAAAGATTGGAGGTGCTGTGGGCGGGGAACCCCCGGGGCTCCTGAGGCTGAGCAGTGCTGGTGGATGAGGAGAGGAGGCGATATCTTTGTCCGTATGGGGGGCAGGGGGGTTGAGAAGCACCCGTTTATTCTGCACATGTGCACCAAGCACCTGCTGTGAACCAGGCACTGTTTCAGACGATATCGAAATGAACCAAACAGACCGGGCTCTCTGCCCTCGAGAAACTTGCATCCTACTGGAAGGAGGTAGATTAAATAAATAAGTACGTAAAAATACATTATAAGCAAAGAAATAAAAATATGCTCCTGTTCGATGGTGCTGAGCACTTTACAGATGGATAAGGCAGGGCAGGGAGCGAGGCAAGGTTGCCAGTGTATGTTGGGGGGAGTGGGGTTGAAGAGCAAGGGAGGCCCAAGGAGCGAGGGGTGCTGAGATGATACTGAGACTCTGGGGGTGGGGCCGAGCCATGGTGATGCCAACAGGGGGCCAGGAGGAGGCAGCGGGTGTGAGGAGGACGGCTGGAGTCAGAGGCCCAGGCAGCATTAGAAACATGGGCTGGACCCTGGAGCATGAGACGTGTAGACAGAGAAGTCATCGGTGCCCAGATGACAGAGGTGCGTCCAGAGGAATGACAGAACTGCCCTTTGGTGAGGCCCTCCTGCGTGCCCACACACGCTGGGGATTTGCACAGGAGATCTGCAGCCCTGGGGACGTCCCTGCAGTGCGCAGTGCCAACCCAGCCACAAGCCCCAGCAGTGGCAACAGCTAACACAGGAAGGGCGCACGTGTGCCAGGCACTTCTCCGGCTCTTTGTGTCTGTCCTCACTCAGTCCTCACAGTGGCCCCAGGGGGGCATGAGCCTCCTTTGACAGACCGGGAGCTGGGGCTGACCAAGCTGTTCCAGGCCACAAGCTGGTGAGGGGACAAAGCCAGCTTGAATCTAGGCAGCCCGGGGTCCCCGCTCTGGAGGGGGGAACGTAAGTCTGGGCTCTATTAGCCTCTCAGCCTCGGAGGAAAGCGAGCTCAGGGTAGAAGGCTTTTTTGAGGATAGGGTGGGGGGCTGGGGAGAAGGGCTGGAGACATTCTCAGAAGACACCTCCACAGGTAGGAGGCTCCTCCCCGAGCGGGCACCACGCTGTCACCACCCTGAGAAGGCCGCAGCCTAGAGATGGTGGTAAGTGGCTCGGGGAAGGCAGCAGATATGAGTCTCTTGGGGAGCCAACAAAGAAGTTGTAACTATTCAGGCCAAGATGCACCACCATTTCCAGGCAACTTCAGGCCAAGAGTAGGTCGGAAGTCCCTGGCTAAAGAAATCTGTCACACTTTGAACTTCAGGCCGCTGAACAAGACGCTTAGCCCCTGTGGGTTGCCCAGCTGCCCTTTTGAAGAAGTTGGACAATCTCTGAGATGTAGCCAACATTGAATCCCGCGGGGTTGGGCTGTGCAATCGGATCCCTGTTCTAGGAACGGCTGCCGGGCCCAGGGGTGCGCGGAGCGGCCTCTGTGCCCGAAGGGGAAGAGGGCTGCAGGGGCGTCTCCGGGGCACAGGCGCAGGCCCGAGGCGCGCGTCGTTAGCTCCCTGGGATGCACTCGGGACAGCCGAGAGGCCAAGTCCGAGGAGCCCGGGAGTAGTTGGGTGACTCTGAAACTCTCTTCTTCTGGCGCCGAACCCAGTGCAACTGCGAGCGGGCTGCTGGCAGGGACCGAATGGAGCTCCGCGCCAGGCCGGAGGCTGTGCCCGTCACTCGCAGTCCCGGGCTGGGTCCCCCGTGCGCGCGGTGGCGCTCAGCCAGACCGCGCCTCCCGGGCCCCTCCGCGCCCCCACCTCCGGCCGGGACCCCGCGGCGGCGCCCTGGGGGAGCACGGCCCGCACCGCAGTAGACACTCCCGGGCGGGAGGCGAGAGGTGCGGGCGCGAGGGCCTCGGGAACGGAGGGACCGCGGCCGCTGGCGCAGCGCCCAGGGGAGTGAGGCGGGAGCGCGGGGGAGGCGGCGGGGTAAAGCCGGCGGCCGGCGGGCCCTCGGGTCACTCCAGCCTGGGCGGCGGGCGGCACGCACAATGCCCTCCTTCGACGAGGCGCTGCAGAGGGCCGGCGAGTTCGGGCGCTTCCAGCGGCGCGTGTTCCTGCTGCTGTGCCTGACGGGCGTCACATTCGCCTTCCTCTTCGTCGCGGTGGTCTTCCTGGGCAGCCGGCCCGACCACTACTGGTGCCGCGGGCCGAGCGCCGCCGCGCTGGCTGAGCGCTGCGGCTGGAGCCCGGAGGAGGAGTGGAACCGCACGGCGCCCGAGCTCCGGGGCCACGGGCACTGCCAGCGCTTCCTGCTGGAGGCGGCCAACACCACCGCCGCCGCGCTCAGCTGTGCGGACCCGCTCGCCGCCTTCCCCAACCGCTCGGCGCCGCTCGTGCCGTGCAGGGGCGGCTGGCGCTACGCCCAGGCCCACTCCACCGTCCTCAGCGAGGTAAGGGCGCCCGGCCCTCGGGGACACCGTGCCCCGGCCCACGCTCCGCCGTGAGCGCCGGTGGGGAGAGGACAGGGCTCTGCTTCCCACCCCCGCAGACACGGGCACCGTGACAGCCGGCCACTAGGGAAGGTCCGTGCAGGCTGGGACCTGTTGGTTACCTGTGGGGGCCGACCTGGGTCATTCCACTCTCGCAAGGGCAGCGCCGTAAATGCCTGGGAAATGCCTTCGGTTTGATTTCCCTGCGCTAGTGCGTTAACGGAGAGAAGCTGGGGATTTGGGCGAGAAGGAAACTCAGGGGGGTCCTAAGATGCTTCGCACACACCTCCCCTGGAATGGAAGCATCCGGTGCTGTGTCCGTTACCTCCGAGACGTGTTTGCGCACTAATTGGGAGTTAGGGGTCTGCTGGCGGTAAGACCCCCCAGACTCCTGGGCTGGCCGCCCGTCCGGCCAGCAACATTGAGCAGGTCCCCCCTGGCTCATGGTCCGCAGGGAGCAAAGGAAAGGCCAAACCAGCGTTTGAAGGCAGCACGACTTTCTCCAGTTGCCGGAATGACTATCTGAAATGCAAGGGGACAAAGGTCGAGGCTATCCAAGGAAATGATTTCGGTAAAACTGCTTTGGGGCAAAGAGCAATGATTGAGAGAAGTTGGGAAAGCTGGTGTGTTTTCAATAAAGTTTTAATTTTTCCCTGCTAATAAATCACTGGAATGCACCAGGAGAGGATGCCAGCCTCATAAAGTGGACCCCTCCCCACTCCCCACTTACCAGTGTTGGCTGCTGGGGCCCAGGTGGGGGCAGGCCCCACATTTTCGTCGGTATGTTTGGGTAGGCAGTGCACTGGGGGTGGGTGGCCCCTTACCCTCCACCGCGGGACTGCTTCTGCCCCGGCCTGCGGGGGCAGTTTGCATGTTCCTCTTGTTGAGTTCCAGGGCTCGGGCCAGCCTCCACAGAGCCTGGGTGGAGAGACGAGAAGTTTTATTGAACTTTGTCTGTAATCACAGATCAGTTTAAAAAAACGATCGAGTGTGCACAGGCAAATTGGGAAAGAAAACTTTTGCCTTTATATGTTGACGTTAACTTTTTTAAAGCACCTACTTGAATAATGGGGAAACGGGATTCAGCAGGGCCTCTCCTGCCTCTGGTAATGGTGTCCTCTGGTCTGCTGACTTCCTCTCTTGGGGACTGGGACTGTGGATCTTTGAGGTCGAGCCTCTTCCACAGGGCCGTGTGCGAGTGTGTTCGCGTACTGTGTATGGGCGCAGGGCTCTGGGGGAAAACCCCGTGGCAGCCCACCAGGCAGTGCAGCGTATCCGTGGCTTTGGGGTGCTTCAATTTTTACTAACTCCACCGGTAATGCTGGGGACTGCTTTACAGACTGCGGTGGTCTTGTTGCTACAGATTTCATAGTTGACTTGGCTAAAACGGATAGGGTGTGGACTTGGGTAGGAGCCTGCCTTATCGCTGGTGCTTCCTTCCAATTGCACTATTAGGTAGTTGCATCTGTTTCATTCGCCAGGGCTCTGCACCTTTACGTCCCTAGCAAACCAGAACACCTCTCTTGGAGAGTAGACGCCTGACTTTTGAAGATGTTTAAACTTGAAACAAAGTAAAATTAAGCTTAAGAGCAAAAGGCACACACCCTTGAGGGGTATTTCCATGAACAGAACTGATTTTTGCACCTCAGAGAAGGGAAACAAAATCTGTGAGTGAGTGCCCCGACAGATACTTCAGAAACAGTCAGCGTCCCCGGGTTGTTTCAAGCGTTGTGGGGTCATTTCAAGGAGGGCTGAGTGGTTTTTTTGAAAGTCGACGGTTCTTAAAAGGGAGTGTGGAAGGTGAAAGGTCAGGGAACTGGGGTCCTGGCACTGTCTCAGAGAGCCGGATGGCTGGTGGGAATCTGCCTGCCTGGGCTCAGCTCTCTCATGTGGAATTGCGGGAGGGACCGAGCCGTCCCAGTGCTGCAAATGCCATCCCTGGCGTCACGGGGTGGCTGCTTGGCCCACTTGGAGAAATGATAAAATGATAAAAATCTTCACGGCACAGTAAAACAGCATCAGAAGGCGCTCCTGAAGGCCACCGAAAAGTTTTTGAAGTGTACCAGAGAGACTTTTTTTAACATCCCAAGTTGTTTGCTTCTTCTGGTTTGTTTGTTTTCAATGTTTTGATTAAGAGGAAGCCCCCGGCTCCTCAGGAAGTTCAGCCGTCCGAGCAACTCATTCTCTCTGGGAGCTCTGCACGGCAAATATTTTGCTGTCTTTGGTTTAGAATACGGTCTTTTGCATTCTGTCAGGATGATTAAAGGAACTTCAGTTCTATCTTTGGCTAACACCATGTACCCAGTGTGCTCTTAGAGACTTGAAGTTGAACATATTAATCATGGAGAAGGGGGGGGCGGTTATGATGTGGGAAGTCCAGAATGTCTTCGTGTGGCTATTATATTTCACCCTGGGACGCTGTGGGGGAGACAGCGTTGTCCTGGGTTTCAGCAGAGGCACCGAGGCAGGAGATGGACGCCACACGCTGGAGACCCAGACCCACCTGCAGCCGGGCTGGGCTTGGACAGGGGGCTCCCGCACACAGCGCTCTGAGTCCCTGGAACAAGTTCAGGCGCTGAAACCCAGACCCTCACGGTGCAGGGATCTCCCTGAGCCTTACTTGCCACCTTACTGTGTTACTCTCGTGCTCCTCGGGCTGCGGCGCCTTTTCGTTCCACTTCATGGGGTCAGGAAGACAGTCCCCCAGACCAGCAGATGGGAGGCCGTGCCTTCATTTCCTGGAAAGGGATCTCTCTCCCCTCTTGATAGGAACGTTGCAACATGGGCACTTAAACCTCACCCACCCTCTTTTCATCTCACCAAGCGAAAACAGCGCGGAGGAGTGCAGGCAGAATTCAATGCCAAGTGCCCGGCCGGTTCAGGCCGGCTCCCCCACTTGTTTCTGCCGCTCAAGGCAGGGCCGTGATTTTCCAGCTATGTTTAACTTCCTCGGTGCAGACTTGCCGCCTGCCTGCATCTCATCCTTATCTGGCCGTCAGACGCGGGCAGGAGAGTGTGATGCAACGCAGCAGGGTCTGAGCCCTGCCACCTGAGGGTTTCACGTCACGGCCCCGGACTGAGTCCTTGCAATTGATGTTAGGGTTTTTAAATGCTTGCTTGTATGTCATGGATTGTAGGGGTGGGGTGGGGGTGCGGAGAGAGCTTTTCTCTGGTTTCTCACTAGGAACTGGGCTTCAGAGCACCTTCAGAAACAGGCCGGCTCCTTCTTGTCTTTCCTCCACCGCCCATTTTTCTCCCACAGTCAAAGGAAAATCCATTTGAGGGACTAGCTGCTCCATTGAAGAGAGCGGAGACTGCTTCCAGGTCTGGGACCGTCCGGCCTGCTTCACGGTCTCTGCTTTGCTTCTCCCACATCCGACCCATAACAAACGGCTGGCCGGCTGGCCGTGTGGGCCAGCCCGTGGGCGCCCACGCCACCAGCATCCTCGCTGTCGGTTAAGCGTGGAGCGTGCTGTGTGGGTCCCGGAGAAAGCAGTTCAGCGAGTTTGACTCTGGACTGAATCTCTGATATGCTCTGGGCACTTTACAAAGATCGTCACTTTTTTTTTTTTTAATTTCTCTTGTTATTTATGCCTTCCCTGTTTTTTTTTTTTTTTTTTTTTGCTGAATCAACCTCACCAGGAGAACATCTGTTTTATCAGTACTTCAAAGAACCGACTGTGGCATTATTCACTTTCTAGCTCATTAATCTCCCCTCTTTGTTCTAGTTTTTGGATTGACTTCTGGTGTGCTTTCTCCAAGTTCAGTCGCATCCTCGGTTCAATTATTTCCAGCCTTTCTTCTTTCCTATTCTCAGTGTTTAAAGCTATGGATTTGCTTCTATGTACTTTTTTTTTGACTGCAACCAGCCAGTTTTGAAATGCAGATTTCAATTATTATTCCATCCTCTGGATTGTTAATTTCTATTATTGTTACTTCTTTGACCCATGATTTATTAAGAGGCTTGTTTTACATTTTCAAATATGTGTTGATGTTTTTTTCTTTTAATTGGTGACTTCTGATTTAACTTGGGTGTGGTCAGAAAATGCGGCCTGTATGATAGTGCTTCACTGAATTTTATTAAAACCTGCTCCTTGGCCTTCTAAAGCAGTCAATTTTATAAATGTTTTATGCATGTTTGAGATGGATGTGCAATCTTCATTTGGTATGGGGCTTTATAGAGGTCCAATATTTGACGTTTGTCAATTATGTTAAAATATTCTAGATTTTAATCAACTTGCCATCTGGTAGGTCTCTCGAGAGTAATTAGAGTGTCGAAATTTGCCATTGTGTTGGCGGGCTTGTCAGTTTCTCCCTATATTTCCAGCAGATTTTAGAAGTTATATATATGAGGCAATTTTATTGGATGCGTGTATGGACAAATTTAGAACTTTTAAATCTATGTAGTAAGTTGAACCTTTTATTATAGTGTAGGGACCCTATTTAAATCCACGATATATACTATCTTAATGTCTGTTTTGTCTGATATTATTATGGCTGCTCCAACTTTCCTTTAACTGACCTTGACCTCAGCCTGCGAGGACAAGGAGGCGTCCACGAGGAACTCAGGAGGAGAAGGATGTCCAGTTCTCCACGTCTTCATCATCATTTAATCTGTAGCAATTTATTAAATGCCCCCGGCCACGGTGGGCGCCATGTGTTTCTGTGACCCACCCACAGAGACCTGGAATCGAAAGATCTGGGTGGGACTCGGGACCTTCATTTTTCACAGGCATGAGAGGCCCACGCAGGTGGTCCATGGACCACACGTGGAGACACACTGGGCGTTTCTTTATGAGCAGCCTGATGGGAGTCCCAGGGGTGAAACAGCCTTTTTGTGGCTGAATAAAGTGCCAGTCCCCCCAGCACACTCTGCAGACCTTGGGCAGAAGCATTGCCCCTTGCGCTCAGGGCAGAAGTCCCAGAGCTGACTGGATGAACACTGGGTGTGCTGACGGAAGGCTCGGGCTGCCGTCAGCTGAGACTGAAGCCCTGTCACCGGTTAGGGTGGGGTACCCACAGCTGAGCCACGTTCCCTGGGCATCTTAGCACACCTGCCAGTGGAGCTTTGGACGAAGCTAGGTGAGACAGCCCAATGGGATGTACAACAGAAGTGTCTCTGCTCTTTGAGGTATGGGTTAAAGACTCTTGGCACCAGGCAGTTTGGAATGGTGGGAAGTGCATACTTGTCCTTTGGGGTCAGATAGATCTGGACCCAAATCCCTGCTCCTCTGTATTTCAACCTCAAGGGCAAGTCACAGAATCTGCCTGAACCTCAGTTTCCTCAGCTCTAGAATGGGCATAACAGCTCTTGCCTTAGTGACTGGTCTGAAACATGCATGCAGAGTGCTTGCCTTTGTGCCTGGCCGTGAGTTAACATGTAAAGAGCTAACAGACTAGAGATGAGCTAGTGGAGGTGGGGGAGGGAAAGAGGGAGTAAGTAGTGGGCCAGACTGGACTCTGGAGCTATAGTTTGCTGACCTCTGATCTAACACGAAAATCACCAACTATTTGTCTTAAATATATTTTAAAAAATCTCTTGGTGATTAATTGGGCTTTAAGGGAGAGAATACCCTGTACTTTTCCTCCTGGACACACAGCTGGTTATACTTCCCTGCCTCCCTCGCAGCTAGTGGGGCCATGTGACGGAGCTCTGGTCAGGAGGGTGGGGAGGCGACATGTGACACTGCCAGAAGACCCTCTGTCCTCACAATTCCCCTCTCCTTTCTTCCCTCCCCTGCTGGCAGGGAACCCCAAAGCCCTAAGACATGGTGGGGCCCTTAGATGGAAGGAAATCTGTTCCTACAAGACTACAGGGAGTATAGCCGCATCTTCCTCTCCTTCCACTCATCTCATAGGGATGTGAAGTTAATGAGAAATAAGCCTTTTTGTGCCAAGCCACTGAGTATTTGGGGGTGTTTGTTACAACTCTTACTTGCAGCCATCGCTGACTAATACAACATTTAGGTGTAGTTCCTGGAGACTTCAGGCACCTAATAAAATGGTAGGAAGCTGGTTCCTGCAAGACAGTCCCCTCCTGGGTTTGCACACAAGACCACTGTGACTCTGCCCACAGGCGTGCAGGTGCCCCCAGCCTCTGCAGGTGCCCCAGCAGGCTCCAGCCCCTCCAGGGCACCCTGGCAGTCTCCCTGGCTCTCCAATGTGCTGTTTCTTTGTCTCAAAACACCTTTCCCCTTTCTTCGCAAGGACGGTCCACTTTTCACCTAAAGATGCAGCCAAGAGTTACCTGTCCCAGAAAGGCCTTGCACAGCCACCTGCCACCACCCCGGAGTGTCTGGTTTCCTTCCTCTGCCTGTCGGCAGACCGTAGGCTTCTCGAGGGCAGACACTGTGTTCCGGGAGTACATGTGGTGAAATTACACGGCATTTCATACATTTTGTGGTTAAATTGATGAGCAAACAAGAAAGGGACTGAGTGACAAATTTAACCCCTTTTATAATTTTAGCGAGGCCAACCCTGAGATTGACCTCCGTGGATTAAAACGCCAAAGCTCTTCTTCCCAGCCATGCCGCTGCCCCTGCTGCTGCTGCTGCTTTTTTTAAGCATTAAATCCATACATTTGTTTAGAGAAAACAGACATTTAGAAGTTTTGTGCTAATGACTGTGATCGAGATATGATATCGATCATATCTGATTGATCATGATATGCTACATTTTCTCTGGCACGATTTGGTGTCACTGAACAATGTTCTGTAGTTTTCAGCATGAGGATCTCATTTTATTCCTCGGTGTTTGCAGTTTTCTCGATACCACTGCGCAGTGTTGCTTCTTAAAGGCCTACCCGCCCCGGCTGGCCTTGCTCTCCTCCTGACCCGTGGGTCTGCGGAGACTGCCCCCACCTCTGCAGCAGAGGGTTGCCCTGACCCGTCTGCACCTGGGTTCTGTCATCCTCACAGTGCTCACCTAGGGGCTGCCACCTGGAACCGGGACGGAGCAGGAAGGAGCAGCCCTGCTGGCACTCTGGGACCAGCATTTTTACGTGCTGACGTCCGTTGTGCAGAAACGGCCATTCCCAGTTGTCCTGGCACTTTTCGGCCCATCTCTGTTGTCACCCAAGAGGCGTCCCAGGAACAGTTGGGCATGCATAGAGTGGAGGTCGGCGAGGGGCTGGGCTCACCACAGTCCAGGTGTCTGGGATAATGCCCTCTGGGCTGTACAGGGGCGGCATTTGCTGCCCACCTTCCAAACAAAATGGCACTGGTCAGTGTTTTTTTTCTTTTTAAAACTGTTCCCAAGAAAGGACAGTTTATTTCTGCTTTGTAAGGGGAAGAGGCAAAATCCCTTACAGTTCTTGGTGTAGCTTTTTGGAAGGATGAGTGACTGATGAGATGGCCAATGAGGGTGAAGGCCCTTTGTCTGGGCCGGACGGTGCTGTGCTCTAACTTTCCTGTTCTGTGCTTGCACTGGAACAGGGCAGCTCTGGGGCTGGCACTTGAGCAAACCACACAAAAAAATGGGGAGGGGAGCGCTGTAGGGGCTTATAAGAAGGTGAGCAAATGAATGTGATTAAAAAATTTTTTTAACTTTAAACAAATAATTGTTTATTTTTCAGTTACAGTTGGCATACAACATTACATTAGTCTCAGGTGTACAACCCAGTAATCAGATATTACATAACTAAGTGATCATCCCAATAAATCTAATCCCCATCTGACACCGTACACAGTTATTACAACATTACCGACTGTGTTCCCTGTGCTGTACTGTACCTCCCCGTGACTATTTGTAACTACCAATCTGTACTCCCTGATGCCTTCACCTTTCTCGCTCACCCCACAACCCCTCTCCCATCTGGAAACTGTCAAAATATTTTCTGTATGTGTGAGTTTATTTCTGTTTTGTTTATTTTGTTTCTTAGGTCTACATATAAGTGAAATCATAGGGTATTTGTCTAACTCTGTCTGACTCATTTCACTCAGCACAATACCCTCTATCTAGGTCCACCCATGTTGTTGCAGACGGCAAGATTTCATTGGGTTATGGCTGAGTCATATTCCATTGTCTGTATGGGCCCCTTCTTCTTCATTCATCCAGTGATGGACCTTTCCGCGGCTTCCATGTCTTGGCTATTGGAAATGATGATGCAGTGAACATATGGATACATGTCTTTTTAATTTAGTGTTTTGGGTTTCTTGAAATAAATACCCAGAAATGAAATGGCTGGGTCCTTCTTTGTCTCTTGTTATACAGCCTTTGTACTAAAGTTTTGCTACCCCAGCTTTTTGCTTATTTATTTCCATTTTCTTGAAACATCTTTTCCATCCCTTCACTTTCAGTGTCTGTGTGTCTTTCGATCTGAAGTGGGTCTCATGGACGGCACGTGTAAGGGTCTTCTTTTCTTGTCCGTTCAGCCTCCCTCTGTCTTTTGATTGGGCCATTCAGTCCATTTGCATTTAAAGTAATTATTGTTAGACATACATTTATTGCCATTTTATTCACATTTTTATTATTATTTTCTTCTTTTTCTTCAAGAAGATTCTTTAACATTTCTTGTGATACTGGTTTGATGGTGATGAATTTCTTTAGCTTTTTCTTGTCTGAGAAGCTCTTTATGTAAGTGGTAGCTGTGCTGGGTAGAGTAATCTCAGTTGCAGGTCCCTGTTTTTCATCACCTTGAATATTTTGTGCCGCTCCCTTCTGGCCTGCAAGGTTTCTGTTGAGAAATCAGCTGACAGTGTTATGGGAGCTCCCTTGTAGCTATCTGCTTTTCTCCTGCCGCTTTTAAGATTCTCTTTTTTGTCTTTAACCTTTGGCATTTTAATGATAATGTGTTTTGGTGTGGGCCTCTGGATTCATCTTGTTTGGGACTCTCTGCTCTTCCTGGACTTGTATGTCTATTTCCTTCACCAGGTTAGGGAATTTTTCTGTCATTATTTTTTTACACAGGTTTTCAATTCCTTGCTCTCTCTTCTCCTTCTGGCACTCCGTGATGTGAGTGCTAGTGTTGAAGTTGTCCCAGTGGCTCCTTACCCTGTCCTCACTTTTTTGGATTTTGTCATCTTTTTGCCGTTCTGATTGGGTGATTTTTGCTTCCTCGTCTTACAAACTGCTGATGCAATCCTCTGCTTCATCTGCTCCCCTATTGATTCTCTCTAATGTATTCTTCATTTCATTTAATGTGTTGTTCATTTCTGCCTGGTTATTTCTTATGTTTTCTAGTTCTGTTTTTATGTTCCCTATTTGTTGAATTTCTCATGAAGTTCATCTACTCCTCCCCTAAGATCATTGAGCATCTTATAACTAGTGATTTGAACTAAACGATTGCTTGTCTCCATTTTGTTTAGTTTTTTTTCTGGAGTTTTGTTCTGTTCTTTCACTGAGGACATGTTTCTTTGTTTCCTCATTTTTCCTGCCTCCTTGCATTTGTTTCTATGTATTAGGTAGAGTGGTCACATCTCCCTGGATTGGGAGAGTGGCCTCATGTAGGAGGTGCTCTGTAGGGCCCAGTGGCCCAGCCTCCCTGATCACCCGAGCTGGGCACTGCAGGTGAGCCCATTGTGTGGGCTGTGTGCACACCCTCCTGTTGCAGCTGATCCTTGATTGCTATTGGCAAGTTAGTGGGAGGGATCGATCCCCAGGCCAATTGGCTGCAAGGACTGGCTGCAATCATCAGGGAGGAGCAGCTGTGCAGAGGCTGACTCCACAGAGCAGAACTTACTTCAGCCAGGCTCTGGTGCTCACTGAGTCCGCCCCTGAGTAGGTTGCCTGTGGAGGTGGTTCAGTGGTGCTTCAGTGTGGTCCAAAGCTGTTTACCAGGTATACTGGTTCTAGGTATACTGCCCAGCATGAACTACAAAGCAGACGGCTGCTATTTGTGCTGGGCTTGGAGATGTCCAGGAGAGGCCAAGCTGTGAACCAAGGCCAGCTGCAGCTAGCAGTGAGCCTGGGGCCACTTAGTAAGAGGTATGGGGCATGCCGAGGCCAGATGCTGCTTGTTTGAGAGATTTTAAGAAAGTGTGAAGGATGAGCCAAGATGGGCTGTTTGGGAAAAGCCAGTGCAAACAGCTTGGGTGGACCCACAAGTTGGGTGGGGTGAGTTCTCAGGGAATCACTGGGAAGGGTGAACAGTGTGAGCCGGGTTGATGGAGACTCAGATATGGTGCCTGCCTCCCGGCTCTGTGAGGAAAGGACCTAGAAAAGGACCAGCAACCTCTGCCAGCACTTCTACCTAGGAAAAAGCTGCACCCCTGCGGCCACAGCTGCCACCCTGAGGTCAGACACTTCAGTTCCTCTCTGTACATCCCTGGTGCTTTTCAAACTGCTGCCCCAACGCTGGAGATCAGAGGGAGTCCAAGTAAGTCCATACGTGGACCCTATAAGAGGAATGCCTGGGACTCCAGAAGCCCTCTCCTTGCTCAGCCATACTGCCTGCTGGTTTTCACAGCCAGAAGTGACTGTGACTTCTCCCTATCGGGACTTCTCTTCTTGGGCCTGGAACCCTGGGCTGGGGGTTCTGATGTTGGGCTGGGACCCTTCGCTAACCAGGGGGACCACCACAGCTGAGATATTGCTCCCAACTTTATCCACTACACGTGGGTGTGGGACCACCCTGTTCTATATCTCTGTATCCTCTACCAGTCTCAGCGTGGTTTTTAATTTGTATCCTTAGCTATAGGCGTCCTGCTCTGCTAGATTCCAGGCAGTTCTGGACGATGGGTGTTCTGTAGCTTAGCTGTAATTTCGATGTGGTTGTGGGAGGGCTCGAGTGCCACATTTACCTGTGCCGCCGTCTTGACCAGAACCCCCCAGTTAAAAAAACAATTCATTCAGTGGGGCTTTAAAAACTGTGTAACTTCAGGAAATTAAAAATGAAAGTCCTGGAGAATGAGCATGGTGATTATTGTCGACTTTTTTTCTGGAAGCTTGGGTCCCAGTTGCTGATTAATTAGTGATGCAGATGCGTTGGTGGAAAGGGTGCTGCTGCGGCGCCAGGAGCCATGTCACTGTGGGTGATCGGGGACCACGGGCAACATCCATCACCACTGTTTCCTTACTGAGTCAAATGGTCAATTGTCAGTTGATTCCCAGGATCCCCTGTGTCTGTCGTGTCTGCAGCGGAGTTTGTTTCCAGGTCCCTAACTTAAAAGCTAGAGGTCAGTTTCCAGAAATCAAGATGGACTGCTCCCCGGGGCCCCTTCCTTTCTGGTGGGCGTGCTGAGCTGTGAATGACGTCAGCAGGAGGGAGGGGAGCGGGAGGGTGGGGTCGCTGGCACTCTGGAGCACCCTCGTGCTGCCTTCTCTAATGTCACTCGAGACCCTGGGGCCTCTGGAGAGTCTGAGGAGGGGCCCTGGCGTTGACCAGCCACACATGGAAGCCACCTGAGGGGGTGGGGTGGGTGCTGGCCGGGCTGCAGGAACAAAGGGGACTGTTCGGACGCCAAACCCTGTCTTAGGAGGCTGGTGACCTCCCTGTAGGATTGTCATGGGGCAGGAGCCGGGGAAATGACCAAGTGACAGGTGAGTCTCTTGCTGTCTATTTTAACAGCAATCTCTGGGACTGGAAAATTTAGAGAATAATACGGAAAAATGAACCACAGCCTCACAAGCTTGTCACCAGGCACAGCCTTTGGCCTCAATTATCTGGTTAGTAACACTTAAACTAAATATTTAAGTGCAATGTTAAAACCATTAAGTATTGTAAAGTCATTCTGACGCGATTGCTCCTCTTTAGGGAGTATGTAACATGTCTTTCGTGGGTTTTGTTGTTAACTTGTGTTGTGTGCTTTATGTCTAATAAAGCCTAAAAGTGAGTGTGGGAGACCATGTTTCCTGGCTTCTCAGAGAATAGTTCAGAGGGAAAATCTGGGAGCTTCCAATAGCAGGAGCAGATCCATGCCTCGTCACGAGCATTTGTGGTTAGAGCGGTCTCACTCTCCTCACCCATGTGGCTGGAGAGCTTTTCTTTCTGGTTGGTGTCCACTGTTTTAGCAGTTGTATGCTGAGGTACAACTGTTTAATATTTCATGGCTTCCCAATGCAGAAAAGGAGGTTCGCCTAGAAGATGTAAATTAGTCTATCAGAGTATGGCACGAATACAGTTTTATTGAGCATGGAATGAAAGTCGTTTTCATTCCTGTGTGCACAGCATGGAGGCAGATGGGGTGAAATGCTGGCTTTCTGTGACATGCCATCAGCACCGTGGTGTTCAGTGTGAGACACCCAAGTAAGGCCTGTGTAGGAGTTCGATGGGTCCAGGGCCTTGTCCGGCTGTGCTGGGCATTAGCCCTGATGCGTAGGAGAAGGGGGCTGTGAGCCAGTTTCCTGTTAATGAAGTCCCATGGCTTTGACCGTCTTTGCTGTTATGTCATCGGGTCTCTGGAGGGAGAGCCCATAGGTCATGCGCTAAGGAGGCTGAGGTGCTTGCACACACCTGAGAGGAGACGGAACACCTGTTACCTGGCCAGTGCAGACATGAAGCAGGGGCAAGCTGCAGGCTCCCCCGCCCTGCAGCTCCTCCGTGCATGCTCTTGGCTGCCTCCTTGCTGGACGGGTTCTCCTGTCTCCGACGCCTCCTCAGTGGCTGCTGATGCCCCGCGTACGCACAGGGTGGCTCTGATTTCACAGGGCTTCTGCCAACTGGGAGTGTGGCGCAGCCACAGCACAAGATGAAAGCCCGTGTGTCTCCAGCCCCTTGGGCAGGGACGTAAGCCGAAGCCTCCAAGACACAAACAGAAGGGAGAGGTGCCAGGTTCTCTTGTTCTAAAGATTGTAGCACATTTAGGGGGATTAAGGGATTGTGGAGAAAACTGTGTGTACATTTAACATGGGTGATTTTTTAAAAGCAGTGTTTTGCAGACATCTATGAGAAATAAGTTTCATTTTATTATTATCAAATGAGTGTTTCAGGTCAAACCAGCATAGGGACGCCATGTGAATGAGAAAATTAAATGGAAATTAATTAAAATTAATTTGGCATCAACTTTTTAAAAAATAAAATCAAGAAATAAATCTCAGAGTTTCTGTGGTGCAAAGGAAGCTATTCCTAGAGCCCTCCCCACAGAGCTTCTTGATCTGCGTCTCAGCACATGGATCTGAGGCCCCTGCCTGCCCCCCAGCACCCCTAACCTGCCCTGTCTGGGACACGTGTATATCTAGGGCACAGGTGCAAGAATTGTGATTTTAAACTAAACCAAATAAACCCAAATTACCGTACATAACAGAACCAAATAACACTGCCTTTGTACTCATCTACCCTGTGGATAGTTAGATGATGGCCATTTGTGGCTGCAAAATTAAAATTTTAGATCTGAGCTGATTCGGGGCGGTCTATCTCTAAGGCAACTAGGTGGCTAAGCGCACAGTCTTACTAGTTTGGTGGATGAGGGCAAAGTGAATAGTCTGAGGGGTCCCCGGGGCCGGCCTGGTGAAGTGGGCTGCTGCTGTGTGGGGCAGGAGGGTGCTCGGTCTGGCAGTCTGGCCCGTCCTAGGTGCTAACTGACTGTGATTATAGCTGCTGATTGCAGCTATTGAATGAGGAAATCCACTCAGACAGGCAGCTGGGTCTGAGAATCTGGGGCAGACAGTGAACCCCTAGGCCCAGGGAGGCGTTTGAAGGGCAGGGCACCAAAAGTCCAGCCCTCAGGCGTGTGGCAGGGGCTGCTCCTGGATCTGGGATGGCTGGGAGTTGTGCTAAAGCTAAGGAGGGACCCAGGAGAGGAGGGGGTCAGAGCTGCAAGCGTTGTCAGCACGTCTCCAGCCCCCATTTCATGGGCCTAGAATTAACACTGCCCCAGTGCAGGTGGCTCGGAGGGCTGCCGGAGACCACACCCAGCACATGCAGTTCCCTCCTTCCTGCTCTGGTCTGGGGTCGCTGGAGCCAGACTGGCCCAGACCCCACACCGGGTGCTGACTGTGGACAGAGCAGAAGATGCTGGGCTGGGACTCGGACCTCCCGAAACCAGGGCCATCTAAGGGCGGGCAAGACCACCTTGGGCGGCGGGCATGGGCGGGGACCTGGCCACCTCAAAGATATTCCTACTTATATTTTACATAAAAGAGAGAACAGTGTCCGCTTTGCCGGCTGCAGTGGTGGTGGCTGGGAGTGGGAGGCGCCGCTGGAGATGTGGCTGCTCCCACTGTCCTCACAGAGGACAGGACTGTGGGAGACTCAGATTCGTGGTTCATCCCCCGTTGCTCCCCGCGGGGCAGCCACAAGGCTTGCAAAGTAGATGCTGCCTCTTAATCTTCCTCAAGTCTCAGTCTGCTTGTTCCTTCCTGCAAGACGCCTTCTAGTCGCCTGTGGGGTCAAGCAGGGAGCCTGGCTGGCCAACGAGGGCCTCCGCAGCCTGGCAGCAGCTGACGCCCGTGGCTGCTGTGGTTCTTCATCTTCGCCGCAGCAGCTCGCCTTTCCCGAGCGCCCACGCTAGGCTTGTGCATTGCGGGACAGCTCCTTCAGTCCTTCCGCAGCCCTGTGATGTGTAGATGTGACTGTCCATTTCACACGGAAAATGCCTGAAGCTGAGAAAGAGTGGTTAATGCAGCTGGTTCAAAACTGCCCAGATGAAAGCCGACAGAATCAGACTTGATGGGGGCGTTTTCTCCAAAGCTCAAGTTCTCCCCACCGTGCTGACTCCATGACCTGGTGGGTCCATGTCTGCATTTCCTCCACCTTCCTCCTCATGTCCAAGCTGCTTCAGGGCAAAGCAGTGACTCCAACCCCCCTGACCTCTCTCCTCAAAGGACGTAAGAGACCCAGAGCTTCTTACCGTGTAGACAGTCGGTGCCTATTTGTTGGCCGGATTTGTTGGCTTCGTCTGGGTAGGTGGGCTTTCACTTTCTGACTCACGGCGCTCTGGGCAGTTGGAGCTGGAGGGTATTGTTCGAAGTGCTGTGCTCCGTGACCTTAAGGACCAGGCTGCGGCCAAGGGGAGGCGCAGCCTGAGGTGCACACTGCAACCCTCAGACCTCAGCGCGGAGGGCGCTTCTCTGGCCAGCTGGGATGGCAGCCGGGCACCTGTCTGCCAGCTGTCACCTCGCCAGGGCTCGTATGGATCTGGGCGAGGTGACTGGCCACGGTCGCTCAGAGCATGCACCCAGCTCTGCCCCGCCTTCCCCCTGGGTCCCTGTTGGAGTCAGGGATTTTGAAAAGAACTAAATTATCATTCTAACACAAGGCTCTCTCTGTCACATTTTTTTTTCCTGAAAGCACCAAAAATTTTTCAATAAATCTGGGCAGCAAAAGGTCCCTCACGGGGCTGTGCTTAGAAAGACACCAGTGTGGCGCGTGCCTGTATTCTAGCTGTCAGTGAGACCAACGTGCCTTCTGTTCTGGAACAGTTCGCAAAGGCCACATCACATCCCAGTTCGCTTGTCCTGTCATGAGAACCCGGCCTCAGAGAAAAGGCAGAAAGGCTCCCTCCCCACTCCCACAACCTGTGACGTAAACACGTGGCAGTGAGGAGAGATGGTAATCCCGAATACTGAGGTTCAGGTTGGGGTGCAGGTAAATCTGGGCCGAACGGCTCTCTGTCTTAAGCCATCCGGTTCTCTCGACATTTAATAGACACGAAAATGTAATCTATGAAAATAACACCTTAATACCCAATAGGGACAAAAAGCCACACTGTGATAAACCATGAAGAAACTGGGGTTACTAATACACATTTCCTGCCTCGAAACTTAGTTTCTTCATTAATTCCCAGAAAACGTAAAAGCATGGTAAACAGTCAACTCATGTAACCCTCACACACCCCGTGAAGCACAGGCTGCTCTCTCAGGAGGAAAGCAGGGCACAGGGGCATTAGGGACTTGCCCCAAGTCCGGGGCTGCAGGGTGGGGGAGTTGGTGAAGACATGTTTGGTGTCTGAACCGACACTAATTGATATGTCTAGTGTACGAAAGGGACTTCTAAAAAGCCACAAGAAAAAGACAGCAAAGTCTTGTAGAAGAATCGACAAAGGATAGAGACAGTTTTCATGAAAAAAAAAACCCAAAAAACCCACACAAGGCCATTAAGCATCAGAAGCGATGTGGATTTGTTCATAATCCGAGAAATGCAAATGCAAACCCTGCGGTGCCAAGGGTCGGGAGGTTCCAGGACCATGGCTAGAGGGCGTGTGGAGCTGTTCTCGAGAACAATCTGGAACGACCGATGGAAATGAAGTGTCCACACACATATCCTGTGACCCAGCAGTTCCACTCCCGTGCATAAACTCTGAAGGAAGTTCTCAAACCCACCCATCGGGCGGTGGGGGCATTTGGTGTGGCGTCATGTGGGCGGTGGGAGTAGGAGGCTGTGTGTGAGAGAGGAACTGTCAGACGCAGTGGGCACGCCCCATGCAGCAGCCGGAAAAGATGAATTAGATGTGCACGGAACGTCATAGGTGATCCCTAAGGCAGAGGGCAGAGTACCAAAGTAAGAAACAGAATGAGGTATAGGATACAATTCTGTTTCCATGAAATTAAAGCTATGTGCACGGAACACAATGTGGCTTCTGCAAGAATACAAGCAAGGAGAGGCACCTTAACCCAACAGGATGGCTCCTCCACAGGGTGGGATGGGAATAGGAATAGGGATAAAATACAATAAGAAAACAAAATAAGACAGGAGTCTTGATTAACCAAAGATCGCAGGGTTGGGTACCGATGCGTACATGTTGCATGGCGCAGTCATCTATGTAAAAATCCCTGCAGGGGAAGTAGGCGGCGGGTCACTGCCGTGGACGCTTTTCCCAGTGGACGGACACGCTCGCCCGCCCAAGGCAGTGCTACAGGAGACGCAAAGCCAAGGTCACATTGTGGCAGTGCTGCCTTTACAGTCGATGAATCAAATGCGGGCAGATGGCTCCAAAGTGAATTCTGAACAAAGACATTGTTTAACATGGTGGGAAGGCAGAGAAACAAGTCAAACGGGCAAAAATTAGAGCATGCAAACAAGATGGGGTTTTCAGCAAAGGGAAAGGCACCAGGCAGAGAGGATGAAAGCCCCAGTCAGTGAGAGAACCCCATCAGCCATCCCTCACCCAGGGCACTTACCCCGCTGTGTCTGTGACAGACTCCAAAAAGTACGGCCTGTTGGGAGAAGTTAGCAGGGGTGGGGGGTGGGGGGCAGTAAAACCTCTGGCATCAACGGAATCCAGCCTGGAAACTGTCAAAAAATGACGAGAGGCCATTTCTTCACTCAGCACAGGATCGGCAGACGAAGCTGGGTGGGACGGGCGTGTGAAAGCCATAATTAATTGCCTCTCTCTTAAGCTGAACAACCAGAGAGGCGATTGCTTCATTTGGAAGGAATTAAGATTTGAATCCAACTCATGTTTTAATAGCTAGAGTCTGTTTAGATGTCTCAGGGACCACATTATGTTTTGCTTTATTTAGTTTATATTGTTTTTTATTAGTGATGCTTTTTACTACGTGACAAGATGCATTTACTTGATTCACGGGCCATTCATTTAGTTATCTCTTCGAGATTACTGAATTTATTTTCAGTCATAAAAACGAAGGAGCAGGATATGTTCCAGGCGCTTTGAATGTATTACCGATAGCATCAAAATAGCCACTTAAGGGAAGTACTTGTTATTTTCTCATTTTCCAAAGGACCGATTGAGGCTGGGAGTGGGTGTGTGATGTGCCCAAGACAGAAGAGAGCGTGAGAGTGGGTTTTCTTCTGAGGTCAGCCTCCCCCAGAAACCAACATCCTGTCCCTACCCACCTGCCTCCAGAGCTGTGGCTCACAGTGTTTCGAATTACCTGGAAAGCTTGTGAAACTCAGTCTGCCAGGCCCCACCCTGGAGTTCCCAAGTCAGCTGATCTGGGGCTGGGCCCGAGAATGTGCATTCCGAGTTCCCAGGTGTTGCTGATCTGCGGGTGCCGGGACCACACTTTGAGAACCACTGGTCTAGAAGGGGTGTTGCTTTAGCTGATGACTTTTTTAGGGTGGGGCTGACCGGCTAACCTTAAGTGTGAATGGATAATGACTCTCTTCAAGGAGATGTCACGTGAAGTTAGGTTTTTCTTCAAAGTTCAGCTGCTGCTCCTTGGTGAGTCCTGTTCTCCCTTCGGTCCCATTTGTGTATCATTGGAGGGCAGGCTTATCCAAACGCGATGTCAATCACTGCAAACTTCTGTCCAGGGTGCAATCGGGCCTTGCTCGGGCCTGTGGAACCAGTTCCAAGTCCTGCTGTGTGGCCTTGATGCCACATCCCTGCCTGCAGATTTCCTAGTGTGACCCAGCCTTCCTCTGCTCTGCTCACAAGAGCCAGCTGTGCTTGTTGCCCCTCTCGCCCTCCACCCACAGTCCCCCTGTCCTCACCTGGCGGGAGCCAGGCAGTCTGTTCCCTCGGGAGGAGCAGGACAGTCAGCCCTGCCTGCTCACCTGTGCAGCCTCAGGTTTCAGCCTTGCAGCTTGCTGACTGGGCTCTCCCTCGGTGTGCCTCTCCCTGGGCCCTCTCTGTGCACCTTTCCTCCTGCCCCTTCCCATCCAGGTCCTCAGGGCCATTCTGTATGTCTCCACCCACCTCCCCCCACCTTGCCCCACTGGTAGCAGGGCTGCTGAGCCCTGGGGGAGACCCCTCACCTGCCTCAAGTCCTCACCTGTGCTCTGGGGACCTCTCTGTGCTGCTGTGCGTCCCTCCTGTGAGTCCTCACCTCTGCGGTCTCCCTTCTCTACAAACTTCCCCCTCCTCTCCCTACTCACACTTTTCCCTCTCTCTCCACAAATCCCCCAGAAACAGGAGACTCTGGACAAGAAGCTGCTTCAGTGTGCTGCCACCAAATCTCCCTTCCCTTCCTTCCAACGTCCCAGTGGAGGTCACAACAGTTTGCCCCATGGAGGCTCACCTGTCCCTAAGCTTGGGTCCCACCTGCTTCTCAGGCTCCGCTGCCCGTCCCCTTCTGTGGAATTCTCTGCCCACCCACGCTCCAGCACCCTTCTCTGCAGGACACCACCCGCTGCCCACACAGCCCTGCAGCTGAGGACGCCTGCTTCCCCGTTGTAGAGCGCTTCTTGAAGAGCTTCTCCTCTTACTGCCTCCACGCTCTCACCTTCCTTCTCCCCTCAACCCAGCGTGACCCTCTCGGTCCCCACTATTCCATGGACTCAGCCCTTACCAGGGTCCTGGGACCCCCCCAGGTACTGTCCGCTCACCCCCTCATTCCTGGTCTTGTGTATAATACTGACGCGTCACCTGTGCTCACGGAGCATGACATACTCCTTAGAGACTCTGCTGCTGCGGTCACCTGTTCCTAGGTCGCTGCTCTGTACATGTATGTCCCCGGTGCCTCTCCTATGTACCCCGTGCCTGCTCTGGGCACTGTCTGCTGAGGCCCAGCACGGGGCGCAGTCGGGCACCCCGTCTGCGGGTCCTGCACCCGGCCAGAAACCAGCGAGGATTCCAGTTAGCAAACGGTGACGGTGACGTAAGGTAGGTTAACTATGGTGCATTTCATCATCTCCGCTGCCGCTGTTCTTTCCAAGTGGGCGCTCTTAGGAGATTTCCATCTGGATGAGTTCTTCTCGCTGTTGTGGTTCACTTTTTCCGCGACGCGCAGTCTGTAAACAACCCAGCCCTGGGAGCCTGCGAGTGTGCTGATGGCTGACCCCGGAAGGCCTGGGTTTATTTGTTTAACCTTCTTAACGAGGCCAAAAGTCATTCGCCTTTTAAAAATACATGTCAACAAGGCTGCCGCAGCATGCTGACGTTTTCCAGACTATCTGGCGAGTCTTTACCTCATTCATAAGTGAGCGAAGATGCATCAGAATTCGTGCCTGTGAGAAACCACTACCCCAGCGATTCCAGGGACACACGCTAGTCCCGGCCGAGGGCCTCGCTGCAGTTTTCTTAGCCCCGCCTCCGAACCCTGAAATGAACAAAGCAACATGCACTCAGCCGGACGTGGGGGTCTTCTGGAATGGGTTTTTTTTTTTTTTTTAAACATCAGCACTTGGAAATTTACTAAAAACTTCAACAATTTGTATTTCATGTTAGAAATACAGATGTATTTCCTGTAAACTGTTCAGTTAAAAACTACAAATTTTTTTGAAGAAAAACTTAATATTCACATACCCAATACCCCAAATGAACAAATGTGAGCATTTTGTCATTTTTACTTTAGATTTTTTTAAAAAAGAAACGAACCATGACAGATGAAGTTGAGACCCCAGGTACTACCGTGGTGTAACAAATTACTCTCCAACAGTGACTTAAAACAACCATTCTGTCCCACAGGTTCTGTGGGCCAGAGATTCAGAACAGACACAGAAGAGATCCTTGTCTCTGTTCTGCTACGTGTGGCTCAGAGGATGAGAGGACCGGTGGCCATGGCGGGGGCCATCGGGAGGTGTCTTCACGCGTGTATGGCGGCAGGTACCGCTGTCAGCGGCGGCCTCATTTGGGTCTGATGGCGGGAACAGCTGCATGGGACTCTCTGTGTAGCTGGGCTTCCTCTGGGCATGGCGGCATCAGACTCCTCGGTAGGCCTCCGAGCTCCAAAGCGGTTATTCTAGCTCACAAGGCACATACGGCCTCTCCTTTTAGGGCCACCCTTGGAAGTCACACGGCATCACTTCTGCCTCATTCTGTTGGTTCCAGGAGAGTCACAAGTGCTGCCGGAAATTAAAGGGAAAGGAGGATTGGACTCTCTCTTCCGAAGGGGGCGTGGCAAGGCTCTGGGTGGGCATGTGGGGCAGGAGCTGCCCGGGGCACCCACCGCTGTGCTGGGCTTCTAGTCCATTTATTCCCAGTTGCCCTACAGATGTGGACACCCATGTGCCTGTCTTCTTGTGTCTCTGTCTTTCTAAAACCGGATCACAGAGAGCCGTGGAGGTGGATGTCAGAACCAGGCCTTGTTAATGCTCGTACATCACGATTCATCGAGCCAGGTGCAGGGGAGCATGGCATTGGTCAAGCAGCATGTCCCCCTGATTTAATTTTACTATGCTGTCTACGTTCTAACCCTCTAATCATTGCTCACGAGAACACACGTCTTACTTAGTGTAGTTTTTTACACTCTTTCAACTACACCATTTTTATTCCCTCGGTAGAGGTTGCATGAAAACGAAACACAATAAGAATCGTAAGACTTAAAAGTTCACATTTTGTGTCAATCAAATAAAAATGGATTATAAAATGCTTAGGACACCGTATAGAGCTACGGAAAGGCCCACAGTTATGATGTCTCACAGCCACACTTTGCGGTAAGCTTTTTGTGTATTGCAATCCTGCCCCACACTCCCCTCCTTCACTTCCTGGTGGGCCCTGTCCCCTTCGCTCCCCCTCCTCTCTGTGTGTCAGAGTGCAGCCGGCCCTTCCGTGCCTGGCTCCCACGCTGCTCCCGCAAAAGCCTTACCTGACACAGACCTTTAGCTGGAACGCATCTCTCGCTCCAGTGGGCTTGCCTGGCATCGGAACACATTCCACTCTGTGCTGTTTCACATTCTCCGTCACTGCTGCTCCACTGCAAGCTTCCTGCACACCACAGCCCAGCATGCCTCGCACCCGGGAGCAGCCTGCGGGAGTCTTTTGCATGAATGAATGAACCAACGTCTTGTCACCATGCTTAGCTTGCCTGTGGCGCCTCTCTCGGCTTGGACGATACAAGAGCTGCAGTACTTTAACTGTGGCGATACCTGGTGGGACAGAGAACTCTCCCCCGGCCTCCCCGAAGTCACGCAGGTTCGGGGAGAGGATGCTGGCCTCTCTGACGGGGGTGTTTCCCGGGACTCACACCTTCCCACCCCACGGCGCGCACCTCTGGCGATGCTGCTTTCCAGTTTGGAGCAGATGTGGATTGGGGAGACCCGCGAGAAAGAGGAAAGACTTGGCAGCAGGGAGGCTGTTCAGGCCATTTCTGGGATGGGTGTCAACCTCTGGTTTGAGCATTAAGTCATGAAAATAAATGAATGTATGCCTTGTATCTACCTTCAACTTGTGTGCTCTGCAGTGACAGGGTGGGGCATCTCTGCCTCCTGGGGCACTCGAGGCGCCGGGAGAGAGCGCACATCATCTGCTTGGTAGGGGCTGGCTTTGGAAGTCTGAAATCTGCCACTTTCCCAAGTGGGTGGCTGGACAGCACCACACGAAAGACTGTATCATCACCTCGGTGGCAGCATCTCTCTCCTGAAACTTATCAGACTGGATCTGGGCCTTTGGCGTGAATCGAGGTTCACAAACAGCTAGACCCACCTCAATGCACAGAAGCAGCGCCCCTTCCTTTCTGAACTGCCCGGCAGTTTCAATGTAGTTAATACAGCCTTAGCCGTGGTCTGTGTTCCTGTGCTCAGACCCAGTCTGAGCCGAGAAGAAGACCAACAGTTGAGGCAACCCTCTACTCTACAACACTCTCTTTTTAAAAACTAATATCATTTTAGGACCAAATGCATAATCTTTTTTTTTACTTGAAATAATTTTTATTTTTCAATTACAGTTGGCATATAACATTATGTTAGTTTGATGTGTACAACCCAGTGATTAGACTTTATATAACTTAATATAACTGTACAGAAGTGATCACCCCAACAAATATAGTGCCCCTCTGACAGCGCACATAGCTGCTATAATGTTACTGACTGTATTCCCAATGGCGTACTTTACATCCCCATGGCTATCCTGTAACTACCGATCTGTACTTCTTAATCCCTCCACTTTTTTCACTCATCTACCCGACCCACGTCACATTTGGCAAGCTTCAAAATATTCCTTGTACTTATGAGTCTGTGTCTATTCTGCTTGTTCATTTATTTTATTTTTAGGTTCCATATATAAGTGAAATCATATGGTATTTTTCTTTCTCTGTCTGACTCATTTCACTCAGCACAATACCCTCTGGGTCCATCCATGTTGTGGCAAATGGCAAGATTTCATTCTTTATCATGGCTGAGTCATATTCCATTATCTATATGGACCTCTTCTTTTTTATCCTCTCATCGATTGGTGGGCACTTAGGCTGCTTCCATGTCTTGGCTACTGTAAATGATGATGCCGTGAACATATGGGTGCTTATGTCTTTTCGATTTAGTGTTTTGGATTTCTTTGGATAAATCCCCAGAAGTAAAATCACTGGGTCCTTCTTTGTCTCTTGTTATAGCCTTTGTTTTAAAGTTTACTTTGTCTGGTATAAGTACTGCTACCCCAGCTTTTTGTTTGTTTGTTCTTTTCCATTTTCATAAAACATCTTTTCCATCGCTTTGCTTTCAGTTTCTGTGTCGTTCGATCTGAAGTGAGTCTCATGGACGGCGTGTGTAAGGGTCTTGTTTTCTTGTCTGTTCAGCCTCCCCCTGTCTTTTGATTGGACCATTCAGTCCATTTGCATTTAAAGTAATTGTTGATAGACATGCATTTATCGCCATTTTATGAATTCACATTTTTGATTTGTTTTTTCCTTCATCTTCTTAAAGAAGATCCTTTCACATTTCTTGTAATACTGGCTTGATGGTGATGATCTCCTTTAGCTTTTTATCTTTTGATTCTGTTGTAAATGATAGCTGTGCTAGGTAGAGTAATCGTAGCTGTAGGTCCCTGCTTGTCATCACCTGGGATATATTGTGCCCCTCCCTTCTGGCCTGCAAAGTTACTGTTGAGAAATCAGCTGACAGTGTTATGGGAGCTCCCTTGTAGGTAACTAAATCTTTTCTCTTGCAGTTTTTAAGATTCTCTCTTTGTCTTTAACCTTTGGCATTTTAATTACAACATGTTTTGGTGTGGGCCTCCTGGGGGTCATCTTGTTTGGGACTCTCTGCTTTCTGGATTTGTATGTCTATTTCCTTCACCAGGTTGGGGAAATTTTCCATCATTATTTTTCACGTAGGTTTTCAGTTCCTTTGCTCTCTCTTCTCCTCTGGTGCCCATGATGTGCATGCTGGTGCCCTTGCACGTGTCCCAGAGGCTCCTTATATTGTGCTGCCCTAATTTTTTAAGATTCTTTTTTCTTTTTGCTGTTCTGATTGGGTGATTTCTGCTTCTTTATCTTCTAAACTGCTGATTTAATCTTCTGCTTCATCTACTCTGCTATCGATTCTCTGTAATATATTCTTTATTTTAGTTAATATGTTCTTCATTTCTGAATGGTTCTTAATGTTTTCTAGTTCTCTTTTTGTTTGTTTCCTATTTGTTGAAGTTCTCACTAAGTTCATCTACTCTACTCCTAAGTTCATTGAGAATCTTATAATTAGTGTTTGAACTAGGTGATTGCTTGTCTCCTTTTTTTAGTGTTTTTTTTCTGGAGTTTTGTTCTGTTCGTTCATTTGGGAAGTGTTTCTTTGTATTCTTATTTTGGCTGATTCTCTGTGTTTGCTTCTATGTATTAGGTAGAGCTACTACATCTCTTGGGCTTGGAAGAGTGGCCTTATGTAGTAGGTGCCCTATAGGGCCCAGTGGCATGGCCTCCTTGATCACTCAAGATGGGCACTCCAGGGGCACCCCCCATGTGGGCTGTGTACACCCTCCAGTTTTAGCTGAGCCTTGATTTCTGCTGGCACCTCAGTGGGAGGGATTTACCCCCAGGCTGATTGACTCCAAGGACTGGCTGCGACCCCTATGTAGGATCAGCTGTGCAGAGGCCAACCCCACAGAGCACAGCTCATTTCAGTAGGGCTCTGGTGCCCGCTACTTGTTTGAGAGATTTTAGGAAAGATTGAATTGTAAGTCAAGACAGAGTACTTGTATGGAAAAGGCACTGAAATGGTTTGTGTGGGCCCAAATTTTGGTGAGGTGGGGGTCTCAGCAGATCACCTGGGCAGGGATAACAGTGTCATAAGGTTGGTGGATGCTCAAATATGGCACCAGTCTGCTGGCTCTGTAGTGGGAGGGCTCAGCAAAAGAATAATGGCCTCTGCCTGCACTTCTCTCTGGGAGAAAGCTTCCCCTCCAGCTCTTGCTTGATGCCAGACAATTCAGTTCCTCCCCATGTGTCCCTGCCCAGGTGATTTTGAGCTGCTGCCCAGTGATGGAGCTCAGAGGGAGTGAATCTGAGTAAGTCTGTTCATGGTCCCTTTAAGCGGAATGACTGGGACTCTAGTAGCTTCCCTCTCCCTCAGCCAAATCCTGCTGGTTTTACAGTCAGAAGCTATGGGGACTTCTCTTCCTGGCAGTAGGATCCTGGACTGGGGGGCCTGGTGTGGGGCTGGGATCCCTTGCTCCTCAGGCGGGACTCCTGCCGTGGAGATATCCCTCCTGATTTTTATCTGGCACCCTGTGTGTGGAACCAGCCCATTCCTTGTCTCAGCCCCTCCTACCAGTCTCAACATGGCTCCTTCTTTCTATCCTTAGCTGTAGGACTTCTGTCCAGCTAGACTTCAGACAGTTCTGAATGATGGTTTTTCTATAGTTTAGTTGTAATTTTGATGTGGGAGAATTCAAGTACCTACTCTGCCATCTTGATGGAAACCCCAGGATTCATAATTCTCATACTCAATAGTTTGCACCTCTCTTACCCAAAGCAACTCATTCTAAGAGCAATACGAAACTTCGAGAGCAATGCTGCAAGAGAAAGAAGCCTGCCTGCGATGATCCCAGCGTTTTTCTGCAACTATACCAGTTGCAGGAAATTTTAGAGCAAATGTGGGGCAATACTGAACTGGCAAAAAAAAAAAAATGATAGCAGTAGCTCACTTACTAAAATGAGATAGTATAATGAAGTCTGTGTAATTATTACTGTTTATTTACTTAAACAAAAGTAACAAGGGTTTTAAAAATATCAAAACAAGAGAGCTTTGCCTATTTGTTGCACTATGCATCTATTCCAAGTAAAAGGAGGTTAAGAATGATCTCTTGTACTTGTTTAGAATAAGAATGTATATTTTAGCAAGTTTTAAAGACTGCATTTTCCTTTTTACAAGGCTGTAGGGGTGGGCATGAGCAGTGGCAGCCATAAGCCAGGGTGCACCGCGGCATCGAAATGGGTGGACTGGGCAATCAGACATTTCCATTAAGCCTCCTCCCCACCTACTGACTGATTTGTAACCGCCCATGTCTCTAATCTCTGCCCCCTCATCTGTAAAATGATGGTATAGTCACATCTACCGCAGGGGCTCCTGGGAGATTAAATGAGACAGCATAAACCAAGCAACCTGCCTGAAGCCTGGCACGCAGTATACGTTAGGTGTCGACGGAGACCAGTTCCAGCCACCAGATTCCAGATGTGGACCCTGCCGTAGCACTTACAATAAGACGTCATCCGTGCGTGTGTGGGTGGGTGGCATCAAACGGCCAGATTGTTGGAGCTGCTGCATGGCCGAGTCCTGCTTAGCTGGTTCCTGCGTGTCCAAGGGACCCCCTTCAGGGAGACTTCTTGTAAAAGGCCTGTAAAGAAACAGGGTGTTCGTGAACGCCATCCACATGTTTTCTTTCAAAAACTCCAAGGAATCATGATAAAAATGATTTATTTTAAAGTTCATGAAGAAGCAAATTTTGTCAGTGTGGGGCCATGTACCACTAATTGTGATGCAGCCTCGGGTCCCAGGACCCATCAGAGGGCCGTCCTGGGTGATGCAGTCACTGTGCCCTGCAGCCCGGAGACCCAGAGCGCAGCCCCCCTCTGACCTGCCTTTCAGGCCTCCTCTAGCCCTCCCCGACCTGGGCCAGGGCAGTTCGGGGCACCCTAGGACTTTGGGAGAGGCACTGCTGGGCGGGGAGGGTGTGTGTGTGTGTGTGTGCGCGCTCGTGTGCGTGTGCCGCAAACACTCTTCAGTTACACAGATAACAAAGTTGTGTCTGTACTTTGGGACTTCGGGTCAAATAACTACACACTTCGCAGCCCCACAGGGAAAGGTTCGCAAAGCTTTCCTCCCCAGGTGGGATGCGTCAGTCATCTTATGGTCCCTGGCCTCCCTCGGAGCTCTCCACCAAAAACCCTGGCCAGAACTTTCCCAGGATTGTTTTCTCAGGTCTCCCATCCCAATTCTTACCAACTGGAAATTTTATAAAAACAAATTGTTGTTGAGCCCCTCAGCCTTGCTCTCCACACACAAAGCAAGAGAACAGGAAACAAACCGGATGGGAACACACAGAGAAAAGGAGGGAGGGGCCGTTGGCACAGGCTGCTAGGAACTGAGGGGGGGACTCTAAGAGTTTTGTTCCTTTGAATCAGTTCACCATTTTTAACCTTGAGGTAATCTGTTGACATGTGCTGACTGTAGCCCCTGCTGCTCTTGTAGGGTTAGTTACTGTTTGTTTCTCTCTAAAGCTTTTCCGCCAGGTTCGCCCCTCCCCTGACCCAGCAGACTTGTTTGAGTGGGAGGAGCATCCTCGTGTTTCCAGCACTCCCTCCACCTTCAGGGAAGCCAAGAATATCAGAAGGGAGAAGCTGGGCCTTCAACTCTGCCTGTTCAGTATCTCCTCATTGGACGTGCAAAAAAAAATTAAGGCTCAGAAGGTTCTAGAATGATGTGTCGAAGTCAGAAAGGTAGGGAAAAGATTAGAATATGGCTTTTTAATAGTCATCTCAGGATCAGTGATTTTTTTAGAAGTTCAGAACAGACATGTATTAAACTGGGAAAATACCAAAGATTTCCACTTTGTCAGCTACTTTTCATATTCTGGAGAAGTCGATTTTTATGTGGCACTGTTACCAGTGTTTCATCAGCTTGGCTGACTGTGTCAGAGAGAGTGTATTCTTAGAAAATATAGGCTTTGGCAGAGTTTAAAAAGGGTATGTGGTACTCTCTGTTCTGACTAGATGATGAAATTCTTTGGCAACTGTGGTTTCCAAGTGGAGGAAAGTGTTACCAATAATTTTGAAAGACACTAAAATCTAGTAAGAGGTAATGGGTCTTTCCCTCCATCCTAAAATTGTTCTTAGGGAGTGCTTCATGGACAGAAATATAAATCATGAGATCCTTGACCTCTCACGTTGGCAGATCTCTACAAGGGGCTGGAGTCTAGGGGTCCTGGGAGAGGCCCCAGGAGTCAGCAGGACACCCCCTACGTGTCCAGGGGAAGCAGGGTGGGGAGGGGTGTCTGCCATTCTTTGCCCAGAGCGGATAGAGAAGGCTGTGTGTTTACTTTCCTCAAAAGGGATGCTTTAGCTTATTCTGGGACTTATTATTTTTCATTATAATTGTTACTACTATTTACTCATTACTAGTTTTCTGGTATCTGTTTCACCTACCCTACAGTTGGATGGCTCCACACTTCTTCTGCTTTTTCATCAGCTCCTACAGCCCAGAAAGCTGCTGAGTATCACTTCACATTTAAGAAACAGTTCCCATTGTGTCCCCTGGGACTGTCTTCAAGATGCCAAGTAAATGTGATAGAACTAGTTTTTGCACCAGTAAAAGGCCTCAAGTCTCTTGTTCCATGATAGTTAATGTGGTGCCTTCCTCTTCCCAAAGAAAAGAATCAGAAAAGGCATAGAAACTTTTAGTAGTGGCCCCGGCTGGTGTGGCTCAGGGGACTGAGTGCCAGCCTGTGGACCAAAAGGTGGCTGGTTTGATCCGGTTCAGGGCACATGCCTGGGTTTCGGGCCAGGCACCAAGTTGGGGACGTGTGAGGGGCAACAACAATAAATCGTGTGTGGTTCTCTTTTCCACTTTAGTACTTAGAGTTGGTGCATTGCTGCGTTAATTGTTGTATGATTTCAAATGCAAATCCCGCCCCCCCATCCCCCCAGTGTAACTGCAGTTGGGGGGATCCAGGGGCTGCGGCCCCCGCTGTGTTCTTGTCATCACTTCTGACCTGTCTGTATCTCATGATTCCCCGGGCTCCTATTTTCATTTTCATTTCTATGTGAATTCTATTTAAAATAACTAATTGCTGAACTCAACTTTTTATATTTTATTTATTTATTTTTATTCTTCTTTAAGCTTTGTTTTTAGTGTGGACACTACTACAGATGTCCCCATTCGCCCCCCACCCCCACCTTTGCCCACCTTCACCCAGCAATTTTTCCTAAAATGTTGAGTCATTTCATGAATTTATCATGTCCTTTCAGATGTCTCCACATCCCCTGATTATCTCAGAGGAGTGTTCTCGCGTGAGGGGTACAACCTCAATTCCAAGAAGAAGCCGCAATCACTTTAATTAACGTTGAGGCTAATAGATGGACCCTACATTTTCTTTTTCAAAAACTAGGGTTCAAAATTTTGTAGGGAAAATGGATTTCTATGGAATATGCTTGTGCATTTATTTAAAGAGATGTGGGTAAGAGTTATACAAAAGAGTCTATAAATTAACAAGTTGCTTTCCATAATCTTCTTTAAAAAATTGTTTATAGTAAGTTGGAAAATGGGAAGGTTAAAACAACTGGAATAATTCTTTAAATTATAATTTAATCTTTCATCCCAAATACATTTATTTTGCTGGTAATGACTTGGCTATATTTCAAAACTCTTATAGATTTAGCATTCCTTTTTAAAAATAAAGATTGCTGTATGTTTATATAGTGATTAAAATTAAATTAATGAATTAAAATTAAAACTACCTAATCCCTTATCCAAAATAAAGAATTACTTCAATAATTATTGTCACATGTTCAGTGGCTTAAATACAGACATTTATAGTGATGTGTAGAAGAGAGATTCACAAACCCATAAACCGTATGCAGACTTCAAAATAGTAGCTGTCCCCTTATTTTTAAAAAACATATACATATGTGTACATGCGTGGATAAAAGTCTAGAAGAATATTTGTATCAAGGTGGAATTTCAGGTGATCATAAATAATTTGTATCTTCTAATTTGAATATAGTCAACATATTGCTTAAATAAAAATCATTAAAAAAATTAAAAGCAATGATCTTTTAAAAATAATTTGTTTCTTTTTTCAGTCCAATGATATGGAATGGTAATGTTGTAGTAAATCAGGTTTTCAAACAGGGACACTCAGTCTGAGAAGTAACGAGTTTACTTTGGAGACAAACAAAATTATGGAACTGAGACCATTTTGGAAAATTCATGATATGTGGTCACAACTGAGATGTTTAACTTCTGGAGTTAATGGAGGGTTTTTTCTTTTTAAATTTTTTTATTATTATTTTTATCCTCACCCAGGGACATGCTTACAGATTTTAGAGAGAGAGGGGAAGAGACAGAGAGAGAGAGGGG
This sequence comes from Desmodus rotundus, assembly GCF_022682495.2. Lineage (NCBI taxonomy): Eukaryota > Metazoa > Chordata > Mammalia > Chiroptera > Phyllostomidae > Desmodus > Desmodus rotundus. The sequence continues at coordinate 98,420,231 of NC_071397.1, forward strand.
GAGAAGCATTGATTGGTTGCCTCCCACTAGGTGCCCCAGCTGAGGACGGATCCTGCAACCCAGCATGTGCCCTGATGCGGAATCGAACCCACGACCTTTGTCCACAGGCTGACACTCCAGCCAGCTGAGCCACACTGGCCAGGGTTGGAGTTAACAAAAGTTTTGGTAGGTAGGGCAACTCCAATCCGGTGTGTATGTTTCATCTAGGCCTCGAAGAACGAAGAAATATGATATTATCAGGTAGAGAAGAGATGGAAAAAATAGTGTATCAGATAGAACAGCTAGAAGCTCAAAAAGGTAAAAATGATTCAAATAATGTGCAAACTGCGTGCGTATAGCTGAGTGTAGCTGAGAGTGAAAACCGATGGGTGATGAGATTGGGAAAATGTGCTGGGCTGCTATGGAAAGTGCCTTGAAAACTATATTCTGTAAAAATTGGGGAGCTTTTGAAGGTTTCAATCAGTAGAGGGATCTCGTTGTAAGGGCATTTTTTAATTTTTCAATTACAGTTTCCATGCCATATTATTTTGTGTTAGTTTTGGGTGTGCAGCATAGTGGTTAGACAATCACATGCTTTACAAAGTGTTCCCCTGATCTTTCCAGTACCCACCTGGCACCACGCATAGTTATTACAATGTCGTCGACTATATTCCTCATGCTGTGCCTTGCATCCCCATGACTATTCTGTGACTACCAACTTGCACTTCTCAATCCCTTCACCTTTTCACCCAGACCCCCAGACCCCCGAGCCCCATCCCATCTGGCAACCCTCACTTTTTTCTCTATGAGTCTGTTTCTGTTTTGATTATTGGTTTATATTATTCTTTAGATTCCACATATAAGTGAAATCGTATGGTATTTGTCTTTCTCTGACTAACTTATTTCACTTGGCTTAATACCCTCTAAGTGCAGCCATGCTGTCGCCAATGGTAAGATTTCATTTTTTATGGCTGAGTAGTATTCCACTGCATGTATGTACCACGGCTTTTTATCCACTTGTCATCTACTGATGGGCACTGGGCTGCTTCCAAGTCTTGGCTGTTGTAACAATGCTGCATTGAACATAGGGGTGCTTATGTTCTTTTGAATCAGTGTTTTGCATTTCTTTGGATATATTCTGAGAAGTGAAGTTGCTGGGTCAAAAGACAGATCCTTTTTTGAGGTAGCTCCATACTGTTTTCGGCAGTGGCTGCACCAGTCTGCATTCCCATCAACAGTGCACAAGGGTTCCCTTTCTCCTCATCCTCCCCAGCACTTGTGGTTTGCTGATTTATTGATGATTGCCATTCTGACAGGTGTGAGATGGTATCTCATTTGGTTTTAACTTGCATCTCTCTGATGATTGGTGATGTTGAGCATCTTTTTATATGCCTGTTGGCCACCTGTATGTCCTCTTTGGAGAGGTGTGTATTCAGGTTCTCTGCCCATTTTTTAATTGGGTTGTTTGTGGGTATTTTGGTATTGAGTTGTATGAGTTCCTCATAAATTTTGGATATTAATGCCTTATCGGCTGTATTATTGATGAATATCTTCTTCCATTTAGTAGGTTGACTTTTTGTTTTGTTGATGGTTTGCTTTGCTGTGTGTGAACATGCTGGGGGGTGGGAGAGGAGGGTGGAGAAGGGTGGCCAATAGAGACTGCCTCTAGTGGTCCTGGGGGTTGGGTTTAGTAGCTGATGACTTCAAAACAGCTATTATAAATGCATTCAACCAATTAAACAATGTTTGAAGAATTAAAGGAAAATGGTCTTAATAATAGAGAATCTCAACAGAGAAATAAAAACTTAAAAATAGAAATTCTAGAGCTGAAAAGTACAATAAACTGAGATGACAAATTCACTAAAGGGGCTCAGTAGCAGATTGGAAGTGGCAGAAGGGAGAATAAGTGAACTTGAAAGTCGATCAGCAGACATGACCCAGTGCTGAAAAAGAAAAGATTCAGGCAAGCAGCGCCCCAGAGGCCTGGAGTGCAGCATCCGAGGTCCAGCACTCAGCATCCCAGTTCGGACCGTGCCGTTGGCTTCAGACCAGGGAGGAGTGGCCGCAAGGGAGAGCTGCCTTCTGCTGTTAGAACTCAGGTCCCAGGCCTGGGTGTGCCAGGAACAGGAGTGTAAGGCATTGAACTTGCCCTAGAGAGAAGTTCTTGACTTGTGTTTTTATATTTTTAATTATTTTCTAAATGTCCTTGAAACTAAATTTCATGGAAAGACTTTTGAGAAGACAGTCTCCACACCCCACCCTCACTCATCTCTGATTTCCACGAAGACTGCTGCAAAAGCAGCCCGTCCACCCACCCCAGTCCGGCTTCGGTGGACAGTGTGTCCAGACCCGAGACCCCTTCTCACCCCCTCACCCAGCAAGTTCACTGTGTTTCCCTCAGTGAGGCTCTTTCCTATACTCCTGACATACAGCTTTACATTCAGTACAGAATTTCTTTGTTTTGCCAAAGTGGGGATAGTTTTACATTTTTCTAAGATACATAAAAATAGTACATACTTCATGCAAAGAAAACACGAAAGACTGTGAAAACACAATCACCTGTCATCGCACCACTCAACATTTTCAATTACCTTAATGGATACCCTTTTCTTCTGATATTTACATGTATATGCTTAGTATCATATAGATTTTCTACAGCTATGGAATCCTGTGCCTTTATAATCTGATTTTTAAATCTACTAAAATGTGGATTTTTTTCTATATCAATAGACATAGGCCAATAGCTGATTTTGGGTTACTCAGCAGAGAAAGCTAGGGGCAGCAGGGTGGGGAAGAAGGGCACTTTGGGGGAGGGGCAGCAAAAAAAGGAAAACAAGAAGACTCTCACCCTAGAATGTGGGGGTCGAACGGCAAGTGCTTGCAGAACCGTGGGCCCTCTGCTCCCCCTGCCCCTGAGTCGCTTCTTCCACTCACAGAATTCCTCTCATCTTTAGACGTTCTCTGTCACTTAAAGAAATCATAAACATCTTAAAAATAGTAACTGCATGTCTTCGCCACGAAGAAACGAAAGGGCTTGAACTTCTAAGATCTGAGGGTACCTCAGGAAAACATAGTTAACACATAACAAGGCATCATTATTACAAAGTGGACTTAGTGTTTTCGTTTCTCCCAGCCTCACACGCTCAGACAAAAAGGCCTCTATTTAAAGGACATCTCTCCATCAGATCTTTAAATTTACTTGCTTCGCCGTACGTTAACGCATGGCCCTTACAGACCTGGGAGGGCAGCTTACGCGATGTGTGGGGCCCTATGGGCCTGTTACTGCAGAAGGTACCTCTTTATTCCAAGTGAGGTCACCCGCTCCGGGTGGTCATTGCAAGATCACACGTTTCCTCTCATCTCTTGGACTTTCTCTCATGTCCCTGGAATCTTGTTCCATCCTGGGGCCAGGCCATCTGCTCGGGGCCTTTCCATTTGCACTCTTCCAGACTTTTCCTCTCTCCTTGAGCACTTCTTCCTCCCTCTGTCCTGAGCTCTTCTGATGCCTCTAGTTTCCTGAGTAAGAAACTCACTGACCCGCCCCCTGGACTTCACTCCCTTCTCTGCTGGATGGAGGGGAGACAAGTGGTTCCTCAGCCTGAAATCTGAGCTGGGCACCCACGTGCTTTGGGCAGAGCTGAACCCTGGGGACACGTTCCGGTCTGTGTGTCCGGGCCACCCATCACCCTGCTCCAATACCCTTCTTTCCCCTTTTGTCTGCTTATAATTCCAGCTCTTTGTTGAAGGATCTGTTTTGTCCCCGCTTCTCCATGTGTCTGACTGCTCGGGACCCCACGACCATTTCTTTCTCAGGGGCCCTCTGGCTTTTACAGTCAGTCTCATTGGGCTTAGATCTCAATTGCTCTACCTTTGCTTCTTACAAGTTGACCTTGACTCTCTGAACTGTGGGTAAGCTCCTCAGGGAGGCAGAAACAAGGCATGCGCCTCACTGGTGTTCTCCCAGCCTGGCGTGCCTCCGTCATGCTGACCACACCAGGGAAGCTACGTGTAAACACCTGAAGAGTTGTTTTTATATCTGCAGCTCATCGTGATGGGTCTTGCCTATCATAAAAGCATTCATTTTTGATTATAAAGTAACACCATCGATCACGTTAAAGATATTTTCATTATGACTAGAGTTAATAATGACATCCCTTCCTGTCATAGAGGCCCCACCCGAACTCTTTTTTTTTTTTTGATTACAATAATTTGTAACCATTACTAGGCTTCGTTATGGTGTCTTCTCATTGATTTGAAATGGGACCTGCCCGTGGAGGTCAGTGTGGAACTATTTTGGCCAATGGTAAAGACAGCTGTGGGCACCCCACACTCCCGAGTCAAACCCAAAGCATAAGTGATGTTTTTGACCTTGATGAGGGGTCTAATGGCTACTGATTTTGAACTCAGAGCTGATTAGAAATGGTTCCGTTTGTGACTTGTGCGTAGAAAATCAGAACAGAGGCACATGGATCTTGTCGCTTAATGTCAGAGACGTCCCTGCTCCTTCCACACGCAAATAATGCTGAGTAAGATTTCTCATGGTTTTCACTGAAGCCAAATACCGTGATGTCCTCTAAGCTTAGAATGTCTTAGGTTCATTCAAAAGGGTTAAAGCAGACGACTGTGGGAAAACCAGCTGCCGGCCGTTGGGGCCCATTCCCTGGGATTTAAAGAGCCAGTAAGTCCCCTCCGGAGGGTCAAAGTCTTTTGCATATACCTGCATTTTTTTTTAACCTTACTTATGACTTTTTACCTTTGTATATTGAAGATATTCTGCTGCTGTGGTTGTAAGGATATTTAGAAATCAAAACTTTAACATATATCTAACAGTACGCCCAGCATTTATGATTGCAACTCAAATTCACGTAATGTTGACTTGGATTTTAACAACCAGGAAGAGCTAAGAAAAGCCCTTGGTTGGAAACCCTTCAAAAGTATCTAATTAGGCTCGAGTTGTGCTTTCCACAAAATGAAGCGATGTAATCCTTTCATGGTTGCAGAGAACAGTTGTTCGAGTCTTTATCAGATTGGCTTTCTGCTACAGCCCAGGGGAGTAGTTCTCTCTGTGTAAAAGCGACCCTGGAGATTAACAACGGACAGAATGGGTACACACGGATTTACGAGCATTTAAAAATAATTGTAAAATTCTTTGCCTGTGCGCACTTAAACACAAGATGCCCCACTTGTCTAGGTGGATTGCCTTAGGAAAAAGATAAAAGCATTTATGTCTTTGATCAGACTTAGGTAAATTGGACAACAGGTGGTTTTAGGTCTTCGTGGGAAAGACAAGTTTCTAGTACTGTGTTTCAGGAAAAAGGCCTTAGCCGATGATGCGCACTGGTGTTGGTGTCTGCTGACCCGGAGCAGTTGCAACAGCAGGCAGCAAGCTCAGAGCTGATTAGGGAGCACCAGCAGGGAGGCAAGAGTGACAGCCAAGCCTTTGAGCTTTCTGACTGGTGTGTTTGTGCCCTCTGGAAACTTGAGTGTGCTCAGCATTTCCTTACAGGTGCATAAGTTGTTTGTCAGTTTATTTTGTACTCTTACATGGCGGCAGGTTCCAGGCACACACGCAGAAGCCAAACTAGGTATTTTGAGCAGGAAGGGTTTGCATTGCTGCTCTTGTGGAAGGGCTGGAAGTAAGGAGGGAGAAATCAGGATGGACCGAAGCCCCTGACTGCTCGATGGCATTACGAAGCCTGTGGCTCCTTATCCCTTTGCCCCGTGTGGGGGAGTGATGACAAGCACTGGCTGACTTTTGCAGCCACCAACCACTGTTGCCACAGTCATGATGGGAACTGGAGCTGTGGCCATAGCCAAGAAAGGAATTCCCACTACCTCCCACCTGCCTTCTGATCTTGTACTAGTCCTCCCAGCTGGCAAAGGATTCTGGGAAATGTAGTTTCCACACCTCCAGGGATGCAGAACTAAGCGCAGAGAGCAGAGGATTATGTGGCCCTCACAGTACTTTAGGTGATATCACAGCACCTTAGAAAATATGAAGTTATAGTGTTTTAATAATTTAGACATTTACTTTTAATTTTAATGTAAAGTATGAAAAAGTCCTTTTGACAATTTCTCCTACGAGAGTGAAAAAATGATCAGCTTTGTGTTAAATTGTATTTAGTTGCAGGTTTAAAGAATGTTTGGGGGACATTTTAATTCACACAATTCAAACGGAGGTAAACAAATGCATTAAAATGATGGCTGTCTCTAGGCCTTGAGAAGCCTGCCTGTATTCCTAGCCAAGCCAATTACCTGACGTACTGCCAAGTCCGCAGCGTGGGTGTTTATATTTGACACTGGTCGGTATTTTTCTGAAGCAAAATGCTTTCTCTGGCAGTGGAATCGCCTGTTCGTATTCTGAGATTATATGTACTTTTCTTCTAGTTGCACTGTTTACGTGTTTAATTCCAGTGGGGAATTATTTCAGATAAACAACCGTCTGCGAGTTTACTGGAAATTGTCATGCCTTGAGAAACCAGTGCTTACACTGATGATGAAACTGTCCTAAATGACCACAGCTGCTGCTACTATATATATGTAAATCTTTTTACTTCTTTCATCTGCATTAATCTCAGCAGCTCTGCAGATGGGCTAGCGACTACTGTCCCCATTTTTATTTGTAGCTGTGTTAGGTGACAGGTCATTAGTGGTAGAACCAAGGCAAGAGTTGGGTTCCATAAGTAAATATGACAGTTTGCTTATGAATATGCATTTGTGAGACTGTTCCTGTTGTAACAACATTCCTTTTCACGCTCTGGTCTACAGCAGGGGCCTACTGGGGTGAGCACGCCATTTGGAGGGAGGCAAAGGCAGGTGTGGGTGAGGGAGGCCTGGATGCTTTTAAGGGAATCAGTTTTCAGAGCCTCTTCGTACGTGTGTTCAGAGTGGATCTGCTGGGGAATATGGGTATGGAGAGGGCCCTTATTGCTGGTGTCTCCCCTCCTACTGCGCAAAAGGAATCCTGCCTCTCTCCCGTCTCATGATGGTACACGGATGGGGTGGGGGGTTAAAACCTGTGGGGACCAAACGGGGGGGGGGGACAATTTGGAATGTTGGTTTGGAAGTAATTAAGAAAGTTAATGACTCTTACGATGTGATCAAACAACTTTTTGTGAGTCTGGTGGTTTCCATGTCTTTCCTCACAGTAATACTGTAGGCGGACTTTAATAGCATGTTGTTGGTTAATAGAAAAGTAGAAATAATTTTGGTGATGGATCGCTGCATGAATCTGGCCTATAACTGAGAAAGAGGCACCGGACTGAGTGACATGGCGGTGACAGAACCCTCTCCCTTCCCATTCATTTTTGCATATAGACAAGCCTCTTGGCACATACATTTATAAAAATGAAAAGAAAGAATAAAATTGAGGAAATTGAGGTTGAGCCCTAACTGGTTCTAGTAATAAGCACTCTTCCTCTGCCACTACATGAACTGGCGGGGAAGTGCGAGATGCGCTTAACCTTCTGGAAGTGGAAAGCTGCATTTCCAACGAAATTTTACTCTTGTGTAACGATTCTGTTCAAAATTCACTGTATCTTACGTTTTTATCAGTTATGGTCTAAAAGTAACTGTAATTGTAACCTAATCAGAAAACATTCTAATATTTAGAGACTTGATTTTTAAATAGAAAATCATTTAAATTAAATGTTAATGTATGTACATAATTTATTATATATACACAAAGGTATAAACAATACTAATATTTATTTACCTCACCATTATTAACACAATACATAGTGACACATAAAATACTAAGTTGAAAGGGTGTGAGAAAGAAAATAAGAATCGAAAGAGGAAAAGAATTGATGCCAAATTTTAGAGGTTTGAAGAACTTGTTTTCGGTGGGTGGTGGTAGATTTCAAATGGCGGAGGTACTCAGACTCCGTTGGATACAGTTGGAAGGATGACGTAGCAACATTATTGGAAAATGTCAGTATTCACAGCAGAGTAGAAATTACACCCTTGGCCATTACCGAAAGTGACAGAGAAAATTTTTATAAATCAGTGTGAAAATGCATGTGATTGATTTTCAAATTTTACCTACGGAAGGTACGAGCAAAACTGTGTGAAGGTCGCCAACTTAAACACAAGGTAAGGTCAGGTGCCCTGAGGATCAGCGTGGCCACATGTCCTCCATGCGTCTCTTTGTCTTCCAGTTTGACCTCGTGTGTGTCAACGCGTGGATGCTGGACCTCACACAAGCCATCCTGAACCTGGGCTTCCTGGCCGGAGCGTTCACCTTAGGCTATGCAGCGGACAGGTAGGCGTTGCCATGACAACACCATGTGCATGTGTGGAGATGAAATGTCGTATGTTAACTATTAGAAAAACAGTCTCGCTAGATGCAGAAAACAGTGCTAATTCCTCTGCTCATGACATTCACACTGGTTTGACTGGACTCATTCTTTTCATCTTAAACTGTGCCTGTCTCCTTTGTCCTTGAACTGCGCAGGTGGGTCTGAAAGCATCTGAGAGGAAGCCCGGACCCGCCAGCAGTGGCCGCCCCTGGGGCTGACAGACAGCGGGCTGGACGCTGTGGGTTCATCCCATGCACTTCAGTCCCTTGCTGGTTGTGGTTTGATTTATTTAGTCGTAGGTCAGCCCCTTCCAAATTCGGTCCATTTAATTAAAAAATAACAAACCTTGTATTTTAGCCTACAGATTTAAAACTCTGTAAAGAAAAGTTTTCCAAAAATCATTAAAAGAGTTTTCTTTGTTTAACATTCACAGACACACCCGTTAATGGCAGACACGGTACGTGTACATATTCAAGGTCATGCTTTCTATTCTGATATTCCCGTTTCAGATATTATTGATGTTAGCTGTCGTGTCCCAATTCTAACTATGAAAATACTTGTAGTAATTTAGTAATTCCCTCCGTACTCATTGGGACAGGAAGAGGAAGCTCTGACCCTCCACCACACCTGGCTTAATATTGCTCCGGTCCCTCTAGCCCAGCCTGGGCGGGTCTCTTCAACCCTGTTTGCAGCGGACAGTGCTAAGGGTATGTCCTAGAGACCCGCCCACAGCAATGAATGAGCTAGTGCGAGACAGCAACACGCCCCAACTCCTGCAGCCCGTGGGCGATCTGAGTTTGACCAGACCAGGACTTCAACATGGGTGGAGCCCTTGGCTTCCTCCTCTGACCCTTCGTCCATCTCTGAGGTTTCTCTTGCTGTCCCCGTAACCCTCGTCTGCCTGTGGCTTTCTCCTTAACCCTTTGTGTCTGATGCTTTTCCTGTATTTTATGTGTTTTTCTCCTGGTTCTACTTCTAGCCCTGTCAATTCTTCTTTTTTAAAAAATAAAAAAAATCTCCCCAACATAGCACTTTCTTTCCTGGTTGGCTACAATTTGGAGTTGAGTTATGTATTTTTGGCATGTATTTCTTTAATTGTGTTTTTACTCTGCTTAATTTAAACAGTAGGTTTTGCTTCTTCTGTGTGTTTCTCTTGCACAATCCGTAAACATGTCTTCAAAGCAAAGTAACTGGATAGAAGGAGATACGTGTTCCCAACCGCACTCCAGGAGGAGACAGCCTGCATCCTCGGAGACACCTTGTCCTTGGGAGAGGACAGACCCCTGAGTAGTGCTGCTCCCGCGGGGCAGCCGTCTGTCAGCTCCTTCTCTTCTTTATGTCTGTGACAGAAAGGATAACAGACAACGAGCCATGCATCTGTGGGAAAGCACTGTGGGAAGGGCAGGGAGTGAATTTAAAAACTGGGCCGACTTCCATCTCCACTCGCTGACCGAAGCAAGATGATATATATGTGAATTTGGTGGACATTTCTAAGGGAAAATGTTACCATGTCAAGTCTCGTAAAAGTCATTGATGATGAACTTTCTCCAGCCCATAATTTGGCACAACTCTGTGGAACCATTTAACATCGGATTCTCAGATTTTTTGCACATGATCCCTTGTTCCCTTTTCCTAAACTATTTAGTCATATTAGGTGAATGGTGAAAATAAAATACAAAACTTAGGGGCAACTCACATTAGCTCGAACTTTATACAGAGCTTACTTATTAGCCTCTCGTCTTACCCTCTGACCAGAACCTCCCTGTGGAAAGGTAAAAAATATACGTCTGTATACACGTAGAGGGGCACACACACTCACACACACAGGGTCCAGCAGCAGTGACGCCTGCATGAGTGTGGCGGGTAGGGTAATACTATGGGTGTAGTATTTATAGTTTTAACTTGGACATTTCACCTAAAATGTCAGACAGTGTGCTTGAAGGTGATATTGTTATGTTACAGAATGACATGCTTATAATTGTGTAATAGGAAGAGGCATTATTTATGCTGGACCCCGTATGTGTGTGTGTGTGTGTGTGTGTGTGTGTATACTCCAGGAAATGAAGCTGCAGCCCCAACCTTCTATGGAAAAGGAGTCCAGGTGGATGGGTCTGTGCAGAAAGTATCCAGCCATGTAATATGAAAAATAGAGACATTTCTTGAAGAAGATACAAGATACGAAAAACATTGTACATAGGACAATGATGCCTCAGTCCCCTGAAAGTAGGCACTTTGGGACCTCACACAGTTCTCCCAGTCACCATCAGCAGCCCTGTCGTAGTTGCCTCAATCTCACTGATGGCTGAAATCTCTTCCCTTTCAAAGATGATTTTAGTTTTGGGAAAAGTCAGAAGTCGCAGGGCACCCAATCTGGCCATAGGGGGGCTGAGTCACCTGGGCGATTTGATGTCTTGCCAAAAAGCTGCATGAGACGTGATGTATGAATGGGTGCATTGCATGAACGGGTGCATTGCAGTGATGAAGTTGCCCATAGCTGCAGCCTTCTGAATCATCCACATAGTTTCTGTGGAGGAATGTTCAAGCTTAATGCAAAACTGGATGGAGATTCGTTGCTCTGCTCAGTCATTTTGAATGTGATGGTCACACAGTGCACATGCTTACTCAGTGGTGTCTACCACCCCCACTGACTAGTGCAGTGAAGTCGTCATTGTTCACTCATGTGCATTCCAGTCTGCTCTCCTTGGCTGCCAGGTTACATCGATGTCACACAAACCATTTTCGTTCTATTAACAATGACTAGACTTTTTCCAGACAGACCTCGTCGAATATATGAACAGAACAACAGAAGCAAACACATGAAACCCGAGTCTTGGTGCAGTTAAGAAATTTACCCCCACATTTGTCCTTCAACCTCTCTTAACAACACTCAGACTGGTAGTCTTTTTCATGGTGTTGGAGATGATGTTTAAGGTGATCCTCCCTCTCTCTTTCTCACGAAGGTACGGCCGAATAGTCATTTACTTAATATCCTGTTTTGGAGTTGGCGTCACTGGTGTGGTGGTGGCCTTTGCACCAAATTTCCCTGTGTTTGTGGTCTTCCGCTTCTTGCAAGGCGTGTTTGGAAAGGGGACATGGATTACTTGCTACGTGATTGGTAAGACATTGCCACACCTCCTCGTGTATTTGAGGACGGGGTTAGGTGGGTAAGGAGTGCGGGCTAGTCAGCCTCCCTCGTGAATGTATGGTGAGGCTTCATGCGGCGGCAGTAATTATTTCTGCAAATAGCGGGGTGCAGGGGCAAGATTCTGACTCTTTAGGAATTGAAATGCCACCTTACTTTGGGGACCAAATATGGCATATCACAAAATACCGGGTGACCATTTTCTAGGACTACCATACTGTTATCCCATGATTTTTTTTTTGCTTTTCTTTTTTAGAGATTAATTTTTATTAAAATTTCAATAGTTCCTTGAAACATTTTTAAAGACCTTTCTGAGTATTTCTGTGACACAGTTTAAGATGACACTGCTGTGTTTTGTTCCTTCTGTATCAGCGGAGAACTTCTCACCTTGCCAGAGATGTGAGCTGCAAGTGAGAAGTTCATTTGTGAACCTTTGCTATCTTCTCTAACTAGAAAGTTTGACCTTCTGGGTATGAAAGGAAGGAAGCTTTCCTTCCCCTTGCTCTTTGCTCATATTACTGGGAAGTCCTGGCTGCTACCTTTGGCTCAATTTCCTGTGATGTTTAGACGGGGCACCTGATCTAAAAATCATGGTGGATTTGTGACCAGGAGAATCTGAATATTCCTCTTTGATTACCACCCAGATCTCTGGGCTTCTCTTCTCTTCTGTTATGCAAGACAATTCCTCCCCGAGCAGTGCCCACTTTGGACACTTTGAAAGTCTTCTTATGGACAGGAAAGGAGAGAGTGTTAGAAGGATTGACTGTCGCTACCCGGCGCAGAAGGGATAACTTTGAAATATGAAGCATTTTTAAGGAGACCCAAATGTAGTGAATTTTCAAAATTGTGATCTTAGAGCAGGAAAAAGAGCATGTCCCAGAACGATCAGAATAGAGTAGGCGGCAGACGGAAACCGATTAGGAACAGGGGAGGAGGAGGAAGGATGCCAACAAGGATGCTTCCCACGTGATTTTTCAAGAAATGTCACACACACAAAAAGTTCAACCCTGCAGAGAGAATTATCATTTGATAGACATGATCTTGTGATACTGAAAAATTATTCATAGAGTCTAATATTCATACTGAATCTCCTAAAGGGCCTGTACTGTGCATCTCTTTAGAGATCAGTGATAAAATCTAGCAAGTGTATTATATTTATGTCTTCATAATTATGACAACCTTCCAAAATGGTCATCATTGATGCTTTCTTAAAACCAACACCTGCATTGTTTGTATGCCCAGAAGAATGCTGGGCCATGTGTAAGGGGAGCACGCATGCTTGCTGGTGACTGGCAGAGAAGGGCTTAACGCGCCTTCCTGAGCCGGCTGGGAGGCACAGCTCCACCATGTGAGCTGGCATCTTGGAGAGCTCTGTAGTACTCTAGCAACACAGATGGGTAAAACAGGTGCAGTGCCTCTGCTTGTTTATTTTGGAGCCGACCTTGAGGTTCCTTGACGTCTGCGTTTGTTTTCCTTCAGTGACGGAAATCGTCGGCTCGAAGCAAAGGAGGATTGTGGGAATCGTGATTCAGATGTTTTTCACCCTTGGAATCATAATTCTCCCTGGAATCGCCTACTTTATCCCCAATTGGCAGGGGATCCAGCTGGCCATAACGCTGCCCAACTTTCTCTTCCTCCTTTATTACTGGTAATGTGGTTTTCATCATTATTGAATTTATCCCTATTCCACGGAAGTGTAGAATCTATGCTTCCAAACCAACATGAGCAGGAAAACAATTAAGGAGCTTTTCTAACATCTCCAGAATGGCAGAGGGCTTTGGGACTTTTGAGAGAATTTTCTAGAAAAATCGGTAGAGATTACTTATTGATTACTTGACTAGTGGTTATTAAAATTAATAAAATACTAAAACACAAAATTCTAAATAGAGCGTTAATTATGTTTTATTTCGTAATATCTTTATGAAAACTACAAGGCAAGAAACCCTATCTGCCAGTATTTCAGCGCAAAATAAATGCAGTGAAATTGATTTGCTTCTCTGTATATTTTATTAAGCAAATTAATATTGTTCAGAAATTCTCTGAGGAATAAGAAAATGTTAAGAGAAAAATAATCGGAAAGCTACAGGTATATGCATGTGCCCCTTAATGGCATGGACATATTTTAACCATTCCTCTCATTTAATTTTTTCTTGTTTAATTTTTTAACTTTATTTTTATTGTTGACACTATTACAGATGTCCCCCATTTCCCCTCCTTTGCCCCCCTCCACCCAGCCCTGCCCCCATCCCAGGCCCTCACACCCTGTTGTCTGTGTCCCTGGGTCTTTGCCTGATCTCTTCACCTTCTTTCATCCAGTCTCCTCCCCTCCCCTCCCCTCTGAAAGCTGTCGGTCTGTTCCAGGTATGTGGCCAAGTCTGTTTATACAATTTGGGTTCCTAACTTTTTCCTGATTGCTCACTGAATCCCAGTTCTTTGCACGTGTGTAATCGAGGACACTATATTCTAGGATAGCCTGCTGCAAGAGCAGTGTGATATTTAATTATTTTTATTATGAGCAATGATCTAAGTGAGTGTTTTTTTCTTCCACAATCAACTTGCAGAGATGATCTGTATTTTTGAGAGCCTATTCTAAACTCGAAGATTCTTCTATATTTTTATCTAATTGCGAGATCCATTTTGTTAGAGACACTTGAACCGTAAAAGTTTAGGTTCTGAAATTCCCACCCATGACTCAAAAATGCTCGCGTCTTGCCAGGGTGGTTCCCGAATCTCCCCGCTGGCTGGTTACTCGGAAGAAAGGCGATAAAGCGCTGAACATTCTGAGGAGCATTGCCAAATGCAACGGGAAATATCTCTCGCCCAATTACTCAGAGGTAATCTTATTTATCACTAGTAGCGAGGGTTGTTACGGTGGGTGAATTTGTCACTTTTGCACGTGTTATCAAACATCGGACGAAATTATTTTTTGTTGTAATCGCGTTATAGTTGAGGTTCGTTGGTCACTTAGTCCACATTGTGACGGTGGCACCGAGTTACTTGAATTATTACACTGTACTTACTGTAGGCCCCACTGTATTTAATCACTCATTCCTTGTAAGTGAACAATCTATAAATCTTTTCTTGACATTCAATTTAGTCTAAAGACTTGTCTTTAAATTTAGTCTCAGAAGTGCTATGCATTTGAACCAGAACTTGAACAGGAATGTAATATTTCAGCCTTCGGACTTACTGTATATCTGCTGGCTGTCCTATCCCCCCCTCCATGCTTCCTCCCTCCCTCTGCTTCTCCCTTCCTTCCTTCTTTCTTTCTTTCCTTCCCCCAGCAAAGGCTTTTAGGTGCCTCTCTATCAGTGCTCCAAGAGAAATTGGGGGGGATTAAATCTCATTACTTGTCCTTTGGAAGATTTGACAAGCAGTTGGAGACGTACACATCCCGGTATCTTTGGAGCAAACCCTGAATAATGAGAGAATAGCGTATAAAAATAGACGGCCGTGCGTAGCTGCAAAGACTGACGTGAATGCACGCTGATGGAAGGGTTATTGCAGAAGGCGCCTTAGAGAAGAACTCCGGGAAGCTGTGAATCTTTGATCTACACCGTTAAGAATATTAGGGTGCTACATTGTCTTCTTCATGGCATTCAGTTTGTTTAGATAGAAGCATTCTAATAAACATCCAGCGGCCACTGTCGGCATTTTGTTACCAAAGCCGAGTCTGGGTGTTTAGTGTGTCTGCTTTTGTTAGTCCAGTGAGTTTTCACTTCATTCATTTAAACAATTTTATGATGGAAAATTTCAAACATGTTCAAAAAGAAAAGAGGATTTAATGAATCTCTTTATGCACGTTGCCCAGAGCCAGCAACGACCAGCTGAGGCCCAGTCTTAGTGTTCTAGAGTCCACCACTGTCGTCCCCACCGGTGAAGAGTCTTGTCCCGGGTAGCCCACCTCTCAGGTCGCACCGTTCCGACTGTACCTACAGAATAGAAACACACAGACACTTACTATCTCTGGGATGGCGTGTGCTCTGTCTTCAGGCTCCTGCTAAAAAAACGCCAAAGAATATTCAGTTGAATACAAACGATCACACATTTGATCCAGCTGTGAGGACTGACAGCATCATCTGAGTGCATTGGATGGCCGTGGTAGATAAAGCATAAAATACAGAAATACTCTCAATATCACCATTTTCTTAAATGACCATGATTTCTTCACATGGAATATCAAGTCAGGGCTTCCAACTTGCTGACTGTCTTAGGGTGTTTACACCTCATGTGTTTGAATTAGGACAAACAGCTTTTCATATTGTGATTGGTTGGTAAGCCTCTTTGGTCTTTATAGGTTCCTGCACTTTTAATTTTCCTGCAACTTTGGGGGTGAGGAATACTCTTTGGGGGCTTTATCGCTGTAGCGTTTTCTGCAATCTAAATTTTGTTGCTTAGCTCTCTGAGGATCCTATGACGTGTGTCTTCCCAGAAAGTGGTAGTTAGCTCCAACGCTTTAATCGGGCTCGGGTTGGCTATTTTCGGCAAGACCCCATCTTAGTGTCTCTATACATTTCCATGAAGAGACACTTAGTGTCTGCCTGTCCCTTCTCATGATGTCAGCTGCCACCGATAATCACTGCCTGCATTTAGTAATTCATCAGACGGTGCAAAATGACAGTGTCTCATTTTAACAGAATTTCTTCACTTGTTACTCATTGGATACTTATGTAAAGACTTACTTCTCCCATCAGCTGCTTAGTGGCTCTGACATGCAGTTCCTACAGAAAAAGCAGGATGCAAGCATAATTTTTTCTTTTCAAAATGAGCTGGCTCCCTCCATCCTCCCCAAAGTGATCACTGTGTTGTGTGTTGTGGGTTTTAAGCCTCAATGTGAACTCCTGAATTTGAACAGACAGTATAGCTTTCGATCCACTGCGGTTTTTGTTATCTTCCTTATCGAGGCTCACACTGCTGTCTTTGGCAGCCAAGGCTCCCCCCAGTTGGTTCCCGGGTCTCTCTGCCACACCCCTAGGAGTTTCTGAATGCTTCCTTGCTTCTCTACACGGCGAGGTCTTCCACACTCACCTCATAAGTTTCAGTCTCACACTTGGAACCACCTACTTCTCAAAGGGTACATTGAGCTTTTTAAATGATTGTCTTCTAACTAAACCTACCCATCCCCAGCCTTTTTTAATTGTACAACATAAGCTGGAAAGCAAAGTACTATCTTCAAACAGAGAAGGAATTAACATTTCAGCTCAGAACACCTTACTAACGGCTGAATTACAGGCCACACTATAGTTTTCTATTTCAGAGACCCTAATGTTCCCACAAAGCACAGCAATGGGCAGAGCGCTGCTTTATGGAACTTGGAAGTCAGGCCAGTGGCACAGACACTGGATGTGAGCGCCAGCACCGGAATCAAAGCGGGGTTCTGTTATCGTTTTGTGAAATGACATCAGTTACTTTTGTTTTGGTGACTCCAGTCACTACTGCCCAGGTCAACGTGAGGCTCACCTTGAAACCTTATGTTTGCACAGTCACGTCAAACCTTCACCGAGTCCTTTCGTTGCCTTGGCCGGCGTCCCCACTCTCTGGATATAACCTTATGGACCCCGAGGCCCAAGGCAGATGACCCTGTGCTCTCCTTTCCCCAGAGTGTCTTCTCAGCACATCCTCACTTGGGAAGAAGCTATCACCATATAAATTACCTCATCCTTCAAGACCTCTCCAGTTTCCACCCTGGGCGAAGGGTGCACATCACAGGTTGTGGGGAAGGCTGGAACGAATTAGAATCTGCTTGGATGCAAAGCAGTCCCAGAAAGCTGGCAGCTCTGTGTTCCCCTCTGTCACAAGAGCCTCAGCGACCTCCCCACCCCAGCCTGTCCCACAGCTGGCACCAGAGGTCCTGCTCTACTTTAGGGGAACTGAAGAGCCTAGCTTAAAGTGACCCAAGGGTGCCCCGTACTACAGAAGATACCCTAAATTCACTACCAACCGGGATTACCAATCCACTGAACTTTAGTAAAGGGAAGGAAGATGTGGGAAATGTCAAATGTTCAGAAATAACCAAAGTTGATGAATCACCGTAGTAATTAATAATTAATAATCAGTTATCACTAGCTAATCACAAGCAGTAATTAGTGAAAGTTTCTGCTGCACACACCAGAAAGACAGTTGCGAACTGGAAACAGGAAATGAGGCTCGGGGCTATGTTGGTATAAAGATCTTACATCGTGAGAAAGTGGCTTAATTTGGTGACTCGGATGACTACTGCTCTTGCCAATGGCTGTGCGTTCTTCGCATTGATTGGCTATAAGGTTGAAATTTCTGAAATGATAGGGAATTGGTCAGTAGAGATGGCATATCAGCCCTAAGGAACAGCTCAAGTTTTGCTTATAATTTCCAGAGGCATATACAAGAAATGGCACAGGTCGAGTTGGTCTTACAAAATAAGCTAAATAAAGCTTTGTTTGTATGATTAAACTGGTTTTGTCTGCTCAGGGAATTTTCAAAGCTGAGCTTCGTTTGTTTTCAATTTTAACAGAAGAAAACATGTACAGTGGATTTGATCCAACATTCAACCGGGTAGATTATTCCACAAGTTGGTTGTCCTGTAAATAATATCAGTTACATTTCACATGGATGCTACTCGTCTCGTGTGGGAAT
Organism: Desmodus rotundus; assembly: GCF_022682495.2. Classification (NCBI taxonomy): domain Eukaryota; kingdom Metazoa; phylum Chordata; class Mammalia; order Chiroptera; family Phyllostomidae; genus Desmodus; species Desmodus rotundus. Next base: position 98,438,264 of record NC_071397.1, read on the forward strand.
AGCCTCCGGCTCTCTGTCTGGCTGCTCTCATTTGCCAAAGTTCCTGGCCGGCCTGTGGCAGGGTGGAAGAAATAGCCAGCAGGAAGAGAGGCAGGTGATCAGAACTCCAGGCTCTCTGGGTGTACCAGTGGTGTGAGTATGATTCACCACAAGGAAAAGCCCCAAATCAAAAACCAGTGCAAACAAGACGAGTAGGTTGAGCACATAGGAAGTTATGTAGAAAACCTGGAAAGGATAAAGGACGGGCAGAGTGTGAAACACTAGGTAGCTGCCTGACGCAGAAGGTGGAGTCACTTGGACACCTAACCCTGGTTCTGTTGCCAGAGGAGGCTTTAGAGATTCAACACAGTTTTGGTTGTCTGGATGTCAGTGGGCTGTGGTAGATTAGGTTATTGTTTGAAATATTCACACCCCCCTCATTTCCACTGGGCGACAATGTTTCCTGTCTCCTCGGACGTGGAGCATGGCAATGTAACTGGCTTTGTTCTTATGGTGGATGGAGCGTGTGTCTTGCCCTTTGACCTTGGGCTTGGTCATGTTGGTTGCTTTGCTTATCAGATGTGACACAGGAGCCTTGAAATGTGCTTGTGTGTTTGGGTTGACCTCTGCCCTTCAGCTGTCATCATGAGAAGATTCTCAGGTCTTCCTCCTGGCCCCGGATGGGACAGAGGCATTTGGAGCAGAGCTGCTGTGGCAAAGCTCCCCCAAACCTAGGCCAGCGCTCTCGCAGCCAGCCCACAAATGTGTAAGCTAAAGGAATGCTTATTATTTTGTGCCAGTAAGGTTGATGAGTGTTATACAGCTTATTTGTCAGTAGTCAACCAATACGTTGGCTAAACAGCCATTGTCACTTACCTGTGGGGTAAGTTCTAACTGGGGGGGTCACCGTAGCAGTGCTTTTGTTTTCATTTTTAAAAAATACTTTAAACGCCCTAATTCTAAAGATCCCTTCCTCTCCCCTGCATTCCCCCACCTCTTTTCTTTGTATGGAATATGCTCGTGGAAAATGGCAGGTTACAACTCTAGCTAACAAAGAACCTCTAGTACTACAGAACTGAGTGTGTCCATGTTTCTTAGTGATAGTTGGTATGCTCTGTTCGCCTAAACAACCAACAAAGCTTGATTGCAGTTTCCTCATTCTCGTGATGTTCCCAGATAGTTCATTGTTCATAGCTCACGGACAGCTTATCAGAGGGTAAGTACAGATGCTGCCCAACCTACAGCAGGGTTACGACTCTCTCCATAAACCCATCGTAAGTGGGAAATATCTTAAGTCGAAAATGCGTTTTATACGCCTAACCTACTGAACATCACGGCTTAGCGTAGCCTACCTTAACGAGCTCAGAACACTTCCCACTGGTCAGCAGTTGGGCAAAATCACTTAACACAAAACCCATTTTATAATAAAGTGTTGACTGCCGCATAGCTTTTATGGGTATCACATTCGCTCCATCGTGAAGTCGAAAAATCGTTAGTCGAACAGTCACAGTAGAGGAATGTTTGTTCCCAACGTTCCGTTGATACTCCTGCACGAACATGCTCATGGGCAGTTCCCATGGCGACATGTGTAGGTGACATCGAGCACTGACATTTGAGCTTTCTCACCCCAAAGGGATCGTCATCAACCTAAATGATCCCCCTCTTGGATATATTTCCAAAATGGGGAAGATTAGAAGCTCACTAGACAGTGCCGGGCTAGTTTGAGATTACCTCGGTTGCCAGAAGGTTTCCGACTCTCACTGGTGGCCAGCTAGTCTGCATCTTAGTGAACTGTCACACAAACACCGCTATTGCCACAGAGGGGGGCCTCCAACTTCGACAATGTCTGTTTCTGACATTTCCCTTCCAAGGGGGATTTTGATAAACACAGTTTTCATGCCTCCAAAAGAGGAACCACATCATGACCCTGGCTTCCACGCAGCCCATGAGGGCTGGGTGGTATTCTACTCCCATGATACGCTATAAGGTCTCTGTGGACTGCTGTGTGCAATTATTATCCCAGACTTGGGACTGGAGAACTGTCTGTGTGGAATTTATTTCAAAAGATCCAGAGAAAGTAATTTAGGGCCCAGGAGTGCCTGATGGTGCTCCAGCATGGTGCCTGAGTCGAGAGTGGGAAAGCTGTTGGTCTAGAAAATACTGCAGGATGCTGGGAAGGAAGTCACTGGAAACCCGAGCAGCACTTTCCCTAATGGGGCCAGTCTTCCTGCTTGGACTCCACGCAGAGAGTGGTGTCGATTCTGCCAGCGAAGCCCGCAAACAGAGCACAAAACTGCGCGCCGTAACGTGCGTGCCACCACGTTCACCTTCATTTAGCGTATTCCCGAATGCGTACAAATGTCAGCACACTTCATATACCAGACCTAAGATGGACCCTTGGAGCTGAGAATTCATTTGATAGCACTCCACTTAAATACGTTTTTGGAACTTTACATGTCTTGATACTGAGCCAATTTTCTGAGCACCATCTAATAAGCAGATTTGTTAGGTACCAAGTACCTGTTTCTAAATTAGTTACAACCTAGATCCTGTCGACTGTCTTTAAGGGAACCCAGCAGACCCAGCTCCAGGTGGTTGCCAGTACGGAGAAGGAGCCTCTCGGAGCTCAGATTCACCAAACCCACTGCACGGCCGTCTTCACACTCTTGGCCCTAAAAGATGAATATGTTTTGTTAGTAAGCACCCCCAGTACTGTTCAACCTCTAAAGCACACTTCCTGATTGTGGACTTTGTTCTATAACTGTTCTTCTTTGAAATAGAATAGGAGACCTTGTCCAAGCCTGAACATCAGTGATGCAAAGGCAGAAGGGATAGGAATGTTTCCCTAAGAGAATCAGGTGGTTCTTTAAAAAACTGAGAATCTCTCTCTGAGAAAATGCCTGCCCTCCGTCCCTCTCCAATGGAGGTGATGTGTATAAGCAAACTTCGTAAATGTAAAAGGAGATCACGCTTTTTAGGCCCAACAATACCTTCATTAGATCCCACTCGGGGGCTGAAATCTGGTTCGTTAACTTTTTCATTACCTGGGCCCGGTGTACATGCTGAGCACCAAGCTTCGGCCAGAAGGCAGTTCTATCCCAGCTCTCTCTGCTCAGCCTTACTCTTTATGATTCATTTCTGCAATCAGCTGCTTAGTGCCCATTCATTTAAAATGCCATAGAAATAGTCCTAATTTTTTTCAGTTTTACTGGTGTCATCTAAAGGACTTACTAATTCTAAGAAACAGACAAAATCATAAAAATGGCAATTTTCCCACATTTAAATCAGTCTTAGTTTAATCACTTCAAAAGAGAACCTTAGTACTTAACATAATAAATTCCTACCACGAAAAAGGTGTAGACTAGAGGGTTTTTAAAGAAACTTGAGGGATCTACAGTTTCTATCACTCAGGATATGGCAGGGTGTGTGTGTGTGTGTGTGCGTGTGTGTGTAAACGCATGCTACCAAAGTCTTGGTGGCTTGAAACAACAAAGGATTAACTCTCGTCTGTGCCACATTGGTTGGGGACAGGGCCTGCTTTGTGTCACAGTCTCCCCACTTTAAACCAGGCTGTCCTCGCCGCTGCCACCTGAGCCACTGCAGACCAGGAAGTGTTCCGAGGGTCTTGCTGCAGCAATTAAACGCTCACAACTTTCTGGCCGATTTGAGGAGGTGGCCCCACCCAATCGCCAGGGGACGCGAAGTGAGAAGTGCAATCCTGTCACGCCCCCGTAATGGGTGGGGTGGGAGGTGGAGAACCAAAAACATTTGGCAAACAGTGCTAATGAGTACCGTCACAGATCTCTTTTAAAGAAAAACAAAATTATTAGGAATACAGGTTTCAGTTTGCGAAACACCAACTTCGGAAGAAAAATGCTTTTCAGTTCAAACTATGATTGCCCAGAAGTTTTGTGTTTATGCCTAGTAAAAAAATAAATAATACTTTGATCAAAACATAAACAATTTAAAGTTCCTATGGGAAAATAAGACCCATTTCCCAGTCAGAGGCCACACTTGCAGGCGGACTGGGAGCAGGAAGAAGACTGCGCCCACGGGGACATAGCTCGGCAATGTCATAGAAATGGAGGGTGCCAAGGCCAGCCAGCCCTCTCCACGGCATGGCCAGCAGGCAGGGGCCAGCTCTGGACAGAACACCCTGAAGAGAGAGACGCCTGTGGACCCAGCCACAAGGCGTGTTGGGGCACTGTGCCGGGGGAGAGCCCAGTATGAAGGGAAAGAGAAGAGGGACCCCATTTCCTGAGAAGACTGGAAGGAGTACAGGAGGCAGCTGGCCCCAGACTGTGGGCTCTATGAGAGCACTCTCCTGGACTCCCCGTCTCCATGGCCCTGGGCACTTGGGGGATGTGGCCTGGCTGGCCAGGACCTGTCCAGAGAGGGCTGCCGGCGCTCCCAGGCCCAGGCGGAAAGCTGCTGCCCGAATATAACTAGATGAAGACACCTCGTCATTCCCAATGTCCTGCAGGCTCCTGAATGCCTGGGAAGACAAAGCTAACCAAACATGGTGGATGTCCCCCAGCCAACACATAGGAAGGCGACATCGTGAGCTTATAATGGTCTATCACTCTCATGTCAGAGACTGTGTTCTTATTAAAATCCTTCAGGAGCCTTCAGAAGACTGACAAGAAATGGTGATAAGAACTTTGCTGGATGGGAGCACAGGTTTCCACCTCTGTCCAAACACTGGGTGGCCCTGTGACACCTTTGGGGAGCCAAAATGGCGTAAAGCAAAGAAGCAATCGCCTTAGGACACATCTTGCTAACAGATGCACAGAACAAATGGAGATAAAGCGCAGCCGCTCACAGACGCAGCTGCCGCCCTGGGGCCTGATGCCGAGTGCAGAGTGGGCTTCCCCGGGGAAGGACCCTGGCAGGCTGCTCTCTGCAGGACGCACACTGCCTCTGTCCGGGCTCATGTGAAACGCACACCGAGTGCTTCTTTCTCTTTGCGCCTTTTTTCCTGACAGTGAAAATCCTCTTCAGGTTTGTTTAGGTTAGCGGACGCAGGTACTGATGCAGGTCTTTCGTAAGTGCGAAGTGGTGTAAAGCGAACTTTCGAAAAGCCGGGGGTAGCTGTCTGTGGTTTTGATTTTTATTTGTGATATACCAGATTTTTTGCTTTAATTCACCTGCTGTAGCCTGTTCTGGCTCTTCAAAAAGATCCTGTATAACTGGTGACTTACACAAACTCAACTACTCACAGAACTAAAAGTTCTGTGTATCTGAACATGTCGCTGTAGTTACACGGGCGTTCTCTCCGATTCGATCTTTAGAACTTTTCTGTTCTGCTAATGAGCACTGACACTGGTCAGTGCTGAGTTCAAGGGCACGTTTAATTCAGTCCCCTCACATCAGGTTTCTGTGCTTCCCCGCCAAGTTCCGAGTCTTCAGGGTGAGAGTTTTAGAACTCAGAGTCTGTTTTCTTCTTTCATTTGTCTGTTTCAACACCTCTCCCACAAATCCCCTCCCCCCAAAAACCCCTCTAAGATTTGTTTTTAAGAAACAAATGTTCCAACACCTGACCTGCAGCTGCAGCCTGTTAACCTTTGCTGAACTGTCCCCCCGACCCGTGGCAGACTCCATTGATCAGTCACATTCCTCCCTGTTGTGGAAGGGTTATCTGATTGAATCTCCAAAGTTCCAATGAGGTGACCGTTACCACTGCCACCTCTGATGAGGGAACTAAGGCTCACAGAGTTAAGAAACAGGCTCATGGAGACCAAGAGCAGGTTAACAGCTGTCATGGGGGGGGAGCTGGGGGAGAGAGGTGAAGGGAGTGAGCAAACAAACAAAGTCACAGAAACAGACAACACCTGCATGGCAACCGCCAGAGGGAAAGGGGGGTGGGGGAACAAACAAATGGTGGTGGATGGAGACTTGACTTGGGGTGGTGAGCACACAGTACAATATACAGAGGATGTGCCCTGGCTGGCATAGCTCAGTGGATTGAGCGCAGGCCTGCAAATCAGAGAGTCACTGGTTTGATTCCCAGTCTAGGGCACATGCCTGGGTTACAGGCCAGGTCCCCAATAGGGGGGCACGTGAGAAGCAACCACACATTGATGTTTCTATCCCTCTCTTTCTCCTTCCCTTCTCCTCTCTCTAAAAATAAATAGAATCTTAAAAAAATATAGAGAGGATGTATCATAGAATTGTACGCCTGAGACCTGTATAATTTTATTAACCAGTGTCACCCCCATGAATTCAATAAAAAATTTTTTAACTAAAAAAAAAAGAAACTGTTCTGAGTGAAATATGGTGTCTCTGGCTTGGCCTCGGTGGGTTGTCTTTCTTTACCAGGACCCTGTCCCCATCAGGGCGCTCTGAACACCGTATTTAGAACAGAGAGCTATTTATAATGCCTTTCTCTTCCTTGGCAATTTAAATTAAAATGTCTACTTGAAGAATGGTTTCAGAAAGGCACCAGGAAGCATTGTAAACAGAGTTGGATTAATCAAGGGAAGGTGAATGAAGTGCTCTTTGTAACATAGGGAGCATCACTGTTGACGTAAAACAAAATCTTGGCAAAGTTAAGGCTGGGAAGAGACAGAGAGAGCAAATATTAGTCAGCTCCGCCGGCCAACAAAAGGGAGCGCCCTGTGCCGTTGAACCCCGAGCAGTGCCTTTTCCTGTGAGTAGCATTGCTGAGTAGTCACAAGCCTCCAAACAGACAAGCGTCACCAAAAGCATTTTCCATTTTCTTTCGCTCCATATTAGCATGGGCACGCACCACTCAGGTGGCATAAGTGTATGAGGAAATGCAGTGCTGTGCTGGAGTGTAAAGACAGCACCCTGTGTGGTCCGTTTATATGGAGTTCTAGAAAGCCACACTGTCATGATAGAAAGCGGGTGGGGGGCGGCCAGGGGCTCAGGGTCCAGGGGAGGATTGACGGGGAAGAGAAGAGACGAGAGGAACCTTTTTAGGGTTGTGGGAATGTTCCAGATCACGATGCTGTCGGCGGTTATGTAACTCCACACATTTTCCAACCTTGTTTGAGTGTTTGCTTTTCAAATGGCGGAATTCTATTGTATGGAAACTGTATGTATCTCAGTAAAGCGAATTTAAAAAGGACATGCAATAACGTGATACAGCATTTCTATTCTTCTGTATGGGACTCCGACCAGGCAAAATGTGCTAGAAAATAAGCACAGCTGAATTTCCGAGCATGGAGCTGGAAGTTGTGAGAGGTCGCCGGCAGCAGGTGTCAGGCACAGGCTCAGCCAAAACGTTACCAGGCGGAGGCCGTCCAAGACACAGCTTTTAGCCTCCCTGGGCCCTGGGACACCCGTAAAGTGGGTCGGCTTTCAGAGTATCTGCGTCACTGTGGAGGACATGCTAGTAAATCAAAGACCAGCTGGATCTGTTCTGGAGTTGGCAACATTCTGACTTGCTTGGAAGTACTATTAATCCTTTCATTCACTGGGCAGGCGGGGCTGGTTTCACAGTCCTGGTGACCTTCCCTTGTTATCGGGCTGCACGTTCCACCCGCAGAGGAGACACCTTCTGCATTTCACCTGTGCTTCGGCAGAGCAGCGGTCATGTGGTGGCTTGATCTGAAATCTTCAATGTTTGAAATTAAGGCAAATACCAAGTATTTTTTACTGAGTGATCTAGAGTACGGAAGCAATTATTTTATCCAGTACAAAATTATTTTGCCTAAAATATTGAGTTATTAAAGAAGAAGAGTTGTTCCGGACTAAATTCTCCATCCAGATCATTCTGCCTTTGGCAACAAGTGACAGAACGCCAACTTAATTGGGCTTTGACAATGAGCACTTTTCCTGGCTCCCGGCTCTGGAATTCTCCAGTTACAGAAGGGCTCTGAGTTGGCCAGATCAGGTCTTAACAATCGCAAGCATGGTTTTCTCCCTCTGGACTCTGCTGACAGGGCAGCTTCACCTTTAGATTGCCTCTCTCCAGGGTGTAGGGTGGCTGGGGGGGTGTATTTGAGCCCACCATTTCCTCATTAATTCCCTGAGCAAAGAGAGAAGATTCCTTTGGGAATCTCTGAGGTAAGGGCAATGCAAGACTTTCCCTGAAGCTCTTTCCTCATTGGTTTAAATTGGGTCACATGTCCATTCCTCACTGCTTCAGAATGGGTCACATGTCTAGTCACTGCGGAGAGGATGGACTGAGCCTTAGACAATCAGGCTTCCCTACAACTGGCAATAGCTTCCCCGAGAAGAGAAGATGAGTTGATGAATTGTGTGGGGTGTGTGTGTGTGTGTGTGTGTATGTAGTGTGGGTTCTGTTAAGAAAGAGAAAGGGAGAAAGATGCTGAGTCAATAGCAAAGAAGATATACTAGTGTCTAATTTAAAACCCATGAGCTTTTTTCCTTGTTATAAAAGTTATCTAGGTTAAATTTTAATTTTGAAAGAATATTTGTAGCCAAAAAGAAGAAAGTAAAACCCACCATTATTCCACTGACCCGTGAGAACCATTGATGAGATGATACAAACACACTTTCAAACAATAGAATGAACATACTCTGCATACATCCAAGTCAGTATAGCACAATGGTCAGCAATACGGACTTGGGTACCAATCTCTAGGCTCATCTTCTTCCTGTGTGCGGGTCCACATTGGGTAAACTACTTCGCTTTTGCGTTGGCCTATGAACAACACATGTTTGGACTGTTTGGGTTTACTTACATGTGGATAAGTGGATCCAACATGTTCATAAACCAACTGTATTTTCCATCCAAGTTTGGGAATCCACGTATGCCCAGGGTTGATGTAAGGGGCGTACAGATTTTTGACTGTGTGAGTCGCGGGCAGCCCTAACTCCCACATTTTTCAAGGGTCAACTGTAGTTTCAACAGAGACCTTCTAGCCCACAAAACCAAGAGTACCCACTACCTGGCTCTTTACAGAAAAGGTTTGCTGACCTCTGGGCTTGGCCGTCAGACCTCTATTGACTTGTCACAACTTGCCATGTTGTCCTTCTGTGGTCACGGATGACTTAACCAGTCTAGAGACCTGATCAGGAAGAAAGTGACATGGGAAGACAGGAAGGCAAGATGCTCTGTTAGTTAATCACTTAGAAACAGCTAAGAGCTGTGACTGCCTGCGCTCAGGGGCCATTGCTGAGGAAAATAAAGGTGGCTTGGACTCATGCACTGTGACGCCCCAGCACCACATGGGGACTCTGGACAAAGCGGTGACTCACGTCCAAGGTGGCACAGTGAGATGGTGCAAGATGTCATCATACCACTCAGAACAGCACCAATTTAAAGTGTATGAATTGTTTATTTCTAGAATTTTATTTTTAATATTTTCGGGCCATGATTGACCACAAGTAACTGAAACTGCAGAAAGTGAAACCACCTACAAGGGGGGACTACAATAGTAATGTCACAGAGTTTTGATGAAAATTAAATGAAATAATCCATGTAAAATTCTTAGCCAAGAATCTAACAGATATTATATACTCCATGGAAGTTAGCCATTTTTACATAAATAAGGTATAGAAACTAATTGTGAAAAACATTTTGATAACCAACAATATAATAATGTGTTGTTATAAAACACTAAATTCTTATCTTAACACTTTCAGTATTTGTTCCTTCTTTTTGAAGCAGTAACGGTGAAGGTAGGTTTAAAAATCTTTCCTTGGGAGGTCTTAACATTTATCAGGTCAGTCGGGGAGCAGCTTAGCAGGCCCTGCTCAGTAAGGCACAGGGCAGCTTGCACCGGAAACCAAGACACAGAATGTACAGTGACAAAGAAGAGAGACGTGTCTCTCCAACGCACGCTCCCGGAGGCGAGGAACCCAGCTCTGGAGGGCGGCGGCTCTGCTCTGTGAGACCTTCCAGGACCCAGGTTCCATTTGTCTTGTTTCCACACCATCGCCTGTGGTAGGTTGCACGGATGAAGCTGGTTCACCTGCATCTTCTTGTCTCATCCTTCAGGAAGGGGAAGACAGTGAATGAAGAGCAAGCCACTTCCTTTTTAAAGGATGGGATCCAGAGCTCATACACATGGTTGCCACCTCGATGGTGAGACCTTAGTCACAGGGCCACCTGGAGTCGAAAGAGAGGCTAGAAGATGCGACTTTACAGGGCAGCCATGTGCCCAACTAAATTTCAGGGAATTCTGTTTTCAAAAGGGGGAGGAGAAGAATGGATGGTAGAATCGATTAGCGGTCTTATGTGAGCATCATCATGGAAGCTATTATGGTTCCTTTGACTCTAAGACTATTGATTTTGAGACACATCCTCATCTTATTTACCACTAAGGAAGAAAAACTGTGCTATTTAAACTATGACTCATTGCTTTCTTACCAGCTCAGTTGTTGGACATGTCCCAATTTAAGTGATGTTTAAATGTGAAAAATGCATATCTTGCAACAGAAGAAATAAAACATTGAAAAGACTCAGGAAAGGAATGTGATCTAAAGACGTTCATTTTGCAGTCTTCTTCTGTGTTCTGTGTGTGTTCGAGTTTCCCTGGAGCAAGCGGAGAGAACAAGTGTTGGTTGATCGTTGAGTATGATGTTTAGAATAGCTGATTCACCACTATCAGTGTGAATTTACTCAAAGTCAAATTCCTGTCACTGCTAGTGGAGGGACTTTTGGCTCAAAGGCGTGGGGAAAACTTGCCCAGATTTCCACCCAGTCTAGGCCAGAGCTGGAGTTGAGTTAAACAGACAGCAGGGCCCAGACACAGCCAGGGCATCCGTCTTCTTGTTTCAACATCCGTCATCAGCCAAACGTTGCGTGAACCCAAGGCACTTTGCTTGGTGCTACCCCACAGTTCCGAGCTCATGAAAGGAGAGAGAGAAGCAGTATGTACAAGGTGGTAGGTTCAAGGACAGAGGTCTGGCCAACAGAGGCCCGGATTGGAGTCATCAGTTCCACCTGAGGTTAGCAAGGACCACCCTGTGGAGGTGAAATCAGGACTGGCGTGGGGCAGGGGTCATCGAAGGGTGCTCCAAGCAGAGGTTACAGAGTGTGCAAGCATGTGTAAATGTGAAGCCCCTATCACTCAGGGAATGGCAATGTTAGGCTTCCTTTGGTTATGGGGGGTTTGCTGTTCAGCGTTGTTTCATCGCTCCTTACACACAGGCGGCAAATAGCGACCTTGGTTTCATTCAGTTAAAGAGAAGACCAACTTCAGGGCTGGCCAAAAAGGAATGAGCTGAATTTTTCTGGGTCAGAAAGACGCTAGATGGACAGATGCAAAATGATACCTTTGGTGCCACGCTTGCTCTCAAACTTAACATTACTCTATCTTACTTGTCAACAGAAGACTTAAGGGTTGAATAGTTTAAGAAACACTCATTTGGATCCCACTTGCTTTGGCCACTTTTATGCTGATTTTCTCCAATGTAATAAACACACAAATGTATTTGACTTTGGAACACCCCATTTTTCCTTTTTTACTCAAAGCAGTTCAGCATGCGGTACTGCTGATATTAGCCTAAGAGGAGATTCTCAGTGCAGCAACCACATCTTTGTGAACTTGACCTGTTAAAAAGGCTAGAGAACCAAACGTTTCATCCTCCGGTTTTAAAATGTCAGTCGTAGTGAAAGTCCCGGGTCCAGTAAGGTCATCGATTCGGTAGCTTTGAACCTGGTCAATGACGATTCTGTAATATGCAGGTGTTTCTTGCCATATATCGCTACTGAAATCTGCTTCTCTTGTGTAGATCACTGTTACAGATGAGGAAGTTAGTAATCCATCCTTTTTAGATCTGGTGAGAACTCCCCAAATGAGGAAGTGCACACTTATTCTTATGTTTGCTTGGTAAGTTTGCCTTGTGATGGATTCAAAAGCTTGTGTCAAATTTACGCTGTGCCCCTTCCTTCCAGTCGGGTTGAAATCATCTCTCACTTGCTCGCCACTGTCTCTCGATGTCGCTGCAGGTTCACCAGTGCGGTGGTGTACCAAGGGCTGGTCATGCGCCTGGGCATCGTGGGAGGCAACCTCTACATCGACTTCTTTATCTCCGGAGTCGTGGAGCTGCCGGGAGCCCTTCTGATCCTTCTGACCATCGAGCGCATTGGGCGGCGCCTCCCCTTTGCAGCGGGCAACATCACGGCGGGCGTGGCCTGCCTGGTCACGGCCTTCCTACCCGAGGGTAATTGTCTCCCGACTCGGTGTGGCGGCTGAGAACTTGAAAAGAAATCTTACACTGAACATAATGCAGCATCGGGGAAACGCTCGTCCTTAGGAAATATGCCATTGCATCACAATGCGGGTGCTGGGGACACTTCCGTGGTGCGCCACTTGGTTTTCCGCTTAGTTCCCGGAAAGACTGAGCGTAAGAGATTGGTTCTGCAGACTCTTCGTTTTCTCTCTTTCCAGGTTCACGTGTGGGTGTGATTGAAATCTAGCTCGAGGCGATAGCGTGACCGGGCTCAAGGCACTTCCTGAGCATCGGCCATGTCACAGGCCCCACACGAACACAGAGGTTACAGAGGGCAAACACACAGCTCTCGACTCCAACAGGTTCCCAACCTCGTAGGAGATCAAGACATTGCAACACTCTCCCAGCTCAGTGTGATGAAGAAAATAGCAGAAGTAGTTACAAGATTTAGAAATAGTGGAAAAATCCGAGTAAAGAGGTGTGAGGAGTGATTCATCCGGGGGAAGTCGGGAAAGCTTCCTGGAGGGTTGGGTTAGGGACGTGGAAGAAGGGACAGGGAGGCGCTGGTGTGCCAACGACTTCTCCAAAGTGCAGTGTAGTTCCCGGGAGCAGGGGTCACCTCTGAGGGGTCAGAACCAGGTGTTCTTGGTGGTCACTGTTATCCAGGTGAGGAGCAGAGGGGTCATCTGTCACTGGTGGTGACCAGACCATGCCGGGAGCTTGCTTACGGTCTTGTGAGCTTCAGGAGGAGATGGGGAAGGGGTGGCCATCTGTAGCTGCAGCAGGCTGGATGATGACCATGAGGGGTGGCCCTCTGTAGCTGCGGCAGGCTGGACGATGACCACGAGGGGAGATGCTGAGAGCACAGACTAAGGGAGTGGCAGTCAGGCTGGGATAGGACAGGGGGGTTTCTGAGACATTTCCTGGATAGATTTTTTGGGAATTGATGGCTGGTACGGAGGTGGCAGGTGTCTCCAAACACACAGCAAGCACACCGGGATGGCATCTGCCACCACACACAGTGGGTGTGGGACGCAGGGAGCCTTCAGACTCCCCGGGAATGTGTGAACCATGGCAGGTTCATCATTTCTGGGTGCGGGGCGGGGGATGAGGTGGGCACAGCGGGAGAGCCGGGTCCTCTGGGAGCCCTTGTGTCAGCGCAGGCTGTTTGCTTGCTTTTTTGTTTGTTTGTTTTGTTGAGAGTCCTCCGAGGACCAGGAAAGATTTGACGATATGTGGAAGACAAAACAGTCAGGTATCTATAGATGAGTCTATGAAGTCCCCAGACATCGGGTAGACCCTACTGAAATAGAATTACAGGACTGCCTGTCTTTAGAACGGAAGGGGAAAGGTGGAAAGTCCCGTGTGTTGTTGAATGGCTGGTGGTCAGTGGCACAGACGAGCCACATTTCTCTGTCTCCCGGAGCGTGTTAGTTCCCTGGGGTTGCAGTAATGAAGTCCCACAGTCTGGGTGGCTTGAACCCACAGGAGTCTATTCTCTTGCAGTCTGGGAGCCTGGGCCCCGGTGTGTCACAGGGCCACGCTCTCTCTGCAGGCTCCAGGGGAGGATCCCTCCAGGCCTTGCCCCCAGCTCCTGGAGGTCACCAGCATTGCTGGCCTCAGTCCAGTCTCTGCCTCCACATGACCTCTCTGCGTCTCTGTCTTAACCATCACATCTGCAGAGACCCTATTTCCAAATAAGGTCATGTTCTAGAGGGACGGTATTCAGCCCACTGCACTGGGGTATTAACACATTCTAAGAGCTGGGGAATCTGTGTAAGAGATAGTGGCCAAAGCATGTCTATTTGTACATATTCATCGTGGCCACTAAGCCAGGATTAGGGGTCGAAGGTGAACAAGATAGATGTAATTCCTATCCTCGGGGGTTAAGTGCAGGGTGAGTGGAAGGGGGACATATCAGGAATGTAGGAGACCCCTCTTTTTATTCCATTTTACTTTCATAGCACATGCTCTGGGGTTTAATTTAAAAGTGGGGTTCCCTAAGGCACGGTCCTCTGTTCCCATCACCTGTGCAGTAAGAACTGAGTATTCACTGCATGAGAAGCTAGGGAAGTGGGGAGAAAGGCGACTGAGGTAGTCCGGCCTGTCAGCTTGGGGCGGCTGCAATGGGTGTGGCCTTCCGTGGGACCCCGGGAAGCAGGCAAGGCCAGACGTCCAAGCCACTGTGGACGTCACTGGGCGGGCAGGGTTCAAGCCGTTGTGTAGAGAACACTTTCATGTATTAGAAAATGGGAGGTATTTGTCTAGTCGGATCAGTTTTATTTTGTTGATGTAATTTCTCATTTTAAGCTTTAGAACTGTTCTTAGTAATGTCGAAAATTACCGTAATTTGCCATGTATAATGTGCACTTTTTTGTCCAAATTTTTTAGGGAAAAATAAGGATGTATATTGTACATGGGTAGCACTAATTCCGTATCTATATAAATGTGTTTAAGTCTTTTACTTATGGGTTTGCATGAAAAGTGCAACTCTAGACAGCAATAACAATACCCATATGCAAAATTGTAGCCTGGAATATGATAATGGATTTTGTTTCTAAATATAAATAAATAAATAACCAAATTAAAAAAATTAAAATGAAAGATCTTTTCCTGAAAGTTTGGGTGAAGAACATGGGTGCACATTATGCACGGGCAACGTACAGTAACGACTCCTATTTTGGACACATTTTACATAACAGTCTGTGGATTCAGCTGTTTCTGTAGTCACGTGTTGGCTGTGATTGACAAGAGCGAGTTTCGAATCCCGAATGCTCCGTGTGAGTGCCAGCTGCTGACATGGCCCTCCCTGGAGCTGCTGGTCCTTAGATCCACTCAAAGAGCTTGCGGACTCCCTGCTGGGGCTTTTCAATTAATGTCAGGAAGCCTTTCCCCTCAGTCACTCCTGACATTACCACCTGGAGAATGCTGGTTGGCCTTTTAGACAAATCAGCTCTAAAATGATCTCCAGAAAGCAGTTTAACTGGCTTTCCCTCCACTACACACGGCTTCTCAGGGTCTGAAGTATGAGAATGTGGAAAAAGAAAGAGTTTTCTGGCTGTATGTATCCTCATCCAAGACTCACTGCTTTAGACCACATTTCTGAGCTCTGAAGTCTGAAACACACAGAGCTTTCTTTATGCCCCCCCATCTGCCATCTTTAATGTGGGTTTCTGTAGGTGGCTCCGAACCTGGCAGTTTGGGCAAGTGTGTCTTGTACTTTTATTTCTCTTTAAGTGAAAAGTAAGTTCATGTATCTCAATTCACATATCTCTACTAGGAATTTTCACTAAATTTTATTTCAGAACTCAGAACAGATGGTACATTCAGAGGAGATGCAAAATTGGGTTTATTTAAAATCCTGCATTTTTTCTTCAAAAATTGAGCTATTATTCCCAGTAATCCCTAGAAGCTTGACCAAACCCCCGTTCCGAGGGGCCCTCTTTCTCTGAGTCTGCAGACTCTATGGAAGGCGGTTTCAGCTTCAATACTCATTTTTAAATTGTCTCGTGGGTTTTTGGTCATTATCATCACAAGATGTCTGTCGTCACTCCACCATAAAGTCAGCACATCACTGGGGTGATCGAGAGAGTTTGTATACCATTCACACATCAATGACACTTTCTAATAAGTTGTTTTTGCTTCGTTCTTCTGAGAGACAGTGCAGTACCCTCGGGCCATCTGTCACACATCTCCACACAATGTCTGTGGCTGTGTAGGGGCGGTGCAATGCTGTTCTCTGCAGCTTGGCATGAGTTGAGGGTCTTTCACTTTAAGCTTTGCCACCTAGGACTGACGCTGTCTCTGCCAGGGCGTGAACAGGACAGCATTTTCTGAACGATTTTCTGAATTCACTGGATGTTTTTTATGGGGTGTGTGTGTGTGTGTGTGTGTGTGTACACTTTAATTTGAGTTTTGTCCGGTTCTTCCCAGCAAACTGATCTAGCCTCAGCTGTAAACTTAGTTTGTCACTGAAGTTGCCAACAGGGCTGCCAGAGCGATCTTGATTCAGTAGAGAAGCCTGTAGTGTAAGGACCTCCCTGGGGTGAGGAAGTTATCTCCAAGTTAGCAGGCGGCCTTCTTCCTCACAGCCTGAGAGCAGTGGGGGTTGCCTGGCCAGGCAGGGTGCGGGGGAGCAGGGCTCCGGCTCCCACATTCCGTTTCCCAGCACCTGGCAACGGACCACCCTCTCATGCCGGGAAGCGGAGGATGCATTTCCTCGTCCCTCTCCCTGGCTTTCATAAAAAAAATGGAGCCTAAAGGAAACCCATGTTGACGACTGGACTGTTGGGTGCCAGAGCAGGAGGCAGCCCAGTGCACCAGCCCAGCTCTGCTGTGCCCACGCCCTGGTGGGACTGTTACCAGAGCACTTCAGGTGACCTGACCCAGGAAAAACATCAGTACACCAGGCCGCCTCGGCCAGCCTGCAGTCTAAACCCAAGGAAGTGGGGCCTCCCCTCAGTGGCCTGCGTTCCTGCGCCACCTTTGTCTCTGCGTGCCCTCCTAGACAACTGGCTTTCATAGTGGCCTCTAGCTTTTTTTATTGGTTGACTCTCCTTTAGAGAGAACATGCATTGATCTACTGAATTTAATTCTCTTCTTTTATCCTCCTCATCCACTCCTACTTTTCTACTGAAGAAAATTATGAGTTCAGGGAAGTGCAGTCATTCCAGAAGACAGAAGGACTGTTTAGTGTGGAGTGAGCACAAATAAGTATTGACTGTAGAAGGGAAAGGTTGCGCTTTCAAAGCTGGGAGTCAGGCATGGCGAGCACAAGCTGCCCCTGCTCATACCAAGGCCCCCGGAGAGGGAGCCAGACGCTGCTTGCTCAAGGACCCCGGGGCGCTGGCCTGTTAGGACAAGAATGGCTCCTCCTTCCCTTAAAACACAAAAGAAGGAAGGTATTTAATAAGAACGTTTGGCACCTCTCGCTGGAGAGTTTCTCCACACAACCAGAGGAGCGCTAAATCAGTTTATCTGTAAACAAATGAGTCAACTAGTACTTAAGAAGCTGGCTCTTCTGGGTAATTCCTCGGGGAAAGTGGCAAGACTGGGGATGATGTGAGGAAGGCAATGGGTGACCAACATAGCGATGAGGCACGGCAGAGATGCCCCCTCCCAAAAGCCCAGTCCTCCAAGCCTTGCCGCTCTCTAGAAACCAAAGGCAGCTGTGTGTCGGATCATTCCCGGTCTGTCGGCCACGGCTCTTGGTGTCATCAGTAAGGGCTGTGACCAGAAAGACCAAACGGGCACCAGACGGTGCCGATGCTTTTCAAGGACACAGTGAAGGCTATCCTCCAGACCAAAGGCCGGCGTGGCCAGGCTCTTAGGAAGGCCTGGCTCAGACTGGGCGGTGCGGTGCAGACACGGCTTATTTCGGTGTGGTCGCTGCCCAACAGATGGGTCTGGAGTACAATCGCTGAAATCTTACCTTGCACAGAAATGCAGTCAGCACCCGGAAACCTGAGCCATCACCCTGGTAGTGGTTATTGCTGTTGAAATTTGGCTACAATGGTAGAGGTTTCAATCATTTGTGCTTAAAATTAGCGAAGACTAAGGGCTGAGAGAACACCAAGCACATGCCTCGCATTGTTCTATGAAACTGTACCGAAAGCACAGCCCTCACTCTTGCCTCCCAAACTCTCTGTGTTTCAGGAAAAGCATGGCTGAGGACCACGGTGGCTACCTTGGGGAGGCTGGGGATAACCATAGCCTTCGAAATCGTTTATTTGGTGAATTCGGAATTGTACCCAACAACGTTACGGTAATTCCAACATGCGTGTTATGGTTTCTTCCAAGTGTTTTGAATTGACTTAAAAACCATGAAATAGTTTCCTTAGCTTGATGACAGATTAACGTGGCTGAACCCAGCCTTAAACACAACGTACTTTGAGTTGCAGCCATGCTCCGCCTTGCGGGCGCCCACATTCTGTGATAGAGTACTTCTCCTGCCTGCCTGTCTCATCATACGCAGCCGTGGTTCTGCGAAAAGGCACCAGACTTGGAATCAGAAAACCTGCGCCGTGCACACATGCTTAGATGTGGTTAAATCTCTCTTTGTGGGCGTCACCTGTCTGAAGGCACCGCCTCTGTCTGCACCCCATGCCACATCTTGTCGCAGGGAGCAGCCAGTTACCGCAGGACAGAAAGCAACCGTGTGCCGGCCCTAGAGCACATTAGCCAGCTTTCCCCGAGGTTTGTTCATGGCCCGGTCCAGCTGGGTGCCAAGGCAGCTCGTGAGTGTCACCAAGGTGGCTAGATGGTGAGAATGCTTCCGCCCAGCACAGCTTCCCTCCTCACCAGCCTCAAGGGACAGGGGACACGGCACTTACCCACATGTGGAACCATGGTGCCGAATGTACATGGTCTGCTTAGGGGATGACAGAGTGATCGTTTTCTAAGTTCAAAACCATAGAAATGGGAAACACCGTTACAGTTTCTTTGTCGCTTTCATGTCTGAATATTTTGCATGTCTCAAAGTTATTCAAATTTTTTTTCATTTAAAACCATTTTTTCTCTACAGAAACTTTGGAGTTTCGCTCTGCTCAGGTTTGTGCGACTTCGGGGGAATCATAGCCCCGTTTCTGCTCTTCCGACTGGCGGCCATCTGGCTGGAATTGCCTCTTATCATCTTCGGTAAGCGCTCCTTCGATTCCTCCGTGTGCTCGTCCACGTTCTCTGCGTTGTCGGGCTTTGTGTTAGTGATAGGCGCTTACTATTTTTCTGGCAGCCGTTTCAGTTTTGAGGAGCCAATCTGACTACACTGAATTGGGACACTCTAAAGGGTTTAAATTGACTCTACATGAAAGGGCTGTGACGGCCAGTGTTCAGTTTAGCTTTCATTGTTTAGGTCCTGAGTTCAATGCTTCACAACTCTTTTTTGACATTGGGAATCATTAAATGCCAAAGATTTTCATGAGACCAAAGTAGACCTTTAGTCGGTTGAAAAGAAGCCTAAAATCGAATTATGTTATTAAATGTTCTGTATCTATCGGCATCATATCTTCATTTGCTCTGATGCTGAACACGCAATGCTGAAAGCGGAGAACACGGACCCCTGGCACATCTAACGCAGCCTCCTCCCCACCCCCTAGCTTTACCCCTCCTTCCTCCCTCCGATCTTCCTAGAACCCCTGAAGGGGTAGGATCGTAGCGTTGCGAGGGACCTTAAGGTAAATCAGTCCGGCGCTTCTCACGTGCTGTTCCACCTTTCTGCCTGACCTCACCTCCCACCCCCTCCTCAGCAAGAAAGGATATAGGTTGGCCCTACCACAGCGAACTTTCCTCTGCCTCTACTTCCTTTTCCACCCACTGCTCACCAGTTCAAATGACAAGGGAAACACTAAGTCCATGAGGACACACTGCATGTAATGCAAAATCCTAACGGTGCTAGGGATGGGAAAGCCAGCTTCTAACCGGTTGACACCAGTGAAATCAGTAAAAGAACATTTCAAATGATGTCCTGGGATCTGATCCTCAAGCCCATCATTGGCTCTGTAGCCAGCACGAAAAGGCAGAGTTCAACCAAGATGGAGTGGTGGCCTGGCCTGCAGCAGGTGCCCCTGAGCGGAGCACCGGTGCTAAATGTGGGCCCTGCCCTCGCAGAGAGAGCCAGGTGTCAAACACAG
Organism: Desmodus rotundus; assembly: GCF_022682495.2. Classification (NCBI taxonomy): domain Eukaryota; kingdom Metazoa; phylum Chordata; class Mammalia; order Chiroptera; family Phyllostomidae; genus Desmodus; species Desmodus rotundus. Next base: position 98,457,982 of record NC_071397.1, read on the forward strand.
CCGTGATTAAGAATGAAGGCATATAAAATATACTAGAAGCAGGTAACACAGACTCAAACCTCATCAATTCCTAATTCGTTTACACGTACTGTCATCTGTGTGCCTGAGGTTATTTGTTTTTACATCTTTATGGTGGAAGTTCTATAGAACAATGTGCTACTGCACCTCTCTTCCTACGACCTCATCAGTGATGTCACAGCAGTAATTGGAAATGTCGGTTGAGGGGAGATATTTACACCATGGCAATGGGCAGATGCTACGAATCAGGGCTTTCCTTTCTGGAGAGCTGGTTGGTAAATATTCACAAGCACGCCACAAAGATAAGATGAGCAGAAAATAGTAGAGGTCAGGGTTTCAGGAGCTTCGACTCTGAAGAACAGAACAAGGGAGGATGGTAAATAGGGACGTGGGGTTGATAGGAGGGTCCTGAAAGAGGAAAGATTGGAGTATGTTTTGGTGCCTCCACCAATGGGCTAAGGTGCTGGGGAGAGGATTAATCACTACAGTGAGGGGCCCATAAAAGCCTCCCAGAGGCCGACTGTGGCGGAAGGGACAAGTCCTCCCGTGGCAGTGGCAGAGGGATGAAGGGGTGGGAGAGGAAGCAGTGACACTCTAGTGTTAGCGAAAGGACATGGAGGGGATGCCTCTCTGGTGGCTTCTGTACTCCCAGGAAGTAGGAGAGGAGGACGTCTCTGAGTGTTAAGCACTTAGTAGGCGCTCAGTAGATAATTGTTCAGTGGGTGCACAGATGGATGTCTGCCGAGAGCCCAGGGGCGCTGGGACTGCCCAGGGTTTGAGGAAGGTGAAGAAACGGCGGCAGAGGAAAGCTGCAGAGCTGGCGGGGTCACCGGGGGCTGCTGAGTCTGGTGAGCAGGCTGCTTCTGGAGCGAACGGAGGGACAAGGGCCGGCCGTGTGTTCCCAGTGGTGATGCCTTCCCTGTTCCATAGGTGTCCTGGCATCGGTCTGCGGTGGCCTCGTGATGCTGTTACCTGAAACCAAGGGCATTGCCTTGCCAGAGACAGTGGATGATGTAGAGAAACTTGGCAGGTACCGTATGAAATGTAGCGCCTCCTAAATAAAAGCAGCATTTCAAACCACTGGGGAAGGGATGGAATTGAGACAATTAAATGCCTGTGGGGGGGTAGAATATTAAATTCCTGGCTTTCGTCCTGAGCAAAAATTCAAAGTAGCTGTAAGAGGTTAGTGTAAAAGGGAAAAGCTGTAAGTGAATGTGTGTTATTTTTTAAAGGTGGTTATGAAGAGAGAAACATTTCCAACTAAGGTTTTAAAACTCAGAAGCCACCTAAAGAAAAGGGATGGATGATTTGACAAAGTAGAAATAAGTTAAATGTACATCAGTAAGCAAATAATTGTAAAAACTAATATATTTACAATATGGATTACTATACAGAGAGTAAAAGATTTAAGATGTGTCTATAGGGAATGAAATGGGAAGATTTTCAAGATTAGATTACAAAGTGAAAAGGCACTGAAAAACATGTTACAGTATTTGTTAAAAAATAAAACCAGTAGAAATTTCTCTCTGTAGCTAGATGAGAAGATAGTCAATAGAGGTAGACAGACAGACAGACAGACAGACAGGTGATGGTGATAGAGATCGATAGACTGATAAAAAGAAGGAAGGGGACTGGAAATATCGGGGGAACACTTTGTAAAGTATATCATTGTCTAAACACTCTGCTCTACACTTAAAATGAATACAAAATAACATTGAATGTAAACTGTAATTGGAAAATAAAAAATAAAAATAAGTCAACTTTTTAAAGAGCAACTGAGAGAATGAGAGAGAAAGAGATTGACTTTTGGAGACGTGTGTCTAAATGGTGTGCAGGGAAAGTTAATATGTAACCAATATATAAAGATGAAATATATTTTTGTTATACTAACAAAAATTCACATTACACCAGCTCTAATTTTCTAGGTTTGAAATCTTTCATAATAAAAAGCCAGGAAGAGAGGTTATGAATATGAGGATGTACAAGAAAACATCTAAAATAAAATTACAGACTCAGTGGGGATAGAAGCAGGTAGGGGGAGGGAGCAGAAGGCCAGGCATCCTTGTGATACTCTATAGACTTCCATGTTGGTTTTTTAAAAAAATTACAACCCCTTGTCTTGTATTATCGGTGTAATTTTTAAAAGTAACTGAACCGTTCATTTCAAAAATAAAAATGACTCTTTTTCTAAATAATGACCTGGAAATTAAGGGTATGGCTCTCCAAATTTTAAACAAATGTATCAAAATATTTATGAAAAGACTGAAACGTTAGTAACTTCACTGTGTTTCTTCACTTGTGCGCTGGGAAGAGAGTAGGTACACTTTTGTAGGTGCCTGTGTGATCGATGGTTTCACAAATGTCATTTTATCTAAAGCACAGTGATTTGGGGCAAGAGGAGTTCTCGTCCTCACTCTTTTATGTACTGGGATATCTACGCTCACAGTTCACAACTTTACCTGCTAGGACTGGGGTGGATGCTCTCTGGTGCTCAGGTGTGACTCCGTGGTTTTGTGTAGTTTTTAAAATTTCATGCTGTTTTCTACTTGATTATGAATTTCTTCGGTAGCGAGTATCCCTGTGGTAGGACTGGAAATTTCTCCCTTCATGCCCTCTCTTAATGCAGTACCCTCCCCCTCCACAGAGGGAGACCACCCTTGCTAAGGGTCTCACGGGTGTTTTACCGGACCTTTAAAACGTGTACAGTGATTTCATGGTCCTGTTTCTTGATGCTATTTTGAAATATAAGATTGATTAACCATCCCAGAACGTTCCTAAGAAAGGCTTGCTCGGAACTGAACCACCAGCCCCTATCCCAGCGGCTGACACCTAGCAGGACTGGCCCAATAAGGGGACAGGTGGACGTTTGTCCCGCGAAGTAACCCAAAGAGATTCTTATGCTTCTTCAGAAGTGCTGGGGACTTGGCTTATTCCGCACCCAAAGCTCTGCTTACATTTCACCCTCGAACGATGCTACCAGAAGTCTGGGGTAAGGTGGGAGAGTGTCCTTAAGCCCTGGCATTTTGTAAACTAAAATTAGGAAAAGAAATTTAAAAGGTGTTAAAATGCTGTGAAGCCCCCTTGCGTGTTAGGCCACGGGCAGGTCTTGCTTCATTCATAAAGCAGAAACCCAGCTGGGCTGATTCTATCATCATAGACAGTTTCTTGGTTGGAATCAGGGTCTGGGGCCAGGTCAGGGTGGGGGTGTCCAGTCCTGCCTCCCCAATCCCAGAAGTGCTACTAGCAGGTCAAGAGGAAGGAGAACATTCAAGAAGCTTAAATGAGGCCATGGGGAATGGCGAGAACAGAAATAAGACCGTCATACAACGAGATATTCAGACAGGCAGGCTAACTTCCCGTGGGCTGATGTGTCTCAGGGCTGTGACCCGGGAGAGCGTCCTGGCCAGGATTGCAGGGTCAGAGGTCAGGAGTTCGGGGCTGCACCTCATGTTGTTAGGGCTTCTGGACTCCACCCCAGTCTGGGTGCCGATTCCGCCGCATCCCATCTCGGGGCCGGGGCTACAGCGTGGCTCCTTCTGCGGTACACGCAGGCCTGATCCCCAAACCAGTCGGGGGTCAGCTTCTCAAACTCCTCGGGGAGAAGTGGAGGGCACGGGGTGATTTGAGGTCAGGACTCCCCTACCGCGTGAGCCACTGAAATCAGAGTGAAATGCCAGGAGGGGAGGGGCTTTGGAGACGGGCGGGTGTGTGAATGGTGTGCAGGAGAATCAGCCTCCCAGCGACAGAGGAACAGGGAGATTTACACCAATCGGAATTCAAGTCACACAAACCGTTTGTAACTTTTCCTGTTTGTAACCTTTTGTCATTAAAAAAGTCGGATAAATTGTTAATTATGCCTAACTATCCCTACCCTTGAAAAAAATCTGGTAAAAGCATGATTTACAGTTTTATAAGTTAAGCACTTTAATTGTATTCCATAGATGTTAACTCTGGAAAAAAAAAAACTATTTTGCACCAAACCTGGGAGCATTTTCCTTCTAAAAGTGCACTTAGTCATTATATCATTGGTGCTGTTTGTTGTTGACATTATCAATTCATTTCCAAACCCTCCGCGACTCAGCAGAACTTCCTGCGGCTCATTCACCCCGTCCTGGGGTCTGAGAGCCGGTGAGCACGGAGCCTGGGCCCAGGGGTTGGGTTGCCTCTGGGCAGGTTTTCCATGTGAAGTCCCGCCTGGGTGTTGGTCCAAACCAAATACACTATTGAGTAAGTAATGAGAATACTTTCTCCCAGCATGTGGTTTAATCTTTAATGAGGACTTTCTCTTTTCTCCTTTGTTTTGTTAGTCCACATTCCTATAAATGTGGCAGGAAAAAGAAAACCCCAGTTTCCAGCTCTCACCTTTGAGGCCCCTGCCAAAGACGAAAGGGAGAAGCCCCTCGGGCCGACCCCCAAGGACCCCGAGTGCCTTGCAGAGACGCATGTGTCTACTCCAGCTGCGTGACACGGTGCAGCTCCAGCTGTTTTTTAACACTTCACAAAGACATTCACGCTATCCAGCATATTTTTCATATGATGTTGGAGAAGAAGCTTTTTTCTGACCTTGGAACAGTGCCTCTGACCCACCAGTTACAGAGAGACAAAAAACCCCCTCCCAATTCCCCCGACAGCTCCATCAGGAACACAGGAAAAGTGTGCGGAACTGGAGTCCCCAAAGCTGACCAAAGGAGTGAGTGGTCAGAAGGCTCCCGCGGCGATAAAGACACGGCAATTCACCAGGGAAGACACTGGGACAGACGGGACTGAGCCTTCGCTTTCCCTTCTCGCCTGGAGCCTCCAGGAGCCCGAGTAGCATCCAGGCTGCAGATGCGTTCAGGCCTCGTTCCACAAATAAGCACAAATCAGCTGTCCCACCCGAGGAACTGATTGCTATGAAACCAGGTTGGGTCCGAGATGCCGGGGGGTGGTTTTGGTCCTCGTGGGTGGACCCCGGGAGCCATGTGTTCTTTACTGAACAAAACCCATCAGTTGTGAATGATTTCACGGGTTGTAGGATTTTAACCATAAAGGGCTATTTATCTTACATGTGTGAGTTCAGTTCCCTGACGGTGCCCACGGTCAAGAGTGAAAAACACGGACAGTTCTCCCTCCTCCTTGACACTTTTCACTTGTTTCAGGAAGTAGCTTACATTTTAATTTAAAAGAAAGGCCAATTATATCCATGCTTAGAAGAATTAGCAGAAACTTTGTAAGTGCCTGTATAGATGCTAATAAGGGATTTGATATTTCTTTTTTTGTTACTGAGACTTTTGAAATGTGGAGCTTAAATACACACACACGCTGTCTTTTTCTGAGGTTCTGCTTCATATGTCTTGCTTGGTATGCTTTCAGATTCAGTACCCACCTTATGCAGAATTTTTTTAACGACTTACTCTGTGTAGACCGGCCTCCTGGGCACCCGAGGGAAGTCTTGCCAATGGCGGGAAAATCCCCCTATTGTGTGCTGACTGCAAACTAAGCCCTCTCGTGCCCAAAGCACGTCGGAAGGAGCATGTGAGCTCTGTCTCCTGCCGGAGCAGACGCGGCTCTGTGGGGGACGTCGCTGCCCTCGCCCTCCACTGTCGGCTTTCTTTGTGTTTCTCTTTGCTGCAGGACGACTGTCACCTTTGCACTGTGTTTTGCGGTTCTGAGAACAATAAAAAGTTTAAATTGTCAAGAAACATCAGCGTTTGCCCCTTCTCTTCCTTTTGACCACGTGGCACTATAAAACACGTGGGTCAGTGTGCGCCTTGCACATACATCTGTTGTTCCTCTGCAGGCCCCCGGCACCTTCCCTAGACTCACACGTGACTCAGATGACCTTCAGACCCTCAGCTGGTCTCGTGTGTGCCCTTCCATCGCCCGGCTTGCTTCACGATATACAACTCCCTGTCCTCGGTCCCCAGGGCTGGGCTCGAGTCAGACCGTCAGGGACAGGTTTCACTGCCAAGAACAGAATTTGTTCTCATGACTCCCCGTACATGTTGCAGGTTTGAAAACATTCATCTCAGTGTCAGAAATAAAGACCCCAAAGATATGTGTCAAGCTGTCTTTCACCGACGAGGTAATAAACACGTGGGTGACCTGTGAGGACTTTCGTGTGGCCGAGCAGGCTTCTCGCCTTATATGCAGCTATTCCTTATGAGAAGGAGCAAGATCACGTGTCCGAAACTGCTACACTAGTTAAGATAGGTTGGATAAACAAAGAACATGAAAACAATGAAAATCACAAAATCAAATCAAAGTAAATACCGAGTTTATTTTCAACATATGTCATCTCTACGTCTGTTGCCTCATTGTCGCAGAGCCCAGCAGTCCGTGGACAGGATACATTGATCCACAATACTAACACATGTTGAGGTTTGGCAGCCGATGGGAGCTAAGTGCAGTGACTCGGTTTGACTACTGTCAATTAGTTTTCTGAGCATGCTAAATTCCCTACCCACGTTCCAGCCTCTGATCCACCGATGGTCCCCTCTGTCTCCCATCCAGTTAATTGGTTCTCATTACTCCTTCAATCCATCTGACAAACCTGGAGACACGAACGTAGACCCCAGGCCTATTGGGGCGTGCACAGCCAAGGCCCCAAGAAGTGACTCCTTGTAAAATGTATCTGTCCTTCTCGAAGCAGACCAGAGGCCCCCCGCTGTCACCCTGTAAGAGGGAGGGAAAGGCCATGTGAGGATTAAACCGCCAACCTTTCACTATGGGGTCTTCCATTTCCCAAGGGGAAGTTTTTTCAGTGTTTGAGCACCCCTTTCCCATCAGAAAGGCATTTATTCACCTACTATTTGAACATCTGCTGTGCTTAGCGAAGTATATTCACCAAAACCACACCAACTGATGTTTGCTGGGGAAAAAATTCCCTGTGAACCCTGAACTGTTCCCTTCCTGCCTTGGGGTTTCTCTTGGGCAGAGTCACCCTGAGAATCGCTGTTTAGGAGAAGCAGCTGGTCTTCCCCTGTTTCTTCTCCTGCTTTCCTACGGGAAGGCCACCCCTAGTCCCGTCCACCAGGACTCCCAGAAGACGCGTGGGCGGAGACAGAGGTGGGACCTAACCACTCCCTCACACCCCACCTGGAGCTTAAGGTGCACACAGTCATCTCAGAAGATCTGAGTCAGCATTTGGGGACACACCTGCAGGGCTGCTGGGCACCATTCAGAATGCTACCTGTGGTTGGCAGACCCTTCTCGAATCTGCTGCTTTGGAGCTGGAAGGTGTAAGGGCCCAGACAAGCCAGCACGGAATGGCCGATCTCTGTTCTTTTCTCACCTGGCAGCTGTCGACGCCCCCAGTTAGGAGCCCTGCACAGAGCTCGGTGGAGCTGACCCTCCCGTCCAGGTACTCCCGGCGATTGCACACTTTGTTCTCGATCACTGGCAGCTGGGCTTCCTTGAGGAGGCCAGTGCCAGAGGTGCCTGTGTTTACAGAGATGAAGGACATGGTTACTGGATCCAAAACTCATGCGCAGGAAAAGTTCCAGAACAACACAGCTGTGATGCTAGATCTCTTGTTTGCCCCTGAGACTGGATAAGAGTTAGTTCCTAATAACACCCAAACTCCTTTTTTCTGTTGGACCCTTGAGAGTGTAGACATTATATAAGATTTCATGTTTTCAAGTCCTGGATTTAATAATCAGGTTTTCTGTGTGGCGTTTGGGGGTTTGTTTGCATTTTCATTTTTCTTTTCTTTTCTCTTTTTTTCACTATAAAGTGCTTTTTTTTTGTAAAGACAGATTGAGAAATATAACTGCTACTATTTTATATGTTCTCTTTCAGGCTTTTAAAAAATATATTTTATTGATTATGCTATTACAGTTGTCCCATATTTTTCTCCCCTTTATTCCCCTCTGTCCTGTACCACCCCCCATCATTCTCCCACCTTAGTTCATGTCCATGGGTCATACATATAAGTTCTTTGGCTTCTCCATTTCCTATACTATTCTTAACCTCCCCCCCTATTTTCTACCTACCATTTATGCCTCTTATTCTCTGTACCTTTTCCCCTATTCTTCCTCCTCCCCCTCCCCACTGATAACCCTCCATGTGATCTCCATTTCTGTGAATCTGTTCCTGTTCTAGTTGTTTGCTTAGTTCGATTTTGTTCTTGGTCTTTTTAGGTTAAGTTGTTGATAGTTGTGAGTTTGTTGTCATTTTACCATTCATATTTTTTGATCTTCTTTTTCTTAGATAAGTCCCTTTAACATTTCATATAATAAGGGCTTGGTGATGATGAACTCCTTTAACTTGACCTTATCTGGGAAGCACTGTATCTGCCCTTCCATTCTAAATGAGAGCTTTGCTGGAGAGAGTAATCTTGGATATAGGTCCTTGCCTTTCATGACTTGGAATACTTCTTTCCAGCCCCTTCTTGCCTGTAAGGTCTCTTTTGAGAAATCAGCTGATGGTCTCATGGGAACTCCTTTGTAGGTAACTGTGTCCTTTTCTCTTGCTGCTTCTAAGATTCTCTCCTTATCTTTCATCTTGGGTGATGTAATTATGATGTGCCTTGGTGTGTGCTTCCTTGGTCCAACTTCTTTGGGACTCTCTGAGCTTCCTGGACTTTCTAGAAGTCTATTTCCTTTGACAGATTGGGGAAGTTCTCCTTTATTTTTTTTTTCAAATAAGTTTTTAATTTCTTGTTCTTCCTCTTCTACCGGCACTCCTATGATTTGGATGTCGGAATGTTTAAAGTTGTTCTGGAGGTTCCTAAGCCTCTTCTCATTTTTTAAAAATTCTTGTTTCTTCATTCTGTTCTGGTTGACTGTTTATTTCTTCCTTCTGGTCCAAACCATTGATTTGAGTCCCCGTTTCCTTCCCTTCACTGTTGGTTCCCTGTACATTTTCCTTTATTTCCCTTTTCATAGCCTTCATTTTTCCCTCTATTTTGTGACCATACTCAACCATTTCCGTGAGCATCCTGATGACCAGTGTTTTGAACTGTGCCTCTGATAGGCTGGCTATCTCTTTGTCACTTAGTTGTAATTTTTCTGGAGCTTTGATCTGTTCTTTCATTTGGGCCTTTTTTTTTTTTTTTTTTGGTCTCCATGTGTCTGTTACATAGTAAGGGGCAGAGCCTTAGGTATTTGCCAGGGCGGGATGACCCACATCACTGCGTTGTGGTACTGTATGTGGGGGAGGGGTCCAAGAAGGAACAGTGCCTCTTGCTCACCTTTCCACCGGCTTTCAAGTCACTTCTCTGCTACCTACAAGCAAACTGGGCCCTTCTGGTGCTGATTCCCAGGTGGGTGAGTATGTGTACACTGTAGGACCCTGTGGGTCTCTCCAACAAACTCTCCTGTGAGGCTGGGAGTTTCTCCCACTGCCACAACCCCCACAAGTTTTTACAGTCAGAGGTTTAGAGGCTTTGTTTCCCCACTGGAACCCTGGATTGTACAGTTTGTCTCACTCCCCCGTTGTTCCCCCCAGTTTATCTGCACAGAGATGTGGGACCACCTGGTCCACCAGCCACCCGCCCCAGTCTTCCAGCCGCTGCCTTGCCATGAGTCCTCTCTGCCCAGCTGCCGGTCTCCGCCCCTCCTACTGGTCCAGATGAATGTTTCTTCTTTAACTCCTTGGTTGTTGGACTTCCATACAGTTCGATCTTCTGGCAGTTCTGGTTATTTTTTTGTTTTTAAATTTGTTGTCCTTCTTTTGGTTGTGCGAGGAGGCACAGTATGTCTGCCTACACCTCCATCTTGGCCAGAAGTCCTCTTTCAGGCTTTTGATATGATTCTTTGACTACTTCTACCATATTGAACAATTTTATACCCTGATTTTTTTCACTCAACATTATATAATAAGGATTTTGTTATAATGTTGCAATCTTCATCATTATTATTTTAATGGGAAATGACTGCTTAGTGGGTATGAAGTTTCCCTTTGGGGTGAGGAAAATTTTCTGGAAATTGTGGTGTCGATTGCACAACACTGTAAATGTGCTAAATGCCAGTGAATTGTGTTCTTCGGAATCATTAAAATGGTAAATTTTGCTACATGTATTTTACCACAACACTTAAAAAAGAACAGCCGTCATTTACTGAGAATTAACTTTTTCAGGCACAAGCTCATCACATGATGTGGCTGATCGAACCCTTCTCCAGTGTCTTCTGAAACTGGCACCTTTGTTATTCCTGCTGCCAGGTGAGGCAACTGGGGCTCAGAGAGTGTGCAGCTTGTCAGAGTCTCCTGGCAAGCGAGTAGTGAAGCTGGGCTTGGGAGCTGGTTTTGCGACATTGTTGCCCAAATTCTTCACTGCCACAGTTGTTGGCTCCTACAGCTCTTTCAAATGTTCTACATGTTCGTTTATACACTTTATTCATATTCCTTAGTGTTTTCTTAAGTCCAAATTCCCAGAAATTATACAGACATATTTATGGCTCCCCCAAAAGATTGCCAATTTATTTTCTAAAAGGGCATGGCAAGGTCGAGTGTCACCAGAAAAAAAGTCACTTCACCACACCCTAATGGGTACTTAATGTTTTAAAAATATTTTCTAATATAATAGGTGGAAATTGTCCTAATTCATCTTTTAACTTACATTTCTTGTTTTATTGATTGCATTTCTTTTTTTGGTGAAAAACTGTCTTTTTTTTTTTAACTTGGGCAAATGGAGATAGAGCAAAACTGCCAGAGAAAATGCAGTTTTTCCGAATGGACACACCCAGGTACACCCACAAAATCGCAGTTTTCCAGCTTAGCAAGCCCAGTTTCACCAGAGGTTTGCAAAAATCTTTGCTTTGCGAGCATGGAACAGCAAGGGACGAGATGCCACCTCTTCTCCAAACACCTCGAATAACTTGGTTCACTCGTCTGTCTGTCTCTAGATCTGCAAGCCTGGCCTGCGGTTGCCAGGAGCAGGGAGTGGGGCTGCCACGGGGAAGGAAGGATTGTCCCAGCCCGGCCGGCAGAAGTGCTGGCCGTGCACCCCTTGGACGGAGTAGATGTGCAGCGGCAGGAACAGCTTTCTCAGACATCAGTTCCCCCAGGTGTCCCCCTCCTGCATCTGCTTCTTGAGCGGGACAGACCCTCAGCTGCTGCTGGAAACTGATGTGCTCTGTGCGGACACGCTGCCATCCTGTGGCCACAGTGGAAATGGCATTTCTGGGGGCCGGAAGTTACCGGGACCAGAAGCCCTGAGAGGGCCTGTGCAGGGAGGGGAGCAGGACCCCCGGAAGCGCCTGTGATTGCTGATAACGTGCTGCCAGAATGGGCCCCTCCGCCCCACACTCCTTGCTTTGGGACACGGAAGTCCAGACAGCCTGCAGACAGAAGGGAGAGCAGGAGAGGGCTAGCCCCACACCGGGAACTGAGAGAACATGGGCTGGTCCGAGGTCACTGTTGACTTGGAGAAAAATTCTAGACACCCTGACTCAGGCTTCATGGTGCCTCCTGGTCCAACAACTCTGCTGAGGACCGTTTTCTCAGTAGACGTGTGAGCTCGGCCAGGAGAGACGGGCAGCCTGGTGATGGGGGGGACTTAGAAGGGTGATGGTGGAGATGCTGATGTTGATGGTGGTCCAGGTGGTGACAGTGGTGGTGATGATGGTGGTCCAGGTGGTGACGATGGTGGTTGTACAAGCACAGCAGCTCCTGACTTACCATCTCCCAAGCACCGAGCACTTCTTATGCATTATCTTAATACTCACACCAACTTTGTAAGGTGGTACAGGTGAGGAAACTGGGGCTTAGAGAGACTAAACCACTTCCCGCTGTCACGTGGAAGCTGATGGAACCGGAACTCACATCCAGACCCTCAGGATTTCAGGTCCCTGCTTTAATCAGCCAGCAGGCTTGGCAGCTGACTCAGAAGTTCCTCTTTGGACGTAATCCAATCTGCGTTGGGTGCTCTGCCACTTGCAAGAGAGAGTCATGTGGGAACAATGGCACCCCTGTCGTTGACAGGACTTGGCTGTGCTGGGTGCCTTCTCCGCACTGCCTCGTTGTTCCCCCAATTCCCTGTGGCCCATTTTCCACTGAGGAACACGTTCAGAAGGACCTTGTGACTTCTCTACGTACCAGCAGCTGACAAGTGGGAGCCAGGGCCTTAACTCAGGTCTGTCTGCCCACTGGACCATCCACAACCGCCCTGCACTACCCTTCATTTGCAAAATAGGAACAAACACATGAAACTCACAGGCATTAGTGGCATTTAAATTTTTAAAAATGCAAAGAGTGGACCAACATGGCACATCCACAGGGACGCTTCATTGGCTACGTTGCCCTTTTCGCCTCCTCTGTGTTTACAGGCTCCGAAAGGCACAGGGGACCATGGGGCCCCCAGGAGGCGAGGTTTTTGAGACAGCAGGGAAAGTGCAGAGAGAAGGACGACAAGTTTGAAAGGATCTAGACCAGTAGTTTTCAACCTCTTTTAAAGCCACAAAACCTTTCTTCAAAGGAGAGCTGATGCGAAAGGCTGACATGGGAACACAATTTGGGAGCCTGTGTCTTTCGGACGGGGGCTGCGATGCCAAGTGGAGCAGATGTGGGGGATGTGCCCACTGTGCCCGGAGAGTGGCAGAGCTGGGCTATTTTCTGGGACTCTGGACTCACCAGCACCTCTGAGAAGGTGAAGGGGAGACCTAAGACATCCTCAGTGTCCCAGGCCCGAGCCTGATGGATGTCGTTGGTATCAGGGCCCACTGCAGGGAGAAGACAGGGTCCCCCTGATGTAGGACAGGTATGGGACCCTGCACAGAGGTTTCCTTTCTCACCCTTACCCCATCAAACACCTACGAGAATTGGGACCTTTCTTTCTTTCCCAGCTGTCAGTCTGTCCCATCCCCGACAGTCTCCATACACACGTCAGACCTATGGGGTACTGGGGGATTCAGGTTTAACTCTGATTTTGGTAGCTGTTTCACACCCTGCATGGGAATTCAGTATGGCTAACTTTGAAAAATAACCTAACAGCCTTCATTTATAAGCTTGTGTCAAAACCCTATTCACCTGGGAACGCCACATCCACGTTGAATTGCTGGGCTAAGAAAGACACTCGAAGAAACACCTGCCCTCCCCTGGCCCATGTCCCATGATGACTGACAAAGTCAGGAGGAGGGGGGACAGATGCTCACTTTCTCGTGCAGGCAAAGGGAGTTCATCTCACCTTTGGTGTCTCCCCAGCCGGTGATGTAACACAGCGTCCGGTCGGCGACCACATAATTTGGGGACGGCAGACAAGCTGGGATCACATTATCATTGATGATGGCAGGGCTGAAAGGAAAACAGCGAATGTGACATGTGACTGCTCTGCTGGGAGACTCCTGCCAGGCATTTGTGGGTCTCCCACAACATGCCACAGCCCCTGACGCCCCAGAATCCTCTGAGGAGGCATTTCCTGGAGGCGCTGGCACAGAGCATGAGGGCAAACAACTGTTTGCCCTCACAGCTGCCTGTATAAATGACTGGATGGTGTGTTAAGAAGGCTTCTGTGTGGACAACAAACCCGAGGTGGGAGGAGGGGTGACGAAGACTCATTTCTGTGTCTGCTCTGGGCATGGCCACCATGCTGCACCAAGTGCGCGCTTTTGCATCAACTCAGCGGGGCCCCGGTCCGCAGACGGACCGTCCAGCTGAAATGCTGTCACCGAGCATTAACAGTAGTAAATACTTCGTGTGCCCATGGGCAAGTCTCCTGTCCTGGGGCTCCTTGGTTTCCTCAACTATGAATGTGATGGTAAGAATCCAGTAAGACGCTAGATACCAAATGAAAGAGGATTGGAAACATTTGCATAAGCAAAATGGCATTGTGTTCAAAGGGCCTTCCCCTGTCGCAGCATTCCAGGGCTTCTTAAACACTAGATCTCATTTTCAGATCTGATTGTAGGTTAGCAAGTTAAGAGGAAAACAGATGGGAGATGAGAGATGCCCTAATCTGACCAAGAATCTCGTCACTGCCGCCAACTTTGAAGCAGACACCCCTCTCTGAGTCTCCGAATAGACCCCACCTCTCACTTGGGGTCACCCACATGTCTCTCTGTAGGTTTCTCTGATGGCATGCCCAGGCCTTACACTCTTAGGGTGTGGGGGCATGGGGTGGGTACTGTAAAGCTCAAATGAATCAGTCTAGCAGAGACACTTCCAGAACCCCAAATTTACTAAATCACATGCTCAGGTGATCAGGCCCCCCGATGGCCCTCGAAGGACTGTGTGAAAGCAGGAAGTCGGCTTCTCTCTTAGGCTAAGCCAGGAAGGCCCTTTCCCTCCTTCCTGGAGAGTCTACCCCTCCCCGGAAGTCCATTCTTGGTTGACTGACCCAGAGAACCGAAGAAGAATTTCTGACCAGCCCCAGCAGTGTGGCATTCAGATGCCTGCCTGCCGGCCTCGTGCTGGCCTCATGCCAGCCTAGCCCCTCGTGGACACTGCCTGAGTGGTCCCACAGTCACCTGGGACCCATCAGACTCGGCCCCCATGGGCAGAGTGCCTTGATGACTGTCCCAAACGTGTCTGTTCTCAAAAGAGCTGTCTGTTTACTTAGCTGTCTCCACCGGGACCTGTTTGCAAATACTGCTCCCTTGAAGCGACCTCCATGAATGTATCATTTGGTCAGGCTTAGTAGGAAAACCCCATTTCAACAGGAAAAATGAAACCAAAGATAAGGAGTGTTTGCATTTGTGGACTGCGTGTGTGAGGCAATGTTCTGGTTTCTTGAAGTGCTTTGAAATGCACAGTCCCCTTTGGGTTCCCAGATGTGTTATTGTGTTGGGAGGAGAAATGTTCCCCCGGAGTAACGGGATAGGACAGTTCTCTGTCTGTGGACGTTCATCCGCTGACAGTGCACCCCAAGTGAGAGCGCTTTAAGGGTAACCGTGTCCCTCACATTTCAACTCACTCTTTTTCCACACGAGGAGGCTGAGCCCTGGTGCCTCTTTGTCAAGACCACAGCAAGTGTGAAGCCCAGTGTTCTTCCCCAAAGGCCTTGTGCCTTTCCTGTCCTAGGCAGTGGCTCCCCTATACCTCTGTCACAGCCCATGACACCCAGACAGAGACAAGGGCACTCACTCCTCCTGGGGTGCCACGCTGAGGGGCCAGGTACCTGATCAGCTTCAGCAAGGCGATATCTGCCCCGCTGGGCTCCGAGAACATCTTCACCGCTTCTATCTCCTGCACATCTGCTCCGCGAATATTCTCTTCGTGTGCACCCAGAACAACCTTGTAAGACGAAGCCTGTGAGTACCTGGGAAAGACAGTGATATCAGCAGCAAGATAGGGCCTGGCCCCTTGCTCAGGTGCCCTTTTGAGCCATGGACATTCAGCCCTCCCAGACGGTTGGTTTCCTCTAGTGGCGAGAAGGACAGGCCACCCTTTTCCTGACCTAAGGAATGTTCCTGGGGGTGCCTTTGGTCCATGAAACCAACACTGAAGTCAGTGAGACCCCTTGTCAGGGGAGACTCGGGGGACCCTATGCCTATGGCCACGTGCCACTCTCTGCTGCTTCCAAACCACCTGAGCTGGCTCTTTCCTCTTTGCTTCTCTCCAGCAGTGCCCCTGCCCCCTCCCATTCAGTGGCCCTGGTCTCAGGCTTCTCGCACCCACTCTCTGGTCCATAGCAACACTGCCACAGAAGGAAGGAAAGGAGGGGACAGGAGAGGACAGAGGTGGGAAGTCCATGAGACAAGTCCTTATGTCAGCTGTGCCCGAACATACCTCTCCAGGCAGTGGGCGGCAGTGAGCACCCACTGCGGGGAGATCAAAGTGCCTCCGCAGAAGTGCAGTTTGAACCTAGGAGGGAAACACACCCAGGCGTCAGTTCCAGTCTGCTGGTTCCGTCTACAGAAAGCCCGATGAGTGCCCCCTCGATTCTGGCCGTGCTAATGCTCCCAGAGGAAAGGCTGCAGCCCATCCCCAGGACGGTGGCAGCTGTGAGTTGTGCTTCGGTTGGGGGTGTCCCAGAAGGTCCCATCCACAGCACTCTTGAAGGTAGGTGGCTGGGGGAGGCTCGGGGACAGCCTGTCCAGGAGAGCGAGCCCACGTGGCTCCAGCATGAAGCCCACACCCACAGCTTTGACTGGTTAGCCCTGGACTTGAACAGAAGGGACTAGGGAGAAACCATCCGCCCATCTGAGGTCTCTTTCATTTCTCTTTTGACAAGATCTATGCATGACCTGGCGAGTCATTCTTCAGGCAGCTAGATGTGATCCTGAATAGCAGTGGGTCACGGGAGTCTGCTGATTTTACCTGAGAAAATGCCCTTTTGGAGGACAGGGCTCCCAGGTCATTTACTTTATAGGACTGTGTAGGCACATGGTAGCTCATGAAAATGGCATGAGACGCTCTGGACCAGATCATAATGACTTGTGGGCAAGTCGATCTCATTAATCAGGAATAGGCCCCAGTGCAGTTTGGGAAAGAAGGAATTTGAAATAGGTGAAAGGTGAAGATCACATAGGAGTTGCTAAGTGATAAGGCAAAGAAAAGAAAAGCCAGCTCAACAACAGAACGAGACAGACTGGACTCAAAAGGTTTTTCAGTGGCATCTCGCAGGCGTGGGGCCAGAGGGCTCACAGGTGGGGACCAGCACCCGAGCGTAGGAGAGCTGGTGGAGAAGGGAGATGAGGAAGCAGTGCATGCCAGCAGCTCTCTGAGTCACGTGTGTGCTTTCCGTGAGACACCAGGAAACCTGAGCTCACTGAAGGCAGATGCCACTGGAACGATAACCCGAACTGCCCAGGGTTCAGTAGGGTCAGAACTGATGGCTCCAAACGTTTGGTGACCTTGAACACCCTGTCTGAAGGGATATGCCTTTGAGACTAGGTGAGCACCCTCTGACTTGTAGTTGGTCAAACCTGTATCTGTGATAGACTACAGGTAATTAGGTCTTTGTTCCCCACCCGCTGTCCCGTTTTGGAAGGCATGTCCTTCTCTTTACCAGGAGACAGTGGGTGGCTCCGTGAGCCCTCCCGCATCCGCAGCCCTTCTCCAGCAATACTGGGACTCACCGGTTGTGGCACCTACACCTGTTGGTGTCAGCTGCCCAGACCAAGAAAAAGATTCCTGTTCTATTTTCAAAGTAGAGAACCTTGAAAAATTACATTTTTTATTTTCCTAGTTTCCCTTCCTCCCAAGGACAAGGCAGAGGCGGGTTTTGCAGGGCTCACACAGAGGGATGCAATAGGCCGTTTCTAGACATGTGGTTACCTTGTTCGAAGACTGATTTGCCAGGGCCAGGAATGCGGGTTGGCCACACAGCCACCTACGACCCTTCCGGGACATTTCTTCGGCTCCACCTTGGGCTTTCCACAATCATACGGAGCGGACGCTGTGGCAGAGGAAAAAGAGTCGCATTTGAAAAAGTGAAAGGTAACCATTCTGTCGTCAATTCAACATAAATGAATGGCTCATGGCCAGAGCCCTGACTAATAGTGAGAACATCAGCATGGTCTGGGGCAGAGGCGTGGATGCATGGGACACACTGACAGCTGTCAGAGGGATGGGGGCTGGGGCACTGGGTGCAACAAGGTGAGGGGTTAGCCAGAAAACATGTATGCATGACCCACAGACACAGACAACAGTATGGGGATGGCCAGAAGGAAAAGGGGGTGGGGGGAGGTGGAGGTGGGCAACAGGGGGGGGGGGTGGGAAATGGGGATGGAAAGAGACTCCTTGGGGCGAAAGGCACAGGGTGCAGTGTGCCCACGATGCTCTATTGAGTTATACCCCTGAAACCTGTATGCTGGTGCGAATCAACGTCACCCCAATAAATTCAATTAAAAAAAGAAAGAAAAGAGGAAAAGTAAAGAAACCTCTTAAACAATTTCAAAAGTCAAAGATAAAGAATATAAGCCTGCTCTGGAATATCTTTTACAAGTTTCAAAAGTAGTAGTAGTAGACAACACAGAACTTCCTCCTTTCAAGAAAATAGAAGTACTTTGGAAAAACCATTCTTGGGCAGAAGTGACTGAGTAAATCAGTGCAGTCAGGCTTGAGAATGGGAGCATCTCTGAGGGCACCCGACCGACACAAACTGTCACTCTGACCCCTATCGATGGCAGTGTGTCGTCATTACCGCTGCCGCCACCACCACCCAACCACAGGAAGCTTACTGAAAGTCACAGCTGTCGCCCCCACTGAAAGGGGATATGGGTGTTTTGAAATGGGAATCTCTGTGCCATGTATGTTCATGTGTATGTGTATGTGATTGTATGTAACAAGGGTAATCTATCCTAAATGGAAATATTGCCTTCTCCCAGCTGGCTTCAGGCCCGCTCCTCTGGGGTGCTGCCCGAGACCCCCCCAGTGCCCCGAAGGCCACCTGCACTGGCAGATCACCTGCCCGCCCTCTCCGCTTCCCTCCTGCCCGCTTCCCGCCCCACTGAGCCTGCAGGGCTCCAGGAGAACAAGGTCAGTGCCCGTCTTTGGTCGCACCCACTAACACTTCAGACAGTTTAGGGTTCACAAAGCACATCTCGGTTGTCTGGGGCTCTTTAAGGTCTTCAGAAATGTTAAGTGTCAGTCATCATTCATCACGATGCTGAAGGGGAGTTGTTTTCCGTCTTAACCAGAGATTCTACCCACGCGTGAACCTGGAACCTGATTTTTCCAAATAACTTTCCCTTCGTCATGGCCTGTTCTGAGCATCTATATAAGTCTTCTTGAAAAAAGGAAGCATACAGTACTAGGCAAGCGCGTTCTCTGATACGGGTCCTGACTTGCGCTGGTGCCTCACACCGAGGAGGCTTGTGCAGCGCGGCGAGAGAAGAGTGACTGCCCTCCACGGAGTCCGGCGCTCTGGTCCTGCGTTCTGGGCAAAGTCAGAAGTTTCTCTTCGCTTTTACTGACTGATTTTCTGTACTGAATGTGTTGGTGGAATCGAAAGGAGTTACTAAAATCATTGCACAAGTAAATATTTAAAATAAATGAATATAAGTACAAATTATGTATGAGGTTGGCATCCTTCAATATTTTGAAGTTGATACAACAGAGAAAGTTCCCACAGCCCGTGATCACATTGAGGGACAGAGTGCTGGGCTGATGGAGGACAGCTGTGGGTTCGGGTTGTTGCAGGTGGAGTGACAGGTGCCGCGGGCGTGGCGTTAATTCTTTAAAATAACACTGTGTATGTATATACACAGGTTTTTCAGGTGAGTTGTCGAAAGAAGGTTATGTGTAGCCTAAAAAGTTGATCAATGATACATTTTCACTTGAAAGATGAGTTTTTCTTCTGAGTTAGAAATAACGTAAAGTTTGGAAACTTTAAGGAAAATGATTGTTAGGAAATTTCCCACTTAAACTTTAAGAAATCCAAAATCTCTCAGGGAATGAGTGATAAAATCTTTAAATCTTTTCCTTTTTTCTTTTAAAGAAAAAGGGAAAAAAATGCAAACCAACTAAATAGACAAAATCATACCTCAAAGACATTTCTCATCCTGAAAAACCTAGGTAAAATTAGCAAAACCCACAGAAGCACACACACACAGAAATCCCTTAAGGCGGAGAGCCTCCCTTTTAAGCACTGACCTGCGGTGTGGTGGGGATTGTGGTTCACAATTTAATGCAATTCCGTATATGTATCATATACATGATACATATTTGTATATATATACATGTACATACATATGTATATGGTGCCTACTGCCAGCCTCGCGGTTCACTAAGCACGAGGAAAAGGGAATAGCTCAGATCCTCCACATTGTCTCCAATCTCTGCATTCTAGTGCATGTACAAAGATGTTAAATTGTAACGTTCGCCCGAGGCCCCAAGGGTGCCCAGAGGGGACCTTCTTATGTTGATTTCAAAGGAAATCGCCTCTCCTAGAATTCAAGTATCCTCTGCCAACTCAAGGATGTAAGAGAATCAGGTTCTTAGAAATCGGAGAAAGAAGAAAGACTGGGAGGATGATTTTTCCTGTAAGCTGTGAGGCCCCCCAGCTCCCAATGGTGTGGGCATGTGAGGTTAAACCCAAAGTGGTGGGGAGGATTCCAGTCAGACCCCTGGCCTGACCCCAGGATCGTCTCGCGGGCAGGGGGTCTGCTGGCCTGACTCACTAGGAGGGCGGCCCCTGGGAAGTGCCCTTTCTCGGGCGAGGTGTGTCCCTCCCAGACTCAGCGGTGGAGCCCTTGGCGGGAACGCCAGGCTGACAGACAACTTAAAGACCACTTTGGGAGGAGGCAGCCTGTGCCATGTGGAGGACCTGGGCCCATAAGAGGCTGCGAGGTGAACCAGAAGGAAGGAGCTGAGGGTCGGGGGTGACCAGCTGAAGGGGAGGCACTGGCCCTATCTGAGGACATCAGGTGGAGGCCCACCACGAGAACTTCTGCAGAGCAGAGCAAACACCCATGTGAGAAAGAGTCAGCTACAAACGCACCCTAAATCCAGACAGCATAGAGCAGCAGCCAAGTACCATCCCTCCTCTCATTCCTTGCCCCCCTGCCTCCCCCTGCCTCCCCCTGCCTCCCCCTGCTCCTCTGGGGTGTGGCCCAAAAGCAAACACCGCAGTGGGGTTCCCATGCTCTACCCCTGCCCCCATGCTGCCTGCCTGGACCGTCTCAGGTGCCGGTCTGCAGTGGCTTCGCAGCCAGAACTGCTCCCCTCCAGCTGGAGTCCCCCTGCCTGGCAGACTCCGGCACCTGCATGCCAACCTCAGTAACCAGAACAGATTCCGTGTGCAGAGACGGGCCAAACCAAAGCAGCTTTCAGCATCCTCCAAATTACCCACGGATTGTCTCCGAGCTCAGGTCAACCACCGTTCTCAGGTCCCAGCCTCTAGCTCCTTACAAGAGTCTCCGAGAAAGGAGGAAGGCAGCCAGACCAGCTCTCTCTAAGTCCTGTGGGCATGGGCAGTGAGTGGACAGTCGCCTTTAGAGGACGCTGGGGCTGAGGAAGGATTCGCACCGCTTTCTTGTGAATTTTTAGGATGACAACTCAAGGGTTCCAGCAGACACTATGTGCTTAGCTGTTTCCTGCTGTTTGTGTATTTCCTCTCTTACCTCTCACCTGCTGAAAGGGAGAGCCTGCCATCTGGCTGACTTTATCCTAAGCATCCTAAGCACAACATCGGGGAACTGAGTGGACCCTTCGCCAGGCTGCTTAGACAGCTTCTCAGCTTGCGCTTCTGGAGAATTCTGCGTTTACTTTATTGAGGGCATGGGTGGCTCCCTAACACGTGGGGCCTCGCAGCACACATTCCAGGTGCCCGTGACAGAGAGAGGGACCGGAGGAGTGGGGACAGCCCAGCTGAGGCTGGCTCGAAAGCCCTTCTCCTGGAGATTCACGTTCAGGAGGTGAGGCTGCATTTATGTGAGAAGTCAGTTCCTTTCAAAGAAGAAGACAACCTACCGCAGTGAGGAACATCACAGTAGTCGAAAATTTTCCTTGGGTTCATCGTGTAGCACCAGGGACCAAAGACGTCACCATCAGGGTTTCGGCAGTACTGAAAAAAGGGCAGGTGTTTACGGGACAGTGTACACCTGGCAGGAGAGGAAGGTCCCGAGGCTCAGGCATGTCACGGCTGTCCTTAGAGGGTGGAAGGTAAGTGCTACTTTTTGGGGAGGAGAAGGGGTGCACTTTAGGATGCTTCTGACTCATTCCATGCCACTGCCCACATCTCCATGTTCAGAAGGAGCTCCAGCCATGAGGGGACTTAACATAGAGACTATACATGGGGACTCAAGTCAGCGGAGACCTTAGACGTCCGCAATAGAGGACCATGGGATGGAATCGACTCATCGTGTGCCTGATTCATTTCAGCAGCCTTCCGCCCAATGGAGCTGCTTGCTGGTGGTCCAGGAATGCTTATCCCCAGGGACTGCACTCCTTCCGAGGGCCAAACCATGAAAAGCTGTCTTCTTTGACCTCTTCTACACACCCCCAATGTCACCCAAAAAGTGTGAGAGACGGGGAAATCCCACTGTGTGGATCCCTAATGGCCCAAATTGTTTTCTAGAAAATCTGATTAAAACATCACACGTCACCATGGATCGCCAGAATCTAGAGGATGACCCCTGGAAACTAGAAACAGCACCTAAAAAATAGCACCCGTGCGGGAAGAGAGGCCTGCAGGCCCCACTGAGGAGTGCGCGCGTGGGCCTGCTGGTGCCAAGTGTACTGATGCCTGCTATCCCGTAGGCTTGGCCCCCCGAAACCTCTCGTGTCTTCCCCCCTCCACCCACACCAAAGATCAGCCCAGGCTGCCTGGCTGTAGCACAGAACCCGTTCTGTTCGCAGAGATTGTTCTGCAAAAGGAGAAATGCGGTCCAAATCAGAGCGGCTTACGTTTTTTTCCAGGCCGGCCCGCGGGTTGGTCAGCGGGGTGAAAACGTTGTGTGGGTGGGGCTCCTGCGCACTCCAGGCCTGGCACGGGGTGCCCATAGCCGTGGTTGCCTTCTTGCCCCGATAGTCTTTGCCATTCCCAATTATGCATTCTGCAGGGTGGGGGCAGGGGAGAGAAGAGGGCAGGTCACATGCTCCTGCGCTGACCCCGGGGGGTGGGGGGAGTAAAGGTGGCAGCCTTAGGTTTCCCCAACACCCAGGCTCTGCGGCCACATGATGCCAGCAGTGAATGCTGCCTGGGTGACCAGGTGCCTGGAATGTGCACTGGCTTGGAGATCGCCCCGGCTGTGCGGGGTGTTAGCCTAGGGACACTGGCCAGGCCGAGACGGTCCGCCCTGCAGGAGCGCGGGAGCTGGGCACTAGGGCAGCGTGCCCAAGGCCTTGCGGGAAGCAGAGGCTGCTGGGAATGCTCAGGCGGCTCTGGAACACCTCCTCTCACCAATGGTGTGCATAAGGAGTGCACATAGCAAGGGTTTCTAGAAACTCTTCTTTGGCTGGAGTTGTGCTTGGAGTCCCCACCCTCTGGGGTTAAAAAGGTTCCAGAGATGACTTGGGACACCTTCCCCAAGCTTGTCCCTC
Organism: Desmodus rotundus; assembly: GCF_022682495.2. Taxonomy (NCBI): domain Eukaryota; kingdom Metazoa; phylum Chordata; class Mammalia; order Chiroptera; family Phyllostomidae; genus Desmodus; species Desmodus rotundus. The sequence continues at coordinate 98,480,845 of NC_071397.1, forward strand.
ATTGCAAACCATAGGACCCTCAGAGAACTTGATGCGTGTCACACATGGGGGAAGGGGCACAGTGTGCTGAGGGCTACTTGGAAAATCCGGAAAGCAGAAGCTGGGCAGGTAGCTTCTCTGTGGAGCAGGGGGCTGTGCTGGGCCGCCTACACCCCTACATCGGCCAGACCGGGGTGTGTGCGGCCGTGTGCACTAAATGGGGGGCAAGCACATGCGAGAACCACTCGAGGCCCCTCAAGTCTTATCCAGGAGTTGTGCCCAGGTGGGGCACAGAGGGAGGAGAGGTAGCCTCAGCCTGGCCCAGGGGCAGGTGAGGGCCTCACCCTTGCGGAAGTGAGGGGAGGGCTCTCGATTTCCAATCATGGCCGTCTGGGGGATGGTGAAGGATCAGAAGTATCAGACGAGCCACGTGACCCCTGGGTTTTCCTGTGGGGCAGGGGGAGAGCAAGCCCCCTCTCTGCATTTTCTCACTCTGCAAAGGGACAGAGCGGTTGCCTGCTGCCTGGCAGCCACAAGGCCAGGTGCTCAGCAGGTACAGCAACAGCTCAAGGGCCAAGGAAGCTCCCACCCAAGATGACAACCTTGTTCTTGTGTTCGGGCCCAACAACCCTGACAGCCTCTTGTCAGGATTCCGAGTGATTGTGGGGGAGTTATCACTTGATTGTCTTACTCAGCACCCTGAATTCAGTCACAGCCAAGTTAATCCTCCCTAAGCCTCCACGGAGGAGCCAGGGACTTGCTGCTCTGGAATGTCCTATTTCAGTTAACACCCCCATTAACAACCTCTCCACCCACCCAGGCTCACCACTTTATCCACTGTCACAACCAAGTAGTTTTCAGGTCCTAAAGGAACACCCCCCAACATTACACCAGCACCAGCAGCTCTGTCCCCCACTCCCTCCCTGAGGGTGGCAGGGAGGCTCCTCCCACAGCTGCTCAACATCCCAGTGGCCACAAAGCCGCTGCACCCGTCAATCAACCTCCCAGGTCTCCCATCAACTAAGCATGCAGGTATCTGGCCACCAACGTCATACCTGGTTCTGAAGGGTTCCCGACACCTTGAACCTGGGCTTCAGACGGAACATTTGGGGCACTCTCTTGTGTTCCTGAGCATTTTTTCAAATTGCAGAACTCCCACCGGACCCTTGGGTCGGTGGTGAAACACCAGGGGCTTTTGTCAGCGTCTGGGTTCCGGCAGTAGTTCATTGTCAGGTCTCTGTGAATTGCACGTGAGAGGGCCTGAATGGCCGGGGTACCCTGAGGGGACCCCCAGCCCCTCTGAATGTGGTTTTGACCAAGTCTTAGCAAGTGGCTTTGAAATATTTCCATTAAAGATACCAAAGGTGCTAATTAGTATTATAACGCCCCAAGCACAGGTCCTCAACATCTGAACAATTTTTAAAAAATCAAAATTAATATATCCTTCATGTAAAAAATAAAATGATATATAAATGTGTAAAGAAAGTATCAGAATGGCCCCTTCCAATGTCAAGATCCAACATGGATCTCGAAAAGTATATTTTAGATTTTTTTCTATGTATATCCAAATATTTCCACATCCCTGTCTGCGTTTCTATGTAAGACTACACAGGGCTGTAAAAGCTGGAACAAAAATGTACTTCCCCAAGGAAGAAGCGACATCCAAGACGAGGACACATTCAGGGTGGCCTTCCTAGTCTGTTGACTTATAATGTGGTTCAAGTGGGATGCATTTGCAATGAAAAAAAACATGAATGTAATATAACTGTAACTGTCATATCTGGCAGATCACGTGGGTTCAGGGTGTGAAGGGCTTCTGGAAAGCCTGCCTGGAAAATCAGCTGCCAGGCCACATGTCCTCTCTGCAGGATGCATTCTGGGGGAACGGGGAGGAACCCCACACTGTTCTCACCGCACCCACCTGTCTCATCTCCCTCGCTGCAGCCACTCAGGGACTGGGAACAGGGATGGAGGGATGAAGAGAGGCCTCTGGGTAGACCAAGGGACCTGAGGGAGCTTGGGGCTCATGGAGAAAAATTTAGGTGAGGAACCTGGGACACTGGGCAACTTGATCCCCTGGGGCCTCCCCAGAACATTGCCCCAGCCTTGCAGAATTCTCAGCCTTGGAATCCCCTCTCCAACTCAGACCCATAGCCTGTGATTGTCTGAGAACATGTGAAGCGTGTTATATGCATGGGAATCTGACACTATGCCTACAGGTACTACAGACAAGTGACGGTTCCATGCTTGGGCCCACAATTTGAGGAAGCCAGTTAGAGGGTGTCTGAGCAACTGGATGTGTTAAAAGGCTGATCCATTTATGGCAAAAAGGCTGGTCTGGTTCAGACCTGGTCTTTTGTCCACCCACCTGCCCATTTCCTATCGGTATCTCTATACTTCCTGACTCTCTTCTGCCTTCCTGCTTTTCCTTGTCATGTCCTGGCAACTCGCATCCCTCCAGACCATAGTGCTCAGGCTGGAATGTGTCTGGACAGGTCAGGTGAAAGGTACCGTGACTCAGTGACAAGCACAAACTTCCCTGCAGGGATCGGAGGTTGGAATGATAAAATTCCAGAGTTGAAAGGCAGCCTTGATCTTCAGCAGGTATTGTGGAAGGGTACTGTCACTAATCTTTCGGTCATTTGCCTTCTGTAGCCTTCCTCTAATGTGACCTTGACCCCTCATGGGCCCTGACCCTTCAGCTTCCCCAGAACTACTCAGGAAAGATGGCCTGCCTCCAGCTTCTCTTCTTTCAGAGTTTTGCTCAAAAACGAGGCACCTGAGACATTTCATCTCACATTCGGGAGCCAAGTGAAGTTTGGTTCTAAGAAGCTAGTGTAAACATTGGCCCTTCTGACAGACTGAGGTGAGCTGCTGCTCCTCCTCTGGTTAAAGGTCAAAGACTTACGCATCTGGGTATCTTTCTGGGGTTTTCGAATGCCAGTGTGGTTTCATAGACGTCCAAGACTGACATTTCTTTCCTGTGACCGTGGTGGATGACGTGCCTCGATAACTCTCCCCGTTGCCATAGTAGCAGTCCTGGACAACGGGAGTTTGTTCAGGTGGCACTGAAATTGGAGCAGAAGAAATCCGTGACTGACCCCCAGAACAGAGACACGTGTGAAGTGGCATGTGACACAACCACACGGGGTCTCCGTCTGTGAAGAGTGAAGGAACACTCTTCCACCATGACGGGCAGGACAGGCATGCAAAGCAAACAATAGGCCCACAACAGTCTAAAACTTCAATGACCTAACTTTTTTGGTAAATGGTTAATTTAAAACTCAGGGGGGAAAATAAGCAGGTCAGAGGGCTTATCATTGGAAATTGCACCCATACGCGACTTTTTCTTTTTCTGAATCTCCACTGGGTGTCCACGCAGTTAGGTGGGAAACCAGGAGACACTTCTCGTGGTACAGGCCTCAGGCGGCGATGGGCTGCCAGTGGGCAGGTGGGCACCCTATCCCCAGACTCTCTGCTTATGCAAAGCCAAAGCCTTGAGCTGCTGAGGGATGGGGCAGGAAAGGCCCATTGCATCTCAGGGGGAGGTTGAGGCAACACTCATTCTCCTGAAGGAGCAACGGCAAATCCTCTTGTACCCAGGTTCCCTCAGCAACCAAAGCAGAAGTCTGCTGCTCTTCTACCCAGATCCACCATAGACACAAGGCAGAGTTTAGCTTCATGGGCAGAAGGGGCAGGAACACTGAGAAACGCTACCCTCAAAGCCCAGGTCCACAGTTTGTCTGTGGGTGGGCGAGGAAGACAGAGAATGTCTAACTCCACCAAAAGCTTAGCGATCGGTGAGAAGAAACAACCGTCCATGACTAGGGTCGGATTAAGAGCATGGAGGGGACACTGCCCTGTGTGGTGCAGGTACTGCTGAAAGCTGAGGATGACTGGGAATACAGAGGAGGATCTTCAGACTCAAGAACAAGGCAACGATAGCCCATAACCAGAGGAACTTGAGGCCTGTGGTTCACTTACGGGGAAAGCAGCCACAGCAAATCCCCAAATCAGCTTACCTATTGCCTCTATCAATTCAGTTACTCATTCAGCATGTGGACAACATTAAAAAGGTTCTCATGTCAAAGTAGAGCGAATATTTACTTTAATCTCTACTGGTCTTCTACATATAATGTTTAGCATTTGATTAAAAAAAATTTTAAGACACCCCAAAAGAGCCAGGGGAACAAAAGCCACTGTTGAGCGATACAGCAGCCAGCAGGGCCAGACACAGAGGGGAATCACAGCCACACAGAGAGGCGGGGACCGTCACGTTGAGATTGTAAAGTAACTGTGACTAACATGCTAAAGAATCTTGTAGCGAAGGCGAGCAATATGCACAGACAGATGAAGAATTTCAGCAGAAATGAAAATTTTTTAAAAAGGCAATGGTAGGAATAAAAACTTTATATCAGAGATGATGTCAGGTATTTCTGCAGTGGGCTAATCAGCAGAGTAGGCACAATGGAGAAAGGAAGCCGGGGACTTGAAAACAGGTTCGTAGACGTTATCCAAACTGACACAAAGCGGGGGAAGCAGAACACGACAGAAGAAGTGTGAGGCCCGATGAAGTGGCCCGACGCTGGGGTAGGCGGAGTCAGAAAGAAGGGAAGAAGAACTCTCTGAACAGTCGTAGCTGAGAATTTTATGAAAGTAATGAAAATCAACAACACATGCATCAAGAAGCTCAGGGATCTTCAAGCAACACAAATACCAAAAACAAATCAACACACCTAGACGTACTACAGTCGAACTGCTGAAACCAAGGGTGAGAGAAAGTCTTCAAGGCAGCAGAGGAAAAAAAATATTAAATATAGGTGAACAGAGAAAAGATTTCCAGTCGGAAACTACTCAAAACAGAAGATAATGGAGTAATATCTTTAACGTGGTGAAAGCAGGAAAACAATTGTCCTCCTGGTGTTCTATACCCAACAAAAATTATTTTTTTAAACTAAAGACAATGTAACATTTTCAGACATATAAGAGCTGAAAGACTTCATCGGCGGCAGACCTGCATTACAAGAAATGTTCAAGGTTAAGTGTTTTACAGAAGGAATGTGGCATCGGGTGGAAACTGGGACCTACAGAAAGAAATGAAGAGCACCAGAAATGGTAAAAGTAAATAAATAAAACTAAACAGAAAAGTTATATTTTATTTATAATCACTTTAAAACATCACTAACTGTTTAAGGCAAAGCTATTATCAATTTATTGTAAGATTTATAATGTAACAGAACATAAAGAGCTTATGTTTAAGCTCTTTGAGAACAAAAGTACAATATTTTGGGAGGAGGGAAATAAGAGTATAATGTTTGAAGGTTCTCACATTATACATCTAGTAAAATAATATTACTTGAAGGTGGGATATCATGAGTTAAAGATGTATACTATAAACATTAGAAAAATACTAAAAACATTAAAAACTTGTTAAACTAAGAGTGGTGATAAAAGACAATCAAAGAATACTTAATGCAAAGACAGAAAAGATGACAAAGAGACCAAAATTCAAAGAGGACAAGGAGAAACAGCTACCTTGATGGCAGATTTAAATCCAACCACATTAACAATTACATTAAATGCTCAAAACATCTCAACGAAAAGGCCGAGAAACATGCTATATGACACCGATGCTGGCGAGAGCAGAGCGGCAATGGCTGTACTCACGGCAGCGTAAGCAGACTGCAAAGCAAGGGGCAGTTCCAGACATAAGGAGAGACACACGGCCAAAGGGGCCGTTTCTTGAAGAAAACACAAAGTCCTAAGTGTGTCTGTCTAGGAGAGAGCTGCAGAATATAGAAAGCAAACAGAAAACCAAAAGGAAACCAGTGAAGGCCCAGCTGAAGTCGGAGACACCACCATTCCTCTCCCAGTACTTGACAGGAGATGGAAGATTCGTGAGGATTCAGAAGAGCCAAACACCACCAAACGACACCAACCAACTTGACCTTTGGCCTTTCCGGAACCCTCTACCTAACCACAGCAGAAGCCACATTCTTTTCCAGAGCCATGAAACATTGACCAAGACGACCGTATCCTGAACTGTAAAACAGGCCTCCACAAATTTAAAGTAATTGAAACCATGGAGCACGTTCTCTGCCCAGAAGAGAAGTGAACTATAAACAAAGCTTGTGTGTATCGCACTAGGGGCTGGGGTAGAAGACAGCAGAGAGCCCTGGGGTTTTCGGGGGGGGCCCCCAGTCCCCTCTCCTACCTGAGCTGTCCAGCTGTTCTGTGGACCCAGGAGAGGAGTCGCAGGAGGGGATGTCACAGTGTTCCCACCTCACCTCACTGTTGGTCGTGTAGCACCACGGGGCCAACTCTCCATCAGGATTACGGCAGTAGTTCTCCTCCAAATTTCTGAAGAAGAAGCGACTGTGAGTTCGACTTTCAAAAAAAAGCTAAATAAATAACGAGGTGCACACACACTTGACCTTAGGGACATTGCACACGCAGCCAGCTACTTCTCCAGAGTGACGTAAACTGAAAAATAGGTGGACACGTGAGCAGAGCAGGAGTCTGTAGGATTCTGTAGAATTTTGGGACAGAAGCTTCTCTGGGATAAATGATAAAAACATATTCCCGGACTGTGTCTAGTCAAGCAAAATAGCTCTGCTCTGTGTTGGGCCTGGAGCTGTATGCTGGAACACAATGGGTGCTTTTTCCATGATGCTCCTGCCTCAGAAGTGTATGCTGCATAGCCCTGGAATTCCAGGGTCCACACACCCAACTGTGCGTTTAGGTGAGTGCTCAGCAAAACTCCATGGGCCCACTCCTTTGCAACACTGGCTGATTGACTCTGGAGGAAGGCCCCCAGAATTTGCATTTCTGGCAACTTCCTGAAGCTGTCCATGCTGCTAGCCAGGAGAACCAGACTTGGAGAACCGGCGTTATGGGGAAATGCGGGCTGAATTTCACTTCTATTGCATAGGACTTGGCCGGTTTTTGTTCCAGAATACTCTACCTGCAGTGACTCAAACGAAAGCAAAGTCCATGGGATTTCACATTTCGCTCAGCCACAAGGGGATGAGCCCAGAGGTGGACTTACTTGCAGGGGAAGTTTTCCGGGGTTCTGTTGTGCTTGTGAGGGGTCTGCTGGTTCCAGTGCTGACAAGTGTGCCCGGAGGCGGTGACAGCCACATTCCCTCGATAGTTTTCGCCTTTTCCCTTCAGACACTGAAGTGTGGGGCCCGAAGGTGGCGGGGGTGTTGCTTGAATAGGGGTGAGAAATCACAGTGAATGTGTTTGAAATGAAGAAGGCACAGGCGGACAGGATGCAGGGTGGACTCAGGGAGCATCAGCCTGGCTTCTTGGTAGAATCTATGTCTGCAAGGTCAACTCAGGAGGAACCGCCCCAGGAACCAGGCCCTCAGGGTACGCGTTTCCATCTTCTCTTTCCCAGTCAGCCAGCTGTTCATGGTAAGGCTCACCATGGCGCCCTTGCCCGAATCCTCACCTGTGCCAGTGACCCACTCCCTCTGTGAGGGAGGAGTACATTATTCACCGAGTAAACAGAACTGAATGACTCCCGGGCTTCCACAAAGCCAACTGAGAGTCCATGGAAAAGACAGCACAAAAGAAAAAAAGAGGAGGCCAAAAAGAAAAAGGAAAAAAGAAACCCAAAAACTGTCTCTGAGGAAGGGCACGTATGTCCAGGAATCACAGAATTCTTGAGGAAAAAAGAAAGATGATAACAAAGGGAACGGATGTTCAGAAAGAAGGAGAGTAGCTGAGGAACTTCAACACCCCGTGGAAGACTGTCAGGCCCAAGAACGGAGGGCCGGCCCTCGGGGCCTGCAGGTCCTTTCTCACTTTTGGTGGCTGTCTTCATCTAAACTCTTCCTCCCTGGCTTCAGATTCTCAGAATGGAAGTCTCAGAAGGAAAATATTATAAAAACATTTCTCTTGGGCCTTCCCTGCTAAGTCAGCCATGTGCCTTCTCACCCTGAACTCCCTCCTCCCATTGCCCACTCCAAGGTGGGCCTTCCGAAAACTGCACACCGGATGCTCTTGCTCACAAAGCAGCCCTCAAGGAGAACTCGGGTCGGTGACGAAACCCGTGCACAGAAAGCAAGGGTCACTTTCCTTTTGAAGGATGTCACAGCTACCCTTCAAGAGCCCACACCCAGCTGTCTTTGCCAGGAAAAAAACCAAAACCAAACCATGGTCAATGGGTGGTCTGACAATGACCTAGAGTAACCGATAGATTGCTTTAAAAGAGCAATCACATGTAGGGTACGTTTTAGGCACAACACTCAGGCACAGGTACATTTTTCTTTAATTCCAAGAGCAGAGCGCCTGAGGATCCCTGAGGGGGCGGGGCTGTACTCACTGCAGCGTGGGATGTCACAGAATTCCCAGCGCTTGTTGGGGTCCATGGTGAAGCACCAGGGGCGGGGCTCCCTATCCGGGTTACGGCAGTAATTCATGTCCAAGTTCTTGTTTGGGAATCTGAATGGGCAAGAAGGATTTTAATAGCACTGGGTATTGACAGACAAGAATCCTTTTAAATGAGCACATTTGGAGCACCTACTGGGTGCTCGGCTGGATGGAGCACCCAGTAGGTGACTGGATGAAGGCTGGCCTCGAAGGGATGCCAATCCCATAAGGAAGATCAGCTCAGTAGTCTAAGGAGTGCTTTCCTGGAGGTTTCCATAAGACATCACAGCCCGGGATTAGTAATCTGATCATTTAGACTGCGTGGAAAACTGATGTACACAAACTCCAGTTATTCAACTGCAAATACTCCCAGTTTTTAAAACTCTAGGGACTTGCTCATTGCCATCTTTGGAGCTTAAAGAAACCATCCTTTGGGTGTAGAAACTGACAGGAACAAGCCATGTTCCTGTGAGCACCTAGCCCAAGAGTGCAGGCCGGTGAGCGCCCCCAAGTGGGGACTCAGGGCCAAGGTGGGGAGTTGTGGGCCACGTCACATGCCCTCTGGGTTGACTCCACGCCCTTCTTTGAGGCTGCACAAGCTCAGGCAAGATGAGCTAAGCAAACAGCGGTGGCTTAAGCAACCTTCTATTTCCTGGAGGTGCATTTTCCCAGTTCAGGGCCTTGAGGCCTTTCCCGTGATTCTGCTTTAATGCAAAAGGAGGAATCTGTGTTTGGAGTTAACTCTTTGGAATGGGAAATACAGAAATTGCATGGCACTGTTTTCCACAGTGAAATCTGGGGCTTAGTCTCATTTCTGGTCAGTTTTTTAAGTGCCGGTATGATCCCATAGCCTCAGAGGATGAGGAGAGAGATCAGAGAGTCACAGAAAGGGAGGGATTTTCCAGAACAATCCATGTGAAGTAGGGTGAGGTTTTCTAGATTGGGGACTCTTATTCCTATAGTAAATCCATGACCCCCTTGGAGAATCTGGTGAAAGTTAGGAATCCTCACCCCAGAAAAATTGCACTGATATAAATATACATAAAAAACATGTGTATTTACAAGACCCCCAAAGCCCATCCGTAGAGCGTTAGGTTAGGAAGCCTCGAATCTCATCAGTATGAAGGAAAGAAAAAGAACTGAGAGAAGAGGAAAGCATCGGGAAAACACACACGTGACATGGATCTGTTTCTCACGTTCCCAGGTGCACACGGCTCAGCCAGGATGCTGGTCATAACAGATTCTGGCTCCGAGGGCCCGAGGCGCCCCATGCCTCACCCACCACCCGAGAGACTGGCACTCTTCCTGGACCACAGTTTGAGAAACGAGAGTGCCTGCTTCTTCTCTTGTGGTCACGTGGGAAGAGGCAAACTCTGAGATTCCAAAACACCAGACATGTTCCCTTCTCAAGGAATGCAAAAATACCGGAATAACATGAAATGCCCCAAAGCCGTAAACGTTGGATTTCTTTCCCAGGGTGACTGACTTACTTGGAAGGAAAGTAGCCGTGAGCATGGGGGGTCTGAGAGTCCCAGGCCTGGCATTCAAGTCCAGACATGGTCTTGGCAGTTTTGCCCTTGTAGTTTTCTCCACTGCAATGCATACACTCATCTGGGCAGGGACAAGAAGGAAGGAAAGGAAGAAACTGAAGTGTGTGAAGCAGAGGGAAAGCTGGAGTCCCACTAGCGACGTCTCAAGTGGCACTTGCCCCTTGTTCTCACGCGCTTCCCGACAATCACTTGGCAATGAAATTGGCAATACTCAATTTTGTAACACAACCTAAAATATCACTCTTTCCTTCAAATGGTAAAATTAGCATATTTGGGTTGAGACCTCCTCAGCTATAATAATCGTGACCAAATCCAGAAGTTCCACAGTGCCGCTTCCTCAGACTGGGATGCCCTGGCCCTTATTGGGTGGGAGGGGTCGGGGCAGGGTGCATGTATTCTCAGAAGTCTGTAAAGGCTCCACTAGGACTTTTAAATAATATTTGGTGTCTTGGTTCCAATAAGGATCTTTAAAAATGTCTATGACATCATCCGATCTCACAGATGGCTGCCCCCTCCCAGGATTCGATGCGGGGCTTTGGCCTGCATGTGTGACCTTGCTGGGGAGCGGGTTCACCTCAGCTGGCGGCAGTTCGCTTTTTGTATGACTGAGAAGTGTGGCTGGCTGTTCTTTTCTTTCCCGCATTATTTAAAAATAGAAGCTTTGATTTGGAGTGATTAAGATAAGCTGGTGCAGCGGGGCAATATAAGATTTCAAGTTGTATGGGGTCCTAAGGAAAAAGAGGGTCAGACTCAGCAACCACAACGATGTGTTTGTGTCAATTAAGGGACAAATGACCTCAGAGCGCAGTATAAAAATAGAGTTCCCAGAGTTGAACGAGACAAGGTGATGGGGACCTGAGTGTCACAGGTGAGCACTCTGCCACATGGCTGCACATACCCACTGACCTCCATCCCCCCTTGCACCAATAAATGGAGCAGGAAAGGTGAAATGAAGAATACTTTTTTTCAATAGGATCTTTCTCATTTTTAGCATTGACTTGTGAGGTGTGCTATTAAATCGGTTGGCTTATTCAGATAACGAACTGCTGCTTTAAAACTGGCTCATTGCTTAGCTTCAGTGCAACAAGAAAGTATCCCACGTTCAATGAATATTGTTCATTTGAATTGTATTGCTTTTGTGGTTTTTATCTCAACTATTTAATCGCAAATCTGTTTTTGTCATTATACTCTATTGAGCTTTAAGCCTAGAAAGTTTGTATCTGGTGTTCACATAGAGTTTTGTATTGGTACATGTTGAAGGAACATTTTGATAAAAATAATTCAGGTCAATACTGGGGGTCTGAGCAAAGTTTGGGCCTTTCCACGAGGTTCACGTGTGACTCAGTTCTGTCCAACATGGCACTAAATGATTATTCACAGTATCCCTGTGGGAAGTGGCTCTCAGCAAATGACCGGACAGAGGGAGGGCAGATGTGAAAGCAGTATCTAGAGCTGTGCCTGACCTTCACATTCAGTGATTTCGCAGTAGTCGAATCGGGTAGCCGGGTCAGTGGTGTAACACCAGGGCCCCTTCTCATCGCCATCTGGGTTCCGGCAGTAGTTTCCTTCCAGCCCCTCTGAAGGGTTTTTAGTGGGTGAGTACCTGTGCAGGGTGGAAAGGAACCGCTTGGATTACATTTGAAGTGTCAGCATGTTATCAGCAGCACAGACTGAGGTGGCTTCTGTTTCCCGTCTGAAGTTCAAGGTTCTGCCATCGAATGTATTCTAGCTATGTGCTGAAGGATTTGTGTTGTCCGATTTTCAATTTCTGTATTCAGTACAGTGGCCAACATTACCATTGTTACTGTATTTCCAGACACATCTTAGAAGTAGAGCCAAACTTTTTATGTACAGGCAGTAGAAACAAAAGCTGCACAAGCCTCGCAAGCCTTGCAAGTTCCTGATCTGTTCAAAACACCTGCTTTTGTCCGTTGCTTCTGTAAAAATAACAGTAGTGAACACTATTTTGCCTGTGTGAATTGTGCTCCAGGGTTGCCCTGAAACTTTTCTATACGTTCTCTCATTTAGTCTCAATAAGGAAGTCCTGCCAGGAATGTGCAATTATTATTTCACACAGGAGAAAACTGAGATGCAGCCCTGTAAAACCAAATGTTGCCTGCGTTTGAACGATTAATAAGTAGCATCTCAGGAATTCGCGTCAGATCTGCCGGATTCCAAACACCATGTCCTCTCTGAAATGCAGCCGAGTTTATAGGTGGGGCGGGGCAGTGAAGCTCATTTTCAGATCTAGAGTTGAGTTGCTGTGAAGACATAACACGTTAAATCAAAAGCCCAAAACCCGGAGTCTAAAAGGGCAGGTTTTGTTTTGGATTACACTCACCTGCAGGCTAAAGATGACCTAGATTACCTCTGGGAGCCCTGACAGGCTATGGTTTGGCTGTTTGGTTTACTCCTTTTACCTCTATAAGCCCTAACTTCCTAAGAATGTTACAACTCCCATGTCAGGGGGGTGCAATAAAGGCAAGTTTTTTGGCTGGGGGGGGCAGGGTAATAGACACCAAATCCTACTTGATAAGCGTTGTTACCGCAAACGTCACGACACCTGATGTCCTACTGGGAAACATACAGAGACAGCCACTAAATCAATAAGCAAATTGCGAGATCCCGCATGTGTCATGTATACTTTAGTTACTCTCTCCCTCTGCAACGCTGCGGTGAACACGCGGCGAGAGCTCTAATGTGGTGTAGGTTGGATTTCAGCTAAGTCCCAAACATGGTCATCTTGGGTTTTCTCTCAGACTCAGCCTAGAATTCAGGGTTTTGTTGTTCTTCTTCTTCTCTTTTAAACTAGGCGTCTTTCTGTGATGTAGGTGTTCCAGAAAAGTACATACACAAGATTAAATGGAGAACAACAATTTTCTGCATTTAGTCTGTAAGTAATTGACCCATTCCACAGCGACATCCATAAGGTTCGCTGCACCTGCTTGGCCACCTGTTCTGGTTGCGGTTCGAGGGGGTGGAACTTTCTAAGTACACTAGATGAACACAGAGATGAAAGAGAAAGCCTTACTTGGGTACGTGCGGAGAAGTGTCATTCCATTTCTGACACGTCAGCCCCTTTTTCGTTTTGGACACTAGCCCCCGGTAGTTCCTTCCATTTCCGGTCCTGCACTCTGAAAGGAAAACTGAAAAGAAGTCCACACGGCGGTCAATTCCTTGTACAACCAGAGAGTCAGGCAAAGCCCTGCGCTGCTTGTCGCGTTGAGAGAAAGGATGTGCACGGTAGACAACACCAAGGTCCCACTACACAAGACCACCCTTTGTGTCTGTGGAGGAGTCACAGCTAACGAAGCCATTTGGTGCCTGGATGCATGTATTCCAAGCCGCAGCCCCTCCATGTACCGGCACAATGCTGGGTGGCGTGTGGAACAGGGGAAGGCCCTCCTGCTGTGGAACTCAAATTCTGGTGGCCTCAGGGGGGCTGGTTGTAGAAAGTTATCAAGGACGCAGCCTCGTAGTGATGTGTGACAGGGAAAATCAGCAGCTTGTTGAGAGAGCAAAGGGAATAGAAATAAAGGCTTTTGGACAGGGTGGGCTTTTTAGGAGCTGAAAGAGATCCACACCACCTCTGTTCTTTGAAGCTCCCAGAATTAGAAATATGAAAAGCATCACACAGGGTGATAAAACCGCAGTCTGCTTTAAATGTTCACAGCACACGCTCTTGACCTGCCACCACTTAACAATCACGGGGGAGGGGCTCCATCCTGTCTTTAAAGCACACTGCCAGGTGCCCGCCTGTGTCCCTCATGTTTTGGGGTGGGAACTTGCGGCTAGCAGGCTGCTTTCCTGTGTGTCCACCCACTTCCGGTGCCACCAGTTGGGTCTTATGCTTACCAAGAGTCAATTGTTTTGACTGACAACACTTTGTATACAGCTCGCTATATTTGAGGAAAGAGTATCTAATGTGGCAGAATACACAGTTATTACAGTATTATAAGCTGTAATACTGTATGAGAAAATGAATGAGGAAAAAAGGCTTATTTTGAACTAAGTTGAATGCTTTTAAGGTCTTGAAAGAGTTGGATGGTTTTAAAAACTGCTATCGAATCCGCTGCAGGGAAATCACTCAGAGTCGACTCTATGAGTTTGGGGGGAGATCATAAAAATATAAAGGTGTTTTACAGTCGGATCGATGAACAGATGTCTTAGACCTTGCTCCATTTCAAAGAGAAGGCACGGATTTCGTAGACACGGCACTTAGTTTAGGCAAGAAACGCACCAGGCGGCTCCTGTTGGTGGCCCACATTCAGAGACAAAAAGCCTCCTCCCCAAATGTGCCAATGCAGACTTGCGTTTTCAGTGAAACTATAAACTATTCAACGTGTAGGTGTATCACCTTTCATGATTCCCCACTTTAGCCGAGATTTTAATTAATTGACCAATTATCTGGGGAGAGGATTTCTAACACACCTATAGTAAACTAGTTTTTAACCCAGCTGTCTGCATAAAGATTGCAGGTGCCCTTCATTGAGGTTTACCCTTACAGTAGGCCTACAACACTTATCCGAGGTGTAAACTCAAGGCACTTTCGAGGCCCAGCAGTCAGGGGAGACTTTGCAAAGGAGCTGAGGCTTGAGCGGAGACCTGGGAGGTGAGAAGGGCCTGGCCCCAGAAAACAGAAGAGGGTCCCAGGCAGCAGGCACAGGTGCTTCGCATGTGTCAGGGGCAGGTGCAGGCTGAGTGAGCCCAGCAAACGGGGTGGGCTTCAATGATGGGGCAGAGGTGGGGAGCCTGTAGCCCTTGGCAAGCGTCTGGATTTTATTCCAGGGGCACTGAGTTTTTGAAGCAGGGATGTTGCAGACCCGCCACTACAGGGACCTGGCCAGGGACAATGGCAGCTTAGACCAGGTGGTGGCAGAGGCTTTGGCAGCGAGTGGCAGGTGGCAATGGGACACCGACTATTCCCAGAAAATTGCTGGTGGGTCCACACTCCACAGCAAAGCAACAAGCACCCGAAAATGACTGACTTTTGACTTTGGACCTCTCCTGTGTTTGCATGTACCTGCCAGCGTTTACATAACCTTTCACTCCTTTCTGGCACCTGGAAAATGGGCAACTGCAACTGTGCAAGCTGAGAGGCCAGTGGCACTGCCATGTCCCTCCTGCTTAACAATTTGCACGTGGCATTTGATGTTAGTGCTGAGAATCCCACTGACCCCTCACCCCACTTTTGTAAATCTGGTGGATAGTAGGTCATCCGATGTATCTCCTCCTTTACTCACTATTTGTAAGAACTATTAACTTCAGGAAAGTTTTAGATCTATTCAGCACTTTAATCTCAAGAATTAAAGATAAACAGTGGGAAGGAGGGAAGAAAGCAGACCCACAGCTAATTAGACCTGAGGAGGTGGGTCAATGCATAGCAGAGATCCCTGACCTAAAGAAAACTTCAGAAATCTTTGAGTGCTGTAGTGGGACTGGAGAGAATGTTTCCAATCATCGTCAAAAATACAATCACGAAATGGGATGTTCCTTGTCTTTCAAGGAACCAGAAAGACAAGAAACCCTATACTTGATAACCCGACACTTGCAAAGCCAGCTTGTTACAATATAAATGGTCTTAATACCTCGCCGGCCATAGAGTTTAGGAGGCAGTTTTAAAAACATCAAACTTTCACTTAAATCTTCATACGTACTTCATGACCTTTTTCATGTCCAAAAAGACATGCAATTTCCATAGAAAGGTAGGCCATCTGTCATCCTAACCAGTGGCCCAACCAATCTAGGATTCCGAAGAAAACTATGGAAAAGAAACTATGACTCTGGCCCATTTTCAAAAGACAATATTTCAGAGTCTGAGGGAAATGTAGACCATGCCCCCCCTCCAAGGGGAAAGTTTAAAACGAAAAATAAAAATTTTGTCTCTATGCAAATGCTACTGGGTAGTTAAAACATGTTGGTGCTTCTTTGTTTCTCCAGGCTTTAGTCCCAAAGCTGGGGCTTGAGGCCCATTGTCCCTGCAGAACAAAGTCAAGACCATAAGGAACATCTAGACCACCCCGCTCCCCCTTAAAACATAAAATGAAGTTTTGAATATTTTATTTTCAGAGTCATAGAGGTAGAAGTGTCCCCTCGGTTTTGAAATTAAGAAAAGAAAACCATAAAAGGTACAGTGATATACTCACTCGAGCTGCCATAGTGGGTTCACGGCCATACCTGGCCCTGACCCCCAATTCTATGTCGCTGCCCCCCACACAGCGTCTCTACTCTGTGGTCTCTTAAACCACAGACACAAAGGAGGGGCGGGGGAAGAGAGGGGGAGGGCGGGGAGGAGAAGTAAATGAACAGGAGGAGGACTAAAAAGAAAACATTATACTCACTTCTCTTTTCAAATAAAACAACATCTCTCATCCTGGCCAAGATGGCCGTGTTTCTGTTTTCGTCCACTAGGACACACTGTTGCCCTTTCCCATAATACTGGAATGCCCTGTGGAAGAGAACCAGGAAACTCAACCAATGTTTTCCTTCAATTAGAAAGCAAACTTGTATTGAGAAACAGGAGACTCTAAAGATAATTGTATCTCTTGACAGATCAAGGAGCTCAGAACCTGGGTACTTTCAATTTAATGGGGGCCATTATCAAGGAGACACTATGGAAACAGCCCAGCAACACAGTGGCTACTCTTGGTTTCTTTCTAACTTGACTTTCTCCCTTCCGGTCCTCCAAATTTTCTTTCTGTTTCAGCTGCTCTCCCGTTTCTTCATTCATGTTCTTAAATTCCAGAATATTTCCTTTTGTGTTGGAAAGACGCAAATCTGACTGCTTTGAACTTATTCCCCAAATGGACTATATGACCCCTGTCATTTCCCCTTGACCTATACCTCTCCATTGTACCCCTTCCCGCTCACACATCCTTGCCAATCTGCGTGGTCTTGCCGAAGATGTCACTGAAAGCCATCCACGGCTGCCTCTGCAGTCCCATCTCTTACATGACCCTATTGTTTTAGCCTCCTTGGTCCATTCTTGATCCCTCAACCGGTGCAACGCCTGGAATGCCTCCAGCCTTATCAGTATTTGCAAGCTCTCACTCACCCGTCAAAGCCCAGCTCAGGTCCCACCTCCTCCCTGAGGCCCTCCGAACTGCATCAGCACTTAGGAATTGTTCTTCCCTCTGAATTGTATGGAGCATGTATTGGTTATGTCACTTATTGATACCTCACATTGGCTGTGTTCTTTTAAATATACATTTTGTCCAATTTCTGTGACTACACCATCACTACCGTGGGCAAGGTCGGGACCACGTATCGGTACAAAGAGCTATTCTCCACAGGGCCACTCGTCAGAAACACTGCGTCACTGTCTCCACGCTTCTCTGCTCCTTAGGGTCTGGAGCACTTCCACACATGTGGCCCTCCCTGACTATTTAGTGATGATGATGTGAAAAACTAGAGCTCGGAATAATAGCTGCTCGTGTCTTGTGGGGAAATAAATAAGTTCCTTTGCGGGCATTTTTCTAAGGGGGACACTAACAAATTTAACAAGAAATGGAATGGGCTCAAATACAGATTCCAAACCTCAATCCCAGGAAATTCCTCTTTCCTCTTAAATCCCGCTTTTGTCAAGCCCACGAGCGACATTCTTGACATTGAAAGAATAGTGTCTCAAACAACGAGACAGTAGTGTCATAGGTTCAATGACAGTAAAAATACCTGCAAACGAATTCTGTTTCTGTCTCACATTTCAGTGCACAATCGGCTGTGCTGCTGGCTTTCAGGTTCTTCTTGTTGTTAGTCACTAGCGCCGCCCCCTGCGTGTTCTCGTAGCTGTCCAGGGGGTCTCCGTGACCTGCAAGTGGAAGGAAAAAGTGGGGCGGCTGGTAGAATTCATCGAAACCATAGTTTGACGGTGGTGACTTCATCACCTATTCACTGCGTACCCACCAGATAAGACACGCTGCTTTCCAGGAAGCAGAATGGATGGCCATGAATAAAAATGTCCCACTTACAGACTGCAATGTGTTAAAAGATCAACTGGATGGGCAGATGTGTGGATTAGAAGAATGTAATGTCTCTGTTGCGGTGTAACTGAGTGGGAAGCCTTAACAAAGGGTAAATGTGGTCTGTTTGCTGTTGATTGCCGAGCTGCAACGGGCCACCGGTGGCAACCTCGTTACTGATATGGAGGACTTGTTCATCCCTGGGCAACGGAAGATTGTGGAGCCGTAGCTCGATCGACAGCAGCACAAACTGTGGCTGTCACCCTGCCCCTCACACTGACAGGGTTAGCATCCTCTGAATGGGTCCACCTCGAGATACGACATTGTTTGGTGAGTTGACGGAGTTGAGGGTAAACAGGACCTGAACTAATCTCCGCTATAATCCAAGGCCATTTTAATCCTGGGCTTAGTTCAGGGACATGTCACTACTAATTAAAGAGAAATAAGTTCTTCTGTGATGATGACAGATATTTGGCATTTTGGAAGAAATTATAAAAAAATCAGTCAAATACTGGTCCTGAGTTTTCTGTGGATAAAACTGAAGGCTAAGAATCTGTCTGAAGGTTACTCTGCCCCCTTGTTCCTGAGGCCGAGGGGCTGAACCATGCTTCCAGGCCTACAGGTACCTGGCTGGGCTTAGCAGCCCTGTCCCCAGCCTGGGGAAGTTGGCCTCTGTCCTTTGAGCGTGGAACACACTGGTGATTTTCACAGGGTGAGAGGCCAAAAGAGGTTAATAAAATAAAGATAGCAAAGTTTCCTAAAGTTTGCCTAAAGGGGATTGGGCAACACGGCGACCTTGAGCACTCTGAGGGGAGTGGTGGGGACCAGAGCCAGATGGAGGCGATGGGAGAGTGACCACGAGCGGCGGTAGGAACAGCAGAGGGGCTGTCTTTCCAGAAGCCTGGCTGTGAAGGGAGCGTTTTGGGCAGGGCATGGGCGGTCACGAAAACTTTTCAAAGAGGAGGCATTCTAAAGCAGGTCGGCGCCAGTGAAAATGGTCCGTAGGAAGGATCGTGAAGAGTCAGATTCTCTTTTTCAGAAAGGCCATCCCGGACGCCCTGCAAATGCCACACTGCCCAGGGCCATCTACCCTGATGGGCGGAGACAGACCCAGCCCCTTCCCGCCTCTTCCTCCTTCCTCCGGGTAAGGCACTCCAAGCTGCCAGGTGGCTGCTGCACGGGAAGGTGGCTGGTGCCATGTAAGCACAGTACACAGACAGCTCTTGATGGCGGCGTGAGAAGATTATGGAGCAACGGACCTTTTAGACCAGTACCCATGCCACCGTCTGCCACCATCTGGCATTTTCTCTCACTTTGAGCTCTCGTCTCCGAGAAGAGATGTGTTTTGGTAAACTCTACAAATTAGGATGTAAATCAGAAAACAAGCAAGTTAACTCTATAAAGTGAATCCTATAAAGACTGAAATTGAACTTTTGAACTCTTAGAAAGTGGAGCAGGCCAGGGTGTAAATGATGTCCAAACAAGAAAATTTCTGTTTATCTAGTGCTTTAATTGTTACCTTTAATTGGGTTTTATTATCGTGTTTCAGGGCACATAGCTGCTGAGATCCACCTTAGCATCAAATGTCCCAGAGATGTCCCCGAAGAGATTCATTTTCTATTTTATTCCAAAAATTTTCCCCAAATACTGTCTTTTATTCAATTCTAGGGCTCAAATGACAATAGAATATAATGCAGTTTATTTGTTGACCAAGACATAGTAAACCAATCATTTTAGTAAGAAAAATAGTTTTATATTCTAGAACAGTGATTTTCAACCTTTTTCATCTCATGGCACACATAAACTAATTATTAAAATTCTGCAGCACATCAAAAAAATGTCACATGTTTTGCAAATCTGACCCAAAAGTAGGTATAATTTGGATTTGTTTATACCGGATGGCTATTGTTGTGTTGGCTGTTGTCATTTTTTATTTGACAATCTAAGGGAAAAGAGGTCCATGCTCCCTGACTAAATAGTCAAGTATTGCATGTTGTAAAAGTTCTTCCAGCACACCGATTGAAACTGTTGCTCTAGGCTAATGTGGACGTAGGTTGCTACCAAAGCAAGTGTATTTTACTGATCGTGTAGGTTTGCCTGTTGTTCAGTCTCTGCGTGGCATATGTGCACACCCATGCTTGTGTGTTTGAAAGACGGGGCCAGTGGTTTGTGAAATGCAAACCCCTTACCCACCTATCACTGAGAACGGCTGTGAAAGAGTATTTTTCCTCTCCCAGGTGGTTTTGTGCATTGAAAAGATGAACCGCTTCTCAGAAAGAGAGAGGAAATGCCTTCCTTTCAAAAAGAGCTGTGAAAGGCTTTCCCCCACGTGGGCGAGGTCAGATGTTAATCCTGTTGCAGAGAAGTTTGTTCTAAGATTTGAGTGTGACCCATGGAGCAGTTCCTAGTGCCCCAGGCCCGGCCTTCCCCGGGCTGGAAGGGAGGGTGAAGACTTGCACACCCACACACAACCCTTTTCCAAGAAAATCTCTTGGTACAATCTTATGCCACGTTCTTTGACATTTCTTTGCACGACTCCACTCAATTCAAATGTATTTGACTCTAAAGCACACCTTGTGATTTATAAATTTAATCTCAAGGTCCTATATGCTGTTTACAGGAGGAGCTGCTTGCGTTATATACCATTCCATTTATATGAAATGTCCGAAATAGGCAAATCAGAGACAGAAGGTAGAGGAGTGATTGCCAGGGGAGACGGGCCTGGGAGGGGGCGGGGCGAAGGGAAAGGAAAGGGGGTTGGGGCGACAACCGAGGGTATGAGTGGTTGGGGGATAATGAACAAGTGCAGATACTGTGGCAGTGGGTGAACCACTCCGCATGCAGTGGGGCCCATCGGACTGAATGCTTTAAATGGGTGGATTGCGTAGTGTGTGGGTTACATCACAATAAAGCTGTCAAGGAAAAAGGGTCTAGAAGGACATGCTTAGAGTATTATACAGCATGTTTAAACAAAGTTGGAAAGTGAGAAGGGCACCAAGATTCCTTCTTGGAAAGCCCCGGATTAAGTCCCGGTTTCTTCACTCTCTGGATTTGGGAGTTGAGTCCACAGGCAAATAATATGATTCTCCTTGGTATGGATTAAGTTATCTATAACATGGGGATGAATATTTTACTCTACCTATTGCACCGGCTAAATAAACGAGTGTTAGTAAAGGACAGAGACGTGTATGTATTTATGAAAGTGTGCCTGGCACACCTCAAGCACTGCGTATGTGTTGAATTCCTATGTGCACGCCTCATTTGTCAAATCAAAGCCTGTGATTCCTCCAGGCACAGAAGCAAACATTTGTGCATGGAAAAGCCTTAGTTAATTCACAGCAAACAGGAAACCAGTAAATGCAACAACAGCCCGGTCAAAGAACATAGTCAAGGAGATGTTTCACTGTGTACATTTTAAAGTGAGGAGAGTATGACATCTTAACAGACATGACCTAAACTAATCAAACCGAGAACCAGGCAAAGAGCCGGGGCCATTCACTATATGGGCTATTTTCTGTCAACCAAAATAACTATTATTTACGCTCAATCTTTTACATTTTAAGAACCACTCATTTCTTTCCCTTTACCCATCTGTCTCCAGGATTTGCATGGAAATTAAACTTATTTCTTGACAAACTCCTCAATCTTATGTTTAGATTTTGATCTGGGAATCTCAGGAATCAGAAGCCAAGTTAAACCAGTTGCTCCTAAAACCATCCAGTGTCTGTTTTTAAGACATTGCTAGGACACAATTAGCGATGAAAGTGACAAAATGCCTCAGTCTTACCTGAAGTCAGAAACAAGAGAAGGAGCAGCAGCACCCCTTCGTGCCCCATTTCGGAACGGGCCACCGGAGTCCACACAGCCGAGTGTCCCAGCCCCGAGGTGCGATGGACTTACAGGACAGGAAGTGCGTCCACAAACAAAGCGATCGCGGGGAGTTAATCATTATCTCAGAGGCCTGATGCCCCTGTGCTCTGAAGGGCTCAAATATTACCTTGACGGAGGGTCTTACAACATGTTTGCATCTGCAACAAATGTTGGGAAATGGCGCAAGCAGCCCCGCCCCTTCGGCGGCTGCGCTGCCTCTGTTCCTCATCCCTCCGCTTGCCCCAGTCCCTCGCCAGTCCCACTTGGTCTTGCTTCCTCCCCTCTTCTTCCATTCTCTTCCTTTTGGGTAAATAATAGTAACAGTAACAACAATAATAGTGTCATAGTAATAGCTAACACTTGCTGAGAACTTTCCCTATGCCAGGCACTTGGCTAAGGGATGCACTTGCATAGTTTCACTCAACCTTCAAACAAGCACTGTTATTGTCATCCCCATTTTTGGATGGGGTTAATAAAGTTGAACTTCTCCAAGGTGTCCCAGCCAACAAGGAGGGAAGCTAATGCACAAACTATTTAGGCCTTAGGTTACATGTGAGAGCTCGGGCTTCGTTGTTAGCATCCCCACATCCTCCCAGTGTGGAAATTATATGTAAGTGAAGACATCTTATTATTATTGAAATTCTTTAGGCCCAGTAGATTCACATGTTCTCCATGATTATCAATGATCTTAGAAAAATATTGATCTCTTCTGCACATGAATTCACAATGCATTAGAGTGTCGGCCTCATGAAATAAAGCAAGAATGCCAAAATTACGTTTAAAGAGTCTGTCTCAATTTTAATTGTGAATTCTGTACTTTTCCCTGACTTCAGGCTAGAATGAGTGAGGAAGTGAATGCTTTAAAACTCCTATTTTAGTGTCCAAAAATAGTTAGGAACAGCTAAATGGACTCTACTCTGAATGTGAAACCAGAACAAGAAACTCCTTTCTCCAGACTATGAAATTCCCTTCTGTAAACCAGCCAGTGAGCTGTGGAGGCGGAACCTTCTTACAGTTCACTGGGATTGACGTGCCCTGTAGAAGTTGCAGGACCAAAACGTGCTGGAGAGCAAGGAGGCGACACCATTGTGAGCGGTAGGGATGGCCTAGTGGCATTTCCTGATTTTCGGCTTCATCCCAGCCTCTCTTCTCTCCTCCAGTTCGCCTCTCCCCTCTCAGGGCTGGTGGCCCTGTTTACCAATGGGGACGCAAGGAGGAAGCAAGATGAGAAATCAGCAATAGATGGGCTTTTTTCGCACAATATCACAAGTGTCTTTCAGAGGGGTTATGCTGGTGTGTTCGAGAAAGTGCCTTGGGGAGAGCACAGGCTCCTCCGGGTGTGTGATGGCCCCACTCTGCATGTGTTCCCAGTTGAAATACTGTGGGGTGGCCTCATGGAGAAAACGCCTCAGGACCCATGGTGTCAGAATTCTATCTCCATATGTATTTCCTTCCCCTGTTTTTCTTTTTCTCTTTTAATGTGGGTGGTGGTGGTAGGCCTTTTTTCCCCTTTCCTCCTGGAAGCTTCTAGAATCCACTAGATTCTACAGACGTTGTCTTTGCAAATGAGGTGGCCCTCCTATGGCGACTGCACCGTCTTCATGATCTTCCTCACAGATGGGCGTCCTGAGAGCTCAGGTAGCCCATCTGTCATTGTGCCGCCCGGCTCTGTGGGGTGTGGACAGGGGAGCAGAGAGGGACGGATCGCCCAGGCTCAGGCAGACTCCGGGGTGCATGGAGACTTCCTCACGCACAGCACCCCCCGAGTTAGCTCCTAGGCACAGGCAGGCACGGAGCAATGGACGCTCCGCACTGTGCACAGGAATCCCGCACGGCCCTCGTGTTCCACGCATTGCACAGTGATTTTGCCCAAGGCCGTGAAGATGATTAATTCAAACTGCATTATTTTCCACTGGAAAGAATGGCAGACACGGAGAAAAGAGACAAAGAGACATCATCTCTGTATACTGTTAGCAGTTTGGATAAATTCTGAGACGTGCATCCCTATTGAGTTCAATGTATTGAGTACTTATGGACCACCTACTGGGGACGGTATTGTGTTATATTCTTTTAGGACCATATAAAAGGTACCAATCACAGAATCTGCCCTCCCCCAGCCTCCAGGAAATTTTGTACCTAAGACTGGTGGAGACTGCGGCAGCACCTGTGGCCAGGGACAAGGACCTTAAAGTAAAATTCCTCATTTCCTTCACTCTGCCCAGCATGGGGCCTGCAACCAAGATCCGCTCAGATTCCCTTGAGGAAAGGAAGAATGAGCCAGTCCCTCCCTCCAGGCATTAAAATGTGCCGTTCCTTGCAAGTACCTCACGAGGAAAGTCATGAAGACAAGGAAAAGGGCAACATCTCCAGGAGAGTGAGGTACAGTGCCCCCCTCGGGCTCCTTCACCCACCCCCCTTGTCCATAGTGGAAGCTGCAGCCAGGTCACAGCTTCCCAGGTGACATGCCTTGGATCTTGTGTGCCTGGTCTGACACTTGTACTTGCTGCCATCCCCCTGCCCACAGACTTTGCACCTTCCTCCCGCCCCAGGCTCTGCCACCTGGAAACTGTCGTTGTAAGGGGCTCATTCTTTACCATGAACATTTCGGAATCTCTGCAACAAGGCCATGTCATTTCAAAGCAAAAACAGAAATATATATATATATATATATTCATATTTATTAAGGGCTCAAAGCATGTCTTCATTGTTGCAAGGGTTCCTACCAAGGTTCTCTCTGCCCGTGATGCCAGTTTGCAGGTTGCTTTCCCTGTGTTCGTTCATTACAATGTATCACCCAGGAAATGCGTTCTCATTACTCTGAAGGTGGCTTTCATTTCTTCAGGCGACCTTTTCCTCCTGTGTGCCAGCCTTTGCTCCGCAGCCTGTGGGACCATGGAATGAAACACTTAGCAGCCTGCGGCTCCCGTAAGGCGACAGCGGGCGCTCTGCAGGCACAGGGGTTAAAATGTAACCCTACAGAGTCCTTCCCAAGACCTGCTGGACCAGTTCAGTGTTCGGCAAGGTGGCATTTTCTTAACTGAGTTTTGCCTGTGGAAATGGAGATGTTCATTCATTTTTGAAAAGCAGTCAGTCTCCATTGGACACCTCCTCATCAGACCTGTCATAAGCTGAAGAAAAATATTAGTAGAGAAGCTAAATTCCTGAGTCTGTCTCGGAACTCCCCAGAGATCTGGGCAAGCATCCTTTTGCTCTGTGGTGCGATCCACTGTAAATCAGAGAAACCAAGCCATCCGTCCCACGTCTAAAATTTGTTACTCTCTAAGCTAATTAAGACAAAAATCTTTCCCCACAGTACTTAGAGAAAGCGTCAAAATCTTTCAAGAAAAAATAATGAGTGCAGGTAAAAACTGGTGACATCTCAGCAAGGCCCATGGACTAGTTCTTCACGTCGGTACAGTGTTGACAATGAACTTCAGTTAACTAAGCTGCTCCCTTAGGACCGGTGGCTGCCTCACAGGTACACTCACCAGTGATGGGGACTTCTCCATGCTATTTTTGTGACTGTTTGTGTATTTATAATTATCTCAAAATAAAAAGTAAATACATGTACATATCCATCTCTGTTTATATGTGTATGATGCATGTGTTTCTATACATGTGTTTATATTTAAATATATGTATATATTTGGCTATGGGTACATAGTTCAGCGAAAGTAGGTTCACAGTTGTGAGTATGCAAAAGAGTTTATTCATGTATTATTTATCAATTTAACTATGGTATTATTTTCCACACAAACAACTGTAAGTGTGCCTTTTCCCCACCATGTATATATTTAGCTACATGTGTATATATTTGGATATGTACATATTCAGTTATACGGGTATATATTTGGATGTATGTGTATCTATTGGGACATGTGTGTATATATTGGAGTGTATTTGTATATATTTGGATACATGTGTATACATTTGGATATATATTTATGTACTTGGGTATGTGTGTATATATTTGGAAATATATTTGGATATGTGTGTAGATATTTAAGAGGACCCAGGATGACATAAATGCTTTCATAACATTAAAGAGAACCCCCAAAGTAGAGATACTTGTTGGGGAGGGTCCCACCTTAGAGCATCTCTGACTCACGAGGGCACTCAGCCTTCCCGATTCAGAGACGCCCCTGCCCCGCCTCCCCCAGGCCTGGCGGTGATTAGCGCCTGATTGAGGCTCCTGCACGCGGCCGCTGTAGGAGGCTGCAGAATCCCTGGTCCGTTCCAGGCCTCCGAGTGCTTAGGGAAGACCCACCCTCTCTGCACTCGGACGGGACACCAGCCACACAGAGGCCCCGCATCCCGACTGGCCCCGGAGTACGGGCCCCTCCCTGCCCTCCAGCCCCAGCGCGGCGCCGGGCGGACGTGGCTGTGCGCCCCGCTCTTTGCCGGGCGCCGCCGTAGTGTCTGCAGCGCGCTGAGCTCCGCGCTGGGCAACGGGCGCCGGGCAGGCAGAGAAGTGCCACCTCGTCCCGCCCTCGGGGGTTTTCCACCCGCGGGCGCGACCTTGGACTGGGAAACGGAGTGGCCGGCGCTCGGAGGGCGGAGGTCAGGTGGTGGCCCAGCACGCTGAGGGACGCCACACTCCGGCTTGAGGACACTTGTCCCCGGGGAGCAGACATCAAGCTGAGACCTAGAAGACAAACAGGAAGGATGAGACACGCTCCCAGCAGATGAATGTTCCAAGTCCCCGAGGCGGACGGTCCAGGCGGTTTAAAGTAATTTAGGCTGAGAGGGGACGTGGCGAAGGGCCAGGGGCCGGACTATGCCGGCCTCTTCCGCGGTGTCAGAGGGCTCTCTCACCAAAGAGGAGCCGGAGCCCGCGGTGTGCGGAGGGGGTCAGAGAAGCGGGGTCGCAGGTGAGAGAGGAGAGGGGTCTGAAAGGAGACAGTGGTGAAGGAGACAGGCTGGATTGGGGAGCTGGGTACAGAGAGAATTGACGGGATTCTGTGCCCCTCTGATTCGGGGTAAGGAAGTCGGAGGGTGCCCACTTTTCTGAGTTGGACATCTGGCAGACTGGTCTCATCGCTGAGAAGGAACCCAGAGGAGGGAAGGAGTTCGTTTGGAGACATGTTATGTTTGTGAGCCTGTGAATATCCAGGTGGAAATATCTAGAAGGCAATTGGATATTTGGGTCTAGAGAAGGTGTTAGCAGACTACGGCCCTTGGGGCAGCCTCCTGTCTTGGAAATAAAGTTACATTGTCACTCAGCCACACTGTGCCACTGACCACTGACTACAGCTGTATTTGCGCAACAGTGGCCAAGGCAAACCTATAAAATATTTACTACCTGGCTTTTGCAAAAAAGAAGTTGGCTAACCCCTGGTGCAGGGCCTGGGACCGAAGTGTGGGCTGGAGAGGGAGTTGCAGGACCTGTCAGCGGGGACCTGCCACTCAAACGGTCCCGGGGAGGGTCACAGAGGGCCCGAGAGGAGCCCAAGGGATGCTGCCCAGAGATGTGGGCTGGACTCTAGAACCAGGTGGCCCCTCTGGCCTCTCAGGGGGGCAGGGGGGCTGTAACCTGGTGTGGTCACATTTTCATGGGCACCCTATCCCAGGGAGCAGGCCAATTATTTGGCTTCCAGCACTTTCCTCCCTGCTGGAAGCATTGCCTGTCTCTGATGGGTGGAGGGGTGCTGGCCTCACCTGAGCTGCTCTGGCTGAGTTTGGGTGGGGGAGAGTGGAGGGAAGTCCAAGTAGAAAGTGACAGTGAACTTGGTTTTGTATGGCTGCTAGGAGTGGTAATGATGATTGACAAGGATTTAGTTTGCCAGTGACTGCACCTTAAGAAATTATATTTGGCTCTCTCACAAGAACTCATGCCTGAGCCTTGAAGGCACCTGAGTTTGCAACCCTGGTTAGAAGAGGAGAAGCAAGTGCAGAACATTAGGGGAGAGAGAACAAGAACGGAAACTCAGATTGGGGCCAGATGACCGGGGGGCATGATTGCGTGCTCAATGTCGTGGACTTCCACCTAAAAGCCACGACGTGCCTCTAAAGGGCGTGCCACCCACCTGGAGAGCTCAGATTCCTTGGAAAAGGAGAGGTGACATTTGTGGAGAAAAACAGGCCCTTTCTTTTCTGAAAAATTCAACCTCCTCAAAAGGATAGATTCTCCGGTTCTTAGTCTTACAGCACAGTATAGAAAGTAGTTCCCTGGATTTTAAAAGACTTTTTTCTGAATCATTCCAATCTAATTTCCTCAGTCCCCTGAGGGTAACCGGAGATAAAAAGCAATCTGCTAAATAGACATTCCGATTCAAGGAGCTGGATGGATAGTGTTTTGAAAGAATATATAGATGAGGGGTAGCTGACCGATGATACAGAGGCAAACTTCTGGCTGGGGTTCTCTACCCCAGTTTGGTGTAGAATCTTCTCATCACCCAGGGAATGCTGGATTATTGAGAACATTGTTCAGTTTCATGGGAGGCACTTGACCGAGTTCCAAGCTGGGAACGACTGTGGAGTGGAAGGGTGGCTGCAGTTGGTCCCTCTGAGAAGTCTTTCCACCCCCCAGGCTGTAATCAGCGGTAATCAGCACCCAAAGCCCCAGCAGCCCTTCTGCAGGTGGAAGATCAGAAACTTCGGGGAGGCCAGGAGAGTGCTGAGACATCTGTGACCTTCAGCAGGAAGGTGTCACACCATTCAGTTCAGACACTGGCCACTCACTCAGCATGAGCCTTCTGATAGGCAAATAAGTGGCAAAGTGAATCAAGACAAAGCCATGATTACCTCAGGGGACAAGGACACCTTGGTGGCCAGTCTAAACATCCACTTTAAAAAGAAATTTAGTTCCCTACCAGCTACCATTTATTTATCACAGCCTTGTCCACTCTGCCAGCACAACACCATGGTGATTTAAGAACAACAAAACCCGCACCTTGCTCTAATCACCAGATTTTCCTGTACTGTCGTGGCCGTTTTATAGATCTGGAAATTGAAACTCACCTGCCCAAAGTTATGCCAATAGCCATTGGCAGAGCAGGCTCCCAACTGAGGACCCGGGTCTCAGGTGCCGGCCTCTAACCTCTGACCGCCTAGTCATCTGCCCCCGGGAAGGACAGCGGCAACAACAGCAGTAACAGCTGCACTTGACTGAGCTTGTTCTCAGCACTTTACATTCTTGTTTATGTCTTTGTTGGTGGCTTGTTGCGTGTTCCCTGGCCAGGGGTCAAACCTGCAGACTTGGCATATCAGAGACACCCCGCTCCAAGCACCCAAGTACCTGGCCAGGGATCTCATTTCCTCCCCATTCTGACCCGAAGAAGAAGGTACTATTATCCTTCATATTTTACCAATAGAAAAACCAGGGGAGGTTCAGTAACTGGCCCAAGGCCACAGAGCTGGTGAGCTCGATGGAGCAGGCGGCTTTGAATGCCACAGCCCAGCCCCGCAGCCCCGTGCCTCACTGTCTGCTGCAGAAGCCCCAGCTTCCTACCATTGCCACAGCTGCCGACTGCGGCAGCCGCGGTAAGCATTTATTGAGCACCTGCTGTATGAGCCACACTCTATGGTCATCCTGGAAGCCTAGCAATGAGGCCACACCAAGCGCTGGTAGAAAGCGTGGAATCCTAGCAGGAGTCTGAGGCTCCTGTGGGCTGCCTGGACCAGCCCAGGGAGGGAAACGCCAGGGTCGCCACCCGGGGACTGACTCTCTGCCCGCCTTTGCACATCCCACTGCCTGGTCTTGAGCTTGCCACTGCCACCAGGTTGGGCAGCGTTCTGTTTGCTTCCTGTGTTTTAGGAGGAACATCACCAAGCAGATATTACTCTGTTTGCATTTTATATCTCCACACCTGCAGAGGGTGTGTTGGGGCTCAAGTAAATACTTGTTCAAATGAATGAAATTTTTCCTTTTTGGTCTCTTTCCTTGATTGTCCATATCAATAAATGCCTTCCAGGGCATCAGTTTGCTAGGCAGGCAGCAACTAGTGGGCAAGGAATCTAAAAACTGTGTAAGCCTGACTGTGCAGAGGCTGGCTTCTCTGGAGAATCTTAGGAGATAAAGTAGATTATGTTACATGCTTAATGTGGAAAGTTGGCTTCGTGCAAGAGCATGGAGATTCCAGAAGCTGCACTGAAACTACCTCCCCTTGGACGATCCCAGCGCCTCAAGGTAAAAGCTCTGACGCATTTGAGACTTCACTCCAACCCGCAGAAGCGTAAACAACCTCTTTTCTTTAACAGGCCTCTGAAGCTTCTTCCCGGAATGCTGCTGAGCACCTGTTCAACAAAAACGTATACCGCCAAGAGCCGGCAGGGGGCAGCAGACCACACCCTTTTCTGCAGCGGAGCTCGAGCGCCGGCGCCTCCCTGGTGGGAGTTTCCAGGTCACCAAACCTGTCCAGGTTTGTCCGCAGCGACTTTACCAGCTGAGAGCTGGGTTAAGGCCCTTTTGAGGCTGCAGACTATGGGGTGGAGAGGCGAGTTGGAGGGGGGATGCAAAGGAAAGAAGAATTCAAAGGCAGGATGAGAGCTGTTGCAGGCGCGTGGCCAACTGCTGTGGACAACTGACGCTTCTGAAAGGGAGGCAGAAGCTCGTCTGGAAAACTGGAGACGCTGGTCAAAGCCACCCGCATTCTGGCGAAGTCCCCGGGGCGGCAGGGGCAGCGACATTGTGCGGGGGAAGGATGCACGGCCCTGCGGGGAAGGTGGAAGAGCCGTGAGCCGTGCACCTTGCTGCTGGGCTGGGTTTCCTTGTGCGTCCTCCTGGTCCTCCCGCAGAGGCCCTGCTGGGCGCGACAGCCGGCTCAGTGTCGGACCCCAGGGGGGTGGCTGGGCAGAAGATAGGAATGCAGTTTTCACTTTCCGCGTGTGTGGACGCGTGGCCGTGGCGCCCCAGACACGGACCCTTGGGTTTAGATGCTGGCCAGGGCAGCAGACATTTGGAGGGGGGTGGCAGTCCCCCTTTTCCTGCTTTGACATCCTGTGGGCGCGGGGTGTGAGGCCTGGGGC
This sequence comes from Desmodus rotundus, assembly GCF_022682495.2. NCBI lineage: Eukaryota > Metazoa > Chordata > Mammalia > Chiroptera > Phyllostomidae > Desmodus > Desmodus rotundus. The sequence continues at coordinate 98,511,548 of NC_071397.1, forward strand.
AGGGCCAGTCAAGGAGAGATGGTTGGGAGTCACGGCCTGCCTGCGTGTTCACCAGAGGAACCGCCCCGAGAACAGGTTCTGCCTCCTGAGCGTGCCCCCTCTGACTTCCTCACCTCCCTCCTCCTCCGGATTCACCTTGTTTTTTGTGATAGCCAAGTTCCTAGAAACCTGTGCAAAACAGTGTTTGTTTATTGGATCTACTTTAAAAGGCAAAAAGTAGTTCAGCATAGGAAATACTGATCCCTGTAAAATGGACCAATCCAGGCTCAGATGTGGTGTTCACCTGCCGGCTGTTTCACGTTGCCCAGAAATACAGACGAGAGGGTCTTTTCACGGGTTCTGAAAATTGTGAGCTGGTTACTTCATAGTTATGTGGGGGAAGACCTCCAAATTTCCGTTTAAATCTCACTCCCCTTATTTACAGAAATACAAATAAAGGGGAAACTGTTTTACTTAGATCAGTTTAATATTTATCCTCCACTCTCCTTCAGTTTAGCTTCAGTAAATTAATATAATATGTACTGTAAAATTAACACTCTAGGGGGAGCCAATATGCTCACAAGTTGGAAAACATTCCAGTTCCTACTTTCATGCCATCGAGTCGCCTGACCCTAGAAATGTGCGTGTACATGCATGTGGTAGGCAGGCAGCTGTAGAAGAAAAAGGCGCAGTGGACTTCGCACTGAGTTGGCGCGTTTACTGCCCATCACGGAGACCACTTATAACTTTAAAAAGTGGGTTGTGTAATCTGTGCAATAAACAAGAGCAAGCGCAGGGCATGTTTTTGTGGTTGCACACACACGCCAACGTCCGGGCGTCACAGTCTGTGCTGACTGGACATCTGGTCTCACCCCAGGAAGCATGGGAACTCCCCACCCGAGCTCCTGAAGGGACACATTTTAAATTTAGTTTTTTACTCAAAAATTTTTTTATTTTTCAATTACCGTTGAAATACAACATTATATTAGTTTCGTGTATACAACGTAGTGATTAGGACATTTATATAACTTACATAGTGATTGCCCTGGCGAGGCTAACAGCACCTGCTACTATACGTGGTTGTAACAGTGTTATTGACCGTGTTCCCTGGGCTGTACTTACATCCCCGTGACTGTTCTGTAACCACCAACTCGTGCTTCTCAACCCCTTCACCTTTTCACCCCGTTCTCCAATCCCCCTCCCGTTTGGCAACCATCAGTTTGTTCATTTACACATTTGTTTCTGTTTTGTGTGTTCATTTATTTTGTTTTTTAGATTTCACATATAAGTGGAATCCTACGCTGTTTGTTTTGCTCTGACTGATTTATGTCACTTAGCATAATATCCATGTTGTCCCAAATGGCAAGGTTTCATTCTTTTTCATGGCTAAGTAATATTCCCCCGTATTTATGTACCACTTCTTTATTCATTTGTCTGTCGATAGGCACCTGGGTTGCTTCCATATCTTGGCAATTGTAAATAATGCTTCAATGAATGTACCAGTACATATATCGTTTCAAAGTAGCATTTGGGGTTTCTTCAAATAAATGCCCCAAAGTGGAATTGCTGGGTCCTATGGTAATTCTATTTTAATTTTTTGAGGATCCTCCATACTGCTTTCCACAGAGGCTGCCCCAGTCTGCTTCCCCACCCGCAGTGCACGAGGGCTCCCTTTTCTCCACATCCTCAGTGACTCTTGTTGTTTGTTGATTTACTGATGACAGCCATTCTGACAGGTGTGAGGTGATATCTCATTGTGGTTTTGATTTGCATTTCCTTGATGATTAATGATGTTGAACATCTTTTCGTATGTCTATTGGGCACCTGTATGTCTCGGGGGGGGGCACGTGCCTATTCAGGTCCTCTGCCCATTTTTCAATCAGATTGTTTTTTGATGTTATATTGTATGAGCTTCTTACACACTTTGGCTATTGACCCATCTCAGATGTATCATTGGTGAACGTCTTCTTCCATTCAGTTGTCGTCCTTTTGTTGATGTTCTTTTTCCTCTGTATAAAACCTTTTCAGTTTGATGTAGCTTCTTGTGTTTATTTTCTTTCTCATGGGACGAATTTTGTGAGTTGGTTTTGTGGGAGTGTGGCCAGCGTGGGTGGAGTGTCCTGTGTGACTGTTGATGGGACAGGCGACTGAAAGGATCAGGGACTTCGGGTTGGGTGTCTGAAGACTGCCATTAAGGATTTTTGGTAGCAATTCTACTGGAAAAGTCATGAAATTCTATCATTTACATTGGGCCCTAGTTTTTCCCTACCTTTCTTTGCTGTTTCTCTTTGATTTTGGGTCTAATATATTTCTAATGATTTCTAATTATTGGTCTTATTGTGTGCAGTAACCACGCTGCCCCCTACCCATTTAAAAGAGAACTTCTGAGGGACTGACTCAGAGGCTTCCTTATTCGTAGGAAACCCTTCTTTTCCTGGTTGCAATTCATTCCCCCAGCCTCCTCTTCATCTTCCAATTCCCCGTCCTATAGGGCTCTTCTCTGCAGCCTCGCTTACGAAAGTTTCCTGTAGAATTAGAAGACATAACAAGTTACAAGTTTATTTTTCCTTTTCCTATTTCTTCTTTAGAAATTCTCCCCATTTAGTTTCTTTAAAATTACCCTAGTGATTGCTTTGTTCCTCCTCCCTGGAACATCTTGCTTGTTTGCTTTATTTTTCTTTTATCAAAATACCTGAGCTGTTCTTCACATTGAGCCCCTATTTACAATAGATACTACTTACAATGCTGTGTACTCACCGGGCTACTTTTCCAGGTGGCTTTTGACAGCCGTTCTGTCAAGGTTTACGTTCAGTGTATACTCAATACAGGCTCCTAGTTCTTTGTTGATTTTTTTTTTTTTTACTGCCTCTATTTTGACACATTTTCTTTTTCCCCGTATTACTAAAGGAGAGTTCTGGAAATGATGAAAGAAAGACTTTAAGATACAATTGACAATGAGTTTGCTTTCCCTATTTCAGGAGGAAAATCGAGGGCAGCGAACTCTCTGAAGCTGTGTAGGAAGCGCCACTAGGGGACGGTTTATGTGCTTTTTTTCCTTGTATTTCCAATACATGGACTTTGACATTCTTTTGAGGAATACGTGGAAAAACTGACAATAGGTGTGTTAGTTGACACGCTCCCTTGTTCTCGTGACATTGAACATAACTGAAAGAAGGGTTTGCTTAGCATTCGTTAAAAGAGATCGGAGGTGTTGCTGCCGGAAATGGCCATATCTGCTGTTGACTTCTTTGCCCGTTGGGATCCATGTAACCATCAGTGTGTTTTGAGTGTCAGAGTTTCTGTGACCTGAAGTCACAGAAATTTGAGCAACTACTAAAACTGGATGCAAACCTTGGCTGGTGCGGCTCAGCTGGTTAGAGTGTTATCCTGTAACCAAGAGGTTGCGGGTTCAATCCCAGTCCAGGCACATATGGGAGGCAACCAATTGGTGCTTCTCTGTTGCACTGATGTTTCCCTTTCTCCCTTCCTCTCTCTCCAAAAGCAGTGAAAAAATGTCCTCAGGTTAAATATATACACGTAATCTGTCAGATGTCTCACAAATGCACATCCCAAAACAGAGGAAGAATTCTATTTGACCCGTCTATGTTCAAGCCAGGTCTTACCTGACAAGAACCTGCAGATCACAGATGACTTATACCTGCGTCAATGGGCCAATGTCCAGGGGAAAGGTGAAATATTCATTGGCATTTCTAATGCATGAATGTTAAAGGTCAAATAGCAGGATACTTTTACTTTTCATTCACATCTTAAATAAAGCCACTTCTCTTCTTACATCCCCAATGTTTTTCTAGTCAAAAAGAGAGAGGGCTCCGCATGACAGGTTGAAACCACCGCAAGAATTCATGTGCCTTCTTCATTCCTAGACATCTTAAAATTTCAGAATAGCCCCAGTCTTTACCTTAATGAGTTGATTAGTTACTGCCTAGTGTTTATGGGCTCAATAAAGTACAGTTTTAGTTGGTGTGCATTTGCCAGTTGTGGAAGTGGCTGTTTAGTCTGGGAGCGAGCACCTTCACAGTAGCCTTTGACGATGGTCTTCTGGCCAAGAGCTCCGTTACTCAGCAGCATCTTAATGCCGGGAAGGGCACCGATTGGCAGGTACGGGGCTCCCTGAACTGGGAAGGCACAGTTGTGGACGGTCACAGCCTCGTCTCTGTGTCCGGCGTGTAAGTGAATTTCCAGTTACTCTGTCAGTACACCTTCCGTGGCCCATTGAACCCCCCCTGCCCCCCGCACCCATCATGGCGTGCCCTTTAGTCGTTTTTGTGTTTTGTTTGAAAGAAATATACTAACAAAAATCATGCAAAGATAAAAAATTTATTTTTGCAATTTAATGATCTTAGCCAAAGAACTAATGAGCTCATTAAAGGTAAAATTATAATGAAAATACCTCTCTGCCCATTCATCTCATACCACTCCCTAAAACACATATATTTTGGGCTTCCCCCCTTTTCCCTAAAACAAAAAGACCGTCCCAGCTCCCTAGTCAAGTAGAAACAAAACAGCAAAGGGAGATCTAAAAACATAGAGTGAAATCCTGGCTGGTGTGGCTCAGTGGATCGAGTGTGGGCCTGTGAACCAAGGAGTCGCCAGTTCGATTCCCCGTCAGGGCACAGGCCTGTGTTGCAGGCCAGGTTCCCAGTAGGGTGTGCATGAGAGACAACCACACATTGATGTTTCTCTCCTTCTCTTTCTCCCTCCCCCTCTCTCTAAAAATAAATAAAGTCTTTCACAAAATTAAAAAATAAAAACGTAAGAGTGAGATTCAACAGAGCACAGGATAATCAGTAATTTAAACACATACTTAGGTTTTACAAAACATTTTAAAATGCTTTGATTCTAGGTATATAAGGTCAGATTTATCCTGTTTAATTACATATTGTATACTTTGTGAAGCTTTGCATTTATGAAACAAACTCATTATTTACTATGTGCACAATTTTTCGAAAGCATTTCAACAAACATTTAGCTTTTAGTTTTTGTTGAAGTTTACCAAAGGCCTCTTGTTAAATCTTTTTTTTTTCTCTTTAAATTTTTTATCCAAAGTTACCATTTTCCAGCCATGTGGTATGACACACAGGCACGGTGGGCATGGGTGCAAACACGCAAACACACAAACACGCAAACACACAGCCTCAGTGTTGTGGGCAGAGCGCTTTTTCACCGGCGGCCTATTTTTAGGTAAGTTCTGCCCCAGACTATACTGTTTCACTTTTAAATTTAAGAGCACTATTTCATTTAAAATGTTTTTAAAACGATGTCTGAACCTTCCTGGGAATGAGCCAGCAGTTTTGCTGAGCTCCCCTCCCTGCTTCTTTCCTCAAGGGTCCAGAAGGACAAAGAGTAGATTCAATCTGTTACATAAAGGGTACACTGAGAGGAGCCCGAAGCTACTTCTAGTTCACAAGTGCTTGGCCATTCAGGTAACAATTTATCACAACTTGACAAGACACACTTTTAACTTCTGGGGTTCCGAAGGAAGGTAGAAATAGCTCAGGGCAGAGAGGATAGGCAGGCGGGGAAGTATAGAACGCGTTGCTGTGTGATATTTTCCTCCACACCCATGTTATAAATAAACACAACTGGAGAGCCTGTAAAACTCCCCACTCCCACTGGGCTGAGGCTGAAGCCTGTCTGCTGTATGAGGGAAGTGGTCCCTGTGTTTGCCTTGTAGGGATTGGCTGGTAGTGTTCATGGCTGAGGGCCTGCTTTTCTACTTCATCCTCACTCCCCCGCCCCCCAAAATGACTTCTCCACAGTGACCATATAGCTTGTTGTTTTAAGTGCAGATCGCATGGGGTTAGAGCAGTTGATTTCTGAATATTTCACATTATTAATAGGTAGTTTGTGCTCTTTGGTAACCATTTTAAACTGGCTGGCCCCTGCTATTGTTTTTCTTTTTACTGAATTTACTGGGGTGACATAGGTTGATAAAATGATAAAGGTTTCAACTGTACAATTCTATAATACATCATCAATATATTGTATTGTCTGTTCACCACCCCAAGTCAAGTCTCCTTCCTTTACCCTTTATCCCCCCTCTACCTACTTCTACCTCCCCCAACCCCCGTTTTTCCTCTGGTGGCTCCTGCTTTCTATCCAAACACTTCTTGAGGTTTCTCTTCTTGCAAAGCCCTCCTTAGATTTCCCAGCAGTGTTTACAAAAGGGAAACTGATATTGAAGGGAGGCAAGCCTGCTGGGAGAACGGAGCGTACTGTCCCAACATTTGAGGCTAAGTGCATGTCATTTCGGTAGTCTATTTTGAAGGACGACCTCACTGGGTGGGGTGTCATTCGTGGTACCTGCCCAGGGAACAGGCTCCCACCAGTGTCTATCTCCAGCTGCTCTGAAACAAGTAAAGCTCTGACTCGGGACCAGGGCTGTGCTGTTGTGCTGCACTTAGAACAATTCACCAGGGCACTTATTGACTTTATATCCCTTTAGTGATACACCAGTGGGGTCCATAGGATTGGGGACAGAGAAACAATTTTAGGTGTTACTATTATCTGTCTAGCCCAAACCAGTACCTTTCAGGAAGCTGGAGTCAATTGCTCCGGCTTTGGGGGAGCAAACCCCCATTGTTTTACTTCCACATGTGATGTCGTCACTTCCAACCACTGGGCGAGTGTTGCCCACACTGACTACCTGCGATGGTCATCCTGTCACTCAGCCCATGGGCAGTGATGCCCTGCTGGGCATCAGGGCTGTGCTGGGCACCAGACGGGCGGGGGGTGTGAGGCAATTCTAGGTCTCACCAAGCTCGAAAGCTCGAGAGAGAGTCAGAGCCATCAACCAAGCTTCAGGATTCCAGGTGGAACATGTGACTTTTAGTGTGAGCCTAGGTGTGCTGAGAACATAGGAGCATTCCTAACGCAGCGTGGTGGGGGAGGGGCAGTCGAGGTGGCCTCGTAAGGGAGGGGCCTGATTGAGTCAAAGAGGGCGAGTGTCAGCACGTCGCCAACCAATGTGGAGGGACGAGCACCTGTGGGCAGGTGGCTTGACAGCGGAGGCCACCAAGCTCCAGGGAAGAGTAAGCAGTGTGGCATTGTGGGCAGAAAAAGCGAGGGGCAGGGACAGGCAAGGGAGGAAGCTGGAGGAGGCAGGGCTGGATCCTGGAGGCTTTGGGGCCATGTTAGTAACTCGGTCTTTATCCTGAGCCAATGGAGAGCCATCAGAAGTTTTTGGCAGAGGAGTCACATGGTCTGAGTTGCATTTTTGGCAGGTCAGTTGACAGAAGTCAGAACTGAGGAGAGCAAGACTGAGCCTTGGAGAAGAGCTGAGAGCTGGCAGCAGTTGGGGTGGGAGGTGTACCAGGTGTGGTTAGCAGTGGCAGGGGCAGGGTGGGGCAGGGGCAGCCTGCAGAACGAGAAGCCTCAGGTGACCAGGACATGAGGGCTGGCTGGATATGGGGGTGAAGGAGCGAGAGAGGCCGAGGTGACCGCCGCCCCCCAGGGCTCTGGCTCCAGGGACTGGAGGGATGGCAAGCGAGACAGTACAGCAGGGCCTGTCTGGAGGGCAGGGGATGGTGGGGAGGCTTTCCCTACATCTGCCACCAAACTCTCTCTCTCTCTCTCTCTCTCTCTCTCTCTCTCTCACACACACACACACACACACACACACACCCCTTCCATCTCTGTCCTGCTCCCAGGGTGGAGTCTCATTGCCTTCATCTTAATTGCTTGTTTCATTGTCTTCCTCACTGGACTGTCAGCTCCGTGGGGACAGGGACTGTGCTAGCCTTCTTCATTATTCATTCCCACAGTTCGCAGGCTGCCTGGCACATCACAGGCATCAACACGTGTGTATAAAAGGAAAGAGTTCCACTTCCAGCTCATAGTGAAGCATCAGCCACACATGTTCCAGTAGTTTTCTACGTTTGTCTCTCTCTCTTTTCGAGTGAGAGCCCTGCTGAAGTCACTTAGTAAAAAGCTAGGTCTGAGCACAACAGTGCTCCTGGGACCCAGTCCCGGCCCCGGCTCTGACAGGTCTCTGGTGGCGGGCCAGGGACTGACCCCTCTCCTGGGCATCAGAGACAGCTAGGAATTCGGACAGGTGTGACTGCTGAGGTCCCGTCCGATCCCGGTATTCACAAGAAAGAGAGACGTTTTAGAGGACTGGTCAAAGGGAGAAAAAGAGTAAAACATCAATACTTTGTTGATCAGGGAAAAATCCCTCCGAAAAACAGAGGCGCTGCACTCTGAGTACCTGCCATTGAAGTTTCCCGTTTTCCAACTTTTGGGATGTGTCTGGGCACCTAAATCACGGGGGGATCTGCTCGAGCATGGTGCTTCCCCAGTGGTTTCCCACGCCATCAGGCCTCCCGGTTGCGGGGGGCGATCAGGAAAAGAGGTGGGTGCGGCGTTCCTGGGGTGCCAGCGTGGGCCCAGCCCCCCGTGCAGTTTTGTGTGCCGCACGCTCTCTTGTGGCCAAGGTCTCTGTCCCTTGGAAGCTCTGCGTTGATTCTGCTTCCAAATGGCTTCCTCTTCTTGCAGAAAGCGTCACTGTGCTCCACAGAACGTGAGCTCAGAGGCGTCTTTGTCCGAGCAAACTTTGAAGGCACATTCCTTGAACTTGTGGGACACTCGGCGGACAGTAGCCCCTTTCCTCGCAGGCGCAAGTGTTTAACTCCGGCAGGAAAGGCTGATGTATTTTTCCGTAGTTCCATTTATTGTGACTCCCTGGGGCTGTTTCACTGCTGAAAATTTGACTAGAAAAGAAGGTACGCGTTACTCTTGCTGGTTTTACACAAGCTTAGGAGACCCATGTGTTTTACACTAACCCATAACAACCTTCCAAAGACGGAAGTGTGTGAAGTGAGATGAGCAGGTGAAGTTTCTGTGAATGGAAGCAGCTCGGCGAGACAGTTTAAGGAGTCTGTTGTGCCTTTTTAGTGTGGAAAGTCTATGTTATAGGGCAGTCTCCTAACTTGCCTATTGCTAATCCTGTGTGTTGTCACATGAGAATAACTGCTTCTCCCCACCCTGACCCTGACCTTGACCCTGGGCATCACTCTTTCTCCACCAGGACTATGGTTATGACTTTCTAATCGGCACGTTATCCCCCCTACCCCACCCCCATCCCCACCATTCCCATCCTAGCAGCCAGCGCAATCCTTGGACTCCAAAGTCCCTAGCATTGCGCTCACCTCTCTGCTGCGCTGGGCTGGCTCCTCTCCCAGGGTCTCTGTGCTGCTCAGTCGCCCCACCTGGGACCACCTGCTGGACACCATGTGGCGGCACCCTTCCCTCCTTCAGGAGTTTTGTCGGCTCTCACCTGCTCAGTGAGGCCGACCATGACCACCCAATTTAAAGCCTCACTGTTCAGCCCCACTCTGTACACCCCTCCCCCTTCTCTATTTCGAGCACAGACCACCTCCTGACATACCGCCTTTATTTGTCTATTTATTGCTTATTGATTATATGTATGGTCCGCATCACTATAATGTAAGCTAAATGAATTCAGAATTTTTTTTCCTGTTTTGTTAGTTGCCGTATCTCCAGTGCCCTGCACACAGTAAGGGCTCTAAATAATTGTGGAAGGAAGGAGGGAAGGAAGGAAGGAAGAAAGGGAGGGAGGGAAGAAGGAAGGAAGGAAGGGAGGAAGGGAGGGGGGAGGATGGAAGGGAGGAAGGGGAGGGCAGGAAGAAAGGAAAGAAAGAAGGAAGGGAGGGAGGGGAGGAATAAAGGAAAGAAGGAAGGAAGGAAAGGATTTGTTGACAGAACGAATGAGTGTCTTAATTGGGTGTTTTTCATGTGTAATCTAAATGGAGTCAAATGTTTATTCTCCGTGTAGTTTAAATCTATATGGCAAGGGCAAAGTCTGTCAATGTATATAATTTTAAGAGTTGTAAGTAACTAACAAGGACGTCCTTCCCAACATGGAGCGTTAGGAGGATGAGGCCAACACTTGGGGAGGCATCGGAGAGGGTAGCAGAAAGTGAGCTCGGACTGCGGGCTCTCAGCGCTGGCCTCGGGAAACAGTGCACCCTGGTGCCTGGGGCTGTTGTTGGGATCACAAACGCCCACTTTGGGGATTGCTGCGTCAATGCAACCATCACAAGCTTGATGCCATTCTTCAGAACAGTCCTGGAGGTTGCCTCAGCTGTCCCAATGACTTAGGACCTGTTACTGACTAGGAGAGCAAACAAGCCAGCTGATTTTGGGCAGAGACTTTCAGCCCCGCCCCCCGCCCCCGGGGAGCTCCCTTGGCGACTGGAGCCATGCACAGCACCAAAGCTGTGTAACTACACTGCTCTTAGGGACAGAAAACCAGCGAAGGTTCTCTCCCCCTTGCCAGAAAAGAGCAGCGCTCCCCCCGGCCCCCATCCACGTCACACCTCCGGCATCTGTAGAGCGCGTTGCACACCTGTCATTGCCTCCCAGTCACTCCGTGAAACAGAGGAGGCACGTAACCTCTCTCAGTCCCAGCTTCCAAATAACTTGCCTGCGGCTCTGAGGTAAGCACTGGAGCTGAGTGCTCTTTCTAAAACCACGCGCAACCTTCCTGTATTCTTGCAATGGATGCTCCATAGCTTCTTCTACGCCAGGCGCCCTTCCAGGCCCTGGGAATCGCCCGGCACCTCTGTCCTCAGGGAGCGTACATTCTAGCGCAGGGAAAAGTACAAGGCAATAAGCAAACGGCCAGTAAGTGGGCGACATGCCCAGAAGAGATCCCCCTATCCAGGAAAATGGAGTAAAGCGAGGGGGTGGATGCTGAGGACTGCTCTTTGACATGGGCACCTCGCTGAGGCCTCCTGGCACAGGTCCCATTTAGGCAGAGGCCAGCGAGCCTTGCAGGTATCTGGAGAGTGTTGCAAGAGGGGCAGCAGCAAGGCAAAGGCCCTGGGGCAGGACCGCATTGGGCCACTGGAGCATGACAAGGAGGCCAGAGTGGCTGGAGGTCAGAGATCAGGTTGCAGGGGTGGGGAAGTGTGGGAGAGGGGACCAGAGAGAGTGGCCGAGGGCTGGGGCCCGACTGGCTTTCTAGACTCATGTAGGTCTTTGATTGTGACTTCACGTGAGCTGGGAGCGTGTTGGGGAGAGGAGGGGCCGGTCTGCTGCTGTGCTGAGCAGCCTGGAGGGAGACTGGGACAGTCTGGAGACCAGGTCCTGCATCAGGTCCAATTGGACGGTGTTGGCCACGGAGACCAGACCAGAGCGGAGCTGTGCAGTGGTTCCATTCTGGACACATCTTGCAGGTCAAACTGGTCATTTTGCCAAGAGGTTAGAAGTGGGGTTTGAGGTCGTCCCTGTTCCTACCTAACCGCAGGGGCCTGAGGAAGGCGGAGAAGCAAATGGAATGCTCAGGGAGTGCCCTCCTGCACTGCAGATTCCTGCCCCTGGCTCTGGGGCTGGCCTCAGAACACAGAGGGAGGCTTTTCCACACGGGCTTGCAGATATTTGAACATGGCGATCACATTTCATGCCCCCACATCGGCCTGCCCCCATCTGCATGTTTCCTCTGCCCTTTGCGTCTTCAGGTTTTCAGGAAAACAAAACCCTCTGCCTTTGATCATTCTTTCTATGACTTCCTTTCATACCCCCTTGCCATTTGGTGGCCCCTTTCTGGATGCACTGTCACTTATTCATGCCCACATGCCTGTGATTTAAGCAGAGATGTTTGTGATTTTTATTTGCCTGTTCCATTCACTTTTGGTCTTGTGTTCTTGTCTTCTATCTGTGATGTCCCTTAGTACAGCATCTCCCAGCCAGCCAGCCCCCTGGGTGGCTCCTAGCCACCCAGGTGGCTGAACGGACTGCCCACCGACGTTGCCATTGACTCAGGCCCACGATGCTGGCCAAGTGGACAAGCCGTGTCCTAGAGCCCTTACTAGCAATCGATTCATTTCTAGCAGCCCATTCATTCAGATGCTACAGCTGTTTACCATAGGATTTGCTGGAGCCACACCCTCCCGCCCAGTCTCCATGCATCAGCACTAGCCCGACTGCCACAGGTTCTCCCCGTGGGGTGGGCGAGCCACCGGTCTGTGAAAGAGCAGACAGCCAGGAAAGCAATGTCACTGGTTTGATAGTGAGCGTGGAAGCCTTCAGGTCTCCGCTGACTTCGAATGGGGAGGAGAAGGGACTGTCGATAGCCCTGTTCTCCAACTCCCTTTTCCTAGGTAGGAAAATTTGCCTTCATCGGTCTTAACAATCTTCCAACAAAGATTTCCTTCTTTGCCACCTCCCCCACCCCCGCCCAAGGCACTCCATTGTCCCAAGGATACAGATAGCAACAGTGGACCTGAGGGGTCTACTCTTCAGCCAAGAAAATTAGCTGTGGTGACAGTTAAAAAAAATTCTTTTTCTTTTATTGATTGGAGAGAGAGGGGAAAGGAGGAAGAAAGAGAGAGAGACTCATCAATGTGAGAGAGAAACATCGATCAGTTGTCTCTCACACACGCCCCAACCAAGGACCAAACCCAAAACCCAGGCATGTTCCCTGACTGGGAATCGAACCGGCAACCTTTTTATTCATGGCTGACACCCAACCAACAGAGTCACACCAGCCAGGGGCGTGGTGACATTTGAGAAGGTGTTCAGGGAGACATAAAGTTGACGTGAGCCCCCATTACCTATGCCTTGTGTTCAAAAACCTATTGAAGATGGTGAGTGGAAATCCCTGCGTCTTCCAGCCCTTCAGTGCTGTGTCACAAACCTGTGTGACAACTAGCCATGACATGTGATAGCTGGTCATAAAAGTGACAGATACAAAGTACATCTGAATGCCAGGCTTACCTGTGGTCGCTGGCCATACCAGTACCTTAAATCCTTGCCTGTCCCTACAGACATGGCTTGTTGTAACAGTCCAGATTCAAACCTTTATGGGGACACTTAAGTACATTAAAGTGTAAGCTTAAATGAACCCTTTAAAACCTACCTGCCTGTTTCCAGAAGCACCCCCAGCTACCACCACCTCCAACTTCCTCGCCCGGCATGCCCGGAGGCAGGGCTCCGCTCTCCCAGCACAGGGGCACCAGGGCACCTCTCCTGAAACCAGCGGAGTCGGACACATGTCAAACCGCCCCCATCACGCACACCATCAGCCCATCTTAAAAACCCGGCACTTCTCTGTGCTACCCGAAAGGTATTTTCAGACATTATTTCTAAAACATGTTTTTGTTCCAAGTAATGTGAGTAGGCTTCGCAATTACCTAATTTCCATCTGCGTCTGAAATATCAAAGGTTAGTCCTCAGAGAAGGCTGTGTGTGGAAGACAGGGAGCGCTTGTCTCCAAGTTCAGCTGCGTCGATTTTACAATTGCAGGACTGGAACGTGGCCAGCCGACTGTATTAACCTTCTTTTCAATCTTTCCTAAGAATTCTCTCATTTCTAGGATGCCAATGAGACTCCAAGAGTGCATGCCTCTTCTGTTGTCCGTGGGGGATGCTTACTGTTTTCAGTAGAATTAGCTGCCTTGGGCAGGGGTTTGAAAGAGGGAAAGTCAAGTTCTTAACCCAAGCATAGGATTTCCGTTTCACCGGGCACCACAGTCAAGTTCAACACCCCCCGGGGTCTGATTCGAAGCCCAGAAAGCAGGAAGTTCAGACACAAAACTACTATTGGGGGCTCAGCCCCGGATTGTTCGGTCTTTATTACGGCTTGGTGTTCAGCCCATTTCTCTGGACTGAAGTAGGTTAGAATCTTATTATCTGTAGCTTTGCTTCTCCATTCCCACTGCCAACCTCAGGCCTCAGGACTCCGCGCCTCCATCCACCCAGCTCTGAGGACCGACTCCCTGGCTTACAGCACCTGCTCTCATCACTCGGAATGTTGTAGAGACGACTTGGATACAATGTGCTTATGATGCGGTTTAAACCAAGTACCAAACTGAAATGCACTCAGAAATGACAAGTCAGTAAACTTTTGCATACAAATCACAGCACGTAAAAATGATAACAGAATTACATGTAAGGACGGCGGCTCCTATGTGGAGTTTTAGCACAGCGGGAGGCCCAGATTTCAACTAGTGTGGCGGTTTGGACCACACAGTACAAACCTACACACCTTTGGTTTTTCAGTCCTCACCTGAGGATATATTTATTGATTATAGAGAGAGGTGGGGAGGGGGAGATACGGAGAGAGAGAGAGAAAAAAAAAACATTGATCTGTTGCTTGCTTCCCCTACATCACAGGTGGCAAACACAAGGCCCTTGGGCCGAATCCGGCCCTCCACCTCGTTTTATCCGGCCAGGCACCTTGTTTCTACCTGGCTGTAGTGCCGAGCTCCTTACCCCTAGTTAAGGAATAGTTACACTTATACAGTCCTAAAACTACATTCCGCCCTTTGAAGGAAACCTCGAGGCTAATGTGGCCCCCGGTTAAAATGAGTTGGACACCCCTGCTACACACTCCACCCAGGGATCAAACCCACAACCTTGGCATATTGGGATAATGCTCTAAACAACTGAGCTACCCAGCCAGGGCCAGGTCTGAAGTTGCTTTGAGTCATCTGAATCAGTGTGTACCCCAGAATGGAAGTTCCATGCTGATGTGGGGGAGTCATCTGCCTTCTTGCCCAGTATCCCACTCCTTTCCTGCCTTAGGAATCTCCACGCAGTTCCTCACTATAGAAGCTGAAAATTCCAGACACCAGCCTGGAGTCTGTGTCCTCTGCTCCATTCACCAGACACCTCCACCCCCACCCCAACTTGTCCACCAGCATTAGAATCACGAGGCTGCTGGAGGCTTCCCAGCAAGGCCTGCACTGGGGTGGGGGGGCAGTGTGGGCTGGAGGGAGGGGCCTGCACGCCTCTGCGTCGTGGCCGCAGGGTTCTCAGCCTAGCGTTCTGCACATGCTCTGTTCTCAGCCGTGGAGCCGTGGACCTGGTTCTCCAGCCCCCTCGCAATACGGAAGCCACACAATATTCTGAATATAAAATTGTGTATTGACAAAGAACATACACACACAGGACTGCACACATTGAGAGGTGACCGCTACGTAACCTGTCACGTGTGTGTTAGTTTTCACGAAATGAACGACGCTCCCAGGACCCACATCCAGAAGCAAGCCCTAGCCGCGTCTCAGGCCTGTCTGTCACTACTGCCCCGGAAGGAGCTCACCCTCCCGACGCGCGACAGTGCGCACTGGAGTTCCTGTGCTGTGACCTTTAAGAAGGAGGAATCCTGTGGCACGCCCCTTCCAGTGCTGCTGCAGTGCCCGCCCGCCCCGCCCCGCGTCCTGCGTCATTGTAGCGCTTGGGGCTGAGCGCAGTGCCATCTGTCTCTGCGGCAGGAACGGACGCACCTCGATTCCCGAGTCCGCTCGGCTCTCGATGGACCTGGCGCGGGCCGGGCACGGCTCTTAGGAACAGCGCCACTACGAACGTTCTTACACGCGTCCTTTGGCGACCATGTCTAAAGAAAAGTAAGTTCCTTTTCAACTTACATCAGTTGGAATGATCTCTCATTGTGACATCTCCAGCCATTTCCAAGAGGAAACCTGGAGCGCTTTGAACAGTGAAGGTAGACTGGCATGGTGACGTTAGATGCAGTGATTCTTAGTACGATGGCGTTTCTAAAGTGTTGTCTAGTCTTCTGCTTACAGTGTGATTATTTTAAAGATCGTTCTGCTTTTTTAATCTTACAAAGGTACTGGGTCAAAAGCAATACATTTATTTCTACCTTGATTCAGCAATGGCTGTTTTTAACTGGATAAAAGACGTGATCGATGGCAGTGTTCCTTCACCCCCATCTCTACCTGAGAAAAGGTGTGGCTTCCCATTACAGCCTGTTCGGATGGACCCCCAGTTCTAGGTCTTTGAGGATTGGGTCTAAATCTTTAAGGATGGGGTCTGAGCCTTAAAAACATTTCATTTCTTTCAGAGCTTAACACAGTGTCTTATTGATCTGATCAATTAAACTGATATTTGCATCATGAAGAAAAATAGATACCAGCTTATGAGAACACTTTTGAAACGAGGCGCGGTGGGGCCCGCATGTTGTTTTCTTAAGCTCAGCTGGTGAGGCCTGCGGGAGAAGAATGCCCACAGCAGACTGGCCCAGCGAGTCACGGGGTCGACTTCTGTTGGTGCTGACGGGAACCGTTGAAATGGTAGATTAAAGCAAATTCTTTTAAGGGCTTGGGCCTGTCCTGAGTCATAAGTATTCACATTGTTAATAATATAGCGATTTATTAGTCATGGTTTCGTCCTGCGGCCCAGTCACGTCCGAGTTCTGTTCATATTAATTTTACCCACATTAATGTCTTTTATCACGTCTTATCAGGTAGATGAGAATGGTGTTGATAGTTACCCCTTTGTGTTTCATAGAGGAGAGAATTTTGGAGTCAGTATATAAGGGTTCAAATTCTGGGGCCACCTCTTACTGTCTCTGTGAGCTTGAGTGACACAGAGACAAAGGTAATGTCCCCAAATCTCAGTTCCTACAAAGGAAAATGGATTAATGACACTTATTTTTCAGGATATTTGTAAGGCTTAGATGAAATAATGTATATAAATGCCTATACAGGGTGGGGCAAAAGTAGGTTTACTGTTGTGAGTACGTGAACCAGAGTTTATTCTTGTATTACTATTTATTGATTATTGTATTATTTTACAATAAACTGTAAACCTACTTTTGCCCCTGTATAGTGTTTAGCATAAAGTGTCTAGTAAATGTTCATTTCAGCTGTGAATCCAGCTGGGCATATTTTTATTCTTCATTCATCTTCTCTCTCAATTCAGACATGACTCCTATTCCTACACGTTCCGCAGGTGATCAGCGACTTAGGTCATTTTACTTGTCTCTACTGGGCAAGGCAAACCTTCGGATGTCATCCAGGCACCTCTCAGGGAAACTGTCCACTCAGGGTCCCTGCCTGCTAGACAGGCAGGTTTGGTGCCACCCTCTCCCACCCCTCCGTCTTCCAAAGTGAGTCCATCGGTGGCGAGTGACGTAGCGTGTTAAGAGTCTGGTTGGACCGGAACATTGATCTTTACTGGGAATGTGAATTGGTGAGCGCCGGGGCAGCAGCTGGAAGGAAGCAGCACGTGAGGGTCAGGGCCATGACTTCTGAGGGCACAGGAGGGGACAGGTTGTGCTCAAGTGCTTTGGCCAGCAGGAACCAGTGCGGGGTGGAGGGCAAGGAGAGGCGAGGCCCATGAGAGGCCGTGCGTCAGTCCCAAGACCTGCCTTGTATGTCAGGTTCCCTGTGCATTTCTCTGTGACCTTGTGACAAGCCCTCCCCCTCCCCTGAGTTGGTCAGAGCATGCTCTGTTCCTTGCAGCCAAAATAGCTGGAGTAGGAAACTGTCTCCACCAGGTGTACAGAAAACAGATAATCCTCCAGTGTGAACTGGGAGTGACTCATGCCAAAGTCTCCTGGGAGGGATAATTAAGGACACTGTAGTATGAAAAGTGAGATGGCATTTAAAGGTTAGGCTTAAAACTCTGATCTTTATAGAATTAGATATAATCTGGAACAATGAATAGGGAGTTGAAGTGCCAACATCCCCCCTCCCCCACTGGTTCCTGATCAATGATCTTTCGTCCCTCAATTCTCTACTTGCTGGCCTGTGTGATCACAGGGCACTAGGAACCTGGGCTGAAGATCTGCCTGAGAGAGTGAAGCCTGGTGATTGGACGTGGCACTGAGTCTCACATTCATTTGCTGGAGAAGTCTGTGTCAAGCCCAGATGTTGGGGACAACGTGAGAGTAGCAGCACCAACCCCAGCACAAGTACCCTTGGCCCATATGTTTGCTAACAGCCCGTGTGTGTCAAACTTGATGAAATGCAATGCCGAGCCCCTGCCAAACATGCAACCCAACCAACAGCTGTGGGTTCTCCTCCTGTGAACTCTAGAAGCCACCAAAGCAATTGAGCTGATGGTGCTGAGTGTCACTTTGTGCTGAGACAGAGAGATTGGCCTGGGTCCTCTCGTGGGCACGTTGCCTTCGTCCAGCTCATGGGGACAGACTTGATGACTAGAGAGGGCATGTGGGGCATTTTAGGAGAGCTGGGCAGGTGGCAGTCAACGCTGATGCATTCTTGGGTCCACTCAGAGGTCTAAGTGCTTTGACCTATTTTTTCTGATTTATTTTATTTATTAGTCTTAGCGAGACATGTTTATTTGCACCTGCTATGCAAAAGCTTGTAGAGAATTTTCCATTACTATTGTGACTGTTTAAAAAATTGTATTGATTGATTGTAGAAGAGAGAGGAAGGGGGGAGAAAGACATCAATCTGTTGTTCCACTTATTGATACATTCATTGGCTGCTTCTTGTTTTTTTATTATATTTTATTGATTATGGTATTACAGTTGTCCCACTTTTCCTCTTTTGCCCCTCTCCACCCAGCACTCCCCAGTCCCTCAGGAAATCCCCCCCCCATTGTTCATGTCCATGGGTCATGCATGTAAGTTGTTTGGCTACTCCATTTCCTATACTGTACTTTACATCCCCATGGCAATTCTGTAACTACCTATTTGTACTTCTTAATTCCATTACCTCGTCACCAATTCCCACAGACCCCCTCCCATCTGGCAACTATAAAAATGCTCTCCATATCCATGATTCTGTCCCTATTCTTGTTGTTTGCTTAGTTTGTTTTTTAGATTCATTTGTTGATTGATACGTATTTACTGCCAATTTATTATTTATAGTTTTGATCTTCTTTTACTTAAGTCCCTTTAACATTTCATATAATAATGGTTTTGTGTTGTTGAACTCCTTTAGTTTTTCTTATCTGCCCTTCAATTCTAAATGATAGCTTTGCTGGGTAGCACAATCTGGGTATAGGTCCCTGCTTTTCATGACTTTGAATATTTCTTGCCAATCCCTTCTGGCCTGCAAAGTTTCTTTTGAGAAATCAGCTGACAATCTTATGGGAACTCCCCTGGAGGTAACTAACTGCTCTTCTCTCACTGCTTTTAAGATTCTCTCTTTATCCTTAATCTTTGGCATTTAAATTATGATGTGTTTTGGAGTGGGCCTCTTTGCATCCATCTTGTCTGGGACTCTCTGTGCTTTCTGGACTTGCATGTCTATTTCCTTTACCAAATTAGGGAAGTTTTCTTTCATTATTTTTCAAATGGATTTCCAATTTCTTGCTCTTTCTCCTCCCGCTCTGGCACTCCTATGATATGAATGTGGACCGCCTGAAGTTGTCCTGGAGGCTGCTTACACTATCCTCATTTTTTTGGATTCATGTTTGTTCTTGTTGTTCTGATTGGTTGTTTTTTGCTTCCTTATGTTCCAAATCATTGATTTCATTCTTGGCTTAATCCACTCTACAGTTTTTTCCCCATAAATTGTTCTTTGTTTCAATTAGTGTATCTTTTGTTTTTGACTGGATCTGTTTTATGCTGTTGAGGTCCTCACTAAGTTCCT
Source organism: Desmodus rotundus (assembly GCF_022682495.2). Classification (NCBI taxonomy): domain Eukaryota; kingdom Metazoa; phylum Chordata; class Mammalia; order Chiroptera; family Phyllostomidae; genus Desmodus; species Desmodus rotundus. The sequence continues at coordinate 98,530,878 of NC_071397.1, forward strand.
TGAACATCCTTATAAGCGGTGTTTTGAACTCTGCATCTGATAGATTGCTTATCTCCATTTTGTTTAGTTCCTTTTCCTGGTGTTTTGACCTGTTCTTTCAGTTGGGCCAGGTTTCTTTGTCTCCTCTTTTTGGCAACCTCCCTGTGTTTGTTTCCATGCATTAAGTAAAGCTGCTAAGACTCCCTATCTTGGTAGTGTGGCAGAATGTAGTAGGTGTCCTGTAGGGTCCAGTGGCACAGCCTCCTCTATTACCTAAGCTGGGTACTTGAGTAGTGCCCTTTATGTGAGCTGAGTAACCCTCCTCTTGTAGTTGAGCCTTGGTTGTTGTTGGCAGGTCAATGGGAGGGATTTACGCAGGTCAGTCAGCTGCAAGGACTGGCTGAGACTACTGACCACCAACCTCCACCCTCCATGGAGGATCAGCTGTGCAGGGGCAGGGTGGTGGTGCCCCAGTGTGGTCTGTAGCTGTCCATTGGGTGCACAGGCTTTGGGGTTTCCCATGTGGTGCAGGCCAAGGTCATCCCCAACCTGTGTTCTGCCCAGGACCGCCCTGCATGAGCTATAAAGCAATCTAATCTGAGATGGCTGCTACTTGTGCTGGGCTTGGAGATTCCCAGGTGAAGCCAACCTATGAATCTAGGCTGGCTGCTGCTAGTGCCAGGCCTGAGGCCACTTAGCAAGAGGTACGGGGGCAGGGGGCTTACTGAAGCTGGCTGTTGTGTTTGATAGGATTTAGGAAGTTGTGAAGCATGAGCCAAGACCAGCCATTCATATGAAAAAGTCACAGTTAACAGTTTGGGTGGGCCTGTAACTTGGGTGGGACGGAGTCTCAGGTGATCTCTAGGGCAGGGAAACTGTTAGCCAGGTTGATGGAGTCTCCGATATGGCATCCACCTGCTGGTTCTGTGGCTCTGTGGGGAGAGGGTTCAGAAAAGAGACAATGCCTCTGCCTGCTTTTCTGTCTGGGAGAAAGCTGTCCCCCAGCTCCCTCCTTTGTGGCAGACACTTCAGTTCCTCCCTGTATGCCACTGGTTGGCTGCGTCTTACATGTGCCTGGACCAGGGATCAAACCCACAACCTTGCTGTATCAGGACAATGCTCTAACCAACTCAGCTACCCAGCCGGGGCCCTGACATTTTTCTTGACTTTGCATTTCTTCCACTATGAAGGACAGAGATTTTGTCTTTTCCATTTGTGAATCCCCAGCATTGGGGGTGGGGAGGAAGGGGGCACTGTGACTGTCTCAGGGAAAGAGCTGGAAATACCATGATTGACTTAAGAGGTTTGATCCTTTTGAGTTGGTTTTCCATAATTGAAGTAGAGAGCATCGAGAAGTTGCATGGACTGCAGCCTGAGCTCACCTGCTGGCTCCAATGTTTGTTAGCTGAGTCTTGACTAGGGAAGCTGGCTTCTGCACCTCAGCCCGAACCTGCACAATGAGGACGACGCAACTGCTCTGACAAGCCTTTTCTGAGGCCTAAAGGATGGAATACTCGTGGTCATTGTTACTGGCATTCTAAGAGTTAAATGGTTGAGAGTGAAGGCTTTAGAATCAGACCTTGGCTCTGGCCTCCATTCTACCATTGTTCTGCTGTGTGATACATGTGAATCATACGGCACCCTGCCTAGTCCACAGGGAGGGATTGATAAGTTGTCATTATTATTATCCTCATTACTATTATCAACGACAAAAGGCAGTTACCATTATTGTTGTTATTAATATTAAATTACTTCTCTAGAAAGACATGCAAAACAAAGATATTCAAATCCACTTAGAAGGAAGAGAAATAGACTCTAGAGGAACACAGGGTGAATAGAGATGAGAAAATTTCTGTTATTGAACACCAAATTTAGCTTTGGGTTTCCTGGCAACCAGGGCAAGAAAAAGCAACACAACAGTTTACATAATTATCAGTTCTAATTAGCTTCCTGGAGCTGTGCTGCCTGACGTGAGAGCCACGGGCCTGCGTGGCTGGTACTGGGTGGGAAAGTGGCTCGGTCCCACTGTCTGGAGCTGTAAGAGGAAGATCACTGGACCCTGCAGACTTAGCAAGAGAAGGGAGAATATCTCACAAATAAATTTTATGTTGATTACATGTTGAAATTATGCTATTTTGGTTATTTGGACCAAATAAGAAAATAATTTTCATTCACAAAGGTGAATGAAACGTTGTCACTCCTGACAATGGTGACTAGAGACACGAAAACCTGCGTCTGTCAGGATGGAGGGCCTGGACAGGACCGAGGACTGTGGCCCCATGGGGATCGTTTATTCTAATGAACTCGTAAGTTGTGCTTCCGACTACACATCTGTTCTGCATTTTTGGTTTTTGTTTGTTTTTAGTCAATTTATTTAAACTGAGACAAAATGTTCAACTACTTCTACCACTGCCTGCCCGTAATCTCATTGAAATAAATCCCACCTGTTTCTTTTTACCTTTTTAGTGTGGCTCCTAGGAAATTAAAAATTGTATTTTTCTCATATATTTTATTGATTATGCTATTACAGTTGTCCCTTTTTTCCCCCCCTTTATTCCCCTCCACCCTGTACACCATCTCCCACCCGCTTCTCCCCCCCTTTAGTTCATGTCCATGGGTCATACATATATGTTCTTTGGCTTCTCCATTTCCTATACTATTCTTAACCTCCCCCTGTCTATTTTCTACCTACCATTTATGCTACTTATTCTCTGTACTTTTCCTCCCTCTATCCCCCTCCCACTCCCCCGCTGATAACCCTCCACATGATCTCCATTTCTGTGATTCCATACCAGTTGTTTGCTTAGTTTGTTTTTGTTTTTGTATTTTTTCAGGTTTAGTTGTTAATAGTTGTGAGTTTGTTGTCATTTTACTGTTCATATTTTTTACCTTCTTTTTCTTAGGTAAATCCCTTTACCATTTCATATAATAAGGGCTTGGTGATGACGAACTCCTTTAACTTGACCTTATCTGGGAAGCACTTTATCTGCCCTTCCATTCTAAATGATAGCTTTGCTGGATAGAGTAATCTTGGATATAGGTCCTTGCTTTTCATAACTTTGAATACTTCTTTCCAGCCCCTTCTTGCCTGCAAGGTTTCTTTTGAGAAACCAGCTGATGGTCTCATGGGAACTCCTTTGTAGGTAACTGTGTCCTTTTCTCTTGCTGCTTTTAAGATTCTCTCCTTATCTTTAATCTTGGCTAATGTAATTATGATGTGCCTTGGTATCTGCTTTCTTGGGTCCAAGTTCTTTGGGACTCTCTGAGCTTCCTGGATTTCCTGGGGGTCTATTTCCTTTGCCAGATTGGGGAAGTTCTCCTTCATTATTTGTTCAAATAAGTTTTTAATTTCTTGCTCTTCCTCTTCTCCTTCTGGCACCCCTATGATTTGGATGTCGGAATGTTTAAAGTTGTCCCGGAGGTTCCTAAGCCTCTCCTCATTTTTTTGAATTCTTGTTTCTTCATTCTGTTCTGGTTGGCTGTTTATTTCTTCCTTCTGGTCCAAAGCATTGATTTGAGTCCCAATTTCTTTCCTTTCATTGTTGGTTCCCTATGTATTTTCCCTTTATTTGACTTTTCATAGCTTTCATTTTTCCAACTATTTTGCACCCATACTCAACCAATTCTGTGTGCATCCTGATTACCAGTGTTTTGAACTGTGCATCTGATAGGCTGGCTATCTCTTTATCACTTAGTTGTACTTTTTCTGGAGCTTTGATCTGTTCTTTCATTCGGGCCATTTTTTTGGCTCAGCGTACCAGTTACGTATAAGGGGCGGAGCCTTAGGTGTTCACCAGGGCGGGGCAACTATGTCACTGCGTTGTGTGATGCTGTACGTGGGGGAGGGTCCAAGAGGGAACAGTGCCACTTGTTCAGCTCTCCGCCAGCTTTCAGTCACTCCCACTGCTACCCATAAGCAAATTGGGCCCTTCTGATGCTGATTCCCCAGGTGGGGGGGTTTGCGTATGTTCTAGGACCCTGTGGGTCTCTCCAACAAACTCTCCTCTGAGGCTGGGAGTTTCTCTGGCTGCTGCCACAACCCCCACAGGTGTTTACAGTCAGAGGTTTTGAGGCTTTATTTCCTCGCACTGGAACCCTGGGTTGTGGGTCTGTCTCGCTCCCCAGTTGTTCCTTCCAGTTTATCTGCACGCAAACATGGGATTGCCTGGTCTGCCAGCTGCCACCTTGCCTAGAGTCCCCTCCACCCCAGCTGCCTGTCTCTGACCCTCTTATAGGTCTGGATGAATGTTTCTTCTTTAACTTCTTGGTTGTCGGACTTCCATACAGTTCGATTTTCTGGCAGTTCTGGTTGTTTTTTGTTTTTAAATTTGTTGATGTCCTTTTGGTTGTACGAGGAGGCAAAGTGCATCTACCTATGCCCTCTTCTTGGCTGGAAGTTGGAAATTAAAAATTGTATAAATGGCTCACATTTGCGGGTAGCATCATATCTCTCACTATTTTAAGTGGAACTTATTTATACTTTTAGATTAATATAAATATTATAATCACATAGCATGTCATTATACAATTATAATATCAACTAATATATAACATATAATGAATAATAAACATGTCCTATTAACATGTTAAAAATATCATTGATAATAAAACAGTAATATAATTTAGAAGGGTGTTATATGTGAATGTATCATTACGTACTTTACAGTATTTATAAAAGAGGCTTTTGATAACCAGATAGGTAGTAGTTCCCCCTACGATTGTAAAGACAGTGCGATGAGAACCCTGATGAGGAGGAGCTGTAATGACTGCTGCGACAGCTGCCGTTTATTGAATGCCCGCTCCTGTGCTACCCAGCCCTGTGTTCTTTCCAGGAATTAGTCATCGAAAACTTTGAAAGTGGCCTGGTTGTTCCAACATGATGCCAGAAACCCTTAGGCACTGGCATGAGATATAAAGACATGTCTTCTCTTCTTTCTACTTGTTTGGTACCATTCATAGCATTTAGCCAGGTGATGGGCAGCAAATGGAGCTCAAAAACTAAGTGTCTGAATGAACGAGTGAATGAAAGGTGTCTCTCCCCTCCTCTCTAAATGGTGTCACTTAGCGTGATGTGAGATGAACTTCTCTCAAACCCCGATAACAGCAGGACATTGAAAGGTCTATGAGATACGGAAGGAAATCGTGTTGTGGTTTGAGGTCTGCAGGAGGACATTGGCCCGAGAGTTGAAGGGTCTGCCTCTGGAGTCCCTCAGGCTCCCGTGTGATCTTGCCCGAGCCTGACTGTGTCAAGGTAAACTGAGTCACAACACCTAAAGCATTAGCCATTTCCTGTTGGCAAAAGGCATCTCTAAATTTTTAGAAATGCTTGTGTATTCTACGAAATTTATTACAGCTTGTTCTGAATCTGAGTACATTGAAAAAAACCTCAGTATTTCAAAGATGAAATGGTTTTTACAGGAAGTAGAAGGGTAAAAGAGAGTAAATGAATCTTATTTTATATCCCCAACCTGTACGTCCCTCTAAAAGCAGAAGAAAGAAACTGTGGAATTTAGGAACATAAGTTTTAATGTTGAACTGCAAGTCACAAATGTAAAGATGTACCTGCAGCCCTGGCTGGTGTGGCTCAGTGGATTGAGTGCTGGCCTGAGAACCTAAAGGTTGCTGGTTGGATTCCGAGTCAGGGCAGAGGCCTGGGATGTGGGCCAGGCCCCCAACTGGGGGCATGTGGGAGGCAACCGATGGATGTCTCTCTTACACATAGCGTTTCTCTCCCTCTCCTTCTCCCTCCCTTATCTTAAAAAAAAGATGTTTCTGCAGAGAGAGAGAACCTAGAAATCATTTGAGTGTCACAGATGATGACAGGTTTGAAGAAGAGCTGTAAGGAGCAAGGAATGTGGTAGTTGGTGTTATTTTTTCCCGAGGGGAGGAGAGGAGGTTCATAGTGACTGAGAATGCATGGCCGTCACTGGCCGAGCACTGAGACATGGAGGAGACCTTCTGCACTGATGCTGGGCAGGGGAACAGTGCTAACCTGGTGGGAAGTGTGGATTTCATTTTAAAGCTGAGAGAATTCTCAGTCTGAGCTATAAACCAATAGCTTGGACAGCAGGGGAAGGCAAAGAACCTTCCTTTCCGGAAGTCCTCCAGTAGACTGGTCTCCCGGTTACCTGTGATAGTTTGGGGGGTTCTGGGTTTGCCGACCATAGAGCGTCGTGTTTAATATAGGTGCTGTCCCTGGAAAGACTGATCTGCACCAGGTGTTCAGACAACAGCTTTCCGAATCAGGAATACTCCCTCTCCAGCTTAGTCATTCCCTAAACGCTCCTCGAGAAAATGAGATAGAGAGGCTCAGAGACTGGGTGCATAGGTGGATCCAGAGTCACCAAGAAAACCCCTCCGATGAAATCCAAGGCTTTTCCACAAGCCCATGAGACAATTTGCAGGAATATGTTCTGAATGTCAAACTTTCTGAATTGCAGTATTTATATTCTAATTCAACACACCTTGCCCTTTACTGGTACCTGGAATGAGGCCGCGTTCCACATGTCCATAAGGCCACTTTTCAGCAGTGGATGGGGTACAAGGACACACTATGTTGGGTCACCAGGTCTGCAGCCCAAAGGACGCAGGCTGTCCACGCCTAATGCAAATCAGAACGTGCATTCTTCTGGTCACGGCAGCGAGACTCTGCAGCTCGAAAGCTGCTGTAGTGGATTCATTTCAACAAACGACAGTATTTTATTCCAATACATTTATCTCAGTGCAACCACTGTTGCTCAGAATTTTAAAGTGGGGATGAGTTGAAGCACATGCCACCTGGACGTTGGTGGTTTTTAACGTGGAATTTGGAGACCTGTCTGCAGCGAACAGAAGGACAGCTGCCAGCACCTTGGCACCTGTGACTCCCTTTGGTTCGCGATCCTAGAAGTGGCTCTTCAGACAGAGACGGAAGTTGATTTGTAAGAAACACGTGTTGAGTTGAGGAAAGGACATTGTCAACATCGGCGCATAAAATAAATAACAGTTTAAGATAAGCATTAGCGTTCTGCCTTTATCATGATTCTATTCACTGAAACCTTTTGAGGAGGATGATAAAAACTTTATCGAGATCCCCCGTGTTTCTTCCTCATTGTTCCACCGGGTGGTCTGGGGGCCCTGGTATTAGCTGCTGAGGTCCTTTTGTTTATTTGTTGGAAACTAGCTCAGAACTCAGGCTGGGCTGGTTATGATTGGTCTTGATGTAAAAACAGATAACCTCTGACCATAACTAACCACAACTATTGATGGGGATTACTTCTGGTTCTTTCTCCCCTTTGAGATACTGATGTAGGTGGTTATTAAGCTCTTCCATGCGATCGCAGGGAAAGCATTCCAAGGGCCTGTGCAGGGCAGACTGTGGCGTGGCAAGATGGTTTATTTGTGTGGAAGGCTGGCCGTGGGTTTCCAATTTCCCATCTCCCTCCGTCCAGCCATGGGGGAAAAATCCAACCGTGTCCTCAGCAAGGCCAAGACAAAAGCCAGTGTTCACACCTAGTCCTTCAGAGCCCGCGCCCTCTGCTTCAGGCCCCCATGGCTGCCACATGCTCCCGGGTGAGAGGGCAGTGAACAAACAGGGCAAGTGCGTTATTGGGTGGGGGGGAGAGAGAAAGAGACTTTTTATTCCCCTGGGATTGTATTAGCTTGGGTTTGGGACAGTCCAGGGGCCTTCTCAAAGTAACCGATGAACTTCCCAAGCTTTCGTGGACTTTTGATAGGTCCATGCCCCCTAGTTAGACTGACAGGCCTGTGTGTCAAGCTCCTGCTCCTTTGCTCCCCCGCCAGTCTGGTACCGGGAGGAGAAGGGAGGAGTATTAACCCCTTTGGTGGAGCAACGCTGTGGTCCCCTGGGGTGTGAAGCTGCAGCTTCCCAGCGAGGCAAAACAGGCTCCTGCTCCCCAGTTTATTAAGCTCAATGTCCAATTCCCTTTACTCTCTTCCTTTATTAGTATCTAGCTAATTACCTATGGTAACAATACCAGAGAGCTAGCTGTCATCCAGGCCTGGTGCCTGGTGAAGCCTGAGCCTTGTACTTTACCACTTGACTATTTATTGAGTCTTGTCCATGTGCTAACTGCTGAGGAGAATGCAAAAAGAAAAAAAAGGTGAATATTCCTCCCTGCCCCACCCCCCCAAAAGATTGCTCTCCAGTTCTGGGACAAAGGCAGCACGGACCAGATAATCAAGTCAGAAGTGAGGGCTCTGTTTGCCCCAGGAAGTAGCCGAGTGGGCGGTGAATACCAGAGCCCGGGCCAGGGAGAAGTGTGCCACCTGGGGAGGCTGAGGACTCTGTCACCGAGGAGCCGGGACTCCGGCTGAGTCTAGAAGGAGGGGCAGAGAGCACAGCAGGCCCCATCTGTCGGACGGACGTTATTGCCTAAATGTTTCGCACAACCAGATTGCACGCTCCCAGGGAGAGTGACCTTTTCCTCGAGCCTGGCACAGAGTTACACAGACGGTAGCTGAAGACGCACCTTCTCTGGAATGAGGTTGTTGTGAAAGTTCTCAGACATGAAGGAGGAGGTTAGTTTGCAGCTACTGAAATGGTCGAAGTCGATGACGAGACATCTCTTAGAAAATCTTTTTAAAATCTGTTATTTTCCTCTAAACATTTCAATGAAGCCAGAGAGTTCTCAGGCTTATCTTAAACAGTTACCTGTTTTATGCTCCAGTGTTGACAATGTTCTTTCTTAAGAATATTTTTCTTAAAAACCAACTCAATCTAAAGTGCTTAAGGGCCATTTCTCCCAAGGGAGGGGCCTAATTTGCAAGTCCTAGAGGAACTGGCTGAGTCCTAGAGGAACTGGCTGAGGAGGCTTCACTGTTTTTTTTTTAATAAGTAGGAGATGAGGCTGGTGAAGTCGGTGGCCCGCTGGCTGAGGGCTGTGGAAGTCAGGAGTGCGCCCTGGGGGTTCCACGGTGCTCATTCCAGCAGGGAGGGGGCGGAGCGGGGAGTGGGGTTGCAGACTCGCCGTCCCACCTGCTCTGAGAGTCACAGGGAGCAGGGGAGAGAGAAGGAAGGGACCAGGCTACATGGCAGCCTCTGTGTGGAGCACAAGGTCATCTCCACCTGTGTGTCAATCCTACGTTTTCATCTTGATAAGCACCTCATTTCATATTGACAAGCACCTTGGTCTTAGGGATTTCCAAAGAGGAGGAGGAACATGGAACCCGGATGACATAACCAGAACACTCTCCAACACACCTGCCTCTTGTGGCCCGGGTGTCGGGGCAGCTTGTCGACACGCCCTGCCAATAACCTAAGGGTGACACCAGCTTCATGGCCTGGCAGCAGCAGGGACATGAAGAGGTCGCTTTGAGTCCAAGTCTCACGCTCGGGTGCTACTGTCACACGGTTCCCGATCCCCTGGTGACAGGGCCCTGACCGGGTCTGATCGGAATGAATCACCCCAGAGACGGCCAATGGAGAGAGGGAGAGAGAGAGAGAGAGAGAGATTTACAGTCCTGGCCGTCAGTTTCCAGGGCTTTGAGACACGGACAGAGGCTAAAACCCTCTCCTATGTGACATCGTCACTCTGTGCTGCTGCTAGGGAACCAGGGGGACTGCAAATGCATTGTGATCCACCCTGCTGCTGTGACAGTTTGATTTGCACCTGGTGTCTAAAGTTAAGACTCTACCCCGAGGAGCGGAGCATATCTTCGGGGGCCTCCCAGGCCCCAGCGCGATGAGCACGCGAGGAAAGGGCTGATGTGTGAAATGCTGTGCTTGCTAATCCCCGCCCGTCCTCCCACTCTCCCCACCAGTCCGCTGCACTTCGTCTGTCCCCAGACGCCCAGGCACCTTGCTCTCTGTCCTCCCCTCCCCTTCCATGCCCACCCACCCTCCTACCTGTGACACCCTGTGGCTTTCTCAAGGCCCTGATCAAATGCTGCCTCCTGCCCCCTTCCAGAAAGGCCCAGGTGGGGCTTTATGGGTCACATGGTAGAATGGACACGTGACCATCCAGCTCTACAGTCCACCGGTCGATACAGTGTCTCAACTCACTGTGCGGCACTGGGCGCACAGTCAGAGCGAAGGCGCAGACAGGACCACTGTCCCTGGTTCCCATGCTGACTGACAGGGACTGTGATGTAAACATGCTGTACTTAGGGTTTATACAACATGTTCATACTGTTTTATATGTGAGTTTTAGTTTATCACATAGACATTACATGCTTAATAAACACACAGCATGTTTCATGTAGTATTTATAACATTACTCACAAATATAATCTGGGGAATTTGTTTAAAATATAAATGCCTGGGTCCCACCCCGGGGTTTCGATTCCCTCACCCCTGGATGGGGCTTGGTGATTTGCATTTCCACATACACCTCTGGTGTCGGTGCCCGTGGTTAAGGGTCCTGCTTGGAGACACGTGAACCCAGGACGGCCAGCTTGCTCCTGCCACCCCCGCCCCTGCTTCTCTCGTTCCCCTCTCAGTGCTCAGCTCAGTGACATCCCTTCGCGGTGGTTAGTTTTATGTGTCGGCTAGGCTGCCGCACCCAGGTACCTAGTCAAACATTATTCTGGATATTTCTGTGAGGGGGTTTTGGAGTGAGGTAAACATTAACTTCGGTGGACTTTGAGTAAAGCAGACTGCCCTCCATCATGTGGGCAGGCCCTGTCCAGTCAGTCGACGGCCTACTTAGAATGAACACCTGGCCTCCCCTGAGCAGGAGAGACTCCTGCCAGTGGAAGGCCGGGACCTCGTCTGTATCATCAGCGCTCTGCTCCTTCTCCAGCCTGCCAGCCCACATTGTAGAGTTTGGACTTGTCAGCCTCCATAAATTAGTGAGCCAGTTCCTTAAATTTTCTCTCCTCCTCTCTCTCTCTCTCTCTCTCTCTCCGATTGAGGAGATCATACATTGGTTCTGTTTCCCCAGAGAACCCTGATTAAGAGACCCCACGAGAACTGAACTCAGCTCCTCCCTGCAAAGCACGTGCAGCCAACCCCACGGCAGTGTCTTCCAGCATGCAGAACGAGGCCCGACCCCACTGGGGCAACCCAGGGGCCTTGGGACGGCGGGCTCCCCGTCTGCACCCTAGCAACTCTGACCCCGCAGGGCCTGGGGGGGCCCTGAAGCCCGCACTTCCAGAATCCTTGGTTACCTGGTTGCATGTGCCTGTAATTCAGGATGTGATGCACGAGTGTAGAGTGTGGTGCGAGGCATGGAAACACCTGGGAACCAAGCCTCTGGCTAGGAGTTTGTAACTCAAGTGAGAACTTCTGTTTGGGGGTACTTTGGAGTAACTGGGACCACAGTGAACCATCGTGCCAGTTGAATAGTGTACCCACACAGTTCATGCTGTTCCTGACCCCTCAGAATGTGACCATATTTGGAAATGGGGTTATTGCAGATGTCATTACTTAAGAGGTCATCAGTGGCCCCTTAATCTTGTGTTCTTGTGTAGGAAACTGGCATCCTTGTCAGAGAAGTGACACAGATAGAGAGAGGGTGGCATGTGACAACAGAGGCGGAGACTGGAGTTATGTTGCTGCAAGCCAACGAATGCCGGAGATGGCTGGCCACCACCAGGACCCGGGAGGGAGGTGAAGAACAGGTTCTTCCTCTGCTGGAAGGCCCCAGCCCTGCTGGCACCTTGATTTCATCCTCCCGGACATCAGAACGGGGAGAGAATGGAGTCCTGTTGTCTTAGGCCCCCAGTTAGTAGTGGTAGTTGTTTCGGTGGCCCTGGGACGGGAGTACACCCGCCCATGATAAGCAACTAGAAAACTGGACAAGATGTATCCAACAGCTGCTTGCAGGTCTATGAACTGAGAGGAAAAAAACTCAAACGGCGTCCTGCACCCACGTGGGCGGGCAGTGCCGTCAAGGCTGGGATGAGCTGCGTGCAGTGCCTGGGTCCCTGCTTCCCATGAGGGCCGGTAGCTGGTGATCTCAACCCCGCATTCCCAACTCTGGCCACCCGGGGGTGTTCGGGGTAGGCCCTAAGGAAGGCAGTGTGGAAATACTCTTGGACCATGTCTCCGATGCCCATCTACAGTTCAAGGTTTGGATCCGTCATGGTGGACCCAACTCTGGCTGGACACTGGAATTGCCTGAGGGAATTTTCTCACCTTTGCGTGATGGGGCCCCATTCCACTTAAATTCTGATGTGGGAGAGGGGGCAGGATTCAAGCACTAATGTTTTTTGAAAGCTCCCCCATGTAGCCATAAGGAAAACCCATTGATCTATGAGGCCTGCCTGAAAAAAGTCCAGCCATTGTTAATGGCTGGCCATTGTTAAGGTTTGCGTGACATTGATGTAACCTGGCAGCCAAGGTGAGTGGACTGGAATGCACATGCGTGAATAATGACGATTTCACTGTACTAGTCAGTGGGGGAGGTAGAAGCCTTTGAGTGATGTGACTACATGTGTACTGTGTGGCCATCACATTCAAAATGACTGAGCAAGTAGAGCAACGGATCTGCATCAAATTTTCTGTTAAGCTTGAACATTCCTCCAAGGAAACTAGTCAGATGATTCAGAAGGCTGCAGCTACGGGCAACTGGTGATTGGCAGCTTCATCATGACAATGTGCCCGCTCATGCATCACGCATGCATCTCATGCAGAGTATTTTGGCGAAACATCGAATCACCCAGGTGACTCAGCCCCTCTACAGCCCTGATCTGGCGCCCTGGGACTTCTGGCTTTTCCCAAAAGTAAATCACTTTTGAAAGGGAAGATTTCAGACCATCGATGAAATTCAGGAAAATACGATGGGGCAGCTGATGGCGATGGGGAGAACTGTATGAGGTCCCAAGGTGCCTACTTTGAAGGGGACTGAGGTGTCATTGTCCTGTGTACAGTGTTTCTTGTCTCTTGTATCTTCTTCAATACCTGTCTTCAATGGCTGGATACCTTCTGGACAGACCTTGTATATCTTATTTTCCAAATCAGCCTCTAAGCCTCTTTTAATAATCCTGCTAAAACCTAATGTGAACAGATTTCTTCTGTAAACAGGCACTTTATAAGGTCTTCCTCTAAGGTCACACGAGTGCACTCCTCCATGAACCTGCCAAGCAGGTGGACATTTTGTTTCACAACTATTGTCACATCGGTGTCCTCCCACCTCATACCCGCTGCTCCAGTGGTGATCGTCCCAGTGGCTGTGCATCCTCCCAGCTGTGTTAGCTTTCCAGGGCTGCGTGACAAAGTACCACTAGCCAAGTGGCTTCAAACAATAGACATTTCTGCTCTCATGGGGCTGGAGGCTGGAAGTCCAAAGCCAGGTGCTGGTAGGACCGTGCTCCCCCCTGGAGTAGGGGATCCTTCCCTGCCTCTTCCCAGCTTCTGGTGGTGGCTGGTGGTCCTTGGCTCGTAGATGCATCACACCGACCTCTGCCTGCATTGTCACGTGGCCTTCCCCGCGTCTCTTCACCTGGCCTTCCCTCTGTGCGTGTCTGTCTGTGTCTTTTGTACTGTCCTCAGAAGGATGTCACTGGCTTTGAATGAGGGGGCCAACCTTACTCTGGTATGACCTCATTTTAATTTATATCTCAAACACATCTGCAAAGATCCCATTTCCAAATAAGGCCTCATTTATAGGTACTGGGGTTAAGACATCAACATACCCTTTTGAAGGATACAATTCCACCCACCATGCCAGGACCACCACATACTTGCTGATTACACCTGGCCGGGGACCTCAGTTATGTCTGCGTGAAATGAACACCTCCGTCCTTTTTCTTGGTCATTTTCTGTAAGCAGAGGCCTATTATCTGTCAAGCAGAGACACGTGACGTAGATGTAAGACAGCGCCTCTCAGCTGTGTGGGTCCACCCGCAGGCAGTACCCACAGTGCTTGGGCGCTTGTTAGAAGTGCAGACACTCTGGTTTCCCCCTCAGCCTGCTGACTGCGGAGTGTGCGGTGGAACAAAACCTCCAGGAATGGGTATACATTTCGCATCGAGAAAAGCAGTGGTCTCAATAACAAAGACTTAGCTTTTATACCGGTGAATGATTCCGGTTGCTGTGAAAACATCACGTCCTTTGTTTAAGTAGGAAAATTCACCATTAAACGTTCTTCCTTAAATATCCTCTAATTATATTTGGAAATGTATTTGAACTAAACATGTTCTGAAGTTATGATTTCAAATTCTCTGTTTAACCAAAACCCCTCTAATCAAACCTGAATTGTAAAATAAGCCTGTATAAGAAATATCTTCCATTGAAATGATCTCCAGCCTATCCTAGCCAAGTCTGCAGAAAGTTGGTGAAGAGGATAACTAAGCTCAGAAAAATTTTCAAAGATTTTTTTTTGTTGCCATTTGGAGGGAGAACCACAAAAAATAGTTGTTTTCAAATGGCAAAGGGACTTATTCTATGTAGTCATACACTGAACATTGGGTAGGCATATTAGGAAGGCAGGTTTGGAATTATTACAAATAGTAGCTTCCTAAGAGTAGGAGTTGGAAAACATGGAATCGATTGCTCTGTGGAATGAGGAAGTTCACGCTGTGGACAGTTTTGTGATCGGTGCAGAGGCAAATCTTGTTCCGAGAAGACGCGTAGATTAGGTAGCTTCACAGGCTGTTTCCAACAGAAGGGTACCACGTCGTAGCAAAACCGTGAAAATGCAAACTTCAGAAGCCTGGGTTTTCCATCTTTTAGACCTTATTTTTGGCCTTTGGTTATGAGTCCTTTGGCTCGAAATGTTTCTGATGTCTATCAAAGCTGCATCTCAGTAAAAACCAGTGTTTTAACCTCCATGTCAATATTTACCCACGACCACTGCTCTCTTCCTTCAGCCAGAACCCCGTGGGGGCCTTTCAGTTGTCGGCGCCTAAGTGCACCTACACCGACAGCCCACGGGGCATTAACGTTCTCCACCGTCAGCGCAGGAGTCCAGGTTAATTCTGTCCTTCCTGATGCTTTGTGACTGAAAGCTTCACGTGAGTTAACATTGCTTTTGCCCCTCGTCCTGTATGTCATCCTGCTATGTCATCACATAGCTTTTCTTTCTTACTAGTGTTCACCTTAGTTGTCTGACTCTTTAGAACAGCTACTGCATTTTAAAAATCTACTTCATGATGCTTCTTAGAGTCTACTTGTATCGCTGTAACTTACCTTAGGCTTATTTCCCCACTAGATCCTTCCATCTATCCATCCATCCATACGTTCAAATATTCATTGCGTTCATTTTTTCAACAGGCAGGTTACTGAACACATACTATCCAGGGTGTTACTCCAGGCGCTGAAGATGTTGTGATAGCAAGAAATAGTGCCTGCCCTTGAGAAGGTCACAGAGCAAGACGTACACATGTAATCAACCAAACACCTAGATGAAGATAGGGAGGTGGATGGTGCTACAGGGCTTGCCCAAGGCGTTATGGGGACCTCGAAGGGGGTACCTGCTGTCTTAGGGTAGGCCGGTGGTAGGGCTCAGAGAAGTCTTCGGAGAGTGGGATGGGGGCTCCAAGCTGCATTTGGAAGGAGGAGTGACTTTGTCACATGGGAGCAAAGGGCAGGAGGCCCTGGCCAAGGGCAAGGAGCTGCTCTGCAGGGTTAGTCATTGGTTCCCCGAGCCTGGTCCCGGGTGGTGGGCAAAGCAGACGCGTGCTGACTTGAAGCGATCTGAAAACAGTTCAGGGGCTGCCGTGGGCTGTTTCCCAGTTCTCTGAACCTGCACCTGGGCCTCTGGAAGAGAAACAGAAGGATGAGGTCCAGGTGCGTTCTGTGGACGTGTTGGTGGGGAATGACGGACGTTTTTGGCTGGCAAGAAGAGTGAGCTCCCTCAGGGATTTCATCTTTTAAAGCCAGATGGTGATCTAATAGCAGGATCCTGGGGGGGGGGAACGAATGGGAGCAGGGATAAAGGAAGGGCTCCCCCCTACCCCCCCCCCCCCCACTCAGAGAAGGAAATGGAGGGCGTGTGTCAGCCACCCCGTGGACGTCTGCGGGGGGCGCACCACGAACTCCCCATCCGGCAGAGGGGTGGCCTTTCCCTCACCGGTTTCATGCACACTATTCTAACCATCGAGAAAGACGTTAGTTTTTGATCCTTTGCTTAATGACTCGGAGCCCCTGGGGGCTCCTTTTAGACCCTTTGTTTGTACAGAGGAGAAAGTCTCTGAAGTGGGTGATTTGTATCCCAGTGGAGAACTCACCAAAGGAGGCAAATTACCTCTCAGAAAAACACAGTGGAAATTTTCTGTGACTTCCCACTATTCAGCAGAGGATGATGAAACTTAAATGTCTTGAGGACTATTTAAAGTGTGGGGAGGGGCGTGGGAGGGACTGGGAGAGGTTAGTTGAAGAACATACATGCATAGCCCATGGACACAGACCAGGGTGTGGTGAAGTTGGGGGTGAGGCTGGGTGGAGGTGGGAAAATGGGGGGGAGGTTCAGGAATGAGGACAGCTGTAGTAGTGTCAACAATTTTGAAAAGTGTGGTGACTACTTTTTGGGTGTTTTACTAGTAGGTATAGATGTCACTCACGGTCTCTCGCTGCGGAAGAAAACAGGAACATGTGTAACCTCAGCTTAGGTTCTTCTTGCTGGGAGGGAGGCTGCTCTCGCTGAGTGGGCCTTTGCGTGCATGGGCCTGAAATGAGTCCGTCACCGCTGGCCAGGAGCAGCCTGGATGTCTGCGCTCTTGTCTTTCTGCCTCTGCAGAGCTCAGCCCAGCTGCCAGGAGCCCCTGGACAGGAGAGGGCAGGGCTGGTGAAGTCTGCCTGAGCTTCTGCACTGGCTTACTCATGCTATGGGGAAGGGAGAGACGTGGTCTAGTGCAATGCAGCCCCATGCTCATACTAATTAAAAAACCTATAGCCTTTGTTTTTTTAAAAAAATAACAAAGATATAACCCTATTGACAGCATAATTAGCACATTCTTTTTGAATCATCTTGCAAAAAATTCATAAAATTGACTTTCTGCTTCATACCGTAGCCTGGATATAATGCTAAGGATGCCCTGATAGCTGACATATCAGTGATGTGTATAGTTTTTATTAAGATAAAATCAGTTTATCCCTTTGAAGAACTAGTTTTTTAAGGATTTTATTTATTTATTTTTAGAGAGGGGGGAGGAAGGAGAAAGAGAGGGAGAGAAACATCAATGTGTGGTTGCCTCTCATGTGCCTCCTGCTGGGGACCTGACCCGCTACCCAGGCATGTGCCCTGACTGGGAATTGAACTGGTGATCCTTTGGTTCACAGGCCGGCACTCAATCCACTGAGCCCCACCAGCCAGGGCTGAAGAACTATTTGTAAGTTATCATTGCAGTGGATTCCGGAATGCCCACATCTCATTCCTGCCGCGTGCATGCTCCCCCAGGTGGGATTTGGCCTCCTGAGCAGCAGGCCCACCTCTGCCCGGAAAGGCTGCTGGGATGGAACAGCAAGTCCTTCCACACAGACCTAGGGGCAGGACCAGGTGCGAGCATTTGAAAAACAGTCTGTTAAGGACTTGATTCTGACAGCAGCGAGACGTCAATAAAATGAATTAGGTATGCAAGTGACAAGGTTCATGGAGATTGAGGCAGATTATGGTGACTGCAGTGGGAGAGCAGACAGGGTGGGGGAGTGAGCACACAGACAGAGGCAGGGAGCCCAGGAGACGGTGGCAACCATTCAGGTGACACATGCCAGCCATCTGAACCAGTGAGGATGGAGAGAAGTGACTGGTTTCCAGAGGACTGTGGACCCTTTAGTCAGGGGCTGAGGGAATGGCTGGAGTTCTGACTGGGCGAAGGAGGCTGCGGTTCACCAGGTGAGAAAACACAAGTGAGCAGCCGGTGTGAGGTTAGCGTGGGGCAGGAGAAAACACGTTCGGATCTTGAAATCTGAAATATGGAACTGCTGCGCTGGAGTGGCGCAGAGTAGGAGGACAACACGAGCAGCAACAAAAGGTTGATACAGTACACGGAATTAACTTGAATGGAGAGAAAGTTGCCTGGATTTGAGTTGAATATTTAGTATTAGCTAACGGAGGCTTCCACACTTGATACCTTACCCGATTAAATGTAAATTTGTTTGGTTCCTGCCAAAACAGACAGCACCCCCCAGTGGAAATTAAAATGACAACAAACCACTCCTCTCCCAGAGGCTGGTCCACATATCGAATATCACAGATTTACAAGCCTGCAGAGCTGAGGCCAGGCCCCCCGCTTACAGTGGCTCAGGAGTTATTTGTGAACAGTGACTTATCCAAAACATGAAAACACTTCTGTGAGTGAGGATGAAGTTAAATCATCTGGACATGCAACTATTTGTAAGGAAAATGTGAACTGCAGCGTGTTCATGTATTACAGTTTTCTACGGAATGATTTGTATGACCAAATCATTTAACTTTGTTGTCACCAGTTGTGTAAAATAGCATTGCCCTCCCCCAGTCCTTTCCAGTCTGATGACCTGTAGATTTGCTTTCTCTCTTTCTCTTACTAAACTAGGATGTTAGCTGTACTAGCAAAAGACTTTGTCTGCTTTTTGCTCACTGCTTCCCCACCACCTAGCACGGTTCCTGACACATACACAACTTTAGTATTTGTGGAATGAATGTTGTTGAAAAAATAAAA
This sequence comes from Desmodus rotundus, assembly GCF_022682495.2. Classification (NCBI taxonomy): domain Eukaryota; kingdom Metazoa; phylum Chordata; class Mammalia; order Chiroptera; family Phyllostomidae; genus Desmodus; species Desmodus rotundus. The sequence continues at coordinate 98,549,379 of NC_071397.1, forward strand.
GGAATGCCAATTCTGAAATTCAGCCCTGTCACACCGAGTACATAATACCGACTTCCCTGACAAAGAAAATAGATCGCGGAAGTTCGACTACAGAGAAATTTCTGTAACGTACCTGGAGTGCAACATAGCTAATTTTACAACGGGCCTTTAAATATAATCATATTTAAGGTTTTTTGTCTTGGCCAGTTTTCTTACCAACATTTGTTCAAAACGTGTATTCAAGCTCAACTGAATGAGGTTTTAAAAACCCAGCACATTTGAATGAATAGACATGTACTTAACTTTAAATGATGCTCTTTGTGAACGGACCCTGGACTTTTCACCCCATGGAAAATTTTGTAAATATTTGCAACTTGACAGTGTGAAGCTCAAGTGCTAAGAGAACATGATACAGTATTTGTAGTGTCTGAAGTCATCTCTTTGTGTGCGTGTGTGTGTGGACGTGTGCTTTATGAAATCGCCTTCACAACTGCTTTCTCCCCGGGGTGCAGGAGCAGGAGCTCCTGGAGGATCGACACCCAGCCTGCGACACTGAGGTTACATCAGTGCTCTTTCCTGCCCTTGGAATAAGAGGCTAACTTTCATGTTGGGCGTTTCCAGAATCTTTGTTTTAACGGTGTCAAACAACTGAGTTTTCCGTGCACAGTTAATTTAGACTGCGCTTCCACCAGAGTGGACCCCCCGCCCCAGGAGTCGCAGACCCCCCAAAGCCTCCTGGCCTGCGCGAGACCCGTGAGAGCCCGCGTTCCATCGAACCCTATTTCTGAGGATGGCATCACCCTTGGCGGCAATCCACTTGCTAAAGTTTACAAAGCACTTAAAAGTCATCCGTCGCCGCCTCCTCGAGGCCGCGCCGGCGCTCCCGGGGTCCTTCGCACCCGCCCCACGCCACCACCCGGGGCCCGGCGCACACAGCCCGTCGCGCCCCCGCGGGGGCGAGACCACAGTCCCGGGCGAGCCCTGCCGCACCCCCGCCGCTGGCCACCGCAGGCAGCTCCCTCCGCCCAGCCCCGGCCCGCCCGCCCGCCCCCCCGCCCCCGCGGCCGCCGCCGGCGCCCGGGGAGGCGTGTCCCTCGCCGCCCGCCGTAGCCCGGCGCGGCCGGTCGCCGTTCCCAAGATGGCCGCGGCGCGAGCGGCCCCTGCGGCGGGCTAGGGGCGGAGGCGGAGCGCGTCACCCCCGCATTCAGGGTCCCGGCCCCCGCGCTCGGCTGCAGCTCCCTGCCCGCCACGGCTATGCGGGGCTCCGCGCACGGATGAGAGAAGCCGCCGCCGCCGCCGCGCTGGTCCCCCCACCCGCCTTCGCCGTCACCCCCGCCGCCGCCATGGAGGAGCCGCCGCCGCCGGCGGAGCCCGAGCCGGAGCCCGAGCGCTACCGCGCGGTAAGGTGAGTGCGGCTGCCGCCGGCCGGGTGCGGAGCGGGGCTCATCTCGGCCGGAGCTCGTTGGAGGCCGAGGGGGCGTGGGGGCCTCTGCTTCCCGCCAGGTGGCGAGGGCTGCTTCCAGGCTCCGGGGCCGGGCCGAGGGGCGGAGTGCCGCGCTGGGACCCGGGGCGCAGCGGCCGGGGCTGCCCAGCGACCCTCGCCCGAGCGCCTAGCCCGGGGGCCTTCTCTGCTGTGCTGCTGCTCGTGCGGAGCGAGGCGGGGCCCCGCGGTCGTGCGGGCGCCAGGACCCGTCCCCGGCCGCGGGCTTCTGAGCCGGGGCCGCGCCGAAATCGCTCGTATCCTGCCGAACGTACGTGCTCCCCCTCCGCCCCTTTTCGAGTCGAGAACTGGACGCCTGTGAAGCAGATGCTCACTGGCTCGCTCTCCCCCGGGTTCCCCTGCCCTCCTCTGCCCCCCAGGCCACCCCCTTCGACTCTGCACACGGGCAGGTGGGGTTCTCCCTCCGAGGGCACTGGACCGGCCTTCAGTGGAAGCATTGTGCAGATCGAGGCTCACACGTGCACCCAAGCAAAGGCTTGATTTGTCTAAAACTTTGCTACCGCGGGAAGCCCTAAGATGGAACTTTGGTACCCGAGGTATTTGTTGCATTGTTTCTTAGACACGCTATTAATTAACTTTGTGTCTTTTTTTTCTCTTTTGGATTGGGAGCTCAAACTCACCACGCTAAGTAGGAATGTCCCTCTTCTTCTGTGCCTGTGTTTGTGTGCGCGGATGCCCTCTTCCCCGTCCTTCGCATCCCCAGTGAACTTGCAGACTGCTGCCCCCTGGCCCCGCAGTGGAAACGCTGCCGCAGCTGCCCGGCCTCCTGCCGCCTGCCGCCTGGCTCTGTAGTCCAGGAATCCAGCAGATAGGTGTTCCCTTTCTTTTTGCTGCTCAAAGGAATTTTAAATTATGTAGTTGTAGTCAAAACGGAAGGCAGGAATCACTTTCTTGCTTTCGTGATCCAGTGTTTGTGTAGGCTGTGAACAAGGTCGCTTTTTGTTTTCCTTAACTCTAAGACCCTTCTGAGGCGCTTTGGTGACCTTTTAAGGACCAGCTTCTCTACATAGTGGCACGTGGTGAAATGAGGGTTCACTTTGTTCCTTTCCTGTACCTCGGACATTGGTAGGGGTTTTGTCAGGGAGTTTATTCAGTACATTTGTTAGTAAATTCAGTCTTTGATCATTTTGACTTTGTTAAGTTTTTCTTTACACGCAATGATGAGTACTTAGTAAATGCTTAAAGCATGCCACTTTCTTTGCCTAACCCATTTAATCCTTGTAACAACCTGATGAGGCAGGTCCTGCAATTATGTTTCTTTCACAGATGAGGAAGCTGAGGTGCAGAGGTTAAGTATCCGGTCCAAGGTCACAGCATGTCGTGAACTCAGACCTGGCTGCACATCCCACACCCCTAACCACCGAAAAGAGGTGTGATTTCATTGTCCAAATGGTCAAGGCAGAAGTTATAATTCTGTGTAACTATTCTCTGGGATAAAATGGATGTGAATATTTTTAGGTAAAAGTAAAAGGGGCAGAGGAAAGCGGGACTGTGCCATAAAAATGACTTTCTCCAATGATCAAAAGAAAACCTGTATTTTTTCAGCCAGGTTTCTCTCTTTGTTATAATAAAAATAGGTCAGGGTAATGGGCTTCATCCAACTTGAAGTGAACAGCAGTGTACGGAACAAGAAGATCTTAGAAATATTTCTCTTAGCAACGTTGCAGTTAATTATACGATAGCTACTCCGTAAAACAGATGACTCGACCAAGCTGCTGTTTTCCCTTTTATACGCCCTCGCTGCCACCACCACCTCTTCCACACGCACAGCTGACCTCTGACACACTCACTGCAGACCCTTAGTAAAGGGTGCTTCCAGGGCTCTGCCTCTGTTTAGTTGAATTTCTCGTATTTATGTTTTTAACCACTTCTAAAAGGCTCAACTTGCATGTTCAGAATGTGCCAGGTGCCACGGTTTAACACTTTGGAGACTGATCAAGTGGTTGTTGGTGCCACCTGGTTCATTGGCTTGGGGTGGACCAGAATGAAGCTCCGCCCGCCACCTTGGTTCCCGTGCTTTGTGCCCACGTGCCGCTGATTAGGAAGGCTGTTCTGGTGGGGCACGGGTTTGCGGCGTGCAGGCCCGCGCTCCTCGGCCAGTGTGCCGCCGTGGCAGGTGCCAGCCGGAGCATCCGCTCCGTGCGTGCTGACGACGTGAGTGCTCTGCGATGACCGAGGAGCACAGAACGGGTCGAGAGGCGGCCGTGCTCTGGTGCACTTCTTCTGCTTGCTGTCAGCCGTGGGTACTTGTCATTTCTGATACAGATTCGCGACAAGGAGAGCAGGAGTTCGTGCTGGTGATTAAACTTCGAAACAAATGTGCCTTCCAATTTCCTTTTTCTAGCTTGTGGGTGAGTCGCAGGAGATCCTGAGGTCGCATGGAGAGCTACTAAACCTACTTTGGAACAGATTATTTTTCTCATTCCTTGAATCTGCACGTAACTTGGAGATTAAGGCCGATGTAACACTGCTCCTATTGACTCTCACCTTTCATTTAAAATATTTGTGTTAAAAATAGCCTCATTGTTCTCACTTATTGACCTTGTAAAGTACGTTACATGAACTTAAAAATAACTTTCCTTAAACCACTGGCTTTATTATTTATTTTATATAGTACGGTTCTTGTAAGTTCACTTGGAAATCCTGGGTTTCGCTACTATAAAAGTATTACCACCCTTTCACGCCTTGGTGACTGGGTCTGTCTTTCCTGTTGACTGGCCCCTCTGAGCCTGCTCGCTTCAGTCTTGGCACGGGGTGTCACCTGTTCTCCCCAGCGAAGTCCGCCTGTGGCGCTGCTGTGGACTCTGTGGCTTCATGGTGGTGGGCACGGGCCCCCCAGGTGGGTGGGTGCTGTGGGGCGCTAGGCAGAGAAGCTGTGAACATGGACCAGTAGTAACAAGGCTCCCGCAATGGCAGAAGCTCCCTCATGTGCGGAAGTGGGGGCGACTTGTCCCCCAAGAAGGACTTTGTGGTTCCTTTTAATTGTCATATGGTTAGAAGTTGCTTCTCCTTCCTTCCCATGGGTTCTCTTGGTGTCCTGTAAATCTTGTTCTGAGCCCTCCCGAAATGTGCGGATGTGAGGTCTGGGCTGCTTACTGGGTACGTTTGCCTTAATAACTTCCTGTTACTTAATTCCTCATTCTTCAGTGATTATCTCTTTACTCATAGCATTCTGTGTTGACGCCTTCTCATTTCACCAGGTGGTATGTATTCTTTTCAAAGACACTTTCGTGCCGCCGATCAGTAAGTTATGGAAGTTGTTTCTTTAGAGAGAACATAGAGGAGATGTCAGAAAAGAGGCCCGGCCAGTAGCTGCCGTGGGTCTTCGTCGTCTGGCGTTTTCTCGGCAGGATAAGGTGAGCAAGGCACAGGTCCCGTGCTTCATTCATCTCCTGCCCAGCTTTATCCAGTGGGTAGAAAGCCGAAGTGTAATTAAGAGATTGGTAAGCATGACACCAACAAGGGAGTTCGGGAGTGAACAGTGGTAGTATGAATGCGCCGGGGAAGCACACCCCGCTTCTAGGGGCCTGTGACCGGCTCTGTCTTTGTTTTTCCTTTGTTACTAACTCCACTTGATTGGGTTACTGTGTTGTTGTTTTAATCTTCAGTCTTACTTTAATTAGTCTGTGACATACCTCGCTTTTCCTGCTTTACTTCAAGGTATATTATATCCTTGTCCCTTAAAGACGTTTACAGAATCCTGAGTGGCCGATTTTTACTAATGGTAAACCTCAGGGGATCCCCGCACTGTCACCACGCCCTGGCACCCTCCCCCCAAGATCTCGGTGTAGTTCTGTAGAAGGTGTGGCAAAGATGTTAGTGGTCGGTGCTTTCATAAAATCCTTTTGACTCTTGTGAATATTGTGTTCAGAAAAGATTGTGATGTTCTGGATTTAAGTCATTAAATTAAAATTTAAACCACATTAGAATGCTGTACAGTTATTAAAATTGTTTTGAATTACTTTGAGTTGTTACTGAAATTGAAATTGATGAGACTTCATATGTTATACAAAGAAAATTTGTTGCCAAATTTTAAATTAACTTAAATTTTTTTCTTAAAATTTATTTTAGTATCTATGAACTATTTGAATTGACTGTATCCAGCTGGTTTTCTTTAATTATTTGGGTGATCCTGGGTAACACAGTTTGTAGACTGGAAACCACATTGGCAGTAATCAGGGGCTTGCTCTGTGATGGCCTTTCATGGGCCCATTATTCTGAGTCATGACTGTGTTCTCAGCTCATGTGCTACGTAACATGCTTTCCCCTTGGTAAGAGGCATATTTGAAAGCACCGTATTTTAAAAAGGAACATTACCCCTCCGGAAAGTAGGAGTGGCATGTATACCCTCACTGCCCCAGACCTCACACTCAGGTGCTCGAGTGTGGTTTGTCTTTAAATGTTTGTTCACTGCCAGCACAGCCAAAGTGGAAATTTGTTTTTGACCTGAAAGGACACTCATTTGTCATATTTTGCAAACCTTAGTAGGACTATTAACCTCATGGATCATATGGATGTCAAATGTTTATCGAGTAGAAGGGAAAGCTATACCCTAGCCGGTGTGGCTCAGTGGTTGAGTGCCAGCCTACAAATCAAAGGGTCACCGGTTCGATTCCCAGTCAGGGCATTTGAAGGGGGTGTGTGAGAGGCAACCACCACACATTGATGTTTCTCTCCCTTTCTCTAAAATACATAAATAAAATCTTTTAAAAATAGTAGAAGGGAAAGCTATTAAGAATATATTAGGCATTCCATCCGAAGTGTTTCATAAGTGGATTTCATTTCAGCATAATTTCAGGAGAAATAAACCTGCTGTGGAGAGAAGTGGATACTAAGCTTTAAGGATGATCAGAATTGATGTTTCAGGTGGAGCTTTTTTCCCATGTGAGCAGGCTATTTGAGGATAGTGCTGAACTGTAGAATGTCCTCAAGAAGGCTTATTTGAGGACAGCTGGTTTAGAAACGTAAAATTGTAGAAATTGCCAGCCTTTTTAACCTTTCAGTGGAAATATTATGGAAGAAAATTTAATACATGCATTATTTTCATTGTATCATTAGCAGTCCCAGAGGTTTTTTTTTTTTTTAACTGTAGGAACATAAAAATGTAGATGTAACTCGGTTTCGTCAGAAAACATTTAGAATTGATTTTTTGAATGTCTTCGTATTTAGTTCTTGTTCAGATAAGGAACTAAGCATGTACTAATGCGAGCGGGTCTTACGGTTGCTCGGACTTTTAACATTTGTTTAGTCCAGCCTGCAGCTGCTGCTCTTGCAGAGAATTCCAGGGGTGGAGAGCTGGAGAGGGCCGGGAGCTCGTCTGGGCCACCCCGTTTATCCTGGAGGCAGACGAGAAAGCGGCCCGGAGAGGCTGTGCTTCCCCAGGGCCGCTGCCCAGGGCCCAGGCTCTAGCCGGCCTCTCTCTCACTAGCACCGTGCTCCCCCGGGTAGGGTCCCAGGCTAGCGGCGCTCCTCAGCCACCTGGCCCCCTAGCCCGGTGTCCGCGCAGGCCCACACGAGCAGCTGTGGAATACTGTGTTTTCTGGGCTAATTAGGCTTCACAGGATCTTTCCAGTGATGAAAGAATCATTTTCAGGGAAAAAAAGGAACAAAGAATCCACTCTGAAACGTCCTTTAGGCTTGTCATGCACAACTTTTTTTCCCTTAGTCCCGTTTGAGATTCCTTGTTGCTCGTTTCTGTGCTCAATCTTCAGTCAGAGCAGGTGGTGAGACTGTGGCCCCTCCTCTGTGGTGGTGACAGTGACCGGCTGACTTGTGCCCTGCAGTGAGAGGCATGCTTTGTAACAGGGTGTCTGCTGCACAGCTGGAGTACAAGCTTATGAGGGTGGCTGACCTTGCAATATATGATGCACTCTGATGGTAATTCTTGTTCCGTTCTGTTGGAAAACATCGTTCACCGTGATCTGTTACATCGGTTTCATTACCCGCAAATGGGTTGTTTCACTTATAGAAACGTGGCTCCACCACAACTAAAAAAGAGCTGGTGTACTTTGTCCTTCGTCCTCTGAGGGTTAGTCGGGAGGGCGGTCGCAGTGCTTATCCATGGGATGATGGAGAAACATCTTGAAGAAGCGAGACAAGGTTAGGGTCTGAATACTTCGTCCTCGAAAACAGTATTATTTTCTGAGGACAAGAGTAAGGCTCTCCAGGTGGTTCTCTTGGTTGCTTGTCTGTAAAACACAAGAATTGTAAAGATGAGCTTACATTTTAGGGTTAATTTTAGAGTAAAATTGGGGTTGGAATATATGAGTGCCTTAGGTAGTTTATTCATTTTTCTCTAAAACACTAAGGTATCTTAAAATTTTTTTGAGTAGAGCAGTTCTCAAACCCCCCCCCCCAAAAAAAAACAAAAGGAACTCGTTCTTCCTTCTTGTGTGTGCACGTGTGTGTACTTACCAGTGGGTTTGACTAGTGGTGGGATGTCATTGCCTTCTGTGTTTCCCAGCTCACTTCTCTGAAGAAGCAGGACATCAGAAGTAAAGTAGGAAGAAATCTGGAAACATCAGAAACATTTGCCATGAAGCTTCAACCCCAGAACTGAGCTTTTACTTTGTAAAAGAAGCTCTTAAAGTTCTGCTTGGCTCTTTGAATATTAGGTGTTATTTAACAGAAAACCAAGTGATGTGTGTATATTGAGGAGCGATTACTCAGAAGGGGTAGTCATTAGCCTGACTGTGTGAGTACAGTTTAAAAGCTCAGCCTCGATTGTACTGACCGGTGGTTAGCTGCGGCTCACTGCTTCATCCCATTTACCCATTAGCCCTCCAGTACTGTTGATTCATTTTCTTTGCAGACTCACTCTTTTTTTTTAATCCTCACTTAAGGACATGCACACTGATTTTTAGCGAGAGGGGAAGAGCGAGAGAGGGAGAGAAACATAGATCAGCTGCCTCCCACATGCTTCCTGACTGGGGACTGAACCCACAACCCAGGTGCGTGCCCTGACCAGGAATTGAACCTGTGGCCCTCCAGTTCACGGGGCGACACTCCTACCAACTGAGCCACACTGGCCAGGGCTGCAAACTCACCCTCATGTTAAGTGCACACCCGGTGTCAGGCAGCGTTGAAGCGAAACCACGGGGCTGCAGTGGGGGGTGAAAAAGACAGGGACTCTGCATAGCTGCGGGGCAGACCGTCCCTCCAAGAGCCTCGATGAGGCTCAGGGAGCTTCTGAGTGGGTCTCCTGACTCTCAGATTTAGCTAGCATTAGGGGGGCCATGTGTTTCCATTATGAAGTCTCATTAGTGTAGAGACTGTTGCATCCCTACACAGATCTGCCACTCAGCAGTGGCCACATTGGAGGCTCCTTTGAGCTTGAGACCTGCTGAGCCCTTTGCCTGTTAGGACTTAAAGAGTCTCCTTCCACACTGACCGTCTTCCCAGTGCCCGAGCGTGCTGGCTTCCTGCACCCCTTGCCTCGTGTGTGTTGGTTCCAGTGTGTCAGCGGTCCTTCTTTCTCTTTTCTGTTGGAGCCATTCCAAGTAGCACTTATCTTGTGACCGTTTCCATACTCCCCCAGGCAGACTTTAATTTTTATTCTATGTACGCATAATGTAAAACATGCCCAGCCTTCAAGGAATTTATAATTAGTTAAGGAGAAGAGAGATCAGGTAATGAATGGAAACCTGCTAATTCATGATCTGGTACAGAAATGCTAATTAATTCACCTCTGCCATCTACCTGTGGGCCATCATTCAAATGTATCACATGTTTTACGTAGTGGTTACAGTGAACTTGTGAAGCAGATGTGTGTTTTTCAGAAGGAGAAAGTGAGTCATTAGGAGCTGTCCTGGTTCAGAACAGCTGGAGCCGGGACTCTGGTGTTTGCTGTACTTCAGAGTCGGTGGCTCTCTATTCTGAGTGCCGTCTCCTTAGGGATAAGTGTGGCAGGAGGTGGTGAAGGATTTAAGTGCTGGTTTAGACTGAGGTGGGCATGATGTATAATCTGAATGAATTGTGCACATTTGCTACATTAGTACAAATATGTAACATCATTTCAAATGGCTCCATCATATTTCTGTTTATGGCTGCACTGGAAACCTTTGAAGTTACTCGCAGTTTCTTACCGTTCTAGTTAGCATGGCACTGAACCCCTTGGTACATGACTCCGTCCTGGCTGCTCTGGTAAAATCACTCCTGAACATAGAATTAGAAAGGAGGCTTATTATGTATTGTGAAACATTTCCTTCTGGAAAGATTGTACAAATGTATAGGCCCTACAAATGTATAGGCCACACATAGTGCTTACCTTACTATGTATTTGATGTGGACCCTGGCCAGCGGGGTCCGTGTGTTGTGGCTGCAATAGACACATTCACACGGACTGCAGAAATCCTGTGGAGAAAAAGGGACGGCATGGCCGCTCTCTCAGTGAGAGAGAGGGCCCTGACCCCTGCCTGGACAGGCTTTTATTGCTTTTCTGGGCACATTACATGAGAGGATGGTCCTCATTTACCATGCACAGGTTCCTGTAGGTGATTACCTTTTACAGATAACAAAGGAAAGAATGTTGCTAATTACTTCAGAGAGAAGGATGTTGCAGATCAAGGGGAAAAGTGGTTGAACTGGTTACACTCCATACTTGGGGGGTTTAGCACAGATTTTAGGTAGGTATTTTAAAGATATGCAGTAAACATTTGCTGCCTCAATTCAGGGTGAGGGAGTTTTAGCAAAAAGCAAGCCTCATAGCAGCCTAGGTACAATGCAGGCCTGATTCCCCATGGGAGAACCCATCCGTGGGTGTGGGTCATGTGTGCCAACTTGCTCCCCACTGGATTTCTGAGTCAGGGGCTGGGCTACATTCGCCACCGCCACACAGAATGGTTCCCTATATATATTCTCTTTATAGCTTTGAGTATTACAAAAAGTCTTTGCTAATTTAATAGGCTAGAAAGGGTCATCTTGTTTTGAGTGCCTGGTTGCTAGCATTGGGGGGACCGTTTTCATGGAAAACTACCACAGCTTACACACACTGTAAGCTATAAAGGTGCTAAGTATGAGTTTCATATGTTTATACAGCACTGTAAAAATTTTTCTAGTCGCCGTGCATATAGTAGGCACTAAAGTATGTGTCAGTGGATAGAATTAATAAGAGTTAATCTGGTGAATTTTCACTGACATGAGTTAAATAATTTTACTGGTTCTTGGCACGTTTTCCTTTGTATTTTCTTCTTTTTGCTTCCATTTTCTGAGATGACTGGTCTAATGAAAAACAAAGAAGTGCCCGTTCTTTTGGGCTTGGTATGAAAGGTTTCTACTTGCTGCAGTACTGGGTGCTGCATCTCACATACGCGATAGGAGCTTTCCTCATGGAACTGGCATTTGAATGAGAGTTAATGGAGAACCTGTCTTGAGATCCCTGTATCCCTTCTTTTACTAGAACTAGGATTGCCTGACTTTTTAGTCCTTTTTGTTTGCTACTGCTTTCCATTTGTTTTTTTTAAGAATTTGAATAATAGGTAATTAAAATGAGTTAATTTGGTTAGTCATAAATCTGTACCAGTTTCCCAAATTTATTACTATTTACAATTTCTTCAAGAAATGAGCAGCTGAGTTAGCTGTTCTCTGTATTATGGTGCTGAGAGCTTGCACCGACCTTAAAGAATATGTATGAGGTTAGTTTAGAAGGTATCCAGCCATGTAATATGAAAAATAGAGACATTTATTGAAGAAGATACAAGATACAGATACATTGTACATAGGACAATGACATCTAAGTCCCCTTCAAAGTAGGCACCTTGGGACCTCACACAGTTCTCCCCATCGCCATCAGCTGCCCCATTGTATTTTCCTGAATCTCACTAATGGTCTGAAATCTCTTCCCTTTCAAAGGTGATTTAGTTTTGGGAAAAGCCAGGGGAGTCGCAGGGCACCAAATCTAGGAGGGGCTGAGTCACCTGGGTGATTTGATGTTTTACCAAAAAACCCTGCACTAGACATGATGCATGAGCTGGCGTGTTGTTGCGGTGAAGCTGCCAATCACCAGTTGCCCATAGCTGTGGCCTTCTGAATCATCTGAATAGTATCCAAAGAGGAATGTTCAAGCTTAACGCAAAATGTGGTGCAGATTCGTTGCTCTACTTGCTCAGTCATTTTGAGTGCGATGGCCACACAGTACACGTGCTCACTCAGCAGCGTCTACTGCCCCCACTGACTAGTGCAGTGAGGTTTTCATTGTTCACACATGCACATTCCAGTCCACTCTCTGTGGCTGCCAGCTTACATCGATGTTGTACAAACTGTTCATGTTATGTTAACAATGGCTGGGCTTTTTCCAGACAGACCTCTTATATTTGAATTCCAGACAAATGAAACCATTGCATTTCTAGGACATCAGAAAGTAGGGATCTTGCCTGTAATTATTTTTTAAAAATAGGTTCGTACACATCAGGATGTCCTGGTTTACGTTTGGGGTGTATCCTGCAAAAAAAATAGTTTTACTGATTTGTAATTTATGTGCTGTATATTCATATACCAAAATCACCCATTTTTGGTGTCTGGATCGGCTGTTTTAGTACGTTCCCATGTGTGCAGCCGTCGGCACTGTCAGTCTTAGAACATTTTAGTCAACTCAGAAAAGAAGCCCCGCACCCTCTACCTCCCCACCCAACCCGTACCCATCCAGCCCTGAGCAACCACTGATCTACTGCTGTACTCAGACTTCTGCCGCTTTTCCCCGGCGCTCTGTCTGTCCCCAGACCCCACCCAGGATGCACGTTACCTTCAGTCCCCGTGTCCCCCGCTGTGCTCAGACGTTGGTTTTGATGGCCTGAACCGTTTTAAAGAGTGTTGGTCAGGGGTTTCGCACACTGTCCCTCACTTCGGTTTTGTCTGCCGTTTTTAGAGTGGTTTGCCTGGAGTTAGGGATTTGGGGAGGATGACCACAGAGGTACAGTGTCCTTGTCATCACAGAGGGACTCATGCCCTCCACGTGAGTTGTCACCGATGATGCCAGTTACCCGGATCACCGGACTGACGGTGATAGAAGGGTGTGCGTGGGGGGCTCTTGCCGTCAGGTCACTTGTTTCCCACCTTTCCACACTCTCCTCTTCGATACGAGTTGTGAGAGGCGCGGCTGCACTCAGGTTTGGGGGGTTAGACTCCAGCGCCGCCAGAGGGGACTGCCTGCATAAACACTAGGTTCTTTCTTTCTGTACAGGAGGCTGGCCTCCTCTCCCATCTGTTCATTTGTTTAGCAATTATTTTTTCAGGGTGCGCTCATGGGCTCATGGTCGTTACCCAGTGCTGTGTCGTTTACTTTGTTGCTCACATCGTCGCAGCTTTGGCCAGCGGGCGCTCTGCCCGTGTCTTTCGGACATGCTCCCCTTGGGTTGTTCTGGGATTTTTTTTCAGCACTTCCTCACTTGTTGGGACTGCAGGATGCTCCGGCTCCTGTCACATCTTTCCTGCCCCGTGCTGGGCTCAGCCAGCCGCTTCCCCAGCCGCTTCTGCAGGGAGGCCGGGCCCTGCCACTGGAGCTGGCCTTGGAGCCACGGTCTGATTCCCAGACAGGGAGCTCCTCTGGCTGATGTCAGAGCCGGGGCGAGAGGCTGGCCGTCCACGTCGCCCTAGTCGCTGCTCCCACTTCTCGTTCTGTTCTCTTGTGTGTGCATTTCCTGGGTGCATCCTCCTGGCAGGTGGAGCTCATCTTCTGAATGCATACGTGTGTCACGGGGCACACTTACAGTTAACTATTTTTAAATCCAAATTAGGAAAACGATGACATGAGCTAAGGAGGTTCAGACAGCACATTCGTTTGCTACAGAAAGTGGCTGTTCAGTTACTTGATTTCTAAGAATGACAGGAAAGTAATTCATGATGTAAAGTGTTTTTTCCACAAATAAATTCTAATTAGAACCTGGGAGTTAAAAAACGTTCTCATTTGAAAGAAGGGTAGATAGAGGGGGTCCAGGATTTGTTATTTTACTACCTCTGAGGTTTTAAACGTTCTGCTTGTTTCTCTGCAAACTCTTAGATGCCGTGTGTGCACTTGGCGCAGTGTGGACGCACGCCCCAGCTCTCTCCGCCCATGCAGCCGGAGTCCTTTGTCCGTGAGCCTCAGACAGCTTTGTGATTGGATCATCGCTTTTATTTTAGGTTGCTTCCCTTTTTTACGTATTTGTTGTTGTTGGCATTTCATTGTGGACACTCTGAGGTGGTGCGTGTGTTCCCTTCTTGCACTGGAAGGACACTCTCCCACCTGTGCTTTCTGTATCTCTCTGTATCCCTCCGTCTGTGCAACCAGGTGCGTCTGGGAAGGGCTTTCACTCCGGTCTGGCTGTCTCCTTGCCAGTCTGTGGTGCATACCATCCAGTATTGATTTACAAAGCTTTGGATATAAAGACACACTCACACAATTTTTTGGAGATGGTAAGACCTAGTAAAAATAAGAAAGCTCACTTGAAAATGTCTTAGTCTTTGTTCACTTAAATCCTCACATGTTTGCAGCAAAATTGCAGAAATACCAGAAATAATCATTTGTCTTTTATCTGCAATATGACTCCTGTATTTGAATACCCAAAGCACTTCTCTTCCTCCCCCTCTCTCTTTTTGCTTTAGTTCTTCTTGGGGAGTCTTTTGCTTTAACCCAAAGTGGGAAAGAATATGAAGTCTTTAAAACTTTTTGTTACATTTATTTATATAATTTTATACATTTACTTTCTGAAAGTTTTCATCTGAAAGTATTTTATCAACAGCTTATAAGTGTTTTTATTCCTAATGATGAGTAAAATTTCTCCAGCTGGGGTAATTTTTCTTTATATATTGGTTTTCTATCTTTATGCGTACTTTTCTTTTTAGTGAGGACTGGAAAAGTATATTGTGTATAAACCTGTGAGCAAAGTAAATGACTTCTGCCAGAAGACCTAAGTCAGGCAGGCCTTGTCCACTCATCTACCTGCCACATGCCAAGACCCGGGCCTGTCTGCTTTGCCTGAAAAACACCCAGCGGGTGCGCCCCGCATCACGAGGGCTCGCGACCCGCAGGCTGCTTGCTACAGCTGTGACTGTGTGCTCCCACCGGCGGAGCTGTGTGCTTCCCGAGCGTTGCCAGTTTGTTCCTAGGGCTGTTTAGGTCTCTAGTACGTTTCAGTTGTGACTGCATAATCGAATACGCTGTTCTCCAGTTACATGACGTGTTCATGCAAAAGGGACTTTTAGTCTCTGTGTGAACTTGAACTACTCTGGAGTGCTTTGGGAAGTCTGAAGATAGGTCCCCAAAAGAAAATTGCCATTGAGTTAGGTACAGGAAAGAACTGTCCAAGTTTAGGGAGAAAAACCACAAAAACCCTGAGACAGCGCCCCACAGAAAGCTGACTTGCAACTTCTCCCAGGGACTCGCACTCACAGGGAGGCCGTGGCCGTTGTCAGAGTAACGGGGGTTGGAACCTGTTTGCAGCCTGACAGGGAACATAAAGTGTCTAAGTTTGTATGGGTGTTGGTCATCTATTACTATTTAACAAGCCATCCCAAAGCTTCATGGCTTAAAATAAAAACCATTTTTTATCCGTTATGGTATTAAGTAGGTTCTTTTGCTTCTTATGGTGGTGGCTTGGGCTCAGGGACAGCTGGGAGGTCCAAAATAGCCTCACCCACCAGCCAGCAAGTAGGTGCTGGCTGTCAGCTGGGAGCTCAGCAAGGATTGGATTCTCTGGGCTCTCCTTCACGCCGTCTCTCCTCCTGGCCAGGTTGGGCTTCCACGACCACGGTAGCCTCGGGGTGGTTGGACTTTCGAAACGGTGGCCAGGTCCCTCTGGAGTACAAAGGTGGCCTTCTTAAGGCTCAGGCCCAGCTGGCCCCGAGTCACCTTTGCTACATTCCATTGGTTAAAGCAGGTCGCGCAGAGTCATCCTAGATTCAAGAGTGGGTGCTTCTACAGAGGGTGTGAGTAGTGGGAAACCCGGTTCACAGAGGGCCCCCACAGTGGCCTCCATAGTGACCCCCACCACAGACGTACCAGCTTCTGTATCTGCATGGCTCATTTTTAATGCTTTATATATATGTACTTTTTAAAAATTAACTCACAGACCACAAGTCCTAGTGACGTTTGATAAGGAAGCTTCTAATAAGTGAAAGTATTTACAAGCAAGCTCATTATAATAATACGATTAAAACTTGTATTCTTACTGATAAGCCTGGGATCATATGGGTTTCGGCCCCTGTTACTCTGATTGCACATCATTACTCCTTACTCCACACCCCAAGTGGTCGCTGGCACCTGGGGTTGCCACGTCACTTAACACTGTCGTCGGAAATAATCACTCTTTGATTCTTATAGCCTTTAAAAAATCACGTTCCTCAGATAGTAGAATATGATTGTATTGTGATAGAATTCAGACAACGATTAAGCCTAACACAGCAAAGGTGAGTTATTTACCTTGCAAGTGAATGCATTCAGCGGGTAGCTGGCGAGCACAGGACCTGTACCAGGTGGCGTTGTAGTCCCGGGAGAGACAGCGACGTGGGCTTCCAGTCTGTTTGGGACATTGGAAATGTTTTAAAAGAATATCTACCTTTGTTAAAGAAAAAGATGAACTTCAGTAAAAAACAAAGGTCTGAAAAGTAACCAAGACTCACCGGGTAGGTGTGTACAGACCTTGCTCCCTGAATCAGTGCCGGCGTTGGACAGTGACGGGGAGGAGCCTGGGGTTGACAGCAGCTCCCTGGGCTGGTGCTGCTCTATTGAAGGCTGACGTGAAGGCCAGCTAGCTTCCCGGTTAATTGTTTGGCTCTTACAGGACGAACCAACCGTGCAGCCTCAACGTTAGCTTAGCTCCCTTTCATTTATACTGCAGGCCAGGCAAGCTACACGAGTTCTTAAAGAAAGAAACCCCGAAACTCCACCCCTTCTGCCGGCCTCTCTCTTTCCCTTTTCCCCCAGTGGCAGAAGTCTCCCTTTACTTACTACTTAACAGAGAAGAGGGTAATAGGGAGGTGGAAGTGGGAGAGAGAATCTTACCCAGGTGGGTGCTGTACCTTACTTCGCAAGTGGATAAAATACTTTATTTCTAAGGACTTTGCTAAAAAACTTTTGATCAAGTTCATCTTTAAGGGCTTCTGCAAAACCACAGATATTTTCAAACTGACCTAATCCAACGTCATTTTATAGATGAGCTATTGCAGCCCCTGTGTGGTTTACCTACAGTGTCGGAGCAGAGCTGTTTAACCTCAGCTAGAGTCTTGTCACAGCGCAAAGTTTGACTTAAAAACTGCACCAAGCCCTCTTGCATTGAGCTTAAGACACACGTTTCTTAGATTCTAGGCCGAGTGAATAGTACTTTAGCAAAGTTTTCTGTTAGAAGAGCGAAACATTGTTTTATCAGAAGTTTCGTACTAGAAAGGCCTTTCATGTTTGTATGTTTTTGAACACAAGTCAGGCAAATGTTTCAGGGCGACTCCTGTAGACCTTGTACTACTCTCCTCATCCAAAACAACTGGTGTCCATGGAAACATTCTGAACCAGTCAACCGACCACATTAGCTCATTTCACATGAGCTAATACAAAATGAGGTTTGGGATGCTTTTGGTTAGTTAATTGAAATGAAGCAAATTCTTTTGAACTTAACACTAGTATTTATTTTTCTAGACTTTGTATGTAAAATTTTTTTAAAGAGAAAAAGAATAAACTTTTGCTTGATTTTTTTCCCCTCCCACCTCTCATTATGTATTTCTTCTGAGCTAAATCTCCTAACCTAAGTTGTTTTTCTCTGGCTGCTTTGGACATTTTTCTCTTCATCACTGGCTTTCATCTATTTGATTATGATGTGCACAATCACAAACTAGTAGTTTTCTTATAGTTCTTCTGCTTGGAGTTTGTGGAGCTTCTTGGATCTGTGAGCTTATGGTTTTCTTCAAATTGGGAAAATTTTCAGCCCTTATTTCTTCAAAGATTTTTTTTTTCTTGCCTTCCTTTCTTGATTTAGATTCCAGTAACTCATGTACAGGGCTGGGCAGGGGTGAGTTTACAGGCGTGAGTCTGTGGGACACAGCTTATTCGAGTGCTGTTGTTCCTTACCTGTCGCTTCCCACGCGGACAGCGGTGACTGCGTTTGCCCGCCCTGCAGTCACGGAGCTCCCTGTACTGCTGCTCTTCCTCGTCTCAGCCTGTCTCTCTGTCCGATTTAGCCCCTTCTGTTGCTGTGTCTTCAGATTCAGTGGTATTTTTTTCTTCTGTGTCTAAGCTGTTTTTATTCCCACCCAGAGTATTTTTCATTTCAGGTATATTTTTTATCTCTATAGCTTGCACTTGAGTCATTCCTGGTATATTTCTATTGATTTTTCTGCTGGTTTGGGCTATATCTTCCTGTTTCTTTGGTAATTTTTGATAGGATGTCAGATATTGAAAATTTTGCTTTTGAGTGTTAGGTTTTAAATATTTCCTTTAAATAAGGTTGGACTTTGTTCTGACATGTAATTAAGTTACTAAGTTACTTAGATGGAATGTAAACTGTTATTTCCAATGAGTGTGAATACCATCGGGCTGAGTTAGATCCTAAGGAAGTATTACATACATAGCTTCACCTTCACGTAAGGCTTGTCCTAAGGCTCACTTTAATTACGAATTCTAAGTGTAGTGGCTGGCAGCACCACATGGTACTTTTTCCCACCTCCTGTCCTGTGATGCATAATAAACAGGGAGGGATGAAATGTATGATGTTTTCTCTCATTTTAGTATATTGTGTATTACAGTATTCACTTTCACTTCCATGTGATTCCTTTCTTCAGAGTTATATCAGATTTATTTAGTACCTATTAAATATTATTTTTGAAAAAAGGAAAGACCTAAATGTTGTTTGAAAAATGTTTTAACTTTATTTATTGTATTTACTGGGATGGCGTTGGTTAATAACATCACATAGGTTTTAGGTGTCGAGCTCACACCGCGGCGTCTGCAGGTTGTCCTGTGCGTTCACCACCCCAGGCAGGTCTGCTTGCCTCACCAAGTGTCCCCACCCCGTTCCCTCTGGCCGTCCACCACAGTGTCGTCTGTATCTCTGAGGGTTGTTTCCTGTTTTTTTTTACTTGATCTCTTCACCTTTTCCCCCAGCCCCCCAACCCCCCTCCCCTCTGACAGCTGTCAGCCTGTTCTCTGTATCTATGAGTCTGTTTCTGTTTTGTTTGTTAATTTACTGTGTTCACTAGATTCCACATGTAGGTGAAATCATATCGTATTTGTCCTTCTCTGACTGGCTTGACTTAGCATAATGTTCTCCCGGTGCATCCATGCTATTGCAAAGGGTAAGATTTCCTTCTTTTTTATGGCTGTGTAGTATTTCATTGTGTAAGTGTGTACCACAGCTTTTTTATCCACTCGTCTGCTGGTGGACATTTGAGCTGCTTCCATATCTTGGCGATTGTAAATACTGCAGTGAACACAGGGGTGCATATATTCTTTTGAATTAGTGTTTCAGGTTTCTTAGGATATATTCCCAGAAGTGGAATTGCTGGGTCCAAAGGCAGTTACAGTTTTAATTTTTTGAGGTGGCTCCATACTGTTTTCCACAGTGGCTGCGCCAGTCTGCATTCCCACCCACAGTGCACGAGGGCTCCCTTTTCTCCACGTCCTTGCCAGCACTTGTTGTTTGTTGATTTGCTTCTGATGGCCATTCTCACCAGCGTGAGGTGGGATCTCATTGTGGTTTTAATTTGCATCTGTCTGATGATTGGTGACGTTGAGTGTCCTTTCATATGTCTCTTGGCCACTTGCATGTCCTCTTTGGAGAAGTGTCTGTTCATATCCTTTACCCATTTTTTAATTGGATCGTTTTTTGTGTGCGTGTGTGTGTGTGTGTGTGTGTTGAGTTGTATAAGTTCTTTATAAATTTTGGATATTAACCCCTTATCACATGTATCATTGGCAAATATTTTCTCCTATTCAGTGGGTTGTCTTTTCATTTTGTCTATGGCTTCCTTGGCTTTGCAAAAACTTTTCCATTTCTTTTGTTTCCCTTGCCTGAGGAGATATATCAGAAACAATATTGCTCAAGAAATGTTTCAGATTTTACTACCTGTGTTTTCTTCTAGGGTTTTATGCTTTTGAGTCTAACATTTAAGTCTTTAATCCATTTTGAGTGTATTCCATGTGATTCTTTATTTATGCTGTTAGGATAATGAAATAAATAATTTGGAAATAACTTTGAACTAGGCTGTCGTTTCTTGTGCCTGTGTGTTGGTATAAAGACTGAGATAGATGACTTTTTGTGTTGTAATAAATGCACATTTGAAACGAGATCTTCAGCTTCTAAGCGATTATTACAGAGGTTTATTTTTCTACTTTTAGTTGGAAAGTACAGCCGAAAGAATTTTTTCCATGTGTAGAGAAATATTGGGTTGGTCAAAAAGTTTCTTTGGTTTTTTTCATAGGAAGGCTTTAGAAGGCTTTAGTTGTTTTTAACTTCATTTGAAACAATATTCAAATTGTGACAGCTGTCATACCAGCGTGCGCTTAAAAAATTATCAAAATTGATGAATTTTTGTGTAGCCATTTTAATGTTGAAGATGTAAGAAAATATGCAACATTTTTTGGCATATTATGCTTTATTGTTTCCAGAAAGGTAAAAACGCAACTGAAATGCAAACAACCATTTGTGCAGCCTGTGGGGAAGGGGCTGTGACTGCTGGAACGTGTCAGAAGTGGTTTGCGAAGTTTCGTGCTGCAGATTTCTTGCTGAATGATGCTCCACGGTCCAGGAAACCAGCTGGAGTTGATAGTGATCAGATCGAGACATTGAGAACAACCAGTGTTATACCATGTGGGAGACAGACAACATACTCAAAATATCCAAATCAATAAAGTTACCGGTAAAAGTGAAAAATGTGTCTTGTTGTATAGAAAAAACGTGCGAACCTTTTAAGCCAACCTAATGTTTTGTCCAAAGTTGGAGGAGAGTACGAAACATATATTTTTCTATGTCCTCAAATTAAATTCTTCATAAAAGTTAACTACATATTTATTAAATGTGCTTTCTTAGACTCTCTTTGTCTGTTAAAGCATAAAACTTGTCTCCATGTGGACCAGACCAGGGGTATTTCCCTGAAATAAATCATCCTGAGGTCAGGGCCGGTGGGGGCTTGCCATAGGCGCAGGCACCTCGGCCCCTCTGCGGAAGACCCTCCCCCAGGGCCGCGGGGGATTCTTTACTTCCTGCTCCCACACACGGCTGCTGCGGGCTGGCGAGACCGCACTCCGGTGCCTGCCTGTTTGACCGGCAGCGTTTTCCGGGTAGCCTTCATTTCCACTCTTCTGATTTTTTTGAATCTTCACCCCTGAATTTCCTGAAATACTTACAATGTTAACCGGAAAAATTCTAAATTCTTGTTAGTCTTAGAAAGTTACTCGTGTGTGCAGGTGCGGTCCAGTGAGGTTGGGGCTCGTCTTCTGCCTCTCGAGTTTGCGTTCCTTTTCCGGGCAAAGGGATGTTCCGAGTGAGGCCCTGCTTGTTCTCCCACACCTGGCCCCGTGTTTCTGTTCCTCTGGTGTTCCCTGTTGTCTGGCCCTGACTGACTCAACGTTTGTGCTCTGGTTTCCCGGTGATCACCATTCTGCTACATGAGATGTATTATTGTGGAAAGTACTGAATGAATTTGAGCACTGTGCTGGAAACCATTGGAGATATAAAAGTAATAAAATAAATACAAAGCCCTTTCTTACCATTGACTGTTAGCTTAAGGGGGAATTTGAGAAAAAGAGTTATAACATGGAATTTGAAAGAATTTAGAATCTGTTAAGAATGTTAAATGGTTTCCGGTCCTGTATCGTGCTGAACTCGACGGCAAACTTCTCTCTCAATGCCCAGCAGACGCTAAAGAACTTGGGCTCCCTTGGTGGCTGGTGAGTGAGTGCAGTGACTACCACAGCTGGAGGGCGAGTGGAGGGCCAGTGGCATCGATCACTTAGGGCGCCTCCCTCTGTTGTCACTCCTTTACTGAGCGTGTGCTGTGGGATTTAATCTCTGGCATGGAGATTTTGTACATGTGCAATGTGGAGATTTTAAATATTTGGACCAAGGCCGGCGCAGCTAGTAACCTCGACTGGCAGGATTTGAGCCTAAGTCGCCCCGCACACCGCAAAGCCTTTGCTGTTAATCACTCCAAACCCTGTGCCAGTGATCACCCCCTCGGACGGAAGTGAGATCCGCCACCTCGGCCTTGTCGCGTGCCCTTTCGCCGGCCAGATCAACTCTTTCGCAGCGAGGGTGGAAGCAGTGGTATAGGGAAGTTCAAGTGAGTCTGTCTGTAAGTTTCCCTGTTTGTCATGTGACTTGTGAGACTTCAGTAAGAAGACAGCCTCAGGGAGTAGGCGCATTTAAAATGTATTGCCAGGTTTCCTTCTGGTTTAGTTTGCCATAGTTAGCTTTCAGGGTGTTTCACTTGTCTGTCCAGTGGGTGTGCACGTGGGTGTGGGCAGGCACCCCAAAGCCTCGAGAGCAGTCTTGTCTGATTAAAACTCAGCTTTGCCCTGTCAAAGGGATTCTTCCCAGGTTTCAGTACTGGAAATTGGTGCAGCATTTTTATTTTTGAAAGATAATTTATTTTCTGAGGTTTTATTTGTCAGACCAATTCCATATAATAATATGATACATTTTAGAGTGTTTTTTTCCTCATGTTTCTGAAATAGATTTGATTTATATCAGGATATAAACTGCCAGGAAAAAAACTGGATGTAGCCTGGATATACTTGGCAGTTAATGTTTGTAAAATATGAAGTGGCCGTGGCTGGTGTGGCTCAGTGGATTGAGCACTGGCCTGCGAACTAGAGGGTGGCCTGTTCGATTCCCAGTCAGGGCACGTGCCTGGGTTGCCGGCCAGGTCCCCAGTTGGGGGGCATGTGAGAGGTAACCACACATTGATGTTCCTCTTTCTCCCCCCTTCCCTTCTCTAAAAATAAATAAATAAAATCTTAAAAAAAATATAAGGTGTATTTTACAAAGAATATTCAGACTGATGATAAGTGTTTGAAAGGAACTTGATGACTGATTGATTCCTTCTAGTTTGCTGTTTTGGAATTGTATGTGTTCCCAGTTTATAACGTTAGGTTTTACCTTGTTAGCTCTGCAATAATAGAACAGTATTATTACCTGAGAAGTTGGCTGAGGACAAATTGGCAGGAAGTGTTGGCGGAGAACGAAGTAATGAGGGATTGCGTTTTGAAGGCGAAGACAAACTGATTTCTTTTTCCTTTTCCACAGCACCCTTCCTCCCACACCCTCACCGCCCCCCCCCACCTCGGGCACTGAAGTGTCCATCAAAGAACGTGGACAAGCTGACCTCTCTGTTTTGCTGCCCAGGTCTCGTGAAGTGTTCCTATGCTTTCTGATGCGTGTCCTTCAAAGACAGGCACCCTGAAGCCCAGGGCATGGCTCTGCCTACCCACACACCCATTTAGCTTGTCCGTGGTGAGCACACGGCGCTGCTTAGTTCTGCTTGCTGTGTGTCTCTCAGCTCTCGGCTCTTTTTCCTTAATCTGTAAGTTTTTAATGTTAAAGTTCATTTATGTTACAAAGAAGCCTCCAGACGACAGACGGTGCGCATCACTCCGCCCGTGGGTCGGAGCGGCCGCAGGCCACCCTCGCTTCCCTGGTGGAAGAAAAGGTCTGGTGAGCTTCCCCGAGCGGGCATAGTCACGCGAAGGCTTTAGGAAGAGTCCTCAAAGAGAAATTCACGTGCGACCTTCCTGAGTATTTCCTCTGCTTCCTGTCCTTCACAGGCAAGAGAGCACACGGGGGCCTTTGGCGTGCGGGAATTCTGAATCCGACGTGGAGGAGTTCTCGGATGAAACGAACACAGAGAACCTCTACGGCACCTCTCCGCCCAGTACCCCTCGGCAGATGAAACGCATGTCCGCCAAACACCAAAGGAATGCCGTAGGGAGGCCTGCCGGCCGCTCCAGTGTGAAAGGTGGGTCCTGCACTTGAAGAGGCTCCCCCGGGTGGGGGCTCAGGGCGCTCGCAGTCCACCCTCTTTACACACCAGCAGCCACGGACTGGGCCTTTCTGCCCTGGCGTTAGGTGTGCCTTTTATTTTAATTCCGCTGTAATGCTGCTTTCACAGGGAAGTTTTTCGTTTTTCCATAGCTGTTTTATTAGTAAAGGAGAAATTAAGTCTCCTGAGATAGAAAGGGTTCCCGAGTACTTGTCAGAGTCACTTGCATTCCTTTCAGTGCGGAGGAATGAATACACAGGCTGTGGAAGAGGCCCAGGGTGGCCAATCGACACATTCGTCCGGGGTGGCGGTGGGTGTATGACATAGAGGCCTTCGTTTTTCTTTCTCTCTCTTATTTTCCATTTCCATTTATCCCCCGAAGCCCCCCACCCCTGCCCTGCAGCCACCACACTCGTCCGTGGCCTTCTTTTTTCCTGTGGGTCTGTCTCATAGGCGGAAGTATCTGGGTTCTGACTCCCAGCCAGGCCGAGCACAGTGGGCCATTCAGAGGGACAGCGCCAGACTTTCTTCCCCAGGAGTCCCTGGGCGGCTGGAGACCTCTGCTTTCTGCCCAGGACCATGAGGCTGCCCTTGGAGTGCAGGGCACTGTTTCTCGCTCAGCACAGTACCTAGGAGGTGCACCAAGCCTCGTAACCGTGGGCAGCTGCTGAGCTCTCCTTTCCCCTGTGTTCAGGCTCCCACAGCTCTGAGAAGCTAGGAGTGCTCTCTGTTTTCATTTCCTCCTCCTAGGTCGCCACAGCTGTTCTTGTCCGAGGTAGGTGACCAGATCATGCTGACCTGCCGCCTCCATGGACCCTACTTTCGGGCATGGAAACCCAGGTCACTGAAGCCTATGGTGTTAGAATTTCCCTGTCAGTTTCAGCGGACTTGCCCTAAAATGCATCGATTGATTGCATAACCTTCTAGAATCCATCCATGTGTTGCTGCACAGGGCAGGGGTCAGAGCTCTCCCCATCCCATGCCCCCCTTCTGACGTCAGGCCCAGCCCCGTTTCTCTCTCCTGTAGCCCATGCTCTTTCCCTTCTGCGTCTAGCCTCCCTGCCCCACAGTGGTGCCCACGTTGCTCCCTCACAGTGGTGAGCTGGCAAGGTCACTTTGTGTCCCTGTCACAGCTGCTCCTTGAGGAAGGAGGAGGGCGAGAGAGATGGGCTTTCCTGTGTTTGTCTGCTTGGGTGGAGTCTTGCCCAAGACAGCGTTCCTAAGTGAGCCTCGTCTTTCTTTCTGTCCGGGGAGGTGTTCTTTCACTTCCTTTTACAGCTTCATTTGCCGGAGGGTGTTAAACTTTGGCCTGTGCTAACCCCCTTTGGAAATTAATAGCTTTACAGTAAATAGCTTTACTACTAAGGTGCACCACTGGGGGACCAGGTGTCCCTGTTAGTCTTCCTGAAGCTTCTAGGAACTACGGTTGTGGTCTATGATTAGAATTGTCATATAAAACACTCTGTGTATTTTTCACCCATTCTCCTTTTCAAAAGTTCTGTTTGTATTTGAGTTTTTCTTAATTACAGAGGAATTTAGTACTAACAGAAAACTGAACAAACCTGTCCATTAGTATGCGGTGGGCTATTATTTATTTCTTGAGAAAACTTCTAATAAAAGTTGCTCTCTCATGTCAGAGTGGGTCAAGACAGAGTGGAAAGTGCTGGGGAATCACTGTGTCTAAGCTTAGGTGTCCCCGACCCCCGATGCTTCTCGGATCTCCCTCACAGACGGTCCCGGAGGGTTGTAGAGAGACTCCCTGGTCACCAGTCGTTAGAAGGTTCTCTTGCTTTCCTCTGTCCACCCAAATGTGGTGTCTGAAAAACACTGACAAAGCAGATGGGTATTTTCTTTCTGCAGGGTCATTAGACTGGGGCTCAAGTCTCTTCACACACATTGTAGATCCAAATACTAAACCATTGCTTTTCCTAAACACAGAATTTCAGAAAGTTGTGTAAGATACCATTTTTTGCTGAAGTAGGTAAGGTAGGCTTACCAAAATTTGTATATAATCGATAAAGTTTAGTTTTCTAGGCTTCTTAAAATACCTGTCTATATGTAAAAATGGGATTGTGGCATTGATTTGGAAGCACATAGTAGTTAATGCATCATTCTAGGTTCACTTTGCTTCTCTTCTGCACACTTTTCTTGGATGCTCTCGTGTACTATCTTGTTATTAAATGACGTCCTGTAGACCGATGATTCCCCGTCAGTATCTCTAAATCGCTCTCCTGAGTTTAAGACGCATAAATGAGTTACGTGCAGTGTCCTGCAGGCACAGCAGACGCAGCGCATTGAGGGCTCAAGTCGTTATCTTTACCCCCAGCCTCACACGGTGACACCCGCTTGGGCCTTTCCGTGTTTCACAGAGACCCAGTGCATCTCAAATGGCGAGACCCACTGTAGTTAAACCTGGAAGCACTTGTTACTTTGCTTTCCAGTGACCATTGATGTGTATGTCCTGTGTTAGTAAAGGTACAAAGAACACTGTTAAACGAAACAGCAAAAGGGAGGCAGAGGGCTGGCTTGGCAAGTTTTTTATGAATGAGGGCTGATAAGCATTTCTGCTAGAAACAGTACAATTGCGAAGAAATTTCTTGAATGGACTATATAAAAAGTTTTAAGACATTCAGAAGTAAGTAGATTAAAACTATAGTTAAAAAGTAGCATCATTTAAAAATATTCCAAATTTAATAGCTTCATATTAAAATAAGCACAAATCCCTATAGCCAAAATCCTTTTTGAGGAATCATAAAGAAAATTAAATATACGGTGAATCAAGTTGGAAGTGCTCCGAGGAATGAATATTTGTTTTAAAATTCTTACGTTACAACTAATTTAGTTTAATGTGGGGCGGTGAACGCACAATGCAGTGTGCAGATGATGCTTTACAGAATTGTGACCTGAAACGTATAATTTTATTAACCAGTGTCACCCCAATACGTTCAATTAAAAAAACTAATTTAATTGATTAGGAGGTAGATTGGTCTTTAACAAATTTTCTTTGGCTAATTGATTTTGAGTACGTTAGTTAGTCTGTAACCCATAAATATACACTTTCATTATGTCTCAAGGCGTACTATATAATATGCACTAAGAAGAAATGCTTACAATTGATGACATAGTGTGTTCTTATACTTAGAATATTTATTTGTTATTTATTGGAAGAACTCTTTTATACTTAATATTTAGGTATATATTTAGTGTGTGTCTGTCTATACATATGTATGAAAATGTAAATGAAATACATTAGTGGATGTTTCTAAAACTTCCCTCATGTCCCCATTCATTACAGCACATACTCTATTCTAGAGGTGCACAAATACAAAGCGTGTGCCCTGGAGTCAGTGAAACAGAGCGTGTGTGCAGGGTGGAGGGGAGAGTGGGGCTGTGGCACTGGTCTGGGCACTGCCAGGCCAGGAAGGAGGAGGGGAGGCGGTCACCAGGGAGGGGCAGGGAGACAGGCCTTCTCCGGTAGAGGGGGGCTCCGAAATATTTGGGCTTCCTCTGGAGTGAGCAGAGCTCTATGGTGGCAGTTTGGAAAGGAAGGAGTGGCTAAGGGGGGGAAGGGAACCCCGAGACCGTGGTGTCTGGAAAGCGGCAGAACGAGGGGCTTCAGGAGGGTGTGGGTGTTTGATCGTGTCAGAAGGGCCAACAGGAAGGAGTGTGTGTATGCGTGTGTTCATTTCAAAGCTTGGGGATAAAAGAACTTTTACCATTGTTTGAAGGAAAAGTGCAATGTTTACTTTCTTTGCATTAATTTTGAATGATATGTGCCAGGATAACAGACTAGGCAAATTATACTAAGTTAATCTATATTGTCTTCAACTTTCTTAACGTTAAACTTAAAATGCTCTTGTTCATTTGTTTGTGGCTGAGAAGAAACGAAGGAGTAGAATGAACTAAGATGTACATTTCTGCCTGTCGTCTGTCTTTTCAGTTTTCTATGAGAAGGGCTTAAGCGTTCTTTCCTCAACCTACTTCATTGTACGAGTGAGAAAAATGACCCAGAGGATTTGAGATTTGCTCTAAGGTAATTCGTTTAGTTAAGGAAAAGGAAGGACTCGGAGGTGTTTTCTGAAGCAGGTTTCTGCGCGATGTGCTGCGCGGTTGCGCCCTCGCACGTGGCAGGCGGTGGTCAGTGCAGGCCTGACGGGCTGGGTGACGGTGCCTCGTGGTCTCGAGGTGGACAGCCTCACCTAGGGCAGTGGTGGCGAATGTCAGACTGGAGCGAGTGTAATACAGCAGGGATGGTGCGTAAAATCTTTTAAAACGTTTAGGGAGGGATGTTATGTACATGTTTGTTTTTTTGATTTTCAGCATATAATTTTTTTCTCCAATAGCAGCCTGAAGGTACAAGTACATGTGATTGTCAGCTTTATTGAAAATAGTGAGAGTAGCTTCATAGTTTTTGGTAACGTACTGTTACGTTTATTTTTTAATAGAAAAAATGACTGTATCAAGCCAGCCCCCACATAAGGACACTGGAAAGGTCGGGGAGAACGTGGAAGAATACAGCTACAAGCAGGAGAAGAAGATCCGGGCGGCTCTCAGGACGACAGAGCGTGACCACAAGAAAAACGTGCAGTGCTCGTTCATGTTGGACTCCGTGGGCGGGGCCCTGCCCAAAAAGCCCATCCCAGATGTGGATCTCAATAAGCCTTACCTCAGTCTCGGCTGCAGCCACGCCAAGCTCCCGGTGTCCGTGCCCGTGCCCATAGCGCGGACCACACGGCAGACTTCCAGGACCGACTGCCCAGCAGACCGCTTGAAGTTTTTTGAGACTTTACGACTTCTGCTAAAGCTTACCTCAGTCTCCAAGAAGAAGGACAGGGAGCAGAGAGGACAGGAGAGTACGTCCGCTTTCTGGTTTAACCGATCGAACGAACTGATCTGGTTAGAGCTACAAGCCTGGCACGCGGGGCGGACCATCAACGACCAGGACCTCTTTTTATACACAGCCCGCCAAGCCATACCAGACATTATCAATGAAATCCTGACTTTCAAAGTTAACTATGGGAGCTATGCCTTTGTCAGAAATGGAGCCAGTTTTAATGGTACTCCGCTGGAAGGGCAGTGCAAAGCCCCTCCCGGAACAAGGGCTGTGGGTTACTCAACATATCATGAGCACCTTCAGCGCCAGAGGGTGTCCTTCGAGCAGGTCAAGCGGATAATGCAGCTGCTGGAGTACATAGAAGCACTTTACCCATCGTTGCAGGCTCTTCAGAAGGACTATGAAAAATACGCTGCAAAAGACTTCCAGGACAGGGTGCAGGCACTCTGTCTGTGGTTGAACATCACAAAAGACTTAAATCAGAAGTTAAGGATTATGGGCACTGTTTTGGGCATCAAGAATCTGTCAGACATTGGCTGGCCAGTGTTTGAAATCGCTTCCCCTAGGTCGTCCAAAGGCAACGAGCCGGAAGATGAGGGTGACGACACCGAAGGGGACCTGAAGGAGCTGGAAAGTAGCGCAGACGAGAGTGGAGAAGAACAGGTCTCCGATCCAAGGGTCCCCGAGACCAGGCAACCACCCGACCACGCTGGCACCCTCCAGTCGCAGGGCAGCGCGTCTAAGAAGCTCGAGAGGGCTGCGTCGGAGGACGATGCTGGTGGCTGGGGAGCAGCAGACTGCAGCTCAGAAGCAGGCTCTCGCAGACACTGTCTGACTTCTATTTATCGACCGTTCGTAGACAAAGCACTGAAGCAGATGGGCTTGAGGAAGCTCATTTTAAGACTCCACAAGCTGATGGATGGTTCCCTGCAAAGGGCACGGGTAGCCCTGGTGAAGAGTGACCGCCCAGCAGAGGTAGGTTTCTAGAAGGCATCACGTGCTGTTGCCCTTAGTTCCGTTACTGCTTGTAAGTGACAGCGTGTGCCGTTACCTGCTTCACAGTCTCGAGGTGGTTAAGGCATGAGTTGTAGTTATTTTAAAGTGCACGTTTAAACATTTCTGTAAAGTGTTGTGATAAATGGGGAAAGGGGTCTATGAAAACTGTACAAAAGTTAGTGAATTAAGTGTAAGGTGGTGTGTGGAGGGGAGAAATGCAGCCACAGAAATGCAGGTTGGAGAGGGATGGACTAGGTGTAAACAGAGGGGAGGGAGCCACGTCCTGGGCGACCACAGCTGAATGTGAGTCAGTAAAAAGTCAACAAGACGCTAAAACACTTTTACCCGAATATGGCATCCAAGGTCATGGGTGTACGGAGTTGTCCCTCCATTCCTCCCCATAGCTGACTCCTGTTTTGAGAGCACGTCCAGTTTGAGAGTATCACGGGATGTGGAGGAGATGTGAGTTGTAGGGACGTGCGAGAATGATCGAAGGAAAAAAGGTGCACGCTGTTTGGGGACGGTCACCACTGGTGATGGAGGTCCGAGGGAAGTCTTAGGTATTTTCAAAGATAGTGGTAAAGGTTTTCCTGAAAGAGCCTGCCTATTAGAGGAAGTGGTTTGAAGTTGGGTTTTGTACACTTTTCGATTTGACAGTTAAGAAAGTTAATTTCAAGACGTCATGAGCTAAAGGAAGGCTCCTTGCCAAAGGGCACCTTTGGGAATGCTCTGTGGCACTACTGAAGGGCCCCACTGTCGGGTGTTGCCCTTGAGAGTGCAAGTGTATGCAGCTTTTCCGTGGTGAGTGTGCGTGGGCCCATGGCTGAGATAAGAAGGACCTGGATTGGGGAGCTCCCTCTACCTGTGTGAGGCTGCAGTTTTACATTTTAGCTGCTGTGTGCCTGTGTCTACACTGTTAAGAAAAAACCCCCAAACTTCAGTTTATTACAGTCTGAAAAAATGATTTTTAAATTGATGGGTCATGAGCCCTAAGGAGGACTGGTCAAGCAATCATAGAATACAGTAAGATGTTTGCAGAATAAGTCAGCAATTTGTAGCTATGGGGGCTTAGTTTACTTTGAGTATTATTTTGATTAGAAATCTTAAACGTGAATCTGTATATACTGTGATTTTCTTCTGAACAGTATTTTAACTCTGAGTGGTATTTTTATGTACATCTTTTTTTAAATAGAGAATGAGTTATCCCGTTAGTCTGCGAACAACTATTTCACAGTGAGATTTTACTACAGCGCAGATTTCACAGTCGGCGAAGCAGATGTAGAGCTGTAGCAAGGAGCTGCGGTGTATTTCGGACGGGGATGACTGACTTTGGTCCAGGTTTTTGGTTTGAGTGGCTCACCTCCAGGGAGGACACTTGGGCCAGACAGAGGTCATGCTGAGCTTCAATCGTGAAGCCCTGGTTCGAAGAGACAGAGCAGAGAGGCCTGACAGTCCCAGTGCAGCTCTGACTCAGTGGTTGTGGTGGGAGAGCAGCCGGTGGCGGGGGTGAGGGCTGGGGCAGGCATGTCCAGGCTTCTTACAGGCGCCTTGCATGCTGTTGCCCACACTCTGTCCCGCAGGCCCTCTGGGACAGCGACCCATCGCTGCTGCTGAGGTGCTTTGCACCCTTAGATGTGTTGGAACGAGAAGAACACTGAGAGGGAGCGCACTGCTTTGTGTTAGAACTCACGTTCAAAAACACAGTGGTAGGGGGCCCGTGGTTGTGGACCTCTGTCAGAGGTGTGTTCCTTCGTTTGACCAAGTGAGATGTGACTGGAAAGGGTTTTGCCCTTGATGTAAAAGAAGAGAAACATACAAGTATGGAGCTTAATATATGTGTGATTAAAGGTTTGTTTATTAAAATCATCTGTAGATTGTTTTCTTAAAAAAAAAGAAGAAGTACGGCCCTGGCTGGCGTGGCTCAGTGGATTGAGCACTGGCCTGCTAACCAAAGGGTCGCTGGTTCAATTCCCAGTCAGGGCACATGTCTGGGTTGCAGGCCAGGTCCCTGGTGGAGGGGTACGTTGATGTTTCTTTCCTCTTTCTCTCTCCCTCCCCCTCTCTCTAAAAATAAGTAAATAAAATCTTTATAAAAAAATTAAGTACAGAAGACCCTGTTGTTTTAAATTTTGGTTTGTAAAATGTTGTGTTTGTCAAATAATGAAAGAGTAACCGAGAGCTAAAGTAGAAATTTTTCTGTATTGGAGGTTAGTCCAGATTAATGAAAGGTGAGGCTCTGAAATAATTAACTCGGTGGGAAAGCAGGACTTTGCTTGTGTTCCCATTTCAGGAACACGGTTCTGGGAGGAGAGGTGCATGTACGGATACATGTGCACTCCCCCTGGGGCTGTGTCACTTTAGTGTTTTCACCGAGTGTGTTGGGGAAGGATCCACAGTTTTGGAGTCAAAGAGCTGGGTTCCACTCCTTGATGCGGCTCTTTCTCACCACATAACTGGGTAAAGGCCTTAATGTTCTGACCCTGAGTCTTTGCGTCTGTGAAATGGTTATGACACCATCCTGCCTTCCTCACAGGGTTGTTGTGAGGCTTAGAGAGACGTTTGTGTAAACAGTAGAATGCTGGAGACGTCACCTATAAACTGTTACGTTCAAGAAGTTCTATTACACTTTTTTCCTCCCTGGAGCTTTCTGTAGGTCAGTGTGGGCTGGACTATTCTATATTTTTGCTTTTAAAATGTATTTTAAAAGCAAAATTACCAAATAATTGTGTATTTTAATTATCAAATAATTGTGTTTTTTAAGGGCATGTTAAGCAGTGTATAACTCCTTAGGTTTGAGAATGACTTTATTATCATTCTTATTTGTTAGAAACATTTTGAGCAACCTCAGATTGTACTCAGTGTGTATCTATGGTTTGTGCTGTTTTTCCAGCTTGTGGGATAATAGTGATGAATATAGTTGGGGGGGTTGTAGAAAATAAGAAATCCACTTATGATACTTGATTTTTTGTCTATGTCTTTTTATTCTTATTCCTTAGGATTAAGTTACTTGTAATCAGAGTTTAAATAACGTATGATCTTATGTTTAATTCCCTTGGCTTGTAAGCATGCTTTATAAGACAATTTTCCTCCAAAATTTTATTATTTCACAATTCTTAAATTGCAAAAAATTGCAACTAATGATACTAAAAAACCTATTTGCAATTTGTCTTTGTTAATCTGAATATCATACATAGCCCTAAAGTTTTGTTCAAAATTAGGTAACTCCGTAGCTCCCCACCTTCTGTAGATCCACGTCCTCAGGATACATTCCCAATGACATACGTGGTCTCTGAGTAACATGTGGGTCAGTCTCCGAAGTTCACTTTGTAAAACAGTTGTTGGCATGTTGGAAATTCTTATCTAGAGAAATTGCTGTAAGCGAGACTCTCAGGCCATCACATAAAACTTATTTAAATCTAAGTGACTGAAGAAATAATGTGAGCCAAAGTTTTCTTCCTGTAGCAATGGCAACATACTGATGCGAGAGGGAAAAATGAGAGCCCACAGGCAGACCAGGACTCGCCTCTCCTCCTCTTTTGGGCCCAGATCGACCCTAGTCCTTTTCCACACCTACCCATTTGTCTCCTGGCTTCCTTGTTCATGGTGTTGAAAGCATCCCAGGAGCACGGTGTCCCTGCTTCTCCACTGTAACCTGCGTCCCTCTGGTCGAGGCTTGCTTGGTGTCGAGCTTTGGGAATGTGTCCAGTAGCCATTTCACCGCAACACGTGGAGGTGTCCCAGCCTCCAAGCCCTGCTCCTTCCCTGCAGCTACTGCTTGCAGAGCGTCCCTTCCTGACCTTCCTTCAAGGTGGGCAGGGGTCATCTCAGCAGTGCAGGGGCTTCTGAGCGCCCTTCCCAATAGTTATTGCAGCAAAGGGTGGGTTTTGTTGTATTATTTACACTTTCATTATATTATTTACAATTTTAGTTTAGAAATTAAAGCAAGAGACCTTGTAAACATAGATAACAGATTTATCCTCGATGTCAAAACTGCCCCCATGCAATTGCAGTCTCCTTTTTTGAATAAATGTGTAATAGTGGAATCATTTTAGATTTTTAGAGAACTGGCCAAGATAGTACAGAGCTTTGTATGCTCTTTGTCCAGCTTCCTCTGTAATTGGAATCTTATGTAGCTCGGATACATTTGTCAAAATTAACATAGTAGCATTGGTACAAAATCCTGTTAAATAAACTGCAGGCATCGTTTGGGTTTCTGTTTTTCTACGCACTTGCCTTTCTGGTCAAGATCTGGTCAAGGATGCCGTGTTGCATTTGGCCCACGTGCCCTCTCAGTCTCCTCTGATCCACGATAGTTTCTGCCTTTTTGTTTGTTTTTTCACAGCCTGGGGGGCGTCTAGAACGTCCCTGAGTCTGATTCTGTCTGTTGTTCTCTCACGGTCAGACTGGGTGTATGATGGGCCTGGGCATGAGTGCCCCGGGTTGCAGCGCCCTTGTGGCGTTACACTGTCATTACTGAGGAGGCATTACTGAGGAGGTCGGCCTTGGCCCCTTGGTTAAGGTGGCGTCTGCCAGGTCCCCCACAAGTTCCCTGCTTTTCCTTTCCACACTCCATTCTTGGGAAGTGAGTCCCCCAGCTCAGCTCCCACTCAAGGGGCAGGGAATTCATCCCACCCCAGGGATGGGGAGTATCTGCATGTTTATTTGTGATTCTTCTGTGTGGGAGACTCGCCTCCTCTCTCCTTTAGCCCGTGTGAACTCCCATTATTTGACTTTAGTCTGCGTTACCATCTAGTACTATTGTTATTTTGTTGCTGGAATTGTTTCTGCTTTAGCCATTGGAGCTCTTTCAGTTGGCTTCTGTGTCCTGTAGA
Organism: Desmodus rotundus; assembly: GCF_022682495.2. Lineage (NCBI taxonomy): Eukaryota > Metazoa > Chordata > Mammalia > Chiroptera > Phyllostomidae > Desmodus > Desmodus rotundus. The sequence continues at coordinate 98,583,457 of NC_071397.1, forward strand.
CATGCCCCCATCTCTTTGTGCGGGGTGTTGCCTTTGGCGGGCTTTTCGAGCACTTTCTTATGCTTCAGCATCATCTTGTAATTTCCCTGCCCCAGTCTTGAAGTCAGTAGTTTCTCTAAGGAACTCTGATGCCTCTTACTGGAGAATGGTGTTTAGAAATGAAGATGTGGGCATTGGCTGTGTTTGATACTGTTGGGTGTCGTTGCTTCTGGGCTCTGCCAGAGACGGAGTGAGAAAAGACAGTATGTCTTCCAGCCTGTGTACCTGCGCAGGTCTCCGTTGACTCTCTGCATCTCTGTTAAACGTAACCCGAGCTCATGCTGGTGCCTGTGGCTGCACCTGGCACCACAGGTTCCATCCCAGCCTCTTCCCTTTGCGGTTTGAGGCCCCTGTCCCTGCTGCTGCTGTGCACATTGGTGCGCCCCTCGTGGGCTTGTATGGTAGTTTCAGAACTGCTACCCTGCACCCCCAAGAGGAGTGAGTTCACCAGCTAGAGTGCAGGGCATAATTCCATTCTTTCTGTCTTGAGCCTTACGGAGCACAGCTTCCCAGAGTTGGTGAGGTTAGGCCCTCTTCCCTTCACCCTCTTCCCTGAGGTCGAATCGTGCATTTGTGATGGGTTGCACTCTCTCCTGGGATTTCCCAGGGTCCTGGGGAGTTCTGAGTGTGCAGATGTGGAGTTCACTCTCAGCGTTGTGCAGTCGGGGGGTTGTGCGTTTAAAGTGGTGAATACCCATGAAATGTTTGAGCCACAGGTTGTGATGTGGTGAATGTGTGCTCCTTCCTTTTTGATTTACCTTATGAAGTTTATATATTTACAGAAGAAGAGAAAGATAAAATGAAAATTTATATTTTAATGTAATACATGAAACAATTAGCTGTCTGGCAGTATATTACCTCGCATTCTAGGGGGATTTTTGGTAGTTCTGTTAACTACTTTCTTTTGAATGAGAAATGATTGTGTAATTATTGTAAGTTTAGTGGCTGGTGATAGAGCATTTGTCTTTGGATCTAACTGCAGCTGTGCTGATTTTTTCTACGAGCACAGAACCCCAGAAGAGGTGGCCCTTTATGTGCAGAGTGGACCAAGCATGGAGGAGCTCGGACATGTATGATGACAACAGCTCCGTGACTGAGCCTTACCCCCTGCCAGGCACAGTAGCTGAGTGACGTGGCATTTTTATTTCTGTGTTTTACAAATAAGGGGAGTGGGTGACTTTGCCTGAATCACAGGAGCTACAGATTGTTGGAGGGAGTCGGAGTCACACCCAGGCGTTGGGGTCCCCGTACTCTGCTGTGCTGAAGGTGTCCACACCGCACACGCTCATCCACCAGGAGCTTTGACGAATACACGTGCTCACCCCCTCGGGGTGCAGGCGAATCCCAGTCTCCCAAGGCGGGCAGGGGCGCTGGCACGTTTGACCCGCACATGCTTCCCGCGCAGCCAGACCTGCAGCGCTGTGGCCTCTCCCCCACCCTCTCGGTCAGTGTTCCTCCATACGGTGTTTACAGGGGGGTTGTATTTGCACCAGCCATCACCTGTCTGGTTTCACTAGTGAAGTTACACGAGCTTTTCAGTGGAGGGAGGTGGCATGCTAGCACGCACATACCTGCTCATTTGCCTGAGGTTTTGTGTTTCCTACAAGAAGCACACTTACGTGGGAGATTGGGAGGTTGTGGTGCAGTTTGCAGCAGAGAACAGGGCCCACGACCGCAGCAGCAGCAGCAGTGGCAGCGGCAGTGGCAACGGCAACGCCACTGCGAGCGAGCTCGGTGGAGGTCCAGGCCGGCACCGTGGGGCACCGGAACACTCCGAACCATGGCACATGCTGCCTCTGGAAGCTATGCTTTGCCCCACACGGAGCTTTACATAGTTTCGACTTAGGGGCAAGCATTTAAAAATGAGAAGATTTCCTGTGGAAGTCTGGGATTTTTGTTTTCTCTGACATACCGGGTGGCCTGTCCACACTGGGCCCCTTCGCCCACCTGGCAGCACCTGGCATGCTCCCATTAACACAGCTGTCGCTGTTCACTGTTCACGGCCACCCCCCCCCCCCCCCCCCCCCCCCGTGCTCTCCGGGCCGAGGCACTTGGCCAGCCCTGTGGGCACTGCAGTTGGTGGTGTGACCCCCTAGTCCAGAGGCATAGGAACTGCCTTTTGAAGATTAGCATAAAGTCAGCTTTGATCTAGTTCGTCATTGTGTTAACCAATATGCTTGCTTTTGATTTACTCATTTTTTCAAAGTAGGTGAAAAAGCAAAGTTACCATTTATCCTTTACCCTGCTCAGAGTAGTAGTTGGTTTGTATCTTCCAGACTTTTCTATGCACATACAAATATGTGTCTCTGTGTGTAATGCAGATACTTTTTTTCCAAGAAGGCAATACAATGCTCTGTTTGTTCTATGACTGGTGGGTCGTAGTCTCTTCGTGTCTGTCCATGTCGCTGTGCTCACTTCCAGTTAAAACTACACGCTGTTGCACTCTGTGGCATAAAACCGTAACTTATGTAGCCACGTCACTCTTGGCAAAGTCCCTTTCCACCCCGTGGTGATCAGTCTTTGCTGCCACCCTGGTTATCCATTGTGCCAGGCCATGGGGCTTTTTGTGCATCTGCTCCGGACCGGGAGTCCCGTGTATCTTCCCGTAGCCTCGCTCCTCTGGCCGCGGACGTGACGTCAGCACCGTGTCTGGGCCCCGTCATTGCTCCGTGCGCCGACATGGCCGGTCATGTTTCAGTTCTCATGGGCAGCCCGAACAACCCACATGTACACATACGCACGCAATACATCGCAGGTTCACACTGACACTCACTATTCAAACCTAGGGTTTCAGAGTGTCACTGCATCTCTCACACTTCCCACAGATCATCATTTTTAAAGTCAAGTGTCTAAGCAGAAGTCTTGCCTGCTATTGGAAACTGAAGTAGGCATTAATCTGAATGCACAAATGTGTGTTGGACATAGGAGAATGTGACGGGGGGAGACCCGTTGAGTCCCTAAGGTGACAGGGAGCACAGGTCCTAATGACAGCTAGAGGCAGGACACCTGTCAATCAGTGATGTTTTAAGTCGAAGGGAAGTTGAGAATTTCAAATTTTGATGGCTTCAGTTTTCTGAAGCAACGGAGGAGACGAGGTCTTTGACTGCGGTTGGTCAGCACGGTGCTGCCAGAGGTTTAAGAACAGTGGGCACGCTCCAGACCCCTTGCCTCATGGGGAGAAGGTACGACGGGCGAGCGACCCAGGGGTGCCAGGGGCTGTGGGCTCGTGGGTATTTATTTGAGTGGGGCCAGCCAGGTCAGCTTCAGGGACTTTTTCTACTGTTCTATCAGTGTCATTCAGTGTAGCTTAGGAGAAAAAATGGACAAAAAATTTGTTGGATCCACTGTTTTTTATGTTACATAAGTGGTTATCTGGTTTTAAAGTCTTTTCTCGAATTTTAATAATTTTCTGGTTTTCTCAGTCTAGAGATAGTTGTGGATAATACTGTATATAACCTTAAAAATAAGTGCTCAGATCATTTTAATAAAAATATGAAAAAGGTGTACTTGATTCTGTTTCTACTGTACCTTTCTGACAAATAATTACAGTTTAGTTTCAGTCCTCATTCCAGTTTTCTAATACTTCTAGAACTTTCTGGGTCTATACTGAGATGTTAAATTATTCTAAAGATTTTTTTTTCTGTACAGTTTTGATTTTTACAGATTTGTCAGCCAGCTCCGGAGAATAATAGTTTATAACGACAACCTTGTGTATGCTCTTTTAACTTTGTTGAATTTTTGTTCCAGTTTTCTGAATTCCCAGACCCCATGTGGGGCTCCGATTACGTGCAGTTGTCCAGGTCGCCACCTCCTTCGGAGCAGAAGTGCAGCCCCGTGTCCTGGGAGGAGCTGACCTCCATGGACCTCCCCTCGTTCGAGCCCGCCTTCCGCGTCCTCTGCCGGGTCCTTCTGAACGTCATCCACGAGTGCCTGAAGCTGAGGCTGGAGCAGAGGCCTGCTGGGGAGCCTTCCCTGCTGAGTATTAAGCAGGTGGGTTTCAGAGGCTGTTTAAAAACATCCAGCAATTACCATCGCATCTACAGGCTCATAATTGTTTTTGAGGATATTTTCCTAATTGTTGCAGCTGGTGAAAAATGAGTGTATGTTAGTGTTCTCAAGCTGGCCTTTGCAGGGTAGCTGAAGATGTTCTTTTCGTGCCGTCCTCGAAGACAGGGCTGTGGCTCTCGTCCTTGTCCAAAGGCCACTACAGCGTGGCATTGACAGAACCCTCCGTGTCCTGTTGGTGTCAGTCTCTGAAGCCAGGAGATAAATTCTTTAAATTTATTTTTCTCATTCTCTTTAAGCTGCATGTACGCAAATCAGTGTCTCTCGAATATTCTGAGGGCAGGCGTTTGGACTTGTGCTTGCGGTGTAGGCACTTGTGTAGCTTAAACAGAGCGACAGCTTCTGCTGTCTCCATTACTGTGGGCTTTATGGCTGGAAGCAGTTGTGTCCAGCAGAGTGATGCTGAAGTGTGTCAGTGTTTACACTTTATGACGTTACCGTTACAAAAGCATTGTTTTGTAATAGTGTTTTTACAAAACATTTACACTGTACAAAAGGATTAGAGTGTGAACAATAGTTATGTGTTTTGTAGACTGCGCATGCCCGCCCTGGAGACTGAAGTGTGAGGAGCTCCTTGGCTCTGGAGGGTGGGAAGGAGCACGGGGAGGGGTGCAGGCGGAAGAAGGGCAGGAGAAGCGCGGGGCCAGCAGGACCTGAGTTTGCACAGAGGTGCGAAGGAGGAAGCGGATAACCTCTGTAACATTTTGGTGTATTTCCATTCATTTGGTTTCCTGTACATATTATACATACTTTAAAGTGTACGCATACAAGTTTAAAAATCAAAATATGTAGGTATCAGTTTTTACCCTTCAGTGTTTTTCTAAACAAGACTTTACATGGGTGCCATAATGCTCTACTATATAGGTGCACCCTAGTTTCTTTAGTACTGATTGTTTTTAACAACATTGTGGTAACTGTATCTTTATATAGCATTTAGTCTGCATCTCTGATGATTTCTTGAGTATAAAACATGAAAGTGGACTGGTCGTGATACATTTTTAGATTCTACAAAGTTTGCACCAGTTTACTTTCCTAGTAGCCACCCTGAGGCTCTTGTGTGTCTTTGCTAATTTGTTAAAATTCATGTGACTGTGAGCTCATGCCCACAGCCCCTGCCACCTGGGAGTGTGCAGGTGTCCAGTGCCCACTCGTGATAAGGGGAAGGGCCTCATGGCCCCCTCCTCCCCTCCTTCCAGCGTTACTTTCTGGGCCCACACAGTGGGGTTTTACTCATCTTCCTGCGTCCTCATTTCCCTTGGCTCCTGTCTGGTTTTACCAGATTAATCTTGGGTTGGTTTGTGTGTGTGATTATTACAGTTGTTTGATAGTAAAAGCCACAAATCACAGTAGGTAAACGAGGCTAAATCATTATAAAGGCCACCATGTTCTGTGCTAAGTATATCTGAATCTTTACTATGATTAAAAGTGACCAGTTTTAGGAGATTTTTCTCTTGTATACCTTGTCTTATAATGTAAACTAGTAGAAAAATACATCTTTTCCTACAGGATTTATTTTCTATATAAATTTATTTGTGGGAGGGGAGTATAAGGAGACTAAATGGTAATGGGGAAAATACAATAAAAATAAACTCATTAAAAACATAAATTTATTGGTAGGAAGGTATATTTTAGCAAATCAGTTTTGTCTACATGACGTTTTATCTGTGCATTCTCGCTGCAATACTAAATGCTTTATTTTTACTACTTGTTCTTATCCAGTTGAGGCTACTATGGTATTTGTGTAAGAATCTGGAAAATATTTTAGGTTGTTCAGAGTCAAGGTCCATTTTTCTGAGTGTTCTGAGGATTCAGGCTGGAGCTGGGACAACCACCACGTGGTCTGGGCAGGCTGTGTGACTGACGGAACTCTCGACTCCCCTGCAGCTGGTCCGAGAGTGCAAGGAGGTGCTGAAGGGCGGCCTCCTGATGAAGCAGTACTACCAGTTCATGCTGCATGGCGTCCGGGACGGCCCCGAGGAGGCAGACTGCAACATCGACTCCTTCGAGGAGGACCTGCAGGAGATGCTGATGGTGAGGATGGTGGGCGGGGTGTCCTCCCGGCCTGCTCAGCTGTGCCTGTGCGTGTGCGAGGGCTTTTGGCTGGTTGTTCTGCTAGCTTGTTGCAGTTCACGGTTTGGCTGTGGGTCTGTGGCGGTGTGGCCCTGACGTGGAGTCGTCGTCGAGCCCTGCTGCTGAGGCATCTGTCCCCGCTGCATGTGCACGGCCTGGGACGCCGCAGGGCCTCGCACGGCTCTGGGGGGCGGGGGTGAGCGCTGTGAAGCTCCGTCTGAGACCTGAAGCGGTGCTCCCTGCTGAGCACTGAGCGCTCAGAGGGAGGACTGTGCTGAGGTGCAGGGAAGGGTAGAGACCAGACACCTGGACCAGCCGGGGGGACGTCTGGGGGCATCTCAAAGCGAGGAAGCTGAGTCTCAAAGATGACTCGAGTTCACTGAGGAACCTGGCACATTCGAGGAATTGCAAATAATGAAATTCGGCAGGAGTGGACTTACTTGTATTTCTTTCCAAAAAGAGCTCCCCATGCTTCTCACATGCGTTCTACATACCTGTGCTTTCTAATCTCCAGACTTTCACTCACGTTATTTCTTCTGCTCAGAATGCCCCTTCTCCTTATCTGCTCATCTACGACTTTCAAGTTTCACTTTTTTCTGGAAAGCTGAGTTGACAGTTTTAACCTTTAGTGTGCTTTATCTAAACCTTCTCTGAACCCTCAGTGGCTGTAATTAGAACTGTACTGCTTAGTACTTAATGATCTAGCACCTCTCTGTTCTCCGATTCCCCTAATTAGACTGAAAGCTTTACAGGCCACAGGCTATGTCTGGAAGTTCTTCCGTAATGTCTGGTAGAGTGTTAACATACCATAAATACAGGTTGGACTCAATAGAGGGAGACGCAGCTGATGACACAGTGTGGCAGGTTGGTGAGCTAATTAAGGAAACGACCACGCTGGTAGGTATGTGGTCTTTGGGATACTGCTATCCTTGCTTGACACCTCACTGTCTGATCTCAGACTGGCTGAGCACATCCAGAAACCACCCCACTGCCTGGACTGGAAGGAAGGGGAAGGCAGAGGGGGAAGGATGCTTGCCAGCCCAGTCCCGGACAGCGAGCGGCTGCCCCGAGTGCCACTGGCCAGACTAGGGCATGGCTCCCACCTGTGGCACAGGTGGGTGCCGCACATCGACCTTTCAGCCTCTGTCGCAGAAGACTGGAAAGAAGAGTGTGACTGGGAAGCGGCTGTCCCATCTGGCGTTGAAATAGTTTCCTAACTGTTCGGGAAAATACGTAAAAGACCAGAATGTCTGAAATGCGGCCATGATAAAAATACTAGAATTTCTTATGTCAGAAGTATATCATTGAAAATTTACTGTAGAAGGCAACAAGCAAGCTGATTTTTCTCCATGGATAAGTAAACCAGGGGTTTAGAGTGAAAAAATATGTTTTTCTTTCCAAAGGCCCCCTGCCCCGCTCCATCACATAATCTCCGAGGCAGGAAGGGTGAGGGTTAGGCAGGTAGAGTCTGGCATCCGGGCCCTGCAGTTTCGGAGACCTGGTGTCCTGTGAGGTGGCTGAAGGCCAGGTTGAGGGAATTACCTACGTCTACAGCTGGTTAGAGCCAGAAATGCCTAGGATTTAGTTCGAGCTTTGCTACTAATTATCTGTGCAAGGCATAATTTTCTTTAGTTTCTCTCTATCGTTTTACAGATGAAGAACTAGTGATTATCAATGCTTTTAAAATTGTACCCCAGAATGTGCTCGGTGGGTAAGTGCAGGGGCAGGTTTGGGGAGCTGGGGAGCCCACAGTGGCCTTCGGGTAGACAGTCAGATTATGTTTGCCACAGCACCCTTCCGAAACTCACCAAAACAGCAAAAGGAACAAAGAGTAAAGAAAAATATTTCATGTTTGGTAAAGGAGGAAATTGACTTAAATATTCACCCCTCCCCATAAAAGAAGACTGTTACCATTACTTGTTTTAAAGTTTAGACAGAAGTGAGGGTAAATATCTTCCGCTGCAGACATGGGGGCCATTCGGTGATTAACTAGAGTTGGGATCTGCAGGGGTGTGGACAGTCGGGAGAGGAGCAGGGGCTGTGCCTTTGGGGGCCCTGTTGTAGGTGGCACATCTGCAAGACAGAAGGAGCCCAGGTGAGGACACCTGTTGTGTGCTGCTCGCCCTGTTGGCCAGACAGGTGTGGCTTAGGGGTCTAGTGCATGCCGCACCATCCTTCTGACTTGCAAGCTGAGCAATGCGGCACGCAGGTCCAAGGGGATAACTTGGGGAGTGTTTGTTTGAGGCTGCAAATCCACATGAAAGCCGTGGACGGCTTAGCTCAGTGCCCTGGCCCTGGCCTTGGAAATAAGCAAGAGAGTAAATATAACATCCCATGTAGGATCATGTGATCGACAGATTTGAGGAACCACAAGAAAAGAATTTAAAAGGAGCGTAAACATGAGCACGCTGGACGAGATGTGGTATTTGTAGAAGACACACAAGGGAGAGCTCTGACTTGTACAGCTGGTGGTCCTCGAGAAGGAGGACGGGCAGACAGAGGAGCAGAGAGTCTGTTTTCCTTCTGCAGGTGTTGTGGGACCGTGCGTGTCTGCTGTTTAGGCCAGGCAGGCGTCGTGACAGGCACTGGGCGTCCCCCTTGGGGCGAGGAATGATGGGAAAGAGGTTGTTAAATACTTGTAAGAATGTAGCATTGCAACGGTGAACACTGCCGCCGAGGAAGGAGAGGCGCAGGCCCTGGGTGGCCCCGACAGTGCAGTTGGAGCTCCCGGGCAGGCTGGGAGAGGCTTGCCTGTGGCAGGGGCCCGTCCTGCGCCTGCGAGCCGGCGTGTGTGTGCGAGCCCAGCTTCTGTGTGCCCTTGACGGCGTACACACAGTGATGCCAGTAGCTTATGTGATGGAGTTATTACGTACTTCATGTGATAGGCTATTTTAAAAAGCATGCAAACTAGAAAGGGACACACTAAAGCCATAACTTGGAGCCCCTGAGGAGGGAGAGGAGAGAGAGGTGAAGAAACAAAGGAGACATTAACTTCGTGATTCATGGTTTCTTACGGAAAAAGTACCCTCTGTGATAGGACAGAATGCCAACGTTGGTTCATCCTGACTGATACGTGTCAGGTAGTGTTTCTGAGCCCTTACATCTGAACTGAAAGAAGAGCGATGGAGGGAACCCGCCCACGGGGAAGGCCAGCAGGGCATCAGCGGCGTGCTGCTGCAGGCTCCCTGGGAAGCATCTCGGAAGAGTCTGGAGGGGGCAGGGCATGCGTAGCCTCGTCGTGCTTTCACATCGGCCACCTAGAGCAGCAGCTGGAGTAGCAGTGGGGGCGGGGGAAGCGGCCTCTGTGCGCAGTGAGACAGTGGCCCTGGCGGGCTGGGCTGGGAGTGCAGACCTTGCCGGAGCACCTGGGAAGTGACAGGGGGCTGTGGCCTGGGATCTGTTCCTGTCCTGTGTCCATTGGACGAGAGCCAGGTAGCCCCATAACTGCAGGTTCCGCACACACAGCCGTGCGCGTCATGGGCCCAGGACTGGGGACCGAGGGCACGCAGCTGGATGGAGGAGGGCCCCGAAGCATGCAGAGATTCAACAGGAGACCGTTTTCTTGGAATGAAAACGAGACTTGGAATTTGCCCACGGAAAGTTGTTACAGGTCTCAGAGAACATTCCTGCCAGTGAACCTGAGGACATAATCTGGTGACATGCTGAAATCCAAGGCTTGGGAAAGAGCCCTGTGACCATCTCAGCAGAGACCGCAAGTCCCTTCAGGGTGTGTGGAGCGTGGGGACAGGCGGGCTAGTCATGCCAGCGTCGCAGCGTGAGAAGGCGGTGCAGCAGCGCCTGGAAGTGCTGAGGGAGGGCGCAGGTAACTCACACCCTTTGTGTGCAGCCAGCCTCGCCCTTCAGTGAGAGAACCAGCAGACGGCGTGTCTTGTACGTGGCAGTTGTGAACCCCTCGTGAGAAAAACTGCTCGATGGTAAACCCCCATGAAGCAGCACGTGAATCAGAATAGGAATTCAGGAATGGGAAAGCTGTAATAGGACTTGTAGTGGCCACAAACCCCACTTCAGAAACGTTGGGCATTTTGGTTATAGCTCATAATTTGTGTCATAAACCTTGAAAAATTGTATCACAACAGTGGTGCGAAGTGTGCTCATTTCCTGTCAACATGGAAGCTGCTGTCTGAAGTCCAAGTGATCGGACGGACCCCTTAAATGAGCAGTGACGTTTGCAGTGTGTTAATGATGACATTTCTGGGGGCTCTGACCTTGATGCTGAAACATCGACTGTACTTTTCCATACACGGAGCACTTTAGGTGTTCTCTCAGCAGTCTCAGGGGGTTGTGAAGGATGGGTGACGCTGCCGAGGAGGTAAGTTACACGATCTGAGAAAGTCCCCGCTTAGACACCAGCTGGCGGCGTGCCGTGTGCCTGGGCCGCCCTCTCCTGTCCCACCCTTCCGACCGCTGGCATCTGGGTAACCAGGGTGAGCCCCGGGAGTCGCTGAAGTCTGTTCTCAAATCTTTTCCTGTACGTTTTTCTATTTGAAGGTATATTTTGATTACATGAGAAGCTGGATCCAAATGCTACAGCAGTTACCTCAAGCATCCCATAGTTTAAAAAATCTGTTAGAAAAAGAATGGAATTTCACCAAAGAAATAACCCATTACATCCGTGGAGGAGAGGCCCAGGCCGGAACGCTTTTCTGGTAGGAGCCCCGGGGCCCCGTCTGCCCAGCTCTCCTGTGTGTGTTTGAGGTTGAGTTCCGTGAAAACGGCCCTTGTTCACATCTCTGTGCGCCCCTCGCCCGTGTTTGGTATCAACCCGGGGTGGTTGCTCCCTTCCCCCGGGACACCAGGCGATGTCTGGCAGCAGTTTTGAATGTGACAGCTGGGGGGGACTACTGCCACTCAGTGAGCAGGGGCGGGGACGCTGCCCAGCACCCTACAGTGCACAGGACGGCCGGGATCGGAGAGTCACCCACCCCAAGTGCCAGGTTTGCGGTGGAGCCGCCCTGCCTTAGTAAACCCCTCAGATGCACAGGAGGAGGGGCAGGGCCCCTGTGGGCCCCAGGTCGCGGGATCTGTAGGACGGGGAAGGGCATCTCCATCGCACTGCTTTGGGAGCGTGGCGCCGACGACAGAATCTCTGAGTGGGCGTGTGTGGTGGAAGGTTGGGCATGGGAGCAGGGAAGCCATGAGGGGACAGTGTGGTCCCTGGCCTGTCTGCTCTAGAAAGTGGATGTGTCTTCTGCAGCTCAAGCACCTGATGCTGAAGTGAGGCTCACGTCAGGGGTCTGGGCTGGGGGCGCCTCCTCCACTCCCTGAGGGTCAGCCCCTGTTGTTTCCTTCTGTCTCCTCCCCCCAGGGCTGCTGTGCCCGCTCCTTTTCGGCCCCCCTTGTGGGTTCCAGAGGGCGTCAGCTTTCACAGGAGCCGGCTGGTCTTCCAGCTTTAGAGAGCGAGCCATTGTTCTCAGCTCCCCCCACCTCCTCTCTGCCTCGTGTCAGCTTCTGCGCTAACCCCAGTTATTTTATCGTCTTGGTCTTCAGTCCGAGGGAGCGTGAACTGGCTCTGCCTCGGGATCTCCTGGCTGTACTGCTCTCCTCAGAGTCAGCCTTGTTCAGAGTACGGCCACTGCCGTTTTCGGCGTCTCTCCCACGCTTACCTTCTCGTAATTCTGCTTGGCCCGTGTTTTCTGTCTACGCCTGTTTTCAGGCGTCAGGCTTAGATGGAGAAAACTTCTGACCCGGGGGCTGGCCCTTTCACTGCCAGTGCCCGCCATGTAGCCCCCTGCCCCTCACTCCCCCGCCCCTCACTCCCCCGCTGGTCTTTCTGTGGTTCTCTCTCACTTTGAAACCAGGTGCAGCGCTGCCTCTGGCCTCCCCCACGCTGTGCGTCCTCCCCAGCTCCGGGCTCTTTCTCGCCCTGCCGCGGGGCTGCCCACCACTGTGGTGGTCTGGTTCCCTGGCCGCCGTCCTGCCAGCACAGTGGTCTGCTCCACGCGCGGGGTCTGCTGGGTTCCCAGGTTCTTTCGTCTCTCACACACCCCCTCTCCATCTGGCCGTCCCTCGGGAGAGACCCAGAGCCTGACCTCCTCTCCCCGCCCCATGTTTCTGCTCGGCCCAGGCTGCTGTTGGTGCCGTGCACTTCTGCCGTAGCTCTCTGGTCTCTGCTTCCGTCCTTCATCCCCGGTCGTTCCGCCACAGCCAGAGGGACCTTGTTACAGTGCCCGTCCGTCCCCTTTCTCCTGTGCTCTCCTTATGCCCACGGTCCCCTTCTTACTCAGGGGAAGTGAGGGCGTGCCCACGCACAGCCTGCAAGGCCTGCACAGGCTCACTTCTCACCAGACCTTGTCTCCGGGCACACATGCTCCCCGCGCCCCTCTGCCGGGGCCCTCCCAGCTCTCCGGCTCTGCTTCCTTCGCATACATCTTCGTCCCCATGTTACCTTCTCCGGATTTAAAGTGGAGATGTCTACCTGCCAGCGCTGCTTAGCTTTCTTCCCTGTTGTACTTCTCTCCATGTGACACTCGTCTGAAATACTGTGTGGTTTTCTTTTTGTTTATTCTTTGTATTATTCTCCATTTGGTGGAGGGGTTTTACCTGTTTTGTCCACTGCCGCGTAGCACATTACAGATACTCAGTATTTGTAACCCTTCCTGGACATCCTGTACACTGCTGTTCGTTTTGAAACGCACGTTTCTCACTGGGCACTTTCCCGCTCAGGGATTTTTACCTTCCAGGTGCCGGTCAGAGAGTCTGCGTGACGTCTGAGGCCTTCCACCCCGTGGCCTCGTGTACTTCCACGCCTGGTGCCCCTGCCCTACTCTCCTCTGGTGGCACATGCCTTCATGCCCTTTGATCGGGTCTCTTGCTCTTCTGGGGGTCCTCTGCCCCACCCCCAGTCTCTTCCCCATGGAGACCCTCTTCCCACCGCCGCCCTTCTTCCCACCACTGCTGTGCTGGGTCTAACTCCGTACACCCCCCTGACCCCCTGAGCCTCACCCTCTGCTGGGTCGGTCTTTCTCCCCGATGGCCCCCGCCACGACTGTCTGGTGCTGGCTGTGACCCGGGACCTGCTTGCTTTACCAGACGGGAAGCCTCTCTCCTTGAGCATCACCGTGGGTGAGCTGCTGCCGACTTCCACCACACTCAGATCTGTTTCATGCACTCGCCTTCACATTTTACCCTGGTATTCAGATCTCATGCTCAGCGAGAGCCGTCCGCTGTAGGTAGTATTTCATGTTGATTGACCATGAAAAGCTAATTGTGAGGGGAATTTTTTAAAACACTTACATTTAAGGAATTCACTCTGTTGTCTTTATGTTATCATTTAGTTCACTAAACTTTTAAAAAGTCATGTCAGCCCTGGCTGGTCTGGCTGGGTCGGAGCGTTGTCCCCTGAACCGAAAGGTCGCAGGTTTGATCCCTAGTCGGGGCACGTGCCTGAGTTGTGCGTTCAGTCCCTGGTTGGTGCAGGTGGGAAGAGGCAACGATTGATGTTTCTCTCCCTCTCTTTCTCTCTCCCTTCTCCCCCCTGAAATCAATTTGCATGTTCTTGAGTGAGGATAAAAAAAGAAATCTTGTCATGGATGCAGATTTCAGTTGATTTTACATCATTTCGAACATTTGTTTAGGGTGAAAGTAACATTTGTGTCTTAATTACATGGCCATCATGACTGAAATGTAAGATTTTAAGGTTTTTAACAAAAAGTGTGGTGCCAGACACGGGAGATGCGTGCCGTCGTCGGGAGTCTGGCTTTTTCACATTAATCATGATTTTACATTGAAAAGTTCTCAGTCGTTCCCTTTAAACTACTGAAACAGTAGCCGAACCTTTCGGTTCCTCGTTCAAGAACTGGGGGAGGGAGGGCAGCTGTGCCCCCAGCTCACACTGTGGTCCTGCTCCCCCAGCGACATCGCAGGGATGCTGCTCAAGTCCACCGGGAGCTTTCTGGAGTCCGGCCTGCAGGAGCGCTGCGCTGCCTTTTGGACCAGTGCCGATGACAGCTGCGCTTCGGATGAGATAAGGTGGACCTGCATTTTCTTTCCCCTCCCGTTGGGTTCTTGCTAATGAGCCTGACAGCTGGATTCGCACCTGGCTGAGTTGTACTTGATGAACTTGGGTAATAGACCTAAAGGGATTTGTTTCTAAATTTTCTTTTCATATGGTCCTTTAGGTATGGTTTTGTGGGCAGTGATTTACTTAGCCTAATAAAAATGGTGTCCTTAGAGAAAGGGATACACAGTTTCAGCATTTATCCACCAGCTCCCAGAATGTCTTTGATTGTGCCCCTGTAGCAGTCCATTAATGCCTTTAATATTGACACTTGCTACGTGTTTATTGTTGTTATGGTTAGATTATCCCTTCTGTTGAGCTTTAAGCTAAAGTGCCTGAAACCATGGCTTACTCATCTGCTGCGTTTCCTCCACCTCCATGAGACGTGTTCAGGCTGAATGGTGTGAAATTGCTGTCTTTGCGGCACCAACGTCAGTCACGGAGCCATTCTGGGGCCAGTGCAGCTGTGTCACTGGGTCCGACCTCAGACAGTGCTCAGGGGGACTGACTTCCCTGGGGCCGAAATGTTTTCTCACAGCATCTGGAGCCTGTTGGGCTTCAGGATACCTGGGAAGCCTTCAGGCCGCAGAGAAAGACAGTAGTTACCACACAGACTCCCTCCTGGAGCAGCATGGAGTGGCCGAGAAATGCAATGAATCATTCGTCGAAGGCCTTGGTGCTCTGGGAGCTCAGGGGAGGGTTACACTAAAACTGGGGATTCAAGAACTAAGATGTACAGTGTGCAAGATCGAAGACGCCAGTGTACAGAATGGCTCAGATGCTCTGGTTGTTCGTTAGGGCGGCTCTGAAACGCGGTTCCCGCAGTGGCGCGGGGGCTGGCTTGTCCTGGGTCGGGGGCCCGACCGGCAGTAGGTGGTGCGCCTCTCTCCCTGAGTCATCGCTCAGTGCGGCCGGGCTGGCAGCCTGAGACAAGCTGTGGTGGCATCGCTGCACTCCGGCATCGCAAACACTGCAGTGGACACGGTTTTGGTGGAGCCAGTTGTTAAACATTTCCTGGCCCACCGCTGGGTGTACATACACCTTTCTAGTTAGAATGTGAGCTGGGAGTCCCGAGCGTGCACGCCAGGCAATCTCTGTAATGCGCTCTTTGGAAAATTGAGCTTACAGTTATTTGAAGGTTATTAAGTGTGCCCTACGTATTGAAAGAACACTCTCTGGAAAGCTGTGTGGAGCAGCCTTCTGAATACTGTGGATACATTTCCATTTACAGAACCTTCAGTCTTTTTTAACATGATTCAGGATTGGCTTCGTCTTTGTGTTCCACGTCTGTCCTTACACCCTGCCCCGTCCTCACTGGGTCTCGCCCCCTTTGCAGGAGGTCGGTCATAGAGGTCAGCCGGGCCCTGAAGGAGCTCTTCCACGAGGCCAGAGAGCGGGCCTCCAAAGCCCTCGGGTTTGCTAAAATGCTGAGGAAGGTGAGAGGACAGTCCTCATTTATGACGATGATTTACTTATTTTTCACTTTTCTTGTTTTTTTAAAAGTAAGCTCTAAAGAAGTTTCTTTGTAACTGTGACCCTAGGATCTAGAAGTAGCTGCTGAGTTCATACTTTCGGCTCCAGTTAGAGACCTTCTGGATGTTCTGAAATCGAAACAGTACATTAAGGTAAATATTTAGTATGGTATAATGGAAATATTTTGTCTTTCTTACTTCGCCCTAAAACAGGAAAGCTGTCTTAAAGGTCCAGATAGTAAGTAAATCGGCTTTCTGGGCCATACAGTGACCCCAGTTATAAGAGTAGAAAACCAAGTTTTTCATACTTGACTTATTGAGGTCTTAAGAAAACAGATAAAATTAGCAAATTTTCACTCAGACTGTTTATTTTATTTAGTTACACATACATAGTTAAAATAGTGTGTATGAAATAATGTTGATTTTAAATAGTTTTGTTTCTCACCCTCACACTTTCTAAAAGGCAGCTCACACTTTCTGCGTGAATTTTTGACATCCTCTAGAGCCACTTTCTGAGTTGCCATCTCTGCTCCCACTTAAGTTCTTTGAGATTTAGTGCATTTAGAATCTACATGGGATGTTGCTACTGGAAACTTCAGTGGAAGGCTGCAGTGTACCCCGCCCGTATTTGTGGGTGCCTTGCAGGACACCATCACTGTGTATTCCCTGTGCAAGTTTTCCCTCTTCCCTGAGTCAGGGGACGTCCTCTTTCAAAGACGTCACCCACACATACTCAGCGGGATTCTGTGCCGAAGATCCCGGCCACCCGCCCACCCTGGCTTTGCTGTCTGGGAGCAGCTCAGCTGAAAGACGACATCCCCAGCTGCTGCAGGTCGAGGTGGTTTCAGGCTGACTTCCCTACCCAGAGGAGTATTTTCTCTGCTGCTGCAGATCAAGGCGTTAGAGGAGGCCCTGCAGGCGGGGAAGCTGTGGGGTTCTCCTCCGGTCGCAGGGACAGGACTGCTGCGGCCCATCCATGCTCTGGTTCAGTGCCTCTCCCGCCTCTCCTTCCCCAGACCTGCTTGTCTTTTTCTAGGGTTTTTTAAAATAGTGTTCCTGTAATTTATGACATCTCTTACTTCAAGAGTTTGGGCTCTCCCCATTGCAGGTCCAGGTCCCTGGCCTAGAGAACTTGCAGCTGTTTGTTCCGGACACTCTGGCCGAGGAGAAGGGCATCGTGCTGCATCTGCTCAGTGCAGCCGCAGGAAAGGACTGCTCCAAGGATGATGTGCTGATCGACGCCTACCTGCTCCTCGCCAAGCACAGCGACCGGGCACGGGATGCAGAGCATGGCTGGGCCACGTGGGAGGCCCCGCCCATCAAAATCGCGCCCCAGGTGGAGACTGTGGATACCCTGAGAAGCATGCAGGTGTGCCTCCCTCCCGGCTCCCACCTGCCTCTTCTCCCTGCACTTACTGCTCCTTACAGAGAATTCTTCCAGGAAAAACGAATTCCTAGCAGCTCCTGAGTTATGGCTATAACTGCCATGGGAATCTCAAGCACACACTTCCCCAAAGTAGGCCTTGGTAACAACAAACAATTTTGTAGCATTGCTTGTGCTAAACATTCCATCCAAATTATACTGGACTATTTTGAAATATTTCATTTATCTTTTCTTAGTTCAGCCATGTCCTTAGGTCTATACATCCATGACCTAAAAGAAATAACCCTACTCATTGAATTTGTAGTTCCAGTTCTCTAAGAACTCTGGTCTACTGGCTACTTAGTTTTCATTTCTGTAGTATAGTCTGTCACCTACATACCTAGCAGAGTCCCCATAATTTGTATAACTCACCAATTAAAACCATTAGCAGCTTCCTCATGTTCTGTGTTCAGTTAGGGACAGTTTTGGCAAGTGCTCATGTGCCCCCTTAACTCAGCCTGACGGGGCTGAGCACCCCAGCCCCCGGCCCGTGACCACAGGTGTGCTCTTTCTGGGTGCGCCCCATCTCAGTGAGTGCCACTCAGTCCACTCAGTTGTCTGAGCCAGCATGGGAGCTAACGTGCATTCAGCCTCCCCCCTTGCGGCTAATCAGCAGCCCTAGCAAGCCAAGAGTGTTTCCAGTCAGTGACCCCGTCTCTGCGTCCCCAGCCATCTGCACGGTCACACCACATCACCCCTTTCCCAGACTGTTGCAGTGACCCTCCCCCCTTAGTTTCCTTGCTTCAACCCTCACCTTCCTGCCCCACACTTCTGCAGGTGTTTGTTTTGGTCCTTCCAGAATGATCTTTCTAATACATACATCTGATCACGTCACAGATCTACTCAGGCTACTAAAAGAATAAGAAGAATAAAGTGTGCTTTCTTACAGTTTCAGTCGGGGCCCCCAGCTCACCCCACTCTCACTGTTGCGTGTTCTACCTGCCATGCTGCTCCCACACACACATGCACACAGCTCCAGGCGGGCTGAGCGCCTGGAGTGCTGGGATAGTTGAGAGGCGTCATGTGGCTCAGTCCCTGGGACTCGTCACCGCTGTGCCGAAGGTCCCAGACACCAGTGCCCACTGCAGTGCGCTGCTCAGGGGAGCAGCCTGGCCAGACAGCAGCTTTCTGGTTGGATGGCTGCTGGCCTGGCAACCTTGAGGTTGGCACTGCTTTCCAATGGGGTTGAACTCGAATGGGGAGGCTGTACCTGGGTCTGCTTTTAGCCCCCATGCTTGGTTTTCCTCCAGGTGGATAACCTTCTACTAGTTGTCATGGAGTCTTCTAACCTGGTGATTCAGAGAAAAGCTTTCCAGCAGACCTTCGAGGGGCTCGTGACTCTGCGTCAGGAGCAGACGTCCAGCCTGCCGGTCATCGCCAAAGCTTTGCAGCAGCTCAAGGTGCTTCTCGTCAGCTCGACCGCAGCTGCCTCAGTCACGCTTGGAGGTTCCGCCG
Source organism: Desmodus rotundus (assembly GCF_022682495.2). Lineage (NCBI taxonomy): Eukaryota > Metazoa > Chordata > Mammalia > Chiroptera > Phyllostomidae > Desmodus > Desmodus rotundus. The sequence goes on from NC_071397.1 coordinate 98,601,998, forward strand.
CAGAGCAAGCGTGCTGTGATGAGATGCCATTCGGTTGTCCCCCCTCTTCCCCTCTCTGCTCAGGATGCATCTCTCTGAGTCTAAACTAGCAAGTCCCTGGATCTTTCCTGGGATTGTGGAGCCTCAGGATTAGAAAGGGTAGACATTTGAAGTTACGTGACTCATAAATGGTCACATGGTCAATTAGTAGAAAAGTTGACATTGGAATTTAGGTCTTTTCATTCCTAATCCAACTTTTTATTCTTTAGCAGTATTTACTGGAGAAATAACATGTAGTCTGGAAGAAGATTTATTTCTTCTTTCATTTAACAAATTAACTGTGACAGAGCCAGTCATAGACAGGCACACAGGCCTCAGAGTTCGCAGTGGGCCAGGGCTGGACCTTCGCTTCCCTTGAGCACCCGGGTTCGCCACTTTCTGGGTCCTGCCCCACGTCCCAGTCTTGCTCTCATCTGCGCTGTCCGCACGCCGTTGGTCATGTGTTCTCAGTCCCGTGAGGCTTGACTTGTGCGAGAAGAAGTGCTTCTCACAGTTACAGGGAGTCCAGTGGGCGTGGTTTTCTCCAGTCCCTCTGACTGCTCTGACTCACCTACCAGTGTCCCCTCTTCTAGGTCGTCCTCCCCTCCAGTACCAGGGCAGGGGCTCTCTTCATTTAGTGTGAATCAGTGAACTTGGAAGTGCAGAATTACAGGTCAAGTGTCAGCAATGACACTGGCCCTTCTTGAGTGTAAGGAATTTGTAGCCTGAGGACCTGAGTGGTCACACAGGGTTTCTGGGGAGGGAGAGGTTAGAGACCCCTGGTTGCATCCGGGACAAGCCGGCAGGGAGGATTCCAGCACGAAGGTTTCAGAAGCTACTCGCTGTGCTGGGGCTCCCAGGACGAACGTTTGGGCGTTGGTGTCCATGGGTCAGGCCGAGGGAAAGCTCGCTGGATGGCAGAGAGTGTGGTTGGGTAGGATCTCTGTGTGTACAGTGGAAGGTGGTGGGAGATGAGGCTGATAAAATTGGGTGGAGAGGTCTTAGGTCTTACTCTCTGAGCCTTGGCTAGTTGTTGAAGATTTAGGGAGAGTGTTTTGGAACGATGTGTGAGGGGGCTGCCGTCTGACGGGGACCTTGTGTTCAGAGGGGTATGTTTACGGGTGGGGCAAAGGAGCCCAGTTTGGGGCTGTTGTCGTGTTGCTTAATGAGACAACAAAGCCGGAACTGTTGACGTTTTGGATCAATAATTCTTTGTTTTGCGTAGCTGTCCTGTGTATTATAGGATGTTTGGCAGTGTCCCTGGCCTCTCCCCAAGAGATGATAGTAGATGTCACTCTTCCTCCAGTTTTGACAACCAGAAATACTGGTGTTCCCTGGGGGGTGGATGGGATCTAGTTGGGAACCCCAGAACTGGGGCTGGCAGGGGGTGCGGAGGACGGGACGACATGGTCATGTTGTGGATCTCAGTTAGAAATAAACCGTGAGAACACTTGCTGGGCTTGAAACGGAGCTGACCTTTGAGCAGCCAGGCAGAGGAAAAGCAGCGGGTGGTCGGTATGTAACCACGCCGGCGCTATGCGCATTCACTCTAAGACCACATTGCAGTTAGGTGCTGTCGTCGTAAATGGGTGTTTCCCTCTTGTGTTTTGTAAGATGTTGAAGTGAAAATGAAAGTGATGTAATTCCTCTGTTTTTGGTCACTCCTTTTGATTAACCAAAATAACTGTGGCCGAGAAATACTGCACTGGTTTAAGACTGTGTGGTGGATGATGAGAGAACCCTTCCTCTAAAATACTTAAGTATTGTGTGACTTACTTCACTTTGGATTAACTGTGGTTTGGGACTCTTTAGAATGATGCGTTAGAGCTTTGCAACAGAATCAGTGATGCCATTGACCGAGTGGACCACATGTTCACTTCAGAATTCGATGCTGAAGTCGATGAAGCCGAATCTGTCACGTTGCAGCAGTACCACCGAGAAGCGATGATTCAGGGGTACAATTTTGGGTTCGAGGTAGGTACAGAGCACGAGGAAAAGCACAGTACCACTCGGCAGTTGCTTTATGAACCGCTTGCAGGAGTGTCACTAGTCTTGCACGCAGAGTTGGTGATTGGCTGTGAGCACGGCTCAGTCGAGAATGCCGTCCTGCACCGCAGCGGAGCATTGGAAACGCCGGTTTACTTGTAAACTGTCGTGTGGCCGCCAGGCTTTTATTTTGTGGTGATAGCTATCCGCTTATATGTAAAAGCCTTCTTTTAAGAGATGTTCGATACCATAAAAGCACATTCTTAATTTAAACCCGTGAGTCAGATGTTGGTGAAAGTGCATTTGAAGACATTGTGTTCTAACTCTTCGTGCTGTTCCCAGAACATGTTGTTTTTAATTGGATTTTGTCCTTTGTTTTTAGAAAAAAGGCATTTTAAACAGATGTAGCATTGTAGTGTTTAGGTATTTGTATAATTGTTTTCTTCTTAATTTTGATACACACGGGATTTTACAGTATCATAAAGAAGTTGTTCGCCTGATGTCTGGAGTGTTTAGACAGAAGATTGGAGACAAATACATCAGCTTTGCCCGAAAGTGGATGAATTATGTCCTGACGAAGTGCGAGAGCGGGAGAGGCACCAGACCCCGGTACTGCCCCAGCGGGGTCTTCTTCCTCGGACGCGTGGCGCGGGTGGGGCTTCTGTCTTGTATTTGATGGGGGGTCTCTGAGCAGATGACACAAAAAGGAGCATTTTGAAAACTCTGTGGTGGTCAGTTTTTTTTTTAACTTGTTCCCGGATGATTTCTCTTTAAGGGAGTTCACATTCTCCCTGGACAGGTCTTTCTGATTGCTGATCTCCCCCCCATGAAATTGAAGCCTGTTGTTAGAGTTCAGGGAAGTAGACTGGTAACCAGTCCCTTTGCCAAGAAGCCATTTGTCTGTCTTTCCCAAAACATGCCGTGAACATACTCAGTCCTGGGCATTTATAGAAAGACAAAAAATGTGTTCTGTTCTAGATAGTAATTTTCCAGTTACATCGCTTTTCAGGGCTGTATCGACTAAAACTGCTCTAACATTTTCTTGGTTGTCTTGTGATTACTGAACTTTCTCATTACAGGTGGGCAACTCAAGGCTTTGACTTTCTGCAGGCCATCGAGCCCGCCTTCATTTCCGCTCTGCCGGAAGACGACTTCCTGGTAGGGATTGCTCTGAAGTTTTTTCCTTCAAAGAACAATCAACTTGATTACTGTTTGTTCTTGATTGTGTGTTTTTATACTTAATGGTAGTTTTAAAGTATTTTCTATATAACGATCATGTCGAGAACTGAGTCGTTAAAGCCCAGTGCCGTCAGGAGCGTAGGAAGACATGCAGCGCTCCCTTCTTTGCGTGGCTGACCTCAGTGCCGGCCTGCGCTGCGGCCCGGCCCCTCTGAGGCACCCGTCAGGGTCGCCGGCATTAACTGCTGGCTCGGCGGCTGCTTTTTAGCACGTAATGAAGATCAAGGGTGAGCTGTTCCACTTCACAGCGCGTCATTTGAGAGCATGATGCGAAATCTTAAATATTATCACTGATACTTCAATAAATTCCATCAGATCAAAAAGATGTTCAAAATGGAATGTGTTCATTTTACCTCCAAGTAGTGGAGACGATCACAGGAGCCCCTGCTTGTGCACATTATTTCGTTACAGAGCATTGAGTGTGCACCTGCTTTCACCTGTGAAAATGGAGTTGTGCGGTATTTTAAATTATGTGCAGTGTGTGTTCAATTCTTACTCGTATCCATTTTATTTTAAACTAACTTTGAGAATATTTACGGAGGGGGTGGCATGCTCTTTTAAGTACACGGAAAGATTCGTTTGTGCTAGTCGCGTAATCGAGAGTGTCCGTTCTGTCTCCCCCTCTGCCGGCTGCTTTGGGTCCCAGAGTTTACAAGCCTTGATGAACGAGTGCATCGGCCACGTGATAGGGAAGCCACACAGCCCCGTCACAGGTTTGTACCTTGGTAAGGCAGCAGTTACGGCATCTCTGCCAGAACCTGCTGGCACGGGGGAGTGCCCCCCTCGTCGGCGTCGTCGTTTACAGTGGTGGTGCGGTCCTGTGAGAATCTTCCAGAAAATGGCAGTGAAAGTTAGAGGGGTGAGGTGTGTACATAGAGCACTCTACTCGCCAAATCCAGCCAAAGAGGAGAATGCTGGCCCAGGTTTTCCATGCTGGCCAGCTACACTTTAATTTTTTTTTTTGCAAACCTGTACTCTCCTTCTGCTCCCTGCCTTGAGCCTTTCCTTCAGGGGACTCGGGCCTCAGGGAAAGAGCTGTCTGTTGAGGAGCAAGGGCCCCCCAGTCACGGGGAGTGAGCTCAAGACCCTGCGCCTCTCTCCCTTTCGGATAAAGGTGTCCTTCTTTCTCCACTACTTTCCTAAGTGCCGTTTCCCCAGTAATGCAGTCAGTTTTTTTTTTTTACCTAAAAAAGAAGAATCAAGTTCTGCTGTCGTGTGCTTGAATGACAGTTAGTGTGGAGTTTCCCATTGCAGCTGGCATTTTAAAGTCAAGCGTGTTTCAGAACAAGGTTGCATCTTACCCCAGTCTTTAGATAGTAAAGAAAAGCAAAACTGTGTTTATATGTAATAAGCACCCAAATTTGAAAACTTAGAAATTTTAAGCAATTTGTTACACAAAATAAAGTAATTCATTAGGGTAAATTGAGCAGCAGCTGTATCTTAAAGGATAGTTTCTAACTCCAGAAAGTTGAGTAGACCTGGTTATAATGTTTGGTTTCTTTCTCTTTAAAATTTACTAAGTTTATTTATATTTCTTTTTCTCCAAGGACTGCCATGAAATGACAGTTATCATTTGCAAAACTAGTTGGATATTTTATATAAAACTTGCTATATTCTTATTGGACTTCTGATTAAATATATTATTATAAATGATTTTGTAATCTCTTAAATTCTTTGAGAATATATGATCAACAATTCAGTAAAAATTACTTTTTTAAAGTACTTTATTAGGAGTCATTTTTATTATAGGAAATTACAGTGTAGGGAAAGCATGTAAAAATACAGAAATGTACACGTAGGAAAACTTTCACTGTAGAAAAATATTACAGAAGCAGAATATTCTTACACTCCCACAGTCCTCAGGCGCTCACTGCTCACACAGGGCCAATAATCGTTCGTGCTGCCTGTCTCCAAACTGCTGGCGGGGCCGTGGGCTCCTGGCTCCCTGTAGGCTCAAGGCATGTCCTCTGCCCTTGTGGTCACTGTGGAGTGGTGGGGGCAGGCCTGCACCGAGAGCCTGATGGCCTGGCTGTCCAGGGACCTGGGGCTGCTCATTGAGCACGTGAGCCTCCCCTTCTGGTGCTGAAAACTGAGCGCAGTGAGTGGGCAGTGAGCTGGCGGCACAGAGAAGCGGGAGCGCTCTCTCCAGGCCGCAGCCATCATCAGGCTGCATGCAGGTCTCCTGCTGCAGGGGAGGTGAGTGAAAGTGCGAGCATCAGCGATCATTTTTGTTGTCGCTGCCCTTCCCTGCCTCCCTCTGCTCTGCCCATGCTGCTAATGGTAACAGCCTGCTGTGGAAGCTCCTCCTTCTCCGGGTGCTGGTGGGTTTACTGACACAGACGCTCTGCCCTCCCTTCCTTTCTGCCCGAATAGTCACACAGCACTTGCAGGGTTGTTTTCCTGCTGTTCACTGTATAGAAATTGGGTCGCATTGAATATCCATCTTTTGCTTTTCTTACCTGACAATTGTGGATCCCTCTGGGTCACCAGGCATGGACCCAGTGCTTTCTCTCCAGTGGCCGCCTTGTGTCCGCTGTGGGGGCCCTGCACTTCCTTCACCATTTCCTCGTGGACTTTCATTCTGTTAGTTTTTTCCCTGAAAAACATGTATAATAAATATTCACCACTAGTGAATATTTGGGGTTTATTGGCCGTTTGCATTTTCTTTTAATGAGGTATCACACTTGTGCAACAGTTAGATACACATATTCCTAAGTGTTTGGTTTCATCTGTGAAGAATGGTAAACTTGTGTGCATGTATTCTATCAGGATGCCTGTTACCTTCGTGGGAAAATTCTGTAGTAAGTTTTGATTCAGTAGTTACCAGTGTGTTTGCTGAATTAAAGGTACCACCATCCGCACCAAATTATATTTGTTGCTTTTTTTCTTTTTGCCTTTGTTATTATTGTACTTATTCCCTTTACTATTGTAGTACTTGAGATAATGAGCCAGGGGTGAAGATTTCCTAAATTTTAAAAAATAATTGCTTCATTTTTTTTTTTTTTTGCAAGTTTTTCCTTCAGATTGCTCCAGTTTGGGGTCCTCTGTTTTTCTCATGTTGCAATGTTATTAGAGGCAAATAAAAACACGAAGAAGGAAGTATTTCCGTTTCAGATACAATATTTAGAATGAAACAAGTGTAGACTAAAATGTTAACATAGGAAGAGAAAATAGGACATTTAAAAAAACTAAGGAGGTGAAAAGAAAGTTGAAAATAAGGGGCCGCCACGTCAGGGAGAAACAGGCAGAAGGCAACACGCGTCTGTTACTGGTCACACTCAGCTGTCGGGAAGTCCCGTTGTCAGCAGTTTTGGTCACTTTTTAAAGTTTCGTTTTAAGTTTTATCCATGTTTACCTTCTACCTGACTGTTTAAGAGAAGATGAAAACATGTTCTGGAAAGAAAATAGCCCATTTAAACTGCCCTGTCCTCCTGGTTTGGTTTAAAGGAACACAATAGAAGTCCTCGCTCTCTGGGGAGCGAGAGCGACCCCTGCCCAGCTCAGTGCCTGTGGACTGTCCTCCCTCCCCCCCACTCCCGCTCAGGCTCTGCCAGTGTAGATAAGGAACTCCTGTCTCAGCGATGCCGTGGCAGTCCCTGAAGGGGATTCTGTCCTTTGTCCTGCGTGTGTTGTGTACGTACGTGTCATCCCGGGACTTAAAAAAATGGTTTGACGGAGAAAAGTTTAAATGTGTAACATAACTAAAAGGTGCGTTTTCCATGGTATTTGCATATGTCATGTGATTTCCCTATGGAAGAGGCTTATTTTGGTCCCCAGCAGGACTAAGCCACATCTCGTTTTTATTTCTCGCCTGGTTTGGCCGTGTCCTAGTGACCCTTTAACACGTTGCATTTGTCGCCATTTTCACCGACAGCGATCCACCGGAACAGCCCCCGCCCCGTGAAGGTGCCGCGATGCCACAGCGACCCTCCCAACCCCCACCTCATTATCCCCGCTCCAGAGGGATTCAGGTATTTGGGGCTCCCCCTGTCACGGGCGCTGGGGACCCCCCTCCGATGTGCATGCCAAACCTCGGAACCTGCTGGGCGCTTGCTCTGACAACTGCTGCTCCGTGTCCTTATTCACACGTTTAAAAGCTCTTGCCTGCGTTATCTTGAAGATGAACCACAGTGCCTTAGCTGCAAAAGAAAAGTTGTGCCGGTCTAAAAGACTTGCACCTTCTAAGATGACGTTGTTTCTCAGCTTATTTCTAACCTCAAGCTACTAAATGCTTTCTAGCCTTGGAATACTTCTTTTTCTTTCTTTGAAAAATGACCTCAGAGAAGCACATACGGGTGTGTGCAACATAAGGAGCATTTGGAAAACAATACTGAATGCCAGTTTAAAGGTGGCAAAAACTGGGAAGATCTTTGCAGTCTCTCTTGACGTCTGTGTGTGCATATAACTGTGAATCAACTTACCAAAGTGAGTGCAGAGGCTCTGGTGCATTTGAAATACGGACCCTGGATGTGGTGGCATTTCTACATCTTACCGTAGGGAGTGCCGTCTCTCCCCTGGATTACCACTTTGTGAAAGTCACTTTTACTCAGCAGTGTTTGCTAGGGAAGACCACATCTATTTTTAAAATAATGAGTTTGAAATGGGTTTTTTAAAATAATTTTTCAAACCTAGATCTGCATCTCAACGAATAGTTTACACTTCATGTTTTAAGATACTTTTCACTTACCCTGTTTTATTTTTCACTGAAAACCATTTGCAAGTCTGTCCCCTTCTGTCATCTTTGTTCCTGAAGCTTTTCTTCTCGCCTTAGCACTCGGAGCGTGCCTTCAGACGCGCGGAGCCACGGCCCCTCCGGCGGCGACTCTGTGCCACCCAAACCCACCAGCAGTGCCCATGACGCCAGGTAGCCTCACTCCACCAGCGTCCTGCTCCTTGCCCCTCGCGTGCACCTCCGCAGTGACCTCGGCTCTGGGCTGTGTCCCAGGATGCGACAGCAGGGTTTCTTCCCCATGGTGCACAGCCACTAGGCTCTAGGATTGGCCAGCTCGAGGAGATAATCTGCCTGATTTTAATATTTCTTTCAAACTGATAGAATCCATATGACCAGGTCTCTGCTTGTAGTGACCCTCTGGAGAGGGTGTCCGGGGAGAGCTGGTCCCCAGCCGGGGGGATGTGGAAGCTTGGCAGGCGGTGCCTTTCCCACGGTTCAGAGGTGGCTTCTGAGTAGTGCTGTCGGGTGGCATTTTTCTAACCACGTGAGCTGATCGGAAGGAGTTTGTACAGTGGAAAGTGAGCCACTGGGGCTTGTGACTCATGGAGAGCAGGTCGGCACCAGGCTGCCAGCAGAGTCTGGCAGCTCCAGAAACCCTCAGGCCCTTCCAGAAAGTCTGTTGTGTTAGTAAGGGGGGTTTTCTGGGTTTCCCCCCTTTTTTGCCAGGAGATTTCATCAAGGTTTCCTACACTCAATCTTAGGGACATCTGATTGCTTTTAATGCCACCCTTCCATCTGGTGGAGGGTCTGTGTCCTCAGCCTCCAGGCAGGGGGGTGACTGGGTCAAACAGAAGTGTCTGGTGGGGGACTCGATCGGAACGGACAGCAGTGTGGTGTTGGCAGAAGGAGACACAGAGCTCTAGAATTTAAAACTGACTCAAATATTTTCACACTTACTTTATACAGTCTAAAATGTCTGCAAACATTTCCATTTCTTTCTTTATTAAAATAATCAGTATCCCTTGTTTTTGGTCATAAATGTCTATAACCTGAAAAGTACCAATGTATTTTACAGCTCAAGCATTCAACTAAAAAAATTACAGTTAACTGAAAAAAATCTCACTCACCCTCTTTAGTTTTACGTTTAGAGGGTGTTCTGGCCAGCGTTCCCACACGCTTCCATGGCCCCGTGGGCTTACTGCTCCTTTTATAAGTGCAGTACAGAGGTGGGGGTGACGCTCGTAACGTGCAGACTAGCTGAGGGGCACATGCACCGGGACCGCGGTGCCTGCCGCTTGCGAGTCCACACAAGGTTTCTCCAGAACCAGGACGGGGAGAGTGTGGTTTTTCGAGGGTCCACAAGCTGTGGTCTGGGGTGCGTACAGGTGCAGTGTGAGCCAGTGAATAGGCGCGTTTTAGTCTGAAGGGAAGTGCCCTCCATGCTTCCATCTCGGGCCTCGCCTCCCCGGTGTTCAGCATCTTAGGCGCAGCGGTTCCTAAGTGTTCTTCACTGCAAACGTGTACGTCCTTAGAGTGGTCCTGGACAGTTAGAAGTTTCTACCATCGCAGTACGCCATCTCGCAGGCATTTTCTACAGAGGAATGAGTTTTTACTTTACAGCAGTGTCTCCATGACGTGGACAAAACAGCAGTGCCACGTGGGGCTGTGTGTGTCCCGCGGTTGAGTCTCCTCCTGCGTTTGAGCCTTGGACGTGCTCGGTTCACTGCGCCTCAGCCCCCTTCCTGGGCGCCCGTGGGGTGGGCCTGGGAAGACTGCGCATCCTGAGGGCAGAGTCTCCCAGGGCCCTGGTTGGTGATGGTGCTGTGAGGAGGCGGGGCCATGCCCACGACTTCCCCGGTTGGCAGGGATCCCCGCCCCCCACGCTGGGTCCATGCGCAGCCCCTGCCTGCCTTACAGACACAGCCACAGGGGAACTGTGCTTTGCCCCACCGCAGCCCGTAAGTAGCTTCATTTCATTTGCTTTGACTTAGGGAACAGTCTGAGCTTCAGTTACCTTAGTGTTTATGAAACCTTGTGGCAGCGTTCTGCTTGCTAGAACGGGCTCTTCCTGGTTGGCTAGAGCTGGTTGTTAATTTTTTAGGAATTTTGCAAGCCAGTTGTTACATCACAGAAATTGTCAAACTCGACGACCGTTCTTGCACCCACCCCCTGGAAGTAGTTACTAAAAACTCGCCAGCACATGACTTCATTTAAATATATTTCTAGCCTTTGATCCTTGGCAAGATCTCTGAGGACGTGGACTCATTCTGTCTCTGGGAAAGCGAGGAAATAGAGGTGTTAAGTGACTCTTCCATGGCGCCCCGTCTTCGGCAGGGCTGAGGAGCGGAATGTGTTTCTTCAGGTTGGCGTCAGGGATTTCTCCGTGCAGTGGTGCCGGGCCTTTTTTGCCATGATGGTAGAGAATGTCCCCCTGTCTCAGACTGAGCACGTACTGTCCTAGATTTGAGAGCCAGAGAAATCAGAAGCCTGCATGCTCCATAGCCTGCCTGTCCCTGAGGCCGCGTTGCCGCAGCCCTGCTCAGTGTGTCGTGGAGGAGAGCAGAAATGCTACCGTACCTCATGACGTCGTTCATTCCAACCCTCACCCCTAACTTGTTCGCGAACTAATCCGTATGTATTTTGGATGATTTGTATTACAGTTTTAACACCTCCTTTACTTAATTTTGGATCTTGCTCTTTATGGATTCATTCTGGATTGCTGAATGGTTGACTTCGAACTTTTATTCTAGAAAAGCAGCAAATTAACTTGTTCTCTACATGTTAAGCTTCCTGCTTTTCTGCATTTTGCTTGGCTACTGCTTGAAAATCTGTTAGGTCTTCCCTCTGTTTTCTTATCAAGAGATTTGAAATCTTTTGAGTCACGTAGTGATTTCAGCACTTTAAGATTTAAGTACATAAGTATAATTTGATGGTAATTTTAAATACTAACCAGATTTGGCTATTTTTCTCCACCCTGGGCTAAAGTTATGGAACTTCCCACACATGCCAACACTTCCATAAGTACGATTTGGTTTTTGTCTTTGTTGTTTTTAACATAAAACAGTGTGTTACGCAGTCAGGCTTTCATGGGTTGGCTGTGACAAAAGTGCAGCTCTCCTCCTAAACTCCAGGGGAGGGTCTCCCAGAAGCAGCCCTGTTTATTTCGAGTGAATTGGTCTCCGTTTGGGGCTGTCCTTCATGCTGTCCTCTACCCACTAGGGACCAGCTGTCCCCAGGGACCCCGCTCGCCCTCAGTGGAGAGCACTGCTCTGGGAGAGCCCACTGAACTGACAGCTCTGCTTTTACAAATGTCGAAACAGGGGTTCCAGTGTTCCTGAGAACGACCGGCTGGCTTCCATTGCAGCCGAGTTACAGTTTCGGTCCCTGAGCCGTCACTCCAGCCCCACGGAGGAGCGAGACGGTGAGTGGTGAAGGGGGCTCCTGCGTCGTCACCAGCCGCGTGGCCGGCCCCTGCCCACCAGGCGCCGTCGCGGACGACTTCTAAAGGAAGGGCGAGGAGAGGGCTGAGCCCGTTGGCTTTTTGTGCAGATGCCCCTTAGCTATGTTTGGCTTCCTAGGCCTCCCTTTGTTGCTGTTTAAAAACTGTTACTCGTGCATTTTAGTGACCAAGAGTTCTCATTCGCTTTAAAAACGCAAGATCCACACTCTTTGTGGATGCTCTGCTGTGGTTTCATTATTACGCAGACCACAGCGTCTCTGCCCAGGATGTGTGGGGGCCTGCTCCGTGTCACCGCTGGCCGCTGGGCAGGACCGCACATGTGCGGTCCCCAGATCATCCCGTTCTTGCTCTGTAGTATGTTGTTTGTTACTTGTGGAAGGTTTTTGTAATTAGAATTCTGTTACCCCACGAACAGCTTCTTAGTTCGGTGCGATATTCTAGAATTGGTTGGTGAGACAGCTTTTCACACCCGCATCAAACTGTAGTGAGTCAGCAGAAAGGACAGGCTGGTGGTAACTCATCGTGGCTGCTCACCAGTTCAGTCTTGCTTTCAATTAAATAAGCATGTTTGTTTTACTAGTAGTAATATGTATGAAAAAATATTTCCTACAGAACCAGCATTTCCAAAAGGCGATGCCAGTGGGTCAGCTCGAAGAAGCTGGGAGCTGCGGACGCTCATCAGCCAGACGAAGGGTAAGAGAGCGCACTGGACCTGAGACGTCTGAGCGTGGGGGGGGTGTCAGAGAATGCGCGTTCCCGCTGTGGGGGTCCGAGCCCCCCCCCCCCCCCCCCCCCGTCAGTGGTCCGTGCTCTCTCACACATCTGACATCACGCTCTGTGTGCTACATCCGCATAGGTTTCCTGTGTCTCACAACAAATCACGAGCTCCTGTGGGTCAGGAACATGTTTTGTTTGTTTGTGTTTTTTAAGCACTGAGACAGTTAATTTTATGTCATCTCGCGTAGCACCCTTAGCATAATTCTTTGTACACGGTAGAATACAGTATTTATAATATGAATAACTTCATTTTTTAGGCTAAGAAGTTGAGAGAAAGCATTTATCTGACAAAGCAGGTAATTAGTCACTATTCACCAAAAGAATAACTAGCAGGAACCCCTGGTCTGGTCCTTGGTGACCTGCAGAATGGGTCCATGCACCTGTCGTCATGGTGTCCTGGTCAGTGGGCAGAATAGACCTCGCTCTCTGTTCATAAGTGATACAGAGTTTCTGAGAGGACACATCATTTTGCCATGGCGGCAAGTGACAAGGACGAGAGCGTCCCACGCTGTGTCCCAGGCCAGCCCTCTTACCACTGTCACACCCCTGTGAGATGTGTGTGACTGGTCAGAGCGATAGTGGTCCACCACGGCCAAAGTGGTCAGGAAGGATGTCCTGGAGGCCTGAGCTGGCCCAGGAAGGAATGACAGAAGGAGGGACACATGGAGGCCCACGGACTAAAGACTGGCCCCTCCCGAGTGGGTCAGAGAGTGCAGGTATCAGCAAGGTGAGGTTGAACAGGTGTGGGCGGGCCCGACGAGCCAAGTGGTGGGCCTGTTCCCAAGGGGGTGGCCCTTCTCAAGCCTCTCCAACAGTTGGTGTATCCTGGGAGTGGGGAGGTGGGAGAAGGGGACACGGAGGTGGGTGAGGCGCCTGTGTGGGGGAGGGAAGGGACATCAGTGAAAGAAGCCCTGCCGTGCGGTGTGAGGCGGTGAGATAGCGGGCTGAGGCGGGATTCAAAGAAAGGGACGGGGAGCAGGAGACAACTGTGAAGCAGCCGTGGACAGGCCTGGCAGGGGTGTGTGTGTGGAGGGCTTGGGCCGGGCGAGTGCGGTGGCCTGAGCCCGGGTGACGAGACAGAGGCTCTCTCCAGTGGCTCACGTGACTGGTGGTTCCCATGGAGAGCTGGTCTTGGTGATGGTTTTCAACACAAACACTTGGTGGTCAAGTGAACTTGCAAACTATTGAAATAGTCAAGACTGAGAAATCTCGAGAGATTTCTATGTTAGAAAAGAAGAGCCTTTCCCAGAAATACTTGACGGTGGAGTCCCGGCCTCACAGCTGGGTTCAGCCCCGGGAGAAGCTGATGTGTCAGTGGTAGAGGTAAAGGAGACAAGATCCCTGGTTTTAAGAACCGATCATGTGAAGAAACGGTCATTGAGATGTTATAAGTATCTGGGAAATTCTCAGCCCAGTTGTCCCGGCCCTCAGTGACCTTTGTCTGCCAGGAGCTGCAGGCTCCGAGGTGGGTCGCTCGGAGTCAGCCCGAGGGTTGCTGGGAGGGGGACGAGTCGACAGCCGTCCTTGCCGGGTGCTGGGCAGTGTGACCTGCTAGTGGGATGCAGGTCAGCATTAAACACAGCAGCACGGGATCTGAATCAGGTGGGAAAGCAGTCATGTTTCATGAAACAGTGGTTTCACGTTGCACATGTGTAAGTCATGGTAAAATAATTGGAGAAATGGAGGTGTGGAGCCCGTGGGAAAATAAGGAATGTGGTAATGACGGGAGAAATCCAGTGAGTGTTCCCGAATGCTGGGCAGTGGGCCGAACGCTTTCCTGGGACGTGCGTGATTTCATTCAGGTGTCACAGTAGCTCTGGGAATTAGGTGTTACTTCCTTCATGTCACACACTCAGAAGTTGACATCTAGAGAAGTCGGCTGACTTGCCGCTGTCCAACACTGAGGACGCGGTGAGGCTGGGATTCACTTGAGGCCCCTGGCGCCAGAGTTCTGGCCCTGCGCCGCTGCGCAGGGGGACACACTGAACGCCCGCCCCCTCAGGGAGGGCCTCCTGGGAGAGGTACCGTGTTTCTGTGGAGCTACCATATGGTGGGCTGCTGGGCTCCCCGAGAGCCTTTTTAGTGTGGTTGGTTCAGAGCCCGTGGCAGGGGAAGAGAAGGGGGGCAGTTTTACCAGAGTGAACTGGAAAAGGCAGCTGGGGTCCAGTTGGGCAGGACCTTGCGTCCCGTGGGAAGGGCTTTGGAGGTCCCAGGGTCAGGTTTTAGTAAGAGAATCCTGGCAGGCCAACGGGAGGGGACTGGAGAGAGGAGCGGCTGTGCAGCCAGGTCGTCACTGCAGCCTGACCGCAGCCTCGGGAGAGGGAGTGGCGGAGTCTGTCTGCACTGGCTTGTGTGGTGGGGGCTCGTGCTCCGGGGCTGGGCTGTTAGACTGTGGCAGGTGTGGCTCACCTGCTGTGCATCCCAGCAGACCGTGCTAGCTTGGCTGGGATGGAGTGCTGCCGTGTATCGCTCGGTGGTTGTTATTTGCTGGAAACTGGCCGGAGGATGGTGGTCAGGACCACCGAGTTTGCAATTCTCCCTGCAGATTCCGCTTCTAAACAAGGACCCATGGAAGCTATCCAGAAGTCAGTCCGATTATTTGAAGAAAAGCGGTATCGAGAAATGAGGAGGAAGAATATCATCGGTCAAGTGTGTGACACCCCCAAATCTTACGATAACGTCATGCATGTCGGCCTGAGGAAGGTGACCTTCAAGTGGCAAAGAGGAAATAAGATCGGTAAGGAGGCTAAGGAACGTGGCACAAAGATGGTCTGTTAGAAACGGCTACAGTTACACTACCTCAGGTTGAAAATGATACTGGTGGTCCTTTTCTCACAAACATGTGCCAAACCCCTCATCTTTTGCAGAGGGTTCAGGGTTTTTGCTGCTGTTGTTTATTTGCTTCATTTGTAAAATGCGTTCTGAGAGCAAACAAGATGAGATTTTAGAGTGAGATTTTTAAATGGCTCATTGAATTGAATAGTTTTACTTGATGACTCCAGAAGTTGCCAGTGGGGAGCCACATAAGTTGTACCCGTTTGCTAAAGTCTGTGTCTCTTTGTCTTCTCCCACAAGCACGTAGTGAAGAGAAACTGGGTACAAATAAAGACAGGACAGTCTTTTCTAAAACACTGCACAGTCCATTTCTCGTGAAAAAGCTGGTGGTGGGCTGGGAGAGAAGGAGCCTTCCCCCGTTTACATGCATCTGCCTTTTGTGCATTTGGGCCGTAAGAGGCAAACACAGCTGTGATGCAGGGCTCTACGAACCTCAGGAAACTGGAGCTTTCTCTTAGAACACAGAATGCTGGAAACAGTCAAGTACTTTTTAATTGTATTAATTGTCAGCAATCTTATTCAGCCATTTGCCCCCTTAGCTTATGTTCCTGACGTTGTGTTAGTAGACTATCCACCCCACACAGTCCTGGGCCCGAAGCAGTGAGGTGCAGTCAGATGGTGGCCAAGCTTCCTCCTGGCCACTCCCTTTGCCCACACCCATGCCCACCTCTCCCCTTCCCCGACCTCCCGGCCAGGCCTCCTCCAGCCACAGGGGCTGCGAAGTGCACACCAGGATGCCTCGTGTTCACCTGCATGCCTCTTCTGGGACTTCCCCAAGTCACTTCTGCTTTGTTTATATACAGTGAAGAGATTGCCCGAGTCCTCAGATACTAGGGAACGTTCAGAAATGCTTTGGGCCTTGCAGTAGTCAGCCGCAGTAAGCAGAATTGCGGAGCAGAAATACAGCTCCGGAGCGGGGAGGGCGAGCGTGCCCGGGAGTGAGTTAAAGCCACCTGGCGTGGTGACTGCGCGCTGTGTGTGTTCTGCTCACAGGTGAAGGGCAGTATGGGAAGGTCTACACCTGCATCAGCGTGGACACGGGCGAGCTGATGGCCATGAAGGAGGTGAGTGGGCTGGCCCTCCAAGGACAGACAGCTGGTAGAGAAACTGGTATTAATGAGGTTCGCAGTGCGCAGCTGCTGCAGCGCTTTTTTTTTTCCTTTTTTGCTAACACTGAATTTTTTTCATTGATTTATAAGAGGGAGAAAGAAGGAGAAAGAACAATCGATTTGTTGTTCCAATTATTTATGCATTCATTGATTGAATCTTGTATGTGCCCTGACTGGGGATTGAACCTGTTACTTTGGTGCGTTGGGACGATGCTCTAACCGACTGAGTTACCCAGCCAGGGCGTGTGCCTCAGCACTGTAGCGAGCCATCTGAGGCTGCTCTTCAGCGTTTGTGCTGTTGGGGCCACCAGGCACATCCCCCGAGGGGCCGTGAGAGGAAAGGGCCAGGAACCCAAGTGGTCCCCTCTCCATGCGGGTGTGGTTAGCACCACAGAGAACGAGGCAGACATGAAGCTTGGTGAAGGCCTAGAGGATGCAGATGATGGCATCTTCGGGGGAGAAGGGAATACTTGTGATCCACTTCAGAATTGACAGCGTTTTCATAGCTGGAGGCAGAGTGGGAAGAGCAGGGGAAGCCTGAGCAAGGCCCATCAGGGAAACCAAGGCTGTTGTCACTGAGGAGGCACCTCTCAGCTCAGAAGCAGGGAGGGAGCAGTGGAGGAAGAGGCTGGAGTTGCCGTGCCTGCTAGCGCCCCAAGCAGCTCCGCACACACCAGACACACATGGCACCCGGCCTGCTGACGGCCTGTGTCCTGGGTGCCTATGGCGTTTCTCATCGGCCCTGTCCCGCACCTCCTGCACTGCTTTTATGACTTCCTTCCTGCCTGCTGGCCGTCAGCTTCGAGGGCAGAGTCTCATCTCAGCTCGATACCTTGCCAAGAACCTGAACAGCAGTGATTGCTTCCTGGATGTTCAGTGTGTGCTGATTCAGTTTGCAGTTATGAAATGATCCCTTTAGCTGTCATCTCAGCGAACACTGTAAAGTAGGCATGCTTAATTCTCTTGAAAGCACAAAGCAAAGAAAGTCTGGGAGTAGAGGCACAGGCACACCGACAGCAGACCTGTGGGTCTGGACGGGGTACGTGTCAGGAGACAGCTGTACCGCCCTCATGTTCAAAGCTGTCCTGTTGCTAGTGTGTGATGGTACCGGCAGCAGTCAACGGTTCGCCTTTTACAGATTCGATTCCAGCCTAATGACCATAAAACCATCAAGGAAACCGCGGACGAGCTGAAGATATTCGAGGGCATCAAGCACCCCAATCTGGTCCGGTATTTTGGCGTGGAGCTGCACAGGGTAAGGCTGCTTCCTGCCCACTCCGAGAGAGCGGTCGAGGAGGCCCACCCACATCACAGGCCCTCTCACTGCAGAGTAACTTGGCCTAGTTGTCAGGGCTGCTCCCCCACACCACAGAGCATGGAAACGCACCCTACCACCAGAGGGTCTTCCAGAAGGCCCCGCCCGCTCCGCCCTCCTTTTCCCTCCAGTTTTGGCTGAGCCACTCACTGCCGAGTGTGCTGTGAGGCGAGACCGCTTCTGCATGTGTGGGTTCAGGAACCACGGTGAAATGAGAGAGAATTGGCACCTCCATCTCACTGGCCCTCTCGGGTTCGGAAGCAAACAGTGGGGGAAAGAGGAGAACTTGAGCTTCTGGGGAAGGTGGGCTTTGGTGACTGTTAATGTCTTCACCCTTTAATTCGTACGTGAGCAGGACGTGCCTCAGTCCTTACTGCCACGTGTGCAGGGGGAGCCCATGGCGGACTCCGTTTTGGAGGGTGGTGGACACTGACCCGCTGTGCAGCCCCAGGCAGGAGGCCGGCAGCCGGTGCTGGCGGGGAGTCAGAAATGCCTCTGGTGAGGCGGCTCCCTGTCAGGATGACAGGGCTAGCCTGCCGACCATCAGAGAGGCGGTCCCGGCGGCACGGCCTGTGGCGCGCCCCAGCGCTGGCGCTGGGCCTGCACGTGACCCCATGGCCTGGTGCCCCGCAGGAGGAGATGTACATCTTCATGGAGTACTGCGACGAGGGCACGCTGGAGGAGGTGTCCAGGCTGGGCCTGCAGGAGCACGTCATCCGGCTGTACTCCAAGCAGATCACCGTGGCCATCAACGTCCTCCATGAGCATGGCATAGTTCACCGTGACATTAAAGGTAACCCCCAGTTGCCTTGCTGCCGTGGGCCAGAGTCACCTGGGGTTCCACACATGGTGGTGCGGCCAGGACGCTCGCCCCTCCCACGCAGCACTCCTCCAGCAGGAAGTACCTGCTTTACGTGCTCTTCCACGAGGGCCGGTCTGGGGAAACCGCGTAGCTCACGTGGCTCTGCCTGTGAGCAGCGGGTCGGCTCTGTCTCTCTTTGGTGAAGTCAGACATGAACTTGGCCTTCGTAGGCTGACTCGGCTGGCCCTGTGTGCTTACCAGATGGTCGCGGTCCGAGCATCCTTTCCCGTGCAAGGACCTGCTGTTTGTGTATGAACGATGTGAGTGAAGTGGCCGTGAGTCAGAAATGCTGGAGGAAGTCCTGATGGGCATCGCATCGTGTGGCCACTTGTCTAGTTCAGGGGGCTCATTGTCACCAGCCTTGTCCAGTGTAGAATTCTGCTTGAGACCGATAGGTTCCCGCGGGTGGGTTTCAGAGCTCCCGCTTCCTGGCATGAGAAGAGTAGCCATGCTTCTGCCTCGGAACTGCCCCTCGTGCATTTGCCTTAACCCCTCCCACACCACGGCCCTGACCTTTGGGTCTGGGGGTCTGGGGGATAATTAAAGCAACAAATCATTTTTGTCTCTAATTGGCCCTCGACTGGAGGATCCCATCTGTCACACAGCCTGAACACGTTCCCTCGGGACTCGCCCTGCCTGCCGCCAGGCAGCAGGCCCGTGGCGCGGCGGGATTCCGCAGCAGCTGCGGTGGCCTGGGTGTGAGGACTGCCCGTTCCCCTGCGTCTGTGGCACACACGGCCTTGCTGCCCGCCCGCGCACCTCCACCTCGCTCTGCTGTCAGGGAAGGTTCTGGGTGTTTGCTTAACTGGCTCTTGGCCAGGCCCTGGTGTTGCCCAGTTCCAGTTCTGCCACAAATACCACAGGCAGCTTCTGTCCATTGTCGTGAAATGGTACCTTCATGTCGTTGGCAATGGCCACAAAGAGAATCCCTCAGAGTCCTTGGATCAAGTCTGTTCCGTCGCGTCCTTGTGATGCTCTCACTAACGCAGCATGGCTGAGGATGTGCCCGGGTGGACCAGCTGCAGATGACCAAGTCAGCCCTGGTGTCCCCTGTGGGGACCTCCTGCGCTGGGAGCACAAGCCATGACAGTCAGCTCTTGAAGCACAGACCCTCGTTTGGCTGCTCCTCTTTGCTTTCTGAAGGAGGCGCCCTGGGACACGGCGACCAGGGACGAGTGGCTTGGTGGGAGGGGTGGCATGCTGTAGCAAAGGCACAGCGGCCCTGGTGAACGGCGGCCCCAGATTCCAGTGGAGTGTAAGCGAGGCACGCGTGTGCTTGTCGAATAGGAGACAGTCACAGGACGCTCATCAGTCTGTCTGAGGTCGGTGGGGCCTCGGCGTGACGCCGAGGGGCAGCGCACGCCAGTCCTCACGACTGCGCCGCTTCCTGCTCCACAGCAGTGACAGCTGCCGCTCTCCTCCAAGGGCCACCGCCACAGGCGGGCGGGTGTCAGCTTCTTGGAGAGTCTCTGGGTTCTAGCGGCAGAATTTGCACCTGTGTTTCAGTTCAGAAAGAGTGGTCCACGTAGTCTGCACTGATGTTAAAGTTGCTTTGCTTTGTATTATTTGTGAGTAAAGCTTAAAATCTTTATGCTTACCTTTTGTTCCTTGAGTTTCGTAAAGCCTCCCATCACTCATTTGTCGTTTGGGTGGCCGTGTGAACTTTAAAGTGCCCACTTGGGGTTTCAGAGGCTGACTACTGCTCACTTCTCACTAGGTGCCAACATCTTCCTTACCTCCTCGGGGCTGATCAAACTGGGAGACTTCGGGTGCTCGGTGAAGCTCAAAAACAACGCACAGACCATGCCTGGTGAAGTGAACAGCACCCTGGGGACCGCAGGTGGGCGCTGGCTGGGTCTGTGCTGCACTGACTGCTTTCCGGGTGCAGGGCCTCCCTTCGCCTCTCGTCAGCACTGACCTGCAGGCAGCTGGGTTCTGGCCCGCCTCGGACCGCGCATGTCTGCAGACACCGGGCGTCGTCCTGGAGCCCTGGTCAGACTGGGACGCTGAATTTCCCTCGGAGTTCAAGGAGGGAGGGAAGCCCTGGTTTTTCCCGAGAGAAGCTCTCACACTGGGTCTCCTGGAACTAGCCCAGTCAAAGCAACGTCATGTTGCCATTGTTCAGTGCCAGAGACTTCTGCACCCTCCTTTGCAGGTTAAATTTTATGTTTCCATTGGTAACTCAACTTATCTGAAAATTTTCACATTCAAAACTCAGAAGATAATTTGACCCCTGAAATGTCCGTTCAGGAAACTGATTTGAAACACCTATTTCCAGTTTCTCTGTCTCCCATTATGTAATTCAGAAAAAGTCACCCCCGGAACATGCTGCAGTCTTGTCTGTGGGGAGAGGGTATACTGCTCAGCTCTGACGGGTGCTGTGCTGACAAGCCGTTCGTCCACCGCCCCCCCCCCCCCGCCCCCGCCCCACCTGTGACTCTTACAGCATACATGGCTCCAGAAGTCATCACTCGAGCAAAAGGGGAAGGTCACGGGCGTGCGGCCGACATCTGGAGTCTGGGGTGTGTGGTCATAGAGATGGTGACGGGCAAGGTGAGTGGAGCCGTCCCACCTGGGGGAGGGACGTCAGGAGGCGCCTGCGTGCATAGGGTGTGATGGGGGCGGGGGGTGGCATCATCATCAGAAACACTGGGCGTGGCTCCTGCTGGGGACCAGAGGTGAAAAATGTGACCTGTCAGGAACACAGGACAAGCCAAGGGACGACAAGGAATCATGTTTATGTGATGTGTCATGTAGAGAACTCTAGAGAGCGAGTGAACACATGAAGCTTGAGTTAAAACGCGGAGGAGCGAGCAGCTGCAGAGAGAAATGGAAGTTGAAAACTTGTGTCCGCACCAAACCCACACATGAATCAACCGGATTCATGATCCCCCGAATTTGGAGGCAGCCAAGCTGTCCTTCGGTGGGTGTGCACACGGCGTTTGCACGGCGCTCCGCACAGCGGAGTGTTGCACAGAAGAGTGTTGCACAGAAGAGTGTTGCACAGTGGGGAAAACGCCCTGTGGAGTTGTAGAGCGAGGGGGGCGCCTGCAGAGCATGGCACTGAGTGGAGGAGGCCGTCTGAAACGGCCACACACCGATGGCACGACCCCCACTCCGGGACATCGGTCCCAGGAGAGGCCGAACTGTGGGGGCAGGGAAAGACCCGTGGTTGCCGGGGGCTGCGGGGGAGGCCGGGGCGGAGGGGACTGGCAGGCAGTGAAGCTGTGCTGTGTGGTACCACATCTGAAAGTTTGCCTTCTGATGAAGATACGATTAATGTGAACAGTTACACAGATGTGCAAAGGCTGTGTGTGTGTAGCATCATTTATAAAAAACAAAATTGTTAGAAACCTCTTAGGCGTTGGGAGTAGGGAATTAAGTCAATACACAGCTGCTGAAGACGACCGCACGGCAATGCTCAGTAATGGTCGGCCACGTCACTCCTGTCGGCCAGGCCAGCAGCGGAGAAAAGCCAGGTCCTCGCACGTCCCTGTAAACAGTGGTGCGCGGACCAGGGTGCCGCTGCGGTTCTCTTCCCCACGAGTCTCATTTTCCCTGTGATCCCAGTAAAGCTTTGCAGTAACAGAACTTGGTGCTCATTACTCAACACGGCAGCATCTTACACACCCCTGAAGACAGCTGTTGAGTGTCGGTTTGTCGGCGTTCCCATGTTGCTTTCTGCGTTATGTTTTTATCTGCGTGATGATGGCATCTATGCAGAGCTGGACCGACCTGGCCCAGATGGGGTGGGCAGGCTGTGCCATGTCCTGGCTGTGTACCTAGAGCTTTATTGGGCCACGGTCACAGCCCTGCATTTGCATGTGGTCTGAGACACTCCCGCTGCAGCGGGAGAATCAATGAGCTGTGACAAGACCATGTGGCCTGAAAGCTTAAGACACTGTCAGACCCTTCAGGTCAAAGTCTGTCTGCCCCTGATAGCGACATGCCTGAAAGGAGCTCCAGGAGTTGCCTCTTCTGTGGCCGTGCGGCATTACAGCCTGGTGCTTTTCTCTCCTTAGAGGCCTTGGCATGAATATGAACACAACTTCCAGATCATGTACAAGGTGGGAATGGGGCATAAGCCCCCCATTCCTGACAGGCTGAGCCCAGAAGGGAAGGACTTCCTTTCTCACTGCCTGGAGAGCGAGCCCGGGACGCGGTGGACCGCCAGCCAGCTGCTCGACCATCCCTTCGTCAAGGTGTGGCTCGTGACTGCTCACAGAGATTTGGAAACCTAAGTATCAAATGCCTGTACCGGTTCCCTGGCTTGATCCATTTGGGTGGTGAGGGGCCCTTCGGCCAGCTGAATGGGGTGTTAAGAGGACGGACTGGGGGAAAGCCATTTCTCCTCTGAGAGTAAGGGCTAGCGACGACTGGTCCCCACTGAGCCTGTGGAGACAGGGCTCGCACGGACGGAGCGCTCAGCTGGAGCTGGGGTCGTGGCATGTGTGCCGTGTTGTCGGGTCAGGTGAGCCCGCGTCACTTTCTCCCGAACGAGCTGCGAGCTCCCTGGGAGGGTTTAGCCTGGTCAGGAGTGGGGGTAGGGGTGTGGCAGACAGTGGGAGAGACAGGGAGGGCTCCCTGCTGCTCAGGGTCAGACCGTCTGGGAACTGGCGTGGGTGCTGTGGGTGGGCGCCGACGGAGTGCAGGCCAGGAAGAGTGCAAAAGGTGAGGCTGGGCACGTGGCAGGGCCACGGGGAAGGGATTGCAGCTTTCAGAAGCGGGGCATGATTGAATGGTGTTCTAGAATGATTGCTCCAGAGGCAAGAGGCTGGTCAGGGAGCTGCTGGTAGCACTGATAGGGTGGGCACGGGAGGTCAGGTGTGGGTCACAGGTGATATTTGGAGGTCAGTGGCCATGAAGTGAGTGTAGGGAGGAGTCTTGGCTGGTGTCCAGACACTTGGCTGGGGTCACCAGGTTACAGGAAGTTCCCATGGTCAGCGAAGAGGCCGGCTGGCCGATGGCTGGGTCAGGGAGATGAGGCGGGTTTAGAACAGCTGCTTGGGGGGATGTCGGTGGGGCGTTGGGTGCTTTGGGCTGGCACCAGAGAGAATTGGGCAGGGTATGGATTTGGGGACAGGGTGTTGCTGGGAGAGCATTTAGGGAGAAAGGCTGTGAGGGTGGGGCTGTGGGAGGGAGGAGCCCCAGGGGGCGGCCGTAGGGATGGCCATGCAGTAAAAGCGCAGCCTGCACTGGAAAGCGGGCAGACCGTCCGCATTGATGCGCTGCTGCCTGGGTGCCCTCTTAGCAGGGCTCTCTGCCCTCACCCCGGGCTCACCTGTCTGCCTGCCTTCCCCGCAGGTGTGCACGGACGAGGAGTGAGGCGGTCCGGCTGCGGCCTGGGAGCAGCGCCCGCGGGGAGGCCCTCAACCACTGCTGTATGTAATATTTACATGAAGACTGCCCGGGAGCCGCGCAGGCCTCCCCGCCGTCCAGGACCGAAGACTGCACAAGTGGCCGCTCACGTCTCCTGCTGCTCCTGTTTGTGGGGCCTGGCGCGGGCCTCCCGGTGACAGCGCCCCCGAGGTAACGAAGCTGCGTGTTAAGTGCCATTTCTACTGTACACGGACCGGCGCTTCTGTCACCATCACCCCCGAGACCAGTGACATCAGCGCGGTGTTTGGACCTTGTGAGGTTCCACACCGCTGCGGTGGCATCGGGCGTCTGGCCTCCTCCTCCCTCCCGTCTGTCTGTCGAGTGCACTGTGAAGCCTCCCCTGTCCTTGTCCGTGTCGGCGGCGTCGGCGCGCCGCGGGTTTGTCACGCAGAAGGCAGATTCATGCGATTAAAGGAAAAGGTTCTTTTTTCAATAAATGGTTTATTTTAGGAAAGCGCAGTCATGTTGTCTTTTCGTGGTTGTCGGCTTCAGGGCCACTGTGACCTGACCCAGAGGCCTTTCCCTTCAGTGCAGTGTTCCTGGGTGGAAGGGGTGCCGTGGGGGCTGAGGGGCTGGGCGAGGAGTGCGCCAGGGCCCAGAGCGCCTTGGTGAGAGGGAGGGAAGGATCCCAGTGCCTGGGACCGGCAGAGGGTGGGAGGGGACGTTCTGTTAGCCAGCAGGTGGGTGACCAGGCCTCGCTGCCCTGTGCTGGGGGCTCCTGTGTCTTTCCCCTCGACGTGACGGCACCAGGCCAGGTGAAACCGTGCAGCAGAGCCTCCCGGCAGGAGAGCACCTCTTCAGAAGGTAAGTGCTTGTGCGCTTAGTTCCCTGAAACAGCTCGAGTTACCTGTTGTTGGGGTGGTCTTTGATTTCTTTCGGTTATTAAATTTGTTTAGAGATCAATCGTAAAGCTTCTTGAAATCTGTTTAGAAAGTCATTGACTCCCTCCGTCCATGTGGCAGCCGACTCTGGACAAGTAGTTGCTCAGGCAGGCTCTGTGTCCACCTTCCCCAGGGATTAGCGTCCAGAGGACGCTGGCGTCACGGATTTACACACATGCTTAGAATGTTTTGTGCCGTTTCAGTTTTTTTAAGCAGCTTTGAAGGCACAATTTACATAACGTTTGCGGTGTGTCACTGATGGTTTTTAGTGTAGTTCCAGTTGTACGACCGTCTTCTTCACAGTCTGTCTTAGAACATGTCCATCACTCGCAGGAACCTCCCGTCCATGTTGTCACCCCCCACCCAGCCCCACCCAGCCTTGGGCGTCACTGAGCGGCTTCCCGTCTCGGCAGAAACTCACTCACCTCCTCTGGGCGTTGCAGGTAAATAGGCTTTGGCAGCAGGTGGCCCTGTGTGTCGGCTTCTGTCACCCGGCTTCGTAGCTCTGTGGCTCGTTGGTGCTGGGAGGCGTGTCAGCACCCACTCCTTTCCATTGCTGGGCGCCACCCGGGCTTGGATGGTGTGTGTCTCATCGTCCCACTTCCTGCCTTCTCTCTCTGAATGTCCCCGCACAAGTCCTTGGGTGGACGTGCTCTCATTTCTCTCGGGAGTGGGACTGCTGGTCCTGTCGGAGGTTCGTGTTCAATATATTGGGAAATGTTTCCAAAGTGGCTGCGCGACCTACATTCTCACGAGCCACACAGGCGGCTCCGGCCGCCCCTGGCGTTGTCCTCTCTGATCGGAGCGTCCTGCTGTCTGTGAAGTGGCAGCTTGTGGTGGCTCCACTCTATTTCCCTGATGGCAGCGCTCGTTGTTTCTGGTGCCTGGTGGCTGTTGGTTTGTCTTGCTTGAGTGACATGCCGTTTGAGCTCTTGCCCATCTTTTACTGGGGTTGTCTGCCTGGCGATGGAGTCGTGAGAGAATGGGATATATTCTGCATACAGGTCCTTTCTTGAGTGTGTGACTTGCTGATGTGTTTTCTTGGCTTGTGGCCTGTCCTTCACCTTGTCCGTGGCATCTCCATAGTCCGGTCGACGGCCTGCTTCTGTACTGTGTGCTCTTGAGCTCACGTCCACGGCCACTGCCTGCCTCTGGTCATAGAGACACACGCCCCGCCGTTCCCTCCCTGGGTCCTAGAGGCTGAGCTCTTACACACGGGCCTGTCGCCCCCGCTAGTGAGCTTCTGTGCATGGCGTTGGACGGGGAGCCGCTGTGGAGCAGCCCCTGCTGCACCATCAACTGGGACGAGACGGGGCGGAAGAGTTGCTGCTCCGTCCACCGTGGCCGCCCTGTCGTCGCAGGGGTCCCGTGGAGCAGCTGGCGCCTTCTAGGCCCGTGCCCTCTGGTGCGGCAGGTGTGCCCACGCACCTGAGGCCTACCCGGTGTGCGCTTTCGTCTGATCAACTCTGCACGTTCTCTGCCCCTTTCCTTCCCCACCAGGTGCAGACACACGGAGAGAATGGCGTTCCGAAACTTTCTTAATGCCTTTCCTTCATTTCCAGAATGGTGGGCAAAGATCAGGCTACACCTAGCACTTTGGACTGTCGGAAAGTACAGTTTGTGTTATTTAATTCACTTTAGAAATCCAGAGGGTTATCATGTGGCAGCCCTAACTTTGTATCCATACTAGTCACCGCCTTGTAAGTCAACAGAACATACAGGTGCCAGAAATTTAAAAAATACTGAGTCACTCCCACGCGTGAAACAGGGTTGTGCTTTTGTAGGAAAAAGTATCTTAAAGGCAGAAACTACATGAGTCTTACTCATTGTGAAGCTTTCCTGACACAGCCCTAGGACCTCGTTTCTAGATGCAGGAAAGATCTGTAGGTGCTTACTAAATGCTTTTTGCAAAAAAATCCTACCCAAGGACTTGCTTACTGATTTTAGGGGGGGAGGAGAGAGCGAGTGAGAGGGGGAGAGACGTCGATCGGCTGCCTCTCACATGCACCCTGACCGGGCACAGGCCCCACGATCTAGGCATGCGCCCTGACCCGGATTCGAATCCTGACCCTTTGGATTACGGGAGTGACACTCCCGCCAACTGAGCCACCCAGGCCGGAGCTTAAAAAGTGCTTCTTAGTGAATTCACAACCTTAATGGTGGTGTAGGACTAGGCTGCGGGGCCGAGAAACGCCTGGTTTGGAAAGGCTTCTCCTCCAGAGAAAAGCCAGGGGATTGAGTGTATCTACAGTGCTGGATTTCATTTTGGCCAAATTGTGCTTAGGAAAGGTTTTTATTCTTCAGGAAAGGGGGTCGAGAGAGAACAGTGGGAATTTGTTATTACAGCCTCTCAGTCAGTGTCCCTGCCACTCAGTCTTCACTGAGCCCTGCTGGGACCCGGCCCCCCGGAGGCTATGAGCCAGTCCCCGCCCCGCCCTGGTGTGGAGCTCAGGACACAGACACCACGCAGGGGAAGCGCTTTCTTCTGCTGTTTCCACCCAGGCAGTAGTGATTCAAACAGTTGGCAATCGATCATCCACAGATGTCCACTGGTGACAGATGCTGTGAGTGGCAGCGAATGTCACGGGCTGAGAGACACAGGGAAACGTGCCCGCCCTCTGCCCTCTGCCCTCTGCCCTCTGCCCTCTGCAGGTTGCGCATCTCTGCGACACTCCTGTAGGACACGGAGAGATGGGCAAGTCCACCGGCCTGCACAGAGGCGGTGACGGCGCCCCTCAGCCCTTGGTGCAGGGGCCTTCTGGGGGTATGGGTAGGGGGCCTGGGAAGACTTCTTGCCAGCTCCCCCCTTTTGTCTGCCATGTTCACCAGGGAGGTCGATTGAGCCTCATTCATCCTGGCCAAAAAAAAAAAAAATCCTTTAAAAGTGGTTTCCAATGAAATCTCCAAAGATATGTCTAGGAAATCTCCCTACTACAATGCAACCAATTCCTCGTTCTCCCACGCAGCCACCATGCTCTCTGCAGACGCGGAAGAATCCAGAAAAGAGGGCATTTAGGCAGTTGGCCTGCCGTCCCTAAGACTCTTCAGCAGAGGCCGAACGTGGGAGAGGGGACTGCTTCACAGTTCATGTGAGAAGCCCGGGCCAGCTGCTGACATCTGTGTGACAGGCGGCAGAGAGGAAGGCCAGCAAGCGTCCCGGGGCCCCGAACACGGAAGCCAGCTCTCGCCCCCGGGGTCTAGAACCCTTTTCTCAGCGGAGGCAGTGGCTTGTCCCTGCCACCATCTGCGCGGAGGACCAGCCAGTACACGGTGACCCAGTGCAGCGTCCTGTGCGCCGGGACTGAGAGCTGTGGGGGTAAGGCTGCCACCCTGGCATGTCACTCCGCATTTGGCAGGGAAGGACTCCCCCCACAGGCACCGTGAAATACAGTGGCCGAAAGAAGGTGAACGTGGATGCTGGACCTAATGGGACAACCCAAGGGACCTGTCTCTCTCGCTCGGGAGTCCCGTGGGTGGGCGCCCTTCTGGGAAGCCCCGGGAAGGCTGGGGTGGTGCCGAGCTGCAGGCAGGCTCAGACAGGCCGAGGTGGGGCCATGCCTCTCGAACACCAGCAACAGGAACGGGCATGGGTCCCTCCTGCGGTCTCAGAACACCAGCTGTGCCTGGAGCGCCTCCCCCGAGCCCCGCAGGTGCGGGGGAGTCGGACTGACGCTGCAGAGAAGGCCGCGCTACCCTCTCGTGGGAACACAGAGCCGGCGCCCTCAGGAATTGCCACTGGCACCTTCTCCCCACTGCCACCCACGTTCAGGAGTGAGATTGAAAGCCTTTGCAAGGCGGGACCTGCTTTGCCTGGGGACCAGCGGGGCCCTGGCCCACCCACCGCGCCAGGGAGCAGCCAGAGGCTACCATGTCCTGTCTGTGCCCATCACATCGCCTGCCCCGCTTTGGCTGGACAGTCATCACGGGATTTTACACCTAAGTCACTGCCTTGTATTAGAAAAACACTTCCAAGAAAATTTTAAACATCAGTAGCTACTTTCACGGGGTTTTCCACGCATTTATTTAGAGAATACAGCGGTCAAGAGCTTCTACTGCAGTGCGACCATGTGACCATGTGAAACAACACCTCTCTGCAGACCTAAACGAGGCGGCCGGCCAACCCCCGGGGGCACTAGTTCTTCCTCCCTGGTTAGTCCTGCTGCCTCAGCCTCAGGGTCAGGGTCGCGCCTCCCTCCCTCCCCAGGCTCCTTCATGCCCTGTCTCACTTGGTCGCAGCTTTTGAATGAGGTCACTAGGGGGAGCCATGGGGGCCTGGGACGGGCCCTTCGCCCTGCACGTCTCTGCCACCCTGGGTGTCACAGGGCTGGGCTGTGCTGTGAGATGGTGGGAGGCAGGGCATGGCTGGGAGGCTTGGTTTGTGATGCACCACTGGGGACGGCGGTGGCCTCAGCTCCACAGACCTTTAATTCGCAGAAAACCAAAAACGCTCTGGGAGCCAGATCCCTGCGGAGGACCGCAGCCCCTGTGAGGCCTGAACCGGGTTCCCGGAGTTGGGGGGTGATGGGTCTTTCCAGGCACTGTGTTGTGTCTGCCCTTGCAGGGATGGACGGACAGCCAGGTCCCCACCTGCCTAACAAAATGATTCTTCAGGGAAGGGCCACAGGACTGAAAAAGTGGTCAGGACCCTGCCCCAGCGCGCCATGTTTCTCGTTTTCTAAGGCAGTTTTCAAAGCGCCGAGTCGTTCTCCCCGGAGACTGTTCTGCCCTCTGCCGACCCCCACCCTGGACGAGGCCGGGGCACATGTGTGCGCGTGCGTGGGTCTCTCCCTGCCGGGTCTTGTCTGGCTTGGAGCCACCTCAGGGAACAGTGAGCTGTCCTTGGACCCCTTGTGCTGCCCCCCCCCCCCCCCCCCCCCCCCCCGGCAGTGGGCAGGCAGAGAGTGTGATGGAACGCAGACTGCACCGCGTCCAACGGGAGGACGGCTGTGAGGAAAACGGCGCAGCTTTGGACGCCTGGAGGTGATTCGTGGTCAGTGTGGGCGGCAGCACCATGGAGGCGGCCTCTTGTCCTCACGTGTCGCAGGCGAGGGTCCTGAAGTGCGCGCACACAGGCGGCCTGGCTTCCCCCCGTTCTGCAGGCAGCTGGGCCGAGGCCTTGCTCCGAGCCCCTCCGGTGGGGCTGCGGGTGGGGGCGGACACCCTCACGGCCTTGGGGTCCCCAGGGTGGGACGGCCCCGCCTCCAGGTGTGGGCAGCCACAGGATGTCCACCTTGGCTGCCGCAGGGCTGTCCCTGGGCCTCTGGCCCCGCATCTGCCCTGGGTGCTCTGCGGAAGGCTGCGTCTGGAGTGGGCCGTGCCCTCACACACGGGGAGGTGACCCTGCCTTCGGGGACACCAGCCAGGTCGGGCTCAGGCCCTGGCCTCACGGACAGCCCCTTCCACAGCACAGCCAGAACGTGTTTTCCTTTCGTGGCCACAGGCGTGTGCCAGTGGCCCACGTGTCCTGAACTGAACGGGGCTCCTCCGCTGTGCTGGGGAAGCTGAGGCCCTCGTCCCTGGGTCTGTGCTGTCGTGCGCGCCCCTGAGAGCACGCCCCTGAGTAGAAGACGCCTCTGAATACGGCTGCCATGCGCACGGCTCCTCCCACCTCTCCAGTGCAGCTGGATGGGCCTGTCCTGGGCGCGGGTGCCAGGGGACAGGCACCTCCCGTCAGCACTCTTGCCCCTTAGCCCCCCATGAGTCCACGTGCCACTGCCTCTGGGTCAGAGGGCCGTGTCCGTCCCTAACTGCTCTCCTCTGGGACATTGCTGCTCTGTTCTCTTGTTCTGCATGGGGCGTCTGTCGACCGCCGCAGTTTGCAGAAGTCCTGCCTGTGGACCGTTCTCCAGAGACATGGGGCCACAGAGCAGAGCTTCCACGGTGCAGAAGTCTGGGCTTCCAGGAGTAGAGCAGCCCCAGTCCCCCGCTGGCTCCAGTCGGCCCCAGCCGAGGAGCCCCTGGTGAGCCCTGCCTGGTACGCGTGCAAGGGGGGCCTGCATCGTGTTGGTGCGTGCCGTGTGTGCTTGCTGCCCGGGTCAGGGGGATGTAAAGCCAGCTCTCCGATGGCTGCACAGAGCCCAGGTGTCAAGATTGGGTTCTTCAGGGAGCTGGGCACATTGCTGAGGCTTAGGGAGGGAGACCCCCTGGCAGGGAGACCGGGGAGACCAAAGGCGTCTTACAGGGGCTGTCACTGCCCACCATGGGGACTGCTCAGCCGCCGCCCAGCGCCTGCCGCCTCCCTCAAACGCTGGGGGCTCCTGCCCCGCGTCTGCTGTCAGTGGTCAGCACCTCTGCCAGCGCCCCCCTGGCGAGCCCTGGACCACAGGTCCCAAACTCCTGTCCCCACGGTGGAGTGGAAAGGTGGCGGGTCTGTGTGAATACACACCACGGAGGAGCCAAACACTTTAATTTTGGTTTTTTGAGGCATAATTTAGTGATCTTACCTACAGCGGCTTTCACTCTCTCTCTCTGGCATTCAGGGTTACAGAAAACAGTGCCGAAGGATGAAGGGGACAGTCCCCTCACTCCCTGCCCTGCCCCTGTGCCGCACCCACGTTGGCGATCACAGGGCCAGGCTCGCTCGCAGCCGCGTGTCAGCCGCACTGCGCTGTGTTCTTTCTCACACACACACACGCACACGCTCACACGCGCAGAAAGAAAGAACCGGAACCCACGAGAGCGAGTGGGGAAGAGATTTAAGCCCATCTCCAGCCCCGTCCGGCGGCGTTGAGACCAAACTCCCTGCCCCCCAGCAGGGGGCTCTCCCAGTGTGGTCAGTGGGCCCCACCGAGGAAGACAGGCCACACCCACCAGTTTCCCAAGGTCCCCTCGGACAGA
The DNA here is from genome assembly GCF_022682495.2 of Desmodus rotundus. NCBI lineage: Eukaryota > Metazoa > Chordata > Mammalia > Chiroptera > Phyllostomidae > Desmodus > Desmodus rotundus. The sequence goes on from NC_071397.1 coordinate 98,633,368, forward strand.
ACACATTCTGAGTCACTTGTCCTGTTTCTGTCTGCTGTCGCCGTCGCCATAGGCAGAGCCCTTGTCGATCTCCGTCACGCCGATCATCCATCGGACCCCCATGGAAGCTGCGGAAATGGGAAGGGCAGGGCGTCAGGAGGAGCCGCAGGGGCTCTGGCGGGCAGCCGAGACCCACAGAAGGCAGCTGTCTGCACAGCAGTCTCAGGCACCAGTGGAGAGCTGGCAGGCCTGGGTGCGTGGTTGCCCTGGACCTGGGGCCCCGGTCTCACAGGACTGGCGATATCGAGAGGAACAGCAAGGCAGTTGTGCTGGCAGGCTTGACTCCCTCAGCACTGGCCAGGGGACAGACCTTGGTGAAGCCCGCCCTCTGTACCTGGGCTTAATGGATTCCTGCCTCCTGTGACCCCTGCGGCTGCAGGGTGGGAACACAGGGCCCCTTCAGGGGTGCTGTGCACACCCGGAGCCTGGAGAGCGCGGCTGGCCAGACTCCGGCTCAGCGCTGAGCACGTCTCCACACGGCTTTGGGGGCAAGTGTGAGAGCAGTGAACGGGCAAAGCCTCTGCTGCCAAGGAGAGCCTTTTCTCCCACAGCGGGACGGGCCCCACAGGGAATGTGTAGGCGCCACAGGAGACCCCCATGAGACACAGGCTTGGCCGGCTGCCCGGGGGTGGGAACACGCCTCACTCAGCTGGGGCGCCCAGCGCTGACCTGCCCTGCACACGTGAGAGCGGACAATTGGGTAGTGACTGGTGTCTCTAGGTCTTGGTGCACACGGGGACAGAGCCACAGCTCTGGTCTGGGGACTTGAGAGGGAGCTGCCGGGACAGGGAGTCCCCAGCCAGTGAGGCCACGCGTCCCATGGGTCCGTACAAACCGGCAGATGGCAGCCTAGGGCCAGCTCTAGACAGACGGAGCCCAGTCTGTCCCACCCCCGTGCCAGGGAGATGGGGAGTTCATACTGCAGGGAGTGAAGAGGGGCCAACGCAGGCCTCGTTGCCCCAGGCCCTTGTGAGAGGCACAGGACACAAGCAGTGGCCAGGGCCGGGCACAGCAGGCTTGGGCTTCGGGGGCGGGGGGCAGGGACACGGAGCAGTGGGCTCCCCCAAAGCCCCGGGAACCCCTGGGCCCAGTCCTCGGTCTCAGGCACATGCGCCCACACACGTTCACCCAGAGGGGTCTCTCTAACACTGTCCTCTCCCAGTAGGTCGTGGCCGCCTACGTTCCACACCACACACGCCTACCTCGTTCTCCTGGTCAAGCCCACCAGTTCCCGACTGTAGCGCTGCAACGGGCAAACTGGCCACCATCCCTAAAATGGATCCTAATATTGCCTTTCCTAAAACTGATATGTTTCAATGTTAAAAATTAGAATAGCATTACGTATGGAAAGCAGAGAAAGACGAGGATGCAGAAACTCCTAATGACTGAACTCCCCCCTCCCTCTGTGCTGCCACTGCTGCTATGTAGTGGGTGAGTGTGCAGGGAGCTGTGGTCACCAGAGCCCCGGGGGGGCCGGGGGGGGGGGGTAGAAGGTGAATGCAGAGCCCAGCGCTCCCTGGAGAAGGCTGCCCTGCTGTGTGGTCAGGGCCCAGGCAGAGGCTAAACATGCTCCCCACGTGTCCCTGCCCCCCCCCCCCCCCCCGAGCCCAAGCCTGCTGTGCTCGGCCCTCAGCTTGTGTCCTGTGCCTCTCACAAGAGCCTGGGGCAACGAGGCCTGCGTTGGCCCCTCTTCACTCCCCGCAGTGTGAACTCCCCATCTCCCCGGCACGGGGGTGGGACAGATGGGGCTCCATCCGTCCAGAGCTGGCCCCAGGCTGCTGTCTGCCGGTTTGTATGGACCCATGGGACACGTGGCCTCACTGGCTGGGGACTCCCTGTCCCAGCGGTGGCCCTGTCCCCGTGTGCACCAAGACCTGGAGACACCAGTCACTACCCACCTGTCCTGGGGGCTCGACTCCCGTGGACACTGCCACCCCCGCAGCTGGGGAGGGGGGCGAGAAGCTGGACAGCCAATGGGGGTCCTGGGCCTATAGACTCGGGGGACGGGGACACAAGGCCTGGAATGAAGTCTGCCCCACGGGTGCTGACCTGTCCCCACTTGGCCTGCACCATCGCCTCCCATGCCAGCCACTTACCCACAAAGAAGACGAGGACAAAGCTGGCCAGCGTCAGGGAAGACCCGCTACTGACCATGTTGACCAGGAAGCGGAAGAAAGGGTAGAGTAGCAGCGAGGCCCAGAACAGCCAGTTCAGCAGTGTCCAGGGCCGCCGAGGGGGCACCATGGGCGTCTCAGGGAAGGTGCCCGTTCTGTAGTACTCTTCCTGGAAGGCGTCCTGGAGACAGAGAGGGGCTCTCAGCACTCTCATGAGACACCCCCAGCTCCTGCAGGCCCTGCCCGAGGCTCCACTGCTGAGGGGGCCGCCAGTGGGCTCCGAGGAGCTAGGGGTCGGAGCACGCACAGAAGGTTCCTGTGGGCATGTAAGGGCCGTCCCCTTCCCACGGTGACAGCTGGAGAGGCATGGCCACCATAGCCTCTCACTGAGTCCCGGCCAGCCCACTTCCACCCTAGCCTGCTGCTTACCACCCTCCCTACCTGGGCAGGCGAGCAGCCTGAGGCCCAGGCTTCTGGGCAGGAGCACCATCCACACTGGTTGTCAGGGAAGGAGAAGAGATGCTGCCCTGGCCCCGCCCTCAGTGATGCAGCAGACCAGGGTGGAGACCTGCACCTCAGAAAGGAGCCCGAAGCACCCACCCCATGGCTCCCATCCCACCACCTTACCACCCTGTGGGTGGCCTCCCTGCATGGACTCATGGGTTCCAGGTGGCGGGAGGAGAGGCGCAGGGAGGAGACCAGGCCCACGCCATTGTATTGCTGGCCAGGTCTCCTTCCTCCCTCAGAGGCAGGTGACTGCTGAGTGACCACCCAGATGGCCAAAAGGGTCGGCGGGCTCCCCCCTGATGGCCCACCTGACACTGAGTTCCAGAAATAATGCTCGTGTCTAAATGCTGCCGGGCGTACGCCCCACGGGAGGCTGGGCGCTGTGGGCGGGAAGGAGCACCAGGGTGCCTGGCTAGGCTCTGCAGGGGGCTGCAGGGTGGGACCCACAGGGCAAGCCTGCGGGTGACTGAGCACACAGCTGGGCGGGGCTGGGTCAGCCGAGGCCGAGGCTGTGGCTCCAGAACGAGGCTGTCCCAGGGTGGGTCCCAGCCTCCCAGAGGTCAGGGCCAGGCAACCTTCTCCGCTTACCTCAGCTTACCCTGGCTTACCCCGGTTTACCCCGGTTTACCCTGGCTTACCCCGGTTTACCCTGGTTTACCCCGGTTTACCCCGGTTCACCCTGGCCGTTCCTGGAAAACGAGCTTCCACCTGCTTCAAGTGCTGAGATAGAAATGGCTAAAGCACATCAATCATACTTTCCTTTTTTCCCCCATCAGGGTGTATGGAATAATATGCTTTTTAGACCACTCAGAGTCATTATTTTTTAAATTGGTCTACAAAACAGGCCATTTTAGAAGAACTGACCTCTGCCCCAGAGATCCAGAGCTGTCTGCGCCCTCCCCTGAGCCCAGCCCGAGCCCCGCCCCCAGCTGCCGCCTCCTCCTGCTCTCCGAGGGTGGGAGGATGGCAGCTGTGGGAAGCACGGGGCTCTGGGGGAAATCAGTAATCAAGCAACTGTTGGACAATGCTCTTGTGCCCAGTGCCCCCCGCCCCAGAACTGAGGGAGCCAGAGCTGGTCACCTAAATGGAAGTCTTATGAGGAAGTGATAGTGACCAGTGGGGATGCCTGGGGGTGTCGTGGGGGGAGCGCCTGACTCCACCAAGGCCTCCCGAGTCTCTTCCCTGCCAGAAAGGTGGCTGGTTTTTCTCCGCCCAGGCTGGGGCCACCAGGAGCCTGGTCACCAGTGAAGGGGTGCAGCGGGCTGGATGTGTGTGCCCCCCAGAACTCACACACTGACACTGGACTCCTGAGGTCACCGTGTTGGTTGGTGGGGCCTTTAGGAGGTGATTAGGCCAGGAGGGTGGAGCCTTATGATTGGAGTTAGTGCCCTCAGTTCTGAGACCTCAGAGAGCCCCCTCCCTCTGTCCACCGTGTGTGGACACAGCAGCCTGGACGAGGGCTGTGACCAGACCAGACTGAGCTGTCACCCTGAGCTCAGATTCCTAAACCCTGCCTCCAGAGCTGTGAGAAATGAATTTCTGTTTGTGAGCCTCTGCACCCCATACCCTGGCTCTGCGCCCCACCCGGAGCTGCCCTGACCTTGGCCTCCTGGGACCCTGCACGCCCCGAGGCAGCCCATTCTGAAATTTTCACCGGGAGTGGCTGCTGCCTGACCCCTCCTGCAAACTGCAGGCTGCGAGCCAGGAAATGCTTTAAGCTACAGATGAGAAATGAAACTAGGAAGGCTCTGGGGAGAGGTGTGCCCACGTGAGAAAGCCCAAACCTGTAGAGAGTTTTTATAAAAATAAGCCAAACAGAGCACATGCCTGGAAGCAATATCCCCACAGACAAAAAACGCCTGGGAGAAGGTGGTTCGCCGCAGCTTTTACGCATTTGGAATTAAGAAGGGAAGGGAAGGAAGTTCACCGGGAGGTGGGAGAAAGCGGGCGGGGCTGGCATGACTCATTGTCCCAGTTAACAGCACTACGAGCTCTCTAAGCAGGGGTGTCAAACTCATTTTCACCGGGGGCCACGTCAGCTTTGTGGTTCCTTCAAAGGGCCGAATGTAACTTTAGGACTGTCTAAATGTAACTACTCCTTAACTAGGGGCAAGGAGCCTGGCACTGCGGCCGGGTAGAAACAAGGTGGAGGGCCAGATAAAACAAGGTGGAGGGCCAGATTCGGCCCGCGGGCCTGGTGTTTGCCACCTGTGCTCCCGAGGGTGGTTATTTCAAAGGTGCGTTAACCTAGTTGCATAGCAACAACAGGCAGGGCTAGCTTAGGGCAAACCTGAACTTTCGCTAAACATTAAAGCTCTGGGGCGTGAGCACCCACACGACCTGCCCCGTTAGGAGTTTATGGTCGGGTCACCCTGTGAGGTTACTCCCTGGTGAACCCCTTTCTCGTCCCCAGGTGGTTCTGGGGCTATAGGTTCAACCCGAGGTGGAGTTGATCTGGGAACTGCTTTGGTTCCTAAGGATCACAGGGGGTGTAAACGGTTTCTCAAAGCCCACGCCCCCAGCCAGCAGGGGTCCCACGTGCATCGCTAATGCCGAGTTTGTTCCACCTAGAGGCCTAGAGGCCGGCCCTGCTTTCGGAAACGATGCCGTGCTGTTGGAGAGGGTGTTAGACTGCGGGTGGTAGAGAGTGGGCTTCTTTTTATGTATGACGTTGCTTGAACAAGAATACAAGGTTGCACACCCCTCCTGGCACCCACCACCCCTCCTGCACTTGGCAGACACCTCCCTTCTGCATGAAAGGGACATGATTATTTAAATGGAACCCCACTGCAGCAAGCTTGGCGGGCACCAAGATCAGGGGCACGTGAAGCCCCAGCCCCACTAAGGCACCTGGGAAAACAGTGGGCCCAGAAGCGGCTGCACTTCCCTCCCAGAGGCACTGCGGATTCAGTGCCAGTGGTTGTGCCTACTGGGAGACGCCAGCCTCATGGGTCTTTCACAGCGAACGGGCAGCCATCCGGCCCTCGTGGAGAGAAAGGACCTGGCCGCCAGCCCCTGGCCTTGAGGGAAGAGCTGGGAGACTGGGCAAATGACGTCCTTTTCCAGACCTTGATTTAACTAACCTAAGAGCTTTGAACTAGGTGGCTGCTTTGGGAACCCCTTCCAAATTGAACACTGTCATTTTAATGCAAATGTAGTTGAGAGAAAAACATCCTGAGACTATCAGGAAGGTAAGGAGCCCCTTCACTAAAAGCCCAGGGGCTCCGTCCGCACACCACCTGCCTCAACACAGGTGGGCCAGTTGAGGACAAGCTCCTGCCTTGACACAGGTGGGCCTATCGAGAGCAAACTCCTGCCCCGACACAGGTGGGCCAGTCTAGGATGAGCTCCTGCCTCGACACAGGTGGGCCGGTCGAGGACAAGCTCCTTTGCTTTGAGGGGTTACGGGCTGCATTTGCTGTTGGTTTTTGTGGCTCTTTTACAAAGGGATTCATTTCTTAGACCTTTTCTGAGCATATTTTTCTTTTTGCTAATAGTGACATTTTTTTATATCACTTAAACCAGCGATTTCAACCATTTTCATTTCACAACACACATAAACTAATTACTAAAATTATGTGGCACGCCAAAATATATATTTTTTGATCTGACCAAAAAAGAAGTATAATTTTGATTCATTCACGCCAGGCGGCTACTGTTGTGTTGGCTGCTGTCATTTTTCTATTTGTTAACCTAGGGAGCAGAGGTCAGCGCCCCCGACTGAAGAGCCAGGCGTTGCGGCCAGGTGGTTGAGGAATTCTGCAGGCGCACCTGCTCAACGCAGCTGCCCTCAAGGATTCCGCCGGAAAGCAGCACGAGGAAAATGCCGCCTCAGGAGCGAACCAGAGGGGGAAAACTTACGCTGTGCTTGCGCCTGGGCCCAGGCGTGCAGTAGCACGGGACCCTGACAACCTGGACCCTTGTTAAAACTGTGGGCGCTCACAGCCCCAGGTGCCGAAGCAGCCGCCCTGGAAGTACACGTTCCCTAGTGCCACCTCGGCCTCCTGCGAACAGTCTCGAGCTCGAGGCCCAGGTGTTCACACGGCTGTGTTCCGCTGACAGGTGAACTAGTGCCTGCTTACTGGTGTCAGGAGACTGGAGAGCTGCATCCAGAACCATCCAGAAAACAGACCCAAAGGGCACATTCTGGGAGCGGTGTGCCAAAGGCATCATGGGAAAATCGCTCCGCTGGGAAAGACAGAAGCAGCTTCTTGCTGAGAGAATCTCAAGAGACTCTCATGCAAAACACTGAGCACATTCACGAGAGCGTCTCTACTTCATCTGGTCGTGGTGATTCGGACCCAGACCCCGAAACGTTCTCAGGCTAGGTCTCGAGTCTCGTTCCCCAGCCGAGGAGGGCCCAGATCGTCCCGTGTGCGGACCGGGCGGAGAAGGGTTTCTGGGAGTTGGGGAAGGGACAGCAGGATTACTGAGCGTTTGGTTCTAGCTAATGAGCCGGTTTGGGCTTAATGGGTACGACGGACCAGAATTCAGTGTTTCCTGGGTGGTGAGACCTGGTGGTAAAACGCCTTCCTCACCAGGCAGAAGCCAAACTTGCCTCCTTCCGTAAGGTCAGGTGGCTGGGCCAAGCACAATTAGGCTCCCTCTGCCCTGTGCACGTTTGGAGGGAGAGAACCCAGTGAAAGACAAGGCTGCTCTCAGAGGAAGGAAAGAGAAAGTGGGGGTTCCTGGGGAGCTTGGCCACCCCAGGCGGGGGGTGGGGTGGACACTGCAGAGATCGAACCCAGCCAAGCTGGACCTTGTGGGCACCTTCTTGCTTATGCCAGTGATGCTTTGAGACCACACAGGCAACCAGGTTGCAGACCTGGGAGCCAGCAAGCCCTGTGTGCCGCTGACCCACCCCAAGAACACGCTGCCTTAGGAGAGAGGCAGGAAGACGGACGAGGGCTGCTGGGGCCATTGTGCCCTTTTCTGTCCACTAAACCCAGAAAATGCTTGAGTGCTTTCTGTTGACGCCCCTTTAAAACGTACTTTGTTCTCTTCCCTGTTGCTGAAGAGAGGGTCAGCTCCGGGGTTGTTACTAATGGGGGTATGAGACCTCCCCTTGGTGGGGAAAGGCTGCGGCCACCAATTCCCTGAGGCCCCACCGCGCACCCACTCTGCCCCCTGAAATGGGTGCGTGGAGCCCGCAGAACCGCCACGCGGCGCTGACCTTCTCCTGGTAGAGCCTGTGGAGCCAGGCCGCACACTCGTCCTCGTCTTCTGGGACTTCTTCCAGAGGGATCCGCCTGCAAGGAAGAGAGCAGAGCTGGCAGGAGCCCGGCGCCAGGCACCCCCGAGCGTGACTTCTAAAGCACCGTGCCACGGACTTTCTGCCTCTCTATAGGTGGCTGGGTCGTGGGGCTGTGAAGAGGGTAATTCAGGAAAGGGGGAGCCCCCATCCGTGTGGGGGAACACGGGTGGGGACGAAATCCCAGCCCAGGGCAGAAGGACCAAGCGGGCTCCGCCCCCTTTCCTCCTCCCTCCCCCACCCCGCACCGAGAAGCCTCTCAAGGGCAGCTGCCTCAGTTTCCACCTGAGGCAGTCTGTGAAGCACGGAGTCTAGCTGACAACGTGCTGGTACTTTCCCTGCCAGGTGACGACCTGACTCTAATGGCCAGGTGTCCCCCATCAGTGATCCAGAGCCTCTTGGGCAGCTTTGGGGCAGGCTCTCTGCACGGGTCCTGCAGAGCACAAGGATGTGGCGTGTGCCCTGGGGAGCGAATGCTCCCCAGGGCGGGAGAAACCAGGGGGCCCTCCCAAGCCCAGCGGCTCAAGACAGCCTTTGGCGGTGCTGGCAAGGGCTGAGGTGTGGATGCACCAGAGGGCGAATGGGGCACGGCAGCGGCGCCCCTCCCTGGCTCACCCGTGTGCTCCGAGGGGGCAGGGGTCTGAGCAGGGCCTGGTGGAGCCAAGGTCCTCCTGCATACTGACCGCTCAGGGTTCCCCCAGACACACCGGCCCTGCTGGCCCCCTGAGTGGAGTTCCTGCTAGGTGGTGGTGGCACCTGGGGGCGGGCAGCCTCATTTCCCTTCTCGGAAATGTCTCCTTTGGGAAGGTGCATTTCCTGCCCCTGGGCCTTACACAGAATGATCGGGCAGACAGTTGACTGTGGCATTGATGGAGAAAACAATAATTATGATGCTTCTTTCCTGTTTTTAAGGGGGAACCAGAGTTGCTTCGAGGTAGAAAGCCATTTAGCTCAGGCTGCCGTCTGCCAGTGCAAGGAAGGTCCAGGCTTTTCCCACAGCCTGGGCTGGTGATCAGCCACTGAATTTTCCTTACGCTGTGTTCATTTAGCATCTCTGAGGCCTTTAAAAAAATCATCAGGATGTCACAGAGTACTTGGCCAGCTCTCCAGCACTGGGTGTGTCAGGCCAAAAAAGAAAACAGTTGGAGCCCCGTCACGTGGGACGTTAACGTATGAATGGATCACCATTGTCTGACTGTCTGATGCCCTCTTCCAGCGGCAGACAGGGTCCATCCGACCCCCTTCCAGGGTCAGACATTCCGCGAACCGATAAATAGGCAAAGAGAACTGATTGGTCCAACACCGTGTGAGGTGTTTTCAACAAAACCAGCTTGGACAGGAACACTAGAGTGGTTCTCTCGGCTCCCAGGCCTCCGCGGAAATTGCAGGTGTACTTCTCTGTCCGCCCAGGGTCTGTAAAATGATCCCTTCACATCTGGTCTCAAAAGGACTGCAAAACACTGACTCCTGTTTGCCTGGCCCGAGTGCCACAATAAGGAGGAGTCAGCGAGAGAGGACCAGGAGGGGGCAAAGCTCACCCCAGTGTCCCCAACAGGGGCGTGTGTCTCTCGAGTGCACGGCAGGACTGCGGACTGCGGACGGGAAGGCGCTGGACAGCTTTCCCTGGAAGGGGGGCTGTGGGCTGTGGGAGCCTGGTCCACCCGGACATGGGAACTGTCTTTCCTGGAAGGAAGCGCCCCCGCTTACCTGACGTATAAATCGGCGTGGTATTTCTTTCCATTCAGGACTCCCAGCAGGGTTGGGTTTTCGTTATTTCTGAAATTGAGTGTACAGTCATATACAGCTGAAACTATAAAAGAATAAAACAAATACAAAGCAGTATAGAGCGTGTGAACCCAAGTTGGTTTTGTAGATACACACATTGGAAAACAATCATCAAGTGCTAGCTGGTTATCGCGGAGCCGTGGGTGACTGGTCTCTCCTCCGTGCCGTTCCGCCCTTGACCAAGTGCCCTGGTTGAGCGCGTGCCCTGGTGTGGCCAGAAAAGCACGCTAGGACTTAGGGCTGGAAACCAGGAGCGTGGCTGAGGTCGGGTGGGCCGGAAGCAGCACCTCGATGTCCCACCGAGATGCACAACAGTATTTAACGCTGGTATTTAAACGGGCCAATAGTACTTCCCACGGGTGGGAGCGAGCTCTCTAAGAGTGTGTCTGAGACAAGGGCAGCACAACCTTAGGGGAGGGGCGTTTTCCCCCTAGAAACACAGGATGGCTAGACATGGGAAGAAGGTGCAGGGCGTTCTCACGGCACGGAGCTACGGTCCCTTGACGTGTGGCTGAGAAACAAGGATGACGTTAACGCTCGGGGTGGGCAATGCCACGGAAGGCCACTCACTGTCCACCCCACGGCATCTGACCCCAATCCTTGAGCACTGGGGGCCCGCTGGGGCGCAGAGGAGACCTGAGGGCCAGGCCAAAGGGTGAGGCCATGTGGACAGAGCCCTGTGACTCTTCCCGCTGGGGTACTACCCAGCTGCCCCTCCACACAGCCAGACACCAGGAGGCTGTGGGGGAGGCTGAGCTGCCCCAGCTCCCCAGCTCCACCCTTCCGGCCCCTTGGGAGAGGAGGGATGAGGGGCTTTGGGGGAGAGCTGGTCCCTGGCAGGAAAAGAACAAAGAAGGGCGTTTCTAACCTGAAGGAACAGGTCGAGCGGCAGTTATGGTTGCTACTTTCTTTCTCACCTACAGTGACTTAGGGTTCCCAGCTCAGAGGGCCAGCTGCCACACATGACAGGGTCACAGAGTTCATCATCTGGGGGTAGCGGTGCCAGCAGATGAGCAGGAAATGCAAACGAAACCGGGTGTGGGGCCACAGAGGACCCAGGCAAGGCCCCTGGCTTCCCCAAGGTGCACAGCCATGCAGTACCGGTGCTGAGCAGTGGAGGGCAGTGTTGCCTCAGTGTGAGTACCAGCATCTGTGTGTGTGTGTGCTAACAGCTTGCAGGCAGTGGCCACACCTCCCACACCAGGTGCCTGGCCCCTGGCTAACCAGGTGTGCACGTGCCATCCTTGCCCCCTCCCTTCCCAGTGGCTCCCAGGGTCGGCTGGCTGAGAAGCCTGCCAGGGACCCAGCAGTGCCTGTCAGGGGTGCGGGCTCACTTTCCTTGCTCCAGTGGGGCTGCCAGGCCCAGGGTCTTCCTTACCTACATTTCTCAGACTCCTCACAGTGACCACGAAGCCCTTGGTGCGCGGCAGCAGGTGGTGCTTGAGGCTGGGCAGCCCCTTGGCTTGGGCCACCTGCATGCTGATCTGGTGCTTCTTCTCCGTGAACCGAGTGCCCTCACAGTGGATCAGGAACTGCGGGGGACAGGCCGGGGTCACGCAGCGCCCCGGGCCCACACGCCCTCCCCCATGGCATGCTCAAGCCACACATGTTCCCAGAGAAGCCTGTGGGGCGTGGCCAGAGGGAGGGATGGCCTGACAGCTGTGCCATCCCTGTCCTCCTGGTGAACCCAGAGGCTGCGGTTCTCTGCTGACAGCTCAGCACAGGACATCTGGCCACCCAGTGTGTGTGAGTGTGAGTGTGAGTGTGTGTGGGTGGATGAGAGAGCATGCTGGGGCGGGTGTGGGAAGCACCGGGCTGCTCGGGCAGGCGCACAGGCCTCTGGCTGCAGGGGTGTCGGCTGCCTGGGGCCTTACGTACAAAGTACTTCTCGGGGTAATCCCGGAGGTGCAGCAGGCTCTTGGAGACGGTCTTGCGGTCCTGCTCCCACTTGCGTGTGCAGAAGACCATCTCCGTGAAGTACCACATCCAGCCGATGATCGGGACGTAGGCCAGCTCCTTCTTGGCCAGGACCTTGGAGCCCTGAGGCAGAGGAGGGGCCCAGGGCAGGGTGTCAGGGAAAGGGGAGTGGGCATCGTACTATCCCACCATCACAGAAAAAGAGGATGAACAGTCACTCTAAAAGCTTAAGGGGACAATCCGCAACACAGGAAAGCAAGAGGCTCTCCCGGCTGGTCTGCCAGAGGTCAAGGTTCTGCTCAGTCAGCCCTGTGTGGGGTGGGGAGGTGGGGAGTTGGGTGGGCACCAGGGACGGTCAGGAACATTAAGACTCTGGGGTGATCGTCATCGCTTCTGCTCACTGAGCCCATCGTGAGTTACAAAGGCACTTTACCAGCTCTATCCGTCAACTTCCCTTGACCCCCAGGCAGCCTGCGGGCTCTGCAGGGCCAGCATCGCTCTCCTTTCAGAGACGGGGGGACAGGGGTGCCAGGTCACCAGGGAGCTCACCACCTGTCCCTTTGCCAGCATCTCCTGAAGGCTGAGGCTGGCCCAAGGCCCAAGGATTTGGCCCGCTGGTGGGCCGGCACCCTGGGCTGCTGGCACGGGCCCACGGCCAGCTGCGCACGCCAGGCTGCACAGCCGCCCCAGACTGTGAAGACCAGGATCAAGTGGGGGCAGGGCGCAGGCAGGGGAGACCAGAGACAGCTTTTCAACAGTGGATTCGGGTTCTATATTTTCACCTCTAGCTTTGGAATTGGCCGGGATGCTCCGTGAAAGAGCCATCACTGGCCAACGGCACAGGTGACCAAGGTGGTGACGTGGACAGTCAGGGTGGCCTGAGCTGGGCTCCTGGTGGCAGGTGTCTGGTTATGGAACCCACAGGGCCCAGAGGTGAGAAGAGTGATGCTTCTGCACGGCCCTCCCTCCTCTTCCTGGTCACCTCGGTGACAGTCACAAAGTCCCAGCTCGCTGAGGCACTAAGCCACGCCCCCCGACCCTCTGTAGACAGGAGAAAGACCGAACAGCCATTGCTCTATTTACCTTTTGTTTTTTTAATGTCTTCCCCAAAGGGGGAAGAAAAAGCAGATGCCTTCCAGGCTTAGCGTCTCCATGTTATTTATGGCTTTTTGCTTTCCCCCCCTAAACCCAACATGTAAATTCTCTCTAGAACCAAGCCATATGGTACCCGTGGGCCAAGGACTCGTCGTGCATGAGGCGAGGGCTTCCCTCACACCAGGCACAGGTGACACGTTTTATATAAATGTTGTTCAATTCTAAACCAGTAGGAATGGGTTGCCCATTTTACCGGTGACCAAACGGAGGTTCAGCAGTGTTCAGTAACTAGCTTATCATCACACCGCTACCAGCAGGGGAAGCTGAGAAATGAGGCCAGGTCGTCTGTCAGAGGCCAAAGGCCACGGTGAACAATAATGAGTGTCCCTGGGTGGGATGCTGGGCTCCCTGCCCAACAGCCATTGTTTCTTCCTCTTTGAGCAGACCCTCCACATTCTTCTAAAGGCAACATGCTCAGGCTCCAGGGTGACCGTGAGTGACGCCAGCCCAGGGTCCCCTGAACCCCTTAGCTTAGTGTGCACAAATGAGCCAGTTCTGGGCAAGGCGGCTCAGAGGTCTGCTCAGGGGGTGCAAGTGTTCTGGGATTTCTGGGAAGGCTTGGGTCCCTGAGAAAAGGGGAGATGGCTGGGAGGCCTGGCTGGGTTTCCCGCCATGAACATGGTTGCTGAGAACATTGCAGCTTTGCTGGTCATGTGGCAACCCCGAGATGACAGCCTAGAAATGCTGAGGCCATCAGGGCCACCACCGTGGAGGCACCCTGCTGCAGCCCCTCGGTCCTCTGAGGTAAGGAACGTCTTTGGGGGGGCCCCCTGAACTAGGCGTGTGACGTCTCAAGCCAACTGGGGCCTGCAGAAGGGCCGGGACTGTGTCAGCCACTTGACCGCGACAACTCTCTCCTGTCTTCAGCCTTTGCCTTTCAGTACGGGGTCAAGGTTGGACAGGTGGCCGAGTCATCCTGCTTTCCCGAGCCGTAAATGTGAAGGAAAGGCCTGTCCCTCAAATGCATGAACACATGTGGCCTTGGACTCGCCCCCTCCCCGCTACAGCCATTTAAAAGCCCATCCACTGTGTGTGTGCACTGGAGGTTTCTGGCCATGGGGGGACCCCCACCTAGCCCCTCAGCCCTGCTCTGTCAGCAGGGGCGGCCCCGTGTGCCCTGCTTCCGTCATTCCTGTCACCTCCCTACTTACAGCCTTCAAGATGGAAACAAAGAGCAGAATCTTCACCAACGAGCTAGACTTGCCTTCTTGATAGGTTAAGGCTATTTTTAAAAATTACATACACCTGAACTCATTCCAAAAATAATGTGTGGCACTGTTAAAGTTATAAAAGATGACCTGATCCATTGGCACGAGGGGACCACGTGCTCCAAGTCACAGCTGTGGGGCCTGGCGGGGGGCGGCCCCACGCCGTATCACGCTGCCCGTATTGGGTGTTTCCTATCCACGGCTCCGTCTCTGTGAGCCACGGGGGTCTCAGTGGTCGGCCGGCCGAGAGCAAACAGCAGCTTTGACAGTGATGTGGGACCCAAGTGCGGACCCAAGGGGGTGAGCTCGAGGGCCCACGTGCCTGTCGCTGTTTTATCTCACAGACCACTGAAAGCCACCGGAACGCCTCCCAGGAGAATCGTTCCACGAATCACAGCTCCTGCATGGTGCCCCTAGCGCTGCAGGGCCAAGTCGCGCCTGGGCCCGAGGGCCACATCTGCTCCGCCACCTGTGCTTGTGAATGAGGTTTTATTGCAATCCCAGGGCTTGTTTCGGGCACGCACTGCCTCCAGCTGCTTTCATGCAGCAACAGGCGAGTCGTGGTGGCAGGCGAGAGACCGTGTGGTTCACGGAGGCTGAACTGCACCCTGCCTGAGCTGTCTCCGACAACTCTGGCAGCCCTCATCTGGCAGCCACCAGGGCAGGTTCCCGTGAACACTGAGTGGCTGCGGAAACGCTTATGATGTAATACCAGCTCTTTAAAAGACCTGTCGCCGCAGCTCCATCTACCGCCTGACGGGGAAAGAGTGAAACGGAGGAAAAACAACAGGAGCTGTAGCTGGGCTGTCCGAGTAGAAACGACTTTTAAGTTTAACTAGATTTCCCTGGTTTCTATCAGAAAACTGCTTCTCCGTGTCCCCTCTCTCAGGGTCGTCTTTAAGAAGTGGCCGACACCAGCATGATTTCCTTCCGGAGCCCAAGTGAGGCTCTGCGTCTCCAGAGTGACCAGCAGAAGGAACGGGCTCGCTTCTGTTTTCGTGTTGCGTTAACACATCTTTCAGCCTTAAGCTCCTGGGTGTTACCATTGGGCCTGGGCCTTGACCTTGGTTACGAGTGCTTGATGCGTGACATTTTTGAAATACTAAGGCTCCCAAAGCACAGAAACACTGCTGCGTTTCCTTCCCTCGGCAGGACCTCGTGAAAAGTTTCTGAATCAGACCGTCCTGGTTTTAACCAGGCTCCACCATGGCCCAGCTAACTGTGCGACTTTGGGGACACTTAACCTTCCCGAGCCTCAATTTTTGTGGCTGTATTACGGGGACAATAATACCTCAACGTGTGGCTGTAAAGATTTAATAACATATGGAGACGAGCCAAAGCGCAGAGTTGAGACCCTGACACATGGGTGTTAAATAATGTGTAATTATTATCCCCCGAGTAAGCACATGGCTGAACGTTTCTGAGTTCAACCCATTTCCTCAGCCACACTTCAGCATGTAGTAGTAATAACAACAGATACATCCGTCATGAACCCTGGAGTTGGCACCACCATCCAACTGGTCAACCCCCATGCAGCGACCACAGGCTGCTAGAAAGAGCTACTTTAAGAATGCACGGAGACCCGGTGCATTCCAACCCGAGACGGCGTGGCTCTCGTCTCTGTGAGGACAGCAGGTGGAATCAGAACAGGTGAGGACTGCTCTAGCAGGGCCGCCACCAGCTGACGCAATGGAGCTATGAAGCACTGATGGTGGGTTTGTGACATGGTTGAGACGGGGGTGGGGCACCCCGGTCAGTCCCCGTTCCACGACGCCCCCGCCTCCTCTCACTACTCCGGGGGACGGCAGGGAGCACAGTTGGGGGCTGAGACTAGCTTGCCAGATGGCCCTGTGTCCAGCTGCTGTTTCCTTCCAAACAGGTGGACGTTCCTGCAGGGTTACCAGTGTGGTGATGAGTCAGTCACTTGGGTTCTCCCGGTTTATTTATTTCTACTAAACACAAAATATATGAATAGG
Organism: Desmodus rotundus; assembly: GCF_022682495.2. NCBI lineage: Eukaryota > Metazoa > Chordata > Mammalia > Chiroptera > Phyllostomidae > Desmodus > Desmodus rotundus. The sequence continues at coordinate 98,649,320 of NC_071397.1, forward strand.
GTATTTTAAGTGAAACTTTGAAGACAGGTGAGACTTGAATAGGAAGCAGGCTGAAACACCCAGACGTCACCTCTGAATTTCTTTTTAACTCTGAGCTAGAGAGATAGTCGCAGATGCTACAGCTTGCTGGAGACCAGCCAGCGGTCCTTGGGGACCAGCAAGTCAGCCACAGCTCAGCCTCGGTTTGGACGTGTGATATGTGAACCTCAAAACTGTCCTATTTGTGCAACGGGTATTTATTAAATACCTCCCCTGTGCTGGCGTGGGCCAGGTGGCGGGCGCATAGGGATGCGCGGGATTATCCATGGCCCTGAGGCGCTCGAAGTCTAGTGGGAAGAGAGGAACAGAAAGCCAGTGATGTCTGTGTTACGTCTCTGCCCCTAAACTCTGTGACTGAGTGACTGAACAGACACACTTTCCCTCAGGAGGAGGGGCAAGGATGGAGCGGTCGAGACTGGAGCTAGTGGTCCTTCGCTGTGGCAAAATGCAGGAGGCGAGACTAGGGCTCAGAATAACTGATCAGACTCAATTCGTGCCAACTAGGGTAACACAAACGTGGCCTGATTCTCCTTACGCCACACTCTTTCTCGTGCCTTCTCCCTCTGCTGATGCTGAAGGAGAAAATGCTGGAGACCCGACACCACCCGACAAGTCTGGAGAGCTGGGAACAAAATGAACGGTGTTCCACAATTAGTCACAGCCACAGGGGAATGCATAACGCAAACAGGCTACGGAACACCTGGAGAATCCGTCTCAGACTGGAAATAAACGTGAGTCCTGGTGGAAGCCCAGCAGAACATCCCGGGCACTCTGGCTCTGGCTAACGTCTCCCCACCAGCGCCCCCTCCTGGGTGCAGATGAGGGATGGGGAGCGGAGGGGCATGTGGGGACAAACAGGAGGTCTCAGGTCCCTGGGTCAGGGCTCCAGAACAAAACAGATGAGCGAGGTGCTCCCTGCACAGGCCCTGCTCCCTGTCCCTGGGTGCAAACCCTGGTGACCCCTTCTATTCCGAACGGCAGCCTGAGTCCTTCCCGGGGTGGCCCAGGACGAGGGTGACAGAGCAGAAGACATGCCAGGGCGGGGTGAGCGGTAGGGCCCCCTGAGTGCAGAGGATAACAGGAGGGCGTTCCTGGCCCAGCGCCTTCTCGACTGTGAGTCTCTAACACACGGTGATGGCAGCACAGGCAGAGGGGTCAGAGGCGGGTGTGACAAGGGGGGCGTTGGTGGCGTTGGTGGCATTGCTAGTGTGCGGCAGGTTGTAGGAAGAGGGGATGGAAGCCTGCACACTGCTGCTGTAGCGAGAGCCTGGATGGCAATGCAGCGGGGAGGGGGGAGGGGACACGGGCTTTACTTGTTAAAGGCGTTGCCTGGAGTCTAGGCAGTAAAACAGCAGGCCGACGTCTGTCTGACTCAGACGTACTTCTCAGTGAAGTCCGTGCTCACACTTCCAGGTGCTGCCAGAGGGCTGTCCTGTATCACCCCTGCCCTCCCACCCCCTGCGGCCTGGAGCCAACACACGCCCCCTTCAAGGTTGCCCTCAGGGACCCCCCCTGTGCGGCTGGCCACATGCCCCTCTCCTCTGTCCTCCTATGGAGGGGACTGTATCTTTCAATCCAACATGTGTCTGCATAGCACCCAGCACGGGGTCTGCCACAGGGAGCACCCACACAGCACTCCTGGTGGAGACATTCCGGACTTACGACTACTGTTGTCCTCAGTCCTCCAGTGCCCACGGCGGCCCGCAGCTCACGACACCCCACAGAGCGCCCTCTGCTTAGGGATGGTCATGCTACTCGCCTCTTTCTACTTCTCCCGGGACAAAGAAATGCAACACAAATGCCATCTGTCCCAAGGCAGAGCTGGAACAGATCCCCTCAATGATACTTTCTAAGTCCTTCTCCCGCTAACTGTGGTGCAAGGTGGCCGACAGCCCCACGCTGGCCCCAGGAGCCTGCCCCCTGGCGTTCCCACCCCGAGGACTCTGTTCTCACAAACAGAATATGACCCATTCGGTTACTCAAAGGCTGTGGCTTTCGCCCTGGGTGCTTCCTCCTCTCTCTTGCAGCATGCACCCTAGGGGAAGCCAGGCCAGGCACCAGGTCAGGGGGAACCCAGAGAAGAGGCCCTGGGGGAGGGGGCAGGCCCAGAACAGACACGAGGTTCCGGGAGCATGCAGCACGGAGGCAGAGCGGCCTCCCCACCCCCCACGGCGAGCCTGGGGAGGAGACCCCCAGCCCAGCTGCACCGGGATCCAGACCAACATTTGGGGCTTGTCGTGCTGCCCTGCAGAGTGGCTGTATGTGGCTTCCCTCAGGGGCTGAAGGAAACAGCCCAGGTGGCTTGGGGTTAACCAAACCATACCCACCAAGCAGACAAACACCTGCAAGAACAGCTGCTGTTGCGGAGTGCACCTGGGCCTGGCGCTGCTCAAAGACCTGCGCACGTGCTCTGCAGTAACCTTCTGGGCCGCGTACCCATGCTCCTGGGGCGAAAAGGTCGGGGAATGGCCCGCGGCAGCAGCAGCCTTGAGCTGTGCGTGCCCAGGCCAGTTCACTTGGCCCTTCAGTGACACGCTTTCCCTGTCCCTGAGTCACACTCAACCCAGACAGGACAGATCTGGGGCCACACCATGAAGTGACTGCTCCAAGGGGACCAAAGCCTGCAGGGACCACAAGGGCCCTTGGATGTTTATAGGTATCCAAACTTTTGTCATCTCCGGGCCACACTGGAAGAAGAGTTGTCTTGGCCCACACATTAAGTACATTGCAAACAATAATCTCTTCTTGTTTTAAGTAAATTTAGGATTTTGTGTTGGGCTGCATTCACAGCCATCCTGGGCTGCTCGCAGCCCACAGGCCCCAGGTCGGACACCCCGTGTGTCTGCAGACGTCACTGGCTCCAGTGTAAGTGCACTTCCTCTTGGGCTGTTACAGGTGAAGAAGGAAGATGCCCAGTCAGGAGCCTGCCTCCCGGCTCGTCTCCCAGAGCGAGCCCTCCCGACCGCGAGGGGCCTCAGCGTCACGTGTTGTTTTTGTGAGGAGATGATGACTCAGGTGACTTGCGTGAAGGTCATTTGAGGCACGAGGTGCTGCCGAACAGTGAACATAACAAGATGCCCTTTCCATGCCTTCCAAGGACGGGTCACTTTGGAAAGTGGCCACGCCCTGCCCTGACGTCGGCTGCTCCTGGAGACACACAGATTGTGAACTGTTCCCTGTCCATAGGGAGGACGTGTCCCTGGGAGCAGAGTCGGACAGCTTCCCCCTGAGCTGCCCGGCCCCCGGCAAGGTCCCCGCGTGCTCCCTCCACCTCCCCTGGTGGCGCCCGCTGCCACTCTGCGCTTTGCTTCAGCAGAATTTGTGTGGCCCCAGCCCCGGCTGTTTGTCTAGTGCTTGGGTACAGGGGACAGTGTCACATATGGTCTCTCTCTACCCTCACCATAGTTCTGCGGTTTTCAGGGGCTCCCCAGCTCCGATGAGCAGGGGAGATGCGTCATCCTGGCCAAAGGGCTGAGGCCTGCCTGCGTCACACTGTGTGGAGTCCCCGAAAACTCCTCATCACCCAAGAACAGGCTCCAGGTACAGCGGCCACACGCACACCCCTTCTACACGCGGCCTTAGCCATTTGGTTTTTGTCTGAGTAAGCTACCAAACCCTGTCAACGTGGCACGCCTGCAGGAAATGAAGCCTGCGGCACAGAGACAGGTAGACACCAGCGAGCGTGTTTGGTTCTGTTCCTGGAAATGTGCACGAGCACACCCACGCACACAGATACCAGGTCAGGGCCGGAGTGAAAAAACAGAACGCCGGCTGGGAAAACTGGGCGGGAGGGCCAGTCCCTTCCTAGAAGTCCTTCCGGTGCCGGCACCCACAGGCAGTCCAGGTCACTAGGAGCCCTGGGGCGGTGACAGTGACTTAACATGCGGCTGCACCTCCTGGAAAACTGTAAGACCTTCGCGGCCTTCGGGTGGTTTAACTGACTAATGACCACCATCATTTGTCCCACAGAGGTTAACGGGATGTGTTTCGTTGCAAATGTCCTTCCCTCTCCTTTTGCTCCAAATTCAAAAAAATACATGGGGGTGAGAAGCACATACAAAATGCGTCCCACAGGCATTTTGCCCCCCTCAGCCAACGGTCTTCCCAAACAGGCCGAGGCAGATGGGCCCCACCCTCTGCTGCCGACTCGGAGGCTCTCGGGCACCTCAGGGACCAGGCACACCAAGACCTCAGTGCACCAGCCCCTCAGGCTCTGGACCCATCTGCGGGCTGGGTCTTCAGTTTCCTGCTCTCTAAACACTCGGGTTTTGTCTGCAGGGGCCACCAAAAACAAGTGTGGTGACAGCAGCCCTCCTATCAGTCTGTGGGGAATTGTCCCCCCATCCTGGGACCTGCTGTCATAGCCTCTCGGAGCCCCAGGCCAGCCACACATGACTTCTGTTGATACACCCGAACCCCGCAGGTGACTCGACTCAGTTACCAGCATAGACTCTGCCGTGAGCCTGCTGGACGAGACCACAGTCCACGCAGGGAACCCAGACCCAGGGACAGGTGAGGAGTCAAACCAGTTGGAGGAAAACAGCATTTCCTGTCTATTCCGAATTCTACCGTTCAAAGTCTCTCCTTTAAGGAATCAACTTTCAGAAGCCCCGCAGACAAAAATTCAGAGGCGAGTGCCGCCTGCTGGCCACGGAACCAGGACCACGGGGATGAAGAACGTGAAGCGGCGTCAGGCACCGGGAGCTCAAACCCAAATCTGCTGAGCAGCCACAGGACCTGCAGCACGTGGTTTAACCCTGGCTTTTTAAAAATCCAGGGTGCACCTCGGCTGAGGGGCCCAGTGGACTGGAGTGTTGCCTCTACGCTGAAAGGTTGTGAGTTCGATTCCTAGTCAAGGTGTGTAGGGGAGGCAATGGATCGATGTTTCCCTCTCACATCAAATTTTTTTTTTTTTGCTTTCTCTAAAAATCAATAAACATATCCTCAGGTTAAAAAATAAAAAAATAGTTAAAGCGGAGGGTGTGTACCACCTGCTCATAAATGTGTCTGGAGGATTAAATGGATGGACGTGGTATTAATTAAATGGATCACAGTGCCTGGCACACAGTCACCGCTGAATGGATGGATGTTACTGTTCGTCGGAATGTTACCTTCACTCCAAGCGGGGAGGAAATCAGATGGTTACACACTTGATCTAGTAGAAACTCCGTTAAAGCACTTGCAACTTCTGAATGCCCAAGAGCAAAAGGCACGTTACGGTGTGAACCAGAGACAGGTGTCTGGGGGGGTGGGCGGGGCGTCTGACTTACCCCCAAAACCCCGAAGCGCTCGGCCAGGCTCCAGCCGCAGAGAAAGTCAATCTCAAACTTGTGGTTCAGAACGACGATGGCGTTTTCCTCCCCAAACTTGGGGTAGGCCTGGGGGTCCGTGTGGATGACGCACTCCGTGCCCGACCACCACTCCAGCAGCATGACCAGCTCTGCAAGAGACCACAGCAGACGCACGTTTATCCCACGCGCCCTTCGTGACCCGGGGCCGCCCTGCCGGGCCATTTTGGGGGGGGGCAGAGCTCTGCCCAGAGCGCTTCCGAGGGGTGACATGTTGGGTCACCCCGCCCAGACCCCAGTCCCAGAGAGGGTCTTGGAGCAGGAGGGAAAAACAAGTGGCCCCTCTACAGTCAGCCGGGAAGGAGAGGAGCTGCAAGAGGACAAGCGGCTGGCATTCCTTGATGAAGGGCCTCGGGGGGGAAATCAATCAGGAAGCCGGAATCCATCAGGAATCCATGCCCTGTGCTTACAGAGAGCTCTGAAAGGCAGCGAGATGGTGAACGGAATTCTTAATATCGTGGCAGATGACTGATTGGGATACTTACAAACTCCATCAAAGGACACTGAGTACCCAATTTTTCTCCCCCGTTCGCGACACTCGGGTGCACCAGGAATAACTAAAAGCGAGGCTGTGAGGCGGCAGAAGCCCCAGCGCCTGACAGGTGGGGGCCAATTGAAGCCACCACACGAGTATGAAAATAGTCTTTCTAGGAGCCGGCAAAGATGGAAAAGTCTTTTTCCCAGGCCAAAATGATTGACTTGACTTTACCCAGTGACCAATTAATTCCAACCAGGCAGCCTCTGGAAGAGTCTGTGTGTAGAAAGTGTCCAGAAAAACAGCTGAACAAACGTTGGTGATTAAAACTATAGGTACAGAGCGGCTTTGAGACAAATTGTTCAGGCCGAAGGTGTTTGGTGGTGGGTGTGAGTCCTCTGGGAAGGCTGTCCCCCATTTTCATCACTGGCTAGTGGGGTACACACTTAGCAGAGGGCCCAAGCACGCATCACCCCCTACACACACACACACACACGCACACACACACACGTGTGGCCCCGACGCTGGTCAAGCCTCGTGTCTGAAAGGCTTAAGTGGCTGCCTTTGCACACTTTCTCCTTGAGGCCGGAGACTGGTGCTGTGGGACCGGAGCGCCAGAACCCTCTAGAAGGCATTACAGTCTAGTTTCTAAGCAGTGAGTGCTGAGGGACTTTGGGCAAGGGAACCTCGCAGTGCCCAGGGTCCTGACCGCAGAACGGGTTTGCCTCATCGAGCTCGGTAAGAATTGAAGTGCATGACACATAGTAGGTGCTCTGCACATGTCACGTAGTAAGTTCCCAACAAATGCAGGCATTCAGTACCTAGCGGTGTCACTAAAGCAAACCAGAGCTCTGCCCGCACTTGACAAGAACGGTGCCTGCCTGCTGCTCGGAGCTGAGAAAATGCTGAGCCCTGTGTCACTGTCCCACAGACCTGGGCGGGACCCAGAAGCGGTGAGCGGTGGAACAAAGATCGATGTTTGGGAGGCTGGAGCACACCCATGTCCTGCCAGGTCCCTGCCCAGGAAGCCACTTCAGAGAGTGGCAGGATGTGACCACTTCAAGGCCAGTGGCTGCCAGGTACAGAAAACCCCAGACACGGAGCCTGTGCTGACCTCCATGCTCCAGCCCCCTGGGCCTGGCCCTACTGTGTGCTGTGATTACTTGGGGAGCCAAGGAGATTGCCGCCCTGAGACTGAGTCTCCCTGCGGGGCTCCTTATATCCATGAAAGGGAAAGGGCAAAGGCAAAGGGGAGAAGAACAGCACCCCTGGAGTTTGGAGGCCCCTGACCGCCTCACTCCCTGGAGAGTTCGGGCAACTCCATGCGTTCCCTCTCTGATCATCTGTGACTGCTGACCTGACCAGAGGCAGCAGTGACCTCTCCGTCCCCCCACACCTGGCTCTGGCCAGCTGCTGCCACCTGTAGTGCAAACTCCACGTGGGGGCCCTTGGGGACAACTTCCAGTTAGGGCAGGTCAAGGCCAGGGCGGGCATGTGGCCCGAGGAGTGACCCAGGGAAGGTTCAGGGCGATGGAGGGACCAAACCTGGTGGCTCTAAGGACCAGGGTCTGTGCCAGGACTTGTCTCTGTTGTGGCTACTGTTGTGCGACAGGAAACAGCCAGGGGACGAAGGAAGATGGCGGAGGGGCGCCCACTCACATTGGTGGCAGAGGAGGAGGAGGATGAGGAGGAGGAGGAGGAGACTGGTAATGTCTGGCATCTATTGAGTTAGCATTCGGGGACCATCCCGGGAGGGTGGCTGCCGCTGCCCCCAGTTCACAGGTGAGGATGGGGACGCACGAAGGCAGGGTGGCTGGCCAAGCTCCCACAGCTGGGCAGCGGTGGCTGGACTTGACCCCAGATGGGGAGACACCCAAGCCCACAGGCTCTCCAAGGTTACGAAGACATAGAAACCATGCGCGTGTGGGGGGAGCATCTGGGGACAGAGCGGGAGATACCAGGGAGATCGCAGCTCAAAGGCTCACTGTGAAGATGCAATGTGTAGTGTGCTCCATGTGTCTAACACACGCCTGGCCCAGGACCGGGACCGCCACTGCTGCTGATACAGCGATGACTAAGGAACGGAGGACAGCCGGGAAAGGTGGAGGGACACAGCCGGCTGAGTGTCTGCACCTGGCAGCTCCTGCTCGTCACCCCTAAACCCACCCTTTCCTCAGACCATCTGACTATTGGTCAGGGCCCCGCTGGCAAACACGTGTCAGCAACAGCCAGCCTCCCGCAAAGATGCGACAGAGGGGAACGGTGTTTTTATAATTAATGTTACCTAATCTTAATCATTCTATGATTACATGTATAATTACACGTGATCTCTCACATTAAGTATATATAATTATGTATTCGTAATAGCTTTTTATAATGTAACTTTTCACTGTAATTATTTAGGTGAACAATTAAGCCTCTCATCCTCAAAAAAGCCCCTCCAAAATGCAAAACTAAAGACATTTCTAGCTCGCGGCTGTCGTCTCTCTCTGGCATCACGGGCAGAGGAGCGGGCCTCTCCCCCATCCTCACACGTGCGCCCTGCACCTCCGTCACAGGGGCCCACCTGACACTCGGCCCTGCACAGAAATTGGAATGAAAACATGAGATTGAGTAATTAGTGGCAGCTCTGGCACCCAGCCGGCTCGAGCACACAGGAGCCAGGGTCAGTGTCAGGGTCAGAGAGCCGTGGAGACGCCGGAACAGGCATGGAGTTCAATAAGCAAATACATCTTTCCTGTTCCAGCGCTGAATGCAGAGCCTGGGATTCCTGATCGACACCAGCTGCCTACTGGTCCCCGCCCACCTCGAGGGTTGATTGCGGAGCCAGCACACCCCCCACCCCAAGTCAGCTGGAGTTGGCTTTGCCCTCACCCCCAGCCCAGGCCCAGCCATGTCCAAGGACCATGCTTCCCACTTCCTCTCCGTGCCCATGTCTGTGGTACCCATCTTCCCAGGTGGGAAACACGCCCGGGTTTCCATGCAGTCTTAGATCCAAGGACACAGACAGTATCCTCCTGACACCGAGTGTGACACGTGGGCACTTGCTTGTATTTTATCCTGAACAGTTGCTGGCGGTTCACCAGCCTGTGCCTTCTGACTGTAACCAGGTTCCGGGGCTTGCTTTCTGTGACACCCGCTGGGGGCCCGGCTGTACCTGCCACACGTCACCCCACCCAGAGTCCTCCAAGCTTCCCTGCTCACATGTCCAAGTCACCAGATGACACTGAGCCAAGGAGCCCACGAACAAATACAAGTGTGTCTCTGCTGTCAAGGTGCCAAGGGGACATCCGGGGAAGCAACGTCTCACAAGGCTGCTGAGAGGGGCAGGAGAGAAGGGAAGTGTGAGGAGCTGTCCAGCTTGTCCCTCATGCAGACTGACCCACTAGGAGCTGGGATCACGGGACAATATCGCCCCCTGCCCCTGTTTCTTTGAGGGCTTTGCGTGGGCAGGGTGAGGGGGGAATGGACTCGACCTGGTGGGTTCTGGGAGCTCGAACCTCAGAGAACAGAGGCTGTTACGATGTGACCTTTCCCCAGAGACGGCAGGTCACAGCCACCTGGGGCCATGATGACGTGCTCCTGGAACGGGGGCTGGAGGAGCTGGCCCTTCCCACTCACGTCCTCACAAACGGAGAGGCCAACGGGGCACCGACTGGGGACGGAGGTGGACTGAGAGCAGGCAGGACGAGTGTGAGTGGTGTTTATGTGTAGACCGGGGTGAGCGATGCCAGGAGTGGAAAAGCGGCTTCCTATTGAGTGGGCTCACTGCCCTGTTTCCGATCACAGGGTCAAGTTTCAGAAAGAGGCAAAATGTCCAGAAACATGGAGTCTTGAGGGCTGAAATAAAAGCCGGGGGCACCGTGCACCCTGCCTTCCATCCAAACACTCAGGTGGGGGGAGGGAGAGGAGGGCCTGGGGCCCAGCCCCCACCCCACCACCCTGGGGCCCCGACAGGTTAGCTTCTCACAACTGTCCTCCAGCAAAGAAGTTCCGTGACACCGATGCCATCAGATTATCCCATCCGGTACTTCAGTGTTCTTACTCACCCGCCAAATACCCAGCAGCACCCGCGGGGGCCTGGCACCGTTGCAGGAGCTTGGCTGCGGCAGGGAACTGAGGGCTTCTAGCAGGGGACAGGGCTGTGAACTACCACACACGCCCCCAGCATGGCAGAGGCGGTGAGCGCTGTGTAGCCATCAGGGGCCAGGCTGACCTTCCACAGGGAGCATAGGTGGCCTCTGCAGCAGTCACGGGAAGTCCAGCGTGAGGCAGGGCATGCTCTCATTACATTCAACCTGCGAGAACGTGACCCCTACCAGAGGAGGGATTGGTCTGTTCATGGTGAGCATCCAGGGCCTGGACCCGGGAAGGGCTTCCAGAAGATGGCCTGGCTGCCGTGGAGACAGCAAAGTGCCCTACAGGTGCATTTTTAGGTGTTTTCCAACAAGAACGTGGAAGGAGACATGCACACTCTGCCATGCAGAAGGATCCAGAGTCAAGGGCACGCCCCCAACGCTCGTCCTCGGGCGCCTGCTGCTTGCTTCTCCAGGAGCGACAGGAGAGGGGCAGACGGAATCTTAATACAGTGAGGACCAAGGCCACGTGCAGATTTCCATTTTTTAAATTTCGGAGAAAGATGAAGATTAAAATTCAATTTGAAAATACTTGATGTTTTAACGCCAGTCCATTAAGCGATTAAAAGGCCTGAAGTTCCCAGAGTGTAACAGTTATGCACGTCTTTCTGCTGTCCTCTCGCTCCATGACAGAGAAGCAAGACGTTCTCCAGTCGCCCCACTGCTCCCACAGACATTGCTCCCACTGCCCCCCAGGAAAGCGCCCAGGCTTGGTCCGCCGGCCCGGAGCCGCGCAGAAACTGCATTTCCTTAACGCGACATTCCCTCCTTTCCTTCCTTTTGATTCCAACGGGCCTCATCCCGCACCGTGACCTCGTTCTCCCTTGCGGGACCACTCCTCTCGTCACTGAGCCTGCAGGACTACGAGGCTCAGGTTGGCATCAAATAACAAAGCTCGGGTCTGGGACCACACAGACAGAGTTCCATGAAACCAGAGATAACCCCTCGGCCTCAGCGGTGCTGCGGCGCCAGCACCAGAAAAGGCTGAACACCAGAGGAAGTGATGTCATGGCTGATATCAAAGCCCCTCCCCTGGCACAGACCAGTCCACAGGGGCCACAACCCTAACCAGGACCCTCACGCCTTTAGTCCCCGAGAGTAGTGACCTTTCCCCTACATCACCCTTCCCCTGGAGGCCATGGGTGGGCGGGGGGAGCCAGGTCTCTGAGCACGAGCTCACCTGTGTCTTCAGGCCGGGCCACTTCCTCAACCCCTTACTTTCTTTGCTGCAAAATCCTGTGTCTCACCGGGCTCTGATGTGCATGGGTAACACAGGCGGGACCCGACCTCGCCGCTTCCTTCCCAGCAGAGTGACCTGGGGGAGCGACGTCAGTCTGGCGTGGGGACAATCCCACCTCGGGGGCGGTGGCAATGTCGGTGCCTGGCCGGCGGCAAATGCCCGTCCTGTTGTCCAGGGCTTAGCCAAATGACAGCAGATGTTTGTCATTCCATCGCCTGGGAGGTGGCCTGAGCCTCAGCTACATTCTAGAACATTCACACAGATCCACACCAGTCAGAAACCAGCTGACACCAGGAGAGTCTTCAAGCCCATTAATTTTTTTTTTTTAATTTTAAAAGCAACATTAGTAAATTACTAAAATCTACTTAAGATAAATACTGGTTCCAAATTACCATCTACTTAGTGTCTTTTCTCACCTTCCCCTCATCAAAATATAATTAGACTTGTTTTCACAGTTCAATCCATGACTCACGGAGAAACACATAAATTGTGGTTTTGAAAAAAATAAAAACAGTAAGACGCTAAACTGTAAACAATCCCCAGAATAATTTTTAGGGCCAGAAATGTGGAGGAGAAACTACCCTGGAACTGTGTTTGTAAAAACCATTTCTTCGCACGAGACACGGCTTCCCTCCCTTGGCCCAGGAGCCCACGGGATATTAAATTTTGTTCTTTCTAAAACAAGCCGATCGTCTTTGCTAGAGCGGCTTTTAATTGTCAAGGGCAACGTATAAACTGTTCATTTGTCTCTCAGACTTGTGATCACCGAGGTCAGCAGGCAGTTCTGGAACTCTCCCGACACCTGTCCATTCCCGTGTGACTTCTTACCAGTCCAGTGCTTCCGGAGGGCGGTACGCTGGCCCTCGAGTCGCCCGATGGAGCACGCGGCACCCAGGGAAATCGGAGTATCAGGTCGACTACAGACGACTTTTGAGCACAAGCACTTCTCGTGCAAAACTAAATGGAAGATAAACTAAAGCATGAGCCCTGCAACGGCTGGGACACACGCACACTAAACATTTATTCACTGTTCATGTGAGATTCAACTTTACCTGGGGGTCCTGCATTTTTATTTGCTAAATCTGGCGGTCTGAGTGCTTCTCAATCCAGTGGTTACCATGGCAACAGGCATGTGGCTTAGGAAGGAGGAGCTGGACACTGAGAGTCAGGGCTGCACCGCCACGGGCAGGCCTGTGGCTCTCACGTCCCCTTATGTCACCCTGACAGCCAGCCAGAGGGACGGCCATTCACTCCCCTTTCTGCAGGTGACAGAGCGGAAGCTAGTGGCTTTCCCGAGGCCACTCAGCTTCTCGGGAGTATGTTTGCCGGCCGAGCCTCTGCCACCTGGAGTTCTCGGCAGCACTGTGTGCACTCACCCACGGCGGTGCCAGGCGTGCGTCCCATAGAGGGCTGGCACAGGTTAAATGACCAAGCTGTACTTCGGTTGTACCCCACACTTTCAAAGGCCCCCCCGCAAGTCATCCTGCTGGGGTCTGCCTGAGCTTCATCTGGTCAAACAATGAAGCTCGCGAGTGGGCACAAGGACCAGTTCCTGCACCCTCACGGCCTGGCCTGGAATTTTCTGTGCATTACTACTTTTTTTCTTCACTTTGGCAGAGTGCGTGAAGGTTAACAGGGGACCTGACCTGCGTGGGTCTTGCATATGTTTTCAAACAAATGTAACAGTCCACAGCTTGTTCAGGAAACAAGGCCTTGCTCATATGATCCATGATTTTAAACTCTAGAAAATCCTCAGTCCAACGTCCACCAGAATTACTGCTGACCATGATTCCTTCTCCCAGGTCCCAGGCTTTGTTTTTGAAATCCGTGGGGCAGCGAGCCTTTGGCACAGATCATTGACATTCTAAACGGTTTCCACTGGCCCAGCATCGAACATCTGGATGTGGCATGCCCAACGATGCGGGTTTCAAACAGATTCTAGCTTGGTAATTACAGAAAAATCACAAAAACCATTAATTGGCCCCTTAGCACTACTCAGCAGACTTGCAGAAACCCAGAGAGACCTCTCCGTAGGACCGTGGCCCCTGCGGGCAGGCGCTGCTCGGTTGACTGCCTCTTCCCAGCAGCTGGTCACGCCCACCCTCCCCCAGCTCTTCCCTTGTTCAAGTCTCAGGGCTCCTAAGGCCGAAGGTAAGGGCTTGAACCACATGTGGGCACCTTGCCCTGGCTCCAGCCATGGCTGGTGTGATGGTTAGTTGTGTGTGTCAACCTGGCCACACTATGGCACCTGGCTATTTAATGCAGGTGTTATGCGAAGGTTCTTTGTGGATGTGGAGAGAGATATATATTCTTTAGAGGACCTGGCTGATATAGCTGGCCCCCAGCTGAAGACAGTGGCTGGCCAAGAGCAAGAGGATGATGGCCAATGAGCACAGTCGTCACCCGAGTGGAGAGCGGGCCTGGGGCTGTGCCCACGCGTGCTGTGTGAACTCTCGCATAAACGGTGCAATGGCCTCGGAGAACACCAGCTTGGCCCCGAGTTTCCTCGAGTGCTCCTGGCGGGACAAAGGAAGGGGAAAAAAGGCAAAGGAACAGCTTCTAAAGAGTGTTTCTATGGGAGCCCGACTTTGAGTTGGGATGAATCTGGGCACAGAGGGAAGGGAAGAACTAAGAAAGGAAGGAAAAGAGAAAAGCTTAAGAAATGCTGAGCCAGGAAGGGACATGTAAAATTGTGTCTCACTTCTACAAGAAAACCACAGTAGAAGAGTGGTAATAATTTTAACACCAACATTTGTATATTTACTGCTCACATAGAAGGCATTCAGTAAGTGTTATTAAATATTTTTAATTAAGCTCTACGTGCCAAGTGCCATGGTAAGGAATTGACAGGCCAGCCGATAAAAGAGTGGGCTGTCTGATTTGGAGAGTTTTATTATGAATAACATGCCATTTCCTCCCTAAACAACTGTAGTGAAATCCCGAACACCGGGGAAGACCTGCGTTCTCGTCCTCTCTTCCATCCCCGCCCAGGGACGAGCCGAGGGCTCTGGATGAGGAGAGGGGAAAAGCGTGAGTCTGTGGGCCATGTCACAGCGCGGCACCGCCTCACTTCTGGTTGCTCGGGAGCGCTCCGGGAGAATGAAATGTTCCTCTTGTCCTCGTCAACAATCACGTTCATTATGCTGACCATGCGCAGACACCCTTCCTGCCCCCTTTGTAAAGAATCGGGACAAACAAGGGAATGTGTGAATTGAAAGGAGGACCCATCTGTCCCTGGGCCACTGGGTGTGTTGCTGTCACAGGGCTTCAGTCCCTGAGATGGTGTGCCAGCTGGCCCTACTTTCTGATCTCTCCAAAGTCGTAAACACAGAGATCTTCCAGCACCTTGTTTCAGAATGACGGTCCCTGTCACAGCTCAGGTTACTAATGTCACTGACACAACACAGTCCAGCCTGGGGGACAGGCCAGGGCAAGGCTGAGCGGCGGACGGCCCCTCCAGTGAGCAAAAACAGAACAGAGGCTTCCTGCCGGCCCAGGCAGCTCTGCGCCTCCTGATCTCAACTAGCCAGTCGCCCAGGTAAGAGCTGAGCTGGTGGAGTTGTTCACACACATCGAGCGTCTGGCGTTACAGGGATATTTTGTCTCATGGATCAACTCAGCTTCCTCTGCACACTGACCTTCGTGGTCCTTCCTGGAGAAATGAGCGGGCAGGGAGGTGGGGACCGGAGGCTTTTCAAGGAGGACTTAATTCTGCATCTAATCAGATGAGGGTCTGGTGAAGAAGTCATTAATGAAAAATGACAGATTTTCCTTGGGACTAGATTAACGAGCGCTGCAGCCCCCTGGGAGATGCTTGAAGTACTGAAAGGAAAGGAAATTACAGGAACTAATTTACCTTTTTTTTTTAAGTCTTATTTTTATTCAAAGAGCACTTCGGGTTAAAAATAGAACATAGAAGTAAGAAAGTCATTTGTAACAACCAGGAAAGATGGTTTTCTGTTTCTTTTCTTAGCCACTCTGGTTTTGAGGCTGCCATCTAAATTTGCCAGGCGTGAACTTTCCCTGTGAGGCGCTAGGACCGGGACAGGTTGGTGCCTCTGTCCTTTGTAGCTCGGCTTCGGAAATGTCAGCGGGCTCTCACACCATCTAGGGGTGGTGTGACAATGCAGATTCTCAGGCCTGGGTGGGGGGGTCTGGATCTGCATTTTTAACACACCCAAGGTGAGGCTGGGGCTGACTTCAGGGAGGGGTGGGTGAATTACTGCACCCAACCCAGGGCCAGGCCCTGGTCTCAGCGCCTCAAGTTCATTAGCTCCAGTCATTCTCTGAAGGGCCCCATCTGACAGAGGATCAGTTAGGGCTGGCCGCTAGTCGTCCACAAGTTGCCTCAGAAGTCACTGAGCACCGTTTCCCACGGCTCACCTTGCCAGAACAGAACCACTAAGTCCCGCCCACGTTCTCGAGTTGGAGGACTTGGGGTCCACTGTTTCCTGGGAGGATTTTCAAAGACATATTTAAATTCCCATCCCGCAACAGATTGGATTTTCCAAATAGCTGTAATAATACCCGCTCTGCCCCATGCTCTTCCAGAACATAGCACTGTCCCGTCAAGAGGTCGAATCAAATTCCCGCTTCGTTCCGAGAGGGCTGCTCACTTGCTTATAACCGAGAGAGTGTGGTAGAAACAGCACTTGACTTCCCAGGAGAGGCCAAATAAAGGCAGAGCGCCTTTGCCCCCCGAGCCAGGACACTTCCTTTGGGAGCCCGAAACAACTGGCTACGAAATCCTGCCGCCGGAGGCTGCCATGCCACGGGGAAGCCCCGACTACGTGGACAGGGCTCCAGCTGGCCACACCATGGACGTCCCAGCCTATATCCCAGCCAACACCACCCGCCAGAGTGGGGAGTGAACCCGCCAGCGGCTGACTCCAGCCTCCAGCTCCGAGTCTTGCCCCTGAGAGTCAGGGGCACTGTTCAGATTCGCCACCCACAGAGTCCAAGGCATCATGGAGCGATCATTTGAAACCACTGAGTTTTGGGGCAGTTTGTTACACAGCATTTAATGACTGAAACACACACTGCATCCTGTGTATTCATTCTTTATCTCCCATCACGTTGTTAGACTGTAAGCTCCTCTAGGGTGTCAGGCTGTGTCTTACTCCTTCTCACACAGCCAGCACCCAGCACAGTGCACGGATGAGTCTGTGGAGTTACGCCAGCATGGTTCCCATTGGCCGGAATTCGTGAGTCCCACCGGCCTGAGGCCCACACTGGGGTCACCGTTAGTTCCCGCGCGGTCCAGCTCAGACCCCTGCCTCTGGGAGAGATTTTCCATTTGGTGTATTTTCCCCCCCCCTTCTTTTGACCTCAGTCCACCCTGCAGGCATTGAATCAGGGACCCTTTCTGCTGTGGAGCCTAGACTCGCATGCATGACCACAAACAGTAATAATGATCACACAGTGGTTGTGACCTCAAATCTAAAAGATACTTATGTTTAATTTTGGTTTTAGGTCATTGCCTGTTTGAAAAACAAGTTCAGACTCCTGAGCTCACTTTACCTTCTCAATTCTAAGTACATTAGGCTGGGAGATATATTTTAAAAGTTTAAATTCTTCTCAGGTGCATTTAGAGAGGTTGGATGCACTTCATCTTCATACCAATAAATGTATCCATTCAGAGGGGTTCGAAAGTGTTGGTTTACTAACATTTTGTCTATCTTTCTGTGTAAGTGTGGCATGTATTTTAAACCAAGTCTGAGATTTAAGACAATGACCGCTCAGTTGGTCTGAATAGACGTCCCAGCTATTGCATTCCCCACGGTCCTCGAGCGGGTCCGGCACTTCCACTTATTATTTTATCGGATTTAATGCCCGTGAATGCCTCCAATTTAATATTTATATTTTAATATGAATACTAATTTGTTAATACGAATATTCACTGTTCAACTTTATAACTGGCTCCAGCCCTGAAATTAAACACTCTTTAGTCACCCCTTAAGTGCCCCCACACCCAAACTCTCCCTCTCCTCTGTGTTTACCAGCAAAGAAGATTATGGAGAAACAGCACTCAGTTCTCATGGTCTTATTATCCCATGATTAAGCATAACACTCCCAAATTTTACAAATGCTAATCAGATCTTAAAAAGCAAACAAAATGTCAATCAAAACTCATCTATAGCTGTTTGCCATCAGCACCTGTTAAGAAACTGTCCCTTCACACCCGAAGAAGACCGTGCGTGTGCAGTGTGCCGAGCCCAGTGGGTGAGCTCTGACCTGGCTGGTGAGGGAGGCGGGGCTTTTGTGTTTCCAGAATTAAACACAAATGATTTTTCATTCTTCCCAGGGCGCTACTGTGTATAGAATTGTTTTCAGTTGTAGGTTAAAAAAAAAAGAAAAATAAAACAGAATCTCCCCCAAATTTGAAAGATTCTCAGGTTTAACCACACACCTGGTGTGAACACTCGGCAGCACCCCATTGACGGAGGAGCAGTGCAGAGAAACCAAGGGGGGGGGGTGGCCCCGGCTCTCCGCTGGTGGAGTATGAGCAGAGGAGTATGATGGACAGGCTGTATCGGGAGCAAAGTGTGAGAGGCACTGCGGTGCCACCTGCCCCAGGCCAGACATCACCACTCACCGATCCTCCTGCCCCCTGACCACCCACCGTCCTCCTGGCTGCTCCATCACCCACCGTGGGCATGGAGGGCCCACTGACCTCGGGGCCTGTGCCAAGCTGCCCTCCACTTGGCCAGAGAAATTCAGGCCAAGAAGCTAAACGGGCAGAACCAACCCAAAGAGGAGGCGAGGGTGGCCGAGCCTCCTGTTTGCCGATGCGGAGGGTGGGGCATTCTTTTCCCGAGTCCACTTTGCACAGTGACTCAGGAACCGTCGAGAATGAGTGGGATGCTTTCAGGTCAAAAGCCGGAAAGAGTATCGTGCGTCCGGGGAGGGCCGAGTTCGGCGGTGCATCTCGTCAGGCGATTAAATTGCGCCCAGCTTACGGCTGCTCAGAATGACCCCAGCTGGCGTGGGAGACCAACTAGAAAAACACCCAGTCTCAAGCCAGAAGTAACAGTGTTCCCAGGACAAAAAAAAAAAAAGGCATGAACCTTCCTATTGGCAGGTAACAAAAAAATCAAAAATCAAAATGAGTGGAAGGTAAATCAATTCTGGAAAACAGATTAGATGAAAACAGCCATTTTAAGAGTTGAAATTACAACGAGAACCATGTTAATATAAAACCTTTTCCTCTGTTCTGGCCTCCTTTTCAAAGGTGAGACATTAAAAGCCCTTCCAGCCTTCCGTTTCTGGGGCGAGAAGGAGTGATGCCTTGGCTCCCACTCTGCCGGCTCCAGGGCAGCGCACACAGAGAGAAGGGCAGGCGAGGACTGAAGGGTGGGGAGAAGGAGGCAGGGCCACCTCGGGATGAGGGGATCGGAGGAAGGGTGTGGCGGCCAGGTCCCTGGCGTCCGCACGCATGTTGTCCCACATCCCAGACTGGCTGTGCTGGTTGCAGGCTACCGGCAAACGCCGATGGGCTGCACACCAAACACAAGTCCCACGAAAAGCCTGCTCTCTTGGGCTGAAGGACCAGGGGAAGGGCTGTTCTACAAGGCAGAGGACCGTCACACACTAACTGCCTTGCTCCAACCCCACGTCACGGGGAAACCTGTGGCCCGACCCCGTGCCCCCCTGCAGAGCCCCAGTGGGGAGGCCAATGGCAGTTCCCTCACCCACCGGTCGGTGTCTGGGAAGGTTGACTGGGGAGCTGGAACTTTCACCAGCCTCTAGCAGTAAGGAGCTCCCTACCCCACATGACAAGGCCTCCCAGCCAGAGTGGGGAGGCGGGAGCCTAGCAGGGGGTCTGAACGCCACCTTTGCGCAGCAGGAACGGGGCACTCTCCCTCCCTCTGGGGTGTCAGTGGGGTACAGCAGGGAACTTGCACTTCCACCCCTCAATGTCCCCAAAAACCTCCTAAAATGGGTGTAAATAGGCTCCAGAGGCTCACAATACCCCAGTGTCCAGGATGAAACGGAAGTATCGCTGTACTTGCCAGGAACCAGGCAGGTCTCGCCCTGAGTGAGAAAAGACCAGCGACACACACCAGCACGCAGACGGCCACGGTGTGGGATTGTCACAGCATCGCCAAGGGCCACCACCAAATGCTCCAGCTGGCACTTACGAAAGTGCTTGCAATGGATGGAAAGGAGAAAGTTGCAGCAAGTACACGGGAGACAAGACAAAGCAGAGCCCCGTGGGCAGTTTGGAGCTGGGAAAGCACGAACCAGAATAAGCAGCTCAGTGGACAGGCAGGACGGAATGGACAGGACCGGGAACAGCTCGGACGGAACAGCAGAGATGAGCCATCCTGAGCAAGAGAGGGAGCAGAGGCTGGGAGCTAGTCCTTCGAGCTACTCAACGGAATAGTCCTGGAATTCCCGGGCTCCCAGAAAATACAAAGCTGTTGTCTAGGCATTATTTCCAATGCAGGGGTGAATTTAATAAGAGTCCTGCATTTCCAACAAAATCACTGTGGGCTGAGCCGATCGGTCCCCTGCAAAGAGAAGTGAGCAGTCAATCAGTAATTCCAGGAATCCTCTGGGGGCAAAATTGCTAAAATGCCTTTGTGCTCTGGCTCCCCATGGCTGGCTTGCACCCATCTGCTCCTCACATGGGTGGGTCACGTGGCCAGTGTCCAGGCAATTTGTGTACCCACTGTCGTTCGGGACACCAGGCTATGCCACCTCGATGCTATAAACCTGGGCAAACACATTCCGTAGGAAGATAAAACAACCATAATGCAATGAGTCCATTCTTTCAGGAAACGTCTATGAGCGCTGCTGGAGGCAAAGCCGTGCTGTGCATGGCTGGGACATGCGTGTGAACTCGGGACAGAGATTCCTGGAATAAGCTCGAACCCCAGGGATGGGGGCGGGTGGGTGGGGGGTGGAGAGAGAGGACGATAAACCACCAACATGAAACATTAAGTAAATTAGCAATGGGTCGGCCAAAAAGTTCGTTTAGGTTTTTTCTGTAAAATAAAAGACACAGTTTTCATTTTCACCAATAACTTCATTGATTTGGATATTTTGAGTTTGTTGGCTATCTCCCTCATGGTATAAGGTTGATTGTTCTCAATTAATGTCTCAATTTGATCGCTGTCAACTTCAACTGGTCTACACGATCAGGGAGCATCATCCAGTGAGAAATCTCCAGCATGAAACCTCGCAAACCACTTCTGACACGTTCGATCAGTCATGGCACCTTCTCCACACACTGCACAAAGCTTGTTTTGCGTTTCAGTTGCATTTCTACCTTTCTTGAAATAATAAAGCATAATACGCCAAAAATGTTGCATATCTTCTCCCATCTTTAATATTAAAATGGCTGCACAAAAATTCACCAATTTTGATTAAGTTTTAGAAAAATGTGTGCTGACATGACAGCTGTCACAATGGAATCTAACAAAATTGTTTCGAATGGAGTTAAAGGCAACTAAGCACTACTTAGAGCCATCCTACAGGAAAAAAGCTAAACAACCTTTTTGGCCGACCCAATCAATATATTAGACAGCAGGAGTCCTCTGGTCAAAAGAAAAAAGAAAGGCTGGACCAGTGTAAGGGGCGGTGAGGACGGAATGGGGGTCGAACCTGGGGCGCAGCAGGTGGAAAGTCACTAAGAGCAAAGATGGTGACCCATTGGCAGAGCAAGGGAGGCCCTTCAGGAAGGGGCTGAGGTGGCAAGGTGATGGCTGATCACTAGGCTGTGTGGGGACAGGTGCCAGTAAGAAACTGTCGGAGTTAGTTTAAAAACAGATTTTCTGAAAACTAGGTATACATTTTACATGTCAGTCTTTCTTCTCTATAAGAGTACTAGCTACCCTCCAACAACAAACCCATCGTAGTACTAAGCCCCTCAATGTTTGGACAAATCTCTCAAGATGTTCCTCTGTGGAATTGCTCACAAAATCCGTTCTTGAGGGTCACCCTCTCTGCAGCTTTGGCCACGTTTCCTTTTCTTCCCACCCTGAAGTCCTTTGTCCTCAGCAGCTCAATGCCACACACACAGATGGCCACGGACACACCCACAGCGTCAGCACCTGCAAGTCTGAGGGGATTCCCCCCACACGTAAACTTTAGGACAAAACCCAGTAAGGCGCACAACAACCCCTGCCTCTACAGGTCAAGTTCGAATTCACTTAGAACAACAGTAACGGGAAAACGGCGGCAATGAGCGACTTGGTTGAAGGAGTTCCTCACTTAGATTTTCAAGATTCAGAGCTACAGGGGAAAAAATTGAGAAAACATGGAAAATAATTCTGCATGCTGCAGATGAACCTATTTGGTGCTGATTGATTTAAATAAAGATTTCTTTCCCACGTATTTACAATAGGAGCAAAAGTGAATTTGAATTCCATCAATTTGTAACTTGGAACAATTCCAACAGAAGCCAGCACACAAAGTACAGCTGCCCCACAGGAAAGAATTTCTAATCAGATGCAACACCGTTACCAGAACCACCCCTGGGAGCACAGGCGAATGCACGCTGCAAACACCACCCTGGCCGCGTGTCCATCACCGGGCGGAGCGCATGCCTCCAGCGGGGCAGGCTGGCGTGGGAAGGAAACAGAAATGCAAACCCAACGGAAAAGCTGGGCAGCCTTCTGTTGAAATCTGAAGACTCGTGATAAGAGGTCAGAAAGGTGCTAGGATGAGACGCAGTCCTCAGCAAGGTGGAAACTTGATGTGTGACCTGTGCTGTCTCCCCCTGGGGAACTGCTGAGCAGAAAGGTTGATGGGTGGAGCAGAGGTGATGGGCTACTTCCACCCCCCCCCCCCCCCAGGCCTTGGATTCCTCCACCAGCTCCTGTGTTCCTGAATGCCTCGTACTGGGGCTGGAAGAAAGGTTTGAATCACCCCTCATTATGTGGGAAGTGTTGCCGAGACACTAGAAAAAGTTTTCGCAAATTTAACTCTAAGATACGTGAATGATGCTGACAAAGGAAGGCAGGAGGGAGTCTCTCCGTTTCCTCTCTTACTAATCAGGGTAGTGCGCACGCAGCTGAGGCACAGTGAGGAGCTGGGCCCAGCAGATCGGGGAGTGTGGAAGCGCAGGCAGGAGAGACCTACCAGCCCAGACGTGGATGGGCCGTGCAGGCTACTCAGGCAGCAGGACTCCACGGCAGAACCACAGACTTGACTCTTGACTCTTGCCGGGTCTGAGGCCAAGCTGTCAGGAGTGAATGAAGGAAGTCAGTCAAATCCCAAGGCCATAGCTGGGACCCAAGCAGACAGGCAGAGAAGCCTGGAGGTGAGGGTGAGCTGAGGCAAGAATGCAGGGGATGTGGAGGCAGAAACGGACCCCCCACCCCCACCCCGGACTCAGCCTGGCCCTGCAGGTCATGGTGCGTCTGCCTGAGGGGATCCGAGCCCAAGGCAGTCACTTCTCGTTTCTGCTCCACCTCTAGGCCACGGCAGAGGTCCTCCAGCCCACTTCCAGTGACCTCAGAGGAGCTACCGAAGGCCTGTGAGCCCCAGGCTTGCAGCGACGTGCCTGCCTCTGCCCCCAGAACTCTCCCTGGGAACGTGGCCTCACAAGTATTTCAAACTGTACTTTATCCCATTTCAAGCCGGCATCTTTGAACACACTGCCTTTGTCAGCTGGCAGCTGGCGACCGTGAGCTGTCCGCATTCCTGGGATAGCACAGAGATCAAGGCCGCAGGCCTGCTGACCGCACCTGCGAGCAATCAGCCGCATCCAACACAAACCGCTGTTCCCTTGGTGAGGCTGCAGCTGGGCCCTTCCTATCCTGTGTTAGGTACTGACCGAAACCCCCCGGAGGGACTATCTAGACACTTGTCATTTCTACAGCCCTGAGCACAGGGTCAGTAATACTGAACGAGCCTTCACAACACAGCCCGACGCACAGATTGTCCTGCTCAGGGCTCCACTCCTGCAGTCTCCGCAGCACTGCGTTCTAATCACGTCTTTGCAGACTGGGGTTTCCGTGCAGCCGTGAGTTAGTGTTTGCACAACCCAGTGGGCACACGTGTTCTGGGCCTCCAGCTCCTGAGGCCATGATGCCTCTGCACCCTGCGATTCTCGCGGGGAACTGGGAGTGCGCACACCCAGACCCGGGTCCTGGGGTCCTGCGGACGCGTCAGCGCGGATGCCTCGCCCGGTCCGCGTCTCGCCCACAGTGTGGGCCAAGAGCATATTCTGAACCCATGATGGCCTGCTTTCTGTCTTCAAACAGTCTGGTCTCCTGCCCTGGAGTCAAGCACTCCTGTGAAATGCTGAGGCCAGAGCTAAGAGGTCCCCTCACTCAAATCACCTCCAAAAAACCCCAGTTTCCCAAAGTTCCCACTGGTGGCTCAAATTCTAACGGTCCCAGCACACAGTCGCCAATGCACCACCAAGCCTCCTTGTGGGTGGACATGCCCACTCACGCCTCTGCTATCACTGCGACGTGGCCTCGAGGTAGACACCGCACAGTGGGAGGAGCGGGCGGGACACCATGTCCTGGGAAGGGATGTCAACCTGTGCGGTTCACACCTGCTCGCCTCTCTACTGCTTCTAGTCCTGTTGGCGGGGATTAAACACACAGAAAATGACACTGGATGAAAGCCTCATCTGGGAGGCTGCCAAGAGTGCGCACATCCCTCCCGATGGGACAAGGCTCCTTTGTAACCTTGAAGCGCACTTGGAATGGCCCGGTCAGGGCGTGGTCGGCTGCCTGTGTCCCCACGCTCCCACTCGGCTCGCTGCTGCTATCACAGGGGCACAGGCCTCTCTCCCACTAAACTGGGGCCAAGTCCAAGGACAAGTCCCTCGGTTACCTTGCCCTTCCCCCTCCTTGCTCCTCTTGGCCCAGAGCCCATGCTCTGCTGACTCCCGCACAGGCTCTGACTGACTGTCCACTGCTGGACACCCTCTGTGAAGACTGGTGTCCTTGTGGACCAGGAGGGCCCGCCTTTCGTGTGACAGAACCACACTCAGGGGCAGCCATGGGACCTGGACTAGGTCACGTCAGGACTCTTCCCTGTCCAGAGCAGCCGTGCAGACAGTGGGGTGCTGGACAATGTTTTACAACCAGCTCCCCCAGTGGGGAGCCCTGATGCACAGCTCTGCCGACTTTCGAGGCGTAAATACTCCCACTGCGGTTGATGGCCTGTGGCTACCTTGCGATCACCCAACGCAGACTTGCGCAGCATCTCTACTCTACCTGCACGGTCGGGCTAAGGACCTTCGGAGCAGGCATGACAGGGAAATGCGGGGCCCTGGGGAGGGACACGTTTTGAGTCTTTACTACCTTTGCTTCCTAACATCACACGTTGTTAGTTTACAGAGGCTGTGTTTGACCACGGCTGTGGAACATTGCTGACCCTTCAGAAGTTGGCCACACGAACAAGCTCGGGACTCCGGTTGGGCCAGGCAACGGAGTAGGGGTGGGGGCAGGGTAGGAATATCCCTTCGCCTCCTGAGAGCGGGTGTGATGAGGGTGGTCCCAAGCTGCGGGCAGCCCCCCTCGGTGAGGAAAGCCCCCTTGCAGCAGCAAACACCAGGGGCATCTGCCCCAAAAAGCAGCGAAGGAGCGTCTGCCAGCCTCTGAGCACCCGTGACAGTGGACCCTGGCCCTCGTCGCGCTCCCTATGGTTTTGAAGTGCGCTAATGAAGTCCTGCTATGTGCTTCAGCAGGTGGCGCCGGTCCTGGGCCCCCGGGAGTCCTGGCCCGCTGGCCCTCCAGTCTCCCCCCTCACCCAGCAGGCCCTGCTCTCTGGGGTCTGGCTGACATTGCTCCCTCTCTGAAGCCGTCCTGACTACTTCAGTCTCTACTAACTCCTTCCCCCTCTGAAATCCTACAATACTTGGGTCTCTACCATGTTACTTAGGAGTGAGTTATAGTCTTACGTCTTTACCCCCCTGAGTGATGCTTAGTTTCCTGTCTGAAACTAGATTTGTAATCAATAAACGGGTTTGGGCTCATTAAATAATTATAACCGAGAAACAGCAAAATGCCATGGGTCCGTCTGGGTCTTCCAATCACCTGCCCTGTAGGTTACACGTAAAATCATCTTCAGGGTCCAGCTATACAGTCCGCGTGTTGCAAGGGCTCAAGCCCGGCCCAGAGTGTGAGCCCTTCGCCCCTTTGTTCCGTTGGCCGTCACAGGAGGGACAGTGAGCCAGGACAGTGCTGGCTGCTGGCCCCAAGAGGGTGACCCTAATCGGCCCGGCTGCCCCCAGGGAAGTCCCAGGCCTGACGGCAGTGAGACAGGCCCTGCCAGAGGCAGAGGCCAGGGGGCCCAGGCAGGGAGTGACACCGCTCTCCAGGGCTGGAGGGGACCAGCTTTATGAACAGTGACAACCTATTGTCACGGACATCAGGGGCTTCACAAAGTAAGTGTTCCTCAGAACTGGGTACTCTGCCCCTGCCGGGTGCCCCTGGGGCGGGCGCCACTTCCTACCCTGAATGACACAGTTCCCTCTACAGTTCCCAAAACGTGGCCACAAGCCTCACAGCCGGTTATTTGGATACCGTGGCCTGAGACTGGCACATCCACGTCTCTGCCGTGGCCTACGTGGTCACGTGTGTAGCACAAACATGACCTCCAAGTGCAATGCCAGCCAGGCATGTCCGCCCTCTAAACAAAAACCTCACTTTAAAAAAACTGTTAGCGAATTTAGACAGCTCCTTTCTTTCCACCGAGAAAGAACTAACGGCACGCAGGGGCACATCCCAGACCACAGGGGTTTCGCTGTGGCGTTTGCTCAGAGGACGCCCAAACGAAAATGTCACATTGCAGTGTGTGTCCCGAGACGCTCCCTTTGCAGGGAGATGCGAGGAATTCTGATGGTAAAAGCCAGATTAAACGTAAAATTCGTACCTTGGAGCGTGCGTTACTGTAACCTGTGTAGCTTTGGCTTAGCGTCACCCCCTGTGAGCAGAAAATGAGCACTGGCCGCGTCCACAGCAGCTCCAGGGGCGGGGTAGGCCTGCGCACCGGCACTGGGCAAAGTTAAGGTGCTGACTTGCCAGTATGCCTGGGGTCGTCCCAATTTTAGAGCCGCGAGTCCCACATCTCGGGAAGGCTGGTTGCCCTCAAGTCCCTCTGGGTCAAACAGGAGCCACACAGGGGGAAGAGGTGGGGGGCAGGGGGATCTTATCTAGAGGATGAGCCTTTGCCCCTCCCTCGGTCTCAGAACACCATCGGGCAAAGTGGTCACCAAGCAGCCTCTTCCCTAACTCATGTTCCTAACCTTCTGGCCAGTTCACAACGTCATTTTTCTTGGCCAAAGTTTTTACTTCTGCTGCTTTTTTTCAAATCATCACCAGCAGACTATTTTTTTCATTGTTTTTACAGGGAGAGGAAGTGAGAGAGGAAGGGAGAGAGAGGAACATCCTTGCGAGAGCAAAGCACCTATCGGCTGCCACCTGTACACGCCTGGACCAGATCGCACCTGCCTGGACCTGGGATCACACACACCCAGACTGGGGATGGCACCTGTCGGACCGGGGATCGCACATGCCAGTGCTGTGACCGGGGATCGAACCTGAAATCTTTCGGCTATGGGAAGACGTTCCTTCTGAGCCAGAAGTCAGCCAGGGCTTCCTTGTTGTCTTAAACACCATTTCTTATGTCCCTCCCTCTGCCTGTCTAACCGACGCCATGTCAGCCTCTCTCTCCGTTCGTGAGCACCCTGTCACCGCTTTTTCTGAAACGAGCCCCGAACCCCGGCACCCCTCCATGGATGCGGAGGGCTACCCCATTAGGGAGACTTCACACACCCTCGCCAACGACCAGGATGGCAGGCACCCTGGGTTCCTACCTCCCTGGAGTCCCTCTGACCCGGAGGGGACTTTAGAGGTGGTCTGAACTCCTCCTCCCTGGACGCACATTCCCAAGAGGCGGTCCGCCTCTGCTGAGTCCACAGGGGGGCATCCCTGCAGCTCCCGGACTGCTGCAGTCTTCTGGGGTCTGCGCCGTCTCTGGTAGCTTCCTCCAATCCCAGCCCTTCCTTCCGAGGTTATGAGAGACATCTAGCTCCTCACCCACACACTGTCCTTGGAGTGCGATGAGTGGGACCCCTCCCTGATCTCAGGGTGTCGCCCCCCACGCCAGGTTCCCAGAGCTCCTTGCACGCTCGACTCCATCTGCCCCACACTTGGCTAAGTGCAGAATCACAGCAACAACACCTTCTGCTTTTATAGCACATTAAAGTCTATTTCCCTCATTTTACCATTGAAAAAACAAAGCCCCGTCAACCCAGGTGGCCAGGCCAGTGCCCGGGAAGCCAGGACTTCGTCCTCCAGATGCGGTTTGTTACGGGAACACGGTCCCCCTGCACGTCCCTACAAACAGGACACCCCTGTCAACTCTACCCGAGACAGTGGC
This sequence comes from Desmodus rotundus, assembly GCF_022682495.2. Taxonomy (NCBI): domain Eukaryota; kingdom Metazoa; phylum Chordata; class Mammalia; order Chiroptera; family Phyllostomidae; genus Desmodus; species Desmodus rotundus. The sequence goes on from NC_071397.1 coordinate 98,676,911, forward strand.
GTGGGAGCAGTCGGGCGGAGAACACCGGGGAAGAACCACTCTACTCGGGCTCCGCCGGGAGGGGGCCGCGGAATCTCACGTGGGAGGGCAGGGAGGTAGCTACTTTAACACGTGGTGATAAAGCACTGAAGCGTTGCTAGGAAGCTTTCTTCAAAACGAACCGTAGGATGGGGAGTACTTTTACTCTACTATCTCCCTCTCTCTGGAGACCTAGGAGGGGACCCGAGAAGGAATGCCTCTCAGCGTTTGGAAATGTTTCATGTCCCATCTGGACCCAAGATAAACTGTAGCGCAGGAGAAAAGGGAAATTCCTTTTGCCATTCATGTTCCCTCTGCGTTGGAGCCTGGTTCTATGAACCCTCGTTTCCTCTTGCTGCAAACTGTGCTATCTAAATTCTGTCTCCAGGATCCCAACACCCAAACCCGAGGCTGAGGCAGTGGCCTTCAAATGTTTTTGATTGTTTAAATTAAAAAAAATAAAATATGTGCCCTGACCAATGTGGCTCAATGGGTTGGGTGCAATCCTGAAAAGCGAAAGGTCGCCGGTTCAATTCCCAGTCAGGGCACGTGCCTAGGCTGCAGGCCAGGTCCCTGGTTGGGGGCAGCAAGAGGCAGGCGATCAATGTTTCTCTCACACATCGATGTTTCTCTCTCCCTCTCTCCTTCCCGTCTCCTCTCTCCAAAAATAAATAAATAAAATCTTCTAAAGAATAAAATAAAATATGCACCCTTAGCACATGCAATTTTTTTAAAAGTTCATTTAGTTTTTTCTAATAGTGCTTAGTTGTCTTTTAAAAGATTTTATTTATTTATTTTTAGAGAGAAGGGAGGGAGAAAGAGAGGGAGAGAAACATTAATGTGTGGTTGCCTCTTGTACTCCCCCAACTGGGGACCCGGCCTGCAGCCCAGGCATGTGCCCTGACTGGGAATGGAACCAGTGACCTTTCGGTTCGCAGGCCAGCACTCAATCCTCTGAGCCACACCTGCCAGGACAGCACAGGCAATTTTTATACACATAAAATTTGTTTTATGAAAAAAATTATATGTATAAAATTTCTTTTCTCTTATTCATGTAGGTGATAGAAGAAGCATAAATGAGAACCCCAGAGGTTTTCCGCCTGCACCCCAGTGCCGCCCCTGGCTCACCTGCTGGGCACGCCCCCACTCCAAAGACCACACACAGCTGGCTTACGAAGTCACAAGTCTCCAAAGTCGAACCGGGAGCCTAACGTGAAAGTCATAACTCAAGTCACAGCTGAAATTTAATGCCAACAAAAACAAATGGGCCCCTCAGCTGGGAATTAATTTATTTATAAACCAAATCAACAGCTACGACGCAAGGCAAGTCTCTGCACAGGCAGTTCAGCCGCACAGCCGCACCCCTGGATTTGCTGCTCCCGTCGCACACCTGTCTGACATTTGCGGTGGGCGAGCTCCCTGGCGGGTGGTAAAGTCACCTCGTGTATGAGGGGTCACGTGTGTGCCTCCCACTGTGAGGGAAGCATTCACTTTTATATGCATATACACGCATGTATTTAAGATGCAAACGATTGCTCTCCACAATAAACAGGCTACACCACAGCTGCCACAGCTGTATCGCTCCTTTTAAAAACTTGTAAAAGGCCCAGTGTTGTCACCTGAATCAGCCGCATGAGATCGGACAGTTGGATATTAAGATGCGTCCAGCCCCCAGGTCCATTGGCCACACGGCCACAGAATTTCTTGACAAATTGAGCTAATCATCACACGGATGTAATCAGACCTCAACCCCAATACTTTTTCCCCCTAAATGGACACCAAGGTATTGGTGCAAAGGGCAAATTTCATAACAGGCTTTGTGTGGGAATGGCCGGCAGAGTAAAAGCCAGATTCTAAATAAATTCATTTCCCAAGGACCTGGGTGGAGGCTCATCCCCCAGCCGCAGAGGTGGTGGCTGAGGCCTGGGGGGCTGCATCACATGTGGGCGCTTCCCGACATACAAAGGGAGGAAGGTGTCCTTCCTGTGTCATCCCAGAGCCCCTTCTCCAGGGCAGCGGGACAGACCAATTCTAGTTTTCCTAGGCAGGCTGCTTTGGTGGCAAGGCAAGCGGTTCTGGGCTGGAATCACACCCTCAAAGAGACACAATAAGTATCAGCTGGAAATACAAGGCATGCAGCCCGAGAGACTCCTGCAACAAGCCTTTGTCTCCACTCCTCAGCCACACCCACGGGCCAGCCTCACCAATGCCTGGATGCCTGTCGCTGCCTGCTGCCGGCAGGTGAGGCTCCTACAGTGTCACCTTCCTCCCCGTCCAGCAGCACCAGCCCTTCCCCAGTCCTTGAGTTCCCTGACGTTAGAGGTAAGACGGATTCCTAGGCATGGTCGTGAAGAAAAGCAACGCCTTCTATCCCTAAGATCTCTCGTCTCCGAATTCCCAGTAAAACGATGTTGGGCCTCCAGGAGTGGGAACAGGCCAGGGAGGAAGGAGCCTGGACACAGCTGGGACACGTGTCCTGTCCGTGAGTTGGGCTTTCCTTTGCACGTTGCTGACATGAGGAAGAAAAGACTTGGAAAGCAGAGTGTACTGGTTTTCTGGGGCTGCGGAGACAAAGGACCACAAACTAAGGGCTAGGCATCTCCTGGTTCTAGAGGTGGAGATCAAGGTGGGCGGAGCTGGTTCCCTGGGAGACAGAGAGGGGGCATCTCTCCAGGCCTCTCTCCTAGCTTCTGGTCTTCTCCTGTGCGTGTGCCCCTGTGCGTGTACCCCTGTGCGCGTGCCCCTGTGCGTGCCTGGCTCTGTGTCCACATTTCTCCTTTTCATGAAGATGGAATCACGTTGGGTTAGGGCTCACCACTCACAGGCACCGGGGTTAGCCCTTCGATGTCTCCTGGGGTCGGGATGCAATTCAGTCCATAACCTGGAGGCCTGAAACAGCTGGCACCCCCGGTCCCCAGGGCTCCCTCGGCTCCCACCACCCAGCCTGGCACAAGCTTTAACAAAACACAACAAAACATAAAGAAAGGGAGGAAGGGGAAAAGGGGGCTCCGAGTGACCTCATCGCACGTGGTTCACTTTAGTATTTCCATTTTCTACTCCCTCCCAGAAGCCATTCTCCATTTAGCTCCTTTCGGTGCTGTGTAGGTTTTGTTTCGTTTCTTTTCTTTTTCGAATTTATAAACTATATGCTCATCCTATGAAATATTCACAAGACATTCGGAAAATAAAAAGGCAATTAGAAAGTATCACCTCCTATTGTAATTCCTAAAAATGGCGCTCTGATAAGTGTCTGACAGGCTGTATTTACAGAGTGGGTGCTCCCTTGCGCAGTTTTGCATCATGCTAGTTTTACTAAATAGTATGCTTAGGGCATTACATGGCTCAAAGAAATAATGACTCAGCTGAATAGTTTTCTATGAAAGATTACATGTGAATAGATTAAAAACACAAATTAACAATTTGTCAAGGCACATCTTGAACAATGCTTTTCAGGCAGGGCAGAAAGAAATCTTGAAGTAACTGATGCTCACAGTGCGTGGAATGCCCAGGAAAAACACATGGGGTTGGCCAGCTGGAGTGCCGGTGGCCTGTGTCACTCGTGACACAGAAGGGCTCTGGGGACCCTGGGTGGCCCAGCTCCTTCCGATGATGTCTGGCCACCTGAATAAACCTTGGTGATCCCAGAATATGCGTTTTCCTCAGACTAGCCACCTTTTCCTTTTCTGGCCAACACCCCTCTGTCCTCCTTGCTCTGCCGTCGGGCTGTGATGTTGCTTCTTCCCGGGGAAATGGCCCCGCCCCTTCACAGGGTGGATGGCCCCTGTCTCTGGGCTACCTGCGTACCTGTCCTCGCTTCCGACTGCTCCCCTAGACCGTGCCCCTCTGAAGGCAGCACTACGTCTGTCCCCTTCATCTCTGAGCTCCAGGTGCTGGCCCCGGTCTGGCCCCATAGTGAACATGAAGGCACCTTGGTTAGCGAAGGCTGGCTGAGCCCTGGCCAGGTGGCTTGGTCGGTTGGAGCATCATCCCATTCGCCAGAGGGCTGCGAGTTCAATTCCCAGTCAGGGCACGTGCCTGGGTTGTGGGTTTGATACCCATCCCCAGTCAGGGCATGTACGGGAGGCAACTGATCGATGTTTCTCTTTCACATTGATGTTTCTCTCTCTCTTTCTCTCTCAAAAGGCAATAAACATTTTAAAAAGAAGAAGGCTGGCTGAGTGGTGATAGGCATTCTGCAGGGGGTTGCTTAGCACCAGCCTTGGGCGTTAAAATAAGAACCGTATCTCATACTCTATTTGTTTGTTTCAAAATATAGTAGAAAAATGGATTTGGGGACCTCAGCTCTCCTATTTACTGTGTGACCTTAGGCAAGTCACGCAACCTCTCTGAGCCTCAGTTAGCTGATCACAAAATGGGAACTGCCTGTCCAGGGTGGTTGTCTGCCGACACAAAGCAGCGGATCGTGTAGCATGATGTCTAACACTGTATCAGAAGGACAGGCTATAGTGGTTACAATTAGGAATGAATAGCTGCCTGTTACAACTGCGCTGCTCTTTTCCTTTCTCTACAGCCCTGTGGCACGTCACCTACGACCGTGGCCAACTGGACATTCGGCCTCAGCTCGGGAGCCTGGTTCCTAAACCACAAAGCCACGCTGGCAGGTGCGGCAGAGAGAAGCTCTGCCCTCAGACTTCCTGGTCCCTGGTTCCTCAGCTCGGCTTCCTGTGTGACCCTGGGCAAATCGCTTATCCTCTCTGTGCCAAAGTGCTGAAAACTGTGCCCGGAACGGTCAAAGTCTATAGAACAGAAGGCAGAGTAAAGAAGCCCGATTCCTCTTAGCCTGCACTTCATCTCTTGCTTTTCTCCCGTCTGTCGTGCCAGGACCATTTAACCCAGATGCTCGAGTTTGTGGGCTCTGCAAGGAGTTCACAGTAACAGCTCACCTTAATTTCCAGATGGCTTTGGCTACTACACTTCTTTTCAGAACGCGGAGTTGCTAACCTGGTATGGCTTTTTGTTTGTGTGTTGTGCTATCCAAGACGCCTTCCTTACTAGGAGAGGAGCAAGTGGAACGAGGTCCGTTTTGCCCAGACATGGGACAAACGGGATGACTGGTCTATTCACAGGGCCTGGCAGGGCACGCGGCAGACGGACTCGGCAAAGATGCTGTGGCAAGAAGTCTCGTGAGATCTCTAGAAAATGGGACCCCGAGCCCCTGGGGGCAGGGCAGCAGCTGCTGTTCTCAGCACCGTTCCCCCAGCACCGGACACATGGGCCGGCACCCAGCAGGTGCTCAACATTCACTGACTAAATCACCAAAAACCGAGCAAACAGAAACCCTACTTAGAGCAGACCTGTTGCTCGGCACGGAGTGGCCTTCTCGTCCCACGGGTCCGGCCATGGGTTCTGTTGTCACCGCCTGGGGGTTGGAAGGTGGCTATGCCAGAACTACACAGAGTAAGAGAAGGAAGACACTGTCTGGCGGTGCCCGAAAGACCCAGCTCAACATGGCGGGGGGAGCGCGGCATCTTGGGGTCCAGCCAGCAGACGGTGGACCTCCAGGGAGGACGGCTGCACGTGTTGGCTCATGTTTTCTTTTAACAGGGGACACCCACTTGTGGCCTCACCTCCCGACAGCACACAGCAACGCACACAAGCCCTGCTTCTCCTCATCCTGCTCAGAAATGGAAACCTCGGGTGGGCTGGTCCCACGTCCCGGACCCCCGTGGAGGACCAGCTCTGCTGCCTGTGCGCTCGGGTGCTGGGTGGACACGGGGCACAGTGCTTGGGCAGGGACAGAGCCTGGGGAGCCGTGCGCCGCTGAGACAGCTCCTGCCAAGTGGATCAAAAGCAACCTCCCCTGGGGAAGGCGGCACAGAAGTCGGGGGACACCCAGGGACAGCGCTCGGAGCCTCCTGGTAGTAGGGCGCATCTGGAGTTCCCTTCTTCCGCCCCAGGGGAGGGGCCCGGCGTCTCCACCTCCACCTCAGGCGCTCTGGCGCTGTCCCTCTATTCAGTGTCCCTCCCCTTAGCCTGGGGGCTGTCTCCGGTGGGCAGGGGCCGTGGTCTGTGCTCAGACAGCCGATGCTCTGCACCGCTCTCCCTCCCACTCCCGGGCTCCTAGTCCCTGTCCCTTGCCTGCACCTGCCACACCAGCTCTGGCAGCTGGAGCTCAGACCAGGAACTTTTCTTTCTCCTTTAATCCTTCTTCTGCTTCGGGACGGGCTGGGGTGCAAGAAGGATCTTCAGTTCCAAGTGAGAGACAAAAGCAGGAAAGGAAACACAGAGAGGGCCAAATTAGCACATTGGGAGACGGCCTTGTATTAAAGTCTAGCCAGTCCGACTGAGCCAGGGACAAGCCTTGTCCCTTAGAGAAACGGCGAGGGCTGCGTGTCAGGCAGCTGTTGGAAACCGGGCTGGGCCTCACAGGCCTGGTTAGCAAGGCGGAGTCAGGCAGCCTGGCTCCGGGCCGGGGCGAGGGCGGGGTGGGCCACTCTGCTCTGTTCTCTGGAGCATCCTCTCTGGAACGGCGGTCTGTGCCCTCTCCACCCCGCCCCCTTTTTAATAACTCTGCCATTAATGGGTTCTGCTCATCTTTCTGTTGTTTTGCTGTCTTCTTTTTAACCCCACAGTGTCAGAGGGGAAGAAAACTAAGCCGGCCAACTGGGGCCCCTTTTCCCTAGGGATTAGAAGGCTGGTGCTGCACCATGGGAAGTTCATGGAGTTCAGCCCTCACTCGGCCCCTTGGAGCCGTCCTCCCCCTCACCTTGCGGAAAGAAGCTCGCTCCGTCCCCATCTCCTGCTTCACGTGCTAAGCCAGCCGGTCTTAGCCTTTCCTGCCCACAAATCAAGGCCAGACAAAACAAAGCGACCCTTCGAAACCCAGCCATCTGCCTCACACATACTCTCAAATTGTTATTCCTGATGTGCGCCCTTGCCTTTAAACTGAAAACCCTCTGCTCTGCATGTCCACACTGTCTTCGCTGCATTTGGTCCCTATTTGTCGTCCCCATCCGTGCGGCCTTTTGAACGTGAGCTTCTGCACCCCAGGCCTGGCGGCTGCTTGGGCCTACCTGGTACCACACCAGACTCTGCACACACGTTCAAAGGGAAAGGGTGATGCCATAGCTCCATGAGGAGAGAGGGTGTTCAGGGGAGCCGAGTATCCAGGAAACAATTTATTCTGCCTTTGTTTCTTAAAAAAAAAAATCAGCAGCAAATGATGAATGCTGCTGATTTTCTAAGCTTTGGAGTGATTCATACACCACAAGATACAATTAAACCCCAGGAAGAGTTTTTCTCTTAACCCAGAGGGAGGAGGAGGAGAGGGGAAGCAAACAGAAGGGCCTGCCGCCCCCGAGCTCACACACGGTGTCTTATGGCGATCAACGCCCAGCTAAGCTTCCCAGGTCTGCCTTTGGTTGTCTCTGAGGGACACTCGGGCTATAGGGAAACCCATCAACTACAGAGAACAGGGAAGGAGAGCGAGGAGAGCAGCCCCCCACTGCTCTCTAACATCCACTGCGGTACCAGCAAGGGTGGACGCGGGAAAGGGGTGGGTGAGCGGCCCTAATTTGATGGGCTCAGCACAATGAGGTGCCCCTAAGCCAAGCTAGGATGTATCACCCTCCCCTTCTGCCATGTGGTCTCTTCCCAGGGGCCAGGACGGCCCCTCCTCCAGAGAGGGAAGCCTTCCATTCCCTCTTTGGGGGCCAAGAAAATGGTGCTGCTGCTGGTCGGTCCACAGCCCACGGAAGCTTTCTGGGGCTGTAGACACAGAGCGCTGTGGGCTGTACCTGGAAGGGGGAACCTGGATGGATGTGCTTCTGGCCGTTTGGTAACCTGCAGGCCCCTCACTGTGGTCTGCGTGGGCAAGTGCCAGTCATCTCGGGTGGCTGGTTCTGCAGTTTCCTTGGCATGACCAGCGGTTTAACTAGTGTGTGGTGGTTACAGATCCACCTTGTTTTCTGAACTTGTTACCCATCTGAATTTCCACTGGAAGCAAGTAGGCTAGGGTGCCCCCAGGAGCAGACTGACCGGGTCCTGCCAGAACCTCGGTGTGTCTCCCCTCCCCACCCAAAGCAAAACACAGCACCCGTGGCAGCTCCCGTCCTGGATCCAATATCTGATGTCTTGACTCCAAACGAGAATCCCAACCTTGAACCACCAGTCTGGAGCCTGAACAGGGGCCATTTGGAGGTGTGTGGGCTGACAGATCTGGGGGCCTTGGTCGTGTGCGCCCATGACAGAAATGCAGGTTTCAGCACGAGGACAGTCCGTGCTGTTTTGTTCGATTTGCGTTTGTTAGGACAGACGCCTACGGCTGGTGCGCATGAAGACGGATGAAATGATGCGGTGACAGACCACTCCCTCCTTCCCTCGATGACGCAACTCTGCTCTCTGCAGCCACACGTCAGTGCAAACCGCCGTGACGCCTCGGCCCTGCTCTGCCAGGCTGTCCCCTTTCAATGCCATTTCGACGCCCACGTACTGGAGGCCAACGCTGGAGTACAACATGTGACAGGACCCTGGCGTTACGTCCTTCACATTGAATGGCGATCGCACCCAACTGGCTACAGGCACGTGGATTAAACACACTGCTTTGCAATGGAAATTTGGCTTTATGATCTTACTAACATTTTTAAGACATATTTATATAAAGTAGTCTCCTAACGCAGGACAAAGTAGGTCTAGTACTCAAACCCTATCAGAAATAGTAGCAGAAATATTTGCAAGTTCTCAGTTGGTGAAAGAAATCAAGAATAATGTTTCTATCATTTTTTTTCTCACAAGCGAGTATTTTAAGGTTTAAAAAGTAACAGATTGGATCAGGAGTAATCCGTTTAGACAACTGTATACAGCTTGTATTGTTTTGAGTCAAATTCAAATTTGACTGCTTCATTTAAAGGGTTTCAGAATGATAGCAATAATTTTGGACTCTTGGTATAATCTAAGGTTGCCGAGATTTTTAAATTGCTCAGTTTCAAAGGACTTGTATTTTAAAATACACATGTACCCACATATATATTTACTAATGATGCACTACCTTTTCTACGGTTGAGAAGAGGTCAAGGTTGAGGTCAATCAACAAAGAGACTCATCACTAGACATCCCATTATCCTTATTCATCTGTTTTCATTTTCCTTTTTCCGGCCAGCTGAGTTCGTCATGCTTAAATAGTCTGATACAATCACACACACACACACACACATGCGAATGCATATAACCCTCGGGAAGTCTGAATGCGGTTGGTGGACTGCGTCGGTGCCGGCTTCCGTGTTGGGAGAACATGCCGTGGTGATGCAAGAGGCGGCCATTGCGGGGAGCTGGCTGGAGGGCACATGGGACCTCTCTGTGTTATTTCCTACAACGGCATGTGAATCTACAGTTGTCTCAAGAAGTTAAAAGAAGCGAGAAAGAGAACAACATATTACAGTACCATCTGTCTTTCAAACATGTGTGTGCATTGCGTGTCTACACCCATCAGAGACTCACCTGCATCCATGCACACACGAGACGCGTGTGCATTCCCATATCCGTGTATTTCTGCAGGGACAACTAGGAGATCATTAGCACTGATTCCTTCTGAGCAGGAGAACTAAATAAACACACCGAATGCACACTCATTTTCCATAGGCTGCCCTCTGTGCCGGTTGAATTTTGTGCTGTCGGCCTCACTCATTCAAAAACCAATTTTTCAAGAGGGAAGACAACATAGACGCTTCAAACCAAAACCAAACAAACAGAAATAACAACAAAAAGTACAGCTAAGGGCACAGTGCAAGCCCCATGAACCTGTCTGGACGCCCGAGTGCCGCCCCGCAGCCCCGCAGGGAAGGCACAGAGAGAGGAGGACAGGTAAGTTCCTTACGGCTGGAGATGCAGTAAGACAGCCGGCAGTTGAGCTTCCGGAAGAGCTGCTTGTTGATTGGCCAGAGGACTAGCGAGAAGAGCTGAATGGTGTTGATGATTAGCCCCGAGGCGATGAACACATAGCAGAAGACGAGATGGCACAGGAACTGAGACTTCAGCAACCCGATGAGGTCCATGGCGGGCGGTTGCTTTTATTCCGGGCTGTAAAGAGCCGTGGTAGAATCTCCCCGGCGGGGAAAATGGTTCGGGACCCAGGAACGCGTCTGAAAGACAGACCAACGTGACCATTAGGAGAAGTCGTGAGCTTTCACGGTCAGGGGAGAGGACTCTCACCCTGCGATTGGACCCACCGTGTGTTGGTCGGGGCGTCCCTGCTTCACGGACACACTGCCGGCCACAGGCTCAGCCCTTGAAAACGAAGAGTCCCCTTCGCTACCCTGACACCCTGGGAGGTGGGCACTGCTGTCACACAGGGCGGGACTGAGATCCTGGGAGGTCAAGCACCTCGGACCGGGTCCCACAGCTCCTGCCATGGACCAGTGGCCCCGCTGGTTGGGGACTCTGTACATCGCTTTACAGGCTCCTCGCTCCAGTGGGGATGCTCGCCGTAGCATCCGCATTTCTGGGTCGTCCATCCAACTGCCACCTCTGCCTGGATGCCACCCCCACCAACACCCCTCCCCTCCTGCCACTCATCTCATCCCCCAGACCTCCACGCAAACGTCCCTTCTGGCAGGACCTCCCAGAACTAAAGCCTGCTCTGGGTGAGGTTACAGGGTGACCCTGCGTGGGCTCTGCCTCCCAAGGCTGCTGCACTAGTGGGCCACTTCGTACACTCCGTCATGTACCTCATTCCCCCCCCCCCATTGACTGTCAGCTCTCCTGGGCACACGGTTACCTGGAGCATCATCGGGGTCTCCCCAGCACATGCACACACATGTATAAACACACACACAAGTTCCAAACCCCAGAAGAAGCTCAAAGTACACACAGCAACCAGACTCACATTCTGCAATCAGCCTCCAACCCAAGACGGGAGCAACAGAATGACTTTACGGGTTTAGCAAATAAAGCCTTTGGGGAGCAGCGTAAAGGCAGCAGGTCCAATACTCTGATGGAAAAGAAAGCAAGCAGAGGGGATGGTGCACAGCTGACTGACTTCTCCTGAAGTGGATGCCATCACAAAGTAGCCCCAGGAGAGCTTGAACTTTAGGACTTACCTTCTAACAGCAATAGTTGAGAGATCCTAGACTTTATTACAATCTTTATTAATAACAGCAAAAACATCTATATAGTTGTTTTGCAGATATTCTCACGTGTTAAGCCTCACATGAATTCCGTGAGATGAGTAGTATTATTATCCCGTTTTTTGGAATAAGGAACTGGGATGCCCATAGGCTGGGCGGTGTGCCTGAGGTTGCACCACGGGTAACGGCCTTAGGACTCAGCCTCGGCTCTGAGCTCCTTCCCCAGCGGCTTTCTGGGCAGCTTTGCTCCCAGGGGTGAGGTGGGGATTCTACTGGGCGCGAACCTCCCCTCCACGGAGCAGCCCAGAAGTGACCTCAAGGGCAAAAACCAGTGCAGCCTTCTGGGAAATACATGATCATGAACCACACACAGGCTGGGGAAACGGGGCCTGCTCGGGGCCCCCAGGCTGGTTTCCAGGACCGTCTCAGGTGCGTGCTTCCGCGATCTGGAAGGCCTTCCTGCCCCACGTCAAAACATGTCTGACAGGAGGATGTGGAAAGCAACCTTTGGCCTGATTTCTCTGAAGTCGGCTCAACTCCGCCAGAAACATCCCTTCTCCCCAGGAGCCTGCTATCTCTGGGGCATGCGGCCAGGGCTCCTTGGGGGCTGCGGCCTCCCGTCCCTGACCTCTCCCTGACGCCTTTCCCAGACATCTGCAGGATGTCGAGCTCCGTCCAACACACCCAGGGCCAACAAACACGCCCCGTCTCTCTCCAAGGAATAGGTGTGAAGCTCACCCTCAGTGAACTTGGCTTTCAGGAGCCACATAAATAGGACGGATGTATCTCTGTTTACAGTTTGGCTGCAGTTATGATGTTGAATATTCATGCACTTTATTCATTGTCCCTGGATTAGCCACTAAAAGCTGCCAGAGGATCTGGCCCAAAGAAACTGAATTCTCCCCTAGGTTTCTGGGATCTAGTGTTTGTAAGGTATTGACAAACCCTTGGCTGTGCTGATGTAACACTAAGAAGCGGAGGGAACTGATGTTGGACGTGCGGGGGATTAAGTGCCGCCACACTTGGCTTGCAGTCCACAGTGGGGCTTTATGAAGAAAAGATAAGTTTTTTCCCTGCAAAAGACCGAGGACTGCCGTGCCCTCTAGTAACACCCTTGTCAGTGAACCGTGCGGTGTGAACCACGGCAAACTGGCGCGGTGTCGGTGATATTTCAGGGGTCACGGACAGGCCGTCAGGGCGGTTACAGGCAGGCCTTGCCCACCCGTCCCCAAATCATAGAGTATTGGGAAAGTGCCAGAATTTAGATAAATTATTTGAATTCTTTAAAAGGTAGAATCTAACCCAGGAGCTTAACAGACCCCTGAAAAGCATAAAACCAGCATTTTAAACACAGACAAAAAAACAATGGTCACTAGGAATTGTCACCAGGTTCGAAGGAATGGACCCCAGAGCCCCTTTATTGTCCAAGCTCCTGATGGGTCAGTAGATTTGGAATTTAACTAATCAATTGACAAAGTCTCTGCCAGGCCAGGGCACGTGGTTGGGTGTGAGTCCACGTCAACCGGTTCACAGCAGTTTGAAAACAAAGATTAACTGCCGTTAACGCTGCCGGAGGCTTCTTAGTCAGTGGAAGGCGTCTCCCTCCTTGCACACAATTTGGGTGTGAAAATAAGGTGTTTGAACCAGGGTGGGAGACACCCGGGGGGCACCAGGGACGTTGGAGGCTGTGTTAGCGAAGGTGTCCCACCAGCGAGGGTAGACCTTTGACGGACGCCCGACTACACTGGGTGAGAAACACTACCGAAGGCGCAGGGCTAGGAATGCGTCTGTATCGTGCACGCTGACCTCCATGTCTGTAGTCAGAGCTACCTCTGAAGAGTGGCTCCTATTAAGAGTGGAAGAAAAGAAAGCCTTAGTGAGGTAAGTCAGCCGACCTGAAGTCTGGGCTTGGCCTGACAACCGCCTCAGCATCTTCCCTCTTAGGTAGGTGAGCTCCAGGGTCCCTTCTAAGTCGGACGCCCTCTGATTCCCATGCAGAAAACGATGTCTCGGAAGCCAGGCTTTTCCCCTTGCATTTCCGAGGGGTCTTCCTCAACAGTGATGAAGGGGATGCAGCGCCAATCTCTCCCTCAGCTCCCGCCCCCAAGAGGGTGAGGTTTGAACAAGAGGAAGAAAACAAAACCTCCGCATGGTTGGCTGAGAGAGCAGCCTGACCACCGTGGGACCAGGCGGTGAGCCTTGTCTCCCAGTCAATATTGTTGGTCCACAGGGCAGAGGGTGCCCAGGGACAGGGGAGCCCCCGGACGGCAGGAACAACCGGGTGCGGTCCCAGGGGATGCGTGAGGGGGTATCTCGGTCAGGGGACATTCAGATCTCAGGTTCTCTGTTAAGTTGAGGGAATTTAGCAAACACGTCCAAGAGGGTGTGAACCAAAGGGAGGCTACCTTGGTGAGCCTGACAAGCTCAGTGACAAAGTAGCCCCATGGGATGGTTTGATCATAAAAATAAACACATAAATAATTCCCACTTGAGCACGTTATGGTGGGAAGTCACGTCCCACGGCCTCTGTGAAAGACGAATCTCTGCTGGAACAAGGGCTGCTGGTGGTCTTTGCCCGTCTGCTCCACGAGGACCTACTTCAAACGTCCAGACAAGCCCGTCTCAGCGTGCCTCACTGCCGACATCCCTCACTGTCACCTCTGCCACATCCCTCTGGAATCTGTGGGTGTGGACAGCCCACCGTCCTGAGCACCTCAGGGTGAGGGAAGAAGCCGCCTCTCCGCTCTATCTTCCACCCAACCCTAGAGGTTCCCCACTTGACCTTCTCCCACCTCCTTAATCTGCCACCAAGGGTTCCACAGAACCCTCTTATGTCTCTTCTCTGACTCTCGTGTATAAAATAAATCGCAATGCTGCTATTCTCCGGAGCATTTTCTCAGTCCCCGGAGATTCTGCTTCTGGGACTAGCCCCCAAACCCTTGGCTTAAAATAAAGTCTTTAAGCCTGTCTTGAGGTTTGGAATTTCTTTCCTAGGAACTTGTGGAGGCCCGAGACAGCCGCTTAGCACTGACAAGGACAAATGAGGACAGGTTTTGGTTTTGGATTTCTGGAAGTCAGAACAGCCTAAGGCACCCAAAGACCTAATTTGACTGTCTCTGGGACCGTCTCTAACTAAAACACCCCTCAATTAAAAAATCATCATCCTCTACTGGCTTGGCAGGAGCCTATATAAAATTAGCTTGTTTTAAAATTTGATGGTCCTCTGTCTGATACCCCTGTACGGTACATGATGTCCATTAAAACAAGCCAAACTCCAAAGAAGTCTTCAATTATACTAAACTTTTTCATTACATCCTCTAATAGATGACCCTTAGCCTCTCTCTAAAGTCTAATTTTAAGAGGATGAAAACTTAAATCTATAGAAAACTGAGGAGTCCACGTTTAAATATAATAGTTAGTTCTGAGTAGCTAATAAGAGGAAACCAAATTCTAAAGGGCTTTTATGTTTAACCCAAGGAAACCAAGGCTCAGTGGTAAACACAAATGAACTTGGTAACTTTTTCTGCCATGAGAAAAGACAAAGACGGAAGGAAACTGAATTAGGTATTCGCTAAGGCTTTCGCAGGCTTTAATATCTACAAGAGGGAAATATCCAGAGTTAACCCCAGGGGTTCTGACGGGAACTGGTGCGGCGGGATCAGTATCCGGAATGACTCACACGCATCACCTCATGTACCGTAATGAGAACCTGCTACCGGAGGGATTGTTATCCCCATTTTACAGGTGGGGAAACCGAGGTTCAGTGAGATAAGGTGGGAGGCGAAGGTCAAAGAGTACATAAACGTTTGAAGCTCAAGCTCATTCACCTGACCACTATTATGCTGCCTGTCGAACAGGAAGCGCGTTAGCTAGACTGCACATGACCTTGGGCCTCCACAGGCCTGACCATTCCATGGATCAGTTCCTGGTTCCATTGCTGACTGCAGAGGTGACCACGAGTTCCTGAGCTGCTGTCCTTCTGCCCGTGCATCCCACAGAGACTCCCCTTCCAGGTGGACCACCCACCCTCTCCAAGCCCAGTCCTGCTCTTCCAGGTCACAGGGTCACAGGGCACAGAGCTCTGAACTCCGGGTTTGTGTGGTCTCGGGGAGCCAGTCGGCTTGGTGCATTTCCGGTAACCATGGGTGTGTGAACTATTTTACAAGATATTTGGTACAAATAAATTTTCAAGTTCTGCTCAAGCCATGGACATTTCCAAAAGTTTTTCTTAAGTCCTGATAAAAATCCAATTATCTTGGAACCAAAAACTGAAATGATATGAGGAAAATTGGAAAATTAATCTTCCAAAGGAGGAAGCAGCCGCATGGCTGTTTCAAATGAGTATATTCCAGTTAATAATAAAACCTTTTCAAATAGGACAGGAAAGAAGGATGAATTTGCATCAAAATTGCTGCCTTGATCTTCATCACCATTACTGCTGCCAGGTGGCGGTGGCCCTCAGCTCTAGCCCAGGTCGGTGAAGACTGGAAACACGTGGAGGCTGAGGAAGACCACGGGGCAGCTATCCCTTCGTGTCAAGCCAAGTAAGGGAAGTGGCCTGAGACCAGCTCTGGGCCCAGAAGCAGGCGGAAGGCAGAGACCTCACCAGCTGGCACCAAAACCAGAAAAGGAGCACTTTATTCAGTATACCAACCACCTCCTACTCCAGGCCTACCGTTACCAAGGCAACATGGTTGGGACTATGGTGGTCCAGGTCTTCCCACACAGGCCGTGGCCAAGGCGTGTGGTGATGCTGCAGGCAGACTCAAGGTTTAACTCCCCAGTTATGACCTGTGTGACCTTGGGCAAGTGACTCACCCTCTCTGAGCCTCCGTTGCTGTCCCTGTTTAGTGGAGGTAATGATGCCCGCCTCCCAGGAACTCTAGGTGCCCACATGCCCAGGCCATCCTCTCCCATCAGCCACTGTGCCCACGGCCCCCCGCCACGTCGACCATCTTCCCTTCCCAACCTTCCAACGAGTGAGTGGCTCTCAGGGTCAGTTTCTCTTCTTTGTTCTGGTAAGGTTGTTCTCGTTGGGACATTTCTTTTTTTCTGCCATCCACACAAGCCAGGCTGGCCGTGAGCTGAAGCGACTTGGAAGGTCACCGACGTCCAGTCGCAGTTTTAGTTCATTGACTGGGCCCCATTCTGAGTCAACGGCTTCCGAAGGAAGGTGGCCCCAGTTGTCGGTTCTGAGGCTCTCTTCACAACCGGGGCCTCGCCTGTCGGACCCCTGTATAGATCAGGCTGGAGGCGTGAGCTGAGCACACAGTGCCGGCCTGGCTCTTGCCTGGGGGAGAGACACAGGTGGAATGGAGAAGACCCTGAGCTTCGTCACCCTGGGGCCCTGTGCGTGCACCCAGCAGGGCCTCCTGCTAGGGAGTATGGAAACATCCCGGGCCCCTCGGGCACCAAGGCAGCTGTGCCTGAGAGCCAGGTGCTCCGCACTCACTGGAAGCAGTCTGGACTGGGACACTTCTGAGTCGGTGAGGCCAGGCCAGCTTCCAGGGGCAGACAGACATGTGCTCAGGTGTTAGGAAATCTCAGCACCTCAGTTTTTTCATAAAATCTGATCTCTAATATTGCAAAATAAACCAAAGATAGATTATTAAGAAGCCTTTAAAAATGAAGACGGACGGCAAAATTCAAGGCTGTGTTGGCAATTTCCTTAAATTTCTTTTATAACTTATTATTTTCACTTCAGCAGCCATTGGGGGAGGGGTGCCACCCTAATCCTTGCGTACTGGGGGGGCTCTGACCTGAAGCAGGCTCCTGCGTGGCCAAATAGCTGCACAGACCCGGAGACTGGCTGACCAGAGCCACCAAACAGAGGCAGCCAGGCACACTCTCTGCTTCGGTTCTCAGGGGAGTCGGGAAGAGCTCACCAAGCCACGCAGTCTGGCCTCGCCCGCCTCGTCTGTTCTGGTTGACAGCTCCATCAGGAGTGTGACTCCTTACCGCTCAGGTAAAACTCAGGTGAAACACTGCACAGGACAAAGCCCTGTCCGTGAGCAGCATCACCAGCCTGGGACAAAAGGCCAAACCACCAGCGCTGAGCATCAGCGTTCGGCTGTCTCACGTGGCCAAGAAGCAGCAAAGCGATGCTACACCAGGCTTGAAGGCGCAGAACAAAGCCGCCAGGGCGTGGAAGCTCTTCCTGGCGCAAACAGGGGCGTGGGGCTTAAGTTGACAGGGAACGTATTTCCCACGGGCGTGTGTCTGCTGCACCGGGGCCCCTCCTTGGGACCCTAAAAACCACGATTCTACTAGTGGTCAAAGAAGTAACTGCAGAGGGGACGGCTCGGTTCTGAGTCAGCACTCTGCGGCTGACTTTGACCGTCTGTGTTCCATATCAGCGGGATCACTGGACCTCTAGAAGTCTCAGCTTCCTCAGCTGGCAGATAGCCTGGCCCCACAAAGGTGGCGAGAGAGTTCACAGAGGTAAGGGGTGAGCAAGGGCTCTGCAGGGCCGATGCTAAGGCGCCTGGGGCCATTTGCAATCTCATGTCTCAGAAAACGGGAAATGGGGCCACTCACCTGCGTGCTCTCAGCCACAGCACTCTGATTCGCCGACACTCGCCCGGCATTAACACCCTGGGTGCTCCCCCGGGGCCGGAGCGTGGAGGCAGCGCTCTGCTGGCTGGGTCATTACCAACGGCGGTCGCTGTGAGGGTCTGCTCAGAGAGCTACTATGGGGGAAATGGCAGTGGCTTTTCTTCTCCTCCAGCGACTCGGACGCCAGTAACTGGGCTCTCTGCACGCTGGTGGGTCCCTCTCTACCCTCCCCCCTCTCTGTTAAGTGGCCTGGACCCTTGAGTCCCGAGTCCCTGCTATGGCCAACCCTCATTTTCTGGTGAGGGGTGTGGGGAAGGTGAGAGATAAATACGGCTGGATTTTAAATCTTTTATTTTTTTGATTTTCAGAGAGAGATGCCAATGGACCCCGGCAATTTCCCTGACTTGATTCATGCATAATGGGCCTGAAGGGAGACTTATTAGAAAACAAATGACCTCAAATGCTTTCCTGACATGAATCATTTATGGAAGACAGAATTGCTGGCTCTGAGTCCCAAAATAAGTTGACTTATAGGATCCTTGTTTCTCGAGAGGGCTGAAATATGACTGCAGAATACTGAAGTACTCAGAGAGAAAGGATGCTCTGGCGGTCACAGGGACTGGCGATTCCTCGAAGAGTTTCATTAATAACAGCGGCGACAAAACATGAAGCAGGGCCTTCTCTCTCTCTCTCTCTTTTTTTTTTTCCTACTTTAATCACAAAGCTCAGGAAGAGAAGAAGGTGCCTGGGCACAGCAAGGATGTCTTCTATTTCTATGAAGGAGACTCAAGGACAGGGATTTGGGGATTCTTTGACGTTCCAAAGAAACGTCACTAATTCATTGGTAGCTTTATTCATTCATTGTCCAGGAGGCTACCCACTCATCCATCAAGTTAAACGTTCATCGATCTGTATGTATTGTTACAGCTGCACCATCACATTAGACTTCCGAAAGCAAGCGCAGGGCACTCACCGAGCTGCTCTCTGTCCGAGGTGGGTGAGGACCATGCCCCCTAACCCAGAGCACTCACCGAGCATTATTTCCGGGACCCAGATGAATCCCCACCCCTTCCACTTCTTACAGGATAAATAGATGCTCAGTAAATGTTGATTCAATCTGAATCTCTAGATGACCTGATATATTTCATTTCCACACCAATAACTCTGAATTGTCAAAAGCCATCTACCAACGCGACAGCATGAACTAAGAAAATCCTGGATTTCTCGCTCACTACATTACGTAGGGGGCAGGCGACGCACGGGGGTTTCTACGATCGCTCTCTGAGCCTGGCTCACAGTGTCATCAGGCGCCGCACCCCCTGCCACCAGCACTGAAACTGTGTGAGGCAAAGCATCGGACTGGCATGAAAACTCACTAAAATGAAAGCAAATCATGTCCTGAACCCCGAGCAGGGGAGCTCAGATGTTGGTGGGGAAGAATTGATTTTTTGTTTTTATATAAAAATAAAGAATCTTCTATTAAAATACAAATCTGATAGAAATAAAGGAAATTATACTCTCTGTGTAAGTCACAGATATTTTTAAAGGTAATTTCCTCCCCATTATAACAGCATTTCACATTGATTACATAAAATTTGTAAAAGTCTAAAATGTAGAAATGCTAGTACCTGTAATAGCCACTGACATTTTGGGGTTATTTTTTCTCAGTCTTTGGTGAATTCATGGGCCTTGTTTTTTTTTTCTTGGCCAGAAAAGCCATTGCAGAGGTTTTTATTTTTAAATATAGTTGGGATCTTATGTTAAATCAATTTTACATGTCCTTTTCTTAACCTTTAGTGAGATCAGTTTCAATGTGCATATCACAATATCAATATTCTAGTTAGTTACTGGACATGCCATAATTATTACATTATTGCCTTATGATATAAATTGGCTTATTTCTGCAAATAAACAAGTAATGCAATGACTAACAGTTTGAAGCATAAAAAACTTTATTTTTCTTTCTGAATTTTGGGTTATTTCTTTAGAATAAATTCCCAGATACAGGATTTCTGGGTTCAAGGAACAAACATTTTAACACATCAGGTAAATGTTGCCAAATTGCTTTCCAAAAGGTCTGTAGCTGTTTATGTTCTCACCAGCAATATACAATATACGAAAATACCCATCTCTTCACAGTTTGTCGGCGATGAGAATTCTCATTTAGTAAAACAAAAACCAGACTAACTCTTCATATATTAAAAGATGTAGCTCAGTGGATTGAGCATGGACCTGCAAACCAAAGGGTCGCTGGTTTGATTCCTACTCAGGGCACCTGCCTGGGTTTTGGGCAAGGTCCCTAGCAGGGGGCTCACGAGAGGCAACCACACATTGATATTTCTCTCCCTCTCTTTCGCCTTCCCTTCCCCTCTCTCTAAAAATAAATAAATAAAATCTTCAAAAAAAAACCCAGAAGAAAAATTTAAAAAAAGATGTATCTCATTGTTTTAATTTGCATTTTAGGGGTGATAAGCTGGATATTTTAAAACATTTATTGAACTACTGCTTTTTCCTAATCTTTTTATCTTATCTTCTATCTATAAGAATTTAGTATTTATTTGTTATTTATATATCTACTTATAAAATCATCCCTTTTTATCTATCACCCACTACCTCTTGCCCATGGATTCCATGAGCTCATCATATATTAACTGGGATGGCATCTTTCCTATGCATTTAGAGTGACCAATTTTTGCATTTGGTGATTTACTTTTATTTTTAACTTATTGGAGTTTTGAATTATTATGCGGAACTGTGATTTCTTTCGTAAATCAGAGTTAGGAAAGTCTTCTTTCCACCTATATTTCTTGTCCTGCATAAAACTGCTGAACATTCATTCACTTACTTCATCCAGTTCTTCCATAATTTCATTTTTATTTGACCCACCTGACATTTATTTTTGGCCATGATACTCCGGGAGGATCTAAATCGATTTATTTCCAAATACTTAGCCAGCTGTATCCAAGACATGTATTGAAAAATCCTTCCCTACCCCATTTATTCATACTACAATTTCATATATTAAATATTAATAAACGGTGAAGGAGTGAACTGCTCATTTTGTAGATGAAGAAGTTGCACCTGGAGAGTATGGAAACCAGCCCCACTCCCCCAGGTGACCAGGGACAAAGCAAATTACTGCAGAGCTGCGGGCTCTTCCTTCTTGGCCTCCCCCTGGACCCTGTCTCCCCGAGGGCTGTGCGTCGTTGCCGTGGGTTACAGATCGGCCTTTCCCAGTCCCAATTATAGAGCCAGCATCCCTCCGGTGGGGATGCAGACTGCAAGGTGGGCCTTCATTTTCTCTTTTATGAGTGTCCACTCATAAGGATGTCACTAGCTCCAATACCGCCAAAATCTACCTATAGGGTGGTTTCTGCAGAGAGGAAAAGAAGTTCAGGTTGCTAAAGGGACACCTGACTGATTAGAGGTTAGGGAATGGAAGGCCCGCGCAGGGTGGGGACGCTTAGCTGTCTTCTGCCCTGGTGTGTCCCAGGAGCCCCTGGCTGGAGTTCACACACAAACGGACAGACAGCAAAGACTCAGGGGGCCCTGGGACCACTCTTGCTGAACACGCAGGGCGCAGGGAAACCTGAAGGGACAGCAGCCTGTGCCTCCGCTCAGGCAGCGGGGCTGGGAGGACGCCTTCCTTCCCAGGTGTTTGTGTGATTCTCACTTTGGAGACAGTAAATACAGGTCCTACCGTGTGGGCTCCCAGCCTGGAGGAACTCCTCACCAACTCAGCGGGTTCTCTGCGTCTCAATTAAACCAGGCTTTAATTCTGCCTCTGCTTTTAGGCTCTGAGTTCCTTCAGAGTTGGAGACCAACTATATCATACATGAGTGAGAAACAGTGTTGAAGAATTAGAAATGAATAAATAGAAAATAATTACAAATATTAAGAGGAAGCCCTGGCAATTTTGCTCTTTCTAAAAATTCTTCTCTGAGTAAATATTTACGTTGGAATAGAAACACTTGGGAGGGCCAGGAAGGCCGACGATGAGGAGCTATGTTTAGCGACAAACAGATGTTTATGTTACACAGAGACGACAAAAACACACTCGCGCATGAGCCGCCTTTCACAAGCCAGAAAGCGTGTCTCCGTGCGTAGGGAGTGTCCTTGCGGGTCGTTCATCTTGTTTAAGATGTCTGAAAGACTTTAAATGTACAAACCATACTAAATGTTTTACCAGGTTATCTACTTGTGTTTGCTTCATTTTTTTCTCCTGTGTCCTCAGCCCCCGGCATCAGCCCAACCTCATTTTTTTTTAAATATTTTTTTTAATTTATTGATTCGAGAGAGAGAGAGGAAGGGAGAAAGAGAGAGAAATATAGTTTTGTTGTTCCACTTAATTACGCATTCATTGGTTGGTTCTTGTATGTGCCCTGACTGGGGATCGAACCCACAACCCTGGTGTATCGGGTTGCTTCATTTTTTTAAAGAAATAAAAAGTATAGATATTGAAGCCATTTCCCCAATCTGAGGTTGAAATTGATGTGTGTTCTGTGCTTTTATTGTTCTATTGTATGTATATATATTCACAAGCAATATATCATTTTTCTGTTGTAAAGATGTACACAAGTAATATTTAAATTCTTTTTGTGGTTTCCTTTCTACACTCAACACTATGGGTTTTGAAATTTTATGTATGTAGTTGAGTCATTTTACCTGCAGAATGTTAGGGTTTTCTTTTCGTTTCTGTTTTTGGTCTTAATCTCTTAGAATATTGATGCTTAGCATTTAGAACATTTATCCTTTTCCTGGGGTGATGGCCATTGGAACCGGAGTCACTGCCTCTCCCTGACATGTGCACCTCCAGGTTGACTAGCTATTAATCCATTGCTTTTCATGGTTGGACAATTAATACTCTAAGAAAATATTCTGAGTTAGCGTGAAAATGGGAATAATAGCTTTCTTCCTTATGCTTCTCTGTGTTTTCTAATTATTGTGCCAAGAGTATTTACCACTTGGGTAATATCTTTAAGTGAAAAGAAGAGTTCAAATCTTTACACTGGGTTTTCAGATTACTTACACACATTAACGTGCACGACTTGATGTCGACGATGCTCTGATTTACTAGTGAGCCCGCTTTACAGGTAAAGAAACGGAAGCTCAAGGAAGTTCTATGACTTGTTTAGTTGGGTCACTGAGCTGTTTGGTCCGTACCCTCTCCGAGCCTCAGTTGCCTCGTCTACCATTCCCATCAACCAACCTCACCATGCTATTGAGGGTGAAATAAGAGAGCTGATCTGAAACACTAAACAATTATTACAGAAAGTGATTTATATGTATATACAACTCATTGGTTGTCTTTTTTCATGCCTATGTTCTTTATATCTCTGTCAATCTTCTGTACGGAGAAGTAACCAAGTATCGAGGAATATGGGAAAAATACACTCTGACAAAACCTCGAGGGACCACTGCAACTGAGCCTTCCCTGGAAAAGAAGTACAGGTGAGCAAAATGCTTTACTACTGGGAGCCCGACTCCTTTAATCCTTGATCGAAGCATTAGCTTAACAGTAATTTAATTCTTAAAGATCAGTAAACACTGACTCAAATCAGAGAACAAAATAAATGGATTCACTGCTGAAAGCAAATGCTTTTTGGTTTCAGATAACGCTTTTCACAGGACTTCCTAGTTTCTAAGAAAGCAAATCCTGGCAGAGTAGAGAGTTCTGGAAATACAACGCCTCAAAAAAGCTGGTGCCCTCGAACCGTTCAGAAAAAGGTACACACAGCTGAGCACACCGAGCAAACCATTTTCCACTGTTCTGACGGCAGGACAGAGCCAGCCACGGCTGCACACGCTAATCCAAGTACACGTGGTCAGACAGGACACAGCCGTGGTGCCCTCTGATAAAACCCTTCGTAATCACCACTAGCTACGCCGAACCAACAGCTCCTCTGCCAACCACTTCTTCATTCCTTTCCTGTGGTGTCTCACACGTAAAGTTCTCCTGCGTTAATTCTCTAACAGCGTGTTGGTGGAGCTCTGAGCGGCCAAGGGACTTGGATTGGAAAGTCCAAGGCAGCTTTGTGCACTAGCGTTGCTTCCTTAGCCTCAGGGAAGATTTTGGGAAGTGAATGAAAAAACACCCGGCTCTAGCTCCTCGCGTGTGCAACAGAGTGGTCACATGACCCAGAAAGTAATGACCCAAACGAAACAAAAACATGCATTACACTGAACCTTGAATACGAAATGTCCATCACAGCTGTATCCACAATAGCTAAAAGACAGAACAGCCTTACTGCCCCATGGCTGACGCACAGGGAAAGGACCGGTGACATGTGGGTACAGCAGACATTGTTCAGCCACAAAAAGAATGAATCGCTGCTATACACCACAATGGGGATGAACCTCAAAACATCACCCTCCGTGAAAGCAACCACCACGAGGGACCATATAGTGTGTGAAATGTCCAGACCAGGCCGGTCTAGGGGTTGTCCCACGCTGGAGGGGCTGGGGGCCCATCGGGGTGAGAGGTGATGAAAATATTCTAAAAGTAGGAAACGGAGATGCTGGCACAACTCTGATTAGGAATGTATTACAAGTCGCTAAGTTTCACACTTTAAATGGGCGAAATTTTGGCATGGGAATCCTCTCTTATAAAGTGGTTTTCAACAAAACAAGCAAACACCGGGCCCTACAGGAGATAAGGCTGACGCCGTCAGCTGTCAGTCCACGTGTCCACGTTGTAACCACGCCTGCCCAGGCACTGTTGGGAGGAAGGGACTTATCATGGGAAGGAGAACCAGGGGAGCGTCGGCCTGCAGGAAGAAGGCACTGCCCCCTCACCCAGGGAACAGAGCAAGAGGTTGGTGTCTGCCGGGGTGATGTGCGTGCCACCAGAGCACGGTGGGGCCTCCCAAACTGGCACCATCTCCATGGGACGGGGCCACACCTGTGCTCCTAAGCGTAGCCTGTGGGTGAAGGCTGTGCAGACCATTCCCAGGTGGCCCCACAGAACAACGGGAGACTGAGCCCTGGCATGCACACCAGCGGCCTCTCCCGCCGCCATCCAGGGTGATGCAGAGAAAATCTTCCGTGGGTCAAAGGCTTCCCCTTCATGCAGGTTGCTTTTGGTTTCAGGTCACGCACTTCACAGGACTTCCCAGTTTCTGAGAAAGTGAATCTACCTCTGTTTTCCTTTCTTTTGGGCCGTGAGTTTGATTCCTCCGCTTGCGGCCATCGCTCTCAATGCTGCCCACAAAGGCCGTGTTGGCCGCAGCAGACTCACCGGGCTTAAATCTGGATGAGGTTTCAGGACCCAGTTATGTGGAAGAAATGATACCAGACCTGTGGCATCGGCTGCCTTTGATGGCCAAGCAGAGAAGAAGCTAATGAAACCTTCGTGGAGCAGAACCCGGTGTTGTGGGGGTGGCGCCTGGCGGCTTCCCCACCCACCTTACCCCCCAGCCCTGGAGCCAGCATGGCCCGCACACAGCACACATGTACAGAGAAAGTTCGTGAATGAAGTTTGGTGAATTGCCAGAGGCTTCATTTAGTTAATGAGATCAGTGGGGAGGTAAGTAATTGCAGGACGAGAAATGGGTCCATTGGCTTGGCAACATTACAATGTTCATTTTGTGGTTATAAAGCAAATGAGCCGACGGGACGGATATCAGAACTCGAGCTCCCCATGCTCCGGGTCTCCATGTGGGACACGCTCTCCTTTCCCTCCTCCAAGTCACCAACTACTCACACTTACAGCCGCACAGTCAAAACCTCACCTGTCGCACTACCGTCCCGGAGAGCCCTGCGGCCAGGGCTGATGGGTCAGCCGTCTTTGGGCCTCCTCTGAGCCATGACTGTGGAGACCTGTCTCCCCCACGTAGGAGTCTGGGGGTGCAGATAAAGCACCAAAAAAATGGGACTGGTTTCTAACAAGTACTTTGGATCAGGAATAAAACTAGCAAGCTTAAAAATTAGATGAAAGCTGAAAACCAACCAAATATCCATCACCGGTGAATGAATTAAACAAGATGGGGTGGTTCCCCCCAACAAGGGAAGGCTGCTCTGTGAGACAAAGAAACACACAGAGGGGCCTCGAAAATACTGTGCTACATCACAGCCAGGTGCAAAACCCTGCATGCAGAGTCAGTTCACTGAGACGCAGTTCCCATAAAGGGCGAAACCACAGAGACAGAGCATGGATGACTGATGGCCTGGGGCCGGAGGCGCCAGCAAGGAGCCCGTGTGGGGGTGGGAGGTGGGGAGGGAGCTTGTTGGGGTGATGGGAGGACTCAAAACTGGACTTTGGTGACTGGTGCCCAACTGTACAAATTTACCAAAAGTCATTGAACTACATGCTTAAAATGTGTGAATTTTACCATATGCAAAGTATATCCTGATAAAGCTGTCAAAAAAATTAGATGAATGAGTGGAAGAAAAAAGATTTTAAAGACCCGTTGAAATCCCAACGGTAACAAAATATGATAGGTACGATCTTTGAATATTAGGAGCCAATCTAATTTCCTTCACAGATGGTAAAAAGGAACGGGGGCAAGAATAAATGGGAGAGAGATGTGGAATACACAAAGGAAGAGGCGGCTCTAGCACCGTCTTCCATGTGATGGTGGAAGTGCCAAACAAGCCTGTTCTGAGTCCCCTTGGCCAGGAGTCCAGCTGGTCTCCTAACCCTCAGCTTCCTCGTCACATACACAATGAAGCTACGGCACATTCTGTCAAATTTTAGTGAAATAAAACAACCCCTCACTCGGGCATTTTTCCAACTGGCTCATCCAAAAATGGTACCAGCGGAGTGAGGTTAAGCCAACGCAGCATGCCTTGGCTTTGGCGTGTGCCCGCGGGTCCCTGTGAGCATTTCCCAGTCGCTGTGCTGACACACTGGGGCAAAGACCTGCACACCAACACCGAGGCTCCAGGGCTTGCACTTCCCAAGTCTGAGAGACAGGGAGTTTTACCTGTCTCCAGTCTTCCACTGCTTTTCCGATTTCCCCAGGAGATGTCCCAGATCGGACCGACGGTCCACAGAAGAGAGCTTGAAGTCTTTTTTTTTCCTTAAAAAGTGATTGGTCTTGCTGGAATAACGGAAACAATTCCAAAAGGCAGCAATCCCGTCTTCACATTTTGAGATCCTACCCCATTTGGAAACAGATTTCCTGCAAACTGGGTTAGCAGATGTCCCAAATACCCGACGGCAACCCTCTACCATTTTTAGGGTTCTGTTTTCTAAAGGGTTATCTTCTCTGAAGGTAAAATTGATGCCCTTGGTGGGTAGCATGAAACAAACATTTCTATTTGTGTTTTGATTTGAAAAGGCCACTGACATACAGAAAACACACATACACACAGCAGCTGTCTCTTGTCATCGCCGAAGACAGGGCCTGCTCTCTCACGAGGCAGCTTCAGCCTTGGATTTTATTGCCTTTGTATGTTGAGAGATGGTTCTTCTTTCCACCCCCTCCCACCCCAAAAACCGTGGAGAAACCATCCAGTCATTCTTCAGACTAGGTTTTAGTGCGATTTGGTTGAAAAATCACAGGCCTGGAGGTAAGGCCTGGGGAACTAGTTCATAACCAGCTTGATGCACCTGCGAAGGTGCCAGGTCAGCAGCCGGAGCTGCCAGTGGCCCTGGACCACCGTCCTGCAGCCCTCGGGTCCTGCTCTGGAAAAGCTGTGGGGAGTCAGAAGTGGGCCACAGCCCCACACAAGGAGGGTGTTGGTGGACGCTCAGACACTGGCCGGGACTCAGTGCCGTGGCCCCAGGGCAAAGTGAGACTGTGGGCCCTTGTTCAGAAAACTTGAAGGATTTCAAGACAGGGTGCTCGGGACCCCACCCTCATGGCAGGCCCCGTGTGACTGTCCAGCTTGCACGCCTATGACCGCACCCCCACTCAGGGGAGCCTTGACCTCCCCGACGGGCATCCCCCCAATCTATCCCACTCAGGGAGACGGGAAGTACTTTCCAGAAAGTAAACAGGTGTTTGGGAAATGGGTCCGTTGTAATGAAATAGGTCAGAGGCCAGCCCCATCTCAGGCACCTGTGAGCTGCACTCAGCGCTGAGTACGTGGGCTTATCAAGCATTAGACCTCTCTCCTGGCGTCCGTTCCCTGACCTGCCCAGGTGCCCGCTGTGAG
The DNA here is from genome assembly GCF_022682495.2 of Desmodus rotundus. Lineage (NCBI taxonomy): Eukaryota > Metazoa > Chordata > Mammalia > Chiroptera > Phyllostomidae > Desmodus > Desmodus rotundus. Next base: position 98,704,666 of record NC_071397.1, read on the forward strand.
ACCCCATCACCTGGCACTGGGAACGTCGGGACTGGAAGTCAAGTGCATGCCACGTCACCAAACAGAAACGTCATCTGGGAGGGAGACTCATCTCTAACAGAGGCACCATCTGATGTGGCGGCTTCTCGCCATGATGAGATTCAGGCTTCAGTTGCACTGCCAGTATCACGGGTGACAATCAGTCACTAAGTGTCACTTCTCCTTGCCCTTTCCTCAGGGGAAGACTTTCATTCAGGTGACAGGCATTTACTGGGCACCATGCTGGGCTGTGCAGGCCCCCCAGGAGCCTCGAGGAGCTGCCACGCTGTGGCAAAGGCCGATGGGGAGATGTAAATAAGTGATAAAGTCAGAAGCTAATGCCACTCTCCCACCTGGGAGGGAGAGACACAGTGTGTCTTTAGAAGAAAAAGCGAGGTGTGGGCGCCTGGTGTCACCAGGGCCGGGGTGTGGAGGTGCGGACAGCCTTCTCAGAGAAGGGCACGCTTCTAGGGGTGCTCCCCATGCCCAGATCTGGTCCTCCCTCTGTCCCATCTGCCAGACAGCCTCTCCCCCTCACTCCCAGTGTTAACCTGCCCAGTGTTGTACCCCCGCCTGCACCAGGCTGCTGTCTGCCCCCAAACGGCGAAGTGCCCCTTCCCCTGTCTTCTTGTGGTCCCCTCCCCATTCATAGCTAGGGTCACTGTTACAGAACATCACCACTGTGTGGTAAGGATTACTTCCCGCATGAAGAAACGACATAAAAGATTCAGCACCATACCAAGGCCATATAACATCAATAAATGTTATTTCCCTTCGTGTGTATATCTGCCTTCCCACCAGCCTGAGTTCCTTAAGGAGCTGAAGTGCTTCTCATCTGGTAGCCACAGTGCCCAGTGTAGACTTGGCTGTGGCAGGTGATGAATAAACCCTCATAACATGAATGGCTGGAACGGTCAGTAATGTCCACCACCCTGGTCCAGGGAAACGCTCAGCTCGTGACGCGTTAGTGATGTGACCACGGTGCCGGCGGAATGTAGCTGCTACACGGCACCGCAGCCCAGCATCACCGTTCACGAAGCAGGACTCCATACGGGCAGGTGGGACACTTCCCCTTCCATAGATGCTGCTAATCATGAGATGTCGTCAAACCAGTATTTCACATGGAAAAACGCAGCAACCTCTCCCTCTCTCCTAGGAGCGGATGTGTTGGTCAGAGGTAATCGAAACTTCCAGATTCTTTCTAGCATACCTTTCCATCACACCACTGAAGTAAAATTCAAGAGATATAGAGAAAAACCAACACTAGGGATTAGGGATTTGCTGTAACTGGCTGTACGGTTCTCATTTCCTGAGTCTTTAGCAATGAAGTGGGCCATCCGTTTTCCCTGTACTCCTACGATGCAGAACCTCGAACACTGAGCTCCCAAAGAGTCTGTGTGGTGTACAAGGGTCAGCCCGAACACCTGGGCACAGCCTCAAGAGCCAGAGGGCCAGTTGGCTTCACTAGGCTAAGTGACCCTGGGTGCATTATTTAACCTCAGTCTCATCTGTAAAATGGGTGTAATAATTGTTCCTGCTTCACCGTCTACTCTCATCAGAGAGACGGTCAAGGTAATGGGAGGAGACAGGTCACAAAGAACAGGACCAGCCTGGGCTAATCTGGAGAAGGGCCTCTTCTACAGAGGGGAGGGAAGCCCCAAAAGGTGGGCGACCAGAGAGACCCAAGGAACAGCATCAGTGACACCAACAGAGGCAGAGAGACAGAAGAGAAAAAACAGTCGAGGCAGACAGACTCTCGGGGATGCTGCGTGCCTTGCCCCAGGCCCAGGCCGGCCATTTCGAGATGGTGGACAGGCAGTGGAAGGGCCAGAGGATAAGTCTCTTCTTCCCACAAAGGGTCCCTTAGAGATCATCCTGCTTGGTTTTGTTCTCGAAAATTCCCACAAAAATTTTCCCTTCAGAGAGGACCCCAGCTGTGAAAGGCCTGGAGCCGTGGCCCAAAGCTGCCCCAACAACCAAGCATGGGAAGCCTCTGTTCTGTCTTAAAATGCACATCAATTTTGTGTTACATCACAGCACATCCATGACGCTGGAGTGGGCTGGTCCTGTCCACCCCGCAGCTTGTACACCTGCCGCCCCAGCACCTGCGGGCCGGGTGTGGTGGTTAGAGAACGTGCCTCTGCCCTGGACTCCCTGACCAGGCCGGGAAACCGGGCACAGGACACTTCCCAGTGCAGGGACAGTCCAGACCAGCCCAAGAGGCAGACCCTGGTCCCAAGGAGCCCGAGGTCCCGTGGAGAGGAAGCAGGTGGACGTGGTTGGGGACCGAACCCAGGCTTTGCAACGCACCCCCCGTCCCATCTACACGGCCCGGCACTGAGTGTCCGGAGGAAGAGGCCAGGCAGTCTCCACACTGTCCTTAATGAAAAGGTCCTGAGGCCTTTGAAAAGGACACATGGCTGAGCTGCCAGGCTGCTAACCCTGTCCCCAACCGGACAAGGCAGGCAGGGCCGTGTCCTGGGTGCGGCCGCTCTGAGGAGACAGCAGGTGATGGCCCAGCACCCACGGGACCCAGCCAGACCCCAGCCTTGCACACGAAGCACATTTCCAGAGAGGCACATCCTCCCTGGGGAGAGAGGAAAGCCAGGGGAAAGCTGTTTAAGGCCAGACTGTCTTAAACAGACTGTCTTAGACCACCATTCGGCCGTCGTTTGAGAAGACAGAGGAGTGGGAAAGGGGGGGAGGAAGTCCCCATTCGGCTAAAATTGAAACCAATGTGAATAATGAAATAAGAAGGCCCATTTAAAATCTCTCGGTGGTCCTCTCTCCGTTTCCCCTACTTAAACTTTAACCCTATCATTCCTCTAGAAATGTAGGCCAGACGAGGATTTCAGTGACACCACGACATTTTCATTATATCGTCTGGACTTCCAGAACCTCCAAAATTTCCACAGGATTGGGGGTTCAGATGCATAATTTCTGTGCATTTGGAAGCTACACAAAGTCCTTTTGCCCTAAAAGAACTATGGGAAAGAACGCATCATACCAGAATACACGATGCTTTTAATGTTCTGTACAGTCAAATCACAGCCTGGGTCCCAAGCAGGCATTCCTGGCTCCATGACTTTGGGAAAGCTAGCTAGCCAGGCTGTGCCTGAGTCTCAGGTCAGAGAGAAGATAATTCATTACCGTCTGGGCTGGAGTTAAGACCAGATGAGGTAGGCCAGGGAAGCTCACCTACGTATTAAGTGATGAATGAGAAGCACTGATTAGCATTAAAATGCATGAACGACTACACTATAAAGCATAGTGTACGTGAGCCTTGGGGGAGAATATTACAGAAAAGGAATTTTTTTCTGTCTTTAGTATCCCAGAGGGTCAAAGAGGCCCAGTTCTGTGGTTCTACCTCCAGCAATGCTCACAATTCCCAGACAGATCCCTCTTGCACACCCTCCCCACTCCCCTAATCCCCCCTCCAGCCAGCCGGGGGCCCAGACCACACGCCACACCCCACACTGGCACCAGGCTGACTGGGGTAGGCCTGCCTCCCAGACCAGTAATTCACACAGTCCCAGGAGCAGGCTCACCTGCCCGCCCCTTCCCCACCTGGCCACACTCTCTCAGCACCTGGCCCTCGCTCCTCCCTCCAGTGAGCTCCCGGCTCTCCAGACCTCGCCCAGGGCTGCCCTTCTCTAGAAAGCCTTGCTGAAACCCCAGGCTGGGCAGACAAAAGGCAGCGCAGGACCCAGGCCTCGGGCTGGGAGCTGGGCCTTACCCCAGCTGCAGCCTGTGGGCTGGTCCCAGGGGGCACTTGAAAGGGCCCTCTGCGATGAGGGAGAAGGAGCGCTGGAGACAGAAAGGGAGGGTGGCGCTAACAGGCAAATAAGTAACTAGTCAGACCTGTGCGTGGAGTGCAGACTCTCGGAGAAGGCCTGGGAAACGCGGAGGAAATGAGCAAGTCCCAGCCCTGGCAGGCTCTCACCAGGCTTTCTTCAGGTTTGTGAATCCCTTCCACCAGAGGGAGGGGCTGGTTCCCTGAGAGCCTAGCGGGAAGGGTCTTCGTAAACTGAGTCCCGGAGGGTGGGCTGGGTGCTGACGGACCACCCGCGCCGCCCCCGCTCGCTCCCCACACCCTAGGCCACAAGGAGACTCTCCAAGCAGGTTTTGCCAGCAGGCTTGGCACCAAGTCTTTGAATTCCTCTGGTCACGTATCTGCTCTCTGCTTATCTTAATTATTTTTCAATTCCTATCTCTTTATTAATGTAAATAAATGAATTGCACCTTTGGTTCGGACTTGTCCTTGTAAATCTGCTGAGTGCAAGTTAGTCCTGAGAGTTGGGTCTGCGCGGAGCAGGGAGGGGCCTAACCAGGTGTCGGGCGGATTCCTGGGGTCTGGTGGCATTCCCTGTGGCAGTCGCCCTCAGCAGCTGGGGGTTCGCCCCTCCAGGGGACGTTTGGCAGTGTCTGGGGCGTTTCTGGCTGTCACACCTGGGGTGGGGGAATAGTCCCGGCATCTAGAGAGCAGAGGCCAGGGAAACTGGCAAATGTCCTGCAGTGCCCAGGACGGCGCCACCAACCGAGAACTGTTTGCCCCAAAAGTCAACGGTGCCAAGACTGAGAATTTGCCCTAAGAGAACGTCAACCTGGGAGGACCTGGCTGGGAGGCCATCAGTTTAGGCAAATCTGACTGTGACAGCTTGTGGCCCCCTTTTTTCTAGACTACGGCACCCATTCAGTGCCAGCATGTCCGGGCTGGAAATGGCCTGTGATGAGAGAGGCCTGCCTTCCCGAAGCTCCCAAAGCAGGCCCTGGGGCTGACTATGAAGAGACCCGTCAGACAATGGGAGAGCGTCTAGAAAGAGTGGCTGTTTTATCCAGGATGAGTGGGGTGCAGGGAGACTGTCGGGACAGCAGGGGCCCCGCATCAGAGCCAGGCTACAGGGGGGGTTATACACATTTGCGGAAGGAAGCCCCTCTCTACCTGTCCTGTCAGCCCTGCCCCCTCCATCCCCGGAACAGGAGAGAGGAAAGAGGAGGACTGAGCCAGAACCACTCACAGCTGGCCAGTGGGTGCCCGGGGATTGCACTGGTAGCCCGTGGATGAGGCTGGCAGCTGGGGAGCAGCTGGTCAGGCAGACTCTTTACCCTCTCGTCCGCCCGGTTCACCTCTGCCAGCAGAGAGGCCACAGCTCAGAGGGAGCTGAGGGGGATGGGAAGGGGCCACGCTTCCCTCCTGGGTCCATCCTATCTCCCGTCTCCTTTCGGAGCCCGACAAGGTGAGCGCTGGCTGAGTCGTTGCAGATGGCACTCTGCCGTTACACTCGGTCATGGGTGTGTGGACAATCAACAGCAGGACAGAAAGTCTGACTCTCAACCTGCAGCCTTGGGGACCTACAGCCTTGGGGACCACAGGGAGCCACTCCGGGGTGCCCTCAGGAGGACTTCCCAGCACAGTCCAGTTGGCGGTTAAACGCTGCTGGTGTGAGGACAGCCCACGTTGAATGCAATGGGCTGCTGCCTCCCCGTCCCTCCAGTCTGTCGTCCCAGGGCCCTCTCGCTTTGCCACCACACCGCCAGCAGGCTTGCTGGCAGCAGGACAGCAGAGCTCCTCAGGGCCACCAAGAGGGCAGTACCACCAGCTCTCCCGCACCGTCTAAAAATGCCGCGCTCTCTTCCAGTAATGCCGCTGCTGTCAGAACCGGAGGGGAGGCGGCAAGGGGAGGAGCGGCGTGGCAGGTAGGTGCTCATTATTCCAGAATAGTTGCTGCAGCCTGCTTTGGGCGGGCCCGTGCTGCTGGTCCTGGAGATGGGAGGGCGCGGTGGACCAGAGCGGGGCTCTGGAAGACGACATTCTGGGTTCGCATCCCGGCTGCGACCTCGTATGACACTAGGTGAGTGACTTTCTCCAATCTTTCCTTTCTTTGTCTGTAAACGGAAAGGGGCCGTTGTTTTCACCTGCTCAGGGTGTCATGTGGGTGAAGGGAGGTGACACGTGCGAAGTCTGTGTAACAGACTGGCCCGCAGGGAGCCCTCACTGAAGGTGAGCTGTTCTTGTTCCTGTGTATCCTCCAGGTTGGCGGGTCACCTCCGAGTCTCTGATGGCTTTTGCAGGTTACCTGTCATCGACCAGATGGCGGAATAACCCCCTGAAGGAATTTTAATGTCCAGCTTCCAACTACCATGAAGCTCACAGTGACTCTTCTCTTCTAGGACCCTACACGGAAAGTCCGTGACGTAGTTACTCGGTGTGAGCGAGGTTTGGAGGGGACAGACCTGTGTCAGCCGGAGTCATCTGGAGCAGCTTCGTGCCTAAGGGAGAAGCCGATCTCAACTGAGATCAAAGTAATGAAGAAGAAGGGGAACTTGCCAGACTTTTTCTGGGTTGCCAGGCCAGCCGGGGAGGGCGGTGTTCCAGATGAACTTGGTTGTGTTGCCCATATAATTTCCATTCTACAGGCAGGAGTGCGGCAAAACAATCCTACCAAGAGAAGCTTCGTGAAACTTTTAACGTTCATTATGTTGGGTCATTAGATTCAAGTGTCGAAAGCTCCTTGGCTCTGTCGGACTGAGGCATGGACTTGAGCGCGCTGTGGGCCCTCTAGATCTAAATGACGAGAGGCTATGTGGGAAGCCAATGGGCGTGCCGTTCTGATGAGGGTGGCAGGTGCCCTGTGACGTGTGTGGCACTTTGCGCTCCTCTGGAGGGAACTGCAGTCCCACGGAAGTCCAGGAAGGGTTATCTTGCTCAGCTTGTACTTCTCAGGAACAGAACGCTCGAGCCTCCTGGCCTCTAATCCTCCATGTCTCCAGGGCCAGAAATCCCTCTTCTTCCCTTAGTTCATCAACAAATGTTTACTGACACTGGCCACAAGCTCGACCAATTCGGAAGACAGAAGACAATTCGAAGATGGACAATGGCCCACTGCGAACCGCTCTCTCCCTCCCTGCCCAGCACGATCTCTGTACCGAATTATTTAATAATAAGGGACGCATCGTGCCATCGGGCAAAGAAACGTCTCTGTCGGAAACAGCACCCCTGGTTTAAGGGGCTGTTTCTTCACCTATCTCCCCGCTAGTTTCTGGGGTTCTTTAGGGGAGAAATAGTTTCTTTCCTATTCGTGTCTATGTCCATAATATGTAGCGCCCGACACAGGATACTCAGTATCTTCTGTTGAGGGAAGGAATAAATGCGGGTGAACAGATGATGACTGTGAATGAATGAATGCACGAATGAATGAATGAAGGGTGACGTAAAGGTAGGACTGAGGGTCAAAGGAAGCAGAGCAACCCAGACTAGGGTAACAAAACGAAATGGAAACAGGGAGAAAATCTTTGTGGAGCAAGAGCGCTTCTTGAAAAATAGAGGAGGGCAGGTAAAGGTACATTGTTCCCAGATAACGGATAACGCTCACCAAAAATTGTTCTTGTTTTACAGCATTTCCTCTTACTCCGTCCTCCATGAAAAGAACATGGAGGTCAGCCCATCACAGTATCTCCCTTAAAATCCTTCGGATGGCTGAAAACAGCAGCCGCTTATACCGTATCTGCTTTTGCTCTTGGGTGTCCACAGCCCTTAGCCAATCACAAATGCCCCATACACATGGTTCACCGATCATTGGTTGAGGCTCCCTCTTCCCACGGCTTAGCGGTGACCCTCCCCGGCCCACCCCCACGCCCAGCCTCAGGGCTCCGAAGCTCGCTTTCCCAGCTGCTCCCGTCTCAGGTGAAGGTTACTGAGTCAGCGCAGCCCAGGCTGTGGGTGATGGTGATGATGACTGAGCTGGGCTTGCTCACCTGTGCTTCTCCAAACACTCAGGTGCCAAGAACCACTCAGAACCGTGAACGCAGCACCTTCCCATACCCATTACACCTTCTTTTCAGAATATAGCGGATCACGCAAAATGCAGTAAATTTGCCAAACGCTCACCTGAGCGCCCCACAATTTAATGGGAGGGCAATGGAGGTCTGACTACAATGACGTGGGTGCATGTGGGGTTCCCTCCCTCAAATTTCTTACTTGTTTAAAGTCTGATTTTAGTACAGCCTTTACCCCTTGAGCTTCCACTCAAGAATACTAGATTAGGAAGGATTCTGCCTCCTCCTCACATTGCCTTTTTTCTACCCATTTCGTTCTGATTAAAACAAAATTCTGTCCCTGATCTATGTCTACTAGTTCTTTCCACCAACACACAGTATACCTGCCCCATTTCCACACTACACATGGATTTCTCCCTGCTTGGGACAAGAACCTCCAACCAGGACCCGTCTCTCAGCACCCACCGCTGTCCTCTGGGATACCTACGCCTTCTTCCCCTTGAACTGTCTGTCTCCTCTCCTTCCAACCTTCAGCATCGTCATCTTCCTAATGTTCTTCTCGGACTAATTGCCTCCTGTTTTCTCATCCCCCTCTTGCCTTGCCTCCTTCTCTGTCTCTGTGCTCACCTACACAGGCTGTCAGCCCTGCTTGGTGGGTTTAAACTTGAGACCACAGACAACAACTTCTGTTGAATAACTTCTTCACAAAATTCCCAGCACCCACTTCGGAGCCTTGCAGACAGTGGGATCCCAATACAAGGGTGACTGGCCCCAACTACAGCGGTGATTCCCTTAGCATCACCTCTATCCAGCCTTTCCTAAGACCCTGAACTTGGCTTTGCATCTTAGTTCCGTTGACCTTCCCCAGGCCAAGGCTGCTAATTATGGTTTTAACCTCTACTTAGGGTCCAATTATAGGACAGTTGTTTTATTTTTACTTTTGGCTGTGCTTCCAAATGATTCTTGCTACTTTTCCTGGAGCTCCATCCCATAAGGCTTTCCGTTGCGCAGCTCCTAGGTCTGGAAACCCCTGCACACAGCTCAGACTCGAACTTGCACTCTGTCCACCAGCTCTGAAGGGCCCTACAGGGGACCCGCAGCCTCGAGGACCAGAAGCTGCAGCATCACTGCCCGTAGACTCTTCGCAAACATCGAAAGCCCACCATCCGACTGTTCAGGAACAAACACGCGCTTTTAGAAACCAGTGTGCTCCTTTTCACGGCTTCTCTATGCTCTCCGCCCTTTAACTAGCTGTCCTGCTCCAACCCCACTAGTTCAGGTCAGTTCTGGGCTGTGCTAGTCAGGCCCCGCCTTCAGATCACTGTTGTATCTGATACACTGAAGACCTCTTGCACCCGAATGAGTTTTAAAAGTCACATCTAATAACAGGGTTAGATCTGGGCGAGCAGAACCTCCTGAAAACCACTCCTGCGTCCTGCTTCACGTGGAGGGGTTGCTCCGAGGTTGCTGGGCCATGCCTTTGGCTTCGGCAACGGGAAGGCACCGTGAGCGCTAAGCGACCTTCATCAATCTTTACCCAAAGTTACAGATAATTTTAAGAATCAAGTGTGAGATTGGTGCTGATAGAGCTAATAAAGGCTAATTTGGTAATTTGGAAATGTTCGATAATGGACCTCATGCTTTTAAGGGACACTTCCTAGACTGTAGGAATAAAAATGCCGGCCGGACTCCTCCCACCTGTTAACAGGCCCCTGTGGATTGTGTCTTTCCAGCGTGTGTGCCCCTCGATTCTAATCACAGTTAACTTTGCTTTTCACCAGACGGGTGACGCTTTCCTGTCACGTTTTCTACGTTTCCTGCAAATCCACTCTTTCTCTCCCCATTGAGGGCATTAACAAGATTCTGTAGTTTTGACTTAGGACTCTTGATTGGCCCCTGTTGTCCCCACCCACTTAAACACACACATACACCCTCTGCACACACTGTCACACACCCACACGACACCCAGACACACGTACCCACGTGTACACACACCTACACACGCTCACTGGGTCTGTCATCTCACGATTCTTTCCTTCCAACTGAGGCCGCTGGACTAACCATCACAGATGGGTTAACCCTTTCCCAGTTTTGGTAAAGAGAAGGGCTATGCACCTACCAGTAAGGAGAGGGGACATTGGGGGGCGGTGGGGTGAGATCCATGCAAGGCAGGGGAACTCAGCACCCTGCTGGCCGGTGCCATTTCTCGCTCCTCCTATTTGCTGAACTTGAGATGCGGCGCTACATAAGTGCAGAGCAGAGCCCAGATCCCAGCCTTCCATCATGCAGACTTTGCTGCGAACCTGAGCAGACACTAGTACCACGTCTTTCAGGGCTCATCCTCAAACCCCTCCTAAAACTTTTTCCCAGGGCCTGGCCTCCTATAAAGCAGTGAGCGCTTTTCCCCACCCCCTTGGTCTGACCACAGCATAAACATCACGTCTGGGACCTGTGTATGGTTTCTTAAAAAAGACCAGAAACTGAAGACGTACACAAACATCAAACCACTCCTTTTCTAATTCCTAGATATGATGCAGAAATTCATAGGCCGAAAATTCAGCAAATAAAGAGGCATTGCCGATGTCTGTTTCCTTGACAACTCCCCTCCCCCAGCCCGGCTGTGATAGGGAAAAACCAAAATGAAAGTGAGGAGGGGTAGCTCAGAGCCACGCTGGACGTCCGCCAGCCCCGGCCCGAACCACCGGCGCACCACGCATGCATCCATTTAGGCCGGGGCTGCGTTTTGTGTAGTATTTTTGTGGTTGCCATAGAAACGCCCGAGAGGGAAGAACATGTTGCATGACACAAAAGAGACCGATAGGTAACGGGCACCTTCTCCCAGCTGCACCTATTGCAGAAGAAAATGCTGGAGGCCGAGGGGGTCGGCGGGGCGGGGGCGCACGGAGGAGAGGCGCGGGTCGCCGTCGCCTGGGGGAAGGCGGGCTCGCCCAGCTGAGCACAAAGGAAGGGACCTCCGGCGGCAGCGAGCCCCTCTGCCTCCCGGGCCGCCCGCCGTGCTCCCGCGGTCGCCTGCCTGGCGTCCTGCTGGGTCGGTACCTACCCCTTCCAGAGGGTTTCAGGAAATCCAGCCCCCGAGCGGGCGAGGGGCCGGGAGAGGGACGCGGACAGCGACCCGCCACGCCCCGAGGGGAAGTCGCGGGGAGGGAGCCCGCGAGCCACACGTACCTCCGTCCCGGCAGCCCGGACACATGGGCTGGGGAGAGACCAGAGACTGCACGGGAGCCGGCTGGGCGGCAGGGACTGCCACTAGTTTGTAGGAGCTGTAAGTCCGCCAGCGCTGGAAAGAAAAGGCGAGACTCCACCCAGGGGTGGGCCCTGCGCGGGGAAAAAAGTGGTCCTCGGCTGACGTCTCTCCCCACCCCATGTCACTTCCTTTTAAAGCGGCGATCGCGCCGTTTCGGGGAGGGAAGAGGCGCGCCGGCGGGGCGTGAGTCACCCCGGGCCCCGCGGAGGAGCGCGCCCCGGCTCCGGCCGGCTGGGCGTTTGCAATCTCGGCCGGAGAACCCGCGGAATCCTAGACAAAGCCCGCTCCGTGGCTTCTCTGCTCCCGCGGCGTCTCCCAAATCCTGTTGCATCCCGGGCCCAAAGGGCTCCTCCGAGCTCGGCGCCGGCAGACGCCAGCCTGCCTGCGCCCCCGAGCTGCCTCCCGTTTATGCAGCGGGGACGCGATCGGTTTGTCGTGCAAAATACCTGCAACTTGAAAATGCCCCCCACCCCTCACCTCTCGAGCGCTGCGCTGGAAGGAGGTTGCATTCCACTGTGAAGAGCCTCCAGGCGCCTCCAGCAGCGTACTCCTGAAAACTCGGGAGGTCTGAGATGCTGAGAACTGGGGACGAGCGGCCTGGCGGCGGATGCACTTTCTCCCCGCGCGGCAGCCGCCAGGTCGGTTCCCGCGCACACGCGCGTGCACAGGCACGTGTCCCTCACATGCAGCGCGTGCCAGGGGGTCCGGGCACAGCTGTATAACAAAACAGTGTCTTCATAACTTTAAAACTCCAGGAGGGCCAGGTCTCTAACATTCCTTGGAAAAAGGTCATTTCACTCTCCAAAGAGTCAAGATGTATTTTTAAAATATTTTTTTAAGTTTTCAATTACAGTTAACATAAAATACATTAGTTCCAGGTGTATAATACAGTGGTTGGACATTTACATAACTCGTGAAGTGACCACCCCAAAAAGGCTAAGCACCCCCCTGGCGCCGCACACACTTATTACAATAGTATTGGTTATATTCTTCACGCTGTATCTTACTTACAGCGTCCGACTGTTTTTGTAGTCAGACGTCCGCCCATCAGAAATGATCACTATTAGAACCAGAGTCACAAATAATATTTGAGTGTTTGCAGGTGTCCTCTGTGTTCATCTTTGTTCTTTGGGTGTTCACAGTTTACAGGAGAAAATCAAATGTTCAAAAACAACACGAACACATTGCAGAATTATTAACAGCTCCAAAAGTGTTAAAACAAAAGCAAACCAACCAACCAACCAGTGTGCCCTGAGACAGAGAGGATGGAGAGAGTGGCTTTGGTTATGATGGAAGGAGAGGCGTTTGTAACTCCCGGAACACGGTTAGGGGGTGAGGACCGAGGGTTTCTGAGGCAGAAGAAGGGACCCGCACAGAAAACGCAGCAGGGGCCGTGGGTTACTTTAACATCCACGTGAATGCAAGCTGGACAAGACAGAAATGCTTGTCAAAGGTGTTCCCAGAGCAAAGGTGTTTCTTGCACCCGATGCCGTTTTGTGTCCCCTCACAGAAGTTTTCAAATTATGTTTTAAAATCCATTTGTTCCTAGCACTGTGGAAACTTGCAAAGGTTTTTCCAAGTACCACTCAATAGGGTGAGACCAATTGTTTTTCATGTTTGAATGTTGAATGGAAATTTGTTTCAAAATCTACAAATTGCATACATTTGTGCTATATTCATTACAACCACAGTCAATGATTTCGGTAGAAACAATAGGAAATTAAAATTGTTGACAACTGCAAGTCTTACTCAGAACTCAGTACTTTAGTGCCTGCATTCCATTGTGATTGCAATTATCAGCATGCCTGTTATTGCTACAGTAGCATTTAGTGTTTTCATTCCATTGTGATTGTAATTATCAGTATGCCTGTTATTGCTACAGTAGCATTTAGTGTTTTCATTCCATTGTGATTGTAGTTATCAGTATGCCTGTTATTGCTACAGTAACACGTGGCCTGTTTAGATGATGTTGCTCACAGTCTCAGCTATCCCAGAATGGAGCTGAGACCCGTAGGAGAAAAAGTGACTCCTAAAAATTTAAAGTGGAAGTACAACATCCGTGGGTTAACTTGTATGGACTTTGGAGCACCATTTCATATCTAATTTAACTTTAGATATCCCTTGTTAGCTATTTCTATTTAAGCAAGGAATTGTGGAAATTTCAGCGCCACAATCTAAAAGTTCAGTTCAAAAACTGTTTGAGAATCTGTGCTATTGCTGAAGACAGAGAAACAGGAATCCGACAGAACATTGCCCCAAGGTGCTCGAAGTCTTAGGAAAGAGACAGGTAAGTAATGGAGGTATGACCTAGAGGAGGTAATCCCTGCAGTCTGTGCAAAGTTCAGAGGTGGCCGGAAGAATGGGGAGGGGAAGCTGGGCGTCTGTCCACTCGGCTCCTTATCTCACAGCAAACTGTAGCAGGGGTGAGAGTGAGCGGTGCCTTCAGGGTGGAGACTGCAAGGAAGGAGTGAGGCTAACTGGAGGCGTTTAGAAGGACACTAGAGAGAGGTGTAGGTAGGTAGGCTGGTAACTGAAAAAAGGATACACAAAAAGCCAATTAACCAGCAACAAGAACAATGTGACCTCACAAAAACACAAGGAGAAAGGTGGAGATGCCATTTCTTTGCCTATCCACTTTAAGACATTCAAAAAACTGGAACATCCAATGTAGAGAGGGCGCTCTGCCATGGTTGTCTCCTCACTTGCTGGTGCCAGTGAATCAGGGCACAACAGGAATTGTGGCTGCTTCAAGGAGACAAAGAAAAAAGTGTAAATAGTGAAGCCAATTGGATATTTGGGCTCTATAATAGTTTTCCATTTAATTGTTGTATATTCCAACCAACTCTCACGGAGCCTTTAAAATGTTTGTGTGTTTTTGACGACCGGCAAGCTCCTGTGGACGCGGTGTTCACACTGCAGTCTTCTTAAGTTCACCCCAGCAGCCCCAACATCCTCAGCGAGGGGAGCGCAGAGGGGCTGGGCCAGGTGTCCTCCTCGATCAATGATGACCGTGACCTAAGTCATGGCCAGGACAGGAGTGTGTGGGCGCGACCGCCTCTGCACCGGCTTTCATTTCAGTGCATCTCGGTTTTGGTTTACGCCTGGTACAAACACTGCTCTCAGTGATCACTCGCCTCCTTTCTCTTCTGGATACTCGTCAAGGTCACTTCAGCCTGGCGGGGTTGGGGGGGGACCCTGGGAAGTAATTCACAGCCTCCGCCCACACGCAGGCAATGAGCACAGGACGTGACGCAGTACAGGGGTGAGTCTACCACTGAGGAAGAACTAAATTCAAATCAATGAACACCCGACCGATGGGCAGCAAATTAGAAAGTTACCAGCTTCACCACCTGATCTTAAGAGATAAGGTAACATGTGCCCCGGCTGGGGTGGCTCGGTGGATTGAGCGCTGACCTGTGGACCAGAAGGTCACCAGTTTGATTCCTGGTTCGGGCACGTTCCTGGGGTGTGGGCCAGGTCCCTGGTTGGGGGCACGTGAGAGGCAGCCAATCAATGTCTCTCTCACACATCAATGTCTCCCTCCCTCTCTTTTTCCCTCCTTTCCCCACTCTCTGAAAATAATAAATAAATAAACAAATAAGTAAATAAATAAGTAAATTCTTTAAAAAGAGAGAGAACAGGTCTTATAGAAGAATACTGACACATTAGCATTCGTTTTCCCGTAAGCCAGTGAAAGAGCGCACCGTTCTGCGGGGCGTTTAATCTGGGTGATTTTCGACCCCTGCATTTTTATTACTGTGTGACCTTTTAAATAGGATTGAAAAGCATGAATTACTTTCATAAGCAGGAGACTCAGGTGTTTTTGGTTCAGAGGCCAGCGCTTAATCCACCAAGCTACACCAGCCAGGGCGAGACTCAGGTGTTTTTAAGAATAAATATCTGTTACCCATTGTGTCAAATAACGCCCAGTGGTGCCTTCGGGGGGCAGTCTAAGGAAGTGGGCTGTGCACCTGGTGCTCACAACCACTCCCCCCCCCCCCGCCTGCCCCCCCCCCACCGGGGAGGCCCCTCCATACAGGAAAGTCTGAGAAGGACTTTAGTCCCACCTCTCACTTTTTGGGGGGCGTTTCAGAGCCCGGAAGCCTGTGTCTGCTTTCCTCCTCCGTTCCACAGCGAACAGGACAGAGCTGACACAAAGGCTCAGTATTTAAGATTCCTGCCTCACAATTCTTCCTACTGCGTTCCCTGGGCTTGCCCATGGAAACTAGTCTGAGAGAACAATCTACGGGCGTTAAAATGTTGAAAAGGAAACTTCTACTTAAACTTCTGCTCGTCATTCTAAGTGTCGTTATTAAAAGTCCATCTATGCTCGTGCATTCGAGGTTACACATAGTCGGTTTCACCCGAAGAAAATTAATCTTGGAATTTGGCAACTGTGAGACCAAAGTTGGCGAGAAGCATATGACATCTTTTTTCCATGATCCCTCATTTCATCTGGGTTTCTAGCCAAAGCCAAGTCCAGTTCAATTAAACGTGCCTCCGTGATGGATTTGGAAGACGTGGCAGAGTCCTGATGCTTCCTGTGAGTTTTTGGAGCCGCAGCTCCTTCAGACATAAAACTCAGGAGGTGGCTGGGGAGTTTGAATGAGGCAGGCTGTGTGAAGCACCGGAAATAGTGTACGACCTGAAAAATGACCGTTCTCTCCCCCTCTCCTGATCCCAGATGTTACCATACAGGTGACTTTCAGAACTACACTTCCGGTCGGCATCCCTCCCCCAGACCTCATACCCATTTACCCAGCGACCCGGTGAATGTCTTCGCGGAGAGAGGCGAAAGGCATCTCAGATGGACCGTGACCAGTAGCCGGCCTTGCCGCTCCCTCTGCCAGCACCCTGGCCTCCGCTCCCATTAGTTTCTGGTTTCCTGGTTTGGTGAACGATGACTTCAATGATTTCCCTGGTTCTTCCCCGTGCCTCTTGCACACTGTTAAGTTTCTTCTCAAAGATATTTACGAGCAGCCCTCTCTTATTGCCACCGCTCTGCCTCGGCCCAGGCCCCATCTCCTTTCTCTTGGTTGACTGCACAAAAAAAAAAAAAAAATCTTCTTTGACTTTTGTTTCTGTGTAAAACTCAACTCCTTGGGGTAACATAAAAGACCCCGATGATCTGGCCCTGCCTCTCCCTCCAGGCTCATTGCTTGCGACGGCCCACACTTTCCAAGGGCCACCCTTCTTGTGCCTCCCATCAGGTGACTCACATCATCCAGCCTGGAGACTTGCTCACCTTCTCCTCCAGGAAGTCCTCCAGTCCTCTAATAGGAAGACCGGCCTGAGCCTGCCTGCACTGATGCACTGAGGGTTTTCATAGGCTCGTTCCCCGCTAGCGCGCGAGGACAAGACCTTCGTTTTCAAAACTCGGACCTGTCTGTGGGCTCCCTAAACGCCAGCCGAATAAGCGGACACCATCGCTTGCACCGCCTTCTGCCTCAAGCAGACGAGACTCTGTTTCTGCCCGTGTAACTCATGAGAGTTTCTTTTCGGGCATGCCCTTTATTTACCCTCGGAGTTCATCTATTACGAATATCCTCACGAAAAACTTTCAGCTCTCCATGAAATCGCCTCCCTCGTTCTTGTGCAGTGAGCCCTTTTCCAGCCTTTGCTCATATACACGTGCACATTTTTTAACTATAATCAGAGTAGTGTGGAAAATTCTACCATGTTCTTAGTTTGCACATTCTTAACAGATTTCCTTACCAGCATTCTATAATTATCTTCTTTACGCTTTCCAAACAGCCTACCTACTCCGTCCCCAGTGATGTCCATACCTTTCCTGTGTAACTCTGCCGGCTCCCTGCTTTTCCCCACTGTGGCTCAGGCCCCGTTTCGCTCGCTTCCTCTTACTCAGCACTAAGCACTTTGTAACAGATTCCTTTTTTATCTTCCATTTTGTAAATGAGGAGTTTGAAATTTAGCTGGGGCAAGTCACTTCCTCTAGAGGTAAAGGGCAGAGCAGACCAGGTGTGCCTAACTCAGCCCACAGTTTCTAACATGATAGTGCAATATGCCAATGTCACAACAAACGTTTCTCCTTCGGGATGACGCCCGAGATAAAGCCCCACTGACGGTCCCCAGTGCTGCGGCTCATTGCCACATCAATATCATTTATTAATGCCTTAAAAATTTTGCAAGTTTCACAGTTTTTGTATATTACATGTGAAGTCCAAGCTCTTTCAAAGTGTTTCTTTTTATTTTTCCCGTTGGTAGGCGTTTTTCGTGAGACCGGTCCTTAGGTGTTGAGGGTTCAGGCCTTGGTCTCGGTGTTTGTCGTCGGCGTGCACGCTGTCATTTGTCACTGTTTCTTCTGCGCACTGCACACTGCCACACTCACCTGTTTTTTCTGTTCCCTCTGTCCTGTCCTAGCATTCTACATTTCACTTTTGAGTTCATCTGTCGTGCATGGTGTAAGGGATTTAAGATAATGAGCAAATTGCCACCCTCTCATACCACTTATTAAATGTCTTCCATTTTTTTTAGAAAGGGGAAGGGCGGGGAGAAAGAGAGGGAGAGAAACATCAATGTGTAGTTGCCTCTTGCACGCCCCTTACTGGGGACCTGGCCCCCAACCCAGGCATGTATCCTGACTGGGAATTGAACCGGCGACCTTTCGGTTGGCAGGCCGGCGCTCAGTCTACTGAGCCACACCAGCCAGGGCTAAATACCTTCCATTGTTTTTGTTCACTTAAAAAGAAAAGGCCAGTGAGAGGCACTGATTCAGGCTGAAGCCCAAACAGCGTTCGGGTAGGGACAAAGGCGGGGTGCTTGTGAGAGGGGAAGGGCAGCAAGTCTCCCCACAGAAGCAGGCGCTCCTGCTGCTGCAGATAACGTAACACAGCCACAGCAACTCGAACAGTGTTTCTGATTTTCAGTCTGGTAGTCAACGTATCTACTTTCTTGTTATCTTTGCAACAGTTTTGGGGGACACAGTGTTGCTTTAGGCCGTCCAAAGTTTATTTTGTCCTTTAAACATTCCAAAGGACTGAGGGTAAGAGGCAAGGCAGCTCCTCTGGGGTGGGAGCTCTGACTCCGTTGTAAAGTGGCTCCTTTTTTTTTTTTTTTTTTTACATTTTGAGTGTGCTGACACAGACAGAGTTTGGGTTTCTGGAGAAAAACTGATGTGGGTCAGGACCCTGGCCGAGGAAGCCAGCATTGCAGCAGGTGGGGGTGGCCTTTCCCCAGAGGGAGCACACACTGTCCTCTGCCCCACCTGCAGACTAGGGGGCATGGGACAGAGAAGTGAGGAAGGCTGAAGCTTCCCACTCCACCCAAGTCCCCCACACAGGGCAGCCCTGTCGGGGGGACCTGAGCCTGTCTGTAAGTTATAGCTGCAGAACACAGGTGTGCCAGCCAGACATCCCCCGAAGGACCGGGGTGGCCCAGGGCAATGGATGTTGCCAGTAACCAGAGGCAGGCCTGGAGCAGCTGGCTGAGCAGAGACCTTTGCCAGGGGACACAGGCCCCTAGCAGGTGACTAGTGACACACCAAACAGAGAGAAGCCAACATGCCCCAAAGGGCAGAGGTGGAGGCGTGGTGCTGACCCTGCTTGTCTGTGGAGCTCTTCCCAGCGTGGTCTTGCGTCCAGCTCGGCAGCATTGGCCCCTGAGGCACCTGTGAGCTCCCCGTCCCCCGATGCGCTGTGGCAGGCCATCACCCCCAGTGGCACAGAAACTGGCCACACCTGGCCCCAGAGCTGGTCATCGCTATCTCTTTTCTTGGTAGCTGTGACCATGCTCCCGCCCAATAGGTTCTTCCTGGCCTCTCCACGGACAGGGGCCCTTCGGGAGCTTTTCTCTAGCGGCTGTTCCTTGCTCGGCGTTTCCCAAATCCTGCTCACAAGTTCGTTCTGTGGAACCGGGGAGCACGTTGCCTTGGCTCTGTCACTCGTTCGTGTCCCCCACTGCCTGCACCTGGGCACCAGCTGCGTGAGCTCCGGCAGACAGAAGCACACGAGTCCTTGGGATGGACTGAGTGACTCCGCGCCAGCCCACACTTGGCAGTGCCAGAGCCCGACGGGGATGGGCAGGCGCTGCCTGCGGGTTAGTCCCAGCCCGTCTCCCTCCAGCTGGTGTTCGGTCACACCTTCTCCGGATCCACCCCCAGGCTTCACCTGGCCGGGGTGCAGGAGCTGGCTGTTCTGGTGGCACTGCTGTGTGGAGCTGGCCAACAGGGCTGAGGGGAGCGCGGTAGGGGGCAGTTCCCACAGGCATTCTCAGTCAGGTCTTGGCTGAAAGCAGGAGGAGGAGCTGGGTGATTTGTTGCTAAGAGCACCCTCCTAGCGGACGTCTTACCAGTTGTAACTGCGGGAAATAACAGTGACGGTGGGAAATTGAAACCTGCCCCCCACCATTCTTGCCACACTGTTTATGTGAGTGTGGACTCTGGCTAATACACAGACACACAGCACATTTGTGTAAGAGCCTTAGGAACTAACTTCAAAAGAAACAGACTCTGACCTTCAGGCATCACAGCTCCGGGAGATTTGGGGACCTTCGTCCATGGATCCAGGGTGACATGAAGCAGGGATGATGCGAACCCAGCATGAGGCACACCGGACCGTCACTTGCCTTACCGGAATGGACTGTGCTCATGGGCTTGTAGAGAGCTTTCAACCCCCGACTTGATCTCTCTGTTCTGTTCCCCTCCGCCTCCTTATACAAACCTCTGCCTCCATGGAGAGGGGGCGATGGGCTTGGGGACGTGAGTCCCCCCATCTTCCGGGTGGCCGGCACTTGAAAATAAACCCCTTTCCTGTCCATCAGCACCTCCTCCCGAGTGTTGGCTTTCACAGCGGGGGGCAGCCAGATCTGCTTTCGGTCACAGCGTCGCAGTTTGGCTAAACTGTGAAACAAACGTTTTCAAACCAGTTATACACAGGGCAGGGTAAAAGTAGGCTTACAGTTGTGAGCACGAAAAACACAGAGTTTAGTCTTGCGTTATTCATTGTGATATTTTCCATACAAACAACTGTACATCTACTTTGCCCCACCCTGTAGTTAGGCCTCTAGGAGGAAAAAGAGGAATAAAGGGCTTCAAAGATTTGATTTAGGAAGAAAATGTGTCCTTCCCCCTCCCCACCCCCACCACTGCCCACCACCCCTGCCCGCTTTCCTGTGCCGCCTCCGCACCTCTGGGCGTGTTTACAGGATGTCTGCAAAACACCTGCATCCTGAGAGGGGAGGAAGAGCAGATGGAATCACCTATGGGACGATGAAAACACTTGCTGAAAAAGAAATAAAAAGTGAAAAGGAAGACAGAAACCCCCCATTACTTACAAAGACATTTTTGGATAAGTAAAATTCAAAAGGAACCTACGGCTAATCTATTAGAATTAAAAAGTGAGTTTTCAAGGCCAGTGTCAGAGGTACCTGCAGAGCACGTGACAGGCTGTAGTTTCCAGCGGTGCCCGTGGCAACCCCTGCTGTCCCCTGCTCTCCTGCAGTGTGCCTTGCCACTCCCTGCCCAGAAATGAGGTCCCCTCCCTTGAATCCAGGTGGCCCAGGACTCGACTGTAACCGACAGAACATGGTCCCAGTGTTCTGCCAGGAAAGGCTGAGCAGGCTCCTCCTGGGTCACCCAGAATGCAGGGTCCTGGCCAGGTCCCTGTCAGTGGTCTCCCTCCTGGAGTCCAGCTGCTCGCTAAGCTGTGAGATGCCCATGCCCCTGAGTGGTCACAGGAAGGGATCTGGGACCAGTCCCAGGGGAGCCCCGCCTGGGAGTCAGTGCCGACTGTGCCCAACAGGTGGGCAAAGAAGCCTCCAGACGGTTCACCCATCTGCTCGAGTCACCTGGCTGTGCGGCCCGGACATTTGGAGCGGTGGGAGGCACGCTCACAGAGCCCGTCCCACCTGCTTCTCCCCTGATGCCGGGAGCACTGTAAAATACTGTTATTTCACAACATTAATTTGGATAATCAAAACATGCACAAGAATGAATTTAAAAAGTGACATTTTAAAAAGTAAAACAGTTACAATAGCATAAGAACTCAACTACCTAAGAAGGATTCGAATAAAAGAAGTGCAGACCTTTACACTAGAAACCACAAAGCTCCATTAAGGGAAATTACAGGAGACTAAGAAGTGGAGGAGTGTGCCGTCGACACAAATTCAAATATTTACTTGAAGACGTAAACGTCCCCTAAGATGGGCCGTGGTTTCGGCAAATTCAGACGTTCCAGCTGATTCTCACACTGAAAGGGAGATGCAGAGCCAAGCAGACCGAGGAGGGAGGACCTCCTCCTCCAGACCCGAGAGCTGTGGGCATGTCTTACGGAGCAGCATTGATTAAGGCCGTCCCAGAATAGAAACGGACCGGTGAGGCGGAATGGAAGGCCCAGAAATAGATCTATGTGCTCGCCGGTGCCTGATTTATGAGGATGGTGGAGCTGTAGGGCAGTGGGAAACGAACAGTCGGGGAAAAAAATCCCCCCCACGCCCTAAAATAGTGCTGAGTCCACTGGAGAGCCACACACACACAAATAACGCCGGACGCCGTCCTGACACTGCACACGGGAGTCCGTCCCAGGAGTGCCGCAGATGTGAACACGAAAGAGAAAACAAGAAGGCCGTCCTTTGTTGTTGGAGACAATCAGAAAACTACCTTCAAGACTGTGGGACAGAGAGCGTGTTCTTAAACAGGGCTCGGAGAACGTCAGCCGTAAAGGGAAGGGCTGGGAAATGGGGCTGCCCTACAAGGAAGAAGCCCTGACCCTTACAGAGCGCAATGAGGAGTCGTCCAAAGGTGCGCCCCGGAGAGCGAGAAGACCTTTGTTCTCTCAGTGACCACAGAGAACCCTTCTCCTTCAAGTCAGCACGAAAACGGCAGGCCCGCCAGAAGGTGTGTGCCGCGACCCAGCAAGAGCTGCTGGGGTGGGGCCACCGGGCCCCCTGGCTGAGCAAACGGGGCCCCCTGTGAGCGCAGCAGGTACTGGGGGTAAAGACAGCTTTTGACACGTGCAGGTTGAGAGATCTACTGACCGTCCTTCCCTGGGGCCAATGGGGTGCAGGCAGCTGCACTCTGAAGTTCAAGGGAAGGAGATCTCAGCTGGAGAGAGAAATTTCGGGAGGAGTCAGCCTCGAAAACCGGTGAAACTGGAGGAGACCGGCTGGGGGCTGGCGGGTGACCCAGAATGCCTAATTAAATGTGAATTCCGATATGTGGTAACGTGTGGCATAAGCAGGTTTCATGCCGTCTTTACCTGCCAACCGAGTGAATGTTTGGCACCGTGCAGTATCTGGGACATAGTTACACGACAAAATTACGAGTTGTTTATCGGAAGCGCAAATTTAGCTGGAGTTCTGTTTGCTTATTTGCTGAGTCTGACAGTGAGCGCTGTGCGGGGGTGGGGTGGGGTGAAGGGGTCTGTGCACTGGACCTGGCGGCAGCCAGAGGAAGGTGGGACCAGAGGAAGATGGGCGGGAGGAAGGCAGGGAGGTGCCTGGGGCAGAAGAGAACAGCTGGGGTCCCGGGCCTGGTGCGGAAGGGGTGCGGTGTGGGGAAGGAAGCGCTCCAGTACGAGCAAGGTGAGCAAGTGTGGCAATGTGGAGGCTGCTGTGACCCCTGCAGAGAGGTGGCCTCTGCAAGCATGAGCCTCCTTGTGCCACGTGAAGTGTGACCTGGTGCCGACAGCCTGGTGCTGCTGCTACACCTGGCGCCCGAAAGGCAGCCGATGGCTCCCAGATGGAAGCGTTGGATGACTTTGACCTCCGTGCTCAGGGAGGCTCGTGCTCCTGCGAAGATGCCCCAGACAAATGCAGTTGGCAGGGTTTGAAGCAAGTTCACTGGGGAACTCCCTCTGCCAAGGCAATCTTGAAAATGCAGAGTGGAGGTGGGTGGACAGCGACAGATACCGATGGAAACAGGGAGGCTGACTGACGAAGGGGTGGGAGAATGGAAGGACCGCCTGGAACCCTGAAACCTCAATTCAGAGAACCTGGAGGAGGTAGAGGTTACCCCTCCCATTAGCTCCGTCCCAAAGCTCAGATGTCAAATGTGTTTCTTTTTTTTTCCCCTGGAAAATAAAAGCAGCCATGTACCACTAGAATCCCTTAATTCTTTTAAAATGTAGTTGTTACCATTAAGTCCCTTAATGCAAGAAAAAGCAACACTCTTTCTTCACCTGAACTCAGCGAGGTGTAGGCCTTGCATCCTGCCTGCGGAGCCGGCCTTGTTGCTTAGAGTTCAAACACAAACGGAAGAAACCGCAGCCAACACTCAGTGCCTGGCTTGCCCTTCACTGCACTCAGGTAGGTATACAGACGACCCTGGGTGGGGGAGGGGAGGGGCCATCACAGAGCGTGCCAGCGCCCCCAAGGACGTAAGGCTTCCCCTCACCTTGAGTACCACACAGGGCTGGGCTGCTGCTCAGGAGGACGCTCTGGCTCCCCCTTCAGACCACGAAGCCCGTCTTGGCTCCCTTTCCAAACTCCGTCACGGCTGACACCTTAGCCAGACTTCTGCGTCAGAAAAGGAGCCGGGACACACGGCCGGGCACGGCTGCAAATTGTTAGGGGTATTCCACTTGCCTGATTATGAAAAGAAAAAACAATTACTCTCACCACACTGTGATTAAGCATATACTCTAGCTACCTGAATTTAAATTCATTTTGGTTTTGCAACTTACCCCCCGAAAAAGTCAGGGACGTGGCTCTGAAGTGATCTGCACAGACCTCTCCACGTTAGTTATTAGAGGGCTTCGTCTCCGAAAGCTTTGTGTCTGCTGTCATTTAATCCGATAGGAGCATCTGGGTAACTACACTGTTCTTTTAAGCAATCAAAACTATTTAATTGCATTAAACTACGTGTGTATTTGTTGTGTGTGAGATTTTACTAAGCTCGGTGCGCGCTGCTTACCAAATCTAATGGGTTGAAGCGGTTCCTCCTAATGCCCAGTAGCTTCTGAATGAGTGCTATTCGCTTTTTATCAGTGTCTCGGGCCATGCGGCCCATTCCGCACAGCCTGCCAACACCGTCTTGTGTTTATGTTGGAGCGCGGTCCTCAGGCTTCAGAGCCGCGCAGTCACTGGCACTTGTCACTTGTAGAGCAGGTTAGGTGACGGCGTCCTGGGCCCCACCCCCAGAGCTTCTGACCTAGTAGGTCTAGGTGGGGCCTGAGAATACACCTTTCTACAAAGTTCCCAGGTGGCACAGGCTGCTGCTCGGGGACCACACCGCCCCTGGAGAGATTACAGGACGGGAGCCAAGCTTCTCTGGAAAAAAGCTCTCCTCGCTGAGCCAGGCAGGCCATGAGGAGCGCCCCACCCCACGCCTCATTCTGTGGGTGAGAGGCCACGACTCGGGAGCGAACGTCAGAGTTGGTCCAGGACCACGGTCCAGGGGCCACGACTGGCCTCGGAGAATTCCAGAGTGGGCTTCCACCCGCTGCCCTTGTCCCCTCCCACCTGCTCTGGGCAGAGAGGTACTAACTCCTTTTCTTCCCTCTCTAAGTCATGGTATGTTTGGGTAATATGTTTAACTTGTGCAAGTTCTTTCCTCCTTTTGATGAACTGCAGCCAGGGGAACGAAAATGCTGAAGTAAACGTTAAGAACTTGCACGTTCTGGCTGTGTCTTTGAACTTGAACCTTTGCACTCACTTCTGAGTATTAGAAGAGCCATACCTCAGGGTGATGCCCCAGCGGAGCTCTGACAAGGTCACACCTGGCTGCTTGTGTTCTGGCCCGTGTGGCTCTGCCCCTCTGGCCAGAGCAAGGGACTCTCTGCTGGTCACCGAGGAAGGCACGGGCTGCTCCCGAGTCCTTGCAGGAGCTCTGGTTTTCTCGCTGCAAAAGGAAGGCATCGATTCAGATCATCCGAACAATTTCTCGGAACGTGAACATTCTGAGATGACCTAAACGGAACAGTTCCCTGGCGAATGTTTGTGAAACATAACAGACTGAAATAAGTATTTGTGTTGTCTTGGGAGAAAACTGAGGAAGGGTCACAGGTGTGTTTTAGGACATGCAGGGGGGACTGGACAGCGCTGACATTGTCTCCTCCATCAATAGGACGTCTGCGAGTGTCAGCTGCCCACAGAAAGCCAGTGGGTCAGCGTTCCACACAAGTCACACGGGGACAGCTGATCTTAGCGTGAAAAGGAACCAGACACGGGAAGCTGGAACCGATAGAATAAGCGATGGGAAAAGTCGCGGTGAGCCAGGTGTAAGTGGGTGGAATCGAGTAAAGGGGGGGTGTTTCCGCAGCCAAGACATGCTCCCAATGTCGGGCGCTGGCAGCCGCCCCCGGCGCTGTGACATCCTTCCCGTCTAATATAAGGGACGTGTACTGAAACGAGACGAGGCGAACGTGTCTTTAGCTGAGAGCAAAGGGACAGTGAAGCAATCTTCAAATCCCCCTGTTTGAACTCTGAACTAATTGCAGTGTTAAAGTAATTTGACGATGGATGTCTGAAATTCTCTGTGGATTATTGGTATTTGGATGCCGCTGACAATCTCAGGAAGGAAGAAGCCAAGGACGTTATAATCACCCTGTTTTTGTTGGCTGGGATAATCTTACTTCTGAAAGAAGGCAGGACCTAGCGATGGCGAGCCAACTGTAAAAGCTACGTACGTTCCAATACACATGCTCTTTCCGACTGCGGAGGTGTCGGAGCCTGGGGAGGCACCGCACTCCCCCTGAAGGCGCAGGGCTGCGAGGGCAGGGACAGCCGGTCCCTGGAGCACCCTGGGCGCCCGGACGCTCCGCTGGCATTCATTCCCAGTCTCTGGGCTTCACATCTTTAAGTAACAAAATAGTTTTCAAATTCAAAGGACTGGGATGGAAACATTTGTACAGTAGCATAAGTACTTGCCTGCTCTCTTAACTAGAATATTCAGAACATCATTTAACTTTTCCTTGTTTACTCACTGTGACTTGTCCCTATGAATCAAAACCATAAAATTTCAGTACAAAAAGGGACCGTAGAGATCAGCTAGGCCCATTTTCATTTTGGGGGAGCACACACACGGAGGCGTGGCCGACCGGAGTTAGGTGCAAGGTGGCGGGAGCCTACTGCTCGGCTGGAAGGAAGGGGCTGGCCTGGAGGCCTCGGCTTCAGTTCCTGGTCCACGGCTGTGACCGCCACGCCTGGGGCCTCAGGCCTTGGCCCTTTAATCTGTCCTCAATCCCTGTGCCCAGTTGCTGCGGCCCACAACACCCAGTACCCGCTCTCCCCATTAGCTGCTCTGCCAAGGAGCAGGAGCTTTATTCACAGTTTGTTTATTCGCTGTGTTTTTGTTGCTGTTACACACTGTGCTTCGTCTGCTCACCACCCGCCATCTGAGAGGGGAGGGTAAAAGGAAATAATGTACAATCCCCTCCCCCTTACCTCCCCCTTACCCTCTTCCTCCTGCCCCTCCCCCTTTCCCTCCGTAATCAACATACTGTTGTCTGTGAGTTCTCTTTTTTGCTTAGCCCTTTTATCTTTTACAATCCTTTTTGAAATAATCTAATAGCCTACCCTTTGGGGAAAACTACTGTTGCTTTGAAATGCTGAAAACCTCTAAATCGTGAAAAGGCACTTAATGGCCTTAAGGAAGCCAGCTCCTTTGTAGTAAACAAAACAGAGAAAGAATAACTTTACTCCCAGCATTGGATAGGATACCTGAGCACCCTGGCTCCACCGATCTGACCGTGCCTCCGCACTGGTGTGCACACCCCGGGAGGCATCCGCACCAGAGAGAGGGCTCCACCTGGAAGGAGAGGACGACGGGCGTGTGAGCGAGCCAGAGCTCCTGCTGCTCGCGGTGCGGGCTCTGGCCTCAGATGGGCCTCTGACTCATTCATCCTCTTTGAATACAGGACCCCGTTCTGACATCAGGGACAGTCTGTCCATCCTCCTTACATGAACACTGAGCTGCTTGCCAAGGGCTGTGACTTTCCAGTCCGGCTGCACAGGACAGAGCCGGCGGTTTGCTAGACCTGGGGAGCAGAGGGGCCCGTCTCTGGGGCTCTAGCAGGGCGAGGATGGAGACAGAAGAGGATGCTGCCCCCCTGCCCCCCGCCCCCCGCCCCCTGCCTGCTCCGACCCTGGACTGGAACCTGTGACTTGCCAGACTAACCTGAATAGCCTCCCAGTGTTTTAAAACCACAGAACGTTCTTCACGAGCCAAGAATTATCTCTGCGAGGACTCCAACCAGCAGCTGCCTATTTCAAAGAATCGCACAGGATGGACTAGAGGGCTGGGCACGAGGTCAGGAAGTCCAGTCAGAGGCCTAATGGTGCTGACAGCAAGGACAGGAGGGTGCGGCAGCTGCAAGAGGTACCGCAGAAGCTGAAACGGGAGTGTGAGCAACTGTTAGAGACACAAGAAGGAGTCCAAAGGAGCTGGGGAGCTGTCCCATGGCGGGGCCATTGACAGAAATGCAGGAATGGGAGGAGACCCCTTGGGGCAGGTGTACAGGCTGAGCCCCGACTCTGTGTTGGGTGCCGAAGAAGCACCTGGTCCACGTGGAGCCCTGAGGCGGAGACCCCTGACTGCAGTACCTATGACGTCCCACAGGAGGTGGTTTTGGGGGGATGGCCTAGGCCTGCTAGTTGAAGTGACCCGTAGAAGCTCAGGGAACTATGGAGTTGGGGCATGAGGAAGGCGAGGTGGGTGTTGATGCCACTGAACACACTGGGGCCGAGAGGAGATCTCGGATCAGCTCTGATGGGGTGGGAGCATGTTCCTGGTGCTTGGGAAAGACGCAGGCTTGGGCGGAACAGCCCGAGGTCACAGTTCTGGATCTGGAGTTGGCAGCGAGCTCCTGTCCCTGCGGAGGTTCTCTCCGGGGCCACTGTTGCACGTCTCCATTCCCCGCCTTCCCTGAGACTGTTACTTATTTGTGGTGGAGGACTTGCCGGTGGCTGCTGAGGGCTGTGTCACCTCCCACAGTCCTCGTAAAGTAGCAGACAGGCAGGTCTGGGTGGCCCTTGGCCCTGAGGGGGATGGCCTGACTCTCACCCTCCCCTGGATGGCTCAGGGGTGGCCCCTCAGCGCCCCAGCAGAGTCAAGGCCAGCCTGGCCGTGAGGTCACCAGAGCTGAATCCGAGGCCAGCATCCTCCTCACCCCTGGCTGCCGGCTCCTGCTCCCACTCCGCTCTTGTCCTCCCCCGTGTCAACTTCATTCTCGAAGAGGCTCCGCTCCCCTTGGCCTCCCAGGAGGGCTGGGCGCCCACCGCTGCCAGGAGAGCCCCTGCAGGCCTGCCCCTTTCCACGGCCTCTGACCCCAGACGGAGCAGGGTGTTGGCTCCTCCTTCTTTCTGATTAATGGTCATAAGCCTCCTCTCTACACTCCTCATCAGTAAATACCCATTCAGGTGTCACTAGGTACCTGTCCCTCAGTGGCCTGAGGCCCATGCAGTGTGCAGGCGGTGGCCCGGCCTCAGACCTGGCTGTGACCTCAAGTTGCCATTGTCTTCTCTGAGAAGCTGCGTCTATGACAAGGGCGCCCCTCCAGGTGTTGGGGTGGGGGGCCTCTGTGACACCTCGCGGTGTTTGGTCTCCTGAGGGCACCCACCCTAGGGTCTCAGGAAACCTGGCTAGAACCCCTGGGAGGAGGCTGGGGATCAGCCCGACCTTGCGTACCTGCCGCGGGGCTTCCTCCTTCGTGGCTGGAATCGCGTATGTGGCCGGCGCAGGCTGCCCTGACCTTTCCGCCAGAGACCCTGGCCTCGGCTCAACGTTAGTTTCCACATTCAACTACGAGTGACTTCTGACCCTGTGCCTGCAACCCGATCTTCCCCTCCCTTCCTTTATGTTAGAAAAAAAAAATCATCTCTGGATAGTAAGTCCCTTGAGGTCTGAGATACGTTTTCCTCTAACTTTGTAACGTGAAACAATTTAAAACTATAGAAAAGGCAAAAAATAAATACAATGAAATCCCCTACTCTCTTCACCTACATTGACCGATTGTTACTAATTGGCAATGTCTGCTCTCTCTTTATATGGACACATATATGCACAGTAGTATGTTTATAATAATGTATGTATACTATACACGTGTGTATCTATCTATCTATATATTTATACAGACACATACCCTTTGCCAAAGTATTTGATAGTGGTACACATCACAACACTCTACCCCTTTATATATAAATACACACACACGCATAATCTTTAGAGCACAGCTTCCTGCTGCATAGTTGCAATATAGTTATAATCTTTAACAATCTAACCTTGCTTCAGTATTGTGGTTGAACACACTGTTGCTCTGGCTTCTTTTTCAGAGATGATGCAATTTTCACCCGGAGCCCACTCTTGCACCCCGCCCCGCTTGGCCAGCTCAACTCGGGATGCAGCACCGGTGACACATGCAGAAAGAAGTCCCTGAGCAAGTGTTAGTTGAACGAGTGGAGGGACAGATGAGTGACTGAAATCGCCTTTCTGATGTGTCTTCAGGCTTGAAAGGCGAGTGACTGTGTGCAGTCCCTGAACGCCGTGGGGAAACTACACGGACCTCCGAGCTCTTCTCTTTGATTTTGACAGAAACTTACACCCGACAGGATATGTATTTTGCGGCTGTGGCTTTTTGTCACCAGGTGGGTGATATTTAAATTAGTAGCGGTTAGGGGAACAGTCAGGAACTTGGCAAACCCATTCAGAGTGAAACAGATCAGAATTACCCTTCCTCAGACCTCCTGTATCTCCCAGGCTACAAAAGCACTTGAACTCGAGGGGACGCAAACCAGTGCCACAAAAGGGAAGGCAGGAGGAGGGTGGCGCTCCCCTCCCCGTGGTAGGGTTTCACTTCCAACAACAAAGAAGGGGCGCAGCTTCTGCTGTGATGGCATTTGCTGTGTCAGCGGTGACTGGTGACCCGTCACAAAGAGGCTTTTGTGCAAACGGACATCACATTCATTGCCACAGGGGTACACGGTTCAGTGAGGCAGACACCCCCCTTCCTCATATTGGGGAGGAAGACTCTCCTTTCCTCTTTGGTACCAAATAGCCACAGCGGAAAAATCCCATGTAGAGAACCACCTTTAAGTGGGAGACTGTCAGGCGGGGGGCTGGACTCGCAGTTCTGGGTCCCCAGAGTTTCTCACATCGATGGCCGTGGTGTCACGCCCTCGCCTGCAGCAGGGCATGCAAAATGCGAGGCCACCAAAGAAAATGTCTCATCATCACGACTGCCTTTGATGATAAAGAGAGCTGGATTTCAGTTTTTCTGCACCCCAGCAGCTTCTTTTCCTCTTTCTCTCCAACGTCCCCTACGCATCCTTTCAAGACTGCATGCGCCCCAACTTCGGGCATCAGCGTCTCAGCAGCAGGTTATTGTTAAGTGAGTTCTGTGGGCGCATCGAGACAGTTGCCCCCAAGTTTCCATGAAACGCTGTGAGTTCCATTCTAAGAGTGCCGCACGGCAGAAACGCGGAGTTGTGAAGAAATCTCTCTTTCTCATGTTGGCCTCCTTCCCCCTCTCCACTTTGCTGGGAAGACTGAAATTCATCTCCCGAGGTTGGAGGGTGGGTTTGGGAATCGATTCCCAACTGCCTGCACGCCTTTGACCTGGCCCTTGGGCCCTCTCCGTCCTTGCCTGCCATCCGGCACTATCCATGTGACCTGCCTCGCTGGCTGACATCTGTACCGCTCTTGTGGCGTGTGGCTGCCCGGCCTCCTTGTGGTCTATTCTGGGAACAAGCTGGCCCCTAGCAGTGACAGTCACCCATTGTCCAGCAGCAGCTGCTTTCTTCCCCTGAAAAACATGTTGCGGAGCACCCCCGACGGGAAGGGGCCACTGCTCACGGGGCCGGGGACAGTGGCCTGGCAGCCACGGGCAGAGGGGTGGCCTGAGTTCGACTGTGCATTTCCTTTCACCCCATGATCTCTTGAACAGCTTCCCTTAGTCTAAATCCACAGTATTTTCTCTGGCACAGCCGAGCAGGTCTTACCCGAAAGAGCGGAGGGTGGGGCCTAAAGAACCCGAATGGTTCCATCTTGTCAAATGAGTGAGTAATTTCATGTCGGGTGTAAAGGACAGTGAAAAGGAGTCTCCGTCACCATTGTTCAGGTGGCAGGTTCCCTTAAAGTGGGGGAATTAGGGCCATGCTTTGGCTATTTTATAAGCCGCATTCGTGTATCTTTTATTTTTAAAATCCAATGGTAGATTTCGTAAAGGGAGGGATCAAAAGCATTAGGGAAAGCGATCCCAATGTTGCATAAACAAATTGGCGACCGGTAACGACCGCCAGCTGCCGGGATGAAAGAGTACCGTCTGCTTCCCACCGTGAAGGGACAATTCCGAGCTCAGGTGAGAACCGGGAGGTGCGATCGTGGGCAAAGCCAGCCTGTGTGTTTCTGAAACAGCCTCTGGTTGCATTTCCCTCGTCACCGAAGTCGTCCAAGGCCGCCACGCGCACTTCCGGTTCCCGTGGGAAGTCTGAACGTGCAGTTCTGATACATTTAAAAAAATCTGAGTTAAAGCCAATCGCCTGAACCCGACGAATCGGGTGAGGAAATAATCCTGCAGCATAAACTCTTCCCCACCTGGTATGACACGCTCCTTTGGGGGCCACGCAGGCACGTGGACCAAATCTCGGGGCTGACAACCCTGCCGTCGCTCGGGACGCTCTGCAGAGAGGAGAGCGGTTCACAGCCCAGAGCTCTGCCTCCCAGGAGGCGGTGAGGCCGCATCCTGGCCGGGCGACCTTGAACCGTCGGTCTCTCCAAGGGTCTTTTGCTTCCTGGGTCAGACACGGCCCCTCTCCCAGTGGCTGGAGGGTGAGAGCAAGAAGGAGCTGGGCGCGCCCGGCTCTCCGCCCAGGGCCGGGCACCGCGTCGTGACCGTGACTGGTGGGCGCTGTCGTGTCAGGGCTGCGGAGCAGGTGCTGCTCGCGTTGTGTTTGAAGAGGAGATGCCCTCCCGAAGGCACATTGAGATGGTTCCACGACAAAATTCACACCTTTCAGGTCTGAAGACACAAGGGAGTGTCTCGGTAGCTGCTTCCCTGTCCTGTGACCTCTGGGTTGTGGGGGGGGCTGTGTGTCTGGCCTGCGGTGTGAGGGCGGGGTCCAGGTGGAGGCACAAGACCTGAGACCTACGGCCGTTCGCTTTGCTGTTCAGGGACCAGCGTGCTCATGTAGCCACATGTTCATTCAAGTCCCACCCAGGAAACCCACGTAGGGGACACGTGGAAACACGCTCTCAGGGAGAGGAGTCTCTATTCCCAATCCAGGGATTTTCTCTGAACGCCACACCCTGCAAATTCCCCGACGCCTTCTCCCTGGAGCGCCCTGCCTCCCCCGAAAGCGAAGTCTACAGGCTGTGCTAACTTTGCTCCAAGCCAGCGTTCCAGGACGCCCCGTGTCCGTGAACGTCCTCTACGGGTTCGCATGGGGCCAGGTGTGAGGCCGCCACTCACTGCACTCCCGAGCAATCCTTTTTCTTAAACTGGAAAGTCCTAGAACACTTACCTTTGACCTTGGACTCTGTGGATTTGTGCATCTTGTCCTCCGCCCTAGGGCTTGTGCTCCTTGCATCCTCAGTCCCTGCCAGGTGCTCGGCAGGTGGCGGGTTGACGTAAAGTGACCTAAAGGAATAAAAAGAAGGAAAAGGGAGCAGAGAGATGGGGAGGCAGGCGGAGGAAAGAAGGAAAGGGACGAGGATTCTGCATGGGCCGTGGGTTGGCTGTTAGAACAGCTGTTGCGTCAGGGAAAATACAAACCATGGTGTGTGTGGAGGATGGCCCTCCTTTTCACGGGCTCCAGAGGGAGAGGAAGGGAAGAGGAACAGCTTAGAGACACCCCACGCAGACGCGAGATCGGGGGAGCGTGCACACAGCCGGCAGAAGCCTGGATGGCAAAGGGTGGCACTGTCCCTGGAAACGGGACAGCCAAGCCATTGCTGGTGGTGCCTGCTCCAGACAGTCCCCGTGCAGAGAACATGGCAAAAAGCGATGTTCATCACTGCTACCCTTAAGATTCCTTAAAGAGGAGGGCTACTTTGGAGACCAATATCTTTCTCAATAAATCTGATCTCATCCACTTTTCCTGCAGTGCTGAAACAAGTGCCTGTTTTTCTGGCTGACCACCAGCAGAAGTAGCTGATTTTTGTTTTGGGGGCTGTGTTGTATAAAAATAACACCCGAGGATGACTGTTGTGGGGACTGGGGGTCAGGACTAGTGGACAGGTTGGGTGCCGCCCCCCCCCCCCCCCCCCGCCCCTGACCCGAGCTCGCTCCGTCTGGCAGGGCCACACACTTTCTGAGAGTGGGTCGCATGGACCTGACAGTGGGGGTCGTTTCTCTGTCTTTTCTCCTCGTGTTTCTCAGCCAAGTGTCCAGAGTTGAGTTTGTTTCTGCTAAAAGCGCCAACAGTAGGGCCCACCGTACAGACCATCTCCTGACCACCCACCCAAAGGCCAGGTAAGCCGGGCTTCGCTCTCGTCCAAGGAGGGACCCGTGGCTCCCTGAGGCCCAGCGAGGTTTTCTTCCCACATTTCTGGGGAACACCGACACAGCTTCTTAGCAGGGGTACCAACGACAGAAAGTTAAATTCTGTAGGTATTTGCCAAGTATGTAGAAATCTGATGCACTTTTTACAAAAGATTTTATTTTTAGAGAAAGGGGAAGGGTGGGAGAAAGAGAGGGAGAGAAACAGTGATGTGAGAGAGAAACATCGATCAGCTGCCTCTGGTACCCACCCCGACTAGGGACAGAGACCTGGAATCGAACGATGACCTTTGGCTTGGTGGGGCCACGCCCAACACACGGAACCGTGCGGGTCAAGCCAATGTGATGCACTGTTAACCAACGGACACTGTCGTCCAGGTGGTATCGGGAAAACCACGCAGGGAAAAGGTCGTGTGGATGAAGTCTGTGCATGCCGCATCATTTTGTTCCCGGAACGCGATTTGTTGTGGAAATACGGAAGCATCAGACAGCAGATTTTTAATTCCACAGTCACATACTTGGCCCTTTTCTCACATGTCGGGAAACTGAACAGCGCCAGAAGCCTCCCGGGTGAGCGGTGGCGGGGGTGAGAAACCGATGGCGTGTCTGGGGCCGCAGAAACCCAGGCCTGGTTATTTGCTTCTGAGAGGTGGAGCTGGTACTTTCGGTGGATGCTTGGACATACCAGGGAAGCCCCGTGGCTGCTCCAGGACGGCCCCCAGCCCCCAGGCTCCCCTGACTTGCCTCATTGAACGCTCACCTGGGTGCCGAGGCCGGCTCTCCAGCAGCTTGGAATTCACTCCCAGAATAACCTGGGACCTCCTCCAAAAACAGTCACCCCAGCACACGCCTTCCCACAGGAATCATGCTGAGTGACCAGGTGGCCTCAGCCAGGTGAGAAGACAGTTGGTGCCCATGAATTCAGGTAGAAAACTCTCCTGGTGCAAACGCACGGGGGTCTGGAAGGAAGGCTCGCCAAGGAGGTAACGGCATGCAACGTACAACACCGTGGAAGCGTGGCAGGCAGGGGACCTCAGCAGGAGCGACTTTGCTCCTCAGGGGCACTTGGCAACGCCTGGGGACATTTTGGCTGTTACAACTGGAGGAGCCTGGGAGAGGGATGCCGCCGGCATCTGCTGGGGGGGGAGGCCGGGATGCTGCTTGGCCCCTGCACAGGACAGCCCAAGGTAGAGAGCCGCCCAGCCCCGATGCCGACAGAGACCCGGTGTGAGAGCACAGAGCGGGGTGGAGGTGCCGACGAGGAGTTGGCGTGGACATTTAAAGGTCACACAGCCGATCTGTGAGTGGGCAGGTGGCTTTGGAGAGCTGGGCCCCTGCCTGCCCTGCGCAGTGGGGCTAGGCTGGGCTGCAGCACCAGCGGGGGCGGCCCGAGGCTTCTCTGGGAGCGACCTGTGGCGGCGGTTGGGGCCCCGTGGCAGCCCCCATCCTCTGCACAGGTCCATGTGTGGGACGGAGAAGCAGGACAGAGACCTGAGCTCCTGTGACCATGGCCTTGTGATTCCAGAGCACACTAAGCAGGGTGTGCCATGCTTTTCATGCCTTCAGGCCATGGGACACACTTCTTCTCACAACCGTCTTGCATATTTGCAAAATCGAGTTGCGTTTTCACGACGCAATGAGAAAGATGAGGCAGTCATCGTTGTCCCCATGTTCATCATTGTCCCCATGTTGCTGAGGCCGGAGGGGTGGGGGGATAACGTGCCTAAATCAACGCTGGCAGAATCACTCATAACCATGGCTGCAACAGTGCCGGCTGGTTCGGCATGCACCGCGGGCAGACACCGTGCTGAGTGCTCTGTGCCCCTGCTCACAGCTCCAGGGGCCCCACGGGCCCCACGGGCAGACACGCCATCCCCCTCGCTGGGTTTTGCTGGGGGACTGGGGCTCTGAGGTTCTGGCCTCGCAGCTGGGGAGACGTGTAACCAGGAAGGTCCAAGTGAATATACAGAAGAGCTGTTTCAGTCAGGTGGGATTTAACACCTGCGTCGGGGAAATTGTAAGGTCTCCGGTAAGCTTTTTCAGAACGCACTTGGTCACTCACGTTTGGCATAGAGACAAGGGCGGGGAACCCAATCCCAGCGACCTTGCACTGGCCCCCGAAGCATCCACCACCTCTGGTGCACCTGGGAGGGTTCTCGGCGAGGGGGAGGGGCAGTCAGGGTGATTAACTTTTGATCCATTTCCGTTAGCAGTGGCTTCCCATCACCACGTGGGCCAGCCCCGAACAAGCACTCCTGGCTGTGGACTGGCCTGTCCTGGACGGTCCGTACAGGCGGAATCAGATGGTGTGGGGTCCTTCGTGCCTGGCTCCTTCCACTCAGAATGTTTTCAAGGCTCAGCCACATCGTACTTCAGTCCTTTCGACGAACAAATGATCTTCCACCCTGCGGACATGACAGCGTCCTGTTTATCTGCTCATCAGTGGATGGACGCTGGGGTCGCTTCCACCTTGTGGCTGTTGTGCATAAAGCTGCTCTGAACTGTCACGTGCAGGAGTTCGTGTGGATGTACGTTCCTCTCTCTGGGGTGGGGTCACTCACCTTTTCCTGAGGCCTGAGGCTCAACCAGGGGAGTGGGTGTATGCATCACTAAATCAGTGGGATTAAAACTTGCTTGGTTGTAGTCGGCAGTTCCCTTAATATGCGATTGAAATGGTTTATACAGTTTAAAAAAAAATTAGAATGCCCACCTCCAAGTTCTCTGGATCACAGGCAAATAAATACCTTAGCTCATGCACACTCATAAATACAAGGGAATATTAATGCAGACATGTAGCAAAACAGCCAGGAAAGGAAATCCAGCATTTGGAGGAGGTTGGGTGGCCCGAAAGTCTGCATAGAATTGTCCAGTTGAGGAGGTCCCCAGGGAGCTCTCAGGTGTGGCTGTCCTGTCTCCGCGGCCACCCTCCACCCTCTGTCCAGATGTATGAGCCCTGGTGACAGGCACCTCACGCATCGGATGTACTTGAACACGTTCAAACCAACAGATGGCCATTCAGTTTTAACAGAACACCTTGGACCTGGGCCACTTGTCTACCTCCTGGCTCTGTCCACGTGGGCACTGTAGCATGGCCACGCTCTCCCTGACCCCACGGAGAACCCCAGTCCACATTCACAGACGAGGCTATCTCCATCTATACATTTCTGCTGGCCTTCTCGTTCTGAAGTGATGACTTTTCTTTTCTATGAAAATGGTTCCTTCCTATAATAAAAAGTTCAAGTACTAAAGAGAAGCACAAAGAAGAAAAGAAGAGTCACCCCACATTTCCCCCCCAAAAGCCAGCTCTGCTTTCGGTGAGTGTGGTTCATTCATCAGTCTGTCTGCCGGCACGCAGGCGGAAGGACAGATAGACAGATGGATGGATGGACAGCAGGTTACACACAAATGACCATGGCTTCAGGGTACGAGAGGGAGTCATAGTAGACATGCTCTCTTTCCTTGTGAAATGTTGTCAATAACTTTCATTTCATGTGAAGTTAATGAAAGAAAGTTCAGTGAGACTGAGTGGGTTGCTCAACTGATACAAATATTTCCTCGGAAGGCCCCAGCGTTTGCCTCTAGTGTCGAGAAATCGCAAGTCACTGCGGAGCGGTTAAGACTATACCCTTTGGGACAGTTTTCAGTGTCAGCCAATCTGATGGATGGATGGCTCTGGAAAACCAGGGGAGATGCACACGTGTTCCCCCTCCCTCCCCCAACCTCCTGGTATTTTTCCCTACATGCCACACTCATACTGACCCCAGGGGCTGCCTGTTTGCTGCTTCTTGATTCTTCCCCTGAATGGACCTGATGGGAACCCACGCTCAGAGCCTGGCCTTAGCCAGGCTGATGCAGAGAGCTGTCTCAGAATGGAGGGATTCTCAAATCCCTCGTGATGGGTCCCGAGGGAGGATCAGGGCTTCCCCTGCCTTTGGTGGATGCTGTTCTTCATGGGATAAGCTTCTTTGGAGGCATCAGTATCGAAGACGTCAGCATCTTGCTTAGTTTGGCTTGAGGAGGATCAGGGGAGATGTCACAAAGGCTGGCTGGCTGCAGAAGGAAGAGCCCCGTGTGGCCCGGGAGACAACATCAGCCAGCGGGGTCCTCGGGCAGGGTGAGGGCTCGGCCCTATGTGCCCAAGGCTGTCTCAGTTTTCAAACCTTTTTTTTAAAAGTAAATTTAAAGTGACTTTATTTAATTTACCCAATTTACTTCGCTAAAGAGAGAAGTATATTTCCCATCGCTTGTGAACAAAATGAGTCGCTGCCCTTTGCGTTGCGTGGAGTAGATTTCTGTTCATCTCTTTCTCACACACTCCATTCTCTGTGGCTGGATTATCACAGCTTCCTGAAGTAGGTCAAGTTTACACCGGGAAAGAGGCTTTTTGAAGGAGAAATCAGAGACACACAAACTTCGGCTTTCCTATTGGTAAGACAGAGTGGCTACTTGACACTGGTGTGTTAATCTTCTTTTTCCTTAGGCATCTTCCCACGTGCCAGGAAGTGCCTTGGTCCTGGGAGAGCAGGGAGGTGGGTCACCCACCATGGCGAGCGGGGTGCTCAGGGGAAACTCAGCAAGGTCGCCATCCTGCTGGAGCTGGAAGCAGAACCCTATCGCCCCGGAGATTCAGTCCAACTCGCCCCCCCCCCCCGCCCCTTTCAAATTCATTTGGCAAAATTCCTTTGAAAGAAGCAATAGGGAGGCTTTACTTTGTTTTGTTATCATTTTGGTAAAGTTCAAGGTCATAATTATTGACTAGAAAATCTTCATTCCTTGCCTATAGGCAATATGAGCATTTTTAACTATCAAGGGAAATTAAAGAAATTTTTTTTTGTTATAAAGTGATTTGTCACACTGCCAAAAAACATGGAAAGTAGAGACAAGTAAAAAATTCATATACAATTTTGTCACCATGGCAAACTGCATTTTTGTGCATGTTCTTTAATAAATTTTTCTTAGAATTAATTTTTAAAATAGTTGCAATTCCAGCACACATACAGTTTTGGCTAAATTTTCACTTACCGTTATATTGTAAATATCTGTTCATGTTGCATAATAGTTTTCATATCCAAACTGTTTAGTCACTACAGGAAAAACACTTCTGAATTAATTCGTTCTGAAAATTGCAAAGAAACACTTATTAACTCAATTACCATACTCTACCAGGGGTGTCCAACCTTTGGGCATCTCTGGGCCACACTGGAAGAAGAAGAGTTGTCTCGGCCCACACATTAAATGCATTGCGATGCATAATCACACACACAAAAATCTCGACATGTTTTAAGTAAACTCGATTTTGTGTTGGGCCAAAGTCACTGCCCTCCTGGGCCCCATGCGACCCCCGGGCCGCGGGGTGGACACACCTGCCCAGACTGTGATGAAGCCCCGAGAAACTGTCATTTTAGAGACCTGTTGATGTGGGAAGATGCCCTTCAAATGTTTTCAAGTGGAAATAGTGTGCTATAGAATTATTTCCAGTTTCCAGTGGTGACTTTCATTTTCTCCTTTTGCCTTTTTTACCTTCTGGAACGAGCATGTAAAATGGGATAATTATTTTATAATAAAAATAAAAATGTCAGGAAAACTTTACAGGGAAAAACATTGAGTGGAGATTTGATGCTAAATAGCACCCCCCCAAAATGCTACTGTAGCCACTTGGGGTTTGAAACTAAACCCAAGAAGTGTGGATGCAACATGCTCTCTGTAGGAAGGAAACCCAGGCAGTTTACCTTTGCTTGTGTGCCGGGAGAGTTTTCAGAATGCCCAAGGTACAGGTGAGGTCACCTGGGCCACTGGGGAGCGGGGCAGTGGAGTCCTAGCAGGGAGCTCAAGGGCAGAACCCTTTGACCCCGGGTCTCTGGGCCCCTTGAGGGGTGGTTACCCCATCTGAGACCAGAGCTGTGACGGAAGCCAAGGCATCTGCCCACGGGAAACCAGCTGGGAAGCCAGCTGGCCAACCACAGCGCGCAGCTAGTCCCTGGGCTCCGAGTCTGGGCGCAACAGCACAGCTTTTCACTGCCTTTGATTCTCCACGTAGGTTTGGTGAGTGTGACTGCGAAGTTCTCCTTGTCTGCTCCTAGGGCGAGAGCGGTGGCAAGTGAGTAAAATTTCACACAACAAATGCCGCTGTGACATGCACGTGTATTATATATGGACAATACTATTTCTTATACGCATATTTATTATTAATTACATTCATGCATAGTTATTATATATAAAACACACATGTGAAATCACGATGAGGATAAAGAAATGTGAGAAACATGCATCTGGCTCCTGGCCCACTGCTCCTACTCCCTTTGGAATCTCTGCAGAGAAGACTGTGGCTGGGGACCCAGTTGCTCCAGGACAGGGGCTGCTGGCCAGAAAAACCGAGGCCTGACTTCCAGCTCTAAGCCCTGGCCTTGAAGGAGGGGAGAGCTGCATATTAGGTAAATTACTAATGGCCAAATAATATAATTAATTGTGCCTACTTAATGAAACCTCTGTAAAAACCCTCAACAACTGGCTTCAGGGAGCTTCTGAGCTGGTGAGCACTTCGGGCCCAGGAGGGGGAGCACCAGGGGAGGGCAGGAAGCCCCCCACTCCCCCACCCCATGGGTGCCCAGAGGCTCTTCTCTGTGGCTGTTCTGGAGTTTGCATTGTTCATGGCAAACTGGGAAGACTGAGTAAAGCATGTTCTGGAGTTCTGTGAGCCATCCCAGAGAATGACTAACCCTGGGGGGGCGTGGCCCCCGAATCAGAGCCCCGGTTCATGGTTAGATGGAGGCCTGAGGGCGGCCAGTCTAGGGCGAGAGGAGGGGCTGTGAAGAAGGCATGCCTGACCTGCAGGTGCAGATTGGAGGTGAGTCTTTGTTGCGAGTATCCGTGAGTATCCTACCTTGTTCTCTCGTGACTGCATTCGCGTGAGTCCGTCTTCTGGGGCCGGTGACCTCTTGCCTCCATGACAAAGTGGGTTGTGCCAGCCTCCTTCTCAGGGAACACCACGGCCCCGTTGAGGCCACGCCAGCAACCTGTGCGGCAAATGGGTCTTCCCCGCCTTTTTTTCATAATTACTTAAACTGTAGAAAAAGATCTTAAAAATCCGTGGTTGGGCAGTTTATCCACAATGGGTACCCGAAGATGGGCTTGATGTTGTTTTAAAATGGGATTTTCTTTTAAACACTGACCTCGATTCTCTCCATGGGATCGGAAGTGGCCACGCAGCGGTACCTATGGTGGAGGGACATGTCCCCACCCACATGGTGAGGCTGCCTTTCCCCACATCGCTGCTGCTTTGTGAATAGACACTCGGCATCTGTGCCTGTCCATTCCCATTCACAACATCAGCCCTTTAATTTACACCCTGGAGCTCATCTGCCTAACAGCTGGGTCTTGTCCCTTTAAGGCTTTCAAACACAGATGGCACCTGGCCTGTAGAGGAAAATTTCGGGACCGTGCAGCTGGTAATCCAACGCACCTAATCCCACCACGGGCCAGTCCCCAGCCTCTGCCACAAAACCACTACCTGTCCAAACACACACTCACACACACATCCCTGGCATTTGCAATGAGTTCGCATTCGTTCTGTGTTTTTTGTGAGTTTGTTTGGTGGTCTCTACTGACCTGTTCACGTATTAATAATGGCGACTTTTACTGAGCACTTGGTACGTACGAGGCACCTAAGTGCTTTATGTGAATTAGTTCATTCAGCCCTCGCGACACCCCCAGGAGCTGGACGTCGTATTGTCCCCGAGTTTCCGCACCCACTTCTGCCGCGTCTCTGCTCTGTCAACGTCAGACCCGCGGGTCCTAGAAACTCTGTGTTTCCTACGAGCGTTTCCTGTGGGGTGCGGCACCGAGGGGCCCTCAGGTGCGCTGTTTGCCTACCCCGAATGTCCGCCCCAGGCCACTCCTACACAGGTGCCGTGGGAGGAGCAGAGCGCAGCCACTAAAGGACAGGCAATGCCACATGCCCACGCGGAGAGCCACGCAGACTCGCCGACCTTACCTGAAGGGGCGTTCCAGGGAGATCCTTAGGGTCTTTCCAGCTCAATCTTCTGCTGAAACACTTATTAGAAAAGTTGGCTGATAAGGCAGGGAAATAACTTCGATTTTTAAAGGACGGTTTGCTCAGGAGAGCACTTAAGAAATGATGTTTTTGTTTTTTTTTTTAAATTTTATTTATTTTTAGAGAGAGGGGAAGGGAGGGAGAAAGAGAGGGAAACATCGATGTGTGGTTGCCTCTTGCGTGCCCCCGACTGGGGACCTGGCCCACAACTGAGTCATGTGCCCTGAATGGGAATCGAACTGGCAACCTTTTGGTCTGCAGGCCGATGCTCAATCCACTGAGCCACACCAGCTAGGGCAGAAACTACATTATTTTAAAAAGAAAAACAACCATGGTTCTTCTGGAGCTCAGAGTTGAGATGAAAGTGGTGCTCACCTCACCAGGGTGCCCTCTCGGGGCCTCGGGGGGGCTCCCGGACTTCCCTCCCATACCACCAACATTTATGGAAAAAATCTCCAAAGCCACACTCAAAAGCTTTTTTGATGCTTTTATTGACAATTTGAATACAACCTTAAGCCTAGCTGTCAAGTATTTCTTTACTCATTTCAGAGAAAAATAGAGATTCTTCAGCAAAGCCTTTATTTTTATTCTTCGGCGATGCTCGCATTTTGAGATGCCATTCACACTCAGACAAGCTCATTTATAGTAGTTTGTGACTCACATTCACTTATAGTGGCTGCTTTTCCTTCAACATGCTTTAAGAATCAGTGCTCTATTCTAAAAAACAAAGAAACAAACAAAAAACCAAAAGGAAGAACCACCAGGAAAGGGAGCAAAGGCCTGGGGACGCCAACCACGCCTGAGCGTGGCCGTGGCCCTCTTGCCCAACCCTGCTCGTCTGCACCGAGGCAGCAGCAGCAGCAGCACCGTGGAACCCAGAGGCACAGAGGCTGTGAATCACTGGGTCCCCCAGGGCAAGCAGCTGCTGCTTAGGGGATTGTCAGGAACGCACATGGGGCCAGGAGCGGTTTCGGACTGAGCATGGACACCACTGTTGGGACCTCCCTCTGTCCTCAACCCCCAAACCTCGGCTCACCATTATCTCTGCTCAACCTTCGGACTTCCTGACTGCGTCTGGCAGCCTGGGGCTGGGGGCTTGTTGGGCAGCATGGCCACTCCTCCCCCTCCTGTCCCAGGTTGGGGAAGGAAGGGCAGATGTCTTGGGAAATGCCCTGAGGTCGCCCCCTCTCTCCCGCAGCAGGATTCCTGGTGCCCCCTCCACGAAGAGGATACCTGCCTGTTTTCTCATTTCCAGGGTCCCTAAATGCAAAGGGACCACGTGTGTGAGTGGGCTCACTATGAGCCCAGTGACGTCACCACCTGCCCGAGAAGACAGTGGCCACACGTGTGCATGTGTGGCCTGTGCTGCAGAAAGTGAGGTTGGCTGTATTTCGTATGAACACGTCTTTCTGATGTGCTGCGAGGGCCTCAAAAAAACCCCCAAAACAGAAGAAAAACAAGAAAACAAGAAAAGAAACCTTGACCAACACTCCAGTCCATGCTAACACAAGGAAGTGTCCCGGCGTGGGTCCACTGTCCTGGGGAAAAGGGTGTCCCTGGGAGTGGCCCCCGAGCTCCGCAGGTCGGGAGCACGTGGGTTTGCACAAAGAGCAGGAACTCTCCGGGCAGACAGGCGGGCGCAGCTTCATTTCGATGGTCTCAGAAGCACGCCTTCCTGGAAGAGTCTGCTCTAACAGCCTGCACTCCGGTTAACCTTGAGAATCACACTGAAACCACCGCTAAAAAGTCTCCTTCCCAGGAGCCTTATCCATTAAATTTACAGTGAAGCCACATGTAATTAGCTTATTCTCCAAGCTGCAAAATGAACATTTACAATCAAATTAGAGATTTGGTAATATTTTCAGAAAAACAATTTCTAAAGTTGCAAATAAGTCGAATGAAAGTACATTAAGTTTTGATTTCTTCCCAGCAATGTAAACACTCAACATTCAAATGAACTCTCATAACTTCTCGCTTCATTGGCAAGCTGATTTATGCAAGGTTGCTATTCCATCAGTGCGGTGTGTAGAGGTAGCATTCTCGGGGACGAACACAGAGCTCTGGCTGTTGCTGGTGGCTCCTTGGAAAGCGATGCCCTGTGAAAATGCAAGTCGGAGCGCCAGCCGTAGAGCAGGGAAGAGGGTTCTGAGAGTCCACTCCGCCAATCTGGGAGAATCACTGAAATGGACCCGCAGAACCGGCTTCCCACGGCCCGATGGCTGCGTCCCAGCACGGGCTGAAGGTCAAACGCAGGAAATTAAACCTGAGAAACTCTCTCTGTACTTATGCAGCCTGCCTTGAATTCACTCAAGGGTGACAGTCCCTCCGAGAGACGGGTGGCATTTCCTCTTGCTCTGGTGTGCATGCTGCTGAGGCCTGAGACAGCTTCTTGCTGGCCTCACAGTCAGTTCTGCTGGTTTCCACAGGGACCACGGAAGGGAGGCCAGGGCTGCTCCTGTGCCTGCTTTGGTGATTTTGGAAAGAACTGGGTGCATGCGAGCATCGTGTATGTATGTGCACTTGTGTGTGGGCGTGTGCCTATGTGGTGTGTGCATGCATGTGTGGATGTGTGTGTGTGGTGTGTGTCTGTTTGCATGAGCCTGCGTGTGTGTGTGCATGTGCGTGCGGAGAAAGGGAGAGTCGCCGACGCCGGCAGCCCCCGGGCTCCCAGCCCGATGGCGGCGCGCCCCGGGCAGCTACACGTCGAACCAGTGGTCA
Source organism: Desmodus rotundus (assembly GCF_022682495.2). NCBI lineage: Eukaryota > Metazoa > Chordata > Mammalia > Chiroptera > Phyllostomidae > Desmodus > Desmodus rotundus. The sequence continues at coordinate 98,748,881 of NC_071397.1, forward strand.
CCCATGCAGGTGCGGTTCCACTCGCAGCCGCAGTGCCAGCACCAGTCCAGCTGGCACTGGGGCTGCGGGCACTTCATGTGCATGCATCCTCCTGTGGGCAAAGGACACAGGCATAGTGTTGGCAGGCGGCCACCCCCACACGACAGGTCAGAAAGCACAACGTTCTGAAGTGGCGGCAGTCGTGACAAAGCACCGCATCCATCAAGGACACGGGCCGTGTGTGACTCTGAGCGCACCGACTTCTGAACTGAGGTTCAGAGACAAACGTTTCATGTTTCAGCGACAGGGTCCAGGCCTTCTTTAATGATCTACTCAGATTTAATAGTGTGAGTCTACATTAACACACTTATCATTTAATATAGAACACCCACCAACGGAAACACACTGAGTAATTTTCCTCATTCCTTCAGTGTTACTTGGCTCGGCAAAATGTGTAAAACAGGAGTTGGAACAGCAGTATCGGAAGTGTTTAGTAGGGAATACGCTCCTTAATGCCACACAGAATTTTACTGGCAATGAGAAGGACAGGAAGAAGCTAAGGACAGGGCCGGGAGCTCCGCATACGTTGTCTCATTTACTCCTGAAAAGCGCCTTGTGAGACAGGAGTGGAACTTGGTTGTAGACTTTTCTCAAGGTCAAGGGCAAAGCCCAAGATTTCTGGGCTCTTTGGGACCTCAACGTCCCTGCTCTCCCAGACTGCCTTATCTGGGGACTTGTTTGGGGCCCTCACCACTCCCCCCTTTGCAAACACAGCCATCTCCTCCTGCTGGCGCTGGGACAGCAGGTCTGCCTGGGAGTGACTGACGACTGACTGAGGGGAGGGCTTGGCCTGAGCTCCCCTCGGGGGAGGGGCTCTGCCTGATTTCCCAGGTGCTCCAGGTGGAGGCCCGGCTCCCACCCAGCGTCGGAGGAGCCCCCCCTTCTTCACGGTTACCAGTCACCTTGTTAAGGCGCTTTTCCTCGCCCAGTTTTCCGTGTAATTGCTTCAGCACTGCCTCATTTTTATTGTTAGAAACGTGGCACCAGAACTTCCACTCATTTAAAATACTTATGAATATGTGACTAAAGGCATTTGTGTTAGAATAATTGTTAGGGTAATGTAAGAGCACTTAAAATACCATACTTTTCCCTTTCTTTTGGTTTGTTTGAAAGGTCATTTAAAAATTACAAACGTGGAAAATAGAGTGAAAGAGTCACTTATGATACCTTTATCTCAATATTTCCCACTTGGGATTACACAATTGTAGGATTGTGTAATTTTCAACACACACTTAATGCTTGTGCAACTCATGATGTAATTAGTAAGTAAGATGACATGATACTGTGCATCGGTCAAAGTCCTCTGGAATGTCATAAAGAATTCTCAGGAATACGTTCCAGCTCAGTGAAATATTAAAGTGATGCTAAATGAAACACCGAGAGCGTTTTCCTATTATACAAAATCTTCGTGGCTAGGGACTGCTCGCATTACGCACGAGATTTTATTAGGGAACTGGAATTGTGGCGGCGGCGTAGAATCAGAAGAAAGGAAATGGGAAGGAAGCACATTCGCGGGCCTCACCGCCTTCCCCCCTCGTGCTGAACACACACAGAGCACCACGCTGGACGCCGTAACACCAGAAGCAACAGGGACTCCAGCTGCTAAGTGAGCGGTAGCAAGAAGCTGTGACAACTTCGCTGCATTTGTGGACATTTAAGTGAAAAAGACACGGCTTCCCTCTTAGAGAATTCTGCCTGCTGAGCCCCCCTCAAGCCACCAGCAGCCTGGTCAGCCCCACGGTCCGGCCAGCACCCCTCCACTAGACTTTCTGAGAGACGAGCTCTCGAACAACCTGAAGGCTCATTTAACCGGCTTCAAACCCACACTGACCGAAGGATGGGACCAGAACCTCACCTGTGAGTGTCGGGGCCCGGAACAGGCTGCCCCAAGGTATCCCACAGGGCATGGCCATAATTTCGATTTACAATCACGTGAGAAGCAGCAGGAGCTCTGGGACCCTCCTCTGTCCCCAGACATGCAGGAAATGAATCTCCGTGACAGGTGCCCTACCTGCGCCCGACAGCTAAGAGACAGCCTCTCCCGAGGGTGAAAAAATCCTGAGACTCCACAGAGCTTGACGCCCTTTTGGATTTGCTGCCGGGGCCCAGACCTGCTTACGCTGCTGTGGAAGGAGCCCGACTCTCTCTGTCCTGTCAGTGTCTCATGCGGGGGTCGTTGCTTTGTCTGAAAAGTGTAGCAAGCGCCTGACGAAAAGTATCCAACAGTGTGAAACGTGTAAGGGGCTGGGTTGTCCCTCTGAGCCTCGTTCTGTGACCCCAGCCCCGTGCCGTGAATTTCCCGTGTGCATGGAATGGACTGCTTTTCCTGTTAATCTGGGCTCGGGTGGGCGATATTATTTTACTATGAGTCCAGCTGTGAAAATGAAGGGGGAGTAGAGAAAGCGAACTCTCTCCCTTCCCAAGAGAAGGACGAAACTTCCAGGATTGCAGGGGACCATAGGAGCACGTGCGGGGGTTGGCCTGGCCGAGGAGGGAAATGATTCTCATCGTCACTGCAGCTGTGCTGAAGGAGGACCTGCTTTCGGGGGATAGCGGACTACGAAACAGGGTTGAGAACTAGACTGTGAGACTAGCTTCGCTCGCTAGTAGGGCCTGCCTTTGATGGGAGACACACCTCCCAACAGTCTAGACTCTCCGTAACAAGCTTCAAGTTCCAGCTTTTCAGTTCAGAGGTTAAAAATTTCCAGGGGAAAATGAGGGTTTTCAGTCGACAGCATATCACATATTTCAAAGAAATAACTGGAGGAGGAAATTTTCTCCCGCTCTGTCTCCCAGGGCTGCCGGTGCGGTCTGGGGCGGAGGCAGACCGGACTGGGTCCTTTCCCTGCAATGGCTCCCTGCGTCCCGGAGCCAAGCCTGGGCCCTCTGTCCTGCCTACCCCTCCGCCCTTGCCCCCACCTCGCCTGGCCCAGGAACTCCACCCCGAGGGGTGCCCTGGGCCCGTGAGTCTGTCTGCAGTCCCCACTTGGCCCAGGCTGTTGCCCACATGGCCACCCCCATCTCTTGCAGTAAGCTGGCTCTTAACCCCCAGCTCCTGGGCCTTCCCCTGCTGCCTGCTGTCAGAAGGCCTGTATGTGTGTCTCCTGCTTCACTAGCCCCTTTTTCATCCAGCCAGTGTTTATTTGGCAGACACTCTCTGGGTCCAGGGGACGGACAAAGTTCCTGACCTTTGGTGACAACAAAATGGTCTCTTACTACAGGGTGGGACAAGAGCAGGTTTACAGCTGTTTGTATGGAAAACACAATAATTAATACAATAAACGATAACACAAGAATAAACTGCTCCGTGGACTCACAACTGTGAACCTACTTTTGCCTACCCGTATCTAATTAGCACTCCTCAAACACCTGTGACAGGGGACACCGAGGGGTCTCAGTGTCCCTCGAGTCCTGCTGTCCACACCACACTGCTGGGCCAGGGATGCTGGAGAGCTCCTCCTTGTTGCCACCACCCCTTCTTCCTTCGGGTGCCTGCTGCCCCCACACTCAAGGAGCGGCCCTCTCGTGAACGAGTAAGGTGGCCCGAGGGTAATCGTTGTCATTTTTTCCAGAGACGGCTGACCCAGACCGAGGGATGGCCCGTTCCCGCAGCTGTGGGGCGCGTCACACTCCGGTGTCTGGGCTGATGGAGAGGGTCTAACGGGCGTGGCTGAGCGAGGGGACCCTGAGTGGCCCTCACGTCGCTGCCGGGCTTCACCCCGCACAGCTGGCTCTTCGAAGTCTCCAAGCGGGGGGCCATTCGTGCCCATGGAGGACATGGGGGAAGTGGTACCTGGGGCTTCATTTTATTGGGTTGGCCAAAAAGGTCGTTTGGTTTTTTCTGTAAGATGGTTCTGGTAGTGCTTAGCTGTCTTTAACTTCATCCAAAATAATTTTGTTAGATTGCGTTGTGACAGCTGTCATATCAGTGTGCATTAAAAAAAGTTTATCAAAATGGGTGAATTTTTGTGCAGCCATTTTAATATTGAAGATGGAAGAAAATATGCAACATTTTCAGCACATTATGCTTTATTATTTCATGAAAGGTAAAAATGCAACTGAAATGCAAAAAAGGATTTGTGCTGTGTATGGAGAAGGTGCTGTGACTGATTGAACGTGTCAGAAGTGGTTTGCAAAGTTTCTTGTTATCCTTTGCTGCAAGGCTGTCTTAGGCATTAGAAGATGTTTAGCAGCACCCCTGGCCTCTACCCACTAGAAGCCAATAATGGGAGACAGCCGAGATCCTCAAAATACCGAAATCAATGAAGTTACTAGTGAAAATGAAAAATGTGTCCCCTATTTTACAGAAAAAACTAAGCGGACTTTTGGGCCAACCCAGTATTTCTCATCCGTGACAGTGCCGCTGCCTCGACCTCAAGCCAGAAAACGTAGTTCACACCAGAAGGGACTTTGGACGCCGGGCCACCGGCTCTGGGCCGGTTGGCCAGGCCAGGGTGGACGGCGGCAGGCACCCCAGCAGGGCCTGCGAGCCACGAGGGCCTCTGGGAGTGGGGCTGCCCAAAGGGTGCTCTCATCTCCACTAGACTTGGACTTCACATCACACCACAGAGCGGGGGAGGGCCACACACGCTGGCCGACAGACCGCGGCACCACGCAGCGTGGATGTCAGAGCAGGGGGTGCCCAGACAGAGCGATGTCCACGGCCACAGGCCCGCACGCACCGCCTGGGGCTGAGCGGCTTTCTCTCCACGACCTTCAGCCTATGAGAGGGTCATGTGCCTGTTTGTGGCTGGGAGGGGGCCCTCCGCTCTAAGGGCTCTCCCGAGTCTCCCACAGCCACAGTGGCCTCCCATATTGAGAGGAGGAGGAGGTGTGACCGCATGTGAACGGGAGGTGACCCGGCTATCGTGTGAGACGCCGCCCCTGGCCAGAGCATCACTGGGGAGAACCAGCCAGTTGGACATGGTGTTTGAAGCCAGGAACCTGCTCCTGGGCCACTCTGAATACAGCCAGGATCATTTCATCCACAGCACCTGCACCTTGTCACTCACATTCTAACGGTTGAGACAGCGGTGGAAGGCAAAAGGAAAGGCCCTACTCAGAAACACACGGGCGCAAAGGGCCTTTTCATGAAGGAGCCAGGAGTCGGGGTGCTGTCGGGCACTACGGTGACCATGGCCGGGAAGGAGAGACCGCGGCCCAGACTGTGCTCTAGGGTTCAGAGGGGTGTGAGGCGCTGTCGCGGGTAAAGGAAAAAGAAAGGAAACTAACCGGTTAACAGAATTACACAGATTTCCTTACAGAAGAAATCTGAAATGCTTTCATCTGCTAGAGTGCACTGGGAGGGGGTGTTGCTTCCGGAGTGACTCCGGGTTACAAGACCTGACGCGCACCTGGGAAGAACTTGGCACAAGCATGCAGCAAGTGCTCAATGCGTGTTAGTTGTTTCCGTTGTTGTCGCCCAGCAGGGAGACACAGCCGAAGCCGGCTGCCACACTTACTTGACATGGTGGCACCATCTCCCCTGCGTATCTCTAGACACCAGGGTGCCGGGGCAGGGGTGCACTTTGGGAAAAGCTGGCCTGGGCAGTGTCCCTGGCATCTTTTTTGTTTGTTTTGGTTTGGTTAGAGTAGCGGACAGTTATCAGACACAACTTGTCTAACATTATTAATAATAGGTAATAACAAGGGCAATTGGACACACGAGGACTTGCGGCTTAGGAGGACAAAAACCTGCCTGGGGAGCGCTGAGACTCACGCCCAGCATATGCGCCAAAGTCCCCGAGCTGGGCCACCCAGCCATGAGACCCTCCTAGCGCTCCTGGCCACCGTGGCCATGAGGCCGATGCTCTCTGACAAGATGCTCGCTGTGCGTGGCCCAGACTCACCGTTTTTCTCGACCGGCACCCGGCAGCGAGGGCAGGGCTTGGTGGTGTGCTTGATGGTCTCTTTGGAGGACTCCTCCCACCGAGCTTGCTCGGCTGCCTTCTCATCCACTTTGTAGACCTGGGAACGAAAAGGCACATGGGGCTGAAATGCACTTCTGCACGCGGGGGTGAAGGGCAGGGTCTTTGCGACGTTGTATGGGAGATTCCTAGGGATGGGAGTGCCCTCAGGCAAGAAGCTCCACCATAATTCACTCAACAGGTGGTGGGCAGGGCGGGGCGAGCCAGGAACCTGGGCTCTGGCTGGTGGCCTGCGCTCACAGGCCTTGGAAGGCTTGCTCAGTTTTTCAGGGTGAGGTTGCCTCTTTTGCTGTTTTGAAAAACTGTAATAAATGTCACCTAATGGGGGCCTGGAACGCGGGCCAGGTGATAAATGTGCTTAAACAGTTTAAGTAGAAAGATGTTCAGCAGGTGACTATACTCATTTTTACTTTACGTCGAGGATTTGAAGTGTCAAACAATTTTCAAAGCTGGTAAGTGGGACAGTCTTCGTGACTCTCAAGTCTTTGCTTTCAAACTCCCTTCTGCACCACAGGTGCAAACACAAGGACCGAGGGCCGAATCCGGCCCTCCACCTTGTTTTATCCGGCCCGGCACCTTGTTTCTACCCGGCGGCAGTGCCGAGCTCTCGCTTAACTGTTAAGGAGTAGTTACATTTACACAGCCCTAAAGTTATATTCAGCACTTTGAAGGCAACTGCGAGGCTGATGTGGACCCCCGGTGAAAATGAGTTTGACACCCCTGCTCTACACGTTGTCATCCTTTATTCGTGCACCTGGAAAATGGGAAACTCCAAATGTTGCCACAGAAGGGACAGGGGCGGGAGCAGGACATGGAGTGGGTGGGACAGAGAGGGGCAGCGGGAGCTCAGAATATGGCCAGAGGTTGAAACCGTGGGCTATGGAGCCAGTGCCTGGGTTCAAATCCCAGCTTCACCCACGTGGGCACTTTGGAAACACCCCTGACCCTCTCTGAAAGGTCTCACGCCATCGGAGGGAGAGAGCCGCCGAATGCTTTGAGGGTATGGAGGATGAAGCGGGCTCATTTTACATGGAAGACTTCGAATGAGCGTCTGACACGGTGCTCAGTGACAACGCGAATTACATCGGGGGCTGTGGCACGGCGAGCTCTCAGAAGTGCTCGCTGATATCACTCACGTCAGAGGACTAAGTCCTCCCTGACTCCTACCACGGGAAAGAGGAGGGATGTCTAAGGGGCTGCCGCGGGCCGCACCGTGTCCCTGTCCGACCACTCAGACGCAGCGCTCCCTTCCCCTGACGTCACACCGAGTGCCGTGCGGAAAAAGAACTGGTATGCGTTTGGATGCCGCACAAAAACCCTGTGGTCTAGAAACATATGTCCGAACGTAAACCCAAGCAGAAGCCCTCTATCTGGGCCTCCACAGGATTTAAAAGTTTTTCTTCTATGCTTTAGTATTAATGTGAACGTGTGAGTCATTTTATTAACTTGTAATGACCCTTTTAAAACATTCCCAGAGCTATTTTTAAGTTAAAAAATTACTGAAAATAACTTAAAGTACAAATTAGTGAAAAAAATCAGAGAACATGAAATGCTCTAACACTCCAAAATCACGCACAGTACCGGCCATACTTTCCGAGTTCATGGCACATTCTTTTCCACGCTCTGATTTCCATGACTTCAGCTGATCCTCGCAGGGACCCCGAGAAATCAGTTGGGCACACAGAAAACTTATTTTGCAAATGAGGCCTTTGAGTGGTAGGAAGGTCAAGTGCCAGGTTCAAGGATGCTCACTTCACACCTAGCAGCCTCGCTGCCTATCAAATGCAAACATCTGGACAAGTGGAGGCTGGAAGCCCCACCCAGAGGTGCTCCCCTGCGGGTTCTGGCCCGTAGCATTGTGCTCTGCCTGCCCATCACCTCTCAGCAGGTGCTCTAGGTGGTGGGAGTGACCGCTAAGGGACGGGAGGGATGAACTCAGCAACTGTGACCTCGGTCACCCTGTGGGGACCATGGAGCCGGGTGGTGCCTGGGTAAGAGGTGGAATCCCCTCCACGTGGAACCCAGCTTTCATTGCTTCCTCCTCACGTGCTAAGTACTTCTGACGCCCAAGTTGTTCGGTCTTTAAAGCATGACGAGGTAAGTGACTGCTTATACCTAAGTTGTAGCATTTAATGGTTTTACAGTCGTTAGTATTTCTGTTTTTATTATTTCCAGTGGAAAGTGAAGTCATCCAGGGCCAAGAGCAGGTCTGTGTCCCTTGTGTCTTCGGCGTCTGGCCCAGTGTCTGGCACCTAGAGGGCACCCCGCACATGACAGCGGAGTGAAGGGAGGAGTGACACCCCACGAAGGCACTAACCTGACAGTCACCTGGAATAAGAGGACCCCGAGACCCAGCAGGGGCAGGTGAGGGGCTGAACCCAACTTCTTTCTGTGAAGTAGCTGCCCCATTCACAAAGGAGACGCCCCTTATGGAGCGCGGGGCATCTCGTGACCAGTGGTTGCCCTGTTCTAACGAAGCGGCTAGTGTGACAGCTAAGAAGCACCTGCAGGTGCCCAGAACTTCCTGTCACTGGGACAACGTGAGGGCTGCTGGGGCCACGAGCCCTGGGATGATGGAGAGTCACCGTCACATTTAGGAAGTGGGTCTGCAGCTTCAGTGCCCCCCTTCCATCCACGCAGGGCATGGCGGCGCTGACCCTCAAGGATGCAAGACTTCCCCTCACCAATCACAGGGCCCAGCTCTTCTGTTTAAGGTCCAAGAGCGTGTGACCCTGTAGCAAGGGTCCACACTGTGTGGTGGGGCGCGCAGATCAGAGAACCAGATCATTTTCCTCATTAGAACCTGATTTCAAAATGCTGCTTCTCAGCAACAGAGCACACTACTCGCTAAGTGCAAAGAAGGCAGGTCCCGTTATCGACTGTTTTGGCAGGAGAAACCCCAGATGCAAATCCTCAGTGGGAATAAGCCCTGGGGTGGGGGTGGGCTTGGTGAGGCTGCGGGGGCCCTTGCTGGAGCACACATGGGACAAGAATGCTGAGGACGGTCCTCGTGGAGACGCCCACCTTTACATATCGGAGACAAGAGGAGAAAGCATGGGCAGGAACCTAAGAAACAGGCGAACAGTGACTTTGGGAAATGTTAGAGGGATTCCCCATCGGCCTGCCTGACCGGCATCCATGCTTTCCCGGGGGAGGCAGCCAACTACCACCTACAAATGATTAGGGCTCAGCCTTTTACAGCCTTGAAGAGTTAGAGGTTGACCTGCAGAGAAGTGACAAGGCACTTTATTTGGTGTGGTAGACATTACATGCCTAAGGTTACGATTTTGTTGCCCCACAGAACACGGAGCGGTTCTGTACAGAACTCAGGAACCGAGCTTCTGCGTGCCTTCCCAGTGAACAGCAGGGCAATTCTGTCTCTTAGACTCCACGGACCCAGCTCTCTGGCCTTTGGCTGGTTTCCCCGTCGATCCGGTGACTAAGACTTGGGCGTGAGCTAACATAGGACCATGGCTCAGGATCAGGCTGCGGTGCATGCATGCCAAGTTGTGAGCTGGCACTTTGCGGGGAGCAGGGCAGAGGCAGGTGGACCCAGCTGTGAGGTGCTGCCTGCCCTACCCCCACTGCATGCCCCCAGTCACCGAAAACTCCCACCTCTGCAGAAGAGCCTTCCAGACTTCCCCAGACAAGCAGCGTCAAAGGGCTGTTCCAGTCCGAGGCCACTGCCTGTGAGCGCCCCGCCCCCTGCTGGTGACTCCGGACACTGCATCATCCTTCAGGTACAAAGCTGTCAACAAAACTTGCCTTGCTGTCCTCACACTCCTGAAATTATTACTATCTAGAGAGAGAGAGAGAAAGAGAGAGAGAGACCCTCCACGTGCGAGGATGTTACGGAGCATCTTGCAAGCACTGGGTGGGCTGCTGGGCTGCATTCTGTGCACTCAGTTCTAAACTCCGCAGGCCGTGACCCTGAGGGTGACCTGGAAGAATATTTTGAGGACGACAACCAGTAGGGGTTTCCGTTATTGGTGCGACGCACCCCGACTCCCGCTGCTCGGTTCGGTCTTGCTAACTGCTTCGTGGAGGGGCAGGGAAAGGAAATGATGTCTAGTCGCCTCTTCTGAGGTTGAGGGCGACACGGAGACACATATATTTTAAGATTAATAATAGATGCCGCTCATTGGGAGTTTTAAAGTGCTTCGTGTTCAGCTATTCTCACAGCCTGGTGAATAGGGAAGACCTGTCCTTGGGCAAGGGAGGAAGATAAGCCAACTTGGAGTCCTGACAGCAGGGATCTCTGGCTCACAGCTGGCTTAGGCCAGTAATTTCCCAAATGAATATAGGAGAGGGGCATGAGAACTGTGGGAATGAAGTCCAGTCAACAGAGCAGGTTAGGGGCCTGCTGCGGGCTGCCTGCCAGGGAGCTCGGGGGCCGGAGAGGCGAGCAGGCCACTAGGAGCCTCTGGACAAAGAAATTCCTGCAAAGACTGAAGAACAGCCGAGCCTCGCCCGTACCTGTCGCTTTCCCGCACTGTGAAAGGAGAACGGAGCACATGCTACACCTTGCAGAGGTTCCAGTTAATCCCAACGTTTTCTCCACTCTCTCTTTCTCCATACCAGTAGCACACCTTAGAAACCACAGACAGATGCATGGGCTCAACCTCTTGAGAAGTCTGGGGTCTCTCTTCTCTCGTGGGGAGAGCCCACCACTCTGTCTGTGGAGTAGCCCCCTTTCTGTCTCATTGCTTCACTAATGAACTCTTTCGCTTTAACCTCTAGACCTGCTCGAGGTTGACTTCTTTCCTGCACGAAGCCAAGAACCCGCAGGAGGCCCTGGAACCCCGGAATGCCTGCATCAAACTTCTCACCACAGACAGGACTTCGAGTTGGAAGCGTCCCTTGTGTGAAGAGAAAACCGGAGCAGAGAACAGAGCGCATCCTTTGTACAAAGCGAGCTTTACAAGGCCGACTATTGTTTTTGCTGGAACTGGCACAGAGGTCCATTCATTCAGCAAACATGTGCTGGGTGCATTGCTCTAGGTACGGGGGTTACGTCAGGGAACAACAGAGGACAAACAAACACGAGACTGGGGGCACCTGCCTCGTGGTGCCGGCATGGAGGCAGAAGAGTGGTCCTCACGTCACGCTTCGGCGTGTGCTAGTGCCCCCTGCAGGACACGCCCAAACACAAATGGCTGCCGGCCCCACCCAGTTCCAAAACCAGCAGGTCTGGGGTGGAGCCCAGGAATTTGTGAGTTAACATGTTTCCAGGTGATATTCACGCAGCTAGTCTGTGGGTGGCCTTTTGAGAAGCCCTGCCTGCAGAACACCTGTGTACACAGCACACCTGTCAACACAGGTGGAACGAACTGTGTGTGTGTGTGTGTGTGCGTTCTAGCACAGGCTGTCTGGCCGCCAGCCTTACATCAGCCTGTGGAAGTGTGCATATCGCAGTGAGGATGGAGGGGGAACCCACCACTTTGCTCTGCTCGCACCGTGAAGGCCAGGCCCAGAGCGAGGCCTGACACGTGCGTCACTTCATTAAGTCTTTGTCATTTCACATCTCTATTACAGGCGAGGGAAGCATGTAATTCCCTCCGTGATTTTTACAGCCAGGGGGGTCTGTCAGGGTCCTCCAGAGAGGGAACCGATAGGACATACACATGCATGTGCACAACATACGGATTTATACAAGGAATGGGCTCGTGGGCCTGTGGGAGCTGGCGGGTTCGGAGTCTGTAAGGCAGGCACCAGGCTGGGAACTCAGGCCGAGTTGCTAAGTTATGGTCTCGAGGCAGAATTCCTGCTTATCTGGGAAACCTCTGTCTTTGCTCTTAAGGCCTTCAACTGATTGGACAAGGCCCACCCACGTTATGAGTCATCTCCTTTACTCAATGCCAACTGATTGGAGGTGTTGACCACCTCTTCACAATCCCTTCACAGCAACTCCTGCAACTGTTCTGGTGTTTGCCAGAACAATCGAGCAACATGGCCTAGTCAGGCTGATACCAAAATGTAACCATCACAGCTAGTCAAGGCCGAACTCATTTTCCAGACTGACTTCCGAACCAAGCCGCCTTGCCCTGGGTCCCTCCCTGGACGAGGTGGGGTGGAGAAGAAGACAGCACCGTGAGTTCCTGCCAGAGGAATGAGATGTGACCTGGAGAAGGACAGGGACTGGGGCGCTGCTCACCCGGAGGCTGGCGCTGGGCCACTGCTCCATTGGGTGGAGCAGGCCAGCTGTTCCCCCGCAGACAGCCCACAACCCTGGGCGGAGGACCGCGTGTGTCCCTCCCCTTGCCCCAGTTTCAACCGGTGACTCACGAAACAGTCCCAGCTCTGTGTGGCTCAGACAGGCTGCTCCCCAGGACACAGCCCTGGGGTTGCGTGGTGTCCTCCAGAAGTGGCGGGCACACCTTTTTGCCCCGGGTCATTTCGCTTTTGGCCACAACTTCTTGCAGAACATCTGATTTCTCTTAAGGATGGAGCGCCATCTGGTGAGGCAGAGGCGCTCAGCAGCTCTTCCCCTCTGACCGCTGGAGAGGAAATGCAGAGCACTGGCAGGCGGAGAGGAACAGCCCCAGGGGTGTGTGTGTGTGGTGTGTGCGGTGTGTGTGATGTGTGTTTCGGGGTGTGGGTGGGGTGTGATAACCAGTTTCGGGTAAAACACCCTCCACAGCGCCCCGCTGTCTGGCGGCTTGTTCCCGCGCCGCACACACAGGACGCGGATGTGCACGTCCTGGTGAGGAACTGACCATTCGTCCTTGTTTAATTCGTTGGCCAGGACTCCTCCCACCCTCTGACCCCGGAGCCGCAGGAGGGGGGCGGGGGGCAGGGGGCGGCTGCCCTGGGTGGGGCGGGCTGCTGGCCCACTCTGGGGTTGCTGGGAGCAGGGCGCAGGCAGGAGAGCCCAGGGGACTTGGCCGACAGGTCCTAGTGAGGCCACCAGACTGAGATGCTCTCCGGGGCCCGGGAGACGCTGGAGGGAGGGAGGCCGAGCCCTGGGGAGGTGCTGCAGCGGCTCTTTCGGGAGTGACAGCCCCGCAAGAGGGGCGCAGCCCTGAAGGTCGGGGAGGGTCCTGGGAGAGCCAGAGGCGGGGCCTTCCGGGTGGGGGTCTGCCTGCAGGTACACTGAGTGTGTGTGTTTGCGAACACGTGCTTTTCAATATTGTCCTCCACTTTCTTCCTACAATGCCTGACCGTTTTAGCACTCAGCCTTAAAAATAGCCAAACCCCAACGTTTCACCATTTTGCAGAACTTACAACTTACGCAGGGCTTCACACTCCCTCCAAGCTCATTCTTTATTGCAGTAGGTCGCACTGCCCCCTGGCGGCCGGCGAGAAAATGCTGTCGGGATCTGGGTCACTGGGTGAAGAGGAAGGAGGAAGCCAGATGGGTCAGGGCTTTGGGGCAGCAGCCCCGCCCTCCTGCTCCCCCGAGCCAGCTTCCGCGGCTCAGAGCTTTGGAGGGTCCCCGCAGAGGCCTGGCCTTGCCGTGGCCACTCAGCCCCTCTCCGCTGAAGGACAAGCGGAGGCGCACCTGCATCCATGGGCTCTCAGTCTGTCCTCAGTCGGTCTGCACGTTCGCGATGCAGCCGCGCCCAGAGTCTAGGGTTGAAGCGAAGGGACGACAATAAAGCTGCTTAATTTAAACAACCAGTGGTTCGACCCCACCCCCAAATGAGCGGGTCCCTAGTCCAGGAATAATGCATTTCTCCTCTCCCAATTCTGGGGCCTCGCTGGGGTGACACAGCAGAACCTGGCTGAGCGACAGCCGCGAGGACACACACGTGCAGGTGCGGCCAAAAGTCGGGACTGCCGGCCACCGCTCCTGCTGGTCCCCCACGCAGGCGGGTCCCCAGACTCTCCTTACAGATGGCGGGGGTGGGGTGGGGGTGGTGGGTAGGGAACATGGGCAAGATTCAGTATCTTGTCTCTGGCACCAGCTCCATCTGGGCTTCCCTCCTCAGATCGTCTTTGCCTCCATTCCCGGGCCCGCTGAGCACCGCTGATGAGACGTCCACAGTGAACTTGACATTTGTCCCTGAACATACCGCATCAGTTCCCGTGCTTCCCCTTCCAGGGAACTGCACCCCATCCACCCACGTCAGAGACTCAAGCGTGGACCTGAATCCGCCACTTCCCTCATCCTGCCTTCTGATCATTATGGAGGCCCTGGCTCCTCTCCAAACCCACCGCCTTCCCTGCCTCACGCTTGCCGGCACCCCGACTCTAGTAGTGGACCGTCCATGGCACCCAACCCCCCCCCCCCAACCTTGGCACCAAAGTGTGGGTTCCCCCAGCTGCTGGGAATTCTGGCTGCTGATGGATCTCTGCTCACAGAGCCTCCAACAAGCTTAATCTCTTAGAGAAGTTTAGTACATATTTCTTGAATGAACAGAAGAATGTCTTTTTCTTTTCAGATGCTGCCACTACTCAATATAAATCTGCTACATGCCTGTCTTGGGCCTGGGGAAAGCAGGGATGGGCAGATGCTGTCTTGGGCCTGGGGGAAGCAGAGATGGGCAGAGCAGTCTAGCTGAAGAGGTTCTTGCCTTTGCACCTTTGTCCACGCAGTGCCCTCTGCTGGCAGGTTCTTCATCATCCTTACTTCGCTGTGCTCTCCACAAACTGACCCGCCTTCCGTGCCTTCTCACGGAAGCATTATACAAAGCTATAAATCTTCTGCATTTGGTTCTCATATCACGACCATTGTTTATTTCCTGTAAGTCTCCCCCTGGCTCTCCTGTGAGCCTCTGAAGAGGAACGGACGTATCTGTGCTCTCCCCAGCAGAAGCGGCCTGTATAAACACCCTGTTGGATGTCTGCTGGATGGCGGTGTCCGCAGACGCTGGCCCTTAGCACGGGTCGGCTGTGCTTACAGGCAGTTCTTTCTCCCATTCCTCAGAGTTGAACATTAAGTCTTTAGTGACTTCAAAAAAATTGGGGGCTACCTCAATCTTTAATACCACGGTTGGCTGGCCGCTCTTGAATGGAGAAGAAAGGAGACTGTTGGGTGGGTAGGGCGCCACGACAGCTGTCTGTTAAGCGACGCTCTTCTTTGCCGTATAGCTGCTGTTTAAAATGAGTAGACGTGGGGGTATCACTTCTTGGAAGCCTGTGTTCATGTTTGCGGTCATAAGAGCATATGGGTGTAATTTGCAGGCCAACCTGATTTCTCAGAGCCTCAGGCTTTACCCTCTGGGCTGCAGTGATCCTGAGGCAAGGCAGGGGCGTGGGTCAAGGTCATGATTACTCCCGATGCTGGAACCCAGTGAGCTCCCATTTGAATGCTTCTGGGCTAAACTAAAACCAGCAGAAAGAAGGAGCTTTGGCTGCCTCTGCCATAGAAATGGCAACTCAATCCTAACTGTTCCCATGTGCTCACAGCCCACATTTTAGGAGCCAATTGTGTTTACTTGATGATGCTAATACCGAGTAAGTACATCCGCAGTGTACCTAACGGGAATACACTTTTCTATGCCCTGACTTCACAGCATCCGATATTTAAGATTCTGCGCTGTAAAGTTAACATGTTCTGGAATCTCTGTGTTGATGTCTGAGGCTCCTGTCCATACAATGATGAAAGGGTGTATCTGACTGGATTTGGTGTTTAGACCCTTGGTAGCATCTGCATCAGGAGGAAAATGCTGAGCAAATTCATCAACGGCGCTGGAGGCTTTATTCCTTTCCCCTAAGGTTTGGTTGATCACAATGAACAAATGAAAGACAATGTATCTGCATCTCCCTGGGCCGACCCTCGGCGTCAGAGAGCGAGGCTCAACATACAGCATTCTCTACGCAATCAGGCTGAAATACACTCGCGGGCTATTCCTAAAGCTACCACACAGCAGTGATATCCCCGCACCGTGCGACACTGGGTAGGTCCGTTGCTTCACGCCTGCTGGTAATTTTTGCTGAAGATTCTAAGCAAAGACACTTTTGAAAAACACAGATATGGGGGGAGTATCGATTCCTCCCGTTTGGAGGTTGTTGAATTGTATCACCTCTCTCCTCTCAAGACTTTGGATGCACTTCGTTCTCACCCCTATTCTGCGTACCTCTGGGAAGACATGATGGGACCGATCGATGGTGGAAGGACCTACGCACCCCACACAGCCTCGGGAAGTCTGCCGCTCTACCTGGAGGCGGGCGAGGTCCTGGACAGGTTGTGACCTGGAGAAGCCACATCCCCATCTGTACCCCTGTGGCTGCAGGTGACCAGGCAGGTTCTTGTGTTTTCAGAGTGGAACCCCCCACGAACTTCAGGAGAAAGCTCTCCTCTCCCACCCGGATCCTGAGCTCTGGGGAAGGAAGGGGACCTTACCTGAGTCACTGCTGCTGAGGCGGCCAGTGCGTTGCATTCGCCTTCGTGGGCTGCTTCCTTGCAGTCCCGGCAAAAGACAAGCTGTGGGAGAACACAGGGGCGTCAGACGGGGCTGCTGGTGCACCTGGCCATACCGTGTGGTCCCCTTTCTAAGCTCATTGTAGTCATGCCACTGACTGTTATCACAGTTTCTGCGACCAATTACTTTTTGCAAAGAGCAACAAAGTTGCATTTAGGTGGGATCGGCCTCTGTTGACTGAAGAACGCCCCAGGCCCGGCAGTGGGTGTGAGAGATGGGGTCCCCTTCCCGGTCCTCAAGATGTGTCTCGTCTAGGAGGCCGGTAGTGCATGTAGGTACCTGGAGTAAAGTGTCACTGGTGTCAGACGACGAGAGAAACAATTGTGCTAAAGAATTTCACATCTAATATCGGGCTATATACAGAGAGGGTGGATGTGGTCATGTGATGCCCTTAGTTTTGCATTAAAAGCCTATTTTGGGATGAAGAAATGGGCTGGTAAGGGTTCAATCCTATCCCTCACAATTCAAATGTTGAATTCTGTTCTTTCCTCAAAATACAAAACTTTATTTCTTATTGAGGTAGCGTTGACCTGCAACATTACCTGAGTTTCAGGTGTACAACATAATTACTCAGTATTTGCATACCTACGCCCAGGTATTCAGTATTTGTTTACCTACATTGAAAGTGATGGTGGGCCACCTCCTGAGCCCGGCTCTGATGGAAGTGGCTTTGACCTCCCATCGCTCAGGATCCTGGCCCTTGAAGCCCCGCTGCCGGTGCAGAGGCACACGCGGAGAGACACCTGAGGCCCCCGTGGCCCTGGCTGAGCTTGGAGCAGCCAGCCAGCCGTGGCTCTGAGCCACGTGCTGCACGGGTCTGTCTGTTCCCGGCTGGGCTGCCCCGCTGGCCCCGCACGGAATGGAGATGCACTGTCTCCGTGGGACTCTGCCCGAATGACAGGTGTGTGGGAAAGCCAAAAGAAAGCAAGGCAGGAACCACCTGCTGCAGTTTTAAACCCCCAGTTTTGGAGTGTTTCTTACGCAGCCACAGATCCCTGGCGGAATAATGACACCAAGTGTCTGAAAAAGCAGACAAGTTCTTGGGACACGGAAGGTCTCCCATATCAGGGGGGTCTGACCCTGTGGCGTCTCTGGGCCACACTGGGAGAAGAAGGGTTGTCTCGGGCCACACATTCAATACTTTGCGACACGTAATCACAAAAAATCTCATCCTGTTCTAAGTAAATTTACGATTTTGTGTTGGGCCGCACGCACAGCCATCCCGGGGCTCGTGCCGTGCGCCTGCGGGCCTCGGGTTGGACACCTCCGGAGCAGAAGCCAGGAATTTTTAGCTCCATTTTGCTTAAGATAAGACTGATGTGAACTGATGAACAAAACCGAAAACAAACAGGGGATGGAAAGAACCAGGTTTATCTCTAAGTGCATCGTCATTCCTCCTTGCCTCAAAGAGAACAGATCCTCCCCACCCAAGACAGAATTTCCCTCAGGCTGCCGTCCCCATGGAAACAGACTTTCCCCAGGGAAAGACACTGTGTCCAGTCTCTTGTGTCAAGGGCGCATCTGAGGTTATTTTACTCTCAGGACTTAGCAGACAAGAAAGGCAGTATTTATAAGGAAGGGCCCTTCTACAGACACGGCACACCCATCTCTGGTCGTCACCGTCGGAGAGTTACGGTCTCACTATTTCTTCTCACAGCAGAGAGATGGAACCCAAATTTCGTGGGGTATAAAATGTACTTAAGGTTCAGGTCAGTGGGAAGGGGATGGGTGTTAGGATGTCATTATGCAGATTACCAATACCACCAGCGTTTAATTTCTGACATTTTTATTTTCCCTGAATGGAAAGCTAACGCAGTGAACAGTGAATTTCCTGGAATTTCCTATTAAGCTGTTCCCCACCCCCCCAAATATATTTGCTCATCTTGGGTTTGCCTGAGACCTATCAGGCTGCTCTTATATGCTCTCCTGAAAAAAAAAAAAAAAATGAGGCTGTCTCGCTCCACCACCGGGCAGAGCTCACGGAGGGTCTCACCCACGGCTTCCTGCAGGGACAGGGCTGCGCTGGCGGCGGGGCGGAAAACGCTTCACATCCTATGAGCCAGTGGATGAGCTACAGCGTCGGTTGCTGGTGGAGAACCGCCCGGTGGTTGACCAGTTTGTCAGAATAAACAGGCCTTCGCGGACACAGAGACATTAGCATTCCTTTCACACGGGTACTACAGAGAGCAGATGATTGGGGGGGAGCCCCCAGAAAAGAGCGAGCACATAAAAGTTAACCCCCACCACTTCACTATGTCGAAAGAGAAGTAAAACCTGCAAAAATAGGCGGCGACCATTTATCACCGACGCACTGGTTGCTTTGCTTCTATTCCGAGCGGATAACTTGGATTTAGTTACATCAAGCCACGGGCTTCCTTCTGTGACCCTGATGGGTCTCACACACAGTGAGGAGACGCCTAGACGGTCTGATCCGACCTTGAAAACGGTCAGGTTCTCGGTTACGTTACTCAGACCTCACGACTGTCGGCAAAGGGCTTGCGCGGGTGCTTACTAAACCTCAGTCCCCAAACTGTGCACCAAGGCACCCTGCGGGCCGCAACAAGCCCCCGGGGTGCAGCGGGCACGTTAAATTTCGGAGGGACACACG
The DNA here is from genome assembly GCF_022682495.2 of Desmodus rotundus. NCBI lineage: Eukaryota > Metazoa > Chordata > Mammalia > Chiroptera > Phyllostomidae > Desmodus > Desmodus rotundus. Next base: position 98,767,822 of record NC_071397.1, read on the forward strand.
ACGGGACTTAGCATCTGCTAGATCCATGGGAACTGGCGGCTCCAGGCAGCGAGCACAGTGTTCCCCCCGCCCCTGATGACGTCATAGGGTTGCAAGGCTGAAGGTCCCTGCGGTTACAGCACCGCCACGAACCACAAACCAATCGACGGCCACCACGTGAACCTCCGTGTGGAACAGGAGATGTTATTTAAGAGTGAAATAAAAAGTACATTTTTTAATTTATGTCAACTATTGTTTTCCAAGTGACTATTAAGTTACTAAGACAGTCATTCTTATGTTATTTGGACCAAAATATTTTTAAACAAAACTATTTAGGCATTTCTGTTGGCCTAAAAGCACCCTGAAAAACGTACTGAGCGGCCAAGGGCGTGGCGATCGGGGAGGTCGGGAGACTGGGATTTCGGCGGATCCCAAACGCCCTGAGACTCTGTTTCCGGGCAGGCTGCAAGCGCGGCCAGTGGTGCAGCTGTTTCTGGAGGAGGAGTTTAGGAGATGCACATCCGGCTCCAGTATTTCAGGCTCGCTTTGCAGACCTGCATGCGTCTCACCGGGCTGACGGTCTCTCATTAGCAGGCGGCGGAGGGGCTGCGTTGTACCTGGAGACCTGCCCTTAACTCACTGTGGCCTCCGTTACTGACCCCCGAGATGTGTAGGAGCAAACCCGCCCCGAGTGGGAAAGACTGCCGCACGTTTCGATAAAGAACTTCTCTCGAGATAGATCTCACAAATGCCACCCGTTTCCTTACTTACTTAAAAAAATAATTTTTAAAGCCTTTAATAAAAGTATGCATACTTATTCTATTGGTTCTCTGAGCTCTACCCCTTGTTAGGGTGGATTAGAAAACAGTTCATGGACCCTGTATTAGCTCCTGTGAAGCTCGCTTTGTGTGTAGGCTTGGCTAGCTTACCACCCTCAGTTACTTAATCGAATGCTAATCCAGGTGTGTCTGTGAGGGTGTTTTGAGGGTCTGCCAGGTCTATAGTCAGTTTGCTATAAGGAAGAGGGATAATCCTGCGTCAGCTGCTCAGGCCTGACCCAATCAGCTGAAAGGTTTTAAAAGCAGAAGCGAAGCTTTCCCAAGGAGAAGAGAGTTCGTCTGTGGACAACAGCTTCAGGCTAGCCTGAGATTTCCAGGCACCCCTCCTGGTGGCCAGTCCTATGGATTTAGGGCTTGTGTACCCATCCCACAATCGCACAAGCCAAGTCCCCGCAATCGATCCCTCTCTCTCTGGGTGTGTTGATACAGGTACAGACACAGAGTGTCGATGCATCTCTACACATCCAGGGATCTATGGCCACAGCTGAGCATATCCTCATCCACATCCATATCCACACCCATATCAGCATCATTTCCAACCGGCTCTGCCTCTCTGCTAGAATCCTCAGCTCCTACAAGACAAAGGTCACTAGGTCAGTTTACTTTTGTTAGACCTATTATTTAGGTCTGTTACTCTTTTGAAAAGGACTGATGTAAATAACTAACAAATTTTCTATGTGATTTGCAAAACTGTTGTTCAAATTTCTTCCCATGGGTTTTTTTTTTTTTCAATTTCAGGTACCCACTTCCTCTTAGAAGTCAACACCAGGAGTTCGTCACTCCCAACTGGGTAATTGTTCCCCTGTGTTTGACAAGGAACATGCTAATCCAAAACATTTTTTTTCTCTTTGGGGTTAGCTGCGGGGAGGTTGGAGCCAGCTTCCTATTCAACTGTTGTAATTAGCTCATTGGCAGGGCCTACGGTGGGGCATACAATTTGGAAACCACTGTTTGCTAAATGATAAATTCCATAGGCTGACTTTTCTCTTCCAGTGAAGCCTTGATGTCAGAGAGACCTGGAGTTGGAGGCCCTTCTCTTTCATTGGTTGGCTGTGGGATACTAACATTTCCTCACTGTAGTTTGTATCTGTAAAGCAGGAATAATATGATAACGAATATTTCACACAGTTTCTGGCACATGGTGAAGTCAACAAATGATTTTTTAAATAGAATTACGGTTTTGTAAACAATAAGCTTCTATAGAAAAGCGAGGTGATAGTAATGAAAGCAATTCCCAGTACACTGGTAACAACTGCTGTTACGTGAAAGTCCAGGGCAGGGCTGAGGACCCCAGAGCCGTCGCGTTGGAAGCGGTGCTGCCTTCCCTGTGCTTGTGTGCGTGCAGGGACATTGGCACTGCCAGCCCCTCGCACAGGCCGGGGCTACCAGCCAGTGCTGCGAACTGCCCGTCACATTTATCTCTGAGGGTCATGTCAGCAGAGAAGTCATTTGATTGATGTTCGAGTTTGATTTCCCAGATGCTGATAATGGGGACATTCAAAAGGAGATGTGTGCATACATTCCCTTTGGAGCCATGAAAAGGAATCGCGCCGACAGCTGCCAATGTCATCCATCAGAACTTTCCGGCGGCTGCCGATCAATGAAGCTGAGGGCCAGTCCGCACCTACAAGTCGTGACCCCCACGCTAAGGGTTGGATCTCGAAAGCTGAAAGCTCTATGAAAACCTGAACGTCGTTGTGCCTGGTTTCTGTCACAGCGGCGTCTGTTATAAAGGCATTTGATTAGGTGGCATTTATTTTTCTTCCGTGGCTCTGACGTTCTGTGTTGCAAGAATGGGAGAGCATCAGATGCCACCCCAGGAATCATCAAAAGCCCCCTGCACACACACCTGCACCTGTCTGGGAGCAGAGGCAAATGTTTCGTTTTCGTGCACGACCGTCCAGAAGATGGCAGTGCTGATTTATCGGACTTGGCCTCTGCGCCTTAGACCCGGTGCGGCTTCCCGCGGGGGTGGGGGCAGCCGCCCCTCCCTATGAAACTCAAAACTATGCCGACAAGCCAGTGCCACAGAACAGAAATGGTATTCGATTATAATGCACTAAGACACAATGTCGAAAAGAAGAGAATCGGGTTATTTTCATTCAAGTACATGTTTTCAAATCACAGAATCTCAAGGCGAGACGGCCGTCTTAAACTTCCATGTTTTACATGCAGACGGACGAGGAGGATCTTGTACATGCAGTCTCCAAGGGGCTAAAAGTAAACCGTTTTCAGGAGGCTGAATAGAGCTTAGTTAGTGGTTGAACTCCGTTGTATTTTTCAAATTCTATCCTCATCACCAAGGATGGCTAAACCACGCCGTCTAGTGTCTCACAGAATTCTGTGACACGGGTCCCCACCTCTATCCCCCGCATTACTTTTGTTTTAGATTCGCTGCCATGACAGGGCCTTTACTCTCCTTGGTTTAATTTCCTTTCAATGGGAGCTCTTAAAAGAACGCTGGACATCCTGTTTCTGACACCGTCGTCTATCTCATCGAATACACTTGTGTGCTCAGGTGATCTTCCCGCTGTATTAATTTGTGTGCCCACCATGGGGATGGTGCAGTAGGAAAATCTACGACCCTCTGTCCCCGAGCCAGGGACCTGTTAGAGACGATGAGCCCCCCCAGGGAGAGGCCACATGCCCAGCGTCCCTTCGACAGGGCTGACCTCAGAGCCTCCAGCTAGGGGAGGCGCCTGATAAAGGCTCCAGGCACTGACCTGTCCAACTCTAATTATAGATGAGGGTATCTAACCCGATTCCCACTCCCACATAGCTACAAGTACCATAAACTTAAAACTGTTGTTGGCCACTTAGTTCCCTTTTCTTTAAGAGCTTTACTGAGAGACAGTGCACGTAGCCATAGGTTTTAAAAAACAGCCTCAGTATTGAGTGGATAATACATGCAAACTCAAAAGATGTTAAAAGTAAAGTAAAAAACGAGTCCCGGCTCCCCGGTCAACCACAGAGCTTCCCAGACATGATCACTGGCAGCTGTTTGCATCTTACCAGGAAGTTTTATTCACTCAGCAATGAATCCAGTGCTATTTTCAGACAAAAAGTGGCACGCAAATGTTGCATGATGTACTACTCTCTGCACCTTGCTTTTCACGAGATACACATACGGCGGGCTCTGCGTCAGTGTGGACGGAGCGGCCCCATCCTTCCCCAACAGCCGCGCGGTGTTCCCGTTGCCAGAAGCCCCCGATGCAGGGAACCGGCCCCATGAGCGAGCACTAAGCGCTGGTCCTTTCCGGGCTCCGCCACTATAAACGTCGCCCTGCCTGCCGCACAGGCATAGTGCACACGGGGGAGGAAGTCTGAAGGGCACTTTTCTGGAAGTGAAACAGCTGGGTCCCGGGGCACATGGGCCTTCAGGTCTGACTGCTTTGGGACCCTGCTCTTCGTGGGGGATGCCGGTCCCACTCGCACCCAGCAGCAAGGTGTGCATGGCCTGTGCCCGCCCCCCACCCCCACCCCGTGATGGCCTCTGTCAAACACCGACATCAAAGGAATCTCAGAGATACTGCGGCACCTCGGCTAACACCTCCTTTCCCCATGCGCTGTCATCGCAGAAGCAAGTTCCTGGCTAAAGAAACAACCCTGCGTCACTTTGGGGTCTTGTGCACACGGCTGACCCCGGGTCAAGAGTGGCCGGGTCACCCTGTCATCTCCCTGCTCCTCCGGCCTGTGCTCTGTGACGAGGTGCTGTCTCCTTGTGCCCACTGGCCTGAGTTTAGCCTGTTTGTGAAAAGGACTTTAAGTGATTTTACCTCGCTGGCTTTAAGCACTGACAGCCAACAACCTGGAGGTCCAGGTGAGAGAGAAAAACAGGAAAGTGGGGAGCACAGGGTTCAGTGGCCTGTGGCTGTGTCCTGGCCCACGACTCGGAGCAGAACAGGCTCGCTGGGAATCTCCCGGAACAGCAGTGGGCAGGGGACCTGGGGGAGCCGTGACAGGTGTGGTTTATGGGGGTGACCCTCTCTCCCTCTTCTCCCTGCTGTCTGTCTCACCCTGTCTCTGCTGTCATGGTTTTAAGGGATGCTTCTGTGGTGGCGGTCCCCACCCCCATCCTCCAGCCTTCACATCCTGACTTCCCTCCCCCCCAGGCTGATGCAGAGTGTGGCCGCAGGCTGACACTCCTGTGAGGACTGTAGGGCCTTGCTCACGCCCTCCAGGTCCCTCTCAGCAGGCTTCCCGGAGGGCGAATTTCTGTCTCTGACAACTCCCTTTAGCATCTCGCAAGGAAGGCTCAGGTTTGCTTTCAAATCCGCGTGTCCCAGGCCTCACGGAACATTTGGCTCCTTGCAGAAATGGAGCCCTGGTCACAGAGCATCAAATCCAACACCACTTTCAGAGATTGCCATTCATTAGTGAACATGTGTGAGGATGGCCATTCATTAGGAAAATGCCCAGCATATGTCTTCTATAATTTCTAACTGGTCTCCAGTCCTGGGGACCTCATCGCTGACAATCTGGAGCGAGGCACTAGACTCTGTAAAGATGACTACTCGGTGCCAGTCGAACTGCAAGACCCCCGCCATATGGCAGCCAGAGGGCATCCTCCTGCTCTGTCGCGTGGCAGGGGAGACAGAGCGCTTCCGTGGAGCCCCTGGGCCTGACCTGGGAGACCCAGAGCTGGCCAGGTCTGGAGAGGGGCCACAGCCTCACGTCTCAGAGATGCTTGTGTTTGGAGGTCTTGCAGCTCATCAGTGATCCAACTATGTATCCAACTGTTACTGTGTGTCGTAGGTGTCTTGGGAGCACACTGGTCCCTGCCCCTCCCCCACAGCCCCAGCCACACAGGTCAGGGCGTTTTTCTCTTAAGCACTGTCTCTTTCTCAGGCAGACTTCTGTTAAAATGTTTCTCCTCTCTATAAAGCTATTCTCCTCTCCTAAATGGTGAGGACTCGTGTCTCATCTCTTTGTTTCCCCAGGACCTGGTGTCTGGAGCAAGGTGGGCAGCCGGCCTGTGGCCTGCGCCCCAGGGGCCAGCTCACAGAGCACACAACCCAGCCAGAGAGGCAGCGTTTGTGGAAAACGGGAGACGTTGCTGGAGAACGAGGTCACACAAACTATAGCCCTGTGCTGAGCTATCTGCAGGATTCGAGGAGACTGGACGGGGTGGGGTTGTGGGGTGGGTGTTTCCTTTTCTGCCTTAGGCACCACGCTCCCTCCCCAGTCAGTGGCCATGACATGGGCGGGGGGTGGGGGAGGCTGGCCCATCACCCCTGGGCTGACAGCTCCACTGCCCTCCCCCCACTCCCCACCGCCCTCCTAAGCAGCATGCTGCCCATAGCAGAGGTCCTTTAAGTAAGGTGCAATCATTTCAGATTTGTCAACTTAAAGTCCATGTGATTTTTGTGAAATTGTTGGAGGGAAGGAATTCTGGGTTCAAAGAGCAGAAATTCAGAGTTAACTTGAGGGGTAAAAGTAAGGGACAGAGTTGGAGGGAGCCCCTGACAGTTTCCTGAGCAGGCCCCACCCACCTGTGCGACCACGCCTCTCCAGAGCTGCCTCTCCTCTTTTCTGGATTTCTCCACTCAGAAACACCTGGTCGTCCTTATTTGCTAAGCACAGGACTCAGATTCTCCCAGGAGCCAGTTCTACACCTCCCAGTGTGAGTTGAGGACCGCTCCTGTGTCCCCCAAAGCTGGTGCGTGTCTCGGCCCTACAGACCTATGTCGGGTGGGGCGTGACTACCACCCGGTCCTGCGTGGAGAGCCTCTGAGCACAGGCGGCCTGCACCCAGGGCCCAGCGCAGCGGCCATCACAGAGGCAGCAACGGGCAAACGCCGGTAGGTAAGCCGCCGCAAAGGAGCAGAAGGGCAGTGCAGGCTCACGGGGACGCTGCGCGAGGGCGGCCAGGAACGGGGCGCCGGGGAGATTAGTCCGCGCACTCCGCAAGGGGAGTTCTTGCATGAACTTCCAGCCCACGACCTTCGTCCAGTGGTGCCATCATCGGTCAAGTTCAGAGGCTAGGGTCACAGGGAGGACAGAAGGGAGACGGTGCCACAACAGAGGCATGTGATCGGTTTGAAAACAGGAAAAGGAAACGAAGAGAGAGAACAAAGATGCTAGGGAGAGAGGGGGTAGGAGTGGAGAGAGCCCTGGAGAAGTGAAGAAAAGATCTGGAGAACACAGAAGATCAGTCCGATTAAAGAAAATGAGGGGCCACTGGCTACCATGAGAGCGTGGGGTTTTCCTGCCTCACTCGGGGTTATTTGCTCAAAGGAGGCCAAGAAAACCGGAACCGGCCTGAGTTACCTCTGACGTCCCCGGTGTCTGCCGGGCCTGAGTGCGCTGCCTGCACACGTTTGTTAAATCTTGTACCGAGGACGGAGAGTGTCTAGACCATTGATCGTGGAGGGGACTGTCCTTCCAAGTTGCTGCCAACCGACACTGTCCCGCACATCTGCAAGGCCGTCTTTCATTTAGGCGACATTATAGGATGAACAGCTAAGTGAGGCTGCAGAAGCCCACATGGTGGTCACATCGTTTGACCCGGGAGGACTGTGGTCTCACAGTGTAGCCAGCCCAGGGGTTGGGTGAGACCATCCACCGCCGACCGTGGGAGCCTAGTGTTGGGAAGCCTCAGTCCCACATGGTGTTGGCCACAGGCCTTGCTTTTGACGTCGTTTACAGAGGTCCTGGTGAATTCCAGGAAGGTCACCCCACCGATGACCTCACGCCAGGGTCAGTGATGAGAGTTAGAGTCCTGCAGGGCGCAGTGGGCTGACAGGCCAGCAGGGCAGTCCCGAAAGTTGAGCCGACGTTCCTAGTTCCCTGAGCTCAACGGGCGCTTGAACCTGGTTTCCTGCATCAGCAAGGTCCAGCCAGCGCAAATCCAAAGTTAAGATCCCAGCAACGGGTGAGGACTCTCCTCTGTCCACACACGTTACCTGTCACAGCATGTTTCCATGGCTCCGAGCACAGATGTTTCTGCAGGACAAGGAAGCCCAGCGCGGCCACTCCCTGCATGAGGCCACGGGCCGCCGCAAAGTCTTCCTCACCGGAAGGCTCTGGGCCCAAGGCACGAAGCCCCCCTCACGGCCACAGAGGACAGACACCTCCTCTGGTTGGACTTCTACCAGAAACCATAATGTCCTTCGGATCCTTAGAAAAGTGGGCCCCATCCTTCTCCTGTGGGGAGGGGCTGACGTAGGTTTATTGTTGCTGATTTCCACCGAGGGCAGGGAGCTCAACCCAGTGGCGAAGTTGCTCCACGGTCCCCTTCAGCTCTGGGACGCTGACCCGGATACTGATGGAGGTCCCCCTGAGTGACTCACAGCCCTTCGCTTCGGGGCAGACCAGGAACAAAGTGCGTGACGTGACACAGGCTTTGCCACATTCACAATGGGATTTGGGGGAAAAGGCCGTTAATTGTCATCTGTCATTTGCTCATGCACCTCGTTTTTACGACTGCTGCTTCTTTGTGGCGGCTGCAGCAGCCACTGAGTTCTTTCACTCAGAGTGGGTCCGCTGTCATCAGCGTTTCTGGCAGGGCCCTAGGGACCAAGGACAGGAGCAAGGGCCCTCGGGGCTCATAGACACACAGGTTCCTGTCCCCAGGGTCACACCCTGCAGGACAGCTTGGTGACAGTGGATTAGGAAAGGGAGAACCTGTGAGTCTACCCTGTTGCTTTCAATGTGACAGCTAGTGCATTTTTAAAAAAGATTTTTAAAATTTATTTTTAGAGAGAGGGGAAGAGAGAGAGAGAGAGAGAAAGAGAGAAACATTGATTGGTTGCCTCTCGTATGCACCCTGACCAGGGATTGAACCTGCAACCCAGGCACGTGCCCTGACCGTGAGTCTAACTGGAACGTTTTGCTTTGTGGGACAGTGCCAAATCCACTGAGCTACACCAGTCAAGGCAATTTATTTTTTTAAAGTAGATTTTGCTGCCGTCAATTTTGAAGAGTACACTTTACTTTGTGGGAAGAGAGTGCTGTGTTAGTCTCCAGACTCCAAAGTGGACACGCCCGGGTCACAGGTTTGCACTGGGAACAAACCGGCGGCGGGAGCAGCCAGGAGGCCGCCCGGGCCCAGGAGCGGCTCTGCGGCCTCCAGCTTCCATTTTCTTCCCTACACATACTTGCAACTTGATTTGACATAATTCTTGTATTCACAACCTAATCTTCCCACTTAGTCTGTAATTTTCTTTCTCTCTGTTAGTGATACAGTTTAGTCTGAAAGGAAATTGGAGTCTCCATCGGCATATTTTTGCATTGGCATATTATTCTCAAATCCGTCAAAACGGTAAGGTGGGCCCTGGCTGGTGTGGCTCAGTGGATTGAGCACCGGACTGCAAACTAAAAGGTCGCTGGTTCAATTCCCAGTCAGGGCACGTGCCTGGGTTACAGGCCAGGTCCCCCGTAGGGAGCATGTGAGAGGCAACCACACATTGATGCTCTTCTCCCTCTCTTTTTCCTTCCTTTCCTCTCTCTCAAACATACATAAATAAAATCTTAAAAAAAGAAAAAAACAGAACCTGGAAGCTGGGTTGTTTCCAAGTTCTTCTTTTGGAGATGTCAGCTCAGTTTGTACAAACCTTCTGTAATACTGAAATCACTGTGACTTGATAGGGACCTTCTTAGCCTGCTCTTCGGTGACCTAAGTCACACTGTATACTGTTGGTAGAAACAGGATTTTGAGCACAATGCCTTACATACCACAGCAGAGTGGCTTCTTACTCAGTATGAGCTCAAAGCAAATGCCTTTCAGGCTAGTGGCAATAGACTGACTTGTGATAAACAATTTCTAAACTCCTTTATCCCCAGCGATTTCCATTCCACTCAAGCGAAATGGATTCTTCTCTCTCCACGTTTGGCGATCGGCAGCATTGAAATTTAAGTGCAGCTTGTCTCTGTCAGTCAGCTCTCCACGCCAAGCTACCGGCGCGATCTGGAATTTGCAAATCTGTAATCATTTTTCAGACGATGAAGTAGGATGTCAACGCAACGATGCCATCCCTGGAGAACGTGGAAATCAGCGAGAACTGAGGAAGAGTCCGTGGGCACGGGTGTTCCGGGTGAGGACAGCACTTCCTCTGATATTTTTAATAAAATGCAATTTGAGAGGAATTCAATTAAAGTTTAATTTTAAGACTAATTAATGTAAATCATATTTACATTTTTATAAATGTGGCTTTATAATTTTTTACACTAAGGAGAGTCACAGTCACAACAAAATGATTACAATTTCTAAGGGATAAACTAATGGTAACGAACTGGTAGTGAATCGTTACTGTGGAAATGGGCCGGCTTGAGGAACAGGAAGAAACTGTGCCTGGACCGGCGGAGGTGGGAGAGGGGGTCCGGGAAGGGGGCCAGCCCCCGCTGCCTGCAGGTGGGACCACGCACCGTACCACTGTTTTCTGGGAGGCGACTTCCCAGTGCTCCATGGCGTAGCTCTGAGGCGACGTTCACTGTGCAAAGCACTGTCAGCTGGAAAATGAAACCGTGACCCAGGAAAACGAAACGCTGCTATCGCGAGTATCGATGTGGACTAGAAACATTATCTTGATTACAGAAATGTGAAAAGGCAGGGTCCCGCACAAATGACGCCCCTTTTTATTACAAAAGCTTTTCCCACTAAATCGTAAGCATGTCGTTCTGTAACGTAACAATTAGCACACTCAAGCACACCGCATGACATTTTAGGTGACCTGTTCAAATTGGAACTGTGAATCACGACGCCCCTACTATCACCCTACCTACCGCACTCAAGCAGGCGGTACTTCCGCCGGGCCAGTCTGGAAGAACGTGCTTCCTGGAAGTGAGAATGCATTTGTCTGCAGGACTGGAAACACACCCACGTGCTTTCACCCTCCAGCTCTCTGTTGCAGGAATGACCTCTTCTAGAGAAAAATTGGGAGTGTAGCAGCAGCTAGGCCACGGGAAAGCTGTTGGCATTCGGTGAGATAAACATTTGAGTGAGTCACGGTACACCCCCGCAAAGGGCCGTCTGGTCACCCTGCGACAAGGCGAGAGCGAAACGCCAAGATGCCTGCGATGAAGTGTTACTAAGGGGAGGGAACCGCGAGCACAGTCCAGTGGCACAAACTCTTTTCTGCTAGAAGTGTGCATGTGCGTGTGTGCACCTGAGTGTGTGTGTGCAAAAAGCATCCAGAACGCTCTACAGCAATGATTCAAACCCCTGCTCCAGCTATGTGGGGCGATGGTTGCTTTCTTTTGGTTCCTTTTGGTTCCCCTACAGCTTCCTGACATTTTTTTTATGATGAGCATGCGTAGCTTTTGCAATAATGACGAGTCTTTTGGTCGTCATTTAACAAGGGCTCGCTTTGGGCGAGCCTGTAGGCTGAGGCTGCACCCTCAGGTCAGAAGGGTCATCGAAGCCAGGCCGGGTGCATACTGAACGCAGGAGGGAGCAGGAGGGAGGAGGCAGAGTGGTGGGCGTTGTGGGCAAGAATGAATGCAGGGCTGTGTTTTGGTACCTATGTGACGGCATTCGAGGGTCATCCATGGATGCTGGAAGGAATGCGGAGGTACAACTCCCAATGGTGCTTCTTCCCATCGCTTTGTTAAACTATTAGGACACAGCTAAAGAAATCCCATCCAGAGGGGATACACATCATCCTTGCCCATTCACACACTGCCCCCGCAGCAGTCCGCATGGGCACAGCTGGGCCCGCAGACGCTGTCTGGGGAGGTCTGTGGCTGCGGTGCCTCGAGCACTTGCACAGGGCACCTCCGGGGCTACCAGGCCACTGTTCGCTCTCTCGCCTGCCAGGTCACAATGCCAGCGGGCTCCCGGAGGAGGGTCTTCGGGAACGAAGCACCAGGTGGCACTCACAGGCACACCGTGTGGGACGGACCCGTCTTTTAGGGGTGGCCCCTGTCCAAGGACACAGCCAGTGACTTCTGAACTGAAAGCACTTCCCAGTTCCAAGGACAGTTGTGTGCCTGCTGGGTGTGTTTAGATTGCCAGAAGGCTCAGCGGGATCACACAAGGCTGTGGCTATAAAAATGAATGCTATCCCTGACCTCGGAGGGATGTTTCCCAGTAAACGGCAACCCGGGGAAGAAGGATTTAAGCCCTATTTGAAATCATGGGCTGCACACCCACACCTTTCCGTCATCCTAGAGCCAGCAGGACAGCTTAAAGGAACACGTGCCCTGGGGGGCAGGTGAGCGTTCCCACGCCCAAGGCCCTCGCAGTCCCTGAGACCCATGGAGCGGCTAGGTATCCGCGCAAACCTGATTCGAAGATCCCTTCTCGAAGTTTGCCGCATCTGGCTGTTCAGCTTCAATTCTGAGAAGCAGAATTGAAAAATATTTCAGGGAGCATTGGAAACGGCAAGATGAGATTCTGTCCTGTGTGTGTCGTGAATAAAAGTGCTAAGCTGGGCGCCAACGTTCTTTTTGGTGCCTGGGCCGGGATGAAAAAGACCGTGGCTGCAGCGTCTGGGCACATGGGGCACCTGCCGGTCAGCAGCTTGGCGCTTGGAGGGCTGGCTGCCCTCAAGGAGGTGGGGACACCGAGGACGTGGCATCGGGCAGGCATGTGGGCTGGGAGTGTGAAAATGTGACAGGGAGTGCAAGTGAGTGTGTGAGCGAGAGTGTGTGTGAGCGTGAGTGTGGTGAATGTGCAGAGTGTGAGTGTGTGAGAGTGAATGTGAGTGTCTGTGTGAGTGTTGTGTGGGTGTGAGGGGAGGACAGTGTGTGTGAATGAGTGTGAGTGGGTGGGTATGTGTGTGAGTACGTGTATGAGAGTGAGTGTGAGAGGAGAGTGAGTGAGCGTGTCTCACATGGGTGCAGTGTGTGCATAGTGTGGAGGTGTGGCTGCTGTAAGTGTCTGTGTAAGTGGCACAGGCCAGTGGCAGCTGGCAGCCCTCATGCCAGACAGAGTGGGTCCTGCTGTGGCCCCTCTGGCCTGTGCCTGGAAGTGGCGGTGGCGGCAGCGACGGCGGTGTCTCTAAGGGTCTCTCTCACCCTCTTCCTCAGGCCTTTCCTGGCCGGGGGCGGGCACACGACCCCAGCGAGGGGCAGCTGTGCACGGCCTGTCAGGAGGACATGGGAGTCCCGGACCAGCGGTACCTGGCTGCCAGTGTGAACCATCATGCCGCCTGTCCCTGGTGCTGCCCGCAGCCCCACTGCTGGGCTGTCCTCAGAGGGTCCCTGGACATCAGCGGCCAGCTCGGGAGCCAGGTGGGCGGGAAGTGAGAGGTCCCCTGGCCTCTGGCTGTCCCCAGGCCACATGGATGCTCATGGTCGTGCAGAAGCACACGGGGTGGGGGCAGGTCCTCCACACAGGAGGGCCAGAGGGAAGCCTGGAGGACTTGGTGAGCCATTGTGAGGGACAGGAAGAAGTGCCATTTGAAATACGTCACCTACTCTCAAGACAGTGGTTGGGGAAGGTGTGCGCGGTGCCAAGCACAGAACACTAATTGGGGAGCGAACAGAAGGTCTAATCCTTAGAAGGGCCTGTGATTCCTTACAGCAGAATGGAACAGAACAGAGAAGCGACTGCCGCCCCCTCAGGGGAATAGCAGGAAGGGCCCGGGTGGACGGCTCCATGTGTTCACAAATCTGGTGTCTGGCAGGCGCAGCCTCTTCTGGAGAACGCAGTGCGCACTCAGACCCCCGCCCCCAGCTGACTTTATCACGCGATCAATAAGCTAATACTGTAAGCAATAACATAAACCATCGCAGTTTTTCCAGGACACTTGTAAGCTCCGGTTTCATGGTGAGGCGAGAGTTATTACCTCTGCTTTGTTGATGAGCCCCCAGAGACCCTCCTTCAGAGTCTGGGTGCCATGGCGACGGGCAGACAGGAGGTAATACAGCTTCTCTCTGTGGAAGCTAATGCTGCGTAGCTCGTGGCCTGGGAACATGTCCATCTGTCCACCCGTCAGTCCATCCAGCCACTCATTCATTAACTGACTCACTCACTCGACACACGAGCACCAACCACGTGTTGTGTCTGTGGCTTGTGCTGGGGAGAGAACACGGGGGTCAGAGACACGCCTGTGTCTGCTCGCTCGCCCTGACTTCCTGTCTGGCTCGGGATGACGCTTTGTTCTGGCAGCCGCAAATCGGGCCGCTGTAGAAACTGCATCACTGTTCCCAAACACCCAAATAGCGCAGGAGGCTGGGGACAGTGGGGGCCTAGGAGGCCTGCCCTTCGCTTTGGGAAACCCCTGGGTCTCCTGGAGCGTGGCCTTCACAGCACGGCCTGGGAGGTCTGCTGTGCAAGACCCCCATCTCACATGCATTCCCCGTCCCACGCGGGGCCACACTCCCTCCTTACCCCTTCTCCTCTCAAGCCCCCTTCCACCACCAGGAAGCCCATTTACAAATCATACATCCTGTCCTCACCCCTCATCTGCAAGGGACGCATCCCCCAGGGGGTGTCTGGAGCCCCTCAGGGCACCGAACCCTGTGTAGGCTGTGTTTTCCTATGCGTGCAACCCACGATGGTGTTTAACTTGTGAATCAGGCCCAGGGAGAGATGGAGACCAATAACTGATAGTAAATAGAAGGATTATAACAATACACTGTAATAAAAGGTATGGGAATGATTTGCTAAGGGGCCATTACTAAGTACAGTTAGGGTGACTTCAACACAAGGACTGAGACACTACGACTGTCAACCTGACAACCCAGATGACACCAAGTGACGGACAGGCGAGTAGCTCACACAGTGTGGTGACTCACAGGGGGTGGTGACGCTGGACAATGGGGTTCATCTCCGGGCGGGATGGAGCTGGGCTGTGAGAGATTTCATCATGCTACTCAGAACGGTTTGCAATTTAATGCTTGTGAGTTTTTTTTTTTTCTGGGATTTTCCATTTAATATTTTCAAACCACAGTTGACCACAGATAACCGAAACCAGAGGAAGCAAAAGCGCGGCTAAGAGGGACTACAGTACGAATTACCGCAAAGGGAACGGAGCGTTGGGCGATTCATCAGCGCATCAACAAGAGTTACCTGGACGCGTTCAGAAGGCCCAGGGGTGTGGCCAGTTGGGGACAGACCCCAAGGAGGGGCTACCGCAGTGAGTGCTGGGAAAGGAGGCCGGGGACCTGGACACCCTTGGACAGCGGGGCTGGGCAAGGGGAGCCCGCAGGGGACTGCGCTGAGCTGGGTCCCAGCCACCTTGGGACAGGGCTTTCTGCCTACGGCCTTCTACGTCAGTCAGGTTGAGAGGGGGTCAAGGGTCATTCCCGGGGACAAATGAGCTGTCGAATCACCCTGACTCTGAGCCAGGTACCTCAAGAATGTAAGTTTTACTTACAAGGCAAGGCCCCCGGAGAGAGAAGGTGCTCTCAGGAGGGGCAGGCTGGAGGGGCCTCCCCCAGGCTCTCCTTCTTTCTCCTGTGGAGAGGCATCTGGGTTGGGGGGAACTGCAGGGGTGGAGGTAGGAAAGAGAGACAGAGATTCAAACTCCTTTACAATGTGTTTCCAAGGACGAGGCGGGTAGGAGACTTGCTTTGAGCCCAGGCAGCAGACAGCCCTGTGGCCCCTCTATGGCGCAGGCCTAGAGCCAGGCTGGCCCCCGCCTGCGCCTCCCGTTAGGTGGCCGGGCCCAGCCGGGTCTGCACGAGTCACCTGATGAGTCTGCGGGCATGCTCCACTGCTTTCCACTCTGACCAACAATGTTGCGTTTCTTTCCCACACGACTCCGAGAGCGGGAGTTGTGTCTTACACGGAGGAAAGAGAAAAGGAACTCGTTTGTTCCCAGGGCAACCCAGCTGCTGTTTCCTGGACCACCTGAGGACCCAGCAAGTCGGGCGGTTTTTCAGATGAGACGCAGGACGTCTGTGACGTCCACCACCTGCTGGAGATTTGGGCTGTCCCCTGCGCCCCCTCCTGCCCCCCTCCCTGGGTGTGAACGCAGCGAGCCAGACTGGGTGGAAGCGAGGGCTTTTGTAAATCGACAATCCCACGGGTCCAGGGCGCCAGGCACAGCAGGGCTGGGGCGTGGAGACAGAGCCACTCCCCCCGCAAAGGGCAGCCTGGGCCTGCTTTCTGCCCAGAGTCAGTGACACCGGGGAACCACCGGTGACCCGCGTCACCCCTCCCCAGGATTTGGACCCAGCGAGTCTGAGTCCCCTGGCCATTCTCAGACTTCGCTGGCTCGGTGGCCCCCAGAGCATTGGCATAGCGTGACCCTCCTGTGCCAGCCCAGGGTCATGCTATGCTCTCTGGGCTCCTTCTGAAGACAACTTCACGGGTGGGCTGCCTGTTGCACCGATAACGCCATCTTGAAAAGGCATCACTGTGTATCAATAAAAATATTGAAATAACAAAGGGCAAATTTCCTTTGGAAAGATTAATATGTAACGAGCTAGACAAATAGTGAGTTTTGAAGCAATCTCTGCCAGTCTGTTTAACCAACGCAGAAAGAAAAACAGGTGACTCAAGCCAAACATTTCTCCTTGGCACTTGAACTGAATCTCGTGGAGCAGTGCTGACAAGTCTCTTTTATGGGGGGAAAACAACAGTTTTGGAGGAGGAAAGAGCAGTCTTCATACCAGAAAGTAAACGTGTCTATGCTCATGTATTTGTCTTTACACAGTTTGTTGCTTTTAAACTCTGGTGTTGGCTCTCTGCTCTCTGAAGTCAAAACATTCAGCAGTAGTTTGGGGATCCTTCACCGCCAAGTGGGAATGGTAGCTTTTCTTAGGAAACAAACATTACCGGCCTCCCCCACTAGGTGTCACTGTTCACTTATCAGAAACCAACCGGAAGCCCAGGCAATTGCCTGGGCTAAAATAACAAGCATGTTTTCTGGAAATAAAATAACCAGTGAGTACTGGGAAAGGATTATTTTCTTTCACAGGTGTCTCCAAATCAGAGCTGAAGTGTGAACAGCAGTTCACTCCTTCTCTGGCCTCCCACGTCGTGTTTGCTTCCAGAACTTTAGCACCATTGTAAGAATTCCTTCCAAGCCACATCTGTGCCTCAGCTGTAACTGCCCGACCCTGTAAACATTTAGTGGTTGATTTTGCTTATAAAGTGCATTGGCGTTTCCTGGCATAGGCAGTGGGGTTTTCTAGTATTTCAGCATAAGTCGGAAAATGACACCCGCGGCTGCGCACAATAGAAACACACACACACACACACACACACGCGCGCACGCACACAATTGTAGATGCTACACGGGAAACATTAAAGACAGTCTCTAAAACCGTGCCCCGTGCAAACACCTCACGTACATCGACGCCAGACCACAGGCGTTGGCTCTTGCCTCAGTTTCTCTGTCTCGCAATCCTAGTTCTGTTAACACAAGTACCCTGGTTGTCAACTCCGTCGTAGCACAAGTCACAGGATGCCGGTGAGGAGACATCGGTGCGCACTCAGCGGACCTGCCGCAAAGGGGGAGCAGACAGCGACCGCGAATCATGCCAACGCAGGTACGGTGACAAGGGTCTCTGAGGACTGGACACATGTTTTGCCAGCCTCTGTACTGCAGGAACCTAACCAGGGTTCGGAGATTAGGAAACGTGTCCTTCCAAGTGGCTCCTGGGCGACTGCTGGACCATGGGAGGTTTTGTCTGGGGAGAGGGGAGAACTCAGGGTCCAAGGTCCTGGAAAAGGAGTTAGAGCATCGGAGGAGCTGAAGGGAGGGAGTGTGGCTGGAGGGACCAGGGCAAGGGGAGGGTGACGGTGTGTGGCCCTGTGCAGCATCAGACCTTCCTCTGGGGCAGTGGCCCAGTGCCTTGCTGCTGCTGACAGCTGGGGACAGGACTGAGTGAAGTGGGGTTGGACGGCGATGACAACGTCCACCTGAGTTTGTGAAGAGCTGAAGTCTCGGGCAGAAAGGAGCTGGAACAAAGAGAGGCTGAGTGGTGTTCGTTTGGAAAGCGTGGGTGGATCAGCACTACGGGTTAGTGCAAGTCCAGGAGCAGAGAGGCGCCTCCCTGGCAGGTCACATGGGGCGGGGCGGGGCGGGGCGGGGCGTGCAGCAGGGAGCCTGCAGGGGAGGCGGCCTCACCCCAGCACCCCGCCGGGAGCGCAGCTGCGGTCGCTGCGCACCAGGCTGCAACTAGACCCGGTTCTTCCAACCTTCTTAACATCGCTTCGAGGAAGCTGAAGGAGAACTACTCGCTGTGGATAGGTCAAGTTCTGGAAAGTTCTAAAGTGGCTTTGTTTATGTGTTTTAAGGGACAATGTACAAATTACTGCAAAGGCCAGCTGTTGGTGCCAGACAGAACTGATGAGTATTTATTTATTTATTAGAGCTGACGAGTTTGTCACATGATGTGAAGTTTTATTTATTTTTTAAACTCGTATCTTGATTTTAAAAATAAGGAAACTAAAGCTCAAAGACACGAAATTTCATGCCCAAGGTAAAAAAAACGGAAGGGAGAATTTGGACGGACATTTGTTAGACTCTGGATCTCGTGCTTTTCCTACTTGGCCACACCCAGTAATGTGCCCACCAGCTGTCGTTTTCAGGAGTGCTATCGAGCTGTCAATCCACTCACCGAAATTCCCATTTGTCTGAGATTCCCACTCCTTGCCAACTTTAATTTTGTACCCGAGTCACTGCAGAGAGGGAAGACCAAACGACAGTGATGGGAAGAAACATACGCTGACAAAACCTACTCGTGTTTCAGCTTTTCCTTGTGCCTTTGGGCGACCATGTCAGAAAACAGCTGGAAATCCATCTGGATGAGCCTTTACCCCCCAGGCAGCTGGGGCCTCCTCTGCACCCCCCACCCCCCTGCAGCAATCAAGGCATCGGTTGTTGCTACGGAATCATCATTACTTACAGTGGACACTTCAGCATTAATTTAAACATACTAAATTCTCAACATACATGGAAATACGCAGGGACACTCTGAATAGCAAAAATCAGTCCTTTCTTAAACAATGAACTCTAGTAGAGTTTCCACCCAGCAGGTCCGAGGGAGTCGGGTAGTGGCGGCTATGCCTGGAGTTGTCCCCCTGTCCGGGTCACAACCGATGCCCTGAGCCCACACAGCCAGTCACACCCAGTCTGCACTGAAAAGGAAGAGGCACCAGCACGAGGGTGCTTAGGGAGCACGCTGTGGCTTGTACAGGGGACACTTGGTTTGCCCTTGCCCACAGCACCGTCAAGAGAGGGGTGCGGGGGACCCCTGAGATCACAGGAAGGGACTAGACCGGGGAGGCTCATGTGCCGCTCGGCCCTGTTCAGAAGCTGGGTCGTCGAGCGCTGTTCTACGGGGACCGCCCTCGATATCCAGGGGGAAATTAATGCGTGAAGTTAGCATGAGAAGCATTTCTGTGCGTGGTCCGCCGAGAAGGAATCACACACGAGTAAAGAAGTAAGTTAAAAATTTGAAATATGTTTCTTGAAATTATAGCTTATCTGGTTTATTCTGGATTCAGTGTAGTCGGATTTAATATCAGCGGTGTTGAAAAAGATTCTTGGTATAGTCGTAGTCAAAAGAGTAAATATGGCAATGGACAAAGAGCTTAGAATTTTGTGAATTTTAGAGGTAAAGAATTTTGATGAAAAAGAACAACATATCCTTTTGGACTTTCTATGTAGAGTTTCTTTTAATGGGCTATCACTATAGAAACACAGCTAGTGAAGGAAAACATTTTCCAGGATTTACTCCAAGAAATCATTGAGCTCCCTGGCGGGAACCACAGCAAAGACGTGAACCGGTGACCCCAGCCTAGTTCACCGGATGAAGGCAAAGCAACAACCACCAGAAACAAAAACCAAGAAAACAAAAATAAAAGTAAAATCCCCCAAACGAGCTGTATGCCTGTCCCGCCTCTCTGAGTAATGCCTATGTTCTCCTCCGCACTCCTTCTGTGTGTACCACGTGTGGTGGTTTCTTTACCATCCTCCCTGTCTCTGCGTCCACAGGATTATGGAAAAGGAAGAAACGAGAGAGACAGAGACACAGAGAGAAAGAAAAAGGGAAGGAAGAAACGCATAAAAAGAAAAAAAATGTCCAGGAGGCAAATGACATAGATTCACAGCTCCTTCTCCTAGCCTGGCACTGGCCCAGCGAGAAGCCCGGCCCTGGCCTTGCGTTGGGACGCCCGTAAATAAACAGGGTGACGCTCGCCGCTGGCCTCTTCTCCCTCTTCTGGCGCAGCAGAGATCGAGCGCCACATCACTCACTGCACGTGGACCAAAATCTGAGACAGGCTGGGCCTGCGTTCAGACGTTTTATTTGTGGCTTCCAGAGAGCATCTGGACTCCCCATAAATCCAGTCTGGTCTGGTATCTATTAAGCGAGGAGTGCATCGACCGCGGGAGGCCTGGGTCTGCACGAGCAGCAGCTCTCTCCCAGGCTCCCGTCAACGGCTCGGATTGGGGACGCCTGTGCGTTTAGTTTATGACACCCGCGCAGGGTTCGGTGTGTGTCGTCCTCATCTGAGGGAGTGTGGGCGAACGGCGGGAAGGCAGAGTCCATTTTTCTCCTCTGGTAGCTGCAGGGTTACCGGCCCGCGCCTTGTCTCCCGTGTCCAGGGCATCCGCACGTGCGTGGGTAACGGCTGACGGATGCCGCGTGTCCCTCAGCTTACACCTGAGTGATGGGAGGTGGGTCCTGCGGCTCAGGTCTGCGTCGCAGCCGGCAGCATCTTATCTGGGAAGCCTTGTCCGCTTATGTAGGCATGAAGAGCGTGCATCTGAATGGGGGACGGTCTCAGATGCTGGGAAGGTGCAGAGGTGACCGGCAGAGCTGGACGAAAGGGGGTGGTCCAGGCAGCAGGGCCGAGGAGCGACAGGACCCTGTGAATCACCGGGCTCTGCTGCCTCTGTCAGCCACGCTAGTGTCACAGGAAGCCGGATGGAGGGTGGCATTGCAGGGGCCCACGATCAGGGCAGCATCCAGGAGGTCGCTGAGCCTTTTTGTGTGGCTGCGTGTGGTCATTCGCAGGGTTTGCTGGGCTCGGTGAGTGTTTTTCCACACGTCTCAAGGGTGACTCTTTGTCAGTTGTTACTGCCTCCTCAAGAATCAGCAACTCACTCCTATAATAAGGCTCAAGATGAAAAGCACATTCCCATTTTTCCCTTTAATTTTCCTGTCTGAGTACCTGTGCCGTGGGAAATCTTTATCTCGTGCGTGTGCCCGCCTGTTTCCCAGCAGATGCTGGTGAGAGCCCTGCCTGGCCTTCCTGCCAGTGTGGCTAGGCAGGCCCCCCGCACGTGCTGACCCCCGGCCCCAGGTGCCAGAGCCCTCCCGGCCAGGCAGCCATTGCTGCCCAAAGCAGGGGGGTTGGGGGGAGGCTCACGGAGCTGCTCAGTGTGGCTGGTCCAGAAGGGGGGCAGCACCGCACAGAAGATCATTTAAGATGCTCCTGAAGCGGCACTTCTCTTAAGTGGGAAATCTACAGACGGCGCCTCTGCTGACCTTGAAGGTGCCTTGAGATGTTCACCTTTCCTTTAGTGAAAACACTCCAATACTCGCATCTCACTGCAGGGGGTCTAAGATAAAACACTCAAATTCTCGCTCACTTACTGATTTATTCATCTATAAACTCGCCCGACCCCTGCCTGTCAGGTGTGCGATCGGTGCCCGACCAGGTGCTGGGACGCAGTGGGGATGAGACAGGCGGGGCTCCTGCTCTCAGGGCGCCGATCACCAGGTGCGGGCAAGGGAACAGGTCATTGCGGCGGATGGGGAGGCGGGCTCTGCTGCTGTGCCCGTGGGATCGGGGTGCAGTGGGGGAACCCGGGGACGAGGGAGGGACAGGCAGGCAGCTCAAGGATCTCGCAGGTGTAATCTACTTCTATCTGTTCCTGTTCCAAGGCTGGACCCCCCCACCCTCTGCCACGCAGGGCGGTCAGAGATTATTGGAGGGTGCGGTTTACTGGTCACCCCAGAACGCAGTGCTGGCCTTGGCTTTGCTACCCGAAAACACAGAGGGCCTGTCGCAAGTCAAGCTTTGGGAAATGCTGAAAAACTATAGTAAAGCACCCCTAAAACACGTGGCCATAATACATGCAGAGTTTAAAGAGAGAGGACAGAAACCTAATTCACATCTGCCTCCTTTTCAGACCGCTTCTGAGCAGGGCTCCGAGGCCGGGCCGGCTAGGTTGGCCGCCAGAGGTGGGGTCAAGGCCGAGCTCCTGGGCAGTCTCCCCGCGGCCCCCACCAGTTGCTGCTAACTGGGGACTGGAGCCCCAATGCCGGGGAGCAGGCAGTTCTTTGCCAGATGACTCTTCTCCCCAACGACATACGTCACCGTCTGGAATCCAGACAGCGTGCGGAAGAGGGCGTCACAGATGGGGTCCCAACTCCGGCTGGCTGGCGTGTTGCTGAGCCCTGGGCCTCTGATTCCTTGTCCCCCAACTCAGAGATCTGCACTGGAAGATTTCTAGGGTCCCTTCCAGCTGTGACTCTGAATCCAGGAGGTGAGCCCAGCACGGTGACATCGACTGCTTCCAAGCAGACATGGTCTGGGGTGCCGGAGTACCTGGCCCGGGGTCTCCCACAGGCAAGACCTGGGAGTCTGGTTGTGTCAAAGCCCTCTTTGCCTGCAGGACCTTGGGGCCCTGGAGCCCTGGAGCCTGGGGACGGGCTTTCCAGGAGCTCCTAGGTGTGGATGAGTCTCCATTCCATGGGGACGGATTCTGGCCTCCTGCGGCCTTCCCTCTCCTTCTCCCATCCCCACTTTACAAACAGCCCCTCCTCCCCTTCACAAAAACGACACTCCCCCTCCCCCACCACAGTCTCACTGCTGGTGAAAGCACCTCCCAGTGACACACAAAGGATCACCCTAAAACCTACCTGATGGGGGCTTCCTCCAGGGACCAGGCAGGCAGGAACGCCCACCTTAGGCCTGGAGGAGCCTCCCATCCCATAGACAGGCAGGTAAGGGTGTAGCAGGGTGAGGCACCTGGGGGGGGGCTGCCCCCCTTAGGATGCTCTGTAAGCACATGTGCTGGAGAAGGTGGAAGTGGGGAGGAGAGCTGTTTTCACTCTGTTTCTCTTCACTGGCTTCACCCCTGCTTTCTGCCGACTCTTGTCAGTAAATGTACTGCGCTTGGGGGAGTCAGAGGGCAAACAAAGAGGAAATGGCTCAGAAAACACGCTGAACGCTGGAATGGCTCCCCCCGCATGTGCTTGATGCCCGGCCAGTCGCAGTACGTACCCCAGAGGAGCACGATTAGCCGGAAAGAAAGAACTTTTGACCAGCTGAAGCAGCTCCTTCTTGTGAATGTAACTTAAACATTTTCAGGGATGATCAAACTTTAACATGTTGTCCTGGATTAAATCCTCTGATAAAAATTGTACATAGCTAATTCCTTTTAGATTTGGTGTGCACTATTTAACATTATTTTAAATCATTATTTTAATGATGTGTTTATTCCAAGTACAGCCAACACTCATCATATTTCATACTATGAAGTGATTATTATTTTCACCTCCTATTAAGAAAAATTAAACTTCCATGCTGGCTGCTGAAGCAGAAGTATATGTACGTGTCTATACGTGTACACACACACCTCTAGGCCTTTCACTTTCTTTAAATATGTAGAAAGAGTTGGATCATTAAGGACGCCTTTCTGAATTCCTGCGCACGAGTTCATCACTCACAGACACAGGCCCCGAGCACGCTGAATGCAGGTGACCGAGGCCCCATCTGAGGACTCTGGTCGTCCCTGCTTCATAAACAAGACAATCGGCCTCCTGTGATATTCCTTTCCTGCAAGTTAAATATAAGAACAGATAGACTGACTCTTGGCTTTAAAACAGTCTGAAGCGGTAAGAGATTCTACATCATGCGAGTCCTCGCTGATTTCCATAGTCATCTTGGCAGGTGGGTGGGTTCCGGGTCTTAGCGACACTCACAGTATTCTTTGGATCTCATATTAGCACGTTTATTCACACCGAAATAGACATCTACGTGGTCTGAGTGCATCGATTGGTTTCATGGTGAAGACCGAGTGTGTTAGCTACTTGTATCAAAAGATATTTTATTGACAAAGGTGTGCTGAAAAGAACAACATTGGGATTTTCTCAGTCTTCTCTGAATGTATCAAAGGGTTTGACCGTGAACAAAGGATTTCTACATTTACAGA
This sequence comes from Desmodus rotundus, assembly GCF_022682495.2. Classification (NCBI taxonomy): domain Eukaryota; kingdom Metazoa; phylum Chordata; class Mammalia; order Chiroptera; family Phyllostomidae; genus Desmodus; species Desmodus rotundus. The sequence goes on from NC_071397.1 coordinate 98,791,652, forward strand.
AGAACGTATAATTGATAGTTCCTGGTTAGATCGTTATGGGGCCTCTTTGGTGCAGCTCCCAGGAACTGAGAAAATGAGTCACCACACTGACTGGCTAATACATCCTTCTGTTTCCAGTTCTTCGTTCCCGAGAGCTTTGAAAATTAAAAATACTTTTTGAGGATAGGTGCTGTGAATGCGCTGAAACAAAATGGAGCGACATTCCTAAAAAGACTCCTATTGTAATCTAGTTATGTAAGAAGTTTTCCAGTGCTTATAATAACAATTAAAGATAGAAAAAGGATTCACGCGAAACCCTCCCCCGCCCCAGTGGCCAGCCGCACGCATCACGGACGTCTCTCCAGGAGGCGCTCTGCCATCGGCACTGTGCTTCGTGTTTAATACGCATTCACCAACATCTATGACGTATTTTTGCTACTCTGACTAATTTTTTAATACCAGTCATTTTAATGACTCCATTAGGAAAAACAGCACTGAGAACCTCATGTCTGCTAAGGGGTTAATAAAGTAAAACCTTTGTGCCTATGTTCGTGGCGGAGGCTCGAGGTGACCAAGGGAAGATTTTCAGACACGAAAGCACCATGTCGGGGCCTGAGGGGAGCGGCGTGGAGACAGCAGGGATAAGGGACGGGGCGCGATTCCCCACTGTGGGCTTGTTCGTGGATCTGGAAAGTGGGTGGCGTGGGCCCCAACCCCCCCTCGTGCGTCGGTGCCGCTTCGGGCATTTCAGAGTCTATTTCACCTCTCGGGGGAGAAAGCTCAGTATTTAAGAATTCATAATATTTCAGAAGTAGCACTTTCTGCAAATACCTACACCTAAGAAAGATTTTATAGATGGACTTAAAAACTCGCAGACAGTTTTCCCAGTTTCGGATGCGGGTGTGCAGGAGAGTGATCTGCGGCCACCACTTCGACGCTTCCCTGAGCGAGCGTCCCCTCCACTTGCTCTTTCGCTCCAGACATTGGGCTCCTGTGCTGAGCCAGCTCCGCGGTGCCATCGGTCACTGGGAACAGGCGACTTACTCCACGTTTCCCTGAATATTCCTGGGACGAGAGTCCCAGGCTAGTATCTGCTGTGCAGGGGCAGCTAGTATCTGCTGCCCCCTGCCTGTCCCCTGCTTGTCTGCTTCTCACCCAGCCCTTCCCTGGTTGCCAGAACCTCCCAAGCGTCAGGAACTGAGCCCCGACCCCTCAGGACAGACGTTTCTGGGTCTGGGTGTGCTCCGGCACACAGCTGTGTCAGAGACTGTTCTGGAACCCACACAAGCTGGGGCTGTTATTGGAGCACCCATGTCGTTGCCGAGTCATTCCACCCCCTGCACCTGAGTGTGACCTCTGTACAGTGAGGGTCTGCAGCCTTCTCCAGGTGGTCTGTGGAGGGTCTGCGCTGAGCAGGGAGGTGGCTCTTTCAAAACTGGACAGTACTATCACACGTGACATCCCCAAGCTCCTCTGAAATACCTGGCGTGCTGATGCAAATTCAGTAGCATTTTCTTTCTGTTACAGTTGCATCTTTAAAAATGAACAAAAGCAAGACAAGGGACACAAATCTGGTGAATACCCTCACCAAGGGTAGCATGGTGAGCCTGCTTCTGGGAGCGGGAGGGGCAGCTGGAAGGAACACCCAAGGGGCTGAAGCCGACTTTTGGCTGGAACCTGATGAGAGCCATTGTCTGCCCAGCAAGTTCTCCCCGTCTGCCTGTTTCTCTGTCTCTCTCTTACGTCCTTTGGCCAGTTGCATTTTTGTCCTGCTGGTGACTAGGTCGATGGGACCTGACAGGGCCGCGCAGCTCGCTGTAGCACAGATAAACTGGGTGGGATGCACAGGTCGGCCAGGAGAGACAGATTGTTTCACTTGTATATAAAGGGTGTTTCGGGATAATGCTATTTCACAAGCCACCTTTCTGAGATGCATTAACAGTGTTGTGTTCCCGCTGCCCCGAAACCTCCCAGGGTGGCTGTGCCCAGAGTCAGCCGGTCCTGCTCCGGACCCCTGGCCTGACTCACAGCGATCCCCCCGGCTGGGGCTACTGTGGACAGAAACGAAGCAACTTCGCCAGGGTTGCTTCAGAAAGAGCACTGTGCTCCAGCTTTGTGCAAGGGGCTTTACAGATATTAATATCTGTAAATCAATTCACTGTAAAAATAAAACATGTTACTTTTAAATACAGGGCCATAGGCCACCTCACCAGAGGGATGGGGGCAGTAAAGGGCAGAGGGGTCAGCTCTATGGTGACGGAAGGGGATCTGACTCTGGGTGGCGGGTGCACAGTGCATATACAGACCACATGTCACAGAATTGTACACTTGACGCCTATACGATCTTTTCTAAAAACATTTTATGTGTTGATTTTAGAGAGGGGGAAGGAGGGAGAAAGAGAGGAAGAGGAACCTCAATGTGAGACAGAGACATCGGTCAGTTGACTCTCGTACAAGCTCAGACCGGGGACCAAACCCGCAACCCAGGCATATGCCTTGACCGGGAATCAAACTGGCAACTTTTCTCTTTGTGGGACGGTGCTCCAACCCACTGAGCCACACCAGTCAGGGCTGAAACCTATGTAATCTTAATAACCAGTGTCACTCCCATAAATTTAATTTTAAAAAGTCACTTAAAAAATAATCAAAAGCCCGCTTAGGAAGATGGTCGGTCAGTTCTAGAAGTTTAGTTACTGAGTGGAAGAGGCAATGTGTCCGCTTCCCCACAGACTGACTTCCCCGGAGAATCACATTAAACTGAACACAGCGTGAGGGTGGGGGACACAGTTTACACAGGCAGGATTTCTCACTGTCCTTGTCGCAGGGGAGAGGTGGTGCCCCTAAGGGAAGCAGGGGACGTTCCAGGGCATGGTTCATGCAGAGACAGAGAGAGGAAAAATTAACGATGGGTTTTTTTTTAAAAGGATTAGAGAATTGCAAAATGGTATAGAAACACTAGCTGTCCAAAAGGTCGTGCGGCATATGGCTACGTTGAGCTACGCCGCCGGCACGTTAGCTTAGCCAGATTAACAGTCGCACGTGTATCACACTGATGGAGACGCGGCGCACAGAGAGCAGGGCGGACCGGCCCCCTTGTTTGTGGGAGGCACGCAAGCACACGGCGAGCTGAAGACGGCAGAGGCAGCCTGCTCTCAGCGGAAGGGCTAAATTCTTAAATGGAAGCTGCTCTCTTTTGTTTTGGTGAATTCAGATCAGGCTGTGGCAGCTGATTGCTGTAGACTTTTTTTTTTTTTTTTTTAGTTGTATTCCTTTCAGAGACAGAAGGAAGGTCAATCGCTTTGTAAAAGAGAAAGAAAGGTGACGCTTGTCATTGTAACACAATGTAGCGGGTCCCCCGGTGTAGCGGGAGGAAAGGAGACAAGGTCCCCTATAATGTCGCAGCTGAAAGGAAGCTGACGCCAAGGAGCTTCTCAGAAGAACAATGACTCATTATGCCCAGGCCCTGCAGCTGAGGCGAGTCCCCAGCAGCTGGCTTCCCTCCAAGAACAGGGAAGAAACACGGAGAGCTGAGGCGGAGGCGCTGCCAGGGACGCCCTGCCGGTGCCTTTCTGGTGGGCGGAGAGCGATCAGGAAAGTGCTTTGGAATCGCAGAATTAAAAAACAAGTGCCAGCTGTGGGAGATGTAGAACTGCAAATAGGGGTGGCTGCAAACAGGACAGACACAGGCGGGGTGTGGCCTCGGGGTGTGTTTACAACCCAGGGCTACTTTGGCTGTAATGGCCGGGGTGCCACCAACTGCGTGGCAGCGGCCACCAAGGGGCACGTTGACGATACCACCCCAAGTGAAGCATCTTTCCTATCCCGCGGTAAAGCAGGATCTCCGAGAGCATTCGATCCACCCTGATCTGAAACCAGTCTGCGCACGAGGGCTGGGAGTGCACCTGTGGTGAAATAAAAAGCTGGACTTCCATCACTTACCACCCATCTTGACAGAATTCTGCCCCTACCTCAGAAACAGAGGTTGCGAGACCTGCTTCGGGAGACACGTGTGGAAGGAAGCCGACCACGTGGTCTGGTGTAAATTCGCACAGTTGTCCCCTGAGGCAGGTGTCATGAGCTGGGATGGGCTTGGTCGAGGTCACCCAACCGACAGGCAGTCAAGCCAGGATTTGAAGGTCCGTGTTTTTGCCCTGGGTCTTCGCTCTTTCCATGATACCACAAATTCCCAACCAAAGGCCCTTGCCCCACCAGGGACACTTGACAATGTTTGGGAACCTTTTTGGTTCACATCTAGGAGGTGCTTGGCGTCTAGATGGTAGAGGCCAGGGAGGCTGCTAATCATCCCGCCAAGCACAGAAGAGCCCCACAATAAAGAACACTCTGGCCCCAAAGGTCAATGCTGCCTCCCACCAAGGCTGCCTTAGACTGCAGCTGCCCCCGTGCGGGCGACATCTCACACAAAGAGAGCTGTTCAGGGAGCAGGGGATACACAGGCGTCTTGCCAAGGGCCTGGGAGCTGCTGGTGGGTGTGGATGGATGGGACAGTCCCATTTTCACCTCACGGACGGGGAGGTGGATAAGAGGTGAGGCACTAAAAATTCATAACAGATCTGGGAGGGACGCTTTCGGAGGTTGCTCGGCTCTAAAATGCCCTTCAAAGCCCGCAATGCCTCCTGGAGCTCGGAGCGCTCCCTAGCATCGCTCTGCACTGAGGCGAGATGGCAGAACGGTCCTGGGGTTCCTGCCGGCTCTGTATTCGTCTTCCGGAATATTAAAGCCCGGCACCTCGCGGAATACAAGTCAGAAGCTAATGTGGTAAGAGGCTGAAGTTGTCTCTGGAAAATGCAAGACTGAAATGTCAGTTGAAAGACAGAAAGAAAGGTGGGACCACTTCTGAAAAATCTCGCTGGCAACGATGTGGGTTTTCCTAACAAAACTGTTCTGACCCCCAAGTATCCCAGAGGGACATTGGATGGACACTGGGGAAGCAGCGTCAGGGGGCTTGCAAAGTCAGACAGGGCTCATCTGCGGCGTGAAGCTGATGGAACAGCACAGGGGAGACTGGGTAACACTCCAGGGGACTGGACTGAGCCGCCTGAAGGGGACCTGGGGATGGGCTCAGGTCCCGGAGAATCACCACTCCGAGTCATCATCAAGCTGATTGAAAAGGAAGCGCCTGGGTCTCAGCTTGAGGCTTCTGTTGGAAGCCCTGTCTCGTAGTTCTCACTTTCGCTAATTTTATCGATTTGTGAGTTCCGGACAGGGCGAGGGTCTTGGGAGCGCCGCCTCTGCCCCATGGTTACCTGGGCTGAGGCTGCAGGCGCAGGTCCTACTGCCAAGAACCTCAGAGGCTCCAGGCCCAGGGCTGCAGACCACAGCGCCAGCTGCCCACCCTCAGTCCTGGACCTCCCCTCCCTCCCACCTCCTGGCCTGCTGTTTCCAGCTCCGGGAAAGATGCTCCCGGGAGGAAAGATCTCCCTGGGAAGTAGATAAACGGCCTCTTAGCTGCACTGGGCTGCTAGGCAGACAGTCCCAAGCAGAATCTCAAACGGGAAGCCATAGTCCACGAGTTTCCGATTTCACGGCGGCACCTGCGGAGGCGAGGTAAGACCGGTGGCTAATTCCTGCTCAGTTCGATTTTCGGGCCTACTTTAATCAACATACGTGTGCTGAGCTAGCTCAGAATTATTTAAAATTACAGCCGTCAGAAGAGAGGCCTTCTCAAAGTCTGTCAGGGGGGTATTTAATCATCTTTAAGTAAACGTCAATTTCCCTGAAATTGAACAGAATTATTGCTGCACTTGAAAATTCAGTACAGATCCATCGAAGGGGCTTTCCATCTCCTACCATAAGTAAAAACATGAAATGATTAGAGCAAAACGTACACCACAAAATGAATTTAGAGTCCTCATGCTTGAAGCCTAGATTTGAGACACCATTCCTATTGTCCCTGAAAAAGGTTTACTTTAGGGATAACAAGTAGCCTTTATTCAAAGCCATTCATCAGTATGATTTTAAAAGTCCCAGGCTTAATCTCTGAGAAAATCCATACGCTCACTTCTATCCTAGCGGAGAGCGCCAAGTTCAAGGCTGGAAATGGGGAATTGCTGCCCACCATGGAGTGGAGTCCTGGGGCCACTACCAGTTCATCAGGTGGTGACCTGCGGCAGGGGTGGCCTTTGCTGGCTCGGACCAGGCTGCTGGATTCCCAGCTGAATGAGGCCAGTGGTTTAGCAGCTCACTCAGAGGTCCCACGGACACACAGATACCCACGGCCGCTGAAATGGTGGCAGCAGAGGTCAAGGCTGACGGAGTATGGGAGGGTGGGGGTGAAGGTTCCCTGCCCTTCGATCTTGGAGCTAACAGCTAAGCTTCATTTGTATACCTCTAGGTTATCACTTTAACATAAACCGTCTCTCGCTGGATGGCGGCAGCCACCTGCTGATTGGTTATTATTATCTCTGTTTTAGAGAGGTTGGCTGACCTGCTCAGGGCTAAGAAAATGAGTGAGGATTAGAATCCAGGGGCTGTCGGGCTCTGAGGCCTGTGGTCTGCGCTATGCTCGTGGGCCTCCCTGTGTGCCAGCGGGCCGGGGACATAGTGGGCAGTGAATGAGTTACAGCTGCAGAGTCTAGTGGCACCAAGACCTGTGACAGGGTGAGGGCACCTCTGAAAGCTGAGGGTGAAACGCCCCCCGGAAGACAAAACTCATTGCCTCACCAGCCTTCACAGTGTCCCAATGGAGGGAAGCTGACGGTCGGGTCACAGACCAGTCACGAACACTAGATTTCTCTTCGTACACGGTCAGCCCTGAGAGCGGTGTGTGTCCGCTCTTCTGTACACGAACAAGCGGTTGTAAAAACGGCTATGACAGCAGCAGCAGCAACCAGAACCCCAAGCCTCCACAATCTGCAATAATGTGCAGTCGGTGTTACCTTTGGTAAAGTGAAGTGTGTCCCCGCTCCCTGAAATTACTTCCACCCACGCCGGGGCGGCAGAGCCAAGGGTTCACGGACGAGTGCAGCAAGCTGAACACTCTGTTGTTCTAGATGCTTCTCCCAGAGGTCTTCCGCTACGGTAATGACCACACGGTCTGACTGCGGTCATTACGGGGGCCATGACTGCACACCAAGAAGGGAAGGAGGCATCGCTTAGCATTTGATTTGCAGGGACCTCAATTCAGTGTGTACTAACTAACTACAAGGCACCGTGCTGGCTTCACACACACACACACACACACACACACACACAGAGGAATGTGTGGGTGGCTGGGTGGCATCAGCCAGCAGTGAGCTCTCACAGGCTGGGGACTGGCCAGTCCAGGTCCCAGGAGGTGGCAGCTCCAGCTGCAGACACTGCCCCTCCCTCACCAGGAGACTCGCACCTGCCAGCCTGTGCCCGCCACTTGAGACAAAGACGCACCCTCTGATCACAAGGAGCAGGTCTGTACAATGTGTTTAGGCAAAGCCACCGAACCACCTTCCCCCAGGAACACACATGTCTGCGCATAGACCCTCAAGGTCATTAGATGTGGCGGGCTCGGTAACGCCATTCCCTTCTCCGCCCCTTGTTCTCCAGTTAGATGGTCAGCTCGCAGCGGGCCGAGTGCTTGCCGGGCTCTGACAAGTCCCGCACAGCCCTGGCTGGCAGCCTGTCCACGGTGGGCAGGCGTTCAATCAGCAAACATCAGTTGACGTGGCGAGGCTGCGCTCTGAAAAGCCGAGTTCCTCCTGAGAGGCTAATTCGCGGTGCTCAGCTGGCCTCCGGGGGGCGAGGGCTTCTGAGCAGAAGCGAGCTTTGGACAAGAGCCGCTGGGTGGTGGCGGGGACCTTTGTTCCAGTGATGGATGAAACAGCACTCGTGATGTGCTGGATGGCAGAATCTTTACATGTAATTTATTGTGCATTTCAATTACTTTGGAAAAAGGCTTCCTGGGGTTTCTGCCAGAGGTATGTGTAACTTATCAGTGTAATGGATTTATTCTTGCTTTTCTAAGGTAATGGTTATTCTAAAGAACCCGACAACACAGAGCTCTCAGGTCTGCATTTTCATTTATCCTTGGCCTGGCCTTTACTAGGGTCTGCTTTTATTTCTAGGTTGCCCCTGCCCTGCCTGCACTTTCCTCTGGGTTCCCAGACAGCCCGTCCTGGGCCCCCGGGAGCTCCGGTCAGGGCTGCTGCTTGCATCGCCACCACGGCCTTCAAATCAGAGCAGCCTGCACGTGCGCACCAGCACCAGGCCGCCCGGACCTTCAGGGGGAGGGAGCCGGGAGCTGACCGCTATGACATCCAGTTGGAGGCTGCCTGACCTGGGAAGAAGAGGACAATGACACAGAGATGGTGTGGCAGCCTGTGAGTGCTCAGAGCAGACGCCGGGAGCGGGGCACGGAGCCTGGCCCGCAGTGACTGGGGCTCAGGCACAGGCTGCCTGCCCATGTGTGCAGGGGAGGTGCCGGCTTTCCCATCACAGGGGGCTACCCTCCCCTTTCTCCTACGGGGGGTCACCTCTGAGTGGGAGAACAGGCCAACGGGACGCCTTTCCTGTGAATTCAAAGGCCCCGTGCCCATATCCGGGCCTTTAGGGCATCGTGGAGTCTGATGGCTGTGATCCAGAGGCGGCGGCGCCCTGGGGCGGGGGGATGGGGGTCACATGCTGCCCAGCCCACCTGTGTGGTCCCACCTGAGAGGGCAGCGTCGAGGCCCGCTGACCCGCAGGACTAGCGCCTGCAGCGCACGTAGCCTGGGAGCCTGCCCTGAGGCACAACCCCGCAGGGAGACACTCGCTGGGCCCGACTTCCTGCCGGTGGTGTGCTGGCCTCCTCACCCCCTCTCTGGAGCAGCCTTGCCCTGGGGGTGGGTTGCTTTGCCTGTGGGAGGGTTCAGAGGCCTGAAGCAGGGAGTTGAGCTGGAACGCCGTGGTCACAAGCACAGGGGTCGGCTTTGGTGTCCAGGTGTGACCTGGAGGAACTGGGAGGGGCTGCGCTGGGCTGGTTTTGGGACTGGGACCAGCCATGCGAGGCAAAGTCCCCACGAGAGGCATAGCCTGGTGGCCTGGAGCCTGGCAGCCCCGAGCCTGGCAGCCCAGCGCTGCTTTGACTTGGTGTAGAAGCGTGCAACGGCCTCTAGGGGGCTCCTGGTGGTGGGCTGTGGGGAGGGGGTCCATCCCCTTTCTAGCCTGTGCACCAGGGCGCCGCTCTCACGAGTGAACTACATGTGTGGAGCCCCCTCCCCGTCTGTGGGTGATGAGTCCTCCCGTCCATCAAATTAAAGCTCTGCAGAGGTGAAACAGTCTTTTCTCATCTCTAACCACCCTCCTCCACCGGGAACCGGGAGCCAGGAGGCATGTGTGGGAGGCAGCCACCGCGGAAGAGGCAGCTGTTCACGTTTCTTTAAATTCCCATTGAATCCCATGTATCCATCCACCTGCACACACACACAGCAGCAATAACAAGCCTCGCTAAAGATTCCCAGTGCACTCAGAGAGCGCTCCACTGCTAGGTCGCTGCACCCCCAGCCTGTGCCAAAGGGGGCTGTTTTCTTCTCGAGCCTGAAAGGGGTTTCTTTTCTGCCTGCACAGCGCAGGTGACTTCTTAATGATCTTTAAGGAGAGAACTCGATGGATGGGAAATATCCTCTTTAATCCCATTTTCCTTCACACCCCACACTGTGCTGTTACTATAGCAACAGCCTACCTGCTCCCAGGACAGCTAAGTGTCCCTGGGAGGCAACCAGAGCACTGCCTTTTCACTCAGAGATGGGACTGCTGTTCATGGACCAGCATGTCCCTAGGTGTCTAAATTCTTCAGTTCTCTGTGACGAGCTTAAGCTGGGCTTTCCTGTGGCTAGCTACAAGCTAAAATTCACTTCTAAACCCCCAGCGGGATAATCCACCAAACCTTTCAGAACTGAACTCTGTAAAAATAAACTGATGTTGTGTTTTTGATGTGAATAGCTTCTCGTCTCTGTATTGGCTTAAGTTTAGCAAGGGCCCTGGTGAAGAAAACAGTTTTGGGAAAAGTCTTCCATACTCCTCTGCCAACCCACCTTTCCTGCCTTTCACATGTCTTTGCATGTGTGATGTATGTTGTATATGTGTGTGATCAAAGATGTATGTGTTGAAATAAATACATAATGAAATAGTTCCAACGTACAGAAAATACAGGGACGCATAAGCACTCGTGTATCTATTTCTCGGGGGTGGGGGGCATCAAACTTGTAAGAAATAAACTGTTCCAAAGCAGTATCTATGCCGAGGTCCCTGTACTGATTTTCAATCCCAGTCCTTGCCCTTTGTCACACATTTGTGTGCGAGACGTGTTAGAGCTGACAGCCAAGTGTTGCACAGAGATGTGTGACAAAGGGCAAGGACTTGACATCTCAGCTGCAAAGGGCTCCTGGGCTGTCTGGGAAGCCAAGAGCCCCAGGGCCCTTTGCGGTTCCTACATCCTCTCTTCTGTTTGCCGGGCCATCCTTGTCAGTGGAGTCTCATTAACCTGCCTAAATGGGCGGGCTTGTTACTTGCAAACAAAAGCCTTGCAATCAGAGGGTGGTTTGGGTGTCCAGTGTTTCCCCCCAAGGTCACGCTAAACAGGCGATGGGTCTGAGATCTTGTCTGTCCAAAATGAAGTGACAGAGGGTCAATACGCAGGGACGGCCGTCCCCTGGGGCGTTATGGATGAGGCTATCAAGGCGCAGGTAAGAACATTATCTTGGATAAATGGCCTGTGGCTATCGATCGGGACCAACCTGACAGAAAAGAAGCTCCGTGTATTATCGCCACAATTACTTGATTGATACTTGCAATTTAGAATTTGTGGGCTCATTCAGTTCTGTCAATATCAAAAAGTAACACCCTAGTTTTGAAATCTGACGTTTGGGCTTCGTCCGATGATTTAGTGTGTCCTCCAAGCCAAACAGCTGTCAGCCCAGGTCACCTGCGCTCAGCAACCTGAAACCCAAGTACCCAGGGAGAAAACCGACCACAAAAACCCTCCGATCAGGTTTCAAGGTTTATAAAAATAAATGAAGAAGACTTTCCCCCTGTCCTCCTAGCCTCTGTCATTGCTCATCCTGTGCCCCTTGGGAAGGTGACCCTCCTGAAGGAGGTGACTCAAAACCACTTCGGGCTGTGACCTGTGACATGTCTGCCTGGGCCTGAGGGGGTGGGGGGGCCTCTTCCTCCTCACGTTCACATTCCTTAGGAAGAGCAAACGTAACAGCAGCTGAGCAGGAAGTGCATGGTGAGGAGGCAACGGAGGAGGACTGCTCCGGGGGTGCTCAAACTTACAGGGGTGCTGAAAACTGGCGTCCAGACCTCAGAGAAGTCAGGCCCCATGGGAGAGACTTTTCTAGAGGCGACAGGGCAGGCCGGGGGCGTGTGGCAGAGGCGGGGCACAGTGCGTCCAAGCCACAGCACTCTGCCGTGGAGAGAGAGAGGTTCATGCCTGTTCTTTCTGACTCAGCCATTGTACTGTAGACAGGCTCATAAACTGTGTGTGTGTGTGTGTGTGCGTGTGTGCGAGGGTGAAATATTTACTTCCCATACTTCTCTGATTCTTTGTGGCCCCAGATAAGCCCGAGCGGATGAACAATGTGTGATAGTTAGTTTCATGTATCAATTTGGCTAGCCTGTGGTTCTCGGTTATTTAACCAAATACTGCGCTAGGTGTTCTTGGGCAGGAATTTTGCAGACGGGGTTAATATCTACAATCAGTTGGCTTGATCTCAAGATTATCCTCAATAATACGGGTGAGCTTCACTCAGTGGAAGGCCTTACATGAGGTTCCTCAGGAAGGAGAAATTCTCCTCCACGTGGAAACATCAGGCCCACGCAGCCGCCCCCCTGCGGTCCGCCCCACAGACTCTGGCCTTGACCCCCCACGATCAGATAAGCTGGTTCCTTGAAATAAAGAGAATCCTGAAGAACCCCGCCTAATACAAAGTGGTTTCCTTTTTCTGTAATTTTCCTTCCTGCTTCTCTTTTCTTCTTTCTCCCAAATCCGAGAGAGCAACCTTCAGGATTCTGTTTCTGGCAACCCTAGTCATTGCTACACGTAATATTAGCAATGAGAAAACAGTAGCTGAGCAATTGGTAGTTGAATTCTTCTTCAGAGAGGAAGATTAATGTCTTATTTTCTACTTAGTGAAATGACTGACTGAGAGTATGTTACTCCTCTTTACTACAATATATAATATGGGGGGGGCAAAGGTTTACAGTTGTTCATGTAGGAAGTAATATGACGACTAATAAATAATAATACAAGAAGCAGCTCTGCCTTTTGCATACTCGCAACTGTACACTTGCTCTCGCCCCACTCTGGGTCGTTCACAGTACCTCTTCTGATGTCATCTAACATATAGATTGAGAAACAAACCTGTCCAGCACAGGCCACACCTGGCTTTCTTTTTATTTCCTTTTGAGGGGATGTGAAGAAGCTGAAAAGGAGAAATTCACGTAGATGTTGCTAGGGGTGCGAACAGAATTTTGGGGATGTCCTCATGAGTCTTAGAAAGGCAACATCAGTCCCACAGGTCAAGGTCTGCATTGTGACTGATGACACAGACTCTTGGGCTCCTGCCACCCTTGGTCCCGTGCAGGAGAGGCAAGGCCGCTGGCCCGTGTTCCTAGGCCCTTGGGGAGTTCTTCTACTCTGAAGTTCTTGGTGAGATGCACTGGGTGGGGTTCGGGAAACCCTTCGCTGTTCAAGAAATCCTCTCCGGTTCCTTCGTCGAAAGGGGTCAGAAGTAGCTGAAGGCCCTTCATGGTCTCGAGTCCAGTTTCCAGGGTTCCGGGCGTGGTCTACCTTTCCTGTAGGCGCCCTAGACTGAACAGCGATGACAGCTGCCGAACTCTCCTGATAGCTGGATTTTGGAGCTTGTTAATACCGGTATGATGCCCAAGTTTATGTGAGGGCCATGTGTTATTTGCCCTGTGGCCGCATCTAAGTCACACCGACGTTGAGGACGTGTGGGTCAGAAAGCTCCGAAGCCAGCAGGCTAAATCCAAAGCCAAGATTCACTCGGTTCTTCCCACCTGCAGTCACTTCCTGGATTTCTGAATGATTGGCTCTGCCCCAGAACTTCACCTGGGTCCCCACTCACATGTTACCAGGGCAACCCCTGAGTCCCTCTAAAATGACGTCAGTTGCCTCAAGTTCCCTGGATTTTCTACCTACCTGGCTATATTTTTCATCATAACACTAGTTCCTTTGGACATTGTTTTATGTATCAATTTGTTACTTCCTGTCTCTTCTATTAGGGCACGGACTTCTTGAGAGCACGGTTTTTGTGTCTTTGGTTTAATTCTACCTGCCGTGTTCTAAGCACCCGGCACGGTGTCCAGCACACAGCAGACAGTAAATATTTGCCCAGTGGCTAAGTTGCTGTTTTTATCTATCTACTAATATCCACCTACTGAGTAGAAAAATTTCAAATAAAAGCATCCTCATTATTCCTTTCTTTTATAGAGGGTTACATGCGCAGGCCTGTCTGGTCTAACTAGTCCCATTAGGACCCTGGGCTCATAGAAGTTCTAGAAACATTAGGTGAATAGAAATGGATAAATACACACATGTAATTTAACTCATGCCAACATCCAAAAGAGAAACAAACATTACAAAATTTTCTGGTTTGGCCATGTCTGTTCATAGTTTCTTCCATCTCACAATTAGGGAAAAAAGAAACGTTTTTTCTCAGGAAAATGTTGGCAAGTGAAAGCCTGCTTTCTCCTGTCTCACCAGCTCTGAACCCCAAGAGGGTCAAAGGCAAGGCACTGTACCACCCAAAGAGAGAGCATTTTGGGTCCCAGTGTGCTGACCTGGGCTACTCTGGAAGAGAGGTCAAAGGGTCAGAGGTTTGGGGTGTAAGTGTGTGATCCTTTCTTCCTCTTCCTCCATCCACGGGCCACACAGCGTGGGCCCCCACCCCGCCTCCAGGAGACGAGCTGGTTTCACTGCTCAGAAACTCGCCTCCTACACAGACCTGGAGTTTCCCCAGAGGCTGGAGGAGGCCCACATTAAAGCCACAATCCTTCCCTTCCCAGAGCCTCTGCCTTCCATGTGGGCAGGGGTGGTGGTGGGCCAACAGGAGGGCTGAGTTCTAGGCCCCACAGGAGTACTGAATTCTAGGTCCTACAGGAGTGCTGAGTTCTAAGTCCTAGGGAGTGCTGAATTCTAGGACTTGGGGATGGATGGACAGTGTGAGAATGTGGCAGAACAATCCAATTTATTCATTTCACGAATGCTCACTGAGCTTTCTATATGCAAGGCCCTCTCCTACACCTCTTGTCCTTCCTGGTGCTCAGAATCAGGAGTTTTGCAATCAGTTTAACCTGGTTTACTGGAATTCTCCTGTGGGGTGTAGGGAGAAAGCCCTAGCTTTAAAGAAATTATTCCATTACTTTTATTGCACATATATCTCCCTTGGACACTTCACAGGGAAGATGGGCAAGTGTACCAATATAGGATTCAAATATTTCAAGCTCCTCTACTTGAAAAATATATCAATACCAACTTCTAATGCATTCCCACTGGGCACAGAACTTTAATAATTTCTACCAAAAATATCAAAGGAATTGACAATTTAGTAATTCATTAGGACGTACTTCTTCTAATCGCCTTTTGATGATACCACTGTATTTCTTAAATGGTACGTGGGTACTATACAAAATAATTCAAAGTTCATGTTCATATCTACATGTAGTACCTAGACTACACAATGATGTTGCATGACTACTGAATACATGCATGCATGGATGGATGGATGATGGATGGATGGATGGTTGATTGATGGATGGATGGATAGAGGGATGGATGTATGGACAGATGAATTAATGAAGTCTCTGTGATCCCTGTTACACAAAACTGCAAAAAGTGCAGATGGCCCAGTCAAGGGATATAAACATCTACTGTAAGGTACAAAGTATCTCTAGAGGAGAGATTCTGAAACTACAGAGGTTGGAAGTCACCAACTCCGTAGGTGCTTTTCTGCACCATTCACGCCTGCGTGATGGGCTAACGCTTTATAGACAACCACGTACAGCAGGTTGTTTTTTTTTTTAAGGCAGTCTTCTTTTGTCCTTCCTTTGTACCTATTGGGAAAGAGAATAATGATAACAGAAAGACCTGCACAAACTGTGATTTGGTATTTCAAAGGTCATGGGCTATTATGTAACAAAAGCAGACAGTGATGTCCTTCAGAATTCCTTGGGACGCTGAAACCCTGGAGAGAAAACCAGAATTCCACTTTCTGTCATCAAAAACTGGGAAGGAGCAAAAGAAATACGGCTTTTCATGCATTCAGATCTCTTTTCTGAATAGGGTGGCCCCGTCCGGGAGAGCTTTGGGGACAGGACGTAAATAAATCTCAGGGCGCTCATCTACCTGAAGACGGTCAGCGTCACTCATGCCACTTACGGACTTCAAAAACGTGTTGTGGTTCTTTAGTCATGGTTGTTATTGGAGCCTGGGACTGAAATTTTATTTCTCAAGGACAGAGGACTATGGAGCACTTTCATCAGCGACCGGAGTGACGGGCCATCAGCCCAGCTGACATGGACCTGGAAGCACTTCATCACCACGTGCTGACCCCAACCCAGGCGGCGACAGCCGGCTGTCTGCCTCCCACCCGGTGCCCGGCTCCTGGGATGCCTGTCTGCACACTGTGTACTGCAGGGCCGGTGTTCAGGCCAAATGCTCAGCAATGTGAAAACATCAATTATTTCCTTCCCTTATTTAAATGAAGTATGATTACCCTTGATTTAATAGCAAAGGAGCATTTCCAAGGCACAAAAACACTTCAGCCATGGAGCACAAAGGCTGTGCTGAAGTATACGCTTGCTGTTTTTCACAGGGCGCCAGGCGCTGACTCGATTAGCTTCGAGATGACCGGGACAGTGGCGCCACGTCTGCGGAGCCCGCCTGTCCATGGTGCAGGGGGCATGGGTGGGCGAGCTTGTCGAAGCACAGACTGCCAGAAACCCCTAAATCTGGGGGGAAGTGGGGACGCATGGTTACTAGCACTCACTAGCACCTCGCTTTCATCATAATCACCAAAAGCCTTCAGTGTCCTTTTAAAGCGACAGGGCGCCTCATACCAGACAGCCTTGACTCCTTCCCCTGGTCTGAAGGGGGTCCACGAGGGGAGGGGGATGAACAAAAAGGCACCTGCACGGTGACTCCGAAGCAGGGCTGAGTCCTCTACAGCCGCCAGCGCCTCCTTTGCTTGGACATTGCTGCAGTGCAGCCCCAGATCCGCTCGGGGGCGGGGACTGCGCACCGCAGGGGGATTCACGCCCCCTGTGAGTCCCGCGGGAACCCCAGACTCCACTGTGGGTGCCTTGCCTTCCTGCCGGTCTGAAGCAGGGAAGGCTGCTTTCTCTTTCTCAATCCCGAGGACATTCTCAGAAATGCGTTTAGGGTGACTGCTAACTCCAGCAGGGCGTGTGCATGGAATGCTGTATTTGGTTTCAGTTTTTAGCCTATTTTTTGGAAGCTCCAGCTATACACTTGTTGGAATAAGTCAGGGGTCTCTCTACAGATTGCTTGGCCTGTTGAGGGAGTGCCTGGAGCTTCCGGCATGGGGGGTACCAGGGACTGCTCCCCTCTCCCCCCTCAGAGATCCACCCTTGCTTGTCTGCTGGGAATTCCCTTGCAAATAAGACTTCTTCCTGATTTCCCCACCTTCATTTAGAGCTTTCTACACAGAGGCGTGTTTCTTCAGGGCTCTAGGAAACTGGCCAAAGCGGCACCTTCTGCCACAATCATGATGGTCACTTTGATCTTGGCCCCCTCTACTTCACAGCTGGATGAGGGCTTTCAGGGACCCGGCCCTCACGGCAGGCCCGCCATCTGCTCAGCAGGAATGGTGACTGAAAGCGGGTTTCTTGGTGCTCCGTACATGGGTCTGTTCAGACAGGACCACGGCGTTGGCTTTATGTGAGGGACGTATTTACCCCCAAATCGCATCTCCCTCTTTCCTCCTCCATTCAACCATCCATCCACCCGGTCATTCATCTTCTACTGCGTGCCCACGAGGTACATGAGCGGTGAGACTTCCACCCCCGTGAGCATGGCGGCTGGGGTCCTGTCCCGGACGTTCAGAGGTCACTCACAGTGCTAGCTGTCCCGATCCAACGCACCAGTCAGGAGTCAGTTTTTGTCATCAGTGCCTACTATGACCTCGGCCAACAGTCCACCTTCGGCAGGTTTCCCGGGAACGGAACTGAAGGTCACACTTGACCTGGGAGAAGGAGAAGGAGCTCTGCCAGCCAGTGGCGCAGAGGAGGGGGCAGTGTGTGCAGAGGCGGCCTGGGGTCTGAGGGAACGCCGTGAGTCCCCACGCTGCAAAGGGTTCTGAGCTAAGTACCGACTTCTCAATATTAGGACTTTCTATTTCTTTTTTTATCATCTCACAGCTGATCCACATTTTCAGTTTCTGATGCTTCTGCTGCAGATGAATTGTCAGATTTAGCCTCTCTGAAAATGTCATTTTTTTTTGGCCTTTATTTCGAGAATTAATTTTTTTTGTTTTTGCTAGATACGGAATTTTACAATGGCAAATTTTTCTTTCAGTATTTTAAAGCGGTCATTCTATTGTTTCCTGCCCTTCATTATTTGTAACGGGGATGCCAACCCTCATCACTGTTCCAGGATGGAATGTATCTTTTTTTCCTCTGGCAGCTCTGCCAGTGATCGCTTGATCTTGGGTTCTCAGCCTGTTTGCCAATGCTTTGTTTATGCACGGTTTCCTTTGCACCTGATGCTGCTGGGGAATAACTGCGTTTTAGATATGCAGTTTGATGTTTTTTCATCAGTTCTGGAGGAATCCTCACCATTACGTCATCAAACGTTTCTCCCACCTCATCCTCCCTCTCATTTCCTGCTTGCAGCCCAACGGCACGTATGCTGGGCTGTTTGACGTCGTTCCGCAGATCCTGGCCGCTCTGCTTCTACACCCTTTGTGTTTCTGTGTGAATAGTGTAATTTGGCCTCTGTTCAGACTCACTGATACTTTTCTCTGCTGGCCAGTCTTCTGTGAACCCACGGAAACACGTAGCCAATCTCAATCATGTGTTTCTTATTTCTAGCATCTCCAGTTGGTTCTTTTTCATGGTTTCCATCTCTCTACTGATACTTCCTATTTAAACAGTTTCCATCACTTAAAATATAGGTGTTAGCATAATTACCAGAGTTATTTTTTAAATCTGTGAGAAATAATCCTCGTTCCTGTGGTTGGTTCTACTTCTGTTAACGATCTCCTCTCTTGACCATGGATCCCATTTTCTTGCTTCTTTGCTTCATGCATATTTTTTGTTACATGCGAGACACTGTGTGTAAAAGAGCAGTAGAGCCCGAATGAACTAACGTGTTCCCAGGGGAGGGCATGCCTCTTCCCCTTCCAAACTGTCCGTGTGCGGAGCTGAGCCAATCTACTCGGTAACAGAGGTGGGGCTGGGCTCCGTTACAGCATCAGCTCACCACTCGGGGCACATGCGTGGGGGAAGGGGCAGGCCTGGCCGGTCGGCGGGGCTTTGGGACTGAGTGTGATGAGATTTCAGAGGTCCCTTTATTCTGTACAGCTTAGACCCTAGCTTTTGCAATCGCAGGAGACGGTTAGCCTGGCTGCCAGACTTTCTGGTCACTGTGTAGAGTCACCTGTGCTCTGGGCCACGGAAGACCCGTGCCTGCCTTGCTGCCCTGGCCCGGTTCCGAAGGCCCCTGCAGTGCACTTGGCGGGGGCCCAGGCCATGCAAAGCTGTCTGTCTCAGCAACCCCTGCCTGGCCCTGCCCTTTGCGAGGCCTGGTGTGGCTGGGAGGAATGTCTCTTAGCTCTCCTGCCTGGTCCCCCAGGGTTCGGCAAACCCACCCGACGATGGGTTCAGACTCACTCCTGGGCTGGGGCGTCTGTGGAGTCTCCTTTGTCTCCTCTGACCACGTGTCTCTTGAAGGCCCTTTCAGAGTTCAGCGGGCTTCTCCCTCCTCCGTGGTGGGCTTTTCCTTTCCCATGCTGCCCTGCCGCTGTGGGAAGCATGTATGGGTCTCTTCTCTTCGAGGAAGGCCTTGTCACTTTTAGTCATTTTGTCCACTTAGTGTTTTCAACCTCCAGGCTCTGGGGGTGAAGAAGAACCCGTGTGAGTGCATGTGCTGTGTGTCCCGTTCTTTTCATTGTGGTGGAATCTAGGACACGTTCCCAAGTTTCCACACTCAGTTTGCTCACTCCCATTTCCGTACTCGTGTGCTCTGACCGGCTTAGGCGGAAGCCTGAACAACTTCACTGCCTCAGCGATCCCGGGGGCTGTGTGTGTTAGGGCTCTAGAGCACAGGTTGCACATCCAAGGGGACATCAGCATACCTCTGAGCTGTGCCCCTCCAGCACATCCTTTCTGGAGGGGACACTCTCAAAGCAAGAGGAGGCCTACCCTTAACGAAATAGGCAGCTGTGTTCTCCAGCAGACACCTGCACACGGAGACACAGACAGGCTTCCTGAGGAGGGAGCCAGAGTCACTTCAAAGCTATTGGGCCCAGCACAGAATGGAAGAACCCCAGGGTGCTGTCAGTGAGAAGGTGGTCCTCAGTCCCGCCTGGGAGCTCAAGCACAGTTGGATGCGGTGGGCTTGCATCCCTGCGTTTCTGGTGGCAGACGTCCAGGGCTCCTGGGGCACCGGATGGGACCTGGGCGAGAGGCACGGCCCTGGAGCTCCCACCCGGGTTCGAGGCTGCCCATCCGAGCTGGCCTTCTCTGCACAGTGTTCTATGTCCCAGAAAATCCCCTTGTTTGTCGCCGGCTCCATTGCTTCCCCTCCGTGTTGCATCCAGATGAAGGAGTCTTACTCATGACTGCTCATCAGCGTCCTGCTGCTGAGCAAGCCGTCTGCGCTGATGAAGAGCCATCCTTTCCCACGTCCTGGGAAAGCAGCACTTGGAGAGAGACTTCTGCCATCTATGCCCTTTGGTCTGAACTATGAGAATAATTCACTTACTCAGTCCTCCATAAATATTGCTAGGGGCAGGCTATGTGCCCGGCGCTGAGCTAGGCCTCTGACACAAACGTGTGTGAATCGGACACCGTCCCAGCCCACAGGGGGCGCAGATGATGGATTTCACAGGAGTTTGGTTGGACGAACGTTCACAAGTCCTCGCATGTGCTGGTGAATGACATAATCATTAGTCAGACAGGCGTCTGTCTGCAAGCTTATATATAATCCCACGGGGACGGCATAAAAATAATTCTTTTTCCACCCTCACCCGAGGACACTTTTTCACTGCTGTTAGAGAGAGAGAGAGGAAGAGAGGACAGGAGAGATAGAGACATTGATGCGAGAGAGCAGCATCGATCAATTGCCTCCCGTAGGTGCCTGGACTGGGGATCATATGGACCTGGGCCAGGGATTGAACCCACGACCAAGGTGTGTGCCCTGCCTGGGGGTCAAACCTGCAAACTTTTGGTTACAGGACGACGGTCCAGCCAACTGAGCACACTGCCCAGGGTACAAGGAATGTCAGTGCAATGCTTTAAAATGCAGATGACTATGGGTGCAGGATTGGGGGGGACACCGAAGCTAATCTGGGGACACGGGTAAGACCTCCTGGCCACCCGATGCTTTGAGATGAGCCTTGAAAGGTGGTGCAGGAGCTGTCAGGAGACAGCGAGCCTGCCGTCGCCCACCTGGCCTCCCTCATACACGCAGCTGCAGGGACGTGCCCAGGGGACAGCTGCTTCCCCCGCCTCACTCCCACTGGGGCTGTCACTGAGCTGCCAGCAGGCTGGGCCGGGAAGCTAAGTGCTCAGAGACGGTTTAGGAAGAAAAGGGCCTGGGTCCCTGGTGACCACGGAGCTCACATGCTGTCCCTCCATTTTGTGCTTTCAGCGTTCTTTCGTGTGACAAGGAGCAGACTGCTATTCCTATCAACTCCCTCCTCTCCACGTTTCCCCCCAGCCAAACCCAGTTGTAAAGGTAAAACTGAGGAGCTAGGGAAAGGGAGGGTGAGCGAGACAGAAGGTGGCAGGTCTGGGGGTCCATCTGTGATGAGGGGTCCGGAGGAGCAGGTACAGAGCCATGGTCAGCAGGTGGGACCCCGTTGCCTGGGAGGTGGGAGTTGGAGTGTGGTGGGACGGGAGGTGGGAGAAGGGCCTCCCACACCAGGCGAGGGATCGTGGGCTCTGCTTGATAGACTGGTGGAGGTAGTGGGGACAAGATCAGTTTTTCCTTGAAGAAAGCCGACCCAGGAGGAGCAGGGAGAATGGATTTAGGAGGAGCTTGGTATCCTTCGGAGAGTAGGTTACCCATACAGCAATGAAAAGCACAAGCCGATTCCAGTACATGCAACCACGCGGCCGAATGCCCTAGGCACTATGGTGAGTGAAAGAGGCTGGACTAGAACGAATACATATACTATTGGACCGTTTTTTCAGAAGTTCAGACTCAGGCGCAGCTAACAGGTGGTGAGAGAGATGAGAGGGGTGGTTGGGTCTGACCGGGGAGATGCACGAAGGGGCCTCTGGGGTGCTGTCACTGCCTCGCTGATTAGCTATCATGGGTTTTGTTCCCAACAGATTGGGGTTCTCGTGGGAAGGGAGGGATGGGAGAGAGGGGCACTGCCGCTCAGCAGGTATCTCTGTTATAGCTCCCCATCCTGTGGACTCGGGAGTGCTATATGTCAAAATGCCTGTGCCCCACCTGATAACACTGGTAGCAGGGACGGGACGACTATTACGAGAATAAACACGAGATCCCCGAGAAGAAGTACGTCATCTGTTTTCACCACCCCCCTCTATAAAAAGAGGCAAGAGAGAATTTTCAGGCTGGTCCAAAAAGGGCAGCTGAGAGTGAGTTCTGAGTGGGAAACCAGGGAGTTGGGTAGGATGAGGCTGAGGGGAGGAGCAAGTGGACTCCGGGCTTGGAGGCGGAGGTCCATGGAGCCAATGGAGGAGCCCGCACCGCACAAGGCCAGCAACAGCATCGGTGCCTGGACAGAGGACTGGGATAGAGATGGTGAGGTCTACACACACAATGGAACACCACTCGGCCGTAAAGAAAGATGGAATACTGCCCTTTGTGACAACATGGATGGACCTGGGGAATACCATGCTCAGTGACCTAAGTCAGACGGAAGGGACAAGAACCACAGGCTTTCACTCGTGTGTGGGAGGGAAAACAAAAAACAACCAACCAGCAAAACAGAACAAACAGATAGACTCTCAGACACAGACAACAGCGGCGTGGTTACCAAAGAGGAAGGGGGTGCGGGGTGATGGAGAAGGTGAAGGGGCTCAAGCATCTGGCGACAGGAAGAGACGGGGCTTCGGGTGGTGAGCA
This sequence comes from Desmodus rotundus, assembly GCF_022682495.2. Taxonomy (NCBI): domain Eukaryota; kingdom Metazoa; phylum Chordata; class Mammalia; order Chiroptera; family Phyllostomidae; genus Desmodus; species Desmodus rotundus. The sequence continues at coordinate 98,813,907 of NC_071397.1, forward strand.
CACCACGGAGTACACAGGTGTGCTACGAAGTCGTGCACCTGGAACTCATACGACGTTACTGACCGATGCTGCCAAATACACTTAATTAGAAAGAAAACCAAACAGAAGAAACACTGGACTCCACACCTGCTTTGTTTGAGTGACAATGTGTGTGACAATGTGCCATGTGGTGCCTGCCCTGGCCGTCAGTGACTACGATGGCCACCAGAGAAGCAGGGCTAGACTGATGATGTCACCCTGGAGACTCAGGGGACGGATGGAGCTCTGAGGCAGGAACTGGCTCTGTTCCTGAGAATGAGTGAAAGGGACCCTGTGGGCCCACGGGCAGGCAGCTCCAGCAAGGAGTGCGAACCCTGCACGGGCCCCCCACCCCTCCCCGGGCTCTGCCGACAAAGCACCGGGTGCGCCTGCCCTGGTGAACCACCGGCCAGCACAAACGGTTTCCTGGAAACAGCAAGGGCACCTCCATCCATGACTGTTATCACCCTAAAATAGGCAGTAAAACAACGAGCACATTTTTAACACTCTATTCATCAGCATTTTAAATAGTGGAGACCAAGATAATTAGAGACGATTACTTCAAGGACTCCTTGAAAACTCCTTGTTTACAAAAAGAATCTTTGGGCGACCGAAATCGAGCTTCCTGTGACTCAGATTTTGGTCTCTGACTTCCTGTTTCATTCTGTCCCTCCTGATTGTGTTACGGTCGCATGTGTTGTGACCAGACGTGGGCCCTTGTCCACTTTATCTACTCATGTTGACGCGTGCTTTTAATGTCGTGGGGAACTGCAGACTGGAAACACACTTACGTTCCACTGACCTCTGCCCGACATCACCTGCAGTTCCTCCCACGTTGGTATTTCAGGAAGGCCAAGGTTGAAATGACCGGTCACCGCCGTCTAGGTCGCATCCCCGTTTTCCCGTCTGGGGCCTGGGCGCCACTTGGCTGTGTGTGTGACTGACACAGCCCACCAGGAGGACGCAGGCGCGGGGTCTCAGGAGACGGGAATTCGTGCACAGCGTTTGCTTACAGTCGTCTGTGTGATCACAGAGTAAGTGCCTCCTGCCCCCGTCCGTCCAGACGTCGCTCTAGCACGGCTTTGTCCTTCCCACCCGGCAGCCCGCATACGCAGCTTGTTAACGAGTCACACTGACTGCGACCAGTGCTTCTTTCATTGACCTCAGGGCCTCAACAGCCTAGTAAAATTGCTTCATGCGTTATTCTAAGGATTCCTCACCCAAATGCTATCAGGTAGCCGCCTGTGGCATACTGTGCTGGGCAGAATAATGCCCCCCACAAAGATATTCGCACCCCACTCCCTGGAACCTATGCGTATGGTACCTTATGTGACAAAGGGACCTGGCAGATGTAAGTTAAGGATCTTGTGATGGAGAGACTACCCGGCATGGTCCCTTTGGACTCTGGCCCAGGGGCCCAGAGACCAAGAATTCCCTGCCCAGGTGGCCGTGGGCCTGAGATCAGGGCTTGGACAGGCAGCTGTCCCATCAGGCCTCCTGACGGTTGACCTCGACCTCGCCAGTAGGACATCTCCCCAGCCGGAGGCCTGGCCGAGGAGCTGCTATGTGTAGGGGATGTGACTGGACCTTAGGTTTGCAGACTGGGTGTCCACCGTCTGTATGCGAGGGTCCTTCTAGACAGGGCGGCACTGGACAAGGTGAGGGGACTGGGTTGGGGGTGAGGCCCACTCTCCCAGTCCCTGGTAAAGAACTCTGAGAGGTCCGGGGAATTCTAAATTAGAACCTCATAGGTACCGCCAGGTACCTATGAAGGTTGATTCCTCGAGGTAAAGAGGACAGGCTATGTTTTATGTAATGGGCTTCTAACTTGACTTACAATTCTTAAATATTCAGAGGTGGGTTATGCGGCCCTTAATTTGTTCTCTCCTCCCGGGCCCTGCAGCTGTTAGGACTGGGTGTAGGTGCGTCCTCCTGTCATGGGAGAGGCAGACAGAGAGAAGGAAACGGGGACACAGAGGGGAGGAAATAGACGCACGTCCTTTAAAAATGGCCTCAGGAGAGCGGCAGCCCCATGTTAGAAGAGTTTACACGTTCTAAGTGTTGCTTATTGGGGGATTTTGTTTCTTTTCTTCCCTTTTCTTTTCTTCACAGGTATATATGCAGTTTTGGAATCCAAAATATTTGTTCATGAATTCAAGTCTACAAGGGCTTAGTAAGTGCCTAGTGTGATGTTGGCACCAGGCTAGACATTTCGAGGATGCAAAACCCCACCCCAACTCATTGAACCATGGAATTAATCACGTGACTCCTTTACCCGAATTTCTAAAGAAAAGCTGCTGCTTCTGACACATCGGTAGGAGATCAGAATTTCCAGAGTGTACGCGTATTTAGTGATTCCCCCTCTAAGGTGTCATTCGTGAGGTCACTATCTGCCACTGCAATTGCGTGAGAAGGGGACTCAGTTCAAATCCAGAACCCAACGACTTAAAATGCTATTCTCGGCGAAAATCCAAATCTCTCTCTCTCCAACTCAGGTTCAAAAATATTTTTAAAGCGTTAAGATGTTGTGGAGGGCTGCCCACTGCTGAGGGAGGTGATTAAAAAGGCCATTAAAAAGGGCTCCCAAGGCAAGGACAGTTGTGGGGAAGCCGGGGCTGCCGGGAGGCTGGGAACTCGGGCTAGATCGCACGGCGATCAATTTCAGAGAGCGCCGGAGATGTACTGGAATTAGCGTGAGCTTTCTGAGCTCCACGGCTCTCGCGGGGGTGTACTGTAATTGCAATGAAATGAGACCATGCCTCATCGGCTCCCACCCTCTGTGAAGAAGTTACCTGGCGTGAAAAGGAAGGGGATGGAAGTGGAGAGCCAGCAGACAGGAATTGCGAACCGAGGAGCGGGTGGGCGAGCCAGCGGCTTTGATGCGAACCACCGCGTGTGGCTCTGATGAGGCCATGAGACGGGCGAGGCACTGAGCCTTATGTCTGTTAATTAACTTGGATGGTGCTGGGTGGCGAGGTGTCCTGAGGAAAAGCCAGGAGCACTTAACTCACCAGTGTGGTTAATTACTAGAGAATATCGTTCCTTGGGAATTTCCTGCCCTGCATTTTAAAAGAGGTCCTTTTGCGGCAAAAGTGTTAAAAACATGAAGCCACGCCTCTTGCAGGCCACGGGCAGCTTGCAAAGGGGGTCGGGAGTGTTACTGAGTATGAGGTTAACGAGCAAAGGCCACAAAGACACTATCCTTTAATTCAGTGGCAGCATGGTTGAACAAATTCACTTTCTTTGGGGAATTATCATAGAAAACGGGAAGGGTACATTGCTTTGGGGTTTTTATACTGAATACTTTTAAACTTATTTTTTTATGTGACAAACGAGCTGGCCTGAAAACTAGGACAATGAAATAGATCCGTCACATTATGAGCGTGCATTGCCGTCGCCGACGGGAGAATGTCCAGGGCACGGCACCAGCTCCCCCGGACCGTTCACGTAGCCCCGCCCTTGCTCTCCAGGCTAACCTGCGGAGGGGGAGCAACACCCTGCGGTCCTTCTGACTGGACTGAGTGGGCTGCCTTCTGAGGCAGAGGACCCTGACCGGTCTCCAAAGCAGGAAAGAATGACGTGCAGAGTAGCCTTCGACGGACAGGCTGCGTGAGGTGTGCGTGAGGAAAGGACTGCCGGTAGCTGAGCTGTGTCCCAGTGAACTGAATTACCACAGCCACGCTGCCCTGGGTCCCACCCCAGCTCTTCCGAGGACTACATCTGACAATGGACACGGACAGATGGAGGACACCTTTCCCAAGGTCTGGGCGTGGCTTATCGTCCCAGGTAGGACGGCCCTGTGACTCACCGTCTCACCGCACGATTTTAGAGGGGAAGGGGTCACAGTAGCAGGGCCTCTGGAGCCTCAGCACACACCGGTCTGCCCGGGCAGAGCAGGGCGTGGGATGGGCACCTCCCTCCCTCCCTATAGTTCCATGATCACACGGCGCTTATTCAGACTCACTACGCCTCTCTCTACAGTGACAGTGCCGTTGGAATGTGAAAGTAACATATGGCAGTCAGGTTTTAATACTTGTTAATAAAGTAACACACGTAGATAGGCCACATCATAAAATAAATAACACTAATGATTTTGCTAATGACCATTATTACACCTGTGCATATACTAATAATTAAGGGACAAAATACTTTTGAAAGGATTATTTCATTTACTCCTCCTAATAGCAGGTAGGTGGCCTCTCCAGAAAGCTCCGAATGAATGAACAAATGAGTAAGTAAATGAGCCTCACAGGAATGCAGTGGCGTAGGTCCGTCATTACATGTAGGCCGTCCTTACGCTGCCCGTTACCGTCAGCTGTGGGGTTTTACTTCTGTGAACGTATCCCCAGACAATAACTACATACATACTAAGAGCTTGATGCAGGAGAATATTTTTTTTTTGCAATGCTGCTTATTATAGTGAACAACCTCACAGCTCATCTACAGGTAACTCATCAACAAGTTACGACACACCCGCACCACGGAACCCGGTACCGCAGGGAAACGGTTTTCACAGAGAGGGCAATGATGCGGGTGGAAAAAAATATGTATTTGCTTCTGTATGTGCGCGGTGGTCACCACCCACCCCGCCCCCGGGCCCGGGGCCTGGAGGACCCGCGGCAGAAACTGCAGGACCTCCCGCCCGGGTCCCTGAGCGACTAGACCTGAGGCACCCTTGCGACGTGCTGGACATGCAGCTGGGGCAGAGACGAGCTTCGGTGGTGGTGTCGCGCCGCTAAGGTTCTGGAGAAGGTATTTTTCCTGCAGCAGCAAAACCTGGCTTGTCCTCACTGCAGTCCGTGGAGTTCGGGGCAAAATGAACACGCAGAGCCCCTTGTTCAAAAAGAATTCGGCGTCTCGAGATGGGGACTGCGGCACATTGAACCACGGGGACCCTTGGAATGCAAGAGCCCCGTGTGGCTACGTGTCACATGTCCCTGAAGCTGGCCCCCCTTCCCATTTCACCGTCCCAACCCTCTGGGAAATGGGTCTTAACTCCCTAATCTCACACAGGACGACGGTGGCAGCTTGGGCCACTTGCTCACACCCGTGAGGGGTCTTCTGCAGGTTGATGGGCCTGGGCTTTGGCGGGAGATGCCAAGTAAACTGCTGCGGGAGCAGACGCGGCTTAGGAAACACTGATCTTCTCTAGGAAACCACCTGGCTGGAACGCTCCGTGGGAGGTTAGAGAACAGTTACAGTAACTCGTTACAGACTCCATGAGCAAGGGCTTCCGCCAGAAAGTATAATTAGTAATTCCGACCCTTTATCGGAAATGCCTGTGTCAGCACGTGCTGAAGAGTGTCAGTGAGGAAACGCAGGCCCAGCTTTTAATCTCATCCGGATCGCTAATTAGCATTAGAGAAACCATTTCCAGAAGCTGTGGGCTAACAGCCACTTGGTGCCTGGAAACAAAAGCCGATGGTGCCGCTCTCTCCATGGTAACCAGAGGGAAAGAGCAAAGCTGAAGCAAGGACTGGGAGTGGGGGTGGGGCCGGGGTGGGGGTGGGAATGCCGGCCATTTGCTCCAGCCCTTCAATTTACAAATCACAGGATTATTGCAATACCCAAGGCAAGGTGGTGTTGGAATTAAATACCTTCCTACCGCTCTTGAAATCTTTTGTGTGTGCTCCTTAAAAGCTCTCTGAGACGTGGAAAAGCTATAGCTTAAAAAAAGCTCATCCAATTAAAGTCACATGGTTTTGCTTCGAGAATTCCTCTCGCCTCTCCCACTTCACGTTTCTGCCACTTCGCCCCTCAGAAGGGTGCAGGCACAGGGCCCAGAGGCGTCAGGGAAGGTAAAGAGACAATCTGGCCCCACAGAGTGTGGGTGGTGGGTTTGGTAATAAGAAAAGGCAGCTGGCATGTAATTATGGGTTTCAGATTGGAGATCTTAACTGTTCTAGTCGGTCTTCATGAGATTATTCTTCATTGGTTGTGCCCTAGAACACAGCAGCGAAATCGCACAAATCTCTGTCATTTTCTCCTTTCATGAAAACTCAGTTTAAGTAATTTTTGGATGGAAGGAGGAGAGGGAGGGAGAAAGGAAGCTGGGGGGTGGGAGAGAAGGAAGAAACAAAGGAAAAGGAAAAAGAACGCAGTTTGTAACAGTTGCTTTAGCCCATAGTGGGCCGCTGCTGAATAAACACGCCCGTTTGGAAGAAAGGGCAACAGTACCGCAGTTTAGCAGTGATGGACTCAGCAGCCACTTAAAATGGAAGAGGCAGGTGATCTTCCAAGAAATACTTTATCCCGATTAAAATCATTAGTGAGCACAGCCAGCCATTTTAGAAAACTGTACCAAGAGTAACATAAGCCAAAAACAAAAGAATTTAATTCGTGTCACTCAACTAGATTTCACATCAAATGATAAATTTAAGTGGTCATTTTAGGAGGTATGTGGCCTAACATTTATTACCCACTTCCTGAAACTTACTGACCCTCACAGGGCTGTCCAACCCGTGACCCATGGGCCACTTGTGGCCCAGCATGGCTGTGAATACAGCCCAACTCAAAATCATAAGTTTACTAAGAACATAATGAGGATTGTTTTGTGTGTGATTGTGTGTTGTAACGTATTTAATGTGTGACCCGAGACAACTCTTCTTCCAGTGTGGCCCAGAGACGCCAAAAGGCTGGACACCCTCGATACCAAGGGGCATTTGTCAGGATGCTAGTACATGAGGTCACGTGAGCCTCGGGAGTTTAGGGAGCAATTTGACCTTGCCCCTACAAGGATTACAAGAAGACAATTTGCTACCAGTATGACTGCCAGTGGATTCAGAATTGCATGGAGGGGAGAAAGACAGCCATCATCGGCGAGCTGGTGAGCTTGAGAACTGGCTTTCACACGCCTACTTTCTCCATTTAACTTTGGGAAAACATTGGCTGGAGCGCCCCGGGCTGCTGGCCGGACAGGGAAGTATGGAGAATGGTGCCACGGTGCTGTGAACTCCCTGAAAGCTGGGCGGACTTTTGGGGTGTTTGGCTTCGTTTGAGTGCCCGGCTCTCCTGGACCCGAGGCCAGGACATGGCTAATGACCCCAATTCTGGCGGCGTTTCTTGCCTTCCTTCCCCTTGCTCCTCCCACAAAGGTTAATTGATTTTTTATAAGGGCTCCATAGAGGACTTCCCGAACTGTGCAGTAATAAAACAAAGGCCATCTTATGATAGATTTATGACACGACTTCCACAAGCACTCGACGTGTTTAGCTTCGATTCTCGGTAACCGCGTGGCAGATGGAACGCTTCTGGAGAGTGTCCATGGACGCGCTCAGCACCTTTGCGGAGCCCAGTCACAGAGCGGGGCCTTTCAGCATCACTAGTCCTTCCTCGGCTTCCTTTCCGGTTTGAAAGTGAACCTGGTTTTGCTCGGGGGTTGCCGGAGACCAAATCCACAGGCCGTCTCAGCCATTTATACGTGCTGAGCAGATAAACGGTATTTCTGCTTTGTGACAACTACCAGTTTGGTTTCCAAAAAAAGGAGAAAGACCTTGCATGCTGTTAACCCAGAGGTGTTGAAACAACATGAAATAGGGGTTCGGTATTTTCACAGCCAGGCATTCATCGCCTGAATTGACTGGCTTTAAGGTCATCTTCAAAGCACTTGTAAATAGTTACACGGATGTTTCCGAGGGCTCCGTTTCGGCTGCCCCTGAAATCTGTGGCAGCCACTGAGGCTGGTTGAGAAGTTTGAGATGCCCACATGCTGATAAGCCCCAGGGTGCTTGCCTCAGGCTCCTAGAAGTTGGGGAAGGGGTACTAGCCAATGGCATATGGACTTGCACTAATTTTCAGCGTGTAAACCCATGGGATGCCCGTGGGATCCACAAATCTTTAAGAAGCTGCACTTCTACCCTCACCACACACATCACACCCCCGAAGGTGACGTTCTCACGAATGGTTCTTTCCCCTCCCATGGAGAGAGTGTTAGCAGTTCAAATAGGCCATCACTCATGTGACCTCCTTTCCTCCCCTCTGAGGACGTGCGAGTGGCATATTGAGGGTCAGGATTTTGGAGTGGAGAGCACTTTCCTACTTCTTTTGCTCATGGCCATTTTCTGATTGGCTGTGACTGGCCCCCAAACCACACTCCTCCTGCAATACTGTGAAATGTCATAAGCCTCCAGGTGGGCCTGCAGATCCGCAAAAAAGCCTTTGTTGTTGTTGTTATTTTTGTATCATTGTTATTATTACTGCTGTTAAGTGTGAAGCACTGAACCTACTGTGTGCAGGCAGTGGCCCAAATGCTCAGTAGGTGTCCATCAGTCCGATTTTTACAACCACCCTGTCCTGGGAGGCAGGTCACGGGATTTGCTCCCTTTTAAGATGACACGCCTGAGGTGTGGGTGGCTTCGGTAGCTGGCCTTCACCCCATGGAGTGGCCACTGCAAAGTTAGAGCTAAATGCAGGGCCTGACTCGGGCTATCGCAGCATCGGCACTGCTGGTCCTCGGGGCTGGACTGTTCTTTGTGTGTGGGGGGGGGCTGCCCTGTGCTCGCACGGTGGCCGGAAGCATCTCCGGCCTCTCTGCACCAGATGCCAGCAGCTCCCCCAGTGTGGCAATCAAAACCATCTCCAGGCGTGGCCAAGAGTCCCCCGGGGGACAAACTTGTGCGTGGTTGTAAACGCCTGGTCTGACTCAGAGGCCCCTGCTCTTTGCAGACAGCTCACCAAGGCCAGCCCCTGTGGCTCTGGCTGACTCCTGCCCTGCGTTCCTCCAGGGAAGGAGCAGGCCCTAGGAGTGTGGGGCAAAGGCACCATTCAGCACAGGAGCTGGGCCGCTTCACCCACCAAGCACATTTGTCACATGCGAGCTGAGCTGTAAGAATAAATTTGCATAGGCAAGTGTGACATTTTCAATAAATCAGCATTCAGGCTATAACAAATGTATTCGATATTTTTGGGAGTCTATTATGTAACAAGTCAGCCATTCCAGTGGCTACAGCCTTAGGTCATTTCATGAAGTGAATTTAATTTAATTAGGTGGGCTAGGAGTAGGCAGGGTCTCTTTGACTTCCTGGTCATACCAGGGCTTGGGGGGTGATAAAACAGGTGTGCAGGTATCTCCATCAACTCATTCTTGTGATTTCCCCATTAATTCTTTCTTCAAAATAAAACCTGTGTCTGGTGTCCCTCTCTTTCTAACCCATTTTTGCTCGTGTGCGTCCTATCACGGACGACACGAATGCTCAAGCCAGACTGATTCTCTAACACAATGAGTGTAAACAGTAACGCATGGAACTATGAATGAGAACATTTCTACCATCGTAGTTAAAGCAGGTTTGTTTAAAGTCCGGGGTCAAAGTTTTGAGGAGGACGAGGGCCTCCACACTCAGGATGCTGTATGTAAGACAGGGGCTCTGCCGTGCGATGGGCCAGTGAGAGAGCAATACGGTCAGCGTGCAACTGATTTACCAGGGAGGGTGGGAACAGTTCAAGTGGAGAGCGGTATCTTGGAAAAGCAGCATAGTCTCGCCTGAACTGGAGACATTGGAGACTTAACGCTGTCTTATGACTAGCAACTGCATTGTATTGAAATTTCACGGAGTTAAAAAAAAACTTTCACAGTGTGGGAAAATCACCTTCGAGACAGAAACACTGACAAGCTGTGGAGAATTTTAAACATAAACGTATACATCTTATACTGCAAGATTCCACTGGGTTTAATCTATGACTTTATGGAATGTGAGAACAAGAAGTACCTTAGAGACTGGTGAGATGTTCACATTTCGGCAAATGAAATCTTACCCAGAAACTCAGCTTTTTAAAAAGAAACTTAAAACAATTGAATCCAGCTTCGTTTGGTAAGCACGAACCTGTGAAATTCAGTTTCATGGAAGACGCTGTATTCAGTCCTATGCTTGGCCAGCTGTCTAGATCAAGCAAATCTGAAGCATACCAGTAAGTCCTGGCAAGTAGTCTTTTTACATAGCTCATTTTGCAATTTCAGGATGCTCTTTATTAAACGGTTACTTTAGTCTGAGTCTACACAACATTATGCATTGTTAGTTTATATTGTAGGTGTATATATTGTTTCTGCTACAGTTTATAAACAGTTCGAACTGAATCTCAAAATGAAGTCAAACTTCACCCACACGACCCTGAGAATTTTAGGAGCCGATTTTGACCATCACTGAGTTAACATAGCTTCTCACACACGACAAGAGTCACCAGGACACAGAGGAGAGAGGTCACGGGTCCTGGTCGAATGTGGTCAGGGCCCGGATCACGGCCCAGGGCTTCTGCTCTTTAAGCTTCTGCTCTCTGAGGCTCGTGCTGCCTCTGTTATTAAATTACTTAATTTATTAGCGCACAAAGCAAAACCTTAGGGATGCTATTAGCAAGTTACTATTTCCAGTTCTTCTGGGAATCTGCTCATTGCCCTTTCGTGAGTGCCGCTCATTATGATGAAGACTTTGATTAAGTGTAGAAGTCTAGACTTTCTACGATACTGCAGACATACGTCACGGGAATTTGAAGTGCCGGAGCAGCATGCACGGCGCGTTCGGACCCTTCAGCACTACCACACGCACTCCTAATCAGTCAAAGGTGTTTCGAGAGCCTGCTGTGCGCTAGAATGGCCCGATTTCCCCTCAGGGAGCTTCCAGTCTGACGAAGGAGAGCTTGTATTTGAAATGACATGTGTCTGTGTTCGAGGAATGATCCAGAGGGGAGGCAGCGGAACCTCACGGAGGTTGGGGGACATGTGACAAAGGACGGGCCGAATGTAGAGAGAAGGGCCTTCTGGGTAAAGGGGCAGAGCCGGGAAGACTGGCTGACATTCATGGACTGTTGACAATGACAGGCATGGATAGTGTCTCATTCTCAAAGTAATTCTAAGTGCTGTTGCTCCACCCTCTACCGAGAAAGACCAGAGCTTCGGCTCACAGCCTGGAGGGAGGGAAGGGGCCGCACCGAGCCTGGGCTGGCCTGCCCTCAGCCCCCACGCTCCGGTCCACTCTGCCCCGCTGCCCTCCCTGTGTGTGTGAGCCAGGCCAGGGGGCAAGGGCTTGTGGTTGGGGAAGTTTCCAGAACAAAAGGCGTGTGTGAGACAGGCCTGCAAGGACCGTAGACTGTATTCTGAAGTCCTGTGTATAATTTTGTGGGGCATCATGTTCAGGTTTTGACGGTCACTTAGGTAAGATAGTATCTCTTTAGCCTCGCAGACAATGACCAACACAAAAGTACAATTAGGTACTGACCACCGCTATAATGATGCATGTAATTCAGTTACGGGGTAGGGACTAGGCCTTGTTTTTCCTCCATCCAAAAGAAGTCCGTCTGAGAGGCATCCCGCTCACTCCTCTCCGCAGCCCCTGAATCTGCTGTGGTGGCCGGTGGGGGGACAGCCAGTACGTGAATGCTCACCCTCTGAATGAAGGGAGGAAGGAAGGGAGAAATTTCTGCCTGTCCCTTCGTCTCCCTCTCATCTCCCTTCCTCTTCTCCTTCCATCCCCCCTAAAGCATTGATTGAATGTGCCTATTTATCGCCTGTGAATGAAACGGCTGAGTTCCTTGCTCCCATGAAATAGACAGGGAGGGGAGGCAGAGCATAAAGTAAGGCAACGAAACGGGTGGTATGACTGTAGTCATTGAGACACGTTGTGAAGGAAATAGGGCTGGGTTATGGGAGGGACTGTGCTGTGGTCGGGGAGGGAGAATCAGAGGGGGCCTGTCTCAGAGGGGACACGGGACAGAGGGCTGGAGGTGGCCGTGTGGACATCCGGGGCATAATGTTCCGGAAGGAGAGAGGAAAGGCCCTCCTGAGAGGGGCTGGGGGCTGGAGGGTTGTCAGCAGGGGGGACGTGACAGAGATGAGGACAGACGGTGAGACGCAGAGGTCTTTGCAGAATGTGAGGACCCTGAATTTTGTCCTAAGCCATAAGCAGCTGCTGGAGTCAGCACAGACTTTAAAGAGAATTGCAGTCATGTGTGCAGAGGACTAGAGAAAGGGTAGGGACCAGGAAGGAATTTCTGAGAAGGAAGCGAATCTGAGAAATCAGAGAGCAGGGCGTGGTGAGGACAGAGAGCGTGCCAGCTAGGCAGAGCAGCGCCGGCCACGCCGCCTGCTGGGAGACACTAAGATGGCCGGAAGGGTCTGAGCAGCTCACCAGTCACCTGCAGCTGATCACTGGATTCCCTGTACACCCCTGTCTCAGGGGTGAGGGGGTGGGAAGAGGAAAATAAAAGAAAAGGGAGGAAAGGGTTTTCAAAATTATTATAATACTGTTCAGAAGCGATCTCAAAAATCAAAACCATTTCTGCCACACTCATTTCCAAGGTGCATTTCATTTTCTCCCTCCCTCCCTCCTCTCTCTCTCCCTCCTTCCCTTCAATGGAATGTATGTTATTTACACTTTTTGCATTTTCACTTGCTAGGACAGTGACTACATTCATACTGAAAAACGATCAGGGCAGAGTGATCATAAAAAATAGAAATGTCTCTATTTTTGAATGGGCTGTATAATAGCGACTGCGTTGATTATGCTCACAAAGCTTTTTATCCTCACAGGGACCAAATCTGTGCATGGTGGATGTGGGCATTCCTAGATGTCTTTGTCAGGACACTTCGGGTCCATTTCCTTGTTGAACGGTCAAGGCTGATGATGTCTTCAAGTGAAGGAGAAGTTTTTAAAAGCCAGACCATCCCCAGCAGGCGGCTCCGGGCCCCGCAGGAACTCCCCAACTCTCTGCTCAGGGCTGCTTGTCTCCACACCACGTTCTGGGTTCGCCTGAGTCCCAAGGGCCCCTGTCACACTGCTGCCACTGGCCGTCCACTTCCCCGAGAGCCCCCTGGGTGCTGTGTGCCTGCAGAAGGGAGCTCTAGGCCAGCCCCAACATCACGCAGCCCTGCAGGAGGTGGAGGCCAGCAGTTTCTGTAGTGACTGCTGCCTTGTTTGCCCAGCTCGTGGGGAGCCCCCTTCGGGCTGGCTTCCTGGCACAAAGGACCCATGGGGCAGGTGTGCACCTGACCAGGCACCTACAGGTGTCTCTCCCCTTTTGAGAGGTGCCATCTGTGCTCTGATCTCAGCATGGAGTCAAACACTCTCAGTGGAAAAGCCGGCTGTTGTGCCGTTTTTGGAAATGGCTCGGTTCTCTTCGTTTCGTGTGCCCACAGGGAGGGTGACAGAGACGGCTGTGGCTGTGGATGGTACACATTCACCGAATGTGAGGGGATGTCAGCAGCGTGTCATCTTGGGCTGGCCCTACGACACCTGGTTGAATGCCATTGGGAGAGTGGTTTCTATTGAACCAAAGGGAGGGGCTTCTCATGAAACCGAGGGTCCTCACGACTCTGATTTCAAAGTTTAGCTGTAAATCCTGGCTCTGGAAACCCTGTCTCCCTTCCTACCCCTCAGAGGCCTAGCCTTCCCCCCATGATCAGCAGCCCCAGGCAGCAGGGGACGGCCACCCGCCTAGATCTCCCGCAGGCTACAGGTCGCACATCTTGACCTCAGTTATGTGTCCACTCCTGAGCCCTAATGTGGGATGACCCCCTGGCTTTGACATGAGACCAGACAAAGAGACAGGAACAGACTTCTGAGTGCCCTTCAGACCTGAAGAGATGGTTTCTTACCTGCCCCTGCCGTCTGGCTTCCATGACAACCCGGAACCCGTAACAGTGTTTAGTGGTTCTGCCCTACAGAACCTGGGGCGTGCGGGCTTTTGAGCATTAGTTCCCGCGCTCCTGGGTGGCACCATTCAAAATAAGACGGCCAATCTGTCTCCGCCGCAGTTCCCCGTGCCTAGTGTTTGGCTAGCGCCGAGTGGGCAGACTCACTTCGGTAACACTGACCGCACGGTGGGAGTTGGAGAGACGAACTCCTGGGGAACAACGCAGTGGGCACATGGCTGGGACAAGTCCTCCAGTCCCCCGACTCTCAGCACCCTCGCCCGGCAGGACTGGAACACGGGGCTAAGACATGCCCTTCCAAACGGCCCCGAGGGCTGGCTCCGTCCCTATCCCATTCGATCCACCAAAGAAACTGGCCCTTGGAGAGGTTTCAGCAGGTGGCCCATTGTCCAGCACCCAGGGAGCGGTGAAGCTGGGATTCAAACTCTGCGGGTCTGGCTCCAGGGTCCAAGCTCTTCATCGCCACACTAGTGGCCTCTCCCAAGAGAAGGGAGGTGTTTGTTCAATCGGGGAACAGATACAGAGACGGGTAAATAGAAGGACTACTGTGGGGTCCAGGGCAGAGCCCTCCGAGTATCTCAGTGAACGGGGATGGCAGCGTGCACAGAGCGAGGACATGCAGAGGTCCTGAAGACAGGGACACGGGCTGATAACCACGTTGCCACGTGTGTCTTTGGGTGTTGACTCTGCATGGAACACCTTGGGGTGAGACGGAGTGATGAGCATTAGCCCAGAGCCGCACGGGCTCCTCCCCCACCTTAGCAGAGGAGACATTTTCGTCAGAATGATTAGTTGGAGCCAGAAGTAAAGTCCCTCAATTAGCATGCCATCAAAACACCATATGCAAGTGACTAATGAAGTGACAGCCTGAGGCAAGAACACAGGGCTAGCTGGGAAGACACAACAAGAGCCCAGGGAGGCAGAGACTCTCAATCAACTGTTCGTACAGGTTCAAGGGCCCACCCAGCAAACTGAACACATGCTTTCCCTGCTATGGAGACAGATACTGGAAAATCATTTCGGACAGCAGTGTCTCGCTCAGTGGACGATTGCCGAAGCAGCCTATCGGCAGCTTTGTGCGAGGTATCATGGACCGTGGTAAACTTTTGTAACTGCGGGGCAGTTTGAAAAAAAGTGAAGAAAAAGTGAGAAGCCGTCTGGGTTACAGACGACGCAGCACAGAGGTTCGCAGAAGATGCCGCTGCAATGAAAGCGCTCCATCCGGACCTTGTGGTACCCCCTCGGCTCCCCTCCCCGAACCTCCTGCCCAGCTGGGTCAGGGTTCACGGTCTTGATTACTTCCCCACCCCAACAGAAATGTTTCCCATTGTGAGAAATAACATAAATGGAGCCGCTTTAGAATGGAGTCAGAGCTGCCGACCCGGGAGAAGCGTCCTGCACACCCCACTCCACCTGCCTTCGGAACGTTGGAAACGGGCCAAGTGACCCCTGAACTCGGCCAGACCAACATGGAATTCCACACAACTGTTTGCAAAGGTAACAGGAAAGCAGACGTTCTGACTGCTGGATTAAAAGTTAAAGACATTCTTTAGAATCAGTGCCACCTTGTATAGATGAAGAATAACATACTTTATTTGCACCTATAGAGTTTCTGCCTCGACCTATTAACGCCAGTAGAAAATCCCTCCTTCTGTTCATGTAATTGTTCCCCTTCCCTCGTAAAAGCCCCTTGCCCTCACCCCATTAGGAATACTGTTTGGGCTTCCGCCCGAACCGGTGCTTCTCGATAGCTGCGCGCTCCAAATCCATTTCTGTGACGCTTAATGATCAACGACCGCTGACATTTTAAATGTGTCTACACACAAGATCTGTTTGCACGTGAAGGCACCAGATGGAGCTGAGTTTCCAGCTTCTTCACCCGCTGCCTCGTTCACGCAGTAACGGAATGGAATCTTTCCGCGTGCTGCCACTGCGTGAGCACTCTGCGGCATCCCATCCCTTCGCTGGGACCGGCCCTGGAGGAAATGGGTTCGGGAGCTTAGTCACACTGGTGGGCACGAGGTGGTGCAGACGTGTCTGAAGAACAGATTGCTTCCGGCGAACTCGAGAGAGCCAAGTGTTCAGTGGGTTAGCAAGGCCCTGCAGGATTCGTCGCAGCCCCCTCCAGCCACCTCCATCTGTCCCTGTCCCACCTTCTTTGCTCACACGCTTTCCTCGGCTAAGTCTCCTCTCTCCTCACTTGCATCTGAAAGCAATTTGTGTCCGGGCTCCCGCGTCCCTTCTCCAGGACCTGCCTGACCACCCTGGGGCCCTTTCTCCTCCTTGCTCCAGTTTGAACTCTGTGGCTCCCTCCGTCCCCTCCTACGCTGTGAGATTCTAGAGCAGCCCCCACAATAAGAAATAGAATGGGAGCCACGGATGTGACATAAAATGTTCTAGCACCCACATTGGGGAAGGAAACAAGAAGTGGGTGGGATTCATTTTGGCAATAAATTTTACTTACCCCAATATATCAAAAATATTATCATTTTATCATGTCATCCATACAAAAATTATTAAGGAGATTTCCCCATTCTTGTTTTTTATGCTATGTCCTTGCCATGGTTTCATACTCTGCGTGTACAACCCCCGCCAGTGCGGACCAGGAGCCACACTGCCCAGCCCAGCCCTCGAGGGAAGTGTCGTTAGCCGCTGTGACATCCGAGAGCATGTCACAGTGGTGGGCTGGCCTCCCGACACACCTGTTCTTCCCTACTCCCACAGTGCCACCAGTCCTGACTGGGCACTCATCCATCAGGCTAACTTAAAGACCACGTTTCCCAGCTTCCCCTTGGAGCTCACGTGCCATGTGGCTAGATCTGGTCACGGGGATACCAGCAGAAGCGAAGCAATTTCTGGGGTGTGCCCTTAAAAGGGGTGTGGCCACACCTTCTCTGTCCTGTCCCCCAGGCTGACATGCACCTGTGGTGGGAGCCACCTTTAACCACAGGGAGAAGGACACCCTGAGGACAGCAGACTTGGGGTTCTGTGTTTCTGCCACCCCAGAGCCACAGGGAGTGCTGGATCATCTGTGGGAACGCTCTCACTAGAGAGAGAGAGAGAGAGAGAGAGAGAGAGAGAGAGAGAGAGAGAGAGGAGCATCTGTCTTCTTTACATGAGTGAATTTCATTTTTAACAGTTATCTGCATTTACTTCCATCATCATTTCTGGAATGGGACTCCCTGTCCTCTTAGTGGGGTGACACCCAACCCTTCCCACAGGCCTCAGCATAAGCCTGTGTTAGCAGGGCGGCCCTTTCTAACTCTGCTAAGACCAGGCTATACATCGTATTCCGTGCTCCATGATGCCCCAGGCTTTCCCTCTGTCAGCATCCACCCCTGGCACGTTTAATGCCAACGTCCGTACTCGACTGCATGTGCCAGGAACGCGGGCACCATGTGGCACCGTGCTTGGTGCACAGAAGGGTTCCACATTGACTGAAAGGATAAATGTAAACTGAGGGGTTTAACACGTGACTGAAATGTTCTTGCTCTTCATGGCTGGCTGAAAATGTCCAGTCTCGTCCGGTGTTTCCCAGGTCAGGCCAGATAGAGGTCCTTGGAACGACGCTGCAAACCGGGGAGAGGCTCGGTGGCTGGATCCAGCCGCCTAACCTGTGTTACGGGTTGGATTGTGTGCCGGCAACACATCTGTTGAGGATTTAACCCCTGGCACCTCCGAATGTGGTCTTGTTTGGAAACAGGGCGGGTGCAGGTGCAGCCAGTTGGGAAAAGTCCCGCTGGGGTAGGGGGCCCTGACTCCACCACGGCTGGTGTCCTTCCCAGAAGAGGAGAGGGGGGCAAAGGCAGAGACTGGTGTGAGCCATCTACAATCTCAGGAAGCCAAGGACTGCTGGCAAACAGCAGACGCTAAGAGAAGCAAGGAAGGGTTCTTCCCTATGGGTTTCAGAGGCACTTTTACCTTGAACTTGTAGCCTCCAGAACCGAGACAATAAGTGTTCATTGTTTGAAGACACTGCCTGTGGCACGTTGGGACAGAAGCCCTGGGAAACGCACACACCAGCTCTGTGCACCTTCTCCTGCTGAGCACAACTCTGCAGCCTCGGCCAAGGGTTGGCCCACATGCGGGGACGAGGTGGCACTGCCGGCCGGTCAGTGGCCTACAGACCGGACACCCGCCCGTCACCCTCCTGTCAGCTCTCCACTAGGACCCCGTAGATCTTCAACACCGGCAAGGAAGCACAGAATACTTCGCCGAGGAGCTGAAGGTGTTTGCACCTCCTCAGGGTGGGTTCTGCAGGGAAGGGGGAGGGGAGGACCTGTGTCCTCACTGCATGGAGCAGGAGGGACAGGCCCGTCAGCTCACACGGAGGCACAGAGGTTTCTTCTTCACTCCAGACCCCCCTGGCAAAGGCTCTGACCTTGAGGAGAAACAGTCCTGCTCTCCTGCAGGACTCAGCCTGCAACTGAGAATAAATGAGGAGAGGTGACGGGTGTGTGTTACTCTTCTTTGAAGCTGCTGTCCCCACCGAAGAGGATCAAGGGCACGTTCGGAGCCGCATTTCTCTGCAGTGAGTATCTGTCTTTTCCCCCAATAAAGCATCGTCCCCTCACAGGCTGAACACTTGGCACTACAGAGCACTTCCTGCTCCTGCTGTCCCCTCTCCCCTCTCCTCCAGTCGGGAAGGCTAACCGGATGACCCTTTTCTATTGGACAGAAGTCACGTGAAAGGCCAAGGACTCGGGGCCAGGATCTTGCTTTCCCTGTGGCCGGGTGGGAGGGGAGCCGGCGGCAGGGATAAGCAGCTGCAGTGGCTTCCGTCCAGGTGACCAGCCCAAGGTGGCTCAGGTAGAAATGCTTGGGCCTGATGTCTTCCCATCATTTCAACCTAACAGAAATACTTTAACATATTTAGTTCAAATCGCAGGATGGCCATTATGCTTCTGAATCTGATGGTGTGACATTATAGAGGAAACCTGTTTCCATGAGGGCCCTCAGTAGCTCGGAAGGTGGGTCTAATTGTCCGTGGGGGGAGGATTCATATTACAGCGCGGAGCCAGCCTTTTTCTCACGAGTTACCTACAAGGCTGTTACTCGACTGGCTAAATTCACACAGGGGGGAAAAGATACGTTGTTGTTCATCAATTTCTAATCCAATCTATCCATTACTTAGCTGCTAGAAAATGATGTTCACCAAGGGGATTTTGATTCAGACTGCAAATCATGACCACATTATATGGGATGTTAATTGGTAAATTGAACATTTTACTTTTAAGAATCAGTACCTGGATTTACCATATTTGTTATGTGGCTCCTTTCCTCAAGAAGCCCATCAGAATTCCTTGCTCCATAGTGGACACAAACACCGCCCGGGCACCAGCCTTCCCCCCATGCTACCACGTGGCCCAGCTCTCTGGACATCTGAGCCGCTCCCGGCAGCCCCTGGAGCATGGCGCTGGCTCGGCCCTTTGAAGTTACAGCCCAATGGCTTGTCTGGCCAACCACATGGGAGCCAAACTGAGGTGGCAACGTCCAGGCCAAAGCTTTCCTTGATAGGTGATCACCTTCTCCTCCCTTCTTCACCCTGCTTTGCCGATGGTGACACAGGATGCCAGGGTCTCCCCAGCTGATCCCTGACTGGGGATGAGGTGACAGAGAGCTCCCCGCCCACTTGAGTGGACGTCAGCAGAGAGAAACAGACCTTTGCTGCCCGGAGCCACTAAAATTTGGAGGTTGTTACTGCAACGGACATTGGTCTACACTGGCTAAGACGCAAAGGGTTTCTGTACTTTTTTTTATTATAAGGAATTTTTTTTTTTTTTGCTTTTGGAATTTTAGCAGCCAAATTCTAAATATTTCTGAGTGAAATCGGACACAGAACACTTGTGTGTCCTAGGGGCGGAGACAGTCTGGAGGCCAGGTGGGCTGGCATGGGAGGAGGGCGTGTCTTCCGCCTCACCTCCGCAGTGGCCCGTGACACTATCTGTGATCTGCTGGCGTTTGGTGGAACTCAGGGTGAAAAACAACAGAAATCTTCCCAACTAAAGTTTAAACATCACAACTGGACCTGGGCCCACACACACCGTTGGTTTTATTTTGGCCCACGGGGAATTTTAACAAACTATAGAAATGATCCCTGAAAGTATAGTCTTGGCCTATGGAGAGTTTTAAAAGAATCTAAGCTAACGTTTAAAAAAATAGGAGACCACAGATAACATTCTGAACCTCCCTGGCAAGGTGGGTAGTTTGTCAAGGGAAGGACTTGCTTCATTGTCACTGGAGTCCCATCTGTCACCGTTTGTCGTCACGCCCCCACGCATGTTCTGCTCAGAGAACGGGCTCCGTCTCGTGTCTGTCAGATGTGGGAAAACACAGACAGAGCGAGCTGCGTTCTTCTCAGACTCAAAGAAAGAGTGCGTACTATTCCTAAGTGTTGAAATGAAAACTAAGTTGTAAAAAAACCCTCTCATGGAATAACCAGCACCCGTGAGCTTTATTCTTTGCCAAACACTGTGTTCTTTATGTCCATTATCTAGTTCATTCCACACCACGTGGCTAAGAATATGCCATTTTATCCCAAATAACCTTTGCCATCCCTGAGCTAAGCTTTTTCCGTATCTTAACTCATTTAATTGCTACAATGGCCCCAGGAGGTAGGGATGTAATGACCCTACGTAAGGGGAGCGTATAGAGGGGGGTGGACCGGCGACTGTGTGGCAGTGGCTGGGCTCCGAGGCAGGTGCGCCACGGCGGGGCTCCGCCCAGGGAGCCACTCCACTTCTCCTGGAGGTCACATCAGACGCAGGCCAGCCCGGTGAGACAAAGCGCTGCAATTGCTGTGTTTTAAAGAAAGACTGTAAACATCATTCACTGCACCATGGGGCGGCCACGAGAGGAAGCCCAATGTGAGAATTCTGTTAGAATCCACTGCCAGGGGAGGAGGGCTTGCTTCCCCGGAGGTGTCAGCAAGCTTCCATCTGGCCCTGGGGTCAGTGTCGCTGGCTGGGCCCCTCCCGCCTGGGTGATCAAGATGCCCCAGGCTTCACTGTAGCTTCGCAGAGGCCTTTGTGGTTGGCGTAAGCCTTGCTTCATCTATACTCTGCATTTTCAACCTTGACTGATGGTGTATTATTATTTTATCATGTTTATTCCTGTAGCATAAAAAATATCAATACATTTTAAGGCCATATCAATAACAGAGGTGGAGAAATAGAGGGTGTGATTTTTCATGTTTTAAGAGGTCAAGGAGCTAAATTAGATGCTTGAAGAAGATTCAAAGAGTCTCAAAGGCTGGACGAAGGGCCCAGACTGGGCAGACAAATTCAGGGAGCATGATGGGAAAATCAGGAACACAGGGCAATCTCAGTCCGAGCTGTGTGAACAAGGTCTGACTTCCCGAGGAAGAGCCCAGGGTGACAGGGACCAGTCGGGGACTCTCCCACAGACATCCCCCTACGCGGCATCCTTCTCTCCCCACCCTGAGAATCACTGCCCTGTGCAGGGAGCCAGGAAGGAGTGGGTTGCAGCCTCAGGTGTGCCGGACAGAGAAAGGGTGGAGGACCCTCCCTTCACACCACACATTGCTGTCACAGTCCAGAGTTAACACAGTCGGGGTTTAGTCAGGGCAGCTTAGCTCTGGAACGCGGCTTCATCTCTGTGGAGTGCGGGACCTGTCTCCTACCAAACGCATCTGCGGCACCCGCTCAGTTTGGACACGGGGACTTGAGTAGACGGTTAAACCACACTGTGCCTGTGTCTGCCCCCACAAAACCTGACTGAATCCTCTGTGACTGCGGGGTGACCCCCACCAGCTGTGGTCTGCCATCTCGTCTGCTAACAGGCCCCCCACTGCCCGGGCCCCAGGGGCTGGCTCCAGGGAGCTGCTGGGCGCGTGGTCCAGCCTCTACGGGGCCCAAACACCTCCTCTGTCAGCATGTGGCTGTCGGGAAGAGATCCCGTCTTCTCTCAAACTCTTTGCCCCATAGCCTCTGTCTTTGCCTGTTCTCTGTCCTGACTCTTTTCTCTACGCCAAATGCGCAGCCGATGTGTTCTGACCACTTAGTCCCCTGTGAGGTGGGAAGTCCTTTCTCTACCCGCATTTTGGTGCCCAGTGCAGCCGCCCTACGCCACGCAGTGAACTGTGTTTTCATAACAGGCTTTCATGTGCAGTGGGATTTGCTCCTCTCTCCCCCCAGCCGGAGACTGGACCCCTGACATACTTTTCCATCTTCGCGTGCTGTGTGCGGAACAGGCCCTGGTGCATAAACAGTGGCTCAGCCCACAGAGGCAGACAAAACGAGTGACCTACCTTTCCTGACCGGGGAATGCCTTTCTATTTCTGTATTCTTATCTGTGGCATTGAACTTTCTGATAAAATGTATCCATGGAAACCCCTCACTCACAGAAGTATTACACGTTAGGCATAAAAGCAGGGTCATTCTTTTGAAGTGCCGCACAGACCAATAACGGTTAGTTTGCAATCACAGACTACAAAAGAAATGATTGCATGCATATCTGAGATTCCAGGTGCTATTTCCACAGCGAGAACCGCCTGTGTCCCTGCAGGTCAGTTCCCGATGGCTCGAGCCGCTGTGCACTTGCTCCTGAATGCACTGAAATCAGATTCGAGACCTTCTGCGGGCTCACAGGGGTAGATAGAGCCCGAAGGTCAGCCGGCACAGACTCCCACCTCCGGGCACATCAGGATGTAAAGCAACTTGTCGACTCTCTGTCCTTAGGCAGCCCGGTCTCAAGGAGAAGAGAAATGAGTGTTCTTTCTGCCTTGGAAACGCTTCTCCTCAGGGACAGCCCGCTGGCCCGGACATTCTGCATTATCCATGATTAAAACTTCTCCCTGCTCTCTTCTAAGGCTGTTTCCATGAGCTGTGTCCTCAGCAGAGCAAGAGGCATGGTCCGCATCGCCCCGGTCACGCCCTTTAATGCCCGGTAAACCCACCTGGACTTGTTTTCCCTCCTACTTGGTAAGCCCAGATCCCCGAGCCCCTCCTCACAGCGTACTGTTGCAACTCTTGAATCGTTGTAATCATTTTTGTGACTCTCAGCTGAATCATTTCCCATTCATCTACGTCCCACTTAGTTATTTTTGCCCCAAATTACACCCCCGGGAGACGCAGATGTGACCAGGGCTGAGAACAAGGGGAGCGGCATCCCACAGGTCTGGCGTGGGGCCATTCTGTGGCAACATCGCGAAAACGCTTCGGCATTTTGTTTTGGGTAAACGCAATACTCTGGATCTTCCTAATCGGTGCTTGAGGGGGAAAGAAACTGTTTAGACTTAATATTCAGAAAGAAAATGATCTTTCTAGGAGGCCAGAAAGAATGGTCGAGCCTCAGAGAGAGAGGTGACCGACTGGGGGGGCTTTGGAGCCCAGCAGGAGCCATGGGTGGACAGCAGGGTGGGGAGGCGGCAACTGAACCCCCGAGCTGATTAATGGGGGGACCCTCGCTGCTCCTTTGGCTAATTTGTTCATATGAGAATGAGATTCAGTGTAGCCAGAACTCCTCTGTTTTTTATCTTCTTAAGAGAACCTATAAAACTAGATTTAAAATCAAACATCCCAACTGAAAAATGTCAGTGCATTAGAAGTTAAGCCGTTGTGTGGCGCATCCCCGTGTGGCCACGGGGGCAGACGTGCCCCGCGGGCCTGGTTCAGCCATGGGCCCCTGTGTTCCTTCTCTCCCCAGGACGCGAAGCCTCCGCCTTCTGTGTTGTTCCTGTAATACATTTCTGAAGATATCGGCACCACTGAGACGCATGTTCTTTATATGCAAACATTTTCATAAAATCGTGTTTTAAAAGAAGGTTTTAAAGGAAAGGAAACCCCAACTCCGTACTCTGTAGTGGTGGGATTGCAAATACCGTGGCCGTTAAACATGACAAATGTCTGCGGGGCCATCCTCATGCTTGGTCACGCGCTGGCCGTCACAGCCGAGGCACCGCAGTGTGGGCAGGTCTGAGCTCTCCACGTGGAGTTGTAGAGTGTGAGGCCCACGCAGCAAAGGCTGAGCCCACAGAAGAAACGGACCCCGTGTGCTCAGCACTCCAATCTGCACCCCCCGCAGGCCCCACTCATTGGCAGAGGGTGGTCTGAGATGGGGTTCTCCGTGTGGAAAGGCAATTTGAGCACAACGCTGCACCCCAGTTACACAGCACAGTTGCTTGCATCAGTAAACGGCCTGGGTGTGCCGGGACCCAGGGGAGTCAGCACTATTGAAGCACCCCTTCTATTTTTGATAACCTTTAAGAAAGTAGTCGTAGGTCAAGACTTTGTATTTTTTTATCCCTCTAAAAGCAAAGGGTAGAAGGTATAATCCTGTGTCATTTGGGTTACAGGTCCCAGAGGGAGAGGCTCAGTGGGTTGAAGCAGGGCCCCCTTCCCTCTGGGGCCGTCGTTTGTGGAGGGGGTGTTGGCAGCACCCGGTCTGGATAAAGGGAAGAGTTTCTGTTGTATCGAAGAGGCCAGTCCAGACACAGCTTCTCTTGGCTGAGACAGAAAACGCTGTTGTGAAAGAGGCTACCGATCTTCGGTTTGCAGTAGAAAGTGAAGTAGCCTCTTAGGGTGACGGACTCAACCTATAGGGAGGGACAGTTTATCTTGAAGTTTGATAAGACGTTTCTCACATATTGTAACAGTGACATTGTTTCTGAGGAAGGACAACAAGCGTTCTCTGCAGAGATTTTGAAAACAGACGGGGTAATCCCCAAAGACGCCGGGCTGTGAGGCGTGGGTCGGGGTGCGGGGCAGCTGGATTTGTTGGGCCGGAGGCCCGTGCAAGTTTAAAAAATGAAGGCGCATGAGCACAGATGGGCTCCTCTTTTCCTGCATGTGTAGAGTTCGGATGATTTAAACTTTGGCAACAAGGTGATGCTTGGCAGCTACCGATTTTCTCTTCCAATAGAACGTAAGCCCCGTGAGGCTCAGGACTGGCGACGTCACCTGGAAACAAGTCCCACTATTTCTTCTAAACTCCTAGGCAAGAAGGCGAAAGGAAACAGGAATGATGAAGGAGGAGCAGGAAGACGATGCATCTGCCGTGGACTCTGGAGCCATACTCACTGTGCTTGCTGTTCCTGGAAAGGGCATCTGTCCATGATGATTGACCGGACACATCGGGAAACTTGGTCACACGGTCGCCAGTCCACTCAAGAGCACCAAGCCCTCAGGACAGGTCATGACGGTGCAGACCTGCCCCGACAACCGCACAGGTCTTTAACGGACTGTCACTCCTTGCAGAGTTCCCGGGCCAGGGGTCAGGAGGAACCAGAGTGGCCGGGCAGTGAGTTGCCGGGTGGGACACCGTGGCAGATGGGTCCATCTTGAAAAGAACCACCTGCTGGCTGGTGTGGAAAGCGTTAGTCTGGGAGCAGAATGTTTCACTTCCACGACTTTCACGAAGATGGCTCCTGTGATTCCTTTTGCTCCGCCCCTGGAAAAGCCGGAGCAGCTCCCGTCTCCATCTCCCCGACACACACGCACACGTGTGCACGTGCACACCACCCTGCCACGGCACTCGAACCCGTGTCAAGGGCCAGTGTGCCGAAGTAAGGCCGTGAGTGAGGGGAGTAAGAGAACAAGCGTCCTTAGCGTACTCAGTACCAGTCTACCAACGGAAGGAGAGCCACAAAGGACGACGTCACTACAACAGCACCAGGAGCAGTTAATCAATTATTAGGGAAAAGTACTCTGACTGAAAGCTCTCAGGACACTGCAGTCGCGATAAACCAGAAACATGGCTGAAAACAACTGTGAGACAACGACCCGTCATCCACGTGAACCTCCGTGAGGTCAGACGCAAGCAGGAACTCACACTGCCCGGAGGGAGACCCAGGGGTGGCGGGCATGGGGAGACTCAGTGTAATAAGAAATTGGTTTCCACGGCATCCACTGCTATTGAAATTCTCGCCAACACCGGAGCACTTGCCAAGCCACCAGTAGGGTCGTCTAGCGGTACTCACGGACGACTCGTTCGGTTGCAACCAGCTACGCGTTTCTCGTGGGCAGCCCGATGGGGGTCCTCGGGCTCACCCTCCTGAACGAGCCTGGCTGGACGTCACACAGGGCTTGTCATGAACTCTGTGCCCCAAATAACTGTGGAGTCTGGCGGGTGTTCCTTCCACCTTTCATAGTTGTGAGATGACCATTCTACCTGGACAGTGAAGAAGGACAGAGGATGGTCCATCCAACCCTCACCGACGACACACCTGGCCTCTGTGGTGCACACAGAGGTGGGCGCCGGAAGTTAGCGGCGTCACCCCCAGTCGCTCCAAGGCGGCACTGTGCTTCCCCTTTTCTCGGTGACTTTCTCTGCCTTTAAGAAGAGCATCTTTGCCACTGATATTCCACTAGGCACGAGGATTTCAGGGGCATTAGATGGCAGCCTGCCTTCCCACCTCGCCTCCCCACCACTGCTCCTGAGTTTTCTGCCCAGGACCTGGACGAATTGCACGATCCAGGAATGGAGATGTTTAGGAGTTTCCTTCGGGCTCGCGTACAGATGAATAAGCTGCTTTATAGAAACAATAAATTGGCTGCCTTGTAAGCTATTGCATTCTCCAACTACGGCGGGATAGTCCCAGTTGAGATTAAGATATACCTTTTTTTGAAGCAGCCCTTTCTGCTTTTGCATGTTTACAAGATGCATTTGCTAAGGTGAGTGTGGGCCGGGAGGTAAGCCAGGGGAGCCGGTACACGAGGGAACCTGAACTTGGAGTTCTGCCGGGACTCACGGCCCCCCCCAGCCCTGGACTTCTCAGGGTGAAGGCCGCGAACACAAGGCTTGACAATGAGCTTGAGAGTTGGGTTCAGCTCCCACATCTAGTGCTGGGAGCTGGGTCATCCTGGGCACATTATTTAACTTTTCTGACATTTGTTTCCTTCTCTATAAAATGGTGACAAAACCAATGCCTTACTGAGAGAGGTGTCGAGGGGACCGATGGAAACAACAGACGTGCCGCATTTTGTAACCACGAAGGTCTGTGGAAAGGAAGTTGTTCTGTAACGATTAGACTTCTGATAGTTATTCCCCAAAGTCCGGGGCTCCAGATCCCAGGTCTGGGCCTCTGCCAGGAGCCCCACCGTCCTGAGGCCTCCTGGGAGTCCCTGAGCTGGGCCCTGTCCCCTGCCCCTGACAGGATCCATGGTGGAGTCCATGGAGCTTTGCTAATTGTTTCGGCCACTTCTGAGTTATTCTGGTGCAACCTACAATAAACTTTTGTTTTGACTCTGGAAGGAGGAGACTTCCTGAACTCTGATCTTCTGAAAAGCGGAAACTTGCCTCTTTGAAACCCTTTCATCTGACATGTTTCTTGGCATTATTGGGACCTCAGGACTGTGAATGAATAATGGATTGGAAGAATGAAGGAACGGAAGAATCAATAAATGGGTCAATTACAAAGGAGCGGAGAGAGTAAAACACAAAGCAAAGCGGAGACCTTCCTTTCTCACCTTTCTGCAAACCGGAGCTGTTCGTTCTCTGGGGAAGACTCCCTGGGCAGGCTGCACACGCGGGGCTGGGCTCTCAAGCGCACGCATGGGGCCTGGCCTGCAGGGCAGGGTCGGACCCTGCAAAGCTAGGAGTGGGACTCTGAGCAGTGTGGGGGGCAGTGTTTACTGAGGGGTGAGGGAATATGGGCATAAGGAGGGGAGGAGGAGAAGTACGAAGACAGCAGTACCAGGGTGGCTCTTTGTAGGGACGGACTCGCGCAGATCTGAGCGCACAGGACATAGACAAGAGAAAGCGAGAGAAGACCGCGCCTCCGGCTCAGGCTGTGTGCGCAGAGGGGATGGGAGAGGAGAAGGTCAGCGTGGGGGCCGGCGATCTCTGCGATGCCTACAACTCAGAATGGGTGTGGGGGTCCCCATTCCGAAGGGACTGGGCCCAGGGGAAGGGACTCACCTCCTAGAGACTAGAAGGAACCTTTGTCACCGGGATGTGGTTCCGGGAGACTTGGGGACAGGCAGGACCGCGCACCTTCGGGACCTGCACGGAGGGCAGGCTCCTACAGGCTCCCTTGCATCTGACACCAGGGGCTCCCGGGGTCCCAGGCAGGACTCAGCTTGGCGGTGAGACTTACGTGAGCCGACCTTCAGGAAAAACGTCACAAGAGGCATGAGAGAAACCCCATCTGCGTCTTGCTTCCTTAACAAACTGTGAAGCAAACGTGCAGCATCTCCAGGTTATTCTCTAAGTTGTGCTAACAAAGTGACTACACTGGAGAGTCCCGTTTTTATTGTTGTTCTTTTTCCGGCTTCATTTCCCGAACAGCTATCGTATACACGGTGCCGAGGCGAGGAATACACACGCAACGATCGGCTCTCTTCCTCTGCGTTACAAGGACATGCGTGACAGACAGCATTACAGACTTAAATGAGCGTGCCAGTGACCTACAGTATCACATTAACCCCTCATCTCCTCTATTCCGGACTTCCCGTGAGTCGTTACCCGTGTGTGTAATTGTTACATAGTTATACCATAGTCAATGTAATTCTGGGGGGGCTCCTTTTCACGTGGCAACGTTACCTCTAGAGACGATTCTTATTTTTCGGGCCTTTAGGTGTGGGAATGAGAATCAGGATTTCTCAGCACTTAAAGGAGGATCATTTAAAAAGAGGAGTAAATTGTATTACTTCATTCCCTTCCCATAATCAAGCAGATTCTCTGTGGCGCTGATTTGTGGGTTGAATAAAGATAAAATTGAAAGGCCACATTGCCATTTTCAGAGTCTCTAGACCTCTCCATACTCATCGACTATTTATAAGTCAGCCGACGCCTACTTACTGGCTGCTTAGCTTTCACCTTGACAGGCCTTGAGTGCCTCCAGCGGGACCGCAGCCAGTGGAAATCACCACTGTGGAAGCCCAATCGCCTAGTTCAGGCAGACATTTAAGAAAAGGAGAAAAAAAAAACTAATGGCTTTTCACACATGCACTGAAGAAAATTTGTTAACCTGGTAACCCCTGGCAAAGGAGATCATTTTTTCTCCCCCCCCCCCCCCCCCCCCCCCCCCGAAGACTGGGAAGTTCAACACCACATGATCTGTCTCGGTGACCTGCGAGTGCTGCATGTAATTATTTAAAATAGCCATTAAGCGAGCTTTTAAGAAGCCCCACGTGGTGCCGCTAATGTGAGGGCAGACTCCACGCTTTCAGCAGGGAAGCCGGGAGCGGGGAGGCGCTGGTGCTTCTAACCTGTGTCTCGACGGAGAAAAGGGCAGGAACATGGTCCTTGAATAAACGGTCACTTCGACGGATGCATTTACTGTGAAAGTGGAGGGGACACTTCCAGGAAGCTGTTCCACGCTGTGTGTACCACTCTAAAAAGTCACGTGTCACCCATGGGTTTTGATAAGTAATTGTTTCTGATTAAGGAAGAAACGGTATATTATGCAGCCGACAGCAAGAGTGTTGACTTCAGTTTAAGTGATCACGGAGCACACAGGTGTCCGGGCAGGGGCAGCGGCCTCAGAGGAGGGTGATGGGCGCCTTCCGTCACATGGGAGCGCGTTTTCAATCACCAGCTTGCATGGCGGAAGGCGGGCCTGTTGGCCTGAGCCACGTTCCCTGTGTTGATGTATTTATTTCGGTCCATTCGCTCCGACCAGGCTTTATGGGACCTGGGAGCAGCAACTCGATTCCCGATCACCACATCTTGTCTCTCACGTGGTGACATCGCAGCGCTCAGACCCACCAAGCCCTCTGGTTCGGGGGAGGTCCGCTCGGCAGCGCCCCGGCCTCACAGAAGTACAGTGGAGTCGAGTCGGCATGGTCGTTGTGCAGATCCAAGGGTGGGACGTGACAGTGTGGA
Organism: Desmodus rotundus; assembly: GCF_022682495.2. NCBI lineage: Eukaryota > Metazoa > Chordata > Mammalia > Chiroptera > Phyllostomidae > Desmodus > Desmodus rotundus. Next base: position 98,843,347 of record NC_071397.1, read on the forward strand.
ACTGTGCCCACAGCTGGGGACAAGGTCAGCGCCGTGGCTCTGACATTTGCTGAGGTTGTGAGAGGTGGACCCAGCACAGGAAATGGGCTGACCTGACCTGGGACCACTCGGCGATACCTCGACGACCTCCTGTGCATCCACGGTTGCTTCAGAATAAAAACTTGTGAGATGAAACCTAGAGGATGACTCTTTCCTTTGGGAGACGGGCAGATGTTGCTAGCACTGTGGCTTTGAGCCGGAGGGTGATTTGGCTTCTATAAGGTTGCATGTGCGTCTGCGTCTCCAGACACCGCAGATGAAAGCCACTGGCCTGGGGACGATGGGCTGGACGTGGGCACACTCACTGGCAGCTGAGCACTGGGACAGGGAGGCCACACAGGAGCACAAGGGGAGGACAGACCCCTGCTTGGAGGTCAGGTTGCCCTCAAACACTGTCAGGGCTACTCAGTCCTGCTGCCCGTGGGTGGGAGGGCTTCCCAGTACCCACTGACCACTGGGCAGAGAGAGCGATGAATCTGGGGCTTCCAAGCTTCACCCACAAATCCTGCCCACCTTCACATCTCCCCCAGCCTGCTCTTAGTGCCATATGACTTGCTCATCTAAATATATATTCGAAGGCAATCTCTGGATGAGGAGAGAGAAATCTCCATTAAGAAGCAGAGACACATTACTCAGCAGGACGAGCACTAAGTTTATCTTCCAACTTGCCCCATGTATTGGCCAATGTTAATCGACAATGGAAGTATCAGCACCTCTCCCCAGAGACTTTGGACCCTCTGGAGTGAAGGGATGGGGGGAAGGGTTGGGTGGATTCATCGATCAGGAGCGGCCAGGTGCCAGGGGTAGTTAAGGAGGCACTGAGAGCGAAGAGGCTGGAAAAACGCGCCTGTCTTTTGTGGGGCCCTTTATGATTTTATGCGAGGCAGCCTTTATGACGCGGTCAGTGGCCTTCCGCCAGGAGCTTCTGTCTCAGTGTCCTACCCACACCCAAGACTGGAATAAGAACTCTGTCAATCAATCTGAACCTCCTGGAAGAGGGTGGGGTTTGGCTAACAACTGGGAGGGGTTTACAAGAGAAAAACCACCTAAGCTGACACAGTTTCTTTCCAGGGAGAAGCAGGTGGAATGAAGGGGGGCGGAGCGCAGCTGCAGTAAAGGCTTTGCCAGCTGTGATTCCTGCGGTGACAACCGGCCATGCCCACGCCTGCGCGGTTAACAGGCCACACTCGACAGCTGCCAATGATCCGTTTTCAATGATGGGTTGAGACCTCCTGGGCTTTCTTCCCTTTCTTGGCTTCTCTGTGCTTTGCTCAAGTCTAACATAGAGAGTCAGTTCTTCATCCCGGTATGTTCCGAGGAGGAACAGTCTGGCCGTGCCCAAGGGCTGGCAGTTACTAGCTAAACATCAACAGAGAAGATTACAGCTGAAGGGGCCCTAAAGCTTTTAAATCCTGGGTCTTATTTAATCAGTGACTTGGATAACATCTTTGAAAGTATGCTCACAAATCTACCAATGGCTGTTTAAAATACCTTGACGGCTGTGAAAGAGGAATTCCGAGTTTGATGTAAGTTTGATCCATGAGAAAATTGGTCTTCCCCAAACAAAAAGTAGTGAAGACGTTGTGTATTAAGACTAACTAAACTCTCCCTGGTCATCTTTGTGTTGCTCATACAAAGCCTAGTGTCTAGTGCTGATCAGGCGGCCGAGAGTCTGGGTCAGGATAGGTACCCACACTGCTTGTCAAAACCAAGTTCAGGGCGTAGTCAGACGCGGAATAGATGATCGATTGGGCATCATTACTAATCAATCAGTGTGCAGCTGCTCATCACACCTGGTCCTCTGTGGGACCTCAAACTTACAAGAGAGGCACAGCGCTGACTCACACGGTGTTGGGGTCGGCGGGTGCGTCTGGGTTGTCTCTGTCCCCGACAAAATGATGAACGAGAGAGTGATGAATAATGACCACCTATGAGCAATTTATTATTCATTTGCCTAAACATATTCACTCGGCAACCCTGGCAGAATGTTCTTCCCGTTTCAAAGACTTTATGGCTGATCTATGTTTACAAGTCACTAAAACCAAGATTAAACTGAGATAGTAACCTCTTTGTAATGAAGCCCCAGTAAAATCACCTGGAAACCCAACTGCGTGGAAGGGTGCGTGCAAGATGCAGTGGTTGTCCAGGGGACGGTCTCTCTCTTCCTGAGTCCAAACACGCCGTTTTGCCTTTGAACAGAAACCCGAAGCAGCCCTGCCCTCAGAGAAGGGAGACCTGACCTCTAAGTGTGAGCTCAGTACACGTGTGGCTCCCAAACTCGATGTGTGATGGATTTCCCGTGGATGCTATGCAGCAACTACTGTCATCTACAGGTCTAATGTGCAACCTCGGAGGGCGATCGACCGCCAACCACGTCCCATTTGGTGGGTGGTTCTGTCTTTGGATTATCAGGCCTCTCAGTTTGATTACTGGGGCTGTACGAGTTCTTCCCATCAGAACCCTGGCGAGCGCTGGTTGCTCATTGGATGCTTCAGAACAAGTGTCCATGGCACACAGTAGCAAGAGCTTGGTGTCCAGTCATTGCTCATGACATTGAGCATGCACTCCAGTGGAACAGCCATGAGAACTGGCATCTTGGATTTCATGGGCTCCTTGCAAGCAGCTGGTTTATCGGGGGTGGTTAGCTTGGCAGGCAGGGTGTGGAGAGGAGGCACTGTTGTGGCCAGTGTACAAAGTTCTTCTTGGAGAGGAGCTTTTAAAAAAACTGAGTGGGTTTAAGCGTGATATTTAACTGGATGTTTCCATATTGTGCTGCCTCCCCAGGGCATTTAAGAAATCCATTAATAATGTGTTTGTGGTTGTCAGAATGTCTGTTATGAAGCCCAGACTGTGTGGAGGGCTGACCCCCCATGAGAGAGCAGGGCCAGGCCTGTGGGGAGCAAGGAGAGGGGGGAGGACGGGTGAGTGCTGCCGTGGTGACGAGTGGCGAGCGGGGCAATGGATCAGTGGGATTGTCTATTAAATCAAGAAAAACACAACTTGCCCCTAACATCACCTCTGATGGCTTCTAAGACCAGCTGCTTCCCCGACACCCTGCCGAGGAACAAATTGCTTTCCTAGCAGGACATCTGGACACTCCCGCATTAATAGATGCGGATCCCAGCATGCCCAGCCAAGCGCGAAGGCAATTTGATATGAGCAACCCTGTCATCTCAATTTAGGACATCAGCCAGGATGCCCTGCAGGGCACTGCCACAGCTTCTGGAAGCACATGGCGGGGGCTCTTCTCGCTGTCCCGCGGCTGTCGGAGCTGGGGTTCTGGTAAACCGTCAGGCTGAGGAGACATAATGCAGAGGCGGCAGCAGCCTGTGCTACCCAAGGGAATCATGTCGCAGGGCTCCCACTCCACAGAGAATGGAGGCCAGGCCGAGGGGACCCTCTCCACCCCAGCCCCTCGCACAAACACCAACAGAGAGCCCGCGATCCCTCATAAATAAAGGAGTGTGTGGCGCTCGATGGCGGACCCTGCACAGGGAGGCCTGAGGACACGTCAAAGTTAGAGAGAGAACTTCACGTTTTCATCGTCGCGGAGTCTTCTCTAGCCTCGGTACTGCACAGACAAAAATGAGCCCCAGAACGCTGGGTGCAGGATGGAAAAGTAATAGTCACTGTTTTCTTTCTTTTTTTAAACTCTAGACACATAGGGTATCGGTCCATCTATTTGATTTTCACCGCAGCAAGGATATGGCTGAGTGCAACGTATATATTGCACTGAGATTGTATTTTTGACACGGATTCTCATAAAAATTAGCTTCATGTCTAACTTTCCAAATTGGGAGATAAGTTGCATGACATTTTCTAGCGCTGCCCACTGGAGCACCAGCTCATTTCGAGTGGCTCTCGTTTCTGACTAATTGCTCTGAGAGGGGTCCATATATCATTGAGAAGAAAGTACATGGACGTGGAGAAACACGCGGAGAGATCTCTGTCGACAGACTGTCTCTGCAGAGGTGGGGACTGTGAGACAGCAGGAGCCCACTCGCGCTCACCGCCAGGGATTGGCGATCACATCGCCCGAGGTGCTTTCCACTGCGTCACCGTGTGTGAGGCACGTGGCAAAATAACCCTACGGTCACTGCCGCGAACTCTGCCCCCAGCACTGGGTCTGTGACAAGCCACAGGCCGTCGTCAGCAGGCTGTGAAAGTCCCTGTGGCTCCCTTTCACTGCCCCGTGGAAAAGGCCTCCCCCCAGGGTCGCGTGTCTTCAGTGAGGTAACAGTGTTGCAAAGGTTAATTGAACAGGGATTAAATATTTATCTTAAAACGTGCTGTTCCTCCTCCCCGCCACCCCCACCTGCTCCCCCTTTTCCGTCTTTGCAGATTTATGTACAGAGGGACGACAACCCTCTTCAAAACGCTGTCTGGGAAAAATCACCATGTCCAGAGAGCACCTGTGACCCGAGCGGAACCTCTCAGAAGAGTGAGATTAGAAGTAACGTTTCCCATATCGTTTGGGAATTTGGGGGTAAAACATAATTCAGTCCATGGATTTTTAAAATATGGTTCTTATTCACAACATTCTCGTTAATTTTGTATTAAATATTTCTAATATAAACGACCCTTGACTTGTTTCCATGACTGCCCGTGTGGTGAAAAGAAAATACTAGGACTTTTTATGCGTAACACCATCACAGCGCCCTCAGAAGTGTGCTGACTTTTCTGGTTGATGGGATGCCCCATGGGCAGGGAGGGTGGGCCCGTGGGGCGCCCCCAGCACCCACCAGAGCAGAGGCTGCCTGCCTACCAGAGAGAAGCATTCTGAACTAAACATGGCCAAACAGAAAACCACTATCTTGTGGGCCTTTAGAAAGATGTTTTGAAACTATCTGTAGACTCCCCCGGAGTTAGAACCAGAATTGGGTTCGGCTGAGCTCCAGGAGGACGGTGCCCTTCAGCACTGAGCTTGCCCAAACACCCGCCACCTCCTCTGTGGCACAGGACCCGTGCCCACCGGACATGGGACAAAGCGCGATCGGCTCCGTGGATGGGGGGAAATACTTCTTCAAAGGGCGTTTTGCAGGTTCAAGTTTTCAAAGTTGTCCTTTCACCTGTCATCGCAGAACAAAACGAGAGGCGTTCCCCCTTGGAGTGCGGTATGCACCTGCTTCCTTTGGATGCGGAGGCAGGAGCGGGGCGGGGCCTGTCACAGCCGAGTGGGCCGTGGTCCCTACGTCCATGTGGCGTGTGGGGTCACGGGAAGCGCGATGTGGGATTCTAAAGCCTGGCTTGGGTCTTTGTCTTTTGCACATGTTGAAGCATCAAACATGTTTGCTTTCACTTCTTTCTACCTTGACGCTGCCGGAACACACAATATTTTAATCCCTACAGGGACACCAAGATGCTAGAGTCATAGCCCTCACTTGTACTTCTACAGTGTGGGTGTGAGTGAGCGGGGGTGGCCACGGGGGTGCGCGGCGTTAGGTCATCCCTCAGGAGACGGGGACAAGCCTGAGTGTAAGACTGGCATGCGGTCGCAGGCCTGAGTTAGTGTGGGAACTTGACCCGGCCTGCTCCTGGGCTGGGGACGAAGGCCACCTCTTGGGGGTCTGTGGACCCTCTTCCCATGGCCTGGCTGCCAGTGCCTCCAACAGCCTGTCTGGGGCCGCTCTCTCATGACTGCAGCACGGGGGTCACAGGGAGCGAAGACAGTGGCCCTGCATGGCCTGCCCCCTCTCCAAGGCCAGTCCTGCAGGGCGAGTCTCTAACCCCCCATATCTCACAGATCAGGCTAAAGTACTATGGAGGGGGTCTCAGCACCCACAGGGCAGGCTGAGGGGAGGCATAACGGCAGGGCAGCCAGACTCTCCTCGCAGCCTTTTGTCGCTGACCCAGGGAATGGCGGGAGTTTTTAGCTCATGCCAATGAGTTACTTCCTCGTTCAACTTCCCATTTAGCAAATACAATCCCTAGAAACGCTCTCTTCTATGAGAAACAGCGACTGAGAAGGAGGCTATGCAGTTCACTACAGACGACTGTCACCTGGGAGGACTAGCACTACGCCACCTGCGATGGCCTTGGTGCCTGTTTGTCTGTAGCAGCTGAGTCGGTCCTCTTTGTGCCCAGGACACAGGCAAACTTGCAGCTCAGCAAGAAAGGCACCAAGCCTTAGGGTTGTCCTAGAGCCCGCCCCCCGGCCATCAATCAAATGCTTGCTGAGTCCCAGCGGCTCTTCCCCCTTGGGCACCTTTGAGCCTGCAGCCACCCCATCACACTGGCATTGATATCACTACTATTGTTGGTACTTCAATCCTATCTCACAGACGGGCTCACGCGGGTTAAGTGATTTACCCAAGGAGACACAGGCAGAAAATGGCACCGCTGTTAAATAAAGCCGATTGCTCTTCGGGTCTCTGTCCTCACCACAGTGTGGCGGAACCGGGGAAGCGGTGAAAGGGGCAACTCTCTCACCACAGGCTGCCCGAGGACATCATCAGTGGGGCGCAGCTCTTTATTAGCTTTACAGGTCAGGAATTTTATTTATTTTCAGTTCAGCTCATTCTAAAAGGGACTTGAGATGACTAACTTACCTACAGCCATATACGTCAAAAAGAAAATGCAGTCAGGATAAAAGGAAAATCGACTGAAATAGTAAAATGGAACTATACTCAGAGTTTGCACCCGGAAATCCAACCCCGTTTCTGATTTGTTTCTGAGAATCCCAGCTGCTGAAACAAACAAGAAAAATGGTAAATTACAGTCTTTGCATTATTTACCATGTAAAACCATTCTTTAGAAATCTTCTAACATCCACTTGGTCCCTGGTCCCAGAGTGGGTTCTGGAAGATGGCCCTCCATATGCCATGTGTTCCCAGGGGTCTCTCCCCGCCAGGGACCGTGTGACCAGAACCACACCAGGGACGCGGAATGGGAGTTTGTCCTTGCATTAAAATTTGAGAGAAATTTCTACTCAGGTTCTCCAAAAGTTATACAAATTCCTACTGAGTTTCTGAGGGTCTCTGAGGCAGATTCATTACAGAAATTGCCTCATTGTCCGCCCCTCCGGGGATCCTCATCTTCCAAAGCCTCCTGCCTCACTCCCTAGTCCTTGCAGCTGGAATGGCCTTGTGACCTGCTGGGCTCCACAGGGTGGGGTGAGAGTGACTGGGGACGCTTCAGGCCCAGGCCTGGAGGGGCCTTGACTGCTGCTCTCTCTTGGATTATGGTGAATAATTCAGCAATCAAATTTAAACATATTATATTAAACAAACAAAAAAATAAAGTGGAGAGAAGAGTCCACACTTATATTCTCTGGTAAAAACTTGTTTCCCAATATGCTGTGTAACTCGCTCATAAAGGACAGGTACATAGGCACCAACTCCATTTTTCCCCTCACCTGAGGACATCGATGTTTTTAGAGAGAGGGGCAGGGAGGGAGACAAACATCAATGTGAGGGAGAAACACCGATCGGTTGACAGGGGATGGAACCTGCAACCTAGGTAAGTGCCCTGACCGGGAATTGAACCCATGACGTTTGGTTCACCGGACGATGCTCCAACCAACTGAGCCGCACTGGTCAGGACGATTCGCCAGCTCCTCATCAGTGAGTGAATGGAGGCAGACCAAGATGTGTGCAGAGAAGACGTAAACAAAACCGTACAGTACCCTGCTCCAGAGGTGGCGGCACCGGCGGTCGGAGCCCCCAGCGAGAGTGTTCTGTGTGGGCTTGTCCCTGACATGTCAGACTAAGGGGACGGAACCTTGACATTGTGGAATGAGTAGAAAGGGGGGCGTGCTAACTCCCTTTCGCTCACGAATGGATCCGTAAGCCAGCGAACTTGGGTCATTTTGAGGGGCGACAGCGAAGGTCTCCGTGGGTGTCCCGCAGAACCTCCCTAAGTTTACATTACTAGTGCGCCCTGGTTACCATGTATTGCTTTACCCAGGCCTTGGTGAGACGTGAGTGGCTATCCAATGTAAACTATTGCGTGGCTTGGTTCCCCCTGGTGCTGGTGTTGTAATTATTATTGAATTCTGCGGTAAGTTTAGTTTTAGCATGATTTGGGCCTACTTTTTTTTTTTTTTTTTGCTAGAACACCTCTTCCAATTTATGGTGGAGGTTAGTAAGCAAATGGGATTCCTGAGGTATTCAAACACTTCCTTTTGAGCCTGCTTCTCTGAAATATGCTGCGTGTGTTCCAGAGAGCACGGGACGCTTTCACTTTATGGCTGTTATAAACCCAACACGAATCTCCCGTGACGCAAACTTCAGCAAGCACCGAGTTTGCAGAGGAAGCGGCAAGGGACTGTGTGCCGGCGCATCTCCAGTGAAGGGTCCCCGCTCGACAGCTGAGGCCTGGAGAACGGCGGTCCGCGGGGACCGTAAACCCGAGGACGGCGCCGTGAGGTAAAATAAATAAGAAAGCTGCATTCTTTGAGGACTCCTGAAATCAATTCCGGCCCTGTGAGCCTCACTAATTGTTCCCATTCTTCACAATTTTGTGTGTATTTCAGGTACCCGATTGCAAGGACCTGCATGCGCCTCTGAAAGATTAAACAGAGATGCAGTGAAGACTAAACTAGGGACTGTTTGGTGAATGATGCTTTAGAAAGGAAACAGTGTGAAAATACTGCAGTAACATGGTCCCAACCAGAAAGTGTATCTGGGAGACGCTTTGTTACAAAACCAGACAAGGGACAACGATCATAAAGCAAACACAGGAGAAGTTTAGCTCAGATTCTCAGGAGGCAGGAAGAGACATGCTTCCCAAACCCTAAATATTGACATATGGGCGGAGACACGGTCACCTACCAGGACTGGGCATTTCTAAATATCTGCAATCTTGTCTATAACATTTAAATAAATGGTTACATTCAATGCATTGCAGCAGAAAAGTTCCTGTGCTTTAACCTGGCGGTACGGGTTCTAGTTGCAGATGACGAAGATGCTTTGTATATTATTTGGCTGTAGAATAGCCTACAGATAGAGTCAACACAATAATTAGTTAAAGTAATCCTGGAAGCAGCATGCTATCCTAGTGTTATTATTAATATATGTACCAAAAAATATTAGCCTAATTATATTGATGGCCCAGACAGACAACAGAGAATGTTTAAGTCACCTGCCACCCAAAGCTGTCTTCTTTTTAAAGATTTTATTTATTTATTTTCAGAGAGAGGGGAAAGGAGAGAGAAAGGGTAGGAGAGAAATATCTATGTGTGGTTGCCTCTCATCCCGCCCCCCCCCCCCCCCCCCCGCCACTGGGGACCTGGACTGCAACCCAGGCATGTGCCCTGACTGGGAATCAAACCAGTGACCCTTTGGTTCACAGACAGGCACTCCATCCACTGAGCCACACCAGCCAGGGCCAAAGCTGTTTTCACACACATACCACTTAGTGCTGTGTGTATCTCCTAAAGACCCCAGGTGACTATAATGAAATGATCACCCACACATGCACACCCACACACGTACACACAGGCACACACATGTATACACACATGCACACACTCACATGCAAGCACACACACGCTCACACGCACACACATCCACTATGTTTCAGCTGCTTTTGAGCTGTACTTGGGTCAGGTGACGGCATCTCACTTTGCCGAGTAGAGCAATGGGCACAGAGTTCCGTAATACAAACTCAAGTATTAAAACAATTACATGGTCGTTCCTGTTGCAGCTGTTTCCACCTCCCCTGCCTCCTCCTCCCGTCCTGTTCACCCCTCCTTCTTTATCTGCCCTTGACCACTAGAAACCCTGCTGACTACATTAAGTAAAATATGAAAGAAGCGGGATGCCTGGAGCCAGGGGGGCAGATGGTCATGGGAATGCAGTGTGGCCTCCCATCCCCTCCAGGCGCCTCTGCTCCCCCCCATTCCATTTAAGGAAGGTAGATTCCTAACCCTTTACAAGAGGCGAGCATCCTTGAAGCCCTCAGTCATACCCACTAACACCCCAGCATGTCTGGGAAATAAGATGGGACCCCCGAGCCCCCTCTGAGGAGAGATCCCGGAGACCACAGCAGGGCTCTGGGGCTTCTCTCAGCTGGGGCCGCAGGTGGCTTCGGGGCCCAGTCCAGGTGGGGCTCACCTGGGTAACACACAGCTGACCCTAGGCACACCAGTACACTGGAGTCTTTGCACCTGGGAGTCATCAAGAACGTGGCATAAAAAGTTGCTGCAAGATCAATGGCATTTAGACTCCAGCGGGAAAGGTCTGAGCTTAGACACTGAGTAACTTCCTGTAGGTGAAGGTAATTAAATGCTGCCTCGGGAGGTGGTCTAATTATCCAAGGAGAGGTGACTCTCCGTCTTAAATGACTGGATGAAGTTCTCGGTGAGGGTGGGAGGCCGGGCGATGGTTTTTGAAAATTAAAGCACAGCTGAAAAAAAACATAAGGCAAATACGTACGGCCACACTGTGTGCCCAGGGAGAATGCAGTGGTTTGCTCGGCTCCTCGTGCTACCTCAGGTGGCAGGAACCCCCTTTGCTTTATTTAAATGATTATTTCCATGTCAACAAGAAAATTCTGGTTCTAATTCTGTTCACGCAGGAGGCTGTTATTTAGAAGAGCTGTCGTGTGTCAGGGCGGTGCACAGGTCACAACCACTGGCCCGGAGCGGGGTCCCTCCCCCCTAGTCTGGGATGTCTTCCTGCTCACAGAGAGCGCGCCAGCACCAGACTCGCCCTCCACCATCAGATCTGATGAAGGACGGTTTAAGGTAGACGCTGGGGAAGGTGAGGCGACCAGGATGGGGAGGTTGACTCAAGGACACGCCATGGGTGATGGGTTCCTGTCCCTGGTTGCGTGACTGGCGGGTCACAAACTGGTCAATCCTCTCTGGTAACATCAAAAGAGCATGCAAGGGAGCCCAGAGTGTCCGAGAGGAAAGAGACCTGGTTTTGCAGCTCAGGAAACAGGTACAGGAGACATTAAGTAGCTTACCTGTGACTTCTGAGCCCTGGGACAGAGAGAAGATTGGTCTCTCTTGCAGTTCACACCATTTCAGGTTTAAGTAATAAAACATCTAAATCTCCATCATTGGGCTAAAATGTCCACTGATTCATACGATGAAGGCAGCTCAGTTTAAGTGAGGTCACTCTGAAAGAGTGTGCCCTATACGCTGTCTTCTGCAAAATAACGCATATGTAACACTTTCTAAGTCAAGATGCATATATAAAAATTGTTGGTGCAACTGATTTTTATTTCTAGCTAGAAACCTCTGCCAGAGTTAAATATTCTTTAATATGTCACATCTAGGAAGTGGAGATTCAATCGCTTACATTTTGATGATGAAGGGAAAGATCATTTGCTAATTATTAATGTTAACCCTCCCGGGACCATTTCCATGTACATGGTGCATGGACAAAACAACACCGAGACTTGAACTTGATCCTTATAACAGGGAGAGCTCACTAAACGTAGTACAAGAACAGAAGAGTGGCAAAGAACTTTTTACATAAGAAGCATTTTCAAAAAACTGCCTCAATATTTTATCTGACGCTTCTCATGGGTTTCACTGCAGGTGAGTTTCTTTCCATCACCTAAATTACACTCTTAACCTTTTCGTGACGGGTGTTCCTGGACAGCGGAGGACAGAGGGGGGGGATGCTCTCAAGTGTCTGAGGTCTCAGCCCAAAATCAGGGTGCTGAAGTTAGAAATTATTTGAAGGTTCATGCATCTGGTTCAATGTAAAAGTCACATTCTCCCCCCAGACCAGCCCCAGGCTGTCCAGGGAAATGCACCCTCTGTACACTATGACTGTGTGCCCTATGACCGCATCGGGTGCCCTGGTCTGAGAGTCCTGCACCCGGAAGAAACGGCCCTTTCCGTGGTCTGAGGCCGCCCCTTCCCTGCCAGGCCCAGCAGGAGCAGGGGCAGCCTCTCGGTCTGTCTCTTTACTTCTTTGCAGAGAACAGACCGATTGCTGAAGGGCTTCAACCACTGCCTTTCTAACGACGACCCTCAAATCTTCCCGACGGTCCCAATGCATCAAATTTCAATTCCATTCTTCCAGCCACCCGCAGGATAGGCCACCACTTCAAACAGAACCCAGCACTCATCAGCAAACCACATACTGCCTCGTTTGCTGCGGCTAGCCTGCGAAGTCACCGCGCCAGCCCCGAGCAAGGCTGCCGAGGAGCTCCGTGCGCGCCCACATCCTAATGACCCAGTGACAGGGGCAACTGGCTGTGCAAGCCTCCCAGGTGCGTGGCCCCTGGGAGACCCCTGCAGGAGGGAACCTGGCGGGATCCAAATTAGGCTCAAAAGGGGAGGATGTTTTGCGTTTGTTTACCTTTGGGGGGGCTGTGTGTGTGCGCGTACACACACACACACATGCCCTGCAGTTGTGTGAGGGAGGCTTTGGGGCACGGGTCACTGAGAGACCCAGTTGGAGAGGGCGTCTGGCTCAGTCCACCCTGTCTGTCACCTATTGACTTTTCTCAGAGGTTGTTAAAAGAAGCTTTTACAGTTACCAGCTAGAGATGTTAACCCTCGTGGGACTTGGAAGTATGCAACCCTCTCATACAATTATCTGTGCATTGGATACCGTGGCAGACGTTGAGGAAAGAGAGAAAGAGTTCATACTGGTGCCCATTAAATATTTAGCATCTATTTTTGCATAAAAACAAGAGGCAGTAAGTTGTGTTCCATAATGAAGAGAGGTAAATAAATATAACATAGTGTACCTGACATTATGATTACACGCTTATCTGCTAAACGTTATACCAAAAGTGCTTGTGAATCAATCAATTTCTACATAATCTGTAAACTAAGAGTGGTTTAAATTTTCCACAGCCCCAAGCTATTGACCTGAAATTCCTATGGCAAAACTAGAATCCCCCAAATAATTTCTGAAAAACTGGTAAGAGAAAAAAAGATAAATGGTAACGTCTGCTTGCAAGATTGCCGGGAGGGTTGTATTCATTAGAGATAGTGGTCAAAATGGTCCAGGTGATGCTGAAGTAATTAGACAAGGGGGTCACCAGGCAGATGGATGTGGCCCGCAGTCCCTGGCTCCAGTGGGAGAAAATGAAATTTAAGGGCCACCAATCGCAAACAGCCAGTAGGTTTTCCCAGGTAAGGCCACTGCCCCTGCTCTAGCCAATCAAGTAATTTCGGTGCTTTGCTTCCGCATCTTCTCCACAGAAACCTCCCGCAGCTGCTGCGGGGGGGGGGGGGGGGGGGGGGGGGGAGGCCCCTCACCCTTTGGGTTTGGTGTTGCCTGATTGGGATGGATGGTTGTGCAAATACACTCTTGAAAAAAAAGTTAATGTGCCTCAGTTTACTTTTTAACAGTGATTTCAGCGACTTCCCCTTTTCACCCATACTCCCCACTGACACTGAATTGTTTTTTCCAAAAGATCTGATCGTGTGACTTTCCTGAAAGCCCCTTCCTGGTCTCTCTGGTCTGGGGGATAAGGTTCAGAATCCTCCAGTTAGTGTGAAAGGGCCCCGGGAGCGGCAGTCCCTCCCTAGGCCCCCCTGAGGGGTGCATGGCCCCCAGCTTCTCCACCTGACTCCGGGGCAGAATCTTACTCCTGGACATCGCCAGCCCCCGCCGGGCGAACATTCTCCACCCTCTCAGGCCCCAGTGAGGCGCCCCGCTCTCCACCCTTCACCGCCTCCCCCTCTGGCTGTGTCACCCCACAGACAGCGACCTGTGTGTCCATCCTGGGGCGACGCCGAGGGTGCCAAAGCGAATAGGGTGCGGCAGTTGCTCAGCCCCCCCCCCCCCCGGGGCCACGGCTGAGTGGGGGTGAGCGGTGGGTGAACAAGCAATGTGGCCCACGCTCCAATGGACAGTGCTCACCAGGACGTGGAGCCAGGTCAGGGTCGACCCCTCCGCATTTCTGTGGCACGTTACCTGGCGTGGTCCTGGGCTGCCGCACGGCCCTGTCGTTTCACACACGTGAGTCTTTTCTTCCGGTCAGGTCACGTGCTCCCGGAGCACCGCACTGTGTCACTACCTCCGTGGGCCCATGGCGCCCAGGGTAGGTCACAGACGGTTGACTAGTGCACAGAGAATAAATAAATGGTCTTCCCTTGCAGGCCTTGCTGACTTATTTTAAATATGAGGAAGGAGATATTAAGTTAATTACCCCCATGAATGTGTCTTCTTAAAACAGCTGAGTTGCTGAAAACAGTGTGGTTTCTAGAGACCGCAGCAGAACAAGAGCTGGAACTCCCAGGCCTCTGTGGGGAGCCTAAACCGGAAGCTGGGGCGATCCCGAGAGCCATGTAAAGTTTCACATTCGGTCTGTACCTCCGGAAGATTCAGTCCGTGTGCGCGGCTCCACCCGGCTAAGCAGTGCGTTCATGTGTGCAATTAGCAGAAAAAGATCAGCAGGCCAAAACTGCAGCCCAGCTAGGGATTTTCTAGAGCTGTACCTCTCTTCTCAGTTTGTGGCTGTATGGGACGCTTTCGTCTGCTCGAGTTCACGAGGTTACTGTGGCAACACCTTTAATGAAGGGCAGACACAATGGTATGGGAATCACCGATCCTTGGAGGTCTCATTTTCATGCTGCTGCATTACGGAAGTGAAACACATAGATTGTTTAAAGAAAAGCTCACCAAGCAAGCACTCAGTCCTGGTAAAAATGAAGCAGCATTCTGCTCAGAAGAAATTTTTTGTGCATGAAAAAACAAAAACCTGAGGCTGGTATTGGAGTGAGGATAAAGGAGCGAGGGGACATGTGGCAGATGGGGGAGAGACTGACCTGTCCCCCGCCATCTACTCACCCTTCCCCCTTGGTTACGATTGTGCCTATACACCTGACACCCGCTGCCTGTGAGCAGCCGTGTGGCCGTGGAGCTAACTTCTCTCCCAGGGATGTGAATGCAGTGCTTTGGGCCAGAAGGAGGGGTGTACCCTCCTTTCCCCACCCCTTTAATCCTGGAAGACAGGTGGACGTGGCACTGAGTCACCGGAACTGCCAAGAGGAGGGCAACCAAAGCCCTCCTGGAGCAGCACGGCTGTCTCTACTCAAGGCTTTTGTGAGCGAGAGAAGTCGGCTCCCATCCAGTTTAGACCTTGCCGCTGCAGGGGGCTGTGGTCACATTCCATGGCGCCAATGTCTCAATAATGTGACGGAGGGCACCGCAACCCTTTTAGTGGGAGAGACATCAAGGGATGTATTCTGCAGCTGTTACAGAGACAGAGGACATAAGAAATATTATGGGGTAGAATCTGTGGGCTATTTTGTCTTCCACTAGAAAGTCCTTGCCAATCAAGTAGCTCTTCGTTTGTTATCTGCCCAAAGGCATTAGTGAATGTATTCCTTTGGTCATTTTTAAGATAACGGTTGTGTATGAGTGAGGAGATGTCGGCTTGAAGAAGCAGAAAGCTCAATTGCATTTGACTGAGCAAAGAGGAACCGGATTCTCTTCCGTGACACGCAGCCCAACCCCAGGATGGCTTTGGAGAAGACTGACTGAGTAGTGCAGTCCAGGACCGAGGCCCTGGCTCTCCCCAGACCATCGCCAGTAAGGGTCACCTCCCAAAGAGGGGAACACATTCTCACCGTGACCTGACAGGAGCTTGCCCAGCTGGCGATGGCGGGGGCCCTGGGGCCACGTGCTAGCAGCAAGTGGTCCTGCTCCTACTGGGAAGGCAAACAGCCTTTGGAGCAGCTTTCATGCTGGGCATTGTCTTCGCTTCCCAGGGCATCTGTGTCCCTGCTGGCATCAGTGACATTTACAATGATGCTCAGAATACTAAAGGCAAGTGTTTTATCTAAACCGTTGCTTATTCCTGAAGTTTAGTGCTTTTCCGAGATCTTACAAAAAACAATCCTTAGTTTCTCTCGAACGACAAACTAACAATACGCACAGCGATGTAGCCTCCAAACACCAATTGAGAGACCTTTTCACCATCTGCTGCAGTCAGACGGGGAGCGTTTCCACGCAGCTCACCGCAGGCAGGGCAGGTCAGCGGACTGAGTCTGACAAAGGTGCTAGGTCTCTAATCTCTCGCTAACCGTTTGTATTTTGAAGCGGCTCCTGCACTTCGAGGTGACACAATATTGCTCTGCAAAGGCCCAGCCGTGTCTCCATGGAGAGGTGTCCGACTGGCATTTCTTCCCCTCCCAGGGGTGCCCACCTCCTGAACCCAGCTTGGCATCAGCTCGCTGTGGGGAACTGTTGGCATGAACGGCGTGAACGGCCTGAACGAGGGTGATGTTGGAGAGTTTTCTCTGCTGGGAGGATCCATCCCAAGCACTTTGTGTTCTTTAAAAAGCCAGCAAGTAAAATTCCACCTTATTTCTGCAAAAGACTAACTTAGACGTGGACTGGACTCAGTATGTCTGCTTTTCTTGTGTCCTCCAAATAATCGGGCAGGACCAGCGCGCAGGCCTGCGCATGCAACAGGCTCTAAGTTCATCCAGAGGAGGAGTCCAGAGGAACACGTGTGGCCAGTAATTTGCTCAAGGCTTCTTTAGGGAGCGGTGGCATTCTGTGAGGGTACGGGTGCTGACCGTGGGGGTGGCAGCAGGAATAGCTCGCCCCGACTTCCCTCGAATTAAAGACCTGTCTAACGCAAATACCTCCAGAAGAACTGGAAGAAAAATCACTTGACATTAAATTCTCAGACCACCGCCGCATGCTGGGCGACCCTTACGTGGCTTGGCGGAGAGTGTGTGTTGGGAACAATAGCGTCTGCTTCTTGATTAGAGTGATGGGCGGCGGCGAGAAATGGGCTTTCCAGGCCAACGTCTTCCTCAAGGAGGAGGCGATGGCTTTTGTGCTGGAAGTGCAGTCAGAGGTGCGCCTGGCAGATGACTCCCTACAGCCCATCAGGTAGCGCTGTGTCTCGCTCTGTAAGGAAGCCCGCTTGCTCCCCACTTCTGACGCTGGTTCAAGGGTGGGAAGAAGGGACAAGTGTGCACATTTGGCCTGCGCCTGACCTATGGGTTTGTAGTCTTACTGACTTATTTTTCCCTTCTCCTTGAAAAAAAATTCTTACGTAAAGTTAACTTGAACAAATCATCTTCTCCACCCCTGAGATAAACTTTGAAATGGACAGGTGGACAAAGGCCTGTGCGGGCGGCTCAGGGGCTCTGCCAGGCGTGCCTCCGATGGCCCTCCTGTCCCGAGGGAAGGCAGGAGCCAGGAGCCAGGAGAACGCCAGGCCAGGCCAGACTCACCTGGGAGCCTTCAGCTTCCAGCCCCAGGCTTCACCCATTCCTGGCAGGAGAGAGGGTTTGAGAGGTTGCCTGGCAGAATCCTGGGCTATTGAAATGCAGAGCAAAGGAAGGAGGAAGGCGACCGCATGGTTTCTGATCTGTTACAGACCCTTGGACACCACCAGCCATGGGAGTCCCTTGTCTTTACCAGGAAAAGCTCTGTGCCCTCCCAGGAGAGCCGAGGCAATCATTTACAGACGTAGCCTTTTCCGGTGAGATGCCTGACAAGCAGCGAGAACCACTTTGCTCTGTACTGAGTGCTTGCTTCGTCTGGGACACACCAAACTCTACAATTCATTGAAAATAGGAATGAACAAAACAGGAAGATAAACAAAACCACCGATAAAATACATGGCAAGAATATAATTCCCAGGATGCAGGAAGGTGCAAAGTACCATTGGAATATATTTTCCTATAATTTAGATATGACTTCAGCCAGTGAGTTTCAACCGGTGAGCCACAAGAACTTTTGAAACATTCAGTACCTGACTGTTTAGTCAGGGCCACTGACCCCTTTTCCCTTAGATTGTTAAAAAAAAAAAAAAAGACAACCGCCAACACAACAATAGCTGTCCATGTGACCGCATCAAAATTCTACCTATTTTTTTTGTCAGATCAGCAAAGAGATATATTTTTTGGTGTGCTGCAGAATTTTAGTTATTAGTTTATGGGTGCCATGGGACAGAAAAGGTTGAAAATTGCTGCTTTAGACTAAAAATTAGACCGAAATGGAAATCCACCTATTTGCATTCAGCTGTTCATGCCTTTGGTGACATGTTTCATGGGACTTACTTTGAGAACATAAATTAGATTTCCTAGCAGACTTCACTCCCATTTTCTTTAAACGTGTCATTCTGCTAAACAGGTGTGACAGGATCATGTGTGCCGTGCAAGTTAAATGCCGGAAGGGTTGCCAGGTGACCACCTGCATCTCTTGCTCCTTCCGGGGAACAGAACCCAAGTTGTGTGGACTGGGCTCTCCTGCCCTTGGACTCTGCCAGTAGAAAAGCCTGTTTCCTGCCCCCGGTCCAACCTCAGAGAAACTCTAGTCCAGAGTGGTGCAAAATTCGACTTCATTTAATTATTGGTCACCCTGCTTTTTATTTTTAACAAATAACATTATTAGCTTTTACATACAAGAAGCTTAATTTAAAAAGTATCTCATGTTTAGAAAGCTCAAATTTTATAGAAAGTTATAAACTGAGAAATAATATCTCCCTTCCCTGCATCCCCACTTCCTCTATCCTAAGGCAACAAGTTTAATTCTCCCCAGAAAATATTTTATATGTTTATGAGCATTGATTTTCTTTCTTGCTCTCTCACTCAATTCTATACACTAAAACTTACTATGTACACACAGAATGACCTTATTCTTTTAAACGGGGTATTGTGTTTCACTGGACAGATATGTAAAAATTGTGTTTGACATATCAACAAACAGGTGTTGGAGAGGATGCGGAGAAAAGGGAACCCTAGTGCACTGTTGGTGGGAATGCAGACTGGTGCAGCCACTGTGGAAAACAGTATGGAATTTCCTCAGAAAACTAAAAATGGAACTGCCTTTTGACCAGCAATTCCACTGCTGGGATTATATCCTAAGAGCCCTGAAACACCAATCCAAAAGAACCTGTGCACCCCAATGTTCATAGCAGCACAATTTACAGTAGCCAAGTGCTGGAAGCAACCTAAGTGCCCATCAGCAAATGAGTGGAACAAAAAACTATGGTGCATTTACACAATGGAATTCTATGGAGCAGAGAGAAAGAAGGAGCTCCTACCCTTTGTGACAGCATGGATGGAACTGGAGAGCACTATGCTAAGTGAAATACGCCAGGCGGTGAGGGACAAATACCATATGATCTCACCTTTAACTGGAACATAATCAACAAAAGAAAAAAGCAAACAAAATATAACCAGAGACATTGAAATTATCTAACAATAGCCAGAGGGGAGGGGGGAGGGGACAGTGGGGAGAAGGGTTTTCAGGAAATACTATAAATGACACATGGACAAAACCAATAGAGAGGGTGGAGGCGGGGGGGAGGGAGGTGGGTTTGGCTGGGGTGGGGGAGAGTGGTGGGGAGAAAATGCAGACAAGTGTAATTGAACAACAATAAAATAACTTTTTAAAAAAAGTGTGTTTGACCACTATAATATTACTGAAAATTTGATTGTTTCCAAA
Organism: Desmodus rotundus; assembly: GCF_022682495.2. NCBI lineage: Eukaryota > Metazoa > Chordata > Mammalia > Chiroptera > Phyllostomidae > Desmodus > Desmodus rotundus. The sequence continues at coordinate 98,862,723 of NC_071397.1, forward strand.
TTTTCAGCTATTACAAAATGGTGTTACAAAGGATGTCCTCTGCGAATGTTGTGACAAATCTTTGCGGTGTGTCTGTAAGGTATGTATTTCCAGCTGGGTCCCATTGCTGTTTTACCTGCAGGAGCTGGGCTTAGGGTTTTGCTACCCAAGTTAGGACAGGGAGCTTTGTTTGGTCTGCAGCGACGATCCTGGGATGAGGCTGAAAATTATAGGGACTAATATAGGGCTAGATTATTTTTATTTGAGGCAAAACTAATTTTAAGCGCTGGGATTGAAAAACAACTGTGGACATCGACAAAGCAGACACTTCTCAGGTCTCTGAGGATAAGATGAGCAACTGTTGCTGTACTACCGTCAGCCTCAGCTGCAGATGCATAAAGAGGCAGCACTGCAGGGCGGACGTGACGGATTCCCCGGGAAACCGGGGAGCTGTGCCAGTGCCTTTGGGGTCTCACGACAAGTGCACAGAGGTGTGGAGTGAAGGGCTGTGTCCCAGGGGGCAGAGGGAGGAGATCGAATGATTTAAAAAATCTACTTTTTGAGATAAGGAATTTTTAATGACTTGAGAGTGGAAATGCAACTTACAGTGAGTCCAAGGCCTTTTATTACGTGCGTGTGACCGAGGTCAGCGGGCCCGCTGGACTTCTGGCCCACAGAGAGGAAGGGCCGCTCCCACTGATGCAGTTGTAATGGAAAATGGTTGAAAACAACTGCGGTCTGTCCGCACAGAGGAACATCAGTCTGCTGTGCAAAGGGATGAAGTTCTGACGCCTGCTACAGCGCGGGTGAGCCTTGAAAACATTGCGCTGAATGGATAAGCCAGACACAAATACAGACTCTATGATTCTACATACATAAAATTCCTAGAATGGGCAAACTCACAGAGGCAGAAGGTAGGTTACAGGTTACGGGGGGTGCTGGAGGGGATGGGGAGCTATTTATCGCCATTGTAACGGGCCCAGAGTTTTTGTGTGGGGCGATAAAAATTTTGGGAATAGACAGTGGTGCTGGTTATACAACATTATGAATGTTTGAATGTTGAATGTTGAATGTCATTGAACTGTACACTTGAAATGGTTATAAATGGAAAATGCTGATATGTATATTTTCCACAATAAAAAAAAATTAGTAAAAGAGGGCGGGGGGGGGGGGGGGAGAGAACAAAGGACCTGCTCTGATGACCCCACCCCATGACCTGGAGTCCAGATGGGATGAGAACCTGGGCCTGTGACGCATGAGCTGAAACGACCAGGCCAGGTCCACAGCGCCACTTCCCAAAGGTGGTGTGAGGGGAAAGCGAAGAAGCCCAGAGCACAGGAAGGTGTGACAGGAGCCGTGACCTAGACGGGTACAGAGGGACTAGCTCCCCAAGGGGGCTGCTGTCCTATGAACAATAGAGAGCCGGAGGTGAGTCAGAAAGAGGCTGCGACCCCCTGAGGTCAGAAGACCTGAGAAGGAGTTGGGGGGATAGTTGGCATAATGAGATGGAGCGAAGTTCCGTGTCCCCTAGAGCTACCGATGGGCCCTGGGAAGGACAAGGAAGAGAGATACCACACAGAAGGCCAGGCAGGGGCACGCCAGCCTTGGGAGAGCGCCCCCCAGGGGCAGCTACAGCTGCCACGGCCATGATACCACCTCATTCTGCTTGTTCCTGTCAGCGTGCTGAGCGAGTCGGGACAGTGCACAAAACAAGGACAAAGATCTAATCCCCACGGTTCCTTCGTCATTGTCACATGGGCTGCGATGCAGTTAACATGAGATTGACGTGTATGGACACCTACTGTGGGAAATGTTTTATGGACCATAGTTTCATTTGTTCTACACAGTGAAACAACCTCTCGTGTTCATTTAATGGGACCCATTTGAAAATATGTTCTGAACTACACATGGTCCTAAAAGTCCATCCTAGCTTCTCTGTGGATCTTATACACCAATAGCAGTTTCAGAAATAAAAAGATGTCACTAAAATATTGGTCTCACAAATATGTCTAAGACAGACATAGCATACAATTAAAAATAAATACATGATTCGTTCTCTACACGGAGGAAAATGTCGTGTGTCCTTGGCTGGGATTCTCCACGTTCACTCACGCGGCTTGCCCGTCCCAGGCTCGCCTGTCAGCACCGCGCACTCAGGAAAACAGGGCCCATGGTTTCTTGCCCCGGTTGTTCCACGAAACTCCCGTCTTATAAGACACACGGCACAAAAGGCAGTCCTTGCTCTAAAGCACAGGTGGCAGACACGGGGCTGCAGGCTGAGTCGCGCCCTCCACCTTGTTTCTCCCCGGCGGCAGCACTGAGCTCCTTGCCCTGGTTAAGGAGCAGTTACACTTACACAGTCCTAAAGTTACTTTCGGCCCTTTGAAGGCGACCACGAGGCTGATGTGGGCCCCGGTGAAAATGAGTCTGACACCCCTGCTCTAAAGAGTTAGGAAAGCCTCGGTGCTACTCTGCTTGTTCAGGCAAAACGCGGGCTTGCACACGGAAAGCGTTAAGTCCTACAGAAAACACTCAGCTGCACTGGTGTGTCTGGCCAGTTGACCCTGACCCCCGCCCAGCCTCTCTGCTCCCCTGCGACCCTCCTCCTGGAGACAGAGCCTGGACTGCAGGAGGCTCACTTTCAATACACGGGTCTGCGTTGTTTTTATACTTAGATAACCGCCTTAATTTATGGAGAGATATTGCTTTTTAACCAGAACTGAGGAGGTCAAAGTGCTTCTATCTGAGAGTCACGAAGCTGAGTTTGCAAACACCACTCCTTCGGGCGATGTCCTGGTCTCTCCAGATTCATGCCGTCCTGTAGAACTTTCTGTGACTATGATGAAAATGAGCTCTTCTGTACTGTCCAGTCCACAGCTGGGAGCGACGTGTGGCCAGTGGGCACTTGAAATGCAGCCCTAGAGCGAAGTAACTGCGGGATCTAAATAAATGTACAGAGACGTGTCATCTTCAGCAGGAGTCTGCCTTCTGAAATGTTCTGTGCTCTCCTTTGGCTTGTAGATTCTCCATTCCACTGCCACGGAACTGATCTCCTAACACACTGTTCGAAGAGCTGGTGCTTACCACTTTGAAAGACTATAGTTCTTTCCTATTTCCCTTTATTTTGACAAAAATTAGCTGAAGACTAGTAGAATGATCAGCGGTCTGTGTTGTTAGAAAACATATACTTGTATTTCAGACCACAGAACACTTTCTAGGAACATCTGCCAACTGATAATTGTTTCCTAGAGGAATGGCATGCACAACTTGTACGTGTGTGAACGGCGTCTTTAAGGAAAGTAAATAGGAGGCTTTCTATCTTTGCACTTCGAGAAGTCTCACATGCAGGAAGTCTAGCGAGACTTCTTTCCAGTCTGCGAATGAGCCAATTTTAGAGCTTAAATTAGATTTTTGGACACACGTCAAATAAATAGAGTGCATATTTTTTGACATTTCATAACATTAACTTTCTTTTTAAAATACTTTTTGGTAAATAACATCTTGCATATCAAAAAGTAGTGTGTCAGCACGCTGTGATTCCACTTCCTGTGTTGGACGGGCCGGGGACTGAGGCAAGCGGGGTCCAGCAGAGCTCACCCAGCGTTTGCACACCTGTAGTTCTCGTCACGAAAAGGGCCTGTCCTTTGCAGCGTGTCTTTGAAAGCATCACAGTGCAAACCACCTCAATTCAGAGTCCAGATTGTAATCTCTAGGCTTTTTTAAGAAAAGGGAGAAGTCAATATCGTTTTCAAAATATTTCATGTCATTTAATTAAATAATGTATATCTATATAATTAAAATATCTTTAAAGAATAGGAAAAGTAACCATTTTGTTTTTCATTACTAAATACTGACCATCTGCTTGCTTCCTATTTCTGAGCTCCACATAGTGAAAACATGGGCTGTCTATTGATTGTTTTAACTCACGAATTAGTTATATCTGTGAGTGACAGACTGAGTGTCTCTGTCTTCGTCAGCTCCTTGCCTTCCCAGGGGCTGAAAATGACTCTCACTGAACTGAAATCCTCACGGTATCTTAATGCTATTGTTGTAAGTAGTTCAAAGTTGCCATTTTCAACCAAACAAGTGTCTTTGCACAGAGCAGACTGTACCCCATACTTGCGTGGGTTGTGATGGGGCCTTTGTAACTTTAGGTTCTAAAACTTTTCTGACCCTTTTCAAGGAAGACAATGCAAAGTACTAACGTGGTGAGGAGGGCTGGTGAGAGGAGCCTGACGCCAGTGCTTCCGTGGTTCCTCAGTGAGTCTGTGCTGGAGCTTCTCACCACGTTCATTCAACGACGGAGTGATTATCAAAGGCCTTAAGAAATGCTATTTCTTTCCTTAACTAATAGCCGGGAATGCAGTTTCTAAAAAAGTCTTTGGTTTTCATGTAAATGTGTATTTTTTCCTGTTTTTTTTTTGTAGTTAAATCTTGTCCTTGGATTTCTAATTTAAAACAGAAAAGTCTTCATCCAGTTACTAGTATTATTTTAAGAAATTATCTCCCAGACATATAATATCCCAAAACAACACCACATAAGATAAAGATGCTTTATTTATAGACAATTCCCAAGGTTTGATGGCCATAGGTTTCTGTATCCCCGGTCGGTGGGTATAACGTGTTCCATATTTTGTTGCTGTTTTCTAGTATTAAACATGTCAACATTTTCCTCTGGAGTCACGGAAGTTGCTGAGGTAGTTCTGATGAAGAGCAGTAAGGCCAGAGAAAAGAATATGCTTGACATGAATTCCTCAGGGAGTCAATTAATGTTTTTATGAGTAGCAGGAAAACTGCGGTCAAAGGTCAGCAGACACTGAGGTCTGGCCACTCGACCCCCAAACACGCTCTCCACTGAATTCCATCCATTGGTCCGTGTTGTGTCAAAACTATGACCTCACTGCTCCCAAGACGTAGACATTTTACATCTCAGAATGCACGAAATTCTTTGCTTGGCTGTGTAGCCTGTGTAGCCTTTTACAGGGCACATAAACTCCAATTTTTATAGTATTTGCAGGTTCCTAATTGACTTTTTGTGGATCTCTGAACTTAGTATATTTTGGCATTCCAAATTATGTATTATGCGTTCAAGTAGAACATTGTATGTTGTATAAATATATGGAGGTTTTTAAACATTTTTTGAAGAGGTTCTTGTTGAGGCAAGGCAAGCAATTCTAATATTGGATAAATGATAATGAATATTCAAAAATATAAGTGATAGTGCCTTCGCATTGCCTCAGCATTAAGATTCATTCATTCATTCATTCATTCACCCATACAGTGAAAGTTGAGCTCCCAATACGTGAATGTAATGACGACCAGAATACAAAAACTGAGGACAGAGATACAAAGACATGAAACAAGTGTAACACTTCAACTGGTTTGAGGACTGAGTACCACTTCCCACCAATCCCGGGAGGTGGTACTTAATCTCAAATAATTCTTCATAATAATAATAAATTTGCTGAAACCATCACATCTATCAGCCCTTTCCCAGATGGACCTACATTACTATTTAAATAGAAATCCTGCCTTCATTTCTTAGCTAATATACCCCGTTCTCGGGGTAACAGCTAAGCCTAGTGAGAGAGCAGAGCAGGATCATGTGGTCTGACTTTCCAGTGGCCATTGCCAGGTGCTGGGACAAGAGACTCGTCAGTCCTAACCTTGGCACCGATTCTAAAGGAGCCGAAGGCAACCAAAATGCTGAAGTTTGTTCCTGTGGATGGAAACTATATACAACAGCAACCAATTTAATTTTCCTTGAATATTGGGTCTTGTGGGTGAGCTTTTGATAAACATTAAGCTTTTGATTAAATAAATATATACTTAATGCCAGACACTGTTCTAAGCATTTTATATCTACTATGTCATTTAATATTTATATTAGTCTTATACCATTTAGAGAGGAGCAAACAGAGGTACAAAAATTAAGACCATGAGTAGTTGGTGGAGTCAGGATTTGAACTTAAAGGCATCCAGCCCAATCTCCTTTTTAACCACAACAGAATCCCGAAAGCCTTCTTAGTTGGGTTAACATCCTCCGTGAAAGCTGAGGATCTGGAGAGAAGGGGGAATGATGAGGTCACTTTCTTTCTGTTGCAAGGCCAGAGCAATGGGAACGGATGCAAAATGAGAGGGGGCTGGGGCAGCCCAGGGAGGCAGGAAAGAGGCAGCATCCAGTTCCATGCGTCTTTCAGAAAATCCCTTCTCGTCGTTCTTTTTTCCAGCCTTTTCAAATTGTGAGCTGTGTTGGTTTGAAATATGTCTGAATTCCTTGTTACTCTTTCCTTTAAGATGGACCCTAATTCCCGTCCCCTTGAGGGTGGGCTGGACCTAGTACCTTGATTCTGCTGGAGTGAAGCAGATGGGGCAGTGTGTGGCTTTTGACATGGGGCCACAAGGCACGGTGGCTTCTCTCTCCTCTCTGGGACAACTTCCTCCAGGTAAGTTAGCTGCTATCCTGGGGACAAATAGCCTAAGACCAGGGCCACATGGAGAGAAACTGTGGCTTTCTGCCAATAGCCAGGAGAAACTGAGGTCTTTTTGGCCAACAATCTGATACCAGAAGGGTAGTAGAGTTTGCACCCCAAATAAGACTCTTTGAAATATTATTTTAAGCAGGTTATTTTTAAGACTCAAAGACTCAGTAGGAACCATTGACTTTCCCATAAATGCTGAAAAGCATTTAGATAGGAGTCCTGGCCCAGAAAGGGAGAAGCTGGCACAGAAATCCATAGTTTGATACGGAGTAGGTGTGACTGGGAGGACCCCTCTGACCAAGGTCCCCTCTGTCCCAGGGTTAAAGATGGCCCAGAAAGCATGCATTTACTAAATTCCCTTCCTCCCCTTTGAAGTCCCGAACTATTCTCATCTTGCTCTGTAGCTCAGGGTGGCAAAAAAGCTTCAACCTCCTGACTTATCCTTGGGTCTCATATTCTTATGGAACCCCTGTATACACACAATTAAATTTGATCATTTTCTCCTGTTAATCTGTCTCATGTCAGTTTGCTTATTAGATCAGTCTGGAGAACTAAGAAGGAGAAGCAGAAGTTGTCCCTACCCCACAAGCCCAGCTCAGCATAGCCTCTGAGCCGGGACCACCCAGCTCAGAAACATCCCTGACCCTCAGAAACGCTGAGAGATAACACATGTTCACTAATGAAATGGTTAAAACTGGGGGTTAGTCGCTGCACAGCAACAGAAAAGTCATGTACAAAGTAGCAGGCGCACCTCTCAGGACAACAAAGCAGACGAGTCAAAGTAAAACACAACTTATCACTTAGAATTTCCAGAGGACGAAGAAACACATTAAAGACAGCAACCTGCCTTCAGGTAAGGTTTGCCCTCAAATTCTCTCAACTCAAATATATAAAACCAATTCAGTTCACTTCCTGTGGAATTTCCCATGATTTGGAGCTTACATATTGTGTTACTTACTTACGATGTCACATTGTGTGAATGAGGAGAGATAAAGGAGTTCAACAGTTAAAAATGACGTCAAACCTTCAGCATTCTTCAAAGCCAGGTGAGCACCTCAAGATGGGCCAAAAAACTCCCCACCGCATGGAGAAAGTTAAGATCTTAAAGCCCAGCTTTAGAGAGTGAGACAACTCACTTCCTAAAGAGCGGGCAGTGGGCAGTTCTCAGGCAAAGCACAGCGTTTGGCCATTCGTTGAAAACTCCGTAACTCATTTGGAAAGAAGATGTTCACTAGCTTTCTGACCCCGGGGCTTGGCTGCCTGCGGAGGCCACCCCCCAGCCCAGCCTCTAGAGGCAATGACGACCACTCAGGCTGAAGACTGGCTCGATTCCCATAATTCCTAAGGCGAGTGCACGCCCCTGGAGTCCTCCAGCTGATGCAACCTTGATTGCCAACCCAGAGGTATTTCCTCCCATGTGTCGCGGTATCTCGTTACTTTTCAACTACCCCTCTCGGCTTTGTGGCTCAGCCCAGGGCTTTGTGAGCCCCTCCACGTGACAGAGAAGCACCTTTGCAAAGGGTGACAGGTGCTGACTGATGCACAGGTGACTCTCAGTGCTCGGCCCCGAATTGGGCCTGGGTAACCCACCTTTGCTACTGTCCCTCACTTTCTCACAAGCCCCCCATGAAGTGGCTGTTTTAAAAGAAATGGTTTCCCCTCCAAATTCAACAGCATGTTATAAGCAGAAACACTTTCCTCCTTTTCCAGCCTGCATGAAACTTAATGTCAGGATTATAATCCATTTGTCACTTTAATTTATAATTCAGTAAGCCCTTCACCTCTGAGATGCGCGTCCCTCGCCCTTCGCATGAGCTCGCAGCCAGAGGTGGGGTGGGGAAGCGGGCCGAGGTCACACGGGCGGGCCTCTGAGAACGGACCGTTTCCACGTTGCTCGTCCTGCCTCCGGAAGAGGCACCATTAGTTTCGCTCATCTCGATTTAAATTGATTTTTATGACACAATAGCATCTCACGTTTTCCGCATTAATCTCCATTTTATTTCTTGAAATACTTAGGCAAACAACACTGCTAAGACATCGCTGATGGGGAATTCTCTTTCCCCTTCACGCCTGCCTACTTAAAGCCCACTTAGAAGGAATCGCAAATTTCTGCTCCGCATCAGCTGAGCACCGGGAGAGAAGTTTAAAAGGCTGGACTAGTGATTCACAACGCCTTCAACCCAATGACAATGACCTGAAGCAGATACTCCTCCCTCCCTTCCAAAAAAGAAACCCATCTATCTATCTATCATCTATCTATAATCTATCACATCTGGAATCCTATATCCTACATAAGAATTTTTAAATCGATTTTCCTATATATCCGTTCAAACATGTCTGAGTCCAGGGGGAAAATGAAAAGGCACACGCGCCATCCCAGCTGGTTTGCCAAAGCAAACCACGTGCACACAGACCGCACACCCGGTGCCGCCGTACTCACCCCGCAGCCCAGGCCGTCGCCCCCTTCGCAGGTGACCTCCCTCTGCTGGGGCTCTGGCAGCAGCCCGGCCCCGCAGCCTGGGCGGGGGCACAGCACGCCCCCCATCCGCAGCACACACTCCTCAGCGCCATAGTGCTGGTACCGGTCGTACTGTGGAAACAAAATTGCTTTTTAAAATGACAATACGTTTTAGTCAAAACATAGTAATAGTTGGTGCCGTGCGGGTTTTCTTGTTAAACCAGCTCAATAAAAAGGGAGGAGGGGATCGGAAAGGGGGGTCTAAAGTCTCCTGGTTCCACCAGGCAACGCAGGTAAGTATTTATTCTTTGTATTTCTAGCACTTTGTCCTCAGAAGATACACTTTGCAAAGTTTGTTTTTTTAATACTACTCTACCAACTTCGTGTAGGAGTGCTGCTGTGTACAGATTTTAGGGGACGTGCCTATACTCCAGTGATGGGCGCTCACGATGCATCATAGCGACCTCATCACGCAGGGCGCTTTGTGCCTCCTCGCAGGACCCCACAGGGTCTAGACCCATCTGGAAACCAGGTCCCGCTGCCCCACCCACGGTAACTGTTTGCCGCCCACACGAAACCACTGAGCGCGTCCAGCATGATGACGAAGAGACTAACGATGGAGAACACAATTCTCCTTCCATCATCGTTCTTGGTCTGAAGGCTGATTCCCATCACCCTGACTTCAGCTCCCTGGGCACTGCTGGGGCAGCCCCCACCCGCCCGTCGTTTCCCAGCCTGCAAATAACACCCAGACTCCACAGTTCGGTGGTCGAGGTCTTTCTGGTGGCAGCTCTAAGTTATTGCTCTCCTCACGTTATTTGATCAGATTCTCCTCTAAGCCAGGATCAAGTCCGATGCATTTGCTCAGCTATTCATTGGTTCATGCCGCGTTTGTGGAAAGCCCCTTCGTACCAGACTGCTGTGGGTGCTGGGGATGCAGCAGTGAACAGAGGTCTGCACTCACCCACAAGACTAGGACAACAAATCCTGGAAACTTAAACTGTACGATGTTTCAGATGGTGACACATGGGAAGGAGAATAAAAAGCAGAGACGAGACAGATTCCAGGGAAGACGGGGATCACAGTTTAAAGAGAGGATCAGGGAATTGGGAGCGCCTTACGGATGAGGTGCATTGAAGCAGGTATCTGAGATCAGGAGAAGAGAGAAGCAGGCCGCATAGCCACCTGGGGGATGGGCTTCCCAGGCCAAAGCTGCAGCACCATCCAGGCCCAGAGGCCACATGCGCTTGGTTTGTTTGAGGTGCAGCGAAGAGGGTGGGGTGGCTGAAGGAGGACAGAGGGCAAATAAACAGTAGAAGATGGGGTCAGGCAGTTAATGGGGGTCTGGGAGGTAGAAGTCCCTGAAGGCCGTTGGAGAGCTCCGGCTGTTATTCTGAGAGACAGAGGAACCACTGGAGACTTTGAGCCGGGGAGTGGCACAGCGTGACGAGTCTTTCTAAGACAGCCCTATGGATGACAGGTTCAGAAGAGACCCTTGGGGACAAGGGTGAAAGCGGGAAGCAGGGCAGCAGGTCGGGGGTTATTTCAGTGATTGCCTGAGAGATGTGGGGGCTTAGCCAGGGAGGCACAGCTGCAGGTTGGCTTTGGTGGGGAGTTCTGGCTGGATTCGGAAGGTAGAAAAGGCAAAAACTGTAGGCGGATTGGATATATGGTCAGGCACGGGTGTATGGTTTTCCCCAAGAAGACAGAAGGGGAGAGAGAGTATTGCTGAGATGGGAGTGCCTGCAAGAGGGAAGGCGGTGCGTGTGTATCGATGAAGTTGGGGAAGGGAATCTGTGCTCATGTTCAGTTCGATAGCCTGTTACACAGCCAAGTCAAAAATGCTGAGCGGCTAATTGGATACGTGAGCTCGGAGTTTGGGAGAACATGTGGGCTGTAGGTACAAATTTAGAAGTCCTGAGTGCAGGCGGAGCTGGGAAGGAGAGGGTTAGCCTCCGGCCTACTATCCATTTGCTTATTTTTCTGGCCCCAGGAGAGAAAGAAAGATGACTTGGTCGAACCCCCATGTACACATGCTAATGGTACATTCACCCACGGCATTTACTAGAGAAAAGTTCTTATCTATGGAATACGCTAGCAGGAAATACTTGGTGTGAGATTGCCTGTGGTAAACAAACTGGAATGTGTGCATTTGAGGGAAAAGACTCTCTGGGAAATGTCACAAGCTAGGCAATTATGAAGGGAGAAAATGAAGATGTGTCAGCAAGCAGTGAATGATGAGACAGATGATATAATCGAGAGAGTTCTTGTTGGTGATCTTTTCACGAGACCTTATTTACCAAATCTTGCGTAGTGTGCATCCCACCGTGCTGAGGAAGGAGCTGGGCAGCCGTGGGGGCCACACAGAGGAAGAAATGGCCGTCGGTGCCCAGTGCCGTCCACTGAGGAGCTGAGTTAGGTGAGGTCCGGAGTGGGTCGGTCCCTCAGACCTCACGACCCTCTCAACGCCCCTCCTCTCCTGTACCGTCTCCTGAATTCCGTGTCACACCCTGTCCACCGGTTCACTGTGGCTGTCGAGTGAGTTAACGAACTCTGACTCCACTAAGTGGCGACGAAAGAACTCTAATAAAGTCACCAGTGGCAATGGGACGAGTGACTGAGTGACACGGGATGGTTTCACCTACCTAAACTGCCTTTCCGTGTTAAATAAATTATTGCCCCTAAGTTATTGGCTACTTTCTGATTTGATGACAGATTATTTACCTATTTAACCTAGTTAAGCAATTTTCCAGCTATGACAGTAACTGCTATTTAGGAAGACGCTAACCTGTGGCCAAAGTCCAGGAACACTTAGAGATGCTGGCTGGCGGCCTTGGGGGCGGTCTCAGGTACGGGCGCAGCCTGTGACCGCAGTCTCCTCTCCGTTCACTAGCTAAAGCATTTGTAGGAAATGCTGCACTGTACGCATTCTATTTACGACACCCTCGGGCATTGAGCGCACAGTCCCTTTTCTAAAGGGAGACAGGTACTCGACCTTACACACCTGGTGACTCGGATCATCAAACAGCACACGCAACATCTGAAATAAAACCTCTGCCTACTGAATGCGTTACTTTTTTAAAAGCATGGTCATATTTATTTAAAAAAAAAACAAGTGACCTAGAGCCAGTCGTGTGTTACTAGTCGCAGACCGAGGAAGGCCCCCGGGGGTAATTTAGACAGGGAGTCAGAGACGCGTGGTCAGCAGAGCGCCCTGGTCAGCTCCCGGCAAGAGGCGGCCGCATCTCCCTCGGCTCCTTTGCACCACTTGCCGGCAGGCGTTGGGAGGGCACTGAAGGGACCCTGCTGTCTCCTCATTGGACAGTTGTGGCAAATGAGCCCTGAGTAGAGCAGGGGGGCCCTACCCATCTGAGGGGGAAGCAGATGCAGCGCAGTGGGGCGACCCATGAGCCCCAGGGGTAAAAAGGAACAGAGGCTGACCCTCTGTGTCCAGGCTTTTGTGCTTCTCGGCATTTTGTAAACAGAGCTAGCCCAGGGGAATGCGGTTCATTCATACCGTGGGCGAGGTCTCTCTGGAATCCATCCCCTTGGTGAGAGCAAGAGCTGCCGGCTCACCAGCAGCCACCTGGGCCGTTAGTCCCGGTGCCGGAGTGAGTGTCTGCTGCATGTGAGCATTGCTACTTACCTGCCAGCTCAGGCTCCGTAAGCTGCTCTTAAAACTACTTTGCCAGTTTCTAGATCCACTTTCTTAATGTGGATTATCCACAGATAGCTAAGATCGCTTAGAGCTGACAACACGATATTTGCAAAAATTTTTGAAAATAAATGTTATTAACAAAGCCTACTACTCTGCACCTAAGGGGAAAAAAAATTAAAAATACTTCCTCCTGTATTTCATCAGAATAGAGTGAACATACCTTTCATTAGTATGAGCTGTCTAGGTGAAATCTCAACTCCTTGCCATGGTTTATATTTTATTTATTTGGGAAGCAAATGATTCAGTCTCTGTGCGTGTTCTCTCATGGATTCTCTTAACAAAGGAAATGTTCATTTTGAAGTATAAATTCCTAGATGTTCCAATAACCTCATATTTGAAGGATCTAAATAGTGAGTCCTGGGCAAGGATAATCGAATGGAGGTTGGATTCAAGTGGTCTGTAGCTGGGCCGAACATTGTTCTACAATGAAACAAGGGTCGCAGGTTCAAGTACCGCATGGGCCACTTAGCTTCTCCTTTCTCGCCGGGCACTGACTGCGTGGTAAATTTGGGGCTCACCTGAGGGCGGGGTCAGGCTGGGGAGGCACAGTGCCTAAACCCCCCACCACGGGGACACCCCTCCACAGGCCTGCCCTACGTCGGAGGGCACAGACGGCTTCCTTGTGATGTGTGAGTCCCATGCTTCATAAGAAAGGAAAGTGAGAAGGAAATTTTACAACTGCATGAAATTTCAAGTACAGGGTAAGAGATGAAACTAAAATCTGAGAAGCTGGCTGATGTGCTGTAGGAGTGAGTCACAGCTGGTCAGCAGCCCGGAGCTGCATGGCAGCCTTTCAAGTGCCCCGAGAGCAGGGAAGGAGGCTGTTTTTGGGCTGCGGTGGAATTTTCCAGAGGATCCTTCGGAGGGCACTCAGGTACAACGGCAAACTCTGGCTTCTGTGAAGTCTTAGCACCAGCACCTGGTGTTCCTCCCCTGGGTCTCATCTCTTACTCCCCTGGGAGGAGAGAAGCTCAGAGACCCTGGTCACCGAGTGATGACTCCGCCACATGCATGTGCCAACCCTGCCCAGGCAGCTGGTTCTCTGTCAGCCCGGGAAGTGGCAGGTGAGGCCACCGAGTCACAGAGGAGTCTGGTCCTTTGCTGAACCTCACCAGGCGGGAAGCCCACAGTCCTGCTGCAGCCCTCAGCTCTGTGGGTCTGAGCCACCCCTCCCCCAACACCGAGCTGCCTCCCCTTTCCTTCCGCCTTCATCAAACACATTTTCAGCTCCCTCTTCCTCAGCCATCTTTTGGAAACTAATGAAAAACAGTTTATTATAGCACTTCTTCTTTGGATTAAAAATGATCAAAAATAACCTTATAGAGGAACGCAAAATTCTGATGAGTCCATTTCCCCTTGCTCTGAAGAGGATGCCCTATTTTCTTTATGTACTAGATTTTTGGTTTTTTTTAAAACACCTCCTTCAATTCTCAGAAATCTTGGTCTAATTTTTCATCATGTGCAGGTGACTGGCCTGGGGGTTGGCGACAGCCGGCGTGGGGGCTGGCCACACTGCTGTTTGCATTCTCTGTCCTGCTGCTGACGGTGTTTTCTGTCACCGACCGGGGAAGTCGGCTGGCTGGCGGAAGGGCTGCGCCTTGTGGGTGACATAGGAACAATCACGTTGGCAGCGGAAGTCAAGTGTGGGCAGGAGCTGATCAAACCACTGAAGTATAATTAGAGCAACAGCTGGTGTCCGAGAATGCGATTTACGATTTTTTTTCATATGTTTCAGATGACAGGATGCCAGCAAGTATCTTGATTTCCAGTGGCTGTGGAATCTTCGGGAAAGGAGGTCAAACCAATTGGCCTCTTGGCCCCTTCTGCAGGCTGTGGCCACGGCAGCTCCCGGCAGGATGGGCCTGACCAGAAGGTGCAGGAATTTATACCATGGCGGGGACGTCAGAGACTTCTGGGGGCTTTGCAGGCAGGAGCGCTGAGTGCAGGCTTCTGACGGGCACCCAGCCAAGGGCAAGGCTGTCACTCACCCTTTACTCTGGTCCCTTCAATAGGGCTGTTGTCTCCAAGTCCATGAGCCTGGCCCACGGAGAAATGGTCTTTGTCTCTGACTTCCTGGGGAGGCACCTCCTCTCAGCGCTTCCTTTTCACTAACACAGCATTTTCACGTCTCCCCCCTTCTGCTCACTCTCCAGGTGGCTGTTCCCCATCCCAGGACAGCTGTTCCCTGTTCCGAGGCAGCAAGGCTGGCTTCCAGGCAATTCTGGGGCCAGCAGAGGGAAGGCTGAGGTTTCATGCTCTGGAAGGTCTGCATAAGCCTCTGGCTGGAGGTGCTCCATGGCTTCATTCCACCGCACACTGAATGAGCCGATGGAAGCTGATGGCCCAGCCAATTAAAGACTGATTTCCCAGATCATGTGGAATAGCTTTAGGCTCATAGCCATGACTTTGAAATGAGCAAGCTTATGGCACCAAGGAAACTTTTTGGAGTGAAGGCTGAGTAAGTTGCCTTGATGGCAAGAGACACACCTGAGATGCCAACAGCCAGGTGAGATGACAATAGCCAGGGGGCCTGGCTGTGCACCTGCTTCCCTCTGAAGAGCGTCAGAATGCATCTACCTTGCTCACATCATCACTTACTTCTGAGACTTAAGCCTCCCCCGTTATCCTTATCCCCAAGCTCTCATCCCTCGATGGGCCTCTACTTCCCCAATGCAAGCCTTCCTCCTCTCTCAAACCTACTTCCCTTCTCCATGTCCCCCAGGACCCCTCCCCCATGACAAACAAACCCTCCCGTGAACCCTGAACTAACAGGAAAGTTCTCAGACCCACAGCCAGCCAATCGCCGAGACCTTTAATCCCACTTCTGAACACTCTCTTCAAACAGAAGAGTCTCTGCCAACCATCTCGTTCTAGCCCGTGTCTGCATTGCAACAAGACGGCCTCTCTTAATGTGTAATCTGGGTGGTGCCACCTGGCTGCTTACAACTTCAAGGAGCTCCCACTGAACTGAGAAGAAAATCCAAACTCTTGACCACGGCCTGCATTCTGGATCATCTGCGTCTTTCCCCGCAGCCCTTTTTGCTCACTTCCTTCCAGCCACACTGAGTCTGGGGAAGTGGCTTGAACAAAGCCAGTTCCTCACCAGCCTGGGGGCCATGGAACATGGGAATGTTCCTCTGCCTGGAATGTCCTTCCGCCCCACTTGTGGGATCCTCGCTCATCGGCAGCGGTGCCCTCTGCGCCCTCCTGGTGCGGGGTTCCTTGGGGCGTCCTCCACAGCGGGTTGGTTACAGCTCGGTCACTGCTGGCTTCCGTTGTAGCCTGCATCTGGACCTGGGCCTGTGACGTCCCTGTTTGCTCTTCTATCCAACCCCAGCACGACAGTACTACAAAACGCTGCTCACAGCATATGCGTGGAGTGAGTGAAGGTTATTTCCTTAAAATTCCAGTGACTGAACTAAGGTGGAGGAAGCTGGCATAAAGGCAGGGACTTCTAAAATGCAAAGTTCCTGCAAGCTCTCCTAACCCTGTGGAATGAAGCTATGCTTGTTCTCCTTAGGGCTCAGCCGGAATGCTGGGGTGACTTTACTGCCTACGGGGTGACAATATCTTTGCCAAGTAGTTTGGCCTTGGTCGGGTGGATGCAAGGTGCTTTATGAATGTAAATTGTATGCACAAGTCAGAGGTAGGGTGAAGCAGCTAAAGTAAATGTATTATTTTAAATTTCAATGAGTTTTAATTGTATTTTTATTATAGGAAAGTAAAGATTTATAGTGCTTAGAGATTTATTTTTAATCCATAGCTTGAAAATCAATGAAAATGGAAAGGAATTGCATTTGGAGATATTAGATAAGTGGGTCAGCATCTCTACTGTCCAGTATTAAATTGAATAATTGACCGGTGTCTGTGCAGGCTTTATAAATTCACTTTTAAGTGAACGTTGCGCTTATTTTAGTGACTTTCTGTTGCTACTAGTTCAATATATTGATGGAGTAGAAATAGCATTTAAATTAGAAACATTTGAGTGTAGTGCTGAATATTTGCATCTTACATTACAACCCCACTTAGAAAAACTAGGAGACGCTCCTTTCCTACAAATGGGAAAGCCAAGTAAGAGAGAGACCCCCATCGCTGTAAAATGTTCATTTCGTCAAGTGATGTAAGTGGCCTCAAGCCTCCAGGGAGAGCCCAGATGCCACCACGCCGCTCAGGTGTTTTGTCACATGTCACCGTGTGTAAAATTCCGCCCTGCGCCCAGCACTCAGTGTCTCTCTGGGTGGTCCCGTTGTTCTGCGCCCAATGCTAACCCCCTAGTGCGGCGTGTGCTGAGCGGTCTGCATGCACGGGCATCGCATGGGTTTCCCCACCAGAACGTGGGCCTGACAGAGGTCTCTTTTTGCTCCTCTACTCCATAACCGAGCATGGCACACAGTACATGAGTACCTGCTGGAGAGAGGGAAAGATGGAAGGAAGGAAGGAAGGAAGGAAGGAAGGAAGGAAGGAAGGAAGGAAAGGGGGAGGTGTGGGTTTCCAGGAAGTGAAGACCACTACTGCAGTGATGCACGACGTTGCCCAGGGCACAGCTCAGCAGGGCGATGGTGATTTGATTGCAGCTGGGTGAGGGGTCTAGGCGATTGGGAAATGGCCTGGGTTTTATGCAAATCAAAGGAGATGATTACAGCTTCTTCTCTCCCTACCCATCACCCAGTGACTGAAACGCACAGGAACATCGGTGAGCACTGGCAGAAGTCAGAGCAGAAGGCCCCACTGCCTGAGCAGCACCGCCAGGGCAGCCGGCGGGGAGGCCGCTCTCAGGGCGTCACCGGCAATGGCTGTGGAGGCAGGTGTTTCCATAAACAGGTATGGCGGGGGAGCTGGTTATTGATTCTTACCCTCAATAAAGGGTCATTGATTCCGTTCACATTTAAAGCAACACTTACACCTGCGATTTGGGAAAGTTGCAGTGTGCAATTGTGAAGGAGTCATAATGTAACCTGTTAATAAAAGGAGTTGAAAACCACTCCAGTTTTTTAAATCCCCCTCTAATCCTCATACTGTTTGTAATCTCCTACTGGAAACGGGCATCCAACGTTACCACAAACACGTACTGAAGAAAAACACACGGACCAAAACCTCATCGACAAAGCTGGGCCACTGCATCTCATTTGCGTGTCCTCTGAGCCGAGCTGGCAAAGGCCACCTTTGGGGGCAAAGTCAGTAGCAGAGTGTGAGGCGGGTCACCCACCACGCTGTCTACTAGGTGTATTCCAAGGACGACTTGCCACGTAAAGATTTAACATTATAATACGGATCCTGTAATCCATATAAGGGGTAAGAGATTTGTGCAGTGAAAAGTATGTGTTCTGTGTGCATATGCTACTTACAAATACCACATGAGATATTATATATCTAACACGTATATTATTTAGCATCCCGAATCTTTTACTTAGCACATCTATGGAGAAGCTGACAGGTCTCACTGAGCACACACAGCATTTAAATGGCGCCCCTTAAATGGGGTGACTGTGTACAGAAGTCACAGGGTCACGTCCCGCGGCGGCAGGGAAATGTAGATGACATGCAGGAAGCACACACCCCGGTGAAGAGAGCAGGCCGTTGGCCCGAGGACATCAGGCTGTCTGTGCTGAGTGGTCCCCCGGGCATAACTCCGCGGCACTGGTTTGTTTGCTTACCTGCCCTTGCTACCTGCTCCTGCTGGCGTCGGGGAGGACACGCTCTGGCAGAGAGCAGATGTGCCAATTAATACCCTGTCGGGTCTGATGGATGGGAGAGGGTAGGAGTGTCTGCACACCGCTCTCCGGCGTGGCTTTCTTCCCCATTTGAGGTGCCGAGGAACAGGAGACACTGCCTTCCCGGAAGGAGCCCCAGCTGTCTCACTGTCTGTCTTCCCCCCAACCCCAGACCCTCGGACCCTCGGACCCTCGGACCCTCAGAGCAGCCTTGGAGGAGCTCACTCACCTGCTCTTCTCCGAGAACCCGGAAGTGATGGAGCTCTTTAATCAAGGAGTTGGGGCAGCCGGCTGTTGGAAAAAGAAATGAGTTACAAACATGTCATTCCCATTCTCTGGTGCAATGTGTTCTGACAAACAGGTGTGACTGTCGACTACCTGCAAAACCCTGGGGCTACCTGCAAACCCCTTTCTAACCAACCACCAAAAAGCCACACCTTCTAGGGAGGGAGCTGGTGGCTGCCTGGCCCCCAACTGGGACTCTCTGGGAAGGAGTCAACCATGGAGGGGGTGGGGGGCCCAGGCCTGTCTTGCCTTCCCATTGTGACCTGGCCTTTGGGTACTGACCCTGGTAAACAGCTAGGGCTTTGTGAGGCCAGAGAGGGGAGTTGGGGAGTACAGGCTCATTGTGCGTATTTGTCATGTCCTGCTTCCTCCCCTCCGGGCTGGGGCGGGGACGTTGGGAGGAACTGAGAACGGTGTGGAGAATGTACTTGAAGTATCAGGGGTTACCTTGTAAATTATGCATTTGTCTAACCACTGAGCCATACACCTGAAACCAATAGAAGATAATACTGAATGCCAATGGTAATTGAAACGTTAAAAAAAAAAAAAGCAAATCCTGAACAGAAAAGAGAGTGAAGCCGGGCAGATGGACGCCCGCCCTCTTGGGACTTGGTTCTGGGTCAGAGCCTCGCCTAGTCCTCCAGGGGGCGCTCTCCAGGCCTAAACACCGTGCAGCTCGGTGTGGAAAGGGTCTCCAGCGGGAACGATCTGCATGGGACCGCCACAGTCTCCCGTTGCCCGTCACCTCCGAGTGTCACCCACCAACGGCAGCCTCGTCAAGCAGCCACGTGTTCTCTCTTCAGTGGCAAAAGGAAACACACAGACACACGTGTGCCAGTGCACACTTGCTTATCACTTAAAATAGGCTCCGCCCTGTCTCTAATAGAGTTGTTCCGCAGTACTAGTGTGCGGGCATTTGTAGCAGTAGCCCTGGAAACAAAACTGACGTAAGAACCTGGTTCTCTGAGGTTAGTTAGATCTGAGGCTGGCATAAACTGTCGCGGTTTCCGATGTGGAATTGAGTCGCACGCAAAAGGCACCAAAGGCATTGCTCCTGTTAGGGAGTTTGTGATGTCCCCTAGGGTTGGCGGGGGCAGGGGACAGGCTGGGCACGCTGGTCTGGGGAGGGCAGGCCGAGTTCGGGGGCTGTGGGCCTCCCGGGGGCGACAGAGGCATCCTTTGCAAGAGAGGTAAGATTTGAGCTTTCCTCCAGAAGGCAGGATTAAAAGCAACACGCAAAAAGTAACAGCAGCAGCCTTTGGCTCAATATAAGGAAGTTCGTGATTTAGAAATGGAACGCATCGCCTCCTAACCCGGTAACTGGAGGTTTTCACACACAGGCTCAATGGCTACTTATGCAGGATAAGTATCATTAGTATCATAAGCATCATTTCAGAGATGAATTTGGCGGGGTCAGTGCCGATTCTGAAAGTGTGTGGTCATGTAGAATGCTGGGACACAGCTTTACTCTTAGATATTAGGTTTGATGTAGTCCTTGCTATTATACTATTTCATACTCGGAGAAAGCAGTTCCTAAATGTAACCAGTTGATACCATCACCTGACGATAGCCCCAGAAAATAAATGACAATGCCGAGGGAAGTATTTTGGTGAAAAACATAGTAAATAAATTGCTACAGCCATGCCCATGACAATGAAGACAGACAGCTAGAGCCTCGATGTTAGGAGACTCCTCTGAGCTGTGCTTCTCGGCCTGCCGGCCACAGCGCCTCATCGTCTGCGTGTCTCTGGAGAAGCCGCTCATTTCAGAGTTGCTATTCTGATGACCGGCTCATCAATTAGGAAAATTATACTCTGCATCACTGGGTTGCTTGACTGAAATTCAACCACAAGCTGCTGTGGAAATTCGGCCTCACGTCAGCTCTTGACTTTGAGCTGTCTTTGGTGTTGGGAGAAAGCAATCCTACTCAGTTTTGCAAAATGCAGGAGGAAAGGATACGGCAGAGCGAACTCCAGGGATGGTTCCCAGCGTGGGAGAGCGCCAGTGTCGATTGCCCAGCTTGCAAGGGGCAGGTTAGCAGGGAGGAGTAGGGGGAGCAGGGAGCCTGCACAACCGGTGGAGGCGGCCAAGATCAGAAACCCGGGGTCCACCCGTCAGGGCCCCGTTTGTACCCCAGCCCACAGTTCAGGCTCAGAACCTCACAGATTACATTCAGAGTTCACGTGACTACTTTGGGCTTTGTGTCTTCATTTAACTCATCAATTTTCCTGTGGGCCTTCTGGTTGTATAAACACAAAATGCCGGTACCTAAATTTATATCTGGACATATTTAAGGAATGTTATTTAAAAAAATAATTGTATTCAACCATAGAAATGTTTGAGGGTTATTTTTTTTCCCTTCCCAAGTGATCCTTTACATCCTTCAAATTTGACTTACTTTAACGCCAGGTAAAATAAGAGATGGAATTTAAAATTAGCCTACCTTCTGCATTTGCATTCCAATGTTCTCCTAAGACACAAATGAGGATTGACGCCAATACCAACATCCTTAACAGAAGACTGGATAATTACCTGCAACACCTGGTGGGCTCAATGGACCGTAAAAACAAGGGTCGACATAGCACGCAGTTAGGAGGGAAGGGTTGGAAGGGGTCAAGGTGCTGAAGGAGACCATGGGGGGGGGCGCGGCGTCTGTAACTGCTCATCACAGAAACGTCAATGTGGAAAACAGACAGGCACAGACTTAGCTCAAAGGCGGAGGTTAAAAATAACGAAACTGGAGACAGAAGCCACACCTCTGGGAGGCAGTAGTACTGGGAGGAAGGGGAAGGACAAAGTTGGTGGGGGTGGCAGGGAGGGAAAAAGGGTCTGACAAACCAAGACCACACAGGGGTGGGTGTTCAGGGGGACGGGCACCCCTTTTACCCAAACTCCTCACGTGGGATCTACACACTCTGACAGTGGAGTTGTCTGCCGCCCGGCCCACAGCGCGGCCTCACAGGGCCCAGCAGCACCGGCCTCAGCCCCGGTCAGGACCTCTGCTCTCAACCTAACAGTTAAGAGTCTTGTTAAGCCCTGGCCAGTGTGGCTCAGTTGGTTGGAGCACTGTCCTGTAACCAAAAGGTTATGGGTCCAATCCCTTGTTGGAGAGTGGATGAGAGGCAACTGATTGAGGTTTCTTCCTCTCTCCCTCTCTCTCCCTCTTCCCCTCTCTCTAAAAGCCATGACAAAATGCCCTTGAGTGGGGACAAAGACAAAAGAACCGTGTTGAAATACGTGCACTGACTACCGTGCCACCCCCAGGCTCACTAAGAGTAAACGCCGAGGCCATGGCAGTGGCCGAGCAGGTCGTCTGCGCTGGGCCCCCGGCCTCATCCCCAGCGCTCCTTCTCCCGTGCTCATCACGCTTTGGCCATGCTGGCCTGCGCTCTGTCCCTGAACACCCAGGCAGGGTGCCGTCCCCGGGGCCTGTGGGCTTGCTGCCCCCCATCCACAATGCACTTGGCCTTGGTATGTGCATGGAGCTCCGTCCGCTCTCCTCAGGCTGCCTTCTCAGCGAGGCCCGTCTGCATTCCCCACACCGCATCCCTGTCGCATTTCCCCACAGCGCTCCCCTCCCTCCAACGTGCTGCACACGGCCTGTTCTTTACCCTCTGTCTGCCTCCTGCTGCTGAAATGCCACGGTGACGAGTACAGGGACCGGCTGTCGGGTCATTGCGTGCCTGGCTGTACGAGAGGTTCACCAGCAGGTGCTTCATGAATGAGTCATCGACCTTGCCACTCCCCACCTAGCTCAGAGATGACAGTACCTGTGAGAGTATCCCGTACCCCCTCCCCCTTCCTCATCCCAGAGGCCTCAGCTCTGAC
Source organism: Desmodus rotundus (assembly GCF_022682495.2). Lineage (NCBI taxonomy): Eukaryota > Metazoa > Chordata > Mammalia > Chiroptera > Phyllostomidae > Desmodus > Desmodus rotundus. The sequence goes on from NC_071397.1 coordinate 98,885,184, forward strand.
CTCCAGCCCTGCATGCTTGCTTTTTGGTTAAATAGATTTCTGATCTTTCACCTCTCACCTCTCACACATGGGACGATGCCAATGATGCTGAAACCCATGACTCCTTCGTCCGCCACTGCAGCTGCTTTGCTGGCACCCCCTTGTCCAGCTCTGGGCAGGCACCACCTGTTTTCCCTTCTCCGTCCCCATCCTACCAATCTCAGCTCGTGTGGCCGTGGGTGACAGACAGATCCTCTAACAGAAATGACGCCATCTGCCTGACGCTGCGTCCCTGTTGAGAGCGGTGCCACTGCAGGTCCAGGGCCCACTCGCCGTGGAGCCTGCGTGCAGCTTGCCCATCTCTGTCTTGTCCAGCACCCTCCTTCTCCCTGGGAGACTCTTCCAAATGCTCACACCTCTTCTCCATCAGTCTGTGACACTTCACTCTCAAAGGGCGACCTCACCCGACCAAGCCCAGTGGGTGAAGCTACTACAGTGGACAGACTGGACGTGGCACGGCTGAAGAAGGCGTCGGTAAGCTTGAAAAAAGATGAAAAGAAAGTCTCCAAACTGAAATGCAGAAAAAATAGAATGAAGAAAATGGAATAGAATATCCAGGAATGTGGGGCAGTTTCAAAGTAGTAACATTCGTAAGTGGAGTCCCGGAAAGAGGAAGAAGGGAGGATAGAGCGGAGGAATTATTTGAAATAACAGTGCCTGGGAACTCAGACCAAGCATGCCAAAGAGTGGAGTGAAATATTTAAAACACTGAAACAAAAATGCCATTGACCTAGAATTCTGTATCCAGCAAAATTATCCTTCCCGAGTGAGGACTTTCCTGGACAAGGCTGAGGGAGTTCCTTGTCTTTAGACCCTCTGTGCCAGCAGTGGTAACAGAAGCTCTTCGGGCAGAAGGAAGATGGGGTAGGTCAGAAGTTTGGACCTGCATAGAGAAAGAGAGAGCACTGAAGAGGAATAAAGGGAGGTAAGTAAGAGCTTTTATTTTTCTGATTCTCAATGGGTTTGAAAGATAACTTTAATAATGGTAAAGACGCACTGGGTGATTACAGTGCATACTTAAGGGAAATCAGTGATAGCGATGTCACAAAGGATTCAAAGGCAGAATTGGGAGTGCCCTCTTATAACACATCTGCAATACACATATTCTTTTTTCTATTGATCTTTGAAAGTGGACTTAGGTTAATTACAATATTCAATATATATCATAAACTTTAGGACAACTATTAAAAATTTTTATTATTTACATACACTGATTAATAGATAAGAGATTGTCTGAGTAGTAAAAAAAAAAAAAAATTTTTTTAAAATACCAAAAAAGAAACAAAGGTTAGCTACTGAGTCATTTCTACCATGAGGAGAAATGAAAGAATTTGCAGGCGATTCATCAAGCCAAAGCCCCGAGACTGTCTCGGACGGTGGGTTTCTGAGTGGTTGTGATGGGGGACCTGACACTTCTCTCTTGTCTTGTGTGGATTAGAGGGTGGGGACCGTTACTCATCTCGGGAGGACAAACGAGCAGCTTTGATTTGGAAACATATTAAACAGTGGTTTTGGGGTGAGAGACACTGAATAGTATGATGGGTACTACACTAGAACTTCAACTTGTACTGACGTCCTTGCTTGAAAATAAAATTGCCGAGGGGATAACTAGGCATTGGTGCGGTACCCCGTGCTGCCTCTGGTTGGACACAGGAGGAGGAGAAGCATAACACCGCCTGTGACGTTTTCGTAGATCTACCTGGATTGAAAGAACACATTAAATGGGAACACGTCTGTGACCAAAGAGTGTGAATAAAATCAGGACTGTGGGAGGCACCGACATGCCTGTGAGGACAGAGGGTCCTTCCTAACATGTCCTGGAAGGGCCACCAGCATCCTGATGAGATGCACACTGGTTGTCACTGTCCTGTTATCCCCTCTCCCCACTCTCTCTCAGTGGGGGGTCCCACCATCTCTTTACCCAGCGTGGGAGTATGGAGGAAACACACAGTTCTAGCTTGCCCAGCGTCCCCCACTCCCAGGTACCCGGCCCAGGAGGCAGCGAGGGCAATGATGAAGCAGGCAGAGGGGAAGGAAATGAAAGGGTGTTCATCTCTACCACTAACGGGCTGTGTTATCTTCTCCCTGTGAAAGGGGAGTAAGATGCTGCGCTTGTGAGGCTGCTGTCCCCGCTGTGCGCGTCTGGGTGTGTGCCTGCCCAGCCCTGCTCCTGCCCACAGGAGGCTCTAGTGACCAGCAGCTGCTGTTGCGAGGCTGGGGAGGGCAGGAGGGTGTGTGAGGCTGGACTTGAAAGGGCTGTTCTGTTCTTGTCCCAGAAACACCATTTTTTCCCAGACCCCAAGAATTTACAGGCCAGTTTTGTTAAAGAAGCCCAGCATCCAATTAAGTAATTGAGATTTATTGTGACAGTATGCTGAAAGACAATCGATTACCAAACACGTATATATGTATGTGTGTGCATAAGTGTACGCATGTATAGGAAATGTATATATGCATAGGAAATGTATATATGTATATGTGTGCATAAGTGTATACATGTATATGAAATGTATATATGTATAGGAAATGTATATATGTATATGAAATGTATATATGTATAGGAAATGATCAGATCACATATGCGTAGAAAAGGATGGGTAGTATAATTTAAGGCTCTAAGTTTTTAAATTAATTTGTGTATTCCTTTATTCGCTAGAATAATCTAAATGATTAATAAGCAACTTGATAATTTTATTTGATTATCGTGAGGCTTTAGGACATATTTTTACCGTCAAACGAACTGGAAGGCTTTTGTTTTGTTTTCTTTTGTTTTGATCTCACTGGTCATTCCAAATTGCATCCTTTGAGACAATAATGAACATAACTGAAGCCCCAGGTCCCCAAACACATCCGCTTTTCCAAACATGCAAAAGGGAAACGAACTCAAATTTCCGATAAAAGGGCCAGTTAGCAACTGCCCGCCATGCCTTCTGCTCCTCCTCCTGAGCGAGCCAGAACACACAGGACCGCGTCACTTGCGTACACAGTCAGCAGATGGATGGTTATGGCAAACAGGCTGTGGCTTAAAAACAAATATTCCCCGGAGATGTCAAAGGAAAGAACTGACAATATGTAATTCCGTTTCACCAGAGCTGATCTAGGTTTCATTGGGGGGCGGGTGGGGTGGGGCGAGGGAAAGGGCTCTGTTTTCTCCTCACAGCGGCTCTGTCACGTTCAATGGGACTTTCCTTCGGCCACCCAGGTTGTAAACGAACCCAACGATGGAGCTGAGCAATCCACACTCCTACCTTGAAATCCTGCCCTTGAATCCCAGACTCCATGCCCTGCTCTTTGCCCCGTGATAATGGTGTAATGAACACAGTTGCTAGATTTGGCCTGTAAAAATGCCACAGTTCAGAATTTCCTACACTACGCATTTTAGCCCTCAAACCGCCAAGATTAGTCTAAGAAGCCTGAGCGCACTTTTTGTATTTAGGGTGGGAGAATACACTACCGTAGCGACATTAAAAATCTACGCACGACAAAAAAGGGAAGCTAAACGAGATTTCAGAGGTTGACTGTGACCGTCCTGGAGTGACTATTAAAACACGGACAAGAAGGGACTATGGGCACAGGCTTTCCTTGGTGGTGGAGCCAGACTGTCACCACGCTCAACAAAAAGACGAACATCCCTCTCTGTGCGATGGCACGTACACAGCTCACACCAGTGAGAACTCACTAAACTGACTTCGAAAGCATGGTGGGGCCCACGCTTCTAATTGTTGGTTAATATCCTCTTTTCCACCTTGAATGCAGGGTCCTTGCGGATGGGCTCTCGCCTGGGGACAGTGGTCTGCTCACTGCAAGACCGAGGACCCGACCTCTCTCAGCATCCGGCACAGGGCAGAACTCAATAAACACTCGCTGAGCAGGTACATCAATTAAGGGGTGAAAGCCTGTGCCTTGTCATTATCACAAATGAGAGCATGGGGCAACAGATGACTTTTCAACCTGTGTCCAGTTATATATAAGGGCCTGTGAGTCAACGTCTATTTGCCCCAGGGCCGGTTTTGTAAAGTCTCCCAAACGGACTATTGTAGATTTTAAGCACAAGGTTTAATTTTTTAGATACAAAATATTAGTAAACTGCTGTTCAAACAAAAAAGAGTTCTTCACGAGTTCCATTTCCTAATGGTCTTGTCAAAATAAAGCTTGTTTTCAACAAGAGCAGAGCCCTGTTTCCAGTGGACAGTGGAGGCCAGGCTGCTGAGTGGGTTCAAGTGCGGCCCCCCCGACCGGCAGTCGCTCAGACTTCGTGGGAGCGTCAAGTACTGCCCTCAAGACAGCCACCTGGAGCCATCTGATGACTTCGTTCATATCAGTGACAATCAGAGCTAAGTCGCAGATTTTATGGCTTTGGTGGCATTTAATATCTTCAAAGATTAAAGCCAGATTTATGTAATGCAGAGTCATGTGTTAAAGAATGAAAATATCTTAGATTTGAAAGAACTCTTAGCCAGACCAACCTCTCTCTCAGAGCAGAATCCTCTTCTACAACATCCACAATCCCTGTCTTAGGGACTCCGTCTCGAGACCCCCAGTGACAGGGTCAGGGGACCTGCTGGAAACCCCCATTGTAGTTGTGGATCCTTCTCGTGGTCAGGTGAGTTTTCCTCGACCCTAGTTCTAGTCTTGGGGCGGGAGAGATCACAGCCAACCCTTCGAAGCCCGTACTAAGCTTCTCCTTCCTGGGGTCCCCATGTGCACACGGAAACCCCCATCTGTGACAGCTCACTGAACGAATCGGCAGAGTGTGTGAAATGTATAGCAAGCTTCTACACGGTCATTTCCCTTCCCCCTTCCCTTAGATTTGACCTTGTAGTTGACAAGGTCCCTGTGCAGCCACAGTACCCGGAAGTCAGTCTCCCGTTTCTTTGCTGTTGCCACCTTCACTCCTGCATTCAGTGTCACACACCTGACCGGGTGCTGGGGAGCCTGAGGGGAACAGGACAGGTCACACCTGTGACTTCAGGGAGTTATCGTCCAAGGGGGCTTTAAGGGGCACCATCTTGCTGTTGAAGGTCAGGTGTCTTCGACAAGAGTTCTCCCACTTGGCTTAGTTCACTGTCTCCTTTCACCTTTGACGTCAGACTGGTGGGCTTCCTTCCACCCTCCTGGTAAGGGTTCTACAATGCCCCCTTGGAGGATGAGAGGGGTCCAGGGCAGGGCCCCGCCTGCCTAGCTGAACACTCCCTTGCCAATTCTTGCTCTCTTTCACCTCCCTGAAGGTCAACCTGCCGTCCTTAAAACGCTCTCCCTGAACTTAGGATTCACTTCACTATCCTCTCCCCCATCCCTTTACTTCTACACTCTCTTTGTTGTCCCTTCCTTCCTCTTCTGCCTGCAGTCACTCTGGTTCTAACTCTCTGCCCCACGGTTAGCCGCCCGACTGAACAGAACCCCTGTGTGTGACTTCCCGCTGCCTGCCGTGCCAGCTCATCGTGTGAACCCCCAGGTCCCACCATCGCTTTCAAGTCCAGAAGGTTTGTGGTGAGCACAAGTGACACCCTCTGCATTCAGTTCTGGTGACGCCGAGTTGGTGCCCGTGATGACACAGGCTTTAAGAGTGCTCACACTACTACTTTTTTGTACTTGTTCGCTGGAGCTGTAAGCAAAGTCACTGCTTTTCAATTTCTGAGACTCAATCTTCCCTCCCTTTAAAGTTAACAAAAAGTCTCTCTCCAGAGCTCCTGGCTCTGACTGTCCTTTCCTCACGGTGTCTCAGAGGCTCCCGGCAGTGGCTCTGGGACGAGGCACAGAAAGGTTTGGTCCAGACACTTCGGAAAGAGGTCCTTGTTCTGTGCGGTTGTTCTTCCCTTCCTGTCGCTTCCCTATTCTTTCCTGCCCTTGACCCAGTTTTAAAAGCCTGGGTAGTTATCTTTGGTCACTTACTTTAGACTCCCCCGTTGTCCTGGGCTTATCCAGATGATCCACTCACGGGTTGTGCTCACCTACTGCTTTCTCCCGGGTATGAAACGCCTTATTCTTCTCTCAAGCCTGCTCCCTAAAAGCTGAGCTCCCTGGAAATAAAAGTAAGTCGCCTGTCTGGCATTAAACATGAATTTAAAAAGTGTATTTTAAAAAACATATGAAGACAGAATTGAATCCTATGTTTTTAAACGGTATCTCTGAAACTGGAGATTTTATTTTGGTTAGTATCTGTTACCACTATTTAATTTTGTTCCCATACCCTAAAGACTATTTCACAATGTAACTGGGAATTGTCTAAGGAAAATCCCTTGCAAAGTTGTGGATTATTTCCATGAAGTCACTGATAGCTACTCACACACACACACACACCACACTCACACCCAAAACACCTTCGGGGAGATTAACCGAACGAAAACTCAGCTGAATTTCCTCAACAGCCAAACTGTGAAACAGAAAGATCATTTGGAAAATACACTCCAATAAAAAGCATTAAAACCCACATGAGTCCTCAATCAGTATTTTTGCTTTTAAATTCCTTGCAAACATCACGAGGGCATTTACGACATCCTTTGTGTTCCGTGGAGACCTGTGAGCGCCCAGGCTTGGGGCAAAATCTGAAGTGGGTCTCATCTCCCTGATGTGCTACTGGGACTGGTCAGGTGACACAAATAATCACAATTTGCATACTGCAGCTGTATGGTGTGAAGCACTTTGAGGATTAATTCCTTGCTTGGCCACAGCTTAGAATCCCTAACACAGGCTTGGCGACAGTGGTTACCTTCTGTCTTCCCTTTAAACACACCTTTGAAAAGGAAACTGGCGAAGGATGAAAAAAAGCATCAAAAATAAATGATGGCTCAATGTGAGCAAAGACAAGGTACCCAAGCACTGAGCAGCTACCTGTGATGAGAAGCCAAAGCAGGGCAGGTGGGCTGCTGCAGGCTGCGCCTGTGCAGGGCTTCCCCGGGCTCCCGCCATCCCAGGGAAGCCCGGCTGCTCGCGGTCTCGCGCTTCGCTGAAGCAGCCATTTCTGAGTTAGCCTGAGAGCCAGGCGTGGACACGTCCGTGGGAATTCAAGGCATCTCGGCAGAGCAGTTGCGTTCACAGTCAGCAGTAGGACTTTCCGTAATCAAATTCAAAGCATTATGGCTTTGATAAATAAAATCAAGCTTATCTGCATAATTTCTCTCTGCTGAGAAATTGTTTATGCCTATGAAGGATTATGTATGCATTGTTTTTCGATGGCAAACAGAGTAGATCTGAGACATCCCAAACCAGGTAAAAATGAACCTGAACCTAGTCACCTTTCACCTAGCAACCTCGCTCGGGCAGGTGTATACCTGAGAAACTTACAGTTACCCAAGGAGATACATATAGGAGCATTTACTGCAACGTTTTTGAAACAACAGCAACAGTGAAAGAAGACACGTGGGATGGCCCTTGATAGGAGAGAGAACTTCACTCAGCAAGTACCCGGTGTGCATCCGCTATGTGCCAGGCACCGTTCGGGTGCTTGGGTCACATTAGTGCCCGAAAAATGAAACAGACAAAACTTCTTCCTGGAGCTTGTGCTCTAGCGGGGAGAAAGAGAATAGAAATCAAACAAGGAAAAGGTGAATTATGTAACACTTTAGAAGGTGATGAGCACTGTGTCAAAGGGGATAAAATAGGACAGAGTAAGGGGGTAAGAGCAGGGTGAGATAATTTTAAATAAGGTGCTCAGAATATTTCTTGTTGAGAAAGTGACATTTATGCAAAGACTTTTAGGGAGTGAATTTAGAATTAGCTAGGGTAAAATGTATCAAACAGACAAATGTAAAAAACAAAGTTAAAAAAAATTGCAGTTCATGCATAGTATGGTGTCACTCATATGAAGTTTATAATCAATAAACTTCATATCAGTAAAATAAACTACTAATCAACATGGATACATACAGCTATATTAAGAGTATAAAATAATGTAAACACCAGAATTAGGGAAAGCAGAGAGTGAAATGGGACTGTAGAAAAGGGGAGAGGAGTGAGTTTCATTCGGGCTGGGACACAATCAGAAACTTGCCAGGTGTTTTCATTTTGCTGATGGGAAGTATTATCATTGTTGGTGGGAGGTGCATTCTACCCAAACACTCGCTGGTCCTTTGCAGAGCAATTTCTCTGCGTGTGTCTGCTGTGTAGGAGGCCAGGTGCGGCAGTGCCAGGGGTCAGACCGGGGCTCTGCGTTGTGGGGCTCGCGGAGGAAATAACACGCAGATCAGCCACACGCCGTAAAGGGAGAAGGGCCCAGTGTGCGGAGGGCAATCCACGTGGAGGTGTTGAGAAAAAAGAAGAGGAAAACGCGGGATCAAAGAGCTTGGAGGCGGGGAAACCAAGTGCGCGTGAGCAAACCACGAGCTAAGGGCACAGGTGGGAACTGAACCCACCGACACCCGTGCGGCGTCTCCACTGGGCCTGAGAACCGGCATCTGTGCCCCCAAAACCCTGCCTTGAGAGATAAGCTTGCTGTGCTGCGAATAACTTCACTGTTTGCTTCGAGACGTTCCTGCATATAATGTCTCCAGCTTGCTTGTCTGAGCAGCGGTGTCCTTTAAAGGGACGATAGACGGCTCCCTGGGCAATGGCTGTCGCACGAGAAGACAGTTTTCCTAACAAGGCTCCCTTTAGAAGACTTGGTGTCCACCCCTCCCAACCCCTCACGAGCGTTGGAATGACTCTCGCTCCGTTCCAGTCACTTCTGCAGCTGAAAGTCCTGCCTCCACCTCGGCAGCCAGGCTCCCCACACGCTATAAATCTTGACCTCCCCTTCCGGTACCCCCCCCACGGCTGTGCACGTGTTGGGGTGTCTCACCGCGGGTCTGCTCCAGCCTTAGGCTTCCTGGCGGTCACACGGGACAACCGACCCAGAATGCGTGAAAGGCAAGACAGAAAACACAGTGACAAAAAATTAAAACCGCCTAAAGCTTTCCTCATTTTAATGTAGGTACGATATCAAAACAGTTTTAAAAGTTGGAAAATTATTCGCAGGGTGTGAGAAAACATTCTTGACACTTTGCCTATACCTCTGCATTTCATTAAATGCTGCCTCTGTAACTGGCCTACCTTTCGAATGATTTTTACTTCAACTTTCCGGAGGGTGGGTGTTTTCACCACCCTTCATGCCTCGGATGACAGATTTAGTTTGGATGGTCAACACAGGAGTGACCATTTGAGTAAAAAGTGACCCCGGACCACAGCTCTCCCTTCCTGCTGCTTTCGACAAGCTCCTCTCGGTTGAAAGAGAAGCGACAGGGGGAAGGAGCGGAGAAGGGATTTGAACACGATGTAGGTGCATTTAACGTAGTTTTAACGTGCATTTAACGTGGTTTTTTGTAGACCGTGGGGGTAGCAGGCTCACTTAAATGCACATGTTAATGTCCAGTTAACATTCTGGGGCAGAAAGAACCACGCGATCGTAACCCCCAGTGGATCCAGTTGAAATGGGGACTCAGGACACCTACGAGATAAAGTTTCGTTGAGTAAGGTGTGGTGGGTCAGCGGGCTGACTAATGAATGATCATGTTTAAGTCGACGAGGTTTCCTTAGAGTGAAAGCGTCCTGCGTCCCGACAGTCTGTGTGCACACGCACTTAGGGAGCCTGTGCTGCTGATGAACTGGAAACTTTCCGTATTTGTTCTTGAACCCGGCCGCTGGCCATACAGTGCGTTCTTTAAAATGGGCTTCCTTGGTGTGTATTTAGGCCCCACCGACTTGGAGGAAATAAACAATATCCAAAACAACGTTAAAGAAATAAATGTTATTGGGCTTCAGGAATTGGTACAATTCGAAAGGAGGATTAAATTCTGCCTTCATGTGCTTTTTTTTTAAAAAAAAAAAATAAATTGTTACAAGTATGTCATGACATTCTCTTCCTAATTTTTGTATTTTAAATTTATTTCAGTAATTTCCCTTATTACTCCAGTGCTGCGCGCTCTGTTTCGTTCATCTCGGTGTGCGCAAAATTGCGTTCTTACTGAAAGGCATGTTTCAATGCTAAAAAAGTAAGTTTTAAGCATTCCAAGTACTGCTGCTTGGATTCATCACTGCTTTCCATAGTGCAGATAGTGAAAGTTTGCACGCTGCTGTGAGTGACATTTAAAAGAGAACAAATAAGTACACATGCAACTTAAAAGACAAAGAACAGATTCTGTGATGGGGAAAGGCACACCCTCTCAGCTGTATTGAAAAGTATACCATGGTTTGCTGCCCAGGTCTTTACATTTTCCCGTGTGAAGGTTAGTAATCATTCTTTATCGTAATTAGCCAAACGACTACACATGAGTCACTCCCATCTGTTGGCAGAGCTCCACCAGTGAGGCCGGATTTGCTATTGATCCCGTGAAGTTCAGCACTCACAAGCATTCACTCCGCTAGAGCGTGGGGCTAACGTGGCCCTTTGCACGACTGAGCCGGTTTCCGGGTACCCCACCAACAGCCGGCAAAGCCTGGGCTCCTCTAGCCTCCCCCGTGCACCCCGCGCCCCAGGCTATGTCAGGGCCCGAGGATGGGAACCCCAGACAGTTAGCTGCAGCCATCCTTCCCGATGCACCTCCTGGGAAAATGGTTAATAGACTGTTGGCTTTAAGCCCTTGTCAACTAGAAAATAAAAATTAATTGATTCTGATATAGTCAGTGTTTCAAAGCTAAAGGTTCTCCTACTAAAAACTTCCATGGTCCTTTTAGACGTTCTTACATTTATCAACTTTTACTTGAAGAACTCTCATAGGTTTCAAGAATTCTTCTCTAGTGAGAAAGTCCAGGCAGCTCCAGCTTCATCCACGGGGTGATTTTCATACCTTCACGTCGTCGTTTCTGGTCAAAGTTCACAAATCGTTGGTCTCTGCTGTGTTTGCTGTCTTTGTGTCGTGGTCGTTTGGTGACTTCTCAAAGTCAATGAACTGTCACATCTAATATGTGCAAAGCTCAGGGGTATCTGTACGTGTTAGAGAGAAGAGGCCCATGAAATCTGGAATCTAAAATGGGGAGAATGGGTTGCAAAGGTGAGCAAACGACAGACGTGCACCTGAGGGCGGAGTCCTTGGACAACGGGAACCAGAGACCGACTGACAACTCCGACAGGCGCGGCGCCTGCACGTGTCTGCGGGGGTGGAAGTGCCATCCCGGGTCCGGGAACCGGAGTGTGGGGATCCAGAGGCTGGCGTTTTGTCTGAGGACTTCCAGGGGAGGCACGGGGCGGTGTGACGGTCAGACCCGGTGCAGAGGGTGCTCAGGCCTGAAGCCGAGTTCACCTCGTGAGCACCAACACTCAGGGCCCCTTCTTAGGCTTCGGGCTTCGTCGATGACTTGGGCTCTGGAGCAGACGAAGCTGCTCTGCTGCAGAGAGGGGTGCCTAACAGCCACTCCACAGCGAGAGGGAAGCCTTTGGTGCACCCACGCATGCACCGCGCAGTGAAAATGCACCGCACACTGAGCTGACCCCAGTCTCTCTGGATGCGTGGGGGAAAAGCATTTTCAGAAAACACATTTCTTCAAGCAGAGAAACTTTCCTATCCTTGCCTCATTTTATTGTCCAGCCTACTATTAACCATGTCATTCATTAACAGTTATCTGGGGAAGATTTAAAACAAAATAACTCAGCCTCCATATTTTTTTACTATACACTATGATCCACGCTGTAGTTTTTAAGTAGGAAGAGAAAGCCAAGAGCATATTTATAGGAGAAAAAATGAACCATCATCCAGATATACTGAATTTAACTCATGCATTCATTCAATCAACATTCATGGCCACGACTGCTTCCCGCGCTGGGGACCCACCAGTGAGCAGATGGAAAAGGCCCTGCTCCCTGCCGGAGAGCGGACAAAAATAAGCAAGTATATAACGGAGCGTCAGGGTTGCTGAGCGCTGCACGAAACCAGGAAGTGTGATGGGGATGAGCGGGGAGCTATTCGATATGGGTGTCGACCGCGTGTCACCTGAAGGGAGCGAGGGGCACATGCGCTGCGTGACTGTGTCTGGGGGTGGGGGCGGGGTGTTCCGGGCAGAGGGCGCAGCAGGTGCGCGTGCCTGGAGACAGACTCATGAGTTGAAAGAAGGTGGAGGCGGCCAGCAGGCGGAGGCAGAGAGGCCAGGAGAACAGAGTCGTATGCAAAGGCATCCTCCTCTCCCACCACGCAAAGCCCTTTCAAGCTCCTCCTAAGGATCCAGGGTTTCACTCTTAGTAACAGGGGCAGGGACTGGGGGTTCTAGGCAGAGAAGTCACACGATCCGTTCTACTTTTTAAACAGTCCACCCCGGCTGCTGGGTTGAAGTAGCCTGCAGTGCGCGAAGAGGGAGGCCGAGAGCCAGCCTGGAAACTGGGACCACTGAGCCGGAGGCCATGGTGGCAGGAACCGGCGTGGGTGTGACAGAAAAAAATGTAGCCACAGAGGGCAGCAAGGCTCCACGCCCCAGCACCTGGAAGGTTACTGTGCTGCTTGCTGGGACTGGGGCGGTGGCTGGAGGGCGTGGCTTGGGTGAGGGCTGCAGGAGGGGTTGGATTTCAGGCAACTACCCTCCATGCAGGTGTAGAGGGGACAGTCAGATATCCAAGCCTGGAGCTCGAGAGGGAGGTTCGCCATAGAGAGACACACATGTGGGAGCTGTCTGGGTAGAGGTGTGGGCTGAAGCCGCCGCAGTGGCGAGGGCAGCCGGGGGCGGAGCCAGAGACGGACCGGGTCTGAGCCCGGAGCCTCCAAGACAGCGGCGGAGCGTGGGAGGGAGCACCTACCCAAATAAAACTCTGTGATTTATAGGTGTTTAGTCTTTTTTTAAAAAAACCTCCCTTTTCACCTTTAGAAGACACTAGAAAACCAATGTATTATCTTTAAAACTAGCAAGTAAAAGGGGGGCGGGGAAGTCAAGCAATTAAGCTGCCTTTAATATATGAGTTGTACCTCTGAGGAACCAACTAGTTGCCGAAGGAAAACTTATTTCAGTAAAAGCATTCCAGCTAATAAATTAAAAAAGGAAAGACATAACTGTTGGAATATAAATAATTTATAAAGCCACTTAAAATTAAATAATAGTCATCAATGGCTGATGGTCCCACAAAGATGGACAAAGGGTATTCCAAACTAAAACTACTTTTTATGGTCATTGTAAAATATTAAAACACATAGCGGAGGAAATAAAAATCAGCATTCCATCGCCCAGAAACAGTCACGGTTAATGTGTGACTGTTCCTCTAGATAACTGCACACGCATGATTTTAAATGTGTAGCAGCGTCTTCACATTGAAAACATAAATGGGCGTGGCCTTCTCCACCTCCTTCTTTCTGCGCAGTGACTTGCATGCCCATCTTTCCACGGCAACACACAGCACGTGCTATGGCTGCTCACCTTTCCGTCACAGGCACCTCCTTTACCCAAACACCCAATGGTGACATATATTTGCTAATCATTCAGGTGATCAAAGTCCAACTATTGCCGGGTGAAGGTATGATCGAGTAAAGCATTTTGATAGCTGCCACTACAGCCCTCTGCAGAACGTGTCTACCAGCTCACACCCCCGTGACTCAGAGGCCCACTGCTCAGCCCCCAGAGGACTCCAGGGGTTTGGGCTTTCCTACACTGCTCCCCCTCTTCAGTTCATCTCCTCTTCCTCCCTGCTCTGAGGCTGGCACCACTCTACTCGGAGAGAAATGAGGACAGCTTTGGCATTTCACCTCAATCAGATCAAATTAGGACAGGTGGCAACTCTGCAGGCAATATAATTATGAAAAATGTGTGTGCTGGGTCCAGGTTGCCCTTCAGCTTCCCAATCCAGCAGGACAGCAGAGCCCTGCCTTCTTCCTGCCAGTGAAGGACTCACCATGCAGCCACCCACACACCCCGGACATGGCGGTGCTGCCTAACCTGGATCAAAACATTGTCTAAAAGGCAAGATATCCTAGCTTGGAAGGTTAGCTAATTTAAAATAACAATAATAGTTCTTCTATGAGAGTTTTTACATGCCAAGAGAACAAAACAACCCTATGGCCGGCCTGTTATTACAAGAAAATCTTTTAACATGTCCCCCTTACACTTGGCCACCCAAATGTAAAAAGAAATATCACGGAGGATTCCCAGTGTCAACTGGTGAGCAGCGATCCCAGCCAATAGAAAATGTGTGGTGAAAATGGATGGAAATAGATCTGAGATGAGCTGAAGCTAAATGCACAATTCCAGGCTACATGGTGGGGATTTTCCACCTGGCGTCATTTGGGATGTTGCTTTTCAGGAGACACCCGGAGTGCCACATTAACAAATGTTTTTTTTTTTTTTTTTTTTTTTTTTTTAATGCGCTCAGCAACAGTTGCAGGAGTCTGTGCAGAGCTTCTTCCGCATGTCCGAGTTACACCCCCGCACCGCACCGCACCGCACCGCACCACTGCAACTGAACGGCACCTGGGCGGCTGCGGGGATTGCTGTATTGGCAACGCGGCACTGTCTCCTAAAGACGGCAGCGCTTCAGATTGGTCGATAATGCCAACTATGGCCTCTCATTCGTGCATAGCCTGCTTTGTCATTTGGAGAAGATCCAAAGGGGACACTTCAGAATCCGATTCCTCTTCTTCCTGACATTTAAAATGGAAATAAATAAAAGTTTGGCTATATCCTCTCTCCAGTTTATCTGCAGTCTACCTTCCTTTCCAGGTTAGGGTTTGGGAAGAAGCATCCAAGCTGAGTCAGGCCCCCGTTTGCTTTCTGAAGCACCGTCGGATGCTCAGGGAGAGCCGGGGAAAACCCAGTCTGTGAGATGCACATTGTGGGCGAAGCTTGTGTTGGTCTCTTAGGTTCACGCATGTGCTCTTTGGTTTTTTTCTATTTGTGAAAACTGGCTTTCAACTGGCTTAGTGCATTGTCGAGGCTTCTGGGGAAGGATGATTGAGCCTTGCTTTGAAAGGGCCGCGGTTACGTCGGAATAACTTCCAACCAGCGTCCCTAGGTTAGCTCTTAGCAGAAGCAGAGCCCTCTTTTCTGCAGATGTGATGTGCTTCTATGAAGAGACTTACGATTCTACTCTGAACCCAAACAGCACCTGCTACATTTGCCTCTTGAATTTTGTGACTATGTCAGTAAGGTTTTAAAATTCATGCAAACCACGGCTAACTTCTTTGAGTCCAGGTATCTAACCTGGAATGGACACTTCCTCTCAGCTGGTTGTCAGTTACGTAGGTACCAACTTGTAGTTCAAACCAGGTAAGAATTTCTCGTCCCCAAATATGAACATGAGTACACTGACATTTCAAGACACAGAGGGATGACGACGTTAAGAGTTTGTCGCAGGAGGATGGACAGACTTCTGGCCCTTCCCTGGTGATCCTGAGGGCAGGCTAAGGGGGAGGCTGCTCCTGTCTTCCCTCCCCCCAATGCTGGCGCTGACGTCCCAACAGCGTAGCAGTCACCCAGCGAGGCAAGCGATCAACATGCATCTGGAGTTTCAGGGGTCCCTCTCTTTGACTGGGAGTCTCCCACTTACAACAAAATCACGCTCTTATTTTCGGTAAGGGCTGCTTCGGGGGGGGGGGCAAGCCCTTTAATTGCCTCCTCACACACAGTTCCAAGCCTCATTTGCCTCCTTGGTTTTTGCCACGATACTGTCATAGCAAAGTACAGGCCATAGCAACTTGGGGGGGGGGGCGGAGTTTGGTCTCCTTCTCTGTGAGCCCCTTCTTGCCCATCTTTGCTCCAGGTGCTTTGGTGAGTGGGTCATACAGAGAAATGTAATCGGCCAGGTCCTTATGGGGCTTACTCTGTGCTAACTCCTTAAGCTCTGCTTCTGAAGGAGGTTTTGTCAAAAAAAAAAAAAATTAAAGACTGAAATGTATCCCTTTCATTTTCCTTTTTCTTGTGCTTCCATTGAAAATGTTTTCTCTTTCGTGCATTTCTGTGTAGAACAGCCTTACATCCTTTCTGTTGAAAGAGCTGGGTTCCAGTATTCTCTAGATAGGACGTTTTAGAGAAAATGACAGCTTTCTCATTATGTTTTATAACGGAGAAATATAGCTCCCTAAATTAAATCTAAATCCATCTTAACCGTGCCTCACACAAAACGTCTTGGAGGATGAGCTTGGCTGGCCTTTCTGCAAAGGGGCTCCCACGTCCTGGGGGTTGATCCCCACCACCCTGCAGGCGTTGGGGCTCCTCGCGATGACTTCGTCTCCTGCTTCCAGAGTGACTGTGACCCGTTAGGAAGAAATGGCCCCACGGCTGGCAGAGCAGGGCACACACGCTAGCAAACACATGTAAGGAGATGGTCTCTCCCTCCGAAGGCCGGGATTTGAGTTTATAGGTGGGACCAGTGGGTTAATTTTCACTGCCTCTGCTACACTTACCACCACTCAAGTGCCTTAAGACAGGTCTGCTGTCAGAACTTGCGAATCCAAATCAGTTTATAAAAACACTCAGATTAACAAGTCGAGGATACTTACACACCACAACATCGTTTACCACGTACAGGCTTTATTCTGACAAGATTTACAGCCTGCGCAAATCCGTGCTGGCGTGATTCAGAGGGGAGACACGCCGGGGGGGGGGGGGGGGGGGGGCACTGCTGCCCTCTGCTGGCAGCAGCGTGGGCCAGAGGGCAGAGAGAGCTACCTCTCCCTGCACCCCCCTCCCGCCCCCCACTGAGGGCAGGTGGGTCTAAGGCCACAGAGAGCGAACGGTGAGCGTGGAATGGACCGATTCCCACATCACCACTGACACGTGGTTGAGCGCACCCGGAGAGGACCTCACATGGTGCCCGTCGTTTGCGCAAGCCCCAGGCGCCGTCCGATGCCTGTGTAGAGGAGGTCACCTCTGAAACCAGGACCCACGCCGGCTTGGCACTGGAAGCTCTTACTAAAACCTCTCTTGTTTGAAATGAGAGTTCCTCTGCTGAGTGCTTTGATGCTAGCCTGAGGTCAGGGACGGTGACACAGATTTGGTCGTTTTTGCGGTAAAATTCACGCGATTCAAAGGTCAGATTCATTCATGTGCTTGCAACGATGTTTTGAACACACGGGACCCACTCTGTGTGTTGGGTCCCAGCAGCAGAATTCATGAAGCTCCTTTGTTATTATTGAAGTGCAGTTGACGTACGATATTGTGGAAGTTCCAGGTGCGCGACACGGGCATTCGATACGTGCACACCTTATGACGCGGTCCCGTGATAGGTCGAGCAGCCACCTCCCCCCGTAGGAGGTTATTCTGATATTTCTGGCTGCACATCACATCCCTGGGCACTCCTTTTATGACTGGAAGTTTGTACCGCCTAATCCCCTCCCCTTTCTCACCCAGTCCCCGCCTACCTCTTGAGGGAACCGTCTGTTTGTTCTGTGTCTGTAGGTCTGTTTCTGTTTTGTTTTGTTTTGTTTTTTAGATTCCACACCTAAGTGAAACCGAATGGTACTGGTATTTCTCTGTTAGATTTATTTCACTTGTTACAAAACCATCCAGGTCCATCCATGTTGTCACAAGTAGCAAGAGTTCATTCTTTTTTCGTGGCGAAGTAATATTCTGTTGTATATTTATGCCACATCTTCTTTATCCATTCATCTATTGATGGGCATTTAGACACTGTTTCCACTTCTGGGCTACTGTAAATAATGCTGCAATGAACAGAGGGGTGCAAAAATCTTTTCAAATTAGTGTTTCCATTTTCATCAAATACCAAGAAATGCAATTGCTGAATCATACGGTAGTTCTATTTTTTATTATTTTGAGGATCCTCCATACTGCTTTCCACAGTGGCTGCGCCAATTTACATTCCCACCAACAGTGCACAAGGGTCCCCTTTCCTCCACATGCTCGCCGACACTTTGGCGTCTTTGTGAGGTGCTGCGTCGTCGTGGTTTTGATTTGCATTTTCCTGATGATTGGTGGTATTGAGCATCTTTTCATGTGTCTGTGAGCCATCTGTATGTTTTCTGTGAAAAAATGTCTATTCAGAGCCTCTTCCCATTTTTTAATTGGATTGTTTGTTCTTATGATGTTGAGCTGTAGGAGTTATTCGTGTATTTTGAAAATTAACCCCTTATTGGATATGTCATTTGCAAATATCTGCTCCCACTCAGTAGTTTGTCTTTTCATCTTGTTGATTATTTCCCTCACGGTGCAGAAGCTTTTCACGTTGATGTGGTCCCATTTATTTTTGCTTTTGTGTTCCCTGCCTGGGGAGACATATCCAAAAAGATATTGCTGAGACTGATATCAAAGAGTTTACTGCCTAGGTTTTCTTCCAGGAGTTTCACGGTTTTCAGTCTTACATTTAAGTCTTTGATTCATTTTGGGGTGTTTTGTGTATGGTGTTAGAAAGTAGTCCAGCATAACTTTTTTTTTTGCAAGTATCTGTCCAATTTTCCTAACACCAGTTATTGAAGAGCCTGTCTTTCGCTTATTGTGTATTATTGCCTCGTAGATTAATTGATCACATAAGTGTGAGTTTATCTCTGGGCTCTCTACGCAGTTCCATTAATCTACGTATCTGTTTTTGTGCCAGCACCATGCTGTTTAAATTATTATAGCTTTATACTATATTTTGTCTTTAAGCTCATCAAATCTCCTTGTTTTAGTCCTTGGCAAGAATTACTCTGCATGTTTCTATAAGTATATCATCTTGTAGCCTGAACTTGGAATTTCTGATTTAAAACTCAAAGTAAAGTTTTAGTTCCTGGGACTAATATAGAAATATTCTGTATACATTAATAAGAATGAGTCATTAGCACATCAATGATTATTAGGACTAAAGCTTTTTTTATTCCATGGATACCAATAAGAAGAATGTATCGAGTTATTGTAACCTCTCCTAGCACTCATGCGATGAGAGGATGGGAGGCGGCTTGGAGATGTTTACCACAACGGGATGGTTCCTGGATGTTCTTGTTGTTTGAACGACAGGAAGGGCTGTGAAGGGGAAATGGCAGAAATGAGAATAAGCATGCACCAGGAAGCAGACTGGACTGCCGAGTGTACCCCGTGAAGGCATACGACACTGTTTTACGGGGGCTGCAGACTTGGGTCCCTGCACCCCAGCGATGGGGACAGAGAGGAGGACACCGTGGCCCCTAATGCCTAATAAATAAATCCGAAGAAGTTCTTGGGAGAAGCGCAGGACTTATTTTGTCATAAGCCTAAGGTTCCCAGAGGTAGCAAATCAAAATACAGGACACCTAGTTCAATTTGAATTTCAGATAAACAACAAATAAATATTATTTTTTTAGTGTATGTCCCAGATACTTTTTATCTGAAATTCAGATTGAACTGAGCCTCCTGGATTTTATCCAGAAAGCCTATGGAGCCATAATTTAGATACAATATTCATAACAGAAGGTCATTTGTAGCATCTGCTTTCATATCTTGATTTCCCACGGAATGAGTAGTATGAGTAGAATGAAAAGTAGTATATTTCCTAGAAACTGAATGTTCTAATTTCCACACTGTCAAGATAGAATGTACTGTACGCCGTCAAAAATCCCGCTCGGGCATCCAGCAACAGAGTTTCACAGAAGGGAACACAGAGAAAAAGCCAGGGAGGAGAAAGAATGCCTTGCTGGGAGAACACCCACCGGTGCTCTGCACCTGGTAGGCGATCCACACCTGCCCTGCACCCTGCAGCTGGCCCACGCCTGCCCTGCACCTTTCAGGGAGCCTACACCTGCCCTGCACCCTGCAGGGGGCCCACGCCTGCCCTGCACCTTTCAGGGAGCCTACACCTGCCCTGCACCCTGCAGGGGGGCCCAGGCCTGATCTGCCTCAGTTCAACTCCTTTCTCCCCAGGAGTTCATTGTTCTCTAAGACCTTGGTCAGTGGAGAATGAGAACTCACTTCAGATAAATCCAATGTATGAGCAAAATTATAAAATAAACCCATTCTAGGCAGTGAGGATTATCAGTATTTTAATAGTAGAAGTTTGAAAAGAAATATGACTATTCTTTTATTCCAAAAACTTTTTAATTCTTTATCTTCCACTTCAGGTAGAAAGTTTATGGTGTCAGTTTTCAAAGCATATGACACGTAGGGAAAAAGAAAATAAGTATAAATAAGGCACATACAAGATGATCTAATTGTGTGATTGCTAAAGTTTTTGTTTCTTAGATATAGCAGCCTGAAGATTTTTAAAATTTATTTTATTCTTTTTTACATATTTTAAAATAATATACATATATATTTAAAGTGTACAACATGATGATTTGATATACACAAGGAAATGGTTACTATAGCCAAGCTAATTACCGTATCATCTCACATAGTTTTTGGTGATGGGAACCCATGAAACCTACTCTCTTAGCATACTTGTGGTACTTAATACAGTACGATTAACTATAGTCATACACTGTACATTAGATCCCTAGACCTACTCATCCTACATGACTGCGAGTCTGTACCCTTTGTCAATATCGCTCCACTTCCTGTCCCCCAGCCCTTTGGTAGCCACGGTTCTATTCTGATTCTGTGAGTTCAATTTTCTATTTTTAAGACTGCACAGAGAAGTCAGATCATGCAGTATTTGCCTTTCTCCGTCTGACTTCTTTCACTTGGCATAATGTCCTCCAGGTGCACTCCTGTCGCCCCAAAAGGCAGGACGCCTGCTTCTTCACGCTAAATAATACTCCCTTGCGCATCGCTGCTCCCCACCCCCAGCCGGCAGGTGCGCGGGCTGCTTCCAGGCCTTGGTTATTGTGCGTAGGGCTGCGATGAACACGCAGTGCTGGGGTCCCTTCGAGGGGCCCGCAGGGGTTTTTGTCTGATTCCCAGACACTGATGAGCCATTATCTTCTTTGCCTGTGCGCATGTTTCTGTTGGATTTTCTTTAAAATACACCTCTACAGAGTGGGATTAATCTCTGAAGAGCAACCGTGACCCATGGAGGCTCAGTTTTTGCCTAATTACCTGAACATCCCAACATTAGCTTTGCAGTGGAGAAACCTGGCAGCCGGCACTTTGACCAAGTGGTCCAAGGTAATGCCACCAGCAACGGGCCAGCCTGGCAGTGTGCTGGCTGACCTGATGAGGACACCACCTGTCATGCGACATGGGAAGAACACGGCATCCACGACACTCTTGCCCAAAAGGAAGAGCTTGCGTCTGAACATGAAGAAACACCAGACAAACCAAATTGGGAGACATTCTACAAAATAACTGGCCTGTACCCGTCAAAATGTGACTGCCATAAAGGCAGAGATGGGGTGCGATTCGAGGGGACTAAAGACACTAAAGGGTGTGTGGAAACTAAACTCTTTCCCCTAGTCTCGCAACTTAGTTCTCTAAGTCTGAAATTACGTCAGAAGAAAAAGTTAAAAGACAGAATGTTCCCTTTGGTAACAAGTAACCCAATATTTTTAGGCAAGAAGTCTGTTTTGTTGTGAAGTTTACTGGGCCTGGAAAAGTCGACATTCAGAGGCGACAGTCAACTGGAACACATCACGCCACCCCTGCCACCGGCGCGGGGGGTGCCTGGGCCGGACCCCCGGGGCCCACCATTGTCGGGAGGCTTATTGGGTGTGACTGTGTCTTGTCTCGCTCACTTACCTAGTTTTGCCTTTTACAGCTGAGAAAGTGGGGGTTTCTGTAACACCCACAGATAATTTGGACCATATCTAATCAAGTCAGGACAGTGCAGAGCAATCTTTCAAATATCGAAAGATGAGACCAGGTCTTTCTCTTTTGATTGCTACTGCATCTGATTGAATGGTGTTATGAATGGATTCAAACGGCGTGCTAAATCAACCAAATTGCCAATAACTCTGTATGCTCTATTCCTTATTATTTTTCTCTGACTATAAAATATTCTAATGGAGAACAAAGAAAAGAATGCAATTTTTACCTGACTCTTATAAGACAAGGTATTCCCATCCTTTCCAGAAGAATACTGAATATACCTTTTTTTTTTAAAGGATCACAGTCTTGCCTTTACATTGAGGTAGTGACTTTGGTTGTTGTATACAGGGCTATTTTAAACATGTAGAAACTAATTTCTGCCTTAAAGATTGAGGACTAAAATATAAAGAAACAATACATTAATTTTCATTGAATAGCCCACTTGTTAATTGGATTAGTTTTGACATTCTCATATGCCCATGTGATGTGAAATCCATAGCAGAAGAAAGCCGATATAGAAAGAATATTAATATCATTTAATACTGATTGTTCATTTATCCCTTCAGCAAATATATTGAACAACAACCAAATGCCAGGAACTGGCCTAGAAACGAGGACTGGAGCTGCTTAAGACAGAGTCCCGCCCCTCATGGCATTTACATTCTGTGAGGTGGTCAGATGACACTTCAGCAAGCAAATTAAAGGAAAAGAGGTCCCTTCCTGATAGTGCTAAGTGTTACGGAGAAAGATGGAGCAGGGAGGTGTTTGGAGAGGGGAGGAGCCAGAATGTCAGCCAGGGCAGTGAGGGGTACCTCCAGCAGAGTGAGCGGGGCGGGGGGGAGGCACCATGATGATGCAGGGAGAGCTGGTGCAGGTCCCTCCCCCCCCCACCCCTGTGAGCAGTGGGTTGGGAGGGAGAGTGGAAGGAGGTGCGTCTGGAGCTGGCCAGGAGCCTGGACTCCAGAGACCAGGCTAAGGGGTTCAGGTTTATGTCCAAGAGTGTGGAGGAGAAGCCACAGCAGGATCTCACACATGATGTGATGTTCTTTACACTTAACGTTTGTCTTTGAAATGATTTTAGATTTGCCGGAGAGTTGTAAAGATGCTACAGAGAGTTCTCAGATACTTTTACCTGGCTTCCCCTAGTGTCCGCATTTTACATAACCTGGTACATGTCTCATAATCTCAGGGCTCTTTCTTCTTCCTGTGTAGAAAATAATTATGAACTCAACAGCGGCCAACATTTACCAACCGTTTTCTGTGTTCTGGAAGCCATTCCAAGCACCTTACAAGTACTAGCTCATCATCAGTCCTCACGAAATCGCTGGCTCATAGAGACGCACTATTGCTGCTCTCCCCCCTTCCCAGATGAGGGTTCTGAGGCAGAGAGGTGGGTCAGTCTCACAGCAACAAGTGATGAGGCTGGTTTTCAGACGCCCACTGTCTGTCTCCAAAGCCTGAACCCTGGGAGAGACGTGCGGAGCAGAACCAGAAGCGGGGACCCCAGTCAGGAGCGGTACAGTGGTCAGGGAGAGATGATGGTGTGCTGGGGGCGGGGTCCAGGACTTGCCGGTGCCCGCTGTGCTGTGAGTGAAGACCAAGGAGGAGTCAGGGCCACGCCTGCATTTTACCCTGTGCCACTGGGGTGGGGGTGTATTCGTGAGGAGAGAGACTGGGGAGGAGCAGTGCCAGGGCGGACAGGGTTTCAAGTGGGAGAAGGGAAGCACCCAGAGGCCAAGGGGAGGGAGTGTTTGGAGAGCAGGGAGCGATGATGCCGGCCAGCTGCTCAGAGGTCCCGGGAGCCCAAGGGCTGGACTTGCCCGTTGGACATGGCCCCCGATCTACTTAGGAATCAACTCAAAACTTTTCCAAATGTGCAAAACAACAGGGACAGCTTCACCAGACTTAGGTCCTCAGCCTGTGGTCTCCTTCCAGACCCCTGTCCCAGGGCTGCTTTATCAGGAGAGGAACCAGGACAGAGGGAGAGAGTGAAAGAAAGAGGAAGGGGGTGAGGCCTTTTGGGAGACAGACCCAGAGAACAAAGAGGCAAAGAAAGCTCCGACCCCTGGCACCCCTTCCAGCAAGAATCTCATCTTAGCTCTTCCCCATATCAGCCTGCCCAGAAAAGACAGCCACCTGCTTCCTCTCAGATTTTTGTTAGGACTCAGCTTGCTTTAAAACAATTTATCATCTGCTCAGGCCTTTTATTACACAGCCCCATATTTGACTTGTGACATGAATAATTATTTCCAGCACAACCTCTATAAATTAATATCTTTGCATGGAAGTTATGAGATTCGAGATTTACCAAATAACTGGAACAGTTAATATCTTTAAAAAGTATTTTGGACATATGAGTAGGTGTAAGTACAAGAAAATTAAAGCTAATAAAACTATAGTTAGTGAAGGAGATAAAGAAATTAAAGATAGGAAACAAGAAAATAAAGGTAATAAAGAAATGGATTAAAAGATTATAAGCTTAGAGGAAAAACAGCCACAGACACGTGGTCAGAAGTCGGGAGATACCGAGATGAACATGGATCAGTAAAAGGATGGATCATGGATCTAGTTCCATGAGCAAATTGGAATGGAAAGGGCCCGGAGAGCGCGTCACTGAGAAGAAAACGCAGCTGCGCGGAATGGGTATCTTTGTGCTGTTCCAACCTACAGAACTAGCCGTGAGAACTCCAGATTTCCCTTCTGGTGGTTGCCTTGACGTTGGGAGTTTAGCTGTAAAGCATGGACAAAAACATGATTATAAAAATGTTTCTATTCTGTGTTAGGTAAAACAGTGCAAATTCTTGCACCCATGCATCACACGAGCATCGAAGAATACGCTGTCAGTTTTAACTTCAGAGAGAAGTTCACAGTGGTCTCTCACACTCAACACACCACCGACACGGAGAGACCCCCGGGCCCGTCCACGTGGCGGGGATGCACACACAGACGTGAAGCAGAAGCTGTGTTAGGGAAGCTCGAGGACCATTTGAACGGAAAGCAAGCCTAATGGTACAGGGTGGGGTCTGACCTGGTTTTCCACTGTCGGGGACCAAGCTATCCCCCCGCCTCTCTTCTTTTATCCTCCCCCTCTCTGTCTGTCCATGTGGCTGCTCTCCGTGGTCAGCTTGGACTCAGTCTTCTAGGCCGCCTCTATCTTCAATGACAATTTTGAATCCACATAAGTAGTTGTATTTCAGACAGAGTCCCGAGAAACACCTGCAGCTAATGTTGCCCTGTGGTGTGGCCAGTGGCAGGGGACAGCTGAGAGGCCCGAGCAGAAGGACCGGAGACTTACAGACTGGAGTTCACAGGGGACAGCAGCAGCCTCGCCCCGTGCACACTCCCGCCTGGGCAACGTTGTTGGGCTCCTACAGGGAACCCCACCCCACGCGCTGCGCTGCTTGGGAGTAAGGAGATGCCCCTCTGTGTTAAGTCGGGTTTTCTGTTATTGTAGCTGAAGGCACTGCTTCTGGGAGGGGACCACACTCTGTGGGGCATCTCACGTTGCCGCTCAGTCAGGGCTCACCGAGAAGAGGTTATGGGCAACCAGGGTTAAAGGATGACTGAATAGTAAACATGCCTCGAAACCAGAGGCAGCGAATTGTTCCTGAGATGTTTCAGTCACATGCTAAGGGGGGTAAACCCTGGCCCTTCTCTCCGCTCTTCAGAGATTATTTATCTAAATTTCCAGACGGAGCACTCTCTCTCCCTCCCTCTCTCTCTACACACACATGCGTACACACACATGCACACACACTGCTTTCTGTGCATGCATTTTTCTTAGTGCAAAAGGCAGAAAAGTCTTCCAGGTCTCATCAGATGCCCAAAGGAGTCAGTACTCCCAGCAAAATAAAACAAAAAAGGATAACAAATGAATCACCGCTGTTCTCTAAGTTACTAGAGTGTAAATCTTTGGGGGAAAAATGTTGACTTACATGTCCTGATATCCGTAGGGCCCAGCACAGTGCTGACACACAGTGAATCTTAACAAAAGCGTGTTCATTAAGTGAGGAGATAAGTGACTTGCATTGTCTCTCATCCACACTCTGGGCCTAGCGCTTCAGGTGAATAAAACAAGGATATGCCCTTTAAACCCAAACCTGCAAGCCATATACTTGAAGGAAAGGATGTACAGAAGACAAAATTGCATGTATTAGCATTAAATTCTCGTGAGGTTCTGCATTAAGAAACACAATTGTGAGGCGGGACAGAACCACCGGTGGAGAGAAGGAGCGTCAGCTGTCTGCCTAACCCAGGGGCTCTCACACCAAACCTTCACTGTGCGATTTTAATTTGTCTTTTTAGCAATGAGAGGAAGGAGTAAAAACTCAAGGCATACACAGCCTCGAGATTTTTCACACTTATGAGATCTGTATAAAATAGGGTTATTTTTTCCTAATTTGTTGCCTCATTTAGTTAATTCTTCATCGTCTTTCCCACAGAATGTGGTTTTCTTTTCAAGAGCGTAAGATACCAGGCATTTTCGGACGTATGTTGTCGAGTGATGTTCGGCGTGTAGATATGCGAACTCTTCTTGTAACACACTCCTTCCCAGAGCCCCTTTCATTTGGCTGTCGGGTGACAACGAGTGTGTAGGTTCACCTGATCCCCAAAAGGGTTGTGTCCCAGTCCTAACCCTGGGTGCCCGTGAATGGGACCTTATTTGGAAATAGGGTATTTACAGATGTTTTCACATTAGGAAGAAGTCATCTGGGAGGGTGGACCCCAATCCAATATGACTGTTGTCCTTTTAAGAAGAGAAGAAACATGGAGTGACACACGGGAAATACTGTGTGGTAAAAGGGACAGCTATTGGAGTGACGTGTATACAAGCCAAGGGTTGCTGGCAATACCAGGAGCTAAGACAAACACATAGGACAGGTCCCCACCCCGCCCCACCCCCTTCAGAGAGAGTGTAGCCCTGGGGACGCGCTCTACAGAATTGTGCGGCAATCAGCATCTCCTGCTGTAAGCCATCCAGGTGTGTGATCAGTCAAAATACATAAGGGATTTATACACATAAACACCAAAAAACACTACAAAGAAAGCCATTTAATTAAAATGCAGGCAATATTTATCTCCAACATAGTATTAAGGTTGGTGATTCATGTGAACAATGACAAATCGCATGAAACTATGACAGCGATTGTCACACACACACACACACACACACACACACACACACCGACTGGCTAATCCAGATCCCCTTATACTACATTAACCTTTGGGTCAGAAGACGATAAATATTTCAATTATAATAATTAATAGTATAATTACCTTTCATTTCAGAATTGATTGTCTATTATCTATAAGGTACCAATCGGCACTGCTCATCAGAAGTCAAGTAAAAGTGAAGAGTTATAACTGAGAAAGCAGTAATCTCCAGACCTGAATAAGCTACTTTTCAAAACCAAGAGTCTCCTGTTTGGGAGACCACATTTCCTTCCTTCCTTCTTCCCTTCATCCCTTCATCCCTTACTAGATCTTCTCAGTGTGCACTATTAAAACAGCCAAGTCATAATTTTACAGGTCAGGGCAAATATTAGAAAATAATTCAGAACCATTATTCCTCCATCCCTAGATTAAAAAAAAAACCTAAATCAAATTCCTATTAAAAATTAATTGCAGTTACCTTGAGGAATCAGTCTTCCTTTTACTCATTCATAATTCAGTGGTGTGTTTCTTGGTAAGAATTCCTAAGTGGCAACAAAATCTTCCTATACTCCCTTAATCTCTTCTAAATCGTCATTGATTGAAAGATGCCTCAAATTACTCAGTGTCACGTTTTTAAGTTGTATTTACCACTTCATTTCATATTGAATATATATTTTTCTATTTAGTTTAAGGAACAAAAGTGAAATAAAAACAAAATGTGTAACGGATTTTAAAGTCACCATTATTTAAAACACAATGTGTTTGGCAAAACTAAAAGCTTTGATTTTCTAGCAAAGTGCTTATAATGTTATGTTTAAGAAACTAATACAGTGTGAAGTGAAATGGTTCACATTACTTGCCACCTCTAAGTGGCTGGCTAAACCTGTTATTTTGATAGACAGGTTTTTGCTTGTGTATGTATCTATCATGTTCCGGAGTAACTGCCCAGACACAATTACAACTCATGCCATTTCCTAAGTATTAAAATAGTGGATTTTTACATCAATTGCTCAAGATGTAGGAGAAACCTCCCATCCAAATACTTTACTAGAATAAAACTGGATACAAGTGAAATTCAATACTCGCCTGCCTTCCTGTAGCCCTAACATCTTCAGTGTGATTTACTGAGCGTGTGAAAGTGTTCGTTCATTTGGATTTAACCCGTTTTTTGCTCAGGCCCCGTTAGGCATGCTATATAGTCTTAGAAAGTGCCCCGTACGGAATACTGCAGTGTGAGAGAGAAATGTCAAGGTTAGGCTTGTTAGGAGATTTGCTCTCTGTGGGTTTCTGGACCGCGCATAACCAACCATCTGCAGCATCGAGTCATTTCCCAAAGGGTAAGATTCCTTTCTCCACGCTTACAAGTGTAGCGTAACTCTGATTTCCTTCACTTATCGCTCAGATCTACTTTTTCAAAGCATATCCCTATGTTGATGAAGTTCAACAACGAAATGTCCACCACGAGCAAGCTGGGCACTCTGCGGAATATAAAGAAGACATGATCCCTGCCCTCAAAGAGACCGTAGCTTAGTCGATGAGACACACAAACAAGTGAATATAATAAAAGTCAGAATGATAACTCTACGAAAGACTTTTGTTTATAGTAGTCCACACACTTTACAAATCCCTTCACATGCATGACTTCCCGTAGTCTGCACGGGAGCCCTGGAAGTAGACTGGGACAACCGGTTCGTCCCCGAGTTGGCAGCGAGGACAGCATGGGTCAGGGGACTAGGGGTGTGCCCATTCACAACGCGTGGCCGTGGGGCCAACGGCGGCAAGCTGCCAGTTCTCTCCTCGGCTCCATCGACTGGCTCTTTCCCTCACTGTTCTGTGTTCTCAAGTGTTGTTGACTTCTCTCTTTGACTCCCGTCCTTCTCAAAGCTTTTGTTCTTGTGGATTTATATTCTTTTTATTTCTTCAGTGTCATTTTCGTGGGTTTTAGGGAGGCAGCAGATACCAGCCCGTGGAACGTCTTTAAGGACTAGTGTGGGATGAAATTAATTCGAGCTCTGGGAAGCCCTTAGGAAGGAGACAGAATCTGACCTGGGATTTTAAAGATGAGTGGTGGCCCCTGAGCGGACAGGGGCAGCAAAGGAGAGGGAGGAAACACAAGGCATCTGAGACTGTGTGATAATCTGCGTCAACATTAAACACGTCGCTGTATTTCTTTTTCCGTGGCGTGGAAACTCAACGAGAGGCCTGATTCTCGAAATGGCACAATTCCCTGTAAAGTGAAAAATCCTTGCACAGCACAGAGACCATCAGGGCTGTTCTGTTACTGACTCTGCGCTTTCGGCCTGAGCTGCACCGGCAGCAGGAGGTAAAGCTGCATCTGGGAAGAGGAAAGTCTGCCGAACGCAGGGTCCCCAACTGACGCTCCTCACCAGTGCCCCGGCCAACCCCGCAGTCTTCACGGGCGAAACCAGAGCAGAGAACCGGAGTCACATGGGTTTTGTCCAACCGGGGGAGGGAACTACTGTGCCTGACCATGCCCCACAGACTTGGTCCTGCTTTGGAGGGACTGGAGTGAGCATCCGAAAGCAGAGGATCAGAGTCAAAACTGAGAAAACACTGCATGCGAAGAGAACAATCTACTAAAAAAGGGATAGAGCTAAACACCCGGCTTTGTGGGTGCGGCGCTCTGAGCTGGTGGAACCCCGGGAAAGGCAGGTGCTGCTGTGACAGCCACCACGGCTTGCAAGGCCCCACACATGCCAAGGGAACACCCGCAACAGCTCCGGAAACAGCCGAGGTGCCTGGAGTAACTAGGAATGAGGGGCTGTTCCCTGTGTGCTTAGCAGGGAACGTCACTGGTATACTTCGTAAGGTCGTTCTGATTCATCAAAATAAGCAAAACAAGTGGTGCTTTTTTTTTTTAACGAGGCAATGACTCATAAGGCAGGATTATTTTAAATCATTCTCATGATTATTCATATTGATAGCTAATAGTGAATTTTACTTTACGCCAAAGACTATGCCAAGCACTTAAGCAGAGTTGTTTCATGAAATCACCCCAGCGGCCCTAAGGGATAATTACTGGTAACACTGTGTACTTCCTTTTATTTTTTAAATGTATTTATTGATCTTAGAGAGAGAGAGAGAGAGAGAGAGAGAGAGAGAGAGAGAGACACTAAGGGGGCGAGAAAGATAGATGGGGGGAGGGGGAGGGAGAGGGAGAGGTCCCACCCAGCTGTGCACGCATATGCACTGGTTGCTTCTCCTATGAGCCCTGATCAGGGATCAAACCCGCGACCCTGGCGTATCGGGCTGACGGGCTAACCACCCGAGCCACCCGGCCAGGGCAGACCTGTATATTTCTAAATCAGGCTCAACTCTGACTGGGTCCTCGGAAAAGTAAAGATGGGAACATCAGTGTTTCTTCCAACCAGGTAATAAGTGTGCACACAGAAACGAGTCTTTGGCCAACTAGAGGCATTTCTTGTCATTTGCTGTGCTTTGCCCCCTTCTTGGCTGCCTTTCTGCTGTCCCCACGCTTTCAAAACAACCTCAGAGCCCGTTATTAGGACAAACGAGAACCTGGTGGAAATGTGGAGAAATTAAAAATGTTTGTCTCACTGAATTTTCAATAACTGGTCTAGGAGAATATCCAGGGGATAGACTAGGTCATACCCTACTAATATCAAACCATTATGTTATACATACAACTGATAAAATGATATATTGTGTTATATAACTAATATAACAGATGAACATTAATAAACATATAATATATATGTTAATAACCCACTTCTTTTCTTTCTCTCTCTCCCGCCCTCCTCTCTTCCAAGCCCAGCTGTCCATCCCTGGCTTCACGTGCTAATTTGCCGCATTGCTGGTCTCCTTCGTGGTTTGTCTCCTAGCCTAGACTCCCTTCCCCGCTTCGATGGCCTCCCCCTCTGACACATAGCTCTGTGTGCACCTGTGATTCGGTGGCTTTGCAGCTCGGAGCAGAAGGTTCTTCCCCATGTGGGAAAACAACCTAACTCATAGATGCGCCCCAGGCTCTCTCCCTGGAGTTCACAGTTCAGCTTGAAACTGGTGTGGACTCCCGAAGGGAAAACCAGTGCACGGAGCAATGGGCCCAGGGGCACGCCCACCCCGCCCCACAGTGCAGTTTTCGCACTTGAAAGTATTTTCAGCAGTTCATTGGCAAATCAGGAAGATGCTGATGAGACTGGAATTAGTTGCAACATTATTAACAATCTATACTTCCTGAAACTTTGAAACCTGTTCATGAATATTTTCCAATAAATTGTCTCACCACCAGCATTTCTGTTCCAGGGGAACTTTCGGAGTTACTGCAGGGTCTTCGAGGAGGAAGGTGATCCCAGACCTGGTGGTGGCGACTCAGCAGGGTGGGTATGTGGGGCGTGTTTTCCTCGCAGAGGAGTCTGACCAAGTTCACAGGCCGCATAGTGGCCTTGAGGCCTAGACTTGGGGGACAGATGCGAGGCGATGACTGAGTCGAAACCCCGGGAGGCCAGGGCAGGAGCTACAGATAGGAAGGTGTGACTTTTGTCTTTCCGTTAAACAGGTGGACTCTCTGTTCAGTAATAAATGCTTCCATTTATTCATAAATAAATTGCGTCAAAGGAAAAAGACGGCGAGAAGGTGAAATCGTTGTCTCCCCTAAAGCTTACCAAAGTGTGGGGGGCTGGGATGCTCTCCTCCCACACTGGGCAGGGAACCGCATACAGGCACACGAGCTAATCCGTATTCACGACAGTTTCCCACTCTAACGTTGCTGTGGCTTTACGACATGAGTTCCAGCACATTGCAACATGTATTTCTTCCTATTAGCGCGCGGAGCATTCGGTGTGGAACGCTGTTTCAGGTCCTTTGCTCACTGACTCTCCGAGCACGGCTCCCATTTTCAGCCACTACTTCCTTGGCGAGGCCTCTGCCATGAACAGTGTGCCGGGGGGGGGGGGGGGACCTGGGGCTTTGTCTGGAAAGCCCCCGACGTCCTGAACGCCACCCACCCTCTTCCAGGGTGAACTTTTTGGCTTGTCTAAGTTTTGTTGCAGCCTCTCCTTTTCTGTAACACTTCCCTTCCTTTCCAAATTACTAAAAATTAACACTAATGGCTTATTCTCAGCTCTATGGCCAAAGCTACCTACAAACTATGCATCAATGCCAGACTAAGTGTGCCTAATATTTAAATTCTCTCGCACCGCCACGTGCAAACGCACAGAGCTCAGCGGTGTGAGGTCTGCCGCTGAGCCCAGCCCAAAGCGCTGCCCCCAGCGAGCCCGTGCACGTGCTGTTACGTCTCACGCACTCCGTGGCCCCCTTCACACCATTACCCTTAGCATGCAGGTGCGTAAATCTCCTCTGAATCCGCCGGACTGTCTACAGGATCAAAACTTCACTCACGTCTCACTTTCCCTGAGTGTAATTAAAGATGTTAAATATGCTTTTTCTTTTCATTTGAGAAGATGTCAGCTGCCAGAGAGAGCCCATCACTGTCATCTGCCTGGAGGACAAGGGACGCCAGTGAGCACTGCAGACCTGCCCTGTGGACCCCGAGTGGACCCTCGTTTCTGGGCGGTTCTGGTCAGGCAGACGTGTGAACAAAATGAACCAAAGAGTGGGGTGGTTTTCCTCAGAGGGCCGTGGGCGGCCTTTCATCGGTGCAGAGGCGGGGTTGGCTTGTCAATCACAGGAAGACTGAAGATCTAGAGAGATACCAAGGCCAAAACCGCCTGGAGCTGGGGGACAGACGTGTGGTCACTAGTATGGGGATTCTCAGCAAGCTGGTAACGCAGCAACTTACAAAGACTGTCTTCCCTGAAAACCTAGCAAGTTCCGGATGCCCGGGATAGCCGAGACGCAGGCAGATTCTCCCCTGATCAGCTAGTTTTCTTCCCGGCTTTTCTCTGTCGTAATGTCCTATTTTCACGGTAATCGTAGTTAAAATGGGAGGGTTTTTTTTTCACTTTCTTCAATAGATCTTTAGATGTTTGTTAGACCATAAGCTCATGTTATAAAATCTATGATAATATCCATCCACATAATAACAGCTACCATTTACAGAGTTCTCACATGTACCGTTTGTTACCTTCTTTGTATAGACGATTTTATCTCAACCTCTCAAGAACCCTGTAAAGTATTATCATCACCATTTTCTACCTGAGGAAACTGAGGCCGAGGGGGTGATCTGTTCAAAGTCCCAGGTCCCATGGGGCGGAAGTAGCCCTTCACCAGAATTCGGGGCCTTAATCTCAGTGCCAACGGCTGTGACTCCAGCATCACAGCCACTGGACACGGTGTCTATTCCAGCGCAGCGCACAGGGCTGAATGGGGGGGGCATACTCAGGGTGTGCAGGGCCGAATGGGGGCGCGCTCGACGTGCAAAATGCGCGCTGGGTTTTGAAAACAGTGTGAAAGGAGGACTGTAAGGTATTTCATGAATAATTCTTACGTTGATCACAATTGATATCACAGTATTTTGGATACATTAGGTGACATAAAATATATCATTAAAGTCAATTTCACCTTTACTGTGGCAACCAGAAAGTTTAAGGTTACAGACCCGGCTCGAGTTATGTCACTGCTGGTCCCGCCTGCTGCCGGACCTTCCCTCCCACACTGCACTGCCCACTGCCCTCAGCGTCCTGCTCGCCATTCCCAGGACAAGGCGCGAGTTCGGGAGAGGCTGGGGGCTGCTGTGCGTGAACCTCGGTAGTCTCCGTCACCGAACTGATTTGTTTGGCTGGAACAGTGTCTGTGTGGGGGTCACATGGAATGCAAGAAGGGCAGAATTCAGGGACAAAACTTTAAAAACCACCATGGTGATCACAGCGCAGGGGGGACAGACGGGGGACTGTGAGCTTCCACTTTGCATCCGGGACAAGGCCGCCTCCTCATGTTACGGCTATAATTTCGAAGTTCCTGCAGATGAAGTCAGAAGCTAGTAGATCCAAGGCATGGACATCTGCAGAGCCTAAAGCCACGGGATGAGAATCTTCGTTACAATGCATCTGTGCTAACACATTAAAAAATAGAAGTAGATCATTTTGATTGAAACACAGTCAACCATGAATATCTTAGAAAAAAAAATCGTCAAGGTCTTCCTTGCAAGCACTGGGCCTAGAACACGCCTTTGATCCACAGCCAAGGTCTCCATCTGTGTTCTCCAGCAGCGCCTCTCTTCCATGACCCCCAGTGAGGATTCTCCCCCGGGGCACGGCCATACTGGGAGGCAGGGCGGTAGGGGTGGGTGGTATGCCGTTCAGAACTCTCCACAGTGACTCTCTGAAGCTGCTTCCTCTCCAGCATTACATTTAGGTTTCAAGTCTTCACTGGGGTTTCTGGCTCCTGTTGACACTTGCCATCAGGTGTCCCTGGCATCCCAGGTGAGGTCAGAGGGCAGAGACTGGAAGTACTCGAGCACTCACTGCGGACAGGGGCCGCTCCCGTGGCCCCCAGAAGAGAACTTCCGAGCCCGTGATCTGGTTACCTGTGCAGCCTGCCTGTTGATGGGGAAGGGCGTGAGCCAGGAGGAAGAAGAAAGGGTCTAAAAGGTTGGTGCCACTCATTCCTAGTATGTCACAGTGTTGACTTCACACGCAATGCTGTGGGGTAGAAAATCGTGCCTCTCCATGAGGTCGTGAACATCCGGTCTGATCTCCCTCAGAAGCCACGCCTCTCCTCCCTCCCACCTGCTTGGGAGCTGCAACGCGTCTGTTCTGGCTGACTCAGCCTCTTCTAGTTTAACTGTCTCCTCCTGTTTGTAGCAGGCCTTTCAGGCCCATGCCAGCCCTGAGGGCCATCCTCTCTTGTCCTTTGTCCTTTCCAAGGTGGGAGCGGGGAGGGTGCCTGGGTCTGAGTCCTTGTGGAGAGGGGAGGAAGCCATCTGGGAGCAACACGGTGATCTGAGGCTGCTCTCTGTGTCCACCCTGGTTTTTCGGGGACGGTGTCCCCTGACCCATGAGGTCGCTGCTGGCTTTGCTGACTATGGCTGCTGAGTTCTGGGCACAGCTGTGGGGTCCCCGGAGATCAGCTGCAGTTCCATGGTGGGCTGAGCTGCCAGGCCTACCTGCAGCTGTGGGCCCTGGGTTCAGCACGTCCCACATCGGGCCCCATGACACAGTGTCCTTGTCACTCTGCGGGCACCTGGGGGTGTATGGACACACATTCCATAGCCTGTGGGACCCGAGGAGGTTCTGGGGAGCTAAACCTCGGCCCTCTCTGCCAGACTTGCTGTGCTCCCCACTTTCCACAGACGCAGGTGCAGACGGGGTGGATAGAATGAGAAGTGTCTTTCTCTCCTCTTTGCCCTCACTCTAATTCCCCCACCCCCTGCCACGGCCTTTAGTGAGTGAGGGAGCATCAGGAAACTCCGTCCATAGCCCGCCCAGAGCCCAAAGGAGATGCATGTCCTCCTGCGCCTCATCTGCCGAGAGCCACCTCTCCCCCACACCCTCCTCAGGGGTCAGATTAGCATTACAGCTTCCCGGGAAGCTGTTTATGAAGAAGAGAAATGAAGTGATGAGCAGAAAAGAACTGAATAAGCAAAAGGAATGAGCAAACAGACAGTTTTCCTGTTCCTTTCAAAATGAATTCTCAATGTGACTGTTCCGTGGGAAGCCCCAGATGCTCAGATGACCACCTGTGACTCTGCACGAGGGGAGTTACAGCACCAACGACTCCCACTTAGGCACCTGCCAGTGTGGCTCCTCTGTGACCTCCAGTGTGACCTGTGACATCACAGGTGGCAATGTCCCTTTGGTTTCTATTTGTCTTTCTTTGGCTGTTCATCTCGTCTGCCAGAGCTACTGTATTTGCAGTAGAAATAACGAGTGTCACCTTGTTTCTGAAAAACCAGGACACGAAAATGTATGTCACCACATGGAGACACAGTGAGTGCACAGCCCAGCGTGACACCGCATAGCCGACAGGTGCGTCCTCGATGGGCACCTGCCAGACACCCTCTGGGAGGCTGAGATGTCCCTGAGGAAGTGGCAGCTCCATCATTTCCCCCTCTAGCTCCTGGTGTGCTCCACACAGGGACGTCCCAGTTTTCCTGCCTTTTCGGCCACATGTCCCCATAAAAGAGACGTCTGCATAGACAGCAGTGTCTGATGTGAGGGCAGGAGGAGGTCCCCCGCATGTCCCTGGTGACATCACGCCACTGCATTGTCTGCCCAGAGGAGAGAGCAGGGACAGGAGCGAAACAGAAGACATGCCTGGTTAACAGCGAGGTCACGTGTGTTACTCCCCAGGACACAGCTGGTCGGGATGCAGAGACATGAGAAACTGCAGGCTCGTGTCGGGCCGGCTCACCTGGTGTTCGCCTGGACATGCTGCCCAAAGGTCAGCTACGTCATATTCGATACCAAACACAGTCCTTCCCACTTTTATCTCCCTGTGAATTACAGGGAGAAAGTTCTGCTATTAAAACATTTTTAAAAGGTCTCATTATGGCTTTGAATCCTGTAAAAATTACACTGTCGCCTTTTGACATCTTGTAACAAATAAAACTGTTAATATTTTGACTTAAGACAAATTTCTCCTTCGCTCCCAGCAGCTAGCCGTTACCAAAGGAGACTGTGCTACATTAGTTACGGCGATTTATTTTGGGAACACCAGCAGAAAGACATAAAAGCCATTACTGAGCCAACAGTTATATCCGCTTCTATTAAAAAGGCTAAATGCAATTTATACAACAAGTCTTAAAATTTATCTAAAAACAGAAAATCATCGCGATGATCTTCTGAATGACTCGAGCAACAATTCCTGTTGTATTTAAGCCAAGGTGTCTGCTTTCAGAACTCACAGGGACGCAAGGGGCCAGCGTTCAGATGCTTTCCTGCTGCCGAAGGCGTAAGAACTGGGGGGGGGGGGCGCTCCTTTAGCTCCTGCTCCTGGTCCATTAAGCCTGGGTTCCTGCCTCGGGCACTGCCTCATGCTTCATTCAGCAGAAGGCAACAGCGGCAAAAAACATAAGGAAATGACAATAAATCTACGGCTTCTGCGATTGATCACGCGCTGTTAGCGCCGGGAGGGAAGCGCGCATTTCTGGTCCCGCAGGCCTAGCACGCCTCTGCCTTCGAGGGTGGAGGAAACGTATTTCTCATCCCGTGAGACCTGGAGAATTCGGATGGACGTAAACTTGCTAGTTACCAAGGCCAGTTTTTAACACAATCGGTCTGATAATTTATTAAAGAGCACTTCCTAAGAAAAGAAAAGTAACCTTGCTCCCAGAAACCTTTTTGCGAATGACCTTCCACCTGAGCAGGGCTTGAGGAGGAAGTCGTGCAGGTATGGAGAGGGGCTTCATGGAGGGGAAGTGTCCTGTATAAATAGCGGACACCAGATATTTAGAAAAAAGAAATTAGAAAGAAGTGTAAAAACACAAGCTGCTCTGCATGCTCGTTACTTCAAATACGCAGACTCACGCCGCATTTCTTATTTGAAGCCCTTCTCCAGGAAGGGCCCGTTTTCAAGCAGAGGGTTTCTCATGCTTTCCCCGAACGTAGCACCGGAGGAGGGTGCCCAGGGAGGCGAGGGCCTCCAGGAAGAGCCTGCTGCGCAGGGTGAGGTCAACCTCCTGAGCGAGGCTCTTCTGGAGATGCTAGGCATGCCCTGCCAGGCTCACACACGTGCAAAATTAAACATGCCAGAACACGCCTGCCCGGGGCCTAAGTAGGGTGTTCATCCTCCCCGCTTGTCGCGCAAACTTCTAAGGGACTGGGAATGGCAGTTGGAGGCTGTGTCAGGCCCCCTGCCTGCGAAGACCCTGCCCAAGCACAGGACGGGGCTAGGAGCGGAGAGCCATGATTCCCAGCAGAGTGGCATCATCATCAGATCTGAGGCCCTCGGCCCAGAGCACGGCCCCCGGCGCCCCGCCTGCACACGGGGCCGGCACAGGATGGGGGCGGGCACTGAGTATCTGGGCCGGGGACGGGACTCTGTTCCCATGTGTGCCACTCTGCCCGGGCTTCCCTAAGGCAGACGGCTCCAGAAGCTCTCCCCCACCGGTGGACGAGGCGGCGCTCATGCGTGAGTGTACAGAGGTCTCCAGCAGACGTGACAGGGCCCTTAAACCGGCACCAGGCCTCCCTGGGGGGTGAAAGGTCAGTAGGGGGAATGTGCTGACGGACTGTCACTTCAGCCGGGTCCAGTTTGCTGTGTCTGTGGTCCAGGGTGTGTGCGGTGGACCAATTCCAAGAGCAAGAGAGAGCTTCTAGAGTCTGCTGACGGGGCCTAAAGGCCGCACGGGAGCGTCGGCAGGCAGCACCTTCCGGGCGCCGTCAGCGCTGCCAGCCCAGCTCCTGCTGGCGCCACGTGGGTACCGCAGGGACCAGCACTCCGGACACCGTGCCTGAACAGAGCACCCCCGTGGGCTCGTCCGAGTGCCAGGGGAGCCTTACCAGTGACAGAAGTGAGAGCTAGCAACTGGATGGTCTAATAACGGTGATCGTTCTTGAGAAACAATCCATCAGAGTTTCATTTTTCTGAATCAAAGGACCAAGAAGGTCTGCCGTACTTGTCTGAAGTGAGCCTACACAGTTGAAAGAGAACCGCGCGGAGCATGGCACACAGGTCGCCGTGCCAGGAGGTGTGTGTCCTGGGACTTCCCGTATGACTTAAAACTGACCGGGTATTTTTCTATTCAGGAAGCAACTTCCTCCTCCAACGACAAGATGAGTGTAGCTAGTGCCCGTGAAACCATCCCCTGAGAAGAGTTTTTCCTTGTGGGGGAGAGTTCTAGAAAGACCGGTAGGACCCCCACCAAAGACTGCTCTCTGGAGGGAATAAAAGGATGTTTTATTGCTGTAGCCACTGGGACCTGTGATCTCCAATTTAGGGCATGAATGGCCAGAGTGCGGATCTGACCAGCAGTCACACGGCCGACTTTGTGGCTGCGCGTCCACCAGGGTGACTCGGAAACTCTCGGGGCAACGATGCCACCTGAGCCTGTACAGCATCCGGCAATGACACAAAGCTGGAGCCTTTCAGTTAAAACCTTCATTTGGGAATGCATTTTGTTCCCTGGGCTGCTAATGCCCCTGGGAACCTCCCCTAGCTTCATTCGGGCTGCAGGTGTGTGCTTTTCGGGCAGTCACACAGTCAGCGTGAGCCAAGACAAGCTGACGATGAGCGCACCACAACACAACAGGGCTGTGCCGTGTGTGGGTGAGAGCACCATTGGGCAGTGGAAACACACACTTCTAAGCATTGATTTATCACTTTCCTTTCTGAGTCCACATAAAACCCGGATGAGGAATCTTTGTCACTTGTATGGTGTTGGTCTAATAAAGAGTGGCAGTGATTTGGCTGTTCCCCTTGTTTAGTCTGAGGAGACGCGGGCACGCGTTCAGCACCCAGCACCCGCTAAAGGATGAAATTCCAGTTGGCCGAGAGCCAGGAGCTGCACTTCCCGGTGAGTGTGGGGCGCGGCCCCTAGGAGAGGCGTGTGGCACCCC
This sequence comes from Desmodus rotundus, assembly GCF_022682495.2. Taxonomy (NCBI): domain Eukaryota; kingdom Metazoa; phylum Chordata; class Mammalia; order Chiroptera; family Phyllostomidae; genus Desmodus; species Desmodus rotundus. Next base: position 98,924,342 of record NC_071397.1, read on the forward strand.
CAGAACGTGCCTGATGCCCAGCTCCGCTGTGGAACCATTCATTCCTTCACTCACGAATGGAGCCACTCGTTCACGTGGCAGACGGACCACAGGGGGCTCTGCTGGAACCTGTGGGGCGCACGGCTGGGTGACCTGCGGGCCCTTCAGGTAGAGAGTGGAGGTGGGAAATGGACCCGAATCACTAGCGCACAGGAATCAATGAACAGATCCACTTGCAATCTGTGCAATTTTGTAGGAATTTAAAGGGTGATTAATTTTTAGTCGGGGAACATCTTTAAAATGTGGTATCAGGTAAGCTGACACCTAGATGTTAACGGGGAGATAAAAGAAGTGAAGGGAGTGGGGAGAGAGCTGGGAAAACATGGGGTGCAAGCTGAAACTGGGTGCTGAGTCACGAGTCCCCGAGCCCCTGGGCTGAACCCTGGACCCGGGCGAGAGGTGAGCCGGGTGGGTGAGAGGTGAGCCGGGTGGGAAGGAAGCACGGGGCACTTGGGCTCTGTCCACGAAGCCGTGAGGAGCCCCAGTGGTATTTGTCAGAGCTGGGGCCTGCTTACAGCAGTGTTTTGGGAAGAAGACCCTGACAGGCAGCCCTGGGCTGGTTTGATTCTGGGAAGGGTGTGGACAAAGCTATCTGCTAGTGGATCCCGTTGGGACCAGCTGGAACAGACACCGAATTGGGGGCAGGGGCGGCAGCCACGAGTGATCTCAGAAGGCTCCACTGCAGGCACCACCGCCTGTGCCTGGATCATCCCCGCAGCGGCCTCCCAGACCACCATCGCCTGCCCATCCGGCCTCTCCTAACTCCTGCTGCACTCTTCTGCCAGTTGTCTTGAAAAACACACTCACACTAACTCTGCTTACAGCCTCCAGGACCTGACCCAGGAAAGCCCGGTTTCCCAGCTGGCCCCTCTCCCCAGCCTCCAGCAGGACCCCCGGGCACCCCTGGCTTCCTCTTCATGCTCCCTGTCCTCAGTCTGGCCTAGGAAGGCCCTGCTTCCCCTGCCTCCCACCCCACCCGCCCTTGAGGCCTGTTTGATCTTAAAAGACACTGCTCTGTGTCTCTATGTGCCACTGACTCGGTTAATGCAGGAGATGGGCAGGCTGGGAGCCTTGGGGCGACCGTGGGTAGCAAGCGGCCCACATTGCCGAGCTTTGCTCACGATAACAGAAGCTTTGTTGACAAACCCTTTCAAAGCTGCTACCACTGGCCACAGAGGAGCCAGGCCCAGCCTGGAGCTTAAGGACTAAGAAACATTTGCAGGTTTTTAGCTGAAGGGCCTCTCGGACCTTCGGTGTGTTCAGAGGAGAACTGTGTCAATGAGCTGAGCTGACAGAACATTTCATTTGGCTTAGTCACCTGAGACACCATAATAAAAGCCTTTTCCGTTTCCAATTCGATTGGATTTTTACCCTGAAAAGGCATATATTTTTTCCTGCTTGCTTGAGTGAGTCCCACTATTTCTGGGGAGGCTTGCGGCGCAACAGGGAAAGCAGAGCCTCGGGGGTGTGACAAGATGAGATGTGGGTGCCTGAGGACACCCCTCCTGCTCCAGAGCCCGCTTGGCGCCCACCAGCAACGCTGCCTCTTTTGGGAACTTGGTTGGTCGACTGCCTCTCAGGGGCCCCCTCCTTGTAGAGCTGTAGTGAGAACGAAAGGACAGATTCTCAAACAAGGACATGGCATGCCACACACGGTGTGTTCCTGAGAATCGAGAAGGACTGTTGGCATCACAATTAATATGACCGCCATCATCAAATTTCAGAACAAACATTAACTAAATAAACCAAATCTCCTTAATTTTATGTGGGTTTCCAAAGGCTGAGAGCACCTTAAAATTTTTCCATGCTTCCAAGAATTACCTTGTTTTGGAATATCTTTGAATACTCAGGTTTCAGAAGTGCCTGGCAGCTGCCATTTCCCCCAGAATAAAACTCCCACACACACAGACCTCGGCGCCCCCCGAGTCGTCATTTTAGTCCCGGAGCTCACAGGACACAGCCTCTCGGCAGGTACTCAGTGTTTCTGTCGCTGTTGTCACCGTCGGCGAAGATGTCTGTCACCCACTGTGCCGACAGCCCTACACCAGGCAAGGGAAGGCGGTGATCCATCAAAGAAGACACCTTGTTCCCTGCTGGCAAAGGGCTCATCGTCTCCAACAAGCAACACAGTGACAAAGAGAACCGGACACAGCCTGAAATTTGTTTGCCTCCCAAAGGCCAGTCACAGATGAGATGCAACAGACAGCAATCCCGCAGGGACGGAGTCCTCCAGGGGGCCGGAGGCGGCGCTGTCCTGAGAGCTGGGCCCTGTGCAGGCATGTGGCCTGGGGACTACCGGCCCCCTGGAACTGTGCTCACAGCCACAGCCCCGACCTGAGAGGAGAGGCAGGAGCGTGCGCCGGTGGTCCAGGTGGGGGAAAGCAAGGAGTTGACAGGCAGCCCAGGGGAAGTACCCAGCATGGGCCAAGCAAGCCTCCCAAGTGGCGGGCTTCCACGCGTGGCATCTGCAAAGCCCTGGCATGCCAGGAAGTCGGACAAGACCCCCAGGTAGTGCACAGTCAGGCTGGTGAGAGAAGACAAGGGGAGAACAGCTCTGCAATGTGCTCGCTCACCCAGGATCACGGCCATGAGAAAGGAACGAATGGAAACGGGAGATAAGCAATCAGGAAAAGGAATTTCTCCCAGCATGGAAACATCTTAACAACCGCAACAAAATGTATCTGTGTTAACAAAGGAAGACTCCAGGGGATCAGAAGTTTACTGGACGGTTTCTATTCACTGGGGACATGAAAGTATTCATTTGAAATGCTCTGCTACGGTATGGTTAGAGGCAGAGTCTCCTCTTCTTGCATTTCTATTCTGTTTTCTCCAGGCCAGTTGCTAGGCATGCAGGCTTGGGGACACACACACACACAGAGTAATTCCTCGGGGCTTTCATCCAGCGGAAATTTGCACCAGCTAAAAATGGCTTCAAGTCGGCAGCTGTGAACAGCTACTGAAACAAACACACCCTGACATACATTCGTGCTGAATTTGTCCTGTTTGGGACTGCAGAGAGTCTCTGGGAATAAAAACTAACACAAAGACTGCAGGCAGTTAAGCATCCCTTGCCAGGATGCCGTTCTCCCCCAGCGGTATGAGAATGGTCCGTTCAGACTGGTAGCTTCAGCATTCCAGGACCATTAACGAGAGCCAGCCGCAGTCTGCATACCAATGTCAGGGGTGGCTCCCGCTGCCAATTAAAAGTGACATCCCAGAGAAATCAGTGACTCGGGAGCTTGGCAGGGAGGTCTTATTTATTTCTTCAAATTTTTGTTTTAGTTTTAATGATAGCCCAAGCATCACACATTTGGTTCATTAGCACCAACGAGGCCTAAGGTTACAAAAGCTGTAGAGAGAATCATCCTTAATTGTGTGGGTAGTTCGATGATTTATTCGAGAAAGGACACGTAACTGGCACTGCAGCCACGCGCGGGCGCCTGTGGATTCCAGGCCATCTGGACGCGTCTGTCTACCCAAACCTTTCCCTTCTCATCTGCACGGGGCACCTCTTCTTTCCAGCGCCGACTGCGGTGGCTGGCTTGTAAACTCTGTGACTTTCAGTTTCTTTTCTTCTGGGAAGGACAGATAAAATACTTCTCTCTGCAGGCTAGGGTGTTTATTTCCAGTCAGCAGAACTCTCGCTTTTCCGGAAGCCACCAAGTCCTTCCCATAACCTCAGGCTGTCCGCTGTCTGGGGGCGGGATGTCCACTGGAGCCTGAGCCTAGGCCTGCGCCATGGGCTGGTGGAGAAGGAGGCAGGGCAGGGGCGGGGAGCAGGACCTGCCCCAACATCCCTGTCTCGGTCGTCCACTGAGGCCCTCACGGAAGCCTTAGAAGGTGGCGTATGGGGTTGCCTGGGGAAAGAATATTGGAGGGACAGCAGGAGCCCCTCTTTGGTTACGTGATGTGTCTGGCTTTTCTTCTCAGGCGCAGTCACCCCTACCGGGAAAAAGGTGGGTTTGGGGCACCCCTGGACTGGGTCTGAAACCTGGCTGTTTTTTACTGGTGGTACGCCCTTTGCCATGCTGTCCACAGTCTCAGTTGTCCACCTGCAGGTGGGCAGGGAGGACGCCGGTGCTGTGGTCAGGACTCTGGGAGCGGCACCTGCAGAGCCCCCAACAGAGAGCGACATGTGATGCATGGCCCAGTCCTCGCTGCGGGGGGCCTCGTGGGCAGCCCACACCTGCTCCTCCCCCATTCCCCACCCCCAGGTCCCCTGCAGTCCAGACACCACCATGGCCCGTCCTGCAGGAAGGATGACCCTGACGAGGGTTCTGTAAGAGTGAAGGGTGACGTGTGTCGCACACACCTGTGGTTGGTCTGTTTGTTCATTTATTTTTGGATTCTTACCCTGTGTGTGGTGAAGTTTGCCTGCCTACCTCTGCTTTATCCACGGGCTTGACGGGGGCTGCTTCCCAGGGACGGCTGCGGCCCGCCAGGGTATCCGGCCTTGGCTCCACTTTGAAGTCACCTGGGAAACTTCTAGCAAACATGGCTGCCCAATTGTGTTCCCCAAACGGCACAGGTTGCAGTCCTACTCCCCGGGACCTCTGATAGGACTGTGTTCAAACACGGGGCATTTAAAGGGATGCTAAAGGTAAACTGAGGCCATTAGAATGGGCCCCAATCCAGTAGGACTGGTGTCCCCACGCAAAGAGGAGAGGAGGACACAGACCCACGGAAGGGACCACGTGAGGACAGGGGGAGGAGACGGTCACCTGCAAGCTGAGGACAGCAGCCTCAGGAGGAGCCAGCCCTACTGGCACTTTGACCTTGGGCTTCCAGCCTCCAGAACTGTGAGAAAATAAGTGTCTACCACGTAAGCCCCCAGTCGGTGAGATTTGGTGGGGCAGCTCTAGCGGACAGAAGCGGACACCAAAGCTCTCTTCAGTCAGTCAGCTGGGAATCTCTGGCGTGAGGCTGGGCGTCCATATTGGTTTAAAGTCCCCAGGAGTCCTAACACATGGTGGAGGTGGTGGGTGCCATGTGTCACCTTCAGGGAGCGGTCTGCGCCAGGCTGTCTGTGTGGCTTGGTGAGGTCCTCGGAGGCCCGTGGACATCTCTCCTCTCACTGGCTATGGGGTGACTAGGAAGCCTAAAGACACCCGCTGGGTTGGGGGCTCCCCGAAGGGCAAGCCAGGCTCTCCGCTTGAAGTGTCCCTAATGGGGCTCTGCTGGACCAAGTTTTCCTTGAGGCCCTTACCAGGCTCTCTTCACCTGAGTTTTAACACCAGTAACAATAATTTCCATTATGAAAACTGGCGAGCATAATAAAAATTTAAAAAGTAGCAGAGCCGTGAAACTTCCCAGCAATGGCACTCTGCCTTGACTTAGAAGTGATGGCACAAGTGATCAGGGGTTGCCCGAACTTCATGCTCACTGTTACAGCACTTGGGTGGGAGTGCACCTTCACTCAACCGCTCTCGGTGTTCGCCTAATAGGGAACTAGGAAGAAAGTTTCACTTTCGTTTCGTCACCGTGAAGTAATGAAAAGTCAAAATGAATCCAGTTGTCTGGAAAATGCTTCTGTGTCTGAATATTCAATAAGCCATTTAAAGCTGTGCAGGTCATTAACTGCCTCCCTCTGTAAAACCCGTGGTTCCTCAACTACATTTCCACTCCAGGCTTCTCTGTCCGAGCTATGTTGTATGTATTTGGCATAAGAGAGATTAAAACGCGAGTATTTATTCCAGAACGCGGGAAGGTCTGAGAAGTATTTTGGAAGGAAATCGCACACACATGCACCCAGAAGCAGCGTTGACCTAGTTGGTTTTCTTTGTTTTCTGATTGCCAAGCAAGTGACTGTGCTGAGCACGGGGCAGGTCTGTCCTCTCGGTCATCATCCTCTCAATGGTGCTGTTGCACCTGAAAACACAACGTTCCGAAGAGTTCGCTTCGGTTCCCGCTGCGGTCCCTTCAGTGACACTGAACCCTTAAGGCATCTGTTAAAAGTCAGGCGCCTTAAGCTGACAGCATAATGGGGTTGGAGTCTGCGGACGTTTATCAAACAAGTGAACATTACTGACTTTTAAACAGACGCTGTAGCGAGTTGCACAGAGTATTGGAAGGAATCTGTGGAAGCCTTGTCCCACTGCGGGAGCAGGAGAACGGGCCGCTGGTTGGTTTTCCGGGGGGATAACATGGCCCAATGCCTTTGTGAGGCTGGGAGCCCCGCGGTCCTCTCTCAACGGACGAGGGTCCTACAGAAGGACAAGTGCCTTCCTGGCATGTCAGAGACAGTACCTGCTTCCTGAAACTGCCGTAATTCAACGACCGCGCTCAGTGTCGGCCTGTGGGTGCCAATCCGCCCAGCAGAATCACTTCCCTCGGTTTGTCTAACGCAGGCTGGGGGACCGCTGCTCCCGGGCGGGAGGATGGAGGGACGCCCTGTCCGAAATCTCTCTCGTCAGGTGAATACACATTAGTCTCGGCGAAAGCTGGGCGCACGTGTTGGGGGAGGGGCTTGATCCCTGGAGAACTTCAGAAAACCACGGGGTCATCCCCCAGCCTGAGGGGTTGTGGGTGGGTCACTGTTACTGATGGAACTGGGTCTTGTCCCCCCAGGGATCGGAACGGAGGGATGTGCACACAGCCACTGACCTCTAGGTTTGGGTGAGCTGGGGAGAGGACCCTGCGAGCTTTCCTGGTGGTGGGCTCCACCTCAGACCATCTCCTTGAAGGCTGGGAGGTGGGGGGAGCTGTCCTCAGGCTGTGTGTCCCTCTCAGAAGGGGACATATTAGCCTGCATTTCTATGCTGCCTCGTGCAAACCACTTTGCCTCAAATAGCTCATTTAACCCTTACAGCAACCCGTAGGGGGTGCGGCCACCCCCACCTTGCAGATGGCGTCATGCGTTTCTAGCCAAGTTCAGCCGCCTGCTGCGCTGCGGGGTCGCAGCTCCTGAGCGCTGGGGACTGCGGAGGAGGCTGGGGATCCGGGATTCTGTGTCTGCAGCCTAACCAGTCAAAACAACGCCTGAGTTCCGGTCTATTCCACTCATCTGGGAGGAAGCAGGAGGCTTCGGCAGGAAAGGGGGCCACTTGGAAGTGAGGGTGGAGGAGCCTGAGGCTCGCTCGCTGCCTTTGGGTCAGCCTTTCCAGGACGGAAGACCCTTGAGGTTACCTGGAGGGTCTCCATCTTGGGTTTTCCTCCACTTTACTAGGCCTCAGGCAGGTACAGAGAACTCAGAAAAGCGAAACTAATTTACAAATATTTGTACCTTCCCTTTTAAAATATTGAGTTGGCCAAAAGTTCGTTTAGTTTTTTCCATAAAGTAAAAGACACACTTTGCATTTTCACCAATAACTTCATTGATTTGGATATTTTGAGTATGTCAGCTATCTCCCCTGTGCTATAACATTGATTGTTCTCAATTAGCGTCTTGATTTTATTGCCATCAACTCCAACGAGTCTAGTGGCCACGGAGCACCGTCCACTGAGAAAACTCCAGCACGAAACTCTGCAAACCACCGTGACGCATTCGGTCCCCCACAGTACTTTCTCCACACACGGCGCAAGTCTTTTTCTTTGTGTTCCAGTTGTATTTTCACCGTTCTTGAAATAATAAAGCCTACTATGATGAAAACATTGCTTATTTTCTTCCATCTTCAATATGAAAATGGCCACAGCAAAAGTCACCAATTTTGATATTGTTTTAAAAATGCACGCTGATAGGCCAGCTGTCACAATACAATCTAACAAAACTGTTTTTGAATGAAGTTAAAGACAACTAAGCGCTACTAGAGCCATCATATGGAAAAAACCAAACAAACTTTTTGGCCAACCCAATACTTTTTCATAATTTAGAGAAAGGAGGGGTTCAGGGCCATGCCCCAGGTGCCACAAGGGGACCGAGCAGGGACGATTGTGAGGTGCTGCAGATGCAAGGCCAGTCCCTTCCCGGAGGCCATAACCGAAGAGGTCGGCTTTACCCAGGAGCTGGACGAGACCTGGGGCATCATCTCTTCCACCCTCGTTGTTTTCATTGGGATACCAAGGCCAATGATAACCAATGATACCAAGCACTTGATAACTTATAAAATGCAAATTTGTAATGCAGTAGAAAAGAGGGTGCAGGTTTCTGATTCCCAATCTGGAGCTCTTCTCTTCCTTTATGTTAGGGTAAATAAGATGAAAAAAAAATCAACCAGAAAATGTAAAAGCCAAGGAGAAATCATGAAATCAGAGAGAATCGATCTTTCTGTGCCTGACTATAATCAAAGAGCAGGTGGGCGCCCGCTTCCTGAACCCTGCTAGAGCACCTGGTCCTACCCAAGGAGGCTGTGTGCATGGGCTGCCAGGGGGTCCACCGTGAAAATGCTTTGCTGGTCTGATTACAGACAAATGCTTTGCTAGTCCGCAGGCAGGCACCATGCTAGGGCATCAGAGCGAGGGGCCAGGCTATGCTGGGGGCGGGCCTCTGTGGACGCCAAGGTCACTTGCCCCATGTTGTCCTGGGACAGCGTGAGGTGGAGTCCCTGCCTCTGCCCAGAGCATCCACGGATGATGGGCATCTTTGACACGCAGCCCTGAGTTGTGGGCACGGAACCTGGGGACCAGGGGCTGGTGAAGGAGCGTCGGGGGCACGTGGGGCAGGTGAAGCCCTTCACACAACCTTGCACTGCCACCTTCGAGACATACTGGGCTGTCCCTCTTTGTACCGAATGTCCTTGTTCTTGGGGCTGCTGCTGCTGCTGCTGCTGAATGCTATCTCTGTGGGGGCTGGTGCAGTCCATCCTGGAAAGGACGGGGTGTCTCTGCATGGACAGACACAGACGCCCCTTTGACGCCATGTTCCTCCTCACTGAGATTTCTGCAGCGAAGGAGCCACTTCCCTCCCCTGGCAGGCCCGGGTGAGCAAGGGCTCTGCCAGAGGCCTGCGGAGCCAAGTCAGGACGAAGAGGGGGGCTCCTCAGGTATGCAGTATAACATCGCTAAGTCCACCCGGGGCTTATCGCTTCTACTCAACACAGGGGAAGGCTGGCAGGGTGAGGCTGGGCCTGTGTCAAAATGGCTCAGATGTTTGAGACGAACTGCCCGAGCGTTTTGCCTGTGAATGTTAATTTTACATGAAGTTTTACAGAAAAACAATGCCTGTTGCCAACGCGCCACGCCATCCCGTGAAATGCCTGCCCTGAATTTGTCCCCACCGCCCCAGCTGACGGCGTCTCTCAGGGTCGATGGAGCGTGACCCACAAATGGCTGCAAATGGAGCTCCGGTAAACCTCTGCTGGTAGGAGGGTAACCGGCTGTTAGAAACCATGAAATCGAGGTTTCGGAGGCCCCCTCTGCCACGCCCAGCCCAGGCCCCCAGCCCCCTGACAGGGATGGGGTGTCACGTGAAAGCACCCGAACGCCCAGGGCCGCAGGAGGCTGCGTGACCCGAGTCAGTTTCATTTCCATAAATAAATGTCAAATGGCTGCGATACATTCTCTCTGATTAAACTGTCAAGGACAAACTGTGTGAAAACAATGATTGTTTTTTATTCCCGTGGCAAAGAAGGCACAAAAGGGAAGTAATCGAGATATCTGTTTAATATCATGTCTGCAGGTCCCTGACTTCTAGTCGGCGGGAATCGGCAAGTCCGGGGTGCACAAGCAGGCGCACGCCTCGCTCGGGGCTGCAGTGCACACCGCCCCACGCGCGCTTTCGTAGGGCACCCCTGCCTTTCCCCGCCCCGGCCCAGCACCGTGGCCAGGTCTAGGGACCTGCACAGAAGCTGCCCGTTAGGCACCGGAGCTTGCCTGAGAAGAAAAGTGAACTCGGTCCCCATTTGGCCTTTGCCCAGTTAGAAGATGCACCGAACAAAAGCAAAGGGCGTGTGAAAAGGGCATGTGCTCAGGAGCACTGGCCTCAGTCCGTGCAGCTGCCGCTCTTCTCTTTCTCCCATGTTTGAGGAACCCTGGTTGACCCAGAGGCAAAGCCAGGATGGCGGACCCCGGTGGTGGCTGGAGTGGCATCGAGGCCAAGATCTCCTGTCGAGGGGCAGAAGAGGTAGGGGTGGTTTCTCTACACTCTCAATCCTTTTTCCTTCACGACGCTGATGCGTTTACATCCCCTCCCTGGGCCGGGGAGTTCCCTGTCCGTCTGTCCGAGGGCAGAGATGCCCGCTGCCTGAGTCATAAACGGTAACGGAACCCTAACCGACCTCCGCGCCAGGCCCTGCACTCTTCACTCAGGCCCGCCTCCCATGCCTTCTCACAGCCTCTCTCCTAGAGATGCACCCGCACCCCATCTCACCAAGGAGACCACAGCTGAGAGGGAGACCCGCCCAAAGTCACAGGCCCGGAGGTCCCGGAGCTGGGCCCGGAAATCCAGTCTCCAAATTCAGAGCCCCGGCTGTGCCGTGGTCACGGGACCCTCAAATAACAGAGGATCAGGTGTCATTACATCATGAAAGCCATATTTGAAGATGAAAAAGAAACAAAAACTAGTTTAATCTCATGGGGATGATGACAATGGTGTGTGTGTGTGTGTGTCTCTGTCTCCGTGTGTTTGCATTGGTGTGTATCCACACATGTGTATTGAGGGGTACAGGCATCCTCTTCCCTGACTTCTCCGTTCTCCACGAGGGTCACCAGGAAGCTCTCCAGCCCCTGCCCCTCCTCACACCCTTTCCCCAGGGGAGGGGATAGGCACCTCTGCCAAGACACTTGGGAGCAGGGACTGGCTGGGGGTGCTCAGCCCGGTCACTGTGTCCTCCTTGTCTCTTGTTTGCCTGTTCTGGATGCTCCCTGGTCTCTGCCTCTGGGAAACACCTGGAAGGGACAGGACAGGACCCCCACATGGGGCTGAGTGTGCCTCCATATTGGACTGGCCCTGGTGTGTCTGCTCCCCGTCTGCCTTACCGGCTCTTTGGTTTTGAGCCCCTCTGTCTTGTGGGTGCGGACCTCAGGCCGAGAGGAGCAGTGCTGGGCTGACATTTTTGCGTGAGGTGCCACGCCTACCACCCCTCAGATTCTGCTGTGCAGGGGCCTGGGGACTCTGCTCCTCTGGCAGTTCCCAAGGCTGCTCTGGCTCAGTTCCTTCCCAGATGGGCAGGGGAGGGTGTTGGGCTGAGGGGCAGTGGGGGGGGGGGCGCGTAGGACTATTTTATTTGGAACTGCGGGAAAGCGCCCAGGGACTCTCTTCCCTAGAGAACTAGAGCTCTTTGCCCCTGTTGGGGACCGCAGTGGCCCCCTGCCTGGGCTAACCATTACTTTATGTTTTTATTCTATTTTATTTTACACTTTTCATTTACTTCCAACCACTTAATCCTTTCCCATTCAAATTACGCAAAAGCCTAACTCTCTTCACTCATGTGAAAATACATTTCCTTCTCCCACCATCATTTCGCTGACTGCATGTGCTTTTGGCCCTAAAATCAGCGAGGCTTGTTCCACATAATGAAAGAAGCCATTATCCATTTCCAAAACTTGCTTTTCATTAGCTTCTAAGACACAGATAAATTGACAGCCTGCCAGCTTGACGAGGCGCAGCCGTTCCACGTGGTGCGGGGTGGCCGTGCGGAGCGCGCCGCGTGCTGGGCTCGGGCAGCAGCCGCTGAGGTTCCCAGCGCCACTCACAGGAACCAGTGTGACCGAGAGACAGAGGTGGAATGTAAAAATGTGCCCCCAGCACTAGGTGCCTCTTCAGCTCGGGAAGCAGCAGAGACTGTAGGGCTCTGCCCAAACCCATGGGGGCTCGCGCAGAGGTGGACGAGACCCTGGTTTTGGATCAGCCTGGAGTTGACAGGACGAGCCACCACCTTTGCCATCAGGAGAGGAAAGGAGGGGGGGGGAAGGGTGACCCAGAGGGCGACGACCAGGTTCTCCCCCAAAAGACCCTCAGACATGGCGCACGGAATTGCCTGGGAGTAGGAAGTGTTGCCTTACCATTCGTCTCTGGGTGTTTTATACGGTTTTTTAGAGAAGCAGGGTCGACCGGGAAAGACCAAGCAGTTACTTTTCAGAGGGATGAAAATCAAGTGTACAGGAGCCACGCTGAATGAACTTGCTTTTCAGAAGGGGGCGCCTGGAGACCTCCCCAAAGCCGTGGCCCAGTGAGCCGACTGGAAGGCAGGCCCTCTGCCTCTTCTAAGACCATCAGATGCTGTTTTTGGAATTCTGGATTATATTCAGAATGTGTGCATGGCCAAGGGCAGGAAGGAGGGTAGCAGAGGGCACGGGCCGTGTAAAGAAGGGGACTTATGACTCCTGCCCCAGAGGCCGACCCGGTGGCCCGGGCACCATGTACGGGTCCTTCTCGGGCTCCTTCCCGGCTGGCAGGCCGTGCGCATTACCGGGCATGGCCCAGTACCGCAGAGTCTCTGCTGTTGCCAACACTTCACATGCCTTTCCTGGGTGCATGGAACCAATCATTTAAGCAAAAAGTTCAGCCTGGAAGTTTCTGGCTGGCGTAAAATAATAACCCCCAACTACTCTGGATTAGATGATCTCATGCAATGGGACAGAAGCTGAAGAGTCTGTCTCATTTAGAATAAATAAAAAACAAAACCTTTGAAGCTGACTTGAAAAATCTACCATGAAGTCAGTTTGCCGCTGTTCCTTTTGTCTTAGTATTTCCCTCCGTCAGGGAATTAGTTTTGTCCATAAATATGGAATCTAAAGTCACCAAATTGAAGAAAACTCGATTTGGAGTTCTCGTGATAAAGGGAACCTTAAACTTGAGGCAATGCAAAAGCAAATTCGACACAGCCACTGGATGTCTTGCTTATTGCATCTCGCGGGTAAGTGACGGAAAAATGACTGCGGTGTTTGTGCATTTTAATAAAAATTTTGAGCTCTTGCAGGAGTTATTGTGATGTTTGTAGACTGGAATAGAGGGTTTCTGGTGGGGACGAGAACACAGCTCCTTTCGCTGAGGAAACGAGAAGGAAGGCCAGGGGAGTCTGGGTTACGTTTCCAGCCGCTTTTCAGGAAAGGGCACGACACGGCAGCACACGTGTACACGGCGCTGTTTCGGTGGGGGACCAAACAAAGCCTTTCGAACGAGTCAGCAGTGCGGGTCCCTACCCTGGACCACCGCGTCACCCTGCTGTGCATTCAGTGTTCCCTCGGTTTGCAGCTTCGACTTCTTTAACGGGAAACACGGATGTAAGAACCGCAGTAAGGCCAGCTGAAGACAGACTTGCTTAATTTTAAAGTCTGAGGTGTTTTTCCCTTCAGTTTTTATAGTCATCCAGCCTACAGATAATTCAACGACCGTTTTCTGACAAACCTGCTTCATGAAATCTTTCCAAACCCCTCAGCTTAGTTTTTTGTAGAAAACAACTCTTTTTGCCTTGACGGTTCATTGGCTTACTTGATGTCTCATTAAACTAGGAAACTCAGCATTCGGCACGGCTAAGGAAAGCAGGTGTGGGACGAACACATCCGACGGCTGTGGACACGCAGACCGGAGGGGCGGGGCGGAGACGGGCAGGGTCGCTGGTCACCGGGGCTCGGCCTGCCTGGGCTGGCAGCTGTGAGGTACAGGGCCCGGCACAAGCAACGCCCCTTTTTTATTACATAAAAGTCTTTTACAAAGTCACAAGCATGTCACGCTGTAACATAACAGCATCACACTCAAGCACACCGTAGGACCTTTTAGGTGAGATGTGCGAATTGCTGTCCATCCCGTGCGAGACGTTCACGTCCCCCACCAACCGCACTCGGTGGTGTTCCTTCTGCCGGACCCTGTACTTCAGAGGGCTGAAGGATGCTGAGCCTCCTCCGTACGCACGTCGTGCTATTGAACTTAGATGACTCAAATTCAGTAGTGTTTACTTTTGGGAAAGTAAAACACTCTATGTGGACTTCTTCGCTCCCAACGTTCACGCGTGTTAAATTTACGCCAGGGCACAGATGTTAAAATGTTTATCTTGCGACCCATGTTGATATGAGTGTCACAGTGGGGTCACATGATTATCCCTTGAGAGCTGGGGTAATTCAGTTTCCAAGTTTGTACGGTGAATCCCAATAGAGAAGGCCCTCAGTCTTGTTTCAGAAATGACCTGAATCTTGAGTTTACATACCTCTACTCTCGTAGAGTAGTATGTCTTCTGATCCGCTTTCTACTTTGTTATAAAAAGCAAAGGGCCACAAGGAAACAAAACAAATGTTAACTTTGGGCACTCATAATAACAAAGGTATCTGTAAAGTTATTTGTACTGCCCTGTAAACTTTCTCCAGCACCATTTACTTAATTGGCATTAACCGGATGTCCGCTACAGGCCATGTTGGTGGACATGCGATTTGTTTTAGCCTGCCTGAGACCTCTTGGGGCACCATTTCATCAATGCTGGAGAAACCGGTAGAAAGCTTCTGACATCTGTGGCTGATTCTTGTGACGACTGGCAAGGTCCTAGGGGAAAGAGACAATCTATCTTTCCTTCGAGGTGGGTCGCCTAAAAGCACAAAGGGAAAAACACACAGCCTTTCTCAGGGGGGATTCTAGCTCCTTTCTGTGAAAATGAACTCTGCCTGGGAGTCAGCCAATCAGGACCTTTCCCGTCAGGGAAAGCCAGACTCTCTGTCCCAGACTTGGGCTGTCAGATGGCAAGTCAGGGACGTGAGGTCTTTGACGCAGAGTGAGATTCGGGCACTGGCCCGGAGATCGACAGTCCCCGACGAACTACATCTAGGTCGGACTAGGAAATGTATGTCATTGAAAAAGGTATAACTCTTGGTGTTGTTGTATGTGAGGCGGATGCATGTCGGGCAAGGGTGTTACTATTTTTTTATCCTCACCAGAGGATATTTTTTCATTGCTGTTTTATAGAGGAAGGGAGAGAGAGAAACATTGATGCCAGAGAGAAGCATCGATTTGCTGCCTCCGGTACACTCCCACACTGGGGATCAAACCCGCAACCTAGGTGTGTGGCCTCATGGGGATTTAACCCGCAATCCTTTGGTTACAGGATGACACACCCACCAGCCGAGCCACACTGGCCAGGCAAGGGTACTTTTTGAAAGAGCATGTGAATTCTGACTAACAGAAAAAAGGTGGCAGAAGTACGGATTTTTCCTGCCCAGCATCTCCATGGGCGGCCACATCTTTCCCTGCCCTTAGTTTAATTTGGGTGGGGTTGCCACAGCTCCTAGGTCAAGTGTGGGCGCCTGACCTGGGCATGGCCGACAGGTCTCTGCATTTCTTGGTGGTTGCTATTGGTTTGGACGTGTGATTTCCGCTGAGCCATTGGACGCAAACTGGGGACTGCCCGAGGTCATCCCTGTTCCCACCAGGGGAGAAGCTGTGTGAGAACAGTCCACACAGGGCAGGCAGAGCTCAGAGATACATAGTTTCAGGGGCCTGGGTTCAGTGATGCCAGCAGCCAGGGCTGCCCTTACCTCGTCAGGTAGACAGACAATTCTCATTTATTCTCTCTCTCTCTCTCTCTTTCTGTTAAAGCTAACTTTAGTTGAATTCTGTACTTATAACTGAGAATCCTGATAATACAGCAGGACTCTGTCCCCCCAAACCCACATACAACCATCCCACGGAGTAAGGAGAGTGGGTTAGATTCCATCAGCGTGCCATGGCTCTGGGGAGAAAAAGCAAACTTCAGAGAGTGAAGCGCACCGTCCGGTATTAGGTGGCTAACACTGGGCAGAGCTGGGACTACGCCGGGCGCTCCCACTCCACGCCCTTCTGCCGCTCACAGCAACTGTGCAGAATGCAGAACCGACGAAGCATGGGGAACAACCTCAGGCCTAGTTCACTCAATACGTAGCCAAAAGTCAGGTAAGGAAACACACTAAACAATGTTTTTTTGGATGTCGATGCTTAGTTTTACCTCCAGGGACCACTCGACCGGTCCAGCACCATCTGAAAGTTATTGACAAAGGAATATCAGGCAAGCCGAGTGAAGTCAGTTTGAAGTACTGGTCTCACTTATTCATTAGCACAAGGGATAACATTACTGAGTTCTTGAAAGTCATTGCAGTCATTTTAGCAATAGTTTCGAGACATTCAACTTACAACTTTATAAAATGGAAATTCTCACTAAAGTCTGGGTAATGCATACTCCTATAAAGTAGTGTGATACATTTTACGTTATGCTCATTGAACTATTTTAACAGTTTTCAATTTATTTCATATTGGTCGCTAATTTCCGAGCTGTACGCACACATGGACTATTGCATGAAAAACGCTCTAAGTTCATTAACAAAATCACAGTGGAGTCTATCACTTTGGATTACAATGGACGCGGTGTTCAAGGTCAGAAAAATTATGCTGTGACCCCTTAAAGATCGCTGTACAGAGGAAGTCACTGTGATATGCCCACGAAGAACAGCCTTGACAGTGAGTCACAAAAGGGAGGGGATGACCGGGAGGAAGAGTGGCAGTTCCCGCGGTCACTGTGTGGCTGGCCGCTGCTGCACGCAGCCTCCCCAGCTGAGGCACTTACAAGTGGCTCTCTTTGCTGAGCGCGGCCAGACCTCGGGAGCGAACGCCACGGCCTCAGACGTCTCTGGGACCCTAAGTCTGGGGCTGTCAGACTTCTGAGGGTCTGGTCCTCTAACGTCTGTATTGATGGTGCCACTGCTGGTCTGAAACCCCGGGCACCTTTCTGGCATCTGCACATCTGCTTTTGCCCTGTGGGAAAGGAAGCGCATTTATGCATGTCAAGGTTCTTTCTAACGAACTGGATGCTCCTCTTTGCTCTGAGTGTGGCAAGGCCGGTGGCAGCCGAGTGTAGATGTGAGACATTGAGCGCTGGTGAGACTGGGTGTCGCCGAGAGGGAAGCTGTATGATTTGTGCACGTAGGGTGACAGACACTGGGGTGAGGGTTGTGAGGTGGACGGGTGTCCCCGTCCCACTACCAACCAGCTGTACAACTCAGGGTGACTGTCTCTCTAGGACACACGTCCTTCTCTGTAAACATTGTTTCCAACTCTACATTCTCCACATTGGATGCGAAAAGGAGAAGGAAGTGACAGGGCCTGACGCAGTGGCAGAGTGGACACTGGTCAGTCACATGTCACGCACAGGCGTGGCTCCCTGCTCCGGCTCACTGGACAGGTGGCCAGTCAGGGCTCTGGCCTTGGACTGGCCGTTGCCGCAGTGTGAGTGACATCGGCGAATAAGCAAAAGCAGAGCAAAGTGAGCAGAGATGACAAAAAGAGCCAACACGACGATTTAGTCAGTTGAACCCTTACGCCCGCGCAAACTGCCTGTGTTTAAAGCTACCGCCTGCGTGGGCCCAGATACAGGCAATACGTTCCTCGTCAGTGTTCCCAGTCAGTGCTAATGGGAAGCCTTCTCCCAGGCAGGGGTGCTGACGTAGCATTCTCCAAAATAGCATTTGGAAGAACATGTTAGCCCCGTCTTACGTGAGGGAGTTTGCTGGTATTCTAAATCTTTCTATCTCGGAATAGAATTCTGTTTTATTTATCTTCTTCAGTGTTAAGCACTTCATGTCACAGAAATGCTTTCAGCATTAGGAAAGATATGTTGATATGTTTTAGTTTTAATCCTTTGGGACCGTTTCTTTCTTTCTTTCTTTTTTAAGAAGAGCGAGCGTGCAAAGAGCATAATTAAACCGAGAAGTAAAGATCTGCATATCTCCACGCTTCTGAGAAAGTTAGTATGTTGTGTGATTTACTGAAATAAAACAGGTTCGATAGCATTGTCTTTTCCTCCTTTGGTTTGCATGGGCTTTCACTGCCCCCATGCCGCTCAGCAAGGGCAGAAATGCAGGAATCCAGAGTGTTCTGATCCTTTGCCATGTGAGGGGCTTCCAAGTGGAGGTGAGGCGAGTTCACTTCTGCCGCACACAGTCTCATACCCCGAGACCCCCGTGTGGCCTTGCTTCAAGGACAGAGGCCAAAGCCAATACTAAGGCCAAGTTTTGCCTTAGTATTATCATTTTATGTTCACACAGATTGCCAGTGGGACCAGAATGCATTTTCATACTGTGAAAGTGTAACCACAACCTTGAGGCCGAGCCGAGTGGCCCCGTGGAGCATGGACACAGCTGGGATCTATGGGGGGGATCTATGGGGGAGGATCTGGGGAGTGTATGTCACCTTTGCCCAGCATCTCTGCATGTAGATGGTGGATAGATGGGGCCGGGGTCTGGCCCGCTGGGGTGTCACGAAGCTCTGGGGAAGAGGACTGACGCGCCCCGGAGCTCGTGCGTATGGGGCCTGCAGACAAGGCGCAGACGGCGCCTGCCTAGAGGGTCAGCCCTGACGGCCCTAATTACCAATGTGCCTCACCGCACAATGGAAGTGTTGTTCTGCACTCACCGCTCAGAACAGCCAGAGTAAGTCACCCCGTACCTGGCTCTCTGCTTTAACGGCGATGGACAGTTCATTCTCTGGATCGAGATCGCTGGTTGGCTGTTCCAGTTCACTGCGTGAAGCCTATTGTTTGCATTTTAAGCTTAGGTTCAGGTGTCTGTAATTGGTCAAAGGCAGAATTCTTTGTACTGAATTGCAGCATTCGAGCTCCGCCCAGAACAGGTCTCCTGATGTCAGAGCGTCCTGGAGCCAAAGACTAGGCAGCCATGGGGCCATCCCGGAACTGGGAAGGTCACCGGGAGCACACAGAAGTATCGAGGGCACTGTCACCCCGGAATACAGCCTTCAGTCAGGAAATCAGTTCAGGTCTGCCTGTAGGACCCCAGCCTCATGCACGGCTTCATTCAGGGGTTCTCAGAACTGTGTTAGGTGTGAGTTTGCACGGGGCTCAGCTCACCACCTGTAATTATGAGTCAATTGCTTTAACATCACAAAGTATTATAAGATATGCCCAGAAACCAGTTCAAACCTGAGGACATGGTGGGGAAATACCAAGATGATCCTTCTCAAAGGTGGAGGGAGAGTGTTGAGACCCAGCTGCCTCATGTGAGCGGATTTGTGTGGGTTGTCCCCTACTCTCCTCCAGGCCGCCTTCTGGAGGGGCGTCCCCAAGGTGCTCTGCGGTCCCCTTGCCTGGCCCAGGTGCTTGGGGGCACCGGTGCCAACTGGTCAGACCTGCCTGCGCCAGGGGCACTCAACTCGTTGTTATGATGCAGTGGTCAAAGAGAGCTTGGAGGAAAAAAAGGACATTTCCCTGGCCCGAAGAACGTGTTGAGTGATTGCCTGCCTTTCTATTTGCAACACGAGTGTGCCGAAAACAAAGGAAGCCCTCATTTCCCTGGTTTTGTTTTACCCTGCAGCTGGCGAGCATCTGGGCTGCGTGTCTGTGACCCCCACACACAAACCAGGTTCTGGTGCCCCAGAAACAGTCTACAGACCTACATCCCGTGAGAACGACTTTCCCGTTTCGCAATGTCACACTGCCACTCCTCCTCCAAGGGGTGGAACATATGTCCTCTCTCCGTGAACCCGGGCCGACCTTGGTGACAGCCTCAGTCGACAGGGTACAGGGAAGCAATGCTACATGACTTCAGAGGCTGCGGCTGTAAACAGGCCACACCTTCCCCTGCTCCCTTGAACCACCCAACTTGGCACTCAGTCACTCAGGGGTGAGGGAGCCCAGGCCACAGAGAGGGGCCACCACAGGTGTCCCAGCCCACAGCCAGCGCCCCCCTTGAAGTCGCCTCCAGACCACACCAGCCCCCAGGGGTCAAGCTCTCCCAATCCTGGAGTCCGTGCAGATGAGGACCCAGATGGTGTGGCCTGGGACAGCCGTCCCCTGTGCTCCGCTTGGACCCCTGACTCACGAGTTCCTGATCACGATGCATCCTTGCTCATGCCAGGAACCTGTGGGACGGTCTGTTGTCCACGAACCGTTCGTTAGGACTGGGTTCAGAGAGGGGGAATTAAATGGCTCAGGTGACAGGTTGGAGACACAGATCTTAGTTTCTGTATGACAAGGAATGTCCTTCCAGACATTCATAATTTAAGGTGTGTCTGTTTCCTTACTTCCTGAGTGGCTCAGCATGCTCTTTCTCGTTGCCTCATACAGAGTCTGTCTCTGCCCTCTCCCCCAGCACTATAGCCAGTGTGTGGGACAAGCAAGTCGTGCCACCAGAAGTGTTAAGTGGCATCTGCAAAGAGAGAGAGAGAGACAGACAGACAGAGAGAAAGAGAGAGACCTACTAAGACAGAGAGACAGGGAGAGGGAGGGAGATCGAGAGAGGGATTTATGGGTATTCACACCACTTTGTTTGCCTCTTTCCGCACATACTCTGCCTTTCGATTTTGCAGTTTGGCCAGTGCGGCACTTCGGTGTGTCTCTTCTGTCTGTCTAGCAGCCATGGGAACGTGTGATGTCTTTGTCTGCCAGGGGCTCGGCACGAACTGGCCCCATCGTGGTGTCTGGCCTTGAAGGCAGACAGTCTGCCTTCGAGAGGGTCATGTGCGACCCTGGCCACCTCATTCCCCAGACAGCCTCCGAGGGGCTCTCTCGAGCTGGCACTGCCGGCCAGCTCCAAGGTCATGGCGCATTCTGGGTTCAACACCCAGAACTTACTGCGCAAGGTCTTCATTATATTAAAACCTCCTTCGTGACCCCTGCACGATGCATGTCTGTTAAATTTTCATATGTACGGGTGCTCTTTCCAGCAGATTACACTTCACACAAGCAGCAGATCAGGGCTGCTTTATCCCAGGGAAATCTAATACTTATCTGTAAGAAGAGAGGTTTAGGTTTAATTAAGACATATACATTTAAGATTTATCCCTGTAATTAGATACTTAATGTCTGTGTTCAGAGTGCACTAATTAGGTTCTAATTAGTGGGTCAACACAAGGAAATCAAAGGCACTTTATCCTCTTGGGTGACTGTGCCCCTCCCCACAAATTACCTAAGCTCTCCGGGCTCCCATCAGGCACCAGGAGCCAGCATGCCCTTAACTCTCTGAGATGATTTTTCCAAGTTCAGCAGGGACAGCAGAATGACCGGGTCATGGGTGGTAACAGGCCAGTTCCTACCGGTTAAACTCCTGTGTTGGGGTGGGGGTGTCCCAGGGCTCTGCTCTTCCCCAGAAGGTCAGGGACTTCTTACGCAAAACTGATTTGGAGAAGTTACCCTGCTTCAGCCCCTTGAGGTCATTTGATATGACCAGGGGTCACCTGAGACGTGTTCCAGGGGTCACCTGACACGTGTTCCCGAGTGCCAGTGCTCTGTTGGTGGCTGAACCTGGTGAGCCAGTCTTCCCCACAGGCGGCCCCAGAACGGCTGGCAGGGCCGCTGGCAGGCCAGTGAGGGCTGACTGGCTCAGAGGACCGCCGTCCCCTAGGGTTCGGTGGCTATTAAAAAATCCTCCATCCTTCAGTGCTTTTAAAAGTTCCTTTGTAAATTAAACACCAATAGTTTCTTGGCAAAAGATCTCCAGGTACCTCCACACGACGTTTTGTATATAAATCACACACATTTACCAAGAGCGCTGAGCTGCAACCCACGGGTGGAACGCAAAGGCAGAATGTGCCCCGTCATCTGCGGGGGCTCCATGAGCCCCACACAAGGTTCGTCTGGTTCGTGCACGGAACGCAGGCACTGCCACGGGCCCGCACATTTCATGTTTCCGCAGTGCAGAATCCACACCGCCCTGCGGCCTTTCCAACCTGTCCACACACCGTTCCCACCCTCTTTTTATTGTCCTACCAGAGCGAACGGATGCTTGATGCGATCCGTCCGGCTGGCTGCTGGCGCTTCCCGTCGCAGCAGCGTTTGAATTGATGCGGACGTCCACCCCGCAGCAACTCAGTCACGCACGGCGCGGAGCAGGGCAGCACCCGATTCATCAGGGATGCTGTCTGTGTTCTGCACACACATCTGAGGGCAGCGTCATTTATACCCAAGAAAGCCAGGCCGGGGGCAGACAGGCCTAATGCATCAGTGGCAGAGGAAAATGCGAGTCAGGGTATAGTAGCCACAATCAGCCCCAGCAGGCGCCTGGAATGTCACGATGTAATGCCCTTTGAGTACAAGGGGTATGATGTAATCACCAATTTATCAACCAGAAATGAAGGCCTGTCCAGCAGAATACACGCTCATATTTACATAAGAAAACCTGTTCACGTTGGGTTCTGACCCAGCGGCTCATGTTGCTTTAAGTATTTTTCTATTGATAGTTTCATTGTTACACCCTTAAACTCGTTCAGCTCCAGCTTCTGAGAAATAATAGTGCGCAATGACCATTTAAAATAAATTATTTGTTATTGATACTTTAAAGTAATAAATAATATCAAAATAAGTAAGAAGTACCTTAGTTGTGTAGATTTAAAGAAGTAAAAACATTACACAAGGTTCTAATGAAGAACAGGATGTGAGGTCCTCTTGCACTATTTACGTGATTTTGTAAGTTACTTGTCGCATGCGGGAGCCGGGCCAGAATGGCACTAAAAGGTAAGAGGAGACGGCAAACCAGGTAACACTTGAACAGAGAGTCCCCAAGAGCCCCAGGTGATTCAGTTATAAAAGCTGAATTTGCTGTTAATACTCAAGCAACACAGCTTTGCAAACTGCCTGAAAATGCCTAGATACTACACTCAAGCGTTAAACCTGCCCCGGATTAAACACAAACCCTTTACTGGAACCCCACACACCTTGCTCCATCAGCAATGATGCTGACATGCTGATGGAAACCTTTGTGTTGGCCACATGGGGCGTAGACTGAGTGCCATGTGGGGTGGCGCATGTGGACTGCCTTGCCTGTGACGGGCACTTCCCGAGCCTTGGGCAGGGAAACTGCCAACTCAGTTTCACTCTCCAACAACGCTGCACACCGATTCCTCCCAGTGAGAGCCCTCGGGGGTCACGCCAGTCCCCTAGCAGCTTCTCCCGATGAACTGCAGCCTCGTTCCCGGCCACACCGGACTGACTGGCTTGCACAGCCCGCTGCCCAGCCTCTGCCGCACAGCGGAGAGGCACGCAGTTTCCTGTGCTGTAAACACCGTGTTCGGTGACTTCAGTGTGCTGTATCTACTCTACTGTGTGTCTTGAAAGTTTTCCCACCATTTGGTAAGAAAGCATCCTCAGCATAAGATTCGGAAGGTCAGAGACTGACCTTGACCGTGGATGCGTCAGTGGAACTGTGCAGACACCTGAAAGGGAAACCCCACTTGTAAACGGATCAGCAAACCTGTAACCTGCGGAGAAAGACTGCACAGGGACACGGGAGCACACTGCCATATCTGCTATCTGGTTGTTTCAAATGTTATTTAGGTAATGGAATAAGATGCAGTGAAAATGAGGAGAAAAAGAAAACAAAAATTAAAAACGAAGTTGCTAAAAATTTAGTAGCTGTTTAAAATCCAGAGAGTCACTTCTGTTAAACGTAATGACATTACTTCCCCTTTGCTTTTGGGAGGGTTCCCTAGTTGGTACCTTTCCTGTGCAGCCATTTGGACAAGTATTAGAGCACGTGCCCCGGAAGCCCTCCAGAGGTGACGGCTCCAGGGAGAAGGAGAGGTGGGCAGCACCGGGCAGGGGCCACCTGTCAGGTGGAAGAGAGGCCCTCTCCGTGCCAAGAGGGACAGGACAAGAGCTCGCAGGGAAGGCCCAGCCTGGCCGCCAGGTTCTGTTCCTGGTTTCCTTTCTGGCCCCACACTCTGGAAAGTGATGGTCAGGAAATTTCTACCAGCTGAAGGTCAGGCCATCCCAGAATAATGGGACCTTTTATTGCTTCTTCGGACACACACTGGGAACCAGCAGGCTCATTCAGGAGACCATGCTTGTACAGTCCCCGGGGAATTGGGAGAAGACAAAGGGACATGGTGAGACCAGGCGGGGCACACAGAGAAAGCTGGCCCTGGTCGGGACATGTGGTCCCCTCCCTGGCTGGACTTTCGTGTGGGCTCTTAACTCTGTCTATGGACTGTTCTCAACACAGTAGCCCCTTGGGTCCCATGCAGCATCCTTGCTGAGAGCCTTTCCACCCCTTCTCACCCATCTAAAGCACAAGTCCAGACCCTCGCAGCCCGCAGGCCCCCCCCCCCCCCAGCCCTGCTGCCTGTCCCCGCCTGTCCTCAGCGGCTCTTCTCAGCCCTC
This sequence comes from Desmodus rotundus, assembly GCF_022682495.2. Taxonomy (NCBI): domain Eukaryota; kingdom Metazoa; phylum Chordata; class Mammalia; order Chiroptera; family Phyllostomidae; genus Desmodus; species Desmodus rotundus. Next base: position 98,948,314 of record NC_071397.1, read on the forward strand.
TGCCTGGGCCAGTCACCAAGCTTGCTCCCACCTCAGGACACCTGCCCTTACTGCTCACCCTGCCCACCTATTTTCATGGCTGTCATCCCGGTCCCTTCGGGTTTGCACTCAAACGCCCTCCCTCAGGGACCTGTGAGCATGCCAGATGATGCGAGGCCCCTCCCTGTCACCACACCGGAACTGCAACCTGCTCTGCTGGCTCTCAGGGAACCTATGTCTCATTTACTGTAGATCTGCTCCCTTATTAGTTTACTGTCTATCTTCACTGTTACCGTGGAAGTGCTGAGGACAAGGACAATGCATAGTTCCCAGCTGTATCTTCAGCACCCAGGACAGCGCCTGCCGGATAAGTAAGTACTGAGTAAACCTTCAGGTACAAGTAAGTAAGTCTCACCAAATAACATAAGTCGCGTACCTCTGTATGAAAGAACAGAAGCATTAATTACACAGAGAGGAAAAAAAGAGAGAGCTATCCTCCAGAAAGCCGAAAGAGAAAAAAAAGGCTTGAAACTTTGTAGTTGTGAAAGTCCCAAGGAGTCGCACGCCGCGTGTTGGTGAAGTCGAATCTGGCAGCCCCTCTCGGGCCCACACTGTCCTGGCTGGTAGGCTTCGGTTACTGCGCACATCAGCTGCCAGCTCTAATTCATTCTAGGGGCTCCCATGGCGGTTGCCATGGGGGCCGGGTGGTGTTGTTTGTGGGAAGGGGGCTGGGTGGAGGTTTATTGGCTGGTTTGCCCTAAAACTGTATGGCCCACCTGGCCAGGGGTGGGCAGTCTCCTCTGCAGCATGTATGACTTGGGCGAAATCACTCACTGCTCTGTGCTTTTGTTTCCTCCTCTGTAAAATTGGGCTGTGATTATGCGAGTTCATAATCCTTCACCTGAAATCACAGGTTTCAGAACAGTTCTGAGCTTAGGAAGGTAATACAATGTATGCATCACATATTAGGTAATATAGCAGGGTCTCACGGATACATGAATATATCATCCATAAAATATATGAATATTCCCACTTAGCAGGACAGAGGAAGGATAGGAATAAACTCACGTCATTTAGTGAAAGGTTTTGCCTCTGAAAGAGTTCAGGTCAGACAAGTGTTCCTTCTGGATGAGTCAGAAATATTAGACCTTATCTTTTTGTTGGGTTAATGTATTTAAAAACTTACAATTTTCATGAAAATGCAAATGACTTTCATTATTTATGGTTTTAAGTAGTGATATGCCATTACCTTTAGCATAAGTTCAGCTCTTTCTCTCTCCCCCCATCCTTTCTTCACCTCCTTCTTTCCTATGAGACCCAGGCTCCCAGTGGCCAGCCCTGGGGGGAGAGGGGTCATTGTGGAAAAGATGAGCAGGCCACCCTGATGGAGGGGAGCTGCTGCAGCATGAAGGGGAGCCTTGGGGGTGGGGGGAGGCTGGCTTTGGGCTGGAAGCCCTCCAGAAAGACCACCAGTCCCCTGGGTCCTAAGCCACCCCTTAATTAACTTGCCATCAAGTCACACCAGAGCTGTCACCACTGTGCACAGTGCTCCCCTAGAGCACCCCCTTCCCCTCCTGAGCCCCCTGCATGTGTCTGTTCCAGCCTTGCCCCTGAGAGGTCGATTTGGAAAGGAAGCTTCTCTGGAAGGCTTGGAGTCCTGGGCCGCAGCACACTGGCTCAGCCCGGACCCCCCCCCCCCCCCCCGGGCTGGGCTGCTTAGTGCACTGGAAGCCCCAGCAGACATGCACGTCCAGTAGGAAGAGAGTTACGGCTTCTCCCCGCAGTTCACATTTCTCAGGACAGACCATCAGAGCAAAAGAAATAGAGGGTCTTGCAGTTAGGGGAGAGAGGTGCAGAAACAGCATTTCAGCCAAGCTTGTTTGATTTGTTCCAATTGCCAGCAGAGTGGAAAGGGCTTCCACTCCAGCTTTCTAAATGGCCTGAGTATGGCAAATCTGCTCCAGGAATCGTGGCTTTATTTATAGTTACGACAACTTCTTAGAGTTGGGATCCCTTAAAATATAGTCCAATACCAAAGCCAAGCAGCAAAACAAAAGCCTGGAGAAGAATATCGAATTTTGAGAGGTTACATGTCAAAGTTAAATAGGAGGTCTGGCCAGAAAAAGTTAAACCATTGTTAATAATAACGAGAACAGTTTGCACGACATCGATGTAACCTGGCAGCCAAGGACAGTGGACTGGAATGCTCATGTGTGAACAATGATGACTTTACTGTACTAGTCAGTGGGTGGTAGATGCCACTGAGTGAGCACATGTTCTGTGTGGCCGTCACATTCAAAATGACTGAGAGAGTAGAGTAACGAACCTGCATCCAATTTTGCGTTAAGCTTGAACATTCCTCCATAGAAACTATGCGGATCATTCAGAAGGCCGCAGCTATGGGCAACTGGTAATTGGCAGCTTCATCACGACAACGCGCCTGCTCATGCATCACGTCTCGTGCAGAGTTTTTTGGTGAAACATCAAGTCACTTGCTTGACTCAGCCCCTACAGCCCAGATTTGGTGCCCTGCGACTTCTGGCTTTTCCCAAAACTAAAATCATCTTTGAAAGGGAAGAGATTTCTGATTGTTGATGAGATTCAAAAAATTTGATGGGCCAGCTGATGGTGACTAGAACTCTGCGAGGCTCCAAGGTGCTGAGATTGAAGGGGACTGAGGCGTCATTGTCCTGTGTACAGTGTTTCTTGTATCTTCTTCAATAAATGTCTGATTTTCCATAGCACATGGCTGGATACTCTCTGGACAGGCCTCGTCGTATGCTGCTGAAAAGCCACGAAGAATTCTAATTCACTTTCTAAACAGTGAGGACATTTAATATTTCAATATTATGTCACGTCTCTAAGTCTGGGGATCCAGCTACATTCTCTGATGAAGCCTAAACAGGTTACTTGATGTGGGGCAGAATGAATAGTTGAGGCTGACGCAGAAGGAAGAATTGAATGTGTCCACCGAACAGGCCACACATGTAGACCTTCAAACGGACTGTCCTATCGATCTTCCGTGTTTTCATGACTACCTGGTCATTTCCGTGTGGGTGGTATGAGATAACATCTGACACCGTCCACACCCCACGAACACACGAGGTCCTCTTCTGATATCCCCCATTGTCTCTTACCGCCCGCGCACCAGGAGCGTTCAGCAAGGCTCCACTTAGACTCCCGCTTCCCTCTCTCTCTCTCTCTGGCTCTCAGCTTCCAGTAGGGACCCGATCCTGTCTCTTGACCCTTTAGATTAAGGTGGTGATTTTGGCTCAGAGCAGTGATGTTTGAACTTAACAACAACAACGGCAACTTTGGTGGTCGAGCCCGTTGTTCGGACTGCCCTATGCGAGCACCTGTCATGTGAAACACTGAAATAATCTGGTCGCTTCAGCGTCCCCTTCACCCTTCCAGCAGCCCTGAGGAAAGGTCCCCACTGACCGAGCAGGGAAGGGTCCTGAATCTCCTCTTCCTGGCCTGGCCTCTGCCTACTGCAGTCCAGGGCCATCGGAGTCAACTTTCTGCCACCCATATCAGCCCTGGGGAAGGGGGCAGCATGTGGGGCAGATCCAGCCGCCTGGTTACCCCCCACCTGGGCACTTCCTACTGTCCCTGCATGTTAGCACACGATTCTTGTCTTGTAGCCTGCGTCTTCATCTCTAAAATGGGGCATAGGCAATGATAGCTCTTTTGCGACACTCTTGGACAAACCCTCCACAGGGTTTTTGGTTCCTCTGAACACTCACAGACAACACGTTTGTTCCGCTCTGGAGAACAACAGATTTTGTCCACTGGTAATTGACTTTAAGAAAGGTACTAAGAAGAGGTATGTGTCATTGCCAAAAATAAGGCTATGTGTGAAGTTGGCAAACTACTTTGGAAAAATCTGACTTTCCTGGGAATTCTGTTTGCTTTAATACTTTGGGTTTAATTAAAGGAAAGGGAACTAATTCAGCATCACTTTAAAGTTCTGAGTGATGTGAGCAGACTCGCTTGGGTTCCAGACGGGTCCATAATTTCTGCCACAAAGAAAGCAGCAGAGAAGGGAGATCAAGCCCCCCCCTCCCACCGCCCCAGCCAGCGTACTTGGAAATGGTCCCCGAGTCCTGCTGGATTCCTGGGCTGAGCCTTGTCTGCCTCCCAGTGTACCAGTAGCCCTGGGGAGCTGGACACTTGTGTGCTGAAGGCCGCAGCTCCCCAAGAGAAGAGTGGGGGTGGTGGGGTGCATTCAGGATCTACTGGGGGCTGCACTTCATGGTGAGAGAGGAGACAACGAGTGACCCCTCTGGGCAGTTTCTGTCTGGTGTCCTGAAATGTCTGTCCCTTTACAAGCAGGGTGACCAAGGAAGGTCTGATCTGTAGAGGCATGGCAGCTGCCGACATGCTTGCCCTCGCAGGCTGTTGGGAGGCTTCTGGGAGCTATCTGTGCAAGCTTCCCCAAGCCCAGCCTGGCCTGCCTCTTACCCCAGGGCCAGCCACAAAGGTCCACGATCACTCTCCGGTCGGAACCTGGAGTCCCCGCCGCTGTGGGGCAAACTCCACCACTCTTAGCACGGGCCACCAGGCCCTTGACACAGTGGCCCCGCTTGCTGCTCTGCTTTATCACTGGTCACCCCAACCCATGGGCCGCATGCTGCCTCACTGGCTTTACCCTGTCCTCTTGCCAGATGTGCAGGTCCTGCCACCCCCCCCCCCCCCCCCCCCCCGCTTCCTTCCCCTTACCCAGCTTGTCCTCCTGCAACTTTCTCCACTCCTTTCTGCAGAGTTTATTCTTCTCTGGTCCCCAGAGCCCTCCCTGACACCCAGGCTGCAGAATTCCTCACATGTTTTCATGGAGGCCAACGAGAAGCTCCTTGAGGTCAATGGCTGGACCTCCTCAGCTCTGTGTCCTGAGGTCTTGCCTGGTCCCAGGCTTATAAACATACACACTCCTTAAGTGATGTGTTGATTAGATAAATGGTTGAATGAGTAGTGTGTTCTGCGTTTCATTTTAGGCAGCAAGATGATAATAGATTATGCCACAAAAATGTTCACAGTTATCTAAATGCAGGTTGTAAATGAATGATAGTCCTTGGTATAATATTTACGTTTTTCTTCATTTCTCAAATTTCACATTACACCAATGATTAGAGGAAAAAACTGAGAATTTACTAATGTAGCTGTGCAGGCAAGCAAGTAATGTTAAGTATTAGTGTTAGCCTTTACTAGGGACAGCCTTTCCTAATAAATGTTCTGCACACCTACTATTGCCTACATGAGTGTGTGAATTAGTGTGATACAAATTACTTCTGGAATTCCCTTGATGTGATGTGCATTTTATTAATTTATTCTGACCTTATTCATTAGCTTCAGTTTTCCATGCATTTCATAGCTATTAATCTTGCTCATTTGGGGGCAATAAGTCTTTGCCGCTATATATGCTGACATTCATTAAAATGCATCACTGTGACCCTATCTTTCTACCAAGACCTTCGGCTCGGAGGTCCCAGCCTTCATGTGAAGGAAATCAGGTTTGCCTCCCAAACAAAAGAAGACATCAGTGCGAGTGGAGGCTTGAATTTCCTCCTCAGAAAACGGAGTGGCGCAAGGCTGGGTACCGATGTCACTTGAGGATTTTAAAGAGAAGCACTACATTTTTAAACACAACGTAAAGTTGCCTGCTTCTTAAAAGCACAGGTAGCAACAAGCTGAGCACACTCATGGGCGCTGCAAAAACTGACCTGCAGACTCCGGGCGACGGTGCCGCGGAAAGGATGGCTCTCTGAGTGAGGAGGTCACTGAGTGAAAGGGGGCTCTCAGCTCGCCCTCTACGCCACTGCCAGGCGGGGGTCTCTCTCACACCCAAGACATTCTCCGATTCTCTGCAGACACCCACTGGTCACCCCGCAATCCAGTTCAACTCTGAGGCCATCTACCTGGGCCCCTCCCCCCCAGACCACCTCCCTCCCTTCAGGGGTCAGTAGTGAGACCAGGTTGTTGCCTGTGCTTCTGACCAACCAGTTAGAAGTCGGAGGTTCTCAGGAGCCCCCCCTCCTCGGGTTCCATGTCATTTGCTTGAGCAGCTCACAGAATTCAGAAAAACAGTTCACTACCTGGGTTACACCACCTAGGAACAGCCAGATGGGAGAAATGCGCAGGGCGAGGTGTGGGCGCGGGGCTTGGAGCTTGCCCGCCCTCTTGGTGGGCACCGCCCTCCCAGCACACGCTGAGCGACCTGAAGCTCTCCGAACCGGCCTCCTTCAGGGATTTTTACCGAGGCCTCCGTATGCAGTCAGGACTGATTAACCCACAGGCCTTGGGTGACTGGCCCAGCTGCCAGGACCTGTCCCCTCCCTGGACTGGAAGTGCCAGCCCTCTAGTCCCACGATCGACTGCCCTGGCAAACAGCACCCATACATTGAGTATCCGGGGGACCCCAAAAACCGTATCCTTAGCCTAAACTCAGGTGTGGCGGGAAGGGCTTGTTATGAGAAACAACTTGCCTCCTCTCACCTGTGCCTTTGGAGCTATTTTGAGAACCCTGGACAAAAGACCAAACGTGACAACAAATGATGCTCCCTTGGTGCTTACCGCTTGGGAGACCGGGGTGGTGGGGGCAGGGGTGAGGAGCTGTGGCCCAGAAGGGGGACAACCACCAAATATTTATTTCTTATCATGAATCACAGTGTCTTATTTCTTACCATAAATCCCACTATGCCTGGTTACAGAAGGGGAACTTGGTGCAAAGCCCTTTTTTAAAAAATCCTCACCAGAGAATATATTCACTGATGAGAGAGAGAGAGAGAGAGAGAGAGAGAGAGAGAGAGAGAGAGAGAGAGAGAGAGAGAGAGAGGCATCCACTGAGAGGGGAACATCGCTTTGTTGCCTCCCATACACACCCCAACCAGGGATGGGACCCTCACCCTAGGCATGCACCCTGCCTGGGAATCGAGGCCACAACCTTTTGGTGCACGGGACGGCGCTCCAACCAGCCGAGCCTGGCCAGGGCTGTGTGCAAAGTCTAATGTTTTGCTCTCAGAATCATAGCAGGCCAAGGCAACACGACTAGGTTTCAGTCACTCTCGGAGAACGAGCCGCCACACATTGCTTTTCAAAGTGTCAGCCATAAGGCAGACCCTACCGATCGGAACTGTGAGTCTCCCAGGAATGTCACTTCAAGGGCAGCAGAGGCCGCAGGTCCCCACATGGAAACAGCACAGACACACGCTCTAGCCGCCCATGCTGTCACGGCCAAGGACACACACCCTCGTGGGGACACTGCCTGCTTCTGGCCCCGCCCCCGCCGTGAGTCCGGGTGCTCAGCATTTTAGTGGCTCGTACATCAGAGCAGTGCGTGCAAGTCTCGATGGATTTGACCTTTTCAATATTCCACAGTGCGACCGTCTGGCTGCTCGGGTCCCTCCCCTGCTTATAATTTCAGTGACCTGGCTGGGAGAAGCGAGCCGGCCAACCCATAAACGAGGAGAGCGGCGGAAAAGCGAAGTCGTAAAGCCAGCGCGGCCGCTCAGAGACGACATTAAGGGATTATGATTTTGATATCTCCCACTCTTTTTCTTTCCAGGGCAAGTGATCGTAAATTGAAGAGAAGAGAGAGACAAAAATACTGACCAAATTAATGCTCTTGTTTGCCTCTGGTACTATTATTCCCCAGTCCCTCGGTGGCCTTGGCCTCTGTTCGCTCTAGTCCTTGAAGGTTTTATTCTAGAAACACTTTGTCTCAGTCACACTTAGTAGAAACTTAAACATAAATGTCTATTACTCCTCCGTGGGACTGATGCTTTTCAGAGCCGTGGCGTGTTCAAGAGGAAATCACGGACCCCCAAGTGCTGTCTCCTGCACTACTGCTCTGCTGTCAGACTCCTAGCTCTAACACGTGACCTCACTGCTATTTCAGCCCCCCCCCACCTCCCCCAGAAACACAACCGGAATCGATGAGTCTGGCATTGTCTGCTCATCACCAATGAGGTGCCCCGTCATTCGGGCCCTCTCCGTTCCCCATGGAAAGAAGGGGCAATCCACACAGTAAAAGCCCATCCCTCCCCCACACAAAAGATGTTCCCGCCCCCAAGTAGTTCCTTCTTTTCTCCTGCTATTAGCTTTCTCACCCCACCATTCTTTCTATAAAACCCTTCCACTGGGCACACCCCTCCCAGGGCCCTTCCGGTTGCTCGGTGGGATGCTTGTGAGATTCACAAGTCACTTCATAAAGCCCACGAGATCTTCGATGTATTCAGCTGAATTTTGTTTTTACCCAGTGAAACCTCCAAAGCCCGTAAGATGTTCGGTTCACTGGCTGCGGTCCTGTGTCGCAGCAGCCATGGGTGTGTTGCCCCAAGCCGAGTTCAGCGTGCTGGAGGACTCTCAAATGCAGACCAACCACACCGATGATCACTCAGCCTGCAGGCTGTGTGACAGTCAACGACCCTAGTGTCTAGGCCGCACAGATTCTCGCAGAAGACGGAGAGAGGCAGACAATGACTTATGTGCCAGCTGGACACATTGTGTTACAATTCTGATAACAGGAAAAAAAAAACAACCTTAACACCATTAATTAGCCATTTGTCCATTTTTTAAATGCTAATGCTGGATGATAAACAATTCTTCACGTCAGTGTAAATGTTTAAACAAAATTGCAATAACCGCAACTAGTGTACAGGATTTTTTTCTTAGCAATTAGTTTAACAAGCTTTTTATTTATCTATGCTATGGAATGCAAATATTAATCTTAAAGATCTCATAACACATTCTCAACTTCAAATTTAAGTTCTAAAATTAAATAAGGCCTTCCTTTCCTGTACTAATCTATAGCAATTTATTTCACAAGCACTCTATTCCAGGATCATATAAAATTGAAATTGCTATAAAATATTTCCATTGGATTTCCTACCCATCAGACATGAAACGGCACCATCAATGCCTTCCTTAGCCGGATCTAGAGCCCTGCTGATCGGGTCCGTCCTAAGTGTGAGCTAGTGGGATGGGGAGCCACACACAGAGGCCAGTCGCAGCCCTGCATCGCCCCTCATTCACTGGCGACATCGTTCTGGAGGGCTGTCCGCTTGGCCTGGCCTTTCCGGCACTAGTGATGAAGTGTGATGGAGCCCAGGCAGCCCCTGCCCACACGGAGCTCTCCCTTCAGGGGTTGAGACGGAAAAGAGGGCGGCGACCCCAGAGAACTGTCAAGGAAGCATGAGTCCTTCCTCGGGCGGTGTTGTAGCACAAGGTGTCCTCGGAGAAGAGCGCGATGCTGAGGCTGCTGGGAGCAGAGACCCAGGTGAAGTCAGAGCATGGGCCCCGCAGAAGCTGGAGAGAGTCCCAGATGGAAGGGACAGGACACAAGGGGCTGGGCGAGGAAGGGTACTGGAAGATTCCAGGAATGCTGGGGCTGGTGGGAGGAGGAGGACTTGGGATGGTGGCAGAGACATAGCCGGCCGGTCCCCTGGCATTGCAGCTGCTTTCACTGGCTCGGCTGTGAAGCTGCAAGGGGAGCTGGAGCAGAGCAGGGACATAATCTGATCCTTGGAGCATGGGAAATGCAGGGGGAGGCAGGCAGGCAGGCAGGTGGGGGTTTCATCTTGGAGTTCAAAGGGGAAGTGGGGCCTATGGTGAGGAGTATTTAAATCAGTTAAGAGCAGAAGGCACTACCCAGGGAGGGAGCATGGGTAGAGGAGAGGGAAGTGGGGCAGAAAGGGAGCTAAGGCTGAGCCCTGGGGAACACAGCCTTTAGACTGAGGTCTCGGGGACGAGAAGAAACCAGGGTATCATCTCGCGTCTTAAGGTGTAAGAACGATCTTGACAGCTCAGCAGTCGCCGTAGCGAGCTGGCCGCCAGTGGGTAGCTTTTCCTTGTTGTTGTTTCTTTGTTGATTATCTCAAATAAATAAGTATAAATGGATTAAATTGCAAATTTTGTATTACCATGCTCATGAATTATTATTACTGCTACGATAGCCCCTATCAAGCTACTTTCCACTGGTCACTATACAAAAACTTAATCCAACAATTATCATGTTCCATTCATTCTGAGATGCACGTTTTTTCACCCTTCTGCACCTCTGATGTCAGAATGTGTGATACAATGGATGGCATCTTGCAATTATAACTGGAGGCACTTCTTCCTTCTTAGAGGCACGCATCAAGAGAGATGCATCGTGCAATCTGTGGCATCTTAGATTTGATTTAAAAAATATATATTTGAAGTAGAGGCTCCTTCTCCCTGTCCCTAGTTAATGTAAAAATAGAAGGGGTGGGGTCCCACGAAGCTTCCATCTGGGATGAGTAGTCACTGGGATGACGAAGAGCCCAGGGGAGGAGGGGGGCAGGGACAGGTGGCGACTTGTGGACACCCCCCGTCAGTCACCCCTGACTTGCCCAGGCTTCCCCATTGGTCGCTTGGTGCCACCCACCTGCAGGGACTCAGGCCCCGCAGAGGAAAGTGAATACAATGTTACACTTGCTCGGGGGCCGCTTCCAGCTCCCTTCTCCAGACACTGCTTTCCCAGGTTTTGACATTCCTGAAGAGCAGAAGCCACGTCTCAGTTACCATGTTATCCCCAGAGTTTAACACAATGCCCAAAGATAGCTGATGCTAATAATTTTCAAAATTTAATCGCCCCCCCCCCCCCCCGCCCACCAACTACTTGGGTGTAAAGATTTGCGGCCTGTAATCTCGGAGGCAATGTGGCAGCGAGCCCCGCCCCCGAGCAGCCATGGGTGGAGGTTACTACCTGACTTGCACACATCAGGTGTCTTATCTGAGTGCCCAGGACAGGATCCTGGGGTGGTCTCCATGGAAACACAGAGCGATGCTCTCAGATCCTTGCACAGAAACAACACACGCATCTCTCAGGATTACAAACCACACGTGGCATTTACAGATAGGATAATGACCTGTGTAACAAGACATGCACTGTAATAATGCGCCTGATAAAAAGGCAGAGACAGCTGCGAGGCTGTACTTTACTCCTGGTGGGGCAGGTGTGTGAAGTTCACGGGCAGTGGTAGCCAGCAGCCGGAGTTAATCTCCCTCCTCTCCTTGTCACCCTGTCCTGCGCTCGCCTGCTGCTCGCCGTGCCCCTGTGCCGTTTTCTCCTCCTGTGATGTTTTCCTGCTCGGACGTCCTAACCTATCACTCTGCTGAATCCTCCCCCTGCGCCCTGGCTTACATTCTGTGTTCCTTACGAGAATGTCCTCAAGGGATTACAAAGGACTTTTGAAAATAAAGGCATAAAATATCTTACAGTTCCTACGGTAGCTTTCGGTGTACTGGAAACACCTAGGAGAGCGGCCCTGAAAGTCGATTTGAAAATGCATTTGAGAGGCGGGCAGTGGTGGCAGCGGTCACATGTGCCGCCTTAGGGCACTACAGGGACTGTGCCGAAGTCTTGAATTGTCCTCTGTTCTCCTGTTTCCTGAATCAGGTGACCTCGGAGTATTCTGAGTCCTAAATGGGTAACAGTTGATGGGGACTACACTTCCAAAACAATTCCTTTTCCTTCTTGGACTCCAGACTCTCCTCAGACTCGGCGTCTGGGTGCACGCCGGGGCATTTGAGGAGGGGCCGCTGGCCCAGTGGGCACTTGGTTACTCAGCAGAAGCACAGCTGTGAGGGCAGCGTCTGACAGTACCTGTTGGGGTGGCCATATGGTCCGTGCCATTACAGCGCTGCCTACCAGGGGGACGGGAGTCATATCAATAGGTCCTATTGGAGCAGTATCAACTAGAATCTGTTGGAGTATTAATAGATATTATTAGGGAGTCTAACAGTATTTCTCAAAAAAGGATTTTAAATTTTCTGTTAGATCAGGGACCACTGCTTCATTGATTTGCAATTCTTGGGTCAGTGACTGAAGACAGAGGACGCTCCTGGGCAGCCGCAGCTCTTGGGTCTGGTTGTTTCCGTGACAAGTCAAAGTGCCACAGAGCAGGGTCAGCAAGCTGGCCCGAGGACTAGCGTGGCTTTATTTTTTTAAGTGGTTGGAAAAAATTGAAAGGATACTATTTCATGATAAGTAAAATTAATGAAAATTAATGAAAATTAAATTCATGAAATTAAATGCCTTTGTCCTTCCTATGTGATTGGAACCAGCCACGCCCACTCATTTAGCGCTGTCTAGGGCTGCTTTTGTTCGGCGGCTGAGAAGTCGGCGGACTGTGTGTCCCGCAAAGCCTAAAATATTTACCATCTCACTCTTTGCAGGAAACTTCCCCAACCCCGGCCTCAGAGCTGCAGGTTCAGACAAAGGTTGACCTGTTCTGAGGATGTGACCATCTGGTGTCACTTAGGGTGCATCTGTAAGACTTTGTGACCAAATTCTGAAAAGAAATGGGGTCCCAGCAGGGAAGAGCACTCCAGGAAAAAAGGTGGCTTTGTCAGACTTCAGGGGTGGAAAGCAAAGCTCATTGATGGCACGGTTTGTGCCCTGATTACTCTGAAGTGGTGCTGACGTCACCGTCAGTCCTTTGTCGTGGTCAAGCGGAGCTCACAGAACCACTCGGCACACCACCACTGCAAACATCCCTTAATGAATATGTATTTGCGTTGGCTCCTGGGCTCTATTTTGCATCGATTCTTGGGATTTTGCAAGTCGTGAAACGCCCCAGATCCTTCGTTAATGCACCCTCACCTGGATGAAAAGCTGTAAACGGACCAGAACAGTTCTATGTGAGTTATCCGGGAAACCGGTGGTACAAGTGGAGGGTGGCTCTTCTGGTCTGAAAAAGAAGGAATGGTAGGGAAGAGAAAAGAATCTCTCCAGCGGGGCCTTGTCCTTGCAGAAGTGTTTGGCAGGGAGGATGGTGATACTAAAGAAGGGGGTATTCACCAAAGGGCCGGGTGTCTACACCACCCCCACTCAGTACCACACAGAGCAGGCACGGGGAATGGGGTGAGTTACAGCTGAGTCTCGGGGTCTCCACTTCACGGCTGTCTGACCCGAGAGCCTCGGTTTCCTCGGCTGCAGAGCGGGAGCTTGGGGCCAGCGCTGTGACGGCATTGAAACAAGATGGCGGAGCAAGAGGGCCTTCGGAACTGTTCAGTGGAAACTTGTGTTACTGACACCAGAAAGCACACTGAAGATGTCTATTAAAATTCACCTCTGCTAAAGTTAAAATTTAAAAACTTTCTCAATGGCAACATCAACCTCAGGAAGCTAAGAGGAGAAAGTGAAATGTTATTACTGAATCCCAGGCTCATCCAACACTTGGGCACTTGAATTGAAGCACATGAACTCTTTGTGAAAGAAAATGAGTTTTTTGTCTACTGAGACTGATAACCACCCAACAAAAGTAGTATTTTACAGAGGTGAAACTGGCTACTCGGGGGCCCCGAATTTTCAGTTGTAGTGAAGAAGGAAATTGGGCAAAGAAGTCTTTTAAGAAGTGCTACCAGGCATCACAGCTATTCATGTAAAATAGTCAAGGATGTTGGTTTTAAGGCTCTCTGGGTACCTAATCCGTATCCTGGAACTCAAGTTATTCAAGTAGTAAAAAAGTGCTAAAGCTCTATTTTTAATGGGATTACTTCTGATTTAAAAAATCTCTTCAAAGTAAGAGTCAAGACATAAAAGATGTATTGATTTAGAGTCTAAAACCCTATTTATTGAAAATGTTATGAAGAAGCACGATACTGAATCCCCTTCTCAATGAGCCATGGGCCCACGCGGAACTTTGGAACTATAACAAGCAGCTTCTCAGCAGCGCCCGTGAGCTAGGCCCGCACACGAGGTGACCCGCGTGAGAGAGGAGTCTGCACTCTAATTCTGGCGTCACCAACTTGCGGTGTGAGTTGAACAATTACTTCATTTCTTCGAGGCTCTGTGTTCCACGGCTAAAACGGGGACCCTTGTGACAGAGGTGCTACCCCGGCCATTGTAGACGTGGAAGGCGCTGGTCAGTGCCCTGCCCCTGGCGGGCTGGAGGGAAGAACACTGAAAAGTTCTCAGAAACGCCGGGTGCCCTGGCTTCCCAGTGCGGACCTCCTATCGGTGACGGCATTGATCCAAGGAGAAAACCTCTCTGTTTCACTTCCATTTTGGTGCCTGCTTTGATTTTCTCTTAAGAAAATAATTTTCAGGCTTGGAAAGGCACGCACAAGGAAACGTGACGTCCGTCCCATGACGCTCTCGCTTCCTGGTGTCCACGAGAAGTTTTCACAGTGTGAATCAGTGCAGAGTTCAAGGGAAGAAGGCTGCACCTCCCCGCCCCCACACCCCCCACACGCAGATGTGTGTGCATCCTTGTGCATGCGCACACGCACTCCAAAACAATGCACGTTTATGACAGGTGCAAACATGGGCCCCAGATGTTGGTGTCTCCTGCTACAGGGACACCTAGGAAGCAATTATTCTTCACTCAATTTCTAGCTCAAATTGGAGACCGATAGCTCAGGAGTGTCAGCCGTGTGGGCCTGGGACGGGTAGGTATGATTCTAATAGCCCTGCACCTTCGCCATCTACAGGGCCATCTATGAGACCGATAGGGTGAGACAAAGTGTCTTATCTTTCCAAAGCAGATGCACTGCAGCGAGGCTTGTCTCCTGGAGCAGGAAGCTAAAGACGCCTGCGAGGCTGGCCTGGGGAGGTCCCTGCGGCCTCTCTGGGAGGACTGGGCTGAGCTGGAACACGCCAGGACAGCTGCAGTTGTGACCCCTGGGGCAGGCCTCTGAGGAATCTGGGGCTCCGGCTACAAGTGAGAATGTTCTGGCAGCATCCGTCCCCCCTCTCCCCCGCCCCAGCAGTGTTTGAAGTGTTTCCCACTGGGGCTTGTCCTTGGCCAGCTGCACTTGGAGTCTTTTTTAACACCCACCTGGAGAACTACAGACAGTGAAAAAGGCCCTGAGCATAAGGAAATGAGGTTTAATCACAGGGAGATTTGGTTTAAAATCATACCTTTTTTAGAAACAAAAATTTTTCCCTTTTTCAATTCAGAACCAACTTCATGTGAAGTGGGGTAATGCCAGCGCCGTCGGCCCCGGGAGCGGGGAACATGCCAGGGATACATCGGTTGTTCTAAATCACCTTTCCGATGAAGAGAGGGGAACGCAACGAGGTGTCAGGACGAACGTGGATGGGCCTCCCCCTCCCCCTCCCTAATGAGAGCACTCGGTATTTGTGACGAATTAGGCTGACTCAGTAAACTACAGCAAATAAATCCTCTGAGCAGTTCCATTTTCCGACCGCTGGCTAGGCTAACATGCTCTCCTAAACAAATAAATATCTCCGCACGGACTATTATCGACAGCAACCGTAAATCCTCGCGACACTGGGCAGCGTGTGGCAGGGACACCTCGCCAGCAGCCGTGCGCTCTGCTGTCCTCCGGCAGCCATTTGAGTCGCTGCCTGAACGAGGGCTGCCCTTCACTGACCGGGGAGGCGGCAATGTGATGAATGTGAGGAGCTTGCCTGCGAACACTAGAGCGGGCGTTACAATGGCGCGTGCTTACAGTCTCCGCAGTCACGAGTCTGGAGCGCCAAGCAGAGCCACCTTCTCAGGGAGTGTGTCCGTCCCAGAAGGGACAGAAGCAGGCTGCCTGTCCATCCGCCAGCGCAGGGTTCTGGGAAGCCCTGCTCTGGCTCCAAAACATCCTGAAATGAAATTGTTTTCCTTGCTGGAGAAATGTTTCCTTGTGGAAATGTATACAATTAAAATAGAACTTTTCATAAAACTGGGGAAAAAAATCACAAAATGAAAAAATGAAAAGCCAGTGTGTTTCAAGCCTGTCTGTGAAACTCGCCAGGTTGTCAAGCACTCAAGGACACGTGTTTCATTTTGACCACTGCCTGCCAAGACCCGGGCAGGTCTTGTGTGTCCGTCAACATGCGTGTGCACTCGTGGTCCATGCACAAAACATATAATGTTCCTGACGGCAACTGTGTGTATATAATTATTTGGAGTTTCGCTTAGGGACCACTGAAAAATATGACGTCACAGTGGGTAAGTTCTTAGTTGTCAAAATTGTTTATCTTTTTTCAGTGGCAACTCTTGGAGTCGATCGGTTGTTTTTTTCTGCTCGTCTCTGCAAATACTGGTTAAGAAATCCTTTTATTTCAGTGGTGGCCAGGGGCGATGTGTTGACAACGGCATGTGGTTTCCTAGCGTGCTAATTCATAGAGTGAATTTTAAAATGGGACACTCAGGTAAGCTTTGCCTCCACTTCGGTTCAGTGTCAGGCAATTTTGCTTTAGCGCTCTGACGGGCAGCCCAGGAGGTGTCTGGGCTTCCACTGACCATGCACTCGACAGAGGACGCACACTGTGTCAGGCACGGTGCTGGTCCAGGAGGCCACCGTTCTGGTCAGCACCAGCCTCTGCCCCTCAGGAGCCGTGTCCCCAAGGGGAGACAGACACCTGAACTTCCTTTTCTCCAGCCCGAGGTGGTAGCCAGGGCCTTTGTTGCGCTTTCTCAGAGGGTGTTGGTACTGCGGGGCCGAAACAGAAGTTGGCTGCTGAGGGCTAGTGACAACTCTCCCACCCCCTGCGGAAGCCCGGGTCCACTGATGATGCTGGGAGTCCTGGAGGTGGAGGACAGAGGGAACAGGACAACGGTGGCAGACGCTTCAGACTAGGAGAGGCCCAGGGGTTTGCAAGCAGCCACTGAAGGAGGGGCGGTGGGGTCTCCAAAGAGAAGCTGCATAGTGCTCCCCAGAAGGCAGCCCCACGTGGCACCGGTGGGCTTGGAAACGGCAGCATCTGGAGGTCCTTCCAGTGCCACAGAAGCCGTCTCAATTCTTGGCTGATGCAAGGGAGGAAAAGCGCCCACCCGGATAGCAACTGAGGCTGGATTTCCTGGTCGGCCTGGAGTCAGATTTCATTCGACTTCAAGAGAATAAAGCTGTGTGGCATTTCCCACACATTCAAGTCTGCGGCTTAGAATCTGTGCCCACCAGAGCATGCAGGTAGGTCATCCCCGAGCACGCTGATGACGGTCTGAACAAGACTGCAGGGGACAGACAGAGGGACGTGCGATTAGTGTCCCGGACCAGGCTCCCTGTGGGAAGGCTGCACTATGTTGCATCCTGAGGGCTGAGCAAAAGTCAGGTGAAGAGAGACGAGGGGTTAGAATTTGGGAACTGAGTTCAGGAGAGTGACGTTATTGGGGAATGATTAGGATTGTTGCTTTTTTGTTGAAGATTTTCCTTCACTTGGCATCACAGGAGACAGCAGGAGGCATGCTCTGGGGCCGGGGGCCTGATGAGGATCTCAGAGGAGGAGCAGAGTATGGCCCTGGTATAAAAGAGCATCCTTATATGGCACAGAGAGCAGCTGACAGGTGCTCAGGATGGACCCGGGGCCCCAGGGAGAGTCCTTCCCCACTGTGCGCCTCAGTCCCCACTGCGCGCCTTGGTCACTGCAGTGGCCCAGAGGGAACCCATACTGTCCCCAGCAAGGCTGTTGAGCGTCTCTGGGAAATGACAGTAGAGACACGAAGTGCACACCTGGCACATGGTAAGGCTCTTTACAATCTCCTCTTGTCCTAAAAGCAACAAGGAGCAACATCGGTCTCTAAGAGGGATACTGGCACGACCATACTTGCCCTGTAATTATCTGGCAAAGACCCAGGCGGGTAAAATCCAACACCCTGGCAGCACACCCCGGGGCAGAGTTGGGGAGGGATGGGCTCTCCGGGGGCTGACTCAGCAACGAGACCATCAAGTGCTGAGAGCGGCCCAGTGAGAACGGCTCGAATCCCTGCCCCGAGGGGAAGACAGGATGGTGTGAGTGGGAAAAGGTGACTTCATCCCCATCTGTAAAATGAGGGTTGTGTGCTCACTACTCCTGGACCCTCTAATGAGGATAAAACGAATTGACTGAGAAGTTAAAGCGCTGTGATCGAGGTTGTAGTAGATGCAATACGACAGCCGGGGCTTGGTGCAACATCTCACCATTCCCTGCCAAGGAAATCTGTTACAGGCGTCATTACGAAAAAAAATGACCAGTATTTAGAAAATGTACGTAAGTGATGACCTGGGAAAGCCCAGCACTTTAAACACAAACGTAGGTTTCTGTATCTATGAGACATTTTCCGAAAAAACCGAGATAACTTCGCAAATAAGAGTTTCAGTGACAAAGCGATCATTATTCTCATCAGGTTTATATGTTAGGTCTAGAAATTGTTTTTATAAAAAAAAATACCAACAGTTGCTATGCAGCACTTCACAGATTTTAAGGTGTCGTCACGAAAGAACTAGAAATGAGCTTCTTTCAGAACAGAAGGGCCGCTCGTCACTCAGGCTGTGTCTGCCTCTAGTGGGTCAGCGATGGAGCTGGAGTTCCTTTCTGCGGAGTTACGGACTTTTGGGAGCTGAAACCAGTCTGTCTCAAGGCCGGTGGTAACACAATCTCACTGTCTAGGGAAACAGTGGAAACGCGCTCGCTTGTTTTTCTGTGGAAACAAGCACAGTTGGGGTGGCTTTCCTGTCCTTTTCCTCCGCCATTCTTTTCCTTCACGAGGCCTCCGCTTCTCTGAGTGGAATGATCTTTCTGGAGAGGGTTCCGCAAACTCCCGTCAGCCACACGTGTTCCTGTCGGAGAGGCCGTGCGCTGGTTTCCTCGGGGCTCAAGACCCCATCTGACGAGGTGGGTCCAGGACCACCCCGCCGGCCGGCGCTGGGTGGCCTGCTCCATCATCGGGACGGCCTTCTCCTTTGTGAAATATCATTTGCAATAGACACCAACTGCCCCGTGTCCCCGTTCAGAGAAGGGGTCCTGGAATGGAGACACTGGCCCTGTGTCCCTGGAGGCTTCGCCAGATGGCTGTGGTGCCCTGTCAGGAAGGAGGCCAGAGACCAGGCAGCTTCTTCAGGGTCAGAGCCAGGCAGCCGCCCTCCTGCTGAACAACTTGGAAAAGTGGAGATGCACCCCCAGCCTGAAACCTGACCGATACTGTTTTCTTGCAACAACGACTCCCTAGTGAGGCCCTTTCCAAGATCTACCAGCTTGTGACGCGTCATCACGCTCAAATTTGTACCGAGACGGACCCTGGCGTTGTGGCTTTCCTCCGGTGCAGAGAAAAGCCTAATGATCGGACCCCTATTGTAACAACTTTTGGGGTAAATTGTTAACCGTCCGTGATCTGAGGGAGCTGGGTTTTGCCTTTTGAAAGTGGTGCCTGTGACAGCACGGGGGACTCGTGACCAGCTCTGAGGTTCCTGGGAGGGTAGGCCATTCACACTGAATTAGCAGCACCACTTCCCAGCTGCGCCTGTCTTTCCAGGGGGACACCTCGAACCCCCGCAGGCTCTTGGTGTGTTCAGTGGCTCTGCGTGAAATGCCCCTGGACGGAGCAAAGAGTGTGGGAGCCGGCATTCACCATTTCTGCCTTTCCTTGTTCCCCCTCCCGCCGCTTTCTCCCCGCCTGTTTACGATCTGCTTTTCTACATAGTTAACATTGTAAATGCCTTGGGTAGAAATTACATGCACATTATTATAGTGCTTTTTATAAACTTTGACACCTTGTTAACACTGAAGACAAATTTTAAAGCATAAATCACAGGAAAAATTATTAGTGAGTTTTCTTCCTATCGATCCTATCTACCCAGTAGATTCCCATGAGCTTCAAAATAAATTTCAAACTCCCTCAATCAGTACTAAACTTCTCTGAAACTACTTCCCATCACCACATGGGCCCCAGTTAAATCAGAATCATGTTCCCTGCCTTCAAGTCTTCGCCACCTCTGTTCCTTCGACCTGAAACACACTTAACCCACACGCCCCCATGCAAAGCAAACCGCGCCATCTCTTCTGTAAAGCTTCTCAGACCCGCTGGTGGCCTGCACACCCCCACTATAGCTGGAGCCGCACTTGATCTTGAAGGTACGGCCGGTTGTTACTCATTTTATTTCCTCAAGGACAAAGGAAACCCAGTGAAGACAGAGGCGCTTTCTCATATTCTCACATAAAAATATTAAAATAAGGTCCGTGTATTTTATATTGGACATGTTTTCCTGTCTTTCGAAGCTGATGACGCAGAGTTAGAACACCAGAAAGCCCTGAGTGCCCACTGTAAAGCGGAAATCTTCGCCCGTCGCACGATTCCCCACTGTGATCATTAATTGAAGAATGTTAAAGGTAAAATTCATAAGGAATTGTTTCATGAAGTACTTTCCTTAGCCTCATCTCTAATTCATCTGTTTCCATTTTTTCTTTTTGCTTCATGTCTCCCATCCATGAACAGTGAATTTTATTTCCTTCCCTCTTCAATCTTTTAAAATTTCCCCCCTAATTCCTCCTCTTGCAAGTCGACTCTCTGCCCCTGAACCAGCATTGCCGTCACTTACAACTCACCCTCCTCCCTGAGCCCGCGTCACCACCCTGTGCGTCCCGCGGACTCTTCAACAAAGGCGACAGACACGCTCGTGGGGGGTGTGTGTAACGGCCTTCAGTGGGTATTTTGTGAGCTTGTGATTATTTTCAGCCCCCGGCCCTGGCCCTGACTCCAGCCCCCCATTCGCTTGTCAGGGGAGTCTCCTGGCAGCTCCTCTGGAAGAAGGGAGGGCACTGTGATGTTCCCTTTGCCCAGGGACAGCGCACGGCAGGACTGGAGGCTGAAGATTGGAGAGGCGTGGTCTCAGAACACACGCCAGAGACTGTGTTCTCACGCTCACACCTCAGAGAGATGGGCTTCACCAGAGAGTGTCACCCCACTCTTCCAGTTCACGTAAGCCTTCTGCGATATGAAAACCACAACATTTCCAAAACCTACATTTTATTCTTTTACGAAGTTCCCACTGGCCACCACCAAAATCACGCTGGCTCTGGCTTGGGCCCCTGCACTTTTCCTTCCGGGAGTCTGACTGGGTGCCGGTTATGGCAGGCGCTACGCCGGGTGGGCGAGCATGACAGTGGCTGAAACAGAAAGGCAGACACACCTGCACTTGGGGTGGGGGTGCATGAAAAATGCATCCTGGGGCTTTCACACTCGGCGCCCCACAAGGGCTCAGGTGGGCTGTGGGCCACACTGTGCAGAACGCCAAGCCCTGAAGCAAGGACTTCAACTGGCAGCAGCTCTCTTAGGTGCCCACAGCCCAACCTTTAAGACACGGAGGGAGACTTGGCAGTTTCAGCTTCCGCTTCCAAGGAAGCAGGTCCACGTGTGATTGCCGGTCCGTTCGGAGATGAGCCTGTAGAGCGGGGCTGAGGTTGCCAAGGGAAGCTGGAAGCTTATTGCCTTCCACCTTTATTTCTTTCAGCATGAAGACCATGAGGGTAATCTCTTCTCGGCCAAAGAAAAATTTAATATAGCGCTCCCCGATGCCTCCTATTTAATTAATCGTCTCCAGGCCGTCCCCACAGCGTGCTCACTGGGGGCCCCAGTTTTGTCTCGATGTTTGTTTGCATCAGAGAGGAAATGAAATTGTCCACAGAAAAGTGAATCCCGATCCCTGTTCCCGCCAGGCTGGCCGGAAAGTTATTGTTTTCGTATCAGTTTTAATCAACGGTTTCCGTAGTGCTCTGCATGTCAGCGGCGCCGCGAGAACTTCCATTTTCACTGTGGATTAACCTCCGCACGCACCGTTTTGCCTTAGCTTAGCCGTTACTAAGTTACATATCACTTCGGAAGGAACAGGTCAAGTTTATGTGTCTGGACTGCTTGGCATGCTATAGGGACTGTCTAAAGCTTTTCTTTAATAAAAGCTATTATTTTCTATGCCGAGAAATCACTGGGGCATCGGAAAGAGCGGGGCGGGCCCACTCGCCAACCCAGCAAGCACTGGGCCTCCTTGGTCAATGCGTTCCCGGGTTAAACTGCTAGTTTTCCTCTTTAAATGTGAGCAGTTTTCATGCCCAGCTTAGCCAGTCATCAGTTTTATTTATTTATTTTTAACATAAAATAATTCTGGAAAGAAATAAGAAAATTAACTTAGAATTAAGTGCATTATAACAATAAATTGTGCAGCTGGAGGTGGGGGCTCCTCATGCGCACTGGCTCACACAGCCACGAAGAGCTCCTGTGCGGGATGAGCGGGGGGGGGGGGGGGACGCACCTGCCAAATGACGTCATCCTGCGGGAACAACCTCGGGGGCTCAGTCAGCTTCCTGCGGCCATACTCTTGGCCTGTCCCTTTAGGAGGGCTGTCCCAGGCTGTCCCGGCCATGGCAGGCACTGCTCTGGGCCTTCCTTACCCTCTGGCCATTAGGACAGCTCTGGTGTGCAGCGGACCGTGCAGGGGAGCCACAGTTGGGTGGACCTGACCTTGAATTTGAAATCTGATGTTAAGAGGCCCTGTTCCAGACCAATATCAGCAAAGGAAATTGAAGCAGTCATCAAGAAACTCCCATCACACAAAAGCCCTGGACCAGATGGTTTCACAGGAGATTTCTACAAAGCATTTAAGGAAGAACTAACCCCTATCCTTCACAGACTATTCGAAAAAATCCAAACTGATGGAAGACTCCCAAACTCTTTTTATGAAGCCAACATCATCCTAATCCCAAAACCAGATAAAGACACAACAAAGAAAGAAAACTTCAGGCCAATATCGCTGATGAACATAGACGCTAAAATTCTCAACAAAATATTAGCAAACCGCATCCAGCAATATATTAAAAAGATCATCCACCATGACCAAGTGGGATTCATCCCAGGGATGCAAGGATGGTACAATATTCGCAAATCAATAAACATAATACATCACATCAACAACAGCAAAGACAAAAATCACATGATCATATCAATAGATGCGGAAAAAGCATTTGATAAGATACAGCACCCATTTCTGATAAAAACACTCAGCAAAGTGGGAATAAAGGGAGCAGTCCTCAACATAATTAAGGCCATATATGAGAGACCTACAGCCAACATCACACTCAATGGACAAAAACTTAGAGCTTTCCCACTAAGATCAGGAACTAGACAAGGATGCCCTCTCTCACCACTCCTATTCAACATAGTATTGGAAGTCCTAGCCACAGCAATCAGACAAGAAAAAGCAATAAAAGGCATCCAAATTGGAAAGGAGGAAATGAAACTGTCACTGTTTGCAGACGACATGATAGTGTACATGGAAAACCCTATAGACTCCACTCAAAAACTACTCGACCTAATAAATGAATTTGGCAAAACAGCTGGATACAGAGTCAATACCCAGAAATCAAAGGCATTCCTGTACACCAGCAACGAAACTGCAGAAACAGAAATCAGGAAAAAAATCCCATTCGATATAGCAACAAGAAAAATAAAGTACCTAGGAATAAACCTAACCAAGGAGGTAAAAGACCTGTACTCAGAAAACTACACAACACTGAAGAAAGAAATTAAGGAAGATACAAACAAATGGAAGCATGTACCATGTTCATGGATTGGAAGAATCAACATTATCAAAATGGCCATACTACCCAAAGCAATTTATAGATTCAATGCAATCCCTATTAGAGTACCCATGACATATTTCACAGATATAGAACAAACATTGCAGAAATTCATATGGAACCATAAACGACCTCGAATAGCTGCAGCAATTTTGAGAAAGAAAAACAAAGCAGGAGGGATCACAATACCTGATATCAAACTGTATTACAAGGCCACTGTAATCAAAACAGCCTGGTACTGGCATAAAAACAGGCACATAGACCAATGGAACAGAACAGAGAGCCCAGAAATAAACTCAAGTCTATACGATCAATTAATATTTGACAAAGGAGGCAGGAGCATAAAATGGAGCAAAAACAGCCTCTTCAACAGATGGTGTTGGGAGATCTGGACAGCTACGTGCAAAAAAATGAAACTCGATCACCAACTTACGCCATACACGAAAATAAACTCAAGATGGATAAAAGACTTAAATATAAGCCGTAACACCATAAAAGTCCTTGAGGAAAACATTGGCAGGAAAATCTCAGACATTCCACGCAGCAACATCCTCACAGACACATCCCCTAAAGCAAGGGACATAAAGGAAAGAATAAACAAATGGGACCTCATCAAAATAAAAAGCTTCTGCATGGCTAAAGAAAACAGCACCAAATTACAAAGAGTACCAACAGTATGGGAAAACATATTTGCCAACGATACCTCAGACAAGGGCCTGATCTCCAAAATATATAAAGAACTCACTCGACTCCACTCCAGGAAGACAAACAACCCAATTAAAAAATGGGCAAAGGACTTGAACAGACACTTCTCCAAGGAAGACATACAGAGGGCCCAGAGACATATGAAAAGATGCTCAGCATCACTAGCCATCAGAGAGATGCAAATTAAAACCACAATGAGGTATCATCTCACACCAGTCAGAATGGCCAACATAAACAAATCCACAAACAAATGTTGGAGAGGATGTGGAGAAAAGGGAACCCTTGTGCACTGTTGGTGGGAATGCAGACTGGTGAGGCCACTGTGGAAAACAATATGGAATTTCCTCAGAAAACTAAAAATGGAACTGCCCTTTGACCCAGTAATTCCGCTGCTGGGATTATACCCTAAGAACACTGAAACACCAATCCAAAAGAATCTGTGCACCCCAATGTTCATAGCAGCACAATTTACAATAGCCAAGTACTGGAAGCAACCGAAGTGCCCATCAGCAAACGAGTGGATCCAAAAACTATGGTATATTTACACAATGGAATTCTACGCAGCAGAGAGAAAGAAGGAGCTTATACCCTTTGCAACAGCATGGATGAAACTGGAGAGCATTATGCTAAGTGAAATAAGCCAGGAAGTGAGGGACAAGTACCATATGATCTCACCTTTAACTGGAACATAAGCAATAGAAGAAAAAAGCAAACAAAATATAACCAGAGACATTGAAGTTAAGAACAATCTAACAATAGCCAGGGCGGGGGTGGGGGGTGGGGGCGGGGATAGTGGGAAGAGGGTATTACAGGAACTACTATAAAGGACACATGGACAAAACCAAGGGGGAGGGTGGAGAGGGGGGAGGGAGGTGGGTTCACCTGGGGTGGGGTAGAGGGATGGGGAGAAAAGGCATACAACTGTAATTGCATAACAATAAAAAAAATTTAAAAAAAAAAAAAAAGGATTAAACTATTAATATACACAACAACTTGAAAAAAAAAAAAAAAAAAGAGGCCCTGTTCCTTTATGGGCATGTCCCTGAGTCCTTATGAGAGGAAGCACCGGGAAGCTGTTTCAAGGCCATGCACTTAGATCCATCCCTAACCTGCTTCACTTTTAACCTCCTTATCGAGGGGCGAGGCCACAGGAGGCAAACACAAGGCCCATAGGCTGAATCCGGCCCTCCACCTTGTTTTATCCGGCCCGGCACCTCGTTTCTACCCGGTGGCAGCGCTGAGCTCTCACTTAACTGTTAAGGAGCAGTTACATTTATACGGCCCTAAAGTTACTTTCGGCCCTTTGAAGGCCACCGTGAGGCTGACGTGGCCACCAGTGAAGATGAGTTGACACCCCTGGGCTAGGTAAACCCGTACTTTAACCTGCCAATCGGGCCCTTAGCAGCCTTCAATGCTGACCCCTCCCTCTTGTTCCCAGTGACCAGAACTCAGCCTGCTGGGCCTCGCTGTTTCCTTCCTCTCAGGCCTGGCCATGGCAGCCTCCCCGTTGCGGGTCTGCCAGACCACGTGGCAGGACGGGTGCTCATTCACACGCAGGTCATGCCTGACCTGAAATCTGGCTTTCTGACGCTTTCCTGTAGTTGAGAGTCCACAGAGGCTGCAACCGAAAGCAACGGCAACCCTCCCTGGAAAGGAGATCCCGCTCAGTGAGGGAAACAGCCTCCCCGTGTCCGTGTGTGGGTCCTGCAAGTGCAGGTGCCCGGGGCCTCTGCTTCGACGGTCCAGGCCACACCAGTGTGGTCAGCACAGGCACCGTGTCCCACCCGGATCAGAAAGGTGGGAGTTCGAATTACAAGTGTCTATTCCCCTAATTTGCTCTAGCTGTGCTCCATGAAGCCACCTTGAACGCTGAACAGCAAATTCTGAAGGCTTGCTCCCCAGGGAGAGAGTTTTAGTGCCCTGTGCGCCTCTGGTCACTATGCTTCCATCAACTGACCAATACAGAGCCGTGTGTTATGTGAGCTCCTGTTTAAAGGGACCTTATTTAGAATACACTGTGGATGCACTGACATTGAACTCAAGGCCAGCGACCCTGACTCTTGCCGGAACGAAGTGTATCTGACACGTGGACCTTTTCCATGAGGCACGTCCCAGGCGCTGGACTGCAGACACTGGCCAGAGCTTCAGCACTACACTCAGGGGTCATGTTCAACAGTGAAATCACCAAGAAAAAGCACAGAAATGCGGACAACGTGGCAATAAACAGACTGTGAAGAGAACACCTCTTTCTGCTATGAGAGCTAGAACAAGAAGGCGGGCTGCTACCCTCTTAGTCCTCACCTGGGGCATGCAGGTGTGTGGCTCAAACTTCCGCTGCTCTGCCCATGTCCGAGAATGTCCACGGCAGTGCCCCAAGTGTAGCTTTTGGGGTGACAAATAAATTCTAGCCAGTAGGGGAGTCTGCTCACACAGAACCCACGAATAAACATGTCTGACTACAATGACAAGGGTTTTGGAGTTTGCCAGTTTACGGCTTATGTAGAATGTGTGCTGAATTTTTACTCTCCCTCTCCAACGTCCTCTGCATTGCTTCTCTCTCTCCAGACGAAGAGACAGCACCGCCCCAGAAAGGAAGCGGGAAATAAACACAGAGGCAGGAGAACCCCGGTATCGCGGTGGGTTTGCACGGCCCAAGCCGAGCGCAGATTTGCTTCCAGCATGCTGGGTGCTCGGGCTGTTGGGGCATGACTTAAGGTGGAAATGTTGGGTCTGAGGAAAGAAATAACTAGGCAAACTCGAGTCTTAAAATAAATACCAAGAAGGAGAACGCAGCAAAGACAGAAACAGTTTCCTTTTACAGGCCACGTCTTTAAAGAAACACTCAAAAGAGCAGAATTAAACCTCTGGACTGGACCGCCCCTCAGCTGTGCGCCCAAACCAGCAAGCAGGCAGGGGTCTCAAATGTTTCCTGCAAGCTCTGACACGCTGGTCTTCCCGGGGGCCTTGGTGAGGGGGCTGTGACCACAGCCTAGAGGCAGAAGCCTTCATCTCAGCCACCAGAGGGTGAGACAGAGACGGGAAGCCACCACACGAAAATTGGGTACATGTTGTTCTATATTTTAAAGTGAAATTGTGCTTAGCATCCCTGGTCATTTTTTATCCTTGATTTTGAAGATAATGTAGTTCTGATGACAAAAAAAATCTGTTTTCCTGATCATAAGAGCAGATGCTAACTGCATCTTTCGAACCGGAGAAGCGTGTCAGAGCATGAAGAGGACGGTTTAAAGAACCTACAGCGAGGCCCAGAGGGAGCCGGCTCCAGTGACTCCTGGAAACCAGGTGCGAGCAATGTCCTTCATGGGATGACACCAGCATGGATGTTTTTGAAAAGGTAGATTTCTTTTTCTCCTTTTAATAATCTAAAAAAAAAATACTGGCTTGTTTTTTCTACAGGGGAGTAGGTGCTTTATCTTACAATGTTTCACTCGCTTCAAGGGGAAAATACCCATAACTTATTACATGTATGTTATAAGATACAGGATGGGGCAAATGGAGGTTTACAGCTGCTCGTTTGGAAAATAATCCAATAATTACTAAATAATAATACGAGAATAAACTCTGTGCTTTGTGTACTCACAACCGTACACCTACTTTTGCCCTCCCTGTACATAGCGAGTGACGGTTCCATACAAGCTGACCGATTAATAAAATTCACAAGTGTGTGGCACCTTTTTGCATTCAAATTCCTAGGAAGAACACACTCAGAATGACCTGTCTCTGCTAGAAGATACACCTGATCATGATGAACAGTAGGGACTTTGGAGGTTACAGCTCTAGGGTTCAAAATAATCTTAAAATGAGCATGAGAAACGCTTCCATTTATTTGTAATACTGGGGAAACCACATGTCCTTTAAAGTCAATACATATCGTGAACAACTTGAGCTTTGCCAAATTTAATCATCACTAAACCACTTCTGATAGGTTTTCTATCCCAGGCTTAACGTTTTGGAAATTCTTACATATAATTACTTACAATTGGTGCACAGCTATTAAATGATGTATGTCCAATTCCCAAAGTTCCAAATGGATAAATATTAGCCTAATGTGCTCGATCCCCGCATTGAAACAGCTCTGAGCCCTCTTCCTGCAGGGAAAATATTTACCACACATCACAGTTAGACCGGCCACAGGCGCGAAGCAGCCGATGGAGAAGCCCAGAAATCCTTGCCAATGCCCTTGCCCTCCAGTGAAGGACAGACGCACAAGACAGAAAGGAAACACACACACACTCACACCCCCCCCACACACAAATAAACCCTCCCCCACCAAACCAAAGAAAAGCCCAAATCAAGCCAATTATCATCTTAAACAGAGAACTCAGAACCAGAGCTGGGGGCACCTGGCACGGCTGGGGACGCGGAAAGCGCCTGTGTGCAGCAGGAGCGAGATGCAGTAAAATTACAGAGAACGGTTCATATGCTCTGTGCACCAGACCACTCCCGTCCGGTGTCGAGAATATGACACGGGGTTAGACCGTCAGCTTATAAAGAGCTTTTGACTCTGGATTATGAGGAAAGCAGGGTTGTAGCAGGCCAGTTGTGGGGTGAACCTGACTTCAGAAAAATCAAAACAGTGAAATGCTAATGAGATCCATTTCACATACTTTTGCCCTTTTTTCTTCTTAATTGGGGCAAAACACTCATAGCATTAGTGCCCCCTATTATTTTAAAAGCAATTAGGGACACTGTACAAGTTATTACTACTACGAACCAACTTTGTACTTCTCCATTTGAGTGAAGTCACTGTGGGTTTTTTTTTCCTCTTTTTTTTAGTTTTAACTGTAGAGAAAGATGGCATTTTTGCCTTTCCTTTCATGTGACGTTCTGGGCATTCATGCCGCGTCCCGCACACGCCAATCGTGAGTCATGGATGAGAACCAGGGGCACGTGCAGCTCTCCTGCTGGCTCTGTGGGCTCCCACAAGTCCACCTGTGGAACTGGCAGGGATGGGACGGTTCGCACCCCTTCAGGTGCGTCAGGTGGGCCGGGGACCCTCTGTGTGCCGGTTGGAGGAGAAGAGTGACCGGTCAGGCTGCCCAGGGAAGCAGTCTCAGGCAGACTTGCTCTGACTGTGAAGTGGCAGTGGTGGCTTGGGGACCCGGGGCTCCCAGTGCTTGGAGGGACTGACTGCTCGTGCTGCGTCTTGGTGTGTCGGACTCTCCTGGAGAGCTTGCCTGTGGCACACCTGCCAGGCCCCATCCCCAAAACTCCGTTTCAGTCGGCCTCGGCCTTGGGGGGCGAGGAGGGGCAGGCATCGCTCCTTTGGGAAGCCTCCCGAGTGATGTCGATGCACAGTGGGCTTTGAGAGCCCTGGTCAGTCTCAGGCTAGAGAGTCACAGGCCGACCACGGGGGCCTCTGGACATGCCCTTGCCCGGCCCAGCCTGGCACTAAGACCATGGGTGGGACACTGTCCTGCTTGTGGCTGTCCCTGCTTCTGTCAGAGGAGGATGGAGCTGAACAGCACGGCACCGCCTCCCGCAACGAAGCCAGCACCTGAAAAGCTCAAGTGAAGGCACCCAGAGGCGTGGTGTCCTGGGAACCGAGGGGATTTCCTCCAATAGCTGAGATTGGGGAGGCCGCTCTAGAACAATGAATAAAGGACGGAGAACACTGTCCCCCATCTTGGAAGGAATTTAAAGGATTGTGAGAGCGAGGACATCCCTTGGAGCTGAAACTCGTTCTGTCTGTGTGGCAGCCCTCCATGGAGGTGGCCACTGGAGAGCGGAGGAGACGGCGAGAACGGAGCTGGGGATTAGTTCTGAGAAGGGAGCCCGCGGTGCTACAGCCGGCTAGAGCGTGTAGGGAAGCGACCAGAAGACAGAGGCTAGATGTTCTTTGCTTCCACACAAGGTAAAATAAGAGGAGAGGGCTCGCATCGCAGTGTGGCACATTTCAGGCAAGCAGTCTATGGAAGCACCTTTGTGATGGCGTGGTTGAAGGGGCGCTGGACAGAAAGGGTGCTGGATGTGACCCGCAGGCTTCCTTTCACGGACGACTTCACGTGCGTATAGCACAGAGCACCCAGGAGCGTGATGCGGCGTGTCTCTCAGTCCTCCCACCCGGGAGAAAAGAGGGGGAAGCTACGTGCCTATGTGGCTGGAGGGTGCAGGGAGACCACGGGGGTCAGATGAGAGTCAGCAGCTGAGAAGGTGTGAAAAGTGCAGCATCGCACAATTCGTGGATATCAGCCCCTTTCCCAAGTGAAGGTAGCCCGTCCTTGAGGGCCCCGGCCCCTTAATAAATGTATTTCAGGGGCTGACCTCCCATCTTCATGGCTGAAAATGCAAGGGGAGGATATTTGGAAGTTTTCACGCTGAACCGAGCTCTGCAGTGAGTAAAGGCCAGAACTCGGGGGGGGGGGGGGGCGGCGTGCAATCTGTTTAAAAAGTCCCGACGCGATGGGAAAGCGGGCCGGCCCGCCTCGCTCCTCCCTCGGGTTTTCAGTATTCCGTGTGTCCCGCTTAAGAACGCACCTAACCCGAAGGGCACGCCTGACCTCCTGCGCGAAGTCCTAGAGGCTGTTTGACAGTAGCATATACGTAGTGGTCAACCTGGAAGGTAACATTGTCCTTCATTT
Organism: Desmodus rotundus; assembly: GCF_022682495.2. NCBI lineage: Eukaryota > Metazoa > Chordata > Mammalia > Chiroptera > Phyllostomidae > Desmodus > Desmodus rotundus. The sequence goes on from NC_071397.1 coordinate 98,978,902, forward strand.
ACTAATAGTTTGCACCGTGTTGTGAGGGTCCGTGTATTCCTATATCCGAACCGGTGCCCTTTAAAGTACATGGTTATACTTCCTTATGAAAATTTTATTTATTTTTAAAGTTACTTCAGAAACATTGAACATAGATATTAATGCTATGCACGCAAAGGGTCTACATTCTTGTGATTTTGTTATAAAAACAGTATGTGTCTGCCCTCTTAGCCTCGATACTAAGCACCCTATCTCGCAGTTTGCTAGCATTCGGTGGGTAGAAGTGTGCAGTGGACTCGGGAACTGAAAGGAACGTGGAAACCTCCCCTTCTCTCACTGGAATGGCGAGCACCTGAACACCGTGCGCCAGGCCAGCAAGCACGGGCACGCAATGCGTCACCGTTCCCAACACTCACGCACACCTGGCTGCAGCTGAGCGTCCCCTCAGCTGCACCAGCCTGTAAGGGATCCTGCGCTCTCCCTGCGTGTGGCTCAGTATCAAATGACTGCTGGTTCCCAAGCGTCCGTGTGTGAGGGAGTCATAACACAGTATCTGAAGTTTGGAAACTCTGGGTCATTTTCTACCTGGGTGACGTGGGCTGAACATTTATTGAGTAAAGAGAAGTTCAACTCCCTCATGCACTGGTGTTATAGGAGCTGATGTTTGCAACCCCCCCATTTCCGGTACAGAGGGAAGGCCGATGATATCACAGAACGCACATGTTACAATGCCACTCTTAATTCTGGGCTTCCTTGAAGAGCTGAAAGATGGACACAAAAACTGTGCCCCAGCAGCCACTACGAACACGGTGGCGATGGCTACACACTGCCACCTAGACCTGGCCGGTCGTGACAGCCACCGGACTCGCTCTCAGTCACCCTTTACCTCTGCTGTAGGTGGATGGGCCTGCTTCACTGGCACCACGAGAAGTGTACTTGACTTCCAGGGACGAGTGGCAGGGTCAGGATGTTTTACTCTCTTCCCTAATCTTTTAAGCCATAGCTTTAAAAAGCCATTCAATAGCTATTTCCAAACACACTCTCATTGACCGTTATCTAGAAAAACTCAATCCAGCGTGACCTTTAAATTGAGAATGCTCTTTAGACACGGAGGAGGGACAATTACTGAAAATCAATCCCTGGCATTTTCTAATTTTAGGGCAATTTTCATGTAAGAGTCCATGTTTGTACAGAGTATTTTTTCATTTTTATTAATCTTCTCTCAATTCTACAGGTACAGATTTATTCTCCCACCCCAAACTACCCTCGTGGGGTGTCCAAAGTGTCTCTCTTCATCTCTTAGACTAATGGGGTGTACAATCCCGCCCCCAGCACTTGGGTGAGGCACACACCTAATTACAAAGCATGGGAGCATAACTCACCATGCAACCAAAGCTTCCAGGATGAGATCAGCCAAATTAAAGCAATCGCTATTAAATTAACTAAGTGTATCAATAAAGATAAGAATGCTACAAATTTCGAGTGTGCATTTATAGACCCACGGATTTAAAATCTCAGCTAACAACATGCAGGATGCCACACCAAGTGCAAGTGTGTCGGCGGCCTGTGTGGAGAGGAAGACCTCATCTGGTGGGTCTTACACACCAACAAATGCAAACCCACAGAGACGCCGCACAGGGAAAACAGAGAGCGATTATTCAGCCACTGAAACATAGGTTTGTTGAGGATGTTTGGATTCTGTATTTGCCAGAGCCTCGCTCTTAGACTGCATCCTAATTAAGGGTTAGGGTCTACTGTTACGTTGAGCATTTATCACATGACAGGCAGTGTGTTAATCATTCTATGTAAGTTCCCATGTAATCCTCGCAACAACCCGTGAAGTTGGTGTGATTTTAGACCGCCACGTGACCGACCGAGGAGTCAGGGCTCAGACAGGTGAGTGACTTGACAGCACCGCAGAGCTGGAAAGCAAGAGGAGGGCTGGGTGAAGACAGTTAGGGACTAGCCCCTGGCAAAGGAAACAATGTAAACTGAATGAACAATTAGACAGAAACGGAAATCAATGAGGAGAGGTCTGCCCAACCGCAAAGCCTGGGCCCTTCAACGATGCGCCAGAATTCCACTGAAAGAATGTTTGCCCCAAATCTCCAATTTCTTTACCAATCCCTTCTACACCCTTCGTCCATGGATTTTCCTTGAGCATTACCTCTTAAAAATACTTTGTAATTCAAACCAGAAACGAGGGAAGAAAGTGTTCAGTTATGTCCAAAGGAGCAGAAAGGTTAAGGAAGAGCGAGGATCAAAGGCCTCTGGCAACTCCTCGTGGGTCTGCCTCTGGGACTGTTACAGAGCTCCCCTATGGACCCGCCAGCAGTTTATTCTGCAGCCGTCAGGGCTCCTGTCGCTTCCCCTCATTTCACTACCATTATAGGCTCTCAGATTTCTGCTCCTGGCCAAGAGGGAGGAACAGGAATCCGATTCCACCTCTGTCCTGGAAAAAACCAAACAGACAATATAAATAGGACCATCGTTTCCGAGATACACCATATGAGGCAATGGCAGGCGGTGACTCCTGAGAGGTTTCTCCATGAGGTGACCCCTGCAGGTGCCTGAAATGGCTTCAAGGCTGCAGCTCGGGAAGGGGCATCCATGTGGAACAAGCAGACGGAGCAGAGAGTTTCAAGAGAACAAGGAGGCCGGAGTTTATAGGACAGAGCTCCACAGAGGCAGGAGCTACGCTCAAAGAGAACCCTAGAGGGTCAGTCCCATTGCTGTGTGTGAGGAAACTACCCCCCAAAAGAGCCATCCAGAAGGATAACATAAATAGCGCTCACACTCACCCTGGGCAGGAAGGGTGCGGCTCCTACCCTCCAGACTAGAATAACTCTAGCAGTGGGGAGGACTGTTCCTAGACTGAGCAACGGCATGGGGCCCACCTAACACGTCATAAACCTACGGCATGAGAGGATCAGACTGTTTCCACATAGGTTGGTTAAAGGCACTCCAAAAAAAAATTATAGAAATATGAAACTACTGAACACGCCACTTCTCAAAAATTACATTGTCCGCCATCCGATCAAAGATTACCAGGCACGTAAGGAAGCGGGAAAACATGGCCCATGATAAACTGATGCATCGAGACACGTTAGGATTAGCTGTGTCTCAAACTTGGTGGCAGTGTATCCTCCAAGTGAAGATGTCACCAAGACCTGGTCCACTGTGGGAACGTCCAAAGAAGTCCCAGCGAAGGTCGCTTCCCAAACTACGGAGCTTGCGTGCCTGCTCAGTGTGCCGTAGCTGACACTGCGTCTGTCCGTACAGACACAGCATATTGAAAAAGAACAAATTTCCTTTCCAGAACTGGGAGAAAAGCTCTTGAGGTTTATCATGTGAATCTACAAGCCTGTAATTCTTGTACATGTGCATGTTGGTCTCCAAGTGGTTTAGAGAGTGATGGGAACTGAAGCCTTCGAAATGGAAAATGTCCCAGCACACTCCTCTGGGGACTCCGTCCCCTCGACGGTCTCTGTGCAGGAGAGAGTCCTTCCGGGGGTTCAGTGCAGCAGCACCCAGCCTCCTGTCCCGTGCAGAGACGGTTCTTGCTCTGGACTTAGCTCGAGGGTCACCTCTTTGAGGTCACTGCCACTGACTGGCCCTGCAAGGGCGCACGCCCACGAGGGTGCCCCCCTCACACGCCGGCCCCTTCCTCACAAAACGCTTCTCAGTCGCATAGAGGAACAAGGCTGAGCTTCTCGGCTGGGCTGCGGCACGGGCGAGTCCCCGGCTCACCTGTTCCAGGACCTACCAGGCACACGGGAAGAACTCAGCCGATGACAGCCAGGAGGAGAGAAAAGCAGCCTCCAATCTAGGCCTGCGGCACTCCTGGCAGCCCGTTTATTCTACTCCTGTATCGCACACCAAAGAAATATTAACACGACTGGAAGGAGAAAGACTTTAAATGTTATTTTGCAATAATTAGGAACAATGAGAAAACTATACCTTTAGAAAAGCTATCGTGAAAAATTACAGAAATTTTCACTCTCCGAACCGTGGTTGTCACATATTTCTATAAGCCTTTTAATTTTTCATGTCCACTTGTCAGTATTTTGTATGTGCTCGGTAGCTAAAAAGCACTAGTAAATAAACAGGGTCTAAAATATCGACTTCAGCATTGTGCTTGATGTCCGGTGGGACGCTGTGCTACCTGCTGACAAACTAGCCCGCCCTTGGGAGGGCGGCGCCTTGCCAGCGATGTAGTTCAGTGTGAGCCACAGAATGGGCAGTGGTTAGGCTTAATAAATCTATACGGTCGCAGGGGAGAGATGGAGATGAACTCCGACAGGGTCCGCCCCCAACAGTCAATAAGCTGTGTCATCATCGAGCACCAGGGAAGCGCCGGTGTGGTGAGGACCGCGACCCAGACTCGCTAAACAGCCGTCTCCTGGGAGCTAATGGAGAATCTCTTTCTCCAAGAGGGAAGGGATGCTCTTCAGAATTTTTAATACCCCACGGAATGGCGGGCCTAGGGGCGGCGGGAAGCCGCTCTCTCTCAGAGTGTTCTTTTAACATTTTCACGTAACGAACACACTAAATAGGTGTTCTAAAATGTCCTGCTTTGACAGCAGAAATTTGATTAGCACAAAAAATTCACTGTTCTGAGTAGTAGTGTTGAAATATTAGTGGAAGAGAGGTATGTTATATGCGGTATAAACGTAGTTTATAGGTGGTTTTGATTTCTGAATATTTTTGGCGCTCTGTCTGGAAATTGGAGTCCCAGTTCCCGTGACCTAGTTATTCTGCAATGTGACAATGAATCAGTCTTCTCCACCCACACCTCTGTCCCTGGCTGCTCACCCAACAGGCCTCCTCCTGTGGGACTGGAATGATAATGGGTCAGGGAGGACTCTGCTGGACCCTCACCCTTACAATTTAGGGGCTCTCCTTTAGAAACAACCTCGATATCCAAATACAAGAAAATGGCTACATAAATACTCTAAGTTTTATTTTTGGAATCTTTTGCCCTCATTCAGTAACATAATATTTCTTATGTCTAGAATTGTGCCTACCACTTGTAATAAAAGTGTCTGTTTCTAGTTATAAATATGATTCTTCCTAATAATATTGAAAAATTCAACGAATAGAGTGTTGAGTTAAAATAAATAAAATTGTTCATAGAGCATATATGAGCTATATTTTTAAAAGCTAATGAATTAAAAACATTTAAATGACTGATGGTAAAACATAGGAGGCATGTGTTTTATAATTTCTGCTCCAGTTTATGTTTTTATTTTATGGAACTACATACATTTAAAATAAATATTCAAAATATTATAAGTAATATTATTTATTTTATTTTATTTTTGCCCCAATAACTTAAATTTGTTGAATATATATTTTTTTCATCCTCACCCGAGCACCTGCTTATTGATTTTAGAGAAAGGGGGAGGGGGAGAGAGGGAGGGAAAGATCAGTGTGGGAGGAAAACACTGATTGGTTGCCTCTCATACTTGCCCCGACCGGGGACTGAACCCACAACCCATGCACGTGCCCTGACTAGGAATCGAACCTGTGACCCCTCGGTTTGGGGGATGATGCCCAACCCACTGAGCTGCACTGGTCAAGGCTGTTGAATATTTTTCTGAATAAAAGAGAAAACTAACACAAAATTGGAGAATTCTGTGGGTGAGTGGCGGGGCCGGGGGGTGCGGCTGCGGGTGCCTGTCCCTGGACTTGCGAAGTTGCAGCGAGAGCATCACACACTTAACGATTCTCCCAACACACGCTAAGTTCTCCAAACCAGTGTGGTGATAACAGCCGTGTATAGAGAGTGCTTCCTGGGTTTTCGGTTTTTAGCCACGGACCATCTCATTCAACCACTGGAACTACTTTGGAGGCAGATATAAGGACAGCTACTAGCCACACGTGGCTACCGAACACTAGAAATGTGAATTTTAGATTTTATGTAATTTTAGTGAGCTAATTTGCATGCACATTTAAATCGCTACAAGTGAGTAGTGGCTACCCTATGGGGCATCTCCGTTCTAAAGGCTGAGACGGATATCTAGTGGCATTTATAAAACAACATGCCAAGAGCCAATAATACGTTTTAGTCCTCTTAGAAGAGGTGCTCTCTGCTACTATCCAATGTGTATGAACTGCTGTCTGAAAACAATTACATCAGAAACATTCTTTGCTTATCCCGCAGAACACCCACCCTGCCAGGTGCAAAGTGTGAGAAAATGCTCCCAGGGGAAACGCCGGAGCTCAGCTGAGCTCTAGTGGCGGAATTCTCATCTCTGCTCTGAGTGCACAAACGCTACATTTTAAAAGTAGAATTGTGGGCCAACAAGGCAGGCATTTATTTTGATTAATATTAAATCACAGAGCAATAATTTGAGTAAAGAGTGGAGAATATAAAATCCTTAACGTGAGAAGCCGAATACTTCCTGTTATTTTTTTTAAAAAAAATTATGGTATTTGATTTACTCTCTCCATTAAATGTCAAATTTTCTTCTAAAATAATCTGAGGATTTTCACATATTAAGCATTAAGCCTTTAGAAGAATTCTGTATGTAAAACCTCTGAGATAATGTTTAAGGATGAATAAAAATTACTCTGAAAAACAAAAATTTCCAAGATATTCTAAATCTCTTTGGAATAAAGTGTAACACAAATAAGTAATCTGGTAGAAAAAGCAAATACATTAGAAAAGTTACTCCTTCTAAGTAAAGTTATCATTCTCGCTCAGCAGTCAATACATCACGGAGGTTATTAGATTTCAATTAGGTTTCTGGGTGGACTCCTGATTAAATGGCTCCCTTGATTAAGTGCAACCCAGTTCAGAATATCGGTGTTTACATCTATTTTACAACCAGAGATGACGTGCACTGGGTGATTCAAACCAAAACACCTGCACGGAAGAAAGGAAATGACTCCCCAGGAAAATTTGCCACTTGTTCAATTCCTTCATCCTTAACACAAAACATCCCCCTCCCCAACCCAGACAATCTTATCTCTGCTTCAGCAAGGAAATAGCTATGTATCTTTGCTTCTCACATTTAATACGCTCCGTGTCAGGCTAAGAATATACATGATGTGGGTGTGTGCACGCTCACGCGTGTGTATGTGAGAGTCCACTGTGCCAGGAGAATTGCAGCATCTGGGAACGATTAATCACCCAGGCTCCAGTCATATCCCCCTTCTATGTCACCGTTTCGGGCAAGTCTGCCACCAGGCCGGAGCTAGCTGCTGGCCCCCCCGGCTCCATCCGCCCGAGTCAGAGCAAGAAACAGGACAGTTTCTCGCTTCCCGTAGCTACAGAAATTCTCTCTCTCTCCCCTCCTCTCTAGGACTTCTTTCATCCAGCAACAGACACGGAAAAACTGCATTTCCAACTCCCATTGCCTAAAAGTCATACAAAATGAGACTGAAAAACCTATCACTTGGGACACTTTTAAAAAGTAGACACAGCTAAAGGTAGTCACACCACCTGCCTCTCTCTGTCTCCGTCTATTTAGATGGAGAGAAATGAAAATTTAGAAGGATTGCGACCAAACTGGCTTTACACGAACAGAGAATACAGGTTGAAAGTGAGAGAATCATTTGCATTTCAAACGAGGGCCTCAGGTAAATTGAAGACACAGGACAAGCAATATGGAGTCACCGTTGATACTCAAAGAGAATGTGAAAACGAGATCATTAGTGACTAGGTTATTCCAATAGAACCAACAGGATGAACTGGGCGAAGTGGGTAAGGAGCGTGGTTAGGATGTTGTCATATCCATCCTGTAACACACTGGCCTTGCTCTTAGTGTTTGACGACCATCTAGGACAGCTTCCCAGCCGGGGCTGGACCCATTCTGACATTTCTGAAAGGTGTCCACTCAGACTCTCGGAGAACCGCACAACGACCGCAAGCTTATGAATCCCTGTAAGTACCACGCCGTTCTTCAGTGGTACGAATTCTAAGGGTTGTCCTTATTTTGAACATAACTCAGCTCCTTATTACATTTTCTTCCCTATAGGCCTGAGTTCTTTGGTGAGAAACAGCACCGACGAACTCCACCCCCTCTTTCTCTTGCTAAGACTTCAAGAATCTCAGGGTAAATACCATGGATTCTCCCAGGCTGGCACCGTGTCTACTCTGCTCAGCCCAGACTTACAGATTTCTTCACGTATTCCTCTCAGGGCCCCGCTGTCCACCACAGATCTGCACACACTCATTTGTTCACATCTGCATCACTCCCAGAAGGAGGTGCAGGCTTGTAAAGCAATGGTCCACCTGTGGCTGGGCCAGCATAGAGGTTGCTGAGCTCTGCTACCAGCAACGGGCGGGCGGTGAGTATCAGACACAGGGGATGGGGAAAAAGAGCGCTTGGCTGTCACCTAAGCCTTCAGAAGTGGCACTGTGCCCCTATACTCCTTCTCAAAATCCCAAAATTAAGACAACGTCCAAACACTGAGAAGAGAAAAATAAAGGCCACCTTCTCATTCATCTCCAACCTAAGAAACGTTTCGCAAGAACACATAGGCAAGCGAGCGCGTTGTGAGACACCGCAGCCAGAGGGCACCTCCATCACCATTCCCTGAAGCCAGGGGTGTCCTGTTGGATTTGGCTGTGACCCCGAAACACACACCAATGTCTCCACCTTGAAATTGGCACTTGTAAGTTCAGTAAATCTCCACGATGCAGCAAACGTCCACGAGCCCACATGTCTTTGAAAGGAGGATCTTTAGTGCCTAACACTGTCCTTTCCTATTTCTTTGTCACTCCCCTAAGTGCTGTGCTGACAACACTCCTGGCCTTTGATGTCCGTGGCTTTAGTGCCACAGTTACAAGCAGGTGCATCAGCCTGGTTCACATCACAGGGCCCCTTGTAGGAAAATACACACTTCAGATGCTTTATGGTTTTGCCTCTTTGAGGCAGAGTTGCTGTGGGACCCACCATCATAGGTACTAGGAGGTTGCCAATGGTAATGCAGACTCCATCCTAGCAGATAACAAAAGGCAAAGAGAACCCGGGTCAGAGACCTGCAGGGCTGGGAGACTCAGCAGAAGCAATGCTGCTGTCTGCTAACCTTCCCAGGGCCTTGGAGTGTTTCGAAACGTCCGGAGGCCTTTTCTTGGGGCTGAGATTATGCGCATTATGTTGTTAGTTTTGTTCAATGACTAAGTATCACCTTTTAATATGAGTAACATCACTTTTTGTCGTTTAAAATCAGGAGAGATTTGTTTAGTAATGGCAGCTTTCTGTTCATTAAAGAAGGGTCTTCCATAAAGCTTTTTAAAAATTGGACTAGAGTAAATTAGCTAGCTGGTTAAAAAGTGAAGTTGACACTGTTCCTTCAGAACACGGGGTGACCAAAAGAGGTCCCCACCGGTGCCAAGGCCTGGTCCACCCCGGTGGAGTGCGGCCGTCGCCCCCACATCAGGGCTGACGGATGCTGTTACACAGGCAGCCAAGCCCGGCAGGGTTCTCGCCCCTGGAGCTGCCGCAGCGCAGCCTCACTGAGGGAGCGGGCGGGAGACTGTGTCCCTGAGCTGTCCTGCAATCTGCTGGGGTGCCCTGCTCTGCCGCCAGTCCAGCCAAGGCTCTCAGAGTGAGAACCCGCCCTGCGCCCTCTGCACCTCCGCACGTTCTGGGACCACGTTGGCAACACAACCGTAGAGCTCCACCCTGGCTCTGCCCCCTCACAGACTGGCCAGGGGCCCCGGGATCAGCACGTTAGTTAACGGGTCCTTCTGGGGATGCGGACGCAGGTGCAGCCACTGGGTGCATCTCACAACCAGAGGCTCTGTCGGCACTGCATCTCCAGTTCCCGGGGAGACAGCGCCCCTCGGAGCCCGAGGTCACGGGATGCTGGCAGCAGTCTTGTTCTGTGCCCCGTTTGTGTCCCTGCTGTGGGAGAAGTTAGTTCTCTGGTGGCAGGTGTTGGCACTGGGACAGAGTTCAGCAATGGGAGGACCCGGTGGCATGTTCTGGGAGGCGGCTGTTTCTCCTTATTTCCAATGTGCCACTGGCAGGAGATCCAGCTGGGCTGCCCTGAAGGCCGGGGGCCTTTTTATTTATTTTTTAAAAATATACAGAAATCCATTTTCCTCGTGTGTGGGTGGTAATTTGCTGCTGGTTGCTTCAAACCATGGCTGCACTGTGAACAGAAAATGCTCTTGGAGGCTGAGCCCCCTGACCTCCGTCTCCCCGACAAACAAACAAGCCTCAACGCGGGGCCTGCGCCCACCTGCCGGAGGGCCTTAGCTGACGCCTGCGGGCTTTGAGAGATGTGCGCCGTGTGTCGTGTGTCGGGAGGGACAGACACAAATACGAAGTCCGTGCACTTAAGGCATTTTGCTCCAGTTCGGCAGATACGGCTTGAGAATGATTGTAATGAAATACACTGTTCCAACAACAGGAAAAGCCAGCGCAATGTGAGTCCCTGCTGGGACACAGCGGGAGGGGCCGTAGGAGGCTGCGTGGCGCCTGGAGTTCCCCAGTCCCTGTGGACGGAGGGGGGCTCTGGGGACTGACCTAGCTTAGCGGCAGTAAGCAACGGGGAACCCCTTTGGGCTCCTCAGCAAGGGATGGCCGGCAGAAACCGTCCACCTCGAAGAGGGCAGCAAGGCACCGAGGGCGGCTTCCTCAGCAAGCATTCCTGCAGACGCTGTGTGCCGAGCGCCGTGATACCAGGGGACCCCAGCTCAGGGGAAGCCATGTCCTTGCCGGGGACACGCGTGAAGCTGCTGTGGAAATGAAAACTCTGAGGGCTGCAAGGACAACCGAACGGGAGCGGGCAGAGGCGCTGAGCTGGGAGCTGCCGGAGTTGCAGGCAGAAGGTCGCCTCACGAGGGTCGTCAGGTGATGGGGACACGCAGAGATGGAGCGTGCGGCTGGGGACACCTGCTCGAGGTTGTGCTGCGGTGGCAGGGAATGTCTTCTGCATCCCCGAGTGCTGCATCCTGGCATCCTGTTCAGGTCTTCTTGCTGAGAAATCAGTGTTCGTACTCATAACGGTGACATCTTTTCAGGTCATGTGACACCTTCAGTTTGAATAAGGCTTTGCGATAGCCACGCTAACCCTGTGAGGCAGACTGAGAATCTTCTCCCAGATGACCCACGAGACAGAGAGGGTCTCTGCGTCACACCCCACCAGGCGAGGCCCCGCCGGAACCTGTCCGGGAGTGCACCCTGACCCCGTCCCTGTTCCCGCACACCGTGCTGCCGAGGGTGCTTCCCCTGCCCCGGTGAGCAGGACCCGGCCAGCGTCTTGGTCGCCAGGCAGATGCGATGGACGAGAGGGAGCCCGGAAGGAAAACTGCTCAGCCGTGTCTCCAGCAAAAGGGACGCATGCGGGAGAGCCTGCTATGACTGAAGTCACTGGTGACCGAAATGGCGCAGTTTACAAAGCGTTTAAATTCACACGTCACTTGAGTTGCACTCAGGGGCTGGAAGATGGCATTTTTCTAGAGGGCGTTTTTCCCATTCCTGCAGTGGAACCTGGCAAGGCAACTCCCGTAGGTGAGGAAATGGCTGTGCTGAGGGAAACAGGAGCTGTGCGGCCTCACTGATGTGTGGGAAGGGAGCCAAACACAACAAAGGGGCCTCCCCAACACATAGAGAAAGGCCACATCACGGGTACCGGAGCCGGGGAACTGGAGGAAGACGGGCAAAGGCACAGACGTCAGCCATCCAATACGTACTGGAGACACAACATCCGGTTGGTGACCACAGGGGACACTGCTCAGTGACCTGGGAGAACGTTGTGACGGGAGTGGATCCTGAGGGCTCCCATCACAAGAAAAACCTTGTTCTCTCTCTGCTTTTCTAAATCGCAGCAGTACGAGGGGAATGCTAACTAACGTTACCGCGGCGATCGTGTCACAGCATGTGAGAGGAAGCGATCCCGCTGCGTGCACCCCATCTCGCGCAGGGTGGGTGTCAGCCAAATCCCAATGAACCGGAACACAAAGAAGGGGCCAGGTCGCATTCCATGCACGGGGACAGATCCTGTGTGTTTGGTAACATTTCTCATTTTTTTAGATGTAAATTATTGCTGTCGTTTTAATTAAAGAAAAAATGGAAGTAAAATGTGGTTTGGAATTAACTGAATGATTTGAATAAAACTGAGGAATCTGGCTGTTACAGTATAAAATGGAGACGCCCCGCAAGATAGGACTCGCTGCCCCGTGGAAGTCCACTTCGTCAGAGTCTGCTGTGTGTCCGTGAAGGTCGGCATTGTCTTTGACATTCACTCTTGTAGGGAACGTAGAGCATATTAACACATGTGAAGATGGCATCGGGCTTTCTAGTGGAGCAGGGTGGCATCGCAGATATCTGTCCCAGTGACGGTCTCTGAGTGACCAATTGTCAGCTCTCCTGGCCGGAAATGGAGCTGAAAGCCGTTCACGGATGGCACTAGAATTCCAAAACTACATAGAGATTATTTCCTTGCTGTTGGAAAAATAAATTTTTAAAGAGGCTTCCAGGACCAGTCTCGTATATAGCAGAATACTATTAGAAAACTGGAGTGGATTTTCCTCCCACGGAGGTGTGAGGCCCCGAGCAGGGAGCGCTGGTCCCCACGGGCCTGGGGTCTGCCACCCTGCACTGTCCACCTGGGCCCGCTGCCTTCCCCGTGTGTCTGCTTCCCCAGGCAAACGTGCTGCTCTCATGCAGTGAACGGGAAAAAGTTAAAAGACTTAAAAGCCACTGCCCCCAAATACAGCTCTTCTGCTTGGGCAGTGGCGGGTTCCATGTGACTCTCAGCTCTTACGTATTAAGTAGAACTGCTGTGTCCCCTGGCTCTCAGCTAGAGATAAAATGAGAAGTTTTTGAAAGGGGATTAGAAAAAGACTTTAGAAGTACTTGATCCGGAAGCTATTTCTTTTCCACTCAAAATGACAGGGAGGGAATCTGTTCAAAACACCCAACAATGCTTCCAGACTAGAAAGAAAGAACGCTTGCTCCTTCTTTTATAGTCTGGGACTCCTGCCGCCGCATCTCATCCTCCGGTGATTCAGGTAGGGATAGTCAGCCTCCCTGAAACCATCCAGTCCTGAGTTTAAACCCTTAGCATCTCCTTCCCCCTGCCCCACCCACAAAACAAGAGAAAAAGCTCTGTTCTGATGATGCAGAAAATCTGGAAAAATACAGGAAAGCTCAGATACCCAAATGCCACCAGAGTTAACATTTTCACGTGCAAAATTTTTTTTCATGATTGGATTCATAAGGTATATGTTGTTTTGTAATATTGTTTCAGTTAATATGTCATTAAATACTCATCTAGGGGAAGGGTTTAGTAGCTGCAGTGTTCATCGCAACAGTGTAACATGATCCGGTTGCCCAAGACCTGTTGTTGAACTTGAAATTGTATCCACTTTTTTCATAACTGTAAACAGTGGTCTAAATAACAAAGTGAAAATAATTCTGGCTACATAACTACTCATTTTCTTAGGACAGATTCCTAACTACACATTTTCTGGTCCAAGTGTATGAACATTTTAAGGGTTTTGATGCATCAGCAAATGTCTCCCCCACAAAGTTAATCCAATTTATACTCCAGTAATGATGGTCCAGAATCCATGAACCCTTGACAAAATGGAAAGCTATGTGCATTTTGAAATATAGTTGGTAACTAAATAAAATAGGGTTTTAATGTTCTTTTAATTCAGAATTGTGTTATCTATATTTCCCATTTAAGAAATTGTTGGGTCTTGTGTTTTTCCAACTTTTCTATTGAAAATTTCTTCCTCTGGATTTTCATTCCCAACCTCATACTTTGGGTGACTTCCCCTGGCGTTTAGCTGTCAGAAGCCCTTCATTAAGCCCCCTTTCCTCCTACATCAAGTCCTCATTCAGGGGTTTACAAGTGTACGTCTGCATGATTAAAGCGGCATGGAACAGATCACGTAATTGCAAATTCTTCCATCATCGTGTTGTTAGAATGCCTGGTGATGCGTCCACAGTGTCTATTCCCACTCTATTCCCACTGCTGATGAGAACAAGGATTTCGGGGAAGGCTCCATGGAGGCCCCTGATTGGGTGACCCATCTGGAATTAGACATTCTTCACGTATGCAGCAGGGGTCTACTGAGGACCCACTCTGTGCTGGACTGCAGGGAGACAGTGCCCCCCGCCCTCACCCCACCCCACCCCACCGTTCCTAGGGCAGTCGAGCAGCTCCAGCTGGGTTGATGAGCCTCATAACTTTCTTATTCACAGTCAGAGCTCTTCTCCTGTAGGTTTTGTGAGACGGGGGCTTTGATACCTGGGCCCTGGTCCCACCTTCCTGGAAGAACATCCAAGCTCACCTCCTAGGTGTGGTTTCTCTCTGGAGTCATTTCCCCTGCATTTGCTACTTCTGTCTGGACCTGGTGGGTGGTGGGCAGGGGGCAGCCACAGCTTACGCTGGGTTCCCACCTGGGAAGCATTGGTTTTGCAGGCACCGTTTGATTGCGGGCGAGGGGACTGGTCTGTGGTCTGTGGGCATCCTCCAGTCCTCAAGTTCAAAAGGGCACGAAAAGAAAGGGCAGATGTGTCCTCTCATGAATGTAGAAACGATGGACGGCGTGCATGAAACTGAGTCTATCACTTTACACCAGGGTCTGTGGTTTCCTTGGAAAGTAGATCACGTGCTCCTCGAAACATAAAGCATAGCCACAGATCTGGGCTTAATCCGCCCCTTGCTCTAAATGTGGGTTCCCCCCTTTCTGCCCTCATCCGTGATCCCTGTGAATGGCCCCCTTGGGCGACCTCAGACAGGACCTGCCCTTCCTTACAGCCTGGGCCCTAGAGCCTTAGGAAAGGCCCCGCCTCTCCACCAGCCAGGGTCCACCTCGCTGCCCCGGGGACTGGGGCTGCATGCAGCCTGTTCAGCCACACTCCTCTCTCTGGCCCAGGGGAAGTGGAACTTCTCTCCCGCTGAGTCCTTAATGTCTAGCTTTCAGGGTACCCCTGACTGCTGCTAAGAAGGATGGCACGGGGCTAGCTCCCCATGTACCAGGCCCGGAGAGTGCGACTGCCACAGGGAACGCTGCCCACGCATGCGCCCCTTCGTGGAAATCAAAAGGGGTATTGCAGGTTCACTTTGGACCCACGCACACATGTGCACATGTGCAGAAAGGCATGTGTATGCACGGCACACAGTGACAGAGTTCTGTGTTGGCACGGGAGTCCTGTGTGAGTGTTTCTGTACACGCCTGTGCACCCAGGAGCCTCCTGTGCCCCAGCGTGGTGTGCTGGCGGCAGTGGGGTGGAGGGCCTGCAAAACCACACTTGAGCGCCACTGGCTCGGAGTCCAGGGCCCATGACATGCAGACTCATTCCACCTGCTGACCTCATCTCCTTTAGCTTCTGGATGCTAGGCCTCCAGCCATTTTCACAGCGCTTGGCCTAAAGTGCTAGGTTTCGCTTTCCTTCTCAATTTACAACCTCGGCTGCAGAAATAGGCAACCACCTGTATAATTCTGGACCAGTTAAGTCGGTGGGAGTCAGGAGGTTGCTAGAATTCACGACCCATTTTCTGAGTTAATAATATTAATAACTGGAGTTTAACTGTGAAAGAAGGTGCAGAGACCTAAAGTTTTTGTCTAACGTGGACGTTTCAGCAGCCCAAGTCTCGGAAATTCTAAAGGGAGTGGATAGGACGACAACAGGCCGGTCCGCAGATCCTAGATTGACTGACGGGAGCAAACCTAGGATGGGTCACAGAAAGCCCGACATCACTCGGTGCCAATGAAGTGAGGGATCCATCACCTCCAAAGATAGTGTCAGCTACACACCTAACGGGCTCACAGATGACAGATGCAATAACGGTTTGCTAAAGGGACGGGCAGGGCAGGGCCGTAATCTGTTGAGGTACAAAGAACAAAGACGACACGGCGTTCACTGACTGTCCCTGGAGTCACGGTGGCGCATGGTGTGGCTGCAGATGCCAGTTTTGCAGGCGACAGCGTCATTGTGCTGGTGGTGCAACGAGCCGGTGGGGCTCTGGGGGGCGCTGGAGCGCACCCTGGTACTTCTGAGCTCGAGTCGTCGCAGGAAAGATGGATTGAACCTCAACCCTTAATTGCCTCACCCGTAA
This sequence comes from Desmodus rotundus, assembly GCF_022682495.2. Classification (NCBI taxonomy): domain Eukaryota; kingdom Metazoa; phylum Chordata; class Mammalia; order Chiroptera; family Phyllostomidae; genus Desmodus; species Desmodus rotundus. Next base: position 98,994,919 of record NC_071397.1, read on the forward strand.
ATGAGAGCGGATTCTTCCGCTTCAGGGTTGAAGTGAGTGGTAGATGAGATGATGTTGACCCTGGCCCTGTGCCTGGCGCCTGCCGGGAGCCTCTCTGCTTCTGCCGCAAAGCAGAAGGGGGACCACAGCAGCCCCGAGTTCTTGCCTTCACGTGAACTGTGCACCACACTGATGTCACCCAGGTCGGCCACCATCGTCCCAGGAGAAGGCAAGGCAGTTAGAGGCGGCCTGAGGGCATGGACTTCACCTGGCAAATGGGGGAGTGTAAAGTCAGCCTGGGGCTTCCCTCCGTTGGCACCTTGTAAATCTGGGTCCCTAAAATTGAGCTGACTTTCCATAGTGGAGATGGCATTTATTCTATGTAAAAATAGCACCCAGGTGGATTCAGAGATGTGTCACACCATCCAACGCATTTCTGGAAGCGCTGTTCGCTGTTGAAAACGCGGAGGACCAGTGGAATGCAGGGTACTCACAGTCCCGGATGTGCCAGTAGCGACGGTCCCTCTGCCGGTGCGTGTGAAGAAAAGGGCCGCCAGAGTAACTCCTGTGACAGTGCCCAACATGTCACGTGGCACACAGCAGGGGCTTAATAAGTGCACGTGCCCCACTTTATTCCTTTCCTGAACTAAGGACACATCCATGTGGTCATCTTGACCCTGAATCCAAGAATGTCCCTCCAACAGCATCGTTTGAATGCTGCTTGTATGACATAATGATGTCACCAATGACCAGGTTAGCCAAATGCCCCTCCACTGAATAGATGCAGAGTCACAGTCCCAACATCACACAGTATGGCATCAGAACTGGAAAACCATGACACAGACATCTGGCTTAAGCAGAGCCAAAATAAAGAAGGTGACAAAATAGGAGCACCACGGAGATTCCCAGTCAGGAATCACAGCTCATTTTTCTGAAAGTATGAAAACCAAGAGCAAGCATCTACACGTGTCAGTCAAGTGAAGCCCTCCCAGTTCCGCTAGGACTCTTCCGGACCCCTGTTGTCTGGAAGCCAGGTCTGAGAGGCTGGCCTCTTTTGTCCTGGGCGCCCTCGCCTGGTAAGGGAGCCGGGAAGGGCGCCCTCCCATCCCCTTGCTCCTGTCAGTCCCTCCATGGAGCCTGGCCTTCAGGGTTGCACAATGACCTTTCCATGGGTCCCGGGAGTGGGAGAGGGAGAGGGAGAGGGAGGCAGAGAGAGGGGACAGCAGATGGCCATGGGGTCCACACCGCCTACAGAACTGCCAGTGAGTTGTCACTTCCCCACAATTGGAGTCCTGCTTTCTCTTGCTGAAGAAAGGCAGGCGAAGGGGCAGCCTCCTGCTTCAGTTGCCCCAGCCCTGCTGGACAAATGCACCAGTCCTGCTGTTTTCCTGAGGCCTGCCCTTTCCAGGAAGGTGGGGTTTGGGGGGGCACTCAGTGTGCAGGAGCAGAAGACCCTGGCCTTTAGAAGGAGCAGGGCCCGGAATGCTCCTGAGAGAGAGGATCGCTTTTAAATAACAAGGAGGAATGGGAAGCAGCCCGAAATGAAGAACTAGGCAAACATTTAGTTACCGATCAATGAACCCAATCTGCTTGATTGGAGAGTTAGCTGGCTTACTCGATGCTCTCCTTTTACGGTCCTTTAGAAATGCCCCCAGCGACTACTCTGTGTTGGTGGGTCCCCTTCAGAGGGAGGGGGGGGCCCTTCCTCTGTGACCCGTGCGTTTGCCTGGAACAATGTCCCACGCAGGCTCGGAACATGGTCACTGCATTGGCTTTTATTCCTAAGAGACTATGTGACTTTGATAAAGGAAGCCAGAGGGTTTCCGGGAGATCAGCGGACACTCTGCAACTTGCAAAGACCCAGAATGTTTTGCTTTTCTTTGTTTCTGTATGATTTCGTTTATTTATTGCTATATATTACTAAGTAGTTTTTGCTAAATAGTAAGAATATTTGATAAGGAAAAGAAAAACTTCTGTACCTCAAGAAAAGATCCTGAATGTAACATTTTGTTAAACACAAACTTTAATAAGTATCAGTTTAACTTGTTACTGGGACTTGGCATTCCAGAGGAGAATGCCGGTCACCCCCCCCTTCTGCGGTCTCCCAGGACTTTTCACCCGTGAGGGGCCTCTGCCTCGTCCTGCAGTGTGAGGACCGTGGTTGGACAGCTGGCACCTGGTAAAAGGCGGTGGGAACGTTTTTGGTGATTTGGAAAATGTGCACCTGTTTCAACTTCCCTTAGGTCTCAGCAGGTGGAGCTAAGAGAATTACTATTATTTCTTTTTGCTGTCAAAATGTAAGAAAAAATGTCGTTTTGTGGACATGGACATCTTACCCACAGAAAATTTGTGATTCCTGATTTGGGACCAATGACAGCAGCTATTTCTTTGGCTAATCTTGCTTCTCCATCTGTCTTGCTTCCTTTCCAAGAACATCCATCCACACGAGCTGGGCCTGTCCTCTCTCCCTCCGCAGAGTGTGTGTCAGGAGAACCGGACGCACATTTTCTGTACAAATTTCTTAAGAAATATTATAAATATTGCCTTCAACTGCCATAAGAGATGCTCGTGGTTACAACAAATGAACAAAGGAGAGAAAGGAGAGTCTCCCATCGCGTGGGCATTTGTCCACATTGCATTCTGGCGGGGCATTCTTTGGAGGCTTTTGAACCCAGCAATGCCCTCAGGGTGGGGGGTGGCTGGGGAACAGGACAGTTTTGCCCCTTTGGGGGATGACACACAGCTTCCAGGAGCAGGAGGTAAAACAGTGTTATGAGACCCCAGCCTCCCTATTCTTTGAGAAATAAACAGGCCGTGCCAGGCAGAAAGCTAGAAGCAGGAACATCTTTTGTTCAATGAAAGACGTGCTGTGGGAAGCGCCGATAGCAGCTCCTCACACACTGCCAGGTCCACCAAGAGCAATCGCCACGGAACTCTAGAGTCCAGCACGCAGGGCACGGACTGAAGGTCAAACCCAGACAGCCTGTGCATCTACAGGCTCCGAAATCATTCTCACACTCAAGGACTGGGACGAGGAATGAGACAAATGGAAGGAATTAATTAGGACACGACAATTATGCCTCCTTTGTCCGGCTCTTCCCATGAAATATAATTTACTGTGCTGTTGTTAACTCTCAAATTTGACTCAGGCAGCTGAGAAATTGTATCACTGTTCTTTAATTAAGAAGACAAGAATTATTCATGGCTACTTTTGTATTTTTCTATACGCTCAGACTCATCAACTCTGATAACACTACAAGGTAACACCAACCGGAAGCCAAAGCATTACAGCGAACCTAAGATTGAAACATAATTAAGGGGGAAAAATCTACTTTGTAAGACATTCTATAGATATATTCTCCTTTCTTAGTAATTTAAAAAATGGCGAATTTATTCTACCTGTGTGTATGAAGTCACAGTTTAATCGATTGCACTTTTCTGTGAAACTGTTACTATATTCGGTTATCATAGGCTGCAGAAACGTCTGTGGGTAGAAGAATAACCAATTTGAAAGGCCCTGTCACTTCGAATCTGCAGAGGTCATTCTGGAGTTCGAGGCCGTTTCCCGTCCGTTATTTCATTTAATCGGTGCAGAATCTGGGGGCAGAGCTTCTTTAAGCTGACGCTCTGAGGCGTCCAGCTCGGACACGCTCAGTGTCAAAGGCAGCGAGTGATTAATAGCAACGTGCTGAAATCTGCAAGTCAAAATAAGGCAGTAGAGTGTGTTCAAGGTAAAACCTGAGGAAGCTGCCCTCCAAGGCGATTATATTCTGATGTGTCTCTTTTGGGGGAGGTCAGAGGGTGGAGCTGTGACCAGGGTGACTGACAGGACCCTGGGGACATGTGGCTGGGACAAAACCCACGGGGTGAGTCACACAGGAAACAGTGTGAACTGTGGGCAAGGCCTGCCATGTGACCTGGACGTCTCTGTGATGGTTTATAGAAACTGCAGGCATTTCTAAACACGTAGTTGTTTTCTGAAATGAAGCTAAGATTTCATACATTAAATGGATTCACTGATTTTGAATTTAACATGAGGCATAAAATACTTTAAAATACATGAATTCATTGTGAGCCTGTATTTCCTTGCCTTTGTGCACCTTGCACGTCCATTTAAAATATTCGTTTCATCCAATAAACGATTCAAAGCTTTTAGAAAATAATAAGGTGGCCGATCCGCATAGAGCACTCCCAACGGAAGAAGCGCATGCAGGTGACAAGTGAAGGGGCGAAGGGAGTGGGCTCCAGGCCGAGAGCAGACTCTGCGAGGGTAAACGGAGATGCTGCTGAAGGCAGAGAAGTGCGACTGGGGATGAGGACCCAGCGAACAAAAGCAGGGGTATGAATAAGCAACGAGCTCGAATGAGTACGGAAGGGAAGATAGGACGTGTATTGTGAATACACACACACATCAGATACACACACCGACGTACACGAGTAGCTCTGAGGCTCTGGTGAAAGGCGTGTGCTTCCTTAGGTGCAGCCATTGCATTTGAAGATACAACGGTCTCGGGGGCATTTGGAGTTGCCGTGTGGTGTCTTGGGTTGTCTGCCTATGAACTGAGTTTCATGGGGGTCTTCCAGAGGACAAACAGTGACCTCCTAAACCCTCCTCACATTTCCTCCATGAAGCAGCAGCACAAACGACGACCAGCCCATAGAACCTTCCCAGTGAATGTTGCCCTTCTACTTGAGACAGTGTTGCTAATGGATCAAAAATGGGTTGTTACCAATTTGATAATGAAACACTGGATATTAGTCGCTGAATATGAGTCATTATCAGCACGATATTAAATAGTTCATCTTCACCTCTGCTGAATACATAGATAGAGAAAATATGTCCAATTTTAACCTGATCTAGGGCAATATGGATTTTTTAGTTTTAAAACTAATGGAAAGGTCCATAAAATCTTCTTATATGGAAAAGTACAAGAATAGGCCGGAAGTAACAGGACTAAGTGAGATGATGCCATGAGATCTTTTGCAGGCTTACACTTCTTTCGTTAAGGTGGCTATAGTTCAGGAATCCCAATTCCACAGTCTTGCCGGATCTACCAGTCCCAGGGGCAAATGGTGATGCCAGCACAGAATCCCCTTCAGACGTGTGAGGCACCACGCATACCTTTCTTGGGACACTGAACCAGAGAATCACGAGCAGCGAGCTTCTGGAGTGATTACTACACTTCCCAGAAGTTAGAGACCCCCTCGGCTTCCAGTCTGGTGTTTGATCATGAAACGTGACCTAGTGTCATCGCCGGGACTTAATACTAAAGGCGACTCGGTTTGCTCATTCCAACAGAGCTTGATCCCAAAGACAGAACGTTTTCAGTCCTAGGTAATCCTGTTGAAAGGATGTCTTTTGGATTATTCAAAAGAGCCAAGAGGTAGAAACAACCTGTATACCCATCAACAGATGATGAATGGCTAACAAAAAGAAGTGGTACATCCACACGATGGAATATTATTCGACCATGAAAAGCAAATTTGTCACCTGCTACATGGTGAGTGGACCTGGAGGGCGTTATGCTAAGTGCAATAAGCCAGCCACAGGGGACAAATATACACAAGGCATCGAAAGTAGCTAAACTCAAGGAAGCAGAAAGGAGAAGGGTGGCACCTGGGGGCTGGAGAGGGGGTGGGGGGAACCGGGGAGCCGCTGTTCCACGGACACAGAGTTTCGGTCAGGCGGGATGGAGAAGTTCGGGAGACCTGCTCGGTGGCACCGTGCGCACAGCTGACAGTGCCGCGCTGCACAAGCAAACACTGGTTAGGAGGGCAGATACCATGGTTACCTGTTGTTTACCACAATAATTCGAAAGTTCGTGCAGTGGGTGGGTAGATTGATTAAACAAAGATCGATGCCAGCTTCCAGGAAAAGAATTGATTTAAGCCACCAAGTTTGCGGTAATTTGTTAGGCAGCAAGGCTAGGAAATGACTAATTTCCCTAAGAACACAGGTCAGTTTGGGTAGAAGTTATTGGTATCAGTGAGGTTTTCTTGCTGAGGTTTAAAGCAATTGATTCTTTCACTTGATGTTTCACAAATCACAGAGAACTGAATACGCCTTCCAAGCAAATGATAACATATCGAGTGGGACTGGGGTGACGGAAGTATTCACACTATTTAAGTTATCTATTGACTCGAACATATTTCATACTTTCTCTAAATGTCACAGGCCTCTGTCCTGTGGCCTGTGCCGCAACGGTGATGCATGCAATAGAAATAATATTGATAAACTTAACGTCGACGCCACTGATACTATTTTCCCTTAGCAGCAGTGGTTTTTATTAAAATCAAGCTTGCAAACAGGCTTTTCTCAGAAGGACACTCCCTTGTCCAATGCCATGTAATTTTAACGATATACAGGTAAGCAAAAAGAAGGCGCACACCCCACAGACGGGCCCCCAGCGTCAGCCATCACTATCTTGTTCTGGGGGCTCTCTGGTCTGCTTTCCCCATCCTCAGGTAGTCTGCGAAGTGAGACCTTAATAATCTATTGCGTGTTCCGATGTTGTTTCTTATTTTTCCTTTTTCTAACCTTTTTTAAATTGTTGTTCAAGTAGAGTTGTTTCCATTTACCCCCCACCGATCCCTCCCACCCCCGCCATCCCCACCTCCCACCCCTGATCCTACCCCGCCTTAGTTTTGTCCATGTGTCCTTTCTAGCGGTTCCTGAGATCCCCTCCCACCTCCCCTCTGGTTACTTTGTCTCACATAATTTAAGATAACGTCATTCCCTAGAGTCCTGGGAATAAAACAAATGCACCTGTTCATTCACTCATTCACTCATTCACTACTTACTGAGGTCTAGGCCTGCACAAAGCGGGGGGGCACACAGAGTAAGACGGAACCCCACCCACCAAAGCCCTCCGTCTAATGCCAAGACGGATATTCACACAGACAATCACCAAGGTGAAAGGGCTGGAGTCGCAGACTTCTGCTGAAGTCTGGCCTTTCCTGTGTGCAGCTGTATGATCCCGGCAAATTATCTAACCTCTTTGTGCCCCTTTATTTGCCTGTGAAGTTGGACTACAGTATCTACCCTCTGAGCAGCAGCAAAGCTGAGAAGGGGTGACGCAGGTCAGGCACCGACTGCGGGCCTTTAGGAGCTTGGTGGCCAGCGGGTGGCAGTGTGACGTGGTAAATCCTGCGACAGGCGTGTTTCTGAGAGGAAGGAGTACCAGCAGCCTGTGTCCATCCCTACCCTTTGCAGGGAGTCATCCCTGGGTGCTGGCACGGGGTCTACTCTCCTTGTCAATCAGGAGCTGCGGGAGCAGGATGCCTTCCTCCTGAAATGGCCTTAGCAGGGTACCCCGGGCAGGGAGGACCTGTCGTGACGAGGACCCAGGGTCTATAAGACCCGGTGTCCTAGGGAAGGTCACGTAAGCCGCAGAACTTTCTGTGGGTGCAGACGAGAGGCATATCCTGTTCCCAATGCTCCTGCGGCAGGAGAAGTTCAGCTACCACCTGTGTTCCGGGCAGAGGGACATGTCCGATGTGGGGAGAAGAACTTGAAGTTGCCCAGGTGGCCCCAGACTGTTTTCTATTTGTCTGAGGCTTCCAATCCCCTGCGTCCTGGGCATTGTTTGGTAAAGCTCCATGGGGGGTAGGGGTGGATCTCAGGGCATGTGAGCGGAGCTGACAACCCGACTGGGTGTGGCTCAGTGGCTCAGTGGCTCAGTGGCTCAGGGCTCTGCCCACAGAGGGAAAAGGACAGGACACCGGTCGGCAGGAGGAAGAGATGGGAAGGTAAGACAGGCATCGACCGTGCGGGGTGACAGGCCAACGTTCAGGCTCGACAGGAAGCCGAGAGGCTGATCGGGAGGGTCAGCCAGGCGCACCTGGTGAAGAAGGATGGACTTTCCCAAGAAGGCGGGGGAGCCCGAGAATGATTTCAATCGGGGGGTGGCTGCTCCAGGACAAGGGCTCTCACGGAGGAATCGGGTGGAGCGTTTAGGGCAGGGGGCCCCTTGGGGAGGCTGAGGCCCAGGCTGGGGACCATAAATGACTGAGTGGAGAGCAGAGGCTGGGGGGGGCAGGGGGAAGGAAGGCAAAAGGTTGGAAAGGTACTGAGGAGGATATGAGACTGTGAAGAGGCATTAATAAGGGGGTAACATATGGATAGAGATAATTACAAAAGGAGCGCTAAGAATAACAGACCACAGTTTTGAGCTCTTGAATCATGTCAGCCAAAGGCATAGCTGCTTCAGATACACTGGCTCCTTAAACCTGACACTGCCGCTCTGCGGTGAGCCCTGTCACCGTCCCCACTTTAAAGGTGTGGGAAGTGAGGCTCAGAAAGATTGCACAGTGAGGAGGTGGCGAGGCCTTGGGCCGTCAACCGGGACAGGCCAGAGCCCAGGCTCCGTGCCGTGACGACACGGGAGTGTGCCAGAAGCACGGCGGGAAGCCCCAGCAGCCCCTGAGGGGCGGTGCCGAGGAAAGGGGTAAACGCTCAGGGCAGCCCGTGCTTTCTGGCCAGCTACGTGAGGCCGCTCTAGAAGAAACGAACCCCAGTTTCTCCACACCCTGCATTACATCCGATATAACGCATAAGAACGCCCCATGTTATCTCTGATATGATATGCCCATTAAATGTAACCCACAGTTATTTTTGTAACTTGGAAAGACCATGCCTCTAAAATACATACTGGTTTTGAAAAAAATACACTTAACAAGCCCCATCTAAATCTGCCTGCTATGATAGGACTTCGCCATCGAAAACAGCAGATGTGAGATGTGACCCCTGTTCAGAATGAGTGCGGCAGTGAGATTAGAAAGCAGATTTTTCTTAAAATGCAGCTGACTCCCCTTTTTCCACTTTACTATTTAAAAATAGAAAAGAAGTCTTTATTTCTCTGAAAAGTAACACAGAAGCTTCACTTAGAAAGATGGAATAACACGATTAAGCGAGTATCTCCCAGGAATTTAAGTGGAAGAAAAGAGCTTTATCACTTTCAGGTGTATTCGAGCAAATGGATGGTTACGATATTGGATGCGAAGAAGGACCAGGCACGGTTTCCATCTCTGCAGCCTGCATGTCTGCTCTCCATGGCCCCGGTTCATGTTTTACGACCTTTATCTCAGTGGAGAGAAGTTTAGCTCTTGCAAACCTGAAAATTCATTGAATTGGACCTAATATCAAAGAAAATTAAAAAAAAAACATGGCACTACTGTCTTTAATGTGTGTCCCTGTGAAATAAAAGCACGAGGGACCATCGGCTCTTAGTGCCACCAGCTGTCACTCACACCGGGATTCGGGAAGAACGCGGGCTTTGGACCCACTGCCAGGCGTGGTAGATGGAGAACTCGCGATCGAGGTTGCGAGGCAGAGGCAGCGCCATGCAGAGGTGGCCGTCCCGTGATAGTGGCCTTACTGCTTGAGTGCCACATCTGTCCTGGACTCGCACATGGTGTCCCAGCAGCCAGGCTGGCAGTGTCTGCCACCACCCAGTTGGGACCAAAAGTGAAATCTGGGTGTGGACCCAGCTAAATATTTTATTGGCTGCAAGTCTGCCCCAAATCAGTCTTGCCAAGTGTGGAGGCTAGAGAAGCTAACAAGGTGACTATGGAGGCTAGGAAGCTAATAAGTATTAAGAAAAGAGGAGAATGTAAGGAAAACTGGGGGGCACAGGTGCATATTTGTCCGATAGGAAGGCCGGGGCCGGGGTCCCGGGACAAGGGCAGGCCGGGGTCCTCAATGTGGTTTGACTCGTTTGACCTCACTGGGTCTGAGTTTCTTCAGCTGGAAATAAGGAGGCGCAGTTATCATTTTAAGTTCCTACTAGTTGCAATTTACAATTTCTTCGGAATCAAAAGAAGTCTTAGTTTCTTAACTAAGAAATCTTAAAAGAAACTACTTAGTTTCTTTTAAAAACTAAATAGATACAGTAGTTATGTACATAATTTAACTAACGTGGAAGAAAGTCCCCACCGATTGCTCAAATCCGCTCACAAAATTCCCTTTCACTACTTTCTGTTGTGCTGGAAAGAGGTTTGTCTGCCATGAGAACAGCATGTAAGCCATTTTCCCCATCTCTCTCCATTTCCATTTCTTCCCTTTTCTAACTCACAGAACGTGCGACTGTGAGTGCGGGCGCCGGGCCAGCCTGCGTTCGCTGGGACTCTCAAACCGAGTCGGTGAGATTCCTGCCCGAAGCAAGTTGACATTCAGTTAATCCGTGCACTCCTCCCAAAGTGAAGGCGCCCTTTCCTTCAGCCCTTTGGGAACTCGGAAACCAGCACGCGGACGCCCGTGGCCACCTGCGCGCCTCCTGGAACCACAGCTGCTGGCACGCGTTCCTCCGAACATGGGGGCTCCGTGGTTGCCGGTGGCCCAGTAGGCCGCCCTGCCCTGGACTGGCCACATCTGTACAGGTTGCAGCCCTCCTGCTTCCTGAGACCCAAGCCCCTGCGCACGCAGCTCATCATGGCTGCCTGCCCTACCTCAGTTTCCCTCGGACTGCAGGACTCTTACTTGAGGCTTCTCTGCCTCAGTTTATCCTAGAGAGTCTCTGATGACCTGGTCCAGACAGAGAAGCACCTGGCCAGCAAGCGCTGCTGCAGGTGGCCAGCCGCAGGCCCGGGTTCTCGGGTAGCAGTTCTGAATGGGCTCCTGCGGTACTGATGGAAGCTGGACGTGGTTGTTGAATCAACTTCAGGGTTTAAAACTGTAACACGTGGCTGACACCTGGGCTGTGAGGCTGTAAGGAGACAGGGCCTGAGCTTCGCAGCAACGAGACACCGAGCGTCAAGACCTCTGACTAGTCAAGCACTGCGGAAGAACTTGTCAGTCAGAGCAGAAACTTCTGGGGATGCTATGAAGAACATCCATCAGAAAACAGATGAGGGGAGATTATGGGCCTGTGTGAGCGGGACTCACAGAAGGAAGGCTGCGTCGGGTGTCAGGGAACAGATGGAGTTTCCAGATGCATAGAACTGTCTCCCTGGCTCACAGAATTGACAGTTCAAGGGCTTTAAAAGTACTGATAAGCCTAGTTTAGGAATAATTGAGTAAATTTTCAAGTAATTAGTCATTATCCTATAAGCCCAGAATTTACACCAATACTCAGGTTTGCGATTATGTCCAAAGCCAAGTATTTTCGTCTGTAAGTCAGTGTCCTCCGGGGTCCGGCCTGATTCCACGTTTGACATCACCCCCGAGGTCGCTCAGGAGATGTCTGCTTCAAAGAGCTTAAAAGCATGTGTCAAATAATCAAAGGATCTCTCCAACAGCTTGTACTCACGTCAGGGTAATGCCAGGGATTCGCTCAGCGGCCACGACATCTAATTGTTTCTCCGAGTTTGACTAAAGCCCTTAGGAATGGAGGCAGAGAATGCCCAAAGGCAGCACAGCATTGGAGCTGGACGGTCTCCGAGGGGGTATGAGGCACACAAGTGCAAAGACCAGAAGGCTGAGGGGCTTTCCCGGACTCCCTGGGGTGCAGAGGGTCAGAGCGCCCTGTGGCAAATTCTGTAGCCCAGCGCGCCTGCGGCCAACAGCTCCCCGCGCGAGGGCTCCTGCCCTTCCGCAGAAGCCATGCGACCCTGCAGACCGGGAGGCCTGCTCGGCACCCAGCACGAGGCCGCAGGGGATGAAAGTGTCCTGAGACGACGCCCAGGAGGACCTACCTAGCTCACCTCCCAAATTAGTGAGAACTTGCCCCACATATTCCTACGTTTCAGCTTCTCCAGTACAGTGAATATGGTGCGTGCAAAACATCGTTCTAGCGACCTTCATGGGTGCCCTTGAACTGCCTCCAAGGCCCTGTGAAGCTCAACCGGGAAAGCGAGAAGTGGGGGGTCGTTCCTGAGCACAGCTCTCCCAGGCTCGCAGGGTGCAGAGTTGTCAGTGTGCTGCACCCCTCCCCTGCCCCTGTGGGGGAGCAGAAACGCTGGGCGGTCCAGGAGCCGTGCTCACTGGGCCTCAGGAGCTTCGCTGGGCGTCCTCCCTCCGGCTCCACAAGTCCCCACCCCCTGCCCCAGCCCTGAGCGAGGCAGAGGAAGAGACGCGGGCTGCAGGCCGCAGCGCAGGGTCCAGCCACAGCGCAGGGTCCGCGTGTCCCCTGCTGACAACGAGGCCTGCTGGTCCGTGAGGTCGCAGGGCGGCAAGAGGAGAGCCGGGGTCCAGGGTGGGTCCCAGGCTGTGAGGGATCCTCCCAATGCTGCGGCTTCTGGAATGTGCACCAGGTCCACGAGCACGGTCCTTCGTTGCCTCCGTGACAAAAGCCCTTCCTAGTAAGTTGCAGCTTACGGGTTGAGATGGGTGTTTTCCTCACAGGCTACATTTGGTGTGGATGTTTTGATAAACCGACCAGATCTGCTCTAGGGCCTTGGTTTTAGATCGAGCGCGGGCAGACTTCACTCCTCAACGTAACAGCGATCTACCCCGCGTTTCCATAAACCATGCCAATAAGGTTACAGAAAACAAGCGTTACACACACGCAGGTACAGAAATATGCTACAGATGTGGAAAGGGCCCAGGTGCTGCTGGAAAATGGAGGAGAGAAGGTGTGGGGGCTCTGGGGAGGATTCGGTCCCAGCCTGGGCTAATCTTGAATTCCGTACCCCAGCTTGTGGCCAAGGTAGCTCCCAGTTAACACCCCGCAAAAGTTGTGCTGTGTAGCCGGCCTGCAAGGCACTGGTCCTCCCAGGGAAGGGGGGGCTTGGGGGGGAGGGCAAGAGGCCTGCAGGACGGTCCAGGGCTGAGCTAGTGCCTGGTGTCCCCACACAAGCCTGAAGGGAGAGCAGGGGTCACTATGTCCTGTCGCGGAGACACGAACACGAAGTGTGGTGGCTGCAGCCTGGTGTGTGTTCAGTCGGGGCTGGGATGTGACTAAGATCAGGGTGGGCCCGCTGCCAATGTCCCTGTGTCTGTGCCGGACAGCAAGGCTGACCCACAGCCCCGCTCCAGCCACAATCAGGACCCCAGGGGGTCCTCTCTGTGGGGGCCTCTCCCAGGAGGGAAGACGGGGTTTCAGCACTGGAGCCCGACTGGACACAGCATGAGGCATTCGGGGGCCGAAAGGCAAAGAGAGAAACTGGCACTCGGTAAGACCTGCTAAGACCCAGGCACGTCTCCCGTGGGCTGCAGTTCTCTCTGTGAACAGAGGTTGTTAGTCTCATTTTACTGATGAAACTGCACAGTGAGGGGCCGAGTGATTTCCTGGAGCGGTGCCAAGGTTCGGGTACAGATCTGTCTGTGAGCAAAGCCCGGGAGGTTTCCTCCATCCACGGCGCCTTCCGTGTGTGCTGTGGCAGAGAGCTCTGGCGGGGGTCCCCGAGCAGAACGGCTACTTTTCCATCTGAAACTGCTGTGAAACCGAGTCAGGGGTGGGCACAGAAAGAGCCCCTCGAGCAAGAAGGCACATCCTAAGTTTATAACCAGGTGGTAGTTGGCTGGTGCTATGGCCAGATTATCCCCAAGCCTAACACACACACATAGGAGGAGAAGGAGGGAGGCAGGAAGACAAGGGTGGTGAGAAATCAACCCAGTGAGCAAAGAAAGCAGCAACTGTTGGGTAAAAGGAGTGTGTGTGTGTGTGTGTGTGTGGGTGGGTGTGTGTGTGTGTGAAGATGAAATATGGAAGCTGATGTAAGTGACTACTTTAACCATGGTCTCCTGCCCAAGTACTAACCAGGCCCAACCCTGCTTAGCTTCCAAGGTCAGATGAGATCAGGTGCGTTTGAAGTGGAATAGACATAGACAAGTGAAGGAACAGGAATAGAGGACTCATGGGCACGGACAACAGGGGGGATTGACAGTGGGAGTGGGGGGGCACAGGGCAGGGGAGAGCAATGTGGAAAATGGCTGGACGACTGTAACTGAACAATGATAAAAAAAGATAACAATAAAAATAAAAAACATGATCTTATCTATAACTGTAACCCTACGCCTCCAACTTTGAGGTATCAGTTCATTTTTATATTATCGTAGAAATACTTTCAGTTGATCTGAGCGCAGTTACTAAGCACCCACTGAGCCCTTCCTCCACACAAAGTGAGGGCGGCGTATGTGCTGAGTCACTGCGTATTGGTGGGGCACGCGCTACGGGCCGGACGTGGAGCATTTGAACATTAAACAAAAGCAAACAAGGCCCCCACCCTGTGCGTGCCTGCCGCTTGGGATAGACTAAGACGAGCTGGGACGAGAAGGAACTGTCACTAGCTCCCGACTGCTCTCCTTTGAGATGTCGGCAGCAGAGGCCGTGGAAGTCTGAGCCCCTGTGTCTGTCTGCCTGCTCTCCTGGGAGAAACTGGAGAGAGCTCGGCCCGAATCCACGCATAGAAACACCATCGGAGGGGTTTGAGGTTCTTCTGCCATCGGGATGCTGATCATTAAAAAAGACGCAGAGGAAGAGATACAGACAGATACGGAGAGGGAGACACAGAGAGAGAGAGAGAGAGAGAGAGGGAGATGGAGCGGGGGGATGAGGAAGGCGAGGGACCCGCCTCAGAGCTGCTGCCCCGCGGACTGCCGCGGCACACCAAGTTGCGTGAAGTTCTGTACAGCTGCCGGATATTAATTGAAACAATTAACTGCGGGAAACACGTGGGCGCGGCCCGATCAGTAGCGCATAATCCTTTCTCCTCGAGAGGTCCTGGCTGGATTACTGCCGAAAGCTCTGGAGTTCTAATTACCTGTGGAAGCCCCACAAGGTAGCTGCGGAGCATGGCAATTAGGCGGCTGTAACAGAAGGTGCTGGCAGGGGACTGAGGATTTGCTCCGAGTGCCAGGCTGTTTTCATGGCTGTTTACTGAGCAGGGCAGCAGAATTTAATGGAATGTGGTGGAACTCTCCGATGACTGTTGCGAGCACGTAGCTGACAAAAACACATCTCCAAGTGCGTGCTCCGGTCTTAGTGGCCGTGCTGAATGCTGCCACCCTCCGCTAATGTGCGGAGCTTGTACCCTGAATGAGCTGGATTAGGTGGATTTGTCTTCGGGATTTGTGTTCTTGTCTCCGTGTGGCCTTTTATTCCAGTGCCTTCTGCAGGGTTGGGAGCAGGACTGCGCTGTGGCACCAGCACGGGGAGGAGATGGCGCAGGGCCGCCCTCAGCCCCAGGAATCCCAGTCGCGCCACAGAACCGGGCTTCGGGACACGTCTTTCTGAGTCCCCAGGCAGCATCTGCAACCCGCGTGTGCTGGGAGGGAGAAGGGCTCTGCGTGTTAGCGATGGTGCGGCACATTCTTTCAACAGCGTCAGGAATATACAGACGCAGCCCCTGAGTGACGGAGATGGGTCTTTCTCGTTTACCAACCTTGAATCACCCCCTCTGTTTCTTTGTCTGTGGACTGCAAAGGTGTCCATAAACATGAAACCGACAGCAGACTCCCGAGGCTCCCTGAGTACGGAACGTAAAAGTACCTGCAGAAATACTGGCGCACGTATGGATCCACGCTGGGATTTGTGCTCAGGCCGACGGCTGGTCCTCGCCCAGGGCTCGGGGGCTGTGCACGCCCACAGGCGGGTGCCGGAACGCCAGTCCCTGGAGACAGCGTGGCACACGCTGCCTGCCTCCCGGTGGGGGCAGGGCCACTTGTGGGGCTCCCTGAGAGTGGCAGGAGTTAAATAAGAGTCGGTTCTTTTCTGCAGGCTCCTTTAAATGAGGCCAAGGGAAACAGGGTTCTCGGCTGGGAAGGTGATGCTGCCAGGTGTGTGAAGAGCCAGGTACCACTGATTCTTTGGGGACCCTCACCTCTCAAACGAGTCACCTCGTGTGCCAGCTACTGAGAGCTGAAAGCTTTGCTGCAAACGTCAAAGCAGAGGATGAGGGGACAGCTGCTCGGCTGAAGCACCTTTAGTCCCAAGCTTTGAGTGAGAGCTCTCCCTGGCCCTCGCGGGCCTGCATGTAAATGCTGTCACGTGTGAAAAGATGACCAGAGAGAACGAAGCCAGCTGGAGACAGCTGGTGGGTCTGGAAGGACCAAGGGGAGAGATTCTGTGCTCTGCTCAACAGGGGCATGTTAGCGTGGACATCCAGCACGGAGCCGGCCGTGGGGACCTTGGCTGTGCAGTTGCCTGGCGGGGTCTCCCTGCACGTGGGGACCCTGCCACTTGTGCCTCGACAGCACAGCTTGTTTCTCTGACATCTGCAAAGTCTGGGAAGCCAGGCGCCAGGCCACGTCTGTCGCTGTAAGCCACACAGCGACAAGCACAGTGCCGAGTGTGTGCATGTGCATGTGGGCACATGTGCACGCACATGCAGTGTGATACACGACATATGTGCACGCACAATTACACATCACCAGCATGTCACACATCATTTGAATTCTTTCATGGAAAAAGAAAGTAATTACTTGCAGGATGGATTTCTAAGTAGAAGCGGTGATTCCTAGTACATTTTACATGTTAAAATTTTCACTAAGTCTTCAACTCCAGCGATTTAAGTTTTATCAAGGGTCCTGGGTTTTGCTGCCCTTCTTCATCTGTTCCTCCTACCGCCATGTAGGAGAAAAAGAATTCCCTTCCTTGTAGTGCTCCAGAATGTTCTAGATTCTTGGGAGGAAAAGCGGCGCTGAACTTGTCAGCATTTGTGGAGAGAAGGGGTGAGGCTTCCATCCCCGGCAGCCCTGGGCTGACCCATGTCAGGGCCACTCTCCCCTGGGGAGCCCTGAACCCCACCTTCCGCCCTCCCACCTCCCTTCCCCTTGCTCTCTCACCTATGAACAGCGAGGATCAGAACGCTTTGAAAAACAACGAAAAGATAAACTCCACTGATTTTATCTTTTTTAAGGAGTGCACCGTTCCAACACATTTAAATGCAATCCCGGATCTATACTTCCCTGTTGTGTATTACCTTTGTTCCGATACCTAACTGCTCTTAATTAATATAGGAATACCGTGGTAGAAACAATGTAACTTGACTGGAATATTTTAAGTTAACAGGACATTAATGAAAATAGTACAAGTATAAAATACACACACACACACATTTAGGACAAATTTGTTTTGTGTTCTGATTTATAAAGCCTGGAAGCCCATTCTTTTATTTTTTTTATTTTTTTATTACATAGACATGTTGAGAGTTTTTATATCTTCGCAAAATACGGGCTGTATTTAATTGACTGAGCAACACTACCAAGAACACATTTATTCCCCAGGGAAATTTCTTTTCATACTTTCTATTGGAACTTCTAATTGACTTCCATTTCTGAAAAACTGTTGAAACTAATAAGTTGGAAGAAGGGCCAGGGACTTCAAATAGCTATAAATGGGGCGGCAAGGCCATTTTGACTCCCTGCCAAAGCCATAAACGAGTTAATATTTTAAAAGTCAGCACTGAAAAATCTGTCCTTTGCATTGACGCGACGGCCGAGCCAGTAGGTCTGGTGAGCCCGTGGCAATGCAAGCAGGTTAAGATGCAGCTCTAGGTGGGGCAAACGCAGAGCTGTGTCTGAGTCGGCTGTCTACAGGGAGCGTGACGGCTTCCCCGTCAGAGAAAGAGCAACGTGGAAACGAGTGGCAGCACGGGAGACGCCCCAGTGAGCTTCTGTTCGAAACTGCCTGGCCCTGGTTGGGCATGTTCGGCTTAATGCTGACCTGCAGTCTCCCTGAACGTCGTATGCATTGTTCTTCATTTCATTCATTCATTCATTCATTCATTCATTCATATCAGCATCACACATAATACATATGCTGAAACATGTGAAAAAAATTTCAGCAGAATCAATCACGAGCCGTGTTAAAACAGAAGGTTTTAGAATCAATGTCACTTAGGTCTATTTTCTTGCCCAAATCGTGCAGTTCCCCCATTTGTGCTGGCCACCTGCAAGGACAAGAGGAGTAAATTTCTCTTGAGGGGAGAGCCCTTCGCTGCCTGGTCTCCCGGGGGGGGCAGGGAGGGACAGGGACGGTGCTCTCCCCGCAGGTCGGGCGTGACCCTATCAGGCTGCAGAGCACCCCGTGCTCACAATGCCCATCAGCTATGAAAGCCTTCCCGTTTCTGAAACCCACACAACCGCCCGCTGTGCTGTCTAGCACTAAATCTGCACCACGTTACGCATTTATGATTCCCTATAAATTTCATGCAGATATTTAGGTTTTAAAATACGTTGATGCTTCTGAACGTGTGTGAGAACATAAACAAAGTAATGTGATCACAAAGTAAGTTAAGAACTCTGCAGGGCAGATTCCGACGATAATTTGTGTTAAATGATCCCAGTTACCCAACCGACAATGTGCCGTGTGCTCACCGCGGGCTGCAGACGGGGCTGGGCACTGGGAGATCAGCATGGGCCAAGGTGGCCTTGTTCCTGCTTTGGGAAGCAGGACAGCAGACATGCTAACGAGGGAAGAAGTGGCTGCAAGTCATCACGAAGAGCGTAAAGAAAGTGCACAGGGAGTTGTGGCCTGGTGCCTGGCTTATATGACAGACGGTGTAAGGGAGACTGTTAAAAGGGGAAGCGTCACCTAACCCGTACGTCGCAGAAGCCACATCCTATAAGGGAAGGGGGTCCTTGGGGGGTGACCTGGTTCCAATAGTCCCAGAGGAGAAGACAACAGGCGGGAAGGCAGAGATCACAGGGGAGTTCACTGGGCAGGGGCCAGGGGTCGGGGGCCTGGGGCAGGCGCAGGAGGGCAAGGCGCTGAGTGTTTGTGGGGGACGGTGAGACTCTAAGGGGCGGCATGGCTGAGGTGAGGGCGGCTGGGTGCAGCCTGGGCCCCACCGCAGGCCCCTTGGAGGGATGGCCACCTGGGCCCCAGCCGCCCTCCATCCTCAGGCCTCAGTCACTGCCAGTGGCCGCCACCGGCCCAGCAACTTTCCTTCCTCTTTGCTCTCGGCTCCTGCTGTCTTCTATGCCAAGGTGATAAATGTCATGTTAGAGAATGTCACACATTCTCTACATAGTTCACGTGGTGTAGACTCTTAAATTCTCATTTTAAGTAGATATGCAACGGTCTCAACACTAGGCCATGACGTTGAACTCCTGACGTGTCCCCGAGTGCTTTACTAAGAACCACGCGACAGCTGTGGGCCTTCTCCCCCACCACAGACAAATCGGACATGGTCTCCCCTTCCCAGCTTCTCTTAGCATGGAAGTTCTTTTCTGGGGGGCCGAGGACACGGGACCACAGGAGCTCCCGATTTCTTGTCACCAGGGAACTTCTTCCTGGAGGGAGTCTATATTGCCACCATCTCTGCTCTCTGCAGTGGTGCCCGAGGCCACGCATCGTCGAAATGTCGCAGCCCGTCACACTGGTGAGCTCCTTTATAGGAGGAGAGAAGCTAAGCAAGAAAGGAACATAAAAGAAAACTCTACAAAATGTCATTTTTCTTGGCGACCTATCCTATGACAGTAATTGCCATCACTCTCGGGTAATTTTGAAATCGTCTTTTCGAAAGACCCGTTAACTGTTGCCACAAAGGGGACTTGATCACAGTATCGAAGAAATATACACAGATGCCCCTTTTATGTACAACTATCTGTATTTCATCCCTAACAGATAGTGGATTCTGTGCAGTGTGTATACATAACGCATACGTAATTAAAACGGTGCCTCTCCTACGGTAAGGAGTATTCACTAAACGGTTGCTCGTGCTATGATGGTGATGAACACTGTACTGCTTTCATCATGAAAGGCATCGCGAAAATGAATATCGGACAACGTATTCATCATCACGGGAAGTACAGCCCCTGGGAGCAGGACAGTCTTTCTGTCATCCGGAACCGCATCAC
This sequence comes from Desmodus rotundus, assembly GCF_022682495.2. Lineage (NCBI taxonomy): Eukaryota > Metazoa > Chordata > Mammalia > Chiroptera > Phyllostomidae > Desmodus > Desmodus rotundus. The sequence goes on from NC_071397.1 coordinate 99,014,579, forward strand.
CTAGCATTCCGCTAATGGGGATTGCCAGCCCGGCCTGCCGCTCACAGGGGCATCTAACAAAGCCTGTGAGCGGCAGGCAGACGCCCCCGGTGACTGTTCTCTGCGGCCCATGGACAGGGGGCCACCTGTGCTCAGACAGAGTGCTGGGGACACTTCCCCGCACGCCCGGAAAAAGGACTCCTCAGCAACTGAAGGTGAATAATTGGTTGGGTTGAAACTGATAGACGAAGGAATCAAAGGGATGAAAACTGATGAGACTCATTACAGGCAAAGCGGCCAGCGAGGTAATGGTTTCCACCCAGAAATCATAACTCATGCAAATCAGTTCGACCCAATATTCTGTATTAAAGAAAACTTTCTATCATCTTTTAGTTTTTATGGCTCACTGCTCCTCGGATTACTCTTTCCTTAGAACTGCTTTTCCAATGCGAGACCGAACGAGCCGCCGTTCTTTTTTTTCCTTCGTTACTGAGCCCCATAACCAGGGTGGTGGAGTGAAGTTAATCACGAGCTCAAGACCCGAAGCTGCGCAGACAAGTCCCAGCCACCGCACCTCACATGACAGGCACCTGGAACAGCCCGGACAGCTCAGCAAAGGCAGGGCCCAGTCGAAGGGCTAAACACCGCCCGCTTCCAGTGCGTGTCATAAATTGCCAGCCATCGAGACAGCATGCCACCCGCACACACACAGACAGACAGACTAACTGATGGGGCAGAGCAGATGGCATGGGAATAGGTCCTCACGCTTCAGGCCAACTGAATGTGGACGAAGGTGCAAAGTGACATTGGCGGAGAGAGCGCCCTCTGTCTGAGGAAGGGTGTGTAAACAACTGGATGTCCATATAAAAAATGAACTTTGGCTCATACCTTGCACTATACATAAAAGATAACTCAAAAGAGATCGGTAACTTTAATGTAAAACATAAAGCAAAGCATCTAGAGGAAAACATGTGAGAAAACCTCTGTGACCTTTGGGTAGGAAAAAATTTCTTTGATATGACGCAAGCAAGATCCACACAAGAACCAATTAATAAACTGGACTTCGTTGAAATGAGAAACTTCCGTTCTCAGAAAGACACGGTTAAGGACGTGAAATGATAAACTACACACAGGGGCGTAATATTTGCAAATCACGTATCTGACCATACACCTGCGTCTAGAATATACGAAGAATTCTTCAATTTTTACAACCTGCAAACTACCCAATTTCTTTAAATGGGCAAAAGATCGAAAACAAATACTCTACCACAGGATACAACAGAAGGGCACAAAAGCACACGGAAAGATGCCACCGTCACCAGTCATCTGGGAAGGGCAACTTGGGGCCATAAGGAGCTACGGCTACATACTGACCAGGACACTGACTTTTAGAAGACTGGTTATGTCAAGTGTGGAAGGGGATGCGGAGGACCCGGACCCTCCTGCACTCCTGGTGGGAGTAGAAAACGGAACAACCACCTTGGAAAACAGTCTGCAGTTTCATTAAAAACAAACAAACAAACAAACAAAAACAGCTCCTAAAATATGATCTGGTCACTATACTTCTAGGTATTTACAGGAGAGAAAAAAAAACATATGTACTTACAAAGACTGGCATAAAATTTCATTTCACATTTGTTTGTGATAACCAGAAACTGGAAACAACCCAAATGGCCACCAGTTGAAGTGACAAGCGAACTGTGGCTGCAAACACACGTCAGAATACAATTCAGCGACACGAAGGAGTGAACTTCTGACACACGCAGCCAGTTTCCCCACCTAAGGAGCCCAGACCCGCTCAGAAAAGGATCATCCCGAAGGCAGATCGGGACGCCGAAGCTCAGAGGAGAGAACGCACTGGCCTGAGGTCACGACACAGGAAGCGAGGGGCGAGATTCAGGGTCAGGGCCGTCTGCGTGTGAACGAGCTCCCACAACCACAACGCCAGCGCCACTCCCCTTGGCCTTTCTGGGCCTCAGCTTTCTCACCTATAACTTCGGGCGGGCAAAATAATCTCCGAGGGTGGTATCAATCGAACGATCTAGGAGTCTAGATGAGACAAACTGATGTCATGTACAATCTCATTCATTGAAAAACATCTCTCATTTCAGAAGACTCCAACTCTCCTCAAAGCGCACACCTGGGGGAGCAAACATTTTGATGTTTTCCATCCGTGCTTGGAACCCAGATTCCCACAGGCAGAGCCCTCATTGCCAAGGACGGGCGAGAGCTTCCCTGACTGCCCCTCGGAATGTGTTTGGTTGGACAGCTTGACCATCACAGCAACTATACAGGTGCCTTCTGAATGCCTTGGAAAGCAGGAAAAAGCCATACAAATGAGAGACTCACGTGACGACTATGTCCTGTTTTCATGACGAATGACCGTGACTCTTGGTGCCCTGGCACTTCCTAAGATGCTTAGAGATTTCATCGCCTGCCAGATTTTGGTTATGTCCATTGCCGACTTCTTTTTCTTTGTTCTGCATACTCTCCATGCCGTCTGTGTGTGCACGCACGCACAGGCCACGTTTCAGTTCTCTTTCTCTACTTACTGATTTCACAGGTGCCAGGTCCCTACGTGCGGCTTCTCCGCTGTTCAGCTTTGTGTCCTTGTTTCTATCACAGGTTGTAGGCCAGCGGTCACAGCAATCCAGAGTGCAGTTCCTGCATCCAAGTATTGGGGGTCCCTGTGTCCAGAAAGTGTATACCTACGCGTAAACCTGGGCCCAGCTTTCCAAAGCGCCACTTCTTAGCTGACACATCCCGAAGGGTGCTAACCAGAAAGAGGCTTTGTGATGACATTGAAGACGGTCGGGCACTTTCGGTGAATGAAGTGCCGCAGCGTGAGTGTGACTCATTGAACCGCAAACCATGTTTGGCAGTCATGTGGCTTCTTTTCTTTCTTGTCTCGAGATACACCCTTTTAACGCACCGTTCATTCTGTGGTCACAATGTCAATTGCTAACTTTGCTTTCTGTTTACATTATCCACTTACGAATACCCCTTTCCTTGACTTAATTAGCTCGTGCCACTCACACTGTATTGGGAACAGCGCGAGACTGAGCTGAATCTGTAAGCAATTCCACAGGGACGGACCAAGTCACATCGACCTTATCAGCACGCGTCACAGCCGAAGCACAATCCCGCTACACCCAGACTTACATTGGCGGGCTGGAGTTGGACGTTTACGGTTTTATTTTTAATAAAAATGAGAGATTAAATAGAGAAAGACAATATAGATCTGTTTTCCCCCCCTCAATTTCAGGTCCAATGCCTTCGGTTCGGTGTAATTGAAATTCAGTGGGAAAGAAGAGTGAACTGAAGCGTAAGTACTCTAAAAGCATCAGTCATCAAAAGTGGCTGTGCGTCCCAATGCCGCGGGTTTGGCCTGGAGTGACAGATATCTGAACTGTTATTGGTGACACGAGGGAGTCCAGAGCTCACTGATGCAGCAAATGCTTCAACACAATGCACGTTCTCTGGCCACAAATAACAAAGTGCTGTGCTTTCACTGTTCAGCAGTAACTTGAGAAGGGCGGACTCCCTTAAAATAGATGCCAAATCCTACCACAGAAACTTTATGGCTTAAATAGATGTCCTAGATAATTACTCAAAATTAATGTCCTAATCACAAGACACAGCAGCTATATTTATTAAGAACAAATAAAATAATAAACCACTTACTTGGTTGCAACAAAATATGGCAGGTATTGGCCTCTCGTAAAAAATGACTTGCTGTCATATTTACTGTGTGCCTGTTTCCAGATAAGACCGGGAGCTCCGGGAAAGAGAAAAAACTATGTCTTTTGACTTTTGCATTTCTATTGTGCACTGAGCTCAGGAGTAATCTAATCTGTGGGTGGGTGGATGATGCATGCATGGATGATGGATGATGGATGCATGGATGATGGATGCATGGATGATGGATGATGGATGCATGGATGATGGATGATGGATGATGGGTGGATGGATGCATGGCTGATGGATGCATGCATGCATGGATGGATGGATGGATGGATGGATGGATAGACAGACAGATGAATGGATTTGGTCCTTGGGAGCACAAAGTAACAGGAAACCTTGGTACAGGCTGTAGAATGTTCACATGGCAAATGACAACCGTCATATTTATCAGACACGTAAGTTAAGATGAACAATTTCTAACAGCTGTGTTATTAAGATATATAAAGGGACTAAGAGTAAAACATGAGAAAACTGATCCTTTAAAAATACAGAATTTCAAACTAGTAGAACCATCAGCAACCGACCCAAGCTCACACAGAGAGCTGGGGCAGAGCTATAAGCAGCGACCAGAGGTGCCTACATCGCCCACGGCTTACATCACCTAAGTGATTCAACTGAGGCTACAGGGAGGTGGCTTTTCCTGAGGAGGTCAGCACTGGGCAAAACGGGGACTGCAAAGACAGAAGATTTGAAGGCTGGATTCCAGGTGCTCATAGTTTGATTAGATTTCTAAGAATGATTTATACCAGGTAGCGTGGTAAGGACTCTGGAATGGGACAGGGGACGAGCACTCTGCCCACACGTCGTGACCTATGGAGTGGAGGCGGGTGGAGTGGAGGACAGGGTCCCTGCAGCTATCGAAGGGAGTGGGCAGGCAGTCGGGCTTGGGGACACAGAGACAGAGGTTCTCTGGTGAGGGGCCCAGAGCAAGTGCGCACTCCTGATGCAGGCTGCTGGGCAACGGGGGAGGGGTCCAGGCCGGCAAGGCAGAGATCTCCGAGGCGTGTGTGTCTCAGTGGCCTGACTAGACGCCGGACACTGGTGTGATGCGGACGCAGTCCCCAGGAGAGCTAGGACAGCGAGCGAACGGGTGGCACTGAGAGTCCCCAGAATAAGGACATGGCTTTTGAGATGTGTGTGGAATTTGGGAATAAAGGTACGTCGATAGCTACAAGGCTAGAACAGAAGAAAACAACAACAAAAAACCCCCCAAAGCACCAGAAATACGATTAAGAAAAAACCCCAAAGATTTAAGCTTGGGTCTTAATTTTAATTCACAAGTAATATTCAAGCTACTAACTGATGAGGTGACTTCAGACTATGGGCGCCCTGCTGTGCACCAGGGATTTTTGGGAGGGTGAACATGTTCTGCAACCTCTCCGACAGGGTGACCCCTATATGTACTCACACGGTTTTATAACGAAGAGAAACTGAACTTTAATCTTAGATAATTGTAATTGGCAAAAATTTAGATGTGAATCACCACACACGACCGCTGAGTAGGTATTAGGCCGAAGACAGTGCGTCCGGTTCACTACGGAGCCGTGAAATCAGTGCCTGACGGAAAGGAGTAAAGTCCCATGAGTGACATGCTCCTCAGAGCTACACGCATGTCGTGTATCTATCGTGTTCTGGACCGTAATTTTCTCAGCCACTTTGGCACTGAGAGATCTCATTACTATTTTCAAATGGAACTTTTTATGCATTTGGCTAGTTATGCAGCATTCTAGAAAGGGCCTGAGTGAGACACCTGCACAAACATTCACAAATACAATGAGCTTCAGTAGAGAAGCAGAAGGCTGGAGAGAGCACACCGCCGTGAGGGACTGCCGAGGACGAGGACTCTGGACAGCAGGCACACACGTGCCGTGAGTGTGATGGAAGCTGGGGCCTTGCTGGGGGGCCAGGCCTAGCGATGCTGCAGCTTCCGACTGCTGTGTTCCAAGCCACAGAGGAAACAGGTGTAGCTTCGGGGGCTGGAGTTTGAGCATCTCTGACTGAATCAGATCAGTCATGTGACCATGTCACGTGACTAGGAGCTCAGAGGCTGGCAAGTGCCTGTTCGGGAGAGAGTTGGAGAGGAGCCACTGGTGCCCAGCACGGGTGGGAGGAAGAAGACAGGTGGAGGCCACAGAGACACACGGAGACAGAGAAGGGGCCCTGCCCACACTGTGCCTGGGCAGCAGGACATGTCCCGTCTTTCATAATAAACCCTCCCCTGGTCTCAGGCCAGCTGTAAGGGGCCCTGTTCCTCGCAACCAGAGTCTTAGTGCGGAACTTCCTTCCGTGAGCCAGCACTGAGCCCATGGGCGTGACCCCATGCTGGCCCGGCGAGGACAAACTGCACTGGTCCCTGCCTTGCCCCTGCAGTGACTGAGGGCGACAGCAGTGTGCAGTGTCCCTTCATTAGCACTCCCACCGGGCCCTCCCCCTTGCCCCGAGTGACAAGGGCAGTGTCACCCACTGTCCACAGAATCAAAATTGATTTTCTGTTTGTTTTTAGGGCTCCGCAATGCTCACTGTGACCGTGCACCAGTCACAATCTGAAGGTCACTCGGAAACTACTGGAGAAGGCATTGCCCACCCAAATGAATCCTCGCCATGCACAGAACGTACTGAGGGTTTGTCTCTGTCTTTTGTTACAGTTCTCATCCATCCTCAGCTGAGGCTGGAAACCGAGGCATTCCTTCACCACGCCTCCTTGCCTGCCTGCCTGCCTTCCTTCCATGCTCCCATGGAGGTCCATCATAAAGTCCCATCTAACACGACTTCCGAGTAACTCAGACCCGGCCCGTTCTTCCCAGGCCCAGCGGCACTGGTACCAGCCCTGCTCTCAGGTGAGCTGGCACCATGTCCAGCACCCTCTCCAGAGTGCCACCATTTTCTCTCCCCCAGTCAGAGTGATAAAGTGCAAATCTGACCACGCTGCAGGGTCTGGACTTCTCCTGGGGCCTGCACAGAACGACCGTGTCTCCATCGAAGCCTCAGGCACAGGCTGGCTCAGCACTACCTGCCTTGGGGTCCCTTCTGATCTGGCTAATCTGTCTGCTTCCCACCCCCAAACCTGCTGCATTCCCTCCTGTCTCTAGAGTCATCTCAGGGTGTGCCTTTTGTCAGGACGCTTTCCCCTAGCCTGTCCCACTTTCCGTGTTCCTCCTCTGTCTTACCTAAGTCGGTAATCACACAGCTGCGTGGTTCTCATGCATATCTGAACCCCCTGGAAGTGTGGGCACCATACGGGCCATGAGCTTCTCTCCCCTGGAAACTGTCGCTGTCCCTATAACTCAATAGGGCCTGGAAGGTGGGAGCTCCCACCGTCCATAAAACCGCCGTGATGACGAGACATGTGTCGGTGAGTCTAAGGGCCCACTCAGGGTGCGCAGATTCCTGTACACAGCCTTGCATTTCCGTACGGGAGATATAAATCACACCTGATCATTCAGTAAGAGGCCATGGGCAACATATTTCTCAAAAGTGGAACCACAAATGTGTTTTAATGAAAATTAAGATCCACTTCCAAGTTAAGAGGAAATTATTCAACAGACGGTGTACAACCTTTTAATAATCCAGTAATTAAAGTATCCCTTTCAGCATGAGAGGCAAACAGCAAACTTTCTGGAGTACGAATAATGAATGTTAGCGACTTCGAATCTACCTGCTGAGGGCGCAGTCTCCTGAGGAAAGTGTATTCGTGAAACAACAGCCAAATGCCTGCAATTCAAGGCACTTCGAACGAAGTCCCTCAGGCATCGGAGCAGCTCCGTGGTCTTGCCCGGGAGGGTGTTGGGTGTTCTGGAACAGACTGTCCCAGCATCCAAAAAGCAGCGAGACACAATTCCGGGAAGTGGTGCCTAAAAAAGGCACCACTGAGTTCTGACAAACGAGCCTCCTACCCCCTCCCCGGTTCCTTTGCAAACACACAACTCGCAATTATGAGCAACTCTGTAAAAGGCTTGCCGTGTTCCCAGGAGACCAGGATGCCTGGGAGTGGTTCAGTGTGTGATTGGGTAACTTCTGAAATGCGTATTTACTTGAGTCTCATCAGGCACTCTGGTAAACAGAGTGTGCCCGTAAGCGGTTATTATCCCCCCAAACGTTCCCTCACTTTTCAGGGCTCCTCTGACTTCCCCACAAATGTGCCGTGTGACCTGGCGCCTAGACAATGCATAACAGCTCCGGGCGGCCAGCCTCCTGGTAGAACCCGCCAGGCGGGCTCCTTGTCCCCGGAGGGGGCTTTCCTAGACCGGAGGCTCGGTGGGACATGATTAGCAGGACTTGACAACCTTTTCAGGCTTCGGATCTTGTCCAGGCTGGTTGCAAAGCTCGTGAGAGTGGTTTTCCGACCTTGATATATTTTTATTTGGGGGTCAGAAGGAAGAGTGGCCAGCTTGCAGCCGAGGGCTCTGCTTTAGCAAATAAAGGCTGAGCTGGGCTGTGGTTGATTTATACCCGGTGGGCTCTCTTTTGCACGCATGCACAGTTGAGCACATTTCACAGGTAATTACTCCTTCTACGGACGGGAAGGTAGCTATAGAAGCCGGGTGTAGCCAAGAATAACACCCAGTTCCGGAGAGAGAGCCTTCTGAAGCAGGAGATTAGGCAAATAAACCTTGATGATGGAGGTGGTACTTCACCCGACAGGAGACTGCTGAGCCCTCTCTTACGCTACTTGCCTAGCTCTACAGGATCGTGAAAACTCGCCAAGACCAGCTGATTTAACTGAAGAGAGTAACACTCAAACTAAGATAGTGAGTAAGAAATCCAAAGGAAAACCTGCTTGGAGTTGTTCTAGAGGCTAAAGTGCCCCAAAGCCTTTTACTTTTAGGTCTTACTAAAACTATCCCGTACCAGAGTATTTTACCGTAGCAAACTCAAGTTTCTCCCTTTGTGTCAAGAGTACAGGGCAACTAAAATTTGGCCCTTGCCTTTTTTAAAATATAAAGAAAATTAAACCTTTTAAACAAAGTTTCTGCTGTTGCTTGGAGGGCTATAGACCCTCTGTTTCGTCTCATGCGAGCTGGCTAAGCCCTGCAATAGGACAGCAGGTAATGGAACAGTAAGGACTTAGTGCACACTGCTGCCATCTACACAGTTCCGTGCCTACAAAGCAACCCCAGATACAGTGTATCTAGCGGACCACCTAACGCTCCCCGGTGGTCCACGGAACACAGCTTGAAAACTACTGACCTAAAGACACCACAGAGACTGAGATGTTAGTGTATCTTACATACCTATCAGAAAGTACTTTCTTCCCTTACTGATTTGTGTTTTCTACCCCGAGTCTGATAAATTTCATAGAAGTAAACAGTGCCTCTTGGTTTAGGAGTCAATAGTGAAGGATCACAGCATTTCTGGGGTGGAAGAGGTGCTGGAGATGAAATTAATTTCATGAATAAAAGGTGGAAAGAAAAAGTCAGCTTCAGAGTCAGGCAGATCGGTGTTTGAAGTTAGCTTTGAGACCTTCGCTTTCTCACACGCGATAAGAAATGATTACTGTCAACAGAATTGGTATGAAGCTGGAATAAGGTAACACATGCAAAAGTTTCACCTCACTAAGCAGTAGCTGTTAAGTGACTTGATCAAATTAACCAGGTGTTTAGTTAGTGGCAGAATCAGCTCCTAGTTCAGCACTATTTCTACAATAGTAGTCTATTCTGAGAAACAGATACAAGTTCGCTAAGAAATGAACCTTATTTCAGGTCCCAAAGAACAAATTCCAAGCAAACTGTTACCGTTTCCCTGAGAAGAATCGACATGGCAGAAAAAATAGCAGTCATAGACAAAGTCATAAATATTAACCACTGTACTTCTGATAAAAGCCAAGGATATAACAGAGAATTTATTTATAAACTGTAACACAATGGAGGATTAAATGCTGCTAGAAGTCACTATTTCTTTAGGCTATTAGAGTATTTTTAAATATATTTCTGTAAAGATTACTGTACCAAATGATAATTATGAAGTTGTCTGGCTTGGGGTAGGGAGGGAGGGCAATGGGGAGTCCTCTGATGTCACATAAATGGGGGGTGGCACCCCCATACCCTGTGGTGAGTGGGGTGAGAACCCCCCGAGGAATATATCCCTAGAGCTTCTATATTATCTCTATCTTTAGTGAGGGCATCCCTGAAACTAAAATGTATATTTGAAATATGTTTTCTATGAACTGTGTCAAAGAATGTACAGGTTTTATTAATTTTTTAAATGACTAGTTTAGAAGAATAGATAGATGGTTTTGTTTTTCTACTTTACTCAAATATAATTTTTTGGGTTAAGAGTTTTCTTTTTTTTTGTAGGGTAAGAGAAGTTGTGTTTACAAATCATAAAAGCAAGTATTTATTTACAGGGTAGTTGAGTGTATTTCCAGTCCTTGACCAGACTGACCACTAATGGGGGTCCCTAGAGGCAGGTCTGGGATTCCTTTGAAGGTATAGGGTTACAATGGGCTCATTTAAAACCGGGCTGATATTTACCTGTTTTGGGTGCATCTGAAAGTTTTTTCAATTACACACATATTTACATTTTATACAGTGAAAGTATCATGATGTAAAATGTGGGCAGCAATCCAAAAAGTCTGAAGTCCACTGGTACAGAGCAGTGTTCTCCAGAATTTTGGTTGGGAACCTCTACTAGTAAAAAACACACAAACAAACAAAAACACACCAAAAATTGAATATGAATCTTAATCAAATATAAATCTAATACAGACATTGCTACTATTTTATGTTTATTTAATGACACACAGATTAAAGGATGATACAGTAATAAAGTTAAATAGAAGTTGGAAAATTTTCTCCCTGCACCACCCAGCACATCACTCCTTTCAGTGTGTCTCAGTTCCTGTGGAATAAAGTAACTCGCATTGCACACGGCACTCTTGTTCAACCTACTCCTCACTCGCCAAAGGCCTGTTCAGGATACAAAATTCAAAGTTATACTAACGACCTAGTTAAGGCAGCCTATTGATGCCTTATGTGGTTATGTAGACTGATTCTAACTTACGAATTTAATAATAACTCCTAACAGTAACTTTTTAAGTGGTTTACAGGATTATATTTATGTTACATTTTATATTTCTTATAATGTTAGTTCTTGTTTCGCAGGAATTAATTATTTCTATTATTGGCTAATGTAGAAAATGTCAGAAAGAAAATCACATTTTCACTTTTTAGGCATGAAACATTCATTGCACCTGAGCTACAGCCTCAGGTTTCCTGCTGGAGCCATAAAAGCAGAGACTTTCTGAAACTGAGGTCTGTGATTGCTGGTGCCCGAGGAGCCCTCTGGCAGAGCGGCCCCGCTGGGCCTCAGGAGCCGTGCTGGGCCCTTACACGTGCAATCCTATCCAGTCCAGCACTCCCTTTCACGTTTGATGAGAAAATCAGCTGCACCCCTGGTAGAGCAGGTCTGGAACTGGGTCAGCACCAGCTGGCAGCAAAGGTGGGACTCAGCCCAGGGCCCCTGACTCGTGGAAGTGTGACCAAGTCTGCCACTGGAAGCTGAGTGTCAACCCTCCAAAGAAAGAGCTTTCGGAGAGTCGGCCGTGTGTCCGCCTAAACCCTTCTCCGTACCTGGGCGTTCATCTAGACTTTGCTTCCCTGGCTCCCTGGCCGCACGTGAGGCCATATGGCCATGGCCCAGTCAACAGAAGAGAGAGACATTGGTCATTTCCAGGCTATGGCTGATAGGAGAGGTGCATGTCTTTTCCATCATTTCTCTGTGCCGGCGGGATCCTGGGCCTGGGACCAGGCTGCCCAGGACGACAGTGATGAGTCCCGATGGTGTGGCATGGTCAAAAACACAGAAACACTGCTTTTTAAAAAAAATTAATTTATTTTTAGAGGGAAGGGAAGTGAAGGATAAAGAGAGGGAGAGAAACAACTATGTGAGAGACAAGTACTGATCGGCTTCCTCTCACAAGAGCCCGATCAGAGACAGAAGCCACAACCTGGGCACATGCCTGACCAGGAATCGAACTGACGAACTTGCAGTTTGCAGAACCATGCCCAGCCCACTGAGCCACTCTGGTCCCCTTCAGTGCTGGTAGACTATCGTCAGGTTTTGTCAGGGCCAGAAACACCATGGGGAGAAAACCCGCCCACCCTCCTGAAACTCTGCCCCAGCCCAGGTGAGCATGAAGCTGCGGTTGGGTGGAGCCATTGCGTCTGGGTTGCTGGGCACGGACTCTTCTCTGCAATAACCAGTGGCACTTGTTAGGGGCCCTGCACTGGGACCATCTGTCTGGGGGAACCCAGGACTGAGACAAGGCCGCGGATGCCATCCTCCACCTCAGAGATTGTTCTGTTTTTACTTTTACAAAGGATGGAAAAGCTTGGAGGATCCTCCATGAAGCACGTGGTAGAGAGTTCAGACGTTAAAATTAGACAATTAGCAGAAAGTTTCCAGTATTCTGGTCGTACTGCATTGACAGATGGGTACCTGGCCCACACTGAGTAGGGGTGGGGCTGGAGGTGGGGGTGTGGGGAACACCAGGTATTGTAGTTAAAGCATCATAGAGCAGAACTTACAAACGAGGCTCCTGTTCAATAGACCTTCTCTGAATTTGGGGCTGTCTCACATTTAAAACTACTTCACAATCTGGGAGGTGGCTGGTGCAGACTGAATTGTGTCCCCCAGAGGTTCACATGCTGGAGCCCAGCCCTCAGTTCCTCGGGATGTGACCGTGTTTGGAGAGAGGGCCTTAAAGGGGTGACTAGGTAAAAACGCGGCCGGCCGTTAGGGGGCGCTGTGGCTAATGTGTCCTTAAAAGAAGAGATCCGCACAACAGAGAGACACTGGGGCAGCAGGCACAATGGGACGGTCATGGGGAGAGGCACCCTGAAGGTGGCCGTCTGCAAGCCCAGGAGAGAGGCCTCAGAGCACCCCAAACTTGCAGCACCCCAGCCTTGGCCTGCCGGCCTCCGGAACCATGGGAAACAAATCTGTGTTATTTAAGCCACCCAGTCTGCGGTATTTGGTCATGGAAGCTCTAGAAAATTAAGACGGTGGCCAGAGATGACGGCACTGTTACCTGTTCCTGGCAGCAGAGGGGGAGGAGGGGACAGAGTCGGAGGGAGGGACGTGGCAGACCAAATCACACCGCTTCCCGGAACACTTCTCATCCCTCCGCCCCCACCCTGGACTGCCACCGCTTTTCATGCAGTTTTTCCCGGTATAAATATGTCATCCCGGGGTTAATGGTTTCTAGTAAAGGCTTGAAAAAGCAAAAAAAATTTAAAATGTTCATTTTTCAAACTACTAAGTGGAGTCGGTAATAAAACATATAAGAGGGCCTGGAAGGCGTTCAGATTTTACTGGAAATTTGTAATTGCTCGGTGTGGAGATTATGTATTTATTTCCATTGAGATGTTAGAATATTAAACCACTCCTCCTCTTGCTAAATGGTTATGCACTTAGAACATTAGTGTTTCACTGTCCTGCTGAGGGGCCAAATGATACAGACCCTCATGAACACGTAAATCAGCCCCTCTAAGCACATTATTATTTCAAAGATAGTTGGAGGTCAGCAGCCCATAGCAATTTCTGTGCATGAAGTCTCATTAATACAAGACTCCACAGAGCAAGAAGGTCTCCTTTATCACAGTTACTGTGTGTGTGCATGTATGAGTGTATGAGTGTCAGTAAGTGTGCATGTGCGTGAGTGTGACTGTCAGTGTGTGTTTGAGTGTGTGAGTGTGCACGTGTGTATGTGTGCAAGTGTGCATGTACATGTGTGCGAGCCTGCATGTGAGTATGTATGTGAGTGGGTGAGTGTGCATGTGTGTTCACATGTGTGTGAGTGTGCGTGCTTTCAGTGTCCTGAGTAACCCGGAGACCTGAGCACAGCCGCAGGCACTGCTGGTGGCCTGTGGATGTTGATGGGGACAGGGTGTAACGAAGGAAAACACCTCTGTAAGCACAAGTCTTTAAAAATCACACTTAGCTGAGTCAGAGCAGGGGGACTGAGAATTCAGGCAATTCCTGTCTTAGAGAAAACCCTTAAATGCTTTTGACCCAGAGGCCACAAGTGGCCTTGGTTTCTCTGGAATTGGCCGGCTCCACCACCTGCAGCTCCTGAGCAGCCAGGAGAGCGGTTGCAGCCTGAGACAGCGGCGGGTCAGCCCGCGGCATCTTGAACGTGATAACCGCCACCACCTCCCCGGCAGCATGAGTCAGCTTTCTAGGTGGTTCTCAGTGATTGAAGTGCTCTCCAGTAAACTGCGGAACCACCCAAAATGGAGTGCGCAGCCAGCGATGGTGGCGCAGGGAACTGCCGGCTCAGGAGGATGTTTGACACGGTGAGCTGCGCTTCTCAATGCGCTTCGTAATGCCAACGGTAGGCTCTTCCTCTTGCCTGACTGTGATAAAATTTATTTTGTCCAAGTAACTCCTTGTGGCCTCAACTATAGCTGGTGTAGTAGGGATAGAGGTATAGCTTTTATATCTGTGAGTGTGGGCCCAAAGTTTATCTGATAAAAAGGATAATAATGAGCTCTGAGAGGAGGAAAATGGGCCATAGTGGCAACTTAGCGTGATTGACAAAACATAAGCAACGGAGACAGGTACACACGCCCTGAGTATGGGGGCACTCCAAGTGGGAGTCGGAGCCTCCTGACCTGGGGCAGAGCTGGGACTCAGATGCCTCTGGGGAGGGAGATTCGACAAAAGCCTTCGCGCATCCATTTGAAAGTTAAAAGCATGCACATACTGATATTAGTTAGGATGTACACGCCTAAGGTGGTGACCCCATGAGAAAAAGCAAACAGTGAGCATCATCCAAGTCACGCTACCAGTTGTGCCCAGGCAAGAGGGGGCGGGCTGTGCGAGGGGAGGGCATGGGCGCTGCTGGATGCAGCCTCACGCGTCTCCGGGTCTGGGCGCTAGTCACACAGGTTCCCTGCAAGTGTGCAAACCTGGGACAAGGCTGTGTGTGCATGACAGGTCTCCTAATAAGTTTAAGAATGCATCGATCCATTTAAAATGCTATCCTTGAAGGTTGATTAACCCTCTGTGGACTGTGGTGCTGAGCCTTGGAGCCTCAGGAGAGCACCCCCCACCCCTGATGACCCCAGGGGCACAAACACAGAAGTCGTGCTGACCACAGAGAAGGCCGGGGAGGGGCTGGCATACACCCAGCCTAACGAAAGAAGAAAAAAGCCTGCAGACAGCTTTTGAACAACTCTTGTAGCTATCTTAAGCACTAACAGGCATCTGTCTAGATTTCTTTGGATATGTAATAAATTTACACATAAAAATGGTTTGCCTTTTCCTTATAAGACAAAGGAAAAGTGATCTTCTTAAGAGTTGAGGGCAGAAGTGGGTGGAAAGAAATGATTTTTGCCTTCTCCGCTCACTATTCAAAGCATTCCCACCTTACTTCTGTTTCCTAAAATGTTATTTTTAACCACTTAATAAGATTCAAGAGAAGAAAAACAAAGGCAGCTTGGAAAGTACAAACGCAAGCAAAGTAAGAATCTGGGGTGCAGTTCGTGGCTGGGACAGGGGCTCCCCGGAGATGAAGGGAGAAACACTTCTGGTACCATTTCCAACAGGCATGTAAAAACACATCATTTGTAATCTGAGAAAGACATACACATGTACTCGAACCAGCGTGAATGCCCGCTGTCTCTGGTGCAGGATTCTACGGAGACAGCATCTCTGAGGCCGGACAGAGGGCTTGACCATGGACAGCGCCTGGCGATGCAGCTAGAACGGGCTCGGAACGCCTTCAGTTCTGCCCTGCAGGTGTCTGCTCCTGTCCACATACCTGTCACTCCGTGTAAAGAAGCTGCGTGAGTGAGTGCCGTGCCCGTGGCAGGCGTGGGGGAGAGGAGAGCTGAAAGGCCTTCAACAAATTTCACGTTCCACCTCCCTCTCCATCAGTGTTAGAGCTGCTGTGTGACTGCAGTCCCCTTTGCTTGAATAGTCCCCCTTCCCTACACACTGTGTGCATGTGTGCATGCATGCACATAGGCACACACTTGCACATGCACGTGTGCACACGCACACACCTCCTGTGGTTAGGTGGGGCCACATGGCTGAGTTCTGGCACTGGGAGCATGATCTCCATCAGACCTGGATTCAAACTTCAGCTCTACTCTTCCCAGTGCTGTGGTGCTGGGCACCGATTGGATGGCACCTTCCCTTGTTCCCTGTAAAATAACAACAATTCCTGCTTTGCAAGTCTGCTGTTGTTCCAAATTTGGAAAAAGTGCTAAAAAGTGAGCTGTGAGCCTCAAGCGCTTCGTCTCTAAAATGAAAATAATGACGGCATCCTTTACAACAGGGCTTTCTGGGGACTAAAGGAGATTTTGTGGCACCTCATACAGTTGGTGCTCAGTAAGCGCTCTAATCATTACCTATTTTTACTCTTGGGGAAACAAAATCCAGCCTCCTACTCTCAGAAAGCAAAACACAAGTTCTGATTGGATGAGGAGCTCACACACAGGAAAGGGGATTTGCACTGGGAAGTATTTTCAACCAGTTTTAACTGCTCTTCATAATCGTTGTGGAAAAGGTTGGTTCCCTGTTGACTGGCCAAACCTAGAAGAATGTGTATGTCTCATATTGAGCTTTGAAGGTGTTTAGCTTAAGGCGCTTGAAGGAGGTTTCCAAGGCTAGAGTATGGGGGGGAAGGAATGTTTTATTGTTCAGGTGGTAAGTGGCATTACACATTTCTGTAGAAACGGTGAGCTTACACGGCCACTGTCAGTGAGACACTTGGTATGTGGGCCCCTTAGCAATAGAAATGGCGTACCGGGATCTTCCGTGGCTTCTGTGGGGCCAGCGCAGTTCGCTAATTCTCTCTACAGGCTCTGATTTTGATACATAGTTACTAGTCCCAGAAAACGGATTTCCATTTTTTTTTATGTGTTTTCCCCCCCAGGCTCTGGAGATACTGAGGAACGAAATTTGGGGAAAGGGTTAGAGTTAAACAGCTGAGTTTCTCATAAAGCGTGGAAGAGTGGTCTTGAATACCACCATGCACGAGAGAGGTACCTACCTAATATTTGCTTGAATGGTACCCATGCCTCGTCAGCAGGGTAATTCATTCTAGTCTGTGGTCAAGAAAAAGCCCTTTGGTTGGTGCCCACGTAGGAACATAACCATCAAGCACATTTAACTACCTGTTGGCTAATGAATCTGCCCCATTTCACATCCTGCAAACCCTCCAGCTCAGAAAAGGCAAAGAACAGATTCCAGCTGTAGATGCCCGGGCTGGAGAAACCACCTCTGGTCGTTAGATGTCAACTTTGCCATTGAAAGGACGTGATGGCTTTAGAAATAAAATACCGCTTGAAACTTAAATCAATCTTGCTCTAATTTGCTTGGAGGAATTATACCTACCCCCCAAAATAGCTAGCAGCCACCACAGGCGACTCACACCGTTTGGCCAGGTGTTCCAAGCTGGCATGGTGGGAAGGGGAAGGGACGCTCTTCAGAGAAATCCACAAGGTCAGAACCTAAGCTTCCAAAAACCGAACAGACGCCAGGGCCTGATCCTTGGGTCCAGTCATCTTGCACAGGATGCTGAGGTTGGCTGGCGGCCCCAGGCAGAAGGTCCGGCAGAGGGTCTGGCACCGGGGTCAACGTGACCAGACACACACCCATTTCTTGTGTGGATCTGGCATAGACGTGGGGCCATGCTGGGGCGACCCAGGTCCAGGACACTCTCAGTTCCTTCACAGAATTATCCACTATTTTTGCTTTGCATACATATTATTTGTCTTATTTATAAGAGTCATAAACTTGATGTGACCTTTTAATTAACACCACGGTATTCTCAACTGTGCCACAGAATATAAGTTCAATCAGTTCTTGTCCCTAACAGTCTGCTTTTCAATTTACAGATGGAAAACCTTTGATTTTCTAATCCTACATTACTACGACTTTATTATATGTGTCTTATTTTACGCTCTATGAATCCAGGCAAAGTCAAATTAAACAAGGGGGAAAGATGGCCAGATAAGTGGGTAAGTAAATAATGCTTCCTAATTGCTTGGTTTATGCATCGAGTTGAAGAACTGCCAACCTACAGTCAAGAAATGTCTAAACACATGTTACTGTGTGAATACACATGTATATGCACACATACACGTATGCACACACACATTATATGTACTGCCCGTGGGAATACATGCTTATGTAACAACCAAAATAACAAACACAAACATACATTTTGTGCTACTGTCTTCAGCATTTAGCCTGAAGACACTTCAGATGGCGTTATTTTAACCTACCCACATAAGAACATACGCAATGGGGGCTACTGCCTTGCCCCGATTTTACCCTAAAGTGAAGCCGAGGCACAGCAGTGTTACTAACGGGCCCCGTGTTACACAGTGTCAGGACTCGAACTTGGTTCTCTGATGCTCTGTGGACATCCCAGGGCATGTGCAAAATGATTCATTGATTTACTGGAGGTATCACTAGGGCTTATATGGGTACCATTTAAAATATGAGATATTAACCTTCATTAAGAATCTACAGGTTGGTGCCTCCCACAGCCTGGTCTGTGCATCAAATGACCAGGTGCTCTCGACTGTGCAGGGACACCTGAAGGGATTGGGGGGGTGGTCCCACAACAAAGATCCAGAGAGTGAGGTCCTCTCTCGTTGGTTCCCCTTTGCAAAAGATCACCTGTGCTTGGCTAAAAGATTTATGGGCAAATTATCCCTGTCGAAACACGTAAGTGACTTAAGGAGACTCAAGGTCCCTGCAAAGAAACCATTAATTCAGACAGCAGTGATCGAGCAAGAGTGAGCCGAGAGAGAGGATGACAGCGGCACCGATGACGTGAGGGGCCGTTCTCCCTGACAGTCACCCTCACCCTGAGGGTGTGACAGGCCCTGAGGTATAAACTAAGTTGAGTGCAAAGCCATTCCAGTTAGCAAAACACTTAGAAATTGAGCAAGTAACAAATGAGCAAAGACCCAACCCAATCCAGTTTGTTTTCATAAAAAAAATCTGTAACATTCAAAAGCTTCCCTTTCCATAGTGCGGCGGAAACATGTCTGAGTCACGGTAGAAACAGTGTGTGACCCCTGTATTCCACTACGAGGAAGTGCTTTGGGAATACGGTAGCCCCCCAGCCACGGGGACACGTTCCAAGACCCGCAGCAGAGGCCTGAAAATCCAGATACCACTGAACCGCACACACTATGATTTTTTGTACATACGACATATGACAAAGTTTAACTCACAAACTGGTCTTCTCTCTCTAACTCCCTCATGGTCCTGTCCTCACACTTTCACTCAAGGGAGGCGCTTTGTGGCTTCCCTGTGGCATATGTGAAGGGCCAGCCTCGCTGTCCTTGCACTCTGGGGACAGCGTTAGATAAAACCGGGGTGACTTGAGTGCAGGAACTGAGAGACCCCAAGCAGCTACTCAGTGACTGATGGCTGGGGGACACGTGGTGTGGAAACCCTGGACAGAAGGATGGCTGACCTCCCGGCGGGACGACGTGTCACAGCGAGAGCGCTCATCGCACTGCTCAGAACGGCGCACCATCTAAGCTTCATGAATCGTTCATTTTTGGAATTTTTCCACCGACTATTTTCAGGTTGGCTGGGGATAATGGAAACCTCAAAAAGCGAAGCCGTGGGTGGGTGGGGCTACTGTATATATTAAAACGATTTTGAAGATGTGAAGAAATTGGATTGGAGTGAATGAAGTATGCGGTGCGGGAGGGTTGCTGCAAAGGTGGGTGACGGGCCTCAGCCCTGGGCCATTTGCTACACTCTTGCTCCAGAACAACGTGGGGAGGTAGGTAGCCTCCCGCTGTTGTTGTTGGACATCAAGGGAAAGGTGTCAAGCAGGAAAGGGCTCGACAGTAAGTGCCATTTAACAACAAAAGCACGGCCTCATAACGCATCGTTTGAGTAGCCAGTATCGAGGAAGGTGTGTTTGCAGAAAAACATTTAAAAGAACTCCAAAGGAAAAAAACACAAAACAGCATACTTAAAAATGTATTCATTCCCCGCCTCACTCACTATGCAGACAAAAAAGGTGAACCCAGGGGGCACGCAGGTCTAAGGATGTCCTTGACAAGGTTAATTTAAAGAAATTGCTTTAAAAAGGGTACTTAAAATATAAGTACACTCCGTTTGAATCTACACCCACAATGCATTTTAATTAGATGCAGAGTTTGATCGTGCAAATCTTTTGTTTCACAGAGAGGCCGGTACCTCACGGCACATGAAACACATAGCAAAATTAAAGCTCGTTTGCATACATTCTCCATACAAATGTAAGCGATTCAACATTGCTAGCCTTTCCTGTGACTGCAGTGTGCTATGGAGAAAGTATTTTTTAAAAAATATATTCAATTTATTCACTTAACCTGTTCCTCAAGGAAAAGGTGATATGTTTAAAATGAGTGAGAAAAAGAAATGCAAAAGGGTCTTAAACTTATCAAAGGTGCTCAACCTTGTTCAAGGAAAGAACCATATGGAAATACCATTTCTTAAATATAAGATGGGGGAATGCGGGTCTTTTAATGGCTCTGCTGGTGAGACGGGGTCGGGGGCCCGGCTGTGGGGAGGGGAATGCAACTAGATACACTCTTCCCCTTTGATGCAGTGGCCGCACCCAACGTCCACCTCCGTGCTGTTCTGACAGGACGATGCAGAGACGTGTGTGCCCAAGTCTATTAGTAGCAGCAGTATTTGTAACAGGAAAAATGAAAACTAAGGGCTCCCCGATAAGGGGAAAGTAAGGTACATGTATATGCATGATGGAATTCCACGATGCCATTTTCTTAGATGAAGAAACTACCCATGTATACTAGGGCGTAGAACCTAATATGGA
Source organism: Desmodus rotundus (assembly GCF_022682495.2). Lineage (NCBI taxonomy): Eukaryota > Metazoa > Chordata > Mammalia > Chiroptera > Phyllostomidae > Desmodus > Desmodus rotundus. The sequence continues at coordinate 99,035,109 of NC_071397.1, forward strand.
GTGGGACAAAAGGTGGAGAAAAACACGCGTGGTATTCAACTTTCCATTTTAGAAGGGGTGGCACAAATCTGTATCAACATCCACATCGCTGGTAATTTGTTTGCACGTTTTTAAGGTGGGAGGTTTTCCAAACAATGGTTTACCCACGGGGCGAGAAAAGGACTATTAAGGTGCATGGGAATGAGAGCTCTATTTCTCTTCATGGAGCTTGTTTTTAGAGCTTTGCCTTTGGACTTCTGTCACTATGTTGCCTAATTATGACAACAAACTAAATTTTAAAAGCACTTTGAAGAAAAATAAATATGTATGTGATGGGGGACGAAAGTATAGCATGACCCTCGTTCCCTCTGGGAATGCAGCCTGACGGGGAAACCAAGGGCAGAGGCCTCCCCAGGGCGCTCAGCGACCGTGCTGTGGGTGGTGGCAGTGTCCTCAGGCAGGGCTGTCAGGCGGGCATGTGTTGTGACTTACACAAGTGGGCGTGACGACATCACTTCGGAACAGGGTTTTTGCTGAGACGCAACAACTGTTGTAAGATTAGTGACTTTAAGTAAAAATTCCTTCACTCTGAATTTGAACGGCAAATGTCAGCATACCATTGGTATTGTAATTTAAACTTACCTTTTTAAAGCATGTTTCCCAGCTCTTTGAGCTAGGTCTGGGAAACAGGGACCAGCTGAATAGCCCTGAGCCCGCCACACACCGCCACTGGGACTTCTAAGCTCCAGAGCTCCTCAGGAACAGGGTGGATTCCAGGTGATTGAGCAAGAGTTTTGCACAGAAAGCCCAGAACATCTTGTTGTACTAGAAAGCCTGGCTGATGGGTACCAAGTGAGGTTATTTGCCATTTTTCTCTGCTTAGTATGTTCAAAATGTTCTATAATTAAAAAGCCTTAAATTTTTAAAATAAATGAGAAATAAACTGATTTTTTAAAAGTAACTTGTCTATGCAGAGAAAACTTGGAAATGGAGGTTTAGAAATGTTTCTGTGTTATTTGGTTCTGTGAAAAGGTTTATCAATTAAAAAACTCATTAAAAAATTAAAAATAGAAACAAAATCTTCCAAACCTCAAATAAAAATCAGTGTTGCATTGATTTTCGAATCCTTTTGTTAAAAATATAAAAGCACAATACCATTCGATGAGTTTTCCATAACAATATATTGACACCTGTATTATGTAAATCGTAAGTGAAAGACCATTGCATTATCGGCAGATACATTGGAAAAATGATCGTACTTTACAAAGTCAACAATGCAACTAGCTACTTCCATTTAGAGCTTGAAAATAATTTTGAGGTATATTTTTCAGCTATGAACGGCATTAAAACTAAGCGTTGAAATGCATTGAACTTAAAACCTGACCATTCAATCAATATACCACATAGTTTCCAACCACAGTTTTCAAAATCAATGAAACCTATCTATTCACACCACAGCCATTAAAAACAAATATATAATGAGGTATGGACCTCCCTTCACTTCACGAACAAAAATTAACTCAAACCGGATCGATGACCTAAATACAAGAGATAAGCTATTCAACGAAAACATACGAGTAACTTTTCATGACCTTGGATTTGGCAATGGATTCTTACACTTGGCACCAAAAGCACAAACAGCAACAGAAAAATAAAAACCCAGATAAATTGAACTTCATCAAAATTAAAAAGTTTTGTGTACCAAGGGACACTGTCACTAACCTACAGAAGAGGAGAAATGTTTAGGAACCACTGTCTGATAAGGGCTGAGACCAGAACCCATGAAGAATGCCTACCACTCCACCAGACAAATCACCTGATTAAAATAGGACTCAAACAGGCATTTCCCCAAACACAGTCAAATGGCAAACCACATTATCGGTCATTAAGGAAATGCAAAGCAAAACCACGATAAGATGCCGCTTCACACTTAGTAGGATGGCTGCAGCTATGCCAAGTCCTTTTGTAGTGTTTCAAAGGGTTAAACACAGGATTACGACATGACCCAGAATTATTCGTAATAGCCAAAAGGTAAAACAACACCAATGCCCGCCAATGAATGAATGGATAAACAAGTGTGGTATAGCTGGTCAGGGGAATGTTATCCAGCCACAAAAAAGAATGAGGAGACATGCCATGACTTGGGTGGAACTTCAAAAACATTATTCTAAGTGAAAGGCGGCAGACACCAAAGGTCACATTTGCATGTTCCCTTCTATATGACGCGTCCAGAATTGAAAAATCCCTCGACACAGACTGCAGTGGCTGTCGAGGATGGGAGGATGGGGTGTGGGCACTGATTACCGAATGGGTATGGGCTAGTTCTCTGGGGTAATAAAAACGTTTTGAAACTGGAGAGAGCCGCGTGGTCACCGCATTGCACTGTAAATGCACAAAATGCCATTGAGTTGTACACTTTAAAATGGTTAATTATGTATGATGTTGAACTTCACCTCAATTAAAACAATATAAGCAATAATATAGTGCAAGTAAAAGATGTTTTGTACATGTTGAAAGATTTCTCTCTCTTAAGGAAAGATTTTATCTTCCTTAATTTCTTTTCCTTAATAATATCTTCCTTAATTTAATGCATGTTATCTCACACACATGTGAATGTGCTCAAAATCCGTAGTGATAGGCATGGGTGATTTAATAGCGCTGCTCCCGACTAATAAATCTACACCTTGCAGGGTGAATCCCTAGACACACTTTGTGTACCACGGCTGAATAATACTGCAAATTCTATTTCCGATGCCTGTCTGCAGGTTTTGCATTTCCTAGTCCAACACAGTCCTTTCATACCGTCGCGTTTTGTATTTTTTGGTGATCCAAACATGAATGTCTCTTGTTCGGCGATGACCAAATAGATATTTGAATTCTCACCCCTCAGAAGGGACTGGGTGTCTCTAAGATACCCTTATATCAGCAGCTCTCCTTCGGTGCTAAGTCAGCAGTAAACGGGGGGAAAGGCGCTAGACTCACCCACACAAGGCAGAGAGTAGCCGAGCTGAGGGTCGTGGACGAACTGCCGGTCATTCAGCCTGGTCACGCAGTAGAGGTGGAAGCAGTCCAGGCAGATCACGTGGCGGGAGTTGCACGGGAACACCAGGACCGGGCTCCTGCAGAGGCGAGGACAGACATTCCCTGTGGGACTTGCTGGGAGGAGGGGCCACACGCGCTGAGCAGGCCTGCCTCCCAATTAACCCACTACTCACCCCATGCACTTACATGTATTCCTATCAATCCATCGTTATGACCTCCTAGTATTGATAAGTTGCTCCTGTCTTAGAGGCTGGGGCCCCTTGGAGGTGGACACTGTGCCTACTTTACACTGACATTCTCGTAGTCCTAGGTATGGGGAGTACATTGGTTTTGAGTAAATGCTCTTGAATCTAATTATAATAATATATAGAATCTGAACTTCTCCAAAGTCAAAAGAAGAATGATTATTGAGACCAAGTAGGGAGGTTAAACAGGAGACCATATTTCACTGGCGAGTAGAAAAGGAGAATTTCAAAATGAGCGATGATTCAGCAGATTCGTCTACTAACAGATTTTGTCTACGTGGTCACCCGCAGCCCACCCAAATACCCAATTTCTTAAATTAAGGTCATGACATTACTATCAATTGATATATACAAGTCCTTAAAATTTTGGATTCCTTTAAAACACTTTGTAGGAAAACAAGATTTCCTGAATAACCACGTATTTCTGCTACCAAGTGAACCATGAAGCTTTATGACAGAACGGAGACAAACTGAATATATTAATTTGAGATCATCCTCAAGGACACCTTATTGGTAAAAATTTATTGGAATTTATTTAGATGAGCCCTTTCTCTATGTAATGATAATAAAATACAAAATATTTTTCCTTTCACACACAGTCCCCAACAGGTCTGCGTTCTTCAAAAGCCCATTCCCCAGAAAAACTGATGTCAAACATTAATATTACAAAAAGGTAATTTCTTAGCAATTAAAATATTTTCAAAAGTCTGTTTTCCCACATATTTCAAAGTAATATCTAATCTGAAACCACATGGAAAAAAGAAACCCTTGATATTTTAATGTTGTGGATCTCCAGGTCGATGGGCAGCCTCACCTGAGCTGGAGTGTCCCTAAATGTGTTTATGTGCTTCCGTGGCCTGTATCTGAACCCACTGACGTCCTTTCGGGGCTGTTTTCGATAAGCATGGACTGTGCTCTGAACTGTCAACCTTTGCCCTCGTAACAATTCCCCCTCGAAGAGGATAAAATACAACACTTCCCTGCTTCTAACACAAGAGTCACGCGGCTCACACACAGCTCATTCGCCCTCTGTGACTCCGCAGAGCTGCTACATTGGCCCTGCTCCTCTCCCCGCCCGGTCCTGTGAGTGATGCTGTCCGTTCTGCCTGTAGCAACGTAAGCCTGCAGAGACCCCTAATCCTCCATCAACAGATGGAAACACAGGGGAAAACAGGAGACCAGTACTAAAAATGTTCCTTTATGTAACCAGGTTTAAAAGAAAGCTTGGCCATTTCCCTGTAGAAGAAATAAAACTGGAGGCCAGAGCCGCCAGCACCTGGACCACGGCCCCAGTGGCCGAGCAAGAAGGCCAGGAGCCCAGCATGCGGGCGCTGGCCCAGTCCACGTGTTCCTTCCCACCCCTGTTGTCGGACGCACAGCTAGAGGAGCTGTCTCCCACGCTCAGTTCACACTTACAGTTTCGTACTCCTGCTAAAGCATGGCTCGAAAGAACCTACACCATCCCGATAATCCACTGAGCATCCATTGTTCTGTACTCTAGTGGTAACATCCTAGTATTCGGAACAGGTTAGCAAGACACGGTAAGCACAGCAGAGGCCATGGTGTGAGATGAACCCTTCTCATGGTGTGAGATGTAAATGCAGGGACCCACAGCATGAGGAAAGGCTTTAGAGGTCCAACATTTGGGGCTCAGGGGGACACACCCCACAAAACAGAGGACACGACAGCCCCCCTTGCCCCTGCCCTCACTAAGAATGGCGCGCAAGGCGATGGTGGGCTTGGTGGTGGCCGTGACTCTGGTTCCCGAAGAGGGAAGCCTGTCCTCCTGGTGACATGGAGTGGTGCTACTAAGAATCAAGCGCAGTGACAGCAGTCCACTGCCCTGACCTGAGATGCAGGCAGGAAGACGAACCGACCAAACCAAAGGAGCGGAGGGAAAGGGGTCCGATGCACGCAGTGTGCTCAGCTTGCGGGGACAGAAGACCAGTTGACTCCCTGGAAGGAAAGTCACTTCCCAGAGACAGGGTGCGTGGTACGGCCGTGAGAGGCTGCGGTGTTGGGGGCGGCGGCATACGTGTGTCTTTGGAAAAGAAAAAACTTGCGATAGTTGCAGAGAGTCAAAAGTAGTATATGAGTCACTGACGGATTCTCTACCACTGTCTACGTGGGGTCCCTTTGTACATGTAAGTACGTATCTATATGGAGATACACACAGAGAGAATAGATACATTGCACATGCACGTTGATTTACAGATACTGAAGACATGATGACACGGATACAGTCACAGACAGCATATGTACATACTTGACGTAGGATTACCTGTCAGTTGGATTTCCTGATACAATTATGAGGTAAGATTGCTTATTTCTTACAAAGAATATCGCTGTACTTGTGAAGAATTCCGGGGACGGATAAGCCTGACATTCAGAGAAAGGTTATTAGCTTGATCACCACCTGAGACAATGAGTAGAAGTCCTTTCATGGGTAAGGGGACTGCATAATTAACGTCCGACATGCTAATATTATGAGCACTGACAGCGGATGAGGTGCCTTGCGAGGAACTTCACATATGTTTCCTGCATTTCGTTCTCCTGAAACGAACCGCCCACCTCACCCATCCCTCCTGCCCCATCCACCCCCGCCCACCCCCGTCGGCCCCGCCCTTACCTATTCTAGCACACGCTTCCAGCTCCTGTCCCGGAAGAACGCATGCTCACTGGTGTCCATCCCTGCAGTGTGATACTGCCCTTTACATGGGAATCCGAATCCCAAACGTCAAGGTCCAGTTCAAGACTGCAGACCTTCAAGAAACTTTCTCTGGAGCCCAGTTCTTCACGGATTCTTCCCTTTCTCCTACCTTTCTACCCACGAGGCCGAGCACATTGTGCTCCAGATGGTACCTCCACCCCACCTTGGCTGTTGGCATCACAGGAAAGGTCCCGAGACAACAGAGAACACAGGGATGTGATTGACGCGGTCGTGACCCAGCCACGCCTCACCACCCAGATTGCGGGGCACATGGTAGTTATGCAGGCAAGTCACTGACCGGACCATGGATAAGTGAATGGACTAGCTTTATTTTATAATTTTTGTGCTCCCATTCACACAGTTTTATTCCATCTTTACTGAGCATCTACTCTGGCTCCAGTAGGCACTTCGTGAACACGTGTGGGCTACCACTCTGGGTGACTGAGCACGTAACACTGGTGTGCCTCAACTTTGCTTTAAGGTAAGTTATGGTTACAGCCATAACTCGTACCAACGATGGGGAACACACATACCCTCAGCCACAGTGCTGAGCCTGGGGACACAGGGACGTGGCACAGGTGTCTCAGGAGGTTTATGCAGTCACCAGACTCTGGCGCCTGGATGTTGGTCGGGGGGGGGGGGATGAGTCTGCACCGCTCCATGGGGAACCTCTGCTGAACATAAATAAACAGGAAGGTGACTCTGGGCCACTGCACCTGCAGAGAAACGTGGTGACTGGCCAGGGCAGGAAACAGGTGCGGCAAAGAATTCCTACAGCAAAGAAGCTACCAGCTGGGCTGGCTGAGCAGATGTGTCGGGAAAAGAAAAAGGAGGGAGGAAAAGGGTCCAGGACAGAGACGACTCTGGCAGGGACAGTGCGGGGGGGGGGGGGGGGGGGTGGCTCTTGGAGAACATCTTTGCATCTGGCATTGGGTGATGGGATTCACTGCAGGCTCCTGGGCATGGAGGGGAGCGAAGCTTTGCTATGTTTAGTTCTGAGGGATGTGTGGAGGGAGAGAAGCCGGAAGCCGTGAAGTCCCTCTGGAGGTCGTGTTAATGACTTTGGCATGAGTTACTAAGGGACGTGGCAGTGCTGCGCTGGTAGTCCCAGGAACGGAAACGAGGAGATGGATAGCAGTGACATTTCTGAGGAGAACAGGCCAGAACGTCCCTTCTCCCGGGCCTTGGTTCCTCCCGACAGTCCTCTGTGCCCTTTGCTCAAATTATATATAAATGTTAATGGATCAATCTAGAAAATGATTTCACCCCAGTGAGCCAGGGTACCGAGGGGGGAATCAAAGGTTACATAAAGTTCTCCATCACATGGAAAAGGCATCATCAATGTGGTACTTGACATTACGGAAGAGTTATTTGTAAGCAACGACACGACCCCTACGCCCTTCGTTCACGGCACATCGGGCATAACTTGGTAAAGAACACAGCACGCCATTCACATGCATCGCACACAGCAGAGGACTGCTACACGGAAGTCCACACATGTGCACTACTGTGGGTCAGTTCTCTAGTACGTACAGAACAGCAACAGTGTCTTCATACGTGCACGACGAGTGTGCACTCTCACCAGCTCGCTCTCTCCTTGCTTGTTTCTCCCTCTGTCTCTGTCTTTCCTGCATCTACCCATCTGCCAAAACCTGTCCGTTTTCCTGTCTGCTTCTTTCCCTCATGTGCATCATCATTTCTACCCAATAAGAGAGAAGCTACAGTTCCAACATACCAACTGAGCGTGACACACAGGGAATGCAGTGCCCGGCAATGGTTAGACGTGTGAAGAACAGGAAGGATGTCTATAGTCTGGAGCACAGGTGCAAACACCAGGCCCGCGGGCCGAATCCGGCCCTCCACCTTGTTTTATCCAGCCGGCACCTCGTTTCTACCTGGAGGCAGCGCCGAGCTCCTTGCTCCTAGTTAAGGAGTAGTTACATTTACACAGTACTAAAATTGCATTCAGCCCTTTGAAGGCCACTGTGAGGCTGCTGTGGCCCCTGGTGAGAACAAGTTTGACAGCCCTGCTCTAGAGGAAGTAAGAATCTAGTAAAGTGGATGGGAGAGGGCACCGACGATGGGTGGATTGGGCAGTTTATTTTAAGGTAGATTCGTGATATGGTAAGATTGCAGGCTCAGTGGTCCTCAGCCTCAGCCATTCCCCAGGGACCCTTGCCTGCTGGTACCCACGCAGCTCCTTTCCACACATCAGGGGACTGACCTGTGCCACAACGGGGAAAACGCAGACATGAACACGTGTGATTTCCAGAACTAGATCAGAGAACCCGTGGCAGTTTCTTCCTGCGCTCTCTCCAGGGGTCATCTGCATGGAGGAAAGTGAACGGCTGCATTGCAAGGACCCTCGAGCAGTCCCACGGAAAAGTCCCCATGGCAAGGAACTGAAGCCTCCTGCCAACAGTCAGCAGCGACTCGGCAGCCAGCTGAGTCAGTTATCTCTGAATAGGACCCCCAGGCCAAGGCAAGCCCTGGGGGACTGTGGCCCGGGCTGACATCTTGTCCGTAGCCTCAGATCCGCTGTGCAACCATCCAGCCCGGCTGTTCCCGAACTCCTGACCCACCGAATCTGTGCAAGCTAACGTTCGCTGTTGTCTTAAACCGCCAGGTTTCAGGATAATTGTTTTTAAATGCAGTGCTATAAACGATATAGGCCCAGAGTGGGGATGAGGTCACACTGAGAGAGCAGGTCAGAAAAGAGCTGATGGAAGCAGTGGTATTGGAAGCAGGAGGAGGACTCCAGGGAATGGAGATGGAGAGAACCTTCCAGGCCAAGGGACGAAGAGACGGGTGCTGTAAAAGGGCAGAGCATGGAGGGAGATGGCTGCATGGAGCCGTGTCTTCATATGCAGCAGTGAAAAGCAAAATTAAACACAAATACATAGTAGGGAGAGTGGAATCTTCACAAATGCAATGAAAAGCAATGCAAGTTAGAATAGAAATATTGAGTGCGCACCATGGAGGAGATAAAAATAAATTGTCCTCACTGGTGGGAGAAAGTCCTTAAATTTGGCTAACGGAACTTGACCCTCAGACGCTCACATGCTGTCCTTACAGGATTTGTTGTCCTCACAGCCGCGCTGATGTCACGCCCCGGTTAGCAATCCGCCGAAGCTGTCTGCAAACCCTAGAGGAACGTGAACAGTGATGACTCCTGGGAATTGAGTCAGGCTTTGATTAGATAAAAATAATTAGAGGAGGAAAGCTACCCTGTTAAGTAACTTGAATTTATCTTCTTAACAACTGTCACTTTAAATCCCTCTTCGTTAGACATGGCTTATAAACAAGAAATAAATGCCTGAAATCTCAGACACCAAACGCATTTTCATTTCATCTATATTTAGCACCAGGACCTACGAATCGCCCCAGCGCACTGCTGACAAAGAAGTCCCCGGCTTGGCACCTGCTGCGGAAGTGCTGGGGACCGCATCCGACCCCGCATGTCACTGGAGTTCATTATCGGAGTTAGCCGAGTGAGCTAACCAGTCGCTGGAGAGGCCCCAGATCCAAGACTAATTGATAGACTCAACTTTTAGAAATGAAAATAAGCTTCAACAGTTGAATGGCCTTCAAAATTCCTTCTGGCAGCCAAGTTTAAAATCCTGAAGCAGGCTCTTTGGCCCATGAGTCTGCTTGGAATGAGAATCCAACGAACACGTGGGCAGGTCCTGGACTAGGCCATTGTCCGCCTCCGCCCGTCTTCTCCTCTGCTCATGGTCCCACTGCCTTATGTGGTCCACTTCGCGGCAGAAAAAGCAGGTTGACCTTAGATCTTTTAGCTCACTCGCAGAGGTCCCAACGTTTCAGCATCTACAACATACCCAGAAAAAGACTGTTCACATCTACACTTTTGAATCCCATTTTTTAGTGCATTTGGCCAATGCTTTGGGCAATTGCTACATGCTAGGGTGCTGCCTTGTCAATGTGACATCCAGAGGTCACAGTCCTTTCGGGTGGAAGACCAGTGATTCTCTCCCAGTGTAGTAAGCGCGGCCATCCGGATGAGTTTAGAGACCTCCAGCCCACCCCTGGGGTCCGTGGAAGGGGTCCTTAGGTAGCTCGTGGCTCAGTGCATTGAGTCCAGAGAGAAGATAGTAAACTACATGGCTTTCAATAAAGCATTATATGACACGATGCAGTACATACGTCACAAGTGAAATGATGAAGAAAATATAAACTCTCTGTCTCCTTTCCTAATTGATACAATTCCCTTTTCCTCTTCCATACCTGTCCAGTGATTCTATACCCCACCTGTGGCAGTAACGTTACTGAATTCAAGGGAATTTCCAAACTCAGCATTTGATCCGAGGTTCGGCCCCACTGACCAGTCTCTGCAAACTCTCTGGTCGTGAATGTCCGGTTTTATTCCTGGAAATCAACCTGATTTTCGTGTGTCCCGTGGTTGCGATACTCACCAAAATACTCTGTATTCTCACCTGTGCTCGTGATGTGATGCCCTAAAGTTCTGTGCGCACCTTTCCTGCATCGGGACTAACTCTCCCTGGCCCCTGCCTAGCTCTATGGAAGGTGTTTACTTTGGATGCGCAGGGCTTTCCGTATTTAACCTCTCCCCGCCAAGCGACCTACATCCCCGCTGACAGGTGAATTTGTTCTATTTACTGTCATGTAAAGATATGTGAAAATTTCACATGGCGGCTGCGGTTTCTGTTTCAGATGCATTTCCTTTCAACACACACTTCTGATTTGGAGAGAGGCTACAAAACATGAGCTGTAAAGACATGGGGTTGGCCAAAAAGTTCATTTTGTATTTTCCATAAAAGACACATTTTTCATTTTCACCAATAACTTGGTTGGTTTGGGTACTTTGAGTATGTCGGCTAGCTCCCGCTACTGGCTTCTGGTGGGTAGAAGCCAGGGGTGCTGCTAAACATCTTCCAATGCATAAGACAGCCCCACAGCAAAGGATTATTTGGCCCAAATGTCAATAGTACCAAGAAACTCTGCAAACTGCTTTTGACATTTTTCGATCAGTCACAGCACCTTCTCCATACACTGCACAAATCTTTTTTTTTTTTTCCATTTCAGTTGGGCTTTTACCTTTCTCAAAATAATAAAGCATAATACCTTGAAAATATTGTGTATCTTCTTCCATCGTCAATATTAAAATGGCTGCAAAAAATTTACCAATTTTGATTTTTTCTCCTAATGCACGCTGATATGACGGCTGTCAAAATATGATCTAACAAAATTGTTGTGAATGAAGTTAAAGACAAGTAAGCCCTACTAGAGCCATCCTATGGAAAAACTAAACACACTTTTTAGTTTGTTTGTTTCAAGTACTGGTCAACCCAGTACTTGAGCAAAGACGCCGAGCAGCAACAGTGTAATGCTTTCTAGAGCAAACGAGAGGGGGCTGGCGCTGGCAGAGTCCCAACTCTCCAAACTCATTAGCACCATGCTGGCTGACCCCTGAATCAGCACCCACACATTCTCCACTTTCTTCCTCCCACCCTGGCCCCCCACGCCACTCAATCAGCACGACTCAGCAACCGTATTCTACAGTAGCTCTCGTCACGGCAGGTGGTGGCCAAAGCAGTAAACTAGTTACCTTCCCAATGCCAAGGCATGAAGATCCCCCGTTTGTCTCGAGTTACCCTATATAATATGTATCCCCCAAACTGCCCCTCACAAATCCTTCTGTCTCCCACGGGCCAGACCCTCACAGCTCTGGCCCACCTATCCCATAGGCATGCAAGATTCTTCCCTGCTTGTCTTTGATTTCTAAAAATACTGTCAGGGTTTGGCTCAAGTCCAGCCTCTTTTGGGAAGTTTGTTCAGCAAAACTCCAGCTAACACTGATTCTCTGCTCACTTCCTGATTTCCTGTAATACTTATGTTTATCAAGTACTGTTCTGATATCCAAGTGACTACATCACTCCACATCATCTGTATTGTTCTCCCCCTCCTTTGTGACCGATGTCAGGCGTCCCCAGCTCAAACTCCACACCCACCCACCAGGAAGCTCCTGTGAGCTGGCTGCTGTGCTGGGCCCAGGAGGGGATGTTGAGTGTCCCCAGGCACTCTGTCTGAGGTGACATAGCCCAGTCTGGGACCCAGAGGGAGAACCAGTGGGAGGCGGCTGAATCTACTGTTTCCTACTTGGAAGAAGGAAAATGTAAACCAGACAGCAAGGAGTTAGCCTGACTGAGAAACCAGAGGGAAGTAAGAAAACACATAAAAATGCTTAAAATGGAATGAAATAATATACGGGTACAGAACCAAGTTGTATGTTTTTATATTATGCCCTTAGCCTCTATCCAAGTTCTGACTCCCTCCAGCAGTGAAAAAGGAAGTTAGAACACAACGGCACTGCCTCCACAAGCCACACACGTTTTCAGGTATAGTTGGGTCAGGTTCTGCTACTTATAATGAACCACTCACAATAAACAGGCTCTGAAAAATAAAAATATGAAGCCACGGTTACTAGAGAGAGTTAATAGATGATTAATGTCCTCCAGATGATGGAAATCTTTGGAAATACTTATTTGAATTTAGTATAGCTCACATATTTTATTTCTAAATATAGTTACTATTGACATGTTGAACCCAAATATTAACTTCTACAGGTGTTAGGCTGCAGACATTATAACAATACAAATTAGAATTAAAAAATAAACCCCTCTCTCTCTCTTTCTTTTTATGAGAGAGAGGAGGGAAGGGGAGGTAGAAGGAGAGGGAGAGAAACATTAATTGGTTGCCTCTTGTGTGCATCCCGACTGGGAATCGAACCCATAACCAGGTATGTGCTCTGACCAGGCATCGAACTGCGACCCTTTGCTTTGCTTTAGGGGACAGCGCCCAACCAACTGAGCCACACTGGTCAGGGCACCTCTTTTCTTTTTTAAAAGTTAAAATTTTAAAAGCAAAGTAGTCAGCCCTTTTTTGTGGTAATTCATTACAATGACTCGGTTAATCAGCAGCTACCCCAACTTTCCTTGCCAAGGCCGTTATACCAAATGGATGCTGACAAATAACTGTGGGTAGTGGGCAAATCATAATGAAGTAACTGTTGTGTGTAACAAAATGAAACGAGCAATTCCAAGGGGTATGTGGCCCATGAGAGGAAAATGCATCTCATGGAAAATTACCACGTTACTTTCTCATCCCCAAACAACAGCATTAATTACCACATGGCCCACAGGGTGGTGATGCCGAGGGGGCAGGGGGTGGGGGAGGTGAAGGTGGGAATGGGGGGTAAATGGTGATTGGCGGGGACTTACTCAGGGTGGTGAACACACAAGACAGCGTACAGATGTGGGCTGTAGAACTGTGCACCTGAAACCTGTATAATGTTGTTAACCAGGGTCACCCCAATCAATTCGATAAAAAGGAAAAAAATGTAAAAAAAGTAGTTCTCCAAATTGTATTTATAAAAGTCCAGGGGAGCTCAGAATTATGTTGCTAAGAGCCCGAGCTGTGGTCTCGGAGCACGCTCTACTCACACTGTCTGTGAGCGCAGCTCAAGGACAGTGGAGGTCGGGGTTCACACGGATACTTACAGGGTCACGTCACCCACAGGGAGGTGGGCGTGGCCCTGGAACAACCGCCCGCTCTGCCCAGATCTTGCTTTATTTTCTCTTTTGTGAATAACATCTAGAAGCTGATAGTGCCCAGATCCACCGCAGCTGCCCTCAGCTATATCAAGAAAGATATGAAGACAGATCTTGTGTAAGTAAGAGCCCCACTGTGAATTAAATTGTTCCAGTGCGTCCCCAAACCTCACGACAGGAGATATTAATGTGCTGAGGACGAGTCCAGTGGCTATGAACACTAAGAGCTGTTTACCATAAGAAATTACTGTAGTCACAGAGGGGTGGAAAAATGATACATCTTTTGCTGCCCACTCACAAAACCTCACACAGAGATTTCTCATTGGTTTTTCATCCGTTCCTAAAAGTCAGTGAGTGAACGCTGATAGAATTGTGGCTCTTTTATTCCTTGTAGCAGAGAAACATAAAAAATCAGGCCCTCTGAAGTAGTTGGAGATGACGAACCCTCTGAAAAGGCTGGAGTCATCTTAAAACAGTACTACAATGAGTATTGTGACATTTCTGAGGTGCCATTAGATGGATTCGGCATTAAGGTATTAATACAATGTAAGGACTTGTGGAGTATAGTAGAAAGATTATTTTCCTAATCTCCTAGTTTCTTTGTTTCCTGTACAGCCAGAAAAGCAGTGTATGACATGCCAAAATATTTTGCTAAAAATAATCAAAACCAACATGCTATAACAATACAAATGCAAATGAGTTCAGGCATAAAACCCAACCAAGGACCAAGTGCAGAGACGCGCCCGCCCACCCTGCACTTTCAGCACTCTGGAGGCTGGGGGGCGTGGAGAGCTCCCAGGAAGGGTGTGGCCTGCCCTGTGGCAGGTGGCAGCTCAGGTGGGGCACTCCTGAGACCTTGGGTTTCTGAGATTTCACATCTTCAATTCGCAAGACGGCGGCATGTCATCCTCCCTGCCAGCCTGAGGAGCTGAAGGTTTAGTTGAAAGAATGTGCTGAAGACAATCCACATTGAGGGGGCCAGCCTCACACGCCTTTGAACTAACACGCGTGCTACCGAGAAGGGAAAATCCGGGGTTTCTGGAGACATTACCTCCGGGAAGCTATGCTGGGGGGAGGCCCTGAGCCAGAATCATAATGGATAATCAGAAAACACATCTCAGTATTAACAAAAAAAAAAGCAACAAAATATCTTATATAACTTTCAACAACTAAGTTAATTAATTTCAAAGCTCCTCTTTTTCTTTTCAAACAAGGTCAGCTGAGCCAGCCCCAGGGGAGAGAGGGGCTGCCGCCCCCTCCTTCACAGCACCTGCCCCAGGGCAGTCGACTGTCTCCATCCTCTCATCCTCTCTACTGCAGAGGCCAGCGCACCTAGCTCCAGGCTGGATCTGGCCCACCGTCTGCTTTTGTAGATAAAGTTTTATTGGAACACAGACAGTAGCGTCTCCTGCCTTCCCGCCACTGATGAGGTTAGGCCCACAGGCAGCAGAAGGGAACAGGTTGGAAGGAGGGGAGCAAATCCTGGTGGGCTGGAGAGACTCAGGGACGAGGGGGACAGAGGATAAAAAACAATATTAACTCCACATCAGCAATTGTGTGCATTGTGAGCATGCTCTGTAGCACAGGGACGCGGCCCCCGTGCCACACTGGCTTTTAGAAATATGCAATAACAGCCACAAAACACTGTATCTGAAGTTTCAAATATCTTCCAGCCTTGGGAAGGCAACTTCTAGATTCCAGTTCCCCACACGTGCCACCTCTTAGCCCTGCTGGAGCAGAAGGGCCAGCAGATCCGTCACTCACTCTCCAAGCCTGAGAGCATCCAGGTGTGTAAATAGGGCTCCTCGACTTTCCACTTTCACAGAAAAGAAAGCAGGACGATCACTGGGGTTAAGTGACTGGGCAGAGGTGACACGGGCCTGCCACAAATCAGACCAAAGCTTCAACCCAGGCTGTGAGAACGCAGGCCGTCACCTTGCCCTGCAGGCCCCCCGCTGCTCACCGCCTGCCGCGGCAGAACACAAGCGGAGGCCTAGCCGCAGTGGGAGCGTCTGGCTGCTCGTGACTTTTCTACCTGGGCCCTGAAGAAACACTGCATCCCCACTCACAGCGGGGAGTCACAGTGGTCTTCCCAGGTCGGTCAGTCCCCTTCCTTGGGCCCAGCTTGTTCTCAGCCTTGACCCTCTGTTGATTTCAGGAGTGACCCTGAAAGTGCCTGTTCCAAAGGCCAGGCTCCCAGACCTTGCACTTGAGCGGATCCAGGAGTGGTCTTCGGAACAACCCCTGGGGGGCTCAGGAGCCATTGCACATGCACACGGGTGCACACGTGCGCGCGCGCGCGCGCACACACACACACACACACACACACACACCCCAGAGCTTCCAGTCTGTGCTCTCGTGTTTCAGGACCCTGCCTCTTCCCTACTCTTTCTTGCTGCTCTGCTAAGTCCTGCCGTGGGCCCTGTGGGGCTCCATCCTGCCTCTCTCCTGTGGACGCCCCCTGCCCTCTCAGAACACAGGGGGAGGAGCAGCAGCTGTCCTCTGAAGTGCATCTCAGCTCTCCTGAAACACACGCTGACGTGTCTCGCATTGGCCCCCTGAGCACACGGGAGCCGTGTCTGCCTTATGACAGCTCAACTTGCCTGATGGTTCAACCAGGAGTCGGGCTCTGCTCACCCTATGGGAGGCTTCTGCCCCCAGAGCAGCCACACCACCTGCCATGGGCCTTCCGGGAATACCTGGTGCCCAGATGCGGATCCAAACGGAAACTCAATAATAAATACTGGGGATTCCCTTTCCGTTTACTTCAAAAGCAAGGACTAGAGGGACCAACAGGGGCCTGGCCCCGTGGGCTGCTAACCCCATGCCAACTTGCCTGGCAACACGGCCCCACCCACGTTCCCCTGACGCGAAGCCCAAGCAGCCTACGCTGTGTGCAGAGGGCCCCAGGCAGAGCTGCTTACATGGCTGGCAGGCCCCGATCCATGCCCAGCACAACCCGCCCTCTCCGCTTCCCATGCACGGGGCAGGGGCACTGTGCCAACTTCTGACCCAGAAGAACCCACCCCGTTTCTCCTTCCCCAAACCTACACTGGGCAGTGAAACTTACCTAGTCAGGGCTCGATGTTCTTTACTCTTTCACACGGGGAGCTCACCCCTTATGTGAGTGTTTGCCCACGGAGCGGGTCCATCACCGCGTCACGAAGAGGCAGGAGACAGGAGGGACTGAGCATGCTCTCCGCACACGCCCTGATTCTGGAGGACAGAGGGCTCCGGCACCGCCAGCCTCTCCCTGAAGGTTAGATTCACAGCCTTGCGCAGCCACCAGGCATTTGATGGTGTGGTGGGGAGCCAGAGGGATTTATATAAAAGTGGGAAACACAGGCCCATCCTCCAAGAGACCAAAATCAAGTTAGAGACATGCATGAGAGCAAACCTCAAAGAGCAGGTCCCAGGATCCGCTGAGAACATCTGAAAATTTTCACACGCAGCCAGCAGAGAAAACCCACCCACTGCCGGCCTGGCAGAACCTAACGAGACGGCGGTTGCAGGTTTCCAAGGAGGTGGTTCTTCATTAGTTTGGTTTGCCTAAGTGTTATTTTAACTTAAAAAATAGCCTAAATTTTAGCAGAATCAAAGGAAACTAATGATTATTTCATGTTTCTCTCCTTCCAATTTGTGAGCCTCACGTTGAATTTATCAGGTACACTGTGACTGTGAGAACAAGCGATGCTCCCTGTTACTGTGAACCCTTAAGTTACCAAGTGACCAGGGAGAGAGTTCAGTAAAGAGGGACGGAGACAGCGAGGACACGCAAAATCCTGGGGCGGATATCTAACTGATGGACGGGAAAGCACGTGCTCACTGTGGCTGTACCTGTAACATCCCCGAACTGAACACAGCTCCACTGCGAACAGGCAAACTAACGGATGTCCACAAAATGGTACTGCTTGGCCACGAGGAGGCGGGACCTGCTGATACGTGTTGCAGCATGGGTGACTCTTAAAGCCATTATGACCTACTGACCCCACAACATGGGTGGACCTCCAAGTGATCACGAACTACTGACGCGCACGACCACGTGGGTGAATCCCAGAGTGATCATGGACTATTGATACATAGGACCACATGGGCGAATCCAAAAATAGTTATGCTGTGTGAAAGAAGCCAAAACAAACAAACAAAAAGAAAGTGCATACTGTATGATTCCATTTTTAAATATTTCAAAAATTGGAAACTCACCCACAGTGACAGAGAACAGCGTAGGGGTTAAGAGAGAATGACAAAGGGGAGCAGAGAGGGAGAAAACACAAGGAAATGCGAGCACACCTGTGATGTGATGGGTGATGGAGATGTTCATTGTCTTGACTGTGTTGGTAGGTTCTCAGGTGTCTTCGTGTGCCTTAATTAATCAAAGGGCACGCTTTCAATATGGCTTTCTCGTATGTCAATTATACCTCAAGGAAAAACGTCGTGACCAGAAAAGAGAACTGAGAATGGAATGGTTTTGTCGACAAAAGATTCTTTATCCACGACTACCTTTCGACCATCTGTTTTGAGGGAGGCTGCAACCAGGCTCTGCTCACACACGGCTGCTTTCCGAATCCGCGGTCGTTACTGAGCAGCGTGCAGAGAATTGCCCCAGCTTCACTGGACAGCACGCTCTATTTCCGATGCCCCAAATGGCTCCAGGGGTGCTCACAAAGAGAACAGAGTTGTACCACTCTGGTTTACGCCTTGCTCCTGTGCCCCCGAATGGGACACACAGGCCAGTTCTCCCCGAAAGACAAAATGAAAGAAACACGGCATTCCTTACGATCTGAATGTTTTCATGGTGTGTGTATCACACACATATGTAGGTATACACATACATGGACAGATGTACACTATTGTTCTGTTTTGTTATGGCAACGCCTGCCTTCATGTCCCCAGGGACAGGGGTCACAGGCCCTGGTCAATTCCATGTTTGAAATGCGCTCCAGTGCACTGGGTGAGAGTGAATCCGGAATCCCATGGAAACACTCGACACCTCACCGCTACCACTTCTGAAGGAAACGAACAGGAAGGCAATCAGTGGGCTTTGTGTATACGTGGACTTCTAATAACCTCTGGGCATCTGTCGGGTTTCAGTGCGAAGATGCCGTGAAGGGTGGTGGATCTCTAGTCTCGCTGGTGGAGCGAAGCGGCCCCTCCCACCGGCAGAGCAAGCAGGGGCGTCCATGCCCCCCGTCCCCAGGTCTAGTCCACAGGGTCTGAGACCTGGGGTGTGGCTTTCACCAGTGACCAGGGATGCAGCGAAGTCAGCAGAAAAAAGCCCTTTAACCTGAGACTGCGTGTCCTACTTGTCATGAAAGAATGTCTTCCGTGTCTTACACGATATTGAGGGCAGATACTGCTGTTCTTGTGCTTTCAAACATTTTTGTCGGGAAAATAAAGCACTGAGATCCTATACTACGCTACCTGTCCCTGCTCCACCTCTTCCTTCTCCTCTTCTCCTTTCTTGTTTTTGTAAACACTGATTTGTTTGTAAAGCCCCCAAGTCCTGGCATTAGCAATACTTCTAAGGACATAGAAACCTTTTCACATTTTAGTTTTGGTTTATAGGCTACATTATATAAAAGTAAAGAAGTTTGAACACAATCACACGTGGTCCCAAATGGCAATGCTGCTCTGTAGCGTGTGCGGTTTCATCTTTAACTTCCTCAGTGCAACATCCTCAAAAACAGCCTGACCCACCGGGCTTTCAGAAGAGCAAGGAGGGACCCAGGGTAATCAGTTCGTGCTGTCGCTCTGCAGAGACCACTGAAGCCCGGCGATGCCGAGCTCTGATGAGGTCACGCGTAATTCCCTCGACAGTATCACGGACACGGGCTGTGTAAAGACAGAGGAGCCCAGCAGCCATGAGGGTGAAGCTGAGACCGTAACACGGACACAGGTTTTTATGAGTATGACAAATACAAGGTTATTGGGGACAGATGAACCTAGTTAGGTGGAGCAGGAGGGAAGAGGGAAACCAGCAGTGGTCCCGTGGGTGTTTCCGAGCCGCCCTGGGAGACGAGACCTGAGTTGCCACAAAGAAAGGGTGTGCAGATGGAAATCCCTGGGACCGTATTTTCATAGGGAAGGTCCCCGAGAGACTTAGGCAGAAGGAGTATGATACTGGGTCATGCTGGCAAAAGTTCAACATCAAGTGTGACAGACTGGGTGCCCTATTCATTTGTAGGTGGAATTTAGCAAGTGGGCAGGTTAGCTGATAGACAGCAAGCACCGCCACTTCACGGAAGGCGTTCCAACTGTGCCAACGGGGTGCTCCTGCACCCCGGTCCCCTGCAGGCAGCGGACCTCCAGAAGCAGAGGCGGGACCAGCTGCCTTGTTTCTGCTCACTCCCAGCCTCGCCAGCACCTGGAAGGCACTCGTGAGGACGGGGGAGAAGGGCCAGCGAGGCCCCGCAGTCATGCAGGTGTGGCCCGAGAGCCTGCAGAAGCCGGGCGTGCGGGTGACAATGGTCTTAGCTGTCTAATGCTCTTGTTGGGCATGGAGACACTTAACATCCCGCATCTAACAGTATAAATGCTTCAAAACGCTCATGGTACTGGGTTATGTTCTTGAAAATACACATTTCATTCAAATGTGCAAACCCAGGTGTCAAATGAATAATGCCAAAGAATGGAGATTTTGTTTCTCATAAAGTCCTTGATCGTCCATTCCTACCATGAAAAATAAACTCATGCACCTGTGTATGGACACGGGAGTAACATCTTTTAAAATAATGGCAAATAAAATGGGTAAAAGGAATAAGACAAAGATGTATGTTAAATTCAAAAATCTTTCTTGTATCCTTAGAAGGTATTACCCTCCCAAATTGAATGCATTTTATAAAATACCTGCTCGGCTGACAACAGCAGAAACCCAGCTCTCCTCTGAGCGTATCAGGGTGATGGGGTGGTTGCAAATGTGCCTGTTCTGTACACAGACGCTACCTTTCCGAGGTGAAGGCACACTTCACGTGAAAACATATCACAAAGAGAAGATAGATAAACCCATCTCACTCGCCACTGAAGTGCAATAAGCCAGCACAGCAGCAGACACACGACCAGAACACATTTCCAAATAACAAACATGCATGATTTATCAATAGTTGTGAGGTTCTCCACATTCAAGACGGCTTAAAGCTAACTGAGCAAATTAAGACTTAAGGAAATATTAACAACAAATAACATTGCAAAAAATAATTATCCTCCATGTGTAAAGAATTCCTTCAACTTAGTAAAAAAGGTTGTTATACGGCCACAGAAAATGGGCCAATGATGTAAACAAACCTTTCTTACCGATGGTATTTCAAACCATCCGACCTAATTATCAATAGTAATTTATACTCATGTAACACCAAGATATTATTTGCAGATCAAATTTATAAGCTTTTCTAAAAATCAGACAATTCAGTGGTGGTTATTTCTGGTAAAATGGACTTACTCATACAGTGCTATTGGGAGTATTATCCAGCAAAGTCTTAAAAAATGAATGATATGGTTTCTATCAAATGTTTTCAAAAGTTCGTAACTTTCAACAAAACTCTATTGCTTGGGATCTCTCCTATGGCAACGATTTGAGACAAGAACAAAGATTGTACAGAAAGATGTTCATTGCAACGTGATTTATAAGTGATTTTTAAATATTGCAAATAATTTATTTCCAAGAGTTCAAAGTGATTAAATGCAATATAGTATTTTAATACTATATAACACATTATAATAAACTTTTTAAAATATAAATTCCTTAGAAAAATGCTCCCAACATGATGTTATGTAATAAAATTAAAATCAAAATACAAAATTTTCTGCCCTGGCTGGTACGGCTCAGTGGATTGAGTGCTGGACTATGAACCAAAGGGTTGCTGGTTTAATTCCCAGTCAGGACACATGCTTGGGTTGCGGGTCCCCAGTAGGGGGTGTGTGAGAGGCAACCACACATTGATGTTTCTCTCTCTTCCTACCTTCCCCTCTGTCTAAAAATAAATAAATAAAATCTTTAAAAAATCCCCACAAAAAGTTCTACATGGCATCATTCTACCTTGGTTTTTTTAAGTGTCTTTTAAAAAACGTTACATTGTTAATGTAACACAGACACATGTACACACGTACACACGTCTGTTTGTTCACATGAAACAAAGCCGTGGATAAAAATACCAGAATGTTAATAGCAGTGAATAGTGGGTAGGGAGACACTATATTTTCATTTTTAAAAGTATAAAAGGAAATATATTCCTACAACATATGAACAATAAAGGATTATGTAAAGCAAAAACTAGAAGGCCCAAGTCCGCAACGATCTGAGTCTCGCCTCCACACCCTCCGCCCCCAGGCCCGCTGGCGCCAGCCCGAAGTCAGCTGTCAGGTTCGTAACTTTCTAAGGCTTGAGTGAAATGATGCCGTGCAGACTGGTCTGACTCGGAAATCTCTCCAAGTCAGTGCGTCTCCTTCGTTCCCATTAATGTCTGGTTAGAATTCCAGGGCAACATAAAAATTTATTTAACACATCCCAAGATAAAGAAGATTTATTTTTTATCCAGACTTTCATTGTTACAAATAATGCTGCATTGAACAGTTTGGCACACTTCTTTCTAAACTCTTTCTTTAGAAAACCTACACAGGTGTGTAATTCTTTGGAAAAAGGGATTGTACATTTATTTTCACATAGTCACAAACTGTTCTCCTGACTGGCCCTACTACTCACTTCCCTAAAAACAGTTCCTGAGAGAGCCGATATTGCTACAGCCTTGACTAAACTTTTTTTTGGTTTATTTTTGCCTTAGAGAAATATTTTATTTTAATTTGCTTTTAAAAACTACGAGTGAATTCACCTTTAAAATTGTTTGGTCATTTATATTTCTATTATTAACGGCCTATTTATATCTGAAGCTGGACCATTAACTGTTTCCTAATATTAACTCTCTTTTTTCTTTCCTTGGTAATGACATCCCAATTTTTATTGGGACACATGGTCACACAGGATAAAGACTACATTTCCCAGTTTCTTTTAAAGATAGGTATAGTCATGTGACACAAAACTGGTCAACCGGATATAAGACAAAAAAAAAAGCTAGGTATTTTCAGGAACTGTTTTTAAAAGAATACATGTCCTTCCTATCTGTTGGAATTTGAATGTGACAGATGGAGCTACAGCATCCTCGCTGGACCACGAGTAAAAGACATATGTTATAGATGCTAGAGCAGTAAAACATCTCAGTCCATAGTAATTAAGATGCCACCTTACCAGCCTGGACCAATTATCTCGAGACATTGTTTAAGTAAATGAGAACTCAATTTTGCTTTGCCTAAACCCTTTTATTATGGAATTTCTAACATCTGCAACTTAACCAAATCTTAACTGATTATTTATCCTTTGCCAATTTTCTCATTTCTTTTTATTACTGGTGTGTATTTCTTTATAAAATATGGACATACTTTTCTCTGTCAACAAAAATTAGAAAAAAATACATGAAATCCATTCATTCATCTACTCATACATCAGCTTAAAATTTATTACTCTGTGGCTTTTACCCAAAGGCGATGCCTGGGGAGGGTGTGCAGTGCCAAAGGAACCCGAACACACTCATTGAAAATTCCCCCAAATTTCCGTCTAGATGTCTACAAGATATTTGGTATTAAAGCTATCTTAGGCAATCAAGACATTTTTCTCATTTTCAATAATAAAAAACACCCAAACTTCTTGCTTCTATTGGCTAGAAAAATGCTGTATACACACACACACACACATAGTATTACATTACATATGTAATATAATATATATTGTGAGATATTCTATTATATATAATATGTGATATATATGTTACAGTTATTTCTTCACTGAATTATCTTGCTGCCAGGTATTTCAGTATAGGAATGCCTTCCAGGGACCCCCCAGCACTGACTGTGTCAAACGCCCACCTGACGCCATGGCCGATGGTCAGGGTCAGGGTTACAACACGACACTCAGCACCAGCACCAGAAATAAGCAGATGGGGAGAAGGGACAAGGTTTGAAACTTAGGGAGCCAGGAGCTAGTCTGTAGATACTCCTTCTGATCATCAGACGTGTAAAGTTATGAGCAGAAGATCCCATCAATGCCCCGTCCAATGAAAGCTCTTTCTGGGTAAGAGTATAGTTGGTAACCCAGTATCCATACTTATAAATGCAGCACATACAATTTTTCTCTTTTAAAGAAAGTCGCTTACAATAGAAGATACTAGCATTCTTTTGCCGGAAGAGCAGAAACCTATAGCAATACCACAGGATGTCGAGGATAAAATTGCATGTTTTATGTCTCCAAATGTACTTGATCATATCTTACGGCACCTAACAACTTCCTGACCTCAAGGAACCTGGAGTCTAAATGAATGAAAACACAAACTGTCACAGCTGAGCAAGGTGCCCAGGGAAGCAAGTGTTCTACTCCAGTGTCCAAGTCCCCACATCGCCCGTCAATCAGTAACTGCATGTAGAAATGAATGAGCCCTTTGCTTATTTGATAATTAATGAAGAGAAATCCCAGGGCCATATTGGAAAAAGATTTTAATGTGTTGCTGACTTGAAATAATATACTAACATCGACAAAAACAACACCGACCTCATAATGTGTCAATATAAGGAACGCGCTGGAATTCATTGGTGAGTTCTGTCAATGTATCGAGTCCGTGAGAGTAGTCACACTGCCAAAAATATCTCAGTTCTCTACAACCTTACAGGCCTCATCACGGAGAATTACTGGAGGTTTTCTCAAATTTCAAAACAAGTTTTTAAAACAATTTGTTATGCTTCCAAAAAGAAGTCGTGAAACTGGAAGTTGGGGAAGGCATAAATTATCTTTGTATAGAAAATAATACTACGAAGCTATTGCTGTAATAAGAAGCCACCAAAGAATATGTAACTAAAAGTGTAGAAAAAGGGATGTATATATGTGTATATATATACAAATATATGTATGTGTACATATATATGTATTACTATGTATATATACAGTTACTTTTCTAGAAGTGTGACTTTTATGGTATCTGTTGGCTTTTTAAAATTTTCAGTCTGTTAGGATTCATTTCCTTATTTTCAACTATAGTAATGACTTTTCATTCTGTTTCTAAAAGAGGCGCCCTCCCCCCATGGCGTAACCTCAGGTGCTGTAACATCAGACTGTCCCTGGGGACCGGCTCAGACCCTCTTGGCCACCTTCGTATTTTGAAAACACTCTGGACTCAGCTGCTCACCACTATGGCTGTCTTTGCAGAGAGAGATCTGCTCAAATTCTTTGAGATTTACCTTAATCCCAGTTAAAGTCTTGGGTTTGCCTGGCCCTCAACCCATAGAAGGAGCCCATTCGGCACGGAGCTTCCCCAAACTTGAATGAAATGTCTTAATTTCCTGGGTGTGGAGTTTTACAAAGCAACCAGGTGATGCCAACTGGAAAGGCAAGGTCTTCAGCTGCCCAAGGCACACCGTGGCCAAAGGTGATGGGAGGCAGGAGGAAGCAGGCAGGTAAATGTGTCCTTCGCCCCTTCTGAGGGATGGCCAAGGTGTGGGTTCTTCCTTGCGAATCCCCCAGAAATGCTCTGTGCCGTGCCTGCACACCTGCCAAGAGCCCAGCTCTGTCCCCTCAGGCTCCTGGGAGCCGTGGCCCACACGAGGGCGTGGAGTGGCTCAGAGTCTCTGCTGGCTTCATCCCCGACTCCCTTTTCACCCCAGTCACCCGGCGCGTCCACTTCCCAAATGGAGGAGTAAATCCTCACCCCGGCTCTACTCTGTGGACGACTCTGGCTAACTATGAAAAAGTTCTGGCACTCTAGGATGTAGGAGGCACTCATTGCTGTCAGCGGCTGTCATCACCGCAGTCACCCACGTCAGCACTGCGGCATCCGAGGGCCAAGCGTCACTGGTCTGAGACACAGCGTGGTGAGCGCACAGTGAATGGGAGCCGGTGAAGAGGTGGAGAGTGTGCATCTTTAAAACAAACCATGAAAGAGAGGAATAGCGTACCGCAAATCCGTGATTAACTGGGAACAGGAAGCGACCCAGCAGACTCCACTCAGACATGGCAGAGTCGGGTGCAGCTGGGACAAAGGCACAGCATGAGCACGTGTTCACACGGAGCCACACACACAAACTGTAACTGAGCAGAAAGATGGCATTTCCGCCCGGCATCTTGCAGGCAGAGCCCGCCGTCCTGTACACGCAGAGGGGAAGGTTCCCAGCAGCTCGGTGTGCGGACCTCGGTGCCCATGTCCCGTCCCCTGCCGTTTTTCTGCCATGGAAAGTGGAGCCCACCCCGATGTGGGCGAGCCTGCCTGTGCCACCGGGTCACTTCCAGACACACGGCTGCCGCACGCACTTTCCAATCCTGAGAAGCCAAAGACGGAATATAGCAGAAGTCTTAACCCGCAGCTTCCTTCCCCAAGACATGGGATACGTGTGCTGGTGGCTTTCCTGATGCCACCAGTTACACCCAGGGGCATGTGCAGAGGAACAGGTACCCACGTCGGTCCCAGTTTAGAGAAAGTCATGCAAAAATGCATGACTGAAACCGGCTTCCTGCCACAGGAAGACATATGTTCCCTTCTCTCGTGGAAACATAACTCTCGCAGAGCGAGCCGTTTGATTTGCATTTGGAGTGCGGACCGTAACTCAGCAAGATGCTGTGCACGGAGTCCCGGTAGGGGCCTCCGAGCGCTCTTTCTGGTGGGGAGACATGGAATGGGGGTGCAATAGGCTGGCAGGGCTGCAGATGTACAAAAGAAGCCGTGGGCTTCTTCCTGTCTGCCTTGCTCACATGGTCACGGCCCAACGGTGCTCCCGGTTTACCCGTCTTCCCTAAAACGGGAGGGTCCTCCACAAAGCCGCCTCTGGGCTCGCTCCTGCTGGGCTGCCCTGAGTGTCTGTTCTCATCAGCGAAGGGGCGTGGTTAATCCGAATCCCGCAAATGGCGTCCTTTCCTCCCGGGTCATGGATACTCCACTCGGCCTGTTTGGACATAAATGCTGGAACAGTGTAGAAAGACGTGTTTGTTTTGATGCTGAGAAAATGGTCAGTGCAGGTAGACATCCAAGAATAAACAAGGCCATATAACTGTGCCATTAGAGTTTTAAAAATGTAATCAGTTTGAATGAGAAATCACGGCTCTATCTTGGATTCGCGTAAACCGATTGGCCATTTGAAATTGTTCTCGTCTCTACAGGACGACAGAATTCGGTTTCCGACCTCGTTTATTTGCTGGCGATTGACCAGGTTTATAGACACCACCAAGTTCAGCTTATGAGTGCTCTGTTCCTCTTCTAGAACACGCCACTGTTCTGCCCGCTAATTTGAAATCGTGCTACGGTCTCTTCCTGTGATAGTGTCCTGCGTAACAAAAGCTTGAGACCTTTAGGAATAAAGAAATCACCTCTGACTGTGTGTTTTGGGAGTAAAAACATGAACACGGAAAGGTTTTCCTTTACCCAAACCCTATACTATGCAACTTCTGTGTAACCAGCAAAAGCCTGGGCCGGGAGAAGGCCATCCGTCCCCATTCCTCACCTCCCACAATTTTAAACAAAGTCAGTTAAGCCCCAAGAAAGCTTTCCTAAGAGTAATCTAGTGCAATACTTTTGCATTTTTCTGCTGTTTTCAGGAAACGAACAACTCCGCGGAAGGGGTGTTTAAACATCCAAACACTGCTAACTTCCTGTATGTTTCAGTAAATTTTTGACCCGATTCCCTGTTCCCGAGGTATCACACGTGAGACTCTCTGGCCCAGGGGCTCCCGGGGAGCAGTGAGGGGCTGGAGAGAGCCAGGCCTGCGGAGAGCCGAGAGCGGGCTGTCCCTGGGGTACGGCCTGGTGAGGTCACGCTGCTGTCTGACCGGGTGTTGGCTGCGCTGTCCTGCCCCTGTGCCCCAGTCGTCCCCTTTCGCCTTTATAACTGGCATGTGTGCTTTCTGACTGGCTGCTGTGCCCATGGCTAGAAGGACGTGCAGGCCAGTCACAAGAGCAGGTCACAAGCCAAAATGAAGGCAGGTTCTCTAGAGCCCACGGGCCTACCAGCTTCCGCAGGGCCCTCCTGGCCTTACACTGCATGGGACCCTGGAGGCTGCAGGCTGTTTTCACTTATCTGTAGGTTCTCTGCGCTCCCGGTGCTCCCACAATCGGACAAGAGGGTTATACCACAAGCAACCGTGAATGGAGCTGATTTCCCGAGGTCCTGCTGGCTGGAAGGGCCCTGCTGGCTCCATTCCCCCTCCAGGTGGATCCCAGGGCCCTGGAAGCCTCCGAATGTGGCCTCCGAGGGGACTGGGGCCGGCTCCCCGCACACAAGGCTTTGTGGACAGGACGCCGGCAGCCCTCCCCAGGGAGCATAGGGTGCCCCGCTCACACGGAGCCCGTGAAGCCGCTGGGGAGATCATTAGTGTTCCAGGCCCTGAACACTAAGTGCCATGAATGCTGCTGCCAGGGCTCAGGAGGGGAATGCTGTGTATGCAGCGAGTTACAGGCCCCGGTTTGCGCAGGGCCGGGCTGGCTGCTGCTTTCAACATTGTCCTCAGGCAGGCGCTGGTGAATGACAACTGCCCTGCTTGGGTGACGTCCCATCTGCCCCTGACCCTGCATTCTCTACTCTCCCTGCACAGCAGTCCTGGGGCTTAGACTTGATTATCCTGTTTTTGAGGGTACTGTCATTCTCAGCGAGGTAAAGTCAACCTGCCCAAAGTCACGCCCCCAGTTAAGAGGTGCTGGGACTTGTTCCCAGGCCGCCCTGGAGCCCTGCCCCCTGCATCTTTCACTGAAGGTAAAGTGTCCCCAGGGCACGTGACTCAATACAAGCCATTTTCAATCTTAACCCTCTGGCTGCTGCTTACAGGGTAAACACGTTTGTGAGCATGAGATTCTGTTTGCTGTGCCCACATTCCCCTCCTCCTGGCAGCCAGCCCACCCCCACCCAGGAGAACAAAGAAGGACATCATGGGTGATTCCAGATACAAAGGCAGCAAAGTGTCCCTCTCCTGTGACTCAGCGCCCGGGCCACAGGTCACCAGACCAAAGGCACACATGGCCATGGGAGCAGACATGGGTGGGCCAGGTATTGGGTTCTGCTCAGCTCACGTGTATCCGCTGCCCTCTGATCGCCAGCAAACACTTTCTCCTTAGTAACGAGACTGAAGGAAGAGAAGCCAACCGGCCCATAAGGGGACCGAACCCACAAAGCCTCATTGGCGATGGCTTTTTAACCAGGGGGTTCACGTAACTAGGTGCCCTGTAGCTTCTGCCACTTACAGCTTCAGTAAACGAAACGCAGGGAAGGAGGAAGCAAGGCTCTGTGTGAAGCACCGGCCTCTACCGCCACGGTGACGCTTATTGGATGTGAGGCTGTTATTTGTTCAGATGAGTTTCTAAGTCCATGTGACATGTCAGCTGCTTCCAGATCATCTGCGTCCTCCTCACACAGCCAGCTCAGAATCAACACGAAGTGACAGACGGGAGAAGTGTCAGCGTCCTGCATTCTCCTCACAAAACCACCTTGACATGTCAACTGACAGCAGAAAAATCCCAGGCCTCCCTCCGGCTTCCTGATTTTCATAACATCAGCCATGCATTTCAAGGAAACACACTTCAAAATAATCGGCTCCGAGCTCCAGACCTCGCTGAGGGAACCCTGTGTGCCTGGCCTCCTCTCTCCGCTTTGGGGGCTCTTATCGTCTAGCCTGAGGAATAGCATTTTTTAAGGGGGAATGAAATCTGTTCTGGATGGAACCTCTTAATCACGGTGTACAGGTAGATATCACTGGGCTCAGCATCCGGTTCACAGGCCTGGAGCAACGCAGGGAGGCAGGTGTGGTGGAGATGGGATGAGGAAGTTAGGTGAGAGGAAGATGAGAGCAGGGAGGAGTCGGTGGGGGGACAGGGAGGGCGATTTGCTGCAGCCCTGTCCCAACACAGGGAGGCCTGCACCGACCCTGGTCCATGTCCCCGAATGGAAGCTTCCGCAGCAGCAGCAGCAGCTAGGGCCACAGCCACTCCGCACCTGCCAGGGAGTCATGAAGGTCCCAGGGGACCTCCCCCAGCATGTCCCCCACACCCAGGGGTCCCTGGGTTTAAACCTGTTTGGAAGTTTCTCCAGGGCAGGATTTCCGTGGCCTCTCATTGCAGTTGGACACGTTTGCTCGCACCGGACACACACACCCAAGGACGGCTGGGCCTCGGGAGTCGCGTGTCTTCCTTTCCAGGTCACCGTCGCCACATTATGTACTCCTGACACTTTCAGTCTGCAACCACTTCTACTAAAGGGCAGGCTCAGGACAAATGCAAATGTTTATTAGGGATGCCTGAGTTTTAAAGTTTAAAATTAAAAAAGCTTTATGAGACCCCATAGAATTACGTAGTTTCTTAATATTTTATCACTCATACTGAACAGAGGTACACGAGCAGCTATAACACCAGGCTGGTTCCTAGGGCTCGTGACTGTGTTCCAGTCACAGTGCACCTGTCTGCATCGACATGTCACCCAGTGCGGGGTCCTCCCCCAGCGCAGTGACCGCCCCCAGCACAGTGGCCTCCCCCAGCTCACTGACCTCCCCCAGCCCACTGATCTCCCCAGCTCAGTGACCTCCCCCAGCACAGTGATCTCCCCAGCGCAGTGACCTCCCCCAGCTCACTGACCTCCCCCAGTGCAGTGACCACCCCCAGCGCAGTGACCTCCCCCAGCTCACTGACCTCCCCCAGCACAGTGATCTCCCCCAGTGCAGTGACCACCCCCAGCGCAGTGATCTCCCCCAGCGCAGTGACCTCCCCCAGCTCACTGATCTCCCCCAGTGCAGTGACCACCCCCAGCGCGGGGCCCTCACCTCCCATGCTGGCACAGAGGCTGCAGGTGACCTTTGCTGTGGGGGCAGTGCTGGCCATCTCAGGATAGCGAGCAGTGCGCCTGCTCTTGGCACAGCAGATGCCAATAGCATCTGCGCTCCCCAAGTTGTGAGCTGTGACTGTCCGAAGTATCTCCACACACTGACAAATGTCTTGTGTGGGGCAGGGGGAAGGGATGGCCTGGGCGGGACCCCCATCCCTTCCCCCAAATCCCTTTAAGAATAAAGCCCAAAGGGAGGTACTGTTATTTCCCCACTTTACAGATGAACAATCAAGAGGCAG
The DNA here is from genome assembly GCF_022682495.2 of Desmodus rotundus. Classification (NCBI taxonomy): domain Eukaryota; kingdom Metazoa; phylum Chordata; class Mammalia; order Chiroptera; family Phyllostomidae; genus Desmodus; species Desmodus rotundus. Next base: position 99,065,794 of record NC_071397.1, read on the forward strand.
GTTAATGAGAGGAATGTCCTTGCCCTGGGTCACGTTGCAGGGCATACAAGAATGAGCCCATCCGGGACATTTCGGTATCCACATGCCGGGGAGGCCTGGCACTAGGGGGCCTGGGGAGGAAGGAGGTGGTCGCATGCCCGCCCTGACTCAGGCCTCCTCCTGTTCTGACTGCACTGGCCAGAATGTCTTATAAGCCTGGGGGGAAGGGCAGAACCGCAGGAGGCGAGACCACTCCTGCTTCTGGGTCCCCCATTTCTAGAGTCTTCAGCAGGCAACTGCGCAGACGCAGCCTGCTGTGTGGCCAAGTGGCTCTCCCTGTACTGAAGCTTTGCCCTGAGGCTGAGTTATTTCCTAATCCTTCGCCTAATGTCTTTATGAGGCTCATTGAAAAAACAGGGGGCTGCCGCACTGAGATTCCATCCTCAGGCTGCTTGGACGTGAGCTGCTAATCCCTAGCCTAGAAAAACACCAACCAAAAGGTCCTGGTGGAAACGTCTACCTTCGCTCTACTGAGTGCTGTTCTAGGTCATTTGTACACCTTTGGGGTCCGTGCTGACATTTTTGCACCTGCTTCCTTGTTTCCAATACGATGAGAACTCTTCCCAAACAGCAGCAGCCTCTGATGCTCCCACGATTTCTGGGTGGGTAGGTGGGGACGGAGTGGAGTGTGGGTTGCAGGAGGCTGTGCGCCCTGGCTCACGGGCTTGCAGAGAGCAGCGACTGCGATGGAGGAGGGCCTGCTGGAACCAGGGCGGCCACCTGCACTTCCAGACACCACTGTCTGCCCCAGCATTGGCTGGGGGGTGCAGGGTGTAGCCGCCCTGCCCGGCCACGCGACAATTTAACACGTGAGCACGCCCACCTGGGAGTCTGGCCACAGGACACAGGGGCTGGCCCACGGGCAGCGGCACCGTCAGGCCCCCCAAGACCAAGGCGTGAGGCTGACACTGATTCACACTCACTCTCTCTGTCCCCGGAGTTGCACAATATTTAACACTCCTCTGCAAATTCTTTAAAGTGTGAACTGTGAAGAGAGTCAAATATGCTCTGAGGAAAAGGGAGGAATCATCTTAAATGAGTATTTCCTAAGGAAACAGGACTTGGCTTCCTTAACCCATAGAAGCTATGAACACCAACCACTGTGGGTAGAGATATCGATTCTAGCGTGAGAACGAGGGGCGCCTGGGTCAGGAGCCCTGCAAACAGGTCCAGATGCCACCTCCGCCCCCCTGGGGAAACACGCACTCGGAGATCTTCTTACCCTTGTTTAATCTGTGACGTTGCCATCGGAATTTGTCACTCTAGGAGTTACAGCTGATGTTACAGCCCGAAGCAGAGCAAAACCAAAATAAACAATCTGCTCGGTTCTGCTTAGACTAATAGGACAGTGATGCAGGGCCCAGCGCCCTGCGGGAGGCAGAGGCTCCTGTGAGGGTCCCCAGGTGCACAGCGGCCGCGGTGGCGGATGGATCTGGGCTCCCATCAGTGACACCCAGACACTGGGCGGGGCTCCGGGACCTGCGCGCCCACGCTCTGCACAGGGCTCTGCAGACATCCCACAGCTCAGCTCGGTCTGCATCAGAGTTACTGTTTCTGTCACCGGGTCCCAGTTTCTTTCAAGCTTAACACACACTCCTTTTCTACAGGATTTCGGGGGCGTGGGCCACCTCTGCGTCTGGGGTCTGGAGGCTTTGCAGAGCCATTCCTGCGTGGTGCGAGTTCTACTACAGTTCACAGCAGCTCACAGCACGTAAACTCCACTCCCGGCTGCCCACAGACACGCTTCCACTCGTCTTCATTCCCGATGGAGTTTTTGGTACCTATTTGGTCACCTTCCAACGAGCAATTCTCTTGGTCTTTTTCATGCCTTTTCCCACAAAGAATACAAACCTTTCTTTAAAGGGGAGGGGACCGTGATTCCCTGGGAAATGGCTTCCTGTGGGAAGGAGCCGGGGCCTGCCGGGGCTGCAGCAGAGAGGCCCCTGAGCAGGCGCCTGCCTGTCGCAGCTGGCTGAGAGCCCTGCTACCCCGCGCAGCCATGGCCAAGTGCCGGAGCTCGCCCTCCACCGGACAGTACTGTCTTCTTTCTTCTTTCTGCCCCATGCAGGCCCCGGCCCGCCACCCCTACCCCATCTGCAGGCGCAGTCGGCCAGCTCCTGGATCAGCTCAGGCCCACCGCCAGCCATGGGGAGGCTGCACACGTGCCGCGGTTTCCGTGGTCAGCAGGCGGGTCTGGATTAAACCTGGCTTCCTGCGTGCACTCAAGTTTCAATGTCACCACCTCGCACCTCGCACCTCACACTAAGCAGGGTGTGAAAAGCGATGAAACAGGGTCCTCTTGAGTATAATAAACCATCTCGTCCTCCCATTGTGATTTTCTAGGTGTAAACCAGAGACGATGACCCTCAAAGTCACGGCTCCAGGGCTTCTCCAGGCGGGAGAGCTAAGAGTCAAGCTGTAGAAGGAAGGGGAGGAAACAGGAAACCAAAGTGCCCTGTCTGGGGCTGGGCTGGAAGCTCCTTGCTGCTCCCTCCAGGCGTCCCCCTGTGTCCCGCCTCGTCCCCTCGTATAGAAAAGCATTCCTGGAGCCGGAGAAGGCCACCAACCCCTGGGCGCACATTCCCTCCTTCTTGCAGGCCAGGCTGTAACAGGAGTTGAACTGTGTGAAGCTCAACGTGCCTGCACCTGGGAAGCTGGTAAGGTATCATTCTGCATGTGGCTCGCCTTCCAGCAGTGGGGCTTGTGTGCGTGTCCCCTCTGGCTGACGGCCTGGGCATTACATGGGCCAGGGGGACCCTTCTCAACACAGGTAACTTCAGGCAGTGACACCCAATGAAAGAACGTGTTCCCTGGGGCTTGTCCCCCTGGTGACTGTTATCCTATCCTCCGCCTCTTTGTACAACACCCTGCAGTTTCCCAGAGAGGCTGATGGGAAATTCTCCTGACAGCCACTCTGTGACTGTTCCCCTTTCGCCCACACCTGGGACCGTGGGGATAAACACCTAACAGGGAAAGATCAGGAGAGAGGAAAGCCAGAAAGTTCCACCCCTAGATGGGGCTGCTGTCTGCAAGTGGCCTGGGTTTGGTCTTTAAAATTCAGTTCACTTCAACTGAGATTGAAATTAGGTATCAACAGAGAATTTACAATTTCAATCACACTTTGACTCATGTAATTAAGCCTTTATTCCTGTGAGCCTCATTCGCAGCCTCCCCATTAGGCCACTGTAGGATTCCAATTGATGCATTTCTTAATTTCCTAGGTGCTGGTTTTAAAAAACAAAAAACAAAACTTTTTGAAAAATCAAATCCTACATGTGAAATAAACTGAAAGGGAAGAGGAACACACAGTTACCGTTTATGGGTTAATGTTCACTCCCGAGTGACACATAAGTGATAGGGACACGTAAGAGAGACTGAGGCTGACCGGAGACCCAAAGGGCCAGGTAAAACCCAGGTGAGCATGTGGCTCTCCATTCGGTCCGTGCATCTGAGGAGGGACAACGGCATTCCACTGGGGTTCGAGGTTTTCACTGCCTGCAAGAACTGGAAAGTGATAGCTCAGGAAGCATGTTTAACACTCCCAGAGCCCGGCAGGCAGGAACCCGCATTGAGAAGCGAGGGCTACGGCTCTGTCCACTGTAGGTCTGAGGCTCTGTTCACAGGGAGTCGTGGGGAGGCCTGTGGGTATCTCCGGTTTAGACGAACCTTCTGGTCCAGAACAGACTGGGAGGGAGGGCATGGCCCTGCTTCCAGTGGGTGTTAAGCACTCCTGCCGGGGGTGGCGCTGTCATCACTGCGTGCCAGCTGCACTCCGCAAAGCCTGCTGAGCGTGCCTGGGACTGTCTTCATCCCGTGTGCACATCGACTCAGCTGGCCCTCGAGAACAAGCTGTGACTTAACTATTATAATCCTCGGTGCAGAGTTAAGTAACCGGTCCAAAGCAACGGCCTCAACTCTTAGGCCTCACTTCACACCTTCCTGAGACCAGGGCCACCCGAGAGTTCAGCCTGGCAACACACCAGAGGGGCACACAGTCATGAAGAGACAGTCTGCCGTCAACAGCAGCGGTCTGTGGTCCAGATGGACTGTGTAAAGCTCCCCCTGCCCAGCTCAGGTCCAATGCCCTGGGCTGGCCCCTGTGCGCCTGGGACCTGAGTGTCCTGGTCTGCAGAGGGGTCGCCATCACTCCTGTGACGTGGGGTTGTCAGGGGGCTTACATGAGAGGAGAGAGAAAACCTAGGGCCTGATCAATGGTAACGCCGTTCTCACAAATATGTGGCCAGACGCCATTCCTCTCCTCAGCCTTGTGGGTCCCAGTGTGCGCCCCCAGCCCCACAGCAGCATCCACAGCTGACACTGCGCCCACCTCCCTGCTGCTCCAAGGGGGGGCCACAGGCAGCAGAGCAGAGCGATGTCTCTGGGGACGGAGTCCCTGCCGAAATGCAGCCTCCAAGTCACCCTGCACGTACCCCACATGCAGGGCCGGGTGCAGCCTGAGGCCTGACCCTGACCTTCCAAGGACTGAGGCACAGGAGGACAGGCAGCAGGAGCCCCAGAGAGCAGTGGCAGAGAGCAGCATCCCTACGAGGCTGGGTACGGGAGGTCTGAACCACGCTTGGTCAGGCCAAGGAGGGAGATGACAGGGTGGGGACAGGAGCAGGCTGCCTTTCCAAAGCGCAAAAGCAGCAGAGATGGGAGGGACACAAAGAGCTGCTGGATCACGGGAAAGGGGCTGGGGGCATGGAGAGGCGTTGGAGACAGGCTGTGCCGGAGGAGGGAGGTTCTATTAGAAGGAGGATGGGATGGGGCTCTGGGGAGAGAGGTACAGGAGGGCTGGGGCGTGGTGCGCACCAGTGCTGGGAGGAGGACCCTGGCCTGGATTCAGTGCGCTGGGGCACAGCTGGGGCAAATGGGAGCACGGTGTACCAGGAAGGAAAGGAAAGGAGCAGATCGCTGGATGTGTCTGCCTGGGAGTGTGCCCGCCTGTCAATGGCACTGTGACACTTAGGGTCAGGCCCGGGGAAATGCATAGTCTGCAGCTTCGTTCTGACCCTGAAGAGCTCTCACACTGAATGTTCCTAGTGGAGCACAGTCCCGCACCCCTGGGGCCCAGGAAAGCTCCAGCCCTTTCAAGGAGGTCACAGAGGGTCCCGCTGGCCTTGGAATCCCTGGGACCCTACCATGTTCCTCAGAACTCTGGGGGAGGCGTATCCCTTTGTATGCAAGGTTCAAAGTTCTCCCTTGTCCCTTGATTTAGGAATGTCTCCACTTCAAACCGTCACCTGAACACATGACAGCCTCCCTGGGCCAGTGGAGGCGGCGTGGCTGTGGAGTGGAGGTGGGGGGTGAGCAGCTAGTGACCCTGGTCCAGCTCCTCAGGGACAGAAAGCAAAGTCTACGGAGGGAATCAGAAGGCGGGCACTAGTGTGCAAATGCAAACATTGTATCTTATTATGACATTTTATTAGCAGTGACAGTGTTCAGGAACGTTAGCAGCATTTCGAACTCCGGCCTCAGAATCTGACATACTCAATTTTGTTTTTGTCAGGTTTCTGATGTCGTACAAGAGAAAGTTCCCCTAATCCTCAGGCCGGCCCTCACGTGCCAGGCCTTGCTGGCTCGCAGCACATGGAGCCCATGTGGGCCGTGTCTCCCCACCAGCCAAGGGACAAAGGAGGGCGCAGGTCCCCAGCAGGCAGACACCTCCACGTCGCTTGCCACCTATTCCTCCACAGCCAGTTCATCTCAAAGGAAGCCCCCAGGCTGTGCAGGCAGGCGGTGGACTGGGCGGTGCAGACGGGGTGACAGAGGGTAGCCTGCTCTGCAGATGGCACTGGGCATCGCAGGTAATGAGCAGGCTGCTCCAGGAGACTCGAGTGTCAGCACACCGTTGAAACAACCAGAAGCCGCAGCCAAGGCCCATCCACCTGTCATTCTGGGAGCCGCCGACTCGACACAGCCAAGGGCGGGGAGAACCACCTGGAAGATCGCCGACATCACAGGTGGGGTGCCCCGTTTCTGAGTGAAACCGGGTGGCACGACAGAAGGCGTGGCGAGCTCGGTGGAAGGCGGCTGAGCAGCCCCCGGAGGGCAGGAGGGAAGGAGCACGTTTTAGTGCCTGCTCGTCCAAGTGCCCTCCCCTGGTTCCCCACGGCGGTGGGGACAGCCCGCTACGCCGGCACTTTGGCTGGGCACGTTACATGGCTTTGTGACTTTATCTAAGCCCTAATCCCCATGTCAAATATGAGGAAATGAAGCAAGAGGAAAGCGGTCACAGGTTGTCCAAATGGAAGGTAAGAGCCACAGCCCAGGGACAGCACCTGCCCGCTGAGCTCTCCCGGCCCCAGCCCCAGCCCCACCCACTCTCCACCAGGGTCACAGCCTCAGCGGACTGGGGCTGAATATTGTTTCCTGCCCAAACCGCCTCAGCATCCCGTCAACTCTCCCTCGGTGAGAGGCCCTTTCCCTGTAATCTGTGGGGCGGCGCTCCGTGTGGCGGGAGGCCTTGGGGAAGAGAGGCCCGAGGGACGGCTGGCTTCCGTGTTGATACCGGCTCTACCCTGGTGAGTGCGGACAGAGACCAGGCCGAAGAGGGTTAATAATTCATATGCAGAAAAGCTTAAAAGGGCTGCCTGATTTAAGGCTCCTGTGAAAGTCCAGAATCAAACTCAACACCACACCTTGGAAGCCAGCTCGGCCCCGTGACGTTCCTTTGCTCAGACTAAGTGCTCCCTTCTCCCCCCAGCCACCCAACCTCGACCCCAGGGAAGCATGGCCTTCGACTTCTCCATCTTAGCCGACAGCCGCACGGTCGGCTCCCAGGCAGAACTTCGGTCACCAGGAGTTACCACCACTGTCCTCTCCTGCTTTGTTCGAGGCCTCACTTGGATGGTTGAGAATAAATTTCTCCCCCTTTCTCCACCCCCCGCCTTGTCTGAATCCATCTCCCATCTGGGAGGTTTAAGGTATTCCAAAGTGCAGAGTAACCTCATCCCTGATGCTTCAAATGTAGGTCACGGCTGCCGTGCCTCCCCCTCCTCTCTGAGGAGCTCCGGGTAGGGAATGCCACTGGCCCAGAAGGCTCCAGGCACAGTCCCCACGCCTCCGGTGGATCCTGTTTAAAATCTCTGTGCAGGGGAGGACACAGAGGAAGAACACTGAGGGTGAGAAAGTTTTCCCTTCTAGGTAGCAGCACCTTTAATGAGTCTGAAGAAAATGAACACAAAGAAATACTGAAGTCTCGGAGGGCAGAGCCTGTTCCCGCTTACTGCTGGGGCAAGAACCCTCCCGTGGCTGCCTCGTGGAGAGAAGTGACGAAGCAGCAGTACAGGCAAAAGCGGACATCTGTGGCATGGCAGACTCGTTACCCACAAGGAAAGCAATCGTCCAGCTGCTTAAACAGCTGATGGTGACCCTCCGAGTGGGCCTGCGGGCGGAGACGGGACCGCCAGGCCAGCCCCTGACCACACCCGCCAGCAGAACCTTCTGCTTCGATGAGAACACGCCATGTCTGCTCTGACCGTGGGCTGCCCACTGGACACACGGGGGCTGGGGAGCAACTTGAAGACGTCTAGTACAACTAAGGCCCTGATTTTTTATTTGGTGGCATTTTAATTAATTGTAGTATTAATTTAAATGACCACAGTCAGTTCGAGCTGCCCCACTGGACAGCACAGGACGCGCTCAGGCTGCTGAACCCCTCACTGGCTCATGGTCTCAGCCCGAGCTGGGGAAACGCAGACACGAAACAGAAGCCAGTGTGAGGCAGCAGACCGGAGCTCTCGACCAGGCCTAACGTCCATCGGCTTCCCCACGTGGCGTGTCCCCTGAAAGCGTGAAACTGGCACTAATTTTCTCGAGAATATCTAATAAATTAACGAGTCGATAATGAGTATTTTGAATAGTATGAATGATAATGTTGTCAATAACAGCCATGATAACAAGAGTAACCATTATGGAGAATTTGATGGTGGGCACTTTACATGGTACCAGCCTGTGGGGTGGCTTTAATGCAAATGAGAAAGCTGAGGGCCAGCAAAAGAACTCAGCTAAGATCACAAGATTAATAAATGAGGGGAGGCTTGAACCCACTTCTCTCCAACTCACAATCAAAAGGCTCGCAAGCACCACGCATTTAAAGCAGGATGGTGGCCAAGCTGCCTGGCCACGGGGCCGAGAACCAGTTCCCCAGTGGATGGCTCTGAACAGCCAGTGCGCCCGGCCCAGCAGCCCCGGGCTGGCGGTCTCTGTTCGGAAGCAGCCTTTTCTTCCCGCCCGAGGGAGCCCTGCAAATGTCACCACTTTTCCTCGAGTGCTGTGAGGCGAACTGCGTGCGGAGAAAAGCTGCGTGGAGCCGCCCCGCAAAGGTACAAGTGAACGCGTCAGCAAGGACGCCAGCCGCCCTTTGACTTAGTCCACAAATGGAACTGCAGGCAGGGAGATGGGCCAGGAGATTTCACTCTAGTTTGCAGTAAAAGGAATTATGCACAGGACAGTGTTGGAAACCACCCCGATATTCACACGGCGGGAGACAGTTAAATTCGTGGATAAGAATGGGAAAATTAAGACGCCAGCATTCCCCTGGAACTTACGTCCCCTGATAGAATTAAGGAAATACACATCCATCCCTGGCTGGTGTGGCTCCGCTGGAGTTGGCCCCAACCCTCCTCATCCAACACGAAGTAAAGACAGGCCCCAAGGGCGGTACTCCAGGGTCGGAAGGAAAGGCACTCATCATTTCCCACGCGACTCAGTATGAGATACGATGCGGGTCGCAATATGGGTGCAAACCTCCCCCGAATTCTCAGCCTTTCCAATATTAGAGCCACCTGTTCCTGCTCATTTGCAAGCTCCTGAGACCTTTTTCTAACGGGTTATTAATGTTCAGAGTAGTGACCGTCATGCATTTGTCATGCACGTGGAGTTTAACGTAGATTACTTTATAATGTTCCTAAAACCTTTAAGAGCTAATTATACTCTTCAGTCAACAGATTCATTCGTTCGTTCGTTCATTCGTTCGTTCATTCATTCATTCATTCAACACTTATTGAGCCCCCGAGCAATAGCCGGGGCACTGTGCGTCCATCGCTGTGTTTTGTGAGCACAGGGCTGAGCTAAAACTCAACACTATCACCAGTGACAAAAATGTTTCCAAATCATTACAACACAGCACTTATGTGAAATTTTTCTGTATGCTCAAGCTATGCTAATGCATTTTTCTGAAAGTGATACATGAGTAAATAAACAGTTTGGTTTTGCTTGTGCCGAATAGATTTTGATACCACATTACATCCATCCCACCATTTAGAACAAGGACATTCCTACATGCGATTCTGTGTTCCTTGTCTTCTTGCTGTGCAGCGTGTCACCATAAGGAGGGGTGATGACCCACAGGGTCCCCCGTACGTGGGCTGGGGTCTCTGCCCCGGTCAGGTACCCACACTTGGTTCCATCACTAACCTCCTCAGGGAGGGGCTGCTGTCCCTCAGTCACGGTCACCCTGTTGGGGCTGGGTGGGTCAAGGAACGAGACTAGGAATGCATAACCTATTGGGAGAAATGGAACCATGTCTCTCCCTCCCCAAGGACAGAGGAGGCAGCAGCCGTCCTGTCTACTGCCCCTCCCCCGCTGTCTGCATCTGGAGGTTGAGAGGTGGAGTTTTTATTTTTCAGATGAAGGGGATGCAAACCTTGGGTAGGAGTCAGGCATTTCTGGTCGTGCTGGCAGATATCTGACATCCGGGATTTTACCCGCACCTTTTTAGGTTGTCCTCTCCCTTTTTAACCTAAAAAGATGGGCCTTTTTAGGACAAAATTAGAATTCTAAAAACCAGATCAAGGGGCACATCACTTAGAAAAATAGTTTTTCAAGATTAATTGTTACTTGATTCAACAAATACAGGATGGGGCAATAGTTGTGAGCATGTGAAATAGAGTTTATTCCTGTATGATCACTTGTTAATTATTGTATTATTTTCCAGAACAGTAAGCTCCTTCTGCCCGCCCTGTATTTGCTGAACTGTCCTGTGCCCGGTCATGTTGCCCTGGGGTGGCCGACCTTGTGGTGTCCCTGGGCCACACTGAAGAAGAAGAGTTGTCTTGGGACAGACATTAAATACATTGTGATACATAATCACAAAGAAATATACCGTTTTAAGAACATTTATGGTCTTGTGTTGGGCCGCATTCACAGCCATCATGGGCCGCACACGGGTTGGACACCCGGGTGACCTTGTGGGTACGACTGGGAAAGGCTCCTTTCTTCGGGGATTGTACATCCCCCTGCACAGAGGCTGGGCCAGAGGAAGGAACTCGGGACAGAAACTCTGCCAAGAGCACACAGAGTGCAGACTCCATTAGAGGGCGCCCGGGCCCTGCCCTCGGGCGTCTGAGAGAGGCCAGCAGCCACCACGCTCCTGGGGGCCTCCTGCGGAGGAGTGGGGCGGGGCGGAGGTGGAGGGGACTTGGGCTTGTTCTTCATTGTGAGGAGGCCAATACTGAAAGAGGTGAGTTTGTTATCTGAGGTCCCCCAGGCTAGTGACAGCCTTGTCCCACGGGGTGTCAGGCATCAACCTCAGAAGCACTAACGGTGGCATTTGCAAAGGGCAGATAGAAGTGCATATTTCACTTTATTTAGTTTTCTTTCCCCTTTATAATTTGTATTTGCCTTTTTTTGGATCATTGCTTTGCATAAAATTCATGTTCTTGGGTGTTTTTTCCCCATCTGTGTAGGGCATGTTCTTATTAAAAGGTTAATTTCACATTTTCAATAATTTATATGATTTGATGTCACAAATTCATATGGAACCAAAAAAAAAAGGCTTTCTCAACCTTCATATATTTTCAGATAATGCATTCTTTCACCATCATAGAGAAATCAAAATATGTCTCTCTAAATCTTTTTTGTTTTCAAATTTTCTGAGTTTAACATGGGCGATACAGAAATCATGGTCCAACATGTTCCTCTAACCTCACCTGATTTAGCTTGATAAAGTCAACTCCGTCTGTACGTGTGCCTTTGAGAAACATGCCTCGGTTTCCCCACACGGATGTGTCTCACAGCTAATGCCTGAGAAGAAGCTCCAGGAGCACCTCCCTGGGGGGCCTGAACGAGCCTCTGATTATGCTGATGGAGCCGGGAGGTTTCAAAGCAAAGGAACTATGATGCATTATTCACAACTAGGTGTCTCTTTTGAAGGTCTTGGTGTTTCCAGATTTCCAGACCATGGAGGATATACGACAGGAGACCTGCAAGCCAAGCTGAAGACAGAGGAAAACGGGAGTTGAAAACTAACTGGAACTTTGAAGCACTGCGTTTTGCACTTGGTGTATTTACTGGAACAGGCTGGGCATAAGTGAGACCCAGGGCCCTGCTTACCGACCGTCCTTGGTGTCTGCAGGCACTTAGAAAGGGCAGGGACTTGCTTCTGACAGAGCTGTGGCCCAGTTCCCAAAGGAAGTGACCCCAGTAACCCCTGCCCCAGACGAAGTACTATGTTCAGGCTGCCAGCCTAGAGGACTGAAGACTTCCCTGGGGTACTGCTCTGTTTGCGCTTGGCTTCTCAGCTTCTTCACCTCCTGCTCCTTTTTTTCCTTGCCTTTTCCTGTTTCATTGTCTAGTTTGTTCCTTGGGGTCTCCACACTGCCCAAGGCAGGGGCACCTCCTGGAGTTCATGCATGGGACTCCGCTGGGATTTTCCAGTCCACGGCTGCCACATGGTGCACATTTGGTAGCACCTACCAACGCTTCCATGCTATTTCGATATTCCATTTTGTCATAATGGGTGCTGATGGGCTTTGAAATGTTTCCTATTCATTTCTGCTTGCAGTTGGCTGATCATTATAATGAATTGCCTCTACTTTGCAATTTATTTAAATTTTCTCTTTTGTACTCATAGACTATAAATCAATTTCCATCTTCAATTTGAGTCTTTTGTATTCCCTGAAACTCACCTTGGCCTCCCACATTCTGGTGAGACCCAACTCCCCCAAACTGTGTCCACGAGGCTCACGGGTGACTCCCCTGTTCTCCTGCCTTTGAGAAAACCCAGCCCCGCCCTTGGAGGGAGACTCACCTCGTGCATGGAATACTCTCTCTATTGTACAAACCCAAATAAAAGCATCTGTGAGTTGTCAGGTGCACTCTGTCTTTGACACTGAGTGGACTTCACATTTGGCCTTGACATTTAAAAAAGACTGTGAGGAAAGAGCAACTTGATTTGAAAAAGACAAGTGTGAGTTCAGTAGGAGACTCTTAAGTCCTGATGAGCCTGGAGCGGTCCAGCTGTGTGTGGACTGCTTCAGAGTAATTGTCCACAGCGCTGGCTGTTACTCCCCGAAGTGTCTGGTCTAGGTGAAGGGCATTGTAGTCGCAGCTGCCGGTGCTATTGCTGACCCTACCCCCAGTGCAGTCTGGAGCTCAGAGCCAAATCACGTTCACTGACGCGTGAGGAACGAGATGCCAACAGTCATCCACCTTCATCTGCGGTACGAACCAGGAGAAGCTGACTCGGCTACACAGGTAAGGCATCACAGGTACTCCACACTGATAAGTCGCGGTAGCTACAATTTCCTTATTCAAACACTTAGTGAGATAGTTCTGGTAGCACATGGGCCCATCTCAGACCCGACTTCCTCAGAGACAGATGCCCCTGAGTTGTTCTGGCCTTCCCTGGGAATGAGTGGACGCACGCCCAGTGGTCTATGGGCAGCGGCCAGGGGTGTTTATTGTCTACATTGTTTCTCATATCTGCCGGGGAAAAATCAGTTTTAAGATAGTCCTTAGGGGATAAGTCCTCGGTATTTAATCAATTAGTGGAAAATAAAAGACAGGTTAAGTAACTTTCAATAAAACGGAAGGACCCAAGCACTTTCTCTTCCTTGTCTTTGTGAAGGACAACACACTGGCTTCCACTGGAGCAAAGCTCGAGACAACACCCAGGACATCGGGAACGTTTTGAAAGCCCACGACAAAGCTGGTCTAATTTCTTCACTCTTAATTTTTGGCATTTGCCCCGTCCGCATCTCACCTCCTGTTCACACTGACAAGCCGGCTGAGCAACACAGACCGCAGCTGTGGCTGAGTAAGTTCCGTAGTGATAACTACAGATGCTTCCAAACCACGGCCATGCTTTTCTTTACCCCCTTGTCTCTCTCCCTTCCCAATCTTTCCCAAATACTCACGATTCTAAAGGCACTGAACTTATACCTTAGACTTTCCAAGAAATTAGAGAAAAACACATTTGAACTTCCATGCCCCCAAATCCACAAATAATGAAATGTCCTAAATTATGTTTCAGAAACTTCTCAAGAATTATACTTGTATCACATTCTGAATAAATAATGTGTTTTTAATTCTTACTGTGGCAGAGATGACAGCCACAGAGGGAATTTTAAAAACAGACCATCGCAATCAGAACAGGGGGATGGAAGAGAAAGCCAAACACACAGCCACGGAGTACATAGCAAGGAGGCCAGAGGAAAACACAACGCAGAATGCTGGGATTCCGGGGTGGAAGCTTAACACTCCGCGCCAGGTGCATTCAATAGGAGTCTGTGGCAGGACTGACCGGGTAGGTGTCCTATGAATGTGCACGTGACGTGGGTCTTTGCCCTAAGCCCATTGAGATTTTCTAGAGAAATACTAAATGCACACCCGAACCCTTGGAATGAGTGTCAACAGAATTCAGGGTGATCACCGAGTGGGCATCAGAGGAAAACGACCAAACAGAGGAGGACCCGAGGGTGGGCATGGCGTGCGGCAGCACAGGCCGGGCGGGAACGCACGTCCACGGCCGATTTTCACGCCTTCTGTCGGTGTGGAGGGAAGCTGATGTTTTCCTAAAACCATATATATAGTTGATGGGGAAGTGCTGCCTATTTCAGCAGTGGAATAACTTTCTTATATCTCTGGAGGAATTTAAGAATTGAAAATTGGAAGACAGAGGTGGAAGTCATAACATTTGTATCAATGTGGCAGTCCAGAGTGAGATTTATGAACTCTGATATAATTTTTTTCCTGAAAACAATTTCACTTTCTCAGTGATCTGACCATGGTTTTATATTAATATCTGATTATGGAATATATCTCTCTGAATAGTTTATATGAGTAATGGCTTAGAGATAAACATTGAAGGGTTATTGGGTCTATAGTTGCAACAGTCTGATAATATTGTTAAGAAAGTTTAGAGAGATTTTTAAGAAGACCACAGAAAGTGCTGTTCCGGATAAGTTTGGACAATGACATATTTGAACATAATTTTTTTTCAAAGTCAATGTTCATTTTTAAGCCACATGGGATGCACATTCTTGCTTTTATTTCAAGTATATTTCGGAGACTTAGGTCAAGCGCTCAATTGAAGTTGCAGCAATATGGCTCTATTCCACGGAGCTCACCATACTGCCAATTTGCAAAGGCCGCGTTCCTCAGACTTTTCTCTTAAAAGCTGAAATGACTTCCTCAGACCTGTGGCCCTCATGGGTTTCCAGATATCATTTCATTACGTGGGAGATCCTTCACTCAGAAACGTTTCCATCACAGTTTCATGGGGAAGGCACGGAGAGAAGTCACTGAGTTCCTGGTCATTCCACAGAGTGCTTTTAGCCTCGGCTCTGAGCATTTCACACAAACATTACTAATCCCATCATGCCTGTTCATGGCAAAAAGTGACAATATTTCGAGTGTTAATGCAATGAGATAGTCCCAGGACAATGAAAACAAGGAGCAGAAATTATTAAACATTAAAAGGACCTTGACAATGGGAAATGCTGTTGACATGCGCAGGATGAAAGTCACTCAAAAGAAACGAGCACGGAAGTCAAAACCCAGAAACGACGACAGGGAAGCGTTGCTGTTTTTAAACTGGCACAGCCCACCGGGATCACGTGATTACATCTGCAGCATAGGCAGGTGGACTCACCCACATCTAAACTTAGGGGAAGACTTTTCCAGGAGAATGAAGAGGAAAACAGAAAGTTCCCGGTGCGCACGGTCTTCCAGAAGGCAGTCCCAGCCCGGGGTCAATGCGCTCCTTGAGCTTTCCCTTGGTCCTCACGCCTACTCGCTTTGAAAGCAGTAAAAGGCCTCTGATGCCCGTCAGGAGACTGTGGCTCTTAGCCATCAGCGTGCGTCCCGACCACCGGCGGAGACTTTGGGAAGACCGATGCTCAGCGTCCTCCCGGCCCAGGCGTGTGGGTGCGTTAGGGTTAGGGAAATGTACACCTGACACCAGGTATGATCCTACTCACCAGTCACCCCGACAAATGTAGTTACAAACTAAAAAATAAAATAAAATACTGATGCTTCCTTTCCACGCCCAGAAATTCTTTCTGCAGTGGTCTGGGCGGAAATACCCGTAAATACCCCCTCACTTGATTGCCACACACCCCCAGGTAAGAAACGCCGGTTCACAAGGAGCGATTTGAAACGTCTGATGTCAGACACCTAATCCACCCTTATCTCACTGTCTTCAATCCCCATTGTTTACCATGTTCTTCTCCCTTCGGAATCGCGGCAGCATTAACTTCGTTTGTCTGAAACCATTGGCTCACTTATTTATTGCGCACACACACCTCACACCCAGAGTTTCGAGAATTACTCAGACAGACCTACTAAGTCCTTACCTGTTGAGTCGGTTTTTTAATTTTTCACTTTCATAGTGACCATAACTTTGTTTCGTAACCTAGGATGTAAGTTCCTTTTTTACATTGTTCCTTATTGGATTTTGCCCATTATAATGATATTTAACAGATAATCCTTATTTAATACAACTTGTTTCAAATAATTAAAACAACCTAACTGATTTTATGGGACTAATATAACTGTATGAGAACAATATAAGAAATAACAGGCCGATTGCACTTAAAAACACGGAGTGGAAATATTTAAGACGTATTACTTAAAGTGTACATTAAAAACAATTAAGAAGGGTTTATCCCAAAGATTCAGGAATAGTTTAACACCAGAAACTTGGTTTCTGTAGTTCATCAAATTAATGTACTGGGAGAGGAGATCTTCATTCTATTTCAAAAGATGCTGAGAAAGCAGGCATTCAATGCATATATACAGTATATATATGTGCACACACATAGCATAAGTAATATATTATACAGACACACATACATATACGTGTGTGTGGATAAATACATCAAGCTAACTTGAAAGTAGGACGAAAAAGAAATTTCCTTAATGTTTAAAGCATAGTTTTCAAAAGTAACCCTTCTCCTTCTAGAATGAAACGTCACACGTAAGAAGGAATTTTAGATCGACTTCCTTTAATGCCAGGAACAAACCATGAATATTTAATATCACTCCCACTGTTTAACATATATTAACCAAGCGTCCTACATAATACAGTAAGAAAGGAATCAGAAATAAAGGGTATTAGAATTATCATGGACGAGAAACAAAACAAAAAGTTACTTGAGGAAAACAAGCTCATCTGCATACATTCTGCGAGAACCAAAGATAAATGATCTAAAAAGTGTGAAATTCCACTGAAGAACCTTGAAGCGGATTTGATTAAACACAGAGATATACTCCGTTCAATGACGGGAATGCCTAATGTTGTCTCGTTATCAGTCTTCCCAAAATAATCCGTAAAAATACTGTGACTATTTTGGGGGGGAGTAACATGCAGGATTACTTCCTCGTGAGTCTGCTCAACCTTCTCAAACATTAACGATAGATCATGCACTGGCCAGCACCACTTCACAGCGGGCAGTTACGAACGGTGGGCAAAACACAAGGCGCCGTGGATTTGAAGCGGCTGCTGTGGTTTCATCGGGCCGCCCACGAACCAGGTGGGTTAGTAGTCACGTCGCTTTGCTTCTCCCTCACACCTTTCTTCACTGATAGAATAAGATTAGACAATCGCAGGCATTCTCCGCATTTTGAAATTCATTCCTTTTTGAAATAAGACTAAAAATCCCCTAACACCCACCATGTCTGCACTGCCCCTCCCCCCACCCCCATCGCCACGGCACCTGTACATCACCTTTCTGATGGTGCCGTTTGGACAGCATTCTCCAGACTAACATGGAAGACAGGTGGCATCTTCTACACAACTTAATTGGGGTAAAAAACAATCAGCCCTTTTATATGCTTTCTGTAATTTGACTCAATGGGTTTCTTTGAATCCGCCATGTAAAATAGTTACCAAATATTCCAGATTTCAGCTATTAGAAGACACACATTGAAAGTACATTTATTTTTTTAGTGGTACTTCTTATAAAAAAGACTAAACAAAGGGGATTTTCAATACAGTGTACAGATACGCACATCCCTGGCCCAGGGTGTAACTACAGTCTGGGGTGACCTCTGGGCTTCCCCTGCTTCCACGATTCGAGGGCTGTTCACACACCCAAGGTCTGGCTAGTTGTTTCTAGCGGGGGGGCCCTGGAACACCACACTCACCCATCTGCTTCTCTCTTCTCCCTTCTCCCCGCTCCACAAACTAAAAGGTCTCAAGCGGTGACTCACCAGAGTGTATACACATTCAGAAACACTCCCTTCCCAAAGGCCCGACGGTGTTCAGGGCCACTGCCAACCCTAGTGTGCCTTGCCCAGGGCGGGGCTTGGCCCTGTGGGCCGCACGCCCTCTGTCAGAACTACTCCGTGCTTCCGATGTGGCACGAGAGAAACCGCAGACCACACCCGGGTGAATGAGCATGGCAGTAAAAGTGGCCTGACAGACACCGGATGTGGGCTAGGTTTGCACATGCATCTCAGTTTGCCAGCCACTGGCTGAGCAAAGGCCACCCACTGAGGGACAGGGGGGTCCCATTCTGACAGGAGGGCTCCTGGACTATGAGCAAGTCTCTCTACCACTTCACATGAAGAGGTTATTTTTCAAACGGCGCACATTTTCAATATAGCTAGGGGTGTGTGTGTGTGTGTGTGTGTGTGTGTGTGTGTGTGTGTGTGAGAACATACGTCCACACTGATTTAGCACAATTTGATGTTAACGTTTTTAGACAGAGCTCACATAGGCAGAGTATCAGTTCAGAGCAGAGCTTGCAGCCTCAGCTTGAGAAATAGGAACATCGGTATGTTATTCACACGGCCGTTTCTGCGCCTAGCACGGTCCTTCCGGCCAGGTTCACTGCCAGTAATCCAAGCGTGGCTCCAGGTGATGACCACTGCAAGTCAGCGCAAGGCTGCTGTCGGGGGGTGAAGTTACAAAGGCCCAGACACAACTTCGTGGGGAAGCAAACCATTCGTGACCTTAACATGAAATGCGTATTAAATGACGACCCGGGTGTCAGTCCGGCAGGTTGTGTGGGAGCATCTGGTCACTGAGCGGGTGAAAGTCGCTCAGCAGACAGCACGTAACAAACAGCTGAGGGTCTGCAACTCAGAAACGGAGTGTTAGATACACGTTTGCCATCAGTTCTTCTCCTGCATGAGTCGTCTACAGGAATATAGAGAGCAGGTACTAATAATGAGACAAAATAACCAAGGAGTTCCCATTTCAGAGGATGTGCGACATAGCAGTTGGATCCTTTTGAAAATCTATGATAAAAAAAAATATTTGAAAATAATTTCTGGTCATCCATACACTGGCTGTTAGGTTGTAGACTGGAAACATGATCCCTCTTAATATTTAATATTGGATCTCTATTTATAGGCATAAAATCAGCACTCATTTTGAAATCGTTATCGAGGACTCTACAGAATTAGACATCTGGAGTCGCTCATCACGTATATGGAAGCTGGGTATGCTGTGTGGCTTGGGCAGGCTCTGATGGGCTGAAAACAGCTGGAGCTGTCCACAGTCAAGGCCATGGTGGCCTGGATACTTCAGTGTGCCTAATACTTCCCTCTTCCCTATTCCTTTCATGATGCTAACGTAGCCATGGACTCTCTGGTCCAAAGTGAGCCTGGCACAGCATTTTCTCAGGTGAAGTGTTTTCTCATTTGGCGGCAAGAACGGTTCTCCTTTCTCTAATCCCTGCTCCCCACGTGGAGGAAGGATGCTGTACCTGGCTCAGGGGTCATCACAGGCAGGCTGGTGGCTTGGAGGCAGCTCTGTCTGGGATTGGTGGCTGTGTAGGTATGCCCTGCAGTTACCTGCACCCCAGCTGGGTGTTGTGATCAGTCAGGCTACGGAGGGCTCGTCTGCTCAGAGCTGCCTCCGAGGAACTTTGTGGCGCCTTCACGCACATCCCCGAGCCCCTGGATTGTACGCATCGCAATGACGGGAGCCGTGTGGCTCATTTTATGTCTTTTCTCATAGTCCAGTTCATTCCAGATGAGAAACTCCCCTTCTTTGTGTTTGTAATAAAGCCCCTCCCTCTTCCGACCGTTGGTCCCATTTTAAACTCCCTATGGTTGTGCTGATACAGCTGTTTCCAGGGCTGAAGCATGTCTGAAGCTATGGTGTTATCACAGAACAATGAAAACATATCAAGAAAAATGTTGTAATATTTATATGAAAAGCAATAATAATGACAATAATTCTATGGTATGCTCTCCCTGTGGAAAAAAATGAGTTTAGTAATCTTAAGCCATCCAATCGTAAACCTAAGAACTTAGTATAATTGCTTGCGATTGTTTTAATTGCAGAATCTAGTTTTGTAGGGGCTTTTTTAGACACTTCAAAATTATCACATGTCCAACTTCACAAGTTAAAAAGTCTTGTCTATCAGCATATAATGCCAAGATTACTGTTTTCAAATGTACTTAATAAATAAAGGAAAAAATAGACACTGTGATAAGAAGTACCATCCTTCACTGTGCTTTCATTCATTCATTCATTCAACTGATGTTTACTGAGTCTCTACTTTTGACAGACCATTCAGGGGGCTCTTTCTTTGGGGGTGGGGTGGGGGGTGTGTGTGTAAGTGCTAGCAGAAGAAATCCATGCCTGCATGCAACTGCGGAGTGTCTGACTCATGTGGTTGTGAGAAACTTGAAAAGGAAATTAATATCCGATTGTAACCTCAGTTTTCAACATCCTCTTTGCCAGCTCAAGCTTCCTTTTCCCAAAGTAGCTCAATGGCTGCCTTCGCCTCTCACACCCGTCCCACGGAACTCCCTCCCAGACACCGTCAGCTTCCCAGTCTCGCGTCCTCGAAGCCATTTGCACCCTGAGAGCTGAAGAGCTGGGGGCACATCACAAGCCACCCCAACCCCTGCTCCAAGAGACGTGACCGACCTCTAACACGGTGTCAGGCAGCTTCAGGCTGGTCCCCAGGGTGACTGCAACCAAACTGAAACACCTACCCCGGGGGGCATAAAGCTACCAGGAGACTTTGCTGTTGGCCAGCTTTAGGCCAAAGGCCCCTGGCCTCCCGCTCTGACAGCACTTATTAAAAAGAGCTCCCATAAGACTGCCAGGTGTCTTCTCAATGGACACTGTGCAGCCAGGAGGGACTGGCATGAAATAGTCAAAGCGAGGAAAAGCAAGGACCTGCAACGTAGACTGTGCTACCCGGCAGGTGTCACTGAGAATCGAAGGGCAGGTGGAGAGCTTCCCAGACGAGAAAAAGCTAAAGGAGTCATCACCACCAGACCAGTACTGTAAGAAATGATAAAGGCTCTTCTTTAAGACGGGAGCAGGGCTGGGGGCTGGGTGGGAAAGGCGAAGGGGCTGCGAAGTAGACTGGGAGATACGGGACAGTCACGGGGTGTAAAGTACAGCAGAGGGAGTACAGTCAGTAA
Source organism: Desmodus rotundus (assembly GCF_022682495.2). Classification (NCBI taxonomy): domain Eukaryota; kingdom Metazoa; phylum Chordata; class Mammalia; order Chiroptera; family Phyllostomidae; genus Desmodus; species Desmodus rotundus. Next base: position 99,086,455 of record NC_071397.1, read on the forward strand.
TACCGTAGTAACTATGCATGCTGTCAGATGGGTACTAATTTATCAGGGTGATTAGTGAGTTATATAATTCCTAATCAGGGTACATACCCGAAACTAACCTAATATCGTATGTCAACTGTAACTGAAAAGCTATTTAAAGTAAAAAACAAAGGCTGACAACTGTGACCATGTATTTCTTACATCTCAGAAGTGCCCTTCTCATGGACGTGTGAGCCAATCATTTGACAGGTGCTCATCAGGAGGGTGGGGCCTGCCTCCTGGTCCAGGGTGGGGACAATGGAATCCTCACAGCATTCGCCTGGACAGGCCCTTCGGACCCCTTTACTTCTCTGACTGTGGAGCCCACTTTCACGGGCGGACCGAGTGTCTGGCTGTGCTTATCTCGGATGCCCTTCCCTTCCTCTGTCCCACAGGCAGATGCTGGGGTTCAGGGCAGGCCTCCCCAAGACAGACAGTGTCGGCAGGAGGACTGCTTTCAGCGGAAGGCACTCGCATAGTCAGGGACACACGGCCACGCAGCACTGGCCACGGCAGGTGTACATAGAACACAGTGGGGCGCGAAGGGAGTCTGACCTTTTCAAATTCTTGAAATGACTAAACAGGATGAACTGACTTTGACCTACATGTAAAGGCCAAAGAGAATCAAGCCGCCATCGTTCCAACATTGCCAGCAAGGTGTCTCAAGGTAAGCCACGCACCAATCAAGGTACAGAGACGCGAAATGTGAGCTGAAAACTGTTTGCTGGAAATGATTCTACTTTTGTGATGTTCTTTTCCATAACACACTTATCCCAATAGAAGTTCCATTTTTAAGGCAGAAAAACAATATAAAAGACTATTCACAAGATAAAAAATATTTGTTTGATACAGACTTTTACTTTTCTGTTTATAGCTACCGTTCACTGGTTTTTTAAACAGGAAAAAGTTCTTCCTTGTTGTCTATGGAAGAAAACATGAAAAAAAAAAAAACTTGATGTAAAACAATCCGGAAAATAATTCGTGTGGAGCAAGCATGCCCTCCTTTTCCTGTGGCTGCATTACGTAACAGCCCGCTACGCTTTAGTCAAAGTGCGTTCAGGAAGGCACTTGCCTGCGTGGCTTCTCCCACCTGGGATACTTCCTGGAAGTGGGAGTGAAGGCCCTGGTAAGGCAGGTAGGTAGGGGGAGTGCGCCCCACAAGGCCAGGGCCAGCTATGGGACCGAAACCTTTAGGGATAACGGAGACTCCGGGAAGGGCCTCCGCTACCGGCCCCTCCAGACTTGCTCTGACCTGATGGGAGGGTGGCGTGAGGAGGAAGGTGGGTAAACAGATCCCGCCTGGAGTGGAATCAGGGTCGCCTGGAGTCGCCTCTATGGTGACCACGCATCCAGTCGGTGCTGGAGCCCACGAGCTGGGTCCTGATTTTGACCCGGGCCGGAATCCGAGTCTCATTTCCATATCCGGACAAGGTGTATGTACTTCTGCTCACCCGTTGGGTATTTTACATATTTACATCTGTTCCGCGTGTGAGGTGACTCTTCGTCTTTCCTGCTGAGGTCGCAAACCTTTGAAACACCTGTCTTTTGTTGTGGGGCAGTATTTTCCTTTCTTTTTCCCTGCAGAATGTCTCTGTTAGGGCCTGAGGGCCACACAGTCTCTGCTGCAGCTATTCAACTCCACTCTTGCGGCCGCAGGCGGTCTATTAACAAACAGGCCTGGCGGGGATCTGCTGGCACTTCCCTGTGGGCCCTGAAGTCAAACTGTAAGTTTTCAGGTAGCGTAATATGGGGGTGGGGAAGGGGAAAAGGTAGGTTTACAGTTGTCTGTATGAAAAATAATACAATGATTAATCAAAAATACAAGAATAAACTGTTTCATGTGCCCACAACGGCAAACCTACTTTTGCCCACCCTGCGTTATTCTTACAAACATTTCATAACGTCTCTTCTACATGTAAAGTCTATTCTTAGCTCACGGGCTGCACAAAGACAGGCAGCGGGTCACCTCTGGCCCGTGGGCTGTAAGTTTCTGACCTTTGGCTCCCAACAGGCCTCGGGGAAGCTGGTCTTTAAACAAGTGAAAAGATGACTATGAGAACAAAAGAAAAAGGCGGTGAGGAAGACACCTGGTCGGGTCGGTACAGAAGCAGTGAGCGTTTGCTACTGCGAAGAACCTCCTGGTGTCCTAAAGCGAAGCACCGGTGAGAGCCCTGGGCCTGGGCTCTCCGTAGTCTGGGGAAATCCTTCGGTTTCTTTAATTACAGTTTTTCTCTTATGAAATAAGGGAAAAGGACTATGAAATGTCTAAGGCCCATGTACCCATGTTTCCACTAAGACGAATCCATCTTTATGTTCATGGCTTCTCCCTTTCCCCTCGTACAACAAGCTACCGCTCTCTCTACTGTTTAACTTGTGTACAGTTAGAGGTATGATAAAGTAAGAGGTGAGTTGCTACAGTTGAAATGAATCCTTTTCCTTTAATTTGTCTTTCAGGCACAGCGTCTCTGCAGAAAAAGCCTGCCAATGATTTGTAGCACACCACCACCAAGCATATTTCTGAAAAAGCTAAATACAGTCATTGGAAAATGCAAATTAAAACCACAATGCGATATCACCTCACACCTGTCAGAATGGCTACCACCAATAAATCAGCAAACAGGTGCTGGCGAGGATGTGGAGGAAGGGGACCCTTCCGCACTGTTGGTGGGAATGCAGACTGGTGCAGCCACTGTGGAAAGCTGTATGGAGATGCCTCAACAAATTAAAAATGGATCTGCCATTTGACCCAGTGATCCCACTTTCGGGAATATATCCAAAGGAACCCAAAACACTAATTTGAAAGAACATAAGCACCCCTGTGTTCACTGCAGTGTTATCTGCAATCTCCAAGATATGGAAGCAGATGAATTTTCCACCAGTAGATGAGTGGATAAAACAACTCTGGGACATTTACACAGTGGAATTCTACTCAGCTGTAAAAAAGAAGAAAATTTCACCCTTTTGCGACAGCATGGATGGACCTGGAGAGCATTATGCTGAGTGAAATAAGCCAGTCAGGGAAAGACAGATACCATGTGATTTCACTCATATGTGGAATCTAACGAACAAACTGAACAAGCAAAACAGAGATGCACTCATAGGAAGAGAGCAGGTGACAGCTGGGCGGGGCAGGTTAGGGGTGGAGAGGTGGAGCCCAAAGGAAAAAGGGCGTGTGGATGTGGACAAGAGTGAGGGGACTGTGGGGGAGTAGGGTGTGTGAGGGGACTAATTGGTAATGGCAAAAATGCAATAAAGATAAAGTAAAAAAAACCCAAAACCAAACAAACAAAAGAAATATAAGAGCAAAGTAGAATGTACACGGTGCAGCACAGAGGTCTAGAGTCGGGGAGGAGAAACCACCCAGAAGCAGCCTGCCCGGCCAGTTAGGCCCCGCGGTAGGCGCCGGAGTCCGACTGCCGTGGACTGGGGCGGCTGGCGTGCTACGTTTTGTGGTGTGGTGTAATTAAAGGGACTTTTTAAATTGAATTTTCCTGTCCAGCATTCCCATGCCCTCTAAATGACATGATAGATGGTCTCTAAGGAATGATGGGGGAGTCACCGGGACTGAAACACATTTCTCCCTTTTCCTAAGATGGAGCGTGCTACGGAGCAGGAGATATTGAAACAGGGGTGAAGGGGTGGTCCATGCACAACCCACGCAGACACATTTCCCGGAGCGTTCCGCTGAGCCCGCTGCGACGGGGGAGCCCGGGGAGAAGGTAACCGCTGATAACTACAGTTGCCAACAATGGATTTCGTGGTCGCTGCACACGCCTAGAACCTACACATCACCTACAAGTCACCTGGACCCAGCTGTAACCCAGACTCTGCCATTTCTGCCAACAGAACCGTGTTCGTTTGCCCGCCCCCCTTATTACTCTGTCTTCTCAGTCTCCGAGCCCCATGGGCCCCTCCTTGGACGACCTCCACAGCTATCAACTCCTGTTTGCTTTCCTGCCGACGCACTGCCTGTCATTCTCCCTGACGCGGGGTGCAGCCCCGACACATGGGGGGACCCCGAGGGTTCCGAGAAGGGGGGCGGTGAGCAGTCCTCAGGCGGCTCTAGGCCAGGACCGGCTGGCCACACCAAGTTCAGTTCACGATCTGATCGCAGAAGGTCACAGCCCCATATTATTCTCTCGTTCCCTCCCTTCCTACTCAACCAACAGCCCCATACATGCTGAGCACTCACTCTGTATAAACAAAGCAAAACACCACCAGCTCTGTAATGGGGGCAAGGACGGGCCCTCAGAGGGCCTACAACGCTGTCGAGAGGACAAGTAGTGCAAGACAGAGGGTGTGGAACCCCCCATAGCACGTGGGTCACCAAGCAAAGGAGGTGCCTGTGTTTCAGTGTCCTCTAACGTCGTACTCGATTTCACAGGTGAACTCATTCAGTGCAGGCCCCACAAAGGCAGATGAAGTTTGCTGGAGCATCACGTGGCACACCCCTAATCGAACGCACGTAACATTTCACCTCGTGACCTGCTCTGAAAAACTGTCTCCCCCGCTTGGCGTGAGTCAGAACGGCCAGCATGCGCGTAAGGCGGTTTATTTACTCCTCGACCAAAATAGGACTATTTTAAATGTTTCATGATCAGAGGGCTATCAATATTTTATATTAATTGCAGGGAAAAGATATCAGTGGAGCTATTTAAAAATTCTTCTGGTCTGTGAAGGAAATTCAATAAGAAAGAAGTAATTAATTATTCATCATTAATTATTAATTATTGATGCTATGCTACGTGCCAGGGACAGTGCCAACTGTTTTCCTGGACTTCCTCTTCTGTGATTCAGGCTGTGAGCACCAGGGACAGGTGTCATGGTGAAGACCATTTTCAGAGGTAACTAGGGAACTCTGGGCCACTCCTGACACGTAAATTAGAGATGGGGGAGACAAAGCTGAAGAGAGGTTTTCTCGGGCAGGGGTGCTGGATTTAGGGCTTGGGAAATCACCTACTCAGGGAAGTCGGGAGAGGCAGAAGCAGAAGATAGAGGGCAGAGAATGAGAGAGAGAAAGAGAGAGAGAGAGAGAGAGAGAGAGAGAGAGAGAGAGAGAGAGGAGAGAGAGGAGAGAGGCACACAGTGCAATGTACAGATGATGCATCATGGAAATGTACACCTGAAACCTATATGACCTCATTAACCAATGTCACCCCCACAGATTCAATTTAGAAAATAGGTGTGATTTGGAACACAACGTGAATGAGTGGGGGCAGGCGTCACTGCTTACTCAGCCGGACGCCAGTGGAATAAGCGATACCCGTCGGTCATGGCCATCGGGAACTCTGTCCCTTTGAGTCACACCCGCGTGGTCTAAAAGCCCCCAGATTGTGTTCAGTGTTTTCCAGTGAGCTGAGTGCTAGCCTGAGAAACACACCATCGTGGAATAACAGTTACTTTCTGTGAGTAGAGATACATGCTGCTCGCTATTTTTTATGGGTAGAGACACCTGTCTCACGTCCCGTGAGAGGGACCCAAAGGTCCCCGACAGAGCACCCAGCTGGGGCTGTTGGGGCGGCCGCTGCGGCAGCCCCTCTACAATCGTGCATGCCCGGGACTGAGCATGCTCGGTGATCACACGCGGTTCCAGGGGCCGTTCCAGCTGTGATGTGCACCGTACTTTCACAGTGCGATTTGAGGAAGGAAGAGTGGGTGTTTCCAGGGACTGTCTGTGGCCCGGGGCGCCAGAGGGCCGGAGCCCCTTTCCTTGCAGGGTTTATAGCACGAAGCTCTCCGTTTGCACCTTTGAGATGTGAGCAGGTACATCTGAAGGTGTTTGGTGGCAGTTGTACCAAGTTTCGGATATGTGTCCGCGTCCCCCTTCTGTGGGCGTGCCGTGACAACAAAGCCAGCTAGAGGCAGCCAGGCCAGGAGTAGTTTGCACAGCTGCTCCAAGATGTGCATGAGCCCGAGGGCCAGTGTTTTCTGCACCAGCAGCGTGAAAGGGTTTATGTGATTACGTTTGTAAAGTAGCAAACGTAACGCGGTGAGAGCACACCTTGGCAGTTATCATTACGGAGCCCTTTTCCTTTTCAATCTTCTGAATTTATTTTAGAGAATCAAAGTAAAATCATGCCGTTTTTCCTAATTACAGTGTATTTTAAAGCTTTTCTTCTTTGTTTGAAACCTGTGGGATGCCCATGTAGTGGCAGCATGCCGTTTCCGGCTCTGCTCTGCACGTCGGCGGACGGGAACGCACAGGGTGACGGGAGTGCTGCCAGAGTCCACTGTGCTTTAGGAGAGAAGCGTGGAGGCTGTTGCCCCCTGCGGCACGGACGGCGGCCTGGGACTCAAATGTATCCCGTTCCTGCTCTTTTCACTCGTGATTCAGGAAGAGCATGTTCACGGGGATGTTGCCTGCAGACAGCAGTACCACCTCTGAAACGTCCTACTGAAAATGCTGACAGGGCATTTCAATAGTTTATATTTTCAAAGCAGAAAATCATTCATGAAAGCTAAATTCCTCATGCCGCATGGCAAATGTGTATGGTGCGTGCGTTTTTCTTTGTCAGACTGCACAGGCTAAGGTACAAAAATTACCATTTCTGGCCATCTTTCTGAAAGTCTACCTTAAACAGGCATATTCGTAGTGTCTAAATCGAGCTCCGTAACACTTGAGAGAGATGCCTGCAGTGCAACCTGCTGTCCATATACCCCACCTTCTCCAGCATGTGAGCACGGAGGCAGTTCATCTAGCCAGAGATAAGCACGTCTCTGAATCTCTACTCCACTTTCCCGTGTGCTGCGTGCATTCTGTATTCTTCTCAGCAAGTGGACTAGCAGGGCATCGTCCTATGTCTGTCCCCGGAGAGAGAGTGTGGCCGCAGCCATACCGCCTCCCCTAGAGCACTGGCTTACGGGGCGGGCGGGGAGGGGAGTCAGGGTCCCACCAGGCAGGTCCCCGGATGCTGGGGTGGTATTTTCTGCCCAGAAGGACGCCCGCCTGTATTCCTGGAGCCCGTGCCCCTGGAGGAGAAGGCACTTCGTAGACACTCCTTCCTGACCTTCCTTCTCCTCTCACCTGCTTGCGTTGAAGACTCGGTGGTAATCATGGAAAGAGGAAAGAAGGCCAGTCTGTGCTTTCATGGGCCTTCAGTCTGCTGGGGCCACCGCAACGAACTAGGGTGGACGAAGTGGCTCATCAAGAGTGGGGATTTACTTCTCACAGGTCTGGGGGCTAAACGTCCAAAGTCAGGGCTCCCACCAACTCGGTGTTCGGGGAGCAGCCGCTCCTGGTTCCTAGGGTGCCATCTGCTCACAGTGTCCTCATGGTGGAAGGGCAGAGGGAGCTCCCTGGGGTCCCTTCAGAAGAGCACGAACCCCATGGTGAGGGCTCCATCCCAGTGACCTCATCACCCCGCAGAGTCCACACCTCCGAATATCACCACCTTGGGGACAAGGTTTCACCGTAAACTCTAGAGGGACATGAACGTTCGGTCTGCGGCTATTGCAGCCAAAAAGGTCAGGGTCATTTGCTCTGAAAAAGTATCGGAAAAACCCTACAGATGCAGCCACAATGCAAGATTGTCCTGTAGGAGCCTCTGCCACTGTTCCCCTCTCTAACTCTTGATCATTACTCCAAACGGCACTTGGATGACAGAAAACCAGTCGTTTAGGTTCTTTTCCATGTCTACGCTTTCATACTTACGGAGACGTCTTCAAGGAAAAAGAAAACCTTTAAACTGTACCACCAGGACACGCAAAGGAGAGACAAGGGCCTCGTCCACACTCCTGCGCCCCTCCTGCCCTCTTCCCCTTGTTGAGAGTTCCTGGGAAATCCTGTCCAGAGGGTGAAACCAGCTTCCCTGGAGCCTGGGTGTCGAGTACGCCCCGGCAGCGGCGATGTGCCTGTGCGGAGATGCGGCAGCAGCAGTCGGGTGGGTGTTGGACTCTGGCGCAGCCTCACTAATAAGAATCGTACTGTGTTTCGAGGAGCAGGGAGGTGTGTTCTGTTTTTTTCCTTTTGGGGAAAGAGGTGGCACATGGGCGGGGGACTCTTTGTACATTGCCGGCATTGGAGCAATGAGATTCCAACACAGGGGAACAGCTCTGCCAGGCCCGCGCCTCCCCGAGTGGGGCCCGGTCCCAGAATCCTACCGCACGTGGGCTCTTCCCACTTCACGTGAGAGGCGAGGACAAAAGGGACGCTCTCTGCCAAACACGGGCAAGGCCCATGAACATTTAAAGACCAACAACTTAAAACAGTGGACAGTGACACCTGACTGCCTCCTGGAAGGTCAGACAGATTTCAGCAACAAGGTTACATGTCGCAGAACGTCCACCTGCCAGGGCCACGTGAGAGCCTTGCTGTAATGAAGCAGGGTGCAGCCAAGAGGAGGGCCCCAAGAAGGGATTTGTAATGGGGTCCAGCACTCGGGGTGTCCAGGAAATATTAGAAAAATGTATGTAGGATGTCCTCACCCCCACAGGCCTGAGCCAGGGGGGATGGGACACATGGAACAGGGCCATTCAGAGCTGTTTTGGGTAGCAACAGCTTTGCAACTAACCCCTGGCAGTCATTTAACATATCTATAACCTTTAACTGGTTTCATAGATATGTTAAATAGCTGTGGCCCTGCTTTGAGCCAGGGAAGTGGGAGTGACTTCCACCCAAGATGGGTCTGGGAAGCAACTCCCCCTGGTTACAGGGCCTGCGTGAGAGCTTGGAGATGATTGGCTCCATGCCATGGGGCCACACCTGCCCAGACTTACTATGGCAGCCCAGTAAAGCTGGAAGAATACGGGGATGCTGGCAGGTGTAACTGACTGTAGGAGGAGTCAGAAATGGGCTGCAAAGGAAGATGGGTGCTGGGATTTAAACCTAGGCCCAGCAGCCATAGAGATGAGTAGACCACGCGGCTCTGAAGTAAATAGGGGGCCACATGGTTCTGAAGTAAATAGAGAGAACCACGAGGTTCTGAGGGGAAAGGAAGAGGACCACGCGGTTCTGAAATGGGGAAAAGGACCACAAGGTTCTGAGGGAAAGTAGAGAGGACCGTGTGGTTTTGGAGTGCTTCTTTTTGCCACGCGGCTTAGGCAGCAGGAGAGACTTTGCCGGGAAGAAAAGGGGAGGAAGGGCTCTTGCTGGTGGGCCATGAGAAGGTGCCACATGGCTTTGGATTAACTGGAGATTGCAGCAGCCACACAGCTGATGGTGCCGGGAGCCTGAACCACGGACTTCTACTTCCTTTCCTGAGACACGGTATCCCGGACTGGGCACAGGGAGAGGGAAGGACTGTGCATCTGTGGGTATTCTAGAGGACTTTAGTATCTTATTGAAGACATTAAGCCATTACTCTAAGTCTGTTTAACTTCTAAATAAATAAACAATTCCTTTCCTTTTCACCAGTCTCTGGCATTGAGAGACGTCTTTCCCCTGGCGGCGGGCATTTCGAACCTAGCAGGTGGGCGTGGGGGAAGCAACCTCCAGAGACAGAAAGGGGGATCCTTTCTGTAATAATTTATCGTGAACCACCCCCTTCCCTTGCTCTGTAACAGTTTTTGGCAAACACGAAGGGATAATAGTTGCCCGTGGCCGACCGACCCCTCAGGTGTGGGAGAGTGAGACTGGGGAGTTTTCCCAGTCTCTGAGAATTTCTCTGCACTCCTGAGAGCATCGGCTGCCTAATCACGCCCGGAAAGGTGAAAAGGAAACGAAACGGAGCAGGGAAGTGACTTGTTTCTGAGCACTGCTTCGGGATAATGGAGTTGTGGGTGATGGTTTGGTTGGTGTGCTGCTCCCAGTTACTATGTTGCTTCCAGGCTGCCCCTGGCTGCTCACTTACAGGTTCAGTGAGCCCAGGTGGCACTAAGGGAACTTGTACTCAGGTGTGGGGAGGAAGCAAGCCCCTATGCTGTGTAAGCCGAGCCTGCATGAGTGTTGGGGATTGGATACCAAGTCATGTGGGTGCGTCACCATTTTGGGTAAAATGGAGGATGAGCCACGTGAGTGCCCCACCGTGGAGGACGGGTCAACCTTGTGCATCTCCATATTGGATGATGAGTCACCTGAGAGTTCTGCCACCTTGGAACTGGACAAGGTGGTGGGCTGAGGGTTGTCTTCAGATTATGGGCTGTGTGTTGCTGCTGTGTCAGGTTGCACCAGTCAGGTTCTCTGTGCAACTGGCTCTGATAGGAATAGCTCTGGTTCTGAAGGTCATGGACTGGGGTCCAAGGGTGACCATCTGATTTATAGGGTGTTTGCAAGGTCTAATCTTCAGAAAGCTACAGGATGTCCCTGTGAATTTAGGGACTTTTAGTGGAAGGTGCCTGCAGTGATAGGGACTTTTGGCTGCTGGATACTGAGTTTAACTACTGAGTTTAAGTACAGTCCTTCCCAATGTGGGAAAGGAGCAGGGATTAAAAGGGAATTGTGGTTAAATCTGGATGGGCAAAAATATGTAGAAAGGTTGTGAAAGTTTTAAACCTGGGGGAAAGGAAAACTCAACTACTTGTTTTTTTTTTTGGTTTTATGGGAATGTGGTTTCATTTTGTTTCCATTTCTGATCAGAAACCCCCCTGTACCTGAAGACCTGGTTAAGGTCACTTGAAGGGCATGTCTGTGCCATTGGTTATGTTTCTGATCAGAAATCCTCTGCACCTGAAGACCTAGTTAAGGTCACCTGAAGACCTGTTAGGGTCACCTGTAGCCAGTTGGGGAGAATGCCTTTGCCACTTGGGACCCGGGAAGGGTCAGGCAAAGGAGCACGTCTCTGCCAAGAGACCGGACCTGAACGGCATGTCTGTGCCACTGGTTGTGTTTCTGATCAGAAACCCCCTGTACCTGAAGACCTGTTTAGGGTCACCTGAAGACCCATATAGGGTCACCTGAAGACCTAGTTAGGGTCACCTGTAGCCGGTTGGGGAGCATGCCTTTGCCACTGAGGACCCAGGAGGGGTCATTCGGGCCTGATAAGTGTTTCAGCCTGAGGCAACGGAGCACGTCTCTGCCCAGAGACCGGACCTGAAGGGCATGTCTGTGCCATTGGTTGTGTTTCTGATCAGAAACCCCCTGTACCTGAAGACCTGTTAGGGTCACCGGAAGACCTAGTTAAGGTCATCTGTAACCGGTTGGGGAGAATGCCTTTGCCACTCAGGAAGTGGCAAAGGAAGGGTCATTCAGGCCTGATGTGTGTTTCAGCCTGAGGCAAAGGAGCATGTCTCTGCCAAGAGACCGGAATTGAAGGGCATGAAAGTTTTGGAAAGAAATTATGTGGGGTTAGTAATGGAAGGGATAAGGCACGGAGATGCAATCTTGGTGGATATCAGAAGGAAAAGGATTTTCCATCGCACTTGGTATTTTTCTCCCTACCTGATCCCTCCAGAACTTGGCATTCTGAAGGAGTGAGTAATGACATAAGGTTTCTCTGCATAAATCCACTAAGACCAGTCATTAATGGTGGTTTGTTAACTGGTACTTTGACTGGAATGTCACGCCTGAAGGAGGCATGTCTGGGTTCTGGTCGTCACCAGGAAGCCCTGAGGAACTGGGATTGACTTGCGAAGCTAGCAAAAGCCCATGAGAAGATGCCTGGTACCTTGGTTAATTGTGCGGTTCATGGCAGTCTTTCCAGGGAAGGAACGAAGGTTGCTTTCCTGAAAGATGGCTAAAAAGGAACCTGTAGGCACAACGGAAGCCTCAAGGATTTGAGGAAAATGACTGGTACAGGCGAACCCAGGTGGCGGATGTGTGGCTCTGCTTCTGTGCCCCGAGGGGCGGACTGAAAAGTTAGTCTAAAGGTTCCCTGTGTGAGTTCCAGCAAAGCGAACTTAAAGATCATAGGTGATCCAGGCTGCTCTTGGTGTGTTTATGCAAACAAACAGGCAAAATTAAAAGTTGGACTCAAAGTAGTCGCTTTAGTAACAACGAGGGTGATCTTAAGGAGAAAAATCATGGTCTAAGGAAAATCACAATGCTCAGTATTGGATATCGGAATCGTGCAGCTAACTGTCTTGGAAGTTTGTTTTCATTTGGAAGTTGAGACTGGGTTTGTAACATCACCGAAGATGTTCAATTTACAGGCACGAAGGACCTGTCAAATTGCCACTGTTAGATGTCATTGCAGCAAGGGTCTTGCAACTGAATGTCTTCCCAAAAGACAATCTCGCAGGCACAGAGACTGGTTTGGGGATTGTTGAGTGAATTAACCTGTGTGTTCTTCCTTCTGTTTTCATAGGGCGTATGCCTATGACCTCATTACCTGAGAGAACGGTTGCAATATAGGCCTCACTTAAGGAGCCCACCTTCATCATCGCCCCCTGAGACTCAACGGTTTGGTTAAACTAGGTGGTTGGGTTGGTGAAGGGGTCGGGCGGTCTGTGGGCTTCACTTCAGAGCTGATTTTCCCTTTTCTGTCCTAACAGCCTGGACAGAAAGGGCCCAGGAATCTGAAAGGAGGGAAATCCTGATATATTCCCCTCAGCCAAGCAAAGTGTAGTGAGCCACAGGGTTTTGGATAGGTGTGGCATGCTTGTACACCTTCCTCCGGATAAGCCATTCTTTACCTAGGTGCCTGCCTTTGTTATTCAGTGATTATGATTTAATTGTGCCTTCCAACTCTCTTGCCAAATCTGTCACCTCCAGAATAAGACGAGGATGCCAACTGTCCAGTAATGCCAGCCTTTGGACACCGAGCCTGCAACTTCGCAGTGACAGCCAACTGACTTGGATTCTGTGAGGTCCTTCCCCTTACAGGAAGGACTCCCTCTGTGCTGCACCCCCCTTTCAGGGCACCACTGACCCAAGGTTAGGTAGGACGATGTCCATTTCCAGCCGGAAGCAGTTACAAGAAGACGAGACCTTCGTCCATTGTCCTTTATATGATTATAAAGTGGTTATAAATCTGAAAGGAGGGATTGAAGCAGGGTGCAGCCAAGAGGAGGGCCCCAAGAAGGGATTTGTAATGGGGTCCAGGACTCGGGGTGTCCAGGAAATATTAGAAAAATGTATGTAGGATGTCTTCACCCCCACAGGCCTGAGCCAGGGGGGATGGGACACATGGAACAGGGCCATTCAGAGCTGTTTTGGGTAGCAACAGCTTTGCAGCTAACCCCTGGCAGTCATTTAACATATCTATAACCTTTAACTGGCTTCATAGATATGTTAAATAGCTGTGGCCCTGCTTTGAGCCAGGGAGATGGGAGTGACTTCCACCCAAGATGGGTCTGGGAAGCAACTCCCCCTGGTTACAGGGCCTGCGTGAGAGCTTGGAGATGATTGGCTCCATGCCATGGGGCCACACCTGCCCAGACTTACTATGGCAGCCCAGTAAAGCTGGAAGAATACGGGGATGCTGGCAGGTGTAACTGACTGTAGGAGGAGTCAGAAATGGGCTGCAAAGGAAGATGGGTGCTGGGACTTAAACCTAGACCCAGCAGCCATAGAGATGAGTAGACCACGCGGCTCTGAAGTAAATAGGGGGCCACATGGTTCTGAAGTAAATAGAGAGAACCACGAGGTTCTGAAATGGGGAAAAGGACCACAAGGTTCTGAGGGAAAGTAGAGAGGACCATGTGGTTTTGGAGTGCTTCTTTTTGCCACTCGGCTTAGGCAGCAGGAGAGACTTTGCCGGGAAGAAAAGGGGAGGAAGGGCTCTTGCTGGTGGGCCATGAGAAGGTGCCACATGGCTTTGGATTAACTGGAGATTGCAGCAGCCACACAGCTGATGGTGCCGGGAGCCTGAACCACGGACTTCTACTTCCTTTCCTGAGACACGGTATCCCGGACTGGGCACAGGGAGAGGGAAGGACTGTGCATCTGTGGGTATTCTAGAGGACTTTAGTATCTTATTGAAGACATTAAGCCATTACTCTAAGTCTGTGTAACTTTTAAATAAATAAACAATTCCTTTCCTTTTCACCAGTCTCTGGCATTGAGAGACGTCTTTCCCCTGGCGGCGGGCATTTCGAACCTAGCAGGTGGGCGTGGGGGAAGCAACCTCCAGTGACAGAAAGGGGGATCCTTTCTGTAATAATTTATCGTGAACCACCCCCTGCCCTGCTCTGTAACAGTAACACCACGGAATGGGAAGGACGAAAAAACAGTGGTCCCGCCATACGGAGGACTAGAAACCTGACAGGTCATCTGAAAACCGCGTGAAGTCACCGCCCCTTTGCTTCAGACAGCCTTCCCTCTCTCGTGAGTTTCTAAGAGATGCTGGAGCGCCCAGCCTGGGTGTCTCCCGAGGCTGAGTTGTAGGGCAGCTGGCCAGTGCTACAGGGGTGTGGAATGCAGAGCTGGGGCTCCAGAACTTTCCGTAACTGCCCATTCCACCCTGCCTGCTTCAGAATTTGGACACATCTAACCGATTATTTAAAGTAGCTACAAAGGACCTCGCTCGCTGCCTCAATTCTAGCACAGAAACAGCAAGAGGAAAGTAACGGACACATGCAGAACAAAACAAGCACCACGTGCCGAGCCCTGTGCTGCGGACCGCCATCTCGGTACCTCCCACCATGTACCATGCAGAGTCCTACACTGTTCCCGACTGTTTCCACACTTGTGCTTTGTGTCCCCAGATGGGCATTTTCCCACAGTGTGAGCAGCGTAGGTTCTGGTGTCCGGTCTGCAGGCACACTGAGCACACTGGCCCAGGGCCCGGGAGCTGCGAGGGTGGGGCCGGCAGCGTGGCCCTCACTCCCGGGCACAGGCAGGAAGCTGGGTGCGGGGAGGCACTGCCTATTTCAGCCCTTTCTCACCACTTCTCCCAGCGTCGGGGGGAATTCCGAGTTTGGGGGGTAAACCAAGGTCCACCTCAGGCTTACCGTGACTCTACTCACAGCTGACGCACTTGGGGAGCAGAACTCTAACCCCCAATAGGTGGTGCAGTAGGCCACAGGGAAATGACCCCAGCAGTCCTTAACCGAGCTGATTTCCCATAGTGCTGTGTCACAGCCAACTCGGTTCCTTCCCACTCTCTGCCTCCAGGGTCTCAGAACAATCCCCTCTCCCAGGCGGGATAGCACCAACCAGGACAGCAGAGAGCAGTCCGCACTTGATCCGTGGCAGGCAATGAAGCGGACCGTGAAGATCTGTGGTCACTGTTTCTCAGCCCCCTCTCAGTGCGTCCCCAGGGAGATTTCAGTCTCGCTGCAGAGTGAGAACTCACCACCACCACCACTCTCCTAGAACACGTTACAAGGGATGGTCTTTTAAAAGCCTGTGTGATGCCACCGGGAGAGGGTCGCGGCAGTCAGAGGTAGAACCTGGCCGTGTTTAAAAGCAGGGGGAGGGGGTGGGGGCGGGGCTGTTACTCCTCCTCTGCTGATAGTCGCAAGCTGAGTTCACGGACACTCCAAGGAAACGTGAGCCATCCAAAACCAACCAGCAGTAAGAGGGACTTGTCTTTTTAAACTAAAAAGCGCTTTCTGTAATGACAGGTTAAAGCTAAGATACCAGAGGGCACCGCCAGTCCCTGTTTACTTGCTGCAATCTCCTACTGCTCTGTGGATGACTGGAAATTGGACATCTAGGGTGAGAACTAGGGTTATTTGCTGGCTATCTATTCTCCTGGAACACGAGGCTCCAAGGTCGTCTTATTAGCTCACGTAATTCTTCGGGAACTACAGAAACTTTGTTCTCAGAATGTCCTCCAGAATCTGCCCCTCTGCCCGACAAGCTGCGCGCTGAAACGTCCCCACTGCGTTTTCAAGGTCTCCACATTGCAGCCAAGCTGCACGGTGGCTTCGGGAGGCGTGCATGCCTCTGCAGGGGAGGAGACGAACACAGCTTCCTGGGACACAGCTCGGGTTTTCAGAGGTAAAGGACTTAAGTGTCGGAGCCCCCTATGGAGTTAGATCTAATTATAGCTCCTGGTGGAGAGAGTTCGCTGTTTCAGGAAAAGCAAATATGCGGGTTGTGCACATGGCTAGGCCCGTAGATCCCCGTGCCGTGCCGTGCCGTGCCGTCACCGGCTGTTAGAGAGATGCCCCCTGCACACGTCTTGACTGCGCACAGCATTTCGGGCAGGCTTTGTGGAAGCAAATGGTTTGCAGATTCCCAGTGTGCTTCCTGTGTGACCCGATGGGTTCTTTGGACGATATCTGACTACCTCTGCAAAGGAGCAGGGGTTTATTTTTTTTGAGATGTGAAATAAGGTGAACAAGTCCCAATGTTGTTATTATAAATCTTTAGCTTTCCTAAGAGCTTGTGTCTTAATGCTCTAAAAATAACATAAATTTAGTGAAGCCGATCATCAGTTTAAGGCTTTGGAGAATGCACTTGGTGACAGAAACCAAATGTGGTTCTAAATGCACTTAATAAAGAAATACCTGTATTTCCCTTTCCTTGTTCAATCAAGAGCTGCTTTCGCTAAGCTCTCTGTCAAACTAAGAAGACCATCCCAGTACCGGGTTTTATTGAGGAACTTGAAGTAGAGCTGATACAAGATGACGTCAACACGTCAACGGTTGGCTTAGCCAGTTAAAGTGCAGAATTTTCGAGGTTTGCACCCCGTGCATCTCGTGAGCTTTGTCCTTGTAAGGAAACAAAGTAGCTCCTAGACCAGCGGTTGTCAACATTGTCCATCTCACGGCACACTATGCTAATCACTAAAATTCTGCGGCGCACCCAAAAATGCATTATATTTTTTGCTGATCTGACAAAAAATAGGTATAATTTTGATTCATTCACACGGGCTGGCTACTGTTGTCATTTTCTTATTTGACAATCCAAGGGATAACAGGTCAGTGCCCCTGACTGAATAGTCAGGTACTGCATGTTTTAAAAACCCCTGCAGCTCACAGGCTGAAAATCGCTGTTCTGCGTGCGTGAGGATGAGGACAAAGAGGAGGCGGGTTAGCACAGATACTAGGCTTGAACTGCCTGCATCCACACTGCACCGTCCCTCTTCTCTGCTGAAAGAGCAGGCTCAGAGGTGTATGCCCTTGGGCAAGTTTCCCACCCTGGCTGAGCCTCCATTTGCATTTGCAAAACGCAGACTAGTCAGCAGTCTCTCCCTTGAAGGGGGTCTGTGAGGACTAAGTGATAAAATGTCTTTTAACACACGGCTCAGGGCTTGGCAAACACTGGCCCAAGAAATGTGGGGCGATGGTGAGGATCGTGACCAATGGGGACGGCGAGGAAAGACAGAACCGACTCGGGGGTCACGAGCGGGGTCCTGCTGGTTCTGAGACTTGGTCTGCGGACTCCTGCCTCTCCTCTCCCACTGTCCGTGCTCCCCTAGACAGAGCTGCGAGACACCTCTGCATCGTCAAACGCTCCAGCACGCTGTTCAGCGCGAAGAAGAACAGGGGAAATTACTACTGAGTCAGAAGCCACAGTCATCACCGGCGCTGCCCTGCTGACTTCTGTTCTGAATGGCGGGGCTTCTCCTAGGCTCTGGGGTGGGAAGTCCTAACCCTGGGAGGCCCCGGTGACACCACCCTGCTCACGAACTGCACTACTCACATATCAGCACCCCCCCACCCCAGGCCCACCAGCCTGGGAAGGAAAGCTTCCTGGGGCCCTCGCCTTCAGTTCCTTCCCCTCCGCCCCCGCCCTGCGCCCACCCTCCCCACCACCTGTCATAGCCCTGCTTCAATCCTCTCTGCATCCTTCTTAGGACCCTGCAGTCTCTCCCCATAAATCTTAGTGGTGTCCAGTTCTTTCTCAACTAAAACCGAACTCATCACGACGAGATCCATTGCTCCCCTCAGTATGGTCCCCACCTTCCTTTCCAAGACCTCTGACCTGGACCTTAATGCAACGCTTGCTATGCCCATGCACGCCTTGGTGTCTAGCATGTGGTCCTTTCTCTCTTTTTCCTTCCTTTTTTAAATTATATTTTATTGACTATGCTATGACTGCTGTCCCAGTTTTCCCCTTTGCCCCCCTCCCTTAGGAAATCCCCACGCCGTCGTTTGTGTCCGTGGGTCAGGCGTAGGTTCTCTGGCTGCTCCATTTCCTGTGCTGTACTTTCCGTCCCCACGACTATTCTGGAACCACCTGATTGTACTTCTTAATCTCCTCACCTCCTCCCCGGTTCTCCCCCTCAACCCCTCTCCCATCCCGTAACCATCAAAATGCTCTCCGCATCCATGATTCTCTCTCTGTTCTTCTTGTTTGCTTAGTTTGTTTTTCAGATTCATTTGCTGATAGACTTGAATTTGTTGCCATTTTATTGTTCATGTTTTCATCTTCTTTTTCTTAAATAAGTCCCTTTAACATTTCATGTAATAATGGTTTGGCAATGATGAACTCCTTTAGTTTTCTCTTGTCTGGGAAGCTCTTTACCTGCCCTTGGATTCTAAATGATAGCTTTGCTGGGTAGAGCAGTCTTGCTCCTCCCTGGCAATTCTTCCCATGTTTCCGTCGTAAGTGAAACTAGGCTTTCTCCACGACCCTTTCTCCAGTCGCCCTCCTGAGAGCCCCTGTTTCTTATGATCTCTTTTATTTGCCTCTGAATGCATCACTGTAGACATTTAGCTCTGCATACTGTTTGCATCATTTTTACATTGTCATTCCCAAGTATTAAAATGACATGAATGTTGGTTAAATGTGCCTCATTATTTACAATTGTATTCATTTAGTGCTGACACATTTTCCTGTCCCAAAGTCTAATTATGTTCTTATTAGACAAAACTTTAAAATGAGGAATTTGAAGCACCTCCAGATTCTGGGGTGGTAATAGATGCTATCGCTGAGGGCCACACCTCATCCAGTGCTACAACCATTACATTTTATAAATGGCTTATTTGGTGCTATTGGAAAAAAAAAAAAACCTTTGCATTGATTTTTTTCCTGCATTTGGTTGCTTTCATGACCAGTGGGAAAATTGCCCAGTAAAAAATACAGCTGAGAAGAATGAAAGAGAAATGGTAATATAAAGCCTCACGTTAACTGCCACAGCAGGAAAATTCGAAATTGAATCCCAGCCCTAGCTATTAAACATCCCGATCAAACCTCCCTCCGACATCACTGAGCCAGTCAATTTTTCTATATTTTTCCCCTGGCAGCGGAGTCTGCAAGAAAGAGAGCTGAGTGGTTGGCCAAAGGAAATGAATATGCCCTGCACCTCTGGTCCTACGGAGCTGGAGCTTGCTGTGGGGCCCGAGCTGCCTGTACCCTGATGTACTGATCATGTACGGGGGTGGCCAGGAACCTACAACACGGAACCTGCATGCACTACCTGGAGACCCAAGCCTCCCACTGAGCATCCGAGGTCACCGAGGTTGCCCAGGTAATTATTGTCCTGCCCTTCCTCACCTGTAGTTAGCCGGTGCCTGCTTGTGCCTCAATACATATTTGTGGAACTGAATGAATGAATGAAATGATGAATGAATGAATGAATGAAAAGGACAGAGTGGGGACAGGAACGGGCTTCCTGGAGAAGGTGAGCAATGAGGGAATGATCCAGTGAAGGAGCTTGGAAGGGTGAGGGGCATGTTGTCAGCTCAGTCAGTGGGAACTAAACAAAGGAACTTCCGGGGCGGGAAACCACAGTGCTGCATCGGATGGGACATTTGCTCGCTCAGCATGGAGGAGATGAAAGTGGAGATGAAGGAGGGCAGGTGTGATGAGACCAGGTGATGGGTGAAGAATAATCACAAAGGAAGAGAAAACACAGCAATCAGGTCTGCTTACACTTATGAGACACTAAATTCTTGTGTAGAAAGGAAGGGGCTTTGGAAGAATTAAAGGTGGTCATGAACCCTTTTACATTCCTCTCATTGAAGGTGGTGTCTCTGTTCCCCGTGTTCGAATCTGGACTGACCCTGAGACTACCTTGCTTGCTAGGAATCAGTGTAAGTGGTGGTTGCCCGTTTCCCGCCCAGGCCCGAGTCCGGCAGCTCCCACTTCCTGTCTTTGGAAGCCTCTCATCCTCTGGGAGCCTGAGCTTCAATGCCACTCTCCTGGAGAGGCCGCCTGTAGGTGGCCCCCACCCACTACCACTGCTGGGTCCGTCCTCCCAGCTGCCCAGTGAAGGCGCCCTGTGTGGGCCCCTCTGCCAGCTGAGGCCCACCAAGCCGCCTCTGCCCACCCATATAGAGTAGAAAACTTGCCCTGGACAAACTGGTAATGAACGCAACTGTGAGACAAAGAAATGCTGCTGTTTCAAGGTGACAAGTTTTTGGATGGTTTGTTGCACAGCAAGAGACAGGAAAACTGGGCACGTACAGGTTATGTTGAAGGGTAACGTACCCTCATTTTCCCAGGGTAGAGCTTTTTGTGAGCTTTTATAGGATGGTATTGTCACAGTCTGTTTTTGTGACCTTGTTGCTGTTCCATCACACACCTTTCTGGTTCCAGGTTCACTTGCATTTTCTATAGTTCAATCGTGATGCTGAAATTAAATTGGGAACAACAGAGAAACCATTTCACTGGGTCTATTTTCTGGGCATGTTCTATTCCGATGTCATAATGCTCAGAGAGTCCAATAAAAATCTGTTACTGTCTTTCGGGGGGAGCAACAGTCACCGCTGCCCAGGAATGCCGAGCAGAGGCGCCCGGGCTCCCTGGGCGTGGCTGTCGGAGGGGAGAAGGAAATGTCGCAGCAGCTCAGTCCAGAACAGAGGGTACTGCGTTCAGAGTGGTCCCCGTCTCTGTACTTCCCTCCTCTGATCTGAGTGTCTGACGTTGCTGGCGTCCTGCACCCCTGGCCCGGGAAGCAGACTAACAGCTGTCGGCCGAGCCAGCGGCGTTCGGTGCTCGCGTTCTCCCCTCTGGGCTGGAGTGAGCACAGGATGCATCCGCTCCTGTCTGCGGACGCCCGGGGCCCAGGAGCCCAGTGATTTGGAGGCGGGGAACGCGGCCGAACTAGTGTGCCCAGGACAGCCGCTTCTGCGTGACTCTCCTCTCCTCCTCCTTCCCTCTCCGTCTCCTCCCTGGCCAGCTCAGCTATCACCTGACTCACGGTACTTTAAGGCCCCCCTTTCGGACTCAACAGACCTCATCCAAGATCTGGCCATTAAGTACTATCATCTCTCTTAGTCTCTGTTCCTCCAATAAAGAGAAACACATCTTATTGATAATGGAGAACAAAGCAATATAATTTAAAATAACAAATAATAGATTCCGATAATATATGTGTTAGCTCTTAGAAAAAAATAATTTTGCTTCCCTATCACATTTGGTTTGGAAGTACGCACAGGTTCCTCTATTGTGACTGATGGTGTTTGTGGCTTGTGAAGTAGCTTCTCTTTTTGTACAATTTTTCTCATCTACAACCTCTTCTAGAAAATCAAGAACACATCTCTGCTTATTGTGTTTTGAAAGAATGAATATAACCACCTTGCAGCAAAGAAAATTTTTACAGTATGGCAAAACTCTGATCATTGATACTTGTGACTGAGACTCTGAGCTGTCTTACAGTTGCTTCTTTTCCAGTTACAATAAGTCTGTAAAGCTTAAACATTACAGAGAAATCTCAGTGAGCAATCAGATTAGCCGGGCATAGTGGATCCTTTGACCTACAGAAGTATTTTCGTTGACACCGTCTCATGCCCTGGCTGACGAGAGAGTCGGATGTCTCTGGGGCAGAGGGGACGTGACCGAGCCACGAGCCCTAACGCGCACTCTCTACCTCGGAGGGTTGTTTTCCTCCTTCGCAGTGTCCCTTCAGCCCCCTCATTTGAATGCACACTGCACACCACGTCTCCAAAACGCATCCCATTACGTTCGCCTGGTAGGCGAGACAACGCAGGCGTGTGCCGCTGGCACTCGCCACACTCTCTGCTGGTGGCAAAGTGCTGTGGTCAGAGACGGCCACACACAGGATCACCAGACGGGGGATTCTGGCGCAGCTGTGGGCGTCTGCCGGTGGTGGGATGTCATTTTGGGGTCGGCCAAAGCCGTGTGGGCAGGTAGACCCTGCAGAGTAACGTGGTGAGTTTCACAAGACCTTCCTGTTTCCGGAGTACTGGTGGGACGCAGTTTAACCGATGAGCATGTGGAGTTTCCCCTTGGAGCAGCTTTAGTGTTAAGTGAACTGGGGCTGCAGTTCCGTTCTGTTGCGTATTTACGCCTGTGGCTCCTTTGTAACGTGCCTCGGAAGGAAGGTCTAGCATCGTGACTGGGGGCAATGTTTCAAACAGCCCAGGTGATAGATCTATGGCAAATCATAGGTCGAAGTCAAGGGGAAAGAGACAGGGGACTCTATGACCATCTGCGCACAGAGTATCTAACTTGAGATTGGCAGCTGGCCTCACAGCAGCCCGCACCGCCTGCAAGAACAGGCCGGCGTGGCTGTCCGCAACCCCCAGCTGTGTCAGCTCGGCCCGGGTGACGGATGTGGATGGGAAGCCCCCGTGAGTCAGCCGCAGACTTCACGCCAAAGACCAGGAGAGATCGGAAAAAACGCTTACAACACGTATTTCCCATTGTCCCAAAGGGCCCCAGATGAATACATCTTCCAGTGCATTATTTGATTAGAATTATGCAACGATATTATTTAAATCCATTTGTATACATGTTGCTGTAAGATTTATCCCAACAGATCATAATACTTTCCTCCTGTAACTGTAGCTAATCACTCTGAAGGAGTCTTGTGGAAAACAGAAAATAATGTAGCTTTGTGCCTTTATAAAAGATTCACAAAACATTCTGATCCTGTGATAAAGGAAGCCCAGCCCAGGTGACTGGTCTAGTGTCTGCCGCTGGGACGTGGGGGCAAGGGAATATTTATTTCCTCACTTATATTTTTCCCCAGGCCAATCCTGGCCTCCAGCACCAGCGTCAGAGGCCTTCTGTGGGGGTGGGGGGCAGGGCGTGGCGTGAGTAGACCTCGCCTGCTGTAGGCAGGTGGCCTTGCAAATGACACGGGCTGGGGCCCGTCGGGGTCAGGATGAAGACACGCTACTCTGGGCTCCACCTTGGGTTTTCTTGGTCAGATGATAAATAATATATCCAGTAGCTTCTAATGCTATTACTCTTGTGATTGATTTCAAAACCTTCTAGGGAATAGTGTGAGTTACGTCCACTTTTTCTCTGGGGAGTGTAAGTTTGAGTTATCCTTCTATGGCTGTGTTCGAGTCTCTGCCTTTAGAGACTAAACTCCAGCTCTTCATGTTGGAGGGCATTGTGCGGGCGTGTGCATGCGGGTGTGTGCATGTGTGTGCACGTGTGTGCACGTGCACGCCCCTGTGTTTGTCGGGTCTGGAAAAATCATATTGGGAACGTCGCTGTGCTTTGACCAAGGAGAAAAATGGGGGCAACTGTCACTGAACAACAAGAAAAAATTTAAAAAACAAGCTTCAGCAGCTTCTTGCTACTATTTGAAGAAAAATGATAATAGAAGACTAGTATTGCATGGGTTATTTATTGTCAATGATAATCAACATCTTAACTACTAGATACCCTTAAAAAATTGTTGCGAAACTCATTGCAAATCTCTAATCCTTCCGTACACAGATGCGGAGTCTGCCTCTGTACCGGAGGTTTGCTCACAATTTATATGTCAAGTTGCTCCGCCCCATCCTGTCTCCTCCCACCTGGACTTCCCTGTTGGTTGAGGGGAAGGAGTCCCCCAGGCCATACAGCTGAGTGATTTCCCGGTCTAATCGTCTAATTGTTGCAGACCAAGGGGAAGGACCATTTACAGTTGAGCCCACCAAATAAAGTTCAGGTAACACAGTCATCCAGCCTCGGGGCAGGGAGGTCACAAGGGGGGTCAACTAGGCATAAATGCCCTTCCCATGGCCTGTAGAAAGGGCACGGTGACTGGGCGGGGGTGGGGTGGTAGGGGGTCCCGGTTGTTTTCTTTCTGAGCTGCTGCAGCCAGTTCCTTGGGTCTTGTAAGCGGGGCCCTTTCATGTCAGCCGCCCGTGGTTAGTGCTCCTGTTTTCCTGAACCTCAAACCATTGAGAAAAATCCTCTGTGCACAACAGCTTGGTGCTACTGTTGATGCAGGAAAATTGAAAGAGTAGTGAATAAAGAGTGTGAAAATAAATATACACAGAGACTCGAGTTTAGTTTATAATAAAGATGGTACGTGAATCAGTGAGAAACAACAGATTATTCTACAGACAGCATTGGAAGAGATAAAAAAGAGCAATTTAGTTTGGATCGCCATTGTATTCCTTAAAAATAAAGGGACTCTAGAGAAAA
This sequence comes from Desmodus rotundus, assembly GCF_022682495.2. NCBI lineage: Eukaryota > Metazoa > Chordata > Mammalia > Chiroptera > Phyllostomidae > Desmodus > Desmodus rotundus. The sequence continues at coordinate 99,110,519 of NC_071397.1, forward strand.
CAAAATTTACATGTGAAAAAGCAAAGCATCCAAAGTATGGAGGAAACAGTGGGTGAACATTTTATGACTTGGGAGCATATATCTGTCAACCCAGAAAACATTTAAAGGTTTTATATGGCAACAAAACAAAGCAAAACCACTTTCTAGCAGTCTGCTCCATCAGTGCCCCCCTGCCCCCCCATAAAGCAGGCCTGTGGAACGGGGCCTCACCTTGAAATCCAGGCTGGGCCTGTGACTTGCTCTAATCGCCAGAACATCATGGAAGTTTCGGAACTAAGGCCCCACCTCTGCACGTTTGGAGGCCCACTGAGCTGCCAGCTGCCCAGCTGCCCAGCTGCCCAGCTGCCCTGTAGGAGACACCGGTTTGAAAGCTCCTGTGGAGGGGCCACGTGGAGGGCAGTGCCTGAGTCTGCGTGGAGGGGAACCACGGCGCCCTCCCGCGGGAACTATGTCCCTCGTCCCTCGTTAAACCAGTCCAGCCAGCCAGCAGTCCCCGGCCCCCAGCGTCATAGCCGGGCTCTAGACACCCAGAGTGGAAACAGCCCCTGAGACAGCTCGGTCCCCGCGGGGGTCACACAAAGAGCCACTCTGTTGCCCCTATGCTCTGTACAAATTCATAATCCTCAGAAGTTTGAGAAGTAGTAGTTTTTAAGACATTGCTTGATTTGGTATGAAGCAGTAGGTAACCAGAACTCTCCAACAGTCAAACAACAACCTGGGAAAACAGAATTGATACATATCCCAAGAAACTAGTTCCTTAAATATACACAATGACCTTACAAATCATGAAGGAAAAAGACATAATTCAGCACAAAAATAAAAGGATTTAAGAAATAATTTAAAAAACCCCAAAATATTAGTAGTCAATAATCCTTTGAAATAAAGATGCTCAGGTTCACCTTTAATCTTTTTAAAAAATGGGAGGAGACCCCATTGGTTGCCCTTTGGATTGCGGCCTGTGTAAAGGCTTAGCTCAGACGGTGTGGGGCTGCCCTGTTCTCACCCACTGCCTATTGGAAACAGTCCCCAGTGTTTACACAAGTGTATGTATTTGACCAGGAAATATAATTTTTAACAAGATGACTTACAAAAAGATTTACCCAAGGATGCAAAGACATAGGAAGTATTATGAGCTGAATGTTCATGTCCCCCCCAAATTTATATGTTGAAGCTCCAGTCCCCAATGTATTTGGGCATTTGGGGGCCTTTTTGAGGCAATCAGGTTGGGATGAAGTTATGAGGTGTGTTGGGTGTTGGCCGTGATAGAATTAGCATCCTTATAAGCAGAGGAAAAGAGACCAGAGCGTTCTCTCTCTCTCTCTCTCTCTCTCTCTCTCTCTCTCTCTCTCTCTCTCTCCTCTCTCTCAACCAGTGCGAAGACACTGTGGGAAAGCAGGTGTCTGCAAGGAGTTCCTAAGAGGGCTCTCACCAGGAGCTGCGTCTGTTGGTGCCCTGACCTCGAGCTTCCCAGCCTCCAACACGGTGGCAAATAAATTTCTGCTGTTCAGACCACCCAATCTGCGGTGTTTTGCTGTGGTGCCCCTAGCAGACAAAGGTAATGAACAAAGATGTTCATGAAGCATTATTGGTAATATCATAACCACTGGGAAATTCCCCATCCATCCATCCATCCATGAGAATCTCATAAGTACATTGCCGCGCGGTGCATTTATACAATGTGATGCCGTGCAGCTCCTTCCAAGGATGAGGAAGAACCAGACCTGCTGACCTAGGAGGAAGTTTAGATGTTGGTAAAGTGTAAATAAAAAGTGAGTTGTAGATCAGCATGTACTGTAGGATACTATCTGTGGCCTTTTGTGAAAAAATCTATGCAACCACATTAAACACGTGGATCATACGTGTATGCTTATATGAGAGTCCTAGGATTTATAACACTCCCGTGTTGTCCTGTGTAAACACAGGACACAATGAATGGTAATCACCTCTGAGGACCGGGAGTACTGTAGCTGGGCCATATGGCAGGGAGAGGGAAGAGAGACTTATTTTTCACTCTGCACCCATCTGTACTCGTTGGTTGTTCACATGAAAATTTTATTAAAGAGAAAAGAAAAATATTGGAGTGCTCCAAGGGCCTTGCGTCGAGAGCGCTGCCGTTCCCGAGGCCCAGAGTATGGGAGTGCTGTTCCCCTTCGCCTGTACTTGGGCACACTTGGGGCTGTGTTAGGTGACATCATGCAGGTGCTGTCTCTCCCTCCAGGGCTGGGCGGGCATCAGGGGGATTTGGGGAAAGCTTGGAGTTTTCTGGAAGAACAAAAGAGGCGCGCTGGATCCATGCCAACTAACTACTCGGACACATCAGCAGCCCCAGTCTCCATGAACGAGAGGAGAGGGGACGCTGTCCTTCTCTGGCCCAGTCTCACTGATGACCAGCCTGTTCTCAGAGCACAGGGGTCTCTAGGGAGAGTGTAAGGAACCGTGGGCACGCAGCCAGATGGGACAAAATGGGTGGGTGTCCCCAACAATCATGCCATTTCTAAACGTTCACTTAACCGGTGTCGATTAGTGTCCCTGACCCTGGAAGGGGTTTTGTGGAGGAACACTGTATTCTTATTATTACACGTTCCAGCAGAGTCACATTCATTCACAAGCCTCACTTAGATCCATGCATTCTGATACATTTCTCAGGGCCTGAAAACAAAAAAATAGATTTTTAATTTTCCTATCAAAAAATCACAAGCGTTCATATCAAAATGTTAGGTTTCTTAATCTCTTTTGTGCCAGCCCTTGTAAATGTGAGAACTGATTGATTTCTGTAAAGCCTGCCTGGGAGAGCAAATCTCAAACACGGTTGGCGGCAAGCGGACCCTGGAAATCATGTGGAACCGGAACATCTCCATCACCCATGCCGCGCCGCGTGTCACACAGGCGTGCCCATCGGCCTGTGCGTCTTAGCAGCGTGGCGTGCCTGCCGACTTGCATGATGGATGTGACCGCTTCATTTATTATTTATTGAAAAATTTTGTACCAATTTACTTAAACAAACAAAAAAAATCCACGCACAGAGTCCACTCATTTCTTCCACCCCCGACCTCCACCTCCTGCAGCTGTCACGCTGTTCTCTGGATGTATAAGCTTGTTTTTCACTTATCCATGTCTGTTTCGGTTTCCACATGTAAGAGAGATCACATGCTGTTTGTCTTTGTCTGATTTATTTCTCTTAACGGAATGTCCCCAGAGTCTCTGTTGTCCCGAACGACGAGACTTCCTTCCTCCTTATGTCTTAACTGTGCGCCTTGTCTCATACACGCCGCATCCCTTTACCCATCAACGGGCACTTCATCACCACGTTTTGACCACGGTAATAATGCTGCAATGAACGTGGGGTGTAAATACCTTTTCAAATCGGTGGTTTTGTTTTCTTTGGCTAAATTCCCAGAAGTGCAATCTCTGGGTCATAAGGCAGTTCCATTTCTAACTTTTTGAGGATCCTCCACACTGCTTTCCACAGTGGCTGCACCAATTCACATTCCCACCAACAGTGCACGAGGGTTCCCTTTTCTCCACATCCTCACCGACACTTGTTGCTTGTTTTCTTTTTGGCAACAGCCGATCTGACAGGTGCAGAGCGAGCGCTCACTGTGGTCTTGGTTTGCATTTCCCTAGAAACTAGTGGAGTTGGCCATCTTCTCATATATATGTTGACCACAAGGATGTCTTCCTTGTAACCATGTCTACTAAGACATTTGGAAGAGGTCCCCTCCTTCCACGTTTGGAAGGGTGTGAGAGGGAATGCTGCTGATCCTTTAGGTACTGGGTGCAGTTCAGGAGTGAAGCTGTCTGCCCCTGGAGTTCGGTTGCTGACTACGGCTTCAGTCTCCTGCTAGCAATTGGCCCGCCCTGACTTTGTTTCGTCCTGGTTCACTCTCGGCACGTCCTGTGTTTCTAGAAATTCACTCATTTATCCCAGGTTGTCTGATTTGTTGGCATGTAATTGTTCAAAATAGTCTCTCGCATTTCTGTGTTGGCAGTTATAATAGCTCCTCTTTTCCTTCTGATTTTATTTATTTTATTCATCTGTTTTTCCTTGGTGAATCAAGTTAAAATTTTGTCAATTTTGTTTATCTTTCCAAAGAACCAGCTAACAGTTCTGTTGATTTTTGTATTATCTTTTCGGATTCTATCTCACTTATTTCTACTCTAATATTTGTTTCTTCCCACTACTATCTTTGGGCTGCCTTCGTTCCCCTTTCTCCAGTTCCTTGAGGTGTAAAGTTAGGCTGTTAACTCGAGGGTTTCTTGCTTCACGGGGCAGGCATCTGTTGCTGTGAACTGCCCTCTTAGAACTGCTTTTGCTGCACCCAGGAGTTTGGTATGTTATATTTTTATTTTTGTTTTAAGGTTTTTTTTTAAATGCATTTTTGATATCTTCTTTGATCCATGGGCTATTCAGTAACATGTTTTATCTCCACAGATTTATGAATTTTCCTGTCTTTGTCATGTGGTCAATTTCTAGTTCACACCACTGTGGTCAGAAAAGATGTTTGATATGATTTTAATCCTCTTAACTTACTAAGACTTGTCTGTGGCCTGACCTACGATCCCGTCCGAAGGGCCCACGTGCACTTGAGGAGAATGTGAACTCTGCTGCTTCGGGATGGGATTTGCTGTAAGTATCTCGAGTCAACTTGCTCTAACCAGATGCGTTTCATTCTGCATGCCTATTTGGAAAGTGCCCTCAAATTCGTGCATCAGCTGGGAAACGTCCAGAGACAGGACACTGTGTTCAAAAATACGGATACAAGTGTCTCCTCCTTGTGAGAGACAAAGACAAGGGAGAGAGGGAGGGAGAGAGAGGCCACCAAATGGAACAGCGCACAGGCCCCGGCTGGTGGCTCGGTGGACCGAACTACGCATGGGCGCGACTATGTGCGAATCAGAGGCGATGACCAGACAATGGCAGACACGATTTATTGTGAAGTAAGCGAACAGGCAGAAAAATATCACTCTGCCTTTCCCGGGGAAAACAAAGACTTGTCCCTATTTGGTTAGAGGTAAAAATGAATACAAAGGAAAAGAAATGCCCAGTTGGAATCCTGAACAACCAAATGGCACAAAAGATATTACGGGCACTAAACTTGGGTGTCAATGTTTGGGAAAAAATTAATACAAAAACTAAAATCTATTTTTGTTTCATGCTCTAGAGAGCTGAAAGGTGTTCTGGAAGAATTAAGGGAAATAAACAATTGAGAGAAATCTCATGAAAAGACCAAGAGGATAAAACCGTTTACAAAACAGGAAATCCCATATACTGTGCAGTTGAGCGAGGATAACGAAAAATATTTTAGATGGTGTGTGATTCTATGAGTACGCTATGTATGCTGCCAGTAGCTGAATATTACAAGCAAAACTGAAAATAAACAAGGAACATTTACAGCTACGAAATAAAAAAATGCTATCACGAATGACCAATAAGTTTATATTTGAATTTTTTTTAAAGAAGCCGTTAGAAAGACGCGACGAAGGCAGAGAAAGGCGTTATGAGCCTCCAATAGTTTGGGCACTTTGTTCGTCATTTCTGTTTATTCCCTCCTCCCTGCTACTTTCTTTTCTCTCTCTCTCTTTTTTTTTTACTTCTTCCATCTTAATTTAGAAATGTTATAACTTTCTTCTTCTGTATGGCCCCTCCCCTTAACTCTTGCAGCATTCCACCCATCTTGCAAGCACAGACCACATGGTTCTCTATTTTTAATTTTTCTCATTCCCACCTCGAATTGATGCCACATATTTTGGGTTCTTTTATTTAAAAAAAAAAACCCTAACGTTGTAAATGCCTTTTAGAGATTGATATTTGTAGAGTAATAAGGTTATGTTGGATAGTTCCAGCATTTCTGGAACACAAGTAGGTTGGGATGATGTATAGGGGACCGTGAATAGGACCGCTGGCTTCGGAAGCTTTCCGTGAAGTGCTAAGAGATTTCTAGAGAAGAAATGTGACGATACTTAGGTCTCAGGGACAGAACACTACAGCCGCCACATACAAAGCAATATTCAGAGTCCCAGTACAGCCACACTCATTTTGATGGCAGAGTTTTAGCTTCTCCATTTGCCTCCTGCTGCAGAGCGGTGATATCTCAGGTGACTCATTCCCACATTTTCACTGCTGTTAACCACACTGGGCAAAGGGGAGCTGGGCACGGGGCTTGGCTATCATGTCACACTCGGAAGGAAAGGGGATAAAATTACAGCACAGAATGACCTATCAAATTTCCCTGGCAAGCGCTAATTCACTTTGATCTATCCTTCCCCATAATTTCATTGGTGGGAGGACATACATATTTATAAGCGTAGAAGCAGGCGGCTGTTGTTGTGTTTGTAACTTACAGCAACAAAGAACTCATTTGGATTTCCATATTAGGAGGCCCAAGGTGACCCTAGAGCGGATAGCCACCCCCTGATGTGTAGCCACCCCCTAACATAATAAAGGATAAAGCAAAACAACAGAACCTCACCACTGGGGCTCAGGGGTAATCAATTCCCATAGTTACCACTGAAATAACAGCCATGCAAAGCAGCACCGTTACTGCAATTTGCTGATGAAAATCCTTGGCATCCTAGGAAGTGTCTGCCCGGAAAGCAGCTGATTAATTTGAGTTACTAATGATTTGCTAAAGAGTTACTGTTTTAATCATAGTCACCAATAAGTAGTTACTCACGGAAAAGTTGCAGGGGAGACACAGCTCAACCCCTTGCGAGGCAGACAGCTTTTATGCGTTTTTAACCATGCATGATGAACAGATATAGGCCATAAACCAGAGAGCCGAACGGGAGAGCACTAATAAGGGCATTCCAGCTTCTGCGTGCACTGCCAACATTCCAGTGCACGCTGCGACTGATACAATGTCATCATTAGGCAATAGAGTCAAATAAACACTTCACTGACCAAGGTAGATAGCAGGTTAATTGGCACATGACAAAGATGTTAAATAGGACGGGCGATTAGAGTAACGTACAGTAAAACCATAATAAGAGACCCACTGGAATGGCTACAGTGAAGGACGGACAATAGCAAGTGAGGATGTGGGGAGACAGGACCTGCCCTTCCAATAGTGGGATATACAACGTTATGGGACACTGGAAACATTCAAGTACTTTCTTAAAGTGTTAAACACACATCGCACAGGACCCAGCAGCTCCTCTCCCAGGAATCTGACCCAGAGAGACGAGGTGTGTATCCTCACAAAGACTTGTGGGCAAATGATCACAGCTCCACTGGCACTAATTCCATCCTATTAACAGTTCAAATGTCCATCACTTGGTGAATGGAGAAACAAAATGTATCGTATCCGTTCGGAGGGATTTTGTTCATCAAGAAGACACACACACACATAACAACTCTGAAAAATCTTAAAATAATTATGCTGAGGAAAAAATAAAGCAGACAAATGATTACATATTGTCTGGCTCCATTTCGATGAAGTTTCTAGAAAAGGCAAAACTCCATAAGCAGAGAGATCAGCAGTTGCCTGGGGCCAAGGTGGGAATGAAGATGTCACAACTGTGCATCGGGGAACCTCCAGGGTGACAGGCATTCTGCATCTGGATTGTGGTGATGGTCGTACATGGCATGGAGTTAGCTACACACCTGCACCAGGTGATTTGCGTGACGTGTAAATTATACACCAATAAACCCATCAGAATGCACCAGGCCATGAACTTAAAATTTGTGAATTCCTGCATGTGTTTACACATGGTAAAAAGGTTACTTTAAAAATAAATAAGTATGTCGCCCTTACACACAATTGCATTATCTCCTGGACAGGGGCCCTGAAACGTCCTCTCAGAAAACTAAGACTACAGCTTGGCGCATGCCCTGAGAGGTCTCGGGCTTCCTCTGTGTGGTCAGACCCCTGAGAAGTCCTCACCCAGGCTGCGAGCGCTGGGCCATCTCTTCAAGGGGCAGCTGGACCCTTGTTACATTAAAAGCCATGCAATGACCTCCCAGAGCAGACACTCATGGTGACGAGTGGCTGGGCCATCTTCTTGAGAACAGGACGGCCTGACTGAAGGACTACGGCGGCATTCCAACAGCTCTGTAAGTAGAGGCAGAGACCCGAAGGTGAGGTCAGGAGGTCAGGTCCTTCTCCTCTGGAGCGAGGGTGGGAAGCCTGGGGCTTTAATTACCCAAAGGGCCCTCAACGTCGCCCACTGGGGAAGGTCATCCTGAGCTGGGTTACAGCTCAGCTCCGGGGTGGGGGCATTTGTGGATCTGCCACGTGGTCGCTTTACTGAAGCTGTGTGACTTGCCACCCTGTGACCCACTCCTCATTCTCAGTAAGAACATGGGGCATAGGACTGGCTGACAACCGAGATGGAATCAGACACGAGGCCCCTGCGGAATTCCCTGCAGAACAGCATTTCGGGCCCCGAGAGCAAGTGGATTCCGCAGGGTGCTCCCGGGCCAACTGTTGCCTTGGTGCTTACACCCCAGAAACACTGGTTGAATTCCTCATAAGCAATAAGGGGTCCCGCATCTAATTCTGGGTCGTGTCTGAAACTCCAGAAAACTAACCGTCACCTCCACTAAGGCCAGCCGTGCGTGACTAACATCACGTTGCCCCTCGAGGAGATTCAAACAAGAGACAGTAAGGAGCCTCGCTGTTGTCAAGTGTTGGAGAATTGGGCAGCACAGCGACTTCCTCAGAAGCCTTTATCTCCTTTCTTTTTTTCCCTAGCTATTTCCTGCTTGTCCTCTAAAATTCACATTCAATCTGCAGTCTTTACAAAGATTTACTGACCTCTTGATGCACCCCCACTTCCGGCCACTGGAGGTAGCCGTGGTGTGTCCAACGCCCACCACTTGTCACATCACGCGCAGACTGGTCCACCCCGCCTCCTCTCGAACCAGCAGTCCTTTGTCAAGGGCAGGGAGGAGCGAGGGGGTGTCTGTGTGTGTGTGTGTGTACACGAGCCATATGCACCTGGAATTCGCCTCATTTTCCAGGCCCTGAATTTCGCAATCTGTGGAGAAGTGGCATAGGTACGTACAGTAATTACTGAATAAACGGAGTGCCATATGTCAGCACTGTATGTCGGCATATGTATTGTTCACAATCAGATATTGTGGAGCCCAGAATGAGGTCTTCGTTCTGGAAATCCAGGCAACGGTGACAAAGGAGGGTAAGAGCAGAGAGGCAGCATTAGGCAAAGTGAACAGAGGAAGTCTCGGGCAGGTGGAGTTTTGTTTTTAATGTTCACACATCTTGGGTTTTATAGCAAATGAAACGCAATTAACCATCATAAAAAATAATGCTCTTATTCTATGTACAATTACTCTGCATATTTCACAATTGAAGTTTAAACAGAAGCACGATGCTCCAGTTTGCTCGGTGCCATTGACTCTGAGGGCCATCTGTGGACGCCGGGTCTCAGTGTCACCCGACCCCCTTGTGCCTGAACATCTGAGAAACCCCACCCCTCCCCATCCCTGATCTCGGCAGCCCACTCCCTGCGCCTCACTGTGAGAACCTGGCAGGTCGCTCCTCAGCTGATACCCTCTCTGAGTCCCCAAACATGCGCACATTCTGCTTCCTCCTCTTCTTTTAATCTTTACTTAAGAAAAGTTGCAACCTTGCAAAAAAGTTATAAAAATAATAAACTGTATGTTCTTTACCTAGGCTAACCACTGTTTACCATATTAGTCAAAACTTATTATCAATTCAATATATAAATACAAATATGTTTCCTAATATATGTAACATTGTTGTTGCATATTTGCCGAGCTGTTTGAGATGAAGTTGTAGGTGTTGCAGCTTTACCCTGAATAATTCAGAGAGTATCTCCTAAGACAGAGGGAACTCTGGGAAGTCACCACCGTGTAGCCACCGAATTCTGCTCACAGAAGCTCTGGTCCCGCTGGCCAGGCCATCTGGCTGGCCGCGCCTGGCCTATCCACCCCTTCCCATGACCTGCACTCTTCTGCCGTTGTGCCCAGGAGGGCTTTGCTCCCTCTTGTGAATCCAGGATCTGCCACTTAATAGTGGTGGGGACAGGGGCTGGTTTCTTACCGTCCCTGTGGTTCACTTTGCAAATGGGATAGAAAAAGAACGGTCCCATGGGATTTTTGTGAGGCTGAAGCGAGATGTTTTAGGTCAAGAGCGTGGGAGATGCCCAGGGCAAGGGAGGCTCTCAAATGCACTCACAACCCTGAGCACTAGCGCTCAGGCTCAGCGCTGCTGCTGCTGTTGCTGCCACCGCCTCCATCACCGCGGCTGCTGGTGCTCCCCTCTCTGGCCTCAGCCAACCACCCGCCCTCCCAGAAGGCCTCGCTGACCCGGGAAGAGAATTCAGGGGCCCTGCCTGTGCATTTAGCAGTTTTGGCTTTCCTTCTATAAGCACCCACCACAATTTTTTGGAAGTATTTTTCAATCATATGTTGACTCTAGTCTGTGTTTGAAGTCTTTGTAATTACAAGTCAATCTGTCTTAGTCAACTTAATAAGTCTGCTATGTAGCTAAGTACCCGGCACAGCATCAGGTCTTGATACATACTTTTGGAATCGATGAATAAATTTCAGTAACTGAGAATTCAAAATGAATTTCAGGGTCTAATAGGCAAAATAATTTTCCCAAACTAGACTGGTAATCGATTTTCCTGGGAAAGTCCTGATTGGCGAAATGGAAAATAGACACACTCATTCCTGGGGGCTCAGAAACGCCCACCCACCCAGGGAAAGTTACGTGCGTGCAGCGCGAGGCTTCAAGTTCACTACCTTCACGCTGTTGAGAATCACGGGGGATTCTTTCCCCTGAGCAGCGTTTCTGTGCATCTCCTTGGCGTTAAGTTCAACGTTAGATTTGTTTTTTCAAGCACAGTTCTCGGGCAGGAAGGGGAGGCTGTGCATTTGGCACTCACAGAAACAGAGGAAAGTCAGGGACAGTGTGGGCTGCTGGAAATACCGCGCGTGTAAACAAGGGGAACCAGCCTCTCAAACGCTGCTGTGGGCACGTCCCCGACTGGGACCCAGGCCGCTGGGGCAGTTGAAGATGGTGCTCAGAGTTCAAAGGGCAGAACTGTTGAGGCCAAAAGTCGAGAGTCACTGAGACGGATGTGGGTTTTTTCCTAAGGAATTCAGGGGGAGTGTATCAAAAAACCTCAACTGAACAATTAAAGAAAGTTTTTTGTTTAGGTTTATGAGTGAAAGTTTCTCAAACTCGTCCCTATCAAATGATGACTCATATTGTAAAACGGTTCACACTTATATTCTGCAAATTCCCAGTATATAATAATTTCCCCGGTAGGCTAATAATTTCCCCGGTAGGTTATACTTTTCAAAGTTGAGTAGACCAGCGTATCTTTGACTTCAGAGAAATGTAGTCTAAAAATGTCTTTAGAAACTCCTATTTATAGACAGGTTGATATCTAAGAAAGATTAATATTGCACTTCATTAGTCCGGTTCACGTTACGTGGACTTGCGATAAAATACACTAAAATGTGATCCAAGTTATTCACAAAATTCAGGTGTCTCTCCCAAACTCTGCAAATCCACTCGCAATATGAACTCTTCCGACAGAGCTCCACTGGGAAGCACACGGTACGGACGACACCCTTGCTCGAGGCTGGTGACGATGACGAAGGAAGTAGTGACAGTGGCCATACTTATTACGTAAGCAGGCGCTCTGTGCCAGGCATCGGGCTACTCATTTTTCAAATCTCATCCTATGGCTTTCTCACAACACTTTTTTGAGGTGTGTTCTCATTATTCTGATTTAAAATTAAAAATAAAAAAACAAACTGGGGCTGAGAGAGGCGACAGAACCTTGTCTGGATCGCTCTGTGAGTCAGGGGCACGGTGGGAGCTGAACGCGGTCAGATTGCCTGCCGGAGGAACTTCCCGAACGACTGTGGTGTGTGAGTGCCGCAGGCCTGCCTCGCAGTGGCCGGGGGCGTGGGCCCGCGGGACCACTGGAGCTGGCCCGTTGTCCTCTCCGCCCGCCTGTGGGAAGACAGGCTGTGGTCTGTTACATAAACAGTCCTAACACAGGCAGGCCAGCACCGGCTGGAATTTCCCTGTTATCCCTCCTGTAGTATATGTCTCACTGTTTCAACTTGACCTTCCTGCTGTGTGGTGCTGGATGCAGGTCCATCCCTGCCATGGGACGTACCCGCCACTCAGTCAGTGTGGGTGTCTGGCTCTGCCGGCCACCAGCTCCCCGGGACCCTGCAGCTCTGAGTGCTGGGTGCATGAGGCCTGCTGTGGGGGGCTCAGGCTTTTGTACAGCAAGACCTTTCCTTCCCAGGGCACGCGACCTAGTTCAAGGCCGATCTCCAGGTCCCTTGCCTACCAATTTCAGCTCATTGCAAATGTGAGCAGCACGCCACTGAGTGGGTTTAAGGTCTGACCCGATGGTAGCTGTAGTCCCACACGCAGGGGAAGGAACACACTTTAAAATAGGACATGAGGTTTCTTTGACACTCACTCTAAATCCAACAAGAGCTACGAGATGATATAACTGTCTTTCAACATAAGACATTCAAACCAGCGCTGAGGCGCCACAAAGAATTCAGATAGGATCAAACCCAGGAGGTCTCCCGCAGAACGAGATAAATCGGAGAAGGCCCCCGCAATCTTTTGCTCCTTTTATAAAGATGATAATTCATATTTTGATATACAAGGCTTTGATATATAAGAACATTTAATTCTAAAGCCAACCTCTCCTGGAATGACCCGTAGGCAGGAAATTAAAGCTTTGGATTTTTTGTGGGGAAAACTAAGATAATGTACATGTATCAAGTTGGAAAAGTACAGATACGCCGTGGCAGAGTGAGTGCTTCCTACACATCACCCCCAGAGATCCCCCCGCCCACTTCGTGAGGCGAGTGTTATTTATTTCAGATTAACAGATGAGTAAACTGAGGCTCCCCGAGTGCAGTTAAGAAAGTTGATCGAGGTTACACAGTTCCCCAGTGGGGTCTGCTTACTTTCCAAGGCACCTTACCCCCACTCAGCCTTTCAAGTTAAGATGAGAGAATTTCTTAAAAACCTGTCTTGGATATATAGTGAAAAGCAGCCTCAAGTTCCTCAAAAAGTTGAGCCAAACATTACTGTATGGCTCAGAAATTCCATTCCTTCATGCACACCCAAAGGAAGTGAAAACCGTGAGTCAGACACAGACCCATTCACAAGTATCCACGGCAGCGCTACTCACAGTACCAAAAGGTGGGAGTAGCCGAAGGGCCATCAGCAAGCAAGCGGTGGACGCATTGTGGTGCATCCACACACCACAGTACCACTTGGCTCCAGAGAGACAGAAAGTCCTGGTACACGTGCCAGCTGGACGTCCCTGTAACCACCGTGCCAGGTGAAAGCCAGATGCAAACAGGCAGGCAGCGTATGATTCCATCCACATGCCAAGTCCAGAACAGGCACACGTGTAGAGTCAGGAAGCAGTTTAGTGGGTGCAGGGTCTGGGGGGACAAGGAGGCATGGGGAGCTGCTGGAACGGGCTTGGGGTTTTATTTTGGGATGATAAAAATGTTCGGAGTGGTTAGAGGTGGTAGCTGCCAAACCCGGAGAATGTGCTAAATGCTACTGGATTGTTCACTTTAGCGTGGTTAGTTTTATGCCATGTGAGTTTCATTTCAAAACGGAATGGTCCCAGAGCACTTCCAGCAGTTGTCAGATAGATAAGGAACTGGGATCCGTTTTCATAATTGAATAAACAAGGAAGGAAGGCATGTCCTTTGTGTCACATTGAGTTTTCAGTGAGAGGGGCAGTCTTCACTGCACAGCTGGGCCTTCCCGAACCCAGCGTCCCCCGCTGGGCAGGGCTGCACCAATGAGCCAGGCCAAGCACCACAGGTGGGGCCCCAAGCCACTTGGTGAACTGGGCAGGTCCCACTGCCGGGTGCCGGTTTATCTCTGCATCCCCAGGTGACGACAGAGTTAGGCCAGATGAGTGATTGCTACGTTATCTTCTAACCTAAAAACACTTTAGAAGCTACTATTTCACCTTGTGTACAACAGCTGTCACGCTAAATACTGCCCAGGAAGTGCCTGCTGGAAAGCAGTGCATTAGGAGTTAAGTATGAGGTACAGACCAAAATGAGAAAAGATTGTGCAAATTTCGGCTGAGAAAGTTGCTGGAAATTTAGCAATCTAGGTAAATGCAATAGTTTGCCACTAAATGTGTTTTATTTCCCCTATCCCTATGTGGCTGAGCACCTCGTGACAATACTAACGTGCCTGGACATCGCAGGCATCCTGAGTAATCGTGACCAATTAAGTGACTGGTCGGCAGAGAAGTGACGCCCATCACGTCCCAGTCCTAGTCCCAGGAACCCGTGAACACATGAAGACAGTGTCTCCCCCACAGAACGTTTGCTGTCTCCGAGATTGGCCACAGAGCCCTAGAAAGCCACCGAGGCTTAGCCTTTCACCTTGCAAACACAGAGATGCTGGCAACACTTAGGGCTGGTGGACATTCTCATGTTAAGAGTTGCATGAGAAGGATGGTCAAGTTCAAAGCAAAACAGCCTCCCGAGGTGACCTTGGAGAGGCCAACAGAACTATCCAACACAGTGCGCTGTTACAGGAACCTCTCGGGAGGTCCCACCCTCAGGGGAAACACTGATGTACTCCTCAGTACAGAATCTCACTCTTCGCCCCGCCGAGCGGGCTGGCAGCAGCGCTAACAGTGGCCTCTGCGGTTCGCGATGCACACACTTCTGTTTCACTGTTTCACTGTGACTGACGGTTCCCAAGGCCCTGCTGTGAAGTTCGGATGGTAGCCCGTGTCCTCCGCAAAGGGACGGGTCAGGGCTGCCTGGCCAAGGACTGCCCCGGTACTCCCCACCACTGAGTTTTCCGGTAACTGGCTCGGAGACAGGTTTGTGCCGAGGGTGCTCAGACAACTTTCCAGTCAGGCAAGGTGACAGTTTACACACTTGGTAAAACTCTGTCCCCCTTTATAGCAAAATGGAGTTGGACGAATGAATCGAACAACCCAGGACAAGCTGGGGTGTCATGTTTGAGGACGATTCTTGTTTAATAAAATCTGACAAATCTGCTTTTCAGGAGAAATTGTTAAATTATACGTCCATCCAGAACTCCCAGGGAGATTGGCGACCCCCGGGCTCAGGGCCCCGCCTCACAGGTGGGAAGGCAGGCCCATGCCTGGCAGGCTAGGAACCTCAATATATTTTTGGGAACTCAAAATAGGAGTTCACCCAACAAGTGAGTTATGCAGGTGAATGCAGCGGGGGAGAGTCGAGGGCTCCATTTTGGAGTCAGAGAGCAGACAATAATAGAAGGTTAAAAAAATCCAGTCCGAAGTTCTTTATGAAAACTTGCAGAGTGAGGTGATGTGGGGGCCTCAGTTGCGGTCACTCACACTGTGTGGCGCCGGGCGAGAGAAGTCACAGCAGATGACTCCCGTCCCCGCCCCACCTGTGTAAGTGACCAGGCCGAAGTAGTGAGGCCAGCCTGCTCCATGGTCACTGGTAACCTTTGAGATTCTGATGATCACAAATCGGCAGAGACAGGGAGAAGTGTGGGGGACGGCGAGGGAGCGAAAAGAGGACACGCGGCCCTGCGTGCCCTGTGCCGTGCTGGGCTGCCTGGCACGTCATCTGCTTCTAGAACGGTCTGCACCATTCACTGTCTCTGCGCCCTGTTAGAAGCTTGGAGACCCTTGCAATCATCTGTGCCCACAGAGGCGCAGTGGGTGCGGCCCCTCCCTCGCCCGTGAGGCCGGGCCTGCGGTGCTGCCCAGCACTCGGCCTGCTCTGCCAGCGCCTGGCGGTTTTCCTTGCGACCCTTTTGAACGTCTTCCTGTTGCCGCAGAAATTGACAAGTGAAATAAGGTCTCTGATGTGTATTAATTGTATATTTGTAGGAGCATGACTTTTTCATGGTTTAAAAAATCATATTTTTAACAATTTAAAGAAGGCAATATTATCAGGGGATTGGTCTTGACTTTGAAAAAGACCAAATAGGAATACTAACCACCGTCCAATCAGGGATGTTTGGAAACTGAATCGAAAATATAGTGACAGGTATTAAAGATAATATGGGGGCAATGGGGGATTTTTTTTTAATATGAATGACATTTTAGATAAAAATAATCAAATGACTTTCGGGTAGGGAATAATGGAGTTGTTCCTGGGTCCTGAGTAGTCATCTATCTCAATACCTGCAACTTAATCTCAGAAGAAATAGGGGAACACGTGTGTGTCTGGCTGAACAGAGGTGGGGACAGGGACAAACCCTATGAGACAAGACGTTATTGGGAGGGACTGGGTGAGCTTTCCTGGATGTTCAATGTGGCATTCTCTCAACTTTCTTTAGGTTGAAATTTTTTGAAATAAAAACATGGGGCAAAAATAGCAAAAAATAAGTTAACATTTATTTTAAAAAAATACTGGGGCCCTGGCTGGTGTGGCTCAGTGGATTGAGTGCCAGCCTGCAAAGCAAGGGGTTCCAGTTCTATTCCCAGTCAGGGCCCATGCCTGGGTTGCGGGCCAGGACCCGAGTAGAGGGTGCATGAGAGGCAATCACACATTGATATTTCCCTCTCTTTCTCTCTCCCTTCCCCTCTAAAAATAAATAAATGAAATCTTTAAAAACAAATACATAAATAAAATATTGGGGATGGATGGAACATTTTCAACCCAGAGGCCACAAGGCTAAAGAGCGCCCAGGCTTTGGACTGCACGGAACACGCCCTCTGTTTCTCAGATGCTCAGCCAGTCTGTGCTGTCTGTACGCCTTCGCCCCAGATGCTTTGTGAAAGAGTAATGAATTTCAATTCGTGAACATAAGTTCATTGTCATCCAGAGCCCTAAAAGGCGGAGCCAGAGAGTGAGTGTCTGGAAATCAGAATGTCTACGCTACCCATTCAGAAGTTAATCTCCGCTCCCTCCATCTGTGCACTTGAAAGGCAAGACCCCCAAACGCCCAGATTCTGCCGGGGGAGCGGCAGCCTGGGTAGTAGTCCTCAGTGACGGCTCTCACGCTGGCGTGCTCGCCTCCTGCATATGGCGGACTTGTTCTGTGCAGGTGACACGGCTCATCTGTGCCACCTCAAGTGACTCCGGATCGCTGCTGGCGAGACACACCTGAAGAAGGCCCCTGACTCATCAGAGACATGGACAGAGAGACTGTGACCCAGAGATGGGGCCCAGGAAAGGCTGTGCAAAAACGGACGAGTGTTCAAATGCATGAGAAGGTCAACATTAGCATTGTTAATGCAACACAGAGACATTTAAATGTTGGTCCAGGATTTCAGTGAACACATCTGATCATAAAACGCATACACAGGGGGTGCTGGAACGAGCACAGACAAAAGCGAAGATACATTCCTACGAATTATTGACAATTTGAAACATTGTGTCCTGATTGGGGCCCACTGGCAGTGCTGACGGTTTCAGGCTGTCTGTCCTCAGGGGCGACACACGGAGGGGACCTCTGGGGACAGGAAAACGTGTTGCTGCTGCTTTTTCCAAAAGCTCCTGGAATACAGGCATTTAAAACTGCTCTGCTTGGTGAGGTTTTGTTCTTAGACACTGCCTTTTGCCCCGTTAAACTCTAGCGAGGCCGCGGGACCAGACCACCAAGGCTCCTGGAGCACCGACCCCACGGGAGGAAGCGCCAGGGGGTCGATCGAGAGACATAATTGCCTTTACGAAACAAAGTCTGTGAGATGAGACCATCGCTCCCATTTACCTGGAAACACTAAGGCGGAAACCACCATCTAAGACAGAGATGGGGCATTTGAGTGGGGCGCCCACAACAGGAACGGGTACCGCGCACCCTTCCCGCGGAGACAAGAGAGTACTGCAGTACTCTCGCCCGCTGGGGAGGGGCCCTGAGGAGAAAATTCAGATCAGACATTTGCAAGGCGATGATTAGTGCAGACTGCTCTTTTTTTCCTGAGACGTTCAGGGAAGACAAGAAATCTTTATTCTCTTGTAAGTTGCAAATGACTCATTTTGTCACAGAACTGCTTCTTCTAGAATCAGCCAAAATGCCATCAAACTTTTCTCAATACCGTCTTAAGGCAAAAAGTACTTTCATTTAGTTTTAAGATATTTTAGGCCAATTAACCTCAATAGTGAACTTGAAGATTTTCCATTAAATCGGCTGTCCGTCAGCCTAGTACAGACACATTCCAATCCTCCCGCCCATGTCTGGGCTCCTTTAGGAAGGCGGCAGGAAGCAGAAGCTGATTTGGTCAAATCAGAGAGAAGAATGGACGCGCCACACAAACTCTCTTTGCTGCCGTTCGTCACACATCACTGATGCACTCGGTGCCAAGCACTGTGTCAGTGGAAGAGGGAAATGACAATATTTCTCACTTATTTTTATTGACTTCATTCTTTGCAAATACACAAGTGAATAAGAATCTTTTAAATATAAAGTGTGGATAGTGTATTTTGGATAATGTAGCCATTTCACTTTATTTCACAAACTACCATCTTATGCTTTGAAAGAGTTGCTGGAAGGTAACAGCAGCCAGCACGCGGGATTTCTCGGGCTGCGGAAGAGTGCAGTCATGGACTGCTCTTGTCCCCCCCTCTCCCGCTGTGGTCTGCCTCATGCATGTTCTGTGCCGTGATGGAATTCCAGACGGTGTCCCTAAAACTCTGCAGCGGAAGGCTCACCGGAGCTGACGACATTGACAGAGGGCTGGGCGGGCCTTACAGGGAAATCTGCAAGGTTCTCTCAGCCCCCGGCCTTCTGCACACCACCTCCCGGTGAGGCCTGAGCCTCCTACACGCGGGAGTGGCGCTCCCTCGGCTCTCTGCTCCTGGTGGCCGTTCCCTCCTGCCTCCTCTCCGGGGCCTTCGCAGATTCGGTGGCCGCCTCTCTCCTCTTCCCTCGGCTGTGACGCTGGCACCTTGATCTGCCATTTGTCCCTGACTGCGAACTTCTCAAGGGTAGAGGCTCAGTCTCTCTCCTTCTTAGGGTACGAAGGGTGTCACTGGATTCTCAAAAGAAAAGAGGAAAGACGCTGCCCCAAAGACTCGCCTTATGAACCTGCTCCTTACAAAGCCAAGAGCGAGAGGTCATGTGACTGACAGCAGCATGGCTAAGAAGCTTATGTGAGAAGAACAGAACCCTTTTCTTAGCCGGAGAAAACGAAGGGTTAACTTTTGCTGCATCGCAGCGACCTATTTCCTGCTACAAAGCACCAGAATGCATGCGGCACATACACGCTTCAGAGGAAACGAGCTGTCTGCATGTTTACCTGAAGGAAAGGGGAAAACATGTTTCATTTTTGACCTTCTATCCTCAAGTTATATATGAAGAAGATTAAATTTGTCTGTATTGTCAGTGCACCCCATTTAGAGTTTAGAATCATAACAGTGGAAAATATCGAGATTGACATTCAAGCCCAGTGCATATAAATAACCTTTTAAAAAATTATTGAACAGGAAGCTGAAATGGGGGAGGAAGGCTCAGCTATTGGAGACCCAATCGAAACACGTTTTTCACAACAAGAATCAGAAATCACCTGCATCCCATCCCTTGCATACAGAAATTAGGGTCTGGTTTTTTTTGCTTGTTTGTTTTAGCAAGGTGAGGAAAAAAGTTGTGTTTCTGTCAAAGCCTAAGCAGCACAGCCAGTTCAAGCGTGGATCATTGCTGAGTCGGCAGACGCCCCAACGCCCAGGCAACTTGGAATAAAATGAAATACGAACTCTCGTTTACCTCAAAATTTTCCTGCTCTTAGCATTAGACCCAGTGATGTTCCTTTAATTATTAGGGTCCCTGGATGGAGGGGTATGGGAATCAAGGTTCAAAGTCAAGGTCAAGCAGCAGAGAGCACTCACTTCAGCCTGTTCCAGTGAGGGGGGAATAAACTGGGAGGGAGAGCCGGTGGCTTGCCTGACTGCTTGCAGTCACTAAACACTACTGTCTCCTCGTCAGTGACAAGGGGACAGTGCACAGGCAGGGGCTTGTGTAGCAGAGCCCGACAGACACCCAAGCAGCAGAGGACGGAAGGAGCAAAGAGGAGGAGCTGCTTAGAGAACACTCAGACCTCCTCTCCTTCCAAAGGGTGGGAGAGCCCACAGGTCACATGGTAAATGTTTAACAACTGGCTCTCTGGGGGCGGGGGTGAGGGCTTAGGCCTGACTTGTGCACTTGCTTCTTTTTGTGGTGTGAATACTCCCGCCTGGTCACCTTAGGCCACCGACCTGAAGCCACTGAGCCAGCGCTGGGGAGAGACCCTCAGCAGCCCGCCGCTCTGCGGTATTTCCAACATCGCGATGTTGCAGGTGCAGATTGCCCAAGAACACAGATCATAGCAAAATGCAGCGAGATAATCACCAAATGATGAGTTTAGAGTATTTCTCCCTCACACACACCAAGTTCAGCCAAAACAGATCATGTGCTGAGACGTAACTATCTCCTCTTCCCATGGCTTTGCTCATTCTCTGACCCCACTTACAATGATCTTGCCCCACCACCCACCAAAGTCCTGCCTGGACTTCACGGTTCAGTTCAAATCACCCCCCCACCACCAGGGGGCTAGGAATGATGGCGCCCCTCTTCTGTGCAGCCAGAGAAATGCTGTGCTCACGGTTCCCGTGACCTTGTAGATTTTAAGCTCCCTCAGTCAGTAAGCTTTTCCCTCCCTCTTTTTTTTTTCTATCTGCCACCATCTTGCCAAGCATCTAGGAATATTTTTAAATTTCTGCACATTATCCCTCCCATCAATTATTTAGGGTGATGAGGGATGCCTTACGGTAAAGACCTTGGTTCTATCATTACTTTCATTCTTTATACCACTTAGAATTCACTTAGTACATTCTCAATAAATATTTGTTATCAAAATGAGTTGAATTTGTCACATTTTTCCTTAAAATACAAGTAGACATTTTGTCTACCTCAGAGATGTCACAATATTCTCAGTATTTTGATAAAAGGCAGTAGTTTCTCATAAATAGTACAGCCTTCGAGCCTAAAATGCCTGGAAATGGTAACATTTCATATTTAATATTCTTCTGAGGTTTTTAAAATTTAAATTGATTTACCTAGAGGGACCATTGGGCAAAATGATATCTTGGTTCCAAATCATTAAGACAAATTTAGATAAAAGTAAATATGATTTTACACATATATGAAGATTTGCATACATATACACGAAGACTCGCACACGTACACATGAGGACTTGCATACATGTACATGAAGATTTGCATACATGTACACGGAGATTCGCACAAACATACATGAAGATTTGCACACACATATGAAGATTTGCATACACATACACAAAGATTGGCACACACATACATGAAGATTTGCACACACATATGAAGATTTGTACACACATGCATGAAGATTTGCATGCACACACATGAAGACTTATACACACGTACATATGTATGAAGATGTGTACCTATCTATCTATCTACACGAATACATGTGAAACCCTGGAGAGGCAGACCCGAACCTGCCCGGAGCCTCCAGAATTTGAGAATGCCTCCATCCAGAGCCTTTGCGGTGACGCTGATAAAGTGCCCCAGCTCACGGGTTCTCCCTGAGGTGGATGCCATCCATCCCTCTGAGAGCCAACAAAACACACCAGTCTGCTCGGAACTCAGGTATTTTTATGGCTTAGAAAATCCACTCTGAGAAACCTATTCTTCACAAGTACCGGGAAGGCTTGTAAAGGTGTACGTCCCCCACTGTTAACCCAAACGCCAGGGGACAAGGAAACCCGGTCGGCAGTCTCGGCGCCCGCGGGACCTCGGAGTGAAATAAAGTGCCTGCGATGGACACTCTGGAGCCGCACTGACGAATGGGGTTTGTCGGCAGGTCCCTGCTTCCAAGGCTTTCGGGGAAATATTGTTGAGCACGGAAAACAAGTGTGAAAGAAGGAAAGAAAGGGTCTGTTCAACACTGGAGTGCTCTCATCGCTCCAAGAAGAATGTCCCCGTGCGTATCACTTATGTTTGTGAACATGCGCATGTGCAAGTGTGAGTGGGTGTGCAGGTGCTCCCGGGTTTGTGCACACGCGTACACATGTCTATGCTTGTATGGGCAATCCATCTACGCAAATCATACATATACATGTGTACATGCATTTAAAGATGTTTTATATAACCATGGATAAAAAGGTATAGAAAGATCCAGAAAATTCTTAAGATAGTCACTGTTCGATATGGGATAAAAGAAGGAAGAATGAAAGTTTCCTTCAGTCAATTAGAAATATGTGGAATCTAATGAACAAACTGAACTAACAAGCAAAACAGAGACGGACACACAGAGAGAAGGTAACAGCTAGTAGGGGAGTTAGGGGTGGAAGGACTGAGCAAAAAGGAAAAGGGCTCATGGGCACGGACAACAGTGTGGTGATTACTGGGAGGTGGGGTGTATGAGGGGACTAAATGGTAATGGAAAAAATACAATAAAGATTAAACTTTAAAAAAAGGAATAGGAGAGAGAGAGAGAGAGTGGGAGCGCGTGTGTGCCCTGGCCTGTGTGGCTCAGTGGGTTGGAGCATCATCCCACAAATGGAAAGGTCACGGGTTCAATTCCAGACAAGAGCACGTGCCCAGGCTCTGTCCCCTGGTCAGGGTGCATGTATGAGGCAACCGGTCATGTTGATGTCCCTCACCCTCTCTCTCCCTCCTTTCCCTTCTCTCTAAAATTGATAAGCATGTCCTCAGGTGAGAACATATACATTTTTTGCAGGAGTTCAAAACTGGGATTATTTGGGAGCCTGCCCCGACTCATGCGTCAATCTTGCAATACACCTGCAGCCTTCTCCCAACAACGGCCATTGTCCTGCAAACGGCTCACAGTGAGGCTGTAGGGTTGATGCAATCTCCTGAAGACACGGTCCCCACAGTCTTCATGGACGAGGCAGCGTCCCCAGCCCACCTGTGTCATTCCTTCTTACCTACCTGGCCCTGGAGACCCACGCGGATGAGCACTGAGTCACACTCTGTCCACGCTCGTCTCGAGCCAGCCCGGGGAAAATGCCCTGCCTGAGCCACTGACAAAACGCTCTCATTTCGGCTGTCTGCCATGGACGTGGGTCTGGACTTCCCACCTTACGCAGGCCAGTGCAGCTGCTTTACAAGGGTGTGGCCAAGCTCCCTTTTGTGTGAACCAGAGTCACAGCATGGGCTTATGTTTTAAAGGGGCGTTCTTCACTTGAAAAGTAATACAGAATTACTTTTTTTTAATATTACTTTTTAAAGGTTTTATTTACTTTTAGAGAGAGGGGAAGGGAGGGAGAAAGAGAGGGAGAGAAACAACAATCAGTTGCCTCTCACACATATGCCCCCAGCCGGGCACCTGGCCAGCAACCCAGGCATGTGCCCTGACTGGGAATCAAACTGGTGACCTTTCGGTTTGCAGGCTGATGCTCAATCCACTGAGCCACACCAGCCAGGGCTAGAGTTACCTTTTAAATGAGCTGCCTCAGTGGACTTAAAATGCACTGTGGAATTCCACTGCTTGACTCACTCTCACACACTCAGCAACACTTAGTACGCACCATGCACACCTTCCGTTTGGCATTTGAAACCGAACCAGAGGCACGTTCTCCAGCACCAGCTTCTTTAAGCTGAGAGTCTGGGCTGAGAATGTCTATTTTCTGTTTTCTTACTGTGCATTTTGAGGTGTAATTTCTATAATAGTTCTCACCAACTATTTTAGATCTTCAGGCTGGCCTAATTCATTCATTCAGCAGATACTACTTCCCTACTTCCTGCCACTCACTCTTGTTAAGTGCTGGGGAATTCAGGTGTGAACAAAACAGACAGAGTGGGAGTGCAAATCTCCTGAGGGCAGCCCTGTCATCCTCGGACGTGTAAATAAAAGGAGAAGGCCAGACTGCAATATGATCCCTGAAGGCGGAGCTGGGCAGGAGCTGAGACACTGGGGGCAGCCTGCAGGCGTCAGGGCTGGGTGCCTGGGAGGGGACATGGGAGCGAGGGCCTGAGGACTAGGGGGAGTCCAATGTGTGAACAGCCAGGGCCGGCTTTCCTGGTGAGGAGACGTGCAAAGGCCCTGGGGTGAGGAAGGTCTGGAGCTTTCCAGGGAACAGAAGTGTGTGTGACCAAGGCGCAGAGATGACGGATGGAGACAGGATAGGGGATGTGACCTGCACACAAACACAGGTCAATAAAATGCCAGTGGAAACAGGAGGCTTTTACCAGGAGGCTGGCAATCTGGCTCAGACCTTCCTGGCAGCTAGTATGTGCTTACCAAATGGGCTGATAATTACCTGTAGATGTTCTCATGTGATACAAAGTCACATGAGGCTTTTTATAAACTAGCGCCAGAATTTCAACAGAAGTACAGCTGTCTGATGCCTCCTGGGGGCACTTACTGTCCTGGAGGCGGAGCAGCAGGGTGGGTGGGGTGGGGGAGGGCCAGAGAGCAGGTGCTAGGCTGCAGGATAAACACAACTCAGGGTGAGTTTCAGCTGCGTGCAACCCTGTGGGGGTGTAATCTGCCCAAGGCTAAGGGGGAAGCTCTGCTCTCTCCTCCCAGCCCCTGCCCCCACCCCCCAGCCAGTCTCCAGAATTATGTATCTTCCTGAAACACAGAACTGACCGCCATATTCTCGACTTAATAATTCCAATGACATGGTCAACAGGACCCAGTATGCACAATTAACACCCTCTTCTCGGGTGGGTATAAGGCCCTTTGTTGGCGGGTCCCCAGATCCTTTGCTATATTGTCTGCTTGACTTAGCTGAGGCCAATCTGCACCTGACTTCACTCCCCAATTGGGCTGATGCAGCTCATTCTGTCCATGGCAGCACGGAGCACCCTCTCCCAGAAACAAGGTGACCTACTGCTGATCCTGCAAGACAGCTCACCACCTCTGAACCCTCGGAGTCACCATTTTTGGAGGCCAGTACACCACGCTGAGGAAAACAGAACTAATACCTGGTTATCCGGGTCAGCTCAGGCCACCTGTAGTCAGCAGGGGACAGGTGTTGGCGTTGGGGTCCCTGACAGCCAGCTCCTTCGTAAAGCTTGATCTTGTTAGGCTGAGTCATGTGGGGAGGGGGAGCGGGTTTGGGTGGGGGGAAGTGGGGTGAACTTTACAGGCGAAGGAAGCAGCCCACGCCAAGTGCCGGTGGCAAGAGGGAGCACAACTTGCCTGCAGACCTGGAGGTGGACCAGGGCCCCGGTTATGTGGGTGTCTGTCATTAAGGGCTGGTGGCTGGCCACCATCCATGTGGAACTGCAGTCTCTGGAGCACGCACCACAGGAAACACACACGGCCCCGACCGCATGCTAAACTGCCTCCATCTTTGCAGCAGCTTCGAGAAAAACAATGGTTACAAACGAAAATTGAGAAGGGGCACCGATAAAATTCAACACGGTCTATGGGCCCTGAGGTCAGTGAGTGTGAGGAATGTTAGCGATGAGGAGATGCGCTGACTGGGGCCTCAGTTACGGGGACGGTTCAACGGGGACACCCAACGCAGGTGGGTTCCACCGAGCCACACGGAAGCCTCGCACGGCATGTGGGGCTGCGCTGGGCCTTCCCGCAGAGAGCCAGTGAGGGGCTGCAGGCCAGGGTTTGGGGGAAGAGCAGCCAGGGAAGATGCCACAAAAAGACAGAGAAGGGTGGCGTGTCCCAGCAGCTCCAGGAGCACTGCCAACTTGGAACAAAGATACTTTTTAGGAGAAAAGGGAAATCATTAAGAAATTAGAATTTTAAGAAATGATTGCGAAGGAGGAAAGGTTGAAAATCACTGTCCTAAAAATGGTTATGGGGAGATTTAAAATTTTGTAAGAATCCCTGAGTAGCGTTTCAAGTTACTATTTAAGTTACTGTAGGCAGAATTTAGCTTGGAGGAAATTAAGACTTGCTTGATAATTAAAATATGAAATAGTAAGGCAAGAGAGGATGGGGATCTCTCAGTCTGTCTTAATTAGGTGCTAAAAATAGATGTTTCTGAAAGTCCTCTTTTTTTCTAGGCCATCCGCATTATTGAGAAGTGGTTTAATCTCAGCAATGTGCTAATTGTTTCTAATGGCCTGTAAACAAACTCCCTAAACTATTAACCTTCTCTCTTTAGCCAGAGAATCAGGAAATTAGTCTTTGCAAGGAAAGTCCCCGGCAGGGGAGGTCCTCAAGTACAGACATTGTCACTTCATTTGGAGGGGACTCAAGGTCAAACAAGCCCTAAGGTAGTGAAGTGGAACAGGTAAGCCAAATACCTTAACAAAAATTAAAGAATATTTCCTCTCTGGTTCTGGTTCAGTTCAGTTGTGTTCCTTCCTATGTTTAGGGAGAAACTTATATGATAGCACCTGTCAGCTCTCAGACACACAAATCTGTAATTCTCAATTTTTTCCAACATTAAAACAATGTCTCCTGATGGAACAAAAACATTTGAAGTTTGATCCTTGGTAGTAAAACTGACCCCATACTGAAAATGGAGTTCAATTAAGTCTTCGAAAGGTAATGTCTCCTCCCCCTGCCCCAACCAGCAGGACAGGAGAGGGGAATTCGAATTGTCCCCCTCTGTTCCGATCTCCTCTAGGATGTGGGGAAAAATCACTTAAATTGTCCTGAAGGAATAATAATCATTGAATACCCAAAAATGTTAGGGAAGAGACGGCCAATGAAGACAGGTTTTTCAACCGTACTTTAAATCGTAGTTAAGGTTCCAGTAATTAAGCTGTGCGCTCGGCACAAAGTGAGTGACGGCACGGAAGTGGAGGCAAAGTAAACGTATCTGGGTGGCCTCGGGTTAGGACATTGCCACTCAGCGAGATATGAGGTGACCGGGCCCACGGTGTTACGACAATTAGTAGAAAACTGGTAATAAAATACGGATCTTTTAGCGTTCCTCCGCACAGACACTAGGAAGGTCAGAGTCAAATGCTTACAGAAATGGAATTGTAAAACCATGAGACCACAGCGGGGGTAAGTCAAATAATAAGTCGGTATTGGCAAAGAAATTTCTGAGAGGGAAGAAAAATCAAAACCACGGATCATTGAGTACATAAAAATTTAAGACAGTAAGTATATAAAAACACTCAAGACAAAGTCAAAGAGAAATAATAAATGGGGAGATAATTCCATTTATTATATACATAGGAAAGTGCTAGCATTCTTGACATATAAAGGAATCTTCCACATTTATTTTTAAAAAGGCCAAACACCAGGTAGAAAACTTGGAGGGGCAAGGCCAAGGCAATGATTTCGCCAAAGAACCAAGTCAAAGGGCCAGTCTCCCCAGAGAGCCAGCCGCTCTGCTGTCACCTGCTCCCAACCAGTAGCTCGGTCACATCTCTGCCCTGGGCTGGACCTCGGTGTCCGCTCCCATGTGGGAAGTGCCAAAGCATAACAGGTAGGAGGAGCAGCGCCCAAGTCCCACGAGAGCAGACCTGGTGGAATCTTCTCGCCGTGAAATCCACACACTTAGGGTATTTGTACCATGCACGGTGGTGCACTGAGAGGGACGTCCAGCACCAGGAAGACTAAGTGTGACTAGACTGGGGGGGGCAGTTGTCAGGATGCACCTGCCTCTTACATCCCTGCATGAGGCCCTTCGGGATGGGGAGTGCGCTCGGGAAGACCTGCTTTAGCAGAGGGCCTGGGTTTGAGGCCCTGTGGTCACCTATGAGCCACGTGATAACAGATTTCCACACCTCCTCCCACTAAGGCCCAGTCGAGTCCCCTGAGGCCTGCGGAGGCCAGGCCTGTGAGCACCCTGAGTGGGTACCATCAGCGAGAAGCTGGGTCAAGGAGAGATTTTTTCACAGCCTGGCACCGCTCAGCCGAACATGGGGCTTTGTTGACAGGCAGGTCCGACGGCCGGCCGTGTGCAGCTCAAAGGTGGCTTTGTGATACAGGACAGCTGAGCCCTGGGAGCCATGTGGCTTCTGCAAGTGCAGCTGCAGCCCCGAGCGACGCCTCACTCATCAGTTCCACGGAAGCCTCGATGCCCACCCCAGTGCCAGCAGGGGTCAGGCTCAGGCCAGAGCGGTGTCATCGCTGCTTCCACAGCCCCGACGCCAGTGGGGAACCAGGGACCCCTGGCAGGAGGGCAGCAGAGGCTCCTCGCCGTCTCATGACCAAAAGGCATGAGAACAGTCCAGTGACCATGCTGAAGTCACACTGACGCAATGGAAGGGTTTTTCTTCCAGAACGAAATGAGATGACTATTATAACTGCTTCACCAGAGACCTGCAAACTTGTTTTCATTCCTCATGAACGTAGAGGTTCCAGTCCCAAGGGCACCCCCCCCCGCCCCCGCAAACCCCTGGCTAACATGAACTCAAAGCCCTTTAGACCTGGTTCTCGTTTTTGGTATTTATTGAAAATACAGGCTTAAATCAGTGAGTTGGGGCAGGAAAATGACCTCCAGAACTGTTTTATCTCTACCAGCAGACTCGCCTCCTCTTTGTGGTGCACACGTCCTGATTGCTGCACAGCTGGAGAACCCAGAAGCATGTTGTCCGACACCTGCCAAGCCCCCTTCTTTTGGCTGATTTGTCAAAACCCAGCGGGAAAGAGCCAGCCCTGTGGCTGAGTGTGAAGGGCAAGGCATTCACGAGCACATCGGAAAGTTGGAACAAATTTTTAGCTTGCTTTCCTTCCCTTCCTTCCCTTCCCCTCCCCTCCTCTCCCTCTCTTTCTTTCTTTCATCATCAGACCCTGAAATGATTTGGAGGAATAGTGGAGGCTGGAATCAGTGAAGTTTAAGACTTCTGATGGGCGAGGTGTTGCATAGGGAGTGAGTCTCCACCACCTCCTCCCCCTCCAGAGGGCTCTCTGGACCTCAGTGCTGAGGAAACTTGGGGCCACAACACTCTCTGATTTGAGGGGTCGTCCTGAGCCCTGTAGGATCCCTGGCCTCGACACAGGGCATGCTAGGAGCGGCCCCGCCCCGGACACTGTCAAATCCATCCCAGGCTGAGGACGACTGACCTGCAGCTACAAAGGGTATTAGAGCTACAGGCTCCTGCCTCCCTCCGTACCATTAAAAGGGAAAAGTGGGGTCGCACAGAGTGTCCTCTAGATTTTACATCGTCAAACCTATATCCATAAAAGTATGTTACTGACATTAAACACATTCCTTTCTCAACAGAAGAAAATAATAGCTCCATTCAGCTAGCTAACGAAAGCCCTGTTTCGGAGCCAGACGAGGGCTGGGCCGTGGAAGCAGGCGCGCTGGTCAGTCACAGCACGGATTAAATGCCCTTTGCTGGAACCACGGTTGATATAAGTTTGGAGAACAAAATAGAGTTAAGATCAGTGAAAACTTACTTACCACAAACTTTTCAGTTAGCACTTCAGAGCCCAGATCCTGGCTCGTAATTACTGTGCTTGCCCTGTGTGGGGCACTCTTCAAGTGTGAGCTCCTTTGGGTTGTGGAAACTTTACAGAAGTCCAGCTTGTCTGGGGACTTGCCCAGGAACAGGGTGATGAATGGTGGAAGCAGCCGAGGACCTGCATGCCTTGGCCAGGGTGATGCTCCCCCCCCATCCCTCTCTGTTCACCAAAGGCTCACTCGGGGGCAGCGCTGAGCGACGCTAGGGCAAGTCAACTTATGCTCAGAAGCAAATGTCAGTGGGAACTGGGAACTACGAAAATCAGACACAGTGAGAGACGGGGTGGGGGGCGCTCACTGCAGAAGAGTGTGGGGTGAGACCGAGACCGCGCGTGGACAAGGAGCAAGCCACAGGGCTCTCTGAGGAACATGTTCCAATAGGTTTACTGGGAAATAAACTTAACTAAGACAGGTGTCCCAGATCAACAGAAGAATCACTCCATCTATCTGTCATTTAGTAAGGGTTACCAAAGAGACCCACAAAGATTCAAAGACTGAAATTCATTTTCTCATTTCCCAAATCAAAACCTCTCTCCATATGGACTTGGAGATGCAAGAGCCAAAAATATCCTTCCGGAAAGACAGACGAGAGCAGCCCACGGACAGCCCTGGGGAGCCTGAGGCATGCGATGGGATCGTCGCCTCCCTGCCTCTCCTCCTTTTCCTAGACAACCGCTCTGCGTGAGTTCTGTAATCAGAGTCACCTGTGATAGAGCCGCTCCAGCTCTCCCCTGAGTGGTCTGAAAGGACACCTAGGAAAGTGCCCGTGGACGCTCTCAACTAAAGGTTATTACTGGCATTCGACCCAGGAGAGAGTCGGGTCGGCTCTCTGCACACAGCTCGCCAGCGGGCCTGTGCGCTGGACCCTGCAACCCTGGGGCACCCAAGCTCACAGACCCCTGCTGGGAGGGTGCGTGCATCAGCTGGCTGCCATCACACAAGTCCGAGGGAAAGTGCCCGTGGTGTGCGACATTTGAACACCACCGCACAGTTTACACAGCACTTTCACGTGTGTTTTATTGTTGGAACACCGCCACGACCTTGACGATCCTCTCCGTGCACGTGACCAGCCTCACTGGATGAAAAGATGACTGAGGGGTAAATGGCCAGCTTGACTTCACACCACTCGTAATTAACTCCAGATGCCCACTGGGCAGGGCCCTGATTTCCTGTGCTCTCTCTCCCGCCGCCACCTGAGAGTACCATTCCACACCGGCCAGACCAGCAGAGCAGGGGACCAGGGAATCGCCCTGGGGGGAAGCCTCCTCCGAGCTCCCATTCGAGTTCAGGCTTTAATTAAGCTGCGGGCGTCAATGAGCCCACCCATTCCTCTTACAGCGGGTTAAATTAGTCAATGCAGGTTTATCATGGGCGTCATTTGAGGTTAACCTTTGAAACGACCACTGAGCAAACAGAATAGCCTTTTAAAATGGATATAAAAGTAGAATCCAAGTTAAGCAAGTCTGGTTGGCTATAAGACACAATTTTACATGCCAGAACCTCATCGAAATCCATAAAGCTTAGGATGTTAACATTGGTGTTAAGTTCTCAAACAGTTGAAAGTCTCAATTAAAGAGACGTAGAATGTTTGCATTGGTTTTAAGAACCAATATTAATTTACTAGGTTGATTCATCAGGGACATTGTTGATTATTTATACTATGGGTCAATTTTTAGAGAAAATGATAGTTTTCATGAAAGACAGGATAACCGTTCATCTCTTCTCAGTGCCCATCAGTCATCTGGAATTTTGAATATAAATCTAAATTTTGAAGTTTGTTTCCAAAACATTTTTAAAGATTATTTTGATCATTTAAGTATCTTTCATACTGTTTTATATTTTACGTGATCATTTATATTACATTTAACAATAAAAATTTACAGTAGTTTCAACATCAAATCCGTGTCATACCATGGTATTTGTAAAAATATGAGTAAAACTTTGTTTTCCTTTTATAGCTATTAATATTATGACATGTAACTTGAATGTCAGAATACTGAATTAATAAGCTAGCTGGGTGACTATTTTTGCCTTCGAAAATGTGTATTATTCCACTGAATGAAGTTCCTTGGTGATTGTATTATAACATCACCAGAATGTGTTAAAAGTGATTCGACTTCCTAACTCTTGTCCAGAAATATCTACTTCTCACTCTACCACCGTCCTCCATGACTTTTCCCAGGGTTCGAGTTCTTTCGTGCCCTTGGTCTACGGTCCTTAGGAGACGTGGGGAGGCTCCGCCTGGGTCCCCTTTTCAAAGGACTCGCTCCCAGCTGCGGAGCCTGTGGTCAGAGGGTGACTGGGACCAGCCACGGTCCCCAGGTAGTCCAGCTGGAGACTGAGAGAGGCGCCCTGGGAACCGCAGCCACACTCACAGCAGAGCGCCCCACAAAGGGGCCAAGGCCAAGCTGGGCCTGTGTCACATTCATCTCTCCGCCAATGTTGCCTCCTCCCATTGCCCTCCACAGGCCTGGGTCCCTAACAGAGAAGTAAAACGACCGCACCCACCAACGGCTGCCCCTGTTTCTGCTCCTGCTGAAGCCAGCCTGCTGGCTGCCCCTGCCCAGCTCCCCTGGCTGCCACTTTAGGAAGTTAAAATCGACTACATTTTCTCGAGCTAGCCTCTACAGAAGACTCACCTCGCCCAAGTACTTCTGTGCCACCGAGGCCCGATTCACTTTACAGTCACTTTTTATACCACCACGTGCCCACGTGGTGCCGGGCATTAATGTGAAAATAACTTGCCGGCAGCAACGCCGTCTCTCCGAACTCCAAACACGTCCTCTGAGCTGATACTCGGGACCTGGTGCTCTGTTTGGATTAATGTCTCTTTTCAACAAGACCTATTTATGTATGCATGCTCCCCGAGGGAAAAAGGAATATTAATAACCATCATCACAACTGATGGTTGTATTTGTGAGGGAATCTAAATTTTTCAGTGTATGTTCATCTAAATGAACTTCTCTGTTCCTAATATCACCCCAGGAACTAACTGAGTTCAGGAAATTAAGGTCAAAATAATTCATCTGGCCCGAGGCACTCAATCAGTGGGCGGTGGATGCGGGAGGAAAAGCCTGTCCACAGTGCCTGTCCTGGGGCTGTCTGCACAGAACAGTGCCACCTGCACACCTTGTGTGAGATGGGATGTGTCCTGCGTCCTCAGAGGAAACAGGGCAAAGTCTAGAGTTTCAGCAACTAATTTTGGAAACGGAAGTGGAAATGGAGGCAGGCTGAGCAGGTGGGGCTCTGTGTGTGGTTTGCCTGCACCTGATTCCCTCACGCACCCAGTAACTCAGCAGTGGGAGGAAGGCACCAGCCTTGGAAAGAAGCCAGGCAAGGAGGGCGGAGTCCTGCTGTCTGTCCTCCAAGGCCACATGTACCACTGCGGGGACTGGAAAGGCCTTCACTAAAGACACCCCCAAGTGTACTGATACCCTGAGGGGAAATGGAGAGAAGCAGCAGCAGAGATCCCTCCCCTTGGGTGGTGGGGACAGCAGTGAGGTCAGGACGGAGCCCTGGGCAATGCTTCCAGGCCACCGATGCACCCGCCCAGGGCTGCGAGGACTCTGGGCTGACAGTCTGCATGCCTGTCTGCATTCAGGGTCAAGCAGGAAAGCCTCCACTGGGAGAGGAGCTCAGAGACACGGGGGTTAGCAGAATGAGAAAGTAACACGGTGCAAGGATCAGTCACGGCTACAAAGGGGTCAGCGCGGGAACTATCACGGACTGCAGCTTGCGGGACAGAAAGTCAATTTACCTGCTGGGAAGAAGGCCTCTTTGTCAGAACAGGAAATGCAACGTCCATCTGTGGACAGGAGAATGCGGAACGCCAGCCTGGTGGGCACCCTGCTTTTCTAGCTGTAGTTCAAGACCAAGAGCAGCACAGGTCGCTGGGCACTGGGATTCTCACCGGTGAACACAGGGACAAGTGAAGTGACACAGCATCACGTGCTGCCACCTGTGTGTGACTCGGATCGCAGCCACCTGTACTGGCACCTGCCCAGGCCCCGGTGACTGGAGTAGCTCAGCCTCGGGCGAACCTAGTAGAGGGACAGACCAGTTGGACCTACACAAAGTTAGGAAACGTTATCGAGTCCATCGTGCACCCCAGCATTGCAGACTGAGTCCAGCAGCCTCTCCAGCCGAAGGAGAGTGTTTCAGGGTGGCCCCCCCCCGGGTGGCAGCAGGCCACCCACTCTCATCACTTCGTTTCACAGACAGAGGAGCCTGCGTCTCCCCATAAACAGGGACACGGGAGCTGGAGAAGGCGAGGGACCTTCCCCAGGCCGTGTGTGATTCTAGGGACCTCAGTTCAGTGGCGTTTTTCTGCAAGAAGCGGTTTTACCTAGGGGAGGCCTCCTCCCTGTGGCCTGTGGACACTGGGGTGACAGATTGTGTCCACTGGCCCGGGCAAAGCCCCTGGTGGGACCTCTACTCTCCAAGGCCTACATGGAGCGCTAGACGACAAGACTCACCCAGGCCAGTCCCAACATTTGATTTTGTCCACGAGCCCTGTTTGGTTTAGGACTCGTCCTAGGTGTGTACTTGTTCAGTCATGTTGTTATTAAGAGTTCATTAACGTAAGCTGGACGGGTTTTTGAAGACTGCCAGACTTCTAAGTGCTGCTGCTGTCTCACCTAGAGGGGGAGGGGCTGGGGTCTGTCTGTGCTGGGACCCG
The DNA here is from genome assembly GCF_022682495.2 of Desmodus rotundus. Taxonomy (NCBI): domain Eukaryota; kingdom Metazoa; phylum Chordata; class Mammalia; order Chiroptera; family Phyllostomidae; genus Desmodus; species Desmodus rotundus. The sequence goes on from NC_071397.1 coordinate 99,144,487, forward strand.
CTCGAGGTCTGTGAGAGGCTCAAAGCCACGGCCAACAGCTGGTGGGGGCAGCGGGGATCGTAGGGAATTAGAGGTTTGCGGTACATGAAATATGCACAGAAAATGGAAGCCGGACAGTAGAGAGAGCACACAGAAGTGGTCAGGGGGCTTTTGCTACCACACTTTTCATCATTTATTGATGACAAATCTAGATTAGTGTATTGTGGTTGTCGGCAACACTTATTTTGGAATAAATTCTTCCGACAGGAATGAGCTAAGAGAGGAAGCACATACTGAGGATACAAGAGTCTAGTACCAATGCCAATGTGTGTGCAGGGGAGGGGGTTCCACACCGCCAAGCAATTCTCAGACCCCAGCTGAGTGCCTACAACTCAGCTCAGTTCTGACTCTACCTACCGGCAGATAGCATCAGATTCCAAGAGTTAACAGTTCAGCCCTACAAAGACCCCCTGCCCCGCTGCAGTCGCCAATTTTAATTCAGGTTGTCTCCTGGGATTCTGGCCCACTGGCTCTCGATTGGAGGCTCCAAAGCCCCCCTGTTTGGGTTCAATTAATTTGCTAGATCATCTCATAGAATGCAGAGAATCATTCCTTCTAGTAGATCACCGGTTTATTAGGAAGGGGTGTTGTAACTCGGGAATAGCCAGACGGAAGAGAGGCACGGGGCAAGGCGTGGGAGAGGGGGAGGAGGCTCCTTGCTCTCTGAGAATGCGCCCTTCCCGAATCTCCGCGTCTTCGCCAACCCAGAAGCCCTGGGAACCCCATCCTTTCGGGTATTTAAGGAGGCTTCATCACATGGGCATGATTGATGAAATCATTGGCCACTGGTGGATGTACTACATTCCCAGACCTTCTCCCTTCTCCCAAGAAGTCTGCACAACAAGTCCCCACCCTTCAATCACACGGTTGCTTCCCCTGGCAACTTGCCCCCATCCTTAGGAGAAGTCCCAACAAAAGGCACCTTTTGACAACAAAAGGCACCTTTGTTGCTCTGGTACCTTAGGAAATTCCAAGGGTCTTAAGAGCTCCGAGAGTAGCAAAAATCAAATGAGATTTAATATTATAAAGCACAGTCTTACTGTACAGGATTTCGGTGTCTCAAGAAAGTTAGTGATTGAACATGTCAGTCACATAGGTGTTATTCGACAGGCTTCATCTTGCAGAGGGGCTTTTTAAATATCACTGACAAGCCCCGCACACGTGCTGGAGAAGCATCAGCCTCCACGACTGAGCCTGCGGTTATTTTAAGAATGCTCGAAAATGCGATTTCGCACATGCAGCCGAGAAGGTACATTTACATATTACTCAGTGAAGTGTGGTGTTTCATTTAGATCAAATGACTGTTCTAAATTAATTCACTCAGTTTTGATTCCAAGTTTTCTGTGCATGTACAAGTTAAGTGATAGCTGCTAGTATTAGCCTGCTTGGCAGAACTTCATGAAAAGTTAAATTGAAGAGCAGTCTTTTGGGGTCAGTGCCTGATAAAAATAGAAAATCTGTTAATAGTTGCCCCAATTTTCTTTTCATGTAATTCATTGACTCAAAGCGAAACTTTTGGAAGTTTATTCTCTTTGATGGCGAGTTCTCTGACGTTATGAATTCTACCGAAGATTTAAAGTTCCACATTGCATAGACGGTCTTCAAGCGACAACATGAATACACATTTGGGTGGAATACAGCAGTAGGGTTAAAAATGCCTTCCTAAGTGTAGGGGCTTGTGGGACATGCTGCGAAGTAATTGTGGTACGCACATAACTCATACTTGTGTTCAAGCAAGCCGTGATATTCTACCCAGCACAGTGGAGGCCGCAGGTGTCAAAATTAGCAGATATTTTTACGAGGACAGAGTAACCGAACAACAGAGTTGTGGTGAAGATCTGATGCTGGCCGAGACAGCCGCTCCGGGCCCCACGGGAACTGTCTGTCTTTGCTGCCCATCATCCCCTCCACTTTCAGGAAACTTTCAGCCTTGAAAAAACTACTCTGTCAATGAACTCCGGTGCCGACTGAAGGGTGGCCGAACGTGCCGCGCCCCAGCGTGCCGTTGTGGTGTTAAGGACGGGTTGGGGCTGGAGCCAGCTGAGAGGAAGCAGGTGCAAGAAAAGCGCTGCTCTCCCTTACTGCCTACAGGAAGGACACATTTGTAAAGGTGCTGTCCTGCTCCCTCCTCTGCCATGAGGGACAGAATCAATCACTGGTGACAACTCTAGACCCTTATCGGCTAAGAGGACATCGGAGGAACCTGCATCACAGACTTGGCCAACTGGCCCTTATCTTCCATTAGACCCCCCACAAGTTCACCTTCCCACAGTCCACTGCCCCAGAAGGTTCAAGTCCTTCCCTTTTGTCTTGTCGCTGCTCTAAAAGTTATCCGTCTTCACTTACGAAGCTGTAGAAGCCCACGTTCTAACCAACTCTTTGACTTCACTGTCTCTGGATGCTGCCACGTGTGTGGGCTGCCCACGCTAGTAAATTTCTGCTCATTTTGCTTTTGTGACTTTCTCTTTTATCAGAACTTCGGCTGGAGGACCGAGGAGGGTAGAGGGAATATATTTCCCCCTACACTACAATAGTATTAATTACTTTAGGAGCGTCTTCTGAATGTATTTGCCTGTTGCTCAAAATCAGTTAGCAATTGTTTATCAAAATCTTCAATTAATGGGATTCCCCAAATATTCACCTTTTGAAGGTTTAATATAAATCACTTGCAATGGCCATCAAAAAGAAATTGAAATTAATCCCCATAAAAGTGAGGGTGAAGCTGATAAGATTAAAGGATTAAAAATCAAATGGCATATAAGATTTTCATTCTGAAATCTATAACTTCCAGAATATTTCAATTTGTGGAGAGAATCTTATAATGCAACTTCTTTGTTTAATTAGATAAATTCATATTCATATCACAAAGAAGATTGAGAAAACTTCTGATTTTCTTGCCTTAAAATGGTGGACCTTTAAAAAGATGTATAAATAAAAATAACTTATTTGATGAGTTCTGTTTTGTAAAAATGTCTGTCAGAGGACACTTCTCTGAGTGAAGCAGAAAACAGTACTTGGGATAATATTCTGTCATAAGTATAGACTCATTTAAATTAAAAAGCAACCAGAATTGAGAAGTCTCTATCGGTGTCTTCTCTGAGCTGCCAGGAGAGGGAGATTTTCTCGAGCAAAACACAACCATCTACAGAGAAATATCAACGGGCGGGTTAATTTCAAACACTTGAGTCATATGGCAACTTTAAAGAAGATTGCAGGCAACTACACTTTTTTAAATATAAAAAAAATACGAAAAGACATTTTGAACAAAATGGCTCAGGAGAAGAAACCAGATGTGGAGACCGGCAGTGAGAGCACCAGGTATCGGAACTCGGCCTTGGGGTCAGGGATCAAGGATCAAGGGTCAAGGCCCTGCCCTTTGCCAAATAACGTGCAAGGAGGAGGTGAGTCGGCAGAACAGGCAGTGTCGGTGGCATCCAGCTGCCGAACCCACTAGTGAGTGGGCGAGTTAGCGCGGGCCCAGCCCAGACGCACACGGAGTGCTCCCTGCTCACTTTCACCGCTGTCTTGGCCGAGGAGAAGCACCACTGGAAGCGAGTTTGGGGTGCTGTTTCAGAGCGATGCCGCCTGGGAGTGCACTGAGAGGGCTCGCCAGGCTGTCTTGCCCGAACCAGCGCGTTCCCACCGCCCCGCTCAACTGCGAGGGGACACAGCCCTCGTCTGCTCTCCCTGCATCCCATCAGCACACCTGTCCTCACAGCTGAAGCACCTGCAGCGCCACCTGGGGTCACCGGTGGGCTCAGGGGGGACCTGCTGAAGGAGCAGACTGATTGACTCTGCAGTTATCTCTGATGACAGAGGCGCTGAAGGTCCCAGCCGCCAGCAGAAAAGGGCCTTGCCCGTGACACTGGCATCGCAGGATGCTGGTGCCAGTGTGCACACACGTGTGTGTGTCAGCATGTAGGTGGGTGCCATGGTGCGAGGACTGTCAGCTAGCTCGGTCCTGGGAAACCCTGCATCTGGACCCGGAAACCCCGGGCTTCATTCACAACGCACTTCACGTCCAGGGTTGGAGGCTGTGTTTTCTTCTGTCGTAGAATTTGCCAAATTAACAAGAAACAGAATCAACACATCATGACCCTTACTTCAGTAAGTAACTTTGTTTGCACTCTGGGTTACTGAGACGATTGCTTATTGAGTTGCAAACAGCTCTACAGGCTGGGGAAGCCACGAACAACAAATGGGTAATTACTTCATTCTAAATGTCACAGGGCACAATAGCTACGTACATGACGTTTCAGAGGGCAGCCTAGGTCATATCAATGCTGACCACAAAAACTGTCCCTGCGGATTACAGTGGTGGCAGATAGGAATCCGTGCAAATATTATTTGCAATAGAAAGTAACTTCTTCCCCTCACTGAGTTTGTAATCAATTGCTAATCACAAGGACTAAGTTACAATGAAAAACAAATGCGCCAGTCACTTACAATATTTTTCTAAGTAAAATTAGCTATGTCAAGACTTTGTGAAAAAATGAAAAAATAATAAAGACTTTGTGGGCACTTATTTCCAATGAACACAGACCATAAAAATAAGGTTTCACCATCACCAAAGTCCCAGCCAGGGCCACTTAGATGCTTTAGAAATATAGCCACTTCTGTAAATCCTCCATCAGAAAATGAACTGCTTCAAATCCAGGCAGTTACACGGGCAAGGCTGACCTTAATGGATACAAAATTGGGCTGGCCGTGTTTGCAGACTTGTCCTCCCAGGGCCGGAGGGGGGTGGCTGTGTGCCTGCAGCGACAGGTACGCGGAAAGGTGAGGCATATGAATTCCACGCACGAGCATCTGTAATGTCCCCAGGAAGCCCCGCGGACGTGCCCACTCAGATGGGAAACCCACAGGGCCCCCTGCCAGACAAAGGAAGGTCACCAACTGACGTGAGAGCCAGCATGGCTCACATTTCAAAGTATCACTGTTGATAAAATATTTCTTCTCTTTGCATAAGTAACCGACCCCAAACAATGTAGCTGAATAATCTGTATTCTACAAGTTGGACTTGGAAATTTGACTTTCCGCCTTATTCCCGATCACGCCTGAAAACTCTCCGATGATTTCTGATAAATGTATTTTATTTAATTCAGTTTTGGGAAATTCTGTTAAATTCAGAAGGGATTTTTAAAAGGAGCGTGTTCCATAGAAAAAGAACTCGTTTCTGGTTTGTTGCACTGCCTGAAACAGATTCGCTTCAATTCAAGTCAGCATTTACTTAAATCTCTTCGATGCAAAGACTGGAGTGGGACACTGGGGCACTGGTCGTGTGCCCATCAGTCACGCCGGGCCCCATCCTTCAAGCAGAATGCAGGGTCGGGCACGAAGCTCTGTCGTTTTCAGCTCTCACTGGTTCTGAACTGTCTCTGTCCCCAACTTTACTGCTGGAGTTTTCCTTTTCACAGACAGGCCTACCTCCCCACCTCACCGGGTAGCCTTGCCTTCCACTCTACAGAGAAAAGGGGGCCATCCGGGGTGGGGGCTGGGGGGATGTGACTACAGAAAACAGTGCAAACCCCACGGGCCTTGCCTGCTGTGTAGGCTGCTTCAATCAGTTCCTCGTGGGGTAAGCAGACATAATGTTTTAAATGTCTTAGCCTCAAATTATTCCTCTGTAAGACCGATGCTCATATAATTTGAAGTTAATTTAAGTAAAGAACTGCGGGTCAGGAAGCACTACCTTTGAATTTCAAAGGAGGCAGTGTCCTCACCTTCAGTGGGGGCTCCCCCCACGAAGAAGGAGCCCCCTTGCTCAATGGGGTCATAGCATCTGTCCCGGGGGACTGGTCTGACGGAGGCGGGTCACGCTGTTCAGGGAAGAGTCATTCACAGCACAGGCAGAGTGAACTTCCTCCTCTTGGTCTGGGCACAGGGCAAGGCACCTCCGGCAAGCTAGAAGACCTATCTTTGAAGTTTTCTCTTTCATTTTAAAAGTTGTACACGGTCCCTTCTTCTATACAATGTAATCCTGTTACTGTAATAAAAATTCGCAATTCTGAGCCACTGTCTCTGTGTTGCTTTGCAAAACGGGCGCTTCCAGATGCTCCCACGCATGCACGAGGCATCTTTTGTTCCTGGCCATCCCGTACCTGGGGCCTCCGGGCTCTTTGGGTCTGACGGGAGAAGTGCATTGATCTGTACGCACCAGGAGGGTCTCTAGTGTTACAACACATAAAAAATTACAGCAATGTTTCCATTACAGAAGTAAAGCCACTTACTGAAAAAGGCCAGGTTACGGCTCTCAGTTAAACTCTGCACACACCTGGGGTCTCCAAGGAGGCTCTTAGGCCTGAGGACTGAATAGGGCTGTCAGCTCCCATCTGACGCCAAAATTTAAGAGAGGGTTGTGTTGATAGAGGATCGCCATTAAGCAACTAGAACAACAATTTCCATATTAAGCAATTAGAACAACAATTTCCATATTAACTCTAAGTCATAGAAGAAATGCCAAATATAACCCAAACTTAAGTGGGAGGAGACAAGAGCAGCCTAGGACATCACAAAGGCATTTGTGAAGGGAAGGGAGCACAGAGGGTCTGCTTCTGTCCCTTTGGCGGTGACGGAGTGCGTGCGTATCCGTCTGCGTGCTGTCAAACGAGGCTGATGCTCCTCCCCCTGGAAGGCCATGAGCGGGTACAAATGGAGTGCACTACTCTCCCAGACCGAGCGCGTCATTTAACTCTGCCACCCAAGGCAGCATTGCTTCAATGGGCGGAATGACTTTTAGGACAAATTCGAAAGCAAGATGATTATAAAAGCCATTTATATCAAACAACGGTGACATCCAAACCATACGTCTTTATTGGAAGAGCTGGGGAAAATTACAGGGCAGTACTGCTTCGGAGGGTCAGTGCCCTGCGGGGAGCTGGTTTGTAAAACCTGCTCCTGGAAGGCTACCTTGTGACAATGGAAACGTCAGTTTGTCCTCCGCGTTGCAAACTGAGGGATGATGAATAAGGCGGAAAGAAGAGCGAAGCACAGGGAGCAGCGGCCGCGGTAGATGCAGGGGAGGGTGGGGACGGCTGTGTATGTTTTGCTGAATGAGATTATGGTAAGGATTTTTCTGTTTTGCATGTTTTCACGTTTTGCATTTTTAAGCCATAAGAAGAGTAATACTGTAAAGTAAATACACTTCCCCTTGGGGAGGAGGACCCCATGTCAGGGAGAGCCCAAGATACCCACGCTGGTCAGGCAGAAAACACAAGCGCTGCCGTGGGTGTGTGGCCGAGCATTGCTATTCCTGAGTGGAATGGAGGCGTCCGGGAATGCTCGGCTCCCTTGTGACGTGATTCTGTTGGAAGTACCTAACAGTGCAGCCGTTCTGCCTTCAAGGGCTGCATGCACTTCCTGCTCTTGGCTCAGGGTTTTGCTGTTTGTTCAATCCACTGCTTTTTACCCACAAACTGAAGATTGTCGAGCGATGACCTTGAGTGGGTGGAGATCACGCGCGCCTGCAGATAACGTGGAGCCTGCGAGGCTGCATGGCAGATGGGGACCTGCTGGTTCACGCACCGCCTCAGGACGGTTCGGCGCTCAGGCACAGCGCACTTTTCCCTTTCAGAGGGAGGACGATATTTTACAAACAGTGCAAACTCAAAGGACACAGGTCCCGTCGTAGCTGAAGGACATTTAAGCCCAACATCCGGAAACACACAGCACGGCTATCTTCCACATTTTCCCACACGTGTATGACCACACACGTGTGATCTGGAAGGCAGCAGCATCGGAAACCTCATCTTTTCTTTCTGCACCTGTCACCAGATGGGGCCCACAAGCGTGTGTTTTCCCAAGTGACGTGATCGATTTGGGAGCTGAGACCAAGCCCGGTCGCACCTTTAGAACCAGGCAGAGCCTCACAGGTTTCCTGCTTCAGCTCTCAGAATTTTTAAGGAAGCTGAAGGCCTAGGAGATTATGTTATATTCCTAAGGTCGAAAAGTAGGCGCGGAGGGTTTGGAGCTCCTTGGATGTAAGTTATCATACAGGGTGGAGAAAAGTAGCTTTGTAGTTGTTCGCATGGACGATAATACAATAATTAGTAAATGACAACACGAGGACAAGCTCTGTGGGCTGGGTCCTCACGACTGGAAACCCACCTTTGTCCCACCCTGTGTACTGGGTGAGCAATACTATGAAGAAGGTAGATGAGATAGAGGTCCATCTCTTTTTACATGAAGACATTGTTTGTAAAGCACATAAATAAATAAAGTTCTGACCTTGCTACCCATTCTCTGCAATGTGTCTCAGGAGCCAGAAGCAGAGTTGGATGCGTCCTAACTCATTCCCCGAGGCCAGCATCCCCTTGGCCCCAAACCCGCACACCGACAACACGGGAAAAGAGAACCACAGGCCGATATCGCTCCCGGACGCAGATGCAAACATCCTCACGAAGACATTAGCAAGTCAAATCCAAAAAATTAAAAAGAACTCTACGCCATGGTCAAATGGGATTCATCCCAGGTACAGGAGGCTAATTCAACAGTCAAAAATGAATTCATGCAGGCTATCTCATCAACAGACTAAAAAAGAAAAATCACATGAGAATATCAGTAGATGCAGAAAAATATGACAAAATCCTCAGTAAACTAGGAACGGAGGGGACTTCCTCAGCTTGATAAACCCTGCACGTCAGAGATCCACGGCTGCGTGGCACGTCCCAGTGAGAGACCCCAGCGCCCCCTCTGCGAGCGGGTACTGGGCAAGGACGGCCTCTCCCCTCCCCTGCGCAGCATCCCCAGTCCTTGCCGACGAAATAAGGGGAAAAAGAAAGTGAAGGTGCACAGATTAAAAAGAAAGATACAGAACGGTCCTTGTTCACAGACAACATGGTCACACATGTAGAAAATACTAAAGACTTTACAATGACTTCCTAGAAATAGTAAGTGATTACAGCCAGGTTGCCAGATACAAGGTGAATATATTAAAGGTTAATTACTGTGACAGTTTGGCATTCATCTCTCACAACAGAAAATGCAAATAAGTGAGGAATGATAGAATTTGCTCAAGAATTCAAAAGACATTAATGACCAGAATAATTTCCTTCAGCAAACGGGCAAAGACCAGCCATAGGAACATAACGCTGGAAAAGATCCCAGGCAGCTCACAGACACGGGCAGCCCCGTTCTTACAAAAATGGTGCAGCGTTTCTGGAGACACTCGGCACTACGCACCGGAACCTGAAACGTGCCCGTTACCACTGACCTTCTAATTTCTAAGACTGAGCTCTTGGATTCCAAGCATGCAATCAATGAGTTCTGTCAAAGGACACGGACTTCAGTCTTCAGTTAATCTACACCTTTTTAAACGTTAGAAATAGTCCCAGTCGCTAGCAATCCGGAATGATTAAATAGCGTATTCCCATATGATGAATCTTGGGTACCTATTTTAAAAGTAACCTTGTTTTCATGAAATGTTTCACAGCAGGGAGAATTTAGCATGATGCCATGTTAGACGGGAAAGTCAGAGAGACAACCACGTATCTAACTTGATCGCATGTAGCACGTGGACACACACTCACGGCACAACCCACAGATGCACGCAAATACTCAGGCACGCTCGAGATACCGGAAGGAGTTAAACCAAAATCTTACTAACCATAAGCGTGAATTTTCCTAACATTTAAAAAATTTTACCGTGAGTGAATTATTTCTAAAAATAAGCCATAGCCGGGAAAAAACCCAGAACAATTAGCAAAGCACAATGTAGAGAATTGGGGCGTGTTCATGCAGGGCTCTATGACACCCCTGGCACGAACCCACGGCGTAAGAGGAAATAACACTCCCCTCTATCTTACGTACAGAGCATTTCTCTGCTGCCCTGCGTGAGAAAAGACCTTATTTAATCAAGTGTTGGATTTACCTACACACTGAAATCTAACTGAAGATAGTTGCTCCTATTTAAAAAATCCCTGAAAATCCCTCAAAAGTAGGAGAAATTTATTGCAACAGACAATATTATTATTCCAGCAATTATCTTCCTGTGTATCTAGAAGGTGGCTCATTTCTTTCAGAGTATGTTGTGAGTTATTAATACAAAGATGGCAGCTTATTGATGGGAAGCAGGGGGGGCAGAGCTCCTGGTAAGACAGTGTGATATGATCAACACCGCGTATTTGAATGCTTTATCAGCTTTAACGGAAAGTTTTAAAATACTGGCTGGGGGCTGCATTCTGACTCAGGGAACACTATTTTGAATTGGTCCTTTGGAAAACTGAAAAGGGATTTAATTACTTAGTGCTCTCCAGGCAGCTGGGCCCTTGTTCAGCACTTAACAGTCCCTTTCCTGAATTACAAGGACAGGCAGCTGCTCTTCTTGCACGGGGACAGCGCCGGCCAGGTGCCTTGCAGGGAGCTTTAGGCGATGGGGAGTGGCTCCCTGCCTCAGCCTGAACTGCGTATGCGGCCAAAGAAAATCGTCTCACCTTTATTCCTTTGTGGAAGCAAGTTTGCTCAACACATGTTGTTAAGATTTTTAGCCAATAGCTTTTATTTAAACTTATTAAAGAATGGAAGTACCATGTTAGGAGTGTTAATAACCACCGATCATGAAATCACAGGGTTTGAAGCCACTTCAGAAGGTCGTGTAATGCTGTCCCAAAGGACGAAGAGACACAACATGGGAATGACCAGAGTGTGCAGCTGCTGTCTTTGCTCTCACAGTCTGGAGCAAAAAAGATTCTTTGACTTTATTCATTTTGGTATCTCATTAAAGTTCTTCCTGACGTCAGGGCTATGGCCCCCAATTTACAATATTCTTGTAGCCAACCTCAGAGAATATGGAGTAAAGCTAATTTCCTTTCCTGTGTTCATTTGATTAGTGTAGGGTACAGAATTCTACTCACAGCCATAGACTCTGAAGACTAAGTAGTCTCAGGGTCTTCCACTTTGTCCTTGCTTTCCAACATGGAGTTCAAATTGAGTCATTTCTCCCCTTTTTTTCTAACAGACCACAGGTGCAAACACAAGGCCTGAGGGCCGAATCCCACCCTTCACCTTGTTTTATCTGGCCCGGCACCTCGTTTCTACCCGGCGGCAGCGCTGAGCTCCTTGCCCCTAGTTAAGGAGCAGTTACATTTACACAGTCCTAAAATTACATTCAGGCCCTTTGAAGGCAACCATGAGGCTGATGTGGCCCCCGGTGAAAATGAGTTTGACACCCCTATAATAGACCATCTCCAAATTTTCTTTCTTTCATGAATTCACTGAGATTCGAATACCCAGGTCCAAAACCAGCTACATGCTTCATTTTGGGGGTATAAATGTACATACATGATGTGCCAATATAAATACAGATAGATATGAGGGAGAACCGAAATGTATGGAAAAGACATTTTAAAAATAAAACATTACGGGTCATATATTCCGAAAATAAATGGTGTTCATAAATATTTCATTCCTAACATTAGCATCACGTTTTATTTTAGACCTTACTGATATCGACTCATGTGCTTATATTTTAGTAACAACTAAGAGTATACTATCTCGAGATAGGAGTCATCTCACTTGTATCCTAGGATCCTACTTGACGAGTGAGCAAGCTAAGGAGCTGGCATTTGAAAGCCTTTTCACATTAAAATATGCCCACGTTGGGCCGGCAGAGTCAAAGCAGAGCAGACACCCGTCAGGAAAGAGAACCCACGGGGGACGTCTCACGCTCGTGGGAAGGCAGACGCGGAGCGTGACGATGCCGGCAGACCCTTACCTGACGTCCGCACACGTTATGCAGGTGATGTTTCGGCTGTTCGTCGTGATCAGGTTCAAAGCTACGGATGTTTCCTTGTCAGAGGTTGGGTGTGCTCCGCATTTGAAGAAAAACTCCTGCAAGAAGCAGACATACAATCAACAATATACACTGCACCCGGGCATTTCCCCAGTCTAAACGTTTCCATGGAAAACAATCTCTCTGGGCAAGAGAAGAGGTCTTGCTGGGCATGGGTTAGACATAAATAGCAGCAGATCTTCCCGGGGAGACTAATGACTTTGTGCAGCAGTCACGGGCCCCCTTGTAGGAGGGTCAGGGGGTTGGCTGGCCTCCCTTCCTTTTGCTCTTTGAGCTGTGGAGCCAGGGACACTGTGGGCCCCTGGTGCCAAGATGCCTCTGGGTGATAAGTGAGTCTAGCAGAAGGGCCCCCAGTGGACGCAGGAGGAAGCCTGAAACAGCCCCTCGCAAATGAGAACAGGGAGCCCCTGAGCCAGGAAATGATTGGCCCAAAGTCAAGCTACCCCAGCTGAAGCCAGGAAGTGACCGAGGCTCTCCAAAGGGACCCCAATGCTATTTTTAACAGCGTCTCTACACCGTCGTCCAGTTAGCAGTGAGGATGTAGGGCAGTAAGGAAACGAGGGATGGCCACTCCCAGAAAGCACGCTGGTTCGTGCCGACTACCGACAGCACGGCGGACCAGCCGCAGCCTCCTTGAGAGCCCACCGGGTTTCTGTCTTCACATCCCAGAATTCCCTGGGAGACGGGCCCCACCCCCACCCGGGCAGCTGGGGTGCTGCGACCTGCCCCTCTGGCCTTGTCACTGCATTTCCCCAGGCTTGCTCTGCATACACGTGTTTGTTTTAGGTTTTCACGTAAGTCACATTCTTTGGATGGACAACATCCTCTCTTCTCAACCAAAAGTTTCTTTTTACAAGTTTTTCTTTTGCTCTTTCTATGTTTGTTCACAGAGGTGTTGGGCCAGGAATTGCCCTGCTTCTTGTCAGTCTCTGCATCTTCCACGATGATAACACCCATCAGCTGAATGTTCTGTGTTGACAAAAACTCTAGGCAAACAGATCACAGGCTGATGCGAAAACACTTGTGCCCCCTTCTCTCTCCTCAGCTCCACTGGCGAATAGCCACTCGGAAACTTTCCCTTTAACCACAGGACTTGGCATCAACAAACTTTCATTAAAACTCCAGAGGGTCACTGTTTCCTGCGTTGGGGGCCACACGTTCTTAGTCGCATTCTCAACTCTGCACTGTAGCTAGAAGTAGCCGTGGGCAACTTGCAGATGAACGGATGCAGCTGCGCACCAAGACAATTTTATAAATTCCACGTGTGGAAACTGGGCCTGGCCTGCAGGCTCCAGATCGTCTGCCCCTACGGCAGACCCTGAGATATGTGTGGAAGGTCTTATTCATGTTTCCATCCTGACGGGGGCTGGCATAGGGCGGGCATTAGATTTATTTCTTACATGAAAAACCTATAGATTTCTCTCTTAAATGCTACCGGTGTCCTTTTATGCATTTGACGGCACCTCTCTTGATTCGTTCTTCCCCTACTTTAATCAAACTAACCTGAGCTACGGTGAGCAACACCTGTGAGCCTCAAACCCCAGTGCACCTCAGAAACACCTGGGGTGGAGTGGGGGGTTACCAGGCGTGACTGGGCCCTGCTCCAGGTTTTCGAACCGCGTTCTGACGCAGGGCCAGGGTTCACATTTCTGACAGTTGCCCGGTGATGCTCTTACAGCCGCTCTGGGGGGCGCCCCTTCGAGAACCGCTGACTTACACCACCAGCAGCGCTGAAGGGAGCACCTCTGCCGCCTCTGTCAGGAGACCACAGCTGCAGCTGACCTCACTCACCACACCTGAGAAGGGCACCGGGTCCCGGGTAACGAGTGTTCCTCCCCGCACATCGGTAGTGTGCCGTTCAACAGAGAAGTGCCCCGAAGCCCCGGCCGTTCGTAACTGCGCGTGTCTTACCAATACCAGACGGCAGAGCCAGCCAGCCCCTGTCCTCCCGGGGGTCGCGGCATGGTTGCTGAGCTCCCACTGCCGTCCTGAGGACGTGCCGACGGGTGGGCAGTGTGTTCGATGGGTGGCTGTCGAGGGTGCCGGCGGAGTCCTGCCTCAGCCCCAGTCTTCTCCCGCAGCAGCACGCACCTCCTGCCGGTGGTGCTTTTTCCTTCTAAACGTGGACTGCTCCCCTTTTCACTCAGTCTTTTAAAATGCTACAAGTGCTTCAAGGGTGTGGAGGAAAAGCATTAAAGCAATTCCTGATGGCCGAAAGAAGTGTGGAGGCCTCGACCGGCCCTGAGGCACACGGAGCTGTCTGCGGCTGCTTTTTGCCGACATGAAAAAAACCCTCACTCACAGCACAAAGTGATTCCTCCAAAGTAGCTGAGTTGGCTGGACTCTGGAGAAGGTCTTTCATACACAGATAAATAGACAGTATTTATTTTTTTTTCTTAGCTTGCAGAAAGATACTGGTAGACATTCGGCTAACAAATCACAAAGTGCTTGAACAACAGATAAAATTCAGCCAGATAAAAACCCAAGTCCTTTATGGCGGGGGCGGGGGTGGGGGCAGAGGGATGGGAGAGTGTTTGCCGATTATGGTAAAGAAGTTACTGATATACAGAATTTTCCAGTAATTCATATGATGTGATATAATCCACACAGAAATTGCTAACCCTGTATAGTAAATACATAACATCTCATCAGTGAATTTCAGCAATATAGCCAGCAGTTTTTCGATGAAAGGGGCTTTTCTGTAGTATTGGCGTAACTGGCAAGAACTGAGGAGGGTCCGAGATTTCACCCAGCTGGCAGACGAGCAGGTTAGGCTGCCACAGGCTCGTGGGTGCTGGCCCCAGACACGAGACCCCTGGGTCACAGACAAAGGCAGAGAGAAGTGTGGGCATCATGACTGTGTTGAAAAGACTGTCGAGAACAGGGGTTGCCGGGAGATCTCTCAGGGTGTGCAGGAGTAGTCCCAACGGAATTACAGTAACAGCTTCTCCTACAGACTGTTTAGCACGGGGTCTGTCATCTCCTGTCCCACACAGCCTGTGGACAAGGGTTTCCAAAGCCTCCCTGACATTTCCAGTCTGCATGCGGAGCGCCCGAGCCGCAGAGTCAAGCTGAGCAGAAGGAAGAGCGTGTTTCAACAGCTCTGCCTCGGGTACCTCCGCTTCCTCACACAGGGCTGTCCTCTTCCCACGGCGGCGTGGTTCTCTCGGGGGCCTGTGAGTTCTGCCTCTCCGTACTTTCTTTCTCTGAACTGTTCAGATTTAAAAAAATCAAGGAAGCCACAGCCAACCGCCCCCCTTCCCCTGCTCTTGTCCTTGATATCACAGTGAGATCCAGTCATCAGGGGGCCTGACACCGTTGGGTCCCCGCAGGAGGCCCAGGGACCTCTGACAGGGGCTTGGCCTCAGGGCCAGGCTGCAGAGACGACATTCCACTCCGTCCAGTGGGTGCCAGGGTTGGACCAGCAAAGCCACTTTCAAGACACCATGGTTGTACCCCGCCCCCACCCTGTGGGAGCAGCAAGGGAACGTTCTCGTTCACCAGGGAGGGCAGGGAGGACAGAGTCTCAAAGGGCCCCCCTCCCCACCCCTTACAAACGCCAGCCCACAGATACAGCCGCCGCCACAACGAGGTGAAGCTGCCCAGGCCCCATTAAGTCAAATGAATCCCTCCATCCAACCGGTAGTTCCCACTGGCTGGCTCACCTCATTTGGACCCATAGCTTCAATTCTGGGAAACTTTATTTAGTCATTGAGCCAAAATCTATGACAGTAATTGGCTAGTTTTAGTTTTTTAATGATAGTCTATTTCAAGAAATGAAAAAAAAAAAGCCCCAGAATAAGACCTTAACCATGTGCTTGGCTTTCTAATGTGACCCCGATAAATGCTACATGATGTTTCCACCTTAGCAGTACTGGACAGGACATCTGAAGTCCAACAGGACTGTGGTCTTTGAGTTCACAGCCACGTGCTCACGTTTTCACTGCTTCTGCGGACGAGGCTGGTCCGCCCCCGCCCTCACTGGGTTCTGAGCTTTGGTCACAACGCGCCTGTCCCGCCAGCATCGACCGCAGAAATCCAGCCCTCATGGAACCAGACCCTCCAAATCACAGGAGACCAGGCGGACACCTGGGAACATTCCAGTTCAACGCAGGTGGCATTCCCGGAAGCCACCCTCTCTCTCCTCACCCCGCCCTGCCGCCTGCCTCATGGCTCCTTGCCAGCGTCTCCTACCAGCAAGGGGAAGAATACGAACAAGTATGGAAACAAAAATACAAACCAGCCCCATGGGAAAATTAGATAAACAGAACAATCCAGTTGTATAAAACCTTAGAGGATCAGAAGCTAACGTGTGAACTCCAACCACAGACGGTTGTGTCCCAGATGAGGCAAGAAGACTCACAGCTGCCTTCTGGAGGCCCCGCCCGTCCCAAGGGCCACCCAGGCCCACAGCCTGCTGCCTGGCCATGAGCCCCGGCTCTTCACTCCTGGCCTTCCCACAGCGGCACTCTGCTCCCGTTCACTAAACAACTTGATGTTTGCCAAGTATGAAATTGCGTCCATCTTTATAAAGTTAAATTCCATGTCAGTCTTCAAATCCTTCCTCATCCTAACACCGAAGGACACGTGCCTTCCTCCCGGTAAACTGAAGGGGACACACCGTTTTCACTAGAAGGCTGCTGTCTGGTCTCTGGTTTGTACGGCAAGAGTAACTGGCCACGGGCAGGAGCCAGGGGTGACGTAAGGAAATGGTCCCGCCAGGTGGCTTGGCCCAGGGGATTTAATGCTGGGGCCTGGTTGCAATGGTGGCAGAAACCCAGCAAGACCAAATGGGGACAGGAAGCCACACCGAGATCAGCAGGATTAGGGGTGCTAATCCCTGGGGTGGGGAGACGGAGAGGAGGTGACACCGCCCCTGCTTAGAGGCTGGGCTGATGGGTGGGTCCCCGGGGATGGGTGGGACACAGTCACTGCTGGAGATGCCTGACAGAAAGGGGGAAACACCCTGGCTGTGCCTCCTCTCCGCCCTCACATCTCCCCCAGCCCCCCAGCCTGAAGCAAGGGGCGGGGGGTTCAGGAGCTGGTATTTGCTGTGGGTGCGTGGGCACCCGACAAGCCCAGCAGAGCAGGGAAGAGCGGGTGCGTCTGAAAGCCACCAGCAGGTGACAGGCACGCCACTAGGAGGCCAAGTCTCTGAAAAGCCAGAATTCTTCAACTGTCACTCTTTCTTGGTGGTCCATTCTAATTAGCTTCTAGAAAAGCAAAAACCCAAACACACACACACACACACACATATTTTCAGATATGATTCTTGAAACTGTATTAAATAAAAATACATAAATATGCACCCTGTGTATTGAGTTTAAACTCAAACCTGTCAAAAAATTACCCACCCACGTTTTCAAATAAGATGAACAGAGGCCCCTGTCACCGTTTATGAGAAAACAAGCAATAGGCACCGTAAGTCTCTGTCAGAAGGGTTGAGAGTGGCTACGGTACGACAGACGGCCTGTCACCGAGAGTCAGCCCAGTGCCTTTCCCAGCCTAGCGGTCCTGTCAGCAGCTAATGAAGCAGAGAGACAGATGCGCAGCTCCTCCCCCCCGGACGCGCGGGCCCTAACGGTTCCTGTGTGGCTGGAAGCAGGTTCTATTATTATTATTATTATTATTGAAGTTGTCAGGGTGACATTGGCTGATGAAATGACATATACAAGTTTCTCTTGTAAGAAGCAATTGTTAGTTTTGCCTTACTATCCGTTCAGAAGTTTCAGTATCGATGTTCGTACTATAATTTAATTTCCTCCGAAGCGCGGCACATAAAGGACAATTTCCACGCTCTCTGCCTGGTGGAGAAGGGAGGCCGACAGGTGAGCCCTGCCCAGGCCTGACCACCTGGTGATGTAATACCTGATGAAAATGAAAATGAAATTGAACAATACAAAAGATGCTGGAAACAGTTTGAATTTGTTTCTCTAAATTTGGTGTTAAATTTCATTCATGGCGAAACATGCATGAACTGACATGACGTTATTTCTACTCTGTATTTGTCCAACCGAGTGTGGCTGCTCATACTTGTCACTGCGAAATTACTGTATTTAAAGGAGATGATGGGGTGCAGGCCCTCCCGGAGACGCTTCACAGCTACAACATATGAACTGCATGATCTTTCTAAAATCTAAGAAACTTACAAATTTACACCCCTTTGGTCCCCAAGAGAGTACATTCCAGTCATGCCTGGGGATGTAACTTCCCCCCATCCCTGATACAACAGCAGATACACATGTGATGTTATCGGCCTAGGATGTAAGTGGGCACGTCTTCTCTTTCATTTTTGTAGCCTAGCCAGGCTCCAAAAGACTATATATATATATATATATATATTTTAATTTAAAGAGAGGGAAAGAGACATCAATGTGTGGTTGCCTCTCACACGCCTCCTACTGGGGACCTGGCCCACAACACAGGCATGTGCCCTGACCAGGAATTGAACCAGCGACCCTTCGGTCCAAAGGCCGGCACTCAATCCACTGAGCCACACCAGCCAGGGCTAAAAGACAATATTCGTTATCCAAACTGTTT
Source organism: Desmodus rotundus (assembly GCF_022682495.2). NCBI lineage: Eukaryota > Metazoa > Chordata > Mammalia > Chiroptera > Phyllostomidae > Desmodus > Desmodus rotundus. Next base: position 99,162,854 of record NC_071397.1, read on the forward strand.
TTATTCCCCTCAGAAGCTAAAGGTCCCACACGCGCTCATGATGTGTGAGTGTGAAAGAGCAGCCACACCATTGGCTTCACGTCCAGTTTCATGTTCAGGCGAAGCTTTCCAGCTTCAGTTCTCACATCAATAAAACAAGATGTTAAACTATGTTGTTGTTGCCACAATGTTTCCCATTGTGATCTCCCACGAGTTACGAGAGCTGGCCCCCGGGAGAGAACACACACACGGGTATCTGCTCCCTGGTCCTGATTTGCAGGAGATGGAGGAGGAGGAGTCATAGTTTTGTAAATTTATGTGACTCACGATCCCGAGATGAATTCTGTCCTCAGCACTTTTAGACAATGTCTAGAAGGTGGCGATTATTTCACGTTTCTTTCTAAACTGCAAGCTAGTTATTCTAAACGAACGGTAAACATGTAGAAGAACTATTTAATTGTGACGTTTTCCTGAGCGAGGCCCCCACAGCCTCTGCAGCACCACTCTCTGCCCACGGCCTGCCCTGTCCTGCCTTGAAGAACCTGTTCCCGCTGCCCTGGAGGCTGTGTTCCCAGTGGCCTTGGGTTCCTGGTGCATGGCATCCCCCTGGGCTGACTCCTCCTCCACCCTCACCCCTCATCCTGCCTTTCCTACACCCTGGTGTCCTTCAGGTCTCAGCGCCCAGGGCAGCTGCCCTGGGAGCCGTCCTGAGTCCCTAGGTGGCGGGCAGAGGTGTTTGCCAGTCACTGTTTTTTCTACCCTTCTGTCTGCTGAGCACCTCCCAAGCCCGGGGTTTGTGGTACTGACACCCCTGCGTGTCCAGGGGACACACCAGAGGGCAAATGATGTCAGGGTACTTCCTGCCGGCACCCAGCCCAGGCCTGGGACAGAGCACAGGTCCAGGTGGTGGAAAGGACAGGCTGTCTCAGTGAATCGGAAGAGGAAGACGGGAAAGTGCAGAAGGCCACTCTCGGGTGTGGGACATGCTCTGGGGGGTGGCCGGACAGGACACTCGGAGCCGCGGCCTTTTGCATTTCTGGGGACTCCGTGTGCTTTCCGCTGTCTTTGGCTCATCCACACCTCCTTCCACTTTTATTGCTGCTGCTATTCCTGTGGCAGAATCTCCTGTGCTGCTGGTGCCGGAAACAGCCCCACTCCCGGGACTGAGTGCGACAGAACAATACTGTCACTTCCTTCTGGCAGCCAGAGGTTGAGAGAGGCGCCTGCTGTGACTTCAAAGCGCTCAGTCTCGGCTGGGAAAGTGCAGGAGAAATGTAGCTGTTGGCAGCAATAACTCACACACGATGATGTAACTTGATTTTGACTACAAGCAAAGAGAAATATTGAATAATAAAAAAAAAATCTGAGCTTTAAAACATTTTAAATGACTTTAGATGTGGAATCTCAACTTTTTCCCTCAAAAGTCCTTGTTTGTTTGGCACGTAGAATTTAAAGCCTCTTTTAGTTCTGTTTTCTTTACTGCAGGCATCCTACGGGGCCATAAACACTCCACTCCACTCATGGACAAGAGTGGGGGAGGGAAAGCTCTTCACATATTGGACTTTAATAGTGTCTACTAGGCTGCATTTATTTTGTTTCCTCATTAGAAAAAGAAGGAAATAAAGTATAATTTGTAAATTTACCTCTAAACTCTATAATATGGCAAAACTACGATGAATAAAACTACTAAATAAATGTGACAGAGTGTTTTTCTTATTGACACTTAATTTTTTAGGGTAGTTTCAGGTTCGCAGAAACACTGCGACGAAGGCACAGAGAATCCTCACGTTCCCACCTCCCACCCCCCAAGCATAGCCTCCTGCATCATCACCATCCCCCCTCCCAGGGTGGGGAATTGTTTCATCAGTGAACCTCCGCTGGCACATCGTCACTGCCCCAAGTCCGTCGCTCACATTAGGGTTCACTCCCGGTGCTGTACATTCCACAGCTTGGGAGAAACATATAGTGACCTGCACCCGTCACTATGACCTCACGCTGTATTTCCATTGCCCTACAAACCCTCTGCATTCCAACAAGTCACCCTCCCCATGCCCCGACCCTCGATCCGCCGCTGTCTCCATAGCTTTGCCTTTTCCAAAACGTCATATCGTTGGAACCAAACAGTATGCAGCCTTCTCACATGGGTTTCTTTTACCAGGCAATGCTCCTCTCCGGCTCTTCCGTGCCTTATCATGGGATAGTGGCTCATTCCTTTCTAGCACTGGATAACAGTCGGTCACTATCTGGATGTACCATAGTGTATTTGATTCATTCGCCTACTGAAGGACATTTTGATTGCGTCCAACCTTGGAAATTATGAATAAAGCTTTTAAAAACATTCACGTGTAGTGTTTTTGTGTAAACATAACTTTTCAGCTCCTTCGGGTAAATTCCAAGGAGGGCAACTGTTTCATGATATGTCAGAGTGTTTTCACTTGGTTAAGAAATCATCAAATCCGCATTCAGAGTGGCCCTACTGTTCCGCGTGCCCACCGGCAATGTCGGAGTGCTCGTTGCTTCAAACCCTCACCGGCGCTTGCTGCTGGGGCCTCCGTTTCGGCTGTTGTAGCGGGTATGGAGCAGTGTCTCATTGTTGTCTTAATTTTCATTTCCCTGATGACTCATGATGTGGAACATCTTTTCATCTGCTTATTTCCCCTGTGTGTGTGTGTGTGTGTGTTTGTTGAGGTGTTGTTAAGGTCTTTAGTTCATTTTTCTATTGAGTTGTTTTTTTTATTGTTGAGTATTAAGAGTTCTTTGTGTATTTTATCCTTTATCAGATGTGTTTTCTGCAAATATTTCTTCCACTCTGTGACTTGTCTTCTCATAATCTTGATGTTATCTTTTGTAAATCAAAAGTTTTTAATTTTAATACAGTTCTGCTTATCAATGGTTTCTTTCATGGGCTGTGCCTTTGGTCTTATATCTAGGTCACTGCCAAACCCAAGGCCGTCTAGGGTTTCTCCCATGTCACCTTCTAGGAGTCTTATGGTTTTGTGAGTTAGATGTAGGTCCATCATCCATTCTGAATTAATTTTGGGAAGGCTGTGAGGTCTATATCTAGACCTATTGTTATTATTAATATTAATATTATTTTGCACGTGGCTGTCCAGTTACTCCGGCATCATCTGTTGAAAGGACTAGCTTTGCCCCATTGTATTGCCTTTGCTCTGTTGTCAAAGATCAGTTGACAAAGATTATTTGTAGGTGTCTATTTCTGGCCTCTCTTTTCTCCCCCATTGGTCTGTTTACTCTTTGCCAGTTCTGCACTCTCTTAATTACTGTAGCTTTATAGTTAGTGGTGAAGTCCAGTGGCCGGGTAGTCTTTCAACTTTGTTCTTCCCTTCAAAATTGTCTTGGCTATTCTGAGTCTTTTTCTTCTCCACGTGAACTTTAGAATCACGTTGTCGATATCCATAAAATAAGTTGCTGGGATTTTGATTGGAATTGCATTGAATCTGTACATGAAATTGGAAAGGACTGACATGCTAACAATGCTGAGTCTTCCTGTCCATGAACATGGGGCATCTCTCCACGCACTTTCAGCTACCATAAATTTGATAAGGTCACATGTCAACAAAAAAGTAATGACAATCAGCTATGAATGGAAATGCTCACTGACACTTGCATTTTGTATGGCCGAATAAGAAAAGAAAGCAGAATGCGTATCGCCGATGTTTAAAACAATGACATTTATCTTTATTTCCAGATGACAGGACGTGTACCTAAGAAACCCAAGGGACTCAATTAAAAGTTACAAAGATTACTGAGAAAAATTTGCTAAGTGGTTGGATATAGAGTATATAGTAAAAAATTATTTTTCTTCACATTAGCAAAATCCACTTAGAAATGCAAACAGAACAGAAATCTCTTTCCTAATAATGACAAAAGCTATAAAGTGCTGATACATTGAGTCAACCAGGAAGGCAAAGGACCTTTTATAAGTATTTAAAAATAAAGACTTGGGTAAATGAGAGGCCAAATGTCCTGACCGGGAGGTTTATTCCCATTTAAACACTACTCCCGGATCTGAGCAAGAACGTACAAAAACATGAGACTGGACCACCAACTTACAACATACAACAAAATACACTCAAGATGGAAAAAAGACTTAAATGTAAGGTGTGACGTCATAAAAGTCCTAGAAGAGAACACAGGCAGGAAAATTTCAGGTATTCCACACAGCAGTATTTTCACCGATACATCCCCTAGGGCAAAGGATATAAAGGAAAGAATAAACAAATGGGACTGCATCAAATTAAAAAGCTTCTGCACAGATAAAGAAACATCAACAAAACGAAAAGGGAACTAACGATATGGGAAAACACATTTGTCAATGATACATTGGAAATACAGGGTTTGATCTCCAAAATACATAAAGAACTCACACGCCTCCACCCCAGGATGACAAACAATCCAATTAAAAAATGGGCAAAGGACCTGAACAGACACTTCTCCAAGGAAGTGTCTGTTCACAGGGGGCCCAGAGACACATGAAAAAAGATTCAACATCACTAGCCATCAGAGAGATGCAAATTAAAACCACAATGAGATACCACTTCACACTTGTGGGAATGGCCATCATAAATGAATTAACAAACAAGTGCTGATGAGGTTGTGGAGAAAAGAAAGCCCTAGGACACTGTTGGTGGGAATGCAGACTGGTGTAGCCACTGTGGAAAACAGTATGGAATTCCCTCAAAAAACTAAAAATGGAATTGCACCCTGAAATTCCACTAATGGGGTCAAACCCTAAGAATCCTGAAACACCAATTCAAAAGAACCTATGCACCTCAATGTTCACAGAAGTGTTATTTACAATACTAAGTGCTGGAAGCAGCCTAAGTGCCCATCAATGAGTGGATCAAAACCTGTGGTACATTCACATGATGGAATACTGAGCAGCAGAAAGAAGGAAGGAGCTCCTACCCTTTGCGACAGCATGGACGGAGCTGGAGAGCATTGTGCTCAGTGAAATAAGCCAGGCGGTGAGGGACAAACACCGTATGATCTCACCTGTAAGTAGAACCTAATCAACAAAACAAGCAAAAGCAAAACAGAACCAGAGGCATGGAAATAAAGAAGGAACTGGCAGTGACCAGAGGGGTGAGGGCAGTAATGGGGGAAAGAGGGGGAAGAGGCAAGTTAAGGAATATGAATAGAGGACTCACAGGCATGGACAATGGGGGCGGGATTGACCTTGGGAGTGGGGTGGGAGGCAGAGCAGGGGAGAGCAATGGGGAAAAAGGTGGGACACCTGTCATTGAACAACAACAAAAATAATAATAATAAAAAAGAAAAAGAAAAATATTTTAAAAATTAAAAAAATAAATAAGTACTACTCCCAGAATTTATTATAGTTTGGGGGCAAGTTATATTGGGAACCTAGATGGAATGTTTTGGGGGGAAAAGAGGAATATTGGATGCAAATATTTCAAAAAATCATATGAGAATTTATGAGACATTTTTGAATAATGAGTATGAGGGATAACACCCTAGCAGGTGGTGCAACTTATTATTATAAAGCCAAAGAAATATGATTCATGCAGAGAAATGCATGACTAGGCTAGAAGAACAGAGCCGGGAACCTGGAAATAGCTGTAAGAAGACATGGAACTGAACATATGGTAGAAATGGCATTTCCATTCAATGGGCCAAGGGTGGCTATTTAATAAATGGTGTGGGTACAAGTGAGTAGCCAAGAGTGGTTAGTTAAACGGTTGGTCAATGCTGCAGAAAAGAATTCCAGGTGAATCAAACATCTAAATATGCAAACAAACAAATATTTAACAAAGTATTATTACATGGGAAAAAAAAAGCTGTGGAAATTCATATAAATTCCAGTGGGTGTGGTGGGGAGACCTTCTTTTGAATGATAGAAACTGAGCAAGTCCCTCTTTATATACAGGAAAATGCTCTGCATTTTGAAAATTCCAGCAATGTAAACAGACAAAAATGTTTATATAACATATATGTGTAATATATATATATATATATATATACACACACACACACACACACATATAGCAACTCTCTGAAAAAGTGTATGCCAATTAGTTTACAAAATAGCAAACAATCCAATTCAATACCAGAGAATAGTAGAATGTAAGTCTAGAAACACAAAATGTAAAAGGTTAGTAACGTGAAGAAATGCTTATCTTGACGGGTGGTCAGGAAGGGCTAAGGGAGAGCAAGCACGCCCTGCCATTTTTCCATGTGACTTTACCGGAAATGAAGGATGCAGGGCTGGTGTGAGGGCAGCGTAGCTGAGAGCATTGTGTGAGAGGTGGAAAAGGTCTCAGCCTTGTGGCAAAATCATCAGAGCAGTTTGGCGAAACATTTTAAATGCATGTGCTGTTGAATAATGAGAGTGAGGGTAACGCCCCACCCGGTGTCGCACCTTATCCCAATTCTAAAGCTATGATAAGCCAAAGAAATACAGTCCTTTCAAAGATACATAGTAGACCAGTGGAACATGATATCCAGTTATTATGATGCACAAAATAAACAGTGCCAGTATGTAATGATTTATTTATGGGAATTTACTTCAGCATAGTTTATAGGACAAAAAAAATCCATTAAAAGTTGATTTTCTCATGTTGGCTGGTGTGGCTCAGTGGATTGCTGAGTGGGTGCTGGCTTGTGAACCAAAGGGTCGCCGGTTTGATTCCCAGGCAGGGCACATGCCTGGGTTGCAGGCCAGGTCCCCAGTAGGGGGCACTCGAGAGGCAACCACACACTGATGTTTGTCTCCCTGTCTTTCTCCCTTTCTTCCCATCTCTAAAAACAAAATAAATACAATCTTTTTAAAAAGTTGATTTTCTCAATATTTATGCAACTATTAAATTATGTTTTGTTTTTTTTTGAGGGTGTTTTATTTTTATTTATTTTTAATTTAATTTTTTTTGTATGCAGGAGGAGGGAGGAAAAAAAACCATTTGAACCAAAGGAAAAGGATCCATGGGAAATGAAACATGAAGAAAGTCACCCGAACCTGTCATCTTGCCATGGATCGTTCAATACTCACCCCCAGTGTGCTCCGATCCTCAAGTGCCCTGAGACTGTCTACACTGGTCAGTAAACACTGTGGTTTGGTTAAATCATGTTTGGTCTACAGATGGGTATTGATCTTAAAAGTTTTATAGAAACTTCTATTATATGAAAAAAGTTATGGTGAAATAAATATAGTATTATTACCATTTCAAGGAAAAAAAGAATTAAAACATTCATCCAAGTATACATGTTTTAAAATGAGTATTGCCCTGGCCAGGGAGCATTATCCTAATACACCAAGTTTGGGGGTTCAATCCCCAGTCGAGGCACATATAAGACTCAACCAGTGAATGTTTAAATGAGTCGAACAACAAATTGATGTCTCTCTCTCTCTCTCTCTCTCTTTCTTCCTTCTCTTTCTCTCTGAAATCAGTAAATAAAAGTCAAATGAGTACAGGAAAATTTATAGATGAATACACAAAAAGGGTTCATATTAATCATCTCAGGAGAATGAAAGTGAGAGGAAAGAAAAGACAATTTCCTTTTTCTGTATTTTTTGTTTGAGTCATTACACATGGTGTAATGCACTTTTTTAAAATAAAGCATTCGAAATGCAGGCAGCAGACACGGAAGGCACACAGCCCCAGTGCCGTGGGGTGGACGTGGGCCCGGGGGGAGTGCCCTGTAAAGGGGGGGAACTCACGGGGGAACAAGGCGGGAAGACCCCACTGGGGCAGCAGCCAGAAGCGAGACCAGCGAGCATGCTGCGTGCCCAGGTGGGCTTCACCTGAAAGAGTTAGAGGAGGCAGTGACGTGAGGTTACACAGCCCACCTGCAGGGCCCGGTGACAGGGCGAGCCCTGAAAGCAAACGCCTCCTGACCACCCGACCATCCCCGTCCCTCTGGAACCAGAGGCCGCCCTGCGCTGTGTTCAGCATGGTGCCACCGTGACAGGCTCCCCAGGTCCACGCTAGACAGTGTGGCTGCGTGACAGTTAGTATCGGTGAGTCACACCAAGGGTCTCCACGTGCTCTGTCAAGCCAGCCACGTGGACTTCACTTCAGACCACGTTTCCTTTCCTTTTGGTGGACTTGCCAAATGTGGCTGATGGGTCAAAAATAATGTTAGAACTGCTCGTGGTGCCCTAACTGAATATACTTATTTATGTCTTTATTTCATAATTTTTTGTCTTTATTTTCTCTGATGTGTAGCTCCTTTTAATAATCAAGTTTATATACAGGTACTTGATCCACTGGTAAGTAAAATTTAGGTAATTATATATATGAAGGATAGTGGATTCTTAGGAAATCTTTAAATTTGCTATGATTTTAAGAAAGTAACCTTAAAACATATTACTGTCTCACTACTTTTATGTTACGTAGCCAACAATACCATTCAGCATTAGATAGTATGTTGCAAGGGCACGTGGTTGGTAGGAAGAAACAACTTCCCCCCGGTTATCTTTTGCCCAGGGTGTCATGTCAAGTACTAGCCCAGCGGAGATGTTTATGGTTGGGTTGTAACATTTGCTGGGGGAAATAAAAGGTGTTTATAATGAACATGGAGAAGGCATCTGAACCACCTTGCTTCAGAAGAAAGTCAGGCTGGGAACAACCCCCCACAGGACGTGTCCCCTAATGTCGTGCTCCCATCGGCAGGGGGCTCAGCACCTGAATGACCCATAGATCTGGGAGACGCAGCCCACCCCCACTCACTGGAACAGGCGGCTCCGATGGGGGTGCTAGACCACACGCAGCAAACGCGTGCCCTGAGGGAGCTAATGAACCGAGATCCATGGGACTGGCACAGAGGGTCTCCCTCGTCGTGACGTAGCCGCTGCCCGCTGCTGCATAAATTAACTGCGCGGCGCCCTTCTCCTCATACACATAGATCTACGTGCTCAGTGAGTCTGTGACTTCTGCTGCTGGGGAAGCCCGGGAAAACAGGAATGCCATGTTCCTCGGGGGTGCATACTGCAACCTTCCACTGGGAACAGGAGGTGTAAGAACCAGGCGTCTGGGTTCCGTCTCTCTTGTCAGCTGTCAGGGGCCTGGCCTGGGCCATTCCGCCGAACCCACTACAAGTAACAACCTGTGTGTTCCGGGCAGCATCCCGGGGCCTTCCTGCGCGGGAACCCGATGCCGTGAACAGTGGTGTCTCTCCTGCCACCACCAGCCCGCTCGTCGGTCTACCTCACAGCACTGGGGTGCAAGACGGATGGGCGGCATTTCCATGAGCCTTCCCAAATCAGGGGGTCAGAGCGTCTCCTCGGAACGTACTGCGCTCTACCCGGCACCTACGGCTCCTTCCCCCGCTCGTGTGAATCTAGTTCCTTTTCAGAAAGCCAGCGATCACTTAGTCACGTCTTACTGAGTGGGGCACCTCTCCCGCAGTAAACCTCTGTAAGTCACCTCTGGCTGGACAGCACTGCCGGCACTTTCGGCCGCCAACATCCTCCCGATGTCCAACACCTGGTGCTCAGTGATGCATCATTATTCAGCGTGTTTCCTGTAAGCCCATCCGTGCAGCGACGGCCAGGTGCCAGCTCAGAGCCAGCCGGGCCGGGTCCTCAGACGCGGGTGTCAGGCAGCGACGAGCTCGCTGACCTGCAGGAGGCTGTGAAAGCCAGACAGGCGACGAGTTTCCCACGAGGCAGGGACGTGCAGACATGGCGAGCACTGCGGACTATGTCAAAATATAAACATTTCCAATACATGGCGATGACAAAGCCCTTAGCATATTATTTCATTTTACCTCTTCTTTATGAGGAGGTTTGGGATGCATGAGTTTTAACACTTAAGATTTAGTGAGAAAGTAATTCCGGTGAATTCACTATCTATAGCCTGTTGTCAGCCTCACGTTCTTGTACACACCTATTAACCGCACTGTTATAAGTCTTTATCTGTGCTATACTGTCTGCTGGAACTTTCTTCCTGTGCAATCCTGATAGGAAGACATTGCTAAATACATTGTAACCCCTTTCATAGAGTGTGCGTTAGCTATGCACACATGCGCATTAGCGACACCTAGGAACCGCCACACACGCTTGAACACAAGTAAACGTTTGCACGCTGGGTCGCATTCCCGGGTCTGTCTGCCAGCCGAGCAGACACCACACCGTGAGGCCCCGGCGCGGTGCCGAGCTGCCCGGGACCCAGGCCAGTTTCCCCGGTCACAGCCTTGTGCTCTGGCACCAGGTCTCCTTAGTCCCCTCCTGCTGGGACTGCAGCACTTAAAAAATATTTATTCACACATTAAACGAGAAGAAATCTAAATGAATTTTCTGGCCTCCACCGAGTCTCCACAGAATAAGATAGTGCATAAGAAGTCCTGCCATAAATACTTGCAGTGTGAATTTGTCACAGGGTCCATTTCCAGCCGATCCCTGCCCCCCGCCCCCCAAATGCCTCAATATGAGTGAGGTCTTCAGGGAAATCAATCTGTGGATGTAAGTGATTTATGGCGTCAGTTTATGTTTCCAGAGAAGACTAGTGTGAATTGAATATGTGTGTTTGGTAATTTTCGTCACAACACCATAATCATTTCTGGGTCCTTCGAGAATGAAAAACATTCTATTTTATTTTGAGCTCTTGACACATAAATGTGTTTGATGACCAGCTGGGCAGATTCTCAGTAGACTTAGGGGCAGGGGGAGGGTCCCCACACCCTCGGCACAGAATGACCCATAGCCTGCCGCCTTCACAACAGATTTCCCCACCCGCAGACACCCCTCTGCCCCTGTTGGGAGCATTGCTGTGCGGGCTCCCGGGACTCGGAAGGGACAGAGTCAGCAAGTGCCTGTGGAAGGACCCCACCGGCACAGGTGTGATGTTGGCCAATACCCCAGTGGGCACGTCTCTGCATTGATGTCAGGATGTGAAGCCACTTGTGCCCATCTGTCCACAGAGCTGCATCGGCGATGGCGGGGCATGCGTGTTTTTTAGAAACAGATTTTGGCTTTGCCTGAAGAGCAATGTTGCTACTAGTCACTGCTCTTCTCTAAATGCGGGGCTCTGCCTACAGAGAGGGGTCATCGGTCTGAGGGCAGCACAGAGGTCGTGTTCGATGACATGAAGGAATAAGAGGCTCACGGAAATTAACCTGTCTTACGTGACAAGGCCATGAGGTTCATTCTTACACGGTAACAATTTAGAGAAAATGTTCTATCATCATCGTCATCACCACCACCACCACCATCATCTTCATCATCAATCACAAGCATAACAGCACACACGTTTTAGGCAAGAAATCAAAGCAATTAAAAACCCCAAACCGTACCATCTCAGAGAACAATTCTATGGCATGACACAGGTTTCTTGAGTTAGGGAGAGGTGGTGTTCTGAGAATATATTTCAAAATAAAAACTGATAATGAAAGAACATGCTTAATGGGCAAGAGTTTCTTAGTCTCCAGGAAGTCTAAAATTAATAGGTACCACCTAAACCTTTGGCAGAGTCATCAATTAAGTTTTATAGCAGAGCTGAGTAAGAAATAAATCAACAAAATATTAGTAATCCATCTGCGCATCACACAGAGTTTGGCAGACAACACTATTATCTTAATGCTATGATGTTGGGAGGAAAAGTAAGTAAGAAAAATGGCTCAGCATCTCCCAAAGGCCGGCATATGGCTCCAAATCAATTTAAATTGATAGCTATCCTGGGCTATCTGTAATAACCTCATTTCACAAACACTAAATTTTGAATACCTTTTTAAAAAACCAGAATCGACATACATTCAAACAACCAGGTGCCCTATTTACATGCCATTCTGCTCTAGCTGAATGGAAGACTTCCATAAACAAGCCAAGTTTGAAAATTATAGCTGTCGATATATCTTTAGACGTCACCCGGGGAGTATTTATACGAATCCTCACACTTCAGCAAGTCACTATAAAAAGTGAAGTTCAACTGAAAAAATTACCAAGGGAAATGAGGCATAACTAAACTGTCTAAGACTAAAACACTGCATTTCTTTTGGCAATTTTAAGGGAGGAGGAAAAGAGGACTCCAAAGGTTTCCATGAAAATCCCTGTAAATTCCAAGAGCTGGTAACAAGTTGAGAAACAAGAGACAGAGGCATATATTTGTTTCAGAAAATTCTGCATAACATTTAGGGTGGGTTTTATACAATCACCTCCCATCAAATAGGATGGAAGCTGGCATGTGACACCCAGATAGAAGCTGGAGTGAGTAGGGCTGTCACGGTCACACTCAGTAACTTCCATCAGTCATCCCTGCACTGGGAATGGGACACCAAAGGGAACACATCCCAATTAAAAATAAAAGGAAATAGGCAGTAAGAACAGGAAAATGAATTCAAAGAACTTGTCACTGGAAAAAAGGTACTATGGCCCTCCCTCCCTCCCTGGAATAACCTCGTTGGCTTTCTAAATAAATGTCATCTACCTGCCTGGCAGTACATGAAGGACATCATATCAGCAAAGGTGAAGGTCTGACTACAGTAGAGGAAGGGCTGACTATGACCTTTGAGCATCAGAAGATGCCCTTGACATAGTTCTGTGGGTTCAGGAACAGAGTAAACTGTACACGAAAGATCTTTACAAAGAGGTGAAATGCTACCATGCCGAGAGGCAGACCTGGAGGCCGCATAGAAACTGGGGGGTGAAAGCTCGCCCCCAGGACTCTGTGAGGGAATGATCACATTCCATAAGCAAGGGAAACAAACTTCTTTCCATACGAACACAAAAGTTCAGATAAACGAAAATAAAACCATTACTATCGGCACTGCTATTTCTCAATAACTTAAGGCAGAAAAGGAGGGGAAAGGGGCAATGTCACAAGGAGGAAACGCTGAACTTCGAACGCAAACTCAGGTGTGTGTGTGTGTTTTTTTTTTCTACAGACCTTCGTAATGCACCCTGAAGATAAAAATCACTCTTCACGGGCCCAGCACGTGAGCGAGCGAAATGAAAGTCCTCTAGCTATGACAAGGTGTGTTTGCAAACTGTGGCGAATCCAGCTCCAGGAGCGACTCATCACGTAACATCAGACAGTTGCCAGCGGAGCCCCCATTTCTTAATCTTTAAAATGAGGGAAACGACATTTGCCACGTGGGGTTTCTGTTCGACTCGAGTGTGATGGTGCGTAAAGAATACATGGCCCAGTAAATGGTTATCCGTCATTGTCATGTCACGAATATTGTGAGAAAACACGATTCAGACCAAATGACAGAAAATCGGCCTTCAACACGAAACTGTAAGTTTTAACAATTAAAGCTAGAGTTAGATATTTGAATACACTAAGTGTGGCTTTAACGATGCCCGTGAGAACTCTGCACTAGAAACTGTTTTTGTCAGTAGAAGCTCAGGCATGCTGGCTTTTGTGTCTAATTAACTTGATGTTTTCGCCATCACGTTAACAGATCCCTTTGAGAAAATCAAACCCATCCTATTCCAAAACTGCCTGTCACAGCAAGACTCTAGGCTTTTACTTTTCACGGTTAACCTCTGGCTTTCTCCTTTTTTGCCTCCTGTAAGACAAGTGGTGTTATCTTAAAATCAGCCAATCACAGTGTGGACAAAGAAAGACCCAGAGAGCCACGCCATCCCTGCGCCCTGCTGAGGGAGTGGCCCCTTGCCGTGGCAGTGAGCGTGGGATCTGCAGGAAAAGACTGGGCGACGCTCAGCATGGAGCCCCCCGGGCTGCTGGGGGCGGGGGACAGTAGATCCCAGACGCAGGGCTTGGGAGCAAGTGGGAAGCCTGAGCACCGGTGCAAATACCGGGTCCGGCAGAAACAAGGCCTGCTTGAGTACGGTTGGTAGGGTAACGATGTGGGTGTAATGACAGTTTACAGTTTTAGTGTGAACATTCACCTAAAATGCCATATGGTGTGCTTGAGTGTGATATTGTCATGCTATAGAATGACACGCTTACGATATTGTAATGAAAAAGGGGCTTTGTTTGTGCCGGACCCTGTATTTGGAAATGTGGTTAAAAGAGGGGCTTTGACACGAATGATGATGAAAGCCATTTCTGAATGAGTTGAAGAGTCTAAATTATAAATGATCTTAAAAGGAAAGATAATGTGCCGATAATGTGTATTCTATAATGTGCAGCCCTTTATGGTCATACGGAGTCAGGGCCGATAATGCTGACAGATGCCTCGGGCCTGCTTTAAAAAAGCAGCATGAGCGATTCACAACTGTTAATAGTACGGACAGTTGTGATCAATAAACTGAACATTCCAAAGCGATTTGTAAGTTAATCAACTTTTCGCAACTGTCTCCAATAGTCCCTATGTGCTTAGGTCCCCCCCACCCCAAGAGCATAGAGGTGTCTTGAATATAGCTCCATGCCACTGAATAAACCCAAAGTAAGTGGGTTCTCCAACAGCGAGGTTACTGCATAAAGACTTCGTCAACATTATCTGAAACTCTAAGTGAAACATAACATCTAAGTCGCTCCCTGTAGCAAGGCACCTGCCTTTCCGTCGTCACCTCCCCTTCAATTAGCCTCGGCGCACTGCCGGAACACCCTCTCGTTCTCCGACATTTATATCGCTACATTTGAACATCACACATTCCTCTGCAAAGCGCTACATACTTCCGTCTCCCCACTTGGGTGATCAACCACACTTGGTTTATTCTTTGGGTCATGCAGCATGTCAGCATGAGCCACCAAGATTATCTCCCTGCTGCAGAACCATAATTCCTAGGGCTGAACTTCTATCCCGAAATTTATATTTTATAGGAAAAAAAAGTGAGCTCCTTGAAGAGAGAGGTGCGGATTCATCACATAAGCTCTAAGTGTTGCCGCCGCCCAGCTCTCTTCTTCGCCCTTTGGGTCCAGTAGGACTCTGCTTTCAAGAAACAAATTAAAAAGCGCTCCAGCTGTTCTTGCGCCATTAGAAGCAAGAGGCCCAGGGAAGGCATGGGCTAAGGAGCTTCCCAAGGATTTGGGTGAGCACTGAAGGGTTTCTGGCTCAGGCATGCCTCAGAGCCCCCCAAAGCCCGGGGCCCCGGACTGAAAGGCGCAGTTCAAACCCGGTGGCACGCTGGGCACATGTCGCTGAGGCGCAGCACTACAATCACCCCCCCCCCGAATGTGGGGGCTTATTGCTCTGATGTGGGGTTCATTTGCTGGGCAGGGATAGGACGGAGCTGCGGAGCCCCCCGAAGCCAGGGGGAGTCCTCAGTCCACGCTGAGTGAGCACAGCAGACTGCAGCCAGCCCTTCATCTCGGGCTCCACGTGTGCTAGAAAATGCGCTCACTAACAACCACACAGAGGCTCTGCTCAGCCGCAGGTCAGTGTCAGTGGCCCTGCAGGTGTGTTTGCGTTTGCACCCGCGCCCCAGGGGGAGCAGTGCAGGGAGGGACCGTCTCCCTGCCGGGCACAAGGGCATCCTGCCCCGAGTCTTGGGAGTACAGAGCTCATTTGGCTTGGTCTCTGCAACAAACCTGTAAACTAAACACCATTGCAAATCCCTTCCTTATAGAAAAGAGAATAAAACCCTGCAGTGGACTGGCTTCCCCTGAGCGTGGCTGTTAGAGAGCTGGATTAAGCCTGTTCTTCTCACTGGCTTCAGAGCCCTGCTTCCAAACCACGGACAAGGCGCCGCTCTCCCCGCCCATTTCCATCACTTGTGTTTCAAGGTGTTAGCACATTCTTTTCATGTCAGAAAGTTCAGTGTATTTTTAGGTTCCGCATTCCAAGTGGAATCGCTGTAAGATTCCCATGTTTTGGGATAATACAGGGGTGGGCAAATAGAGGCTTACGGTTGTTCACACGGAAAAAGCCAGGTCTGATTCCACAAGAGCAGGATAGAATTATTACAATAACTGTGTTTCACAGGCTCACAGCTGTGAACCTGCCCTTGCCCACCCCTGTTTTGTGGGAATGTGACCTAATTATTGTATTAATTTTGACATGTTCCAATATTCATAACCACAAAACATCCTAAGTTGAAGCTTTGAAACATCCCAGAAAGTAGTAATTTCTAAGGTCCCCCTGGTTATATTTATCCCGCTAGAAAACTCTTCTCATTTCCCCTTATTTTCAGTTACTTCCTGCAGGCATGACAAGCCTCTGTACATTCTTGTTTATAAAACGGTCCTGGACATAAGCAGAAGAAATAGCAGCACCTTCTACTGTGCTGGAAACTGAAGAAAAAGAAATGGGTCAATTGCTTGGAGAGTAAGTTCCTGTCACTTCCTCTGTGAAGCCTTCCCGACCTCGGGTCAACATCATCATTCCCAATTCGGGGTTTCCTGTTGATCCTGCCAACTCTGTATATTATCATATTCTTTAATATGTATTTTTACACGTCTATCTTTCTTCCCAGACGGCGGCTAGTTGAGAGAGGGCAATGTGGGGTGTTTACGTCTGTTTCCAGACCTCAGCACAGTTCCCGATGTGGACTAGGTGCTTAATATGGGACCCGGGGGGAAGGGGTGGGCGGCAGGGGGAGAAGGAGGGAGGAAGTGGTTAATTATCTTCACTTGCTGTGTAAATTATATGCACACTAAATACTCTGATACAGACCAACACATTTGTGTATCATTTCCCATTTTGCAGGGCTGACTGACAAAGTCCCCTGGTGCACGGAATGTCGTTAGGCTGCATGATGATAAAAATAGCCACACCTGAGGGAGTGCCTGAAATGTGTCAGGTACTGCTAGTTGCTTGCTATGTATGTCACCTAATGAGATGCTACAGAAAACCCCCCACAGCAGAGAGTAGCACCGTTCTCTGTGTGAACAGTGAAAAACAGAGTCTTGGTTCAAGGCCGCACAGCGAGCGGCGCCTGAGAGTCCCTGGCACCTTGCTCTCCCCTGCTCTGCTCTGCTCCCTTACTGACTTAACCCAAAACGCATAAAAAAATAAAAACAAGCAGAGTTCTTATACATTATTAACTTCTTGCTTGTATGCATTTCTGGAAAGTTCCATTTGCTTAAGAAAATTATATAACACTCAAAAGATGGACAGAAGAATACATTAGCCTTAGAAGAGCAAGGAATAATAAGGCACACTGAAGTACTAATCTCATGAATATTAATTTTCCTAAAAGTAATGTTTTAAATCAAATAGAAATAATATATATATTTTAAAAACCTATTATAACACAAATGATAACTTCATCCAAACCTACTGCCTATCTATAATTCAGAGAATAGTAGTTTTCCAGTTCACTTTACCCAGAGCTCTACTTTCTCAGGTGAGGAAAAGGAGTACCCAGCACAGGATGGGAAACTCACAGGGAATTACACTTTAGTGGCTTGTAATTGCTGGTCAACCACGAAAATTACATCCTCTCTCGACAATATTTCTCTGGGATGATGAGATTAACTCACATATTAAAATAAATCCATGAAATTTCTTTCCAAACTTCATGAAATTTCCAGATCACGTGAAAAGATTAATCTGTTTGAATGCCAAAGAAACATGTGACAATGATTTGAAGGACTTACAGCAGCAGGTATCAAACACGTTATAGTGTGTTTTAGGTTAGAGTAACCCCAACAGCGTGGCTTTGGAGGGGAGTCAGCAGGTGAATGCAGCAGGACGGACTCGGAAATATGGCACCAAAGTTAATATAAAGAAGTGACTTATTCCCAATAAGTGGGGAGATGTGTTCTATTCAATAAATGATGCAGAAAAAGTAATTTGTAGATTTTTGTCGGCGGAACATGTAAAATTAGATTCATATAAAATACTTCACGCTAAAATAATAACTTATGGATCAAATATTTTAAAAGATAAAACCATAAAAAATACTAGAAAATATTTGCAGTAAAGATCTATAATGGCCCTGTTTGGTGTGGCTCAGTGGATGGAGTGCTGGCCCTCGAACCAAAGGGTCGCTGGTTTGATTCCCAGTCAGGGCACATGCCTGGGTTGTGGGCCAGGTCCCCAATAGGGGGCACGCAAGAGGCAACCACACACTGATGTTTCTCTCCCTGTCTTTCCTTCTCTAAAAATAAATAAAATCTTTAAAATGAAAAAGATCTACAACGATCTTAAGTATTAAGAAAATAGTGTTAGTAAGAATGATTTGAAAGGTATACTCCTATAAAGAGAACAGCATTTCCTCTGTACATCAAAACGTACAAAGGGAATGGATCTAAAACACCAGAGAAGACTTTCAAACAAAATCGCTCACTGGTGAGACTATTTGCAATGTCTACAACACACAACGGGTTACTATAGGAAATGTTTATAAGTGTAATTATAAGAAAATGGTCATAATAATGAGCAATAAATAATAAAAACATACTCAAGCTTCCTTGTAATGGGAGAAAGGCGATTTAACATGAGATGCTATGTTGCACCTGAGAAACCAGAAAAGATGGAAAATAATGAAAGCAGAGCCCTGAATTTGAATGGATGTGAAGCAACTGTTCTCCTACGGCTGTAGGAAGAGCCCCACTTGGTGCGAACATTCCGGAGGACCTTTTGCAACAAGGTGTCAAAACACTGTAAATGTGATATCCTTTCTCACAGCAACTCCTCTTCTAAAACTGAGTTTAAAAATGAACATAAGGGAGAACACAGATGCACTGCTTTTGCAATAAAATGTAGAGTAGCTTATGAATTAGGAGCTAAAGCAGAATCAATAGTATCCATCACCAAAAACAATCATATAGACCTTTACCTATTGGTAGAGAAAACGAGCACAGTATGTGAAGTCAAAGATACAAGTTACAAAGTAATACGAGATGGGAGTGCATTAAAATGCGCCTGCGTGTTGGTGTGAGTGCGCACTTGTACTCCTTGCAAACAGTCTAGATTAGAAGACCGTTAACAGCGACTTTCTCCAGGTGCTTTGATTAAACATGTCTTACCCTTTTCTTTATGTGAACGTCTGTTGGCTAATGTTGTACAGCCAACATTGTGTTCTTATAGTAGGAAAAAGCAACATATATTTTAAAAATAATGAATGAAAATGAGTTACCGTAACTTTAAATTGGGCTTCTAGTACGACATTTAAAAATGTGAGGCATTATGGTAATAATCATGTTGCCACATGGTTTTCAGAAAAATAAAAATCAACAACAACACTTTTTCTAAGTCATTATAACTTATTTTTTTACCCTCTTCAGATCAGCTGGTACAGAATTTTATCTATGCCACACTCATGTATTATATAAGATGCAAATTGAGTGCATTTTTATTTAAGGAACTACAGATGTTACATTTTGTTACAATGTTATTGTCAGAGCAACGAGATCGATTTGAATACTTCCTGTTATTTGTGGAAAAGGCAATCAGCCGCATAGGCATTATGTTTAATTAACCCAATCCTGGTGGGGAAAGTTAGAGAAAAGCTAGTAAACTGAGCTCCGATCAAATCGAGTAAAAGTCAGCACCCTATAAGAACCATGGTGGAAGTAAGTATCATTTACTGACCGCTTACCATGCAAGGCTCTGAGGTAAGTACTGTCTACCCTTTATCCGACTTTACCCTCCCCACGAAGGCATGCGAAGGCATCGATATGTCCATTTCGTAAGTGAGGAAACTGACAGGGTGCGCAGGTTCTGGCCAAGGCCACCGGCCTGCGCGCATCGGAAGACAAGTTCCACCCCAGCTTCCAGGACCCCAGGCCCGCGCCCCTGTCTGCCGGGCCACGTGCTAAGTTCAGCCCCTGCAGCAGGCTGACTACCCTTCGAAGTGCACCATCGGATGGCATCCCTGGTGAGGGTGCTAACAGAGGCTCGGGAAACACGGGCACAAATCTAAGAGCCCAGGCTGTAGCCTCCAGGGACAAAACAGGGTTAAGTCAGTAGACAGACAGCTGCCTTCTAATGCCCCTGGCAGGAGCGGGGCATTTGGCCCCTGTTAACTGGGCTGGAAAGTCCTCGTTCCTGTTTATCTACGACTGTCGCAGGTACGGACGTACTTCCGAATACTTCCAGCCCGCTGTGAATGAACTCTCTCTCAGGTCTGTGTGCTTCTGCTGATGCTTCCTCATGCGTCGTCTGACTTTTCACTCGAACCCCCTTCCGTGGAATGATGGCGCAGAGCCATGCACACGCGCCCACGTGTCCGAGGGTGGACGGTCCCTGTGTCATGACGTGATCGTGAAGATCACTGTCAAGAGTGTCCCAGTTGTCTACTGCTGTGCCACAAGCCACCCTGCACGTCACTGGTTTATTTGTTGACAGTTTATGTTACTCATGAATCTGCAATCTGGGGGGACGTTTGTGGACACTGCTCATCTCTGCTCCCTTGGCAACAGCGGGGTGCTGGAATGGTCTGGCAGTCCACTCGTCGTTGTCACACAAACATCGTGGTCGATGGGAAGGCCGACCTGTTCGGCGCTGAACACCTGAGTTCCTAAGCCACTTCTTTCTATATCTGTGTGGCCTTGCCACAGGGTCCCGCAGCGTGGTGGCTTAGGGGACCTAGGCATTTCCCACGGTGGCTGAAGGCTCCTATGTGTGTGTCCCAACAGAGAAAGCCAGGTGGACACTACTTTGCCTTCTGTGACTCGGCCTCAGAAGTAACACAGGATCCCCATTCTGCTTTCTCTTCTGCAGACTTGAGCCACGACCCACTCTGAGGACCAAGCAGAGGAAAATGAGCACCCAGCTTTGAGGAGAGGAGAGTAGAAGAATGTGCAGATACCTTTAAAATAACCACGCAGGGATGCACAGGTTGTTAATTTTGGTCAAGGTCAAGATAATTGGGGACCGCCAAAGAAGAGGGTGTGGAAAAGGGAGAGGAGCAGAAGGAAGAACAGAAACACATCGGAGAAGGTGGATATGGATACTGTGCAATAAGAGGTGTCCCAGAGTATGAAATAATGGACTAATATCACGGCTCAGAGAGCCTTTGCATGTTGGCTCGCCCATGAATTGGACTCTTCAAGATGGGAGTCACTATGATTTAGTTCCTAACCCTGCACATTTTTCTGGTTGGGCCCATGCAATTCTTATGAGCTGGGGGACTTTCTCGCTGACAGGTCTGTAAGTCACAAAGCAACACCTGATTGCGAGAGTGACAGATTTCTACTTCTTCAGCGAACTTTAATTAAATTCCTCTCCTCCATTGGCCCCCTGCCTCCTTCACACTCTTTCTCTCTGTCCTATTCTAAGTAGAGATTGGCTGTCACCATTATAAAGGGTTTGGGTTGCTATTATTATTTATTGTAGTTTTTAATTTTAATTTTTTTTGGAGGGCCACAGTTGAAATCTAAACGACAATCCTTACGAGGTACTCCAGTTGCAACAGTTGAAAAGGAAATGTGGAAAACTCAAGACTAAATCCTAGTTCTCAGTATCATGTTATTCCATGATTTCTTTCTTTTCTTAAAAAGCATGCTTTAAAAGTGCATAAGCACCAGCCTTATCTGGATAAATGCCAGCTCGTTGCAGGAGTCATGAACTTGTGGTGTCCAGACTCATCCTCCCGTCTGCCTCGTCTTGCCATGACCAGCTCTCTTGGGATCTTCGGCTGTAGCGTCCGTCCAGTCCCGTAGCTGTGGCTGACGGGCCCTCTTCGACGGCGGCCGCTGCTTTATCACAGCGTGGCTGACCCTGCTCACGCCCCAGGAGTGGACATGAGCCCTCCCCGAGAAGCCCCTCTAATCAAGCACACTTCTGTGTTTCCACAGCGGGGGCCTTGCTCTCCGGGAGCCCAGGTCCATAACCACTGACCGGCAATGACCCCGCTGAGTGACCTTGGCCGTCTGTGCTTGCCTTACCGGGGATGAGGTAACGTCTCCTCTCTCTAGTGCGTGACTGAACCTGAGTAGTGAGCGTATTTAGAAGATTTCATCGTTCAGTGAAGAACATGTCCAAGTTTAAATGCGTGCCCTATGATAATGACGACTCCTCACTATTAAACGTTAAATTAGAACCAATGCTCTGAAGAGTCTTTATATATTAGACATTGTGCTAAGTGATATGAGTTTTAACTGCTCAAGATAACTCACTTCAGGCATTTATAATTCTTGTGAAAATCGGCATAAATTTTAATGAAATGGTTGAAGCACATGGAGAAATGGTTCTTTTTTATTAAAATAGTCCCTTTTTGTAAGGCAGGTAAGAAATTAATAAACTGAATAACTCTAAGGAAAAATGATAATTCTGGGATTGAGGAAAATACGACGGCCCCCCCTTATCTGCGCTTTTGCTCTCAGGGGTTTCAGAGGTTCAAACTTTGGTCAACCGTAGTCCGAAAATATCGCATGGAAAATCCCACCAGTAAATAATTCTTCAGTTTTACATTGTGTGCCCTTCTGAGTGGCATGGAGGACTCTCGGCCTGTCTGCTCCGTGCCTCCGGAGGTGGGTCACCCCTTCGTCCCTCGTCTCCACACTGCCCCCGCTCCCTGGCCAGCTGGCACTTGGTAACTTGTCTGGACTGTCAGATGACCACCACAGTGCGTGTCTAGGTCATCCTCATTTTACTCAATAATGGCCCCAAATCACAGGGGTGGCGACGAGATATGACAGTGAGAGGTGTGGGACGCTTCCTTTCAGTGAAAAGGTGAAAGTTCTCAACTTAATAAGGAAAGCCAAAAAAAAAAAAAAAAAATCACACACTGAGTTGCAATGAACCATGTAAATAAAGAATCTTCTATCTGTGAATAAGGAAAAGTTGAGGAAGGTGAGTGTAGTACAATAAGGTATTTTGAGAGAGGGTGAGACCACATTCACATAACATCTATTACAGTATATTGTTATAAATGTTCTACTTAATTACCAGGTATTGTTGTTAATCTCCTATCGGGCCTAATCTGTAAATTAAACTTTATCATAGGTATGTATATGTAGGAGAAAACAGTCTACATAGGATTCGGTACTATCTGTGAATTCTGGCATCTGCTGGGGGTCTTAGAACAAAGCCCCAGAGATAAGAGGGGAACACGGTGTAACATTTCTAAACAAGATATGAAAATCTACAGGTATTTTAAATTGTATAACCCAGAGGTGGAATCCCACCAGAACACCTTCCATTTCTGAAACCTAGGAAACTTGGAGTCCGAACCCTCACCAACAGTCAGTGATGTGGCAGAGTGATGCACGATTCCGTTTCACAAATGGAGGGCTGGGGAGAAACAGGAGCTGGTCGACCTGCAGGCCCCACAGCCCCCGACTCAGCCAGCACTCCGTAGACTGCCCAGCGAACAGTTCCAGGTGGCCCACTTACCCTCAGAAGGGCTGGATTCTCAGGTAGTCTCTGATTTTACTGCATGTAGCAACCCCTTTTCCTTCTCCACTCACGTTTTCAAGTTTCCCTGGAAGGTTGACATAGGGGGAGTGGCAGGAAGAGAAGGGAAAGGACACTGTCCCCTGTCCCCTGTCCCCTCTGATCACCCACCTCTGGGGATTACAGGTAACAGAGCTGTGGATAAAGACAGAATTTCCGCCAACCACTAACAGACCCACACTGAGGACCCTACTGTAGAAAAGTGAAGAGATGAGACCAAAGACGGCCACATGGCTGCTGTTAACGATCCGATAAATACAGGGAAAGTGCTGCTTCTAATCGGCTCTCAACTACAGTCTCATTTATGTGTGTGTTTCCAGTTTTCAGGAAGCCAAAAACCAGGAAGCCAAAAGCCGATCCTCATTTACCTTCATTTACGTGTTGCCAGGGATTCAAGGAGAGTAAACAAAACTGTGTAAAAATAATCTTTTGTTTTTGTTCCTCTGAAGATTTCCTTTTCCTTGTTCCTTATGCCAACCACCTCGACTGCAATCTCAGCATCAAAACACCTAAACTTCAACCTGCAGAGATCGCATCTGCTGCTCTTCGTGATCTCCGCGGAAAAACCCGCAGACAGAGCAGTAAGAAACCCAGGGAAAGGGAAGCCGCCTCATGCCCTCCGGTACCCTAGATTCCAGATGCTTCTCCGAGGGCCCTGCGACCTGCCAGTGTGGCCGCCCTTCTCCCAGGAGCGGGGGCTCGGCCTGCCAACCTGAGCTCTGGCTTCCTTTACCCAGGGAAGGGTGCCCCGACAGTCTGGTTCCAGGCGGTCGCCCTGTTTCATGGCCTCCTAATCTGCCCTTTTCTTGTTTGCCTGCCTTTGTGCCAAGTCTAAGGCCATTGGAGCTGGGAGAGCTCCATGGCAGAGAGAAGGTGGCGAATAATAATTCGTGGCCTGCATGAGTCTTAGTTATATTTATCGCTTTATTCCTGTCATTTCCTCCACCTCAGAAAACACCCCCAACCTTGCCCATATCCCCACCTGCGGAAATCCTGCCACCCATCCCTCAGGCCTCACCTCCTCCAAGAAGCCTTCCTTCCTTAATCACCTTAGTTGAGACAATTCCCTTCTTGGAATTCCCACAAACTCCTTTTGTGCTTGTCTCCCGGCATTTGTAACAGGCTGATTTGTCTTCTTCCCTTTACCTTACTCACAAAGCAAAGACCTTGTACTGTCCTTCGCATCCGACTTCACAAACATTCAGTTCATCGCCAAATCATCATCTGTCTACACGTCTGATCCCTCCCTGAAATTTTCCCAACTGTGAGAGGGCCCCACCTGAAGAACCCCCTTGTCCCTCCCTGGTGCCTGGCACAGGAGACGTGCTAGTCACTCCCGTGCCTGCTCCTCTCAACCCGTGCCTGTGAAGCGCTGTCTCCCCAGCTGGATTCCCAGCTCCTGACGGCCAGTCTTTGTCTTGGGCCCAGCGAACAGCCCAACGAACAGATACAATCTCTCACGAAAATAACTATGCCTCTCTCCATGGGAACACAGAGTTTTTGAAAACCATAGTTTGCTTTCCAACCCTTAAACATAAGAGCTTTCTCGTCTTCTCATAAAAACACTCATGTACGATGACCGTCCCTGGGCTTATTTTCCAGAGCTCTGAGTATTGAAGGGGTGAAAATCACCCACTCTGTTCAGATCTGAGGATCCCAAACTCTGTTTTTTTTTTTCCTTAAGAAACCTCTGTGGAAATAAATGTTTCACCACATGCGGGGCAATAGTGCATGAAATTCCTCTCATTTTTTATTTTATTCTCCATATGTTTATATTTTCCATGCCAAGTCTCCAGTTTGGTAAACTGACTTTAGGTAAGTTTTGCAGCCTACATCTTAAAACCAAAACTTGGTCACGGCCCTTGATAACTTTTGGGGAGCAGCTCGTCCTGAGAAAAGACACAGTGGCATCTTCACGAAGGGGTGTGGACTCCCCAGAGCCATCCGCCACCGGCTTGAAGGACCAGGGAGCTCCTTCCCAGCCGAGAAGCAGGTGGCGTTCTCTTGCCCCCTTACTCCTGCATCTTCTCCCATTCTTCTCGCTCCATCAGCCCCCTGTGTACTGGCTCAGGGGCCATCACCCAGCGACCTCCAGTCCCTAATCCCTGCCAGTGCCATTTAGCCTGAACTACCATCTCCAGGGACACGTTCGGTGACGTTTACGGCTGCAGTTAGTTGTCCTTTGCTGCGGTTCTCAGAGTTTCATTTATAGATCTCCTTGAAATTATCTTTTCACCCTGTTGCCACCTTTTCTGGTAGCTTGATAGACCTTCTCCCCGCACCTGAAACCCGGTGGTCTGGAAGCACATCTTCTCCTGATCAATCATGATACATTCCTTTGTTGTCCACGTCCAAATACAAGCCCCCTCACGGAAAAATCTGGCCTTGGAATCATTCTATGGCAAGACAGAAAATTAAGAGGTAACTTTGGAAGCCTCTGGGAATAACAAACAGGTTTAAAATCGCTAGTTATCTAAGTGGTGTGGTGTTCTGCATGATTTTCTTCTACTGTATACAAAATAAGACATAAATCTAAACACAGAGAAACGCAGATCAGCAAGTAAAAAAACCCCAAAAAACCCCACCTTACAACTCATGCAGGCTAGAAGTTTCCTGCAATTGAGGTTGCAAGAATTAATTTCAACATTTAAAAAATGCATTATGGAAACCACACAATGGTTTGAAAAACAGCATCATAAACTAAGCTAAGGCTATATCTGTGGGCCACGGTGTGTGTGCCGGCTACCTCGAGTATGAGGGTGTCCGCTGCACATGCACTGATTTCTGGTACCTGGTTCTCTCTCCTTGCAGATTGGTTTTTCATACAACAGTGTACAGGAGTCTTTCACGACACCATGGAGAAGATGGCTGATGATTTAATTTTCCTCTAAGTTGTAAAAGAGCCCAGATAAAAGGAGGCTGTGTCACAGAAAAGGAAAACTCACTTGAACGGACTCCAGGCTTCAGAGCTCACAGATAGCCCAGGCTCCTACCTTCTACCTCAGTTTCTTTAGTGCTCTTAAAAATTGGCACCTGTCCTCATGGTAGACTAATTTATTTTCATATATAATCTACATTTTTAAATGTTTTGTTTAAATTTGCAAAAGCTTAGCTGGTTCTGTAATACAAATATCTATCTTGTGATTTGTACCCCCATTTAAAAAATGACTCTTGTTGTTACCAAGTCCTCAAAACCGGGTTAGAAATGAACTGTCCTTGAGCCTGAAGGCTTGATCGGTTTCTGAAAAGTGTTATAAGAAGTTTCTAGCCTGTCACCCAAATTGCGTGTCAGACAACAGAGGACGTTTTGTCATGCTTAGGATCCTTCAATCACAATTGGAGCTTGACTTCAAAGCTTCTAGAATTCAGTTTCATTTAGAATTTAGAAAATATGACTGGAGGGGTGGGGACAGTGTAACAGGGAGACCATGTCCCTGTGGCCAAAAGCCAGGCCAGAATGAGTGGGAAGCAGATGCATCCCTCCTCTTTTACTTCTGCCTCCACCCTCCGTCCTCTCTCCTCCCCCTGGAGTGCCTGCTGCTCTGAGACGCTGGGGGGCCCCTGGCAGCCCCAGGGCAGGGCCTGTTGAGGTGGGAGTCAGGAGACATTCCGGCGCTGGTTGCTGAGCTGTGCCCTGAGCTTGGCTGCAGGGGAGCTTGCTGCCCTGCCGTCTTGCAAATGAAAACGGTTATCTGCGACCCTCTCCTGATCCTTGGTCTCCTCTGCGCCTGAGGTCTCCTCTGGGACACAGAACAAAGCCACCTTTGATCACTGTTAGAGACCGGGTGAAATAAGAACAGAGTCCATACCAGAAAACCGTCCTGAGAAATCTCGAATCTCATCTTGTGAGATTCAAATCGGGTATAAAACAACAAGAAAAACAACCAAAAGAAACACACGTCTCTTTGAGAAGGGTAATTCATTAAACCGATTATTCATAAGGAACTTTTTGGACATATAATATGCAAATGCCTTATAAATAAAAATTGTTCCTATTAGGTGACTCTTATTTGCTATTCATTTCATTTCAGCCAACATCTCCCGAGAAGATGAAATCTGAGACAGACACTATGAATATTAACTTTATTCGCACTAATGTTCCAGTTGACATATACTGAGCCCAACTGGGGGAAAATGTGAGAAGTAAATTGCTGTGTTGAGTAAGATGAAAATTCTCCATTTATTACATTGAATTTAATAATTACGTTATTTATTACAGTTCAGGGGATAGTTTTCAGTATCTAACTTCTTTTGAAATAAATCTTTGAGCTGTTTTAAGAGGCCCTTAACTGTTTCTGATAAGAACAAAGTTCTGTGTAAAAGACTTTAACTCCTGTCAAAATCAAATGATGGGAACAAGACAGCATCATATTTTACATGACGTTCAGGTAAATATCACTCCTCAAAAATGTAAAGTATAATGCATGTTATAGGCTGTTTAGTAGTAGAACCACCACCCCTCGACACGTACAAAAGTAATGACCTTGGTCATTCATTACTTGGAAGGGTGCTGTGGTCTGGATGTCTGTGCCCCACCCCCCAAAGTCATGTGTTCAAATCTAACTCCCTGGTGAAGGCATCTGGGGGTGGGGCTTTGCAGATGTGATTCGATGTGAGATATGCGAGTCCTTGGGAATGAAACCCCCATCCCTGTATAAGGGGCCCAGAGAGTGCTGTCTGTCCCACTCTGTCCAGAGGTGGGGGGCTCTGTGACCTGGAAGTGGGCTCTCCCCAGACTGTGAGCGGCTGGTGCCTGAGCTTGCCCCTCCCAGCCTCCAGAGCTGTGAGGAATGACTGTTTGCTGCTCATAAGCCACCCAGGTTATGGTATTTTGTTGTAGCAGCCCAAACAGAATAAAATAGGCATGATTTAACTTTTTTTTCTTTTTCATACAAGGAACTATCTCTTTACCCTGGACTCTACTGCCCACCTGTCAGGGGTCAGGGAGAGGCGGAGGGGTGTGGACGGCCAGGGGACGCTTGCCTTCGGGAGTTAGGATGTAGAGCTCCGGCGCAGGAGCGTCCAGCCTGCGGCCTGCGTGCCACGGGCAGCCCAGGATGGCTGCGCATGTGGTCCAGCACAAAATTCTAAATTTACTTAGGAGATTTATTTATTTTTTGTGATTGCATGTCACAATGTATTTAATGTGTGGCCCAAGACAACTCTCCTTCTTCCAGTGGGGCCCAGAGACACAAAAAGGTTGGACGCCCCTGGCCCACAGAATAGGATGTCTGGGTTTGCCTTGGCCTGTGTGCCTGCAGATAAAAGAAAATATACCCCCGGCCTGTGTACACACATACAGGTCTTCATTGTTTAAGGCGTTGTAGGTAAAACACGAAGTGAGGATTTATGCAGAAAATATAAAGTCGTGCATCCTACGCAAAGTTTAATTAATTTTACTAATGGAGAAAGTCCTAACTGATTTTTTCCCTTCTTTTAATCTCAAGCATATACTCTTTGAATTGACTAGAAAATTCTTTCTTTAAAGTAGGCTGCCTTTCAGAACTAATGCTATGTTCCTTCCTATGATGACACCAATTAGTGAAAGGTTAAATTAGGTTCAGATTTCTCTGTGTAAAGGTCAAGTTTATATTAGTATTCTAAAAAACCAAGGTTGAAATTACTGCTATTTCAAATGAGCTATTTAGATTATCTTTACATGCATAAATATTAATTAAGACTACATTAGAAACCCTACTCTTTTTAATTTTAAGTATATGGATGTTTTATACATAAGTGATAGAAATTAAACTTTTTAATGAGAATATAATATATATGGTGCACAACATACTGTCCAAAATTCACAATGCCCTGCACACCTAAGTGTGATAAACTACCTAAAAATGCCAACCTTCTCACCTCATCAAGAAGCAAACGCCACACACAGTCCTTCAGAAAATACAGGGGTCGCGCACACACGTAGCTACGCTGTAAAAATGCAGCCCGGAAAAGCGGCTCTGAGACTCCTGGCAGCCGCTGCCACCGCCCTGCGGAGCGGTGGGCGCCTCGGCCCCCTGACTGACCGACAGCTGCTTGGCGTGTGCCAGCCGTGGGAGAAAAACTGTAGCTGAGTATGATCGTTCCTTTTCCTGTCTTCTCTTTTTTAAAATAAAATAAGCATTTATAAAACTAAACACTCCCTTTCAATACTAATTCAGATACATCCCAGAAGATCTGATATGTGGTACATTTTCAATATTGTTCGATCCCATAGTCCCATTGGGATATTTTTTATTGACTAAGTGAACTGAATTTCCACGTCTAAGAGGCTTTTCATGGTGATAGTCTGGTCAGTGGCAGTTAAGGGCCTTAACGCCCTACATTGTGACGGAGGGTTGCGATGCTGCCCATGCGCTTGAAACAACGTGTCTTCATAGTGGGGTGGCGCTCATGGTGGAGTCCTGTCCTTCCCACCAGCTTTAACCTGCTTGTCCTCCCTGCGTCCATGGGGCCAGAGCCCTCAGCACCTCCGTGGGCTAGTTAGGTGACTGTCCCCCCCCATGGAATTGTTAATTCTGACATTTGTCCTTGATACATTTTTAAGGCCATGTTAGTAACATCAGGTTTTGAATTAGTATAGATTTGCGGGTAATTAAATCTTTTTTTTTTTTTTAACTAGAGAGACTCCTTTTATTTAGTAATGCTTTCTTCACCCCTAAAAGTCGATTTTACATGCCATGAAGTGGCTCCGTGGCTCTTTGGGGGGACACTGGCCTGGCGTGCCGTTTTCCGTCCTTGTACTTTCCGTGGTTTCGGTCTTCTTCTGATTCAGTCTAAGGGTCAGTTGTGAGGCTCCAGTCAGTGTACTGACATGTGGTCACGTCACTGTTGTATTTGGTTTGATTTCTGTCATTTTTTTAGCGTGCTGTTTGCCCTTTTGTCTATTCACCCTCTTCCCTTTTTAAAGATAATTTAACAACTGTATTTATTTCAATCCCTTGGATGGTCATTCTAGAAATTCAAGTGCATCTGAGACGTAAAGGACTGAATGTTGACAACAGCCACACTGAACAGATCATGGGGCCGTGGCTGGTTTCCCAGGAGTCACAGGAGAC
The DNA here is from genome assembly GCF_022682495.2 of Desmodus rotundus. Classification (NCBI taxonomy): domain Eukaryota; kingdom Metazoa; phylum Chordata; class Mammalia; order Chiroptera; family Phyllostomidae; genus Desmodus; species Desmodus rotundus. The sequence goes on from NC_071397.1 coordinate 99,193,057, forward strand.
AGCTTCTGAGAAACGCCCCCACCTCCTGCCACCCAGCTTCCCACAATGAAGTGGTAGGAGGACCCATGTCCTTCGGGAGCACAGTTCTGGCCTGCCCTGGGAGAAGAGGGGCTCCGTGAGAAGGGCACCCGCCCTGCTGTGCACTGGGCAACTGCACACTCTCGCCCTCCCTGGGGTTCGAGGCCTCCAAGCCCACATGGTCACCCCGTGGGTGTGGTGAGGAGGCATGGTTGCGGGGCAGCAAGGACTAGGCCGAAGTGCGGGAGAGCCAGCCTTGGACCCACCAATTCATGGTGTTCAGCCAGAAAGGCCTCTCTGAAGACGCACAGCCCTTATTTCTTTCCAGAAAAATCGCAGATGAGGGCAGTGAAGGGGAGAGTCTGGACTCAAAGCTCCCGCCTCCTTCAGGATTGGGAAGGCCCCTGCAGAAAGGATCTGGGAGCAGGGAGTGTGGGAACGCCTCTCCGCAGCTCCTGTGTGTGTCCCTGGTCACACTGCGGGGGATTTGGGAGGGGGGCCGACGTTGAGGGGTGCAGTTTACATCGCGGAGGGCAGGGACCCCTCGGCAGCCCAGCGGCCCTGCTCAGGGGAAAGGTGTTCACCCTTGAGGGGCTGAGGAGAGCCGCCCTTGGAAGCAGGAACTCTGCAGCTGTGACCTGGTCCGTACAGTGGAGGGCCCACAGCGTGGCGACAGCCACGGAGGCACGTGTGCACGGCTTTGGGGACTACCCAGCGTCCTGTGGGGGTGGGTTGGAAACAGAAATGGTTGGCTGCCAACTGCAGGGGTGGGCGTGGGTGGACGGAGCTCGGGGTCGGTGGCTACAGTTTACAAAATTCCTCTCTGAAGCCCAGCTCCTCTGGATTTTTGGCGTACAAACATTTCTTTACTACTCTATCAGCACATTCTTTCACAAACACACGTTTGTGATTTAATCCACTTTTGTACATGGGGTGCACTAGGAGGATTTTTGAGGGTGTCAGTTCATTGAGCTACACTGTAACTAATTTATGTGGAATCTTATGAATTGATATCAAAGGTGAGTTGAATACGCAACACGCATCAGCGATGACTTCCAACCCCACTTGGCACCTTTCCCCCCTGACCGATGTGAAGCTAAACTTTACAGATGCAAAACGGCGTGTTCCACGGCAGCCGCATCCTGCCAATTAGTATCGAGTCCATGAGAGGCGGTCAGACAGGCCAGGACGGGAGGGCATTTTCCAAGAGCCCCGCGTGACTGTGAGGATGACGGGGGACCACAGTGACGCGTACCAGAGGGTGCAGACCCACTGCCATTGTCACTAGGGTAACCCTATCTCCATACTGTGCACCCTGCAGTACATACATATTACACTCGTGTGCATGTACATACTGATAATTATACTTAAGAATCCCCCCTGCAAAGTATGTGGACTTTAATTTCACCCTGGAAGCAAAATTCCAGGACTGCATCACGTATGATTTCTGTGAGTGACACATAAGTCACTGCTTTCCTTCAGGATTTGTGTTAACAGGAATCTGTTCCTGGCCCTTTGCGCCCCCAGATGAGGGAGAATGGTTGTCACCACTGCAGAGGGGCGTGGCTGACCACCCCGGCCCAGACCACACCTGTTGCGGTTCACAGACTCATTCCTTAGAGAAGATACTAGCTGCCAGCCGGCGGTGACAGTTTGGGAACTAACAATGACGTTGGGTTGGCACCGAACAGCATTTGCAACCCAGCAAAAGCATACGCTCCGGTGACGATGGACCCGGGGACTCTCGAGGCGAGCGGCCCGACAGGACACAACTCACAGGCGCGACCACAATAACAAGACTGTTTTCAATAACGTCGGTGCTCAGGGGCTCTTCCAAGCAACATTCGCTGGTATGAAACATGGGGCACCTGTTTGAAGAAGAAAAGGGACAGCAGGGAACAGAGGATGGCGACCCACCTGCACAGCTGGTCACCCACACCGGCCAGCGGCCAGCCCGGGTCAGCACGCGGCTGGAGGAAGGCGCGGGTCTCACAGCGTCAGGAAAGGCGCCCACGCTGTGGCTCTGAATGGCTCTCCTGCACGTTCCCTGAATACCACTTTGCGGGGGTGTAGTGGCCACGAGTTAGCAAAGTCACCCGAAGGGGTCGCGTGCCTAGGAAAGCGACGCTGGCAGGCAATGCCACGGGGGGAGGTTTTGGTGAACGTTACAAGCACTTTTGGGAAATGCCATCAGAGGAGAGAAAAGTCAGTCGGCATTTTCGTCTGTACTGTAATTTCCTAGTGAGCATCGAAGAGCCACCAGTAAAAGAAGGGACGTGACCCGGTACTCACTGCTCTCGTTCCCAGGCAGTCTGGAGACTGGCATTCACCGCTCATCCGGTTCGGGAGTAAGACATCTTCCCAGCAGGACGGGCCCTTGGAGAAAAAGCAAACAGACACATCCTTGGTGCCCATAGTGCAATATAAACATTCTCCCTAACACAGGCTCTACCCCTCTCTCCTCACGAAGTGACCATGGTGTGTACACGTACCCCCATGACTTCCAGGGCACGGGCCACAGTCCTCAAGGACCTTCCAGGGGCCCAGTAGGTCGGGACCATCTTCATAAGTATATTTGGCTCATTGCTCCAAACAGGAAGCTCACTTACTTGTGGTAATCTCTCTACTACCATTCAACGTAATTGCTTAAAAACTGAAATAAATTTCTTAAATCCATTGTGATTTCAACGGACAACTTTCAAATGAAAACTCACACGTACATCACCCTCAGAAGGACTGTTCAGGTGTCGGGGAGGGGGCACCGCAAAGGGACCGCCTGTAGCAGGGGGCCGGCTGAGCAGACCCAGCTCTCCCCTCTCCCTGGCTCTACGGAAACGTGTTTAGGAACTAGCAGACGGTAGAACCAGCGAGAAGACGGAGCATTGGGGGGAAGGAGACTCCCGCTTTTCTGGAAACACGCAAGCAGAGGAGGCCCCTGTGCCCTGGAGGACCACATGGAGGCGGGCTCTCAAAACAAACAAAAAAGGGCAGAAGGAGAGAGGGCAGAGCGAGACCTGGAGCAGCAAACATGGAAAAAGTTAAATTTCTGTCAAGTTTAATTTTCGTAAACAGGAGACCCTAAAATCTGTGAGAGAGATGTCGGATCACCTACTGGAAACAAAAATCGAACTAGAATTTTGAAGTACTACCAATACTCTCAAAGCCCGGAGGGAAAGATTTTCACCCTACAAGTGTCTCTCTAACCTAATTACCATCTTGGTGGGGGGATGGTGCACAGAGCTCCTGGGTGCGCCTGGGAGGTCTGAGTTCCGAAGGACACCCGCCCGCTGGAGAGAGGGGTGTTGTGAGAGCCGGTGCCCAGGCAGTGGCCAGCGGCCGAGGAAGGTTAGGACAGGGGCGGGGCTATGGTGATTTACTACCGAGGACATGGGGACCACCCCAGAGGTCTAAGTTAGGGGGAAATCCATCATCACCTGTCAGCACCAGGACCACCCACTCCCGGACCCAGACCAAGCAGCCACCCGGACACCCTGCTGCTGAAACCAGTGAGACCATGGAAGGCACCCGAGGGTCCCAGCCCCTCTCGGGAGTCTGCGGGAGGCTCGCCCGCCTCCCTTCCTCCTTCACCAGCACAAAGTGCACAGGTGCTAGGTCGGAGAAAACTGGGGAAGCAGACACGACCTGGGAGACTAAGCAGCTCCCTTCAAGGTCCGAAGCTGAGCTTCTACAGAGACTATTTAAACCAAACCTCACAAGGAGACTCATCACGAATTCATAGGCCATTGCACCAAAAGCCACAGATTGAACGAGGAGGAGTAAGCGATGACAAAAAAAGGTCATAAAGCCTGCCTGGGACTAGGGTTCTTAGGAGAGGCTGCTTCCAAGGCTGGCCCATGGCTGCCCTCTGGGAATCAGGATTTGGGGGGTCCTCCCACCCCATTCCCTTACGGATTCCAAGGGATTGTAGCATCTAAAATGCGTGTGCAGAGAGTGAGGTTTATGCTGAACACCCTCCTCCCCCCATGCCTGAGAGTAGGGGTGTGGACTCAGGTGCACGGTGAGAAGCCCCAGTGAAATCCCTGGGCCGTCACAGTCCTGGGGGAGCAGGCGTGTCCTGTGTGAGCCGGTGGGAGAGGACGCTCGGCAGCTTGTCTGTTTCCTCTGACTTCACTCTGGTGCCCTTCCCTCTGCACGGGGTCCCCCCTCCCCTAACAACCCTTTCCTGAGTGTCCGACTGTCCACTGAGTCCTATGTCCACCCAGCGAATCAGCCACCTAGATGTGCGAAATAGTCTTGGGGACCCACGACCCAGTGACATATGATTAGTCAATGAGGACATGATCCCCTAGCAACACAGAAGGCTGGGGGGCCTGAGCATCCATCTGTTACGGGGGAGGAGTTCCATTTCCTGTGCACGTCTACGTGTGGCGGGCACTCACAGGCCACGTGTCAGGTGATGGGGCAGCCACTTGATGTTCAACCTCCTAATCACACTATCGAGACAAGGACAGGGGTCGAGTTAGGGTTATGCAACCAAGTACCTAGACAGGCCGCGTGGACGACAGAAAAGTGAAGGTACAAGTGTGAAAAGCGGAAGGCAAAGGTGGGGCTAGGAAAGTCCTTTGCTTCTTATTACAAGGGCATCTGTGTATTTGTGCTTATATTCACTTGGTAAAAATGACAAAAGTATGGAAATCAGAGAAGGAAGGCAGTGGTCCCCAGAACCCTCCCCCACCCATCAGCCTCACTTCCTCACCGGGAGTGGGAGGTTCCATGGGGCCAGGTGTGGCCGGGACACAGGTGCCCCATCCCACTCCACCTTTGGATGCACATCCCGCAGCCCATGTAATGAAATCCAGCGTGTGTTTGACTTCCCACACTACTCACCCCGTTAGCCCTGAACCTACTGCTCTAGCTGGCCTGGGAGCAGGAACTGGTGCCCCAGCGGGTTTAGGCCATTACAAAGCAGACTCAACTGTCCCCCTCGCAGTGTGAGAACACATACAGTGTTAACTGGGTAACCGCGGCGTGCTGTGTTTCAGCGGTTCTGTGGCTGCAGCGCCTGCGATGAACAGTCTGTGCCCGGGGTGACAGCGCTCCCCAGACGACCAGATGACAAAGGCCTGTGTGTTGAACAGCAGTGGGAGGGGCTTCAGAGGGGGCAGTGCCAAGGAGAGACCCCCCCCCTGCCCCGCCAAAGCTGGATTTCACCTCTCTGAGGCGGAGAAGTGGGGAAGCTCATCTGCAAACCACGTCAGCACCGTGTGAGATGCACGTCCCCATGAAGAATCAGCTGGCTGCTTTTTAGAAAACCTCCTTTTTATGCCCGGTATTGGTTACAACCAAGGAAAATACACAGGCTCCTTGAACTCAGTGGCAGGGGTGAGCAAACTCGGGCCTGCCGACCCACCCGGCCTACGGTGTGTTTCTGTATGACCCACCAGCCAAGGATGGTTTTGCGTGTTTGAATGGTGGGAAAGCGGAGGCAGAAGGAGAGGGCACTACTCGATGGCACGTGAACAGTAAATGACACTCACGTTCCCTGTCCCCAAGGAAGCGTGCGGGAGCCCAGCCAGCTGGCTCTCCTGTTGTCTGTGCTGCTTCCCAAGGGCGGGGCTGAGTTTCAACTCAGATGATGCAACTTGCAGAACCCAAAATACTTACTGTCTGGCCCTTGACCTGAATTGTTTGCCAGTCCTTGATCTACTGTAAACTACTTTAACAAATTGTGACAGCGTGCTGCTCCCCATCCAATCGCCTTAGTGTGTAGGAGCGGCTGTTCCCGGGCCCCGCGTGAGAAATCACTTTAGTTAGCAGCTTAGAGCCATTGACCTCTGGATTCAGAGGAGGGGTTGCTAGGGGCAGTGACACAGGTCCTTTGAATCCGAAGAGAGTGGAAAATTACAACTAGAGATGACACCTGGGGATTTGCCCCGACCGATACTACGACCAGCTGAAAACAGCAAAGTAGAAGATCATTTAAACACATCCACGCGATGCAGGTAGAACAGGAGAGTGACCCCATGGCATGACCCATGCTTCTGGAAGGACTTTTGTTTCAGCCGAGACCTGAGGAGTGAGAGCAAGCAGACAGCAAGGGGGAAGTTCCAGCACAGAAAGCAGCGCTCTGATCTGGGGGGACGGAGCCCTGTACCGCCGGCCCCAGAGGGGTCCCTGGGGTCTCTTCCCCCACCAGACGGCACTGAGAATTAGTTCATGTCCAGTTCATTCCTCCTGCACAGCATTCTCACAATCTTTACCTGCAGCACCACAATTGGAGTCAATAGTCTGATTCAATTAAATACACAGTTAAATGGAATATTATGCAAAATTCTGATTTCAGAGCAATGAGGATGCCAAGATGACAAATAATGTCATGATACTTTCCCATCAGCTGGACTGAGTTTCAAATCTAATTGGTGTTACCAACGTACAAGGATGCGAAAGTTAATTGATCAGAACATTTGTTTCTTATGTGTAAAGGGGGAGTATTAATTGTATGGTATTTCTAGTATAATACCATACACGCTAGTCAATATTCAATAAATATTAGAGGGCACTGCTGAATGACGATAGTACAAGAAAACTGCGACCACAGAAAGAGCACCTCAATACACAGAGTGTCAGAAGATCTGAGTTCTAGACATACTTTCCCCAGAGTTTAGGCTAATCAGTTAAGAGCTGTATGACTCACTTTCTCACCGGTACATTGTGGGTGATAAGGGTTCGGGTCGAATGAGATAAAGAATGAGCTAATTGAAGAGAAAACCCGCGGTAAACTGTAAGACGTTACGGAGACCTTGGCTAGTGAAGAGTCGGTGGACAGGTGCGTACGCTGGGACTCGGGTATTCACCCACTGCAGACAGCCCCAAGTGCAACGCCACTGGCAAGCCCAAGAGACGCCTAGTCCATCGTGACGTGCCGCTGTCATGGGCAGTTAACCAGAGCAGGCTCGTGCTTGTATCCCGGCCCCGTGCTGCCAGGCTGACGCGCCAGCTGTGCAAACAGAACAGCTCAGCTGGCCTCAGAGACTCCCCCCAAGTGCTGGGGTATCTCTGCAGCTCACAGAACATAGTTGGTTATAAAACAGATTTCCTTCCACTACTAAAGTGTGCTTCACGACATAAAAAGAAAGCATTGCATAACCTAATACTCGATAGCATGCTTTTCACATCCAAGACAGTTACTGCAGGAGCGGAAGATCACATCCCTCCCAAAACCCTGCCCTGCTCCGAGTCTGGGTCCACCGCACTACAGCTCTGCCGAGCGCCGGCGGAGTCGGTCGCTGCCGTCACTTAGCAAGAGTCCCCGCATGCAGGGTGCCGTCATGCCAGACGCATCAAACGCCAAACAAGGCGCTATTGCTTCGCGATCTCCAGTTACCAAACCGCTCATAAACCATGAGATGCCTTCAATTATGTGACTAGCGGTTGACAGCTTTCCTGTGGGCGCATCGCACAGATACAAGATTTAAACCACAGTGGGTTTTTTGTCCTATTTCATAGAATTTAAACAAAGGAGACAAATAAAGACGTACAGTGATTCACTGATTAACAGATTTAATTTAGGAGAAACACATGATTAGCTTCATCTGTTGGAGCTCTGTTTGCTACGAATCACCTTGCTGCGGCACGGGGTGCGTTGGCTGCAGCTCAGACTAGGGGCGGCTGCAGGCGGCAGACTACGGTAGCTCTCATTTCAATGCGAGGCACGCACGTCTGTTTGAGTAACAACATTTACTATCATGTAAAGCTTCAGAGTTATCTCAGTTGGCTTTCTATCTTGACAGTTACGACTGGGCCGGGCTATGCTTATTAAATGTGGTAAGAAGTTTATTAGAATTCCAGTGAATGCCCAGATACCATCGTCCTCACGTAAGCATTATTGTTTAGTTCTCAAAACACAATTCCGTGAATAACACCTGACATTTTGGTGTGTTCTATGGTACTCTAAATCCCCACTGGCACCCAGCTCCATCAGCCCCCTCTTTTGCAAGAAAGGGAAAGCATGAGCTAATAGAGGATAATAGTCAAAGCCGTGCAGAGATCACAACTCAGCCTGCTGCATCCATGCGACTGATCGTCCATGAAGATGCCTCAGTAGGGGTAACAGTCGTGGCTGGTCCACAGAGCCCACTTGTCATGCTCGTGGGACTTCAGTGGGCACCCGGCTAGACGAGGTGGGGGGGGACCAGGAGGAAAATCACTTTTCAAGGGTCTTAAAGGGCAATGACCTGGGACGGGCCTCCCTCGGTCAAGCATGAAACACATAAGTGGTGAGCAGGCGTCTAGCTGCGCCTTAAGCCTGGCGGCGCTGTGCGTATTAGGGGGTTCTCTTCCCAGGGCCAGACTTGTCCACTGGAGTGCCAGCTTACGGGAAGGGTTCTCCTTGCCCCCTCCTGACCTCGGGTTTAAAGGGCTGAAAAGAGCAAGGCCTTCTTCACAATCAGCATCACCCTCATCCACAAAAAGCAAAAATACAAAAATATTGCTGCAAAAGGAAAGGCAGTTTGTCCCTGGATATGTATGCTGAGAAAGTCTTTTTTTTTTCCCCCATAGTCCAGTTTAATACCCATGGAACATGGTCCTAGTGCATGCAACTCCTCTGGGCCTTTCATTTTGAGATACTTGTACCGTTTCTCTCCTTCTCTATCCCTTTCTCCCTCATCCTCTGCTACAATCAAGGCTCAGTGGCCTCTAAAAATCACTCCTGCCTATGTATTTATGGCCTAATGAGAGAGGAGAGAAAAAGTCTTATTCCTTAACTAAAGCCAACCAAACCTGTAGTTATCGGAACTTTCTCAGGACTAATTCGAACTGGCTGAAGTTCACAACAAAAGCACTTCCCCCCACACCTTTAGGGAAGAATTCCCCCAGTCATAGTTTACTACTTTTCCTCCCCCTTAGCTCAATATTTTGGACTAAATAAAACTAACTTATCTAAAACTCTCTTCTTTCTGTTCACATTTCTTTCACTGAATGAAGTGGGAGGGACTGTTGTTGAAGAGCAAAGTAGATCTTGGTTATGAATCATTCTAATTCTCACTTTTCTTCAATAATAGTGCTTCCTGGAAAACACTTTCATCTCACGTCCCCGCCTTTGCTCCGGGAACTGAGCCTCCCGGCTTCTTCTCGACGCCCCTCACTCACGCCTGCATTTAAACCCCAACTTGATCGCCCTGTGAGGAGATGCGTGATTCTGTCCCGTGGGGCGGGACAGCAGCCCACGGCGGCTGCAGGTAGGTAGCACTGCGCCTCCAAGGCTTGCTCCGTCAGTAACGCACACACTGGTGCCTGCCGATCCAGCACCCAGTGCCTTCCTGGTTCAAAGGCAGAGGTGGAAGGGAGGCGGCTAGCTGATGTTCTAAAACCTGGAGGCCACATCATAGCTGCCTGGGGGCTCTGTTCATGCTCCTGGCAGAGCAACAGGAATGCAAGCAAGTAGACGGACCTGGGCTGGGCTTCTTGTCCATTAGCCATTACTGTTAGCTTAGCACTCCTTCAGCACAGCTTTCCCCCACCTCCCTATCTACCAAAAGCTACTCCATGCACTACCAGTTTTTAACAAAAATTAAAAATCCCGGACAGCTTACACTAATAAAATAAAATAATGCCCTGGCTGGTGTGGCTCAGTGCATTGAGCTCCTGACTACGAACCAAAGGGTCACTGGTTCGATTCCCAGTCAGGGCACACGTCTGGGTTGTGGGCCAGGTCCCCAGTAGGGGGCGGTTGAGAGGCAACCACACATTGATGTTTCTTTCCTTCTCTTTCTCCATCCCTTCCCCTCTCAAATAAATAAATAAATAAATAAATAAATAAATAAATAAATTTCCTTAAAAAAGAGAGAAAATAACAGAAGATCTTGCTTTAAGTTTTTGTCCTTTACTCACAGGATTACATCTGTCTATAATAATTTGAAATCTATTTTAGACTCTTGTTGGTTTTTTATCTTAATATCTCAAATTGAGAGCATTATGCTAAGTTAAATAAGCCAGGCAGTGAGGGACAAATACCATATGATCTCACTTTTAACTGGAACATAATCAACAAAAGAAAAAAGCAAATAAAATATAACCAGAGACATTGAAGTTAAGAACAATCTAACAATAGCCAGAGGGGGGAGGGGAGGAGACAGTGGGGAGAGGGGATTACAGGAACCACTATAAAGGACATGAGGACAAAACCAAGGGGGAGGGTGGAAGCAAGGGAGGGAGGGAAGCAAGGAAGAAGGGTTCGGATGGGGTGGTGGGAGTGGTGGGGAGAAAATGCAGACAACTGTAATTGAACAACAATAAAATAATTTTTAAAAATAAATAAATAAAATACGTATGATATCAGCCAACAGATCAAGGGTTTTGAAATTCCACATTCGCTCATTTCTAACAGTTTTAAATCTCATCATTTCAGTACACATACACAATTTGTTCAAATTTACTCCATAGATTGCAAGTGTGGATTATGATCCTTGAAACTAGTCTGCCAGGGAAGGCATGTTTGTGCTGGGTTCTGACGCACGCCACACCGAGAACCCTACTCACACAAGTGACTGTGACATTATCTAAAGGCAAAGGGACACACACGGCATGTTTCTCACCAAATTTATACTCTGGTTTAAGAAAATATTGTCTCAAAACCATGTTACTTAATTTTAGCTAATTTAGATCACATCTGCCATCACTTTTCCCAAAGCCAAGAAAAATATTAATATTTTAATTAGAAGTTAGAGTCAAACTTTTCCAAGCCTTATAATAAAGTTACTTTGGGGGACAACTTGGTAGTGTCTCTGCCTTCTACCTACAAATGACTAAGCATAGGACAGCTACCTTGGGTGTTCACCCTGGAAAGGACAAATAATGCACCAGAAATAAACACGTATGCCTAAAAACCCATAAACCTATGAAAAGATTTCTGCCTCACTCGTGTGGGTAAAGACAGGGCAGTTACAACTAGGAAACACGAAGTATAAATAGCACTAGGCAAGTTTCCAGAATAATACTTGAAGAAAGAGTAGGACGAGATCTGATTTGACAAAGTTGTCATTGGACCCTCCTTCATGCCCTACCTTCATACAAAGTCCCAGAGCCAGGTGTGACTCAGCCTTTTCTTAGAAACCCCCAGTGGCTGGCAGACGGGGAGCGTGAGCTCTGACAGCGGACGGCCCAGCGGGCATGAAGGAGGCGGACAAGCTGACATCCATGGCCCACAGCTCAGCCCTCGGACCGGACCGTTCCATAAGGCAGAAGGGCGGGTCACCGAGCGGGAACCGCTGGCAGCACCATTCCGCCAGACGAGGCCAAAGTGAAGGTGAGAGGGAATGTGAATGCAAAGTCAGGGAACCAACAAGCCCTTGGAAAAGCAAGAAGGACATTCAGAGACAACTAGAAATACTTGGGCAGATTCTCCAGCTCAAAGGTGCGTTCCTCTGTGTGTGCACCACCCAAAGCCAAACCTCCTCCCGTCACTGTCACCGTACGTTTGACCCGTTTACCCTTTACTACCCCACCCCTGCCACATGCAAATGCTGTGTTGTAGAACTGTACACGTGAAGCCTACCGAATTTTATTAACCAATGTCACGCCAACAAAGTTAATAAAAAACTGAATTTTTATTCAGCAAGTCTTGTCCTCTCAGCATTTGTGCATGTTCTGTCCTTTCCAGACCCGGAGCGGCAGCCTTATTTGGGGCCCTCTTCTCACTCTGGGGTGATGGCATTGACATCAGCTGTATCGGCTGCACAGGCCTGTTGTCAGAGTAACACAACAGCAAAAATAGAAAACGTGATCTTCTGCCATTGATACACTGTGCGGGGTCGGGCCCCCCACCTTTTTTGTGTTAAGCCGTACTGTTGGAGTTACGATATAAGGCAGTGGGCATGCTATTCTGTAACATAGATGCAGAAAATCGACACAATTAGACCAGCATGCTCAGTGCTTTGTATCGCAATTTAAAAGTTGTTACTTCAACAAATAGAAGTAGTAATTTTCTTCAAATGATGAATGAAATATGTCCTCCTGCCTAGTAACTGAATATCAAATCTCCTTCATGGAGATCTTGTTTTCTCATGAATTAAAAATCATTACAGACCACTTATTAATACAATATCTTGATGCCAGAACGCTTTTGAAAACAAAACGAAACAAAGCAGAGTGCCAGTACTGTCTTTACCTTAAGGACTATTTGCACTTCAGGTTAAGAAAACCCCCAAACTCTGACATACTCTACTGAAAGCATCCACAGCAAACATCTGTGATCTGTACATGAATTGATACTTAACAAGGAGAGAAGATGGTATTTCTTCATGTCTCTGAGATTTAATGTTAACAACTAGTGGCTATTAAAATTGCTATTGGTCAGGGACATTAAGAATCTTATAATGGAAAACTTTAAAAGAATTAAAATACTGAGTAAAATGTGATAAATTTCCAAAAGTAATAGAAATGATAATTATGAGTGCCATTTAATTTTTCACAGAGATCAAAGATATTAAATGCATTGTATTCATATTATCCAAAATATTTGAATGGCTAGTTCAGTTTCCCTTTCCAAATTTAGAATGTGGTATGCATTCTGAAGCCAAATCAAAGAATCTTTTTCAATGCCTCTTGAGGTTTGTTCACAGGCATACTGTTGCACTGGAAAGGCAGCTGATGTCTGCAGAGGAAGCAGCTGCAGTGTGGGTCCCGGTGATGCAGCAGCTGCAGTGTGGGTCCCTGGCAATGGAGCAGCTGCAGTGTCGGTCCCAGTGATGCAGCAGCTGCAGTGTGGGTCCTGGTGATGGAGCAGCTGCAGTGTGGGTCCCGGCAATGCAGCAGCTGCAGTGTGGGTCCCGGCGATGGGAGCAGCTGCAGTGTGGGTCCCGGCGATGCAGCACCTGCAGTGTGGATTCCTGGTGAAGCCAGAGATTCCAGAGGCTGGCTTGTCTCAACTAGGCTGTAGGAGGGAGTTCATTCATATTCAGGAAAATTCCTACAGATTGTGGGTGAACCAGGCAGACAGGCACCTTTAGTGACCAGACAGGTATCTAAAGGCCTGCCTCGGTATTTTAGGTATCACTGTTTACCATTATTCGAATATTGATTAAGAATAAAACTTACATGAAGATCCAAAAATCACGATAACACATAAATTCATGAGTTTAGTGGGACAATTGCATTACAATGTTGCAGCAGCTATGTGGATCGCTGGAGACCTGCCCGGATTACTGATGCTTTTAAAAAGGTAATTTATACTAATGCTGTATTCAGTGAAAGTCCACATTAATCAATTTTCCTGTGTTGTGCTCCTAAGTGGAGTATTTGCACTCTAGTTAGGGGCAGTACGGCATCTCTGTAGCGCGTCTGGAAGGACCAAGCAGGCTTAATTATGAGGCAGAAGACAGTTGCTCGATACAGACGCACACACAGGACACAGTGGCCAGGAGCCCCACCACTTAGCACACGCAGAGTCTCCAGTGCCCAGTTTTCTTTTCTTTTCTTTTTTTATAATTAATTAATTTATTTTTATTCAGTTATAATTGTCTGCATTTTCTCCCCTTCCCTCCACCCCACCCCAGCCAGTCCCACCTCCCTCCCCCACTTCTACCCTCCCCCTTGATTTTGCCCTTGTGTCCTTTATAGTAGCTCCTATAGACTCCTCTCCCCACTATCCCCTCCCCATTCCCCCGTGGCTATTGTTACAATGTTCTAAAGCATCTAAGGCGACACACTATTCTGTCGTCTCCAATTGCTGCACTAGGAAAGAGCAGCCGTCGGTGTCTGCTGCGAGTGACCCCTGCGTGCACACACACAGTCCTCACATTGGGGGGCAGTGGGAACTGGGCCGCGAGTCTCGGAGGTCAGACCCAGACGGGACATAGGAGTGAGGCCTCAAAAACCCATGAAGACCGAGAGTTGCTAGGAGGAGGCACGTAGGAGGCACGGGGAAGAAGGCCATCAGCAGACAGGGAGGTGAGGATGCTCTCTGGACAGACCAGCGCAAGCCTGTGCACAGGAACGGGAAAAATTCCCGATTAAATCCCATTTTGTTGTATAAACAGAGACGGAGACTAAGGTATTGGTCCCGAATACATGAACAAGCGAGCTGAAAGGAAGGGGTGATTACGTTACAGGGCTTCGGATCCCGAGGTAAGGTTACTCATTATGTTGCCTCTGGTAACTAACGGGCTTCGGTCGAATACGACTTGAAATAAGCAGCGCGTACTAGCCTCTCGGCCCCTCAAACACCCAGCATGCCTCTGCCACGAGCTCAGCTCTGCGGTAAATGTTAGAGGTCCAGGACGTAAGATTCAGCGCCCATTCGGATGTTCCGTGCCTTAGTGGGGGACCCAGAAGTACCCGACATCTGACAAAGGAAGGTATAACATCCTGAGGGAATTCACATAGTGGACGGGCCCACCTAATTTTGTTTCAAACTTGAGTAACTGTTAAAAGCAAATGGTACAAAAAAACCCTTGACAATTGGGGGGTGGGGGGCGGGATGTTAAAATATTTGCCATCTATTCTCATCTTAAACTGGTCAAATCCCAATAAAATAAGCATGGGTGTGGGCTACTGTTTGGAAATCAGTGGGACATTTGGGACAATCGGCTGATCGTTGCAGCCGGGCCACACCTTCGTGTTGCCGGCCTCGCCACTGCCCGCCCCCGTCTAAGAATGTTTTCATGACCAAAACTTTGCCTGTTCTCGAAGAATTGGGGATCTCAGGACTGAGAAGTTTTAGTACAAATAAAAGTGACCGAGGAAAAAAAAAGAACATAAAGTAACAAAGATTTAAAAAATAAATTTACATAACATGGCCTATGATACAGAATTTCCACTATATTTTATCCATCTCGTTAGTTACATTAATGGCACTTTTCTTTTCAAGGCTCTAGAAGTTTCTCCATGAAAGCCCTTATGTTAGTCTGAGAATTTTCACAGTCCAACAGCAAATGAGTAGAGAATGGACTCACCGTTAATGCGTGCCCTTTTCTTTTAATAAAAATTATGCTCTTTCATTATCCTACTTACAAATGGCTCCTTGGGGAGTGAGTGCTTCTTTCTACTGTTTACAAGGAAGCCACCCCCCAGTTGGCATGTGACTGGTTTAATTTTTAATGAGTTCATAACTAATCTGGGCACTTCTGGACGCGTGGGGCCCCCGAATGCACGAGTGGGCTCCTCATTTGCCAGATCTGTTCTGAAGTCAGAGAACCCTGGAGGTGCGTTTTTTCATAAGCAAACACACAGAATCTCTTTCTGAGGACAGGAAGCTCCACGGCACACAGACGTGGTGAGGTAGCAGCTTTTCCACTAATGGAGGAAAAAGAGGAAGAGACGGAGAAGCAAAACGCAGTGCTGTTACCATGGTAGCAAGTCTGCACATGGAAACAGAATCTTTAAAAATGAACTCTTTAGTTTTATTTATTTACGAACAGATAAACCCAGTGCCAACCAAAATCAGGTGTCGAGGATTAAGGCTAAATCCCGGGACAAGGACGCGTGTCTCCGGTGAGGCTGGCCTCCGTCAGAGAAGAACGTCGCCCAGTCGGCTGGCATGTAGGTGACCGCGGTGGCTCTGACACCATGGCTCCTTGGTCGGGTCTATTTCGTCTCAACTGCAGCATTGCTCGTGCCGTCGTTGCGGGAAGCCTGTCTCTCCAGCTGGGACACAGGCTCCTCGAGAGAACCAAGCTCTTCTGAATCTCGGTGGCTGTTGCGCATAAAATATGTGCTTCATCCCTAGTTGTTGAATGAAATGGATGAATACTTGAGGGTACCTGGATGGAACTGAAGCCAAAATTGAGATGAAACTATGCAAATGCCAGGAAAGGAACAGGGACTGTAAAATGCGAGGAACGTGCCACAAAGAGCCCCGTGAGTGTGCCACGGGGCCAGTCTTGCGTCATTGAGAGTGTCCTTTTCTAAGACTCCGGAGTGGGGCTCAAGTCACCACTGAGGTGGGGCCGGGAAGGACAAATATGCGGGCAAGGAAGAGAGTTTTGGTTTTTGAGTTACTGTAAGTATCACTTGCTTTTTAATTCATGGCTGATCTCTCTCATTTCATGATATTAGCAAATGCTTCCAACGGAAATGCTTCTGGTTGCGCCATAATGACTAAAATCATATTAAGATGTCAATAGTATCAGAAACAGTTCTTAGAAATCAGTTTTAATATGAGATGAGAACATGAGGATGTGTGATAAGGAAACGGTAGAAGGAAGAGAAATCAAATATATATATATATATATATATATATATATATATATATATATATATATGTACATATATTTGCACTTGGTTATTTAGAGCTGCAGAGACTGGAGTTTATTCTGTTTAAATTCAGTTCAGAAACGAGCACTTATCCTGAGCCGCTCTATGTGTCAAACCGGAATGAGGCATGGTGTCTACCTCAGGTGCTTACAGATGGTTCCTACACACAGCAGCGCTCCCTGCCTCTGAGTGGGGAGGCATGGGGTGGGGGTTGGGATGCAGAGATGGGAGGGGCCAGCACAGCGGGGAGCATGGGAGGCACATTCCAGTCCCAGTGCAAACTCCTTAACCCTTCCCACCTCGGTGAGGAGAGGCCGGGGTGTTATCCACATTCTCATTACTCAGAGAGGAAGCAAGTAAAGAAGAAAACTGGAACTGTGGACTAAGTTGATTCTGAATCCCCGTTGGAATTCCAAGGTGGTGAAGCCCAGAAATCCAAGGACTCTGGAAGCATCTAACAGCCCAAGATGTGGGACCCACAGCCGTTCCATGACCTCCTCATCTCTCAGCAGTGGCAGAATTAATGAGGAGCTAAAAAAACATGTTCTTCTCAGTCATTAGAGAAGTACAAACTAATGATACATGGTAGGTTTTAAAATTAACTGGCTATCTATCAACTCCTCAAGCTATTTGTCACACCTCTCTAATTTTAAAGAGAATAGCATTTATTAGAAAAAAATTAAATTGGCATATTAAAACTATTTTTAGTGATTTTTGTTTTTTTAGGAAATGCCTCACACAAAGGGATTGGATTTTGGATGCTGATAATTGATTTGGAAAAGCAGGTAATGTTATGCCAACAAATTAGATAACGTACATGAAACAGACAAATCCAAGAAAACACGAACGACTGGAACTCATTTAAGAGGACATAAAATCTAAAAAAGCCCATCCACAATAAGTAAAGATATGAATTAATAGTTCTAAAACTTCCAACAAAGAACAGCCCAGGCCCAGAGGGGTTCGCAGGTAAGTTCAAACAGATATTTGACTCACTGGCAACAAGGGGACCAAGACCAAAGACACCGGGACAGCTGGCTGCCCATACACGAGAGGCTGAAGTTGCACCCCTACTTCACGCTACGCACGGACACTAAGTTACACGGGCCAGATGCTTCATGCGAGGGGTGAAACTGGAGGAAATCTTTCTGGCCTTGGGACTGGGGCTGGTTCTCAGATGTGAAACAAAAGCGGAAGCGAACAGTGAAAATACCGATACATTGAACTTAACTTTTGTGCACCAGGAACACCTTCCGTGAAGTAAAAAGATAACCTGCCAAACAGGAGGGAATATTTGCAAATCACTTATCTCATAAGGAATTGTATCCAGAATATATGAAAAACTCTTACAATTCAGCAAGAAGACAGATACTGCGATTTAAAAAGCAGATAAAGGACTTGAATAGACATTTCTCCAAAGAATACGAAGTGGTCAATGAGCATATGAAAGATTACTCAATATCATTAGGAAAATGCACGTCAAAACCACGGATACCCCTTCTCACTGGGACAGCGAAAACTGAAAACAAACAGGCCACACTGAGTGTTGCCGAGGACGCGGACAGACTGTGACCCTGATTCCTTGCTGGCAGAAATGTGAAGCGATGAAGCCGCCCTGAAGCACAAATGTCCCCGTGAAATCTTACACACAGGTTTGACAGCAGAAGTGTTCATAATTGCAGAAAAGCAGAAATAACCCAAATGCGCATCAGCTGATGAACGAACACCATGCAGCGGAGAATTATTTGGCAGCAAAAAGGAACAGAGTACATGGACGAGCCCGGAAGCATTGCGCTAAGGGAAAGAAGGAAATCACAGAAGACCGCCTTCTACGTTTCCATTAACACAAAAGGTCCCAAATAGGCAAACCCATGGCGACAGAAAGGGGATGGGTGGCAGCCAGGGGTGAGGACAGGAACGTGGTGGAGAGGGACGTGGAAGGACTGCAAATGCGCTCCGGTTCTCTCCTCAAATGTGGAAGCACCCTGAAATTAGACGGCGTCGATGGTCCCACAGCTCTGCAAAGAGACACCGAACCACTGAATTGTACACTGTAAAGATGTTTTGTTATGAAAAATTTTGAGCATATAGAACATTAGATGTGTCTCATGAATCCCTGGTACCCACTATCCAGCTTACACATACTTATCAATGTTTTGACAATCGTACCGTGTACTCAGATGATACTAAGAGAGTATTATTAGCTTTGTTAGATATGTTAGGTACGATAAGGTACGATGGGATGTATATATGTAATGTATATTTGAAATAATAATAAAGAATTTATGCCTGGACGTAAAGGCACATCACCCTTTACATACTTCCTATACATTGGTACTATACTATAATAAGAAGTGATAGGGGATTAGCAAAAAGTGGAAGTCATAGTTGGCCAGTTGAAATTGATTTCTGGAAAAAAATGTGTTTACATTTTATTTAAAACTATTTCTCTCTTAATCAGCATTAGAAGGAAGTACTCTGGAGCGTCTATAGACTGTCTCATAGTCCCAGGTCCAAACACGGTTACCTACACTTTCCTAGTGGCAGGAAAGAGCGATCAGAATTAAAAGGAAATAAATCGGCCATCAACTGGCTCTGTCTACCTTCCACATGCCTGAGTCTACGTATCACCCATTGACCCGAACGTGGAGAAGCCAGATTTCCTCTGTCTTCCCCTCTGACAACCAGGTGATTTTCTCCTCAGTCAGTTCTGAACATGGAACAGGACCAAAGCTGCACGGACACAGTGATAAAAGGTCAGCACCTAACTGCCTCGGTGACAAACACTAGGGCGCTGTGACTCCTTAAGAGCCAGGATAGTTTGCAATGACGGTGGACAATGTTTGTGATGCAATGTGAAGCCAAAACACCAGGATGGGGCAGGGACAGACCCCCTCCCAGAACAACAGAAACACGAAGGTGTTTCGCTCTGGTGCGCAATGTTTGGGGACTGCTAGGCCCTATGACCAGCCACGGAGTTTGATGACCCATACTGGACTTGAAGAAGTGAATAGCATGGTCTCAATTCTACTTGGCAATTCATGTAACAGAGGCATGTCCCCTTATTACCATTTACACTTCCGATTATAATACGGGCTTCTTAGGTAATCATGTGACTTTACTTTTAATAGCCCCACCAGCTATGCTGGGACCTCCTGAGCTACCATTCATAATACGTAACTTACTAGAAATGTCTTCCCCATTTTGTTAAAGACTTCTTCATTTCTTTTTTATATTTTCTTTCTCTATGGTAAATTATGGCTGTGTGATTATAAACATTTTTAAAGTTATGGGAGGGATCATGATCCATCTGTATTTTGTACAATTACGTGACATTAAATATGCTATCAAAATTAAAGAATAAATTCTAGTAAAAATAAAACATAAAATAATGCTCTTTACAGAGATGAGAAGAAAAATGGAAGCGTCAGAGGAAATCAATGCAGTTTGCTAATAGAGCTCACGCTGCCTCATCAATGTATGAAGGTTTTTAACCAGGTGGGCTGAGTGAGTATGGAACCCGTCAGACTTCCGGGCACTGCCAGCGAGCTAGAATGACTAACACATAGCAAGTGTGACCAGGCCTAGGGTCGGGGTCCGACTAGTGGCTGACCTGCTGGAAAGCCCTGTGCTGCTTCGTGAACAATTGTTTCACCGAAATGAACGTCACAAGGAAAGTCCGATGCGTTCTGACCTCTGCAGGCATGTGCAGTGGGGGGTTCACCGTGGTTACAGATAGAGAGCCGGCCATGTTGTCACAAAGGGCGGTCTCCCACCTTTCCTTCTGGCCGAGGAGTGTCCATTGTATATACGCACCGTGTCTCCTTCACCCAGTCCTCTAGTGACGGGCACTTTGGATGTCTCCATGTCCTGGCCCCTGTGAGCAATCATGCAATGAACCTAGGGGTGCGTGTGTCTTTGCAAATCAACATTTTCAAATGTTTTTGGTAGATGCCCAGAAGAAGGGTTGCTGGTTCATACACTAACTATATTCTTAATGTTTCAGGAAACCTCCATACTGGTTTTCACAGTGGCTGCACCAGTTTATACCTTGAAAATATCATCATGCTCAGCAAAATCAGCCAGACAGAGTAAGTCAAGAACTCTATGATTTCACCCAAATATGGGATATAAACTGAAAGCAATGCATGAACGAACAAGAAAAACAAAAACTCATAGACACAGGCAACAGTGTGGTGGTCACCGCAGGGAAGGGGGTGAGGGGTAGGAAAGGGTAAAGAGGGACAAATACATGTGGTGACAGAATGAGATTTGATTTGGGGCGATGAGCACACAATGCCACGTACAGATGACGTCTTGCAGAATTGTACACTCGACACCTATGTAATCTTACTCACCAATGTCACCCCAATACATGTAATAAAAAAGGAAACAAAGAATCATTGTATGTTTGAGTCTTCCACCCCCACCGCACTGCATTCTATGTTCTATTTAATTTTATGGGTTAAAAAAGAAGGCCACGTGGTTTACCTACTACCTGTTGATGTAATAAATCTTTGATGAAGGAAATTTCATGCTATGCTATTATTATGAAAATATAAGAAATAAAATGTTTGCTGTAAAGCAATGTTTACAATGAAGTTTCCATTCTTATTGTTCAGTCTGTCAGTCTATTAATTGTGTGATTATTTTGGTCTTAAGATAACACCTGGTAAGAAATACACATATGATGGTCACAGTCCAGTTTTGAAAGTCAGGACCACGTAGCAGTAGCTAAACGGGCACATGAAAATAAAAACACAGTGTGGTCATCCTGTCTGCTGTTGTATGTTTTAATAACCTCTATTTCTGACTTTTTAAAGTGATATATACACAAGCATGTTATGCAGAAAGCCACCTCTCAGTTTCTCAAATCGTTGGCCTTTCAAACGTTTTTCCTGGTCCTCTTTGGAAAACACACCCACGAATTCTGATGAAGTGGAACATTAGCCACCTGCAGACCCTTGATAAAGGAGACACACGAGGAAAAGCAGGCACTGCATTCCAGAGGCACCCTGCAGCAAAGTCCCTGATCTTTCCGACGTTCCGCAGGCTCAGCTCCCAGAGCCGAGAGCCCCCTGGAGAGAGGCTGGAGTTGCTACCCACGGGCATTGCAAACTGGAGCCAAAAGCATTGCGATCCTACATTTCAGCTCCTTCTGTTGCTACTATTTCTAGCTGGGCTTAAACTCTTATCTCTGGACTCTAGGCCTACAGATAGGGCCTATCTCAGCCGCTCCAATTCCCAGCAAACATGCAACGCTGTGACCCAAGTGAGATGAAATCCCTCCAGATAGCCTCAGTAAAGGGCCTGTAACTTGTTCCTGTCACTCCCACTAATGCCTTCGTACTGTGCAAGCGGCCTGCTAAGGTGTAATATCGTCAAATTATCAGCTGCGCTTCCTCTTCCTCTCCACTACGGGTAATTCCAGCATCTTGCTCCTAAAGGAGAACGAGAAACTCCTAGGTGGCAGTTCCTGAGTCGGACTATTTATGAATCGGTGGGCAGGTGTCAGTACATTACTGCTTATATAGGAAAGCCCACCTGTCTGCGATGTCTTTTCCGTAAGGTTCTTCCACGTTGTCTGGAGTTCCCCTCCCCCGAGAAAGACCCCATAGTTACTATGGCACAGACTGAGCTACGTAACTTGGTCTTTTATCCTCATCTAAAAGATTTCACCTCCAGAACAGGTGTATTGGGATGTAAAAGGACCCAGGTATCAAACTCTGGGTCAGTTGTACTCCTCTACACGGATATTTAAAATACTCAAGAGAGAAGAGCAAATGCCTCTAATTACCACATAAACATTGTTTGGGAAACACTTTGGGTATTAGTTTTTAGTCCCCACAATTCTTGATGCTGTGATTGTGCATCCACATTCCTTCTTGCGGGGTAGGACTCCCTGGGAGCAGAGACGAAGCCCTGAGATGTGTTCTTCCTCCCGCACTCTGTGCACCCAGTGCTGGGCACAGGGTGGGCGCTTCACAAACCCTCGCTGAGCGATGGGAAGGGCACTAGAGTGATGCACTGCATGGCCCAGGAACACGGTCCCCGGGACCTCGTGCAGAACCGGCAGGGTACCCGGCCTGATGTGGGGGTGCAGGCTGGGGGCACAGACAGGAAGAGGAGGGGACTGGGGGCGCACTGGAAACTCGCTTCTGAGGGTCAGAACAAGCAGGATGTCCAGTCTCAAGGGAAACACAGGCATTGAAAGGGCAGAGCAGGGGGCTGAAGCCGGGACCCCATGGGCAGCCTGGTGCCTCTGGGGCTGCTGAGAGACACTCCAGACAGTGGCTCGGGAGTGAAGGGGCGATGACACGGTGCTAACAGCTGAGACAAGACTGTCCGAGACTCTGCCTTAGCTGACAGCGTGTGAGATGACCGAGTAGCCTGTACACGTACTTCATCTCCTCTACTCGGGGCCACTTGAGAGAGCGGCGCCCTTACTTTGAAGGACTCTGCAGTGAGGACATTCTCACGGGACGGGATCTCACCCCCATTCCCACCACGGTCATGTCTGAACTGCCCAGCTCTCCCGGGAACCTTCTGTCCATTTCCATGATTACTTTTAACTCACTTCTAACAAACTGTGGTAAAACTTAACTTACTCTTTATGACACACTTTGCCCATCATGTAAAACATTCCTGAAATATGTAAATTTAGGAGAGAAAGTTTAATCTTTTAAACATATTTAGAAGTTTTCTATCAAAAAACTATGAAGCCTGTTACCTTGCGTGCACCCAGATTTTTACTTATGAGTTGGTGCGTGTGTTCAACTGAAGCACATTTACTGAGAAGTTTATGAATAGGGGATACTTTTAGGTCTGTGTGGGGTTTTTGTTTGAGTGGAGGGTACATGGGAATAGAAAGTGGTCATGGTGATATGTAATTGTCTGGCGATAGACAGACGGACGGACAGACAGTATGAAGAAAACCAAAGGAGCCCTGGGGTGACCGGAGTGGGGCTGGTGGGCCCGCCCATCCACAGAGTCACCAGGGGAGCCTCTCTGATGAGACGGCCTTCCAATCTCCGCAAGTGAATTATACCCGCCTATGAATTTAACTTTCCTGGGGGTTGGTCTGTTCAAGGGAATATTTTAAAAGAAATAGGGTCCTGGCCACAAACACGTCATTTCAGAGATGAATTAGTTCTCCCGAGGCCCATTCGGCTCCAGAGCTTTCCTTAAAAGTCAACAAGATCAGTAGAGTTGAGAAATCCAGGGCTTTCTTCTTTACTGCCCTTTGCAGGGAGGGCCCTAGAGGTAAACGGAGGTTTGTAGATGATTAGTGTGATCCTGTCAACCTTGAACTTGGTGTGTAGAACACCATACTTTTTAGAAGTTATTTGATTCATTTTTAAACATGCATTTAAATCCGCAAACTATTTAAAGTTTACACGGAGATGTGAATTATTGTATTATAATTTAAAATATGATTGAAATTTCAGCAGTTACCACCTCGCAAAGCATTCAGTTGAAAATGTGATAAATTTCAACAGTTTTGCTTCTGCTGATTAACTCATATTTCTGTGCACTGTTTCCGTCGTCTGCCCTCGATATGTGTATTGGCTCATTTTGCCTTTCTTTTCAAAGGCTCTCAAAATTCGAAGGGTATACTGGTGCGAGCGAGGTGTTGAGGAAAAGTTCTTTTGCAGAACAGCTTTGACGTCGAGGACACGGGCTCTGGGATTGGACGAACGTGGGTCCCCTGCCACCGCAGACGCTGCATAGCTTGGAGACCTTGAACTTCAGCCCAAAGTTTCCACCGAATCACTTCGGGCCGCTGGCAGCCATGTAATGCTGTGGTTATGAGTTCTCTTTTGAAAACTCTTTCTAGTGAACTCAACCTCCTTAGGGCATTTAAGACTATTCTAAAATACATGAAATAATAAAAATACAGGCTTTGGTCTGCATGACCCATTTTGTTAAAGTAGTCATTTCCTTGTAACTTGATTAAATTTCATCCTGAAGCAGGTTAAGTCTGTTTCGTTGAAGGTCACCTTTTGGACCTTCCATGCTCCCTCTGGAGAAACAGTCCCTGAGACCGAGGAAGAGCTAGCAACAGCAAGGGCTCCAGGCACTTGTAATGTCTTTCATTGTGATGTAAGCAGGAAACGGTGTTTTATTCACAGGTTTACGTGAAGTGTATTACACTGACACATTTTTGGGAATCCCCTGAACTTGAAGTTGCAAGTACAACACAAAGAATTATTTTTTGAGGAAGTTGCTATGTGACGTTTTGGCATACCCAGAACTCTGGGGAGGGTTTCCTACAAACAAGAGCTTCTCCTGCCCAAGCACCGTCTGTTGGCCAAGTCAGGAGCTAGCGCCCCAGCACGCTCACCTCTGAGTGCTCAGGCCCCCCTGAAGCTGCCCCAGGCACGCCCTTTCCACTAACAGCAACCAGCTCCGCGTCTGGCAGTGCATTTGCGACACATTGCTTTAGAAATTTAGTCTGGAGCAGGTCCCCAGTTTTTCCATGACTGTGACAACCCTGGTGTTTTTGAAGATCACAAGACAGTTACTGTATTTTTTCAGACTATAAGGTGCACTCCGCCCCCCCCCCCGCCCCCCGCAAATTTGGGAGGAAAATGAGGGTGCGTCTTACAGTCCGAATGTAGCTTACCTGGCTCATGGTGGGTGGGGGGGCAGAGGTGGAGCAGGGGTTTTTTTTTTCCCCCCTATCTTCCTCCTCTAAAATCTAAGTACGTCTCATGGTCCGGTGCATCTTATAGTCTGAAAAATACGGTACTTTAGAATATTTGTCACTTGGGTTCACCTGCGATTTCCGCATGATTCCGAGGGCGTGCCTGTGGCAGGAATAGCGGAGACGTGAAGTTGGCTTCTCCCCATTGCGTGCTGCCCAGGGGCCCGGTGCGATCATTCCGGTCTCCGAGGAGGCGCCCGTGGCCTACTCCTCACGGCAGCGTCTGCCCAACTGCTACATGGCAGTCTCCTTTGTAATTAGTAGTTTAGGAGGGGAACTTTGAAAAGATGTTTCTATTCTGTTCCTTATTGAACTCTCAACTTACTCAGTATGGACTTAGGAACTTCCATTGCATTTTATGGGCTATTTTCAGTCGCTATCAACTTTTTGATGCTTCAAACTGCCCCCGGTTTGACAGGCAGAGCCCTTATAAGTTGGCTCCTGTGTCCTTTCCCAATGTCCCCCTGGTTTCAGGAGGTCGCTCTGACACAATATGATGCTCCAGGCACATCTTTTCTTCTGCCCCAGTCCCGGAGTCAGCCCTGGTTCGTTTCAGTGAAAAATGATATTTGGAAGCCAAGATTTAGGTACAAGGCATGCTTATTGCTAATGGAGGGATCGCTGCTTCTAGGCCCTTTCAGCTGACGGAGCTAGGGAAGGGGATGGGTGTGTGTGTGTGTGTGTGTGTGTGTGTGTGTAACGTGTAACATATATACCTACACGTACATATAATACATACACATACCTGCACACATTATAATTTAATTCTATGTTTATCTCTCTATCTATTTATATTAAAAACCATGAATTCCCATCAATAACCCAAAGTCCAATCCAACTCTATTAGGGTTTATTTTCAGGTTCTTTTGCCATTTTCAGCTCATCCTCCCTGATGGAGAGAAGCCCGTCTACTGTCATCTACCTGCATCCCTGGCATCGTGTCTTTGGTGAGTCCCTCTGCTTGTTACAACAGCCACTCCCTCCTCTACACGATGTCCTTATACCTGCCTGGGCTCCGACACTCCTGCCAGGCCACCCCTCTAGGAGCCTGCCCCCTCACTCTGCTCTGGTTCTGCCTTCCCATGACAGGTTGGCGCCCCTCATGATGGCATTTCTCAAATGTCTGGGCTCTCAAATCCCGCACCGGGCCCACCACCCCACATGGGGATGCCCCGCTCACCTCCAAGCAGGGTCCTGTCCCTGTCACCGGGGTGCCACACTGTACAGATGCACCTGCCCAGGCCTCAAGTACACCCACCGATGTTCCCTGCCTCTGTCAGGGACCGGAACCCCGCCCTGGGACACCTTGGCTTCCCCTTGTCCCCACTGCACAGCTCTGCCTGGCACTCCCTCTGGTTCTGCCCTGAACTGCTCAGAAAGGAAAGGGAGAGAGGAAGACAGAAGGAAAAGGGGAAGTATGCATTCAATACAATGTTTAAATGACAACAAGGGGTGCAAATTTAGGTACGAATACAATTAATTGGATTAATTACTGATAATGCAAATAACTCAAGTGAAGTGGCAACTGTATAAACTGAAACTTGAAGCCTGGTTGAATCTGCATATAGTCAAGCAACAAAAACAAATGGCAATGAAACAGCCAATGATTCCTCCTCTATTCAGCTGAGTTTCTTAAGTTATTGTAAAAACCATCCCACAGTTAGTAATCTTAAAGTATAAGGGAGATAAAGTACTACTGAAAATGGAGAAACTCAGGTAGATACATATTTTGTTGGACTTCTCATGTTACATTCTGGAGATTAATTCACAATTCTTGAAAAAATATATGTATACACATTTATCTTCTCTAAAAGATCCCTGCCATCTTCAAGATGGCCCTGGGAAAGGTGGCTGTATGTCTGCCAGTCCACACGCCCCGATCTTTGGAAGAATAGAGGGCGTGGCCTGGGGTTAATGGAGAACGCAAGAGATTGCAACAATGCCACTTCTCATTGAAATCATCACCATTTGCCACAGGCATTATAGGGACCTCAAGTTCAAAGACTTGAATAAATACAAGTCAGAGAAGCCAAGAAGACAGCATTGCTTCCCTAGTCCGCCCTTTTCCTGAAGTGCCAAGATCTACTTACAACGCAGTGGCCAAGGCCCGGGAGGGACTGCACAGTACCCGGTGTGTCTCACACGCCTGGATGCTCTCTTGTCTGCCCGAGCACAGACGGCCGTGACACTGGCACAGAAGGGAACTTCAGAGGCCAGGAGCCCGCCTGGGGCGGGAGAGGGTCCCAGACCTCCGGGGAAGGCGGAGGTTGTTCGGGGCACTTGGAGACATTCTTTGTCTCATTCTTTCTTCGTAGAAGGAACACGGGTTCCGGGGCAGTCTCGATTTCCATGGGAAAAGACATACAAAAGAGTCACTGAAAGGTTTTTCATGGCGAAATCTGCCTTCCTTTCCGCCCTGGCATTGTTTATACAGGGGCGGGCAAAAGTAGGTTTACAGCTGTGAGTATGGGAAATTACTATATTCACACACTCAGAACTGTAAATAATCATCGTATTATTTGTATTTTTCTGTCAGCACACCTGCAAACCTACTTTTTCCCACCCCTGTGCTTAGAATCCTATCTTAAGCCAGGGAAGCCACAGGTAACTCTCAGCAGGAAATTTATTTTTTAAATGAGGCTCCTCAAATTGAGCTCCATATCACCCATTCCTACTTGCTTTAACCAGACCCCTAAATTAAAAACAGCACTACAAACCGAGGTGCCTGCCACGCCTTGAAGATACAGAAACACTTTATTCACAGCCAACCCTTCTTTCCTCCACCCAGAGCGCAGCGGCCGCTTCCCGCGCAGAAAGAACCAGCGTACCAAGACCATAAAACCAGAAGCTCCCCAGACGCTGACTTTTCTAATTACAGAGGAAACAGTAATCATATGAGTGTCAGAGGAAGACCTCACACCTCACGTCCCTTCTCGGGATAAACAGCCTGGACGCGCTGGGCCCACGAGCCAGCTCAGAGGAGAGCGGAGGCCTGGATTTAAGGTCCGACCCCGGCCTGCTAGGGAGAGCAGCAGAGCGCACCGAGACCTGCCTTCCTTGTGTTTATGGCGTTACGTTTCCTAGAACGGACCCCGGCTCCTGTTACTTCACCAGGCCTCTGCTGGGCGTCACTAGGAAGGCGGGTTTCAGCAGCATCTTCTCCTCAGACTACTTTCCCGCGTGCCGCCCGCCCGCTCGGTTAGCAGGCAGGCAGCCTCTCTGTAAGCCGGCGGCTCCAGTTTCTGGCAGGCTTATTTTTATACGTTTCTGTGGCATTTGCTTCTGATTCACGACAAAGAGAAAAATCCCCTGTGTCTTCGATAGATGACACATTGAACACTATGCAGCATAGATCTCTACAGATTATAGACTTTATTTTCTGGGTTGCTGGCTTCTTCATTCACAGCGCCCAGGCGCAGAGGGAAGGTCGGTCCATGCAAGGTAAGAGTGACATCTGGCCGCTTTTCTCACGCAGATAGCAGTATTAAACATTTTAAATGAGTAACTGAGAGCTACTTCCTCCCTTCATTTGACACGCTGAAATGTATCCAAGGTGATCCTCTGGCCTCCAGAACATTCCGTATCCTGCCAGTTTCTAGACTCAGCGTCTGCCCTCCCGTGAACACGGTTTCAATTGGTAACAGGTGAGTGGGGAAGGGAGTGCAGCCGTGGACACAGCACATACCTTGAAGCTTCAAATCCCCGAGGCAGCTCATCGTCTTGACTCAACTCAAGCTGCTCAGTTCTCTCCTTTGTAGCTTCAGCTTCTTTGTCGACTCGTCCAGATGGCTGCGTCCACGCGCGGGGAGAAAGACTACAACACCCAGCTCTCCCCGCCCACAGCTGACACCAAAGAAGTTCTCTTCCGACAGCCCTGAGCCGGGGGCCAGTCTGTCACCGTCTCCACCACATGTGGGGACTGTGGATTTAAATTCTACTCTAAGCCCATGTCCTTTACAGACGTTTTTAATCACTAGAAATGACTCCCTTACACTGAGCCAGAATCAGTCATCTGGTAGTTTACACATGTTTATCCTAGGTCCATCCACAGGAGCTGGAGAGGTTGAATCTAGACATTTTCTACCCCCCAAAAACATAATGCCCTGCCTTCTACACCAGTCAGCCACTCCTGCCAGATCCCACCCAGCTAAACCCTGCTTATAGAGCACATGAGTGGGAGACTTCCTAGCGTCAGACTTACAAGCAATCTGACCTTGAAAAGGGTCAGTCTCCGTTTTTACCTTAGTCTAGAGGAGGTAGGTCTTGCTACAGCAGCTTGCAAACAGGTTTTCTCAAGAACAGAAGACAGTACAGAAAATCAACCGATCAATCAATAATTAAACACAGGAAAGACTACTATAGAACATGGGGGTTTGATATGAAAGTAGACAAACTTCTGATGCCCCTGCATCAACAGATAAAGTCGAACAAAATCAGATCTCAAAAAAAAGTAACCACTGACAAAGCAGAGGCTTAACGTAACAACTATTGTCTAATGTGTCTGAAATCCTAGACAGCATGGATTAAAAACCCAGAAAAATATAAAATGCCAAAACTGGTGCAAGAAAAAATAGATGCATTGAATGAAAATGTAAAGGTATTAAATAAAAATAAATGGTTTAAATAAACAGACTCAGAAGGTTTTATACCTGACTTCTATCAAACACATAAGAAATATTTAAATTCATTTATATCTTTCAAAAAAATAGAAAAAAGGAAGCCGCCCAGGTCATTTTATTAATTTCAAAATAAAACGGAATAAAAGACCAAAATTTTAATTATATTTCACCTGTGAACATGCATGTGAAAACCCCTACTCAGAATGACACATGATCATCAAGCAGTCTTCGTGTCGAGGTTGAGAGTTTGGCTGATTACCTGAAAAGCCCCCATCAGGGTACTATGGCGCATGAACAACTAAGAGGGCAAATCACTTAGTATCTCTCTCAATCTATAAATAACATAATTCAATAAGATTCGACATCTTTTTTGTTCAAAGAAAAAAAAACAACAAAAACGGCAAACCAGAAATAGAAATTCTTATCTCGACAAGGCTGGTAAATCAAAAATTACAAAAAAAAAAAAAAAAGGTTTAATTTATCGAGAAATCCCAGAGATCTCCATTTTAATGTCTGAAGGGGACATCGTCATGCTGACAAATGCTCCAGGGCTCAGGGGAGACTGCAAACGGAAACTAGCCCTTCGGACGGGTGCAGAGGCAGCAGGGGGCCTGGTGGCACTCAGCACTGGCCACCAGGAAACTCACGAAACAGCGGGGTTCCGGTTTTCTCTCACGTCCATGTATCTGCTCGAACCCTAACAGTCCTTCTCAAAAGGAGCAGAAGATGTTCGTGGAAGCGCCAGCACTGGGGATCGAAGCTGGTCAGGAGGGAGAGCAGAGCCCCCGGTGATTACAGACCTGCAGTGCAGACCAGATGGGTGGCCTGCAGGACTGTGACCCGGGGGCTGGGCCACCTGTGGCTGAATCTCAGCTCTTCCACTGGGAGCTTTCTGCCCCGAGGCCCAGATCCCCACCCCGGCAGAGGGCCAGTCCTCACGCCCACTTCACAGGATGGCTGGAGGGGCGCATCAGTTAACAGAGGCAAAGTATTAGCTCTTCGTTCTTCCACAGGGAAGCCTGTCTGGTGCCTGCACCCACTAGCATGTCCCAGAGGTCCCCTTAGGGCACAAGTTTCGGTGTACAAAACACAACAGAGGACCCATGTGATCTCCCAAGTATACAGAATACGTCATTTAGTTGTAAACTGGCATAAGCGAGGATCAGCATTTTTGCAGACTTCTGACTTTTCCCTGGGGGTTGAGACAGGGGCATTTCAGGCGTAGGTCTTGAGTGGATAACAAGATTCCTTGCTTAAAAATAAAATGTACCACACAGTGATTCTTTGATAAATCAAATAACTGCCCTTTTAAAGGAGGAAATACGGAGCAGCTTATCGTCCTGGAGAGTAGAGTGCAGCTGAGTCATCTGCACGTGGCTGCTGCTGTCATATTTTTAAGGTGTCTTCGATCCGCTACTTTGTTTTCTTTGCTCCTGTTGCTGGGAGCGGGCTTTGGGCAGAGTTGCCTGTGAAGGTATTGGCAAAACCAAACCGCAAAGGTGCGGGCATCTGCTATGGGCAGGCTGACCGCTGGTCCTAAGGGTCCTGTCCAGCTGTTCCGCAGATAAGACTCCCAGCCTTTGTTCCCAGTGTTCTCAGAGAAGGCTCTGGTCTGTGACCTTCATTCTAAATTAACCCCCACAGCCCAAAACACTGATTCGAAAGAACACAAGCTCACCCACGTTCACTGCAGCATCATTTACAATCTCTAAGATACGGAAGCAGCCCAAGTGTCCTTCAGTAGATGGGTAGATACAACAACTAGGGGACAATTTACACAATGGAATTCTACTCAGCCGCAAAAAAGAAGGGCGTTTTACCCTTTGCGACAGCATGGATGGACCTGGAGAACACTATGCTGAGTGAAATAAGCCAGCCAGAGAAAGACAGGTACCATATGATTTCACTCATGTATGGACTCTAATTAACAAACTGAAATAATGAGTTAAATGGGGAGAGACTCATAGATGGAGAGAGAGCAGGATGACAGCTAGTGCGGGGGAAGGGGTTTGGGGTAGAGGAATTGAGCACAAAGGGAAAAGGACTCATGAACATGGACACCAGTGTGGGGATTGCTGGGGGGAGGGGGTATAAGGGGGATCAATGGTAATGGAAAAAATCAAATTAAAAAAAAAAAAGCCAATAGCATTTAAGTTACAATCCCAAGTCTTGTTTTTCAACGTTCTCCTTAGCAAAAGACACATTTCCTGTCTTGTCAACATCCCTACCAACCACAGTAACAACAGCAGCAAAACCCAGAAAGTAGCAGGAACTCAAAACAGAGTAAAGTATGTCACTGTAATGGAGTTTAAAGATCACCACACACGCACTACTAAAAAGGCATCTGAATTGTAGGTGGAGAGGGGGTTAAAGTACACAAAGCAGCCAGCAGGATACTCAACGCGGTGACAAAGGAAGGGACATGGGGCAGATTTCTGAACCCCAGGCTTAGAGAAACTCAGGTGCACTGGAGAAGTAAGTCTCCACCTAGCGAACCAGGAGAAGGCTGGCTACACCCCACCACGTGGCAGAAACTGAGCTCAGCACCCACGGAACCCGAGAAAGCTGCAGAGCTCTGTAAACACACGACGGCAGGAAGGGCCATCGGCGGGAAAGCCGTGGATAACCCATGTTTCACAGAGTTCGCCAGAAAGCAAACCCGCCCCCGCCACAGTGGACGAGGAAGCCTGTGCTGGCAGAAGTTCTGGATCTTCCACAAGACGGAAGGAGTGAGGACCCCAGGCAGCCCCGGGGAGAAGGACGGTGGGGGCTGGAGGGGCCCAGGGGGCCAGGTGCGGGTCCTCCGACCCTGAGGACCACAGGCTGTCGTCCACCAATTCTCGGTGAGGAGTCCTGGTTTGTGATTTACAGTCTGACATGTCATTAGCACAGGGGGCTGCCGTGGGGCAGGCTTATTCCTCTCTACAGATGCCATCCACTCGACACTTCCCAACATCCAAAAGGCACTCACATCAAGATTGCTTTTCCCTTTATTTACAGCCTTCCTGGCTGTTCATGAGTCAAACGGTGCTCCTTTGTGCTGCTGTAATTTTAGATGGGACATCACTCAAGATCTGAAGCTTATACAATATCCCTACGCCCAAATAAAGCATCTCCCTGCTCAAATTCAGTTCACAGCAGATGCCAGGGATGCACTGTGAATCACCGGCCAAACGCTGCCCAGAAACCTGAACATAAATCCCTGCGTCTCACTTAACGACGTGTCGGAGTCTGTCTGTAAGTTTGCGGTTGTTAGTGCTTTGGGTTTAGTCCTTCTAAAATGCTTCCATAAGCACCGCAGGGTCAAAGGAACGAGGCGATACATGGGACCTCATATGGGAATGCGGTCTCTGGGAATGTGGAAGGCAGGTGTGGGTTCTGGGTGAGGAGAGGTGACGGAGGGGTCTGTGGGGCCGGATTTGACTGGAGTGGCCGGGAGGAGCTCACGGGCACACGTGTGCACGCACACAAACATGCACGTGTGTGCTCTGCACGGAAACAGTCCGGAAGCTGAGGTGTCACAGCAGGGTGCATGTCTAACGGCCAGGTTCGGGGCCCAGGGAAGAGGAGCCTGGGACATCTTGTGCCCCCGCCCCCCAAAAAGGACGTCCTCAAAGACTGACGGGGACCCATTGAAAGCCAGCAGAGCCTGACTTAGAGGAAGGCCCGCTGGCCGCACGTTCATTACAGAAGACTGTTCAGTGGCGAACAGGAAAAAGAATGATAGGACCGCGAGTCTTGCCCTATGTATTTACAACCACAAACGCAGCAATTGATTTGGGCAGGGATGCAAGTGGACTCTTAAAAAGACTGCTGGGGAAGGGGTTCTCACAGCGGCAGCCCACACTTTACACCCCAGTCACACGGGGAGAGGCTGACTCAATGAGGAGCCTCGGCACCCAGGTAGCACAGGAGGCCCTGCCACGCTGCACCTGTGGGCATGATGCAGTGTGACACACACACCAGCTAGGAAATGTCCTCGCCACATACGTTTATTTCTTTGTTTATTTTTTTCCTCATGTGGGGACATGCTTATTGATTTTACAGAGATGGGAAGGGAGGGAGAGAGGGGCGAAGGGAGA
Organism: Desmodus rotundus; assembly: GCF_022682495.2. Taxonomy (NCBI): domain Eukaryota; kingdom Metazoa; phylum Chordata; class Mammalia; order Chiroptera; family Phyllostomidae; genus Desmodus; species Desmodus rotundus. Next base: position 99,226,695 of record NC_071397.1, read on the forward strand.
GAAACACTGATGTGAGAAATGTCAGTCACTTGCCTCCCACACACGCCCAGCCAGGGACTGAACCCACAACCTAGGCACGTGCCCTAACCAGGAATGGAACCCACGGCCTTTCAGTTTATGGGATGACATTCCAGCCAGTTGAGTCTCACTGGCCAGAGCTTTGCCACGTATTTTTAGCCTGGATACGGTTAGAAAGAAAAACTTCAGGAGAAATCCAGATTGTGGGACGTTCCGACAGAAAATTGGCCTGAAGTCATGACACATGTCAGGGGTTTGAAAGACAGAAAAGGCAGGAAGCTGTTTTAGATCAGAGACTCGGGAAACATGCCTGCCCTGACAGGGCGAGATAACCACGCGCGGCCCTCGCCTCGCCCTGAAACAGGAAGCAAAACAGCCGTACCGAGCGTCGGAGTGACAACACGGGGTGTGCTCAGGAGCAGCACGTGGAGGGGCTCCCTGAATCATGTGGCCTGAGGTGGCACAGTCACGGCGTGATGTGCGAGGGCGTCTTTACCCTGAAGAGACACGTGCTGAAATATCCTAAAAAAGACGGCACGGTGTCTGCAGCTGACTTTCAAGTAGATCGACCAGAAATCTGCGCATGTACGCGGTGACGTGGACACTCACACCTACACACATACAGTAATGTGTACACTCACACCCATACACACATGCACACAGTGACGTGTACACTCACACCCACACTCACACGGTGACATGTACACATACACCCATGTGGTGATGTGTACACTCACACCCATACACACATGCACACAGTGATGTGTACACTCACACGGTGACGTGTATGCTCACACCCACATGGTGATATGTACACCCACACCCACACTCTCACAGTGATGTGTACACTCACACCCACATGGTGACGTGTACACTCACACCCACACGCACATGGTGATGTGTATACTCACACCCATATACACATGTACATGGTGACGTGCACCCACATGCCATGAATACATTGATGGGATTAGCTGTGCATGAGAAACTTTATAGAGCACTAATGTGTATATGCTTATTAGGACTTTTAAAAATAGAATAACTAACTTTTTATGCCCTCTGAAGACATTTTTCATTGCTTTTAGAGAGAAAGGGAGTGGGGGAGGGAGAGGAAGAGAGAGAGAAACATTGACTGATTGAGTCTCATAGGCTCCCCAACCCTGGAGGACCAAACCCGCAACCTAAGTATGTGCCCTGACCTTGAATTGAACCCGCAACATTTTGGTGTGTAGGACCGTGCTCCAACCAACAGGGCCACACCAGCCAGGGCAGAGTACCGTTTTTCATACCATTTTTGAAGATTCTCATTCACACATTGCATATACAAAATTTAAAACAATTGTCGGTCACAAAAGAATTTAGTTTGCCTTATTTGGCCCAACACAGTGGGCCCGGAAGTGCTGGCCATTGCTGAAATCTAAAGTCTGCTTTGGCTCTGGGTCCCTCCCATCTGAATGGAAGCACCTGGAGGACAGGAATTATGTCATCTGTCACAGCTAAGGCGACATCCTCTACTTGCCGCTCGAGAACTGACTGACTTCATGACTTAAAATAAATGAGACATATTCCGATAGGCTAAGAGCTAATGTCACATAAATCCCACAGGACGTGTGGACAACAATCTGACGTCTTCCTATCAGAGGATGAGGTGAGATTACACCCATGTGCCCGGCCGTTTCCAGGAATGAAGCCGCGTGAGAGACAACGCCTTTGCTGAGCAGAGACTACATTTAGAGACGAGTCAGTTTAAAATAATACTTAAAGGTCATCAAGCATGATTACATTCTGTTAAATACTATAAGATCCAGTCAGGTATAAATGATTATTGAGAAAATTATGGACGATTCGTTCACGGCAGATTTTTCATTAGAAGGTAATGTCTCCTTTCCCATAAAGTCAACATTATGGTCAAGGGTGCCGTTCATTAGAATTTATGCTATTAAACAAGACAGAGAAAGAGAACCTTGTTAAGCAGCTCATATGGGTTACCTGGCTCTCCACCTAAAGTGCACACACACACCGCGGTCCACGGAGGGGCCGGGCAAGCAGCACACATGTGATCTGACAGAGCAGGCGCGCGCACGTGTGAGGTTGTGCGCAGTCTTCCCTTCTCACCTCTGAGTCACAACTGAAAGCCAATTATAAATATTCACGCCTTTCGCTTAAAGTGTTGGACTCTTTAAAATACCCCACAGTTGATAAGCAACATGTTAGTCTTTATACAAAAATTCAAGTGAGATGTTTGGCTATTTTCCAAGTGTTAGCTGAGAGAGGCTTCGAGAGAAGGAAATCCGGGGGCGTTTGTAATGAGATTCGTCCAAAGCAAAGGTGTGGAGTAGTCAGAGGATGACATAAACCCACGGGCGCGTCAGGTGGCAGAGCCCCAGGGGGTCTAGACGGCTTCTGGAATTCGATACAGTGGACACCGGAAGCCTGCCCCCAGCTTCTCGGCGTCCACTGTGGGCAAGACCGCGTGGGCCGGCCGTCCTAGCGGGTATCAACAGCCCTGACCCCGGAGATTTCTCGGAGGGGTAACCGCTTTGTTTGGAGGCTGAAATACATACTCCTCCACTGCACTCTTGCCGCTGGCGATGGAGAGATAGCTGCTCTCCCGTCTCTACCGCAAGCTGCTTCACAACTGCAGGCCGTGGCCTTTCTTTCTATTTTCAAAGATATAAACAGGAATTTAGGAAAAAAGAGAACGTATCCTTACTTGTAGATGAAACTTGCCCTTCAGCAAGTTTCTTGACTGACACACTTGAGCGGGAATTATAGATACATAATATTGAGAAAATAATCACCGAGCATTTCAACATGCTTCATTCAACAGGCTTTTACTCCATTCCAAGGAGCATAGCAGATTAATGCAGTGCAGGCCACATAAGGACCTGGAAGTATGGAACTTATCCTGATTTAACTGAAGGCACCGGACATTTCATGGGCTATCCGCTGACCGGCAGGCATGCACACTGCCTGCCTGGCTGTGCCAAGCCTCATTTTCGTGGGGCCAGGTATGCCTTTCAGGTGTTGATGTTGTGATTCGGGCACGAAGCAGCTCTCTGGGATAGGGAAGAGATCTGGGAGGCATAGGCTAGAAACGGAGGAATGTGTCTCGAGCTCATGCCTCGCTATCCCCCTTCAGTCTGATCCAGTCCAACCTGAAACCAGGGAGTTCAGGAGTGTGCATACGTATGGACGCTGCACACTGAGACGGAGCCTGTGCTGTGCCCCCCGAGGGACCATCGGCCACTGCAAACCCAGAGATAAAACCAACAGCCCCACATGAGGCGCCTACAGTCGGGCCAGGCAGAAAGTAGGAAATATGCCCAGCAGTTGACTATAGTGCGTGAAACGCAGAGAGGGGCCAGGCATGAGAGGAGCTCGGAGTGGCAGAGAGAAGAGGGGAGTTTTGAGAAGTCTGATATCGCTGAAATGTGGATGAGTGTCGGAAAATAAAACTACGTCAAGTTGCAAAGATGAAAGAATCACAAACCACGGGACGGGTATTTCAGGCTGCACGTGATAGGAAGGCGCTGGCGGATTCTAAGGAACTGAGTGGCAGTGTCCGTCCTGAAGTTCACAGGGAAACAGGCCAGAGGGCAGAGTCTCACCTCCATGACGCACACAGACCAGCGGCTGAATGACACATGAAAATGTAGTATCACTGCGGGGCAGCTGCTTTCATTCTGGTGAGAAAGAAACCACTTGAAACCATAAGCACAAAGCAGGCAAAGGAAAGGGTTTTAATGTGGAAAGAGGGAGGGGCTTAACGTACGTAATGAAGCGTGGCTGTAGGTCTCTCCAGGCTGTCATGAAAATGGTTTGGAGCCCAGCGATTCTGGAGGAAGTCACGCGCCTTCAGGAAGGGTCAGGGCCAGGCACCCTCGGCCCCCAGCTGAGAGCTGTTCCCCTCACCGAGGGTATGTGAATTGTAGGAAAGGTGAAAAATGAGACTGTACGAAAGGCCGTGCATTTCTTAGCCACGGGTCCCTCAGTGGCTGGGTCACACTGGGGCGAAGCCATGAGCCACGTTCCTAAACAGATCACCCAGTGTCTGCCGTGACCTCCTCAGCCCTGGAGCAGCTCTTGAGCTTGAGAGACCTTGCAGGTTCCCCCCCACCACACTGTGGTCAACTACACGGCCCTGCCTGAGCAAGGGCCTCGGGGAGCAGTCCCAACGCAGGCCCCGCCCTCGGCACCGGGCTAACAGACACACGGGCGCCGGGCCACGGGCCGGCCTGGCAGCCATCAGCCTCTGTCCATGAAGCAGCAACGTAGCCGGAGTGGACGCAGCAGCACCATCCCTGGCAAACACAGTGAGAACTTACTTCACGGTGATGAACTGCACTATATTTAACTTGCTTAGAGAAAATGTCTTAAATTTTGGTATCAAATAATGGAAATCAAATGCTATTTAAAAGTAACATTTTTTTGCCCTAGCCATTGTAGCTTAGTTGGTTGGAGCGTCATCTGGTAACCAAAAGGTTTTGGGTTCAATTCCCAGTTAGAGCACAGGCCTGGATCGGGGGTTTGATCCCAGTCTGGGCACATACAGAAGGCAACCAATTGATGCTTCTCTCTCTCCCGTCCTCTCTCTCTAAAAGCAATGAAAAAAACAATCCTTGGGTGAGGATAAAAAAGATAAAATAAAAAAATGAAAATTTTTTTCATTTAAACTTTAAATGATAAAAACCTGTATGTTCACATTCAAACATTTCAAATGGGAGCACACTGCATGAGTTCTATTAAATCTTCCCCTCGTTTTCACTATCAATCATCTGTAAATGCTTTTAGCTCATTCTGTAAGTAGATGGCGGCTGTAAATGGCACCGTGAGCCCTACATAAATGCCAAGCGCAGGGAGTACACACTGCGGCCCTGACCTTGAAATGGCTGATGACAAATGGCCGAGAACAAGCGCATTCCACGTGCCCTTTCAAAGCAAGTGAAACCAACCACCTCCGAGGGCCGGTCAGTGCTCCTTTTCCCTTCCGCGGCAGACGGCGCATCGCAGATGAAAGGAAAGCCCAGGGTCCTCTCGGCACCTGGCACTGCATGTGCCTTGGGGACGCTGTCCTTGGAATACGACAATGACAGCTCCCCTGGTCACGCTGCCGGTCTAGGGCCCAGCAGGGCCAGTCTTCAGGAACCAAGAATAAACTAAAAGAAAAACCAGCATCTCCCAGAGATGGACAGGTGATTGCCGACGTTTTGTCCTCCCATTTTCAGGGGTCCCTTGGAGAGTCCTGGTTTGAAGGGCTGTCTCTGGCTGGGTTTGCCTGCAATGCGGTCACTGTGGTGGGCAGGAATCCAGCTACGTGACAGGTGCACGGGCGCCTGAGTGGCGGACGGGGCGCCCTGTGGATCACTCCACTACTGTCTCCCAACTGAACCCACCCTCTGGGCTCCATTCTCCAGTGCTCAGGGTTTCACCAGCTGGATGCTGGTTAGGTTCTGCCAAAGGGGGCCCTAAAAAGGGCCTGGAAAACCAGAGGAGGGGGAGGGGCATCCTCCTTCCCGTCTGGTCGATGTCCCGCAGCCTCTACCAGCAGCAGCGTTGGGTCCCGCGCTGGCTCTGTCTACACCATGCAGCTGGTCTCCTCGTGCCCCTTCAGGGCTGTGAACCCAACTCAGAGGTCCTGCATGCAAGTTTCGAGGTTCTGATCGGCTAATCTCCACCCCTTGATCCTCGAACACCAGCAGAGGTAGCACTGTGTTGCCTTACCACCTCTCGGAGTAATGAATTCCCTGTGTTACATTCACTCTGAGAAAGCCCGGTGGGATTCCTCGTTCCCCAAATGGGACTGGGCAGGGCACGGTCCAAACCGGAGAGGCTGGGGGTCCAGCGTGACGCTGTAAGTGTGATGACAGAGTCTGGGCTACGGGTGAGTGCAATGGACCTCGTGTGAGGAAAGCCAATGAAGCTGTCAAATGGGACTCGAAGGGCAATGCAAAGATGAAGACCTCAGAGATGATGCTAGGCTTCAAGGCTGAGTGAATGGAGTCTGAGGGCAGAGGTCATGGGCGTGGTTGTGACACCTTGACTTTGAGGTGTTTCAAAGACACTTAGTGAAAATGTGTCACAGGGAAGTACAAATTTCCTTAGGTTCAAGCAAGTTCCATAGCACTACACGTAATGGTTTGAGAGTAACATGCAGATCAGCCTATTTAGCTCCAAGGGAGCGGATGCAACCAGGAGATGGGGGCCTGTGGAGAGGAGAGAAAGGAGAAAGCAACCTTGAGGACCACACACACCCAAGGGGCAGGGGCGAGTGGCCAGTCGGTGAGAGGAATGCAGGAGGGTTCGGAAGGCAGCCCTTAGCAGAGTCTCAGGGAAGTCGGGGAAGCCCTGGAAAGAGCAGCCTGCAGAGGAAGGGGCAGTCAGTTGTGCCCAGCGCCTGCCGAGGAAAGTTCGGTGGCCTCAACTGTGTTCATTATAGAAACTGAGTAATTCTCCAAAGTGCCACCCTGCAGCCTGCCAGCTGTCCTGTGCGAATGCATCATCTCTGCTCTGATGTAGGAAGAAGGACATCGACAGCTCGCAGACACAGAAAGAGGGGAGCGCTGCCAACATCGTGTAGCACCTCCCTAAATACACCCCACGGAGCCCGACTCCACATGCTCCAGGCCCGCGGATGCTCTGCATCGCTGCACGTGAGCTTGCGGGCGCCCCCGCGCCCGAGGAGACACTCGGCTCCACTTCGGACCCTCGAGGAGTCGGCTAGATCTTGTCAGTTCTTCGTCCGTGTCGTATTTTGTCCTACCTGATTGGCAACATGTAAATATTATCATTGTATCTTCATTAGTGACGATTTCCCCCCCTAAAAAAGAACTCAGCTGCAGGAAATAAAACACAGTCTCAGTTTCAGGAATCTCCTCCTGGACACTGGAAGAGAGGGTTAGCAAACATCATCTCCAGGGAAAAGTGGGGAAAACGCCCAACACCTGCTTTGCTTGTCTCTCTTCGCTCAGCCACGCACAGCGTGTCCCTTACACACGTGGCAGCAGCGGTCACTGGAGACCACTCTCCTGCGTCTGGCGCTGCACCAGGGTCGAAGCCAGGCGACATCAAAAAGCTGCACCTGGTGTAACTGGGGACAGTTTTTGAGCAGGGCCACTCTCATGTTCAGAGGTGACAAATGGCAGGCCCTCCATGAGCACACGTGTGAATAGCTGTATGGCAGCTGTGAGACACTTCTTGTCCAGGCACTCGGCTCCTTTCCAATCAGGGGATGAATTGCCACGTGTCTAAAGTGGAGGGTGAGCACTGTCCGAGGCAGCCCCTGCTGGGAACACTCACAGCCTGCTCTCGTCTGCACGGTCTGTTGGTGCTAGAAATAGCTCCGCCTGCTGGCAGTGGCAGGAACACGGGGCTGCGGGCCACCATGGCTGATAGGGCTCCCGCCCTGTGCAGTGCAAACAGGAAGCTGATGGACATAGGCACATTCTGAGCACTTATTTGCCCCTTTCACACGGTGGAAAGCACCGTGGGAGAGTGTTCACAACTGTAGCTTCTTCCGGTGGAGGCTTGTCATGGATGTGGTCATTGGCGCTTGTCACAGACACACATTCTGTTTCTTCAGGGCCAATATGCAAGTGATGTGGTTTCTATGAGTTTTATTCATAAGCAAAAATCATGGCTGCGATTCGTTTGAGCTATAACTTACAGAAAACCCTATATTCTGGGGCTTCAAGAGTGTCTCTACGGTGCCAGTACTAGAGCAAGCTTCCCAGGTGCCCACAGACAGTGCCCTTGGCTGCTACTGTGCTCACGAAGGCCTCTTGTAAAGAGACAGCCTGGTGTAAAGGGTGCTGGGAAATGCGGCCCACCGTGGCCCCGAGGGACTCTGCGCATTGTCCCCGGGTGTGCTCCCCGGGGCTCGGAGAGCTCCTTCCCCCGGCTGCTGGGCAGTGGTCCGCCCTGATGCATGATGAAACTGTGCCCCAAGCCGACAGGTGCTCGCTTACTATGAAACCGGCCGTTTGTCCACACTCAGGGCTCCTCCACGGTGACAGACCTTCTGACTGCCCAGCAGGAGCCCGCGGGGTCACCGCCACAGGACTCAGAGGCCTGGGAAACCCGCACAAGGACACGCTGATGCTCCCAAATGCACTGTGATGTGAGTCATTGAGGGCTGTGTCTCAGACCCAGGGGTCTTCATGTCCTCTGCTGGCATCCGTGAAACGGCAACAGGATAACTTATTGACGGGTGTGCTTGATAGCCTCCTAGAGGTGACAGAGGGTTACTGCATGAGGAGAGACCCAGAGATCACTATGCCATCTGCAAACACGTGTAGGTTCTGGCGCCTCAGTCTTACCGTTGTGCTGAAACGGGAAGCTGGAAGCTGCACCAAACTCATGTCCTTGCGGGTGTCTGGGCCGTCCGCGTTTTGTCATCAGCGTCTGGTCCCTCTTGAAGAACTACTCAGAATTTATTTTAAAAAGGAAGGGTGCATAAATGTAATTAAATTCAAAGATACTCTCTTCACATGGCTGCTACAACAGATTTGATTAGTTCAGATGGATTTTATAGTCCTACTCACTTAATGGATCATTCTTTAGTAAGGGATCAAACTGTATGATGAATGGCACCATGGTTCATTCTGAAACAGTGGAAAAGCTACACATCAACTGTGACATCAGCAGAGTGTGAAGTGGTAGTTCACTTACTTAGTAACATAACACCTGATAATTCCATTAAGGCTCATCAATAATATGAAGGGTTTGGGCCCCTGAGTAAAAAGTAAACAGAACTTTGAATTCTTAAGTTTTTCCCATCTGCATCGGTCGTGGACAACGCCAGCCCTGACTGTCCCGACTGCTCCTTTTTCCCTCCGAGGTCCTTCAGCACATCAAGTCCATGCGCCCCAAACAGGGTGCTTGACCTCAGAAGACAGAAGGTGAGGTTCCCTGAGGAAGGTGATCTACGGTGGCTTTATGTTATCTGATGTTTTTTCAAATATTTTAGAGAATGGAGTTCATCTGTCTGTCTTAGAAATATTTCCCAAGTCATCTCAATGGAGAATTAAATAAATATACATGTTAGCAAAAAAAAAAAATAGTATGTATTTTTCATTTTAAAGGTAAACTGGTTTTCAGCAAGTTAAGGGTTCTGTGTCACAACTAGAAACACTGCGTGGGAGTAAGTTACTGTACAGTAACGTCAGGATATCGATATTTCCACAGCTCCATCTCTGGTAGGTCTGGTTCCAAATGGTCTGCTAACTTACACTAAATGCTCATAAAGGACACGCTTCGTGTGCCCCGACCAAACCAGGTGCAATGACAAAACCAGACTAAGGTTACATTGTGACAATTTACCATTCAAAAGCATAATCTATATCCAATAACACCAACAGAATGAGTATCTTCAAAATTTTAATATTCCCAAAGAATGTCTCATTGCTATGGCGTTGGGGGTACATCCTAGCTTCTTGTCTCCTCCATTCCGACCCCTGAGATATTAAAAAGCCAACGAAAGAAAGAATCCTCGTAGGTGACTGCAATAGTAACATCTATTGTAGACGCTAACCAGTGCCGGCGGAGCGCTTCCTACCCACCAGGCGCCGTGCCAGGCGCTGCCCTGCAGGCCTGTGCACGAAGAGACCCAGAGCCAGTCCAGCGGTGACTGTTGTCGACTGGGATGAAGACCACAGACACGTGGACGTGGTCGCTGCGGCCACTTTGATGTAGCGCTCGGGGCTGCAGTGACTCTTCACCCCTGGGGAGCGCCGTGACCATTGAGAGCACAGACTGTCCTTCTTCCTGGGTTTCGGGGGCCTTTGGAGCAGCTCTTACTCACCTGCAAGTTTCCGTCCACGTTTAATCCTGGTCAGCCTAGCTGCCGCATGTCTTTCTCTTTGGCTTTAGCACCTGTTCTTGCTCTACCTTGAGTGAAAAGTTGAATTTCTCTGGATCAATCAAGAAGTAGCTCTTCTGCGTCCCAAAGTCAGTGAAAACAATGGTTTTCTCTTTCAACTCCTACACCCCCAGTGTCCTCTAGGAAGGGTGGGTGCTCTCTGATCTCACTCTTTCTCCGTGTTACACATCAGGCACCCCGTTTCCTCGCTGGGCTGCATTTCACATTCATTTGGTTAAATGCAGGGTTTCGTGAACATGCCCTGATGTAACATGTTTGATAGCTGAAGTCAGAACCAGAGATTACTTGCATCAGTGCTGGTATTGTGCTCAGTATAAGCTCCCAGTTATTCTTTTTTATTATTATTATATATTTCTGAAGCCACTGAAATAGATACCTGTTCAAAAACTTGAAAGATTTCAAGACACAAATTGAAATAACTGTCAGATAATATCAGTGCACTTTGAAGAAGCATCAATTTTACAAGGTTCGTACTCAGTTGCAAAGACCAGACAGACCGCCGACCTGCCGACCTGCACGGTGCAGTCACCACCACACGCCTTCGCTCACAGGTGGCTGAGAAAAAGGAGGTAAAAATGCAAATCGGCGGAAACTTAAAGACATAAAGCTCCCACCATCTCTAGACATGCCAAAGTCACACCCCTTCTCTTCTCTCCTAGGCTCCCCTGGGTGTCGTGACAGAAGTGAGCACAGGGAGCACAGTCCCTGTCCTAGGGTGACCGGGTAGGACCACAGCGAGCGCAGAGGTAGAAGAACTCAGGGTATAATTGGACAAGGAGACATTAAAATAAAAGCAGCAATGGGTATTGAGAGTCATGAAGAAAACGATTGCATTCAAAACTTTACCTAACACTGTAACAACTTTTACAGCTGCTCAGGAGTTTGAACAAATCATTATACTTTTAAAATATTTTACTAACTAAAAACAATCACATCAAGAGAGTGGTCTGTGTCAGCCCTCGAGAGCCCTGGGAACCCACAGCCCTTGCCAGTCCCTTTGCCGGGTCCTTGCCAACAAGCGCAACGCAGGTGGGGATGCTGGACAGGCCGAGCAGGGCCCTCCCTCCTCGGCTCTGGGCAGAAGGCAGCCGTGGAAGCATGTGCAAGCCCCGGCAGCCCACGACACCAGCTCACGCCCAGCCCGGGTGAGACGGCAGCTCACACATGGCATTTTCTGTTGTTGTGACAAGAGTACCCTTATGAGAAAAGTTGTCTCCTGACCCCCGAAGCGCCTTTCAAGGCCCCGATGACCTGAAAGCACATGGATGCTTTAAAATGGCTACGTGACCAACACTCGATGTTTCCAAATCATCGAGGTAAGATTATATACTCCCTGACCAAAGGTTTCTGTGAAACGATGGATGGGAAACTAGAAGCTACACCGTCTCCAAAGCAACAATGCTTGAACGTATATTACCAGAACCTACACGGTGGCTTTATGTGAAAGTCCTCGCCATCATTAATTCACCTAGGGTTTGTTAAATAAGCCTTAATTTTATTTATAATCGATAATGTTTTGTTGGAATCTGTAATATTTGGGGAAGTATTAAAGAAAGTAATACGACCGCGGTTACTTAGCTCTAAATAAAGATTCAAACTGATGGATGCTTGCAACTGGAAATAAAATGTATTTGCTAAGGTGTTACAAACTTTACATTTTTATATTGCTACATATAAAATGCAGAACTGAGGTAGCCAGGAGAATGGATAACAGGCCTTGAGCAAGTGCTCAATTTTTTTACTCTGGAGTTACACCTCCCACAGTTATTGCCCAGGGAAAACAGTAACCAGAACAGGGAGGCTGAGTAGGAATCATCTGGGAGCGTTTTGTGATGTGCAAAGCGGAATGTAAATATGCTATGTCGTTAGAAGTCAGAACGTTCCATAAAATAAAATTAAACATGCTAATTCTATCTTCAAATCTCTAATAGTTTAAAATTGAACTTTTGCTGGTATGATGAATGATTCAGAGAACGTAATAAATTCTAATTTTGTTATAAATGTAATTTAAAATATTATAACAAGGACTCTTGCTCAAATTATAGAATAAATATATAAGTGCAAAACTATTTTTAGAACATTTGGGAATAAAGTTTTGCCCTGCATGTTATTTATGTGGAGGATAAAGTAGCCACATTATAAAGTTAACAACAAAAAATCAGCAAACAATATCGGCTAACTGGAGGCAGGAAACAGTGACTGAGTTTATCATACCTTTCCTAAAAATTACATTCACCATAATTTCTATTTCAAAATCCACCTCTCCCCACAGCCCCGCCTCACAGCACTCATGAGTTCTGAGGCTGTTGCCAGGGTGCGACACTCTCCGCCTTGAAACATGTGGGACCCTCAGATCGACTCCAACAGGGTGGGCTCGATAACTGTTGGTGGAGAACGTGTGAGATGCGGGAACTACAGACACGGGAACGTACGGAGCGACGCAGTGTCATGCACTGTGCCCCGGGGCCAGGGCAGCTGCAGCCTCGGCGGGAAGGACGGCACGTTCAGGAGCAGATGCCATCTCGAGCACCAGCCGGAGCCCGCGGCAATGCAGTAACGGCCAAACGCCTTTTAGTTGTGTAAACGCTCTTTCTTTCACACTGCCTCGTAGGCAACGTTTCTAGGTTTCTGTAAGAACGTGGCAAAAGATGAAAAGCAACATTTATTATTTTCCTTTATGTTAGAAACTCAATTTCCCCCAGGACTGCTGTAGATGGGAAAGGGGCTTGGGACCGCACGAACAGAGCTATTTGGGTGACAGCGGCAATGGGATCCAAGAGTGAGATGACGTGTCTGTAACTCTTGCCCTGGGTCTGTACCTGCTGCAGGTCCTCGAGCTGCTTTTTTGGCACCAGAAGGGGAAAATGATTTATTAATTTGAAAAAGCCCGTCCGTGCTGCGGAGAAGTTTCAGAAGACAGAGTGTCGAATGATCGGACCCAGCCCCCTCGAGGACATGGGGTTAGTTTGCCTAGAACGTGTGAGTTGGACGGACTATGGACTACGGGAAGGCCAAAGGAAGGTAAAAATCTTGGTCTCGTTCAAGGCTTTGAAGCGAAGAGTGAGGATTTGGACCTGACTCTCCTGAGGGCGAAAAGGAGCCTGAGACCAAAGCTGCAGGAGAGAAGAAAGGTCCTCGGTAGCGCCGAGGACCGAGGGCGGAAGGTCTCTGCTGGGGGCGGCGGTGCCACGGGGAAGAGCGGGTGTCAGCGGGTCCTCCTGGCCGTGCCCGTGGCGGCCCTGCGCTGATACGGCTAAAGCGAAGGGGCAGAGCCCATTACTGCAGCAGAGCTCTGCCACACGAAAGGATTCTCAGTTTCGACAAAAAACGCCCACTGCTGCTACTAAAACATGCGTGTGTATGGTGTACATGCGTGTTTCCCCGAGGGGAACGTGTTGCTGCGACAGTGCATCCTACCTTCCTCCCGCATGTCGGTGGCATCGTTTTCCACAGGAAACTTTCCCCGGCTTCATATACTATCCTTGTAGGAATAACAGAAGTGTGTTGACGGAAGATGCCAAAATAATTTCTTACTTTTATTCCAAAATGCTTCCCCTAACTGAAATTTAAAAAAAAAAACAAAAACATCTAGGATCTGAGATGCCAAACAACAGCGAGTTGGATCCCGGCTACGAAGGGAGTGGGAAGGGGCGCGCTCGCTTATCTGCTCAATTGTTATGTACCGATGCCCGGAGACCGCCAGCCCAAGAGAAAGAACTAACACTACTTTTTAACAGTTCACTGATGTGCAGAATACATTAAAAAAATCGGAGTTGTAACCTTTGCTTGACAGAGTCCGAGAGCATCCTAGTCTTACCCTGACTCTCGTCCTTGTCCCCTCGCCAGCGGTGGGTGTGCAGAGCCAAGAGCTGCAGCTGGAGGCGAGAGGGAGTCCGCAGCAGGGTGGGTTGGAGAAGATGAAAGGGTGAAACCAGGAGGTGGCGGTGGGAGGGGACGGTTGGGCCCCTTGGCTGAGGTCATGGATCATTTCTGATCACAAAGGGAAGGGGTTCCTTGGACACCAAAACAATTTATTTGAAGATCAAAACTAATAGTAGGATCAACTAAGCCACTTACAAGGTGGGAGGTATGATGTTCACATTGTACAGAAATGCTCAAAATCCAACCCTTCTTTCAGAGCCCACATCTGCTGGATCACCTCCCCCAGCACCTGCCCACCCTCAGCCAGAGTCCCCACAATACTTCCTACACACGTCTCAGGGAAGACACTGGGCCCACTTGCGGTTGTAATTTGACCTGGTTCTGCCTGACTGCGTCAGCTCACGTGTGAGCCGTGTGCGGGAAAGACTAGCTCACACATGAGCTGTGTGCTGGAAAGATCAGCTCACATGTGAGCCATGTGCGGTAAAGACCAGCTCACGTGTGAGCCGTGTGCGGGAAAGACTGCAGCGGGACCCGGCATAGCTGTCACATGAAGGGAAGGAAACTCACTCAGCAGACAGAGTCGAGGTCCTTTGGGAGTGACCGTCACGCAGAGTTGGCTGTGTTCCGGGTGATGAGAACATCACTCAACCACTTCAAACACATGTGAACATATCATTGTATATTACATAATATAATTTAATAATTCCATAATATATATTACTCATTCAGAAACAGGGGCATGTAGCCAAAACCTGTACTTTCCCTATATAGCAGGACTCACTTGTAAGGATAGCTCCACCGCTTGGTACAGAGCAGCTGTTCAGATAAAACCTAGACACTTAGTAATACATTTTTGCAAGTGTTTGATTCTTTTTGCATCAACCTGCCTGAGCCCTGGGCTGCGGCATTCTGCCTTGTGCAAATGTTGCCTTGTTTACTTGGTGCAAGTCCAACGGGCACTAAGGGAATGCAACAGACTCCTATGTGTTAGGCTTTTGTTCCTGAGTCATCAGTCCTGGAGGGCTTAAATTCAGACTGGAACTTACCAGCTCTGTGATCGGGCTATGTTAATTAATAGGGATAAGTTAATTAACCTTCCCAGGCATAAGTTTTCTCATTTGTAAAATGGGGACGCTACACCTCAACAGTCCTCTGCTGAGAAGTGGCACAGGATGACATTTGTGAGGGACTCATGCAAAAGTAGCCTCTGCGGTCCTCATCATCACCCTCTTCATCATCATCGACTGAATTGCTGGCTTTAGCTTTAACTGTGGGGGCCCCGAGGGGAAGATTCCCAGTCATTTATATACTCATTGCTCGCAGGGGTGTCCACCCTCAGGCTGCAGGCCACGTGCGACCTGACACAAACTGAAAATTTACTTAAAACGCGATGAGATTTTTTTTGTGATCACGTGTCGCAAGGTATTTAATGTGTGGGGCAGGACAACTCTTCTCCCAGTGTGGCCCAGAGACGCCACCGGGCTGGACGCCCCGGGCAGAGAATGAACGCCCTGCCGCAGGGCAGGGGCTGGGGCGGACGGCTTACGGCTCTTCGCCTGTGGAGTTGGTGAAGACCCTGCATGTAACGACACAGACGCCTTCAAAGGAAGGGAACTAAATCAGCACGGATTAAAGTACCTACTGTGTGTACACATATATTAAAATTGAAGAACAATGAAATGTTTTCTGAACACA
The DNA here is from genome assembly GCF_022682495.2 of Desmodus rotundus. Classification (NCBI taxonomy): domain Eukaryota; kingdom Metazoa; phylum Chordata; class Mammalia; order Chiroptera; family Phyllostomidae; genus Desmodus; species Desmodus rotundus. The sequence goes on from NC_071397.1 coordinate 99,242,173, forward strand.
GAGGTGGAAGAGGAAGCCGCGAGGGAGAACAGAAGTGGATGAAAAGGCATCGCTCTATCAGTGCCTCGTTTTTAAAAATAAAATGTTGAGTGATGGTCAAGCTACTCCAAGAAAAATCTAGTTATAGGGCTATCAGAAGAGAATTTTTTTTTTAAAAGCCCCTCGGGTTCCAGGGAACTACTTTTAATGAGTGGTTTTATATATTTCCACGTAATTCGGAAATCTGACTGAAATCTTGCAGGGAAGGGTATCGCTGTGTCGCACAGGTTTTGAAATGGAACAGAGCTGGGCGGGAGCCCTGTCCTCCACTGGGCAGGTCGATAGTGGCGGGAAAGCTAATCAAATTTTCTCAGGGTTGGTGGCATTATTTATAAAGTAAAGACAGAAGTAGCACCTGCCTCACAGGTAGTTGTGATGGCTGTCCCTGAGACGTCCCAATCTCCACCTGCAGGGCTGACTGAGATGGAAATGGCCCTCCTCTGTGAGCAGCTAGACAACCACGGAGACAAGCCATTGTTTCGTGACACGGGGCTACCGGGAGGCCAGGACTGTGACGCCAAGGAGAAACGACACAAAGTCACCAGCTCACTACCTGTGGGGTCTGAGACCCCAGCACAGGGAAGAGACCTCAACAAGAGCTAGGCGTCTCGGTGCCCTGGAGAGACAGCAGGTCAAGTTCAGGGGACTCGGCACCGGTGGGGCAGAAAGCCAGGCAGAACGGGGCTGCACAGAGGGAGCTCCAGAGGTGTGGAGCGGTTACCTGGAATCTAACACGGAATGTTCACAGGCACGTGTGGAAGGCTCCCAATTTCCCACCGCACGGAGTGGGGAGAGTTTTCATTCCCACCAAACAAGAATGAAGAGACTTCCTGGCACCCGGGGCATCTGGGAGAGTTGTGGAGGAGCCTCATTGTCCTGTGGGGCCACCTTCCTCCTGGAGGTATGGCCACTCTGGGCCCCGCCCACAAAGCTTCAAGGCGCATCTCGAAAGTCCCAGGCTGACACCTTATCTGCTTGCCTGTGTACGGCCCAACGTTCTTCAAGGGAATGCAACAAAATCCAGCATCAAGCAACATATTGATAACATTTACAATGTCTGGAATCCAAGTTAAAAAAAAAAACAAAACTACTAGGAGTTCCAAGAAGCGGGAAAATATATAAGCAGGAGAAAAAGTCAATCAGCTGCAAAGCTTCCAGCAATGGCGGGCAGGATGAAGAAAAGCAGGGAACAACGTTTGGCTGCCGTTCCAAACCTGCTCCCTATGTTCACGGAACTAGAACAGAATGTGACCACGAGGAGGAGAAACATAAAATATCTGAATTTAGCACACTCTGATGGGATGAACGACTGCTTAGACAATGCAGGGAAAGAGGCCATGAACTTGAAGACACAGCAACGGAGCTATCCATGATCGAGCTCCGAACACAGCAGCAGACTCTGGGACAGTGTCCAGTGGTCCGGCGCAGGAGAAACTGGGCGTGCACATCCAGGCGAGGTGCTAAGGAGGATGGTGAAAGCAAAGGCTGAGAGTGTTTTCAAGGTCAGAGGGACTAAAAGGGGACCTAGAAAAAGGGAGAGTGGGGGCTGGGAGCAGGGAAGATGCCTTCACTCCTTCCTCAGTGCACAGAGATGGACCATTCCCTCCTAAGTAAGTTCCGAGCTTTCTAATACAATCCGACCTGACACTAAAAAGGTAACATTATTCATATGCATACTGCACCTTTTGCTGTCACCTACTGGGGGGTGGGGTAGCAGCTGCAGTTAAATCCACAAGGCCATTGGCATCACCCACGGTGTTTCCTTGGCTCACATGCGGATGTCCCTTACTCACTGCATCGCTCTCTTATGAAGTTTTACATAAGTAAGTACTTCTTCAGAGTAAAGTGTACAAAAATATAAGGCCTTTCCTTGAGCAAAAGAAGCCTCTGGTGATACGTGCAGAATTGTCAAACGCAAGCACAGGTGACAGGCAGCCAGGACCAGAGCTTCACGGGGGGCGGGGACCATGTAGGCGGGGGACACCTATGTGGTCAAGGGAATCATCACTTCGGTACTGTGGAAGCACAGAGAGAACATGCCACACGCACCCCAGGGATGTGCCCACCGTGAACCGTGGGGACCCGTGTGTCTAAACCCGGCATGTGGGATGATGGGCTGCTCCCCCGTCTCAGCCGGGGCATCACGCTTAGCAAACAGTAGGGGCCAGAGAGAAGAAACATGTCTGCCCCAGAACACATCGGTTAGGGTGCAGCAACACTCTCCCGTCCACGCGTAGGGGAAAGATGAATTGTCCCCGGGTACCAGGGGCTGTGTAGGGGCCACTGCAAAGGAGGGGTAGCGTTTGCAGGCCTCCTGGGAGGTGGTTCAGCACACGGGCCTGCCCGGGCTCTGAACCAATGCTACTTAACAGAGATGCCCAAGGATAAGCCTGTCCATTACCCTGCTCACACCAACTTAACGTCACCGGTGCCAGCCTTTGTTACACAGGCCATGGCAAGATCCTTTTGGAGGGGGGCGGTGTACTTGAATGATTCCAGGTCATTAAGTAAATCTGTAAAAAAAGTTCAACAGCATTAGATCCTGGAATAGAAGCAACGTCCTTGCTAATGTATAATTTTGAGCATTCAGTTTGAGATTTCATTATGATTTGGCTCTTGCACAGCAAAATTCATCACCTTTCTTTTAGCTTCCCGGTTGAAATCATCATTTCTAAGACTAAGTGCCACAATTTTCGTTCTAACCTTGTGTTTTTCATGATAATTTAGGGGGGGTGAGGCACATATTATAACAGGTAATCATCTGCAAACACACAACTCTTTCAACGCCTGCCGTGCTCAGCTTCACTGCTGAGCGTCCGTGTTGGTGAGACGGACTGTGCTGGGCTGGCTGCAGAGAGCGTGGGGAACAGGGTGCAGAGCGGGCAGCCGTGATGGCTGGAGAGCCAGGCTGTGGGAGTGTGTGTGCGTTTGTGTGCATGCGTGTGTGCGTGTGTGCGTATGCAGTTCAGAATACAGAAGCTCCTCACTTTCCCAGCTTCCTTCCAAAGGGGGATGCTGTTAGCAATGCCCCCCGAGGAGACAGAAAACTGTCCCGTCTCTGAGGGTGCCAAAGCACCTCGCCCGGGTCCGACAGGACTTCCCTCACCAGTCGCACTACGGAAGTGACAGAGTCCACACACACAGACGGACCGTGTCAGCGGGACTCACTACTATCCGAGCTGCGTTGTTCCAAACTAAAGCCCATGTAACGTCAAGTTTTTAGGCCAGTAGCACAGGCCTATTGTGGCATCGTGACGAATCAGAACCAAGCGAGCACACTCCTATTTCCGCAGGCTTTCAAAACATTCACTCAAAATACAGAATAAACTGTTTTTAAAATTAAGATCACATACAAAATCCAAAACTTGAATGGTACAACACATGAACCTTCAAAGGCAAATAAAATTTACCTAATGTATCATTTTTCAATGGGTTTTGGTAAATAAATGCACTTGGGTGCCTTCGGCTGTGAAATCTGTTATTAAGTGTATTCAAAGAAACAGCCTAGTGGAACCTAGTATGTATCACCCGAACCTTACTGTGCAATTAACATTCAGATTAGCTATTTGAATTTCAACACATTTTATTTTATTATTTACTTTAAGATGACATAAAAAATGAAACAAGTAAAACATGTTTGATTCGGAGGCAAAATGCATAAGTTGTCTGTAAGTTTGTAGGCAATAAATACCAGTAAATAGAGAAACTTGAAAAGCACCCAGATGACTTAAAAATAAATATGTAACATTGAGATATGTTATCTTTTATATAAGGAATGATACAGAAGGGAAGTCGGGGAGCAAAAGAGGATCAAGCATGGGGCTTAGTGTGCAGGGAGAACAGGTAGAACTGACCGCCGGGCGCCCCCCTGGGTGCAAGCAGACTCCCCTCGGGCGAGTCTGAAAGGAGAGCGCATGTAACTGGGAACGTGCGTGTCTCATCCGTTTGCACAAGGCGTAGCCCCGGGGGCAGCGGGGGACCCCCCAACCCTTTCCATGAACACTCCCGGGAGGATGTCCCTGCACGGCTGTCAGTGTGACTACTTAAATGGCCAGTTTACCCAAGCACATGCAACCACATGGCTACATGTATCAAGACACATGTATGAGACACTTCGGTGATTTTCATTCAAAGGCTCAGATATAAAGTTTCGATGAATCTGAAAAGTACCAAAGCAAGAAGAGGAAGTCAGCCAACGAGGATACAGACAGAGGGAGGGTGAGGATACTTCAGAAGCAGTGCTGGCAGGAAGCAGAGGCCCTGGCACCAAACACACATTTTTGCCTTCTTTCTTAGAGAGCAATAAAATAGTTGAGGCGGCAGAATACCCACCTACAGCACTACACTGGCCAGCCTCCCTTGCAGCTAGAAGGGATCACTGACTAATTTCCGACCGGTGAAATGTAAGCAGGTTAAAGTTCCATGTCTATTAAATTCTTTAAATACAAAGAATAAAGACACCCGATGCAAACTATCTGTCATTCCCTTTTTTCCTTCTCCTTGTTTGGAATATAGACTAGATGGATAACACTCAGAAAGCACCCTGGACCAAAAGGTGAGCTTGAGAACATGAGCATCAATGAGGCAGAAAGAAGGGGAGAACCCAGATCCTGGAGGTTGGCTGTGATGCGTGTCAGGCTTGAGCTACCTAATGCCAAACTTTCACCAGAGAGAAAGTCCCCTTCAGCGACTGCTGCAGTCACGGAATGTAATTCCTGGGACAAGCGGCCACATGACCCAGACCTCAAGGGCAAACAAAACATAGCTGAAGGAAATGAGAATGCTGATGGCAAAACACAGTGGAGCATTATCCACGTTCTTGGAGAAGCAGCACAGGGTGCAGGGAGGTGATCCAGGGGGAAAGTGTTCATCTGTTCGGGCAGCTGCAGCTTGGATGGAGTTGGAAACACGAGAAGGCATTTGGTTCAACAAAGCAGGAGCGGAGGGGCGTCTGCCGTTCCTGCCACAAGAGAGAGCTCATGTGAAAAGCACAGGGAGGCATGAGTAACTTCAGAGGCTTCTCAACCAAATTCCTATTAGTCACCAGGCTCAAGAATGCATAATTTAGTACAAAATGGATAGCATTTTTGATCAGAATTATCTGGCTCATTTAAAGAAATCCACATATTCTTCTTCATTTAATTTGCCTCAGAGCCGTTTAGGCTTAAGTGGGTGGGAGGGAGGAGCTGGCTGCAGAATGGGCCAGTGCAGCCTCTTCCTCCACGTGCAGATGCCGCCTATCCTGTCTCGACCGTGGTCCACGCTTTGGAGGAGGTTAATGAAGTTCACCGCGGGAGAGCCTTGGAGGCAACCTTTAGAAAAGTACACATCGCCAATAAATTAATATCCCCTCATCATGATAAAACCACAACATAAAATATGCAAGATGGATTTTAATATTCATGACTCACATCCTTTAAAAGATTGGCGAGGTATCAAATGTAATAAGATAACAAGAAAGCACTTTGTAGAGGTGTCTGAAGTCCTTTGCAGCATTAATGAATTCTCATAATATCCTTGAGAAAGAAAGGAGGCAGAAATTGCTCACCAAAAGTTCCGGACAGGACTGAGGGCTGAAAGATGCTCTCAGAAGGTCATCTGACTGGCTTTGCAGGGCTCCGAGCCTTCAGGAGCCAGTGTGTCCACGCTGGCTTCCCAAGGACGCCTGCGAGTGGTGGCGCACGGGCAACAGGGTGTGGTGTGGCAGGCTGCCCCCCAGTGAGCCCTGCACAGGCCCCCAGGGGGTTCCGCCATTGCACAGTGAGTGCGCACGGGTGATTTCAAGTGCGCTCGGGCCCAGCTGGTTGCTAACATTTCCATCTTAGAATAAGTTCAAAGCCAACGCCCTTACTTATGCCAACAACCCCATTTGAAGCTTCTGCATGGGTAGAACCGCCTCGTCCCTGGAGCCTGGCCCGGCACCCAGGCTCAGCCTCCATTCTCACGGGTGCCACACTGTCACCGCACAGTTCATTTCACCCTCCTGAGTGTGATAACGACAGTGAACACTTGCTAGCACACTCCATGGGCCAAGGATTTTTCTAGACACTAACCAATCTAGGTCACTCATTTCCCCTCACCTTAAACGCACTGGCTCGACTTTCCAGAGTAAAAGTGAGGCACCATTAGGCAGCTTGCCCAAAGACACACCCGGGACGGGGGTCAGGCCCAGGCTGCAGACTCCCTTCCCTAACAAATAATTTAGACCCAAACAGGATCTCTTTTCCTTGGAATGTGTGACCATGACGTCAAGGATGTCACTACTCGTGGCTTCGGTCAGGAGTTTCCTTCCCGTTATACTTGTCCCGTCTCCTGCAACTTCCCCAAATGGGCACTTTCACAGACATCGACCTTTGATTGGACTACATCCCTTCAAATAGCAATTTCAACTATTCTTTCTTCTGGAAATATTTCCCAACATTTTTATCCCACGCCGTGGATAATTGGAGTCTTACTTTTAGACTCATGGGATTTTTTCTTTAGTTTGATCAGTGAGTCCTTGTGGAGAGCTTAACCACGCCCTCCGCCCTGGTCCAGCCCTCTCCACTCCCGTCCCCACCAGCTGACGAACACATGGCCGCCTCCTCGGTCCCTCCAAACGTCCTTTACCTGCCACCTGCCCCAGGGGCCTTCACTGGGCTCCCTGTCTAATCCACCCCGTTCCCTCTCATCACCTCACCCTGCTGCTCGCCCCAGAGCTCCGGCCTTGGTTCCTAAACAATGTACCTTAGGCACTTCACGCCTCCCTCATTCAGCCCACGAGTGTTCAAACCCCCAGTCCACGGGCATGACATGTCCTCCACTTTGCTCACCAGAGCCCCAGGCAGGACCTGGATTGCCCCAGTGACCCTAGACAACTGGGCCACCCCAGCTGTCTCCCACTTGTCTTGAGTCCCATGTAAGCAATGTCTCAACTCACACCCCCTGGGGCTGGCATGGTGGCCGATGGGTAGTCATACTCCAAGTTCGAATAAAGGCCGGCACGGCTCACCTGGTGAGGGTCCTTCCATCGGACAAGTGGAAGCCTTGGGTGTTATAAATGGGGCTGGGGGAGACATGCCAGTTGGAAGAGATGGGCCTTTCCTGGCAGAGCAACTGAATCAACCCTAGAAGCCAATGATCTGCCACTGTAACGGTGATCATTTAAAAAATAGCTTTAGTTGAAAGAAACGTGTCAGCTGTGTACACAAAGAAACAGGACTAAAACTTAGTTCCCCCCTCAGGAGACTGCAGTGCCATTGTTTGCACTGATACATGCAAATACGTGTATCAAGCAGCTATGAAACGGGGCAGGGAGGTGTCAGAGTTAGGGAGCAACGAGGCGTGCACAGCGAGGACGCAGCGGGCGGGAGTCTCCTCCGTTCTGTGTCCGCTCAGATTCTTCTGCATTCAGGTCACCGTGTGCCAGCTCGGTCCTCTCCCTGGGTACCTGAGGTAAATCTAATCTGAATAACATGCCCCTGACGCTACTCGCCTCCTAAAGCAATTATTTCTCCATTTTTATTAGGGTTTAATTTACATGAGGTAAAATTTATCCTTGACAGTATACGGTTCTGCAGAGGGTGGCGGATGAACAAAGTCACATAATTACCTTCAAAGTCAAGTTACGGAACAGGCCTGGAACCTCCGCGCTCTCCTGTGATCCGCTCGTGCCCCCACCTGCAGCCCCTGGCGACCACTGACCGCCTCTCATCCTGCAGGTTTGCCCGTGTACAACGTGTAGCCTCTGGAGCACGGCTTGTTTCTCAGGCGGCTGCGCCTGCACTCAGTCCACTTTGTGTCGGTAACTCATTCGCTCTTATTAGCGTTCAGTCTTCTGTCGCATGGACGGACCGTAGTTTGTCCACCCTTCGACCAGCTGAGGGACACAGGACTGTCTGCTTCTTGTTGGGGTCCATTACCAATGAAGCTGCTTTAAACGCTAGTGTGCAGGGTGTTGTGTGAGTGTGAGTGTTCCTTCCGCTAGGGGGCACACTCAGAGGGGGACGCTGGGCCACGGGCAAGCACACTGTGACAGCCATGTGTCTGTGCCTTCCCGCAGTGTCAGCTCTTGGACGTTTTCTTGTCGCCGCCATTCTAAGAGGCGTCTGGTGGCTCCTCAGGGTGGCTTTCTGGTGTACTTCCCCGATGACCGATGATGTTGGTACCTTTTCATTTTGGGTGAGGTGTCTGTTGAAATTGTTTTTCCATTTTCAAATGGTTCGATACTTTCCTTATTTTGGTCCTGAGTGTTCTTCACATTTGCTGGATAACATCTCTTTATCGGGGTGACTTGCGACTGTTTTCTCCCAGTCTGCGCTTGTTCTTTCCCGCTCCCGAAGAGCAGTAGTTATTAATGTTGATGGGGTCTACTTTATCATGTTTTTCTCTTAATGGATTGTGCTTTTGGTGTTATCTTTGCCTAGCCCAAGGTCACAAAAATGTTCTCCTTTTAAAACTTTTATAGATTTATGGTTTACACTTTAAACCTATAATACATTTGAGTAAAAATTTGTATATAGTGCAAGGTATGGATGAAAGTGGGTTTTTTTGTATAGATATTTAATTGTTCCAACATGTTTTGTTGAAAACACAATCTAAAATAATTTCAACTCAAATGAAACATACCAATAGCTTCTTAAAAATTTTCTCTAAAAGGTAATATAAATGCATTATAAAAATTAGGAGCCGCAGATAAACAAAAAACAGAAAATACAAATTAGGATGGGCAGGGATCATCAGTCTTGCTGTGTGTATTTCCAGTATTTTTCTCAACATAACAGAGAAGCCTGGTGGCTAGGGGCCGCCAGCCGCCAGGGCACGGTGGGACTGAACCAAGTTCTAAAGTCACACTCATAATGATGAAATCCGGCAAAACCAGAGCGTTCATTCATGCTGACTTCATAGACGGGCCGAGCGCGCACAGCCTGGCCCCGAGGGGGCCTTTCCTAGGCTGTACGTTCAGCTGAGAGAATATCAACTGAGGTGGGTGCCCAGCACATCTCTGGAGAGATGCCTCATCAGCAATGCAGTGATGTGATGGTCATGAGCGGCCTGAAGACAAACGCCAAGGGGACAGAGCTACGCCACATGTCTCTGTGCTGCCCGAAGGACAGACGGCACAGCCGCAAACAGGGAGTGGGCTGGAGGGCCGTCTGACGACATGGGACAGTCAGGTGCATCAGGGTGTCGGTTTGGGAATGCCACTCCGTCACACGACCCAGCTAGCTGCTCCTGCAGATTCTGCATTTGTAAAACAACCAGCGAGTAACAAGTGAGCCGTCCGAAACGTGAGAGAACGTGCTGATTAGTAAACGTACATAGCTTCTCCTTGAGTTGTTTTTCATTCTTATTCTGCTCTCGTAAACTCATATTCAAGCTTTTAAACAAAGGCAGACAACAAGCTCGTCCCAGGGATGCAGCTCTCCAGAGACCGGCGACTTCTGACTTTGCTGACATTTGGAATCCCAAGCCCCCAAGTCTTCAGAGTCATACTGTGTGGGCCTCGGGGGGCAGAAACTCAGAGAGAACCTGATTGTCGGGCTGGTGCCACTGAGCTGCTGGCACCGGGCAGGTGCCTGCACCCAGCGGGGGGCACCAATGTGAGCAGACGGCGGCTCTGCAGGCCCTGAGGCTGAGAATGGAGCGGGGAGCCCTGGAAAGAAGCCCTGGGGAGCCTGGCTCTGCGCAAATAAGCCCATGAGTGAATGCTTCGAGGCGAAGAGCGTGATACATCACAAATGCTCGGCACACCTGGGCTTTACAACAGGCATTCTAGTCCACAATGGACAGCATGTGGATCGATTCCTCTCCCTGACACAGAGACTCGTCAATTCAGTGAAACCCAGTGGGAATGGAGTGAACTTGCTTCTCGGTAATATTTCCCATACCGAACAGACCCACTGGGGTGGCAGTGTCCTTCCAAGAAAATAAATGTGTCAGTAAGTTCAGAAGTAGATGGATATTTTTGGAAAAACTATCTGATGGATGATATCAGTGAAAAGGACCCATCGCAGCTATCGCTCAGTGTGGGTAAATTTGTAATAGACACATTCATCCTTAGCAGATGCTGTCAAAACGTTTTTAATGTGACTTTAAAATATTGGAGTTTGGGGGGCTTTTCGGTGTCTGCTGTTTTCACTCTGGATTCACGTGCTGTCTCAGGAGCCTGAAAGTGTAAGCTGCCCCCTGAAGGGAGAATCGACTTCTGCTTCCACTGTGGGGCTTTGCCGTTGTGGGCCAGCTCCCAGGCCTGGGCCCCGGGCCCCGGGCCCCGAGCCCCGAGCCCCGAGCCCCGAGTCCCTGAGCCCCGGAACAGGTGAAAAGAACACCAAAGGTGTTATTTTGACAAAAACATACCCCAGAGATAGGCAGCACAGTGTGGCTTTTGCAGCAGATCTTGTACCAGGGAAAATAAACCCAGCACAATTACCTCTGGGTCCTGCCTTTGCAAAGGCTCGTTAACAGCGGAATCATTCCCAGGATGTAAGGAGAGACTAAAATGAGTCAGAGCTTCACCTGAGCCTTTCTCAAAGCAAGCCGGTCCTCTCGTTTAGATACCAGGAATGGAGAACACATCCAAGCAGCTCCGGTGGCTCCTGCTCAATGCAAACTGGAAACAGGGAAATATTGACCTATTTCAAGGAAACTGTCCAGTTTTATTTCCCACATCACGTGGAGTGAGTCAAGCAATTACTGCACCTCAATTCATGGCTGTTGAATACTATAACAAAAATACTCAAATGTCACCTGAGACTGTGGGCTATATACTACGGTCGAGTTTCTAATAAAAGCAAGAGAGAAATCGGCAAGGCTCGGAAGGCCGCTGGTGACCATCTGTAATAGGAAGCGATCAGGAGAGCAGGGGCGATTCTAAGGTTAGAAAGAGAGAAAAGAAGGAAAGCAGAGGAGGTCATAACGCTGGAAAATGTTAGGACCCGAAGAGGACTCAGCGGATGACCTGACTTTTTACTGTCTCCTCACTCATCTTCGGGAAAGGGCATGTGCCACTCACGCCGAGCGAGTCTGAGGCATTTCGGCTGCACAGACGGGCACCCGGGGTGGCCGAGGGCTCCCTCGAGCTGGGCCGGCCTCAGGCAAACAGGCACCCAGCATCTCATTCCTCTGTTCCCAAGGGCACCTTCTTATAAAATGAAATTTCATGCTCAGCCAAACTTCGGGAACATATGATTTAAACATGCCAGGCTCCTCCGTATTGGCAGCTTCTCAATTCTCCAAATCCCAGGCTTCTGGTTGAAACTACAATGCTTAGTTGAAAAGTGATTTTTCCCTTTTTTTCCGTTTATCTTGCCTATAGAAATCTTCTGAAAGAAAATTGGGCAGCCATGCCAAAGTTGAATTAATGACACTTCCTAATGTAATTTTTTCATGCATGAGACTGTTATCAGAATTACAAAGGAATTTTTCCATTTGGAAACATAAGAATAAAAAAAATCACCATGGACCACAACCAATGAATGTAGGCTGGTCTGTGCCTTGCTGGTCCTCCTGAGAGAGAGGCGGGGGGGGGGCGGGTGGAAAGAAAGTTATGAAGATAAAAATACCTTAAAGTGACATAATTTGTATAATTTGAAATCAATTTTTGCTCATAGAAAGAATTTATTTCTACAAGATGAAAATGGTATGAGGCATAAACATGGCCTGTAGAGTTTTATGATAATTAATTTACACTGATTATTTTACTAAAGCACGCATTTCTTCGGCAAAACGTTACTGAGGAAAATTCAGATAACTGCATTGTTTAGGCATCTTTAGGTGACTACGTTAGCGATGCGCTACAATGGAGGTGCTTGGTATAAGGATGGCTTCTCTTTCCCAAGGCATGATGGGCAGCTCAGAGGGTGGAACTGGAGAGCTGCTGAGGAAAGCTCGTCCTGAGCCCGCCCTCCACCCACTGGAGTGTGCCAGCAAGCTGGACACCCTCCTTCCGAGTACAAACGTCCCTGTACTTAGGTGTTAGTTAGGTGAGGTCTTGTGACAGACTCACATGGCTCCCCATCTCCCACAATGTGCATCTTCTCAGCTTCCCAAGCTCCAAGCTCACCTCCTCCTCCCAGGCTCTGCAGGCACCCTTGCTACCTCTCTGGCTGGCGATTACTCCCCCACTCAGCAGCGTTGTGACTCAGCACTCAACCGCGCCCTATCCCTCCTAGACATGTGAGCCCCGTCACCTCAACCGAGGTCACTGAAATTAAGTGGAAACTGATTCAAGTGTCCGAATAATCAGGGAACGTGCTCTACAGTTCTCATGCGTGTATATTGCAGGGGCACAACACGTATTTCAGGAGATCCCCTTGGGAGGAACGAAGACTTGGGACCTGCAGGGAATGTGAGGTGAAGTGGGTGGAGGGGGTAGGTGGTGGTGGAAAGAGACCTGACTTCAAGTGATGGGTACAGGGTACACGTGATGCTTTAGTGAGCTGTGCACTTGTCACCTGCGTGGCTTATTAACCAACGTCACCCCAATACATTCAATAACAAACAGACAAACAAACGACGGCTCTGAAAGGGTGGCAAGGTTTTGCTGAGGACACACGTGACCACTTCATGCCACTGTCCAGGATGGTGTGCTTCCCAAATGCAAGTTGCAGCTTACTCACTCAAGGACCGTGACATCTGTGAGGGGGGAGAGCCACGCTTCGGAAAGCAAGTAGCTACGGGAAGTATTAGATTGCACCACACAGAGAAAGAGTGAATTATTCGCTACAATCTTTGCTTCGGCCCACGTGTGTGCATGCTGGACCGCGAGGGGGAAGTCCACTTCCTGCTCTGGTACAAGGTCACGGGAGTTTCAAGTACACTCACTTAATTTTTCTTAAAATGTGTCCCAGAGAAAACCCATTTGGTGAGGTCAGCCGTGGCCGGGAGGAAGGAGCTCCACAGTCAGCCACGCTTGGGAAACAGTAGATTAAACAAAATTAAATGGATATTTTTAATGCCTGAATTACTAAAGCTCTTAAAATGCTAATATGACTGCAAACGTCTCAGCCTGGGCAACAGTATAAGGGCACATTCTACACCCATCTGACCGGGAAGCGCTGGGGGGGGGGCCTTGGGAGGCCTCTTCTCCCCGTGCTCTGGAAGGTGCTGGTCACGGCTTGCCTGGGGAGACACATCTGTCCCCTCCGTGTGTTGCCCTCTGACTCCAGCCTGCCCTGCACGGCGGACCCCACTGCACCCCGCAGCGGTGTGCCCAGACGGCAACGACAAGCTGAGAACTTTGGCGACAGAAAGACGGAGAAAGACAATGCTGCACCTTTTATGTCGCCTTTGTGCGGCAGGGAAACTCATTTCGATCCAGCCCCCAAATCTGCCAAAATGGCTTTCTGCAGGAACCCTTGCTAAGTTGCATTACAATAAAAAATGATAGTATGTTAAGGAAACACTGAACGTCCCGAACTCGAGCAGCACTGGAACTAGAGGAGAAAAGGAATGAAATCCGATGCGTATCCCCTATGGAGAGGGCGCGCCTGCCTCTGTGCGTTGTCTTGCACACCTGCTATTTGGTTGGACTGCCTTTACCTGCGTCCGTTACATTCTGATGAGCCTAAACATGTTATAAGAATACAGGTGGAACACACTTGGTTATCTACACATCGGAACTGACCGAGGCAGGAAAAAAAAGTCAAAGCAACCCCTCTTATTTTCCTTGTAAGTTCATAGGCTCTTTCTTAATGGGGGACGACGGTTTTTATTTTATGCTTTATATTTAAGGAAGCTTTGCATGCAGACATTGTTTTTCTTGTCTTTGAAGGACAAGTGCGTAGGAGTGCAGCCTATCTCACAGAGCAAGGTGCCAAAACGGAAGACGCCCGTCGGACTCTGCGTTCCCGGCCACGTGACCATCTGCTGAGTCCCGTGTGTGCCTTTCAGCAAAGGAGCAACAAAATGGCTTCAGAGTTGCTTCCACAGAAACATTACTTTCCACCAGGCCAAGAACAAAAAGTAGCATTTATTTACTTTCTGGCACTGGTTTACCACTCTCTTAATACTTTTTCTTTCAACTATAGAGTTCTGAATCAGCAAATGTCTGCTATTTTGGCCTATCACTAATTTAATTACACACACAAAAAAAACCCACCCCAAACAACCAACAACCAAGTTAAAATGAATTTAAACAATCAAGTAAGTCAGGGGAAAATTAATTTTGATTCTGCACACACGAATCTATTGTATCAAAATTCCTACCTACTCTCGTGAGAGAATCTGGGACTGTAGTTAAACTTCCCTTTGTACGCAGTGCTGCCGGACTGCCAGGAGTGCAGGCAGCACCGGCACTGAACTCCGACTCGGGGGCGCCCAGGGGGAGACCCTAATCTGACAGACGCAGCCCCACGGCTTCTGAGGCGAGGTCTCCCAAGCAGAGCAGGAAGGAACTGAATGGCCTCCAAGGACCGAAACATCGACCATAATCTCAGCTCTTGGGAAACTTCCCTTCATTTGCCCTAAGGAGCCACTTTCAAAGCAGGAGCCACGTTCTGTGCATCGTGACACCTGGCCGAGTGCTCAGAAACCTCGGGAAAAATGAAAAGAACCGCGGGAGCCACAGAGTCAGTCCTTGGGGGAGCTAAACCCAAAGGTGTAAAGACACAGCAGATTTCGGTAGGACAGGTAGAAGAATGTGTAAGATCTATAGAACACAGGAGGCAGGAGGAAGTCAGAACTGTTCATTGGTTCTCGGAAACTTTTTGAATTCTCTCAGACAAATAAAGAAGGGTGGCCAGGAAGAGTGGCATGAGTCACAAATATGCTCCTTGACCTCGATCTCACTTTTCCTTTGTTAAATACGTATCCAGAATATTTATTTATATCCCTATAAGCCATACACATTTTTGCTATGCCACCACAATCATATGCAGCTAAGATAGCAATACTGATTGGAAGTTGTAAAAAATGGGCACTGTTCAGAGGAATTACATCTAACCCTCCAAAAGGGAGGTTACTCGGGTAGGCAGAGAATTTTCTCACCTTTCTCTGCCCACAGGTGGAACCAAGCCAGGTGTCCTGCATATGAGGTTGGAAAAGGCTTCAGCCCACATGGCCCCATCCGGGAGCTTGATCTGCCTACTCAGGACACCCCTCTGACTCGGGGCTCTCAGGCTGCAGCCCCTGGTCAGGAGCAACATTTATGAACGCTTCTGCACGTGAACCTTCGATGCCATTTCTGAGGGTCTCCTCCTGGTGGGACTGAAAAGACCACACGATGGAGCCCTCGGGACAGCTGGTGGCAGCATTTCTGTCTCCGGATCCCGGACCTCCTTCTCACCCTCCTTTTTAGACTGTCCTTTCCCAACCTTCCCCCACCCGCCTCACCCACCTCTGCAAGCTGAGCTCCGTCTGCGAGAACGGCTGCAGACACCCGGAGGACACGCTGGGACTCCAGGCTTTTACATTAGCGGTCGGTTCTGCAGGTTTCTACCTGGAATACCCCACGCCCTTCCTCTCTCCCTCCTCATTCCACTCCCCTGGCTCAGCCCGCGAGAATTAACTCCCGTCCTCATCAAGGGTAGTAAAGCATTCTGTCCCTGCCTCGCGCGTGGCAAGCGCATCTTACAGTCTTTGGGGCTGTTTTACCAACAGCTGCTCCGAGGCGGTGGACTCTGCACACAGACAAAGCTGCAGTTGGTCCTGTGCCACCAGCACCCACCAAAAGGCTGGACGCACACCCCACAAAGGCCCAGGAAACCCACTGAACATGGAGTGGCAACACACAGATCACGTGTCACAGAAATGCACGCTTGAAGCCCGTACGATTTCATTAACCAACGTTACCCATAAATTTTAAAGACAGACACCCAGCGGGTCTAGTCTGCTCTCTTTCTGGATAATTTATAATTTGATAATGTTAAAATTCAGTATTCTATAGAAGGTAGGTTGATTAATCTCACAATGCTGGACCACAGTTTTACTGGTTATTTCTGGACCGAGATGCCCTCAGCCAAGCGCCAGCCCGAAAGTGAAGGCTGTTCACCCCTCACGCTGTCGCCAAACCTGCGTCCCTGCTGCGGGGGGTGGTGCGCGCTGTGGACGGAGGGTCAGCGGTCTCTGTGCTTTATCTACAGTGTATATTTTATAGTGACAGCTTCTATCAATTTCTTAACTTAATATCTCATTTAATATGAAATGCTTCTGCGATATTTTCCCTTGCAATTTCCTGCCTGAAGTCTCTGGATTCTGATCATCTATCAGAAGCCAAATCATAGGCCAGAGTATAGTTGTCGGAGCAGAATGGATTTTTCTAATCATTTCTATTTAGTTGATTAAACCAAGGTAATATAATACAGGCTTTTGCTGAGTAACTGACATTTAAAGAGGAAGACCCCTACGAAGGTTTTCCATCTGGACGGGCAGGTGATCTGTGGGGAAGTTAAAATAACAAATGCCATTTGGCCGGCCTCCTCTGTGCCCTTGGGAAGTAGCACCGAGCACCCACTTCCTAGCACGGTGTTCCGCCTGGGGAAGAGATGCTGCCCATGCCCTCCTGCCTCACTGAAAACGGACATGCATCTGTTCAGTACCAAAGGTCGAAGCTTTAAGGGAGCAGAGTCGTTGGGATTGGGTACAAGCAGATGAGAGCACGAAAGTGTCTCTTCTGCCCGTCACAACTGTTTAACACTGAGTGAGTCATCAAGCACATAATGCTCAGTCACACCCAGAGCTCTTCTGGGTGGTGCTCGATCTACATCGAGAAGCCCCCCACGTAATTCTGGAAGAGAAGCACACTACGTAAAGCGATTTGTGCGACCGTCTAAACCCCCATGGGATTATATGCGTGGATAAAATTGAAAGCTGGTTCCAACCTGCTCCCTCATGCATATTAAATAGTTGTGGATGTTAAACGCAACCTTCATGTATTCTTTGAGGGGAGATGGCATAAAATATTGTGCAACTATTATACAAATGGTAGCCTATTTAATCTCATAGACAATCTATGAGATTTTTTTTTTTTAATGCCTTCTTTCGGTCCCTCTCCTTCCACACTCCCTTCACCGGATGTGACACGGTTACCCACCTGCTGCATTCTGACTCAGTTTCCCTAACTGCTATCTAACCATTCCTCTTCTGCCTCCTCCCTCTACTTTTCGTCCTTCGCTCACCTTCTAAAAACACAACTGCTGGCCCCTGTGACCTGGCCCCGGGACTCCGTCAGCAGTCTACTCTGCGTCTTCTGTCTCCAGCCCTCGCACATCCCAGGGCTGGGGACCCCTGCTGCAGCACAGTGGCCGCCTGCTCCTGGACAGCCAAGGCCACGCTGGCTCTCTGGTCATCCACGTGAGCTTCACCCTCACCCTCACCCTCACCACCCCCTTCACCCTAACCACTGCCCTCACCCTACTCATCACCCTTACCCTCACCCTCACCACCACCTTCACCCTAACCACTGCCCTCACCCTACTCATCACCCTCACCCTCACCCTCACCACCCCCCTCACCCTAACCACTGCCCTCACCCTACTCATCACCCTCACCCTCACCCTCACCCTCACCACCCCCCTCACCCTAACCACTGCCCTCACCCTACTCATCACCCTCACCCTCACCACCCCCCTAACTCTAACCCTAATCGTAACCCTTGCCCGCTCCCACTCTCACGCTGAGCCCATCTGGACCAGGCTCTGTGTTTACAAGCACGCGGTGTTTGCTGCCTCTATGCCTTTGCCCTGCCCATCTCTGTCCACTGATTCTCCCTTCCTTCCGTTTGCTAACAATTCATGAGTATCTCCCGGATGCTCATATGGGGGCACTCCCGTTCACTTAGTGTTTACTTTGTGAAAATGGCCACACTTAGCGTCACATTACCCTGATTTATGCACTTTGCCCATTACTAGATCTTAACTTCCACGAAGACAGGTATGTGGTCCTACTTGACCTCCTTCGTCACTCAGCGGAGCAGTTTGCCCATAGTAGGAACAAGATAAATATTTACTGAATTGCCGTTTTAACCAAGTTTATATAATCTCTCTAGGAATATGGTCACATAATTGAAACTAGGGCACTGTCTTAATCATTAGTGACAAAAGAGAATCTAAGAGTGGTTTAGTGGCAGTAATAAATAGTCCTTTTACGGGGTAAATGAATGTTGGAAGGGGGAAGGTTCTAGACTTAGCATTCAGGTTGCATGGAGAGATCATAGCCCTCACGAGACCGCTTTTTCATGGGGCATCAGTTTGCAGTTCAAACATCAGCGTGAGATCGGATGTTCCACCAAGTGCACTTCAGGACCGGGGCCCTTCCGAAGGCATAGCACCGTCTTCACCTGACACCTTCTCTGCCAGGGACCGGGATTCCGGCTCTCTGAAGGTGCGCTGTGATTATCTACCTTTATGGGCTCACTAACAAGAACCTCAAGGCATAATGATATCATAAATTAGATTTTACCAAATTAGCATTATTAAAAAGAAAGAAAAAGTATCTCCAGGAAAGTGTCCTAATTATTCTGGAATAATCAAGTGTAAGAGATACCGCCAATGCCCCTAAAAGTCCCCCAGTCGGGACACTCACCTTATTGAGAACTGCCGAAAGCATCTGACCACCTGGGACTTCAGCAGCTATCTTTACATTGGCATTTCCTATCAAACGGAGGTGGCAGCGGGAGGACTGAGCCAAGGAGAGCCCCCCAGAGTAGAATTTAGTGTCAGGACCCTCCAGTACACAGGCCCGGGGTGGCTCTGGGCCCCCCAGCTTTGAGAGAGGGCACATCACCCCGGCACTGGGTCCTTGCTGGGCGCCGGTGGGTGGGGGAGCTGCAGGGAAGCAGTCTGGCTGAGATCAAGTACTTCTGCCCAGAGCTCCCGGGCTTACTGACCAAGGCAGCCATGGCCTGATCAGGTGACATGCTCCAGGGGTCCCTGGAGAGCTGGTGACAGCTCAGGCCTCTGGGAGGCATGCCGAGGATGCTGGGCCGGGAGACTTGGTGTCCCACAGCAATGCAGGCCACCAGAGTGCCCAAGCCTTCCATGGGTGGAATCTCATCCTCTCAAAGGTAATCAAGAGCTTTGACTGAGTAGAAACAAAATTGCATTTTAAAAGCCACCAATTCAACAAGTACGATGAAACATAATTTGGAATATATTGTCTCCAACAGACATTTTTCCCTCATATGAAAACGTAAAATTTGTTATCACACGCAAAATAAACAAGGTTGCAAATGGTTTTCTCTAAATCTTACCAACTCGCATTAAAGTAACATTCCTGATGGGACTACAGTTCACCTGAGATATAATTACTTTTATAATCTATCATTACGTAAACCAAACCCCAACTTAAACTTCGCAGAACGTGGTGCATGTCTGGTCTTGGACAATGACGATGCCAGTGCCCCTCATCCCCTGTGTCACCCTCGCCTCCATCTAGATGGTGTGGTCAGCGTGACATCAGTGTAGGGAGAGGAATCGTAGGGCAGCCCCCCTATTAGGTCCCATCTACTTCAAGGACTATGGTAAACACATTTTCTCTATAAAGAGGCAGTTCATCACTACTTCTCATCAATCAAAGGTGAGGTGTAACCTGCCAAAAAGCCCTACAGCATTTTCCTAATGTGTAGAGCTTCTCATCTGTACAACATGCTGCTTCATGTCAGCCAAAGTGACATCCTTGCAACCCATCAGTACCACCAGGTATAAAGAGGAAGAACTATAACGGGTGTGACAGGGCCAAGTCTGGGAAGAACAGAAACGGAAGAGAGAAGGACAGACCAGTCTCTCCACAGAAAAGTGATACAAAGCATGCTCACAATGTCTGGGAACATCCAGGGAATCATGTCTTTAGACACAGTTTGAATCGGAAGAATCATCTAGAAGAGGACCCCAGACATTGCAGCTGCCAGGGCAGCCCCATCTCGCAGTTTGCTGACTCTAGAAAGCCGAGCTCACATGGTCCAGCAGTGCTACTGGGGAGCATGTGAGCCAAAGGAAGAGGGCACCCTGCCCGCGGGCATCCTCTCCGCCACAACCCACCTCCTCCTGGGCCTTGTGGCCTCCTTGTCTGCACCCGCGGATCCGGAGCTGGGCTCCCTGTGTGTGTCCCCTGCCACGCCAGGCCCGGCATCCTGACGGAACCCACCCACTGCCCTGGAAGAAGAGCCCTGCTCGGTGACTGGCTAACATTTTCGGATGCGCACGCATGTAACTAAGATGACAACGAGGGCAGCGATGATTTATGTGAAAGGACGTTTAAAGATGAGTAAGTTATGTGAGGTCGAGAAACTGTGCCCGTGTAGGAATGGATGAGACATTTGCTGAAGTACGAAGTACTAGTCGTTGAAATACTAGGTCAAGTCAAGCAGAAACACGATCATTGTTATTTCACGACACGGTCCCAGGGAGCGTGCTAATTAGCATTTACCGGGAAAAGCGTGTGTTGCCCACCTTGGTATTGTTTCTATGTAGAGGGGGCACATTATGCACGGCAGTGTCCTGGTCTCTCTGTTACTCTGGAATTTTGGTACACTACAAAAGAACTGAGAAAGTGCTCCCGTTTGGAAATCAGAAATTGTGCCTCTGCTGAAACGGTTATTATAATGAAGCACAGCAGGAAGGGTCGCGAGGTTATAGAACAATGGTTAGAAAGCCCACAAGCCTTCTGAAGTTTTCTACCAAGTTTACTCGAATATTGGAGAGAGCGTTCTACGGGAAAAATAGTAACATTAATTTTGAAACCTAATATCAGAGACTAAGTGTTTTCTATGCAATACACGCCTACTCTGGGAACTCAGGTCTTTGTGACGAAGATCCTGGAAAATCTACTGACGGTACCACATCAAAGTGGGCACCTTGATGGGGATGTTATCCCTGCTGCGTCTTTACACAAAAACATTCTGAGCCTGGAGGTTCCGCGCAGACCCGCCCGAGGGGGTGCATTTGATGTCGGTGAACAAAGTCACCCAGAGGAGGAAGAAATGGCAGCGCACCCCGTAGCCACCCATGCCTAACGCGACCATAAAACTCCTGTGAGCGGGGCCCTGAAATGGAAATGTGGAAGCCACGGCTATAAAGTGTCCAGAAGAAAACATAGGAGGATATTTTATGACTTGGGATTATGCAAAGGTTTCTTTGACAGCTCTAGCAATAACCATAAAAAAGTAATAAATTTAGCATTTAAAATGTCTGCTCATCAAAAGATATTAAGAAAGTGGATTAACAACCTACGGACTGCCAGAAAATAGTCATAAAGCATGTATGTGACCAAGTGCTGGTATCTAATGTATACACCAAAGTTTCTAGAAAGATACATATCTTCCCTAACAAACCTAACTGAAAAGTGAGCAGAATACGGGGACAGAGGCAGCACAAAAGACAAAAGTGTGAATCACCAATATGTCCGTGAAAAACTGCACGCCATTGTCGGTCCTTGATAAACCCAAGGGAGAGCCCTCTGCACACCCACGGGCATCACAGGGCAAGTCTAGAGGCCGCGGAGCAATGGGACCTCCCTCGGGTGGCCGGGAGTGACCACAGGTACAGCCTCTGGGCAAACATTGGCCTTCCTGATAAAATTGAAGAAATGACTCCCCTTCGGACCAGCAATTCCACTGCTAGGCATTCACTCAAGAGAACTAACAGCACCTGTCCAAAAGTCATTCATATAAAAAATGTTTAAGGCAGCTTCATTCATAATAGGCAGAACCTGGTGACAACCAGATGCCCCTACAGGAGAATGAACACCCCTCGGCAACAGCACGGAATGAGCTGATACACAGAACGACGCGGATGAGCCTCAAACGTGTACGGAGCAGAGAACCCCAACGCCAAGGAGTGCAGACTCCATGAGCCTGTTTATCCGAAGGTCTAGAACAGACTAAAATTGTCTGTGGCCGGGAAAAAGTCCGAAGAGTTGTTGCCGCCGCGGGGCCGTGGGCCCGGGAAGGGCTGGGGAGGGCTCTTCAGGGCAGGCGAC
This sequence comes from Desmodus rotundus, assembly GCF_022682495.2. NCBI lineage: Eukaryota > Metazoa > Chordata > Mammalia > Chiroptera > Phyllostomidae > Desmodus > Desmodus rotundus. Next base: position 99,264,106 of record NC_071397.1, read on the forward strand.
CTCCTGCAGCCGGCCCCGGGCTCGGGCTGCGCAGGTGCACACTTTGGCCAGAACTCATAGCGCTTCTCTGTCTGTAACGTTCCTGCGAGATGAGCAAACCACACACGAGGATTAAACTCTGCACCAGGGTGTCCACAAGGAAGTGTTGGGGGACAGAGCGTACCCACGTCTCCGACTCACTTTAAAATGCGCCAGACAGATGATGGATAAGTTAAATGGAGAGAGATGGATGGATGGACTTCCAGGTAATAACGCAAGCACAGTAAAATGTTAAGTGCAGAGACTTGGTAATAACGATAATCCTAAGTTATATGGATGTTCATTGGACAGTTCTTTCAGCTTTTCTGTATATTTGAAGATTTTCAAAATATAATTTTGAAAAATAATCCCAAAATCCAGGAGCCGTTCTCATCAGCACAGGCTCCGCTCCTTGGGGTCCTCAGTCTGTGAGGTGGGGCCCGAGGTGCTGGGCACCGGGACTCGAACCACCTCGCAGACTCGTGGGTGTGAGCGTCAGGATCGCCACATGCCCTGCCTCCTCGTGTAGAGCAAAGGCTGCAGAGCGACAGGCAGTACGAGCACAGTGAAATACGCAGTCACTGGGTGTGGGAGTCACACCCACTTTTCAGGGGCTTTTTGTGTGCAGTTTAGAGGTGGAAGTACTGAAGTCGCAGGATTGAAAGCCCCCCTGAGAGAGGTGACGGCTGCCCAACGCCACGCTTTCCTTTAAGGAAAACGTTGACACGCAGAAGATGGGTATCTGTGTGTTCACTGCCGCAGAACTGCTCCCCACATTCACCTCTCCCCACCTGCTCACGGGAAATCACGTGGCCCCACACACGCTCAGGGACAGCCGACCCAGTCGCGGGCCCGACCCTCCCCTGAGTCCGCGCAAACTCATTGGAGTGCACACACAGGTACAAATCTGCTTGTAAAACCCACGGAGCTGATGTTCTGTCTCACAATGTGGAACACGTGGTGCCTGAAAGGTGTCAGGTGTCGCTGGTTAGCAGGCTTTATCGGCCATTCATCCAGACCACTATCCGGTTGGGCTTCCCCTGCATCCACCTTGTCGTCAACTCCGTGTCCTTGTTCGAGCCATGTTTTTGATTTTTCACCTCCAGGCGTGTGCTCACTCCATCGTTCTCTGTTCTTGTTCGTTTCACACACAGCCAGTCCCATTCACACGAAACACACACTGATCCCATTTATTGGGCTTTGCAAACGAGCCTTCCAAACAGGAAGTCACTGTGCCCTCCCAAGTTTGGACATACTAACTGCAGGCACTGGCAGCTACATTCAGGGCTGACCCTTTGTCCAGTACTGTGAACCGCCTCGCACACAGGACCAGTCCTCAGCTGGAGGGGTCTGAGGGTCCTCCGGTAACTCAGGAACTGTGTGGCCGCCAGAGGCATCTTCGCCCACCCTGTGAGGCTCTACGCTCTCCACCAAAGAGATGAGAGAGACTTCTCAGGAAGTGGGTTTCAAACTAAATTATTGTTTAGGCCACGCGTGTATTAATCAGAGTTAGATTTGCAAGGAACGGAAGCCAAATCTGGCCATTGTGTGTCACCTGGGCGGTCACCTTGGTGCAATGGGAGCCTCCAGGAATGCCGCCCCAGCCGTCATGGAGTGGAAAGACTCTCAGGCCAAATTAAAATGCTTCAATCACAGGTTTTAAAAAATCAATTTAAAGCAGAGTCCGAGAAGCAGGAAATAAGAAAACTAAGCACATTTAGGAGGGGCTGTGATCAGTATGGGACCCCCAGGAAGAAGGGTCCTGGGCCTGTGACCACACTCGCTCCACCAGAGCAACACAGGGACAGGGTCCCCCTGACCACAGCCTTAGCTTGTCAGTTAGCCAAATGAACACCCACAGATTCCGTGTTTTCTGGGCAGAGGAAACCTGGGCCCATCGATCTTCTCTTTATTCCTCCAGATCTCCTGCTGTACCTCCCCAGATCGCTGTCGGCCTAGAGAGCTCACCGCACACAGGCGGCGCTCAGAGCTTCGGGCTCTAGGAGATTTCAGATGTTGCCCGTTGGCGCCTCGGCATGGCGGGTGTAAGCGGTCCAGCATGTCCTCCCACAGCAGCTGTGGGGAAGCCTGCTCACAGGTCCCCGCTGCTCGGCCCCTGCGGCCCTTTAAAGCAGAAGTGCCCCGGGCCCCTTTTGTAGGGCTGCAGACAGAGGCAATCGTGGTGACTCTTGACAGTTGTTCCGTAATGAGAGCTTGAGTGACTGTAATTCCAAATGTGTTTGTGTCTAAATTTAATTCGCAAGTGAAGAACTGCTGTATTATTGGAAACAGTTGAAGGAAGACCCTGTGCAAACTACTCTTCACCTACTTCTAAGGCGGTTACTATTATTGGGTCATTTCTGCCAACTTTTCCACCACAGCTGACTAGCTACTGCTGGCACTCTTATGCTGACTTGAATATATGATTATTAAAAAAGGATTTCTATAAATGCATTTGTATTTCATTGACAAAATTGTGTCTTCCACAACCACGTGGCCTCAAGCAGGTCAGATTTCCCACCCAGCAACACTGCATTGCACCTGGCTTTAAATGGGGGGGGGACACAGTGCTTCCTCACATTGAGAATCACGGGCACTGGGGGGGCAGTCATCATCCAAATGGGGCAATCGCGAGGACACGGAGAAGGACGAAGATATTCAGCAGGAAGGGGGTGACTCCAGGGTGTCTCCTGCCACAGAACCTGGTCTATAGACAGAGAGACCTGAGATGGCTCCTGGGGACACCCCCTACCCCTGCCACCTCTCCAAGCTGCACGGACCTCGCTCACACCTGCCAGATAATCTCTTGGTCCAGTGTCCTTGCCGAGTCCGTTTGGGGATGTCCCAAACCCTAGCAGGTGACAGCATAGGGAATGGGCCCCTCTGTGTGGTCAGCATCCCTCCTGTCTGGCCTCACTGCAGGACGGGAGAGCCTGTAAGCCGCCCTGCCTTACGAGAACCAGAGATTTCTGCTTCCGAATGTTCACGTGCCAGAGTAGACATCTTGGAAGGAATTCCACCTGGTGACAAGACAGTAACCTGGGAAGCAGGCCACCTCAGTCCCGGCTGCGGAGCTGTCACCCCTGCCTGGGGTTAGGGGACACCCTAGCTCATGTCCAGGCCTCTCTGAGGTCTGAGCCGCTGCAGCATGGCCTGACGCCCCACCTCCTCATTTCAGCAGGACCAAGTAACCCCTGCACGCTCTTCTTCTCCTCTTTGTCCTTAGTTTTAGGAAAAGACACTTAAAATTTTCCAAATCCAGATAAGCTCATCTCATGGACCCAGCCAGAAGGCCCTCAACTAGAACTGCCCTACAGGACTCTGTGACGGCAGGGATGATCTACGTTCATCACGACCATATCGTAGCCACTGGCCCCCAGGGCCCGAGGGGCCCTCGAAATGCGGTCACGGTTGGACTGAGACACTGTTCAACATTATTGCATTTTGATTCATTAGGATGTGAAGAGGCATGTGGGGCTAGTGACTGTCACACTGGAGAGCGCGGCCGTAGGCAGCGTCTCACTAATGAATGAAGGCAGGCGTCCCAGAGCGCACAGGTGCCCCTTCAGCCAGCCAGCAGACATTCAACAAGCACGGACAGATGGGTGGCCTAACCGGAAAGTTCCCAGAACTCACAATCGGATGGTGCAATGCGCACGCCCACACCGCCCTCTCTCCCCGCTGCAGAGGTTCCCTCTGTGAGCTGGCTCCCCCTCCTCACTGTCCCTCCATCCTGATCCCGAAGAAGTTCGAAATGTCACAGATCTGCATGTTTCAAGTAGAACGGGCAATATTGAGAAGTGCGTGTCTGGAGATCTCTGAGAAATGTAAAATAAACCAATTTTCTCCACCTTCCAACAGGACCAATTTCAGCCTCCTCAGTGAGGCATTTATTTCGAGATGGTTACACATAAAACTGTAATAAAACAAAAGGACAGTACTGTCCACCTTGGTCTTCTAATCTGATGGACCTTAATAAAGCCTCGTCTAATAAGGCAAAATTGGCATTGTTATGAAATTTGTACAGGGCTCTGCTTTACTGAACATATAAATTGACATTTTCCCAGACTTATGATATTATTTAGCATATAATTCACCTAAACTATACACCACAGCACATTTTCCAATCTTATAGATTTTTTTTCTCTAAACTCATTGGAATTTCCAAAGTTCAATACAATACATAGTGATTTGAAAGCAAACGTTCACTAAATTTCAACTTGTAACCAATAAGTTTGCAACATTTATTTCCAATAAATGACAGACCAGAACCAAATATAGAAACCAATATTTGTACAAACTTACTCTCCTGACCATTCTCCTTCAAAATCGTGATTTTCCAAACAAAAGAAACAAATATTCATGGCTGAATATGCTGCTCCAAATTAATGCGAAAGTAACTTAAGTCCTTATTAAAAGTCAGTCATTGACTAAGAAAATGGTAGGAAGGACGAGACTTCAGGTTAAGAGTGTCGAATTCCATGTTCTCTATGTCCTTCATTATAAGTGATTTTAAAACCTCTTTCTCACCAGGAAAGACTGGGAAGTAATAGCTTAGTCTAAATGCCAGCAGCTCCGTGCCATCAAGGGCCCACCGTTCAGCCGAGTTTCAGCTCTTATTATCTTGGTGCCGTGAGAGGGAATTGAATAGATGGCCAGGACATCTGTAAGACGGCATCTGGCAAAGAACATGTCAGCGGCACCCATGACCTCAACGAGGATGAAGCCTCCAAAATATCAATCAAAGGAAATATAAGAACATCTCTGAAGAAGAGAATGACAGCGATCCTGCACACTTGAAACATTGTAAATGCCTTAGGGGTTCTGTGGAGCAAGTCGTGTTAAAAATAATGAGGTACCAACTAAAGGTACCGCGCTCTCTGTTAAGACAGGAACAATGCAACAGAATGAGAAAAGCCTGAGATTTTTTCAAACTCTGTGGGTTCCAGTTTCGGCCCCACTGCATACAGTTTCTTCGGTGATTCCAATCTTGTCTACGAACCTCACAGGATTTTCACAGGTATTACCAGTGACAGTGATGCCTAACTTTCCAAATTCACGCGGTTGCACAATAGGCAAGGACGTACTTTTTGAATTGTTAATAAGGTGCCATGGATTCGGGTTATGAAACACAGTGTCACACTAGAGGCTTCATCTGGAGCACCCGAAACCACGGGAAGTACCAGTTCCACGGGCAGGTTTAAAAACCTGAAACCCAGTGATAGGGTTTTCGAAATGCGTATGGCTGCAGAGCAGTTTCCAATTCACAGCAAACATGAGTGGAAAGTACAGAGTTTCTATACTCCTCCGCCCCCCGCCCAACACAGGATGCAATTTTTGAAATCCCTCGCCAACTCTGTGTGTGTTATGGTTGGCTTGTTGGAGGTTGGGTGGAGATCATTTGGGAAGATAATGTCTTGGGTGAAAAGTGCATCACGTCGACATGTCAACACGATGGGGCACCCCCCCTCCCTTATCTTAAGTCAAGGGAGAAGGGCCCGGGCAGAATGCCTCGCCGAGCTTGGCGTGGCTCGGCCAGAGTTGGGAAGAGATGCTCAGCTGGGGTCTGAGCCCCACTTGGTAAATGGAGAAGTTAGTCACCTATTGATCTTAGTGATACTGGTCACATATGTGACCCCAGGGGTTGTTGGGACAAGTGATGCCAGAATGTTCCTCCTTGGAAAGTTGGAAAGAGCTTCATTAAGACCATTTACCTTCTACTCTGAAAGACTGCGCGGAAGGCTGAGAAGATTTGAGTACAGAAAACATGGGAGGAGTTCAGATTTTGCTGGAAGCACCCACTTTGAGTTTCATTCATTTTCTTACTGAGGATGGGGGCGGGGGGCGGAGTAGGGGTCAGAACTTTGCTCTGCACATTTTTCCTACAAAGAGTCAGCGTGCTAGACTCTGCATCTTCCACAGTCAGACGGAGGTTCAGGAGCTGGGTCAGACGGCAAGCATGTGTGTTTTTCTCCAGGGAAGAGGAGCTGGAGGGGTACTGGTGTACTTGAAAATAGGAAAATAGTGAGAAACTAGCAGCTGGGGGAGAAGGCCTCACTGGAGGTGACCATGACCGTGACCTGCCCCGTGGTGGGCTCTGAGCCCCTGTGTGAGAGCCGATGGGACAGAGCCTGCGTTTCCCACTGGCCAGCTCCTGAGAGTGCAGATACACCCACGGCAGTTAACCTGTCAGCCAGGACATCTCCCTGCCCCCTTTCCTTAGCTTTCTCACCGTGCTCCAGCACTGAGACCGAGGAACCCGAGGGGAGCAGAAAGTGGGAGAGAGCAGAGGCTCCCAGAGGGGAAGGAGAGAAGGATGCCCCTCCCTGCCCCTCCACAGGTGTCCAGCGTAATGTGGGCCCTTGCAGAGCAGTACAGGGGAGCTTTGGGTTTCTTGGGCTGCTTGTTTCTCTTGGCACTGGACACTGTTATTTGCTGAACTGAAACTGTATTTGACATTTGAAGTTGTCTGAGTGTCCCGGTAAAAGCGGCCACCTGCTCACGGCCATGGCAGTGCTTCTAGGAAAGACACAAACGCACCGTCAGCAATAGGGATGCAGCACAGACACCGTCTGGTGGGCTGTGCAGCTCAAGTTGCAAAAGTTAGTCTGGGAACTGCCTGGAGCTGCCTTACTAAGACCCTCACCTGGCATCAAGGCCCTGAGGTGCAGCAAGCCCCACCGTGAGCAATTCTATGTCCCCAGTTCCCGACTCGGGGCGACTGCACCTCCAGGTTCTCCAACCTTAGCACCATCACTATCCCAAGAAGATGTGCCCATGGACATGACCCCCCTTGAGAACTCCGGCTTCTTCTCCAGAATACCTGGATCAACCTTAATCTGCCCACACAAGCCCTATCCAAGTTCAGTAGCCGTCTGCCGGTGCGGCCTCCCGCACATGCCCTTTCTAACTGTGATTTTCCTTCTGCTCTCCCGCCATACCACTGCTGACTCTGAAGCTGTTCATAGAAAAGTGAATTTCTCAGTGGCAAGGCGATGCTTTTAGCCTTTCTTATGGTTGAAAGTGAGAGTTTAGCAGAGAAAAGAAGACCTAAGAAGCGAACCCTGTTAGCTGTTTAAACATATGAAGAGCTGTCAGAGAGATTTTGTTCGTTTTTCAAAAACCACAGCTCGAAGTCATGGGTGAAGACAGATTTCAGGTCAAATAACTATCAATAAGAGTTCTGTAAGTGCGAACAGCCAACTGCAAAAGCAATGACCCTTCATTACGAAAGGGGCTCCAGCAGAAGACAGACAACCAAGCACCGAATGTATATAAGAGCAAATTTTGAATCGGGCGGGAGTGAGGCTGGACGACTATGAGGCCCTTTCCCAGTCTAGAACAGTGGGTAGGCCAAGGCTCGCTGACTCGGCCGCTGTCTGGTCATTTGTTCATTCACCGCACACAACGTGTCCGAACCCGTCCTGGGCGTCGGTGCTATGCTAGCCACTGACAGAGAAGGTGTCCCAAACTGGGGACCTGAGTCTAGGAACGGAAGCAGGAGAGGAGCATCCAAGTAACAGTTTCTTAGATTTTGATCATACGCCATTTATTTTGTGGGTATATATGTATATACATGTATATGTATATATGTGTGTGTGTGTACATATCTGTGCATATATGTGTGTATACATATATGATCTTTCCTGTATCTCATTACACAAAGCTTAAAAATCTTAGCTCTCCAGCAACATTATACAGCCTGCCAGTGATATCGCGCTGGGTTGCACTGACCCTCCACCTAAACTGCTTTATAAAGACTCTCCTAGTTGGTAATAAAGAGGAATAACCAGTGTTTTCAGCACATTATGGAGGAGAAACTCACCTGTCACTGATGGCTGTATCTGACCATTTTCACTGCAGGTCACTTGCCAGGCAGCAGGTCAGTGTGGGCTGATTGGGGTGGCTTTCTGAGTTGCTAGGAAGTGACCAAGGAATGACTGGAGATTTGAAAGACAGAAAGACAGCGCAGGGGCATGCTGGCCCTGCAGAGAACTAGAGGCTTTGGGACTAGCTGGGCGAAGCTCAGTTGAATCACAGAGGGAGTGACCATGGGGTGCAGCTGCAGGCACGCCCGTGGCCCCGCAGGGCTCATGCTGGGGACTCGAACCTCATCTGCACCACACCCTCCGACAAGCCAGTGGAGCTAACTAGTCAGTTCAACAATCCTAATTCACGAGAGCCTCCCCGTTAATTTTCCTGATTTCCTATTTTCAAGTACACCAGTACCCCTCCAGCTCCTCTTCCCTGGAGAAAAACACGCATGCTTGCCGTCTGACCCAGCTCCTGAACCTCCGTCTGACTGTGGAAGATGCAGAGTCTAGCATGTTGGACTCTTTGTAGGAAAAATGTGCAGAGCAAAGTTCTGACCCCCACTCCCACTCCGCCCCCCGCCCCCATCCTCAGTAAGAAAATGAATGAAACTCAAAGTGGATGCTTCCAGCAGGAATCTGAACTTGGGGTTATCACACTTCATTCAAAGCTTGGCTTTCCTGTCACTGTGGACCCAAGTGAAGTCAGTTAACCTGTCCATTTCCCATCCGGCTTCAACAATGCGTTTATGCAAACAATGCATTTATGCAGGAAGCTTGAGATTCCCCAACAGAAGGCACATGCGTGCATAAGCATCATATCTTCTGTAAAGAGCTGTAAAAATGTATCCCAGCCCTGATCTGCGCTGTTTTGCAGTGGGGTTTTTCAACGGGACGCTCCCCTCCACCCACACTGTATTGCGACTGGGTAATATACTTGTTCTCCGCAAAGCATCGGCCGACGATCTACTGTGGAGTAAGATAAGGCTCTTAGATTCCACTTATCCCTCCCCAGTGAGGTTTTTGGGCCATTTACCTCTTCAGCAAAGGACAACTAAATGACCCTGGTGCCCTAAAGATCTATTATTGAATTTCCACAATTCTTGATAAAGCTTCTAAATGGTAAGACAGATAACGTACCAGTTTCATTCCATAGCAAACCAGGGAGCTACATTTATGTGTAGAAACAAACACAGAAACAACAGTGGCATTTCACACAAAAACAAGGTCAAGGCTGGTCACATCCCCAGTGTGGCCATCGTGATACACATAGAGGATGTAATAGCAGAATTCAGACTCAGTAATAAAATTGATGAGCTCACGAAAACCACCTCAGATGAGTGTGCATTCACCAACACGGCAGCCCTTACTCTTCGCCCACCCATTGCCCACCTCACCCTCTCTCCTTATTAACAGAACTCCGGTTTTGATTGGAAAAGCAATGGACCCAAACCAGCAAAATAACGAGGTGAGTCTGAGCCAATCACAGCTGTCCTTTGGCCTGAGGAAAGCCCTCGCTTCTCAGGCTTCCTTTGTGATCACGAGTGCCTACGTGAGAATGTACGAACAATGAGATGCAAAAAGAAGCCTGCAAAGAGGTTTCTAAGATGTGTTGATGCCATTATTTCCTTTTTCCAATAAACCAAACCAGCATGGCTGCCCCCATCACACTGGCCCGCCTGCAGACTGACGCCTGGGGCCAGCACCGTCCAGGGGCCGGAGGGGAGTGAAGCTACACGCAAGGCAGCTGGTGCTGGGATGACCCGAGTGTGTCCCTACGCGTCACACCTCTGCCCGTGAGCTCCGTCACTGCCTGTGGGCAGCGCTGTTAACCGATAAAGAAGGCAGCCTGGTTTTAAAACACGACACATTTAACTGAAACTGAGAATACAATGTAAAAACTATATGAAAAACTTTCCGTACAAAAAGCTTATCTTTTCACCCCTGCTTTATGGATATATTTAGGTAGTGGTTCTGTCCAAACATGGGATGTGGTCCCAGTGAGTATTTCTCTTGTGAGTAGTTTGTAGGTATCATCCTGCACAATGAATAAGGGAATAAAATTCTAGGCAGCTAAACCCACCTCGGATGACTAGCCTGGCAGTGCTGCCCAGGGTCCTGGTGCCTGAGGGGGGCTGTCAGGGGGGCTGTGAGGGGCCCTGCTCGGCTGGGCCCAGATCCCACACAGGTACCGGTGAAAAACCTCCGTTGTCCACGCTCTGCTCTCACTTGCCCCTGACCCGTGGGGCTCAAGCCAAGTCCGAGCGGCCATTCTTCTCTTGTCTACTGCTCCTCTCCCACCAGAGCCTCAGCTAAAACAGGAGGCACCTTTAAGAGCTCTTAAAATAGCCGGAGCTTTTCCAAAAGTGAGTGTCTTCCAACAAATAACCCTGCTGCTCCCACACACGTGCTCTGAGGCCTTTTGCAGGAGCTGGTTCTAAGAAAGGCGGCTGACAGTCATTGACCAAAAGCTGGTTCACCAGGTAAGAAAAAGCCAACTTACTTGCTAGAAGAATCCATTAAAAATGTATTTGATTTATCTGATTACAAAACCTGTAGCCAGGTCTTAGGTGCTCTGAGCTCTTGGGATCCCTTCCCTGCCCTCAGCACGTGGGCGCTGAGCCTCCTGTCTTTTCCTCTGTTTGACCTGACTCCCTCCAGCTGCAACATAAAAGCAGGAGGAGGATTTTAACATCTCGGATGCTCTGGGGGAGACGACATTGTCCAGCTCACACTGAGATGCCTTTGAAAGCCATCGCACCAATCCAACTCAATGTAAGATGCTGCAGATGGTATAGCTGGTTAAAGAAACACATTTGGGGTAAATGGGTTTAGCCCAAATATCATCTTTAATAGATGAAATGGTTGGAAATTTTTAAAGTGTTTCTGGAGAAACAAAATTACTGAGATAAAGATCAAAAAGAAACCAGTGTAACCCGAACTGTTGAAACGTTGAAGCTTTGATTACATTCATAAAAATACATGCGCAAATGTATTCAAGAAGAAAACCTTCCTGTGAGGATGAAAAGCCGTGGCACCCCTGGGTCGGCAGAGGCAAGGCCTGCCTGGCGTTCAGCTCCCTCTCGACCCCAGAGCCTTGGCGTAAGATAGAGCCACACGCCGACTGGCCTCTCTGCAGGCCTAACGTCAGGACACCAGCCAAACAGACTGCGGGCACGGCTACACCCTCGCCGTCGGGACATCCAAAGATATTTCAGAACAGAAAATAATTTGCAAGGCCTCTTCCGCTAAGCTCTTCAGACTCAGAAACGCCTAACGATGGGATTGACAGGTAAAAAGAAGACTACCGCACGCTGACTGCTCGGCAAGCTTAGATATATTTCAAGACTTGATTCCATATGAGAGAGTAGGTTTTAATATTAAGAGAAGTAAGTAGACTCCTGACTAACAATTAATCTCTAACAAATATTAACTTTAGGAATGATTATGCATTTAGACTATATTTCTTAATAAATTTCCTTACATAAATTGTCCCTAATCTATAAACCAATTTTAAATAAAATCCATCATGCCAGGCAGGCATTTTACATCTTACTCTATTTATTGCACCATTTCTCATCAGAAACCTTTTAGCTTTAATGCTATTCCATAGCAGAGTATCTCATTAGAGTGGCAAAGATAAAGTTCTTTCTGAGACAAAGTAATTGTAGCGAATGTAGGGGAAAATATCATCCAGGGTTCTGGGCTACAGCAACCTCCTGGCTTATGACTCATTTTAAGACTAATAAACCGAGTGCAAAGGATGGTGAATGACCCCGGTTACCTAGAGTTTGTGCTGGAGGGATTAACAATTTCTAACTTAACTGGCACTGCACAGTCCCAGAGGTGGGAGCTTACAATGCGAGTTCAGCAGTTGCTTTGATACATTTTGGGAGAAAACTCTTCACCTGAACAAATAACAGTGAGACCTACCAGTTTCTAAGTGTTTAGAATGTGCCGGGCACCACACAAGGCCCTTCAGTGAGTCACTGGTAAGTCATTGAACCTTTGCTGGGACTTCAGTGAAATTTTTACTTCCATTTTACAGCAAGGAAGTTGAGACAAAGAAGGTAAGCAACCTGTCCAAAGTCACCCAGTCAATAAGCGCAAGACCCCAAACCCAAGCACCTACGGGTAAAAGGGCCGTGGGCAGCCATTCTCTCCAGCTCCTTGCTCCCAGGAGGTTCTGGGCCCAGAATGCTCACTTCTCATGTACTCTATCTTTTCTTATTATCAGATCAATAAACACTTTACTCATGAGATCCTCACTGTGTTTTAAACCTATGTCCTGTTAGAAAACCCAGTCCATTTCTTCCTATTCTAGAAGCTTCACTTTCTACAGCAGGCACTGCCCACCTGTAGCGTGAGCAGTGGCGGGCGCAGGGGTTGCACGGGCCAGGCCCCTGGTCCACTACGCAGGAGGGAGCATCCTGAGGCTCAGTGGGTGGATGCCTGCAGGCTTGAGGAGGAAGAACCCTCACAGAAGCATCCCCACAAGCAGACTCCTCTTTATCAGCATGGTATTCTAATGAAGCTTCATCAGCCCAGGAACTTTTTTTAGCCAGTTGCGCTGTCTCTTGCCATCTTGAGTTTGTAGAAACTGGTGCTGGGGAATCTTTGAGAGCCGAGCTAAGAGCCATGTCGGACTATATGCTTGCTTCCTATCCGGAAGGCTCACTCTTCACCCCACACACTCGTGACTTCACAACAGGACAGACGGAAGGAACCGTACTGACCGACATTCTCGTCTCAAGTTTGGCAGGAGGGACGGGGACGGCATCCTGCCTCTTGGTGCTATTTCTTTTCTCAGTACGAACTCCTTCGTTATTTGCGGTTATTTTCTAAACCCAGCGCAAGCACTACATATCCCGGGAAGCCTTCCTTTTCCTGCCCGCTTTTCTGGATTAAGAAAAATGACAGGGCTCTGAGGCTAAGACCCGGTCGGTTGTTCGGTTGTCCCCACTACGAGGAAAACAGTGATGACACAGGTCACTTTAAACTGCCCATTTTACTCTGCAAGAACACAATCAGGAAACGCTGTGCGTGGGCGAAGCCATCTCCCTGTTGTGTTCAACCCTGTGTCATTTCTGTGCGGACCTACAAGGACAAGCTTTGAGCGGGCCATTGAGGACTGGACGTGTGCCATGCTGTTCCAATCAGCCATTGTTCACAGTTGTGGAGGGAGTGTTCATTTCTCTCAAGGCACTTTTGATGAATGGAAACCCTGGCCAAGTTCAGCACGAAATAAAGAAGATAATATGATTTGGAGAAAGAAGAAAACCTGGTGTGCAAGCTGATTCTCAACGGGCCCCCAAGGTCAGCCCAAAACTTCAGACATCGGTTTTCCATCTTTAACACCGAGACAAAGGGGCTATCCGTCTTCCTCGACAATGTTTCATTAGGTGTGAACCACATAAACAGTCTGACCTAGAGCATTATGTACGAGAGGCGGCTCTTTATTACCACCGCAGATGTTAAAGAGGGCTGAGGAAACGTTGGAATTATGAATAAATTCTCCAAAACAACCACAAAAAATTAGGAGGTTACTATTAGGACTCATGAAAGGCATGGGGCTTGTTGATAAGACTTATTTCTCTGGACCATAAAAAATAAAATTACATTTAAAAAAATAACCCAGGTGTCTAAGTAGGTTCCAATTTCTCTCCCTGTGTATAAAAAGCCCCCTGTTGAAGTTCTGATAAATCACACTCTGCTCCATCAGAACTGTCAGCTACACGAGACTCTTTTTCCTTTTTCTTTCTTATTTCTGACCAAAGAAAACTGCGTAAGTTAAAGATCTTTACAAATCTCTGGAAAATGAAATTGAGCATTTGTCTATTTTCTACAGAGGAGACCTTTCTCAGGGCCAAATCAATGCCTCCCGCCACATCCCGGAGCTGAAGCTTGCAGACCAGCCAGCAGGGCGGAGTGCCTGTGTGTGCATTTATAATAATATATAACAATAATACGGCATTTAAGGTTTCTAAGTATTCACGTGCCAGCTAGTGTTCCAAGCACTGCTCACATCTCACTAATCTTGACAATAAATAAGAACTAGAAACCATACCCCCGTTCCCAGAGGTCCCCGAGCTGACCTAGGGAGGAAGTAGGGAGGTGGGGCTTCTAACCCAGGCAGTGAGGCTCCAGAGTCTGCAAGCTCACACCTGGCTGCCTCTCAGCCGCAACTCACTTGCGCTGCGCGCGCTACTCGCCAGGCTCGGCGGAGCACCGCCTGTCCGCCATCACGTGACGCCGCCAAGGTCCGGCGTGGGCGCACCTAGACCGCTGCTGCAGGTGGTTTTTCCTTTTCGTTTGTTTTCTATTTTCCCCCATGGAGCACTATTTTCAGTGAGAAATATCCCTGCACATTTATGGTTTCTCTGTATTAAAAAGAGGATTGGCCACGCTGAGCTCTCATAATACCTGGTGGGAGCCGCCTCCTGTCCGTGGGCCGTGGCCTCTCCCAGCCACCATGGTTCTCGGCACCCTCACTGCGCGCACTCGTCTTCACCTTTACCCGCCCTCCCTCTGATCACTGGGGACCTCGGATGTGGGCGTGCCGAGTAGGCAGAGCTGTGTGTGTGGTGACAGGGGGCAGCTGTAGAGCTAGCAGGCCTACAGCACCCAGCCCAGCCCAAATCCCTCATCTGTGCTTATAATCTCTTGTTTACTTAATCTCTTTCAGCCTCTTTCTGTCTTCAGCCTAAATAGATTTACTAGCAGTACTTCCCTCGGAGTGTTATGAAACAATTAGGTGAGATAATCCATGAAAACAGTTAAGCTTGGAGTTCAGTGATGATTGGATATTGCTCTTTCTATTTGGAAGCAGGGAGGGTTGGTGAAAATAGGTCACATCCACCACCCAGAGCTCTCAGGACGGGCTGTGGATCAGACAGGCTGGTGGCTGCACTGGAAGGCGGCAGAGGGGAGTTGGGGGAGAAACACTTGTGTGGGGCTTTGGGACGGCAGGTCTCCCAGAGAGAAGCACGTTCCCATGACCACCCCAGAGGAAGGTCTACTCCGCAGGGGTCAGGACACACCCGGGACCACCAAGGATCTGTCTTCCTACGTGGGTTTGCCCGTGAAGCTGAAATACTGTATCACACTGAAACATGAACTGCATTTTTTGGAACTGCACCATCGTCCCCAGGCTGGGGAGGGGCTCCGTGACTCCCCTGCCTCAGAGCACCCCTCAGGGCGTTCCCCGCTCTCCATTACAGCCATCTGTTGGACCACCCTGCCCCTCATCTAGGCCTGCAGAACCCTATGACAAGTAAACTAATGAACCGAACCGCTTTGCCTTCAATCAAATGACAAACTTAATCCAGTGACAAACTCTTACAGCACCAGTAATAGTTCTCAGGCATCATGTCAGGCATCGCCTTTGTTTTTAACATCCGCCTTGGCTGTCTGTGGCCCGCAGACTAAAATCTGAATTCCCCAGCCCTCATTGGGGCTGACGTGGAACCAGGGGTGTCTGTCTACACCTCAGGCCCTGATCCCCCCGAGCTCTGTCCTTTTCTGCCTCCCGGGCTGTGCTCTCTCCACAGCACACACGTTTGCACGCATGTCAAGTTTAGCCAAGCTCCGCACAGCCGTGGTGCTGAAGCCGGGAACTAGCTGTGTCCGTGGTTTTCATCGGGATCCAGAAACCTTTTCTCTGAAGGGCTCCAGGGTCAGGATGTCAGGGTTTTGAGGCCATGCAGTCTGTCTGTCCGCCCCCGCCCCAGGGCACCAGGCAGCCAGACAGCGTGCACAGAAGTGGGAGGGGCCGAGTCCCCGCAACACGCTGTTATGGATACTGGGGTTCACATTCCTTGCAATGTTTACGGGTCACGCAACATTATTCTTGTGATGTTCCCCAGCCGCTTAGAGATGTAAAAGCATCCTTTGCTCGTGATCTGTTCAAAACCAAGCCGAGGCCAGGGCAGATGCTCGTTGGCAGGCCCCTATCTCAAAGGCGCACTGCTCGCTGGTCCACAACTTTCTTTTTCACCTCGCTCTTGAGGAATATCTTACATTTAGCAACCTTAAGTGCAGCAACCTCAAGCCAGCAGACCACTGAATTCGGACAAGTGGATACAAACATGCGGCCGCCCCACAGACCGAGACGGGAAACATTTCCAATATCTTAGAAAGCTTGTAAAAGACACCCCACAAAAGTCTACCCTCTGCTTGTCTTAAAAGCAGTTTCTCTCCCCTTTCAATAGGCCTGGACTAAAGAAATGGGGCAATGCTCCTGGGCTACCTACACGTTACAGAGTCACGTGGTTTCAAACGACAGTGCAGACACCGTTAACCACTGCCACCCCATGGAGGCACGCCCACGTGAGAGACGTGGCTGCAGGTGAGAAGCGCCCAAGGCAGCCCTGCAAATGTGCGTGCACTTTCCCGGCAGGCTCCGCCCACGCACGTCCTTACCTGCGCCAAGGTGAGCGTGGCTTGTTGGCAGGTGCCGCAGCGCACCCTGAGTTTTCCTGGCTGCACTCTTCGACAGGGGCCTTTGCAATAAACGTAAAAGCTGTTGTAGGCCGGTCTACCTGCTGGGGAAAATAAAAAAAAGCAGAGGAAGTAGCCAATCAATGCGGAATCCAAACGGAGACAAACTTTAGAATTCCTTAGGAGCATTTTGAAACACGGATGGGATACATATTCTGATCAGGACACAGCAACTGACTTTGGAAAATCTAGTTTTATGCTGAAAAGAGTGAAACTTTTCTTCTTCTTGCCGACAGCCCTGTGACTTAGCAAAGTCAGCAGGCAGCTGCCCAGGTTGCCAGCCAGGTGCGCGTGTAACTCGGGGACATGAAAGGCACCCTTTGCTGCTGAGGTTTTCAAATGGATGGGGAATGACATAGAGACTGGAGATTTGGAACCCCATGCTCCTGAATTCTGTCTCATGCTCCTGTGCACCAGTTCTGAAGGCTCCAGATTTCCCCTCTTAAATTCTTATCCATAGGGACACACCAGCCCATCTCTCGACATGAATACCGTCCCGCTTGGGTGGCTTCCAGTGAAGACTTTTCAATACACACTCAGTCACACATGGAGGAAGACAAGAGCCTGGCGGAACTCAACAGACACGTGTTTGAAGAGGTGCCTGGCATTTCACGAGAGTTCTCCACCTCGACAAATGCCATTCAAATGACACATTTTCACGAGTAAAAGCTGGGGGGAAATCAGTAGTCAAACATCTATCATTTCTGTTGAATGTCACCCTAAAGGAATAGTATTATTCCCTAAATGAGGGGAATCTTTCTAAATGGTTTCATACCTCCATGGCTGCAAAGAACTAACTTTACTCAGAAGCACTTACCAGTGAAATAACCACCTTCCTCAATCTCTAAAATGACTAAATACTTCTTTTAATCCTTAACTTCTTGCTGGTAGGAGTTACATGAGGTCATGGCATAAAACTTCATTTAAAAGTTTACTATGATCATCAAGAGCATCTGGAAATAATATATAATAAGTATTTTTGATCGTTATGAGTAAAAAACCTTTGGATGACCAAATGCAGCCAGTTCATTGAAAACAATTAGTATATAAAAAAACGAGCAAACAAAACCCCTAAAGTCTTACGCAGCCCCAAGCGTTTCACTGACTCACAGACAGACCCTTTGTAGACACATTGGACTCTCACGTGTTTAGCCATCCTTGCTAATGTTATAGGTGACAATACTTTTTAAATAGAAATCAAATACACATAAATAAATATAAATATTTATACAAATATAAATGTATATATTATATATAAACATGAATACCAATGTATATATTTATATATAAAAATCAAAACACCAAGTTTCATATTTTTATCATTTACTGGCAATACATTTTATCATCATCAGTCTCCAGCAATTAGTATTTGGTTTCTGGCTTCCCGTGGGAAAGGGTAGGTATACATCTATCTTTGCATGATAAGAAACTATGATTTTCTGACACTTTTTGTAACTTTAAGGCCTTAATGTGCACGGTGTTCAAGGAACAAATAGAACCATCTATCGAGGTTATAGAACTACCCTAACAGGCGATCCGGGGACCCCCAGAACTGTGACAACTTTAACATGCAGTAGGGTGGGTGTAGTGTAGGGGAGAGGTGCCTTTGTTGGTGAAACCTTTACCAGCAATATGAACAAATCCAATTTCATACTTTTTATAACCTACTGTAAAGGTTAAACAATAAAAAAGGGGGGAGGAGAGGAATGGGCAACAGAAACTTTCAGAGGGGAGCCAAGGCCGCACAGACACCCGCGGTGGTGAAGGGGCCCATCAGCAGCTCTCTGACAACAGCCGCCCGGCGTCCCGGAAACTGCAGGGCACTCAAGGACTCTCCTCTGTCCCGCAGGGCGGTAGCAGCGCGTGCACTGCTGTTTCCACTAATGATTCATCCAGGCAGAATCTGGAGACTGAGGAACCCTTCCACCCCGTGTGCTGCAGCCTTCACTGAAGTCCTTGAGGAGTCCATCAGAAAACACTGCACCCCGACACGGGGGCCCTGGGAGCCCACACGGTGACAAGCAGTCGACGAGACAGCGCTCCCCGGAGCCCGCGCTGGCTGGCATTAGGAGCCAGCCTAAGGAAGATCAAGGTCAGGCCAGTCCTGGCTATGGCAGCAACGCTCAAGCTGTTGGCTCTGCTTGGTCGAGCAGCCTGGACTTCACACTAATCTTGAGATCTTTTTCTCAGAATAGCTTCCCCACCTCTTTGGCTACATATCACTGTTTAAAGTTGGCAGGCTTCTCTGCGTCACGCTAGGATCGGGAGTGCACGGGACAGGGAGAAGGACACGAACCCCGATGGTGACCTTCTGGGCACGTCCCCAGCGGCCTGCCTGCGGGTCTACGGCACAGGCCCTTGAATATGGAGCCACAACCCGGAGGGAAAGAGCAAGACATGCCTAGGACCCAACCAACATTTCTGTGGGCGTAGAGCTGTCTCTAGTCAATAATGTCAATCTTGCCCCTTTTCCTTCTCCTTGGACCTTAAAATCCTTTTCTCTCTCCCAGTCAGCTCTTCCATATGGCAATCCCTTCCCACACATACACGATACATAAATGTATTTCACCGAATCATTTGTAATGAAGATGCAGATATTACAGTCCTCACCCTTAAGTCTTTAAACAGCCTAAAAAATGGCTCTTCTTTTCAAATAAAACCATAGAGCCTTTTGAGTGACTGTCTGTTTCTGCAGTCCTAGTCACAGGCGAGTCATGTGCTTTAAGAGCACCTCACAGAACCCTGCAGTGGGGTGCCAGCTGTTAGAAGGCACTGAGCCAAACCATGGGGGCTCTCCAGTCGGAGCTGATGCTAAGTGAGGCCAAGGGAAGCAGGTCCACTCACCACCGGACTCTGCCCCCTCGTTCAGACAGGCGCTGTGGAGCATAGCACATGCCAGACCTGATCGGAACTCAGAAGCCTTCCTTTTGTGGAGAATTCGGTGAAACTGTACATCTCAGAGAAAAAAAAATTAAAGGAAGGATTCAACCCACAGTGTGGACTTGATCTTTGCAAGCCACACTGCTATGTTTATAAACAAATTCAGCTTTATCAAACGCTCCTGAAGAGCCTAGTGACAATTAGAATATGTTCTTCCCTCCACCCCATGCCATCAATGAACTTACATAATTATTACACCGTAAATCAGGAGGGTTAGTCTACTGGTGTAACGATTTTACAAAGTAAAGGATATTCATTTTATTCTGAAGTTCTTTTTTTTTTTTTGATAGAGGTTAAAAGCAGAGTTCATGAGTAGGACCCTTTAAAATGTGAGTCACTGTGCATTCAAAGCATCCTTAGAAACCCTCCCATCCCCGAGCATTACAATGTTATCATTATGTTTCATTTTCTCTCCCACGTTGTGTCTGGTTAGCATGCTCCTTGTCAATCATCCTCTTTCCCTTGTTCATTTTTCTTGGTCCAAAAATTGCCAAAAGCATTAACATTCACGATACATTGAGTAAAACCCTTATTTAAAAATAATATATACTATTGACTTTGACTTTTAAAAGCCAGAATAATCTGTACAGTTTCCTTTTTTCTTTTATGCATTTTAAATAATGAACTTAAGGCCTGAAGACATCATTTTAATAAGACAAATGGGCACTTCAGAACAGTCCTCCTGATTCTGATGAAAACTATTCATTGACCTCAGAAGTCTTCATCATGGCTTGTCACAGAGAATCAAGACTTCAGTCGCTTGGGTCATTCGTTTTCTGGTGGGATGGAGACAGCACGATTCAACACATGGCGTAGCTACAACCTGTCGGGTTCCCTCAGCTCACCCCTTCCTCTAGTCTCTCCACACGTGACCTTGGTCTTGTTTGACACCTGTGAGCTCACTATGGGGCAGATCCATGGCCACACTTTCTGGACCTGTGCCCCCACCACATGACAGGTCCCTGAGGCACAGAGAGCCTTCTCCCCTGCATCTGCCAGAATTCTTGCTCTGGCCTTTCTGGGTGGGGGCCATCCTTCCGTCTGCGTTTCTTACATTTGCTGGAATGCAGGCCTCAGGGGCCAGCTGCACAGTAAGCATGCACCAAGTGGGTGAAGTCCAAGCCGGCTCATCTGTTCGTAGCCCGTCCTTCCTCACGTGGACCTGAAACCAGCCATTAGTTCCAGTTTGAACAATACGTGTTCAGCGAGTGTAAGGCAGTTCCCATAAAATCTGTCCACCGTGTACTTCCAGAATCTTCTCTCCTGCATAGCACCTTGCTTTGGATCATTGAAAAGACGGGTCATGCCCACTGCAGTGCCATGCGAACTCCTGAACAGAAAGTTCTGCCTCGCTTTGCTTATCTACCTGTCCCGGCTTTTCCACTGCTCCGACCTCCCACAAACACGGTGCCCCATTTCACACCCAAACAACTCCTGCAGGGCCTTGACCTGAGCAAACACACAACACGTGTTTGCTAGGCCAATAAATCCCCCCGTGTTCGAAGTGTGGGACTTATCAGGCATGGTAATATGAGGGCGACATTTCTGATAAAATAGAATGTAGCTCCGATACCCAATACTTAAAACCTCTTTCCACCAGCTGAATATACTGGACCAGCTTCACGCATCCTTCAAGTTAATGGCCTATAATATTTGAAACCAATAACGTTAATGTGATCTTAAGATCGCAAAAATGATTAGGATGATAAAGTAAACAAAAAAGAAGGAATATGTAAAAATTTTACACAATACTTTGAATAACTAAATGTTAAGTGAAAAAAATTGAAAGCTGACCAGTTACAAGCAGACCAGCTTTAGAGGGGACAGTCATCACACATGGACACTGACACCGATCCTCACTCACCCCACGGGTCGTTCCAGCCACTGAACCCGGCCACACTACCCAGGCCTCTACCGGGCCGCGGTCCTCCCTCCCGCAGAGCCACGGGGTGGCGCTCTATTCTGTCTGGCTTCCCATTACACAACCATCCGCCCAGGGCGAGCATTTCTAAAACACAGTTAGCAACCCCTAAGGAGACTCTCCCCTGAAAAGTTATAACTTAATTCTCCATTTTTGTGCGAGGGTTTTTAATTAATGTATTTGCACAATAATTTCATCCGGTGAGGGGAAAACTGCTGATGATAGCTAATGCCTGGGCCTGGGTTTTTGTTGCTGCCAATTTATTTTCTCATTATTCATTGTGAAAGTAATAACCGAACCTGCCATACCAAGACAAAACTGTAGAGTGAGGCATAATTTGGAGATTAGTTCTAAATAAATAGCCATGCTCAAAGCCCACCAGGTAAAGGCGGGTGGTTGTTCTTCCCAGACATGGGCACCTGCGGGGAGAGTTGAGGTGGGCGCTGAGGTCCCAGCACTTCGAAGCCTGGAGCGAACATCCCCAACTCAGACTTGGACGGGAGCGATTACAGAAGCTGCGGATGAGGGTGTGGATGAGGGTGTGGACTGTCCTCAGAATACATCTTAGAGCCCCGGACGGGTGCGTCTGGTCAAACCCCAGCTCTGCCCTGTCACCTTGGGTCAATCCATTGACCCTCAAAGCCTGTTTTGTCCTCTGCAAAATGCAGATAAGCATAGTAGCTAACGCATAGGCTGTGGTGCCCTGGGCAGTATCGGATAAGTAGCGCGTGCTCAGTACACACGAGCTATTCTCGCGGGCCCTCTCTCCCGTCCTGGCCAAGGCTGACTCTCACACACTGTTTCCACGTTAAATGTAACTCTAAAGTTTTGGAAAGAGCTGAGATGTAATTCTTTTTTAAGCTGCTTCAAACCCAACCAAATCCTGGATGGTAACGTTTAATAATGTTACGGAACATAAACTACGCCGGAAAGCCCTTCCATGGATTTAAAGTTGACTGGAGTCCCATCTCCTTTCCACGAGTCACTTTTTTATTATTGTCAAGGAGATCCAGACAGATTAAGGAAAACTAGGAAAGGAAATGGTAAGCAATTATGTGGACCCAGCCTAGTGGATAACATTTTTAAGCTGGCCAATGCATTCAAAGTATTTCCGAAATCAAAACTGCTTTCCGTCATGTGGTTGTACGATGGTCTTGATGGGGATTCTAACGGGTCCCCAAATTTCATTTCAGTGGTGGACTTGCTGGCATGATGCTCACTCCTCTTACAGAGATACCTAGACAATTGTTATGAATAAATGACTCAAATAATAAACTGCAAGTAGTAAGAATATTACTTGTGACATACTAACTCAGCATCTTCTCATGGTCCATAATCATTTAGTGCAGAAACATAGCAATGGGATGTAGAAATGCCTCCTAAGTACCGAGTTACCGGTCATGTCTAAAACTTTAGACAATTTGGTAGTAGCTTCAAAATAAGTAAGTAAGTAAGTAAATAAATAATCTAAGTACCAGCAAAACCTGCTGAGGAAATGAACACTTGCAGGAATATGGCAACAAGGTGTGACCGTCACCTCTCCCAGATTCTTCATCTTATTTCATCTGTAAGAGCCGATACAATTCGTTTAAAACATTTCATGTAAGTATAATATTTCCAGTCTTCACTGCTACCATGAAACAGCCTCTTGCAAATCCTGGGGTTTTAGGTTCTCCATTTTGCCTTTACCAATGACAAGACTAAGCTTACAGTCTTAATAAATCTGGTCTTTTGTAGCACTGATTTCAAAAAGTCCTTGGCGGTAATTGAGATCGATAAGATCACTGCTGCTTATTAAAACATGGGAATTATTTTTCTTTAGTGACAGTGTAACGAGTTGGAAATGTCCAGTGATGTCACTGAGCCGGGGAGAAAGAACAAAAGGACCGTCCGCTCCGAGTCCAGGCGGACGGTGTAAGTGACTGTGCTGAAAGCAGGCCTCTTGAGTCAGGGACAACCTTTCCAGGGCCGTGCCCATATCAGCCACTGTTCAGCCCAGTCCTTGAAACTCCTCAGAGGGTTCTGGCACTGACATTCCCTGCAACAGTTACTCCTGTGAGAAGCCATTCTTTTCTCTGCCTTTTGAAATGCAGGCCCACAGGCAATGCCAGCGGACCGTGGCCCACCCTGAGCACGAGGTAACCAGGCGTCAGGCTTGCCCACAGGCAGGTGCACGGCCCAGCATCCTGGTGAGTTTGCCTCTCCTTCCCTCCCCCCTCCTCCTGGGCACTGAAGTGATTTCCCAACGGCTCATCCCGCCTTCATCCTCCGCGAAACCCATCAGCTCTCCAAGTCGCTTTCCCGTGAATTTTCCTAAAGTAAATCTCCTTAGAGCCAGAGTTGACCCCTTCGCTGAGTAAACCCAGCAGCCCCAGTGTCTGTCCGCAGGTCTCACTCCACCCTCAGCTTCCCCTCTCCTCTTGCGACGTTCAGGCTGCGCCAGGTCTGCACAGAACATAGCCTTTCCTACCTCCGTGAGAACAATCCGATGTTTGGAAACGAGCAGCCCTTTCATGTCTTGGGTGCAAAGCCACACAAAGGTTTTCTCGGCCAGCTCTGCACAACCGAACCTCCTGCAAGGTTGGAGTTCTGTCCCTGCTTTCCCTGTGGCTACTGAGCGCAGGTGTGGCTGCTGCAAACCAACTCTTTGACGTCATTTACATTCATTTATTTTAATGCAAACAGGCGGTCTGTCCACAAGGGGTGTGTGCTCATTGTTTAACGCTGCAGATGGTTGTCCAGTAGATACGAAAATGGCTCCTGCACCAAGACACAGGTAAGCCCAAAGGAGTGCGGTCTGTTGGACACTGGTTGGGGGTGGGAGGGCAGGGAGTGGAGAGGAG
Organism: Desmodus rotundus; assembly: GCF_022682495.2. Classification (NCBI taxonomy): domain Eukaryota; kingdom Metazoa; phylum Chordata; class Mammalia; order Chiroptera; family Phyllostomidae; genus Desmodus; species Desmodus rotundus. The sequence continues at coordinate 99,288,138 of NC_071397.1, forward strand.
CCCTTAACTTCTCAAGTGCTCTTTGAACTGATCGTAATATCTTACCTTGTGCCTCACTTATTAATGGGTTAAATCAAATATTTCACATGTTCACTTTATCCTTGCTTGAAAGTCATGATTTGACTTTCTGTACATTGTAATTGAACACTTTCTTATTGTTAGGGAGAGAAGATTGTGAAAACCTAGCAGGGGCTGTGTCTGAATAAGTGTGTAGTAAATGTGCATCTTATTCTTCCCCTTTACCCCTAGCAGCATCAAAAAATTCAGCATTTCCCCACACCCGAATTTTCCCTTCCCCAGATGTGCCATCTCCTCCAGGAAGTCTTCCTTGATTTATCTATTAAATGTAAATCCTCTGCCCTAAATTCCCATTGCATTTTATTTACATTTTTCACCAGGTACTTAAATCACAGTCTATTCCACCTTATTCCACAGATACTTGTATCATCCCTGTTAGACTTATATATTTGAGTGTGGAGAAAAACTACACTGTACTGCATTTTGCCTGTGTCAGCGAATAAAGAATAAATAATGGCAAACACGTGGGGAAAGTCAGGCAACCAGACTGGAGACTGACACTGTGCTATGAGAACGTCTTCAAGATGGCGAAGGATAAAATCACAATAAACTGACCCTCAAATAATGTAATCACTGTGACAATATAATGAGCAATGTTCTTCCAGACCCATTAAAATGACATGCAGGTTGATAATTATTTTTGCAATGTCGGGATTCTGAAACAAAATGTTTCCCAGCTTCTGTTATTTGGCCATGCTAAATGGATGTTGTCAAAAGATTAAATATAAATTGGTTATAAATCTTCATTTAACAGCATCGTGTAGGGAAGCCGACATCACTGCACCCATGTTTGTGTCGGCATTAAGAAAACGAAGAGTCTTATTTTAATGGTATTAAGGCCATTGAAATGATTGTTTATTCTGTAAAACAGGCTTTGGATTTGAGGGTGACACCATCGATGGTCATCATGGAATCTATGAGCAAGGCTGGAAAACACTGAGGGCGATGAGCTGGCCCTTCTGGACTCCAAGTGGACAGGACGGCCTTGTCCCAACAGCAGAAGTCACTACTTGCAGGGTGCCCAGTCCTGGCCTGAAAGGTACGCTCCTTCTGCTGACCAGACTTTCCGAACCGACCAAAGAATCTGATTTCAGAGCAGTCTTTAAAAACCCAGCTTGCTGATCATCGGGAAGGACCATGGATCTAGTTCTAATCTGCAGAGGGTCCCTCTGAACTCCATGGTCACCTTTAAGCTCGAAGTTGCGCTGTCCCGCAGCCAGGGGAGCGTGATGAACACCCCTCACTGACACCTCCGGCGCGTCACCGCTGAATGATGAGGCCAGGCTGCATTGCTGTAACTGCAGGAGTCAGCAAAATCTGACTTGAACATAAAGCTCCTGTTGGCTGTGTCTTTCAACCTTGGGGAGATCGTTCTGAGGGATAAAATACGGGCTTTGGAAGAAACTAATACTTCTGTGATTTCAGAAAGACTTACTACGTTGAATCAGGGTTGCGGTAATAATCTTGACATCGGAACTGCTGCAGGGGAAACCTGCAGTAGACTCAGTGCATGTGTGTGTGTAGGGGTAGGCATTTCCCTGCAGCCTCTCACGGGGGGAGGCCGAGGATGTGGCAGGAAGAGGATGAAAGGTCAGAAAAGACCTGCTGAGGGGCAATGAGAGCAGAGGGGAAGCCCCAGAGAAAAAGAAAAGCGAAGAGCGCCATGTGGAAGAAAGACACGCATACAAAGGGGGCCATGGAAACCAGAAGGCTCTGACCGAGAATGAGGTTCCATGGAGTCACATCCTCCACCCCCAGGACCTCCTGGGACAGTGCTCTGTCATCTCCATGCTCCTGCCTCACTACACGACTGCGAACAGGCGTTAGCACCCCACACGGTCTCCACTTGGCCTGCAAACCTGGCGGGCATGACGCCCCATTGGCTTTTCCCCGGTGCCCCGTCTCCTCCCCCTTCCTCGGTGTGGGGTGGGGGTGCAGGGCACCATGGGCACGTGGACCGGCTCTGGCATCCGTGCCTGCCCTTACACTCTGCGGTTGCTCGGACTTGGCCTCCTCATGCTAAAAAGACTGTTCGTGCGCAAACCATTTAGAGGGGTATTTACATTTGCACGGAAGAGAAGAATTACCTTTAGCTGAAGAAAAACATACAATCATGGCATGGAAATGCCCGCTAAGGAAAGACACGGAAGGGATGTGGAAGGAAATGCCAGCACAATCCGTGGCAGAAGGAACAGCAGGTCTGTGTGTAATTGGACCTGTAAACATGGCCCACGTGGCTCAGACTCAGGAGTCACCCTGGGGCCGAGCAGCCAGCCTGTTAGAGGACTGACCACGGGTGTCAGAATGGCCCCGTCCGAGGTGCTTTCCTGGCACAGAGAAGCTCTGTCGCACCCTCAGTGGGACCCCTCTGGGTAAGGCCACTGGTGGGAGGCCGCACCCCTTGCTGGGGGAGTGAAGGCGGCTTGGCGTGGGAAGCAGTGCCCTGAGGGACTCAAGGTCTGAGAGGGTCGCAATGTTGGAGCTCCTCAGTGGGGCTGTGTCCTCCTGCGGGGGGCCCCAGGGCCCTGAGACACCCAAATCAGGAGGCTGCCGGCACCCACTTCTGTCCTGTGGTCCAGGGCCTGAGACGGAGGGAGGGAGGCTGGGGTGTGCGGCAGTCAGGGCTGGTGTGGAGGGCTGAAGTGGGGGCAGGAGGAGCGCACAATGTGGGGGCGGAGCCTGGACACAGGTTGTTTGTTCTGTTTTAGTGGGTTGCTGTTTCTGAAGCTCCCCAGGCAATCCAGACGCACAGCAAGGGCTGGAAACCATTTGTGCGGAGGTTCGTGAGATTTAGACGTCAGCTAGTGGACAGGAACAGTCATTCCAGGGCAGAAAGCGGCCTCCGGTGTGGGTCCCACGGAGACAGCACTGGGGCCTGAAGGACACAGCCCCTGTGGGGGACCTGGTGCAGCAGGTAGGGAGGGTGACACTCATGCTCATCCAGAGAGGTCATCTTCGTCCTCCTGTCTGCCTCCCTGCTGCCACCAGAGGCTGTTCTCTTCAGGGACTCTTCTGTAAAAGCCACGGGCTCAGCTCGGTTTCAGAGCAACTTTCCCATAAAGTCTCCTGCAACCTCGTCGACTCAGAGGCCCGTGAAATATCCCTTCATCTACCAACCGCATAGGCAACGGCCACGCCAATTAGTAAAAACAACACAAACTGACAACCATTTGCTTTTTAGCTCTTTAGCTTCCTCCACTCTGATTACTGGGCTTATTTCACTTCTAAATCGAACTGCATATGGCAACATTGGGCCAAACAGATTCTGTGTCTCGCTCCTTCCAAGGATTTTCATTACTAAAATGACCAGGAAAAGGTGGCATTGGGAGTAAAGCACACTCAAGTTAAAATAAAGATGAAGAAACGTGGGCACCGCTCGGCTGTCTCCCGGCGCGGAGGGAGGGCACGCTCCCGGGGAAGCCTTTTTGCTCCACTTCAGAAATGGAGCCCTGCAGTTCAACCACTTCTGTCGAGATGACCAGTGTCTCCCTCCTGTGATTCTTGGGCCGGGAAGTAATTCTATTTCAGGGATCAAATGAAGCCCTGCGCTGGGCGCGTGTCACTGACCAGCAGGAAGTACACCCCAGCGGGGAAACTGGGCTATAGCTACGGCTGCTTGGTGGCAACACTGATGACAGGCGCCGGGTGTGCCCCGCTGTCCGACTCTGAGACTGTGGCTCAGGAGGAAACGGCCGGCGTGGGACACCTCTCTGTCCTCACCCTCACATCGCTGCGTGACTTTGGAGGCCCCTCCACCTCTGGCCATCAGACTCTGCTTACTGAGCACCTGCTATTATGTTCGTCCGGGGTTGCAGTCTGTTGAGGATCCCTGAGACATCTATATCTGTTTTGTGAGTTTTACAGAAAACTCTGTGTTTCAGGGATGCAGTATCCTCGGAGCTACGGTGGCTGGGTCAATGTCGCCGTTGGATTTAAACCCACTCACCTTGACTCCAGTGCCCTCGTCCCTTTGGCCACGGTTCGCTCTGAAATTAGATTTGATGCTGGCAAGGCAGCCTCTCTAAGAAAATAAAACCAAATGCACGAACTGGGAGGGGTGAGCATTGGCAACTGATGTAAGGTTGGATTCAGGATTAACTGGATTCCAGTAGCAGCTGGGTGATGACTGACAGCTGCATGATTTGAGACAAGTGTTCAAGTCTCTCTAAGTCTCAGTTTCTTTGTCTATAACAGGAAGGTAACACATGCCTCAGATAACGCCCGAGAGCAGTAATGAAAGGAAAGTACTCCCTGGCGTGTATCTCCAAATCTCCTGGGTGAGGATGGGCAGGGAAGAGGCCAGCTGGGCCAAAATGCAGAAAGGAAAACTCCGACAGAAAGGTTAGAAAGTGACTAAATCAACCAGGGGTAAAAAGTCACGATTCAGGGTGAAATGTACAAGGGGCTCGGCCAACCAGAGCCGACGGGTCTGGAGCGGGCCCCTGCAGCCAGCCAGGCCGGGGAAGAGCAGCCCTGGGGAGGGTAACTCAGGCGGCTGCCCTCATCAAATACCCAACCCTGTGCAAAGCCACCGCCGACCTCAGGGGGGACATGTGACAGGGTCAGGCTTAGGCACAGAGACCCTGAAGTCCCCGATAAATACCAAATGTTGCTTCACCCTTGTCTTGGGTGGAGGCTGCAGTGTGTATGTATTTATAGACAGCGTCTGCTCCTAGATTATCCTGCGTTGTCTTGGTCAGCTGCCCACTCTCCTGTTAGTGTTATTTCCAAGGAGCTGAGTGAGCAAAGGGAGCGTGGTAACCTGCGGAATCTAAAAGCCTTCCCTCCTTGTGTCGAACACGCTGGGTGAAAGATTCGCTCCCGCTGGCCTAGTTTCTTTTTTAAGAATCTAATGTACAACTAATGCACATTCTGCCTGGTCTCTTCCCAAAATGTTTATTTATTGAGTGGGAAATTATTTCCTTTCTTTGTTCCTTCTTCCTCCCTGCAGGGCCGAGCTCAGTATCTTGCATTTGCTGTTAGGTGAAGACATTGAATTGGCAGCCAAATGAAATAGACCTCCTTCAGGGGGGACTGACTGTTCATCATTTTGCATCTGCATATTTCCTTGACAGTAACTTGGCTGATGAAATTGAATGGCAAAGAATAAGAAGTTCCTGAGGCCCTGGTTTCTGACTTGGGCTCCATTCTGTAGCCAGAGCCACTGAGCTCTTCAAACAAGCGAGCCTTATCGGCAGTTCTGGGTTTGGGTCAGGTCTGGAGCGGCAATGAAAACTCCAAGCATGGCCCATGGCACGAGTCACCATCCGTGTGACGTCACAGCAGCAAGGCAAGAGCTGACACAACCGCTCCGAAGTTTTCAGTCAAGTTTCTCTGCCTCACAAACCCCGACCTGATATAGACTGCGTGGGCCTGGCATTAGTTCATTACTAAAATTAAGATGATTGAAAACACATAAAACTTCCAAGACAGAAAGCGCCAAGGTATTTCTGCCCTCAGTTTTGAGATGTCAATAGTCAGATGAAGGTCAAAAGTTCTCAAAGAGGTATTAACAAATGCAAATTAAGGGGTGATTGTAAAGGAGCAAGTATTTACTGTCATTTTGAGATCTCAGTTTGATAGCCCTGTAATCCCTAAAAGGAAAGCATTTTCAAGGGTATCGACAGGATGTGAAAGGTACAGAGAATTCAGGTAGTGACTCCATCACTCGTAGTCTTACCTGACCGTGCTCACAGTTTCTCCCTTGAGATATGCCTCGGCTTTGAGGAGATACGCCCGCTAGCAAAGATCAGGGATTTGATGGGGGTGTTTCAGAGTCAAAGAGACTTTGGCTTAAATTGTAACCTTTCAGTTTTATAGCCCTGGGGGATATGGGAGGCTGAATTCCATGGTGGTCCCCAAGATCTGGGCCCCGGGTACACACGTCTGTATGATCCTCCCCACTTCAGTGCTGGGGAGACTGATGCAAAGGATCGATGCCACTGCCATTATCACGAGCTTTCATCAGATGACAAAAGCGAAGGGATCTTTCAAATACACAGAAGGTCCCAATCAATGGGTGCTGAGTTAATCAAAGACAGAGGCCCTGGGTGAGCCTGACCTGATCAGGTGACACCCAGGTCTTCTCTGAAAGAAGAGATGGCGTGTCCTGTGAGTGTCCAGGGGAGGACCACATGGAGGGCACTGCAGGGGTGCCTGGGAGCTGAAGGCAGCCCTGGCTGACCTCCTGCAAAGAAGCAGGGGCCTCCAGCTTCCAGCCACAGGACCAGATTTCTGCCACCAGCTGTGTGAGCTGGAAAGGGACCCGGAACTGCAGACAGTATGACCTGGACTGCAGCTGAGTGTCCCTGAGCCCAGGGCCCAGGGGGGGCCATGCCCGATTCCTGACCTACAGACACTGTGGCCTCATTAATGGTGCCCTTTGAAGTCACTGAGTTGGTGGTGATTGGGACACAGTAAAGAAGACTGCCCCAGGCAAGTGGCTGACTAACCTCCCTGAGCACAGGTGTTCATACAGGTAAATGCAGGTAACAGAAGGTTGCTCTAAGCATCTCATGGGACTCAGTAACACCTCAGCATGCACCTGGCGCAGAATAAGAGCTCAGTCAAGGCAGCTGATAGCACTGTTAGCCAGTAGAAGTACAACCTGCGGAACACCTAGCTAAGCCTGCAAACAAACGAGTAGGGGAACTGGAGTGGGCAAGTGTTTGTGTCCTAAAGCTGGCATCTGAATAAATTAAATCAGTGTGCCTTTAAACCCATCAACATCCACACTCACGAATGTACTGGATTGTCCCAAGTAGACACACACGCTCCCCTCCGGGAGCACCAAATGATTCCCAGTCTACAAATGCACATCATTCTCTCGCCTTTGTGTCCGTTTTCCATGTGCTGCTCCCTCCCGCAGAAATGTCACTTCTGTGTCTCTACCGCTGACACCTACTCCTTCTTCCAAGCCAGGCTCAGATTCCATGGCATTTCTGCACGATGCCATACAATGGCATTCTACACAATGTCCAGGAACTGTTCTCACCCCATTGTAAGTATCGTCTGATTCACTAACAATCACGGGAAGTAGATACTGCTATTATCCTTCCCTATCTGCTCCTTAAAGGACAGGGGACGAGGGCCCACGGTCACGGCGCAGGACAGGGTTCGCGTTTTGGCGGTCATGCTGCAGAGTTTGGGCTCTCAAACCCCAACCCCAAGTTCATGGCCTCCTAGATAAACTTCTCTGTATCTTACTGCAATGAATTTTTCCTGTTCTAATCTGAGATACACAGAGTGGGGGAAAAGTATGTTTATAGTTGCTTGTGTGGGAAATAATATAACAATTAATAAATATTAAAACAATAATACACTGTTTCGCATACTCACAACTGTAAGCCTGCTTTTGCCCCGCCCTGAATATACCCCTCATCTCCGCACACTTTATAGGGCCTGCCCTAGTGCCTTCTACACGGATGTTTAACAAACACACATTGCTTAAAGATCAAAATAATTTTATTAATCTGCAACTGTCAAATTGCCAGTAGATGTAGCTGATATGTTTAACATCAGAGCATGCGCACAGGGAACTCTAATACAGAAGAACAACTGGGATTCACTTAGGACATAGTTATTACCTTATCTAAAAATGAACTTCTGGCCACAGGACATGATTGCTGTTAATGTTGACCCAGGAATCTGAGTATAATTTCCCCCCCTACTGTGAAGAAAAGGACCTATAAAGTCAAACAATCTGGCTAATTAGAAGGTATCACTTGAAAAAAAAAAGAATACACACGAACAGCGTTTAGGGCTGATAGCTACAAGATCAAACAAACCTGATCTTACAGCCCATGTTCTTCAGTTCGGAAAGGCTCTGAGTACAACAGTTAGCAAGGGCATTTCAGGGTTTCTCTTTTAGAAATGTCCCCTCCTTCCGCTATGACCCCTCCCTTGTACTCCACAGCGATTTCTGACCCACCACGTACAACCGTGTCCCACGTGCGACTCCTCTCCCACACCCCACTCTCCCGGACGACTGTAACAGTCCTGGTCTCTCCAGTGCCCGGCGCAGACGTGACCGGCCACAGGATCTCCTTACGTGCACACTGAGTGAATGGAATACCTTTAAAATTATACAAAGCTCCAAACTCTGAAAGCAGTTGACTGGGCTTCATTGATTCTTGATACGCAAAGTGAAAGGTGGCTGGACCTGATCGTAGGGATGGGAAGAAGCAGGGCAGGTGTGGTGAAGGACAGGGCACAGGACCAATGTCCAGACCCTGGTGTAAGGCCAGCTCTGTACTGATGCTGCCGCCCGGGGCCATCGTCCGGGACGACGGCCTTTGTGATTTGATGATCTCTGCTGTCCCTCACGGCTCACAATCTGAGAATACGGGCGTGAAGAGGGCAGGAAGCTGGCCATCCCGCATCCTGCACCCCGCGGCGCTGCTCACTACATGCGTACTTGTGGGGCGACCCGAACGTGCGGACCAACCAGGGACACCGACGCCCCTCCTGTCTCGGCCCCTGTGCTGCCCCTCGAGACTGTGCAGGGCCTTTTCTGCCCAAACAGCCGCATGGTGTTGGCTCATGGGACGGCCCCTCATGCTTTAGGCTCGGTCTTTGTCCACACGTGTGCACTCGGGCAACACGCACTGACGGGCACGGGGGCAACAGTGCACGCGCAAGTGTGGAAGTGAACACACAACAAATCCCTGCTGGCCTCACAGACGTCCTGTAGGGCTTCACGACTTCTCGTAAGATCTGCAAACGCTTTTTTAATAATTTTAAAGAAATAAGTTGGAAATGTTCATGCCTTTTTTTTCTGTATGTTTGCTTGTTTTTTGTTTTTTGTTTTTTTTTAAGAATCAACCTTTCCTGGACCTTAACATTTAATTCTCAATTCACATATGTAATAAAAGTGATGCATCACCACTTATAATAATGACCATCTATTTTATAAAAGGTGGTAGTTCGCCGTGTCGTCATTCCGCAACATAAGAGAGACATTTTTCACTCACTTATTCAGAACTTATTTCTGGAAGTCAGTGAGAATATCTAAACACGTAGATAAACTATAGAATGAATGGAAAATACCTTTATGTCTATATAAATATAAGCTCTAGGAAAATTAAAATTCTGAATAGACACTTCTCCAAAGAGGACATACGGATGGTCAATAGACGTATTGGCTGGGGTGGGGTGGAGGGATGGAGAGAAAATTCAGACAATTGTAACTGAATAAAAAGAAAAGAAAAGAAAAGATGCTCAACATCACTAATCAGAGAAATGCAAATTAAAACCACAATGAGGTATCACTTCATACCTGTCAGAATGGCCATCATCATTAAATCAAGTGCTGGAGAGGACGTGGAGGAAAGGGAACCCTCGTGCACTGTTGGTGGGAATGCAGGCTGGTGCAGCCACTGTGGAAAGCAGTATGGAGAGACCTCAAAACATTTAAAATGGATCTGCCTTTTGACCCAATGATCCCACTTCTGGGAGTATGTCTGAAGAAACCTGAAACGCTAATTTGAAAAAATATAAGCACCCCTGTGTTCACTGCAGCGTTATTTGCAATCGCCAAGATGAGGAAGCAGCCCAAGTGCCCATCAGTAGTTGAGTGGATAAAACAACTGTGGGACATTGACACAGTGGAATTCTACTCAGCCATAAAAAAGAAGAAAATCTTATCCTTTGCAAAAGCAATGGATGGACCTGGAGAGCATTATACTAAGTGAAGTAAGCCAGTCAGAGGAAGACAAGTACTGTATGATTTCACTCATATATAGAATCCAATGAACAAAATAAACAAACAAAATAGAAACAGACTCATAGAGAACAGACTGACAGCTGTCAGAGGGGAGGGGTTTGCAAGGCTAGGTGAAAAAGGTGAAGGGAGTAAGCAAAAAAAAAAAAAAAAAACAAAAAAACCCAAAAACCCAGAAAACAAAAAAATCATAGGCCCAGGCAACTGTACAGTGATCAGAGGAAGGAAAGCAGGGAGGAGGGAAGGTAGAAGAGGGAATAATGGTGACAGAAGGAGACTTGACTTGAGGTGATAAACACACAGTACAATACGTAGGTGATATATTATAGAATCATACACTTCAAATCTATATAATTTTAATAACCAATGTCACCCCAACAAATTCAATAAAAAAGAAAATAAATAAAAATAAAAATTCAAATCATTTTTTAAAAAAAATCATTATTACAACATATCAGTTAAAGAATTAATTTTATATAGTACCATTAAATAATTAAATATTTATACCACAGTCAGGCTTTATTCTCTGTAAATTAAAGAGATTTTTCTAAGCACTTAGGATCTGAGGATCTAACATACTTCAAATGAGCTGCTGACTCCACAAAATTAATCTGTTAAAATAGTATAACTAGAAAAGGATATATGCATACCGAAGGGTATTATGGGTGAAGAACATGCCTAAATTTGGGAAGGACTGATGGAGAAGCGTACTTAACAGGGCACCCTAGATTTGGGGGGGGGAGCTGTATGAGGTCTGTCCAGAAGATATCCAGCCATGTCATATGAAAAATAGAGACATTTATTAAAGAAGACACAAGATACAACAAATATTATTCATAGGACAATGACATCTCAGTCCCCTTCAAAGTAGGGACCTTGGGACCTCACACAGTTCTCCCAGTCACCATCAGCTGCCCCATCACATTTTCCTGAATCTCATCGACGGTCTGAAATCTCTTCCCTTTCAAAGGTGATTTCAGTTTTGGGAAAAGCCAGAAGTTGCAGGGCCCCAAACCTGGGCTGTAGGGGGGCTGGTCACCTGGGTGATTTCATGTTTTGCCAAAACCTCTGCACAAAGACATGATGCATGCGCAGGCACGTTGCCCCGATGAAGCTGCCAGTCACCAGCTGCCCACAGCTGGGGCCTCCTGAGTCATCCAAACAGCTTCCACAGAGGAATGTTCAAGCTTAATGCAAAATTGGATGCAGAATTTGTTCCTCTGTCTGCTCAGTCATTTTGAATGCGATGGCCACACATGCTCGCTCAACAGCATCTACCGCCCCCACTGACTAGTGCAGTGAAGTTGTCACTGTCCACACATGCGCATCCCAGTCCACTCTCCTTGGCTGCCGGGTTACATCGATGTGGCCCAGACCATTCTCTTTATATTAATAATGGCTGGACTTTTTCCGGACAGGCCTTGTATTCTGGTCCTGGAATAGGCAGTCGGAGGGTAAACCAGCAGCAGCCCTCCTGGAGCTGGCACTGGCCTGCTACTTCTGCTCCACCACAGTGCCGAAGCTCAGTTTCAGCAACTCGGAGACACTGAAGAAGGACGGCAATGTCCCACCTCTGAAGACAAAGTTGAAGGTTATTGGGGCCCACATAAAGTGTCAGAGACTGCCCAGGAAAAGTGGGGAAATGGTGAGCTGGACAGCCTGTGGCCGCCCTGGGGACCTGTCCGGGTACCACGTCCACGCAGCCACGTCCTCTCGTCCCCACTTGGGCATCGCCTGCATCCACGGCCTCACACCTGCTTTCAACTCAGGCAAGTTCTTACTAATAAACACAATTTCAAGCGAAAGAAACCCATCCTACACAGGCGAGCCACAAAGGCTCCGGGGGGACAGTGTACGGCTTTGGGCCAAATGCGTCTGGCAAGAACATCCGCTCTCCCACCTGCCTGTGTGATGTCGGTTTAGTGAGATGAGACCACCGACCAGAAGGGGCTGTTGAGACGAGGAAATTCACGTGAAGTGTGTGAAGTGCCCTCAGGGAGCCCCTCACCCTGTGAATTTCCCTTCCTGCCCAACAGGCTGTGGTCCCTTCTCCATGGCAAGACGTCCGCAGCAGGGAAGGCTCTCCCCCACAGACCTGGGAGTGGCTGTCCCTCACAGACCGCCCAGGCCTTCCCACAGTGGGGGTCGTGGAAGAACAAGCGCAGGGCTATCACACACACCCACGCCCAGCGTCTGTGCGTGAACGGCAGTGGCACTTTGCAGGCACGTCTCTGTACAGACACATAAACTCAGCCTCTTCCGCTCACTGGAGCCACCTGCGTTTTTGCTGACGTCATCAGGCAGCTGTGCCCACGGATGCCGTGGGTGCTGGGCTTGCTGTGACCAGGATAGCTGGCGTCACAGACAGCAGACACTGCACAAATGTGCAATCCTGGTGATCAGAGTAAATGTCCTACTCACACATTCTCTAAAAACATGAGTGGGACCCGGCTCTCCCCAGGAAGGCCCTGAGTAAGGGGCATGGCCAGGGGCTTTGGCGGGAATGGGAGCGACAGCCACACGCTGGCACCGTCACCCTGTGATCTGGGGCATGTTCACTCATGTTCTCTGAGCCTCACTTTCCTCATCTTCAAGGGAAAACACTGAGCTCACAGGCCTGTGGAAGCTAAAATATAAATACACATAGTAATTTATGTTTTTGTGTGTAACTTAATGTTAGTCACAGAGCTACATACGCCCCACACGAACTGCATTTAGAAGATTCACGCACCAGCGTACAAATAAGGAGAGTGGGCCACACCGATCTGGGGAGAACCTATCGAATAGGAATCGCATGGCTGCAACAACGAGAAAAATAAAATAAAATAGAATCAGGAAAACCTGGGCAGCTGAGAAAGAGAGTGAGAAAGAAGAGTCAGAACCTACCAACAGAGACACGGAGTGCCAGGACCCAGGACACGGAAGGGGGGAGACCCCCACTCAAGGCTGTGCTGAGCCCGCCCACCGCCTCTTGGTCAGGGTAACAGCCCAGACCTTCCAGGTGGCACTGTGATGGGGACAGACAGTGCAGGTGATGCGAATGGTCACAAGCAGCCGGGCCACTTGGGGCAAGTCGCAGGAACTTGGGGGAAACTCCAGGGGAAGTTTGGGAGGGGTCTGTGCCGAAGGAGAGAAAGGATGACATTACAAGATGGAAAACTAACAAGTACAGGAAGACTACCTTGAGCTCTGGCTGACTCACCGCTGACCCACGCGCTCCAGTCAGATCCGCCCCTCAGGTCAACAGTGGACCGTCCACAAGTCCACACGCAGGAATGACACTGCCCTTCACTCTGCACAACGATCCATGTTAGTAATGACGGCCACGGGACACACTCTCAGGATAACGTGGGCTTCCACTTAAACATCTGACACTTAAAGTTATGAGTTATTACAGTGCAAAACAAACAGATTCAGGGCAAAACGGTTTTTCATCCATTGATCTCTTGTTCTGCTGAGAGATGACTGGAAGTCCCCAAATTAAGGCCTCATAATATGCGAACTGATGGAAGTTGCAAGTATCTTCAGAGCTACTCAAAGCTTAGGAGAACCCTTGTTAATGAGGTGAAACATGAAAAGTAGCTCTGCTTCAATGCCTAGGAGAGCCCAGTGCTGTACTTTACGTATCAGTTTGCAAGCATTCCCCCAGTCTTCTTGAAATAGAATTCCTGCCGAATGTGGTTCTGGTTCTTCAGATCCTTCTAGATCTCTTGAGTCAGCCACTAGCAACGGCACTTCCAGGACCATCAGCCAGGCACCGAGCTCTGTGTTTCCCGCCACAGGCTGCTCCTTGGCAAAGTTCTCTGCCGGGTCCTTGGCCGGCCACTACGTGTTGGGAGGCGGAAGGGCCCAGCTCAGGGACTTCGTCCTTTTTCTATGTGCGCCCCTCTCCAGATGAGCTAGTGTATGGCTTTAGATACCTACATCCCGACTTCTGCCTAATTTACATTCCTGCCTTTGGGCTCCAGATTTGTTCAGCAAATTGCCTCTGTAACTCATCTGTCTTAATTGTTATCTCAAAATTAATAGGTCCAAATCAGAACTCATGGTTATTCCTCAACAAAGCCTGCTCCGCCCACTCTTCCTGTCTTAATGAAGAACCTCACCAAGGCCAGGTGCTCCATGTGAATATCTGTGACTCAGCCTCAAGTCCTCCACTTCTCTCATACCGATGCGAGAGCGACACAATCTGTCTTCAAGGCCTCTCTGGAGTTGGACCACCTCTCGCCACTCCCAAAGCTGTACAGCCCTGACCCGGCTGCCACCACGGCTTACCTGGACCCTCATAATTGCTTCTGCTACTTTCATTTCTGCCTGACCACGCCAGTTCTCCCCCAGGGCTGGACCGGGCTTTTAGAACATAAATTAGATCCCAGAACCCCTCAGCTCAAAGTCCTCTGATGGCTTTGCATGCACATTCCTTACACACACCTTCTAGGTACTACGTGCCCCACCTTGCCTCTCTCCAAGCTCATCACCTCCTACCCCAGTCCAGCCACGTCAACCTTTCTGCACGCACTGAACTCAATACCTTCCTCACCTGGCTTCCCTCCTCCTCTATGCAATTGCTCTGAACCTTGCACTCAGGGTCCCTCAATGCACTCAGAGCTCTGCTTTGAGAGACAGCCCTTTCTGCAGAAGCTCGTTGCCAGGCAAACCACATCCACCTCATTCTCAAGTCTTCTGATCTCACATTTCTTTATGGTACTCAACATCGGCTCAAATTATACAGCAAATGAATTTATTACCTTGTTTGTTGGCTGTGTCTGCCACCATGGGGTCAGTCCCATGGGGTAGGAATCCCATCTGTGGTGTTTACTACTATGTCTAAGCACCTAGAACGATGCTGGCTGAGAGCAGGCACTCAATAATTACTGCTTTGTTGGAGGAAACTTTATGAATGTAGACACTTTGTCATACACTGTTGCTCAAGAGTTTTACAATCTATTAGTACGATAGGAAGTACAAATAAATATGACTTTGAAGAGCAAAGTTATTAGTTTTAATCAAGTATATGAGGTCTTTCTGGAAAAATTCCAGCCATTGCAAATATAACGGGAATAGTTTGTGTGACATCGATGTAACCTGGCAGCCAAGGAGAGTCGCCCGGAATGCACATGTGTGACAATGACAACTTCACTATACTAGTCAGTGGGGACAGTAGATCCTGTTGAGTGAGCCTGTGTACTGTGTGTCTATTGTATTCAAAATGACTGAGCCAGTAGAGCAACGAATCGGCATCCAATTTTGCGTTAAGCTTGAACATTCCTCCAGGGAAACTATTCAGATCATTCGGTAGGCTTTCGGGGACGATGCACTGAGTGCAGCACAAATAAAACTGTGGCACAGATGCTTCAGAGACGGCCGAGAATCATGAAAGAGATCCACGTTCTGCAAGGCCTGCAGCAAGCGGAACCCCTGAGAATGTTGAATGTGTACGGGCTGCAGCCAACAGAGATCGGCGACTGACAGTGTGAGAACGAGGAGCTGATCTGGGGGTTCCGGACACTACTGTTTCCAAGAGTTTGATGCAGGATCTTGGTACGAAATGTGGCAAAATTTGTTCTGGGGCTTCTGCTACTAGAGCAGAAGGAACATTGAGCTGCAGTTGCTAATGACGTGATCCAAACCACTACTGATGAACCAGATTTCCTCCACAAGGTCATAACCAGAGATGAATGGTGGGTCTATGGCTCTGCTCTAGACATGAAGGCCCAGTCATCCCAACGGAAGTCATATGGTTCTCCACACCTGAAAAAGGTGCGGCAAAATCACAGCAAGATGAAGACCATGTTTTGAACAGTGGAAGAGATACTGGGAGAACTGTGCGAGGTCCCCAGGTGCCTACTTTGAAGGGGACTGAGGCATCTTTGTCCTATGTCAATGTTTCTTGTATCTTGTACTTTCCTCAATAAATGTCTCTATTTTTCATAATACGGGGCTGGATACCTTCTGGACAGACCTTGTATATAAATGCATATGCGTACGTCTTACTTAGGTAATTAATTACTACGTCATGTGTATGTCTGGGACCAACGAGCACGTGGATCAAGAGTTGATGCGTGTGCGCACGCGTACACTTAGAAGTAGCTCTGACTGCAGCAAACGTCCCCAGAGCACCGGGAGCCTGGAAACCTGCCATCTAGTCCAGCTCACCTGCTGGGCCAGGAAGAGAAGCCACAAGAAAGTGGGAAGAAGGACACCTCTCTGACGGCGGTACTCTGCTCTCATCCTGCTCTGCAGCGGAGGCCTCATCCGTGAGAGGACAAACAGAAGTCACGAAGGGCCACCGGAGCTGGAAGGCACTGGGCGTGGGGCTTGGCAGGAGCCTGGAAAAGAGCCAAGAGAAGGGCGCCTGGCTGATCGCCAACTTCCTAGATGGCTCCACTTCCATTTGGTGATTGTTATTATTGCAATTTTAGTAATACCAGAGACTGAGAGTCTGAACAACGTATCCGCTAGCGCTGGTCTTCTGACTTCAACCCGACCATATTTTAACACAGCACAGTCTATAGAGCTCGAAGATCGGTGCCTACACAGCTGATGAGGGGAGAGGAGGGTTGCAGAGATCCAGTGACCGCAGCCTGGAGAGAGGCACCTTCTTGCTTTGTCATCCTGCCCGCCAACCGCGTCCCGCCAGAAACCCTTCCTGGTAACTCACACTCCCCTCTGTGCCGGGGCAGCCGTGGCGCAGCTCTTTGAAGCACTACGTTATAAAACTTCTATGCATTCTGGCCTGATAGTAACTTTAAATCTCTGCTGTTGCTTCCTGGTTTTCTTTCCTTCCCATAAAAATATGTGAAAATACAACAGTAGATTCAGACATCCGCCTTCCTAATGTGGTATAAGCCCACAGACTGACCACCTCTATCCTGTAACAATGCTGTAGATGGTGGAGTAATTGCGTAGACGGTTTATCCACATTCTCAGTAAATAAGGGGCAATTCACTCTCCTCTGAATCTGACAGATAAATTCTCTCCCTCTTCCTCTGAGTCAAATTAGCTCCCAAAGAAAATTCTTGAGGGCTAACAGGTGACAGAGACCGATGACTCCTCCATCACCCCCCATGCAGGTTTTCTTACTGGCCATGAGTCCCCACTGAAATATTAACATCTGTCATTGTTTATGGGGAAATTTTATTTTTTAATGGGAAAACCTAATTCACTGCCCCAGTGTTCTGAAAAATAATTGTCTTTCCAATGGATTTCAAGCAAGTAAAGCTATGCTCGAGTAAGCAAACACACTTTCCAAATGGGGAAGAGGTCATTGAAGAAAATAACTAGCAGTGGTGTTACACATTTTCTCGAAGTTTTTGAAGAGGAAGAGCGGCCTTCATTTAGGCTCAGAACTGCAAGAAAGGGATGTAGGAGTTAACCCTGGAAAAATGGAGCAGAGAGTGCTGGCTGCCTTCGGGGTCTCCACCCAGGACAACTGAATGTTATTTTAGATCATCTGAGAAAATGACAGTCCCGCACAGGGTATGGCCCTAGAAAAAGTGCCCTCGTGTGACAACTCCATTCAATTCATTAAAATTAAACACGCCAAGGTTTTTATATTGTGAAATTAAGGCACTACTTCTTCATTCATAAATCAGACAACCTAATTCAATCACATTATCCAGTGTCCCCATGATTAAATACATCCCAGACACAGAAATAAAAATGGAATCAAACGAAGCAGTTGCTCACAGAGAGGAAGGAGGAGGGAAGAAGGCGTTCATCTGCACAGCACGCCGGGGCTCTGAAATCCGCCCCGGTTCCACCCAAAATAAGGGATCAGTCGGGATGAGGCTGCTACATGGACACCTGTCATATCACCTTGGTTAGTCACACTACAGCAGTATCACGGTGTCACCACAGTGTCCCACAGAGCCCCGTGGAGAGCGAGGTCTGTCGCCTTCACCTCCCAGGCAGGGGGCAGTCCTGGCCCCTGGGAATCCTCCTCTCCTGTGCTTTCGGAACAGGCTCTGCCTTTCACTGAAGGGGACAGAAGGCGTCTCGGGTTAAGAGCAACAAGGGGTGGAGGCATGGCTGCTCAGGCACTGAATTAGCCTAACAAACTCCCCGTCCTTTGCCGACAGATTCCTGATCCCGAGTCCCAGTGTGTTTGCTGGAATGTAAGTGTCCCTTTGCGGGGGGCGGGGTGGGGATGCTCCCCTGTGGGGCCCCTCCCATGCCTGGCCTTGCCCCTTTGGGCAGAGACCCACTGGCCGTGTTGGGGGAGTGGGTGTAAGAGACCAGCCCCTGCAGGTGCCGCCCTTCAGTGGCTCCCCGTCCCTTCCTCCTCTCTAAACACAGCACAGCTATGGAACGGTGGGTTGGATATCAGGGCGAGTGACCTTCTCCCTCAGAGCTGGCAGATGGATTGCCTTTCCCTCTGCATCCCTGGCCACAGGCCCACAATGGGGCCGTACTTTGGTATGAAGTCATTGATTTCCCTCCAGCTGAGGTTAATCCAGTCGCTTCAGACATTTTAATATTAGCAATAGGCGCTGTGTGATTTCTTTTCCTCTCCACTGGGATGCTCTTTGAGGTCTCAAGATCACAGGGGCCTTTGACAAGTTTGTCAGTGGCCAGGGGCCACCAGAGTCAATCAAAAATGCCACCAACACTTATTATGCACTTAGACGCTACAGGACCTTTTCCATGCCAGTGTCTGCCCCAGAGGCGGCAGTCCCCTGCAGTCTTTGGGGCCTCTGGATTAACGCAGATGGGGGTGGATGGTGCGGTTCATTAAAACAGAGATCAATGTCACGGTTTATGTTGGACAAACCTATGCTTGGGCCAAAGAGAGGTCACGGTAAATGATTAAGTAGAAGGGGAAATACCAGCACAAAATTGTGCATTATTTCTTTACACAAATATCTCCACCAGCACTAACAAACAACCAGACTGTTGTTTCTCCCCCCAGGACTTGTAAACCCATGCTCAGTGTGAGGGGAAAACCTGTGATTTTCAGCCAGCAAGAATGTATATAAGTCATATGGCAAGACCTAGTACATTTGAAACACAGTCAGTGAAACAGTAACACCACCACCAACGAAACCACCTAGCCACAAAGGACAAGTGATTTACATAATCGTTTCATCTTTTTTCTCTCTATGTTGTGAAAGTTTCTTTGTTCACATTATCTCCAGTGGTCTGTTAAATGTTGGCAACGCACCGGCGCTTTTCTGAACGACATTGTCGGCGATGAGGAGTGCTTCACCCATCAATAATCAAGGCAGCCGAAAGATTAGAACAAAGAATTGAGTTCACGAGAAACACTTATTTGGCTTACGCCTTGCCCTCAGTCACAGGAGGAGGGCGCACACTACTCCTGAATGTAGAATGACTCACACACGTCTGTAATCAATGTTCTCAGTCAGTATCTTTCAAATGCTATGCAAATAGCACCTTCCAGTGTACGGATGGATACAGACCCTCTAAACGGTGCTCGGCCCCCTTCTCCCCTCCAGAGGGGCCTGCTCAGACGTGGGCAGCCATGGGTTCACTTCAAGAGGGTTTTCATCTTTCCCAAGAACTTTGGAAACAATAATGAATAATTGCTACATTTCTCAAGGCTACTCACTCATTAGAAGCAATTCACTTATTTTTATTAAAATAAGAGAAATCGGAAGAAGAACATAACAGAACCCAGTACTTTAACAAATACAGCAAGAATCAGAGGAAGTGACAATACCCTGCAAAGCAGTAATGTCCCTTGAAAAACCGTACTGACCGATACGGCCTGATTCGCAGGAAAGGGGCCCTGCCCCGGGTGGGCAGAACCAGTCCACAAGTCAGCCTAGGGCAAACAAACTCAGAAGATGAGGAGGAGTTGCTTACAAATCAGAAAAGAGCAGGAGATAAAAGCAGTACCCAAAGCACAGTTTCTTACCTACGGTGCCATTCAATTACCCGTACTGGGAGACTCAAGTACAACGAGAGTCTCACTCAGGCACACCCGCAGGGAGCGGGAACTCCAAGTGACCTGGGAGGAAGGTGGGAGGTCGCTGCTGGACAGATGCGAGCCCCTGGCTGACAGCCTCTCTCGGGTGCTTCTGGCATCCTGACTCCAGAGGCAACGTGCCCTTTGGGGGCTCCTTGAATTTCCTCCCACGTTAGATATTTAACCTGGAGAACGTGGGGAAGTTAAAGGGCTTGACCAATGCTTTCGCACCGTCTTACCTTTTCCTGCAATTCAGTCAAGTGCCCTTCATCACGCCCTTGACGTCACTCGCACCTTGTCATCCTCATCAGGATTTCAGCCAGTCATACCGGAAAACGTGGCAGAGT
Organism: Desmodus rotundus; assembly: GCF_022682495.2. Classification (NCBI taxonomy): domain Eukaryota; kingdom Metazoa; phylum Chordata; class Mammalia; order Chiroptera; family Phyllostomidae; genus Desmodus; species Desmodus rotundus. The sequence goes on from NC_071397.1 coordinate 99,308,215, forward strand.
TGGGATTTCGCTAAGAGGTTTTCAACATTATTGAGAATTGTGCCAAACTTTCTTGTATGTAAATCGCACCAAACTTCAAAGCTATCGTTTAAAACTGCGAAACAAACATATTCTAAAAATGCACCACTGTATTCGCACACTGTCGAAACCCACTGCCTGCACGGGACAGCACGGAACTGGCACAACGAAGTGGCTGAACCGAAAGTGCGATGACTTCGAGTAAAGATGAGCTCATTTCTGGGGATCAGAGAGGCCGTGACAAGGACTGAGAGGGGGTGAAAGCACAGAACAGTAGGGCAAACTGGAAAATCCATTTCTCACCCCTACTTACATTGCCCTGCAAGGTGTGGTTAAAATTGGTTGGACAGGCATACCCGAGGTCTGTAAGTTGTCACTTCAACCAGGCCCTTGTCCTAAACGAAAGCTGCTTCATGATTTGCTTTAAACGTTGAGGACTTCACTACGGAAACGCTCACACGGTGACAAAACTGCATGCGTTCTGACAGTATCAAACGTGACTGGACAGATGATGCAGCCCCACTGGAAACAATGATCTGAAACTCAGCCCGCTGCCAGGGACGCCAGCGAGGTCCCCCACGCGGCTGATGCAGGTTTTCTTCAGCTGAGAGGGTGACGTGGTACTTAGCTTCAGCACAGCAGGATTCTTTCCTGGAACTTCTGTGCCCCACAAGCCCCTGTGTGATTTCTCAGTCTGCATTCCAACGCGCAGTCATTTATAGGTTTATTTGTGCTATATCCCTTGGATCTTTCTAAAATGGAGTGTCGCATTTCAAATAAAGAGGCTGCAAAAGAAATTATGAAAATAAGAAATTGGATGAACACCCCTAGGTATTTACTGCTTAGGGGGAATACTTATGCAAATGAGTTGCCTCCTGGTTGTGAAGCTGCCTTAAGCAACAAACAACTATTAATTAATGAAGAAATATTTTCTGGATTCACAATGTTTTTCCCAGTTAAAACAAAGTATTCACACCTCCGAGTGCCTCCCGCGGCTGGTTGTGAGGGGTTCAGTTCCGCAAAGCCAGAAAGAACTGACACATGCTGGTCCCTCTCCACCCACCCAGGACACACCGGAGAGCTGCGGTTGACTTCGGTTTACACGAAAGAGCCTTAACAACAATAAAGCAACTAGATACGTTCAGGAGAGGTACCGATGTCACTGTCAGGGAATGACGGCAGTTCCCACAGTGCCCCTGGCTCCCTTAGAAAAGCACTTCTCCAACAGCACCCTGGTGGGAAGGCAGGCGACCTTCTCACCAGGGTTAAAAGCCTGCGATGTGATGGGGTCCCCCCCACAATGGCAGTGACGGCGCTCAATCACCACCGTGCGTTCTGTTTTCCGAGATGAGCTCTGTGCATCATTGTATCCTAAAGGCTCCATTATGCTAATGTCTTACAAAATCACATTTTGCTGTTGCTGGAAGGTCAGGAGGGGATATAAAGATTGGCATTTAGAACCAAGGAGTTGTACAGCCGTCAGTTTCCAAGGGTTAATAAGATGCCATCAGAGTAGGTTCAAGGACTTATTAGTGGCAGCCGCCTAGGATGCTCTCTGGGTTAACGGAAGGAAAAAGGGGGAACATTATTCTAAGTTAAACAGGGGGTGGGAAAGAAACAAATGCTACAAAAATGGGGGTATTAAAACTTGGCTTCAAGTATAGGGGTGATTATTTGAAATCTCTTCACTGAGGTTTTGATACCCTTATTGATCTGAAGTACCAGTAGAACAGAGGCGCGTTAAATAGGTCCCTGTCCCACAGTAGGCGGGCTGCTGAATTATCCGCCATCTTCACCCACCACCTTCAAACACTTTCGAAAGTAAGTCAGCTAAAGATCTGTGATGCGTACAGAATCAATACTGATACTTCCGTGACCTCGTTGTGTGTGAGGAGGGTGCTTAGATTTCGACTCGTCCCAAATCCCACATCCCAGCTCTCAGGGAAAAGAATGATAAGCTAATTATTCCGTGCAAACTAGATATTATTCCCTAGAGTGATGTTTTATTTCCATCTTTCCCAGAATTATTGATTCCCTCCAATCACTGAGGACTGTGAGCATAATTCATGAATACATTGTATCACCAATCCATCAATAATTTGTAGTTCTGGGCAACAACTGTCAAACAGCTGAGTGAAAACACATTACCACCAGACAGCTCCCTTTGGGCCAATTACTGTAAATCAAAGCAACACCGAGGAGAAGCAGCTGCTCTTCAGAAACACTTGCCTGGTGCACACTTGGCATCTGATTTTCTAACGCAGCCTAACGAGTGGGCTGTGGACTAAAGGGTCCGAGCTGCCGGCCCAGGGCCCGTTTGGCCAGGCGCGGTTGCTGAGTGGCTCTGGAGCTGGATGTTCTACAGGCTGAGTGCTCTGTGCTTTCGGGAAGCTGTTTGGGAGGGATCCCTGGTGGCACTTCGATGCTACGTCCAGGACACAAGGTCGAGGACGAAGGTGCTGGGAGTGGTGCGGGGCGGGGACTGCGTTCAGCGAAAGCTGTGTTCAGGTACGGAGCGAGAGGCACACAGCGTGTTCTGTCACGACCTGGGACTGACGGGCGGAAAAGCTGTAGGCTGTGTCTAAGAGGTGTGGAAGCCCAGCTCCTGACTCCCGGAGTCGTATTTGAAAAAAGTAAAAACACTATATAACTTCTTTCCAAGTTCAGATCTTAAAGTTTCCACCGGCTAACTCCATATATATTAAAAGTGGTTTTTTTAGGGCTGTTTTATATTTCCTGTCAACTGGTATATTTTTTTCACATCAAATGCCAAGCTATGGAATTTGGGAAACTATTACTAAGCTATTTTACAAAAATGGAGAGATTTGTGGAAGGCCTCGGAATGAGGTGGCTGTTCTTGCATCAGAGAGTATAGGGTCAGTGTGGGTTTTCCCGCCCAGGCAAAATCTGAGCAATTTTCCATGCACACTTTGATCCAATAAAAATAAATAAATAAATAAAAATTTTTAAAAGAATAAAGTTTGGAACCCAAAGAACTTGGTGCAAGCCTTAGTCTCAATGCCTTTTAGCTGTGGGTCTTGAATAAGAAATTTAGTCTTTACTGTCAGTTTCTGTATAAATGAAGAACTAATATTTATGTCTCTAATAAAAATCAAGTAAGATAAGTGTAAAAGTTTCATAAACTATTAAGTGTTAATAAAAAATTTAATATTCCATTGAGAGTAAAAAATGTATCTCTATAATAGATTTACAATAATGGCTGGCAGGAAAAAAAAAATTTTCTGTAACAGTTCACACAATAAATAGGACTATTTTAGCTTCATTCTCAAAATAGTCAGAAAATCATCTGAAACTTGGAATTGGGCCAAAGAGATTATGATCCTTCCTCCCTCCGTCCCTCTCTCCCTCCCTCCCTCTCTTACTCCCTTCTGTCTACTGTCTATCAATCAACTAACCTCTCTAAAGTTTGTTGAACCACTTTAGAGCTCCATGTGTCCCTAGTAAATAATTAGTGGAGTACAATTTTGACACCTGTTCATTTTACATTTGCACGGCAGTCGGATTTTTCCTTTTTGAAAGTCAGACTTGCACCATGTGGGAGGAGCCACGGGGACTGTGTTAGGAGCGAAGTGTGCCTCCTGGTTGTGGGGCAAGGCACATCTTTTCCTGGTTCCTGAAGTGAGTCCTTCGGCCCCGCCAGTCCCCTTCCTCTATGGTGCCCCTCTCCTCTGCGGATTTCAGGACAATTACGTTTGTGGGTTATGCAGCCCCTCTGGTGGTCCAGGTGGTGGGGAGATCAGTTCTGCGTGCTGACCTCTGACAGGTGAGCTGTGAAGACGGAGTAACTCTCTTCTCTGCAGAGTAAGAGACAAGGGATGTTTGCACCCTGTTTGCTTATTTGTCTCCCTGTGACCTCGAATCAATTAAAAATGGTTGCCTCCTGGGCAGGCACAGGCTCTCTGAAGTCTGGGCTCCTGCTGCGGGTGCAGGCCTGAGACTGGCTGAGGCTCCACTCGCTGACTGCATGTAGGGTCTGTGTTTCAGGAAGGCCCTGCCCCCTGATGTGTGTGAACTGCTTCCTTGTCACCTGGGGTTGTTAAGAAATGAACTGACTGCATCTCGGATTAAAGAAACTCCGTCCTGATTGTTTAATGGAAATAAACACTAAATACTTTTATAAAAGAGATATTCCCAATGGTCACAGAAAACAAAATAACTTTTGAACACTTTAAATGTTCCAAACATTTAAGGGAAACATCCTTCCCAAAGAAGGTGCTGGGTAAGAAATAATTAAAGAATTCACATTTAGACAATTAAGGAGAGGCTTTGGAAACCTGGATTGTTCTAATAATTTGGGTTTAAGAAAAAAATGAAAGCTATGTATATACTCTCTGATATATCAGTGTTTCATGTGACAAGACTTTTATTTCGTGTTTTATTGAAGGATTGGGCCGGATTTCCTGTGAAGGAAGTGGTCCGTGCCAACACCCAACACTTCTCAGATTGGTGGACTGGTTAAGGAATCTAATGTTATACACACATGATACTTAGCTGATGAAAAATATACATTTGTATTCTATTAGATGGAATCACAATTTTGGTGAGTTTTAGTGTGCCAGCCAAAATACAAGATCTCAGATCCTCATATAACTTTAAAAATCTGGATTAACATAAAATTAGGCTATTTCAGGACTAATCATTGGAGAGTTGGATAATTTCTATTAAGACCGAATAAAAAAGCATTGAGAAATAAGCATAATTTTAAGTTTATATACTTGTGGTTCTTTAGTTCCACATGGTACAGAATGGCTATGTTTTGGGGTTTTTTAATGGAGGGTTTTATTTCTGCTAGTCTAGAAACTGGGCCTGTGGAAAACTGTGTAATGTGCATTCACGACCTTTGTGAGTCTGTATGACACAATTCTACCTCCCAGTTTTCTCTGTAGAAGTTGCTTTTCTGTTAAAAATTATAATTGGTTTGGGCAGTTGAGACTGCACTAGAAGGAATAATAACAGAAAAATATAGCTGTTTACCCAAGGCAATGAGATGAGTTTCTGTTTTTAAAGGAAGAAGAGAGTAGGATTTTCCCTAAACAGTGTCGGTCTGTTTCAGAATCTGGAAAACACACAGTGGCAGACAGACTCGAGCGGCTGTACCAGGCTGGAAGGCAGTGAACTCCACTTGCCTTTGTTTATGACACCCACGTCTAAAAAGCAGCTATAAAATAGCTGGAATCAGTGCAAAGCGTACCAGTTTTGATAAGCTTATTCTCAAGACAGTTTAAGAGAAAAAAGAAGCTCATAAAACCTAAGTCACCGAATATTTTGTTAATGCAAAATTAGAGTCGCTTTTTCTCTGCTGAGTTGATAAAATCACCCCAGAATACTTACTAGTGAGGCACAGTAAAGCATTTCTTCCCGTCTGTGCGTCTGTGCATCTGTGCGTCTACCCAGGCAGCAGCCACTCCACTTCCTCTGAAATCAGCTTGGCTTCAAAGTGTCCTCATTTGTGAATGACCTCGGGTTTCCTGTAAATATCTCACCTCAACTACGTTTCTTTGAAAGTATTTTATTGTCACTCTGATTCGATGAGTAACCGCCCAGCATTGTTTTCCCGGCACCTAGGACTTGAACGCATGATCAATCTCTGGCAGGTCCTTTGATCTTGCCTCCAAAAATCAGATGTAAAATTTGATTTTAATGGAAATTTAAGAGAGTAAGTTCAAGATTAACTTTTCACTTTAAAATGTCCTTGAATCTCCCAGAAGGTCCCTGGAGGGAGGTGCTGGAATCACTGGGTTGGCTTGGTGAGTTTCACATGTGCCGACTTCAGCAGCACCGGGGAGCCAGGGAGTGGGCTGCGGAACCAGAGGCTCTCAGTCTCTCCAGGTTCAGGGTGCACAGATAAAATGTCATTCGCATGAATCGTTCACATGGGAGGGCCACGGAGCGTAGCCAAAGCCCTCGCCACCCGTACACACTCTTACCTTCAGGGGAAGTGCTGATCAAACCCTTGTGAAATAGTTATGTACCTTATCACACTGCGGGATTGTACTTTCCCTGTTCTGCTATTAATGGTCACTGTAACAATCAACCCGGCCATTTATTTTTATGAAACTGGTTTCTGCTTAACATCTGTGGCTCGCCTGAGTGCTCTGTGGAAACCACGGGCCAAGCTGGTGTCTTCGTCACAGAAGGATGGTCTTAGGTCTCAGGGAAAGGACGTTTACAGGTGCTCCGGACTACATCCTCACAGAACGGGATCTTAGTTACAGGCCTTCGGGCTGACATCTGCTCGGTACAGCTCAGACTGTACCTGCAGAATGCACTGGCATCCCCAGAACTCACCGAGTCCGGAAATCGGTGTCCTTCACGACAGCAGACGACCAACCCGAGGTCCAGCTGAAGGTGCATTAACTATGGGAGCACGAGTGGACGGATGAGGAAGTTTAGTGATAGCTATTTGTTCTCAATATTCTTGGTATTGCTACTGAAGTTCTATTTTTTATGGATACATGAAGATTTTTTTCCTTTTTCACATACCTATCTTACCATCAGTTTGGTAGACTCTGCCTCTGTTCGCTGATCTGAAACATTTCTAAATTCTGTCGGATTGTCACTGGCCTTCAGAATTAAGAGACATATATTTGTACTGAGGAAAAGACTCCTTACTTTTCACAGTGACATAGTTGTCTGCAGAGGTTCAACACCCTTCCGGAATGGTAGCCGCCTCTGCCCATGTTGGCCACGTCTACAGAGCCCCCCAAGGAAACAGGCTTGGCACCCGGCCGGCAGGGTTCCATTCCCATGGGTCAGATTTCCTGTCCAATGGGAAAAACAGCCCTGAAGAGCACAGCTCATAGCCCTGTTGTGCCTAATGCCGCAGTCTTACCCTAACACTGCTTCACTTCACACACACGCGTGGGCAGGGGCTTTTTCTTTAACCGCTACTTTGAAAATTTTATACAGAAGTGCAGAGAACAGCACAAGAGAGCCATCGCAGATTCAGCAACACTTCAATGGCAGGGGACGACCGCTGGCCCCACGCTCAGTGGCCCTGAGATGGAGCACATGGCATCAGCCTGACCCCTACGGTGAATCTACCCATCTACTTTCATCTACCTAAAACCGTTGCTGGAATGAGTCAGGACTTGCAAAATGGTGAGTATTCTGACTTTGGAATTCCTTCTTCGAGTAGTATCTGGAATTACTCTGCACAGAAGAAATTTCCTCAACTACTAGGGCTGCCTGGTCAGCATACAGTGGAATCTGTGGAGGAAAGTCGGGAAAATGCTGTTGCTTTCACTATCGATTTTCTGAGTCAGGTCTCAGTGCTCTCATCGCTTCCAATGCTTTCAAATGCAGTTGCCTCTCTTGGTAAACTAATTTGAATAAATCCTACTTGATACCCTCTTTGCCTTGGATTGCCCACCTCCGGACAATGAATCTTTGTTAGTCCGTGTGTCCTTCACGCATATTCACTAGTCTCTAATAACCTTCAATAGCCCTCAAACAAGATAGCACGAGCAGGTGCCCATGGTCCATCGTGCATATTGTCTGTCCCCAGCCTAGAATCTGCCATTCTCCAAGACCTCCTGGTTCCCTTAGGTAGAATATAGTGTTAAGAAACCACAATCTGGGTGGCTGTGACATTACTCTTAATGGTTAGTCTTGGAAAAATTACCTAGATACCATACCTAACAGGAAGCTGGGGTGGGGCCCTAGCTGAACCAAAAGGTCGCTGGTTCGATTCCCAGTCAGGGTGCATGGCTGGGTTGTGGGCCAGGTTCCTAGTTAAGGCTGTGTGAGAGGTAACTGTTTGATGTATAATCGATGTATCACTCACACATTGATGTCTCTCCCTGTCCTTTTCCCTCCCTCTCCCTCTCTCTAAAAGTAAATAAAGTCTTTAAAAAGAAAGGAAAATAAAAGTTGGGGAGGGGCTGACAGCACGGATGGGAAAGCCAAGCGCACAAGGTCTTCGAATGGGCTGCTCATGGGAACTGTGTGTGGAATCATCGAAACAGAGATTCCTGGGCCTCAGCCAGGACCTATGTCCTCCGAGGTTCAAGGGTGCGCCCCAGGCTTTCATGGGCCTGCGGGACACACAGTCACCCCAAAGGCACTGGGCAGGAAGCTGAGTCATCATCTCCAAGCACCTCGGGGTCTAGTGTATCATGTGCCTGTGAGAGCAACAAGTTTTTATCTTCCAGTGATTTCATCTTATCTTAAAAATACACAATCATTATAAAAAGTTATAATGCAACAAGAGTCAAAATAAAAATAACTCAATACTAGCACAAGAAAGAACTATACTATGAACTCTTCAATGTTTTTTTAATCTGTTTTCTGTATACACATGCCCACATGAGTGAACAGATTTAGTTAACTATATGTTTCACAGAACAGAATCCTACTCTACTCAATATTCTGGAACCTAGCTTTCCGATAATATCATCTTTCTATGACATTAAATATTATTCCACAACATCATCTGCAATGGTTATGTAATATCCCACTTCACCAAGCTGCCGAACATTTAATCAGTCCCTGCTGTTGGACTTCTTGTTTGCCAATAAAGCTGTATTGAACATCTCTATGGCTAATTCCTTGAACACATAATTTTATTTATTTTTATTTATTTATTGATCTGAGAGAGAGAGAGACATTGCTTTGTTGTTCTCCTTATTTACACATTCATTGGTTGCTTCTCGTAGGCGCCTGAGCAAACATCGAACCCACAACCTTGGTGCGTCAGGACCATGCTCTGACCTGGCGCTATAATTTGTTGATATTATAATTCTACTTTGAGAAGTAGAATTATTAAATCCTGGTGCACCTCCTCTTGTGGAACCGTAAAGTTCTAAAATAATTACCCATTAATTTGAACAGGAAAATTCTATGACACGGGAATAGGACCACCTAAGAAATAAGGGTGTAAAAGGGGGAAGAAAGCTTATTTCATTATTTTTAGAACTGTCACAAATTGAATTTTAATGTATACAGAAAATAAGCAATGTGTAGGATGTTGTAATTCAAAGATGGCGGCACTCCATGAATAGATGAGCAGATAAAAAATGTTGTGGTACATCTATACAATGGATACTAGTTGGCCATAAAAAACAATGGAATGTTACCACTTGCAACACCATGAATGGACTTAGAGAGTATTAGGCTAAATGAGATAAATCAAAGAAAGACAAGTACCATATGATTTCACTTACATGTGGAATCGAAAGAGCAAAAGAAATGAACAAACAAAATAGGGACAGACTCACAGACACAGAGAACAGACTGATGGCCGCCAGAGGGGAGGGTGCGTGCAAAAGCTGAAGGGACTGAGGACTGCAGGTTGGTTGTTACAAAACAGTCCTGGGGGTGTAAAGTACAGACCAGGGAACAGAGTCAGTGATACCGCACTAACTCTGTGTGGTACCAGGGGGGCACTGGAAATATTGGGGCGACCTGTTTGTAAAGTATGTGATTATCTAACTACCATGCTCCCCACCAGAAACTCATACAAACTGATATTGAAGATAAACTGTAATTGAAAATTAAATAAATAAAATAATTCATAATCGTCAGGCAAGAAAAAGACGGCGGCAGTGAGTGGCATCATCGCACCCGAATCATACTGCAGGAGGCGCAACACAACCCCGTGTGTGTACACCTGTGAGGTGGAGGACCGGGGACAGGATTTCCCTACTGGAACGGAGCATTCTGAAGCCAGAGCACCTTGGCATGGTGACTGTGAAAAGACATCTGCTTGCCTCTGACGAGAGAACTAAACCCTGCGTCGGGGATCCGAACTGCTCCCACAGCTTAGAGTCTCAGAGAGGCCATCGAAGGGCGCGTGACTACATGTCGCTTTTGTCCACTCGGCGCAGACTGTGTGGCCTCCACTGACCGGCGCTGCACTGGGTCAGGAACTGTGGCACACCTGCCCCGGGAGCCCCACGTCCCGGGCACCGCACCCCCTGTGCAAGCCAGCCTGTGCTCATGGCCCTGCTGCACCCTGCGGACCTACTACACTCACCACGTGAGACCTGCCTGAGGTCCACAGGACCTTCCCCTCTCTGAGGCCACCACCTTCCTGCCTCCTCCTCCAAAGCCCCCACCTCACCCCCCAGGCAAGTCCTTCCCGTCTTTCGAAGCCCATGGAGAGCACCTCCTCAGCCCCTCTCTCCTGCAAATCCCCAGAATGCACTCGCTTTAATTTGGGGATATACACCTTCTGCACGGGGAGCTACCTGGGGGCGGATCTGGGGCCCCTGCTCCCCATTATCGTGTGTAAGAAGTTCGCCCAAGTTCTTTTTTTTTCCTAAGGTTTTATTTATGTACTTTTAGAGAGAGAGGAAAGGAGGGAGAGAAAGAGGGAGAGAAACATCAATGTGTAAGAGATACATTGATTGGTTGCCTCTTGCATGCCCCTAAGTGGGGACCAGGCCTGCAACCCAGGCATGTGCCTGGACTGGGAATCAAACCGGTGAACTTTCGGATCGCAGGCTGGCACTCAATCCACTGAGCCACACCAGCCAGGGAGAAGTTCTCCCAAGTCTGACACAGGCTACCACGTGGAGGGACCCTGAAGACATCACGCTAAATGAAATCGGCCAGCCAGGAGGATACAAACACGGTACGAGTCCTCTCATGTGAGATATCTGCAGTCGGCAGACCCACGGAGATGAGAGCAAGTGGAAGGGTGACCTCCAGGGGCTCGGGGGAGGGGAGGCGAGCGAGGAGCTGTTTGACGGGTGCTGAGTTCCTGTTTTGCAAGACGAAAAGTGCTGGCGTCAGCTTGCATGACAATACAAACGTCCTTCGTACCACTGACTTCTACGCTTAGAAAGGCTGGTTTTACGTTGTGTGCTTTTTGTCATGATAATAATGGTAGCGACAAAGCGTGCTCAGAAGATAGGCTGACAACGGCAAATGAGGGAGCTGTGGACCTGACACCCACCCTGTTGTGCAGAGCGCCTGAAGGTCTCAGATGCCCGCCTCCCGATTCTGACTTCCGTCGGGTGAGAATGGCTACCTGTATTGTGCACCCCCCAGCCCATGACACGGGGTGCTGCGCTGTCCACATCCAGTCGTTAGCCATTTCCCAGCCACCTGTCATACACAAGAGTGGACGAGCTCAGGGCCACGCGGTGTGTGTGGAGTTATACTCACTGGGGGGCGGCGCTGTGCCCAGCACCCCCCGTATTCTGGCAGAGAACATACAAAGCATGCATGACTCAGACGCTGGGGACAAGGACGCCTGCAAATGTAAAGAAGAAATGTGACGAGAAACTGCACAGCAGGACACATTCCAGGCCACAGGGAGGAGTGGCCCCCGTCCTGCCGCTGGAATAGTGCTCAGACTTCTGGGAATGGAATGTAGGCCTGCTCCCCGCTCCCTCAGCAACTCGCCCCAGAACCGGTCAGGCTGGCAGAACCCCCACGTCTGTGCAGAACTGTCCCCCGTGTCCTCACTTCTACTGAAAGGGCACATTAAAGCAGAAGGGTCCTTGTGAGAGAAGAACGAAGTTCTCGGCAGAATCGTCACGTGTTTCTCACAATTTGGTGTGATGGCAGATTCAAGTTGCTCCAGCGTGACAGCCAGATTCTGTCGTTTCAGGGTCGGTGTGCACAGCAAATGCTCCTTCAGTCCCTCCAGTGCACGGGAAAGGCACACCCCTGGCTTCAAGTGACGAGCATGCGTAACACACATCTTCAAGTACTCGAGACGTGGTTTGGGGTAAAACAAGAATTAAGTCTGAAGTTGATCATTTTATTTCATTAGTCGGCCTCCGTGACTGATTTGTATTTGGCAGGTGTTAACTAATTTATAATCCTAGAATAATTTTTGTCTTGTACTACATTCGACCACTGGCAGGAAAAAAAAATGCTCAGAACATATTCACTAATAACATGATGTATTTATAACGTGTATTTGGAGCTCAAGCCTGAAAAGCAATTTCATTTATTTTTAATAGCCTTTATTTATTAGAGAGGTTTGAGGTTCACAGCAAAACTAAGCAAAAAGTACCACGGGCACCCACAGACCTTCTTCACCATCAAACACACCCCCTGCTCCAGGACCAACCCCAGGCCAGGGAGGCACAGACTGTACGTCGTGAAGGGGGACAACCATTTCCCTACACTGACGCGCTGTCACCCACCGCCTGCAGTTTAGGGAGTGTATGGTGCCGCGTACCCACCATTATAGCATCACACAGAACAGTGTATTTGTGCTGAAAACACCTGTGCGCTCTGACTATCCATCCTTTCCTCCCCCTTAATCCCTGGTGACCACTGATTTTTCACAGTCTCCACAGTTTTCTTTTCCAGAATGTCGGATGGTTGGAATCCCACAGTAAGTAAGGCTTCTCAAGCTGCCTTCTTTCACTGAGTAACACGCTCTTACGTCTCCTCCAGGTCTTTTCATGGTTTGGTGGTTCATTTGTGTTAACACTGAGTAAGGTTTTATTGTCTGGATGGACCACAGCTTATCTGCTCACCTTCTGAAGGACATTGCTGCTGCTTCCAAGTTTTGGCAATTATGAGTATAGCTGCTATAAATGTCTGTGTGCAGATAATTTTGTAGACGTACGTTTTCAGCTCATTGGAGTGAACACCAAGGAGCACGATTACTGTATCGTATGGTAAGAGTAGGTTCAGTTTTGGAAGAAACTGTTCAGCTGTTTCCACAGTGGCTGCAGCATTTCGCATTCCCACCAGCAATGTGTGAAAATTCCTGTTGCTCCAGGTCCTTGTCAGCATTTGGTATTGTCTGTGTTTTAGATTTATCCGTTTTGATGGGTGGGAAGTGCTGATGGCTATTCTTGGTCTTTTGCCCCTCCATATAAATGATTTATCAATATCCACAAAATAACTTGCTGGGATTTTAATTGGAATTGCTTTCAGAGGGGTCCAACCTTTTGGTGTCTCTGGGCCACACTGGAAGAAGAGTTGTCTTGGGCCACACCTTAAATACATAAACACTAACAAAAACTGATAAGCAAAATAAAGAAGGTTTTAAGTAAATTTATGATTTTGTGTTGGGCCACATTTATAGCCATCCTTGGCCCCACGCAGCCCGTGGGCCCTGGGTTGGACACCCTGGTTTAGATAAAGTTGGGAAGTTGACGTCCTGACAATACTGAGTCTTCCTTCTCCACGGACACGGTATATCCCTCCATGTACTTAGTTCTTTGATTTCCTTCATCAGGCTTGTGTGACTTTCCTCGTGCAGATCCTGTGCCTGTCTTACTAGGTTTACATCTAAGCTTTTCACTTATGGGATGCTGCACACGGTCATTGCTGGTAATTAAAAAAGCAGCTGACTTTTACAAATTGACTTTGTATCCTGCACTCTTGATACTAGTTCCAGGAGTTGTGGGGGGTTTTTTGTTTGTTTTTTTTTTTTTTTGGTCCATTCTTTCCAATTTTCTACACAGACAGTCATGTCATCTATGAACAAAGAGTTTTACATTTTCTTCTCTGTTTACCTTCCACTTTCTGGATTTGTCTAATTTTAACCATTCCCCTATTCTACGTTTTCAAGTTATATTTCAGTAATTTATTCTAGCATGCAATGTTTCACCAAAAGTATCTCTTGCCTTTAGTAAGAAGACATGTCTCTATTTCATAGTAAACTATTCTTCAATATTAATATTGAGGAAAGCATTTCTTGCTGCCCACACACCGGCCTCACCCGGCCCTTTCTGAAGTCCTCGCCTCCTACGGATTCACTCCTTGCCCGTCCATGCTGGCCTCCTTGCCTGCTGAGCGGGGACTGGCCCACCCTGGGGTACAGAATCCCTCTCTCCTCTGCCTGATGCCCCTCAATGGGGGCTGTCCTCCAACGTCACTTCCTCAGAGAGGCTTCTCCCCACCTTGTACCAGAGCGCCCTTCCAGCGCTCTCTACTCCTTTTATCCGCTACATTTTCCACCAGAGGACACACTTCCTAGTTACTATTTCTTATCTTCTTCCCAAGAAGAATGAGATTCATTTGGGAGGACACTGTTTTCTCGTCTATTTCCTGCCACAGCCCCACACCTAGAATTGGGCCTGCCACACGGGAGGGATTCACTATTTGCTTCTGTACTTAATTGACTGTATGACGAATTGTGGAGAATATTCCTAGTTTTCTCATCTGATTATTAGGAGGCATGAATGATCCTCATCACGGAAACACACACTACATGACACGTGACCTAGGTCACACATGGGTACCGTGGGGCCCAGGAACAGCCTGCAGTGTTCTTACTCAAATGTTTACAAAATAACATAGTGCGTCCACTCACAATATTTTACACGGTGCAATTTCTTCCTATGCAGGACTCCATGCCCCTCCACGTGTGGCTTCTGGGATCACTCTGTCCTGTCGGGGTGGCTGGGAGCCTGTCAGAAATGCAGGTCTCTGCCTTCGCCCCAGGCTGATGGGCCGGGCCTCCAGGGGACTCTGGTGGGCACCGAGGCCTGAGACCCCTGCTTGGAGGGATACTTCCAGGGCTCCTTCCGGTTCGCTGACCTCCCATCATGCATTATTATATAGCATGCCCCACAGCCTAAGTGCAACTAGTGTACTTAGTGACCTTGCTATTGACAGTGACCGTGACATTGACTGACACTGGCCAGAGGTCTTTTCTGTCTATAAATGCCTGAAAGGCACCTTCGCGGTGTTAGATTCTCTGGTTTGTTCCCACCAGCCTGGCCCCAGCCTGGCGTCTCTGCTTCCAAGACCTCCCACCTTCAGCCATCACCTAAATCCCTCTGGAAACACATAGAAAGTGGGGTTGTTTCTCTTCAACTTCTTCCCTTAAGAAGTTTTGCAAGCACTTTGTAACCAGGGTTTTTCCCCCAAATGAAATGTGTTGCTGGTGCATAATATGTAAAGCAGGTGAAGAGGAGATGCTGTGGCCTGGTGGGCCCGCCCAGTTTGTTCACCTCTATCCCCACGACCTGCCTCCCTCCTCCCGCCTGGCTGGACAGCAGGCCGGGGCACCCACAGCCGTCAGCTTACAAAACCTTTGCCGCAGGGAAGGGCTTCTCAGAGCGCGGTGGGCATCAGGGTTGCCAAGCCTCCACCCTCGGCCACGGGGTCGGATTCCCAGTCCGGGTGTGCGCACGAGTGGGCACCAGTGGGTAACCCTGTACCCCAGAGTCCGGGCGTCACCACCGTGGGAGCGCCGGCCTGTCGTTCTGTCGAAGGGAAGGAATCACACTCGCAGGGTGTGTGGCCACGGTCATTCCGCATTATCCCATCCAGAGTATTACACTCACTCAGGCACTGAATGTACCGAGACTCGTTTTCTCTGAATAATTTTCAATAAAGCACTTGTTCTAACAGTTAAATACACAGAAAATCTGAGAAGTGGCTTACTGCATTTATGACTTTAAGTAACGTAGTAAACACTCATCACCACTTCTCCAGGAGAGTGTAGGGAAAACCACAGTAAACTGGACAAACACCCGGCCCTCAGTGACAGGTGCACACGCACAGAAGAATGCAAGAGAGAAAGTGCCCAGAGGCACGAGAGCCCAGCCAGTGTCTGGCCCTCAACATACAGAGAGCCAGAGCAGGGCGATGAGACACAGGGGCCCGGGGGACCTGCATGGGAGTGAAGGCTGGGCCCTCCCGTCACAGCGCGTGGGGGCCGACTGCTCTGCGCCTCCGTGGATGCCCGCCGCAGGCTCTCCTGGTGGTCTCGTCGGGGCGGGCACCCCTGCACCCGAGTTTGTCCCATTGGAAAGCCCCAGCCGGTCTCTCAGAAACGGCCCCTCCTCTTTGTTCTGTGTTCTCCCATCCAATGTGAGATTTCCTATCACACGTGTGCTCTGCCACCTGATTCCAAAGTCCTAGTCTCTTAAAACTGCTTTTATAATTAGCCTGTGTCACATAACGGGCCGTGGCTCCCCGGTCTGTGCTCCAGCTCCCTAACTCTCCCCTCGGCATCCCCAAACTTGTGTTCTTATTGCCCACTGAGGGCTTTTTAAATTCCAACAGCTGGAATTATGTTCTATCCAATAGCTGCCTTTCTCTATTATGTCCATTTTAGGTTTCATTTTCTTCTATTTTGCTTTAATTAACATAAAACATATGTGTTGCACATTCTGTTTCAAAATGCCACTGTGTTTTCTCAAGTCTGGGGGAACAAATCTTCCCGTTTATGGCTCATGCTCACCTCCGCTCAAGGAGGAAGGTGCTTTGTTTGACTTACGGTGTTAATGACGGGGCCCTTCAGTGGGGCTTGTTTGCCCTGGGGCGTCGGCGCCCACCACCTGGTGCCCCCAAGGGCGCTTCCCTGCCTGCTGCTCTGCTGGAAACATCAGGTCTGACATTTATGCTCATTTCTCATTCCGGACGACGCAGGTGCTGCAGAGGGTCGGATCTACTTCATTCCCCCCGTTTCTTGCATGTTTACCCCACTTCTCCAGTGTATGTTTCTGTCTCCCAGGTGCCCACTGCATGGGACGGGTGGCCTTGCTCCCTCCACAGCCACCTCTGGACCCCAGGACGGCAGCTCCGCCCTCAGATGCCAGGTTTGTCTGCCCCTCCATTTCAACACGGCTGTGCTGTTCTACTTTCCCCTTGTCCCTGGAAATAAGTGCTCCCTCTTGGGGGGCAATTTTACTGTGATTTTTAAATTCAGGGAGTTCAGCAGACTTTTCCTATCAGTGCAGGTCTCCAACTGGCTGGTTCCAGACTCCTGGACCCTGGGGAGCCGTCCTATCCTGGAACCGCCCGAGACTCCTCTTATTGTACGTGGAGAGACGTAAACGCCAAAAATCATCCTGTTGTACCTTCAACCTTTTAGACTGGAGAACAAAAGACTAAAGAAAACATACTGATATTGTCAACATAACAAAGGGACCTCCGTCCGTGCCAAAGGAAAGCATTTTTGAAACGGGCTGCAGCGTAGAGGGGAGGAAGACGCTTTTGCGCAGGGGGTGTTCCTGACGGTGTAACGTGTTGGCCTAGAACCTGTGGGTGATGGGATTACCTCTGAAGTTCTCGTTCTGCTTTCTAAACGTTCTCTACATCATCAGAAACATAACCGACCACGATGTTCTTTAATTAATTAAGAAAGAGAAGGAAAGAAAGACAAAATTGGGAAGGACGTACGTGCACCCACATCCTGTATTTGACCCCAGCGCAAAGCATCACACGTCCCCATCAACCCCAGCTCCTCGATCAACGACAACAAAATACTGTCCTCTTGGGCATGACGCCGTCTCCACCCCTTCGTTTCCTCTCAACACAAAACCCCCAATTTGACATCCACATACTCCCCCCAGCACAGTCCCCTGGAGGTCATTTCCTGGCCCTCTCTCCCAGGTCTCAGCACAACGAGGACGATGCTCTGCTGGTCCAGGTCGCAGCTCTGAGTGGGAACAGAAGACGGATAGGCAGTCAAGTGCCGGCATTAAAACGCCGAGTGAAATTGAACTTGGGACTGTGACTGGAGCGCACTGTGACCGTGAGACACAGAGAGCCCTGCTCGGTGGAGACGTCACCCACAAATGCTCACTGGCTGCAGCAGGGGCCTCATGATTACCTGGGCGTCCGGCTGGCGGGGCGCTGTTCTCTCTGTCTTCGTCCAGAATGGCAGCCAGGCCTACCGAGTCGGTTGGGAGGACAGAGCCGCTGAAGTCCACGCGAGTTAAGCTCTCGGGCTCCCTCCGAGAGGCCCCCGCGGCGCTCCCGGGATAGTCCCTGCCAGTGGAGGTAATTTCCTGGCCCTCTCTCCCGGGTCTCAGCACAACGTGGACGATGCTCTGCTGGTCCAGGTCGCAGCTCTGAGTGGGAACAGAAGACAGATAGACAGTCAAGTGCCGGCATTAAAACGCCGAGTGAAATTGAACTTGCCTGATCTTCTAGAAGGGAGTCTAAAGTCTGCTTCTGTACGACGCTTGCAGGCAGCATGGACCGGAGACAGCGACGTGTGTGATGGGTCACACTTACCTGCCAGGAGGGGTACCGCACTCACACATTTGCCTGTTCCACAAGCAGCCCTGAGCTGTGCCAGAAGCTAAGAAGTGGGGGTAACTACAACACCACCACAGAAACCAAAGTGATGTCCCAAGAGACACGAGCCCTAGTGGACAAAAACACGCACTGAGTGCAGTAGAGCCGCTCGTTTAAAAAGGACTTACTCCGGAAGTGGCACGGCCTTGTCACTGCCAACCCACGTCCTGGCCTTCATCTCGGCCTCTAAAAGCACCGAGTTGGTCATCACCAAGCACTGGGCACTTTTCTCTAGAATTTATGATAGATGTGCTGATGGCAGACTCCACCCCCCCCACATCACAGCAAGCACATCGTCACCCCAAGGGGGACCCCAGGAGTCATGCCCACTTTATCCGGTTTCACAGCTGAAAATGGGACCACGCACAGGTAGGTGCTGCGTCTCTATATCGATGTGTACGAACAGGAGACGCTGACATTCGGAGGAATTAAGGTTAGAAGTCAGAGTATTTGCTAGGACAGAAACTGGACTACTTTACAAGAAACTCCAGTTTCAGACCATCTACTGGACAGAAACCGTCACTCACCTGTGTGCCCCCGCCCCCCACAAACCCCCAATGTCAACGTCTTCAAATCACCTCTTCCCATTCTCTCTCATCTTAGGAATGTTCAAAGAACACCCATGCAAAACACAATGATGGTTTTAAAAGCAACAAAGTCTGCCCCCTGCACCCCCAGCCAGTGCTCCCCGGCCTCCACTCTCAAACCTCTGAGCGTGGTCCCATCACTCAGAGGCAGTGCTTGCTGCCCGCCTCCCCCACTCCAGGGGTCACCAGGGTGTCTCTGGTCCTAAATGCCGTTCCCCATGGTGGGCAGCGTTTCTGGGCGCCCGGGAGGCAGGACACAGAGGCTGGCAACTCGAGCCTTCCATGGAGAGCGTATTCAGGGAACTTACAGACGAGGCGAGTCCTGGACACTGGAAAGACAATATGGGTTTGCTCGGCCCCACGTGGTGGGCACTAAAGAATTACATAGAACAGCCCTGGCTGGTGTGGCTCAGTGAATCGAGTGCAGGCTGCCAGTCAAAGGGTCTCCAGTTTGGTTCCCAGTCAGGGCACATGCCTGGGTTGCAGGCCAGGTCCCCAGTAGGGGATGCACAAGAGGCAACCACACACTGATGTTTCTCTCCCTCTCTCCCTCCCTTTCCTCTCTCTAAAAATAAAGAAATAAAATTTTAAAAAAAAGAATTACATAGAACAGGAAGAGGGAGGGACACAGGACTGTGACTCAGCCCGGACAGGGGGAAACACCTGACAGGCTGGCCTGGGGCAGGGCAATGGCCTGTCCGGGAACCAGCACACCTGAGTTGCTCGGACAGCCCAGTCCCGGATTTGCAGGAAGCAGACTCTGTTCTGAGCTCCAGGGTCGGCACTCTGCCTCGCTCCCTTTCTCCTTTTCCCAACACCTGATTCAAGCCAATAGCCCCAAGCCTGGGTGGACACAGCGACCTCCTAACCGATGTCTCTATACCCTGGGTGGTGGGCACAGCTCCAAGGTGACCCACCAATGACCCATGCCCTCATTTAACCCCCTCCTGCCCAGTGTGGGAGAGACCTAGGAATGTGATGGCACGTCACTTCCCTGATTAGATTACATTTTGTGAAACAAGAAAGTTTGAGGGTTCATAATCCAATCAGACCATGCCTGATCTAATCCCAGAGTCCTTAAAAAAAGACGCAGCCTTCTTCCTGGTGAGAAACACCTGAAGCACACAAGACTCCACAAGAAAGGTGGTCCCCGCTGGCCGTGAGCATGGAAGGGCCATGTGACAAGGAACACAGGCAGCCTATAGGGACAGCAAGAGGTCAGGGGCCTTAACCCCAACTGCAGGGAACCCAATTCCACCACAGCCACCTGAGCTTGGAGAAGGACCCCCACTCCAGATGGGACCCAGCCCTGGCCCACACTGTGACAGCACCTGGGGGAGGCCCATGCGGACAGCAGCTGACGCTGTGCCTGGACCCCTGAGCCCTGCAGACCACGGGGTCACCCGTGGGTTCTGGGAGCCCCGCAGGGCTGGTGAGTAGCGGCACAATGGCAGAAGTCCGGGTTCCTCAGTCGCCCCTGTGGTCCGTCTGTCCCTGCCACAGTGACGGCCCGTACTGGGCAGGGGTGGGGACTCGCTGAAGCTCATCCCGGGACCCTGGGCCAATGTCTTTAAACATGACCAGGACGCGAAGGCCTGTTCCCCACTGCATGTGCATGCATGCGCGTGCACACACACACACACACACACACTTTTCCTAAAGAGAGACACAGGTAGGTAGCTTTTGGAAACATGGCCAAACTGTCGAAAGATCATAAAACCAGTTATACATACTTTGAAAAGCAATTCAGTTCTATTTGTTTTGCTACAATATTAAAAATGCAACATTTTAATAAAAGTCAGTAACACAGAAAATCTAGGCTTTTCGGGGCCTCCCCATATTCACGCTGTGTCCACGTGAATCTAGCATCTGGGCCACCCCACCCCACTGCGGGGAAGATGGCCCACCCGGGGCGCCCCTACAGACCCCGCCTGCCCAAGGCCCATTTCCTCGGTGGCCTGGCTGGCTGGCCCATTGCTGGGAAAGTCTCCTGGGCCCAAGAGACGGGAGAAAGAGGCGCGATACTGCAGGCTTCCACCAAGAGTGCATTACGGGAACTTACATAAGAGGCGCATATCCAGCGGTGGGAACACAGGTACCCTCTAGGCAGAGGGCCAGGAGTTAAAGTAAAGGTTATGTTCTGCCCCAGAAGGTGAACCGCCCTAAGTGCTTGCCCCACACGGGGCCTGGTCCAGGAACCAGCCGCCTGGGGCACAGGGAGCGGCTGTTCAGTCTGCAGGGACTTGGAGCTATGCAGCAGTCGTGGCACAGGACAGCCTCCTCTCCATCCCTCCCCTCTGGGTAGCAGGCTCCACCTCTGCCCCATGGACCAGCTGGTTCTCCCCGACACCTGTCCCCGCAGCCCTGAGGCTCTCCCCAGGAGCGCTGCCCCTGGGCCTTGGTCACTGGTTAGTCAGTTATTCTCCGCTCCTACCTGACTTCCTCATTCCTGCCAGAACACCGTCCTCCCCCACGTCCCCAGGTGCCAAGCACCCCTCTCCCACCTAGGGCCCTGCTGACCCACTGCGTTGTCTAAGAGCTTCAGCAGAGTGACCACCTTGCACTCCTGCACGTGCAGCAAGGTGCCGAGAACAGCTGATCTGACTCAAACGCAGCACCCGCCTTCGCCTCCTTTCCACCACGCTGTCCCCACCCGCCTCGCCTCGGGCCTCCCCCTACAGTAGCTTTGGAATCTCTGCAATCCCTCCGTCCCTGCGGTCTCTTCCTTACCACCCACTGTGTGCCGGAATGTGTGCTGTGTAACCTTCCTGAGCGCCTCAGTATCCCCTGTTAAGCAGATAAAAGCTGCAGCATTCTCTCCTCTGTGCCTTGGGCGGTCCTCAAGGGCGTGCAGACTCGTCTCCTTCCTAGATCAGCTGTCTGAGGCTTTCTATCTTCTTACCCCCCTCACTGTGTGGGGTGGGCTACGCAATCCTTCACACTCACTCACTGTAATTGCCCCTCCTCCTGCCCTTGAATTTACGAGCAGATGTGACGGAACCAGGGCTTCAGAGTACATTTGTACCACGGCCTGGCCATCACAAGGGCACTGCGGCTGATTCCACTTCCATCCGGGCCCAGGACCAGCACAGGGGACACAGCCTGAGCCCAGGCACAGAAGATAGGCGTGCGGCACCCACTGCGGGGACAGAACCTCCCCGCTGATGGCGGGCAGGGCCCAGGCCCCTCATGGCAAAGAGACGCTCCGGAATGCAGGGCTCTGAGATCCAGCAGTTGCGCGTTAGGCAGTAACAGCTGACAGAGCTGCTTTCCATTCTAATTGGACAGTCAGACACTGCCATCTGTCACCGTCCGGTCAGCGCTCAGCCAGCACTCCAGAGGACGTGGTGGGGTCTCAAATGTGAGAAAAGTATAAGCTGCAGGTAACAGCTAATAAGCTCAGTAATCAGTGTATGTAAAAGCGATTGTTCCAGGAACCGAAGGTAGGACCCACCCTGATTCCAGGAGACCATGAGCTGTTACCCGTTTGTGCCTCAGGAGGACTGACTGCGAGCCAGCAAGATGGGATCTGAGCCACTGTGCTCCAGGGTGGGATGACCTCCGCCCAAGGCACAGAGGAGAGAATGCTGCAGCTTTTATCCGACTAACCTTTTCCCTGAATTCCAACCCCCTCACCTACACCTTCCTTTTCCTCATCAAAAGGGCCGGTTTGATGGTTCTGTTAGGGCACATACCCGCAGTCTTCCCAGATCTCCGGCCGTCTGAATAAAGCTCCTCCCATAAAGATTCAATCTGCCTCTGCTCCCTGGGCCTGGGAGGGGACAGGCAGCACGAACACTAGTTTTTCCGGTCTCAGGCACCGGAGAAAGACTTCAGCCCAGGTCCCCCAGACAGCTGGCATCAGGTTCAGCCCAGGTCCCCCAGACAGCTGACATCAGGGTCCCAGTCCATTCAAGGCCGGCCTAGGAGCACGTGTGAGCCGCTCGTGGAGAAGCCACTGAGACTCAGCACCTACCACCACCTGTGGTTTGCCCACATTGTGCTCTTTTCCAGGAGGCTCCAGAGTTCAGTGGGATCAAGTTCTTCCCCGGGCTCCCCCAGGTGAAAGCAATGCCTCACCCTCTCATCAACCCCCACAGGCCCGCGGGCTCCCTGTACCAGAGCGGGCAGGGCCTGGGCAGCCTGGGGGGCACCTGACCTTCTGCTTCACTCACACATTCGTGAGAGCAGCCACAGGCATGCTTCTGGTTTCATTCACCGAGCGCCTCGTGCAGCGCTGTGAGCCTGGGAGACGTAGAAAACAGGTCGAGGATCTGAAGAGGCTTGTGGCCGAGGGGGAGTACGGGTATGCTGTCAGCAAAGACAAGCAGCCGCAGGCTCGGTGCCTGAAGTGCCCCGTGGGGAACCGGGAGACTGGAGGACAGAACATGGGACTTGAAGCCAAAGAAAAGTGATTTATTAGCTGTATGGTTTGTGGCATATTCCTTCTCTGAGCCTCAGCTTCTACATCTGTCATAGGCAACACCACTATCAACCTGGAAGACTGCGCAGACGATTCAAGGAGATGTACAGAGTGCAGACCGATCCACGGTAAAAACTGAGTGTGGTGCTGTTAGTGCTGCCACCATCACTTAGGAGGTTTGAAAATGAGAAGATGGCGACTAGGTTGACGTGGCTCGCCTCTTCGCACAACCATGTCAAAATTGCAGCTAAAATATAGAACAACCAGCACTCAGGAACATCAGACATCGAGTTGAATGGAAGTCTGACAACTACGGATTGGAGAAACCGCATCCATCCAGACTGGTAGAAGGGGCGCGGACACAGAACGGGCTGGCCCCACACCCATGTGGATAAAAATTCGGGAGGGATATCTCAAGAGCAAGGAGTCCCAGACCCACACCAGGCCCCCCAGCCCAGGGTGCCAGTGTCAGGAAGATAAGTCCCCACAACTTCTGGCTGCAAAAACCAGTGGGGATTGAGTCGGTGGAGGAGGCTGCTGGAGCCCTAAGCAGCTCCTCCTGGGGAACCCACACACGGACTCACCTACTCAGACTCGCTCCCTCTGAGCTCCAGCTTGAAGGGCACCAAGGGTATATAGGGAGAGACTGAAGTGTTTGGCTTCAGGGTGAACAAAGGCCATTGTTCCTTTGCTGAGCCCTCTCCCCAACAGAGCTGGTAGGCTGGTACCACAACTGAGACTCCATAACCCTGGCTACTGCTGTGCGACCTGCCTTGGAGATCCACAGAGGCTCTGCTCCACCCAGTTTACAGGCCACCCGAGCTGCTTTTCCATAGGAATGGCTGGTCTTGGCTCCTAAATCCTCTCAAACAAGCAGCAGCCAGATTAGAGTCACAGCTTGGCTTCACCTGGGAATCTCCAAGCCCAACACAAATAGCAGCCATCTCAGATTGCTTTATAGCTCCGACAGGGTGCCCCGGGCAACACACAGCTGGGGGCTGACGTTGGCCTGCACCACCCAAAAACCTTAGGGCCAACGCACCCAGTGGACAGATACAGACCATGCTGGAGCACTGCCACACTGCCCCTGCCTAGCTGATCCTCCACGGAAGGCAGAGGGTGGTGGTCAGTGGTCACAGCCAGTCCTTGCAGCTGACTGGCCTGGGTAAATCCCTCCCATTGACCTGCCAACAGTAACCAAGGCTCAGCTACAAGATCAGGGTATATTCAGCCCACAAAAGGGCTCACCTCATGTACCCAGTTTGGGTGATAGAAGAGGCTGTGCCACTGGACCCTATAGGACACCTACTACATTAGGCCACATGACCAAGACACAAAGTCAAAGCAGCTGTACCGAAGACATAGAAAATACAAGCACAGGGAGGCTGCCAAAATGAGGAGACAAAGAAACACGGCCCAAATGAAAGAACAGATCAGAACTCCAGAAAAAGAGCTAAACAAAATGGAGATAAGCCATCTATCAGATGCAGAGTTCAAAACACTGGTTACAAGGATGCTCAAGGAACTTAGTGAGGACCTCAGCAGCATAAAAAAGACCCAGTCAGAAATGAAGGATACCCTAATTGAAATAAAGAACATTTTACAGGGAAACAACAGTAGAGTAGATGAAGCTGAAAATCAAGTCAATGATTGGAACATAAGAAGGCAAAAACAACCATGCAGAACAAGAAGGAAAAAGAATCCAAAAAATGAGGGTAGTTTAAACAGCCTCTGGTACCACTTAAAGAGGTCCAACATTTGCCTCAGAGGGGCGCCAGAAGGAGAAGAGAGAGAGCAAGAAATTATAAATATGAAAAAATAGTGAAAGAAAGCTTCCCTAACTTGGTGAAGGAAATAGACAGGCAAGTCCAGGAAGAGCAGAGAGTCCCAATTATGATGGATGCAAAGAGGCCCTCTCCAAGGTACATCATTATTAAAAGGCCAAAGGTTAAGGATAAAGGGAGACTCTTAAAAGCCGCAAGAGAAAAGTAGCTAGTTACTAGATGGTTGACAGATGGGGGTGGGGGAGAATGGGTGAAGAGGTGAGGGGATTAAGAAGTACAAATAGGTAGTTACAGAATAGCCAGGGGGATGTAAAGCACAGTATGGGAAATGGAGTAGCCAAAGAACTTATATGTATGACCCATGGACATGGACAATGGTGGGGGGGTTGCCTGAGGGAGTGGGGGGTGCTGGATGGAGAGGGGAAAGGGGGAAAAATAGGGACAACTGCAATAGCATAATCAATAAAATTAAAAAAAAAAAAAAAGAAAAGGAAACCAAAGAGGATGGGTCCTTTATCTCACACATACAGCCTCAAAACCTTATCTGGCTGCTCCGGTCCCACAACCTGATTTGGAAAATGAACAAAGAAGGAGGGATAAGCAGAAGCTCTAGATGTGACAGCCTCCTGTGAACTAGAAAATGATGCGAGAAATACCCTCTGCGCTCAGACACCGTGAAACACGTGCAGAATCCGAGCGAATTCTCAGGGGCTGCTCACGGGCGCCTGTGGAAATGATCCAAACACTGGGATTTTCCCCAAATCCAGGCTTTCCTCGTACTCAGAGCAGAGCCACACAGGGGAGCGGGAGGCCCAAGCGGATTTCCGAGGCAGTGGTGGCAGGTATGGAACACATTTCTCTGAGTCCCCGTCCATGGTTCTGAGACCATTAACTGCTCGGGTCTTCGACTCTTGCAGAGTTGTCGGGAGCCACCCCTTTGCCAGATGCTCGACTTCACCGCCATGCCAGGGCAGTTCAAAGCCACATGGAAAACACACGGCACAGAACAACCCGGGCTGAGTTTAGGTCTCCGGCCACTCCGAAGCCCCGGACAGAATTCAGTCTCACGGTCTGCATGTAACCCTGTGGCTTTGGGAGATGGGGGTTTTGGTGGGAAGACAGCGGGGTTCTTCAACATGGTCTTAAACTTCCTCAGGGTGAAGCCAGGTCTTATTTATCTGTGTTTCCTCAATAACTAGAGAACTGCAGGCCAAGAGGAGGCACAATCTGGTCGTGTTTTGTTAGAACAATGTATTAATTCAACAAGGCAGGCAGCAGTGACATCAGCGGTTTCCTGGGGACAAAACAAGCGGTCACTCGTCCCCTGGGCTGTGCCTCCTGCCCCCCACGCCAAGCGGCTGTTGCCCTGGGGACCGAGGTCAGCACCTAGGCTCCCCCGCCGGTCACCTCTGATCTGGAGATACCCCAGCACTCAAAATGCCTCCCAATGCCCGCGCGCCGTCTGCCCGCCCACAAGCACCTCTCACCCCGCTGAGCGTTGGCTACCACACACTATCCGAGACAGTCGTGTATTTTTCTTTTTCCTAAAAGGAGTCCCTTTGATGACATGTTGTTAGGATTCAAATATTTGAGATCTGGCCATGCAATTAGAACACTAAAAATAAACAAAAGTTGAAAAATCTGCCAATGCTTCTCTACATATTCTTAACTTTTTAAACTGTGTAAAAATAAGTTAACGTCACTCAAACAAACAGAAAAAAATTATTGGAGATTGAAAAGTTATTCTCATGTCTTTCCAAACACTCAAAGAAAGGTTAGACCGATAGTCTCTGAAATGAGCATTAATGAGCTACGACAACGGTTAACAGCATCGCATTATTCACCAAGGGCTTTCATGCCCTGCAACAGGAACAGTTACATTAGTGATAAAAGTAAAATACATGCGCCATTTCTCTGATGGCTGACTACCCTCCAGACTGTGCCATAGGGTCCTTAGATGAAATCCTCACTTTAATGTCCCAGCAGTCCTCTGAGGGAGCGGCTGTCACCACCGCGAGGATGTCGCATGTGACGCCAGGAGAACTGCACCCGGAACAACAAAGCTCTTTGAACATGGCTTGTTGTCGCTGAGGCCCATTTCAGTGACACTTGACACAAGGTTAGGTGAGCCACAAAGCAGCTCACAGCAGGTTCACCGTCCCCAGGTCCTCCGCGTGTGCCCAGGATGGGAACCCAGGCCGAGGGCTCCCTGATGACCCCTGGGGCCCCTCCAGCTCTGCAGTGTGGCTGCTGAGAGGAAGGGGTGGTGGCCGGGGCAGGTGGAGAAGGACAGCCCACACACAGGCCCGTGGTGAAGAGCGAAGCTGGGAGGCTGCAGTGGGGCCACCCCAGAGACTCGGGGATGATTAGAAGAGAATGGAACACTAGAGGACGGCCCCTGGGGTGGAGGCCATCTGAAGGTCAGCCAGAGGAAGTTTGGGGGAGTCTCATCAAGAGCTAAGAACCTTGCAGTCACAGAGGACTCAGTGACGCAGGAGAACGAGCGAGAAGCGCATGGTGGGGGCGGGCACCAAGGCCTCGCAGTGCTGAGGGCTCCTGCCAGCTCCAGCTGTGGCCAGCTCGGCTCCCTCCAGACCCCGACACCCCAAGATGACAGCACATGTCCCCCAGTACCGTACTTTTGTGGGTTTCTCTGTCACCAGACAGGGCCACCTTCAAGAGAAGAGACTGAATCTTTCTGCGGTCGTGTCTGCAGTAGGGACCTGTTCACAGCACATGCCCCCCACCCTTGCCCAGGTCGGTGGAACAAGCTGCTGACCTTGCAAAGTCCAAACCCCTTGCGGTGGCCGTTTTGGAGGGGAGGACACAGTGCAGAGGGGTGAGTAATTCTCCCCAGAACCACGCAGTGTGACTCTGCAGCCCACGTTTCTGTCTCTAAGCCCATCGCTCCGTCCACAGGGCCTCTCCGCCTGAGTTCAGGGCGCAGGCGGACATGTTAACCGGAACCTTCCATTTCATGGGTGCACAGGCCAACCCACGCTCATCAATACAATTGCCGCACTAGCTCCGTGCTCTCTCAGCTGGGCGGACTTATCTCCCCTGTCTTCAAGGTCATCTGTTCATTTTTAGTGCCAGGTCTGTGAGAGTCCATCTCATCAGACAAAACGCTTGAAGCATTTCGCCTGGAAGGCTGTGATGCTACCCACTGTGTACTAACTTTTGCATTTGAATTTTAACAGCAAATGATTTTTTCCCCTAGAACAGCAATAATGATTAGCCAAGAATCATCAGATGAAAGATTTTCTAATTTAATAGTCAGCGATGTTATCAGATTTTAATTTGAAAAATCATTTTGACATTAAGGAGCTCTCTCAGATAATTTTGAAGAAACACTTTTAAAGCAACTTGAATTTTACTTTATTTTTTTGGTGTTAACAGTTCAGAATGCTTGTTACTTGCTTCTTCTGGAAATAACTTCCAATAAACACACGTTTTATAAGGACCATCAGAGTTTTTAGTAGCGCATTTTCTAGGCAGGGGTGTCAAACTCATTTTCACCGGGGGCCACATCAGCCTCGCGGTGGCCTTCAAAGGGCCGAATGCAATTTTAGGACTGTGTAAATGTAACTGCTCCTTAACCAGGGGCAAGGAGCTCGGCGCTGCCGCCGGGTAGAAACAAGGTGCCGGGCCGGATAAAACAAGGTGGAGGGCCGGACTCGGCCGGTGGGCCCTGTGTTTGCCACCTGTGCTCTATGTCATATTGAGAACAGCAACATGTAGGAAGTTAGACAAATGTGTTTTTAAATGTGATGGTTTAGAAATGTTTTGACAGGTCACCGCTAACAAGGCGCTCAGGTGGTGAAAGATGACCTGGGCTCAGAGTGGGCAGAGGAACCGAAAAGGAACTGTCCCCCGATTTCTTTCTCCCCAACTCCAGGTCTCCGCATAGTGTGCAATGAACCCTAAATGCCAATTTATATTAATTGCACGAGAAGGAAACTTTTCCTTCCAACTGATGTTTCATTTTAACGAAGACTTCTAAAAGCAGACACTCTGTGATTCTTGCTTTGGGTGTGCTGCACATCTCCTCTGCCTGGGTTTCATTATAATCAAAGATACTACGCCACACAGAGACAGAGAAAGGCCCTCTCTGGCTGCCGAAGGCCAGCCGTACAATTACTGAGAAAGGTCAATTAGCCACACGCTAATTAGCCAATGTGGGTCTCGTCCCTGTCACCCTTGCTGTGACTCCCACTGTAGGTCTGGGGCCATTTCACTGCTCATTAGGACTTGTGCCAGAGGGAGCTCGGCAGGGGAGGGGACAGAGACCAGATAGGAATCAATCTCTTTGCTCCACGCCAGCCAGCCCCTCAGTAAACGGTCCGCTGCGAGGGGAGGTCAGTGCTGCGAGTGCAGGTGAGTGGGTCTGGGATTCCGTTTACCCGCGCACCTTTCCCCAAAGGAAAGCGCGATCAACCAGATGCTCGTTAAAACCAAGTTAAAGTCGTGTTTTATATCGTTAACTTCACAAGAACTGTCCTGCAGTATTGTTTCTTTTAATAGAATATTATTAATAGTTATGATAAATATATGAACAAAATATATATATGGATTTTTTCCAACAGAGTTAAATCGATTTTTTACAAGTTCAGTGCATATGCTTTATAGTCCTCCTGGGGGGTGGGTTACACACATACTCTCCTCATGAATACATGGCAGAGAGAGAAAACTCTTAAATAATAATAAGGTATTTTATATTAGGCCTTCCTCCATCCTAAAGATATTTTAGTCCCCAATGACTCAACCCTGGGGAAAAAATGTGAAGCAGGCGAATCGTCCCCCCAAACTCGTCATTTCACACACCACATCCCTCTCGCTGTGCTTGCCGTCCCCCCGGACCCAACGAGGGCATCTGTTGTCCCCAAAGAGGTTTGCTAATGTGTGCAGACAAGATAGTTTGCAGCAACGGGGCTATTTCCAAAACAAACCAACAAAACCACCGAGGGCAGAAACAGCTTCATATCCATTTCTAGGGTCTGTTCCTTGCTTGGCCCTAAAGAACAGTCAGCCACCATTTTATTCTCCCTGCTTGTTTCTGGTTTTCTCATTGCTGTCCCTCCCATAATGCTACTTCCTGGCATTCTGGGAGAATGTGGGGTCTTTGGATGATCACCCCTCCCTGCTCACTGCCCCCTCTGCCCTCTCTCCCTCTCCTCCTCCCTCCTGTCTCCCTTCCCGCTCCCCCTTCTCCTGTGCTGTATTTCTATCCCACAATTTCTCTGGGTGAACTCGGGCAAAGCTGAAAAGAACTGGGAGGGCCCCTTACATGGGATTCGCCCACTGCTGCTTCTTGTAGACCTGAGAACTAAGTAACTGGGCTCGAGAAATAAATTGATGTGTTCAAGGCAGCGATAAATCAGTAGCCAATCTGGAACAGAGTAAGTTTTTTTTTTTTTTAATTTCATATCTTTAAACAAACTATTAGACAACAGGGGAAATGCTTATCTCAAATCAATGAAAAGCTAGAGTGATAACTTTGAGTCACTAACTGCTTTAAAATAGATCCGTCCCCCTCAAAAAATCATGAAAAACAAACAAACAAAAAATCTCACAGGAGGAAAACAAGGCATCGGACTTGTTCCTGCCCAGTCACCCCCCAACCCAGAGCTGCAAGCCGGAGAGTGGAGACGCTGGAGCGGGGAGACACAGTCAGGGGCAGTGTCTTCTTAAATACCCCCAGCACCTCTCCAGGTCACGGACATGGGCCAGCAGCCAAAGCCACCACTCTCATCCCCGCCATTCAGTCCACTGGTGTCCCTGGCCCCGTGCCCCTGGGCGGAGCTTCGGGCAGCAGGAGGCAGGCAGTGGATGGGTAGTCAAGCTCCTCAGCCCGAGGGAGAAACAAGCGCTGACGGGCATCTGCGCTTACTTTTTCTAAACCGACGCAGAGATACATGGCGCCACACCTCGCCTGTGAGTTCCTTCAGCTTCCAGCGTAGGTTGAAACGGAAATACAAACCCAACACGTGCTCCTTCTGCCAGCCGGCTCCTGATGCAGGACCTGGGTAGTTTGTCAAGTGCAAGGCCCCTTCACTTGGACCCACAGGACCCGAGACTGCTGTCCCGTCCGGCTGGCACTGCAGGCCCCTACCGGCTAGACTCGTCCTCCGGGAAGGGTACACGGTGCTCACCTCTCCCCTGGCTGCTGTGGACCGTAGCTGCTTCTTCCCTGTGATCATCGACTCAGGAAGTGCAGCCCCGAGGGTCACGAGGGTCACGGCCTTGCAGGGGTGAACACCAGTGAGTGAAAAGGGTGTGCTGTGAGGGCAGCAACGGCCAGGGACTCACCCTGGAACCTCGACTCACAGACATCGTCTTTGACAAAAACATATTCCAAAAGCTAGCTCACAGAACTCATCTCTGCTGGACACCCTCTGTGACTGCGGACTGGAACATTCACGGTTTCATCCCAGGAACGTTCTCGAGGTGGAAGGAGAGAAGGGGTGGGGCTCAGCACAGGTGCAGGCTGGCTTCCCCTTGGGACGAACCAGTTGAAGCATCTTACAAAAATCCGCTGTGGGGTATTAAAACCTGGGGGTCTGTGAGAAAGTGCCTCCAAGTTGGGGGCCACTTTTGTGTCCCTCCCCAACAGAAGCTAACGGAACCCACACGTCACACAGGTTTGCAGATAATACATGTTAGCTGCATCGACGGTAACTCCTGTGCTCTGGGAGAGAGAGAGGAAAGCCAAGCTGGAGCTCATTCGTAAACAGGTTTCCCGGGCACAAGGACTCGGGCCTCCACCCCCAGAGACAAAGGCCTGGCCTCAGGGAGATTACATCCTGCATGGAGCCCCGGTGTAAAGAAAAGCTCTCCTCTCTCTCTTGTGTTTCCATTTTCTTCCAACTAAAGGAAGCACAGTGGGCTGGATAGGGTCCCCCCAAACCCATGCCCATCCAGAACCTCAGAATGTGAACTTCCTTAGACACAGGGCCTTCACAGATGTAATTAGTACAGATCTTGAGATGAAATCATCCTGAATTTAGGGCCCACCCTAACTCCAGTCACTGGTGTCTTTATAAGAAGAGAGGACGCAGACACACAGAGGGAAAGGCCACGTGAAAACGGGGGCAGAGATTGGAGGGACGCTGCATGAGCTGGGATGGCTGAGAGCCACCAGGAGCTGGGACAGGCTGGGGAGGTTCTGCCCTGCAGCCTTCAGAGGAAGCAGGGCCCCGGCAACAACACCTTACGGGCAAAGCAGGCTCTACAGTGAAATACAAGTAGACATGGGCGACCCTAACTCCATGTCAAGTTCATAATACAACTATGCATAAAAATGACTAATTCGAATGACCTCTGGACGCAGTGTTCTGCTACTGGGTTCATCAATGTTTCTAGGCCTTTCCTGTGACCACGGATGGAGTGTTTTTGGTTTTTGCTTTAAGATGAAATATACGATCTCTTCTTTTTTTTTTTTTTTTTTATATAATCCCTTTGACTTTTTATCTTAATCTCTTCTCTTGCTGAGAATCTTGGAACTGGTATCATGAGAATGCCCCATAATTTACTTCTTGTTTCTCCCCACATTGGAAACAGGACTGTTTCAGGATAACTTTGCCCAGCTGATTGCTAAGGTAGCTTCAGTTGTGCATGTTTCTGTTACAGGTCTTTTTGGCTCCGCCTACAGTACATTCTCACTGAAAGTGTACAGACTATGGGCCCCGAGGCCTTGTGGGATGGGGAGGCTGTGACGGCGACTGCGTGTAACGGAGCGTGTCTCGTTTGTGTTTGATTCTTGGGGATTGCCTTTGAAGTACTAATTATGCAAGATACTCATCAATTTCTAAATTCAAAGTTAAAAATCACGAAATTGTCATAGAAGTCTCTCTTCTGTCCTTGTTGATTCTACTCTGTATTCCAAAAGCTTGATTTTCAGGTTTCTGGTTTATCTTTCCATCATATACCTTTTTTTTTTGATATGATTGACATACAGTACTAGTTTCAGATCCATGACATGGTGATTCAATATGTGCTAAGTGATCTCCACAGTGAGTCCATCACCACGATGGTTACGTTTTTTTCTTATAATGAGCATTTAAGATCTCCTCAGCAACTTTCGAACATACAACTACATACAAGGTCACCATGCTGTACCTTACATTCTCAAGATTTCTTTTATAACTGAAACTCTGGGCCTTCTGCTACCTGTATCCATTTAGCTTGCCCATCAGGTGAGCCCCGGCCAGTTCTCAGCACCTGTGAGTTGTTTGCTTTTAGCTTCCACGCCTAACGGAGGTCAGGCAGCGCTTGTCTGTCTCAGTCCGACTCATTCCACTCAGCACAAGGCCCTTCAGGCCCCTCCCTCCCTGTGGTCGCCAGTGGCAGGATTTCCTTCCTTCCCAGGAACGAAACAGTATCCCATTATACGTGCACACTTCATTTCCTTCATCCGCGCATCCAGCAGGGGCACTTCGGTCGTTTGCATGGCTTGGCTGTTGCAAATAATGCTGCAGTGAACATGGGGGAGCAGATATCTTTTCAAGATAGTGTTTTTGAGGTTCCCTTCAGATAAACACCCAGGACTGAATCACATGGTAGTTGTTTTTTGGTTTTGTTTTTAATTCTTGTAGAACCTTTCCACAGCGGCTGCACAGGTTTGCATTCTCACCAGCGGTGCACAGGGTCCCTTTCTCCACGCCCTTTCCAACACTTGTCGTTTCTTCTGTTTTTTATAACGATCGTTCCAACAGGTGCAAGGTTGGATAACACGCTTTATCATAAGCCAGGATGCATGTCTGTATGTGTTATTTTAAGCTCCTTTCTTAGATACTGTGACAGCAAATTTCCACCCATTTTTTCATATAATACTTCACCCTAGAGTTCATTCCATAGTTGCATATTGAAATATTCTCTGTTTTTTCAGAACTACACAGTAATCTCATGAGTGTCTAAATCATAGCTTATTTAACCAGTACTCCACTGGTGGACATTTGGGCTGATGCTCACGATTTTAAATGACAAGCGATGTTTCTGTGAGTAGCCTTGCGTATACGCCTTCACATATTTCCCCAGTACATCAGTATCAGCACTGGCTCCTGAAAGAGTCCCAGAAACGTGAGCACGTCCACAGCAATGAGCCCACCTAACGCCCAAATCGGGGTCTCTAAGTGTAACTTCCCACTGGAATGCACCTGGGCCCTGATAGCAGGCCACGCTCCGAGAAAGCACAGCGAGCCCAGAACGCCTGTGCGTGCATGTGCGCACGCGCAGAAACAAGTACGTGCACAAACACAGCTGGGTCACATCGGCCGCGTTTGGGAAAATAGAAACATCGAAAGGAATGATGGCAATAGATGGTAACATACTGAGAAGAAAAAATTCAATGCATTTCTAATACTTAAAAAGACTAAGTGTGGGGAGGGAGACAGAGGTCTTTTATAAAGAAGAATGATGTAGGATACATAAGGAAATAAGGATAGACTAGGAAAATCACATTTTGAAACTCGCCATCTATCGATAATAAATAATTCCATCAAAGATCCCCAGGGGGCGCTATAGCAAGTGGAAGAAGGATGGCTGGGAATCAGCATTTCTGCAGTCGCAAAGCACGTTCCCACAGACTGCATGCGTTCTCAGATAGGGTTATTTGTGCGGCGGGAGGTCGGCGGGCATCCCCAATAATGGCGGGCGCACCAGCACCGCTAGTTCCAGACCCTTCGGTGTCAATGACGAAGGTGTCTGCCTGCAGGAGTGCCGAGAAAACACTAAACCAACCCTGGCTGCGGTGCGCTCCGCCAGGCAACCGGCCTGCACTCTGAGACTTCAGGTTTTGAAAAAATAAAAAAATAAAACGAAAAAGATGCTTGGGAAAGACTGTGCCAAACTAAAGACTAAAGATAAACTAAATGCAATGGGTGATCCTTAATTGAGTTCTCGATTGAAAAGAATTTAGGAAAAACAGCTCTAAAGGACAATGCTGGAACAGCACTGGGGACATGTGACCATGGACTGCAGAAGAAATACCATGGCGAGGACGTTAAATTTCTCAGGCGTGATTAGGTGCCACGGCTCTAGAGAGCCGCCCTTACTTTTTGTAGATACAGACTGAAGGGTTTAGGGGCCAGATGCCTGAAGTCCACGTTGCTGCTGACTTCTGATGGGAGGCGGGGGGGGGGGGGGGGGACAGAAGTGGTGAAGCGCTAACCCTGGGTCACCTAGATAAAGGCCACGCAGGTGTGCGTTACGTGGTTGTTGTGGGTGTTTCCCAGCTGTTCAAGGTTGGAATCTTGTGAGACAGACAGTGTGGAGACTGTATCTTCCTGCTCAGTCACCAGATGGAAAGCACCCACTGAAAACAAGGAACGTGGTGTTGCTCCAAACTTGGAGGGGGATAAAACTATGTATTTCGTACCACTTCTCACTAATTAAGCGGCCTAACCTGCTCCTACA
Source organism: Desmodus rotundus (assembly GCF_022682495.2). Lineage (NCBI taxonomy): Eukaryota > Metazoa > Chordata > Mammalia > Chiroptera > Phyllostomidae > Desmodus > Desmodus rotundus. The sequence continues at coordinate 99,343,419 of NC_071397.1, forward strand.
CTTCACTTCAAAACGGACCATATGGAAAGCGTCAGAACTGCTCAAAGACAGGTGTGTATAGGTGGTCGCTGCAACAGTAGTTCTAAAAATAAAGGAAACAACTGAAATATTCTTCCAGACTGGGCCAGCTGTCCTTCCTGCATTCAATTCAGCATCTGCTATAGTTCCAGAAGTGCTCACACAGAACAGGATGCTCATCCATCCTTAATTAAAAATAACAGGTTGCAGAACACAGCATGTTATTATGAGTAGCCCGTTTAGTTACATAATATATGTAATTATGTATATGCATTAAAAGTATTGAGCTTCATCCTTTTCATTAACAATTTTTATGCACGGGCCTGCAGGTCTGCCTCTAGCACTCTCTTCTGTTTCTGACATCAGAAATTTTTTTAAAAGATGTTAGAATTATGGATAAAATGAAAATGATCGAAGGTGACAAAGCTTTGACAAATGTATATTCAAACCTAGTAGATCCCTGGCTTGTCAGCAGGTACACTTCTCAGAGCTTAAATGAAAATCAAATATCTATAATAGCTGGTTTTCATATGGCATTTGTCAGTGCTACACATAATTATCAGAATAAATGTTACTTTCAGCCAAAAAAAAAAATTGAGTACACATACCAAATTGCGATTACCTCTGAAGAATGGGATTGGGTTAGAAGAGAGAGGAATTTAAAGTTTTGTCTTTATGTACTTCTAAAGTTTTTAAAAAAGTATACTTGGTTATCGAATACTTTGATCATTTTAAAAGAACATCTAGTAAAATGTTCGCAAGTAAAATATCCATTTAATCCTTAGTACCCTTTCCTTTTTGTTTTAACAGAAAATGCTGCACTTACCATTCTGTTTTTATCTTCCTGCTTGGCAGTGTGCCCAAATTATGTCATCGGGTTTTCCAGTGTAAGCAAGCGTTCCAGAGGCCACTTGCACTTAGCTAAGGTGACAGGGGGCATCATGTGTTAAAGTTAAAATTACCCAGTCAAAAGGGGAAGTTCCCTTTCTGAAGAAGCTTATAGTTTACAGAACAACAGAATGGAAGATAGGTTTCATCAGATTGATTTGCTGGCTAATTGCTGAATCCATTGCCTTTCATAACATTTTTGATGGTCTTTTTAAGGTTTTTGTTTTAGGTCATCTTTCCAGCTTCCAGCCAGGATCTTCATGTTTCCCTTCTCTGAAATCTGGAGTTTGTCTTCTTCACATTGCCTGTGGGGGTGTCAAACTCGTTCTCACCGGGGGCCACATCAGCCTCGCGGTGGCCTTCAAAGGGCCGAATGCAATTTTAGGACTGTGTAGATGTAACTACTCCTTAACCAGGGGCAAGGAGCAAGATCTGTCCTGATGCTTTCGTGCCGTTCCTGTCTTTGCCGGAACCCCTAGCTCCCCACACTGACCCCACCCCTCACCCGCAGCAGCGGTTCGCTCTGATCCCTGCTCCCCAGGGCTGGCAGGACAAACAGGAAGGAACAGAGGCCATCTGAAAGGAGGAGGTTGCCACTCATGCGATAAGAGTATTTTTAATTTTATTTTAAAAATTAAATTTTCACTTTGGAAATGTGAGATGTGCTTTTGTCTGACAGTGTGTGGCTTCGGTGGCGTCACAGTATCAGTGACGCAGCTGAAAACTATACGCAAGGCATTACACCCGGTGGGAGGAATCGCTCACTAACATGGTTGTCGCTTAACGGCGTACCGTGCGAGGCTGTAAAGGTGTTAACTGAAAACTCAGACTTAGAACAGGAGTAAAGTATAATGTCTGAGATCTGGGACTTGCATTCTCTCCAGAAGGAAAACATTGGGGTACCTTGTGTTGGATATGCTTTTATTTCCATGAAGTGATTAACCCATTAAGAAGCTCGTCAAACAATGGAAAAGCTGACTGGCCCTTCTGTTTCATAAGCCTGTTGGATGAAGGTTTAAGTAATCTGATCTGGTGGAGGCAAGCAAGCCACTCTCCTCTGATCTAGGTTGGTTTCGACACAGACAGTCTCTCCTATACTGGGTTCCCGTCTGCATAGTGGGAGGGAGCGATGGCCCATTGGTTTGGATTCAAGGACAAGGGGGAGGTCTTGGAGTCTTCCCCTGACTGCTAGAACCGCGCCAGGACATCTGACACCAGTGAAAATACTTACACACCACGACTCATCTCATCCGAAATGCAACTTCCGCCGTGGGTCAGCTTCCCTTCGTGCCCCGATTTACCCTCTCAAGCAGAGGGCGAAGTCACAGTGCCCCCACACCCAGGTAGCGTCTGTTTCAGTGGAAGGGTTTTAGTAAATCCAGTCAGATTCCGATTCCTGCTTTTCCTTAGCCCTGCCCCCTGCCCCCTGGGTGACTTCAGCTGGGAGAGGCCTTTCCTGCCCTCCTGGGGAAATGCCTGGCCCCAGGGTGCTTTTCCCTTTCCTTTGTTCTGGGTGCCGTGGGTTCGACTGTGTCCCCCAGAAGGACGTGTTGGAGGTGTAACCCCCAATACCTCAGACAGTGGCCTCATTAGGTGATAGGGTCTTCACAGAGTAATCCTGTTAGAATGAGGTCAGTAGGCTGTGCCCTGGTCCACTATGCCAGGTGCTCTTATGAAAAGTGGATATTTAGACCCAGAAACAGACAGACAGAAGCAGAAGGAAGCTGATGTGAAGATACAAGGAGAAGACAGCCTTCTGCAGCAAGAGAGCCCTGAGGCAGATCCTCCCAAAGCCTCAGGAGGAGCCAGCCCTGCCCCACCTTGGTTCAGGGCTCCTGGCCCCCAGAGTCGGGGCACAAGGAGCTCCTGTTGTTCAAATCACCTGGCTTGTACAGCTTTGCTGCAGCAACCCCCATGAGCTGAGACTGTGGCAAGGGGCCTCTTTACCCTACCCCACACCCCAGCCTGCATAGCCCTGGTGGACAGCACACCCCTTCTCTCTCCACCCAGCACAGCCTTGGAAGGAAAAACCGTCAGATTGCACTACAGTGCTGCTGAAGTGAGCTCCAAGGGCCTGTGTGGGAAGTCACAGAACACAGCAAAGCATGGCTTCCCTCATCCTCAAGGGGCTTGTGCCTTCGAACCTTGTATTACACTCACGTCCAACTCAGCTTGAGTACAGAGCGCCTTGTGTTCAAAGTCTCTGCTGCACAAATGCCACCTCCCTGAGTCCTAACAGAAAAACCTCAGCCTGCCGTAAGCATTTCCAGAAATGTGTGCCGTCAGCAAAACCAATGCCTCGTTCTCAAAGATACTTCAACTGTAGGCGGGGAGGCCTCTCGGAGCTCGTGGGCTCCTCAGTCTCCTGGCCCGTCTCCCCGGCTCCACGCCCTGCTTTACGATGCTCGCGTGCGGCCGTGCGTGTTCTGTCCTCGTTTCTCAGCGCTTCAAAATCCGGGACCAGTAGATCAAACCGCCCTCTGAGACCATCTAGAACAGCACCCTCTCGAGTGCATCACAACGCTACCTTTATCATTGCTTTCGTCATCGAGCGAAGCAAGATCTGGCTGTGTCATAGGGGAGACGTCTCCCCTATAATTCTCGTTCTTCATTTATTCAGGAAAGGATAGTAGTCAAGTGTGGATTGAGACAAGATGAACCTGGTTTCAAAGGCAGCTATTTATCTTTGGGTAAACCATTCATCTCTTTGAACTTCAGTTTTCTCCTCTGTAATGTTTTATTTCAGAGTTGTGAAGTTTAAGATGAGATCACTTTAAAAGCCAATTACTTGGCTAGATATTTGAAGGGAAAAAACCCCAACTTTCACTGCTGCAAGAATTGAATTTCCTAATGAATGCCTTATCACGGCCTTTCTCAAAGAGCTGGATGTTGTCATAGCAGCCATTCAAGCCATACTGTCAACTTATTAAGTCTCTTCTCACTTCCGGAGGACGGAGCGCTTTGTTTCTGGGAGAAATGGGCTTGAAGTCTGAGGTCTCAGCTCGGGAGCGATGACAACCCTAAAGGAGAAATCTTGCGGGGGCAGCACTGCATGGCAATGTCGACGGGCTTAGTACTGTGTGAACATGGCTCCAACTGTCTGTGAGGTTCTAGGCCACAGGTGGCAAACGGGGGCCTGAGGGCCAAATCCAGCCCTCCACCTGGTTTTATCCGGCCCAGCACCTTGTTTCTACCTTTTGCACGCAAAAGCAGCTCATCCGCAGCGCTTCGGGTGGAGAGAGTTGACAGAATTAACACTAACTATGTCCTCTGAGTTCAGCAGGGCTGGGGTGCCTTTCTGCACCTGAAGGAGCGGTGACGCCAGCTCCCCGGGGACCAGCACGACAGCCCCGTTCTTGCTGAGAGGGAAGCACAGGAGGCATGATTGTGAGAATCTGAGGGCGGAAAGAACCATGAGTTACCTCCACAGAGCAAGCCGACGAAGTCCCAGGAGCACCTGAAAGAAATGCGCAGGACGGCCGTGAGGACCCTAAGGGGACCCTTCTCCGGAGCAGTTTACTGGGACCTTCTCTGACCCTGTCCAGCGCCGGTCTGCACAAAACACTTGCCGCACACCCACCTCTCACTCCCTTCTGTTGCTGACACTGACCACCAGCCCCGCCAGGCTGCCTGCAAACAGAACCTGCCCCCAGGGAGTGGGGAAGGGGGCATCGCAATTCTTGATGCCCACCCTGCCCACCGCTGTCCCCAGGCCACTGTCCCTGGAGCCGCAGGGACATGGTGTCAGGAAATCACTGGGAGGTCAGCAGGACCCGCACAGGCCTATGCACTAAACCTGCTGGCTGACAGGCAGGTGGGGGAGCCCGGTTGACTCTAAGATAAAAGGTGTCTTTGAACATTAGCCTGACAGAGGAGTGCCCTGTGAAGAGATAAAAGGCCCTGTTTGAAGAGAGCGCCTTTTCATTTCCACCTTGAAGGAGCCTCGCCTTTCAGGTCTCCCCGGGGTTGTTCGGGGAGAGGAAAACAATCTCCCCGGCCTGCTGTCCCTGACACACAAGGAAAAGGTGTGGCCCTGGGGTGTGGGAAGGGAGTTAAACAAACTGAAGAAAAACAAAAGCTCTGAAGCTGAGCAAACTGGATGAATCATTCTGTAATGAGCGAGCAGCCACTTTCAGACGGAATTCGTTTTATCATGCTAGTTGTGTTTTCACTTGTCAGCTGACCCACTTTTAAAGACACTCACCCACTCAACAGCGAGGCGCCTGGGGAAAGGAGGACCAAGTTACCAGGTGATACTCTCCTTTGTTATCCCTCCCACGCCCTGCAGGGCTCGGCCTTAAAGACTAGTTCGACCCTCAAGCAGGGCCTCTGCATGGGTGGGGGGCACACAGAAATACCCCAGGAGGTGAAAGGGTCGTGTGGTCAGGTTTTGAAGTTGTGAGAAGATAGCAGCCGTAATGAACAGTTCAGCACAGAATTTACTCCACGATACCCTCAAGGCGAGGAGAAGGCAGAAGCGCGTCAAAGAGGGTCGGTCTGACCGGCAAGGCCCAGACGGCTGTGCCGAGAGCTGAGGCCTCCGCACCTTGCACATGCCCACCAGGTTCAGCTCCCCTCTTGGGGATAGAGGGGGGAGGGGAATGGAAATGCCTAGAAGGGTTTAGTTAAATGAAAGGACAGTGACAATTGCCCTGATTCCTTCGGGAACTCCCAGGGAGACGGCCAGCTTCCAGAACACCTGCCTTCCAACAGGGGAGCAGCCACTGCGGGCATGGTCAGGTACAGGATGTGGGTCACGTGCAGGATGTGACTCAGTTCGGAGCTCCCGCAGGTTGCAGGGCAGGAGCTCGCAGAAGGGCAGGAAGAAGGCCTGGGGACCGGGAGTCGGCAGTGCCCACAGGGCCTGGCTGGGAAACCAGGCAGTTTGTTTAAACCAGACGGCAGCCTGGGGAGCAGGTCAGACAAGCCTCCAGAGCAGCCAGGCAGGGTGGGAGACTGGGGGCCCTGGGCCAGGTATGCCCACCTTCGCTGGGGTGCAGGCCAGCAGGACGGAGGGCCCGGGAAGACGGGGCTCAGGCCCATGGGTGAGGCCCACTGGCCTGACTACCTCTAAGGAAAAGGGGAAAGGATGAGAAGCAGGACAGGACCCTGGGCCTGAAGAAGAATTTACCCAAAGAGCTCGAAGGTTTAATTCACAGGATTAAAAGAATAGGCGTTACAACTGCAGCTTTAATAAGACGCCACAGGAATGAAAACAATGAGCTTGGAATTCCAAAGCCAGATCTCTGTTTGAGTAGCCCGTAAGAGAAATTCGAGCTGCAGCACTCCTGGGCCACACGGCCGGGCCACTGGAGTGAAGGGAAGGGTGCTCTATGAAGCTGCTTTCCTGGAAAGGACCCCTGTCTGCCCTGGGGCCCCAGTGCTTCTTCCCTGGGGCCTTTCCCCCACCTGGAGCCTGGTGGAGGCCTGCTCCCCATGGGACTGACCAGACAGCCTCCCCACCTGGGCCGCCCCGAGAAAGCTGGACCGGCCTGGGCCAGCGGGAGAGGCTGGGGCACACTCTGTTTCTAGACAACGCTTTCCAGGGGAGACTCGTGCATCTGTGTCCCAGAGGCTCAAAGTGATGAATCCCTTGTTAGACACAGGCCATTTGTATGGGGGTTGACAGAATTTTAAACTTTTTAACCCACTGTTTTGATACCATGGAGCAATTGCTACTGTTTAGCCTCTGTTCGTGCAAATGGCCGGTGACCTGGCACAGTTGAGATGCCTATGGCCTTCCCAGTGAGCTGAGATCAGATGTCCGGACTCCCTGTCTGCCTCCCCTGACCCCCCCGAGGAATGGAGCTCATTCCGACTTTGGTCTTTTCCTGTTTGGCCCAATGCTCCCACCACCCAGCAGCCACGGCCACGGGCAAGGGATACGGTGCAAATGCGATGCCGCCCCAGCCTCTCCGAGAGGGCTCCGGGCCACCGGCCCATTCCTGCCTGTCCTGTCCTGCTCCCAGCATCCCAGGAAGGCAGACTCACCGCTTCCTGGGACCGGGGGGTTATTGCACAGCCACACGTCGGGGTCCCTGGGTTTCAGTTTGACTTCTGCGGAGGTGGAGGCCAAGGCAGGTGTCAGAGTCAGATGCTGCGGGCCCCACAGAAAGCCGGCTGCGGCTACCACTCTCTCCCTGTGAGGTGCATGACGGCGAGCTGACAGGCTGTTTATAGGAAAGGCTGTATAATTCGGGGTGGGAGACCCACCCAGTAATTTCCTTGTGTTCCCGATGTCACCAGACAGACTCACGCGCTACAGGGACATGCCCCATGAAATTGCAATTTCAGAAGAATCAAAGAAAATGTTAATAGAACAAACTCACAGTTGGGATTTGTTCATTAAAAAGAAAATAAAAAACAAAGCAAAAAAGAAAGAAGAAGCCGGAGTGGGGAGATGGAGGCTTCCTGAGTAATAAAAAGGAAAAGATAGAGGGGAAAAAAAGACTAACAACTCTTAAGGCCTGGAGTAGCCTTAAAACAGAATCAGCCCACTCTGCCCTGTCTGTGCCCGTGCAGGTGGCCAGTCCCCGTGTCCCCCGGGCAGCCCCTTCGCTACGGGGTGGGGCCAGGCTCCCTCCTTGGCACCATAATGGGAGTTGTTGTCACTGACACGGTCCCTCCTGCGCACTGCCCGCTGGGAGGAGCCTCAGCCTGGCTTCCGAAGCCCCCCAGGCTGTCCTGCCAGGAAAGCGGCCTGTGGCCGCTGCGTCTCGCGCTGCTCCTGTCTTCATAACAGACGCACCTCCGTCCCTGTGTCAGCCTGGTCAGCACGCGCCAGTGACACTGAGGCCAAGCCAGGACTGGTTGGAGGAGGTCACACATGTTCAGGGGGTGGACATTTTGCACCTATTTTGCCCAGCAGAAAGAAAAGCCCTATTTTAAAAAACCTTATAATGTGAGGACCAAAACAAAGCTTACAAAGGAGAAGACAGCTAGTGCGACACTCTCTCCGCTGGGAACCTGGAAGTGAACATTCTCAGAGCGTCCCCGATTACCCAAAACTAGAGCGCTATGGGCAGGAAGCGCCCCTCGCGTCCCCCTCCACGCTCTATGTCCCTCAAGCTCACGTGTCACAGCAGGATCTGGGAGAGAAAGTGGCTCCCCGGACTGGGAACCGGCTGTGCAAGAGCACAGTCCGAAGGGGGCCCGGGAGTGAGCTGTGCACGGTGAACTGGAAAAGGCCCGGTCCAGGCTCACCTCCCGATTCTACGTCCACGTCAGGGCCCAGCCCAGTCCTCTGCATCAGCGGCCACAGGGACCACTCGGCTCTGTCATTCACGCGGCTTCTGAGCATGCTTTCAGCATCTTAGTTTCTCATAAGCAGGTGGCCATGCTGTACTGGCCTTTCTCTGCTGACAAGTAGGCATGAGACACAAAATTGCTTCAAGTCCCTCTTAAGTGTGGTGATGACATCGACGCACCGCGTTACAAAATCCTGGCGGTGGTATTAATGTAGCAAATTACCCACTGAACCATCTGCACGAGGGTGTTAATCCAGCTGTGTTTGTATACTTTTGTGTCTGGCACTAAGGGGGAAAACATACACAATTCCACAGAACTGGATTCTGAAAGAGCTGTTTGAAAAGCAAGAAATTCAGGGTGTGGCATATGGGTGAGTAAAGGAATTGTGAGATCCACACAATGTAACAATGCAAAGAAGTCTGTTTAAGGCTCATAACTACTAACTCCATTAGAAAACATACCTGTGTATTTTATAACGTGAGCATGAAATGGTCATCCGCAGTGTAGTTGAAAAGTTATTCTTACTGGTTCTTAAGCTGACTGTCAGAAAAGCATCATTGCAACCACACAGTACAGAGACAGACGACAATAACTTTCCTCAAATCACTTAAACGTAAACTTATGGATACAGTAGCATACCTCGAAGCCTCTTTATCCCTCCTGCTTTATTTATTCCACTCTGCTGCCCACCCTGTCTGCAGCGCCAGCTCAACACCACGCTCTGGGTGCTAATACCCTGCCTCAGACACTGGCCGGTATAGGGGATGCTTAAACCAGTGGCACAACCGGAGGGCACCTATGGGAGCCCTAACCATCTTCTCAGTCTCGTTATTGCCCCTTTTTACCCCCTTCCCCACCCCACCCCCGCCCAACATTCTCTGCCCTGCTCTGCACCCTGGAAGACACCTAAGGACCACATCCTGGGCTCCTTGTCCTCTGCCCTCCGGCTGGGTTCAGACCGTGGGCGTCCCCAGTACTAGGTTAATGGGCAGGGGGACCGGACCCTGTGTGCTGCCTGACCCTCCTTCTTCGGGGTCTCTGGTTCTCACGTGGCTAAACCAACCATCCCGGCTTACCTGCCTGTCATTGGGCTCAGGGACCCACATTCACTCCTCTCGAGCCTGCAGATGTAAAGATAACAACCGCCGCTCACTATGACCAGACCACGTACTTCGACACCCCTCATCCCTTGCTGGATTTCCTCCAACTGCTCTGTGATGGACCCTTCACCCCACCCCTCCCCGGGATGCTCTGTGTTCCCTTCCAGAACCTGCACTGGCCATGCACGCTGAGATAACTACACCGTCTTCCTTGGATGCAGGATGATAGGTGAGCCTTCATGGAAACGCACCCCTGGCCCCAGATGACCTCCATCCGCCGGACCCTGCCGAGCAGGAGCCCCAGGGGACAGACTCGCAGTCCTGGGCTTCAGGTCCCTGAAGGCCATGTGTGGAGTGGAGCAGATGCTGCATTAGAACCCTTGAGTGGGCTGGTTCTGCACCCCACGCCCACCTTGAACCGCCCACCTTTAACTGTGTGGGAGTCCCCGAGCCAGCAGCGAGAAACCAGAGCAGGAACTGGCCGCAGCCACGGTGGGAACAGCACGGGGCCTGTGCTCCTCTGCCTGCCGTCTGGGCGTGTGCTCGGAGGGCTCTGGCCGGGCTCGGGGCGGCGAGATGGCCTCGGGGTCAGAGGCCCTGAGGACCCGAGGCCAGCGCACCCTCAGGCCTGACAGGAACCTTCATTCCTCCTGCGCAGGGTGTGCACAGAGCTGGCTGTGAGGGCAGACGAAGGGTCCCCAGGGGCTCCGGCAGTCACAGAGGCCACACCCCTGGTGACAGCTGCCAGGGCTATGTGAAGGACTGAGGACTGTGCATCCCGGGATGCTCACCTGCCACCTGACCTGACGGAGGACTCGGCAGAGTGCACGGTGCTGAGCGCCGGGAGCCTGAGTTGTGGAGGCCCTGCAGGCATCCCCGGGTTCAGGGCTGTGGAGTTGTCACGGGTGGAGGGAGTGAGTGTGCCAGAAAATTCTTCTTTTCTCTCTCTTGGGGAGAAGCCGCTTAAAGAAAAGCACTTTTTTCTTCAGATACACAAAGTGTTCAGGGACAGAAAATGAACACTAAGTCTCTAGAAAATATAGCACCCTTTCTAGTTAATTAGATACAACCTTATTTTTTATTATGTAATTGGCCCTTAGTTATAGATGTAAAGTCTATGTTACATATATATTAATATAGTCTACCTATATATTTATGATTTATATATGAACATATTTTATCTAACAATGTAAAAATTGAGTTAAATTAAAAAGATAAGCTGCATAAAAGTTATAATATACAAGTATACATTTATATTTTATATTGACATATAAAATATGATATCAATTAACATATGTAAACAATGTACATGAGCTGTTCATGCAGGCAGCGGCTCGGCCCACTGCCCTTATGTCTGCCCCTCAGCACAGGTGTGCACACAGGTGGCCGGGCCACCTGCACACGTGGGCTGGCGGCTGGTTTTCAAGAATTCCTCCTGCGTGCTGTGCTTGGTGTTTTTGCACCTTACTGCTCCGAAGTTACCTGCAACGTTTAAAATAAGTACCTTCGCTCCTGTCTGGTTTGCTATAAATTAAGTGCAGCTAGGTAAAGCCCTGCTATGTATTCTTTTCCAGGACTGAGAACAAAAATGGAACAAAATCTGCCTGGATGTTCCTATGCAAAAGCTCTGAACTCTCCTTTGAGCCTCATTTACTAGAGGCCAGGTTTGCCTGGCGCTTGGGAAGATGACTCATGGCATTTTCCCACATACTTCGTGCTGACTAACACTCATGTTTGCTGTACATTCTCTGCCAGTCCTTTCTTTAAAAATATAATACAGACATTTTCAAACAAAAATAAACTGAGCATCTATACTAGTGTTAGAGAAACCCAGCAGTAAGTCAACTGTAATTGAAAAATGAAAAACAATTTAAAAAACTGGGAATGTGAGCGCGGGTAGGAGTGCCTACTCCACTGAATGGCATGTCAGTTTTTAAAATAATTATTTCTGAGCACAGTGGCTTTCTGCTCTTTATAAACACCTCCTGTTCTACCCGAACCCAGCGAACCGTCCCAGAGATGTGAAAAGCTGTCACATTCTGGGAGACCGACAGCGAGGAAGATTTGACAGCTGTACATTTCACTTCTGGATGTCGGCGGAGTATTTTTAGAGCCAACCCAGATGTCTGTGAGGGATGGCAGCGCAGAAAGCCCTTCACGGCTCTCGTGGGAGAGCCTGCAGAATGCCACCCAGCCCTCTTCAGGACATCGCTTTTTTTAAAACCAAAGGATTTGACTTCTTTAAACCTCTCACCTGAGTATTTGTCAGGTTTTCCCCGTGCATCTTCATAGAGGAGAGCAGGAACAGGCCAAGCCCCTCGGGTTGACCGTGGCTGGGCGGCTCGCTGCTCGTGAGCTGGCCCAGTGGCAGAGGCTACGCCCAGGCTCTCTGGCCCGTACCCCCTAATGTGCAGTGGGCCCCCTAATCTGTCCAGACCTGATCTAATCCAGGAGTCCTTAAAAGACGCAGCCTTCTTCCCGGTGAGAAACACCTGAAGCACACAACAGACTCCACAAGAAAGGTGGTCCCCGCTGGCCGTGAGCATGGAAGGGCCATGTGACAAGGAACGCAGGCAGCCTACAGGGACAGCAAGAGGTCAGGGGCCTTAACCCCAACTGCAGGGAATCCAATTCCGCCACAGCCACCTGAGCTTGGAGAAGGACCCCCACTCCAGATGGGACCCAGCCCTGGCCCACACTGTGACCGCAGCCGGGGGAGGTCTGCGCGGAGAGCAGCTGACGCTGTGCCAGGACCCCTGAGCACTGTAGACCATAGGGTCACCCACGGGTGCTGGGAGCCCTGCAGGGCTGGTGAGACGCTGCCCAACAGCAGAAGCCCAGGTTCCTCAGTCACCCCTGTGGTTCGTCTGTCCCCGCCACAGTGACGGCCCATACTGGGCAGGGGTGGGGACTCACTGAAGCTCATCCCGGGACCCTGGGCCAATGTCTTTAAATGTGACCAGGATGCGAAGGCCTGTGCCCCACCATACGTGCGTGTACACACACACACACACACACACACACACACTTTTCCTAAAGAGAGACACAGGTAGGTAGCTTTGGAAACATGGCCAAACTGTCAAAAGAACATAAAACCAGTTACATGTATTTAGAAAAGTAATTCAGTTACATTTGCTCTGCTACAATATAAAAAATTCAAACTTTTAATAAATAACAATTGAAATGCTAGCAGCATTATACCATTTAGGGTTAAGTTCTACTACTACACCGAAATACTCTTTTTATTCATGATATTGAAACTTAAATTTCAGTGAAATGCAATATTAAAACCAGCTTTAAAGGAACTTTAATTCTGGCCTCATCTGAAGGGGCAAATCCACTCCCCCACGGGGCACCACTGTATCCATTTCAGCCGGGCCACTCTGCCCGTGGAACCACTGGGCACACAGCCCAGACCACTGCTCACTTCCACCATTCCCAATGCCACATGCACTGTAAGACCACAGAAAACAGCTTCCTGTGCCTTAATTCATTCACGTAACTAACACGTATCGAGTGTCTACAGGGCGTAATAGGAATGACGGGAAATGAGAAGTGTTTTTGCAGGGGAAGTTGGTTGAGCATTGTGAATTTGCTCAGTGGGGCGTCGCGCAGGTATAAAACACGGGTGTGGGGGATCTCCATGAACAGCGTGGCATGATGCTGTTCAAGGCGCATCTCTGCTCCTACAAAAGGTCTCCATGTGCGTGTGTGCAATAAGAGGGAGAGGTTGCTTTTTAAAAAGGCGTATATGTAGCTGCCTACCTCTTGCTTAAGGAAGACAGGAAATAAGAGAGCACAGGTATCTGCTTATCTTTCCAAAACTGAGCTCAGGAAGGAGAAACCTAAAACATGGAGTGGGCTGAACACCAGTGGCAGAGGCAGACGGACCGACAGCAGGGCGGATGGAAGGGGGGACGGTGACCCTTTTCTGAGGGTGCCTTTGTGAACAGATTTTGCTCTTGGAGATCTGTTCCTGTGCCACATGTTCCAAGAAGCAAAGGTTTGCTCAAAAGACAGGCAGGCAGCGGAGCTCTGTGACTAGAAGCAAACCGAAACCAGTAACTGCAGTTGCATTTCAAACGGATGTCACCGCGTCAGAGAAGGGAGCGAAGGACAAATAATCCAATCTATGAACACAGTGTCTGCCTGGCCTCCTCCCCACCTCCGAACTGTGTGTGGGCTGCTCGTTAGTAACTGGGGTCCGTGTTTAGGGTCACCTCTCCCATGGCCTCGGCCCCCGGTGATTTCGGCAGGACTCACGGTCAGCCTATCAAAGAGTCAGTTTCCACCCTTTACTTATAATATAGTCTGTTTTTCTGCCTTAAGTACGCACTACAGAAACACACGCTTTATCATACTAAACTTTCCCTCCTTCCTTCTCAGTCACTTGCCTCGTATTAAAATGTCTCCTTTAAAAATAAAATGTGGCTGCATGTGGTTATTGGAAAAATTGTTTTGATCTGGGAATACTAGTAATCCCCAAATACATACGTATCTACAGCTTGTTTCTCTCTCCCTCTGTGCCCGCACAGGTGCCCGGCACACAGGGCATTGAAAGCGAGCTGGGACTGGGAGTTCTGAATGAGTCAGACGTGGCAGCCAATGGCCCGGGGACACAGGCGCTGCCTCCAGAAACGCTGCGTGTAGGTGACTTCTTCGACTTCTTTGTCACTGATTTCTCCACTCTACTCATAACTTTTCTTCAATTTTCTCCGCCGCATGCTTCTTAGTTGTTGGTGCCTGTTCCGTACGCGGCTTCTGCTGCCGCCTCTCGCTGCGTCCCAGTCAAAACCTCGAGCCAGTCTCTCCCTTATTCCCAGGGGCTACGAGCCATGGGCTCCAAAGCCGTGTCAGCTGGAATCCTGTACAGACTGGACGGGAGACAGCTCTGAGCCTGAGCCACTCTTGTGAGAAAAGTTAGCTGTGGCTTTACTTTCCCAGTCAGGCTTCAGGAAATCAACACCGTCGGTTCCAAGCTTTTTATTTACGTCCAGATTCACAAAGATTTGATTGCTGAAAAGTATTATTTTGTGTATTTTAAGTCATTCTCAGTCAGAAAACATGTACATATTTCAACTATTTTTAAATATTTTGAAAAACTAACATCTAACATCTAACATATTTTATATGTATTCACTTCTATATCTTTATGTTAATATTATATCTTTTTCTTGCTTAAATCCTTGAATAGTTGACAATGAAAATAAAAAAGAAAATAAATGTAAGTTGCTAAGAATCAATTCTTTTAAGATATTATTAAATAATTGGGGTATTTTTAATAATTAAAAATATATGGAAAACAACCTTCATAAATTTCCTCATCCCCAAGTGGAATATTGAAAATATTCTTACATGAGCTATCACTACACACAGGAGCAGAACGAGCATTCTGAGACAGGGCGCTCCCGGGGCCCTCGCCTGGATAACTAGAAAATCTAACCTGTACACCGACGAGATGCTGGCCAAGCCCCCAGGTGACCAGGCCACCCTGGGGGCGGGGAAGAACAGTCCCAGAGGGATGCGGGCTGCAGGGGGCCAGAGCCCCTGCCTGGAGAGGCCCTGGCGTTTCCGGGTTAAGGACTGGCTGGTAGGCAGTGCGGCGTAGGCAATTACTTCTCGTGCATCTACATCTCCCTGAACATTCAGGTGGGAATAGTTTCATGAAACGTTATCCTTTCCACACCACAGATTAACCCCTGTCCTGTACGTATCCCTTGTGAGTCTCAAAAAGGACCTGTGGAGATTAATCATTTCCTTGTCTGGACTGGTGAGAGACGGCTCCCACTGGCCCTTCAAGAAGCCCAGTTATGCCCAGCTGTACCAAGAAATGCATTTTAACAAATTAATTCATTGAACAACTACTGTGTGTCTGCTGTGAGGATAGGCAGTGTGAGTGTGGGGATAACGAAATATCGTGAGGCGGTCTCTGACTTCAGGGAATTTAGAACCTACATAAGGGAACAAAACTCCCGCCTGATCTCAAACGCCCACAGGCCTGGGAAGGAAAGCTCAGTGGAAGCAGGTTGTCTGGAGGGATCCTGGCGAGCGGGAGCCCCCTCTGTCCACCCGGGACCCTCACGCTCCAGCCTTCACCAACTCTGCCCCCTGCAGTGAGGTCCCGGGTTGCCATGTGTGGGGTCTGACTCGAGTGAAACTAGACATCCAGATCTGTGGGTGTCATCGACCAGTTTTCAAATGTTGACACCCAATCCGAGGTTTGTATTCTGAAAACTGTCTGCGGGGCAGCCCAAACACACCCGTGGTGTGCCGCTGGCTGCCGAGCCGGCACTGTGAAAACTCAGACATGAAACATAGCAACAAACGCAACTAGATGTCATCAGGCAGCAAACTCGCTGTTCCAAACACTATGTGCGTATAAGGAAAAATGAAAGTGGGTTTCGGAGTGGACGATGTCACAGGAAAAGGAAGCCCCTAACGTGAGTTTTGGAAGAAACTATTAAATCTTAGACTATAGAAAATTAAAAAAATAAGTTTACTGACATGTCAAGGCTCATGATGGTCTCATGTATGAAAACATCCCCTAAATGAGGAAGAAAAATCTAGACAGTGTCACAAACATTAAAGAAAACAACCTTCACACAAACTGAGTTGTGAGCCACAACCAACATCACTAACGGAGTGTTTCTCCTTCAGCGATATTGGAAGGTGACGATGAAAACAAAAATCCTCGTTGCCTGAAGCTTTTAAGAAACAAAAAGTAGTTACTGTTGATGCATTTTGAGGTCAAGAGGTCTCTACAGACAAGACTGATGACCGCAACGTTTGCTTTTAGGAGGCTTGGAAACATTAGTCAGGCTGGGAATTGTGTGCAGATGATAATTAAGAATTAAATGCTCCTTGAAAACGGCCTTGCCCTGGAAGTGCCTGGCCGGCCCTGGGTCGGCTTCGGAAGGGAAGGAAGGAGGCGGACCCCTCTGCGAGAGGGGCACAGGCAGCCCCATGGTCGGCCCCGCCACCAGGGGAGGAGGCCCGGGCGGTCGCAGGGGCCTCTGTTGTTTGCAGCCCTCACAGGCTCAGGTCACGTCCCTCAGACCGTCACTTCCCGATCGATGGAGATGCAGCCATAGCGGAGTGAAAAATAATGTCTGTGCATCTTTGCTGAGAAAGAGAAGTCAAAAATAGAAGGGGAAAAAAAAGCTTTTTTTGTGGGAAGAGAGAAATTGGAACAAGACTGGTTGGATAAAAGATTAATGAAGAGGTATTCAGTGCTTGCAGGGGAAAAATGTGTGAAAACAATTGATGTCGGGAAGCTTTTGATAAGACACTCAAACATGTCATTTTAATATTTATCGCCTGCAGGGAAATTGATCGGTATCGCTGGCATGTTGAAGTCACGAACGAAGAGACTGATGCAGGCAAATTCATTATTTCCGCTTCTGTTCTTTCTATTTTGATATTAGTTTACCCCTCCCCCCAATAAACTATCCTATTACAACCCTCCTCACTTCTGCCATTTTTTTGGTAATGTAATTCTCCTGTCATCTCCTATAAAACACTGAGGCACCCATCTGCTGAAGGTAGGGATACAAATAGTTTCCTTTAGAAGCAAACGCTGCTCTAACCAGCCAAGGATTCATATTGGAAACCATATGAAAGACAAGTCATTCTCCAGGGGCCCTTTATCAACTTATACTTTCTGATGCAGGGGCAGCCTGCCTACCTTGAACTTCTTCACTTGTGTGCGTTAAACAGAACTGCAAGTGCTAATTAACGGGGATTTGGTCAGTGATACAATACTATTATGTTGCTTTTCTCTTTATCATGTACTTAACTAGGAGAGCTTAATGCAAATACTCTGAACCCACTTTATTCAAGTCAAGAAAATAAAAATGAAAAAATCAGAATAAATGAGGAAATTTAGTCAAACACCTAGGAAGACCTCTGGCTAATCCTCGGGTCTCAGAGACTGGATTCAAGGTCAGCCCACAGCATCGCGCACGCCCCCTACTGCTCAAGTGCAGGCCCTGCAGCTACCCATGGAGACTGTGAAGCCACCTCCCTCATGCATGTGGACACCAGATCCCCACCCCAGGAGACCTCCTGGGTGTCCATGGAGCAGGGTCGGGGCAGCCACCTCACTGATGTCTCGAAGGGATCATGTGGTCACTTGGAGGGTGCATCGCATATCGGCAAGGCATTTTTACTCACACGGTAGAAGCAGCTTCAGAAAACACCCTCGTCTGTACTGCAAGTGGGGGCCCAATGTAATCACAAAGGCCATGGTCACAGGACGCGGGTTGGAGTCGGGGCGGGGTGGGGGGGAGGCTCCATGCAGAGAGAGGACGGAGGGAAGTAGCAACCTGAGTGAGGCCAGGCGTGGAACCCTGGAGAGCGGGGTCCCCTGGGAGCCCCAAAGGGCCAGCACACGGAGGCTCCCCTGGAGGGCCCAGAGGGACGCAGCTCTGCCCACACTCCGGACGTCGCTTCGGGAGACTACCTTTGGAAATCGGATTTCCAGAACCATAAGAGAACAAACTTGTATTTTAAGTCACCAAATGTGTGGAAATTTTTAAAAGCAGCAATAGAAAACTATACAGTGATGGATACATAAAATTTTTATGTATAATCAAAGGGAACAGTGAATTGAAACAGTGGACGTACTTTTAGGTCAGTGTAAGTTTGAAATACCCATACCGGAAATTTTGGCTCAGTGTGGTATGTATGTTATATAATATATTTATTCATAAAAATAAGGGCATCATCCTTACATTTTCAGTATTAAGGGGAAATTTTAAATCATTGAACCAAAAAGGTTCTCTGGCAACCACCTAACTCTTTTTCTGTCCCCTGACAATTTTTACTTACAATATGTAGAAACCGAAAATTATAAATGCCGTATTTTTCAAAAAGAGCCCTGGCTGGAAACGAATAGCAAGGTCAAAGGCGGCAAGCCTGAAGTTCATGGGTGAAATGAAAACTGAGAAAGATCACGAGGCTCAGACCTCAGGCTAGGACAAGAAAGGTCCCTGCTATCCATTACTAACAGGGGGAGGCTGGTGGGTATTTTATACCAGCTGCCAAAGTTAACTTAAAACTCGATTTACTGGGCATCTTACCAAAAAGTTGAGTTTCCACTTAAGTCTCTTTGCTAACATAGCAACTAATTTTCCTGTAACACTTGAAGTATTGTTCTATTGGCCTGAAGGACTGTTGATGTATTACTTTGAGACTTGGAGTGTTTTTTATAAAAACACATTTGTTAAAGTGCTGACTGTAGAAACGGGGTTTACTGAGAGTGGTGGGTGATGCTTCATGGGGGACGGGTTGCGCCTGGCAACGCCTGATAATCAACTCACAACAACTTCACCGGGATGGATGACCTGAACTTGCCAGAAGGGCTGGGAAGGGTCTTGCAGTTGGGAACACAGCTAACGGGTCCCCCTTGTGAAGTTTGCCTTACACGTGAAAATAGAAGTGACCCTAACAACGCACTCTCCTAATCTGCTTAGACAATAATCACGCACGGCCCTGTTCTTCACTTTTCCCAGTGATTACAGCCAGAACACCCCATGCCCTAAATCCCCCCGGAGGGGGGTGGGGGGCCTGCCCCCCTCTGCAGGATCACACAGCACCCACCTGCCTGCTCCCCCAGCACAGCCGCACGCGTGTGTGTTTTCTTTGAGGTCATGGATTCTCACGTTCCAAAATTCCTCTTCCTTTCTTGTCTGCTTCCCTTTCCTGAACAATTCTCGAAAACCCCGCAAGCATCCATTTTAAGCTTCGCAGACCCAAACAACAAAGCACACAACCCAGGTCTTGCTGGTGCATATGTATATACACCACACACACACACTCATGACACATGCACTGTGCATATGTGTGCAAGTATGTTTGTGTACAAAAATGTTGCTTCCAACACAAAACCACGCACGTAGATAACCACTTAGAAGTCACTGGCATTCAGCCAAGCTGAGGAAAACCTCGATTGCCAGGATCATCTCTGGGAGAGAAAATGCAGTATTCTCTCTCTCAGTGCTGCTGCCCTACAGCAGCGGGTTCGTCCTGAGAGAGTCTCCTGTGCCCTGGCCCTCGGCCTGGGTTCCGCACGAGCCTTGGAGTTCTTGTCACACGGTCTTTCTGTAGCCAGTCCCTCCCACTAGACGTGCTGGCCTTTGTGCCTTCCCGGTTTCCATTATTCTGCTCTCGTCCCGGTCGCCCTCACTGTATCTGGCATGTGCTCATTTCTCCAGCCTGTCGAGAGCCCTGGAAACTCCTGTCCGAGCCCCCAGGTTTTGCTATCCCACCTGACTTTACGACCTCCTCACGTGAGGGGAGCATGTACCTAGTCCACCATCCCACTCACTGACTGACAGGCGACCCTGGTGATGTGCCCTGCCACCTGCGTGTGCCAAGCCACTGGACGCTGTCACTAATTTCTCCTCAGGAGAAGCGCAGGGAATGGCAGGGATGACACTCCTCTGACAGTCCCAGAGAGTGATGCCACCCTGTCCTGGGTTTCTAGGAAGCTGACTTAAGTGGCTGTTGATATGTTAGGGGGCATAGGGCCTTTGAGGGTCAGCTAAAAGCTGTGAGTTCTCTTTCTCAAAAGATGTACACACGTGTGCCATGATATTTTGCATAAAATTTCAGAGGACTGAGGGACTTCCCTTGAAGTGCGACTCTGGAGCTCCTGGACACTCGGACACTTGGGTTAGGAACAACCATGTAGCTACATTTAAATTACGCAGTTTACACATTATCTTGGAGATAGATGTTACACACAGTGGATGCTAGGAGAAATTACATCCATTTAACTTGGATGATAGCGTATATAGACCTTAAAATTCTCGATTGACCTATACTATCTGCCAAAAGAAATAATTATTCACGCATTCAAATAAAGGTGATCTTTTTGTATTGAAATGAGGGGACATTAATTTTTCTGGTTGTGGTAAAATACACATCACACTGGAAAACTGACCATCTTCAAGTGTACGGTTCAGTTGTGCTGAGCACAGTCACGTTGCTGTGCACCCACCCTCCAGAACGTTCTGTCTGGCAGAGCCGAAACCCTCTGCACGCTTCCCACAACAGCTCGCTGCCCCGGAGAGCACCGCCCTCCTCTCCGTCTACGGTGCTGGTGGTTCTGGGTGCCGGGTGGAGGTGGAGTCACACAGTGTTTGCCTCTTCCTTCCTGACTTACTGCACCGAGTGCAAGGTCGTCCGTGCTGCGGCAATCAGAATTCCCTCCCTTTGCCCGGCCCCATCGTATTTCATCACGAGCACACCGCACATTGCGTGCACCCGTCCGTCCATCGTCCATCCGAGGACACCGGGGTTGCTTCCACCCTTCGGCCAGTGTGAAGGGTGCTGCGATGAACGTGGGTGTGCACAATTAAATGTGCAACACAGACATCTTACTGCTTGTGTAAAAGCTATTGTGCTCAATATTTTCAAGTTTAAGTTTTTATAATACTTTAAATTGGTTTTATTGCTAGGCTTACCATACAAGCAGAAAACTATGCAAAGCAACTCAATGGATTATCACAGAGTGAACAGTCACATAACCCCACCCAGGTAAAGACACAGAGAAGGGTCCCGTGTCGGACTTACCTTCTAAAGGATGTCTGCTGCTTTACACCTCATACGAAGTGTATTTGGTGTCCCCGAGACTGATACCAGGTGGGCGTTATTAATACTATCCCCACATTGCGTTGGGTAAAGGGAGGCCTAGAGAATGCTGTACAGCGTCACAGAGCTAACACGTGACATAGGTGGAGTCTAAGGACCGTCCTCCTTGTGCCACGCCCCCACAGCTGCTTGGACTGGGCACAGGCCAGCTGGCCACTTAACCACATCCACCACCCTAAAACACTACCGGAGGCGTGAATCTGATGTTTGCTTCACAGACACGTCGTTTACCCTTTTGACGGTCTTCGCAGTAAGTTCTACCGCTGCTCCCCTGCCCTCTGGAGTAACCGAAGCAGACACATCATTTCTCCCTCCGAGCCCCTCCGAGCAGCTAAAGAACGCGAGCACCTCCGCACGAAAACTTGCCCCAGGGCTTCTTTTGAGACCCTCACTGAAATGGGTCCCCAGACTCCTCCCTGCCTGCCTGCCTGTCCTCTTGTGCTGCCTTTGTCTGTCCCTCCTGCAGGCAACACGGGGGCCTACCCGGAGCTGACGTGGTATTGTAGAGAGTCACCATCGACTCCGGTAACACAATTCACTCACTCCTCCAAGGGACAGAGCTTCCACGTGCCGGGAGGCCTCTGACCACACCACCTCCGACCAGACTTGGACCGGACGGCGACAGGCGCAGGCGTGAGCCTGGCCACCCTGTTCGCCCACCCTGAGCATGGGACCAGCGCAGCCTGGGTGCTTCCTCAGGGACTCTGGCCACGCAGGCCCTTACCATCCTGTCCGTACGGGACTGGGTTTTCGAAACCGAATCCTCACGCCGTCCTCATGGATCCCCAAGTTGCACCGCAGCAGTCTTCGAGGACTGGCACGTTGGATTGTCACCAGAATCCAGTGGTATTTTTAAATGATTTTCGTAGGCTTCAAACGTTAAATATGGATCTGTTTACAAGAACCCTTTTCTTTTTTATACACCTCTTTCTCCTTAGAAACAGACAGAAAATAAAATCTTTAAACCTCTTCTCTGTCACGGTTCACGCCTTGCAGTCACTGCAACTCCTCTGCAGACAGAGCGCACTGGCACCGGGAGCAGAGAAGAAGAAAACGCGAGTCGGAAACCTAAGGTTTCCTCAGACTGAAGTCTTTTTATTTCTCATGGGCTGAATATCGTAATGGCTCTGACATGATGACAGCTTTTCAAAACAAGAAACTTGTTCCTGGAGTGGCTTAGTTTTGCCAGGAAGTACCTGAAGGGTCAACGGGAATGTTCAATTCTATTAGTTCAATGAATGCGGCTAATGATTCAGAAAGTTCGAAGCAGCAGTTTGAAGGAGCTGGGACAAGTCATTAAGATTATGACGTGTGGAAAGGTGCCAGTCACCTCCGCCCAGCTGTCGCAGGAGTAAGCTTGCCACGTGTGGCAAATAAAAAAGACAAGGCATTAAGTTACATTTGAATTTCAGATTTGGTGTTCATCTGCAATCAAATTTAACTGGGTATAAATTTTATTTTATTTGTTTGTTTTCAAGGAGAAAGAATTGCATAGAAGAGGAAATGACTATTTCAGAAGACACAATTTTAACTGTTACAGACTACAACCGTCTTTTAAAAACACCATCGGATTCTGCTGACAAACCCAAACACCGACTCCGGCTGCCAACCCTGTGCCACGCCCTCATGCAAGGCAATTATTAATGAACAGAGACAGTAATGCCAGAATTCTTTTTTCTCTGCCAGCATTATTACCCGCAAACAAGGGTAACTTATATCATTTTGTAATTTGATATTTGACATCTACAAAATTAGAAGTCTGTTTTTTTTCTAAAATTGCTTTAAAATAGAAGGGACATGATAAGACCTCTGAAATGTCAACTATTGTGTTTTTACTCTGTGCGGTCATTTTTTAAAATTTGTACGGGCAGCGAAAGGTCCTTTAGTCCACACGTACATATTTACAATACCTGTAACACAACACTGACCACTTTAACCGTTTCTAGCGATGCCGTTCCGCCGCATCGGGTACACGCACGTCGTTATGCGGCCATCGCCTTCTATCTCCAAAACCTCTTCATCTTCCCAGACTGGAGCTTCATGTCCATTGCACACAGCCTCCCCACTCTCCCCCTGCAGACCCCGGTAGCCACTGTTCTACTTTCTGGTCTTTTTACGAATTTGACTAGACTCTTCATGTAAGTGGAATCATATAATACTTGTGCTTTTGTGACTGGCTTACTTCACTTAGCATGACGTCGTCAAGGTTCATCCATGACAAAGCATGTGCCAGAATTTTATTTCTTTTTAAGGCTGAACAACAAGCCCGCGTATATATTTGACTAGTGGAGCATAAAAGGGCAGGAATTCTGATGGCTGATTTTCTCATCTGTGAAGTGGATGTTTCTGCGGTACAGTTACGAGTTAAGCCTTATAAAGGCCCTACCAAAATGGCTGCTACATCAGTAGGTACTTAGTAAACACTACCTTTCCCAGTAAATATTTTATAGTTATGTTACAACTAACACCCACTGAACAAATCACTATACATTTCAATTCAAATGTACTAAAGATATTAAAACATGCGAAAGTATTAAAGAATATGCCCACTGTCCTCAAAATAATTTTTACTAAGAAAAAAATGGTACTTTTAAATTTATTAGTTCCATTGGTCAAGAAATAGAGTCTTCATTTCATTTATATAAAAAACAGTCACTATTCAGAAAGATCTATTCCATACCATGTGACATATTACAAGGAATCTGGACGCCCTCAAGGGATAATGGTCCATAGGATGAAATTGCTGCATTTGCAATAAACTCATAAATTATGACATAAATTACAAGACATCTACTATGAGAAGTTATTTTTTTGATATAAAAATACAAACTATTTTCATATGAAGCAATGGACTGCGTTTCTGCTGAAGTAACTCTCGTAATTAAAAATAGAAATGGCGAAGTGGCAGTACTTAGAGAAATTAACGACACATGCATCCCTGCGCATCACAGAAATTGTCAACGGCACGGAGTAGAGATCCCACGTCCACGGGCGACAGATTCCAGACAGAAGTGCAGCGGAGTTCAGTGGGTGGGAGAAGAGTCTTCTCGGGGACGGTGCTGAAACAGTTGCACATCGGATGTGAGCCAACAAACACCAACAAGGCTTTGCAACATACCAAGCACCACGTATAAAAATTAACCCAAAATGAATTTTAGATCTCAGTGTGATACACAAAACAATAAAACATTTCAAAGAAAATATAGGAGAAATTCTTCGTAACCCTGGGAGTAGGCAAACAGTTCTGAGACAGGACACTAAAGCCATTATCCATAACGGAACAAATACAAGTAGCATTTAGTAAAAAAATTAAATTTTCTTCTCTTTAACAAATACTATTAAGAGAATGAAAGGAAAGAAAGAATGGTAGAAGTTATTTGTGATTATGTGTCTTATAAAAACTTGCATCTAACATGTTGAAAACTTGAAAAAAACTGAAAAATAAAAACAGAAAAAAAGAAAAAATGTGTTTGTAAAAGATTTCAAAAGATATTTCATCAAAGGAGACATATGGATGGCACATAGGTAAGTAAAAAGACGTGCACCATCACTAACTAGTAAGAAGATGCAAATTAAAACCGTGAGACACACCCACTGGAATTGCAGCAAGTGAAAAGGCTGTCAGTACCAGGAGTTGGCCAGAATGTCCTGCTAACTGGGAATGTAGGTGGTGTGAACACTTTGTAAAGTTGTTCAGCACGTCTAGTATTACTCAAGAGAAGTGAAAGTATACTCTGAAATCTTGGGAAACTGAGAAATATATTTCTAAATCAAAAGGGAAATTCTGAAAACAATGAGAATGAATACATAACATATTAAAATGTGTGAGATGCAGCTAAGAAGGTATAAAGAGAAACATCTATGGGACTAAACACCTATACAGAACAGAAGTTTCAAATCAGTGACTTTAGGTTTCACCTTAAGAAAATACCAAATTAAATGCAAAGCGAGAATAAAAATGGAAACAATAAAGATGAGAGTGAAAAGTCAACAGTTAAGAAAACAAGAATGGTTGCAAAAAACCAATGAAACGAAAGCTTGCTCTGTGAAAAGATTAATAAGTTTGTACGTCTTGTAAGACTGACTGGGAAAAAGAGAGAGAAGACACCTGTTACCAGCATCAGGAACGAGAGGTGGCACCGCTGCAGACCCCACGGACGTAAGAGAACAGTAGCAGCCAACTCTGAACAGCAGCTCACCCACACATCCGGCGCCCTGGGGGAGAGGCGCGCACTCCTTCAAAGACGAAGAAAAACTACAAAATCTCGGGCAATAAAAACAGAAGACCTGCAAAGCCCTGTGTCTATTAAAGTAACCGAATTTGTCGGGGGAGAAGGAAAACTTTGCACAAAGAAAACTCCCGGCTCAGTTGTCAGCAGTGATGAATTCAATCAAGTATTTAAGTAAGAAACAATACCAGTTCTACACAAATTCTTGAGAAAATTGAAGACAAGGAGAGAGTTCCCAACTTATTGTTCTTTTTTACCCAGAATTACTTGGTTATAAAAATAAAGATATTATATGAAAACTATTCATTGTAACTCATTAACAGACGGAAAAAAAGAAAGCATATAATTATCTTAACAGATTTAACATAAAAGCATTTTACAAAATCCAACGCCCACTCCTCATAAACTCCCACAGTAAATTAGGAAGAACAGAGAAGTTTTCAAGCTCATAAAGAGCACCTCTGGAAAACCACAGCTAGCATCACACTTGGTCATGAAAGGCAACGATTCCCCCGTAAGCCCGAGACCTTTGTTCACTCCCAGCACTTCGTCCACAGGGTCCCGGGGCCACAGCGGTGCAACGAGGCAACAGAAATAAACCGAGGACTTCATGATTAGAAAGAATAACGTGACACTGTTCTACTTCCAAATGACAAGACTGTCTCCACAGACATTCCTATAGAATCAACCAAAATCTACTGGAACTAGAAAGTGAATTTAGCAAGATTCAAGTTACAAAGTCAATATATAAAATACCTAAATCTGAAATAATAGCAATACTGCATACAATAGGATAAAAGTATTCAATACTCAAAAGTAAATTCACAAATATTTTGTGAGGACTGTACACTGGAAAGTACAAAATATTGCCCAATTAAAGATCGAAGTAAATGGAGTGATATACCATGTTCTAAAACTAAAAGATGCAGTATTGTTAAAATGTCAATACTTCCCAAAGTTATCTATAGATTCCTGATCAAAATTCTAGAAGGACTAGGGTAGGAAATGAAAGCTAATGCTAAGATTCATATCAAAATGCAAAAGCCCTAGAATAGCCAGACGACTTTGAAAACAGACCGGAGGTGGAGGACCAACGGGACCTGATTTCAGATCTCGTGAGGAAGCCCCAGCAGTCCAGACAGCAGTACCGGCATCAAGATACACAAGCAGCCAAGGGACACAACGACAGCAAGCTCACACGTACACGGGCCATCAGCTTTGTACCAAGGTTCAAAGGCAATTCAATAGGTTATGAATAACTTTTTCAACAAACGGTGCTGGGACAATTGGA
The DNA here is from genome assembly GCF_022682495.2 of Desmodus rotundus. Taxonomy (NCBI): domain Eukaryota; kingdom Metazoa; phylum Chordata; class Mammalia; order Chiroptera; family Phyllostomidae; genus Desmodus; species Desmodus rotundus. The sequence continues at coordinate 99,369,848 of NC_071397.1, forward strand.
TATGCATTGTAAAAATATAAACTTTGATCTATATCTTGTATCACACACAAAAATTAACTCAAAATGAATAATATAACTAAATGTAAAACCTAACACTGGAAAGATTACTTATAAAATATTTTTAAAAACCTTGATGACCTTGGTTTATGCAAAAAATCCTTAGACATAACTCCAAAAGTGAGATCGCTAAAAGAATAAATTGATAAATCAGAGGTTGTCAAAATGCAAAACTTCCCTTTGATAGGTACAGTTAAAGGCAAGACAAAACAAGACAAATATTGGGAGAATAGCTTTGCAAATACATTTGATATATCCAGAAGTGTAAGAACTCTTAAAATTTAACAATAAGAAAACAACCTAATTAAGAAAACTGAACAAAAGCACACTTTACCAAAGAAGGTACCCGTGACGGATTAGTGCATGAAGGGTGTTGGACATCATTGGTTACCATGGGAATGCATTTGGAAACGATGAGATGCCGCTACAACCCTTTCAGGATGGCTAAACTTAAGAAGACTAAGCGTACAAAATATTTACAGGGATGTGGAGTAACAGGCACTCGCAGGTCCCCATGTTGGGAACACGAAATAGTGACCCTTCTGGAAAAGAGTTTGGCAGTCTCTTGAATTTAAACATACACCTACCACCTGATGCAGCTAATCTGAAAATTAAAGCACGTGTGTATTCAATGATGTGTCTACAAATAGCATAGTAGCTCTATTTATTACAGTGTAATGGCCAAACATTGGGGAAAACCCCCCAAACATCTGTCAGTGGGTGAACGGGGAACCATGCTGCAGTCAATCCACACAACGGAACATGCCAAGCCGTTGGAAGGAACGATGCACCAACATCGTGAAAATAGCTGAGCTTAATGAGACATCCAGACTGAGGAGTGTGTCCTGCGTGGTTCCGACGACACCCAATTCTAGAAAATGTGGGATCCACAGTGGCCTGGGGGCGGAAAGGAGCCAGGGCAGGTGGAGGGAAGGAGTCTGGAAGGGCACAAGGACATCTTGGGAGTGGTGTGTCTACTCATCCCCTTGCCCTGGGGGTCTTCTGCGCACGGACGTGTGTTAACACTCACAAGGGTGTGCACTCTGGATGGGGCAGTTCACTGCATGCCAGTTACCCCTCAGTAGATCCAAAAAGAACCCAGGCAAACCACGAGTTCTGCTTGTTGGCTTTTTATGGACGAGACATCGGTAGGAAAACGGGGCCGGTCAGGGGAGCCTGGAAATCGCTGCCACACCAGCAGCGCTTGGCGGTGGCGTGCAGGGAGCACGGGCTCCATGGCACACAGACACTGCCGACTTTTATATCTGTGAAATAGGCGACATGACAACTCCCGACCTTTTACTTGATTCATATGGCCTCGTTTCACAGTGCATGGATGTGTGTGTATGTATGAGCACATGGACGAGAGTGTACGACACGGATGAAGGGACAAAAACAATCAAGCGGGAAAACCATCTCATGTGAACCCAGGATAATAATGGCCATGAACTAGTAAGTATGATTAATTTATAATACTTTGCATCTGCCGTGAAAAATAAACAAACAAAATCACTGGTGTTTAAATCCACTGGGTGATTTCTCAGTAGCTTGATATTAAAATCAAAATGAGCATGCAAATTTAAGCAGACCTGGGATATTTTAATTTGGAAACAGTATACCCACACATACATAAAGATTAACATTATTTTCAAGTTAAATGATTTCAGAAGGCGAGGCTTGTTTTCGACAGCTTTATTAGTGGCAGCTGACGGATGGGTTGGCTGCAGCCCTCAGGCCAGGGCTGCTGGGGAAGTTGAGGCTCTCAGCTGAAGCTCCTTGAATGTAAAGGTCCGACAATCAGCTTTTCTTCTCTGACGCTGCGTGTGTCTGGTTAACACACGGGATGGGCTCTGAGAGTCAGAGTCACCAGATACTTCCTTCTTTGAGGGCTCTAGGCTGTTAACCACCTCCACTTCCCTGGGCCTCTTCCCTCAGTCCTGGGTAAGATGAAAAGCTCTCTGGACTATTTTTCAACTCATCTGAAGGGAAACAGCCTCAATTTTCTATGAACATGGCCATGGCTGGCTAGGGGCCTCGCCTCGGGAGGTCAGCAGCCCACTCTTGACATCTCTTTTCTATGTTCCCGGGGTCATGCCTTACCTGGATGTCAAGCCCAGGGTGTGACCCTGTGGGACAAGGGCTCCTGGTGATGCCCAAGGCCTGAGCCAGCCCCACCTTGTGGGGTCAGCAGGACCAGCCAGCTGGGTGGCCACACTGTTCCAAGTTTATGGATTTTTGTATCTCTTCTAGACAACTATTAGTAGTTATTTTTTAAGTATAAAAAATACTTGGGGGAATTAGTCTAGATAAGATTGCTAATTTCCTTAAAAATAATTGTTGTGAAAGTTATTCTACATCCTTCAGCCCTTTAGAACTGACTTTATGACATTTTTAAATACTATTTCCACAGGGAAAGAGACGTATTTGGAAAGAAGAATCCGACATTAAACCGTATACATTTTAACATGGTTGAAAACCTATTTTCAGAAACATTAAACCTGAAACCATTACGGGGATCTTTTCAAACATCCGTAATGATAAAAATCAGGTCCATATATAAAAGCAGGTGTCTACTTGTGCAGTGTCCACTATACAAGGAGACACAGCTGTCCACAGCTCAGTGTCACAGAAACCACTGAGTCCAAGACCATCAGCACAGAAAGTCGAGACTCCTTAGCTACGGAAGGGGCCATTGTCAAATCCAACGCACAGGAGTTCAAGTCCTCTCAATGAAAAGGTTAGTGGGGAGCAGAGGAGGCTGCAAAGCACAAGGAAGCTTGCATCGTTGAAACTGTAGTATTGTTAAAGTTATGCCAAGTTAGGGCAAAAATTCATAGTTATAATGGAGGACAACTCAAAATACATGAATCACAAGGTAGAAAGAATTTTTAAAGAAACAATATTCAAAGGTTCCAAGGAACTGTGAGTCAGAGAAAATTCTCATGCAGTGTTTTTTATGTAATGCTTTGTATGATACATTTACCTAAAGGCTAATCCTAAAGCAATCTGTTTCTGCTTTTATCAACTGCCTGAGGATGAGAAAATATCAATGATTTTAGAAATTTTAAACCTCTTTAATAGCGGCATGATATTAGCTGAGCTATAATTACATATAAAGCTACCTCCTAGAGAGCTTTTGAGAGTTGCTTTGCCTGCGGTCTCTGGCACTGATACTTCAAGAGATTAGAAATATCTTCCTTAAAAAGATTTCTCTTTTCATCCATAGGAGTCAAAGCAGCTTTGTTAAACAGGTAGAAAAGGAGCTCTTAGCAATCAGCGCTGCCCCGTTTAATTGCCCGAGGTTCTGAACTTGGATTAAACCCCTCGGGAATGGGAAAGCTCCCGGCCAGCTGGGAGGCACCAGCTCATACATGATGCCTGGGGGGGAGACCCCATCAGCGTGGGCTCAGCAGCTTCCTACTCAAGGCTCCAGGGCCAGGTTTCTGACCCCCTGCGCTGCCAGAAGCCCAGGGTGGCTGACTGGGAGTGTAGTCACAAGTAAAGAGTGGAGGCGTGGCAAAGCCCTCGACTACACAATTTCTCCAATTTTAAGAATTTCACTTTAAAATTGTCACCTGCCTCCACCCCATCATCACACCTTTTTTTCTTGCATTCCTCTTAGATATATAATTTCTCTGCATAAACACTTTTTCTGGAGTTGAAGCGTTCTATTACTTTATGATCTACCAAGCACAGGATTTAAATTGTCATCATCTACCATGACATACTGCCCTTCCATCCCAACCTTAATGTGCTTTGTTTCCATCTTTTTCCTCCGAACACAGCAAATTAGGGCCATTTATATGCTGAATATTGATCAGAGGAGAAAAATGTATGAGGTGTGAGTTATACTCTGACTAGTGATTTTCCACTCAGTCAGTATAACTTATCACATCAATCACTTAATTTGCAGCGTGAGTTCTTTTCCTTTATGATGAAACGCTTTTTGTTGTTCTCTTCCAAGGGGACTAGGGTATTTGATTTTCTTCAGAGTTCACAAAATCCCAGCAAGAAGATTTAATGAAAACTCATGGCTTACAAACTTTAGGGCTTCCGTAATGATTCCCTCGGTGGTTTTCGCATGTGGTTTCAGCAAAGAGCTGTGTGATCCCACTTCCCACAAGGAGCGTGTGGGCTGTGCTTTGAGGTCTTCTCGGGAGACACACAGCCAGGGGGCAGTAGGGAGCGCAGCCCAGGACTGAACACTCCCCGGCCTGAGTTCCTTACCACAAACACATCAGCAGGAGATGCAGCCAGCTGGAGCCCGGGTACAGCCTGTCGGGCTTTCCTTCATCACTGTAGTAGCGTTTGAAAATCATAATTTCAGTATCGAAATGGTGATTAGACAGTCGATCTTCCTATGGCCTGCCACCACCCTGTCCCAGCCTCAAACTGGTTCTGCGAGAGTCTGCGCTGTGTTTGCCAGGAACGGCATCGGCCCATCTGTTCAGCCGCCACCACCTTCTCCGCCTGGGGCATCACCAAGGATGACAGACAGAGGGCCCAGTCCCTTCGGAAAGCCTCTCAGGACCCTGCCAGGTAAGCGGTCACACCTGCACATCTGAGCTCTTTCCTCACAACTGTGTGGCTTCCCGAGGCCACAGCAGACTCCGAGGAAATATGGGCAGCCTGGCCTTCCCACTCCTGGGACCAAGTCTCGGACCTGCTTAAACTCAATTTCTCTAGCCACGCAGCGGGATTTTGACAGTAACTACACCACAGGTTTCCTGCGAAGAGTAAACGGGATCACACGTGTAACGCACGTCACCTAGCTCCTGGCAAACTGCAGGTGCGCAGAAAGCACCGGCTCTCATTCCAAGAAGCTAAACGTGCTCTTTCTTTTCCCTTCAGCTGAGTTTTTGTCACTTTTGAAGTGTTTGTTTTACTCTTTATTTTAATTATTCTTCTTGTAGAGATAAGGAAAATAAATACGTGGAAGACCATTGATTTTCTCTTTTTAAACTTAGGTATAATTGACATAATTTAACATTCACTGTTTCTTCCTTAACCATCCATTAATATCACACCATCGAGCCTCAGTAGTGGACTTAACTCTTTCCAGGTCTCGTGAGAAGGGCAAAGGACAATAAAATACATTTGCTGATTATTTCACTCGTTCACGCATGTTATAAGCAATATAAACCTTGGTTCATTTCTTGCTCCAGCTCTCTGGATACATCTCTATAGCTTTCTGTCCTTTTTTGTACATGTCCTTGGCTACCTTCCATCTCCTTCTGTACTTCCTCTTTCAATACGTGACCTCTGTAGGCAGCATCTAAATGGTTCTGTTAATATATTGCCCCATTTTTCTCTAATATTGTCACGTGTGGGTGAAGAGTCAGAATTGCTCCTTCCAGGACCTTGTACCCCTCTGGGTCCCGCCTTTTTTCCGACCTTGCAGTCAGTGTCCCGAACGCCCAGCTGTGCATCTGGTCAGCGTGGCATTTCTCTGCCTGCTGGCTGACACCCCCCATGAGATGGGCTGCCATTTCGGACACTGGAACAAGCAGTGCCCTGGGGGTTTCCCCCACCTTTTCTTGAGAAGGTATCATCAACAAGCCAAAAATTGTTACTATTTTTTAGCAGGAAATATTCAGACATTTGCTCATTCAGTAAATGTTGAACTACAGTAATCAATACTGTATTGTATGTTTGGAAGTCGCTAAGAGAAAAGATCTTAAAAGTTTTCATCAAGAAAGAAAATCGTGACTGTGTGAGGTGACAGATGTTAACTAAATGGACTGCGGTGATCATTTTATCTACATTAATGCTACATATATAAAATCATCATGTTGTATACCTTACACTCATACAAGGTTACATGTCAATTCCATCACAAGAAAACCAGAAACATAGTGGAATTTACATATTTAACTAATAATTAAGAATGTATACATAAGTATTGTCTGAGCCCTGCACATCCAGAGATTGCTGGGCCAGGCTTCTGACCTGTGTCAGAAAAAGGCGGCCCCCAGCCCCTGCCCACCTGCTTTCTTCAGTCTCCTCTTTGAAAGTTGCAAAGTTTGCCCAGCCCAGACCAAACCAACCCAGGGATGTGCTTTTTTTTGCCTAACATCGCTTTAAAAAAATAAGCCCCCTTTCCAAAATTCAGAGATTTCACATTAGAATCCATACTGTAAATGTCCCTTGAAACACTGGAAGACCTAGCAACTGTGGGATTGTGTTCCCACACAATGGAGGGCGAGCTCCATCTAGGGACAAGGAGTAGCCGCCCCGTCCGAAGGTGCCTTGCTGGACGTGCTCGAAGATGTCTTTCTTCTACAGGTGGGGCTTGTAAACAACGAATCCCGATGCCGGCCTTCCGCCCGGCCCACTCCACTCCTTGCCCTTCCTGAGCCCACACATCTGCCCCTCCTGCCCTGTGAGTCCACTGGGACACGGATGAATAATCCCTGCGGGCCCTGCTCCCTACACTTGTGCGTGGCGACCTCAGGGTGAACCCAGGCCGCTGCTAGCTCGCTGGGCTCATTGTGAAAAACTGGAAAACAGCCCCCCTTCCCCTTCATATGCATCAGCTGCACAACTGCTGTGCAAAACTAGGCTTGTTACAGCAAGACACATGTCTGCTTTATGCTGCCATAAACATTGTCACAATAAGTCAATCTTTGAGGGCCCCTACGTGAGTGGCGCCCTCTTCTGTGAGACACTGTTGGGCGAGGCCTGCTTATCACAGCTTTCCACCTCGGCTGACACACACTGTCTGGTCCCCTGAGCCACCGCCGCCGCCACCCACTGCGCTGGCAATAGGCAGGCTGGTGAGATGTTGGTTCCCTCTGGCCCTCCTTCGACAGGACCTTTATCTTCCTAAAATTAGACCTGTAGCTGGCGGGGCCCTGCCCCACTGTTGGAAACCTCTGGAGCCAGACCTCCCCTGGCCCCCCCATCTCCTATCCTGAGACACTGCCAGGGGAGCCCGTTTCTCTGGGTTAAAGAACTGTTGAGCCCGGGAACTACTCTGTCTCCTTCTGTTCTGTTCTAAGAGGAGAGAGGGGATGGGGTCTTCTGACAGTGAAGGGGAGGAGTTCCCCACCCCCATCCCACGGCTCCTCTTTCTCTGTTCATGAAAACTAAAGCGAATAAAACACACTGAACATACTTCTTGTACGTACATGCATGTAGAGCCATGACCAACCTTTGGTGATGGGGTCACAGGATGGCTCTCAGTCTGCTGACTGGAGGGGAAACGCCACAACCTTCTGCTGTACCTGCCCCGGACCGGAAAGCGCCGCGCTCCCGTGAGCACGTGTCGGTGCCACGGAGAAAACAAGCCACGATGCAGGTGCCTGCCCAAGGCCAGCGCCCTGCCACCCTCCCATTGCCCCACCACAGCAGGAGTCCAGATCTGGGGAGGGAGAGCAAAACCAGACACGCATCTTCTAAAGGGGTCAGGGAACACAGAGCTTACGTGTCCCTGAGGGCCACATGGATGAGGGACACCACAGGGGTGCAGGGCACAGCCCTGCCCTCCAAGGGCTGCAAGGCACCCTCTGCAGGGTCCTCAGTGTCCTCAGGATGTCAGCTGCCACCTTCTCGATCTCTGCTGGGAACCCACAGGCCCTGTTCCTTCCACCGGGATGGTGCCCAGGTGACCAGACGTCTCTCTGCCTGAACACTGCCCTCGGTGTCCCCTTCAAACAAGGTGGAGGACAAACACCCCTTGTGGTGTGGGCTGTTTTATCTAGATAGCTGAAATCCCCTCATTTTAGTAAAAAACGACCACACCACCAACAAAGGAGAAAACGCACAGTCCCAGAGTAAGATGGGTGCTTTGGAACAAGATAAATTTTTATTTCTTAAAGATTTTATTTATTTATTTTTAGAGAGAGGGGGAGGGAGGGAGAAAGAGAGGGAGAGAAACAATGACGTGCAAGACATACATCCATTGATCGGCTGCCTCTTACACGCTCCCAACTGGCCGGCAACCCAGGCATGTGCCCTGACTGGGAATCAAACCAGTGACCTTTTGGTTCGCAGGCAGGCGCTCAACCCACAGAGCCACATCAGCCAGGGTGAAACAAGATAACTTTTTAAATTGGCTAAAGATTGCACATAACAATATTACACAGCGTTCTGATACGTTTTGTGGCTCAGTGGTGATTTATTATAGATAATGAGTCTTTGTCCTCCTGCTCCCGGATAGGTCAGAGCCAGGCCTGGTGTTGGTCTGCTGGCCACTCCTTCAGATGCAAAAGCTACCCAAAGGGTAGACCCATGCCAAGGGGAGCTCGAGCAGCCAACCATCCCAGGACTGAGGGGTGCTGGGACATGGGGCTTTGATGCTAAAACGGGATAAGTCCCAGGTACTGGGTTGAGTCGGTCACCTTACCGAGAGACCAGAATCAGACCGGATGGCAATCCAACCACATGTCCTGGGGTCCTCTGAGCAAAGCTGCCTGTCTCACACGGGGACCCTAGAGGCCAACAGGAGCTAAGCAAGGGCAGTGACGACAATCGCATCCATAGTCCCCATTGTGAAATGCCTGGTGGCAACCAGCAGTATCAGGAATATTCAAAATAAGCTGGAAACCGGTGGATCCTCCTCTAGCATTTAATTCAGTAATTCATAAAACAACAGTAAATGCACATTAAAATTTTTCAAAAGTGTAAAGCATTCATATTACTTGAACTTCCACATTTTTTTTTCTGTAAATATGTCTCCACCCACTCGCAAGGCCACTTGCATGTTCTGGTTGGAGCTGTCCCCCCCCCTGGAGCCCCAGGGAGAGCTGGGGCAATGGGGAGACTATCCCAGCAGTCTTCCTGATGTTAAAAGTAAAGCCACCACCTGCTGCTTACAAGAGTGCCACCTGCGAAAGCCTGAGCTGAGAGAGTCACATGCCAGGCTGCTGATTCTGCACACGAAGGAGGAATGAAGAGTGTGTGTCAGAAAGTTAGAAGTGACTGAGGCCGGCCCCCTCAGCCAGGCCGCCTCCCACACTCCCTGTCGCCTGATGATTTCCCACCGTGCTGGGGAGAGCAGCAGGAGTTCGTGACCACCTCGCTGGAGCAACAGGCGTTTCCAGCCACAGCAAGAGGCGTGAGTCTCTACCTCCACAACACACACCTGCGGGGAGTCCCACAGCCCTTGGTGAGGCTCAGACAGCCTCGGGCGCTCAGCCTCCCAGAGGCCCTCAACCCTCCCTGCAGGCTGAGGCCCAAGAAGGCACTGCCATCCAAGAGGTGCAGCCCGAGAGCCACCGCTCCGGCCACTGTGAAGGCTTCAGAGGGGTTGGTCAGAGGCAGGGACTCGCCTACGCGTAGGAAAGCTCTGAGTGGTTCGGACAGGCGTGGAAGGCTAGGTCGGAGGTGTGTGATTAACAGAGCAACTCTCAGGGGCTTGTTTCCAAAGCACAGAGCTCTGCTCACAGCTCACTCTTATAAATCTTGTCAGTGCAGACACTTAATTAGTGAAGTCTTGTCTCCGAAGGAACTCCAAATGTTGACTTGAAAATAACCTTTTTCAGCCACAGGATTGTAAACCCAACCTGGCAAACCGTCTAGCCTGAAGTGCCCGCGAATTTCTGTTACAAACACCACTGACCACTCAGGGGGAGTTCGCTGGGCCCCGCTTCCACCAGGGGTGTCTGCAACGCACGGATGTTTGTGTGCTCGACACGTGTCCTCTTTAACACCCAGGGATCCGGACCATTCCTCAGCTCTTCTCCAAGTTCAGCACATTCTGGTCCCTTCCTTAGACAAATGAGCACTTATGAAAATGTGCTATTAATGCCACCCATTAGCATATAATGAGTAACCCAGGTTATTTTCGGCCTTAATTGGCTTCAAGGAAATGGTGAGGGGTCTGAGGAGAGCAGAGCCCAGGCTGGAGGCTGCATTGCAGGCGGGGTCTTCCCGGCTCCCCCAGCAGCTGCAGAGCCAGCAGGCCCCCCTCATTACTCCTTAGCCTCACACTGGCCGGGGGACGCTTGGGCTGGGAACAACAAACCAAAGGCCTGGTGTTCGCATGAGAAAAAGACACAGGGGCTGAAAGGAAATCGGGAAATGAGCACAGTCATTACAAAAACAGGTTAAAGAGACTGAAGTTGAAGGGTGAGGGATTGCAGATTCTATTTTAAGAAAATATGGCTGTATTAACTTTTAGGACAAAGTAAAACACCATTTATTTTTTGGAGAAAACCTTTTCATGTATTGGTGGAATGGCTAGAAAAAAAACAAGTTAAAAATTCTTTTTCTCCAGTCTTGAAACCACAGTGTTTTTAATTATAAGAATACTTTTGTTTAAAACTTATAGTGGGGGGGGGGGGGGCTTGGTTCCGTCAGCAGTGAAATGTTATAATACAAACCAAATCACTTCTAATAACAAAATACCGCAGACAAAACTGCATTATTAATGCCTTATATAACATATTTATATTTCTTTGTAATATACTATAAATGCATTTTTAAACATTTTTAAGCTTTGAAGAAGATAACTCTGGAAGCTAATTTTAGTGTAAGCTTTTTAAATTTTAAAGGAGATGGAGATTTTCCTGTTGTAAATGACAGTGCACTGGGACAATGCCTGGAAGACGGACAGGAAGACCAGGACTCCCCCCGACTTCAAGGTCCTCAACTTTGCAGGCCCATAACCACAACAGGACACAGTCAGGGTAACAGGGCCGTCTCGGAAGAATGCATCTGTGATTTCTGTGTTTCTACACTATTTCATGCGAACTAAGAATGTCAGAAGAGCTAACTAATTAAGTACTTTTTTTGTTCAAATTGCTCATACTTCTGCTATTTCAAGTAATGTGGTTATCATACCCTAATAGGATTCTAACTTAAAAAGTAATTAATCAACATAATAAATAATTCTAAAGTTTAAAAAAATCCCTGTTCTGGGAGTTGGTTGAAAAAGTTTAACTTTTTAAAGAACTGTGAACGCCACGATCCAGTCAAACCAAAGTGAAACTCTTCCCGACTAGGGCTGCCCAGCAGGCAGTTCACAGGTGTCCGACAGAGTGCGGCCCCCAACATGGTGAGACCACGAACTCTGTGGTTCCGTGGCACCGCGCCATCCTGGTCCATTTGCACCATTTCAAGTCCGGGGCCCTAAATCCAGGCAGTCACTGAATCAGCATCCTGGAGGGGTTGGGTGCTTTTTTTTTTTTTTTTAATGAAATACTTCTTGTTTGAAATCTCAATAACTGGGACAGTGGCTTTTCAGTACATCCTACATAAGTATGCATATTTAAGTTTGAATTAAAAATAATTTTGTCAGTGAAGAATTTGGCTACGTTCCTTACTTAGCTTTGTGCCAGTCTCTGTGAGTTAAAGGACAAGGTGGGCCAAGGGCTTCCTCATGCTCCAGGGGATACCAAATACACACTTTCCACGTGTCTTCACACCCATCGGAACAAAAGTTCCTTACGTCTTTCACATCATCCCAGTATAATCTTCCAAGGTTAAGTAAGAAATGCACACAGTACGGGACAACAACACACAAAAGCCCTGGTGTCCAACAAGACTGCACAGACACCCATCTGCAGATCAGAGCCTGGCACAGTGGGGAGTAAATGTTTCCTTCTATTATCTCGTTTCTCCTCCGTAACCAGACCAGGCACCATTGTAACGGGGTGCAGCCAAGAGGGGGGCCCAAATAGGGATTTGTAATGGGGTCCAGAGCTCAGGGTGTCCAGGAAATATTAGAAAAAATATATATATAGAATGTCCTCACCCACCCCCCACAAGTCTGAGCTGGGGGAAGGGACACATGGAGTAGGGCCATGGAGAGCTGTTTTGCATAGCAACAGCTTTGCAGCTAACCTCTGGCATGGTCATTTAACATATCTATAACTATATGGATATAGCTATATGGCTTTATGGATATATCTATAACTGGTTTCATAGATATGTTAAATAGCTGTGGCTATGCTTTGAGCCAGGGGGATGGAAGTGACTTCCACCCAAGATGTAACTGGGAGGCAACTCCCCCTGGTTACAGAGCCTGTGTGAGAGCTTGGAGATGATTGGCTCCATGCCACAGGGCCACACCTGCCCGGACTTACTATGACAGCCCAGTCAAGCTGCAAGAATATGGGAATGCTGACAGGTGTAACTGATTGTGGGAGGAGTCGGAAATGGGGCTACAGAGGAAGACTGGCACTAGGATTTAAACCCAGGTGCAGCAACCATGCCAAGGGGGGGGACCATGAGGCTTCGGTGGAGTGGGGACCCCGCAGCTTGGGTGAGAGTTAGGACCATGCAGCTTTGGGGTGCTCTCTTTTGCCACATAGCTTAGGAAGCAGGAGAGACTTTGCCGGGAAAAAAAGGGGAGAAAGGACTCTTGCCACGAGAAGGTGCTACATGGCTCTAGATTAACTGGAGATTGCGGTGGTGACACAGCTGATGGTGCCGGAACCGAGGCGCTGCCTGAACCACGGACTTCTACTTCTTTTCCTGAGATACGGTACCCTGGCCTGGGCAAAGGGGGAAGGAAGGACTGTGTGTGTTTGTGGGTATTCTAAAGGACTTTAGTATTTTAATGAAGACATTAAATCATTACTCTAAGTCTGTGTAACTTTTAAATAAATAATTCCTTTCCCTTTCACCAATCTCTGGCATTGAGAGACGTCTTCCCCCTGGCAGTGGGCAAAGCAAACCTAGTGGGGAGGACCCCGAGAGAAAAAAGGGGGGTCCTTTTGGTAATAGTATATTGTTTAATGCCCCCCCCCCCCGCCCGCCTGGTCTGGTCTATAACACCATCAGGACGCACACTGCATGGCTGGGAAGGACTAACGCTTACATAAGGGAGGTGATTTCCTGAAGCTTCAGCAGCTAGTAAGCGGTGGGCCCAGGCTTCTGACTCCTGACGCGTTGATTAATTAAGTGACTCAACAAATAATTGTCTGCTATGTGCCCAGCACCTCGCCCGGTCACTCAGTGACTCCAAGGACAGATTCATGCCACTGCCTCCCTGTGCCGCTTTTCGATGTTATTTTCTGCATGACACAGACAGAGCAACCAGATCAATTGTGCTTGTCAAATCCAATAACGGTGAGGACAGTTTTAATATAATTAGTGGTTACTTTTGGCTTCTGATCCTCAAAGGAATAGAATTACATTTTAATTAAAGAAATTTGTGCTCTCATTTTACTTTCCCAGCACATACAAAATGCAGTGGTATTAAAAACCAGTTTGGCTTTTCATTTACGGAAGGTTATACAGGGGTTTCTCTCTTGACGGAGGTAAAATTTAAGGCAATGGTCCCAAACCATCAACACCAGGAAGCCGTCGTGAAGCCGTCTTTAAAGGCAGGGAATAATCATAGTTGACCACATTAGAAAGTGCTTTTCAAACGAGTATCCACGACGGCTAAGGTTTGTAAACAACCAATGGGAAGAGCCTGGTGTTGACAAGAAGCAGAATTTGTTTTACTGAAACAATGGGAAATCTTTTACAAAGTATCTGTAATACTGAACAAATATTTCTGTTCAGCAGAAATGTCTGTTCTTATCTGTTTTCTTCTTTCTAATAAACATTATTTCCTTTCTGACATTCTCCTGAAGAAGACTCAACAAAGGAACCATTCCAATAACACAAGGACAAGACTGTTAACCTTGGAGACCAGAGATTATTAACATTTTTTAAAAAATTATGATCAGATGGGACTCATCTTCTACCAAGACTGTGTTCTAGGGGGACCTCACACTCTCCTCCCCTCAGCTCCCCGGACTTTGCTCTTTGAGCTGAGAGCGGGCGTGGGCGAGTCTGCTGAGAAGCAGCTCTGGTGCCCCCGCAGGAGCCACCTCTCTCCATCTCTCCCAGGAACAGCAGCCTTGCACGGTCACCCTACTTCCCCGGGCACAGGACAAAGGGAAGGGCAGCAAGGACAGTGAGAGACAACTTCGCGGCTCTACTGGCTGACCAGGTGATGCATAATGACATCTGAGGTTGTTTCCGGCTCCATGCCTGGGATCAAATAGCATGTCATTTCATGACATGAATTAGTGAGTACAGTGCACGAATCATGTGTGCGTGTCCACATACATGGGAAAGGTGTGTGAGTGTAGACACGGTAGAAGCAGAACACCACCGGACCAGTGAGGCTGAGACTGCGCCGCTTATGGGAGGGCGGTGCTCTCACGGCGGCTACAGGACTGATCCAAAGCCTCTGCTGTGAGACCTACAGGCCCACCGCTGCGGCTTAGGAAATCTTGCCGCAGAGAACCCGTGCGGCTTTCCCGGTGAGCAGCACCCCACAAAGGGAGGCCTCGTTACACAAGGCCTAGAAACCTGGGCTCGTGGCCGCTCTCCCCGCTGGCACCTTCACAGTGCTGATGACTCAGAGCAGGGCTGACGGTGGTTTCCCTGCCAGCGGAGCCATCTGCTGCCGCCAAACGAAGGGAGCACCAGTCCAAACGGAGAGCCTGGGGGGAGGCGCCATGGCCACGCGCAGGCAGCCCACCGACTGCCCCGCGCAGCTGGGGCTCAGCACCCACTGCGCCAGACGCGCAGGTGTCGGAAAAGCCTATCGCTCCTCCTTTTCTGGAAATGCTCCCAACATCAGACGCACGCCTTGTTTGCATCAAAACGTTCTGTGTCCAAAGTGCATCTCAGATCTCCGACAGAGGCTCTTGAAGCCGGGGTGGCCGATTTACCTCCATCTTATGCGTCAGCTTTCGCTTAGCCAGTGATCATACTGCAGATTTGGAGGCCTTGTTTTAATTCCTAATGTACATTTTCCAGTATTTTCAGCAGATGTGGTTCTATGAATAATATAAAAGTGAATGATCTTATTAGTTATTAGCTGAAATTATGCCAAGAAGCGCTTGATTTTAGGTGGCAGAGCAAAGGAGCAGCGCCGAGCCCCTGGGTGAGGTCGTCCCTGGCTCTGCCACGTTTTCAGAATTGAAAGGAAGGCGCCTCTTTTTGATGCTCCCACTTCGTGGGCAGACATAGGCTGCCCTGTCCTGGAAGGAGCCTCTGCTGGGAAACCTGGCTCTGAGGGGCCAGGGGAAGGACGGCATCTAAGGCTGTGTCCCGTACTGTTTTGTTTTTCCCATTGCTCCGCAGAGGACGGAGGTTCGGGGACTGGGGACACTGGGGCCACACACTGGGGGAGGTAAGTGAGTCTGGTGTGGTTTTGCTTTGATCAATTGCTGGAACTTCACAGAGAGAGAAGTTTGGGATTTCACTGGGTTTTAACTAAATGTGCCCATCTAAAGTCTGTCCTGATGAGTATCTCAAGTAGACTGTTCTGCTAAACATTTAAACAGAAACACAGAATGGGTCTAGAAAGGGAAGCCGTTTTCCTAGGACAAAACTGCAGTGGCATGGAGAACCAAGGACGCTGTCCAGCACCCTGTCCCTCCCTCCCCCGCTCCTGCCCCAGCACAGGGAGAGGGTCCCCAGGCCGCTGCACTTCCCCCTGCCCCTCCAGTCCAGACCCGGAGCTCTGCTGGCCAAGCCCACAGCAACGCTCACACAAAAGTCTTCCTCATGGATAAGTCACAGATAAAACATTGATAAATCATCACCTTTTCTTTCTAGCAGCAAAACTGGTCATTTCCAGAAGCAAAGTACATGTTGGCCGCACACAGGAAGCTGCCTAGGTGGAGCCTTGAACTTGGACGGTTCCCTCAGAGCAAAGGGATTGTATGGGAGGAAAGCTGATTACAGCACCATGCATGCATTCTTTCCAGGTAACCAGATGGGAGGCGACTTGCTGATTGCCCATTGTGGTTAAGGAGTGCGTTCGGGGGTGGGGAGCAAAGGGGCTGATTGCTCACAGCTCAGAGGCTATCTCTCCACTTACTGGGATTTTATTTCACCTCTAGCAGTAAAGTTTTGTCAACTTATTCACAAAGGCCTTAGAAATTGCTCATTGGATTAGTCCAAGGTTCAATGTGTTTTTGATGCGAGCAATTATAAGGGGTGACCTAGAAAGATCACATTTTCTAACTATCTGTTGCCAGAGTATTGCAATACAATTGATTTCTGTATGTTGAATGGAATCCAGCAAAGTTGCAAATCTCTTATGAATTTGTATGACATCTCTATATTCCTCTGTATTCTTCCCGGCTCTCTGCATGGTAGTCAGCTGTGAACAGTGACAGCTTTGTTTCTTCCTGCCCAACCCCGAGGCTTTTTGTTCTTTTTCAAACGTCATTCCGTCACATGCTTTCATACTGAATGTGGCTGTACTTTCCTCCTCAATCCTGAAGAGAAAGTTTGAGTATTTTGCCATATCAGCTACAGTTTTGTAAATAGATCTTTTTAATTAGATTAATAAAATCTCCATTCTATTCCCGGTTGAAATTATTGACTATAAATTCATGTTTAATCTTGTTAAATAAATTTTAGCATCTATGGGGATTATATAACTGTGTTCTTCTGTTAACCCAGTGATCACGTTACTGCCTGTTTGGTTAATGCAAACATGTCTGGACTTGACCATATTGGGTCTGATCTGTGTGTGTCTGTTCGTGTGCTCCTAAACATGGTTCCCCAATAGTTTAAGAGTTTTGCATCTCTGGTCATAAATGAGACTAACCTATAATTTACTTTTCTTTACTAACCTTATTAACTTTAGGAATAAAGGTGATCGAACTACCACCTGGACAGTATGTCTCTTTTTCAGTAGCGAGAGACAGGAACTGTTCTGGGAAATATTTGAGCAGGAATCAGCTTCCTGCCAGTAGAACTCCCCAGTGCCTGTAAAAGTCTCCGGGCCCGCCGTTTCATACGGGACTCTAGTTCCTTTAATAGAGTATTCCAAATTTACTGAATCACTTTTCATAACTTATATTTTTCTTAATAAGTATATATATTCATACCAGTTTCAGATTTATCGCATAAACTGGCTTCTACATCCTTTATATCATTTGATTTCTGAATTATCTCCGTTGCATATACCTTTTTATCCCTAATATTGTTTGTGTCCTTACTATTGTTTTCTGAGTCAACTTGGAAGACTTTTATCCATTTTGTCTTTTAAAAAGCCAATCCTTAGCTTTATTTATCATCTTTATTTTACCTTTGTTTCCTTGTTTACTAATCTCTGATTTTATGTGGATTTTAAAATTTTGGAGAGAGGCGTGGGGAAGGATTGTTCTGTTGGCTTTTTCTTTCTGGTCTCCAGGATACTGTCTTTCAAGCATGGAGTGAGCAGTGGTCCCTGAGAGACAGAATCAAGTAAGTGAGCCCCACAATTATTCCAGCCTGCTCCCTCTCCAGACGTGCTAGGCCGGGGTACAGGGAGGGAACCCCGACAAGGCCTGAAGAATTCCCTGAATTGAGGATTTGGAGCTGGGAGTTGAGGTAGACCAAGGCAACCGGGATTCACATGGGGAAGGGCCGGAGAGAGGTGCTCATAGACGACAGCCATCTGCGGAGGGTCCTGAAGGTGTTCGGCTTCTGCATGGGAGGAAAAGTATCCCAGGTCCTGAAAGGACTAGAGATAACAGGGCCCACACCCAGGAATGGCACGGGTTCCCACCAGCAGACTGGACCTTCCTGGTTCACACACGGGCCACTGGGGAGGGTGCCGAAGGGCCCGGTCTCCGTGGTGGGGGGTAAAGAGCCCAGGCTGAGCTTGTTCCAGGCCTAATAAATAAGCACATGGCTAGCAAGGGTCACACCATTTAAAGTAACATCCCCGTGCCCCCGAATTCAGCACTAAACAATGTTGAAATCGCAATGTCTGATGTCCAATAAAAAATGACCAGGCATTCAAAAAAGCAGGAAAATAAAACCCATTATGAGGAGAAAATTCAGTCTATAGGAACTGATCCAGAACTTACACAGGCAAAGACATTAAAACAGTCGTCATAACTACACTCCATATGTTCAGTAAGTTGAGATGTGGAAGATATAAAAAGAAATCTGACTTACAGAGTTGCAAATGATAATGTGCTAGATAAAAAATACATTGGGTAGAGTTATGGGCAGGAGAAACACTGCAGAAGTAAATATTAACAACGTCTAAAGCAATCCAGCAATAGGAATTCTCCAAAATGTAAGCCCGAGGTAAAATGGGATCATAATAAAAATACAAATAAATAAACCAAAAGAAGGCAGGCAGACAGGAAAGAGCAACAAAGAAAAGAAGGAACAAATAAAAAACAGGACCTTGAGGGAAATTTATTTCAACAAATGCCTATGTTAGAGAAGAGGGTCTGAGATAAATGGCAGGTTCTACAATAAAAAGCTAAATAAAGAAGAGCAAATTAATCCAAAGGAAGGAGATCATAGCAGAAATCAATGTCATACAATGGGGATTGGCAAGCTTTTTCTGTAAAGGGTTAATATTATTTTAGTCTTTGTGGGTCTCATATGGTCTCTGTTGCATACTCTTTTCCTTATTTTGTTTTTTGCAAACCCTTTGAAAATATAAGAATCACTTGCAGATACCAAGACCTTGCAAACACAGGATGTAATGGACTCCACAGATGATAGAAAAGCAGGAAAACAACTGAGAAAAACCAGTGGACTCCGAGCTGATTCTCTGAGATGAGTAAGAGAGATAAACTGTGACAGAGGGGACCTCACTGAAGTCACACAAATATTAAAGAGACAATAAAGTGACGCCATAGACCTTGTCATGTCAGTAAACTCGGGAAGTTTGATGAACTGGGCAAATCCCTTGAAAGACACCAGCTGCTAAGCTCGGTCAGAAAGAGACAACGTGAAGAGACCTGGTACTATTACTTGAAGAAATTAAATTTGTAGCTAAAAGCCTTCCAGTGAGTTCTACCAAGCATTTAGAGAAAAAATTATATTGATTCTGTACAAAATTTTCCAGAAAATTGAAAAGGGGTGACTATTTCCCAACTTGCTCAGTGGAGCTGACACTACCATGGCCCAACATGCGACCAAGACATTAAAAGAAAACCACAGACTGATATTCCTCATCGCCACAGATACAAAATAACAGTAAGTGTTTTAAAAAACTAGGAAAATTGTTTAGAACAATATACTAAAAAAATAACACACTATGACCAAGTAGGTTTTGTTCCAATAATGGGGGGTTGATTTTACATTTAAAAGAATCGCCCACTGTACTAGCCATATTTACAAACTAAAAAAGAAAAAAATTAAGATTCTATTAATAGACCCAAAAGAGGCATTTGGCAAGTAGATAATAACCACTTGTGATAAACACACCTCGGCAAGCTAGGAGGAGAAAGGAACCTCCCCACCCTGGTGAAAGGGGGCCTGCAAAACCCCTCCACCGGCACCGTCCTCGCTGGTGAAGGACCGAGGCCGGCCTGGTGAAGGACCGAGGCCGACCCAAAGGCCGTGCAGGCATCTGCTCCCACCACGGCAGGTCAACGTCACTGAAGGTGTGGCCAAGGCAGTGAGTTGAAACAGAGAAATAAAGGACGCCCAGATGGAAACGGAAGAAGAAACACTATTTACTCAAACACTACGTGATGGTCTATGTAGAAAATCCTGTGAAATCTACAAAAAGCTACTGAAATAAGTGAATTTAGTCAAGTGGGAAACTGTAAACACAATATACAAAATTAACTGTCTTTCTATAGACTGTCGACAGTTGGAAATTAAATTTTAAAAATACTGTTTATCATATCATTAAAAATATGAAATACTTAAAATAAATTTTACAAAAATGGGAAATACTGGTATACTAAAACCAAGAAACATTGTTGAGAGAAAATAAAGATGACTCAAATATAAATGGAGAGAGATACTGTATTTGTGGGTTAGAAAGTTCAGTATTGTTAAAATGCCAATTCTCTCCAAGCAGAGCTACAGATTTATTGCAATGTTCATGTAAATCCCAGCAGAAGCGATGAATTGATTGGGTGGTGTTAGAGATCAAAAAAGTGATTCTAAAATGCAAATGGCCTAAAATACTTAAACAACACTACGGAGCTAGTATCACCTGATTTCAAGACTAATCGAGCTGTGGTAATGAAGAGTGTGGTACTGGTACAGAGAAGAACAAACAGATCAATAGAACAGAAAGATCCAGAAGCAAACGCAAACAAGTGAACTACTGGTCTTGAGAGAGGAACAGGCAGCTCGCTGGAGAGTAGTTTTTCCAAGACATGGTGCTGTAGCGACCGGAAATATAACTGCAAAACGAAAAAGCGATTCCTACTTCATGCCACACTCACGAATTCACACACAATTGATCACAGTCTTGCGTGTGGAAGTTAAAACTAATAATTTCAGGAAGCAAACGGAATAACTTATGACCTTTTGTTAAAATATTATCTAGCTATTACCCCAAAGGCGTGATCATAAAAGAACAAATTTATAAATTAACTACATCAAATTTTTAAATTACCAGTGAATGAAACTGTTAATTTAATGACACATCACAAACTTGAAGCAAACGTTTCCAATTTACATGTATCCGATAAATAGTTTAAGTCCAGGATATACACACAGCACACTCAAAACTCAACAGTAAGGAAAAAAGAACAATAAAAAGTGGTTAAAAGACTTGGACACTGCATCAGATATATATGGCAAATAAGTACATGAAAAAAATTCAACATCACTACATATTACTAAAATGAAAATTAAATAATATCAAGGTACCATTGCGCATCTATGAGAATGGCTAAAGTTTTCAAAAGTTGACCAAACTAAGTGTTGGCGACAGTGGGAAACGCCTGGAACCCCTCTACATTGCTGGCGCAGGTGTAGACCATGGCCACCAACTTGGAGAATAGTTTGGTGGTGGCTTAAAAATGGTAACACACCATGATATAAAGAGGCCATTTTGCACCTAGGTATTTGCACAAGAGAGAAAAGAAGCCACACGACTACAAGAGACTCGTATGGGGATGTCCACGGCAGCCTGAAGTCTATTAGCTGAGCCCTGGAAGCAACCTGAGTGCCCATCAGCAGAGGAGTAGGAACACGCTGTGGTCTACTCGTGCAATGGAACGCAGCTCCGCAATCCAGAGGAAGGAGCGCCAAGTGCTGTACGCTTGTTCGTGGACGGATCTCAAAGTGATCACGCTGGATGAAAGAGTCTCACTAATACATGTCCAAGTTGTATGGCCCATATACTTGTGTGCAACATTGCAGACACTACAAAGTCATCTACGGCGACGGAGCCAGTCACTGCGTGTTGGGGCGTGAGTGGGGGATGGGGTCGGGGTGGGACTGCGGAGAAAGGAGGAGGATGAGGAGGGAACTTGGGCTGGGGAGAAAAATATGTTCGTTATTTTGAATGTGGTGATGGTTTATTTTTTTATAAATCAGGGTGTTAAAAATGACATTTCTGTGAGATTTTTCTCTTCTCCTCCTCCTTTGTCAGCCCTGGTCGTGGTTACTGTCACATAATGAAATCCATGAGAGGTAAGTCAGGTGAGTTTCTAAGCACTAGTCAGTGGGGGTGGTAGACGCCATTGAGTGAGCACGTGTACTGTGTGGCTGTCACATTCAAAATGACTGAGCAAGTAGAACAACGAATCTGCATCCAATTTTGCGTTAAGCTTGAACATTGCTCCATGGAAATTCTTCATATGACTCAGAAGGCCGCAGCTATGGGCCACTGGTGACTGGCAGCTTCATCACAACAACGCACCTGCTCATTCATCATGTCTCATGCAGGGTTTTTTAGTGAAACATCAAATCACCCAGGTGACTCAGCCCCCCTACATTCCAGATTTGGTGCCCTGTGCCTTCTGGCTTTTCCCCAAACTAAAGTCACCTTTGAAAGGGAAGAGATTTCAGACTGTCAATGAGATTCAGGAAACTACGTTGGGATAGTTGATGGCAATTGGGAGAATCGTGTGAGGTCCCAAGGTGCCTACTTTGAATGGGACTGAGGAGTCACTGTCCTATGTACAGTGTTTCTTGTCTCTTGTATCTTCAATAATTCTCTCTATTTTCATAGTACATGGCTGGATACCTTCTGGACAGACCCCTATGTAGTTATGTTCTGAAATTTCCTATAAAACGTCTATTTCTCAGATCTGCACAAATATTTTTTTCTTCTTTTTTGAATGGTAAAAATAGCACTACGCAAGTTATTTGTTCTTAAAAAAAAAAGAAAAAAGAAAAAAACTGATACCATCACACCATGTAAACCAGAAGCCTTTCCTAGTGGCCCGGAAGCCAGAGGAAAACAGTGACCAGGACAGGTCCTGGCGGGGCACTCCCTGCCCACCACAGGCCAGTACTCCCCTTGGACCTCTGCTAGGCACCACGCTGCAACTGTGTCTGCAGCTCTGCGTTTGCTGGGTGTGGGACGTGTTAATGGGGGAAAAAAATCAGGAAAGGAAAATGAACTGACCTTTGAAAGACAACACAGACAAATGATGAGTTTTCAAATTAAATTTTTGACAGTTCTGAGATTTAGTGAAAATTGGAAAGTTAAAAAAAAAAAACAAGGTCCTAGCTTTTCAGAAGGGGCTTTCATCTCAAGTGCAGTATTCTCATCAGAACTTTGGCGTCTGGGCCATTGCCTTTGATGCTGGCTGCAAACAAGACAATCCATCTTATTAACTGGGAGGAAATGCCCTTCACCACTGGGCACCGTATAACTTGTAAACATCAGTCAAGTTCACATGGCCACACTTTCACTTCACAATTTGGCTTTGCATTTAGAAGTACTGACTGGGGGTGGGGAGAGAAAGGGAGGCAGGGAGAAGGGAGTGGGGAGACACTCTGAATAATGTCTTCCCCAGGTGTATGTGTTTCAGCCCTACCCCTAAGTGATGGTATGGGGCTTCAGGGAGGTAACTGGAGTTAGATGATGTCATGAGAGCGGGCCTTCTGCGGGGAGGACGGCTTTGTAAGAAGAGGATGAGAGGGACAGGCACCTTTCTCTCTCCGCCATGTGAGGTCGAAGCTGGGAAGAGACGCCCTCACCAAGACCGGAGTCAGCTTGGACTTGGACTTCGATGGCTGACCCCCAGAACTGAAGTATAAATGTCTATTGTTTAAGCCACTGAGTCTGTAGTATTTGGTTTTACTATTAGCCCAAGCTGACTGATCCTAGCAGAGAGCTGGACACTACAGAGAACTCTCCCTGCCTGTCCCTGGGATCACCTACTCCTTGTTTGTCAAAAGCCACATTGATTTTGCACAACGAGAGCATGGTGTGCATGGGTTTGATACTCTGTTCAAATTAGGTTTAAGTTTTTCCACTAAAGAAAATACGGGGGAAATTTATAGCATTAATATGTCAAGAGTCCTGTTTGCTCATGTACTTTCAATCTCTGAGCAGCTGTAGCCTGGTACCAAATTGAACCTCCAGGGCATTAAACATAACATTCTAGGGAAAACGGCTAAAGACCGAATAACAAATAAGGGCCAGATAACCAAAGTGGGAAGCTGCAGTTCCGCCACAGTCACCCGGAAATTGCACAGAATGATGAGACAGAGGGACTGGGAAGCGCTCAAGTTTCCAACGATGGGTGGCTCACATTCTATACTGTACGTGATGACTTTAAAGAGGAGAAGATCCAAAAACATTTGCCAAGTAAGTCTTGCAGTGTTCCAAAGCGAAGCCCAAAAGGGTATTCACTTATACAATTATAGTCCAGTTGATAAATGACGTAGCCTCAAAACTGTGCTGCTTCTTCTATTTGTCAATTGAGAAGTTGACTACACAAATCTAACCTGAAATTTATTTATTGTTAATTTTTTCTTTTATTGATTCTAGAGAAGGGGAAGGGGGGAGAGAAGAGAGAAACATCAATGTGAGACAGAAAGATCAACCGGTTGCCTCTCATATGTTCCCCAGCTGGGAACTGAACCTGCAACCCGGGCATTTGCCCTGACTGGGAATCGAACACACGATCTTTTGGTTTGTAGTAGGGCACCCAAACAACTGAGCTCAGGGCCAGATCTAGCTTTAATTTATGAAAAATCAAATCATCTCCAACATGTTTTCTTTCTTTTCTCCCTCTGCCACATAAAAGGTATGCTTTAAAAGTTGTATGCTATAAATTTAAGAATTTAGCTGTATGAAATATGTAAAACACATTTCTATAGCTCAAAATATAATGCTTAACGTAATCATAAACCTCACCGCTGTTCCGACTGACATGAAGCAGCCTGTCAACTGGAACCCTGCCAAAGTGGCCCATTTGGGTGCCCTGCCCGTGCCCACCCGCGTCGGGGCCCCGCACAGGCCACCCAAGGCCCCCACTTGAAGTCCTTTTATGCTGCTTGAATTCCATCTGGTTTCCATGCTGAGGCTACAATTCTGAGTCACCACTAACCCCCCTTTTGATATGAACCCCTTCATTTTTCTGTATAAAGCCGCACGGTCTTCAAGGCAGTCTGTGTTGTAATGTACCAGCACTTAGCAGCGACTGGATGCACCTGCTTGGAGATTCTGTTTGTGTTCCATACACAGTCCCGGTGACCCCGACAGCGTAGCAAGAGTGAGAGTGGGGCAGCTTCTTCATTCCTTCGCTAGGTTCCATGCGGGGTTGTTTTTTTAAAGAAATAAGCAGAGGCGTCGTCATTGTTCACGGCTCTCCCGTGAGCTAAAGAAAAAGCTTTTGAAAGACTATTTAAAATGCACATGTACTATGTGTGCATACGAACACAATGTTGCAGTTAAATGCCATGGCACAAAATCCTAGCCTTGCTGGGTGTGCCAGGGCCGCAAGGCCCCACCTGCTTTCTGCCGGGCAGCTGATGCACCCATGTGCAAGGCAGGCAGACTCACACCCAGACTGACGACGCCCTCAATGGCACAGACAGACAGATGTCTCCAAAGATGATTTCCTCTATTACCTTCAGACGTTGACCTGTTAATTGGACAATTTTTTTCAATCAAATTCCTAGAGTTGCCATTGGTTTAATAATACCGAGACCTGTCTTTTCGAATTTCACGGTCATGTTCAAACAAAAGAAATCCCAAACTCTTCTGCCTTGTGGCTGTACTTCGTTCAGGAATAAGACGTCCCCAAATATTAAAAAGGCCTCTGCTTTGGCCAGTGGGGGGCCAGAATAAAGGGGGTTTGAAGCATCAAAGGCAGCTCTCAAAATACTCTTTCAGGTAGAAGAAGCCACGCTCCCAGCCCCTTATCTTGAAAGCTCACACTGGTTAGAGAGGGCCCTTTAGAGGATTAGCCCCAACTGCAGGGAATTGGGCCCTCTCAGATGTGCTTTGAAATTTATATTAAAAAGTAGCTGGGCGACAGGCATGCTTGGAAGACGCAAGGCCGGGGGCAGGAAGCAGGAGGAAAG
This sequence comes from Desmodus rotundus, assembly GCF_022682495.2. Classification (NCBI taxonomy): domain Eukaryota; kingdom Metazoa; phylum Chordata; class Mammalia; order Chiroptera; family Phyllostomidae; genus Desmodus; species Desmodus rotundus. The sequence continues at coordinate 99,395,063 of NC_071397.1, forward strand.
GCTTAAGCTGCAGAAATGAGCCCAGCGCGGATGGGAGGCCGTCTGTGGCAGAACGAGCACCCGGGACTGTGACAATGGCTGCCAGCCGGCAGAACGCAGTCTCAGGCCTTCTCTCCGCACAAGGCAGCCCTGCAGGCGGAGGGGACTGCAGCCCCAAGGCGCTTCCTGAGAATGTAAGTCTCTTCTCCGCCAATAGGTGGAACAGAGTTTTCTAACAACTGTCCGGTCTCCCAGATAGACCTTTCTGCACATTTTCTTTTTCATAGTCATGGTTATTTTTATTTTTGTTTATTTTTATTTATGGTAAAATAAATGCAGACTGACGTAACAAAAAACAAACAACGGCGAAATGTGTGAAGGAAAACGCCAAGTCCCCTTTCGCCACCATACGACCAATAGAGCGCGTGGTGTGCACCTTCCAGATCTTTCTGTGCGTTCTGATGATGTCTTTTTTTCAAGATGATGGATGGTATTCACTTCCTAGCATCTGATTCCCTTTGCTCGGGGTCGTCGGTACACGGAGCCTCCCCATTTTGTAAACATCTAGACAGCATTTTACAGTGTGCCTTCAATAGTTTAACCACTCCCGGACTACTGGTGGATGTTATATTTCTTTCCCTCATTTTTCACTGTCCCAGAATAAAATGCTACCTTCAGACTGCAAACTCTTTACTGCAGCCTGGGGGTCCTGGGCACTTTGGAGTCCTCCCTCCTCTGACACCTGTCCCACGACCCTCCCCGCGCCTTGCTGCTGCTCCTGGTCTGCACCAGCCTGGCTCCTCCACGTGGAGCGCCCGCTCCCGCTCCCGGGTCTCTGACGGGCGGCTCTTGTGCTTTCGCAGCTCAGAGCTCATATGCCACGTACCTGGTGCGGTCTGCCTAGAACTCCTGACCTAAACAATCCAACTCACCCTTAGTTGCTATTACACCTTTCTGTTTCATTTCCCTCCTAGTACCCACCACTCTCCGGAATTATCTTGTTCTCACATTTGTTTACATGCTTACTGTCTCCCTTGCTGGGAATAAAGTCTTTCCCCGGTGTTCCCCAGTGCCTGCTGTATGACAAGGTGTCCACCGCATAACCGATTCCCAGTAAGTGTCCGATAAAAACGTGGGTAATGGGCATATCCTTCAACCCGAATTGGCGCACATTCACACACGTATTTCCACAGAAGAGGTGCCGAGGAGTAAAATCGCTGGCCAGAGATGTGTACGCACGAAATTTTCATGGGTACTTCCCAAGTGCACTCCAAAAAAAGGAAAGAAGCTTTAATGGCCATTCACATTTCCTCCATCACCATGTGAGTGGCTCTTTCTGCTAAAGACAATGTCAGTTTTTTCATGCCAATCCCACAGATTACAAAAAGATTTCATTCTTGTAAATTAAAAATTATCCTCAAGAATGTTTTTATATATTTATTGCATTTGTGTTTCATCTACAAATCTATCATTGCTGAAAATCTTTCTATTCTTTCTTCTTTGGGAATCATAAAAAATATTACCTTGTTTTCTTCCTTTATTGTAGAAGATTGGAGGGTTTTTGGTTGATTTGTTTAGGTCTTAGATCAATCTGGAATTATTTTTGTATAGTGTAGGATAAACACTATTATTTTTTAAAAATGTACAGGTCCCATTTTCTTATTTGAAAGTGCTCAAGGTAGACATTTACAAAATTCCAGAAAAGCCTAGGTTAAAAATAAAAATCACCCAGACAGAATCATCGGTACACAGGTGATTTCTTCCCACTGTTTTTCCTATAAATACATGTCTATAGAAATGCTTATTCACTCATACAACATACTCTCTTTTGTATATTATTTTACTAATTTATGCTGTAAGCATTGTCTTTTGTCAATAAGTCTGAAACTATGATTTTTAATAATGGTGTAATATTTTAAAGTAAAGGTGTATCCTAATGCATGAACATGATTCTGCAATTCCTATTATTCAACAGTTAATTCTGGTCTCTAATATCCAATGAAATAAACCCATCAGTGAAAACCCTTGCTCACGGTATCTCCAGGACCACCTCTGACTACAGCCCAGAGCAGACTCCTCAGTGTGGGCTCACTGGGAAAAGCAGCATCAGTTACTTCACGGCTCTCCCCGGAGCTGTCCGAGACAGACTATATATATGGACTGTATTACCCACTGAGCCCGCCAGGGACCAGGCAGGTCCTGGCAGGAGAGAAGGGGCCACACTCACCAATTCTGTAAGGGTAGACTGGATGTAAGAATCCTGCTCTAGAAGTGCTGAAATAAAAAGACAAAAAGGGAGAGGGAGGGAGGGAGGAGGGGGAGAGTTGAATACCCTGTAACTGTAGGAAGAGCCATTGCCCCAAGGCCTGAGGACACCCAAGGGAGGCCACGGTTGTATCAGAAGTTCCCAGGACACTGAGCATGTGTGGTGACACCAGTGCCGGACCGCCAGGACAGGCTGCCTGACCCAGGATTCACCATCCAGCCACAGAAAAGAGCGGAAAAGGCCCACAGATGCTTCAGAGGCAGGAATGGAGGGAAGGGAGGGAAGGGAGGAGCAGGGAGGAAGGAGAGAGAAAATTACAGCCCTCCTGGGTAAGGTGACAGGAGATGGATAGGGAGGAAAACTGGAAAATGTAGTTAGCCAACTGCCAAGCCACACAGGCCAGAGCAACCCAGGGGGGCCCCCGGGGACACAGGTGGAGGGGCTGAGGGAGGGGCCTGGCTAACACGCCTGGGAGCACAGGTGTGTACTCAGGGAGGTGTAGAAAGGGCACCTAGATTTCCCGGGCTCGCAGAATACTCTCCTAGAGCAATGAAGACAGGTGAGGATGGGACCGAGCCTGCAGGAGGAACAGAAGCGCGATACTGCAGACCTTGACTCCTCGTGGCTGCGGAGAGCCAGTCATTTCCACGTCGGCTGCAGCTGGACTTAGAACTGTGGTTACTTCCTAAGACACAACTACTTTTGAAGATCTCGACAGCCAAAGAGCTACTCTGTTTTACATTCTTCTCTCTGTGACTCTCATAGGGTGGTCACAACAGCAGTACAGGATCTTACATCCTCTGCTCCTGACCCGGTGAGCAGGGGCGGGGAAGCTTAACTGAAGTGCGAGCTGACGTCTGGCTGAAATGGCACAGCGTGGACAAAGAGAAAGTCAAAGGACAGGCAAAAGTACTTCCCCTTCACACAGACACCAGGAGCTGCCAGCTTGTCACCCGCTCTTAGCTGCTCGGTGGGAAAGCAGTTTGTAAAGCCAACAACCAGACGAAGTTTGTCGCCGATACTGGCAGCCAGCCCTGCTCCTCATTCCGGCTGCTTGCCGGCCTGATTCTACTGGTCACCTGCACGGTTACGCCAGGACTAAAAAGGAAACATCCACGTGAGTTTCCTCTCCAGCGACTGCGGCAGTATTGTCCGACACCATGTCACTGTGTTTGTCAAGAGGAGACCCGGGAAAGATGGTTTTAGACACAGACAAGCCGTGGGGGCTGCCCCTGGGACAGAGAGTTCTGGTTATAGGAAATATCGTTCTGCCTGAGCAAAACCTCTGGATGATTAAAAGCTATGGGAGCCACAGTTTTCCCCGTAAACAGTGGGTGTGGCTCTTATACTACCCATGGCCTTCATAAAATATTTGGATCATTAGCCAATTGGTGTAGGCAATAAAATTGTGCACATTCCACAAAAATACTAACCATTTGTATAATTTAGCATCTGTTAGAATTAAGGGTCTTGTTTATTCACAGAGCTAAGACAGCAAGCATCTTTGTTTCAAATTAAGCTGACAGTCTCTCAGGGACACGATGTAAACGTGTTTCAGGGTAGAGGTCGCTGGCAAACGTCACTGTTCAAGAACCGAGGAACCGACAATGGGGGGGGTGCTGTTGAGGTAAAGTCTCCCCTTCTCCACAGCAGCTGGAAGACAACCCCTCCTTTCCCAGGAAGCTGGCCTGTATTTTACGGAGAGAGCTCAGCGGGTGGCAGGACTTGAGGCACTGAGTTAACCTACCTGGAGGTGCCCTTCCTCAGGACACGGTGTTATGGGAGACATTAAGTGCCCTCATTATTTAGGGGATTTTAAAGTGAAATCTTCCTAACCAGGTAACCTTGGACTTGACATTCATAAAGAATAAACACATCTGCAGCTTTTCTATCATCAAATGACTATCTACCCTTTGGGGGTTTTAACTCTTGAAATATATGTATTTTTTTCTACTAAGAAGGCTTCTTTTTTCTCCTCCATATAAAAAAGCTTAACATCTAATGTCACTGGAAGTAGAACATTTTGTCTTTACTTTTTTTCTTTCTGACATATCTTCAATTTTGGACTGAGTCTCTTGCTCTCATGCTTGTTGTTTGTTTTCCTGCCATCAGTCATGACCCCCGTGGCCAGGGGAGCTCCCCTACGTGCCTTTCGGATGCTGTCTTTCCGAGAGATGTATCTTGTTCACCTCTCCAATTTCAGGGTTTTCTCTCCTTAACATAGTGAATGGAAAAAACCAACTGGCACAGTATTTTCATATGAATATAACTAAAGGTAAATGGTAAGGATACAGGATTAAGAAACTAAAGGAATTTTACTTAAAATATCCATATTTGTTTCATGATCTCATTTATTTGACGTCTAGGAGACAATTTCACTTCCCTAAACTACATTTCATTACAGAACAGGTGGTACTAAAAGGTCCTATTTATCCCATTAAGATAACAAAATGGTTACTGTAATTTTCTGGCAGGGGGAGAGAGGGTGGTAAGTAAATTTATTTAAATTTATTTCTTGGAACAATGAGCACATAAAAGGGAAGCTGCTGCCAAAACCAAAATGAAATTCTTTTATTTATCCTATCCAATCCCGCTCTGTCCAACCCACCCAATGTGGTATTGACAAATACAATTATAGCAACCGAGTTACCGGCATTTCTAGAATAGACGGTCCACGTTTTGGCACACTAGTGGTAGCTACTTGGGATATTAATGGTTCACAAAGAAAGAGCCCTATAGGGCTTCTTGTTTCTGGAAAAATAGCTCAGTGAATGACACTAAAATCCGACAGCCTGGCCCCTGGGTGACTCGGGGCACGTGGCACAGAGTGTGGCACATAGCCCCTGCCCACTGAGGGGCCTAAGGGGCTGCTCTGCACCCAGGCTGTACCCTGGACGCTGTGTGCCCGGGGCCCGGCCGTCACTGGTCATCAGCCATCCCGGCCCAGGCTGGTGCAGACCAGCACAGATGGCCACTCGGGGAGGGGAGTGCTTTCCTGCCCAGGGCAGGGCAGGAATTTGGTGTGCTTTCAACCCATTTGTTCAGCATTTGTTCCTAGGAGAGGCAGAGCACTTCCTGGGGACAGCTCAGAGAAGAGGAGACACCACATTCAGCAATGGGCTGGAGCCCAGATGCTGCTCACTCAGCAAACCAGTGCCGGTCGGCAGGGGGAGCCACCCCGTTCAGAGAGCAGTGCAGTGACCAGGTGCTGTTAAACACATGAGTCCCTCGGGTGAGTCACCCCACCCAGCGCTGTGAATTCTGGCTGCCGACACACAGGACTCGCCCGGGAACATTTGTTACGCCTGGATGCTGGATCAGAATTCTAGGGTTTGAATGCTGGCTCCCGCACTTACTAATGGTGTGACCATCAGGACAAGTCGCTTAGCTTCTCTGGCCTCCGTCTCCTCGTGTGTGCGGATGAGAGTTAATAATATGACCTGCCTCAGAGGTTGCTACGAGGACCCAATAAATTAATACAATTAAAGGGTTACCTGGCATATGGTAAGCATTCAGTAAGACTCAGCTATTGTTATTTGTAGTGTCCATTCCCCAGGGTCACTTTGCAGGCTGCCCAAACGGTATTTTCTTTCTTCCCGTCACCTCGATTTCCAGTTCCGCGCTGCCAACGGGTGGGGTGATTGAGTTGCTGATTGTTCATACAGTTTCTTCCCTTTCCCTTTTTCCAGTGGGTCCCTTCCCCTTCCTCCAGGAGGGCAGCTCTGCAGGCTCCTAAAACTCCCCATTTTACACAAGCCAGCTTGCCAACACGGTGACGAGAGAGAGCGTGGTTAACATCTGGGGATTACTCTGCTACAGCTCTTGCTTTCTTTTTTTTTTAGAAACTGTTTTTTCCTGTCAGCCTTACTTGCATCCTGGTTAAGAGTTTGTGGAAGAACAGCTAGGACCACTCCGTGGTTGCTCCTACCCACCAGGTGGCCCATGCAGTGGGGGTGGCGGCCTGTCGTCAGTGGGCGTGGAGCACTCGGGGCTTCGTGCGAAACTGCAGGGCAGGCACCGGGCACCTGCCACTTCAGTCCCTCCACCCTGAGGTGTCTCCTGGGTCCTGGCCTTTTCCGCAGCAGCCTGCCCTTCTTTCTCAGCCCCTTTGGGGTCTCTGCAGAAGTGGAGATCAGGCAGGACCCCCATGGGCGCTCCCAGGAGGTGGTACCACACACGTGCAGTACAGCCCAGGCGTATCCACATCAGACCCACTGAGCAAGCCCTGGGTGGTCAGCAGGGACGGAAGCATCCACATGGCACAGAGGACAGTCCATGCGACGCAGAGCTACTGGAGGCAGGGTGGCAGAGGACCCCTCGGTCAGCCCTGGGGTGCCAACCAGCGGAAGTCCTGGCTCCCGGAAGGCTGCCCGGATCTGGTTGGTGCCGGTTTCAGGAGTGAAGGGCAAACAGCACCACTCACTGGCCGGGGCTCCTGGGCACTATGGCCCTGACATCTGCAGGGTTTTTAGGGACACAAGCCTAAAAGCAATGGCACGAGCTTTCAGCAGAACCTTCTCCCAGGGGTCCGCTTCTGCTCTGTTGTGTGGGCCCATCACTCTTCCTTTGGTAGATGTCCTGTTCCAACTCAAAGTCAAGGTCGGTGGCAACTAAGCGGGTTCCGCTGCACTTCCCTGGCAGGGGTCTTATGGGGGAGCTGATAAAGCTCCCTGAGAACCCACGGTGCTATCACATAGCTTTTTCCCTGCCCCTGGGAGCTGAGAAAACGCTGGAAGGAACTCCGCTATTTGGCCGCCTGCCTGAAAGACAGGCTGGCTCCTTTCACTTGTTTCCTACTTTCTTGTCCTTCGGTCCATTGACCCAGCATGTCTGTGAGAGGAAACCAGGACGACAGATTGTGCATCTTTCAGTGGCCACTGAAAATCTTTGGCTAAAGATTTGGCTGAAACCAGAGCCAAGTTGCTGTGACTCTAGGAGCAGTTCATTATTTCTTAATTGCCCATTTGCATGCAAGTCTCTAGGCCAGAGACATCGGTAAGCATCCCAGAAATCTGCCCCAGTAGACGCCGAGACGCTCTCGTTGATGGAGTGCCTACTGTGCCCCATTCATCGAGCCGCGTCTACTCCACATATGCTACCCGTTTAATATGCACAACTCTGTAACATACATATTATCTCCATTTTTTTTGAAGAATAAAAATCGTAGTCAAAGAGTTTAAGATGGAGAATTTGAAATCTGGTCTAGCTGACACCAAAACCCATGATTTTTGTTCCTCTGTCACACAGTTTTAAAAAGCCAGTTAGAAAGAAGCCAAAAATTTGAGTTGAAAAACTATTATGCTTTTTTAAAGATGTTATTTATTTATTTTTAGAGGAAGGGGAAGGAAGGGAGAAAGAAAGGAGAGAAACATCAATGTGCAAGAGATACATCAATTGAAAGTGCTTCTCAGATAAGGTCAAGTTCAAGGAGTTCATCATCACCAAGCCATTATTATATGAAATGTTAAAGGGACTTATCTAAGAAAAAGAAGATAAAAAATAGGAACAGTAAAAATGACAGCAAACTCACAGTTATTAACAAACACACCTAAAACCAAAAGAAAACTAAGCAAACAACTAGAACAGAAAAAGAACCACAGAAATGGAGATCACATGGAGGGTTATCAATAGGGGATTGGGAGGGGGAGAGAGGGGGGAAAGGTACAGAGAATAAATAGCATAAATGATAGGTGGGAAATAGACAGGGCGATGGTAAGAATAGTGTAGGAAATGTAGAAGCCAAAGAACTTATAAGTATGACCCATGGACATGAACTATAGGGGGGGAATGTGGGAGGGAGGGGGTGAGCAGGATGGAGTTGAGCGAAGGGGCGGAAATGGGATAACTGTAATAGCATAATCAATAAATATATCAAAAATAAAAAGAACAAATGCAGAAAAAAAAGAGATACATCAATTGGTTCCCTCTCATGCACCCCCTACTGGGGACCTAGCCTGCAACCCAGGTATGTGTCCTGACTGGGAATCGAACCAGTGACTTTTCGGTTCACAGGCCAGCACTCAATCCATTGAGCCACACCAGAGAAGCCGTAAGTATGTTAAACTAATGAGTTCCTAAATATGTTAATTTTGTTTATTGGGTTGCTTACTACTGAAAGAGTAGGCAGGTGTTTGAACAGAAATCATACAGCTTTATCAGGAGTATTTCTTCTGAGGTCAATCCTTATCTAGCAGTAGGCATAATTAATAATAGATCTGAGGGACCAAAATCATCAGGAGAAAGTACATGTACCCAGTGATTGTTAATGAGACTTGAAAAACTGTAACACTATGTTTTGAAATCACAGTTTCAAAAAATTTTAAATCACAGTATACAGGGTGGGGCAAAAGTAGGTTTACAATTATGAGAATACAAAGCACAGAATTGATTCTTGTACTGTTATTTATTAATTATTGTATTATTTTGCATACAAACAACTGTAAACCTATTTTGCCCACCCCTGTAATTTGAAAAATAACAATTCAAATGGTTAAACCATGTTTAAGTAGTGGCATAATAAGTCCTTCAACTGTGATTTCATTTTATTTATTTATTTGTTTGGTTTTAGAGAGGGGGAGGGAGGGAGAGAGGGAAGGAAAGAAACATCAATCTGTGGTTGCCTCTTGCGCACCCCCTACTGGGGACCTGGCCTACAACCCAGGCATGTGCCCTGACTGGGAATCAAAGAGGTGACCCCTTGCTTCGCAGGCTGGCGCTCAATCCACTGAGCCACACCAGCCAGGGCAGATTGTATTTATAACTGAATTTCATTGCAAGATTGGTTTTCCTTTGAGAAAAATATGGCAGGGTAGCTAAGAGGAATTTAACCATTTCTAGAGTTTACAACTTATTAACAAATAGTAGTATTATTTTGTGTTTGTTGAGTAAATAAACCATGTCTCTTGGACGCTGTATTTCATGGTGGTGTGTTAATAATTAGCACTTTTGTGACCTTTCACATGATTTCGCTGACCTCGCATTAAATACTGAAAAGAACCTCAATGACTCTCTTTTCTAATATTGGCAATTGGTTTTGGGTTTTTTTTTTGTTTTTTTTTTTTACATTTGAGAACTTTAGAAGCTGAAATATACAATAGTCTTACTTTAGTGAATTAGGAATTTTCACTGGGACTTGGAAAAAAAATTGGGAGAGAAACTAAAGACAGATTTCCTAGCCCAAATTCCCTTTATAGAAAGTGCTTAGTTTTAATACCTCTGTCACATGTCCTTTATTCCTGGTCACAAAGGACAAAGACCCATCTAAAGAAGACTCTTCCACGCTTACAGTCACAAATCCTCAGGAATGAGCAGAAGTGTTGAAGAACCAGAAGCTAAAGTGTGATGGCAGCTGCTCAAGTGACAAACACAACGGTGTTTCGGTCAACAAGGGGCCACGCAGACGATGGGGGTATACCAGATAGCCCAGGTGTGCCTAGGCTGCTCCACCCCGGTCTGTGTAAGGGCACGCGCTCTGTGAGGTCCCACATGGACAAAGCCGCCCCAGGATGCATTTCTCAGAACGTGTCCCTACAGTTACGCAGCACATGGCTGTAATTCATAGAAGTCATGCTGGGAGAGGGAGTGGGAAATGCCATAGAGCAACCCCTTCAAATGCTCTGTCTTTAGACACTAGCGCATATATTTCTCATGAAGGAGTTAAAATGCAAGAAATGGGAAACTTAATACTTAAAAAATGTTTAGTATAAGACTTGAACACCTGATATACCTGTGGACCTTCTACACACACATACACAAACTACACACAGACATGTAACATATACATATGTAATATACTTTTGTGTATAATTTTGGGTGTACATGGACTCAAAGATCTCATTTGGTCCATTGATCCCAAGGTAGGAGCACCCACCCTGTTCCCCGTGTGTCTCAAAATCGAACTTTGTCTTCAAAGCTCTAACTAAACACCACCCTCGCAGAGCCGCACTGCCACCAGCCCATCTCTCTGAGGCTCCATGTTCCTCTCCAAATCTCCATTGCGATACTCAGCGCATATGGTAATATTTTGGTACAAAACTAGATTCCATCTCACACATTTTGCTATTCTTAATGCCTAGCACAGTTCAAGGCACAAGGAAGGCCCTGCCGAATGAGGCAATGACTAGAGAATTCGCCTATGAAAAACAAGACAACGTCCTGGTGTCAACAAAAGAATTTTGTTTTTCCTGATTACAATTCTAAAATATGCTGAACGTAAGCATAAAAGAAGTTGGAATGGATGGTGCAACCTACTCACAAAAGGAAGTAGGACAAAAGGAAGAAAACCAGAGTGGCAAATTGTGTTATATCATCCATTCTATACATATACATATAGAGTCTTACATTTTGGGGACCACAGTCGACCACTGTCATCCCTGATACAGCATGTCCCAAACCCCTTTAGAAAAGCAACACAGTGGATTCCTACTGTACATGTAGTCACTTTAGACTAAGTCACCCCCAGAGCCAAAGGCAGCCCTGCCCACCAGGGGCACTCCATCGTCATCCCGAGTTGCTCCCGCACCCCACGGCCCGGGCTTCTTGCAGACAGTGTGACTGTGAATTACTCAAACACACCAGGCAAGAAACGTAGTGCTGAAGCCACGAAATGGCCAGAGAGAGAGTGGTAGGGGACCATGAGGAGGAAGGGAGAGGGAGAAAGGAGGAGGAGGAGGCAGGGGGAGAGGAGACATGAAGGCAGGCAGAAGTCTATTCTCAGGAGAGATGGTGATAGCTCAAGTCATGAGCTTGAAGTACCGCTTCTGAGTAGGAGCCACTGCCGCATGTACACCTGGGGAAGATGGAGGGCTGTTTCCTTACTTTACCTCATTTCCCTGTGCATCCGTACAGAGAACCACCATCCTCCTGTCCAATACAAGTCTATTTCTGCTCCTGGTAATAGTAACAATGGAATCCAAATCCGCCTACTGGTAGGCTCCTCAGGCTTTCTGAATTTGTAAGGAACACAGGGGATACTTCCAAGTTCTAGATAAATAGGGACAGTTGGATGGTCATTAAGAAAGAGTGGAGACTCCAGAAAACTGGCCCCTTGTGGGTCATATGACAGCAACTTGTGGTCCCCCCGCAGGAAGCAGATCCTCTTTGCTCTGCACTGGGGGCCCTGGCATGGGCCCTTCCCAGCATCTCCTTCTTTGCTGTCTCTAGGTGCAGACGACATCTTTTCTGAGTCCAGTTTGCACCTCCAAAAGGGAGGATCCGCGTGGTTCAGTTAGTTGTATTGGCAGAGGTCTTGCACCCGCACGGATTACAGGCCAGACTGGCAGTTGGCTCTGTGAGCCCATGTTCACAGGCAAGGAAAAGATGGCGTGGCAAATTACTCACAGGAGTCATCAGGGCAGGAGGTGCCAGCATGTGACAGGCACGGCAAAGGCTCAGAAGTCTATTCAAACATGAACACTGATGGACCACCAGGAGTGTCTGACCTTTCGGCATCTCTGGGCCACATTGGAAGAAGAAGAGTTATAGTGGGCCGCACATTAAATACATTGTGACACGTAATCATTGAAAAAATCTCATAATGTTCTAAGTAAATTTACAATTTTGTTTTGGGCTGCATTCATAGCCATCCTGGGCTGCACGTGGCCTGTGGGCTGCAGGCTGGACACCCCTGGTAGACAATAGTGTTAGGGAGGTAGGGAGGTTGGGAGGATGAGGAAGAGTTTATCAGCTACAACTCTCCCATTGGAGTTGACCTTTGGAGTTCCACACGGATTGGTTTTTAACATCCCAAACTCTGAATGCTTGAGCCCTTGTGGAATTTCAAAGTAAGGCTAGGCAGATGGTTCCTGGGCGAGAAGAGGAAATGGGTTCATTGGAAAGGAAGCATCGAGTATTTGAAAAACTCTCGGTAAAACAAAAGATTCCCAGTCTCTCCTGGGCAGAGTATAGTAAGCATCCACTCCTGTCTGCATCACTTCATCAGCACACACGTGGAATATTTTCTATGTCATAGAGTCAAGCTCTGTTTACAAATGTAAGCTAAGAGAAAGTAATAGGTGATGTATCTTAGGGTTTTTCTATCCTTTCTCTCTACCTGTAAGCTACTGAGAGCACAGGAGAAGAGACAGAAATCAGAAGGGAAAAATGGAAAGTGCTGAAATAAACCCTCAGTCTACTTTCGAGTGAAACAGCCCCTTTCGGGTGCCAGGGCACCTTTCTCTGTCTCTCAGCTTCCTGGGCCCCACGTTATCAATCTTACCCAAGACCACCCAGGGGTGGCAGCAAAACAGTCACTGAAGAGGAAACTGCATTCAAGGCAGGGCCAACTACTGAACATGCGGTGCACTGTATTTTCAGTGAGGTAGCCCCTCAGGGCCTGAAAACGTACAGGCCACAGATGTTTATCTGCAACGAGAGCTTTTTCCCGTTCCTATTAACTCAGTTAACTTTAAGACATGATTGTTCAAGGTTTCATGTGCTGCCATTAGCCTTGTATTCTCAGGAGAATAAGACGGGTGAGGCTGGCGGTCAAGTCCCCACGTACAATGGTGGTTGGATGGTCTCAGTTACTAGTAGGCTCAGACACTGTTCAAAGAGCTTGAACTTGATCATAAGAACAAACAACATCTTGAATGAAAGGTCTGCTTAATGTGAAACTATAGGTACTTAAGAACATTAGACCTTCCCTGTCCTGCACCGGAACAAGCTTCTATCTGTCCTGGAACCACTCTGGGACAGTCCTTAGAAATGCCCCCAAATAAGACCCAGGAGGACACTCCATGCTCAGCTCTTTCTGTAGAGCCACAGGCAACTGACTTGAGGAGACATTGCTCCTTCAATGGAAGCCCTGAGGAAGCACGTGTGAGGGATTCACGTGAGGAGCCATATTCCCAGTCCCCGGGAAAAATGGACAGGACATTTATTTAAGTGATCTAAATAAATCCCAGCTCTTTGTTCCCTAATCTTCCATTTCCTCCTTGATTTTAAACCAAGGAGATGTCTTCCTTACATGTCTCTAGGAGGCCTCTGGGCTATATTTGGCCTCAAGTTTTGCTGGACCACATGGTGTATAAACACTTCTGAATTGAACGGCATTGTACAGGCAAGCCCTGAAGTTAGGCATTGCGCTGTCCAAAGGTCTTGCACTGCGGGGGCCATAAAATGCCATTCCCCAGGGGTACCTGTGGCCTCGGCCAAGGACCCTCAGTGTACCGTACCTTTGTATCCCGCTGCTTTGCTAAATTCACTTATTAGGTCGAGTAGTTTTTCGGCAGAGTCTATAGGGTTTTCTATGTACACTATCATGTCATCTGCAAACAGTGACAGTTTTACTTCCTACTTGCCAATTTGGATGCCTTTTATTTCTTCTTCTGGTCTGATTGCCGGGGCCTAGACTTCCAAGACTATGCAGAATAGGAGAGGTGAAAGAGCACACCCTTGTCTTGTTCCTGATCTTAGTGGGAAAACTTTTGGTTTTTGCCCGTTGAGTATGATTCTGGCTGTAGGTCTCTTGCATATAGCCTTTATTACGTTGAGGAGTGCTCCCTCTATTCCCACTTTGCTGAGTGTTTTTATCATAAATGGGTGCTGTACCTTATCAAATGCTTTTTCCACATCTATTGATATGATCATGTGATTTTTATCTTTCCTTTTGTTTATGTGATGTATTACATTTATTGATTTCCCAATATTGTACCATCCTTGCATCCCTGGGAAAAATACCACTTGGTCATGGTGTATAATCTTTTTAACGTACTGCTGGATGCGGTTTGCCAGTACTTTGTTGAGGATTTTTGTGCCTATGTTCAGCGATATTGGCCTGTAGTTTTCTTTCTTTGTGGGTCTTTATCTGGCTTTGGGGATTAGGATGATGCTGGCCTCATAAAAAGTTTGGTGGTCTTCTCTCTTCTTGGATTTTTTGGAATAGTTTGAGAAGGATAGGGGATAGCTCTTCCTTAACTGTTTTGTAAAATTCTCCTGTGAAACCATCCATCCAGTTCAGGGCTTTTGTGTGCTGGGAGTTTTTTGATGACTGCTTCAGTTTCACTAGCTATTATTGGCCTGTTCAGGCTTTCTGCTAGAACATACAGCAGGCCCATAGACCAATGAAAGGATGTTCAGCATCACTAGCCACCAGACAGACGCAAATTAAAACCACAATGAGATACCACTTCACACTTGTCGGAATGGCCATCATAAACAAATCAATAAACAAGTGTTGGAGAGGTTGTGGAGAAAAGGGAACCCTAGTGCACTGTTGGTGGGAATGCAGACTGGTGCAGCCACTGTGGAAAACAGTATGGAATTTCCTCAGAAAACTAAAAATGGAACTGCCCTTTGACCCAGCAATTCCGCTGCTGGGATTAAACCCTAAGAATCCTGAAACACCAATTCAACAGAACCTATGCACCCCAATGTTCATAGCAGCACAATTTACAATAGCCAAGTGCTGGAAGCAACCTAAGTGCCCATCAGTAAACCAGTGGATCAAAAAACTGTGGTACATTTACACAATGGAATTCTATGCAGCAGAAAGAAGGAACTCCTACCCTTTGCGACAGCATGGATGGAACTGGAGGGCATTATGCTAAGTGAAATAAGCCAGGTGGTGAAAGACAAATACCATATGATCTCACCTATAAGTGGAACCTAATCAACAAAATGGACAAGCAAGCAAAATAGAACCAGAGACTTGGAAATAAAGAATAAACTGCCAGTGGTGAGAGGGGAGAGGGATAATGGGGGAAACAAGGGAAAGAATGAAGTCAAGAAATATGCATAAAGGACCTATGGACAAAGACAATGGGATGGAGGTTTGAGTGGGGGGGTGGGTAGGGCAGGGGAGAGTAATGGGGGAAATGGGGACAACAGTAATTGAACAACAATAAAAAAAATAAAAGGCCCAGAGTTGTGAACTGGAAGTTATACATCCTGGGCAGTCCCATCCCCTGCTAGCTGTGTGCTTTAAGGAAATGACAAGGGGTAGGAAGGACAGTTGCGTGGTTTCTCTTCCTCCACCCCTCAAGGGTAAATAAATACTAATTCAACCAACTCACCTACTTCCAATCCCTAAATAAATCTCCCACTCAGGGTCAGGCTAATCGCTTTAACTCTCCCTTGCTCCCCACCCTCTGGGAGCAGAACCCCCACGCCAGCCCTCAGCCTGTCCTGCAGGCTGCCCAAACCTGGCCTGTGAAGCTGAGGCCCCCCCCCCCCCAGAGCTCTGCCAACTGGCTCTCTGGGAAAGTCACACACTAGCTCCCACTGTGACTGCCACAGTGCATGGGATGAGTAGATGATGGATTTTAACCCACTTTAAAAAACATGCTTGTGGAAAGAAAGGAAGCATTTGGATCCCATACAGTAGCGTTGAAATACCCACTTTTGGTTCAGAAACACTTCGTCTCTGATGGCCAGACCTTCGGATTAGTGTGCGGGGACAGAGGAGACTAATTCTGAGGTGAACTTGGTGCTCCAGTCTGAGGGAGACAAGGTTTGGAAGCTTTAAACAGACACCCTGAGGGACTCATTTGTGCATACAGCTGTCAAAACAATTCAATATCCAGAAATAAATAGAATATGAGATACCCACTGTCTACTGTACAGCAAGGCAACATCTCTGTAAATTATGTTGACATGTTCTGCATTTTATCAGGTACACTCAGTTTTAATATTTCATGTAATAGAATATGTAATTTGGCATTTTGTGTAGTAAATAGTGAAGTAAATGCTCATGTGGTTTATTGGGGCATGTAAACTCGGAATAAAGTATAATGATAATATTATAATATGACATGCCATCAGTTTACAGAAGAAATTTCTCCAAGGAGCACAAAGTTCTGAATACATGAATGCTGGGATTATCTTAGAGAAAAGCAAATATTCATTATTCATTTAGGAAAGGAAAGGTATACCCCTGTAACAAGTCTAAAACAAGGGTGAGCAAAATCAGTCTCAGGGACAGAATTTTTGTCCCATGTCTTCTTCTAGGTC
The DNA here is from genome assembly GCF_022682495.2 of Desmodus rotundus. NCBI lineage: Eukaryota > Metazoa > Chordata > Mammalia > Chiroptera > Phyllostomidae > Desmodus > Desmodus rotundus. The sequence goes on from NC_071397.1 coordinate 99,411,258, forward strand.
AACCCCCACAGCCCGCCGCCACCACCCCCTACACATCTCTCACTCGGACACACCCCCTGATGGCCGGGCTCTTCCCCACCCGCCCTTTGCAACCCACAGCTCGTTTTCCCACCTCCCCCTCTTGCTTACTGTCCCCTCCCACTACTGCCACACCTGCTAGTCACAGGTCTGTGTCCAACCGCCAAACACGTCCTGCCACGCTTCTCTCTGCTCGTGTGGGATGTCTAGGTCCCTGTCACCACTTCTCCAGGGACCATGACCCCTCCCAACCCGTCTCCCCACCACCTCTCTCTCCTTCCATTTCAATCTACACTTCCAGGCTCTTCGGTGACCCCAGGGCCCGAGGGGTCCCTGTGGAGGATGACTAACCTCATCGACAGGGCTGCAGCCCCTGCCAAGCTAGCGTCGCTGACCATGTGTGAAAAGCCCTTTGCGACCTGTTCCCCAGCTGATGCCTGTGTTGTCTTCTATTTTCTAGTTGAGCTTATGATCTTGCCAATAAAAACACTTGGAAAAACCAATTTGTTTTGCACAAAAACATGGGAGAGGCCAGAGCAGTAGCTTTGGAGTTAAACACTCCTGACACCCACGCAAATCCTGCCTCTATCACTTGCTGAACACGAACCTTGAGAAGTGTACTTCTCTGCGCTCAGTTCTCTCGACTGTGGAATGAGGATGGTGAGATCTACCTGGCAGCACTGTTTCCAATGGTCATAAGGAAACACTGTCACCCTCTGTGAGTGGGAGGTATTGTAAACGGATACATTTACCACAGGGAAGGAAGTGAGCGTTCGGGAGTCTGCACCACCAGGGGTGTGGGCAGCCTCCCTAGCTATCCTTCTTCTTTCTTTTCCTTCTCATTTTTAAAATTTTTAAAAATTAATTATTTTCTTGTTCAATTACAGTTGTCTGCATTTTCCAATCCCTCCTTCTTTAAGGAAAGGCAGGTGAGCCTCCACCTCCTCCTCCCACTTCCGCATAAACTACCCTCCCTTTGCCCTCCCCTGCGGAGGGCGTCCACTCCTTTGACTCCCTGCCTGCTCCCGCCCTGGCCTTTCCATCTTGGCCCACTCCTGTCCTTCGCCTCTCGTGTTTTCGGACGTGCTCCTTGCTCCCCATGCCCCCGCCCTAATAGCAGGCCACAATAAAGGGTGACTATCCTCCTTTTGAATTATATTTCTGTAATTGCTGTTGCCCTCCTCCCTCTTAGTAGTGTAAAATTTTTCTCAATTTCTTCTATGTCCGAATTTTCCCTACTTAGTTTCCATTTTTGAGGTTAGCTGGCAGCTGCCCTTTCCCATATACCTTTGAGTCTCGTAGTGATGCCTTCAGCAAGCAATTCTCTGCCACCTCCAAAGTGAGCTTGCCTGTGATATAATCACATCCACTTATACACCCATTATAATTACAGTGGCTTAGAGTCCCATCTGCACCATTTCTTGTAAGTGCCCTGACTGGGGATCAAACCTGTAACCTTGGCGCATGGGGATGATGCTCTAACCAACTGAGCTACCCAGCCAGGGCCATGCTATGTTTCCTAAAACTACCCCGTATGGTAGGTATTACTGTTTTCCATTTTACAGATGGGAAAATGAGGTTCCGAGAGGAGGGATGACCTGTTTAGGAAAGTTGAGTAGGCATGGAAGACAGGACCACAACACTGAACAGTGGTGAAGTCTTCATTTCCCACTAAAACACCCCGCTGCCCCTCCTGCCACTACGTTGACTTCAACGTCGTGATCAAACCCCCCATGGGTGTGTCACAGCTAGGTAAGCGGTACACCGGGTACGGTGCTTCCCCTGCATCACAGACTACATCCTCTCAGCCCGCCCTGCGTCTGATGAGAAAGCACGGCACCATGCCAGCTGCCTGGAAGACGGCAGAAGCCAGCAGCACACTCACGGAGGGCCCCCGGCGGTGAACGATGGGTCACCTCCACGTTGCCTTCCGGAACGGAGCTGTAACTCATGTCTGACCTTCAGGGCAATGGGTGTGTTTGCACGCCACCTCTGCGATTACAGACACACACTACGCACCTGCTACTCACAGGTGCCCTGTGCGCTGCACAGCGAGAAGGAAACCATTCAACCACTTTCATGTGAGCTAGCGACTCCGGTAGTAAAAGGAAGGCAATCATAGGGAACACGAAAAACCCCTCTCTATTGATTATCAATAATCAACCACCTGAATGTCACTGATGACTGACAGAGCTCACTGCAGTTACTTCTACTGCTGTCTCTGGCAACCTGTGGCTCCTGCTCCAACTTACCCCAAATGTCAAACGTGACAGCCCCAAATAAAGTAGCCCCACCGCACACGGTCCCCGTGGCTCGACCTGCTGCCCTCCCTGTCTCTGGCACAGACTGAGCGGCCTGCGTAGGTGGAGGGTGGGGGGAGCCCCTCCCCTGCCTCTTTGTCTTTCACAGACTTCTTTGGGAAAATGATATCTGGATTCTGAATGAGGAAAATCATTTTTAATCTTTTAAAAATACGCAGATTTTACTCATCTTTTTCTCGCTAAGAAGTAAGTTTTAGATTCAAAAGTTTCTCAAAAGGTGTCTTAAAATTTTACATAGGTAAAAGTAAGTGAAAGAGAATAAGCCCCGTCTTATTGAGAATGACAAGTTCCATACAACACTGGGAAAATCAATTTCTGTACATTACTGTTTTAATCCACTAATTACATTTTGATTAAAAAATGTGCCCACCAAGATGCAGTATATATATTAATATTTGCTAACTGTTTCCTGGTGACCTCCAAGCATTAAATATTGTCGTGACTTAAATTCTAGAGGGTTTTTGTGTGTGTGTGTGTGCTTTTAAAACTCTACAGGTGTTTTTTAAATCTGTAAGTGTTACCTGAATTAAATATTTTCACCTAATGTTATATTTCTGTGTTCCTGCCACAAAATGAAAACACCAGGAACTCCACCAGTGCTTCTGGGATGTAGGCCCTCTTCCTGCCCGTCCCTCTTGCCAGTGTCTTTCACCCCTAAGCCTGCAGGTGTTCTCTGTGCTTCTAGAACACTCTGTACCTATCGCCATCCTGGGACCCATGTCAGTAGCTCTGCTGACCCTCCCATGCCCGGGTATGTTCCTCCCCAGTCTGTCTCTATAACATACGTGCATGTGTGTGTATGAGAGGCAGGGGGATCAGAGAGAGAGGAAGACGCAGAAAGAACGAGTGTCAGATTGTACTGAGGTGTCAATCAAAACCTACAACGTGACATTACAGTCGATCTAAACCTTATTTGTGAGGTAACATTTGCTATTTAGCAGACATGTACTAGATGAAATGGCCCTCAAATTAATGTGGAATATGTAGACGTGGTGATATTAAGTCAATTATTTATCAAGGACAGAAGTCAAAATGCCTCTTCCTCTGTGTCTGTCATTTAAAATGTGATGGAAAAGCTCGCCCACGCATGCACCCCCGTGTACACGCGTCCACTCACGTGGTTGTAGTTTACACACGGGCCTACTGTCTCGCCGCACACATTTTAAACTATGCACAAAAGGACTTTTTAAGGGATGGTGCAAGTGAAATGAAAGAAACATTTATAAAACGTACGTGAAGAGCAACAAGAATTGGAAATCCAGGAATCCTGAGTGAAGAACATGAATAAAAACTTTTTTATGCATTTTTTCCCCAACCTAGTCTTTACTGGAAGGGCATGATCATTTTTTATGCTGAGGGTTATGGTTCTGAATTAAAGCTTTTATTTTTTCCTTAGTGCTATTTCTTGAGTTCAGTTTATAAACACAAATCCTCTCTCTTTATCGTGAGAATGCTAGTATAAATGTTCCTGGGATTCAGACAGAGAAATTGAGACACTATTTGCTCCCCTGCTCCTATTGACAGAGGAAAAAGGAAATAAAATCAACAGTCTAGTGTTCCTATAACCTGCCCCCACACACCCCTAGAGAGAGAGAGAGAAATGTTCTGTATGTCTTCAAAGAACCCCTAGGGTTAGGAGCCGGAGGGCACACCTCAAAGCCCAAGGCGTGACCTGGAGACACAATTAAAGCACCAGAACATTCTGTCCTGCAGGCCCCACGGGCGAGGCCCCTCAAACTGTGTCCCGAGTGGCCTCAGCATGCTGCTGCTTAACGGTACTGCCAGGAGAGCACAGAAGGGGTCAGCTGTGCACCCGCCGTGGACGGAAAGCGGTTCGTCAGCACCGGTGCTCGGCTTCCTCCATGCATTCGTTCATTCCTCCAGCAAGTACTGCGATGCGGCCAAGTCCCAGCCTGACTTTGTGTGCGCTGGGGACACAGCAGTGCATGTGACAGACAAGCCCCCCTGAGGTGTCCAGTGGGGGAGAGGAGTCCGCAGCACAAGACGTGGATTCTACGTTACATCCTCAGTACATCAGGGGATTTCGGCGGGTGCAGCTGACCCATGTGACGGAGGTGCTCAGGGGACTAGAAGCTGACAAGCTGGGTCCAGTGTGAGGGAGCAAGCCGATGGCTGGCAGGTGGTGACTCTGACGAGCTCCGGGCCCAGCCTGGGTGGGCCTCCGGGATCAGGCTCCTTGGGAAACTGTCAGAGAGCCCATGTCTTCATGCCCCGATGCTCAGGGTCAGGTTCAAAGACACCCGGCACAAGGAGAGCTCCAGCAGTCGTTTCTGATTTCTATCACGACAGACAACAGTGAAGCCCAACAGTGACCTTATGCTGCCGAGACAGGCCAGAGGGCCGGTGAGAATGTGAAAGTCAGCGCGTGGCTGCCCGCAAGTGGCATGCATTAAGGCTTAGGGGACGCTGTTCGGGGCCTGTCCCTAGAAACGTCATGACTCCAGGTCCTAAGGTGACTCCTGGCTTCCAGCCAAGACGGAGGTGAAGGCAGATACGCTTCACTTCCTAGCACAACCAAGAGAAGGACAACAACCAATTTAAAACAAAAAACACCCGGAACTGCCAGAAATCAAACTCTATGGAAGTCCGACAACTAAGAAGTTAAAGGAGAAACATTCATCCAGACCAGTGGGAGGGGCGGAGATGGGCAGCTGGGGTGGAGAGGACATGTGACAAGGTGGTGGAAGACCGGGGTGGGCAAGGTGGCATCTGGCGGACTGGACAGTCCCACATTTGCGTGCGGATCAGCCAGGAGGAACAACTGGGGAACGAGATAGACCATGCAACCCAGGGCTCCAGTGATAGGAAGGAAAACTTCAACACATCTGGCTGTAAAAATCTGTGGGGGTTGCAGTGGCAGGAGAAGCTGCCAGTCTCACAGGAGTGTCTGTTGGAAGGGCCCACAACGTCCTAGAACATACACAAGCCCACCCACCTGGGAAGCAGCACCAGGGCAGCACCTGAAAGGGCACCATTCACTTGTGGGTAGCAGGGGAAGTGACTGAAAGTGGGGTGAGAGCCAAGCAAGCAGCGCTGTGCCCTCTTGGACCCCTCCCCACATACAGCACCACAACACAGCCACATGGGCTGCCCCTGACATGGTGAATACCTAAGGCTCCGCCCCTTACAATGTAACAGGTACCTGAGACCAAAAAAATGTGGCCCAAATGAAAGAATAGATCAAAGCTCCAGAAAAAGAACTAAGGCACGAGGAGACAGACAGCCTATCAGATGCCCTTCTAGATGTTTCCGACCTTCTTTGACGCTGCGGATTGGTTACATCACTGCACTTCTGGGCTTATTCACTATGAGATGGTGCTGTTTGACTGTTTCTGAAAATACTTCCCAAGAGCAAAATTTAATGCTGTTTTTATGGTAGATGCAGTACAAAAATACAGCACAAAGTATATAATTTTATAGAAGTAGAAGTCAAAAAGAGAAACTTCGGAGGAAGAAGAAATAAAACAGCATATATTTTTCACAACATAAGTCAAATATTGGATAAGAACCATGGGTACCTTCTTTTAATTTTAAATTATTAATTCCTTTTATAAAACGTCAGAATTCCAAGGCTGTTTTGGTGAAACATCACTGTCAGCTCACGTAAAACTACTTCGGACAGGCCTGGGTGCAGAACTGAAAAGGTGCAAACAGGTATGTCACGGCACAGGCACCCGACCGTGCGTCACGCTGAGAGCAAATGGCGGAGCTTCACCGCCCCATTTAGTTTGGAGAATACATGTTTTCTTCATGGAAAGGGTTCATGACCCCAGGAACATCATAAATGCCATAATTTTTTTTCTCCAAGGAAGCAGATAATAATTAGCTTGACTAGTACTTAGAAAAGTATCCTTTAAAAAACACTTCTAAAAGCATCCTCTTCCCAATGTTTAACATACTGGAAACTCAAATGAAGGGTGTTGGCTGCTTACTAAGCCCTATTTATACTTCAGCTATGACTAAACGGCCGTTTTGATACGGCTGCAGATCCAAAGATATATGAAACCAAGTTTACCTGGAAGCCTTTGAAAACTCTTCTGTATAGTCAATGTAATATTCAAAGGTATACTTTTAAGTTTAGTTGTTAGCAAAATCACTATATATTTCCAAAAGTTTCCAATATGTTTTGTTTACCTTCATTTTAGTAACTAAAAATCATGCTTACATTTCCTATTTCCATGTTAATAACATTTTTAATGTACTTGTTGACCAAAAGTTGCAGATTTTTCAGGACACTGCAAGCTTCATTTCATGCTGATAGTTACTGGCTCATGCGATCTAACCTAGGATTGGAAATGCCCCCACCTGCACTCCCGCCCGGGCCCACCCTCACGCACTCCCATCACACCCCAGGCCCCAGAAGCACGCCCTGCCCTTCCCCACAGCACGGGGGCTGGATGCCGGGCTGGCTAAAGCACAGCTGCTGAGGTGTGACTGCTTCGGCTGAGCACTGCCAGGGGTTCATCCGGGTTTCAACCCCCTGAATTAACCTCCACATGGGGACTCTGTCCAGGGACATTTCTCAGCTATAGGCTCTCTGTTACTCCTGACATATATGGAGTTATTTTTAGTCTTTTACGAAGTAGTGGATAGAGGCTCAATTCACAAATGGCAAACCTGGTCTCCTACATTGTGGGAGCAAATGTAGTAAGTACATTAAATAAGCTGATACTGTTATTATTCAAATGTCAAGTCCATTACAGCAGATGTTTCCACTGAAGATCACTACCCATTAAAATCAAACAACCAACATGCCCTGAACTCTCCGTTTGATTTAATGTGTCAACTTCAATGCTCAAGAAAGTCAATCAGAACTGTCTTCTGTGAATTGTCACGGGATTGTTGTGTAGCAAAGAATCGTGTTTCGATTCTTATCACCTGCTAATCGTGATTATTAAAATGTGAATGTCGAGTTAATAAGTGACAAGGTTTGAGGCTTTACAACAAATTGTAAAATACTTCCACCATTTTGTGTATATTGCTGGAGGAATTATTTAAAGTAAAAAATCGATGACATTACTCTTAAGAAAAAAATATTCAAAACTGGAAATAAGGAATAAAAATGATTAAGTGGTCTGTTAATGTCATGCTATGGCAGAAGCCCATAGTACACAAGGGGGGTGGGCGAAAATCCAGGAATTAACCTTCTGGAGCGCAGGCCCCTTGGAATACGGGCTTCCCCACTAGGCGAGTGTTCTAGGAACCCATCTGCATCAGCGCACCATTTGGCGTTGTTGTGAGAGGCTGCGTTCGGCTTCAGTGAACTTTTTTGAAGACAACACATTTGCCCATTTCATGATGGGTGATTTACGAGCACACCAGCCCACACAGTGCTGAGTGTTCAGCAGTTTGAACAAAAGATGGCATGACCCCCATGCCCCACACCCAGTCTCACCCTGACTGACTTTCTTTTGTTTCCCCAAATAAAAAAAGTCCTCAAAGGGAAACGTCCTGCCCATGTGAAAGAGGTGAAACAAAAAATGGCAGAAGCTCTAAAAGGCATCAAAGTCGACGAGTTCGAAAACTGAACAGTGGAAAAACAGCTTGATAGTGTAGTGAATCAGATGGAGAGCATCTTGAAGGTGACTGAAGTTTCAACGTGTAAGAATAAACGCACAATTTTTTATAAGTTAATTTTGATTTTTGGGGTCCAACCTTGTATGTGCTCTGACTCTGTAGGAAATGGGATTCGGTTAGATTTATTATGTTTTGTCTGCATTAGGGCCCGGACGTTTTACACCTTAAAATTAAAACTAGGGTTCCTATTAAAAAGATGAAGTGCGATGGTTTAGATTTTTGCCAGGTTGGAAACCTAACGCCAAGTTACGGTTTTATTACTTTGCAGTATGTTAGCCAGTGTGGTGTCTGTAACTACCGACATTATTCTAGCGTTTGCCTCGATCTCTGACTGCATAAAATTTCTATATCCCTTTCCTTATATCCCTTTTTGAACTAGTCTTGCCATTCTGTCGATTCTCTCATTAATTAATTATATAATTGACATTACAAAAAATGTATACAGTTTTCCATCAGAAAAATATCTGACACCAATCAAGGAATTGGATGAAAGTAACTGATGAGGCAAAGCTGCAACCACTATCAGAAAAGGGTAATACGCAAATCTCTCTGAAAGTATCTATGCTGAGAAAATAAGGCTTAGGTAAGCACCGAGCTGGAAGTAAAATTGATGAAAGTACCCGCAGAAGCTGTACCCGCACCTCTTTCAAAGAGGCCTCCGCAAAACGCCCTTGGTGGGCGGCGGAGAATCACCGAGAGCGGCGCAGTCCCGAAGGCCGGGGTTGGGGTCAACCTGTGAAGCCGAATGGGCAGTTTTCAAGTCGCCCGGGCAGTAGAGGCCTTTCAGCCCTCTCTTCTCTCCCTAAGGCACAGGGGTACGTCCATCCGGGCTGAAGGAAGGAGGAGGAGCAGCAGGGCCGGCGGGAAGGGGTTTATCCAGCTGACTGTGAAGCCTTGGACAGCTGAGCAAACATCCCTGGGATCGCGAAGTTTAGTTTTTAGTACAGATGCCATAGATTACTATTTATATTTGAGCACGATCCAAGAAGTCCCATCTCTGCCGTGCACACGGCTACACGTTCTTGTTTCACACGCTGCTCATTTTCACTGCGCTTGCGTCGCACTTCACAGGTGAGCTGTAACGATCCATTCTCACTGTCTCCCTCCACCCACCCTCCCCACCCCTGTTCGGGTCTGTTTCACCAAATAGCTTCCCTTCCGGTTCCCCACAGATGGAGGGACTAACTGGCTTCGATGAGATGATACACATCGTTTCTCCCTTCTGGGCACAGTAACCCCTTCGCGTTTGGGTGGCGCCCCACCCCGGCCCTGGGTGACTTTCTAAGGGGCCAAACCACGTGGAACTGCCAACGCTGTGGTCAGACATGGTAGGAGGGTAGCATCCGTGAGGTCGACACACTTTATTCTCTTAGAACACTGACTCAATCCAATCTTTTATTAAGTGTACAGTTTAAAGCTGTATTACTAGTTAAAAATTAGTATTTACTTCTTTTGCCTCGGAGCATAAAGTATTTGGTTTGCTTAAACTACCTATGCAGGATGAAATTAACGGTCAGCTGGGAGTCTCCACATACTGACTGGAAACAGCTCTTAGAGAAGACAGGTCAGAGAGGAATTTAAAGTCCAGGCCACGGCACGTAAAATCAACTTCTTTGCCAGGCCACTCAGTCGCACGGGGGTCAAAGAAGCAGGGTGGCGTTTTCTTTTGACAGATCTGGGCAACCACGCCGCTTTAGAGGGAGAAATAAGATAAGCGGATTTTGTTTCCACTGGTGAAAAAGTTTTCAGTACAGCCGCTTTCATCCTCTCAGCGGGGCTGGCAAAGCAACATCACCGATGGAAATAAATTAATAGCTCAGCGGCAGCACCAGGCCTTCCCCTTCAGAGGGATCTCTCACACACTTTCCCTTTGGAGACTCAGGAATTCATGCCTGGGGGCAGTGGGGAGGATAAAGACCCTCCCTGCTGTTGGTCCTGCTCCTGCAGAGAGGACTTGCAAGGAATAAAGACTTCATCTGATTTCCCCGTTTTCCTTCCGGCTGGAGACCCCCTGGTGCAGGGACTACGCTGGGCCCTGGGACCCCACTGGCTGGACCCCCACTGGGCCCACTCCCTCTGCAGGGTCGGTCGGTCCCACTGGACAGCTTTCCAAGCTGAATTCAGAAGGAGGTGAAGGAGCCTGCGCACAGAAGGTGCAAATGTACTGGGAGCTGTTTGGCCCCTCCCCACGGTGGGGCAGGAGGGAGGACACCTGGTCCTGTCTGACCCGGGACTGAAAGCTGGGGTGGGGGGGGGGGCTGACTCCACGCCCAGAACCTCCTTCCGGTTTTCTGTGTTACTGTCAGAAAGCCGGCCTCAGAGGGAGGCGCTGGGCATAGCAGTGGGGAAAAAAACATCAAAACGAGGAGAGCAGCCGAGATTGAAATGGAAGATTCTTCCTTTCCCATCATTAGAAAGGTTCTCACGACCCCTTTGGGCTTCCATTTCAGAACACACTACACTAATTCCAGGCCAGGGCGCCTTCCTCAGGGATCTGCCCTGCGGTCCTGGAGTCGGGCTCGGTCCCCTCTGCAGAGCTGAAGGACACAGATTGGAGGGAGCCTGTTCTCTGCCCACCTTAGAGGAATGGAAGGCGCATGATGGGGAGACAGGCCTGAGGTGGGAGGGTGAGAGAGGAAAGGGTGCTCTGGCTCAGCTCATAGTTGAATTGAGCACAACCAAAAACAAAGATTCTGAGGTACCTTAAAATTGGGGCTATATATACAGAGTCCTAGAAAAATGAAAAGGAGAGAAATTAACTTTCATCTAGCCCTTTGAGGTCTTACAATGATTTACCTGGAATCCTATATTATTTTAAATTAAAATTCTTTATTTTAAGAGAAATATTGTGAAATTTGTAAAAGGTCAATCTTTCAAGGATATTTTAAAAGATAAAAATTAACTGACAATTGAAAAAATGTCACTGTTAGGTACTTACAAATGGGTTTTAAAACAAGTATGAATCTCATTTTAAAAGATACAACTAGGTTAATCAGGAAAGCAAATATCTTTAAAAATAGCGGACCTTGAGGTGTGTGCAGTGCCTGTACCAGAATAACAGCCCAGCACCGGCAAACGGGCCTTCCACACAAGGGCGGGGCCGCTCAGCCAGAGCCGCACACGGGACTGAGGCTGAGCTTCCCCTGTGTTGCAGATGTGAGGTTCCCCTCTGCCCCGAGGAGGACAGACTGCAACGTGGTCAGAGGTGACAACTGTCAGCTGGGCAACGTGTGTGGTGAGTTACAGACGCTACAACATAACATTATTGTGTAATAATCCATTTTAAACACCACTGTCATTTCAATGGCACCTGCAAGAAAATTGTATGAAATTGGCAATAAAAATACACAATCGAGAAAAAGAATAGAGAGAGTCAAGTCTTGGAATGTGTTACTTTGGAGACAACGACAAGTTTAAAAGTGCCCCATCGCTTCACTGACTGCAGTAACCCGGAGAACCCCGCTACACGTGACCAAGGCTGCAAGCTGAGTCTGTTGCAAGGGCCACTGTCCTTTCCCCCCAGCCCCTGCGGGCCCATGGCCCACCCCACTGAAATCAGTTTGACAGCACACACACTCTTCTCTCGATCGGTAGTCTGAGTCTGGTAATGCCGACCCGCATTCGGACCGTGGACTTCCTTTTGCTTTATATGACACGGAAAGGTGCACTATTGAGCACACACTCCCTGGGAAGAAAACTACTCTTCTCTTACTCACATGGAAGACGCATGTCTTCTGACTGGGAAGGCAGTGATGGTAGAAAGGAAGTTGCTTGTGAAATAAAATCTTAATTTGGTCCGAAACAGAACAGGAAGCTGACCCTACCAACAGTAACACCATAGCGCTAGCTGCAAATTATTAACGGTTATTAAAATCAATGTCACGGCACTTGAACAACAAGTCACATGCTGAAAGGCTCCAAGGACATTTCTGGAGCTAAGCGAATGCAACGTTGGCTGCAAGGCGGGTGTGTCGGAGCCAGACTTGTCCAGAATGTACCCTGTGCTGAGCACTCTGGGAAATAAGACACCCTAAACCGAACTGGACGGGGGGCTGTGGTGCCCACTGCAGGGTCACAACCCACCACCGGCCCATGGAATGGAAACATGGACACTTTTGGGACAACCAAGTATATGTTCTAACAGCAAGGAGGAACAGAGGGGTAGAAACCACCTAAATGACACCAGCCTACTTTCCACAGACTTCCAGCAACAAGCAGGAGAGGACCCCCCCTTCCCTGGCCCTGAAGGTCTTGCATCAAGGCGATTACAAGGGAGCCTGTCCCACCACTGCAGATGGTCACAGTCCCGTGGGAAGGACCACTGTGCTTTCCAGAGCCAAGACCTTGTAGAGCACCCTGTTCCAAGGCTATACCTCAAATTACATTTTATTGCCTATATTTTCTTTATGCCCAACAAGGAAAACATTGAAAACAATAAGCTTACAAGTAAGCAACAAATGTACTGGACAGAAAATACAGATAATCATATTTGGATTTTATTTGCACAAATGGACACACAAATTTGCAGACATTTGTGAAACTGAAAAATAAGCCAACTTCTTTTGGACTGGAACATTTTTAAGAATCTTTGAGGCGGTAAGGGACTAGTAGTTTCTTTTTTTTACAATTATATTTTATTGATTATGCTATTACAGTTGTCCCAGTTTTCCCCCCTTTGCCTCCCCTCCACCCAGCACTCCCCACTCCCTCAGGCAACCCTCCCACCATTGTTCATGTCCACGGGTCATGCATATAAACTCTTTGGCTTCTCCATTTCCTATACTGTACTTTACATCCCCATGGCTATTCTGTAACTACCTATTTGTACTTCTTAATCCCCTCAGCTCTTCACCCATTCTCCCCCACACCCTCCCCATCTGGCAGCCATCAAAACACTCTCCACATCCATGATTCTCTCTCTGTTCTTCTTGTTTGCTTAGTTTGTTTTTTAGATTCAATTTTTGATAGATATGTATTTACTGCCATTTTATTGTTTATTTTGATCTTCATTTTTTTTTTTTGCAAGTCCAGGAAGCACAGAGAGTCCCAAACGAGATGGATGCAAAGAGACCCACTCCGAGATACACCATAATTAACATGCTGAAGTTAAAGACATAGAGAGAATCTTAAAAGCATTAAGAAAAAAGCAGTTAGTTACCTACAGGGGAGTTCCCATAAGACTGTCAGCTCATTTCTCAAAAGAAACTTTGCAGGCCAGAAGGGATTGGCAATAAATAGTGGAAGTCAGGAAAGGCAGGGACCTATACCCAGATTGTGCTACCCAGCAAAGCTATCATTTAGAATTGAAGGGCAGATAAAGAGCTTCCCAGACAAGAAAAGACTAAAGGAATTCATGATCATCAAGCCATTATTATATGAAATGTTAAAGGGGACTAGCAGTTCCTTAATTAGAATTTAAAAAGCTAACAGCTGGCAGTATATTTTGATTTCTTTATGTAGTAAGTCTGATGCCATGATAATATGGTAATAAGTCTAGAGTATTTCATTTCTTAAGCACATGTTTCCCAAATATGCAAATTGGTAGAATCTTACAGTCAAAGAATAGGTAAAACTTGTCTGGTCTATAGTTCATGTCAAAAGAAATAGTTCCACCTTTCATAGCTACAAAATTGGCTAAAAAGTACTGAAAATTCTCCGTACAATTTGTTTGTTGTTTTTTCAGTCCTTGCCATCTGGGAATCAGAACAAATGAGGAAGGCCCGTCAGCTCAGGAGAGCAGGACACACAGCTTGTAATAGTAAATGATTTATGGAGCCACCGGCGTTAAGTTATGAAAATTCTACACATTGGCGCTATCTAGCTTTCGGGGGAAGAGACAAATGAGATTCGTGAAGGGTTTGCGGAACACAGAGAGGAAGAAAACAGAGCCGAGTTAATAAGCTGTCTCAGATCGTAACTAATTGGACAGCAGGGCGTCACTGGCAGAGTGAAACAGAACGCAGAGGCGGCAGCACAGGTCCGAGGGGCAACCTAGTTTCTTTTTCCAACCGCTCCATTCATCCCATTGTTGTTGCTTTCCCCTGCCTTTGTTCAACTCATGAATTAAGTTCCAGTATCAATATTTGCATTCAAGCCACCTTTTCAATGTTTGTTGCCTAAGGGAGTAGATCTTAGCCATTGCTCATTGTAATAGTTTCATTTAGACCAGAGTTGGCACAAAGAGCTTTAGGCAAGGGGCAGGGGAGGCAGAGGCTGCAGGTGAGGCTCCTGCTGGACCCCTCTGGCTCAGGGACAGGCCCCACCTGAGATGGTGTATACAGGTAGCTGATGGCTTTAGGAAATGGGTGGAGCTTGTTGCTCTATAGTATAAAATTACAACCTAAAAAGCACTACTACTGGCCTCACATTGAGCTAACTTGTGTGATAGATAAGGGCAAGCAGGTCTGAATCTCTTTTAGGGCAAAAATATTATGATTATCATAAAGATTGGATTATCCAGTGAAACATTATGGTTCTAAAATAATGTTATCTTAAGGACCATGACAGAACGAAACAATCAGAACAGAAAGTGTAAAGACATCTATCTGTCCACTGAGCATTGAGACTCCTCATCGAATGAATTATGAATTATGCCTTAAAAAACAATGGCTTTTCTATCACTGAAGGTGTCCTGTATGATCATAATTTGTTTCCAAACTTTTGATCTTACAGACCAGTAGAAATTCTATTACTACATTTAAAAAGATAAAAAGTATCTGAATCTAAGAACCATTTAAAAATATCCACTCATTTCTGGGAGATGACCAATGACACCTCTTTTAAAATAACGGAGTTCTACTTTCTTCTTCACGGGTTCTGAATTTGAGGCAGTCGCTGGTGGAAGCGGGGACAAATCTGCGCATATCCTGCAGAACAGGTTCTAATGCCGCTGACATTCGTGCCTGTGCCCACAGAGAAACAGAAGGACAGCTACACGAGACTTTGTTGAAATGGCAGCACTGAAAATAGTTAAATTTTAACTTCCTTCTTCGTTTAGATGCATTTCAGCAAACGACGATGACGCAGCACTATGTAAAGCCATCGTGTTCGGGCAACCGAATGAGTTAGTGAAATGATGAATTAAATAAAGACAGGTGAAATCGTCAAACTTTCAAATGGTTGAAACAGTTGGTACGAAAACTGTTCTGACAAATACTCATGGAAGACTATCACTCATATATCTGAGTGTCTTTGTGTCAAAAGCTTCCTCCTTTAAGAGTAGCTGTTTAAAAAGATACATGCAGCCCTGAGTTTATTGCGGTGTCGTTTACAACAGCCAGGACATGGAAGCAACCCACGCACCCACGGGCAGACGACTGGATAAAGAAGAGGTGGTGCACGTACACAGGGGAACATCACTCGGCCATAAAAAAGGAGGAGATCCTGCCCTTTGCGACAACACGGAAGGACCTGGGAGGAGGGTGTTATGCTCAGTGAAGTAAGTCAGCCAGAGGAAGACAAATACCGTATGATTTCACTTATACATGGAAACTAAAAAATACAATAAACACATGAAACAGAAGCAAACCCATAGATACAGAAAGCAAATTGGCGATCAACAGGTGGAGGTCGAGGGTGGGTGAGAAAGGTGGCGCACAAAATCGGCAGTTACGAAACTAGTCACGGGGATGCAAAGCACAGCACAGGGAGAGCAGTCACAGTCTTGTAATAACTGTACGGTGTCAGAGCTACTGGGCCTATTGGGGTGATCGCTTTTCAAATTACACAAACGTCTAATCACTATGGTGTACACCTGAAACCAGCATAGTACTGTATGCCAGCTGTAACGGAAGCACAAAAAGTAGCTCTTTAATACCTGGTGTTACGTAATCTAATTACAAGGTTAAAAGAATCCCTAAAGTTTAACTAAAAAGAAAGGGCATTTTTTTAGAACATACTATTCAGAACTTTCTGACCGCTGAGAGGCCCTCATATGTGACACCTGGGAACACCGATAATGGGCATCTTTCCATTTGAGAGACTGAAAAACACTGGGTGCTGTTGCTTGGTGGCACTGAACTGTAAACATTTAAACACTGTAATGTCTCCAAGTGGATCGTGGGTCTCCTCCAGATTCCCCAAGGCTCCCACACTTCCCAGGCTGTACATCCAACGTCACACGCTTGACAACCCCTGCCTGGCACATGTGCACATTTGGGCCGAGGGCCCTGCTTGGCCCACACTAGACAAGGGCTCTGACAATGCACAGCAGCACTGGTGGGGGGCAGTGTTTGCTTGCACATTCTATTCTGCTTTTCTGACTTATATGTTTTTTAATTTTTTTAATTAATTAATTTTTAGAGAGAGGGGAAGGGAGGGAGAAAGAGTGGGAGAGAAACATCCATGTGTGGTTGCCTCTCACGTGCCCCCTACTGGGGACCTGGCCCACAACCCAGGCATGTGCCCTGACTGGGAATTGAACTGGGGACCCTTTGCTTTGCAGGCTGGCACTCAATACAGTGAGCCACACCAGCCAGGGCTAAAGTATATATTTTTTAAAATCCTCATTCAAAACCATGCATTTCTCCACCATTTAACCCCCCCCACGCCCCCAGCCTGACCCCGGGACATGAAAGGCCACCTCAGCGGAGCGTCCCATGCTCGAGAGGAGGCCAGCCTTGGCTAACAGGTGGTAAGGATCGTTAATTACCTGATCAAGTCTCAGTCCGTGCCAAGAAGAAAATTGTTTTTCTGGCTGTAGCCAGAAGCAATATCTCTAAATTATTTGCTTCATTCTCCTTTTCACAGTTATATGCCTTAAAAGTAGCAGAGTAAGTATATTTTACTTGTAAACATTTTGATAAATTCAATTAAACCTGCTGCCAAGCAGTAAGATTTTTTGTGTGTGTAGTTCGTGGGCACGCTCATCCATCAAACTTCCCAAAGTTTTAGTTTCTAGACTTTTCCTTTAGGTAAAGTCTATTTACTACATTCTCAAACTAGTCAACTTTTTCTTTCTGGTCTTGTTCTTAATAATTTGCCTCCTTCCTCTGACCAGGGTGGGGCCAAATTTGACATTTCCACAAAGCATCTCAGGTCCACTTCCTGTTTCCAAAATGGCAATTGGCGTGAATGTGTACCGCCCTCAGATCCTGCTCACAGGAGATTGAAAAGCTTCGACATGAACTTAAATGAATTAACTTAATAACCAGACATTATTTTAAAAAGGACAGAATTCTGAAAATACACAGTCCAGTTTTAGGAGCCGAGCACAAAGCAGTCCTTCCAGAATCACAGCTGTTCTGAGTACATGGACCCCGCCCCCCTACTCCACTGTGTGAACAGCTGGGAGAAACTACAGCCCACAAAGACATGTGCGTAATTTGAATTAAACAGATGCAGGCTGTGAAGAAAATAAACATCTCAGGGTAAGAGATGCAAACAATATTATCAAAACTCCAAGGAATGTTTGGGGTTTTTTCATAGTGACGGCAAGCATTTCCGATCCTGTGATACAAACTACCTACACGAGTAAAAGGAGTGATTCTTGTCCTTTCTTTTTTGCTTTCAAAAGTCCAAAGGAAAACATGCCAACTTCTATATCAAAGCCACAACAGAGTCATCTCTGTGCTTCTCCGGTTTAAAACCCCCTTTCGACAGAACCAGTTGACTTGTCCTGAAGTGGTTACCTTTCCTCCCACGTGTGGCCGAGCTCTCTCGGATGGACGCGCACCCTGCAACATGTAAAACCACCCGCATCGTCACAGGCTGCGGGGGGCTGGGACGGGGGTGGGGGAGGGAGACATGCCGAAAGGGTGAGAGAAGTACTTGCTCAGTGGAAAAACAGCTCAGATGCTGTCTTCCAATTCAGGCGTGTTTGGCCCGTTTCAATGAGCACAAACCTGCATTCAAAGGCACCCGCTGCTGACAGCTTGGGGCCAGATGGTGCCCTTTGGAATAAAGGCCTCTCAGATGGGAAGTTCCAGGAACCTCAGTTCCCTGCTCAGTTGTACAGTGTGCCCAGATCCTCGACAGAGAGACCGGGAGCTGGTGGTCACACTCCAGACGCCGGGCAGGCAAGTGACCAGCGCGTTCCTACAGGTCTCCTTCACAGCAGATTCCTCGGTGCCCTGGGAGCGTTTGTTATTGACATGTAAGGACAAACATAAATGTCAACGGGCATTTGAGGAACAGCCTGAAAGCTCCCCGAACAGTGAAGCACGCCATGTGTTGCCGCAGGGCCTGGGAATTCTGTGCTGCCGTGTATTCCCAAGAGGAAACTGGCAGACAAAAATATTCACAGCGGTGATGTTCATAATGGCTAACACAAAAGTAAAATCAGTAGCTAAAACTGACTGAGCATAGACTATACCCTAGGAACTTAAACGTTTTACACATATTCGCTCAGCCTTTACAAAAATGCAATGAAGTTGAATAAAGAAACAAATGCATAATAGCATGTTTATTCTTCTCCCTGTACAGATAGGGAAACTGAGGCATAGAAGCATTAAGCAAAATCCTCAGCTGCACAGCCAGCTCTGGCCGTCAGTGGGTTGAGCCAGAAGCTCTTCACCCCAGAACCCCGCATGCCAGAGATGCCCCCACACTCCAAAGTGTGTGATGGCTCGTCTTTGGGGAGTGAGGTTACAGATGCTGTTCCTTCTTATTCTGTTTGTTGTTCACAAGCTCCTTGTACAAACCACTATGACTTGAGAGAGAGAGAAATGATAATTTTTAAAAGCTGTTGAACCAGGGATCATTTTGCATGATAAGAAATAACTGCTTACTACCCTCCTAATTTTGCAAAATTTTAGGAAATTATAGTACAAAGCATTACAGGGTAAAATAAAATAGTATGAGATCAAAATTTTAGCCATTAATTTAAATCACATTGAGTCCTTTATCTTTTATTTGTTAAAAAGTTTTAGTGCTGAGAAACTGCCACCTTAGAATGGCTGTGAGTTGGAAAATTTTGATTCACAGGTTCCAAACCAACTGTGAATCTGTCACCTGGTCGGTCCCTGCAGAGCCTGTCAACCATGCAGGTGCATTCATTCAGGTGCAACTACCAGAGATGCAGGTAGATTAGGGGAGGGCCTCTCCTCCATCACAGGTCTCAAAAAAATTGCCTCAATAACAATGTCCCCCATCTCCATTTCAGGAGATTCTGATAAAGGGAGCCTAAGGCAAACATTTTGAGAAGTAATGTGGCATCTTTATTATTTTTAAAAAGAAAGAAGCAGAAATGCTATATTAAAATCAGGGGATGATTAAGGAGAACAAGCCTCTGCAGCTGTGAGTCATGGAAACAGAAGCCAAACTGCTGCCCACGCAGAGCTGAGCAGGGGACACGGGGCCCCTTCCGTGCTTCTAACCGTTTGGCACTGTTCTGGCGCCAGGAAACCAGGAAAGGCCGCAGTTCTAGTGACAGTCCAGTTTACATCTCCCACCTATGCACTCCTCTCTCCTGCTACTAAGCCTAAAACATGAGAACTGCGAGCTTAAGGCAGACAACGCGGTCAAGCTCAAGTTAAAACCCAGGTCAAACCCATTGCTTCTGCCCCAGTGGACACGAGCACCCTCCTCCACTCCCTGTGGGGACTTCAGGCAAATGCCCACCGGCCCCCACATTCTTACAGCCTGAGCTGATGTCCAGAGAGAATCTGCTCAGGTCTCCTGCGGGCAATTCGTGACAACTTTGAGAGGAAGGATACTTAGGTGGAAAATGCATCACACACAAGGTGTGATTAATGGCAAACTGTGTTCATTTAGGAGGAACGGAAGAGATATTTGAGTGCCTGCCCTGTGCCGGGCGCTGTGCTGGGTGCTGCAAACATAGTTGATTTCACCCTCACAGCATCCTCAAGGTCAGGTACTGTTATTCCCATCTTCTCAAGGAAAGGAACTATGCTGGAGGAACATGAGTCTGCTTGCCGTCCATGACAGATGCTGGAGCTAAGACTCAGTGCCAAAAATGCCCGTCATCGGCTCCCTCCTCCACCAGTTCGGCTGGCCCGGAGGGAAAGGGCTGGGTGGTCTTGGGTGCACAGAGCTCGTCACACACCCAGACAGGAGTCACCATCCACGCAATGAGAAGGCAGGGTGAGGCAGACCAAATAGAGCCAGTGGGGATGCCAGGCGAGGCCAAAGAGCATTAAGAAATGCCTTAGATTCACTATCTAGAGAGGATCCCTGAAGACCCCGGTGAACACACTTCCCATCACAAGTTCTTGACCTTCATTAAGGAGTATCTAGTAGGTGAATCTGGGCCCCAAATTTCATTCCTTTCTCCAGCACATTCCCTGAAGAGGAATAACAAAAATCAAATCAGTGCCTGGCAGGCACTGAAACATAAAAGATTTTGATGATTAATTTTAGAGCAAACTTGGCATATTTTTACCTCATTGGTCTTTACTGGCAGCATTGTTTTTCCAGAAGACAAGACCAATGTCAAGTTAGCAAAATCGTACATATTCTAAACAAACCAAAGAAACTTTTGTTCTGTTTTGTTTTTGAGAAAACACGCATTATATGTGGTGATGTAAGCAATATCATAAATAGTTATGCTTTACTCTTATTTGAAAAAATACATTTACAATGTTTCAGCTCATAGTCTGTTGGGTTTTTTTTTTCACATTTACTTATAGCTGTTAACTCTCAGTATCTGAAAATGGTCAGAGGGAAGGAGCATTAATGAGCTTCAATGTGAGATATATTTTTACGTACTCAAATTCAGTCTTGATATAGATTAAATACTGATACATACACATCTTAATTTCACATTTTGATCAAATTTCAGACACACTTAAAAATGAACCCTCAGAAGGAATTGCCATCTCACCCGAGCAGACATGGGAACTTGCCGTGTCAAAGGGGCATCACACGCCATGAACATGCAGTAATGGGGGTGGGCCAGGCTGCTCCCGTGGAATCCAAAAGTAGACCTTTCTCGTGCAGCACACACCAAGGTAAATCCCACTTATTAGAGACTTGTGCTTGAAAAGTGAATCTTCAAAGCTTATTTTTTTTTAAATCACAGCCACAACACAGGAAAGATTTCTTAAATGAGACACAGAAAGTATGGATTATAAAAAAAGTGAATTAAGTTTTCTTCATTGAAATAAAAAATGTATATCTCCAGTAACAGCATCAAAGTGAAAGATAAACTATCGACTGGCAGATTATTTTTAATTTAATATAACCCTAAAATAATTAGTATTCACTATGTTTTAAAATAACTTACATTAAAAACAACACACCCACTAGGAAAGCTGGCACTTTAATATACTTAGAGCTCAGAAGAGGAGACACAAATGGCCAGTCGACGTGAAAAGACCCCTAATCAACTATTGATCGGAAAATGTAAGTTACAGCTCCGAGGACGTGACACTTCGCACCAGTCTCCGAATTTCAAAGTTTAAAAACAGGTAGACATTGAGCAGGACGGGAAACAAAGGGAGCTCTCCGCCCAGGCTGCAGGGAGTCTCGCTCATTAAAAGCACCTGGCAGGACAGGCGTTCGGGGTCCGGTAATGCTGACGACGCAGGTGGCTTTGCCCACTGATCCCGCTCCCAGGACCTGGGAGAAACCCCTGCGCTGTGCTGAGGAAACCGAAGAACGTTCGGTGCATCTTTACATGTGACACACATCGTTAGAAACAGTTTCAATTCCCCACACAAGGGTGAAGACACGGGGATATTTTATTCACACATGGGAATGCTACTCATTAACGAACAAGAATGATCGAGGGCCACCTGCACCAAGCATGATTAATCTCAAAATATGGCTGAATAAAAAAGTTGGGTTGCGTAAGAAAGGTATAATATAGCATTAATTTAAAATTTAAATACATGCAAATTACTAGTATCCATATTATTTATGGATTGGTAAATACATATATAAAAAGGGTATTAAAAACATGGATGACAATGACAAATTCCAGATTCAGAGCAATAATTACCTCTGTGGGGAAGTACGGGGGGAACAGGATCGGAGAGAAGCACACACAGGCCTTCGACTTCGGTTGTAATTGTTTTTCCCCAAGCTGGATGGTGGGCTTGTTGGTATTGGTTATATTATTCCCATACTCCTTGGCATTCCTGAAGTACTCTGCAATTCAATTACAAACGTATGTCCCCTCCAAATTTAAACAACGGCTTATATAAAGCATTCATTCATCTCTGCCTCATAACGGAAACCTGACCGGTGCAAGAAAGCAAGATTGGCGAACATCAGCATTGGAAAAGAACACACGTACTAATCAAATTCGAAGCCACTGATACAATTTCTGCTACAGTTCTCTCTTTAGAGTCTACATCCAGCCTCATCTTGACAGGGAGTATATGTGTCTATTCTCAAATAAACTTTAATGGAACAATGTGTCCTACCATGTTATTTGCAGTGGTACCCATTGTCAAACATCCAGTCCCAAATTTCTATTCTATTCTCTACCCTCAACAATGTACTCAAAGTCGAAATCTCAAATTCCTCCAATAAATCTACCTGAATGCCCCCCCCCAAGTAACACCCCTCCTTTTCCTGTGTTCCTCCCCACCCCCGTGGCCCCTGTGGCTCCAACACGGAGCGTGGGGTCAGGCCGAGTGCCGTGTGCCATCTTCCAGTCCCCTGTCTTGGAGCCCACCGTCGGTCCCTCCTCACATCCAGCCCCCACGGCCTCTGAAACGCTGCAGATCTGTACGCTTCCCTCCTGGTGGGCGTCTGCCCTCGTCCAGTCCTCCCGCCCCTCCCCTCCGGCATTCCCCCCGACATTCCCAGGGCCAGCTCCCTGGGATCTTCGCTCCACTGCCACCATCCACAGAACCTTTCCCGAATGTCCTACAGATACGAGGCCGTACCACCAGCCTGGAGCCCCTCTGGTCTCATTTCAGTCATGCATCCTGACCTCAAACTGGCCATGGTGACCGGTCTGACAGCCAGGACTGAGTGGGGGTGAAGGTGCTGCCTGGGCTGAGGTGGGGCCTGTGGGCAGATGGCGCATCAGGACCGCGCAGGCCAGTCTCGTGAGGGGTGGGCATGCCAGACGCAGCCGGTTGTCAGCCTCTGCCTTTAGCTCGGTTTAATTTATCTTTATGCTATTTATAGAGACAGTATTTATGGATAAAACTCATTCCATCAAAGACAAGGTCTGATACTTATAGTTCTCCTATCAATCTCTTATGGGGAAAAAAACCCCCACAAAATAAAAACAGAGTAATACAGAAAATAAAAATAATCCAATGCTTTTGAAAAGGAGTCTAGTCTATTGCCACATTCGTCCCCCTGAGGCAGGAATGGAAAATACCAAGTCAATAATGTCACCCCAGTAAATTCAATAAAAAAAAAGAAAAGAAAATACCAAGTCAAACAGCAAACCCTAAAATACTATTAATGAATGTATTGTATTTTTAAAAATTATAAGACAAAATCTACAGGTATATTTTCTAGTCAAGCCAAGGCTTAGAAGTAATTTGTGAATATACTGCTACTTTCAAAAAATAATATCCCTTATATTTGTCTACTATATGTTCAGCTTCTTTTTTAAACTTTCAGTGACCTTTCCTTATAAATTAAATCAATCATAATAAGCATTTTTCCCTTATTAAAATTAATTTAGTCCTTTAATAACCCATATATCCATTTATAGAAAAATGAAACATTATTTAAAAATTGTTCACCATCAGTAAATGGAACTGAATAACTAATAAATATCTTAAAACAATGAAAAGGAGCTAAAGGTAGAAAATAGAGATGAACCCAGCAATTGCATATGACCTTATATGACACATGCATATATATGAAGAGTAACATGTAAGAAATCAACCTTTTTCCTTTTAAAGGACCTAAAGTAGATACAAACACAAAAAGGAACTCATTTAATCAGCACGGCAAGAACCACGCCACTGGCTTCAAACAGACTACAAAATGATAGATTATGTGGACTTCGTACTTCCATGCTGCTTATCAACGACAAGGCCACAGAGGACTCATCCTGAGTCTCCGCCTCTACTCCACATCCGAGGGGCTCTCAGGCTCTGGGGAGCAACCTCCTCTACCGTGTGCCCCTCCCAAGGAGTCTGAACAGCCAGCACTCTTGTAAAATCGCTCCCCCAGTAGAATGGCGTGCTCGGATATATTCAGCACAGTGAAGACAAAGGTAAACTCCATTAGGAGAGGATATACTTTTCCTTAAGATAACACTGTATCGAAGGCCTGATTCGGAGAAGCCCCACCGTCAGACAACACTACTCTGAGGTTACCCCGAGTGAGGCACAGGACGTTTGGCATGCAGTAAATCTGTCCCTTTCGAACAGAGTACATTTCAGGGTGAATCTATTGCACTTCAGAAATTAAAGGTTTTTCTTTTGTGAATTATTCATCAAAATAATTGGATAGGAGTTGAAAACTTGTGTCAGCCACTGCAGGTGTAATTTAATGAACAAAGAACCCTATAAAAACACGGAGGCCATGACTATCTTCAATTTAGAGACGAGAAAAATAGAGACCGGGGAACTGAGATGCCTGGTGCATCCCGCAGAGTCGGGCTTCTGACTGTGTGCGGAGGGTCGAGTAGAAGCCTCAGGGATTTCGCCTAACGCAGGACGTTCCTGAAATGGCAACTTCTCTCTTACACGTGGCACTAAACGTGCCTTGGACATGACAGCATTGTAAACACATAAAGGGCCCCTAGCCGCTGCAAGGACAACACGCACCTCAACGCTGCTCAGGATGCGCAGAGTCGGGGGGGCGGGGCCTGCCTATTCGGGTTCTGAAGGTCTGAGGGTCCAAGTTTCAATCGGCCCGGAAATACCTTGGACACGTTTTCGTTTTGCTCTCTGTCCTCCGATGAATTATGCATACACTGAATGCAAGCACACAGGGCCAGTTCCCTTTGAGCTACTTAAGGACATAAAAACGAACAGAAAATACCCTTGGCAAAACCAGTGTTGGGACTTCAAAAGCCCACGCATCTGAAATGAAGTCTGTGACCTACTCCGACACCTAGGCATCCGTGGCTTCACAGGCCTCGCCTGCCCCTCACGTGTCGGGGTGTCTTAGAAATTTAGGAAGCAGAGCGCTGCACCATAATTAGGCTGCGTAATGGACCGCACGGGAGTGGCGGCACTGAACGCACGGGCAGACCCGGCAGCAGGAGAGGACACATTCAATGGCAAAATGAAACCCAACGACAGAGGAAGACCCTCAGTGACGTGTAGCTTGCAGAAGCGCGACCCTCAAAATTCCTAATTGTCTTCTCAGGAGCGGTGCGCCCCCGAGCAGCTGCATCCTTGCCTGTGTGAAGGGGCGCTCACAAAGTGCAGAGACTTTTTTCTCTTAAATCTGCGAGTGTTCAGGACTAGAGAACTCTGCCGAGGCTGACCCAGGAACCCACGAGTCCCGAGTGCTCTCTTGGCACACCCTCAGGGCCGAGAGGGGCAGCGTGGACATACTCACTCAACCGATGGTGTTTTCATTTCACTGAACTTCTACTGGTAAGTGGTTAGGACAGGAAGCCAAACTCTCCCCGTCCCATTTAATTCTGTTTTCAAGGAAGCTACGGCTAAAATAAATTATTTTTATTACACATCTCACTTTATCTCCTATTTACTTCATACCTAAAGAATATAAAAAATAGAGCAAATAGTTACCAATGTTTGTTGATTAATTAGAGCTGTGACTCAAACCCACCTACAAATCGGAAGTGAATGACATATATACTCTCATTATTTGTCACTCATAAGTGAGTTTTAAGCTTTGAAGAGCTCTTTCATACAAGAGCATTGTTCTCTGACAGTAGTCTCAGGCTTGTTGCCACTCCGTGGGGAGAGGGAAGAAGGGACAGGGAGGATTTCGGTGAGCAATCTTTACGTTTGGAAGCTTTAGGGTGCACACAGTATGAACACAAGTTCATGGTTCTTAAACTCTTCTCTAAAGGCCGATGACTACATTAAGTGAACTCTCGCACAAAATCAGGCCCGCTGGGTGACAGCGTCAGTCTAATGACAGAGATGACAGCATGTCCGGAACGGGACAGCGGTGGAGAGCAATACGGCCTCAAAGTGTGGGGTCTCTCCTCCCCCAAAGGTCAGGTTTCCTCTGAGACAGGCTTGGCCACGTAAACGCGAACAGACACATCCCATGGGAAGCTCTGGGGGACTGGTTTGCACCAGAGTCGCACTCCCTCACACCTGTCGACCTGGGACGTGAGCGCAGTCGGGCAGTGGTGACGTCTGAGACGTGAGCCCGTTCAATAAACCCACAGACCATGTGCCTTCGGCCTCTTGGAAACTAAAACAACCTCAACATTTTTTCCTCCGAGTCTGCATTTACCCACGGCGATCCTCACAGGTGTTTCCTAAGTCTGCAGGGGCACACGGATATCAAGACTTCTTCCCAAAGAAAGATGACGTCTGTGAGGGGTCTGAATTATGGGAAGAGGCCAGGAATGCAGACACCCTTTCTGACTGACCCGCACAAGCAGCCAGACGCAGGTTAAATGAGGGTCTCCCTGCAGTGATCGCTGGCTCAGGACAGATAAACACCCTCTGATTCTAGAGTCTGAGGCTTCACACTACTTAGCAGTGGTCAAAACAAACCCCCAAAATGTCTTTGGGGCCATTTACCTAAATGCAGGCAATAAGTTTCAGTGGCGTGCCAACCCTTGGGAAAAATGCTTCAGCTTTATCCCTGGAGTGTCTGAGGGTCTCGTTTACACACCTGCACGCTTACGTACAAGACAATCCCGTCCGCAGTTCTCTGAGTAAACTGGTCTGTAACCTGGCTTGCTTCGTCTCTGTCAGCACAGATAAATCTTAAGGAAAGCACATTGGCTATTTATACTGTCTTTGCAGACTTCTTTTATGTATTAATTTATTTATTTTAGTTTGTTAGGATGTTTTATTCTAATTCGATTTCATGGTAAGTCAGAGTAGTACGAAGTTTCTATTCCCTGTTACAAGATGCCTGTTTGGAAGCTCAGCTTCATGTGTATGTCAAACAGGCGAAATATGTAAAAGTAAAAGAAGACTCTTAAGAAAAGTCAGCTACTTTTCTTGGAAGCAGTATGGCCAAGCGGAGGAGGAAGGTCTCTTGGATTTCAGCTTTGAGGAGGGGTCCCGATGGCCAGCACCGAACTAGCACTCTGGAATTCCTGGGGTGCCAGGCCCTGTGTCCTCCTTGAGGAGTTCAGCAGCGGCCCCCGAGTCCCACCCCTTTTAACCGCCCCCTGCCTCCCGCCACTCTCCCTTGGCTGCTGGGGCCGCCTGAGTGTACAGCCCAGGTCCTGCCTCCTTGTCAGGTGGAGGGAGAGGCCCAGCAAGAAGTAGTTGCACCATCTGCCTGGGAAAAGGGCCGCTCGGTCCCCGGCAATTCTGGGAAAAAGGCAGGGGCAGGATGCTGTGTTGCCAAGGGGCTCACGTGTGACACGGCTGCCGGCTGCTGGCCCCTGCTCAGCAGGTGGTGCGGACACCCTGCTCATCTGGGTCGCTCGCTGTGCCCCACTTGCCTTTGTGGCTTGCGGTATCTCAGACCTGTCCCTGTCATCTCCTGGCTGCACCTTGAGCCCCACAGCTCCTTTTCACAGGGCAGCTGTTGTGGCCACTGGTCTGGGCGACTCCAGCTCAGCCGCCAGCCCTGGACCCTGTCCTGCTGACCTCCATTCTCCAGGATCCACCGAGCTCGGGCCTGCAGATTAGCGACATCCCCACTGAAGCCTTCTTATACTTGTGAAGACTCTGCATTTTCATCGTAGTTCCAACAGGAAGGCTCAGCTCTGCCTGCCAAGGCCCCTGAGGAAATGGAACCTTCTCTGAGCCCCCAGGAGGCCCCAGCTCTTCAGTGAGAAGGCTCATCTCCCGGAGGCAGGAGAACCCTCTGCAGCCCAGGAGGAGGCCTCAGCTCAGGCTTCAGCGCCCCTGAGTCGGCCAGTCTTTGCTTGTTTGTGGTGGACTGTCAGATCAGCATCCAACCCCTGTGAACACGTGGCTCTTCAGTCCAGCAGAGAGCTCCCCTCCACCGCAGCTGCTCCCTGCCGGTCCTGCAGGGGGGCCGGCCCAGCCTCCAACACCCTCTACACGGCGCGAGGTGACAGTCTCGAGTCCAGATTCAGATGATGCTCGGCCCGGTGTTGCCAGAATGCAGATGGAGGAGGGCGGTCTCTGGACAAGGCGGCCGCTCGGCTGTGGGGTATGCATGGGCCTCTCCACACCACGCGCACGAGAAATGCGGGGCGGGAGCCACAGCACAACGGTGTGCCTGGTGAAGATGAGGTTTTGACAAAATGGAGAAGGGGGAAGCTGCCACGTCCACAGCCAAGGATGCTACATCAGAAGTGGCTGCTGGAGAGACGGGTAAGAAAGTGAGGCCTGACGCCGTCACGGAGGGAGTGACCCCATCCTCAGGGGACTGGTCTCCAGTCGCTGTCCAGCTCCAGGTGCCTTTTGGAGTCTCTGTCCCGCAGGCCTCTGCTCCCAGGCCTGCACTGGCCACCACTGGCAGGCCCGCTGACCGCTGGCACGCCCCCGCCGGGGGAGGGGGGGAACCAACTGACAGAGACTTCGTTATATACCAAAAAGAAATCACGGTCGACTGCGTTCCAGGTTCTGATGTGACCTCGCCGCTTTCTGTCCTGTACTCCAGAGTGAAAGACTTTTAAGTAGATTTAGTTTATAAATGAAACCATGCCATCCCGAAATTCCTCCCATTACAGAAACGTGTGGACCAGTGGCCGGGGGCCGACTTCTGAGTGAACATCTCCTCTCGCCAATATGACCACGGTGGTCCCGTGAGGTGGCCACTTATTTCCCAGCAGTGTGGGGCCTGCCCCTCAAGTCAACTCCGAAAATATACGTGGCTGAAGCCCACAGTGCTCGAGGAGTGTTTGTTCTCGTTTACTTAAAGTCTTTGGTAACAGCTTCGAAAGTGATTACTAATCACGTCTACCAGACTTTTAAGGTGCTAACAATTGTTGAAGAATTCATCAACATGCCTTAATACTCCCGAGAGGTTCACGGGCCTCACATTCAGTGGGAGTTAGTGTTTAAATGTCTCTGAGAATCAGTCACATTATTTTCTAATCCATCATGTTAAAAGTAACTTAATAAATACCGTTCCTTTAAAATAGGTGCGAATAACAAACCGGTCTATTTTCTGTGGGAGGGGAATTTCCATTCCCCTGTGAATGAGAACCAAGGTGCTTTTGTAAACTGGACTTCACCTTGAGGCACTTGTAAGTCACGTGTGGTTGTAATGGATACTACAGAGACCCAGGCCTATGCCCCACTTCCCCCCGCCCCAGGGGGACCTGCGCTGTCGCTGTGGCACAGCTGAGGTTCAGGACACTCGTCGCCATGCAGATCCGCAGTGCTGTCCTCAGCTGCCACACACTCTCCCCTCCCGCCCCCTCATCATCACCCAGGAACTGCGCATCTCTCTTCCAGGCCATCATTCTGTCACTTCGAGAATTATTATCATAGGCACTTATTGAGGGTGTGACCTTTTGGGATTGGCTTTTCTTCACCTGGCACAATTCCCTAGAAATCCACCCAAATTTGTGTATCGCTATAGTCTGTTCCTGCTCTTCGTCGGGTCCACTGTGGCTGGACCGGGGCTTGTTTCATCATCCCCCCACCGAAGGGCATCGGGGTTGTTTCCAGTTTGGGGCCGAAGTGAGTGGGGCTGCTAGCAATGTTCGTATCCTGGCTTTGGGGTGACCAGAGGCCTCCATCCCTCGGGGTAAACAATCAGCAGTGGGACGCTGTGCCATACGGCAAGTTCACGTTCAGTTCTGTAAGACACTGTCATACCCTCCTCCAGAGTGGCTGTGCCGTTCCGTCCTCACCGGCATCTGGTGGTGTCGGTATGTGACACTGTAGTCACTTGGCTCGCTCAGTGGTGGTTGAAGGTGTCTGTCACAGGCCCATAACCCGGGGCGCCCTGTTCACAGTTGCAAGTCACGTGTAGCGACCTCACTCCTTTAGGTCTTTCTGTTCCTTCACCTCCCAGACGAGAACCGGTGCCAGACCACCCATGTTTGACAGCCACACTGCTTTCCATTTTCCTGTCATTTTTTAAAACTCTTAAAATCTTGTCAATAACAAAACAGAACATATTAATGTATAAAGGAAAAAATTATACTCTAACAGTACTTCTCCAACTGGTCTGTGGACATACCCTCTAGGAACTGAGAATTCTACGAAATTATTTAAAAGGTTGTGATATTAGCTGGATTATAATCTCAAAAGTATCTTTTACCAGTTAAAAAGACAGTATCACTTTTTTCAGTTATGATTTTCAGGGTAAGATTGAGGTTTTCGGCTGCCAAAGGCGGTCTTAAACTTGGGGGAAGGCACCGAGAATACTCACTGAAGGAAGCTGAGGTCCTCAGGGGGAGGAACTGGGCCCCATGCCCAGGGTCCGCCTGTCCCTGCACGCCCAGGGCACTGCCACACACACCTTTTGTGCCAGAACAACTACTGATCGAATCCTTTTTTCATTCGCAAAAGTGTCCCATTTCGTATTGTAAACTATAATGGCCACACCATCTATGATCACTACGAACAGAACGAAAACAAAACCAAAAGGGAAAGCCCAGCAAGTAGTACACCCCCCACTCTACCCTCTCAGTACACCAGGGGCCACGTAGCGTTGGCGGGGGGGGGGGGGGGGGGGGGGGGGCGAGCGCTAAGTAGCTCCTAGGCAGGGTCCGTTTTCTTCCACTTCTCATTGCACATTCTGTGCCGTCCTACAGAGTATAGCTCCTACTGGACAGCAGTGAGTGCATCACCGCCAGCAACTGCTCTAAGATTGTGTAAGAATACGCGTCTAAGGAGGCCAACGTCCTGCCCGCTGCACACCTTCATAAAGTAGAATCCCCAGACTTGCCAAATAAATGCCTACGTTCCTCGTCTTTCAAATAAAACCGTTACATGTAAATAATGTGCCGGCTTCTCAACACCAAATCTCATAAAGGTTACAGAAATGTCAAGTTTGCTTTTTCTAAAGTCCGCAGGCATACCTGAATGCATAGTTTCAGTAAAGAACGCGACAGGCTAATAGAATTAAAGGGAAATTATGAAATTATAAGTGATAATATACATATTACCATATAAAGAAAGGATCATTGTTAATTATTAAGAAGATATAAGCAGAGTTTGGGACCTGCTGGCATGCTTTCCCCTGTCATTTGAATTTTTATAACTAGCAAATAGTAATTCTATAATCAGAAAAATACAGCCTAAGTGTATTAAAAGGGAAATAATGATGCTGGGAGAAAAATTTAAAGGACATTAAAAAAAACCGGCCACTCTCAAAAACGTAGTCGAACAACGTTAACTTACGCGAGAGGCGGGTCGAGGCGCACCTGGGGTATGCACACCACCCCTGTGCGACTTTTAAAGTCTCAAAATTTAGCAGGTTAATTAATTAGGCAAATGACTGAAACAATCTACAATGTTCCAGGAAATGAAAGGTGAATTTTCTTACAGATTTCAAAAACTTGAGTTTTTTAACCATTAAATACGGTGCACTCTGCCAGGAAAAGCTGGCTTTCAGTACTCACAAACTCTGAAATATATATGGTGTACGTCACTAAAAAATACAGCCAATTAAATAATTTGGCTTCTCAGGGTCATTACTCGTCTTTAACATTTACAGCCCAAGCTATTAACGTCGAGATGTCTTCGGTCTTCCAGCTGAGGCCGCGTCATGTCATAAAGCTCAGAGGACGGGGGTAATAAAGCAACGCCCTTTATATCGCCTGTGGGGTGGCCTGTTTATGGAGCGATGGCCGCCAAGTGTGTAGGTACATTTTTAACATCATAAAATCGAGTATTTGTTGAAAGAAATTTGTAAGTATCCATCTAGATTAACCCTTTTACAAAGCAAAAATTCCTATGTGTCATATTTTTTTTGTATTATAAATCTAATTTATTATTATAAAAAGAATACAAATAGGGTAGCTTCCCTATGACAGTAAGAAAATATAAAAAGGTTCCGTGTTCTGGCTGTGACGGTTAATTTGACACGTGGACCTGAGGGGATGGGTGCCTGAGCCTTCAGTCAGATGTGGATCTGAGTGTGTCTGGGATGCTGTGTTTGGGGGGGTAGCATTGGAATCAGGGTTCTGAGCAATACGAGGGGCCCCGTCCAGACAGCTGAAGGCCTCCCGGGAACACAAAGAATTCCTTCTGCCCAGGGGCATTCTGGTCAGGACTGGTTCCCTTTCCCCTTTGGACTTGGACTTGGGCTGCAGTGTCAGCTCTCCCTGGGTCTCTAGCCTGTCGGCCTATGGACTGGAGCCAGGCCATCGCCCCTCCTGGCTCTCAGGCCTTCGGGCTCCGACGGGAGTGAAGCTTGCGGACTGCAGCTCTTGGGACTTGTCAGCCCTCCGTAGTTATGTGAGACAATCCCTCCTACATAACTCTATCTATCATCTATCTGGTGTCTGTCGTGATGAAGTAACCGCCTGAGCTGAAGCCAACCTCTGTCATCTTTCCATCTACCTACCTGCCTACCTGCCTGCCTACCTGCCTACCTGCCTACCTGCGTACCTAGCTGTGTGTGCACATATACCCACAATATATAGCCATACACACATGTATCTGTACAAGCTATGGGTTCTGTTTCTCTGGAGAACCTTGGCTAATAAATACACTAGCTACTAAAGCTATACTGATATTAATGACATTAATAATAATACAGCTTACATGAATTCTAGTCAAACAAAGTCACATAAATACTGAAGTCCTTGTCATTTTGACAGTTAATCTAACTGCAAAGATAATCAGTTTGGGTATATACAGCCACATTAGAATCTCATTTTCCTGTGGAATTCTGAATAATAAATGTGGAATGACGTGGAGGTGATTTCAGGGATTTTTGTTATGTAGTAGGTTAGATGTGGGGTAGGACAAGGAGTGACTCATTATTTAACGGGGCCTGAATACTTGGCTGCATCAGTTAATAAGAACTCTTTACCAAAAAAATCAAAGCATTGTGAATAATATATCAAAGATTAATATTTTATATTGCATATTTGTAGGTATAGGAAAATAATAAAGAATATGCACACAAGCATGTTGATGATGAAGTAGATAAAGCTGTGTAACTCTTTCCGATCTGCTTCTAATAAATACAGAGTATAGCTGATATCCACTTCGTGAAAATATATTTTAAGAGCAAGAATAGTGTGACGAATCTCCGCTGAACAACGCCACTACGGGTTTCTCTCTCTACTACATTTGTTCAGAGGAAATGGGAGGTCTCTTTAAGCTAGCTAAATTCCAGTTCCACTATTCTTAAGGTAAGTAAAACCTGTATTTGTAAGGGTCAAATGGTTATTTATAAACTCTGCAAAGTTCTTTTCAGTTAAACTATGTAAACATACAAACACACACATACATTTGCCTCGATGAAAGACATATCCCCTTGTTGCTGTGGCTCCTGAATTTACCGTGTGACCCACAATAAAATGAGTCCGTGCTGTGCAAGGTGACCTCCGAGACACTGGAGTAGCGTCTGATGAGGACGACGATTGGGATGCGGAGCCAACAAATGCCAACATTTACACAGAGCAGCGGCTCTCCGCCGGTGCGCCGCAGGGATGCTCCCAAGGCACGGTGATCCTCCCAAAGCACCGGGTTCCTCACAACGCGCGGGGGTCCTCACAACGTGCGGGGGTCCTCACAACACGCAGCACCTGATACTGAGTCAGGGGCACTGACCTCTCTTCCCCCTGACTGTCAAGCCAAAAAATGAGGACAGCCAACAAAACGGTAGCCTTGTGGTGGGAATGCATCAAAATTATACCTATGGTTTTGGTTGGATGGGCAAAAAATACATGCTTCTGGTGTGCCACAGGACTGCGGTAATTACTTTATGTGCGCCATGAGCTGGGAGAGGTTGAAAATCAGTGGTAGTTTACTGTGCGGCTTGCTCTGTTATAAGAGCGTCACAGAAATTAACCAAGTCAGTCCTCTCATTGGCTAGAAATTAACCAGTGAGATAGTATTATTATTCCTATTTCACAAATGAGCAAACTGAAACACAGAGAGGCCATGTTCTCCAAGTAGGTAAGATACATTCTTTTGCCTTAAGTTGTAATATTAAAAATCAGACACTCCCAAATGCTTGAGTTGCATTGTTATAAACTCCAGAGAGTGCCACCACACACTAAGAAGTGGAGATTGTATAACACGGAAAGTGCTTGTGGTGCAACGTGAAGAAAATCCGAATACGCGTGTGCTCTTTCACACAGATTACGCAGATCAGGGCTACAGACCGGCAGCCCCGCCTGGGGCCAGGGGTGGCAATGGTCAGCCCAGCGCAGCCCCGCCTCTCCTGCAGCGCCCTGCTCTCCTTCCTCGCTCATCGCCACACCCACCCGTGTCTCAGACTCCTGGACTGGAGTCCGAAGGCCACCAGGTCACCGCTGCCGTCCCCAGGTCCCCAGGCCCTCGTCTTCCCCGGCCTTCATCTTCCCACCAGCGTCCTCACCAGGGATTTGGTAGGGTATCCTCAGAAGAGCCAGCTGATGGACGCTGCCTCCTCTGCGAGGCTGCTCCCTGCTCCCTGGTTCCACATACACAATGGTTACCTCTGCGGGGGCATCCTTAACTGGGCCCTGCAGAGTTGCAGGAGCTCGAGAGAACCCTTTACAGTGAAGAAACACCAACCTGTGTGAATGAAATGGGAATGACACGGGCCCAAAGTGAGCCTCTGGGCTCCATCCCTGAGCCTTTGTCCACCTGCTGGATGGGCTCAGGGGGCTCTCCCGTGGGCACCACCCTCACCATGTGCCGAGGTCCCTCGTCCCCTACAGCCACACAGGGTCAGACTCCTCCCATCCCTCTGCACGTAGGAAACCCCAATGCCAAGTCAGCCAAGACCCTGTAAATGCAGCTCCAAGCCCCCTTCTCGCCCAGTCTCCAACACCTCCCTCCTCCGGGGCCTGGGAGAACACGACCCATGCTTTCCCCAGCCCGCTGCACGCTCACTCTCCTGCCCTGGGATGCTACTCAAGCTTGGATTCTGCCCGGAAGCCCTTCGGGGTAGGGGGGCCTTCCACTGAGACCAGCTTTCTCCACCATCGCGAGTCCCTCCCACTCGTGTTTCCACGTTCGCGGGGCATAAGACATGGTGTGCTCATGGCAGGCTATTGGGTCACACCAGGGGACGGCTGGTAACTTCCCCAGGTTTCCCGTACTGCTCAGCCCCATGCTTCTGCGTTAAACCCCACCCGAGGGCTGTCAGCACAGCAGCACTGGGAGTTCCGCCCGTCTTCGGGACCCTCCTCGGGAAGTGTGTATGAAGCGTTTGTCAGAACATAACCTAAATCAATAAGTACTTTACACGTACACAGTAATACAAATCAGTCATCTGTCACAATTAGTCTAACCTCTCAGCTCGCACAGGAGAGGCATGGAGCTTGTAGGACCCGAAGATGCAACCTTTCCGGTAACAGAAGACGCTTCCGTTCAAGGACCCGCTTTAAAATCGGTTACTTGTGAGGGAAACAGTCTTGGATTTCGAGGTTGGCAGGTACAGAAAAGCTTTTTAGTTCACAGAAATAAAAAAATCAAAACACTTTCGAGCACAGACACCTCCCTTATAAAAAGCGATTGCCCACAAGCCGAGCCCAGCAGTTGGGAGTGAAGGGCAGGTGCCTGCCCCTCTGTCTGTCCTCCGGAGAGGCACTGGAAAGTGGGGGCGATTTGCATTTCTATAGCTCCTTTTCTGAACCCTAGTTCTGAACGCATTCCCTAAGCAGCTAACACCCTGGGCTGGGCACCAGGGATGGCAGAACCAGGAGGGACACCATAGCCGGACACGCAGCCCCTGTGCACAGCGCCCCCACACAGAGCCCCCCAGGGGTCAATCGGGACAGGCTGAGAAAGGCGCGACATGTCTGCTGGTCCTCAGCATCACCTGACCCACCCACAGCCAGCATTCCGTCTCTCCTGCTTCCACAAAGCATCACCTCAATCCCTGTGGGACTGTATTTGCTGGCTTCCCCTTAGAGGGGCCAGCACGATCCGTTAGTGCCCTGCCTGGCAAGGTCTCTCCTTATTTGTACAGCAGGCACTGTTCCCCGTGACCCACCCCCGACAGGATCAGGGGCTTTTCTCACGTCAGGCGCAGTGCAGGCCCGGAGAGAAGACACCCACCACCCCCTTGCCAACATTGCAGGGGCCTGCGCCAGGGAACATCGCACCCAAGCTGGGAGAAATTAGCCACCAGGGTGGACTTGTGCTGGGCGGCCCCACCAGCTTCAGGGCAACGCGCGTGGTGGGGGAACCCCCACGCTCGCTGTGCTGTGCGGGTTCCTGGGGGAACCCTGAGCCCGCACCTTCTCTGCTAGTCACAGCCGCAGACGTCCCACTGTCCTCCAGGGGTCACACTTGGGTTACAAATCCCTCACCGCACAGTGAGTGAGCAGCCTGATTGGGAGCAATTTATTCGAATCCTTCCTCATTAAGATTCAAATGGAATAAGTAAGGTAGAAATTGAACAGACACCGAAACCGTGCCTCACTGCTCCTGTAGTCAGTAAACATTTATTCACTGAGCCTGGTTTGTGTGTTCTCGCCCTCGCTCGCTCACTCAGGGTTGTTCTTCCAATCCTTCCTGCTTGCTGTTTCAATGCATAATTAAGAAGGTCAGAATTAATGAAGCGGTGTGGAGTAAAGTTCAAGGAATCCCCAGGCACTATTTATTCTATTAGATCTCACGCATGAATGTCAGCTTGCCAGCGCACGCTGCGTGAGCGATGGGGCCTGGCCGCATCCCAGGGACGACCCACCAAGGGAGACTCACCTGCACCACCAAGTCATTGCTGAGCTCCTTCCCCGCGAAAATCACCCGCAACTGGCCAGCTGGAACCCCCTGTCGCTTAGCAACCGCCTCCTTGAGCTGGAAGATGCTGGTGGTAGGATCGACCTCCACTGGGAAACCATGGCTGGAGTTGAACCTCACGAACACTGACGGAGACAATTGGGAGGGAGAAGAAAAGTGAGCATTACTCACAGCCCTTAGTGGCAGCAGCAACATTTCTGAACGACCTGCCGCCCCCGGCCCTTCCAGGAACTGCATATGTTTCCTGTCACTTAGGACGCCCTGCTGCGGAGTTACACGTGGAGAAAAATGGAGTTCCCATGCGCTAGTAGTCAGCAACCCACAAACCGAACTGCACGCTCCCTGTGACACCTGCCCCGGGAGACGGGGACTCAAGCAGCACACTCGCAGGACAGGAATGGAGGGGTCCCGGAGTTCGTGGGAGAGTGGCCTGTGACAGTACAAACACGTGCTCCCTCCAGGGGCGCGTCCAGGGGTGACACGCAGACACTCTGTGCTAGCCTTCGTGGAACAGGAAGTCCGCGCTGGCCGCAGGCTCGCTCTGTGACTTTACGCAAAGGGATGGATAACGAAACCATTCCTCCTGGAAACTGATCGATATAACAAGAGTGAAGTCCCCAGGGCCTCTCATCCACGTGATCACAAGACAAAGTCACTTAAGGACCTCTCTGTAGAGATGGGAAAATTGAAGCCACTGACTGACCAGAGTGAAGACCTGGCCAGCACTGTGTCTAAGAGCACTGGGCACGGTGGCCGCAGCGCGAAGGCTCCACTGGGCCTTCGGAGGTACGCATCTGTCTTTTCTTTCGAAACCAGTGACACAGCTTCTATCACGGGGACTTCTATCCTTCCCCTCTGCACCTTGCTGGGACCCCTGTCCTCCCCACACCCCTTCTAACTGCCAGTGCCACCCTCATGTCCAGGGGCCTCACACCCCTCTTCAGGGAACTTTTTCTGGGTGTTTCCAGGTGTTTGCCGGCCTCCCACCAAAGTCCTGGTCCACTCTCTTCACTTTCCAAAAGTCCCATACTGTTCTGCCAAGTGGTCCAGAGCTCAGATCAGTTCTTACAGTCTCCTCCTATCCACTGGGGACAGGACTCCAGGCCCCGCACAAGCTTGTATCCCAGCCTTTTCTGCTCATACCCACAGGCCCGTCCTCTGCTACATGTTCCCAGAAAACACAGCTCAGAAAACCCCTGGACCACCTGCTGACGTCATTCATGCCACACCCTCCGTCACCGCACCTGAGGAGAGCCATTCACCAACAGGGTCCGTCTCGAATGTGACCTCCTCTAAGACGCCTCTCACTACCAGACCCCCGAGGCTGAGCTCTGCTCTTCAGGGCTCTGGTGACATTGACACCCACCACTGCCACATTCTCTCGTGGAAGCAGCCCTGTGCAGAGGCCTCCAGCACCCCCTGCAGAGTCGGAAGGGCCTGGGCAGCGATCCCTGCAGCTGGCAGTGAGCAGCCCTGGGTGACATGTCAACCTTAACGACACTCTTTAGGTCCCGGTCCCCTAGTTTCCGGCACTAAACACACCGTGGAGGGTGTCCACTCCTAGTGTTGGCGACTGCCACATGGTGGTCTTCAAAACGCATGTGCGTTCGCACGTGCCGGAGACGCTTCTGGGGCACGTTTTACCTCCTTGAAAAGACTGCAAACTCCTCAAGGCCAGGCACTGTGGCTCCTTTGTCGCTGTGCCTCCCGTAAGTGTGGCATTCCACTAGCTCGCTCTCAATTAGAATGAGGTGTCTACCTAATAACGGCTGTAACCTAACAGTAATTACGCCACCTGTGACGGCTGAGCACTTCCGACATGACCGTGCTGTGCCTTCCGCACATGGTGTCAGCGTGCCTCGGTGATCTGAGAAGACCGGTATCATTGCCCCCATTTTTTTATGATATAATACAACTTATTCAGATTTTTTGACTATTAAAGGACTCAAAAAATAGATATTTTTGCAGAAATAAATGTTCCATACTCTGGAATTTAAGCTTTACCAGGGCAAGAATGCTCACCCATTTTATTTAACAATGTCTCCTGAACATCTCCCATGCGGGCAGAACTCAGTGAATATTTTTTGTTGAATTTACTGGGGTGAAATTGGTTAATACAATTCTATAGGGATCAGGGGCACAGTTCTGTAATTCGTCATCTGTGTGTTGTATTGCGTGCTCACCATCCCAGGTCGAGTCCCTGCCCTCCCCCGCCCTGCCCAGCCCCCACTTAGTAGAACAGTAAGAGGAGGCCTAGCCCTGGAGGGTTGTGGTCACTTCCCAAGCACATCAGCTGCGTTGTGACGGAATCAGAATTCAAATTCGGTTCCATCTAACTCTAAAACCCCGTCCCGTTTCTGCTGCAAGGAGTCGCGTAAAATATGCTCAGAAGTCTGTGTTTCTTTTCCTTACGATAAAAAGGGGCTTTATAACATGACTCAGGTACTCCCCACACAGGTGAGCGGCAGAAAACGGGATTGAAAAAGTGAAAGCTCCAGTGGGGAGCTGAGAGCAAGGAACGGGAACAACGGCTGTAAGACAGAACGAGATAAGCAGGGTGACACCGCAGAGCAGAGCCTGGTGCCTTCTACCGGCAGTGTCAACACTAGAAAAAGTTCCGAATACAGAAAGTCGATGGGAAAACCACGGAGGAAAAGGTGCTTTTGATGCACTTTGGAGCCCACGTCGTGCGACACCCTTGAAAGCAGAGGGGAAAGATAACGTCATGGAAGTCCTGGAGGTCTCCCCGCATGCAGCCCCAAGCACTGGAGATGACCAGTGCATCGGGGAGCTGGGCCCAGGACTGCAAGGGGTGCTGGGGACGGCGCCATCTCAGCTTCCTCAGCTCCATGTGAAAACAGCTGTTACAGTCGTCTCTTATCATCTCCACGGATGTGGAGCTCCTGGGGACTCGCGAGCTGCTGCTGGGAATGTGACACAGTGCGCTGCTTGGGAGGCAGCTGGCAGCCCCTCCCTCTGTGAAACGCAGAGTCCCCGTGGGCCCCAGCCCTTCGACTCCTCGGTGTTCACCGCGAGACATGAAGATGACGCCCGTGGAAAGGTGGCAGACAAATGTTCACACCTGCATCATCCCTAACGGCTGAAAGGTGGGCTCGCTGAGAAACAGACCCGTGCCCACCTGCGGTGTCTGCACCCAGTGAGACAGTGTGTGGTCATTCAAAAGGCTGGGGTGCTGATTCACACTTCAACGAGAATGAAACTTAAGTGAAGGACGGAAGCCAGGTACGGCAGACCGCGTGTTGTATGATTCCACGTATGCTGAGTGTCCAGGGGAGCCCAATGTGTGCACACAGAAAGTCCAAGGGGACCCAAAAACCCCAAAATTTATTTATAAAAAACTGTATTTATTCTTTCATTCAAACTTCAGTTACCTTCAAAGTACTCTCCATGTGATACAAGACACCTGCCTAGATATTTTTCCACTGTTCAAACAGTTTTTGAACTTGTCGACTTTGATGTCTTTTAGTGCTTCTGCCATTTTTTGTTTCACCTCTTCCACGTGCGCAAAACATTTCCCTTTGAGGACGTTTTTCATCGAGACAAAAAGGAAGTCCCTTGGGTAAGATCAGGTGAATAAGGAGAGTGGGGCACAGGAGTCATGCCATTTTTGGTCAAAAACTGCTAAACTCTCAGTGCAGTGTGGGTAGGTGCACTCATCAATCACCCATCATGAAATGGGCAAACACACTGAGTCTTCAAAAAAAAAATTCACTGAAGCCGAACACAGCCTCTCACAACAATGCCAGCAGGTATGTTAATACAGGTGGGATCCTAGAACACTCACTTAGTGGGGGAAGCCTGCACTACAAGGGGCCCACTTCCAGAAGATAATTCCATTTTTGGGGGGGGTCCCCCCTCATATGTTAGCAGTTGACTAGGGTGGCAGTGGAGTGTGTTTGGGGAGAAATGGGAGTTTCTGCTAAAGGGTAGAGGATTTCTTTTTGGAGTGATGAAATCTTCTAAATTTAATTGTGATGACGGATGCATAATTGTGAATATACTAAAAGTCATTGAATTTTACACTTTAAATAGGTGGATGGTACAGAACGCGACCTACACCTCAGTAAAGCTGTCTCCTCCCAACGATCCCTCCCCAAGTTACCTGTATGTCTGTCACTCACTAAAGTACTTGGCAAAAAGGCAGTCATTAAGTAATTCTGGAAGAGGCAAAGGCGCGTGTGTTCATTTCACTTTAAATGGCTTTCTTACAAAATTTGTACCCGTCAACTTTTGCATTTTTAGATGTTTGTTTTTACAATGTGGTCAAATTTTGTTTTGAAATATCACACAGTCGCTGTACCTAAAAGCGCCGTGAGGACCTGGAATAGTGCTAATGCTGTTTTTAATAAAAGGGAGACACCTATTTCAGCATTTAACATAGAAAATCTAATTTGCTCCAATTACTCACACTTTCGAATTTCCATGTGCTTTCAAGTACGAGTAAGATTTAGATGAAATTGCTGGTGACATTAAAATTCATTCATTCATACTTTCAACAAATATTTACTGAATAAGTAACCATGTGCCAGGCACAGTGCGAGCGATGTTGAAACGCTGCAGCGTTGGCTAAGTTTGACCCAGTGTCGCACCACCTGCAGTAAGTGGACGGAACGCTTCGAGAACAGAAAAGAGGGAGTAGCCAAGGGCTGCAGGGCTTCAAAGTGTCCAGAGAAAAGGAAAAATTTACGGCAGATACAGAACAACAGTAAAGAACGTCCAGATGGAGATTCTTTTCTAATTGCTACAAATAGAAGTCACAGTTTACTAATCCCTCTTTTAGGAAAAAACCGCGCCATGTCCCTTAGTCACGGGGAGGCCAGTGTTACAGGACGGACGTGTCTGCAGCAGCAACCCGACAACAGCCGGGGTCTCGAAGAGTTCTGAGACCCCTGAAGGGGTTCCTCAGAACTTCTACCAGGCTAGGTGTCCTACTGCACAGCAGGACGAAGTAAATAACTCACCTTTCAGTATTCAGAGAACATGATAACTAAAGAAAAATGTCCCGGGGATCACACACATCAAAAGAGAACGTCAGAATATCCACCGGCTCATTTTCTGAATTGCATGACATTCTAAGAATTGTGTCGCGACAATGAGCTGCATGTCTGGGGCCAAGGTTGGGTTTGCAGGCGTGTTGCTGCCACGTGCTGCTGCGTTGGCCCCGACTCCTGGAGACTCTGTGAATGAGTGATGTGTCCGCGGTGTCCCGTCCCCTGCAGCCCTGCTCAGCCCCTGGAGACTCAGGCCTGAGGCTTCTTTCATGGAGCCCGTCCGCTTCGCACGCCGTCCCAGCCCCCCCCTCCCCCCGATGATGTGCCCAAAGCAGGGCAGCTTCAGCTTTGTCTTCTTTGCTTCCTACTATGTTCCAGGCTTAATTAGCTCCCGGACCCATGTGTCTATCTTTTTGGAGGCCCAGGGCGTCCATACAGTGCTCCTCCAGCCCCACACTTCACGTGAGTCCATTTTTCCCTCTCGGCCTTCTTCACCGTCCAACTTGCACAGCCACGCCTGGTAACTGGGCACAGGAGGGTGCGGACAGTCTTAGCCTTGGCCTCTAACGACACATCCTTGGTCTTGGTGATCTTTCCCAATTCTTCCACTGTTCCCCTGCCGAGTCTCAGCCTTCCCTTGATTTCTTGGCTGCAGCCTCCATTGGAACGGGTGACCGAACCAAGGTCACCAGCTCTAACAAGCTCAGGGGCTTGGTTGTCTGCGTTACAGTTGTGCATTTCTTCCGTAGTCAGGGAGTCGGTCTTCCTGATCTTCAAACGTGCTCCTGCTCTGACACTTTCTTCTTCCACCTGCGAAGGCTCTCCCTGCCTTTCCTAGTAGACGTCGCTATCCCTGTCACCTCACTAAACACACTGAGAGAATCGAGAGACCCGTCTCACAGCCAGGTGGCCTCACGGCTGTTGGTGAATTCAGGACACGCAGTGGCTCACACTTGATAATACCGAGTGATTACCGCGTGATAGTGGCTCACACTTGATAATTGACGCCGTCAATTTCCCCATCACAGGTGGCGACTTTGACACTTGTTCATCTGTGGTTCTTGGACATTCTTGGGTGCCACACGATTTGAAAGCGGTGAAGGAAACGGATTTCTTAGGATTATATTTTTCTGGCCTTTTCTCCACATAAACATGCTCGCTCACATCAACATTAAGAGCACGGAACCACCGCACTTCACAGAGTGAACACTGCTGTCCAAGCTGCTACGCATCTGCCGCGTCCTCACGTCCGGCAAAGGTAATGCCAGCGAAAACGGTGATCGGAGAGATGGAATTCTAACGTTTCGTCAGAAGCAGCAGACTCTACAAGTGACCTCGGTGTTCCGAAGGCATCAAAACACAAAATAAATTTATTCTGGAGGTATTAGCTAATGGAGGCATTTCTTTAAAACTTTCCAGGCAGAACCAGAAATGTTAATGCTGTGCTGATTATCCAGATAACGTGATGTGCTGGGGGCAGGTGATACACGGGACATCGGCTTCGCTACGCGACGGGCTCTATGAGAATTTACCCAGGGCTAAATTCTTTGACAGGTTTCACGTGTCCTTGAAACTCCACTAAACTTGAGTTACAATGATGATGTTTAAGAATTTAACAAAGTTATCACAAGAACATCACATTCGAGTTTTCTTTTCACTCTCTTTTCTTATCTGTATCCCTTGGATATATGGTGACTAATATATCTTAATGTATTTCTGTCAATATTTTTATTATGTTATTTCTTAAGATGACAACTGCAAATAATAACTCGTGCTGAAAGAAAATACCAGAACCACCAATATTTTTCTTTTCTTGACATACCTACAGATACACATTTTTATGCTTATAATAGAAGTTAATACAGAAACATGCCAGGCTTACTATTTCTACACTGGTTGCAGAACCAGCTACGACCCTTTCTGACGAGGTGGAGGTTTATGCGTGTGTGGGTGAGGCAACAGCTGGGGTAAACTGCTTCCAGAAAATCACAGGCCTCGTCGCTTCCCTCTTCTTCTCTTACAACTCGCGTGGTGAAGCGAGATGTGCGGGCTTCTCTTTAGGAGGCCGAACAGGCTGCTAACCTTTAATACTCACCTGTGCCCCAGGTACTGTAAACATTCACCTCTGCCCCAGGTTCTGTGCCATTGTTAATTCCGAATAAAAATGGACAAGTTAACTCGCTGCATCTGCTCCTACTGCAGGATCAAATAAGTATCACTATTCTCCTTGGTTTTCATTCATTTTTCCTTTTTAACACTATCCTTTTTTTTTTTAAGGCTAGGTGA
Organism: Desmodus rotundus; assembly: GCF_022682495.2. Taxonomy (NCBI): domain Eukaryota; kingdom Metazoa; phylum Chordata; class Mammalia; order Chiroptera; family Phyllostomidae; genus Desmodus; species Desmodus rotundus. The sequence goes on from NC_071397.1 coordinate 99,455,280, forward strand.
ACTTGGCTAACTTCTCTCTGTTAGGTGAGGTAACAGGATTATTCACGTGCATTGCATACAATAGTGACATCGCACAAAACCTTGCTTCGGGATAATAGCAGCAAAGAAGCCAACCCCTGCCTTTATCATCGACTTCTAGAAGGATAATAAATCACAAAGATAAGCAAATCAGGTACATAAAAAATATGGTGAGCCCAACTATTTTGAGTTATTCCTATGATTCTGTTATTACATGTATTAATATTATAAATCTGTTTAAATGGACCCTTCCTGGGGAAGTCCCCTTGACTATACCACTCAAAATCACACACGGCCCCTCACTCAGCACTCCCGCCCTCCCTCCCAACTCCTTGTCCTCAGAGCGCGTATATACCGGACAACCTTCCCCCTGGACACCAGGACTGGGACCTGTATTGCTGCTCACTACTTAGCCCCGGTCTTGGGCACACAGTAGCTGCTCAGTGAGCACGGGATGCATGGAGGGGTGCGGTGACCCAGGTACGCAGGTAACACAGGTATGCAGGGCAGTGCTGTTCCCACAGCACTTACCGCTCCCGCCCCCTCCCCCACCTGCTCCACTTTCCGTCTCCACCGAACAGGCAGCAGCATCCACCAACGGCTCTCGCCCAAAACTCAGGAGTCGTCGTCATTTCCTTCTCCTCTCACACTTCTTACTGTTAAGCCCTTGGCTCCATCTCCCAAACACGGCTTGGACTTCTCTGCGTCTCTCTGTCTCCACCATTACCTCTCTCTCAAACCAGAGCAACAGGTTCCTAACACGTCCTTCTCCTTAGAGACACACATCGCTCCCACATCGCTCCCGAGAGAAGTCAGATGAGTCTCTTAATAAAGTCTTGTCACTCCCAATTAATAAAACCCTCAGTGACTTTCAGTTGTTCAGAGAATCCACTCCACACTCCTCACTACACTGGGGTTCACACAACACAATCCATACTCCTCACTGCACTGGGGTTCACACAACATAACCCACACTCCTCACTACACTGGGGTTCACACAATATAACCCACACTCCTCACTGCACTGGGGTTCACACAATATAACCCACACTGCTCCCCACAACCCGCAGGGCATGACCTGGCTCCTGCCTCTCCTCTCAGGCCACACCACACTCAGCTACACTGACCACCATACTCCAACTCCATACTTCTACTCTGTGTTTCTGGAATAGGCCAAACTCTTAGAACTCCAGGTCTTGGCATCTGCCATCCCCTCTGCCAGGCAACTCTTCCCTCCTCCCTTTCCAAGGCCCACACTCAGCCCTCAGTCAGACCTCAGGGGCCGCCTCACGGAAGACCTTCCCCGAGCACCCCCACTTACTATGTGTAGGCCCCCAGAGGGCAGGGACTTGCCTCTTCGTGTCCTCAGGGACTAATGAAATGCCTGCCATGCAGAAGCTGCTGCAGATGTGGCAACTGAATCAACAAATACAACCCTTTCCTCGCCAGAGTGTGCGCCCCTCCTCCTTGTCACCCCCGACGCCGGAGCAGTAAGAGATGTGCCACCAGCGCTGAAGGAGGTGAGGGAGAAGCCTGCAGTCTCACACCGTCACGAGCACCGCCCAGAAAGACCCTCCGTCCCGCAGAGTCGAGGACCAGAGCTGGACCGAGGGGGAAGCTGACCGATTCAATCGGCGTCACCCAGTGTCCCTCCCATGCTAGAAACAGCATGTAGCAACTGGGGCTGGTGGCACAGAGCAGATAACATTGTATCTGAAGTGCTTGATAACTCCATAATCCCACCAAGGAGCTGGCGATATTTTCATCACATTCCTGTTTTCAAATGCGGAGATGCAGGCTGCATAGCGGCCTTGCTGATGGATTTGGTAGGATAGAGTCTCGTCTATCCTACCAAAGGAAGGACCAAGTCTCCTCCGAGAGTGTTCAGCCCCTTCCACAGCTCAGTCAACGCGGCAAACATTCTGTGAGCACCTTCCACCAGCCAGGTGCTGAACTCAATGTCAGAACAATAAAAATAATTCCATGTAGTCTCTTCACAAAAGGGTGAATAGCTTTTCCTGCTACTGGTCATAGATTTATGTCCTGTGGTGTTGGCAGCATTTTAAAATGAATACATTGGGTGAAGATGTAGAGAGCAGGCTTCTACCAGTATCACCTGAGAACTGCAGGAAAAGAAAACAAAAGCAATAAATAAACAAAAATCAAGTGATGGTAACCGCCTCGAAGCCTGGGATGATGAGTTCTTTAAATAAAATTTAAGTCAGATAAAGATAAAGTTCTATTCTTGAGCTGAAAACACTGATTACATATTTACAAGACGGGGTGACGTGAATGTGGCCACTGCATAGGAGTGCTCTTTGTAAACACCTGTTGCAACACAGTTGTCATAGAAACCAGTCTCACCCTGGGTGCATTCACAAGGAGGTGGTCATTCCTGTGCCAGCCGCGCCCCCCTGAGGCTGTTGGCTCAGAAGTGGGTGCCACGGGGCAGGGAAGGGCCCTGAGGGACCCGACCTGTCGGGGCGGTGGCGAGGATCCCTCCTGCCCCAGCACTTGGAGCTAAGACAGGGTTTCTGCCACGGGAGACTGGGCCTCAGAAGCCGGGACCCAGTAAGAGAGGGAGAGCGGTGGGGGAGGAGGGAGCTGATCACTGTCTTCAAACAGTCAAAGAGCAGATTTCAAAAGAAATAGCAGACCCTCATTGGTGACCCCAGGACAAAGAATTCGGAAACTACAGGAAGAGATTCTGAGTCACTGTATAAGGCCCGGCTACCAGCGCTGTCCTCAGCAAGCCTGAGCCACCTGAGGAGGAAATGGCAGGTCTGCCCCAGACAGCAAAGGCATCAGAGTGGGGACTCGGACACCGAACAGGTGACAGGATTAAATGATTCCCAGGCTCTATGATCTTGACGTCCCAGGATGCAAGGAAAGGGATATGAAAAATGTGGAAGGATAGATTGTTCATTCATTCACCTTCCCAATCCCTGCTACTGTTAGGCACTGTTGTAGGTACCCTGGACACGACGGGGAACTTCAATAAGAAAACCCCTACCCTTGTGCAGCTTACACTCCAGAGGGCTTGGGGCACAAAGGCCACTTAGTAGCAGCCCGAGCCACTGGGCAGTTTGTTGTTTTCAGCTGGAAGTTGTTACTTGTTTGGATACAACAGACAGCCAGTTGTCTGAGTCTCAACAACGGGCAGGGACACGGTTTACCTTTATGATGAATTTCCTCCTTGCTCTCTAAGCTATTACTTTGTGCTTCGCCATGACAGAGCAATGATTTATAATTAACTGCTTATGCTTTGCAATTACTAACAAAACGTGTCCTGCCATTTAATAAAGTATTATCTATTAAAGTGTTCTCTTAGGTCTGAATTCCTACACATTAAAATTTTCCAGTTTTAAAATTATAAAATAAATATAATTAAAATTTATAAGTTATAGAGAAGCACACAAATTAAAAGATGTATATATATTGCTAGTCTTGTTACAGAATGATCTCTGCATATGTACAAATGCAAATTAGGACCTATCTTTCCAAGTCCATTGGAACTTTCATGGTTTTGCATTTTATTGCACTATTTCAACACCAGTCTTTTTGGAATTGATTTACCAACCTCCGTCATTGGAACTGCAGCCACTCAGCATCATCTCTGTGGGCTGGTTTTAGACTTAACAACATATCACAAGCTATTATCAGCCAATGACACTTAACAAGGCACCCGCGCCGGGCACCGGGTACACAGAACGTTAGGCCAGGAGCAATTTCTGTGTCGAGGTGATGGACGGATCCACACCGGTCAGAGGCACTAGGGAATGCTTTGTGGACAAGATGGTCACCTTCTACAGAAGAACGGAAGAACTTTAAAGGCAGACACAGTGATTCCTGGTTGCTCTAAACATACCTACAATTGATTGACGCTTTTGATCACTGCATGCCACGAAGACACTCCAAACCTATGTGTTCTCTGTACTTGGTGTATCTTAAGAAAATAGTCCGGAGCTATTTGGAACAAAGAGTCCAACATTACGGAGGCCTGTGTGAGCCCTCACTCACAGCATGGGGACTCACAGACACACAACTCGTGTGGAAGTACAGCCTCGGGGAGGCAGGACCCGCTTGGTGGGGTGGCTGCCCCGAAACCTGGGCCAGGGATGCTCTGGGTTTTGCCGAGTTGGGCCATGGTTACTCAATTAAGAGATAACTTCTGACACTTCTTATTTTATGTTTACCCTTTCTACTCAGGTCCGTGAAATAAAGCACTAAGTAAATATTGCTAAACCTATTATTAGCCTTTCCTAACTGCTCAATTTTATCTTTTTCCACCCAAGAAGTCCTAACTTTTTCACTTGTGCTGCCATAAAAGACTAGTTCCTTGACCGTTTTACCTCCCCTGGAGCTCTTTTGAACCTTTTTACATCTTTGTTAGGGTGTTCACCAGCAATAAATACTTCAGGTAGGAAAGCACTATAATTGTATGCTAAAAGTGGAAAGTAATTTCTTTTTCCAAGGAAAGGCTTGTCAAACCCTTGATCGGATCCGTAGGTGAAAGCATTATGCTGAAATACTGCCTCCAAAGAACGGGACTAAAGTTCTGAGCCTCGGACTCTGGAAAGCACAGTTTGAATCAGATTTCCCCAAATGCCTTTCCTCACAGTTGCCAACATTAGGTTTGATGTCAGAGGTAATGATTTTCATGCCTAAATGCAAAGTCTCGACGGGGGTTCGCCACCCACCCAACCCCCTTGTCTCCAGGGCCGGCTGCCCAGGAGGGGGACCTCGGGGGCCACACTGGGAGCCACACCTGCAGCCTACAACGTTCTGGTGGACGCATTTAAAAAGTGACACCAAACTGATCAAGTTAATTTACATATTTTAGGTATATCCAAAATGCCGTTCCAACATTTAGTCGCTATAGAAAGTACTAATGAGGTACCGCACATTCTGTTTTTTCCTTGCTAAGTTTTGAAGTCGGGTGTGTAGTTTAGAATTCCAGCGCAGCCCAGGTCAGACTGGCTGAGTGAGGGTGGCTGCTGGAGACACTGGAGAGCCAGGCCTGGAAGGAAGCTGTAACCCGCAGGCAGACGGGAGGTTTAGAAACAGCACGGCTCACCGCTCATCTCCTACGTCACCAAGGCTCTCTGTTCTTTCCACACTTCACAGAAGTTAACCTGTTAAAACTCTCACCATCAGTGTGGGTTGAAAACAGTTTAGGTTAGTTGCTATCTTTAAATGATGGGAAAAATTTGTTTTCTAAGCACTCTTTCAGCGCCAACGACCATTACCAGACCATTATCAGAATAATGTTAATTCCCAATCTTCTCAATTAGTTTCATTAAAACATGGCATTTTAAAGGTAATACGGATAATCCCAGGGCTGCCAATTTCTTCTACTAGGAATGCAAAGGCCTTCCCCCATTCATATGAAGTTGGAACAATATTATTCAAATGATTTAGTATCTTTGAAAGAACAAGGCACACAAATATTTACATAACACCACGGATGGAATATCTATCTTAACCTAATGTTAAGAATGACAAAGGAGAGAGGAGCCAGCAATAATGCATCTTATTTATTTTTCAATAACACAGCTGGGACATTCCATACACCTAGGTTCTTTAACTTGCGGGGAAGAGTAACCTGTCTGTATTTAATTTTCTCCTGCACATACTGAATGAATAAATTATGAAAATATGTTTGAACTCTCCATTTAAAAACAACTATATAGGAACTGGGGGGGAATACTGGTGGGAGGGAGGTGCAGAGTGGAGAGGGATAAGGGGAGAAAAAATGGGACAACTGTACTAGCATAACCAATAAAGTATATACTTCAAAAGAAGCAGCAAGAGAAAAGAAGAGAGTTACCTACCAAAGAGTTTCCATAAGACAGTCAGCTGATTTCTCAAAAGAGACCTTACAGGCAAGAAGGGGCTAGAAAGAAGTATTCCAAGTCATGAAAGGCAAGGGCCTACATCCAAGATTACTCTATCCAGCAAAGCTTTCATTAGAATGGAAGGGCAGATAAAGTGCTTCCCAGATAAGGTCAAGTTAAAGGAGTTCATCATCACCAAGCTCTCATTATATGAAATGTTAAAGGAACTTATTGAAGAAAAAGATCAAAACTATGAACAGTAAAATGACAACAAACACAACTATCAACAACCGAACCTGAAACAAAACAAAAACAAAAACAAAAACAAACTAAGCAAACAACTAGAACAGGAACAGAATCACAGAAATGGAGATCACAGGAAGGGTTATCAGTGGGGAGTGGAAGGGGGGATAATGGGGGAAAAGGTACAGGGAATAAATAGCATAAATGGTAGGTACAAAATAGACAGGGGGAGGTTAAGAATAATATAGGAAATGTAGAAGCCAAAGAACTTGTATGTACGACCCAAGGACATGAACTAAGGGGGGGAATGTGGGTTGGGGGGGGTAGGCGGGGTGAAGGGGAATAAAGGGGAGGGAAAAAATGGAACAACTGTAATAGCATCATCAATAAAATATACTTAAAAATAAAAAAATAAAAACAACTATACTTCTTCCTAGGTTATTTAATTTTAGGGAAAAACCACCCAATCCCATTTCAACAACAGAAAAGATAATTTTTTAAAAACTCTATTACTGTTGGTGGAAACCAAAAGAGATTTTTTATTCAACCAATGACTTTTCCACTGAGTAGTAAGTCAAGAGGAAGCAGACTCTCTCTCGAGAGTGTGTTCGGGTTAAAATTAATTAGCACAAAACGTGGCATCTCCCTGGGGAGCAAAGGGGACGTTCCATACAGCAGTGAGTCACTAGGGCCGGCAACATTCTCCACCAGGTGAAGAGGGCACCTCGCCAACCTGTGATTTCCTAATCCTGTTAGATCGTGGCTTTGGCTAACTGATTTCTTTTCAAATTAGGGCAAGGTAGGCTAATGATCAGTACACTACCTTAAATGCCAAAGAGATGCCAATTACAGACCTATCGGGCCATGAACTTCTAAAAAGACCAAATATATTCTGCTGTGTCTGCCCTTTATATGGGTCCGTGCAAGCTATTTCTATTATTTCTGGAAGTATCCAGATTCACAAGCACCCATGAAATCCTCAGACTAAGAATATGAAAACACGTATTTCAGGCTGAAAAAACATTCAAAAGGACTAATGTCCTGTGACATGGCATTTTTCGGGGCCCTCACCTAGTTTCCACCCCTTTTCTTCCGTGGGCCTCACCCTTTCGGCGTGCTTAAACTTCTGGCTGTATAACCCGTGGGGAGTCACGGCCGGGGCGCTGTGTTTACACTAACGGTGAAGAGCGGCGTGTGTTCACCGTTTCCGTGAAGAGTGAGGGCTGAATACAAAAAGCTAAGCCCTCAGGGACCCTTTTTGAGTATCTTCACATCTTATACATGACACTGAATTTATTATGAAAATATTTAAGAGGGTGTTTTCAGGCTTTCTGCTACTTTTTATGCGTTTACAACTTTTTATTTGATGTTCATCTGGTGCCCCCCAAACATAGAGTTTTCTGGTCTTCTGACCGAGATGCTATCACACGGACACCCTATCGTTCACCCAAGGAAGTGCCCTCGAGGGGAGTCCATCGAGGGCACGGGGACCGCTGTGGCTCCCAGGAACCCTATCACGAAAATTCGGATGTAAGTCATAACCCATGTGACTGCAGCGTCACACGACGATCACGTGACCGAGGGGCACCGGGTAGTCTGCATAGCAAAGAGGCAGCGACAGTGGCACCAGCAAAATTAACAATGGCGGATGAAAAGTCATGATTTCTGGCATGTAGTGTTGACTGGGTATCCGAAATTTTAAAAGAGGCTTTACACAGCAATAAAAAGAAACACATAGATATAAAAACAAAAATATAAGAACAATCGAAGTACACAGATTGGGGGCACCGTGTAAAGCGAGTGAATAAAGTGGGGGAGACATGTGCTGCAGGAGTGCAAAGCCACTGCAAAAGCCAGCCCTGAAAGGAGAGGGGCAGGCCCTTGGGCTCGCGAACCCTCTGCAGCTCACCAGGGGAAGGGCGCTTGCAGATGGCCGCGTCCCATCTGCGCTCCGAAGCGGAGATTTCCTTCTGCGCCCCTGACCCAGGCCCAGAGGAGATGAGTGACTATCACTCACTGCAGTCACTCATTCTCCGCAAAGGGCATGCGCCTCACAGTGGGAGAAGGGGCACTGCCAGACACAAAGTGATGGCCTGCCTCGGGGACCACTCACTCGCCATGCACAGGAAACCCAGTCCCCTGACAGGTTCGTCTGAGACACAGACACAGGACCTGATCGGGTGTGCAGGAGGTTTGCTGGGGGACCACCTGTGAAGAAGACCAGGATGGAGCCTCTGGGGAGCTGGACTTGCGTCGTGTCCCGTTGGGGGGGGAGGGTAACAGAAGTCACACAGGTGGAGACACAGAAGTGTGCATGGAAGAAGTGAAGTTAACTATATATAAACTTAAATATATAGTTTATATTTGAATATATATCATGTTATATATTAATAGCTATTTATGTTTAAAAATCAAAAGGGAGGTGTAGGAGGCAGAGAGGGCCATCAGACTATAATGCAGATCAAACCCTGGCAAGAAAAGGAGGGAAGGTGGGAGGAAAGGAGGAAAGAAAAAAGTAAGGAAGGAAGAAGGGAAGGAAGGAAGAAGGTAGAAAGGGAGGGAGGGAGGAAGGAAGGGAATCTTGTATTTCCCCACAGTTCTAAGAATGTTGGGTCATATCAGTGGGGGCCCTGAGCCAAGCTCATGGTCACACACACCCCGCAGCTCCCTGGAATGGGCCTGCCCTAGGGTCCCCGCTGTGCCCAGTCCCTGGCTGGGAGGAACCCTTACCTAGGTCTTGTTTATAAGTGGAGAGGCTATTGAATTTCTGTAAATTAATTTTTGACCAACATCCACAGTGAAGTCTCCCTTATTGTCTATGATATTTTCTTGGCTTTTCTAGGCTAAAATCATGCATCTGCAAATAATGGAAGTTCACCTCATCATTTTGATTTTTTTTATACATCTAGTTACTCTCTTTTATGCAACTGCATTGGCCACTATTTCCAAAACAACATCAAATACACTCTGCGGGTGAACAGCCAGGTCAATGGCGTTCAGGAAAATGCATCTAGTTTTCCACATTAAACTTGAACCACCAAGAACCGTAGGTGGGAAAGTCTGGTTCCATGAGACTCAAATGCAGAGGGCGTTTGGGAGCGGGAAGCAAGAATGACTTCATTGCTGCTACGAGAAGGCAGGAGGTCACCCACCACCTGTCCAGTGATAAGAACAGCTTGTGGAGAAAGAGCGGCATCCTCGCTTCCAGGAGTGTCGCCAGGGGTCCAGCTTTTTGTTGAGCAAGAAGGTGAAGGGTCATTATTGGTACAAACCAAGTAGCACTGTGGTGAAAAGGATGTAGGGAAACAATCTCACAGATTGCTGGAAGGAGAATAAGTTGGTGTGGCTGCCAAGAAGGGTGTGGCCATCTGTCTCAAAATTACAAAGGCACACGCTTCTGTGACCCCAGTGTTCCACTTCTAGGTATTTATACTATTGAAACGCTCACATGCAAGATGATGAGTATTTATGGCTATTAATTATAATACTGTTTATAAGAGCAAAACATTGGAGAAATTCACTAAAATGTCAGTTATTGAAAACTATTGAAGCTGATTTGTACTGATATGGAGATATCTTCACTGATTGGAACACTAAATAAATGTGCTATTATGTGTACAAAGAACAGGAAAAAAGAATGTGCATGCATGTGTGTATATAGTTGTATATGCATAAAATATATCTAAAAAAACACACACAAAGAATGGAAACATCAGATGCCTCTCAACAGAGAAGTTGGTTGGGGAAAGGGGCCTCGTGGGCAGGTGATGCTTCACTGTACACCCTTCTGTGACTTTTGAGTTTAGAGTGATGTGAATACGTTACCTGTTCCGAAGAGTAAAGACTAATTCTAATGAAAATGGAAAGGACCCCTGCGTGTGTCGGGTGGAGACTGTGGCTCATCAGAAGGTAAGAGCGAAGGCAGCAGCGAGGCCCCTTCTGGAGCGGTGGCAGGGAGCGCAGGGTGGCATGCGTGGGGCGGGCATCTCCAGAGTGTGTGCTGAAGTGACAGTGGACAGGACTTGGCGGTGATGAGACAGAAAGGTGAGGGGAACGGGGACTCACAGATGACGTCTGTGTCTCTGGCTTGACATACACAGCATCCAGGTTTGCCGAGGTCAGTAAGAGAGGGAAACAAGCAGGTGAGCTGGGTAAGGAGACACAACGGAGTATTCCGTTCTGGATACACTGAAGCAGAGGTCCTGTCAGACATCTGAGTCCAGGTGCCAGTCAGCAGTACGTCCCAGCTGGTGAGCGTGTCTGCACCCACCTCCTCCTACTTCCAGCTCGTCCACTGTCAGCGGGGCTGGGCGTCCTAATGACCACCGGTCAGTGCCATTTCTTTTGCTCTGCTCAGAGTCTTAGCTCACTTGCCTATGAGGCATGTTTTATCACAAATTTGTAAGAACTTTTGGCATATTAAAGGAAATTAGCCCTTTTATCATATATATTTCAAGGGTTTTTTTTTTAACTTTTTGAGCTGCTTTTTTTCAAAGTTCACCACTTATACATTGTTTGCAACATCATTTTTCTTAGAGTTCTTAATTTTTATGTAGTCATAGTTTACTATTTTTTCTATCTTTTGGCATATATTCCTTAAAAAACTTAAAGTCAAAGCTCATTACTAATTATTAATGATAATGTAAATTCTGCAACAGAGAAAATATGTTGAATATGATTTTGTAGAGTTTGCAAAGATTCTACAGGTTTTGAGGGCATAAATTCATCATTTTTGTAGTTAAGCCACTGGAATATCTTTTATAAAATTATAGCATTGCTTTATTCCTTAAGAAAAATTAAATATTTAGGGACAGTCCCCAATTCAAAGCCCAGGATGAACTAAGTATTCCTTAGAGGAATGGTAAGAACTGTTTTTGCTCACAGCGTTAAAACTCGGAGATACTGACTGTGTTAGCAAGGGTATTTTAAAATTTTGTTGGCACAGTGACTTCAATTATTTTCACAAGCACCAGAGTAGCTGAGAGTCATGGCTGTTTTTAAACAGCCACTCAGTGCACCCAATGGATTTATAAAATAGGTAATTATTTCCTTTGAGGTCAGAAGTAGATCTAACGTTCGAGTAGAAAACCAAAGTAAATGTGACTGGCTCTCCTCAGAGCGGGGACCAGCGCCTGCACACCACCTCCGCCCCCGCTGCAGGACGGGTGACCATGTAGGACGCGGCAGCGGGACGGGGCTCAGAGATGCCCGCCAGCTCGTCCAGGGGCCAGCTGCTTTCTGTGGGCGCCCGCTCCACTTGTCTGCAGACCCCAAACCTGTTCACATTGACCTGAGCTGACTCCCTGTGCAAGCATCCCGCTGAAGCTCAGTCCCCTCAGTTAGCTCCACGTGGGCTGTGAGCAGCCACAGGGTGACTGACATCTGAGGGAACCACGTATGGAGTGACAAAAAGGAACTCCGCCACTAGGGCTACAGGGTTGGTAGACAATCCAAAGGAAGGGCAGGCTCTCTGGAAGACCCAGGGGAATCCTAATCTTCAATTGCATATGCAGAGCACGTCTCACTCCAAATCACTTCCAGTGTATTGGGTTGCATTCACGCCAATCTCTCACAAAATGATTTCTGACATCAAAGAGAGCTGTATTTCAGTTCCTTATTTTTAAAATATTTTTCTTAAATTATAAATTGATTGTTTATTTATTGTCTTAAGTACACCCATTTTTCTTAATGGCAGTGCCTCCCCTCCCTTCCAACACCCTCCTGCTCCCACCCTTCAGAGGTTAGAGCTAGTACTGCTTTAAGGACTAAGGACATCCACATCCTTCCAGACGTTTTCTGTTCTGTGTGTGTGTGTGTGTGTGTGTGTGTGATACATGAGTGTACAGGGTGGGGCCAAAGTCGGCCCACAGTTGTTTGTATGGAAACCAATACAATTAATAAATGTTAACACAGGAACAGACTCTGTCTCACATACTCTCAACTGTGAACTGACTTTGGCCCCACGTTGTCTTTGTGAATGTGTATGTGTGTGTGATATATAAACATATCAATCCATACGTCTGATGAAACAAAAATGGCACCATTCTAAAAGATCTATAATTCCATTTACAATTCCATATGCAAACAGTTCACAAAAGTCCTTCCGTTAAGGTAATGACAGCTCTGCCCCCTTCTCTCTTTGGCCGCAGCTCACCTACCATACTACACGTGTGCCCTGATTCATGTAAACACCCTTCCTTTGGGTGCATTCCAATGGCCTCTGGTTTCCATGGTTAAAAATACTTCTGCAATAACTGTGCACTATTGCATTCTTGTGCGCATCTCCGTGGGGCACGAGAGTAGAAGTGGAATTTCTGCATCAGAGGTTATGTGCATTTAAGTTTTTGATAACCATTATGAAAGTCCTTTTCTCAATGGTCACTGTACGTCACACTTCCACCAACAAGAAAAATATTTTAAAAGACTACATATTCAAAATCACGTTAAGAACCTTGTTACGTGCAATGCACTATGTGGAGCATGTCAGAGGATGAAGATATGGGCACCCAATTAAAGACACGATTCAAGAAGCTGCACAATGAGCTACTAGGACATCTGGAAAATGTGACCAACGCCGGGGGCTACGAAGGGGAAGACCGGCTCCCAGGGAGAGGAGGGTGTGAACCCCGGTACGGCCGCCACTCAGCCCGCAGCAGCTATGGGGGTCAGCCACCGGCATCTTAAAAACTGATAACATGGGAAAGCTAATCCATCCCTTGGCCACCAGCTGACAAAGCTTCACTCCACGATGTCAACTTTGTTTGGCAAAAGGACGGTTCATTGTGGAATAGTGATTAGTCGCCTTTGCTAGACAATCTTTGTTGACATTTCATGTTGTAATACAGGCTGACAAGACTTCTTATGAAAATGTGGAAATAACATAGAAGAAAAAGAGGATAGGACAGTGGTGTTTTCATCTGTTCTTACAGAAAGGTTAAGTGCTTTTTATGCCTCCGCTTTAAAAAAAAAGGAAACACTAATTTCTACTCTGTTCCCTCAAGAAGAAGAACAGGGTGACCCACCAAGAACAGAGGCGGTCATCCTGCCCCTGAGTCGGTCCTCCCTGCTGAGCCCTGGCCCCCCGCTGAGCCAGCTCTGGGCAGAGTCTTTTTACAGCCCCTGTCATTATATCCCCCGCTGTTCCTCAGTAACTCATTTTCTTTATCGGGGGAATAAATGCATACAAAACCGGAAACACAAACAAAAAGAACTAACAGATCTATACGAAGACTTTCTAGAAAAATAAAGATTCACTGGCTTTAAGTTCCTAGGCTCTAGAGGTCTCCAGACTTGGGGATTGTGAGGAGCAGACGACGGAAGGGAAGTGGAGAAGTCAACATAGAGCCCCCAGTTATTTACTCTTCCTAACAAACACAACAACAAACCCCAAAGAAAACACAAAATCCCACCGACTAACCCACAATCCGCTAGCAATTCTGTTTCATAAAATGACGACCATTTTCACACTCCGAAGGGCGCGTCTGCCTGGGCAACCTCCCAGGGCACACACACAATGCTGCTGGCGGTCCCTTCCCTCGTTCCCGAGGCAGAGAGGGGCCTGCCGCCTGCCCCTCGGAGCCCGTGCTCCACACTGCCACACTGCGCTGGTGACACGCAGGTCTCCAAAGTGTAAGTGTTTCACCGAACCATGGTACTCCCTTTATAACAAAGAATTCCTGTTAATTTTAGCCATCTCCAATAATTCTTTGCTTTCCTTCCTTCGACTCGTAAAGCCAGGAGAAGCTCCAGGCGTGCACATTTTGCATCCAATTCAAGAAACACCCCTAGGCTTCTGCCTACTGGGAATTTCCATTTGTACCCATATTTGTGCCAGAAAACAAAATTATTGAAAATCAGGTGCCAACAGCGGGTATGTGGGCTGCCTTCAGCCATTCCTCACTGATGAGTTCACCCCGTGCGCGCGAGGTGTGGGTCGTAGGCCAGCCCCCGCCATGCCCCTACACAGCGTGAATCCACCGCTGAGCTGTCAGAAGCCCTGGCCTATGGTTTTAACGTGCTCATGGGAAAGACAGGTATGAAATCCTCAGGCAAATTGGAAAGTGCCACTTTAACGCATGATAGTAAAAGGGGGACAGAGGTGCCACTGAAGCTGGCATCTGTGCCTGTGTGCCGGGGTGTCCCCATGACGTGGCCTGCCCCGATGGCTGGAGGACGAGCAGGAACTGGCCGAGGCACAGAAGAAGGGCCACCAGGCTCTCCCACTCTCCTTCTTTGTCCCCTAATGTCACACTTATGGGCTATTCTACACAAGGCAGTGTCTCTGAGAAGAGCCTGACAGCGTGTGTGCTGGTACTAGCCTTAAACAAAGTCGGAGTTCACTCTAATGCACGCAGATTCCGTTCATCTCTACGGAACAATCAACCACAGCGTGATCCTCCAGAGCTCCCTCGCTGGCCCGCCTCCAACCCAGAGGAGGCGCTGACACAGCACTGAGCTTGCTTCACCGAAGCATGCTTATTTTCTCACGTGCACTGAGTACCGCATTAGAAGGGCCTTTGGGGTGGAATATTAAAACTCTCTTTTTCCTCCGTTAAGGAATGATAGAAAATTTATCCCATGAAAACTGTGAGTTTGGGCGAGATCAATTTTGAGTCCCTGGCTGATGAATCAATCTTTGCTTTGAGTCTGTATTTCAAGAAAAAACCATATTTCATCCTACAGCAGGGCCCCCTTGTGAAATAAACCCAGCAAGCCCCAAATTTCAAAGAACTCCAAAGCGTGCCTGAGGCAGCGACCCTGGAATTACTCTTCCAACCCCTGCCACTGCCCATTTGCAGGAAAATCATGTCCAGTTGGCTTCCTACCCTGGGTCCCTGTGGCATCTTACCACTTGCAGCTCCTGCTGAGCAGGCCACCTGGAAAGGTACCAAAAACCCCGCGCTGGCCCTCCACATTCTAGGGCAACAGCCCTTTTTCTGTGCCACCTCCAGTTCCTGGGAACAAATTTCCAAGAAGTGTGCTTGTACCTGAAATGATCCTTTCTGTTCAAAGCAGTAAAATACCAGCCTGAAAACAGATGTGGATAATACTGTAACTCTAACACAATTAAATAGCACTCCTCTATAAATAGAGATGGAGGTCTTTGCCACCACGACGGTGCCCTGCAGAGTGCTGGGACCTCAGCCTGCCCCTGGGCAATGCAACCGTTTTCAGAAGGCAAGGACGACAGATACTGTATGGTGTCCCTTACACGCAGAATGTGTATATGAGGGCTGTGCAGGAGGTATCCAACCATGGAATATGAAAAATAGAGACATTCATTGAAGAAGATGTAAGATACAAGAAATATTGTACAAAGGACAGCGACACCTCAGTCCCCTTCAAAGTAGGCGCCTTGGGACCTCACACAGTTCTCCCAGTCGCCATCAGCTGCGCAGTCGCCATCAGCTGTGGTATTTCCCTGAATCTCATCGACGGTCTGAAATCTCTTCCCTTTCAAAGGTGATTTTAGTTTTGGAAAAGCCAGAAGTCGCAGAGCACCAAATCTGGGCTGTAGGGGGGCTGAGTCACCTGTGTGATTTAATATTTTGCCAAAAATCTCTGCATGAGACGTGATGTTTGAGTGGGTGTGTTGTCCTGATGAAGCTGCCAATCACCAGGTGCCCATAGCTGCGGCCTTCTGAATGATCTACAGTTTCAGTGAAGGAATGTTCAAGCTTAACACAAAACTGGATGCAGATTTGTTGCTCTACTCACTGTCATTTTGAATGTGACGGCCACGCAGTACACATGCTCACCCAACAGTGTCTACCACCCCCACTGACCAATACAGTGAAGTCATCATTGTTGACACATGTGCATTCCAGTCCACTCTCCTAGGCTGCCAGGCTACATCAATGTCACACAACGGCTAGACTTTTCCTGGACAGATCTCATATATATAAAAGCCAAGTTCACAGAAACAGAGATAGAATGGTGATTGCTAGGGGTTGGGGGCGGGGGGAGTGGGGAGATGGAGGTCAAAGGGGACAAATTTTCAGTTATAAGAAGTTCTGAGGACCTCATGTCCAACAAGGGAACTGCAGCTAATAAAACGGTGTTTTATAATTGAAATTTGCTGAAAGTTGACGTTGAGCATTTCTACCAAAAGAGCATTCTTACAAAAAGGGCAGACTGTGGCAGGCGGTGGGTGTGCCAGTGACCTTGCTCTCGGAGACCTTCCCACAGTACACACCCCCTTCAGATCCTCACACTGCGCACTTGAACTGTGTGCAGGGAGCTCTGCCACGTCTTCTCCTCTGTAAAGGGAGGGAAACCGGTTTAAAAGTAAACAAGAAGAGGAAGAGAAAAGGACAGAAAACAGCGTGTGTGGAGCCCCTGCCCCTCAGTGCTCTCGGGGCGATTCCTCATCACCAACCAGAGACCCACGTGCTTTTGTCTGTAAAGTCTACTCCTCTGTGCCACGCTAAGTGTTTACTTCCCAACTGCCAGGAACAGGACGGAAAACAGCCGACAGTGGACTTCCTAATGGAAACAGCCATGTCATAACTAGAACAGCTTTAAATTTGGTTTGACGTCGGTAAGATCATGAACGCAAGCCATGACTACGTTCCTTGTGGATGTTGGATGTCGTCAGGAGTGACGCCCACTGATGTGCCAGAAAGCCAGGGCGGCGGCGGCTACTTCCAGATCCCAGGACCTTGTCAGCACAGACGTCCCTGTAATCCCTGTGACTCCCCAAACAGGGATAACTTTACATGTTCAACAAAGCAAAGTTCACCTGACAACTACCTGACGTTTCTAGTGAGGTTCTGTAGTGATAGATGAAGCCCCAAAAAGAAGCCAGTCTGTCTTCGCCAAGAAAAATGCAGCCGTGCTCTAGTTTGTGAGTGGACGACTTTCCCTGCAAACTCCAGTGCCAGGGTGCGTGACTCAGCGAAAGATTTGAGAGCGCCGCTCAAGCCCTAAAGGCACCCTTGCTGACAAAGTCCCCAAAATGACACCAGGGACCAAACTGATGGAGGTATAGACAGCAAACCTGTTGGTGCAAGAAGAATTTCAAGAACACTATAAAGGAAAAGCTGAGGTGACCACATTTCACTGAGCCAGCAGATCCTGCAAAGTCACCAGCAGCCTCCAGCTGCCTGCAGGCTCCGGCCATCGCTGGGGCAGCTGGTCCTGTGGCTGTGATCTGGTGGCACTTAGTTCTGCTGGTGTGGCCCCTTGCCTTGCCTTCCACCTTGGACCTGCTCTGCCATCAGCTCCTGGGATGAACATGGGGACCCACTCAGCCATGTGGCACATGCCCTAACCTGGAACAACAGACTGTTCACCGCACAGCGACCCCACCTGGACCTGGGAGGATGGGAGCCAGCCTCTCAGGTGACACAGCCCCTCAGAGGGTTCCAGTGGGGTGGAGGCCCAGGTGAAGGTGGCGGGCTAAGGTCAAAGTGGGGCTGGCCTGACGTCCCCTGGCCCCGAGTCCCTTTCCTGGCAGCCATTCCTGTCCTAGCAGCCTCTCCCGAGGAAAAGGCTCCACAGGAGGTCTGGGCAGAAGAATCCAGGCTAATGCAAAGCCCCAAACAAGAACAGGCGAGGAAATGAATCCTAAGAGACCTCATTCCTGCAAACAGTATGCAAGGGTGTGCTTCTGTTCTAATCATCTGACATAGCCTTTGTGTGATAATTGTCACTATGGCCTTAGGCTAACCTCCTGTGACTTCGGTCAGCAGGACATCTGGCCCCTGTTAGTCCAGGCTCCCTGGGACAGGTGTACAGGTGGCTCCAGGAGGCCAGGGCAGTTTCTGAACAGCACTTCACTTCCCAAGCACGCACGCACGCCCTGCTGACTGCATACTTCCGCTCGGACCTGCTCTAGGAGCTGGCATGTGGTCAAGTGCACGCAGGTCCCCGGTTCCTTCCCACTGGCTCCTCCAAGAAGCAGAGAAGATCTCCAAAGGCCGGAGATGACAATGGTCATTGCAGGCCGAGCATTGGGGTGGAGCCGCCAGGAGCAGAATTTGGGATAAGCGAGCCCCACCCTCTTAGCTACTATGCCTCTTCCCTGGGTGGGGCCTCTTCGTCCTCTATGGTCCTCACACACACTTTGACCGTCAGGAAGCACCAGAACAGGTGCCCATCAGCTGTGACTGGCTGGTGTTTCCCTGTGTTGGGGTGGGGAGGGAGGGGCATTAATGTGGGAGTAATTAATTCTCTGCTCCCACCTTTCACGTTTTTATGCCATCCAGTCCTTCATCCCCTTGCTCAGCTGGCTGGTTAGGTCAAGGACACGCTTCCCTGCAACCTACAGACCCTCTGTGCAGAGGAAGAGAGAGGGGATTTACAAGGACAAGGCAGGGTGCCTGCAAGGCAAGGGCCAGAGGTCACCCCTCCCTTATCTTCCGGATGACTGAGGGCTGGAGAAAGGAAAAGGGAATTTTGCCAGATTTGTGGGGAAAAAAGGGATAACATATACTTGGAAAAAAAACTTTTCAGATGGGTTTGGTTTCAAGAATGCAAATCAGGCTGGGGTGTGCCAAAGACACTTAGAAGTGACTTGAATGAGACTTAATTCTATAAATAGCTGTCACGTCACCATAAGGTATTCAGAGAAGAGGCTCCTATTTTAGGTACAAAAAGATTTATCTCTTGGATCTAAGAAACTACATATTTTAAAAAGAAAAAGGAATAATTAGCTTACAACTAAAAGGACAGACTCGTAGAAATACTACGAGACAAGTGAGGGATACCAAAAGTTATTTTAAATTTGAGTATTTAAGCTAGTGATCAGCAAACAAAGACCACCTTTCCTTCGGAATGACACCCTGGTACCGCAGAGGCCTGACAGCCCCACAGCACCGTGACCGACAGCGGAGCGAGGACGAGGACGAAGGCCCTTCAGCCTCTCACCGGCCCACCTCACGCAGTGTCTGGGGGAGATCACTTCAGGCCTTGTCTTAGTCCGTGTGACTGCTACCACGGAATACCACCACCCACCTGGGGGCTCATAAACCACATGAGTGTATTTCCCATGGTGCTAGAGGCCGCAAGGCCAAGATCAAGGCACGGGCAGATTCCACTTCCCGGTCACCTCCCTGCTGTGTCCTCATGCAGCGGAAGGGAGGAGGCAGCTCTCTGGGGTCCAGGAATGAGGGCACGGAGCCCATTCCTGAGGGCTCTGCTGGCAAGACCTGATCACCCTGCAAAGGCCCTGCCTCCAAATGCCATCACACAGAGGGTCAGCATTTCGACAAAGCTAGCAAGGGGTAGGGGTGGCATCCACTTCACACACATCCTCAATTTTCACTGGTGTGTGCAGCAATGGGCCACATAGAAAACCTGACACACTCAGGGGAGGCCTGCATGGTGGGCTTGCACACCCAGAGACCTGAAGTAGCCACACAGAGTGGTCTGAAATGAAAACTTTCTAACTATCAGCGGTTCGTGGCGGGTAGCCAGGTCCGAGGCCACAGTCTTCCCTGAGCAGGGCCCCTCTTTACCTTAAGGGAGGCTGTCTGCTGTCCGTTTGCATGCCTGACACCACACCTGTGGAGCGTCAGGGCGTTTCCTGTTTCCGGAGCCCTGGGTGCGCCCCCCACCCCCGGGGTAGAGACCACAGATCCCTCACTGTTGGTGTGGGTCCCCTGCACCCGCCCTGTAAAAGAGAGTATGTCTCTCCCTTCTTGTCTTTGCCCAGTCCCAGAGGTGCCCCCTCTGCTCTCTCCCCCTCCCTAATCTATCACCAGGGTTCCTGTAACCCCTGTGCCCCTCCTTTGATTCCAGGGTACAAAACCATCGATTTCCAGAGCATTTTCCCAGTCTGTTAAGGTTTTACTTCCTGGCTATTGTTGTCAAATAAATCTCAAATAAACTCATGAAAATTCTTAGAGGTTTGACGTTTCTTACGTTGACACTGGACGTTCACATTTGCGATGTGAGGGGGAAATTCCATGACCTGTCTTTCCCCTTCTGCCCTGAAAGGGGGACAAGGAACTGAATGACGGATGGTCACAGTGCCCGATTTGGTCCACTCCTTACTTAAGACTCCCCATCAAACTCTTCTTCCCAGTTGTACAGATTTTGCCATGTGACCCCCTGGTTGGCTGCACTACACATCCCAGAATCCCACCCCCACGTGTGTCTGGCTGGGGTGGGCCGCAGATGGGGGCATTGAGGTGTGACCTGGGGGGAGGAAGGCGGCTGCAGGCACACTGTAGCTCACACCTGTCCTCGCGCATTTGCTGTCCCTGAGTGTTGGCCTGAGTCTGCGGGGGCCCGTGACTGCTCTGCCTTCCCCGCTCCTGCTTCGGGTTCTCTGACTCCTCGGCAGGGTGTCTGCTCAGCTCCTTGACGGAAGGACCCTCGCTTCTGCAGGACACCCTCGAGGGCAGGGAGTGAAACCTGGCATGGGTTCCAGTGTCATGCTTGTGACGTCCAGCTTGTCCCGTCCTCCCCACCTTGCATCCCTCTCCTTCCCCGTGCCTGCCCCGTGCGGCTTCCAGCACGCCCTGTGGAGGCAGCGGCCTTGCAGAGACTGACCAGCTCTCGAACCTGAGTGAGGGCAAATCCCTTCACAGGTCCTCTCAGAGGTGCCCAAAATCGTAAATTTACTTAAAACATTATGAGATTTTTTTGTGATCACCTATCACAATGTATTTAACGTGTGGCCCAAGACAACTCTTATTCTTCCAGGATGGCCCAGAGACACCAAAAGGTTGGACACCCCTGCATCAGACACTCGTGGGTTAGCGTTGTGAACCTGTCACTGACTAGCCAGATGACCTTGGCTAAGTAACGTACCTTTTCTAAATCTCTTAAGTAGAGATGATAATGGGGACCACCTCATAGGACCACTGTAAGGATTTAGTGAGGTGGCAAATGTACAGTTGGCATGGAATGCACAATGAATATTGCCATCAGTGATTAATTAAACATTGCTGAGGAAATTCCTCTGGCTATTCGGTCATTGCAGAACTAACAGCAGGAGGCACCCTGCCCGAGCCTGGGGACTGACCGCATAGATGGAACTGCCTCCCCTGAAGTACCTGGGAGTGGACCACCCTGTGTTTGTGAGTGTATGGGATGGAGGGGTCGGCACAGGAATGCACGTACCTTCCACCTCCCAGGAAATGATGGCGAAGCACCGAAGCAGAAACCATGGACTCCACTAAGCACTCGATGCAAATGTAATTTCCATGGAGGAGTTTGGTATCAAATTCGAAGGCAGTTGATGGGAGGGCATCATATAACGGGGCCGTGCTGGTGAGTGGAATACCCGGGTTAACCAAACCCTAGTGAGTGACCTTCCTTCTTTCAGCTCTGACTCAGGAAAAGACCACTCAAAGTAGAATTATTTGAGATGGTCTATAAAAACTGTACTTCTTAGTTTCTTAATTATTTAAATTATATATACCAGCTTTTGTTCCAAAAAGGTGTAAGTATTTAAAATTAGCTTTTCCTTGGTGGATGAGGCTTTAAGCCCATCGAGGAATCTCAAGATTCCAGATCTGTAACACACCTTTCAGCCTTTTCAGGTCCCGCCACACATGTTAAAACGGGGTGAGGTGTTCGGCCCACGGTTACACGGCGAGATAGACAGGTGAGGGGCGAGGTGGGGACCTGGGTGTCAGCAGGCCAGGGCACCCTTTTTTTCATGCTATTATGACTTCTGCACCGACATCCGTATCCCTGTGGTTGATCTGAGCTCCAAACCCAGAGCGCCAACCCCCTCTGAACGTTCCCATTTGGAAGTGACATCCAAGGTTAAGATATTGTCATCGTCCTCAGACCCAGGCATCTTCCCCGCAGCCCCTGCCAAAGCCGTCTTTCTCACAGTCACTCAAGGTCACTGCTGGTGCCGAATTTCCTCCTCCTTTGTCTTATGACCTGTGTTCACAGTTCATCCCCATCACCTACATGTCCTTCTCAGAAACACCCACCCGTTATGCTGCTGGGCTGCCAACTGAGGTCCTCACGTCCGTCCCCGGCCACCCGCACAGGTCTCTGGTGGCCCCTTCTCTTTTCCTGCGGTCCCATAATCTTCACCCCCATCCCAGTATCCCTCCCCACGACTCCCACAATGCCATCTTTAATGCCTCCTGGTTTGTAGACACCACCTAAACTCTACCAGTTTAGACAAGACATTTCAGATGAAGCTACTGTGGCGTCCGAGGCCACTGTGCAGCTGGATGGGCAGCCATGGCTGGGAGACGCTATGACGTTTAAATGTTGGGGTTTGGGCAGATGCTAGGTTGAATTTGTCTGTGCCCCTGAATGCCTGTGTGACCTCTCTCACCTTCCTTTCTCTGATACGGAAAACTGGGTTAAGTTAGTACCTCCTACCGTCATTACAATTACGTGAGTTAGTGCACAGGAAATTTTTGGCACAGTGAGACATGCTGAAGGAATGGTAGCCCTTAGGAAAGTAAATAGCATGCGCGTAGCTGGGGCTGACAGTGCCTCCCGTGGATGGAGGGTCTGGCGTGGCTTCAGCAGGGCCACTGGCAGCGGGCGCTGTGCCACATCTTGTCCAATGCTGGCACGCCCCGAGGGCCGCCGTTTAAACCAGTCTCTCCTATCAACCTGTCTTCTCTGAAAAGCCAAATGCAGGCACCACATTCTAGTTAATCAGGGGTACTACTTACTTAGGTCAGGATTAACCGGGCTATCATTCATAGGATATTTCACCAAGAATTTCCAATAATTAAAAAAAATATTGAAATAGGTACAAATTAAGGCATTTTAATTTAATTTTTATTGTATTTTTTCCCATTAGCCTTTAGTCGCCTCATACAGCCCTTCCCCCGCAATCCTCACACTGTTGTCCGTGTCCATGAGACCTTTGTCCTTTTCGCTCAACCCTGCACCCCCTAACTCCCCTCCCATAGCTGTCGTCCTGCTCTCCGTCTATGAGTTTGTCCCCTTTTCCCTGTTGGTTCAGTTTGCTCATTAGGTTCCACATACGAGTGCAATTATATGGCATTTGTCTCCAATAATTAAAAAAATTAAGGCATTTTCTTGAAACACCTTTATTTTGTTCCAACTCTCTAATGTGGATGAAAGCCCCTTAAAAAATTTAGGCCTCGACAGTATAGATTAAAATGATAAATTGTAGCGAATGCTGCTGGTGGAAAGGAAATTCGGACTGGCTTGCATGAGTAACTTCTACATTCTTGGGAATGGATGTTACACAAGAAGAGCATGGATTTTGTGACCATAATGGGCCCGCTCGAGCGGCTGCACGCACAGCTAACTCTTTATCACTGTCAGCCTCGAAATAGAACTCGGTTTACTTTTTATGTGGAAAAAGGCCCCACTTTTCCGAGATACCAAATACATGGACTCAGATTCACTTAGAAGAGCTCACTTCTCCATCCACGATCAGTGTTTCACACACTGCAAACCTCTGTCGCGTTCTCCAGGCGCACACCCGCACGTGGAGCAGGAAGAGCAAGTCAGGGACAGCTGGGTTCAAATCCCAGCTCTGCTCAATGACCTCGGGGACATTACTTCGTCCACATCATCCCCTGCCTGCGCTTTTCCAAAGTAGAAATAATATCTCTGAAAGGATTGCCATGAAGATTAAATCAGATATGTCTAAAATTGCCTCATGGAATGTGTGATACCTTGAAAGCGATTGATACACTGTAGCTGTAATTATGTATATAAAAGATTTGAGAATATTAACCTCTTTTCATGTTGTTTATTCCTTTAATGTTATACTTTTAAGAATTATTTATTTATTTATTTTTAGAGTCAGGGGACGGGAGGGAGAGAGAGGAAGAGAAACATGCATGTGTGGTTGCCTCTCCCATGTCCCCTACTAGGGACCTGTCTCGCAACCCAGGCATGTGCCCTGAATGGGAATTGAACTAGCGACCTTCTGATTCAGAGGCCGGCGCTCAATCCACTGAGACATACCAGCTGGGGCTTTCACAACATTTTATAGAGCTGGAAAATACCTGGGTGAGGATCAAATCCAACTTCCTCATCTCACAAACACACAAACACTCGGGAAGTGGAAGTACCCGGCTCCATCCAACTCGCTCGGGCAAATGCACAGAATCTACCTCTGAACTCCCGACCCAGTGACCTTTCCAGCATAATAAATACTCTGTGTTACATAATTTCATATTTATTTAGTAAGCTAGAACTGAAAATTAAAGGGTTCTATATAGAGGAATATGGTTCTGTGTATTATATTTCTTGATATAAAAATAAAATAAAATATAAGCTTGCATAATATTTAACAGATAACTTTCCTAAAATATAAAATGAATGTATTTATAACTATAGATCATGTACTATTATTTCTCAGTGCAGAATTTGGTATTCTGAAAAAAATTATATATGTTCTTCCTCCAATACAGCATGTATAATAATCAAGTGTGTAGTTGACCACGTGGAAAAATGTAATAAATTGTGAAATGTATGAAAATTACAGAACACAATATTTAGGCACAATTCAAGAAAAGTATAACCAAACAGTAAGAAGGTAGTTTAAGCATTTTAACCACTTACCCATGAAGTAAGACTTTTGATTTTGAACAAAGGAGAAAAATCAAAATTATGCTTAAAATTATCTAAAAGTAAATTTTAAAAAATACACCTGGACTATAAGCGTAGATAAGGGAACCTCAGAGGAATTGAACAGCGTCACACACCAAGAGGACATGACCACAGCGAGGCCAGTGTGGGCAGAAGGGGGCAATGGGTGACTGGCTGGGACGAGGTCGGCGCCCCAAAGTTAGAACTGCAAATGCTATGCCCACAACTCTGAATGGCTTTTGAAGTAAGGAGAGCTCATCGGAATGTTTAAGCAGCAGAGAGAATGACTTTTTGGCGACATAGCTGACTGAACTGAGGGGAAGTTCCTCCTTTTGCTAGAGTGGAATTGCTGGAGAGATTGGGGAGGGCACAGTGGGAGGGAGGAGAGAGAAATTGAGAAGGAAGTGAGGGAGGGAGGAAGAACTTCAAGGGTTAGAATGAAGAGCGAGGGCCACCCCAGAGGGGTCAGAACGCTGGCTGATCCAGTCCAGCCCGGGATCCTGGACCAGACCCTGCCGTGGCCGGGCTGTGGGACAGAGCTGAGCGCGCTCACCAACGCCAGAGCTGTGGAGTAGGGCCTGCGTGAGGCAGAAAGCTAGATCGGAGACCTGTGCTTGAGTTCCGCACCCTGGCAGAGACCTGTGGAAAGGGGGTTCACAAAACTTCACCCAAAGAGGGGGCAATGAAGCTCAGAGTTCTGGGGATTGGCAAAATGCCACAAAACTATAGTGATGAAAACAGTGAGATATTGGTACAGGTAATAACAGATCTCTGGACTGCAGGTGAAAGTCCTACACAGACATGATGGTCTGGTGCGTGATGGATACAGCATGAAATGCTAGAAGGGAAGGAGAGACTCATCTAGGAGTGGGGCATGGACGTGGAAAGCAGGATGTCAGCATTTCGGAGAGAAATACAGGGGTGACTACAGTGTCAGCCCAGGGAAGGGTTTATGTAAAAAGGCTGTGAAAGAGAAGACTGAGAAATTTGTCTTCATTAAGTTTAAAACATCTCGATGTTCCAACAAACTCTAAGCCAAGCCTGAAAGCTAACTGTGTTTACACTGAGTAAATAAATACATCTATTTCTTGAATGCATAATGCTGCCACGTCGCAGAGTCTGGTGCGGAACGTGCTGGCAAGATGTCAAGCTCTAATGTTACATGGGAGAAAACACTTCCTACCAAAACACTCTTCCTTAAGAAATCAAAGCCTTTTGGGGCTGACCTGAATCCTCGCTTTCCCTGTTACGCCCTTTCGGCGCTGCTGAGGAGATTTGTTGCACAGGAAATGAGGTCTGGAGCATGAAAGAATGACGTGCCCGGCGAGTGGAGGGCCTGCTTGCCTCTGTGCAATACTGAGCCGCGTGGCTGCGTGACACACCAGGAAGGACAGTCCACACTGGCAGGACCAGTGGGCCACTCGCTCATCCCCGCTCGCTTCTGCAAGAGTCAGGGGCTGCCTTTCTAATTCAAATTAATCTAATGATTTAATCATTTTATTAAATACGTAGAACTGCCAAATAAAACACTAGCGACTTTTTTAAACACAACGATGTCTGTGTAAAATACTGCCCAAGGGAGAGCAGAAGCAGACCCTTTGTGATGAAAGACATTTGCCACCTTGTAACAGTAACATCGTGGTGTCAGATTTCAGTCTCACTGCTTCGAAATGATTTATTTTCCATGCTTGGGGATAGATGGATATGCGTGTAAAAGTGTTTCAAGAACAACAGCTATGAATTATGCACGGCTTACCTGAGAGGTGGTCCTGAGATAAACCTGCTTTTCAGATCAGCTAAATTCAGCATATAAATCTGTTATGAGATTCTCTCCTTGTTGATCCTTTATCTTTAAATATTCAGGAAAAGTGCCAAAGTAATGTAAAAAAATTTGGCCATACGTACTGAACTACCTGTAAGAAATGTTTGGCAAAGCTCTGCCAGTGCGTGGAGAATGGGTTCCCTGTGCCCAGCCACACACAGAGGGCCCGTGGAGGAGAGGAGGTTTCTGGTAGCCAGGGAACAAGTCAGCGATGGTCACAAATGTTTTCAAGTTGTGTTTTCAAATTTGTAGCAAACACAGGTTACTTGTATGTTTGCAGGAGTTTTAATGGGCATGTTTTTACAAGTATCCATTAAAAACCAGAAGGATCATGCCATTAAAACTCCTGTTTGCCTTTTCTAAATGATACATTTATTTATTATTGTCCATAACAATAATATCTGCAAAGCCTATAGGGATGTATTTGAGGGGCAGTGGCTTGTCCTCAAAGGTCAGTGGCTTTTCCTCCTTCCCAGTCCTTTGACAACGAACCTGAGGCCCAGGGAAGAGCTAGGTGGGCCCCTCTGCGCCCCGGGTGTCCCTCCGCTGTCTGCGCTGCCTCACTTTTGTAAAGGACGGCAGCTTCCCCCTTCCTTCTAGCTCTGTTTATAGGGTTCAGAGAGTCTTGTAGGTGAAAACATTTGGGCTTCAAGGGCCTTAAAGAGAAAACGTCGACAGCGTGTGAGAACCGTAGCTCTGAGTGCCTAGGACTTACCAGCACCCTGGCCCTCCGCACGCGGCTCACACCTGCCCCCATGTGCTTCAGGAGGGACGCCTCCCCGGACACGGAAGGGCAGACTCGGCTGCGTGGTAAACCGTCGGGACTGGCAGTCAGAATACAAATGCGCCCTCGCTACATTCTACACATTGTATGCCAGCAGTGCCTGCAATCTATACATTGGCTCACCGTCGTCAGGAGCAGAGGTTCGTGATATCGTCCTTCCCACCAGTCAGCTGGGCAACGGCTCGGCTCACTGCCTGCTGAGCGGCCCCGCACCAGGGGATACACTAGAGTCACACAGAGACTGTGCTCTTCACTCGGCTTTGACCGCAGCGGCCCCCTCACCAGGAGGAGGGAGGAACTTACTCCTGGGCGACTCCAGCACCTGCAGATCGCTGCGCTTTCTTACCAGCAGACACCTGCGGAGACCCAGCGCTCCGGGCGGGCTGCACAGGAAGGACAGGGCGGACCCCCTCGAGGAGGCGGGCGAAGGCATCCAGCCTCTGACTCCGGGTCAGCGCCAGTCCTTCCTCACCTCCTGGAAGGGCTTTTCTGTGCAACACTGACTTTCCCCATCATTCGGCAGGCGGAGCGGTTTCATTAAGACAAGGCTAGCGGCTAGACAAGTGTCCATCACAATTTTTCTCACGATTGGGCCTCTAAAGTCTTTCTGTACAAAAACACACTAATTCTACATTTTAATTATGTTCTCTCACATGTTTCACTTCGGCAGTATCACTCTTGGTCTCCTCCGCAGGCCTTGGAGCTGCCGCCCCCTGGACTGTTTGCCGGCTGGGCTGCTAGCGCTCCGGGAGGCCCGAGCACAAAGGCAGACGGCCGCGAAAACCGCGCCTGCGCCTGCGCCTGCGCCTGCTTACACAGTCCAGACGCACACGCGCAGTGGCCCCTCAAGTGCAGCTCTTTAAATCTGCCTCCCAGAAGAATCGCGAGGCGAAGACTGCAGGCACGCGCACCGACCGCACACGAGGCTGGGAACAGTCTGCAGGCACAGTGTTTCCCTCCCGCGGTTTTCAGTAATGTGGACACCAGGGTTCTGTAAGGTTTGCAAACGCAGGTTGTTAAGAGTGAACGGAAGGGCGGACTGTACGCCCTCAGTATGGTTCCCCGCGTGGTGCTCGGGCCAACGCATGCGCAGTTACAGCGCCCTGACACGCGAAGGCCCGTTAGTGGTTCTGTACCCAGCCTAACCAGCCTGCGGTGGCAGCTGACCCACAGCCGTGCAAGGAAAAATAACACAATCCTAGCGACTGCTGTTCACAAGCTGCATCTCACAGGAAGAGATGGAATGTCTGACAATCAAAAGTAGTGGAGATGGGGCAGAACATGAAGACGTCTGAATGAGAATGGGCCTCAGCGAACATGAAGCACACCTGGCCGCAGCTGTGCGCCAGGGCCCCCCACCCCCGTTTCCGCTGCGCTAGGGGAGCAGCACAGCAAGGCCGAGGCGGTGTTAATCTGTGTCAATCTGCGGCAGGTCAGGGAAAGTGTGCAAATGGAGTGGGGCTGTCTGATGACTCTATCCAGCACAGCAATAGGCAAGGAATTCGATCGAGGCACAAAAATGTCGCTACGGTGACGTGCCTTACAGCTTTGCTCTCCGAGAATGGGCTGCCACTGCCCACAGCAGCCCAAGTTTTCCCAGATGAGAGTATTGTTAACGTGGCCGGGAGGCTGGCAATCAAGGGAAAGCACAAGAATCTAGTCGCACAAACTATACTTTCACTTTAAAAGAAATGGAAACATTTTAGCTTGACAATTTCTTGGTGCTAATGTTACATTGCTGATTGCATATTCTAGCAATAATTAATGCTGGCCTCCACTACCTTCGTGCAATGCACGCTCTCAGCGAAATCAGTAACTGAAACGGCAGTGGAAGAGAACTTCCCTTACATGTGGCAGTCAGAGGGTCTCATGTTGTTTACCCCTCAGCACACCTGCCAGTCACAGTGCTCTTTGCAGCCATTGTTCTATCAGATATCACACCGGCAGTCATTATTTCACTAGGCATAAGTAGCAGCAATATTACTACAAAACTCACAGCCACAAGACCCACATCCAAAAAAGCACCTAGCAATCCACCTAATGCAACTGACCGTTCCCGTGCCTTCCTGCCACATCTGCATTTTCGGCTTGTTTGTTCCTCGCTGGTTCTCATTAACATACAAAGGCAGGTTTAGGAACGACGACAGGACAACAATGTTACGTTTAGATTCTGCTCTCCATTTCTTAATTTTTCCCATAAGATTGGGGAAACATTGAAATTAGCCCATTCCAGTGGTGAAAGATCAGCACAGCTCACTCACCATGCACAGGGGTCGACACCTGGGTGAGGCATTGTCCCTGCCCGCGACGTGCTGACCGTCTGATGGGAGACACCTAGTCCAAGGGACAGTGGCACTGTGAGCGTGCACGGAAAGGTGAGGTGACATTCTAGGTGGAGGAAGCAGCAGGACCAAGGCAAGGGGGCATTAATGGGGACACTGGGAGGGCAGTCAGCTGGGTCTCCCTCCCTGGACTGTTGAAGCTCAAGGCTGGGAGGGATGAGAAGAGGCTGGAAAACATCAGGGTAAGGTTATGAAATGGGAAAGAAGGCCAAACACTTATGATTTTAGGCCTTTAGGTCACAGGTGGCAAACACAAGGCCCTGGCCCTCCACCTTGTTTCCACCTGGTGGCAGTGCCCAGCTCTCACTTAATTATTAAGGAGTAGTTACATTTACACAGTCCTAAAATTACATTCCGCCCTTTGAAGGCAACCGCGAGGCTGATGTGGCCCCCAGTGAAAATGAGTTCGACACCCCTGCTTTTAGGTGGTGAAACTGTTCTTGTTCCTTTGAAACTTGACCTAAAATTTAAATACCAGTAAAAAAAGTAATCATATTTATAGTAATCCTCCAAACCAATGTTAAGTGCATTTTTAGGTGGGCAAAACAAAATGTAGGAATAAATAAAACAGGAAGCCTGGGCGCCCTCTAGCTCCCTTGAGCAGAACACAGGAAGCTGAACGTCAGGGTTACACAGAGTGAAAGACGCAGCATCGCAGTTTTCAGCCGTGACAAATGCAGCCACAATATATTAGACAGACAATCGTTTTTCTTCATTAAATCCATTCAGGAAGCATATGAGGCTAATAGGACTCATTCCCAACTAGCAATATACTATTGCAGACCTATTTGTTAGGCTGATGTTATTCACCATGCAAAACTGAAGGAGTGATGAGGTAAAAAAAACAAAAACAAACAAACAAACAAAAAACCCCAACTCTTCTAGACAACTAAAGACACTTCTATATTAAAGAGGGCGAGGGCGTGGTATTGGACCCCTATTTAGGAGGCTCTGACAATCTATTTTTGCTTCTAATGGTTTGGGATGGCTCCAGTACTTTTAGTAAGTGCCATAGGAATTCAGAGCCGCACAAACTTCCCCAGCCATCAGAACACACTTAGCAGACCGGAGGAGAGACACTCAGGAGAAAATACAAGTATCCGTACAGCAGACCTGACTTCAGAGTGAAGGGAAAGCGACGGGCTTTGGGGTGAGCTGGTCCTGGGACGAATTACAGGTTCCAGTCATCCAAATATTTTTCAATGATTTAATTTTTTACTGTACTTCAATAGACTTCCTCTTCCTACCCCCCCTCTAAATTATGTCTTCAGTTG
Source organism: Desmodus rotundus (assembly GCF_022682495.2). NCBI lineage: Eukaryota > Metazoa > Chordata > Mammalia > Chiroptera > Phyllostomidae > Desmodus > Desmodus rotundus. The sequence goes on from NC_071397.1 coordinate 99,486,107, forward strand.
TTTGCTCTTTTCTGTTCACAGAGTTAGTAAACAAATAAACAAACTCTCCAGGGCCTCCTGGCCTCAGGGGCTCCATGAAGGGAAGGAGTTCTGCTTTCTGCCTGCAAAGGACTCAGAAAGGAGCGTCTGTGCCCCCGAAACAGCGGGGCTCCCGCACGGCTGTCAGGAGAGGTCACAGGAGGGACATGGGATCTTCTGAACCGCCCACCGAAGGGCAGCCACTTGGTACCGCTTGCCCCTGTCTCTCACCACAGTGACCTGCTTCGTGTACTCGTGGGGTGAGGGCTTCCCTGCAGAGCAGTGTCCCCCCCAACTGCTGGTTCCCTTCACCAGCTGCTCGTGGCTCTCCTCGATCTGTTCAGGCTCTCAACATCTGAGCGCCAGGTCCAGTCACCAGACTTTACCCTTGCGGCCCCCCAACTCCAAGTAGCCCCCTGAGAGATAATTGCTGTCACCAAGTGTCAGCTTCTCCCATGATTCTTGAATCCCAGCCCTTCCCTCTTCCTCCTCAAAGGAGTGCCTCCTGTGGCCCTGATGCTGCACCCCACATCTGCACAGGGACCCAAAAATAAAGCCGCACCCAGCTCCAGGGGATACAACAGCGGTCTCCCACCTCAGGCTCAACTGGAATCCTACAGCACTCTCCAAAATCATGGTTCTTGAAAACATTTCTCACTGGAACATTCCTCAGTCCCATGAGTGAATTGCATTTATTTGGCGCCTACTGTTTACCACGATTCTACCAAGAACAAGAGTTGAAGGAATTGGTCAGATACAAACTGGTCCTTCGGGGGCAAGGCCATTATAATCTAAAAAGTGAGACCGCTCGTTCCTGGTTTTGTGGGGCCAGAACGTGCCTCCCCCATTCTTTTCCCAGAGTGGGTAAAAGACGGTCCTGCAGTGGAAATACAATACGGCATTACAGCAGAACAGCGGCAACGCCCCCGAGTGGCCACAGAGAGGCAGGCTAATTCCCAGCAGCATCAGCAGTGCCCAGATGTGTGCGTGTCTGAATCTCGTGCGGGGCTTTAGACATCCCGACGCCCAGGCTGCAGCCGGACTCTCGGGAGGCGGGACCCAGGCATTTTGGATACTACGCTTAATTCCCCAAGCAGTCAGATGTGCGGCAAAGTCTGAGAACGAGCGGACTGGGTCGTTGCTTCCCTGATACGATAATTTCAAACTAATTTTACCTGTAGAGAGCTTGGCCCAGCACAAAGGCCACTGTCGGTTTTACTAAACTGAGAAGGACACAAAACCGTGTTGTGTTATCTGAGAAATTGTTTCTATCTTAATTCAGATGTTATGTTAACCAATAATATTTCAGACTTTAAAGTTAGAAAATATATTGCTGAATAGATAGATGTATGAATATGAGGAGAAAGATTCATGACAGCTAAATCTTACCAGGTTCCTATGTTGTCATTTTTAAACAGAGCCATTTGTTTACTTAACGGGATGGCGGAAGTGCATACAGATGGTAAAAGCGGGCCCACTGAGTTAATGCACAGTTGTGTAAACTGTTGGCTTTTTTAAAAACATGTTTTCGTGTGTCAAGAGCAGCTAACAACGCAGTCTCTGAAACAAACTGTTTGTCGGTCTGAGAAGATGAATCAACACACTTACAGAACCACGTACGTGCCGAGCCAATCAGTCACTGGCCACACCGTATAAAAATTACTAGAATTTCTAATAAAATATAGAAAATGAAAATGTAATGGTAATATGGGTACTAATTTTAATTAAGTATATATGTACATATACACTTGAATACACACATATGAATTCAGATACCTCATTGCAGATTGCTTAGAATTATTTCACAGTAATTTAACACATTTAAATAATAAAAACCTAATCATTCTCTCTTTAATAGTAACTATTACATTTAGCAGGGGTTTTATTCTAACCTTAAACTTACTAGTAGATATCTATAGGTTTAATACATTAGAACACACACCTACATAATTTGAATAATTCCCAACAGTTCATCACAAGCAAAGAGCAGACAGTTGTTAAATTAAATCTGCCACCTTCAATTTATATTGCATATTCTATAGTAGTTCCTTAATTAGCGACTATTACTCATGCTGATTCACATTCAAATTCTGCCTTCAAACACGGGCTTTTAGCTGCTACCCATTTCACGCCTCTTGGGAATAAAAGCAGCACAGTATTGCAAAGCGTCTTGGTTCCAACCCAGAGTAATGTGAACAGTCCTGAGACAGGCAGTGTGTCACGGTGTGGACCAGGGTGAACGAGGCCCCGAGGTGTGGGGCCACCTTCACATTCTGTGACAGTTCAGTCAGGTGACCTCAGGCCTCTCACCTCCTCACTGTGCGACATCAATCACACTTCTGTGGCGCTAGGCCAGCTACTACTTTTCCTCTATGGGAGGGGCCCCCGTTCCTGCTCGTTTTTGGTTATGTGGGGCCAGAACATGCCTCCCCCATTCTTTTCCCGGTTATTTTTACACCAGCTGTTGAGACAGAACCTCCCAGGCTGCATGTCTTCAGTACGCACCCAGCTCTCCACCTGCCCGCACCAGTGCAGGCTGGCACAACACCAGCTCTCATCCAAGGGGATGGAATTCTGAGCAGGCTCACATGAGACAAGCCCATCTCATTTATTCTGTTTTGCAGTGAATAAATGGCCCTTTAGTGCAAATGCATTTACTTGTAATATATTTGTTGTTTAATCCACAACTAAATGGACTCAAGAAATAACTCGTCTCCTTCACTAAAAGGAAACCCGATGTTTACATTCTTCTTTGTTGTCATCTGATACACGAAGGAAATCTTCATATATCAAGTGTATTGCGCTTCTATGGATCAATAAAACAATTAAAGATATCAAAGCATAATCACTCATGTTAAAAAATATGGCTAAGTGTAGGAGAACACATTTTTGGAGTTACAAAGAAATTAAAGGAAGCCATTGATTATTTACCTTCCCAAGAAGAGTTCAGACTTTCCTAACACATGCACAGTGGCTGCTATTCTAGTGATAGCAATAATGATGGTGATGATGATGATGTAAATTCCATTTTATTAGCTGATGTTTTTAGTACAAGAGCCAATTGAATTAAAACGTAACAGTAGTTATAAAAGCTGTGAGGATAATAGTGCAATTCTCCTCCAAATAAACTCCAAGGCAATGCTGAAATTCGCAGAGGCCGGAGGGCGCCTGCGTCCAGGAGGGGAGGGCTTTGTTTTGCATTTGCTTGTATGGTCTCAGACCTCCCTCCTGCAGTTCCTGGGTTTTCTCTCCCACAGGATGGGCTTCTCGGTCACTTATCATCGTTTAACCTCTGCAATGCCCTCTGTATACAGCTGGCTTCTCAATAACTGCTTTTGTACCTCTTGCCAAACATTACGAGAAACTGACGAGTGCATTGAAGAAGTCTGTTCAAGCAGGAGAAAGGGTAGGATGTATTGTCTTACAAGTGCCACTATGTTCCTGTATTAAAATTTAGTGTATTTTTTTTTCCCTGGGCACAAATTTGCTCTTTACTGTGCTATTTCTAGTAAATTACTTACTCAATTTTGTCATTCAAATTTTTAAGTGAAAGAAAATGTCTAAGGCTCTTAGTAAAAAAAGGAAGACGAAGAGTGTCAGAATCATTCTGATTCAATGACTTTAGCTCAGCAAATCTTTTTAAAACAGCTCAAATAGGATGAGCATTTTACAAATGAGCTTTAAACATCTTTAATCTAAATTGCTCTAAAGTTCTGAATACCTAGCAAACCACCATTTGCAGCCTGAGTATAAACATTCATGCTGGATTATTACAGAAAAATCTGGGGCAAATCCGTGATTAATATTTTTCCAGTTTGCAGTATCCACCTCTGTTTAAGGAAGGGGCTTAATGAATTCTACTATAATTATTTAAATATGAAATGGATTTCATTTTTACATCATCACTGTCATTTTCATCAGAATTGTCACCATCACTTATGCCTGCTATTCATTATTTCCATCGCTCTCTGTACTCATTTCACAAAGGGAAAATACATCATTAAACTCAGCACATATTTCACAGCTGTAAGTAAGCGTACGAAACTCTCTCCTCTGTGCCCAGAACTGCCAGCACGAGAGGGCAAACTCCAGCGGGCAGAGCACAGGGCGGGGGCTTCGACGCCATCTGTGGAAGTTCCAGATGCACTTACACTAATTGTCTGCCAACTAAAGCCTGTAAACTGACGGCGGCTTGGCCCCCTTGGGATGACCTCGGCCATTTCACTGTGGCGCATGCAGACTGCTGTGAAAACTTAAAGGCATAATCTTCACGACCACATCCATTTTTGTCTCGAGGAGAAAAACTACTGGAGTTCAAATGCACTATAATCATGCCCCAGTTATATAATGGTAAAGACTCAGTGTTTTGGAAGAAATATATCTCTGATCTACACATAAACATACAACCCTTAAGTAATCACATATAGTTACATTATATATTCAGGTTTTACATATACTTATATTTATGTATTTATGTGTTTGTCAACCAAGTATTTGCAGTTTAAGGAATATGTTTGAAGTGTAAAATATAATAGGGGTCAAAGTAAAAAACCACCATACCTTAGTTAATGAAAGATTTTTAAAATTAAGCAATTGATTATAAGTGTTAGAGGCAAGCATAAATATATTTTTAAATGACACTTCATTTGGAGTCAGTATTCATTGTTCAGAAATCATAGGAGACATAGTGAAATGAAATATAGAACCATAGATCTATAGGGAACCTGTAGGAGGATACTTAATGGAGATGTGTAGCTTTTCTATCTGAAGTCCCAAGTTAATGCTTATGATCCTCAACCTGACAGTTTTACTCAAATAAGAATCAGTTAGTGCTATCATAGTAATGTGTGGACAATCAATCACGATTTTATTTTGATGAGACTTGTCAACAATAAACAATGCAATGGCTATTAATCTACACTAACACAGAGAAGCAGATTAAAAAGAGTATCAACTTTTGTTTTTCTTGCTAACTCACTTTCTGATTATGAGGGGAAGTTTCACTTAGAGCTGCTTGGCCCAGTCAGGGCCCTCCAAGGCCGCCTGGTCAACCACTCACCCCGAGCCATTGGCTGGGCCACGCCCGAGAGGGTGAAGGAATGCTCCTGCAGGTCCCAGAAACTTTCTAACAACCGCCCAGAAAGACGGCACCTGTCATGCAGTAAGTTGTCCTTGCTCTCAAAATACTGCCGATCGGAATATCTGCTCAGCAAAAACTCCTCAGTATATATACACCAGGACAATTTCAGGGGGAAAAAGAAGGCATTTTGGTTGGATCATGCCGCCTTGAAACATGTAAATGGTCTACCCTTCAGCCTTGATATCTCCAACAGGTAAACCCAGTAGGTACCTCTCTCTGTGCATTCGGCTCTGGAGTCAAAATCTCGGAGCCCTGGCTCATGCTTCACTTGGATGCAACCACCACATCTAAGCAGCTGCTGACCCCACAGCTCAGCAGTCCCCTCCTCCATTCTGTTGTCGCCTACCTCAGCTGAGCACTTAGAAAGGGCTTAGGTGGACAGTTTGGAGTTAGCCAAAAGAGGAATGGTTCTTCTTCCTCTACCTCTTCCTTCCTTCCTTCCTTCTTTCTTTCCTTTTCTTCCTTCCTTCCTTCCTTCCTCTCCTTCCTTCCTCTTGAAGATGAAAGTACAGGCATGACAGAGGGAACGCATGGGACTCCGTGGGTCGGGGGAGACCCGGGAACAGGAGACAAGTTACAGCTCATTGCAGATATTTACCTGGGAGGAGTCAAGGTGTCAGTGGAAGCGACAGCAAGCAGAAGTGGTGTGAAAGAAGCCAAGCAAGGAAAAACCCACTGAATCGTGCAACCCATTTCTGTCTGGAGTCAAAACTGAGGCTAAAAACTATAAAAATAATGAAAGACGAGAGAGGATCCTATCAGTGGAATGGGGGCTTACTATTACATTTCAAAGCAAGTTCAAGAACATTGGCTCTGTTGGTAGATATGTGAGTTTGGAGAAGTCGCTTCACCTTTCTGTGCCCAGGTTATACCCACCTGTACAGCAGGTGTGTGAACGGGACCCACACCGCAGGGTTCCTTGGAGGAGGAAATGAAAACCACACGCACACGCACAGCACTGAAGCACACAGGAAACAAAGGACCCCGTCCCCTCCGGCTGTAAGACGTGGCTCTGGGTGTTTCTAACACACACATTGTCTTCCGCGCTGTGTCTAAGGCACCACGTTCCTGCACGACCACGTGCGGTGAAAACTCAACGACTGTCTGGGGTTTTACTTCTAGTAAGTATCTCTGGTGGAGGGGAGGGGGAATGAGGAGAAGAGGTTCTCGTCATTTAGAGGATTCATTTACTTAAGTTTTGACCTTGGAATTCCTTCCGACTGCTGGAAACACTGAATCTGGAAGTGGTTTGGGGTGACCAGATTGCTCCAGGGTTAATAGTACCTGCCACGGGAAGGACAGTCTGTGGCCTCTATGAAAGACCACACCTGGACGTTGGTGTAGAGAAGAGCAATTTACTCGGGGGCATAGTTATCAACCATCCCTTCTCTTTCATTTCACATGACTTCTTTTCAAAGTCAGAAATGACTGATGCCTCGCCCTGCCGGCCCATGGTTCCTTTCGCAGCACACGGGCCCACCGCTGGGGCGGCTCACAGGGCGGCGGAGCCGGGCTAACCTGTCTGAGTGAGTTTGCCCCTAAAACCAGAGTCCTCCATTGACACCACATCAGAAACTTCTTTCCAAGTTTTTAGTTAAAATGCTCTTTACATGAATAGTGTGGTCAAATTATGAAGGTTTTTATGTCTTCTAAAGAATTCCCATGTCCCCAGTTAGCCCAAGGTTATAGAATAGGCTGCGCTCGAAAATATGTGTGATGCATACTGGCTCTGCCTTTTCAATCTGAAATACCACTTACTCTTCAAAACGGAAGCAGAAGGGAGGTTAACATGTAATAACTCACTTTTGCTCAAAGAGTTTCAGAAACAAATGTGCTATATTATTCTCTAAAAACGAGAAGGTGAGTAGAGTAGAGAAATACAATGCCAATGAGCTGGAGCAAGGATGAAAACGGGGCCCAAGGCCCGAGCCGAGCCAGGCTCTGGCTGGTACCTGCTCTGCCCTGGCCCAGCCCTGCACTGGCCGTGAGCACTGCGGGCCCCCACAGCCACCCTGATCTCCTGCTTTGTTTCTCCACAGGGCAGGCTCATCACTCCATCATCACCCGCTGGCTCTCTAATGGCACCCCCAACTGCCTTCCCTTCAGCTCCCTCCACACCAGGTGCCCTGGCCTCTCTGCGCCTCAGCCCCCAACCCACGGCTCCTGACCAAGGGGCCTCCACGTTCTCTCTTCCCACCTCCAGAGATGCTCGGCCCCAAGAGGGCTGCAGGGCTGCCTCCCTCAGGAAGGTCAGGCTGTATCCAAACACCCCCCTGCTCAGGGAGGTCTCCCCTCATCCAAAATCACAAGTGAACCCCCACCCCCCTCTGCTCCCTCCCAAGTATCCACTCTCCCTTCCTGCTTAGTGTTTCTCCTTCGCACTCACCACACAGACACTATCTATTTAACTTCATTTCTTCTCCTTATTTTCTTCTTCTCTTACTGGAATGCGAGCGCCACAAGTCAGAGACTTTTGTCAACTTCATCCATATCTGTATTTTTTTCATGATGTAGAAAAACATCTACAATGTAGTAGGTGCTTAAAAAGCATCTGTGGCATCATGGATGAACGAACCCACCCAACGGTTGTGGGGTGGTCAAAGCAGAGGTCAACAGCTAGGATTTATCACGCTGTAAAACATATGATTCAGTATTTTTAATTATTTTAACATTCTGTTGAAACAATAAAATGTAGTTTAATTTACAATTAAACTAGTGGAGTCAACATAAACTAATTAAATAAAAATGAATTATGAGAACTACAAAATACTCGGTAACAGTAGAAGTAATAAAGAAAAAAGCTTTAGAAAACAAGTGAAGGCTGAGACGTGTACCAAAAATATAAATACCTCGGGTTGGTGGATTCAGCCTGGGCTGTGGCCTCTGGTCCGAGGCAATACAAACCCGACCTGTGGCCTGGCGAGCGAAAGCCAGGTTTGGGGAGAGACAAGCTGCACCAGAGAACAACAGGTCTGCTGACGGGGGTGGCGGGGGGCTACAGGGAAAGAGGAAGCTCTGGAGGATCAGGGGCCGCCCAGCAGACGCACTACTAGGAGATGAGAGTTTCTGAGGCCGTGCAGCAGCGTGCCCGCCGCTGAGGGAGAGCGCAGACCGCCGCTTCCCAGGTCGGCCCTTGCAGACCCGTGGAAGGGTTGGCCACGCGTGGCAGTGTGCCACAGTGGAATGAAACCCTGTGCCGCCAAGTCCCAGGGGAAATAGCCCGGTTTGGGGCTTGAGCTTTCCTCAGGGAGAAAACGGATAAACACATTAAAAGCAAGACCCAAAACACAAATAAACAAGATCCACCCCACACAACCAAGTCCACATTCGCACATATCGGGGTCAGGGGGCTGCTGTTTAGCTAAAGGGAGAGTCAGTGGCACAGACGCAGACAGGAGATGGGTCCCTGGGAATGTGGGCCCCCACCCAGAGTGCGTGGGTCCCAGCAAAGCAGGCCTGTTTCTGACCTGAGCCCCAAACCGCGGAGCTGAGCACCCTCAGGGCAGACAGGCTGTCCTGCAGGATGGAGAGGCACAGCGGGCACTGAATGGAGCTAACTCTCCATGCAAAATGTTCCCAGGGCGGGAGGCAAAAGTCATTTTCACAAACAGTAAGACTCAGAGCAAGTATACTGGGTGATTTTCTTTTCACAAATAATTACAAAAGTTGCCCAAAATGATCTAACTAAAAATTACTTCACCCTGAAAATGTAAATTTCTGGTTCTTTGGTAAACAAAATTAACAAAATTTATAAAAATAGAACTATCTGCATATCATTCTAGTTCCTGTCATTAAAACCAGTTTTAAAATAAAGAAGTCACTAAAATACCTGGTCCAGCAGAACTATAGCCTGTTTGAGTGTAGTTGGTAGGGCAATAATATGGGTGTAATAATTTGTAGTTTTAATTTGAACATTTCACCTAACTTGTCATATAGTGTGCTTGAGTGTGATGTTGTTATGTTACAGAATGACATGCCTATGATTTTGTAATGAAAGATTTGTAATAAAAGAGGGGTGATGTTTGTGCTGGATCCTGTTCAATAACTGAGCGATGTTTAAAGGTAAAGCCAGGCTCCTGCTTGAGAGAGGTTGCAACCGCTCCACTGACACACAGCGCTGGTTTGAAACCAGCTCATAGAGACCAAATTCAACAAAGCGCCGAGTGTCTACAAACGTGGAGATAATCTCTGTGCATTTGGGTTTTGAACAGGAGGAATAAAGGGGAGAAAGCAAAATGATCTTTAGGGTACTTCCTTCTTGTCAAGCATACATACACTCACTCGTGTTAACCCCACAGCCAACTAGGAGAACTGGGACATTCCACGACATTTGAGTGGACCGCCCAAGGCCACACAAACAAGGGACAATGGCTAGCCTGAAGTGCTGGGTCCAATGGGCGCTCCACTACCACCCCGTCTCCCAGGCAGAGCCCAGCACACAGCTTGCTCATCACAAACCACGGACTGCCTTTGGTGTCCACGCAGATGACACAAACAGGAAGGACAAGGCAGGACGTGGGACAAGTTACAACAGAGGCAAAGGCCAGGAAGAACAGCAAACCGGCGGGTAGTGATTAGACCCCACGCAAGCCAAGACGGAGTCCGGTCAGTTGACTATTTTCACAGGATAGTTTAACTTCTCCTTGGAGGGTAGTGTTGTCTTTTTAGTGTAAATTTAAAGTGTTATGTAAGCAATCCCAAATAACAAAAAAGATGACATTCAGAAGCTAAGCCATTATTAATCATGTGTCAATGTTTTCGCACAGACGCTTTCACGAGGGAGTAAAATGTCTCAGTGACACATTTATACTGATTGGTTCCATTTTAACTCGAGCAAAATAAAACTAGCAGTAGTTGGGAATGAATTCACGGAACTCCCACTCGGCTCAGTGGTCACTGTCATTGTTTACACTGAAAACTCCCGTGTACATGAAGGGGACCAAAAGAGCTCAGATGTACACCCGGGACATATGCTCGGGACACTCTCATGTTCTCCGGCCCACTCCCCAACCCTCCCCCACCGAAAGGCAGAGCACAGAGGTCACGATGGAAAATATGAGACGCCACCCGGCAATGGGTCTGCGTTCCCATGCACCCTGTGAGCTTTTCAGACTTTGTGGAGGAGGCCGCCCAGTCTCCAAGGCAGAAAGTAGAGAAAGGAGGAGCAGGGCTCACGTTGGAGAGCACAGTGCACTGGCTTGTGAGGGCAGTCAGAGCCCGTGGGAGGCGTGCAGACAGCCAGAGCAGCGTGGGCTCGTGGGAAAGGTAGTCGGAAGCTCCAGGTTAGTCGAAGCCTTAGACCTGCCGCATGTCAGCCTTGCTCTGGGGACTATCTGAAATGCGCAGCCTCAGTTTCCTCACCTGAGACACGGAGAAAATACTCAGCCTCATCTCCCACGCAGGGTTGCAAGTGGTGTGCGGTAAGAAAAGCACCTGAACGCAGCTTAAGAAGCGCAACCCACGCGGCATCGACGGCTATCAGTCGCGTTTGCAATGGCGTGTACGTTCTACACTCAAAGTGTGAAGGCCTCTGCAACCCTGAAGAACAGTGAGCAAGTGGAAGTGTGGGCAACAGGCGGAGGTGAGCAGTTGAACGTGAGTAATGACAAAACACGGGCCACTGACCAGGTTAACAGCTACTGACTTTCTGTTCAGTTGGTCAAAACTTGCTAAAAAATATATAAATATTTACCATATATAAATTTACCTTTTGTCCATATTGTCCAAAACTCGAAATAGCCTTTACAGCAGGACCCAAACTACAACCAGTTCTTCAAAGCAAGCCCATCCCCACCGTGGCCGGACAAACCCACGTCTCTCGTCTCCCAGTTGGAGATGACTCCCCGGCGCATGTTGCTGCTGAGGCCAGCCCCCCACCCTCCGCCCCCGCCCCGGGTTTCTTCAGGCAACGGCTATGTTCTCTAACGGGGCCTTCACAGCACAGACCCAAGTATGTTTCTGGACTCCTGATAGCTGTCTCTATAGACGTATAAAAAAGTAACCCTGCTTTTCTGCGATCAGTGCAAATAGGCAATTATTATACATGCAGGCACACAGCATATTTCTGTCATCTTGCAGAGCTGAACCTCTATCTTGGGGACTTGAGCACACGTTTTAGAATGCATGTCACTTACGCATTCCCCTGGGGGCTGACGGGCAGGAGTCTGGTTTTATCGTTGCTCGTCCCCTGCATGGTTAAGAGCCCCTCGGCTGGATCTTCTCTGTGCCCCAGTTTGATATGTCTTCCTCAGCCATTACAATTTCTGAGTCAAGGCCCACTGGTGGGCCTGAGGTCTCCTGGAGGATGTAGCGTTGCCTGTTCCTGTGCCCCAGCCCCATGATCTACTGTGGCAGGCACTGAGCTCGCTGCCAGCATTCAGGGAACTCACGTGGTGTAAGGTCACAAGGGGTGCAAACCTCCTGTGGCAAAAGGTCACACGAAAAGCCATCGTCACTCTGGATTCAGAACACAAGCTGGATTTAACAGAGGTGTGTGACCTATATCAGAATTAAAAACCAGTATGTTATTCTGTACACGGAACAAAGAGAACAGCTATGCCTTTCCACCACTGACTCGACTGAAAAGTCTTCACGTCACCCCCCGGGGGCACCGTTAACCCAGTAGCCTCCTTCTACACTGTGGCCAGAAGCGAGAACTGTGGTCATCGGTCCACATTGCCCTGAGCAAAGCAGAAAGGATGCAATAATGTCTTGGCGACGTCAGTCCCCAAACACTGACAACCTAAATGACCTCTCCAGCCCTCCCAGCTGCACAGGCGTACTTCATGTTCCAATTCTGAGGAAATGTGGGGACAGTCGGTGGCTTCCAGACTCTCCTATTAGCTTAGCCAGTTCCAACTCCACATGGCTGCCACAGTGGCAAAGAGCGAGGGCAGCATCTCGAGGCGGGACGCTCGTGTTCCACCCACTCTCCGTCCTGCTGTGCTCCAGATTAACCGGTCTTAAAGGAAGTTTAGTTGACAACTTGTTCATTCATTCAGCAAATACAATTGTTGGCCATCTTCGTTAGAGGCAATTCAATGCACTGGAGAGGGATTTAGTCAAAACAGGCTGGGTTTAACTCCTGGCTGGACACTTTGCTACCTTAAGGATCTTCAACACAGTCCCTTGTCTCTCTGAGCACCTACCTCCTCTCTCAGGTCAGAAGGAGGGATAAGACAGCGTATCGAAGGCACATTACCACACGACACAACTGTGTGTGTGTTTTCTCTCTCATCCTTGCTAGATGGCGGGGACAGAGAAATGAATGAAACAGGTTTCTGTCATTTAAGAACACCCACTGTGGGGGGGCTCATGAATACCCACCCACGAACAAACTAGTGCCCAAGACGACGAGGGAGAAAACTCAGGCACGAATTTAGTGCTGCCATCAAGGAGCAGTAACTATTGGCAGTGATCTTGGCGAAAAGAGCCAAGCAGCCCCAAATGACCACAATAAAAAGAAGAGTGTTTCAGAGATAAGACACTAACAGTTACGTAAGTCACGCTCCCAGATGAATCCACAGCATAAAACGCCGGACGCTGGTCATGCATCCTGCAGCCAAATCTCTGACTGCTCGGCAAACCCCTTCGCTAGGCCCGTGAGAGCCGATGTGGCTCTTCCCAGCCCGGCAGCAGGTTGACACCCTCCGCCCCCACAGGGAAGCTCCCGGTACGCTGGACCCTCTGCTTCCCCAGCGGAAGGCACTTCGCGCCTTCCCACTTCCACCTCCCATCCCTGCTGCCGCCCAGCCCCCACCTCTCAGGACCCCCATCTGCCATAAGCCCCCCATGAGTCCACAGCAAAATTACTTTCCTTTCTGGAACATCCAAAGCATGCTGTGCCTCCTTTATGCAAGTCTTTTACAACTTGTCACACTGCTCTGCAGTACAGTCACCTGATGACAAGTTTCGTCTTCTTCATTGGATTGCACACTCCTTGAGGTTTATTTGACTTTACTTTTTACACAGAGTAGTTATTCAATATACACTGGCTAAAGATGTGTTGTAAATTTTAGAGTAGAAAGTATTTAATTCAGCTCCATGAAATTTACTCTACTTTATTAAACACACACCTTTACTAAATGCATAGTCTCCAGCCACAGACAACTGACCCTCAGTTGCCCACATCCCCGGTCACTGTCCACTCAGTGGCTGAACAGGTTTCCCCTGGATCCCTCCTTCCACTGTGCAGAGGCCAGAGCTGCACAGGCCATGGAGACCAGCCCGTGCTTTGCATCCCGCGGGCAACCTGCTCGGTGTGCGCTCAGCCTCCCACCTGAACGGCCGACAGCATTTCTGCCAGTCACCAGGGCAGGGCCCAGCCTCCAGACTCAGCCTCGATCTGTAGTGGTCATTCCCCCCGTCATCTCCTCCCAGTCATCTGCCCAGGGACCCGTGGGGAGCACTGCACTGAAGGACATGCTGTCCTGTTAGCATCTGCCCTGTTCAGTTCCACCCCCTCCTGGGGCACGAGGTCAGTCTCACACCAGGTGCTGGGGCACAGGAGGACTCGGGGCCTCCTCGGTCTCTGGAACAGAGGCTCCCTCACACAGTGCTCCTCAGAGCTGACTGTGTGCTGAGGCCCCCAGCTGTCACTTGCTCAGCCTTCCTCTGCCCCACAGGAAACAGCTGGGTGACCAATCCTTCAGCATCCAGGCTCCCCATCTGCTCCTGGCATCTGCCTTGATCGAAGATTCTCACTTTGTGTTTCAGGTAAGTCCCATCTTTTGATCATTCAGCCGCTAAACTGCACCACTGTATGTAACAGTGTGACCATGCCCTTCGCCATCACGCACGGGAAAACACAGCACGCACGCGCAAAGCTGCCTAAGACAGAGTGTCTGAGGACTGATTTCCCACAGAGATGGAGGGCGGACAGACGCCCAGTCGCCCCCGCTTATCCGCGGTTTCACTTTCTACAGTTTCAGTTACCTGCGGTCAATTGCAGTCAGAAAGTATTAAACGGAAAATTCCAGCAATAATTAATTTGTTGAAGTTTTAAATAGCGTGTCCGTCTGAGGAACATGATGAAACCTTGCACGGTCCAGTTCCACCCTTCCCAGACGGGAACCATCACTTTGTACAAAGTCTCCACACTGCAGACGTTCCCCTCCCACTTGCCACGTAATAGTCATCTCTGTTATCCAATCAGCTGTCAAGGTATCACAGTGCCTGTGCTCAAGTCACTCTTGTTTTTCTTACCAGTGTCCCCAGAGTGCAAGGGCAGCGATGCTGGCACTTCACATATGACACAGAGAAGCCACAAATTGCCTCCTTTAAGTGAAAAGGTGAGTACAGACAATAAGACAGTTTGAGAGAAAGACCACATTCACATAATTTTTATTATAGTATAGTGTTAGAATTGTTCTATTTTATTATTAGCTGGTGTTATCAATCTCTTACTGTGCCTAATTCATTAATTAGACTTTATCACAGGCGGGGATGTCCAAGGAAATAAACCCAGTGTGTCCAGGGTTCAGCACCATCGGTGGTTCAGGCTCCCACCGGAGGTCCTGGAATCTCTGCCATGGAGAAGGAAGACTAATGTACATGTACAAACACACGTGCATTCTAATGAAATTGCTTTCTGCTTTCTATGTGTTATGCACATGATCCACACTGATGAACACTATCTTTCTGGTGCTCTGGAACAGAAGGTAAAATCCGGCATGGGCTGGAGCGTGCTGGTCTGAAGTGCTGGCCCATTCCGTAACAGTGGCCTATGGGCCCTCCTCCTGCAAAGGGTCCTCTCTCCCGTCTGCGCATCCCCCTAGTTCTGCAGCCCCTCCGTGTCCGCGCCCTGTTGCCAGGGAGTTTCCTTGCTGGTGAGCCTGTCCACTGCCCACGCTGACACACTCGGGGTCAGCTGTACTCCTGCTGGACCACGACAGTCAGAGGGAAGGGTGCACTGCCTTGTGTAACTCCTTGAGCATATTCTCAGAGCTGGTGAGAATTAGACTTTCGAAGAGATGCCAAATTAACTGAAATATGAGTTATGTTTCTAGAACTTCAAAGCTCTATTTGGAAGGAAGCACTGTTTGCTGAGAAGTGTTAACTAATTCTAAGACAGGTCACAACATTATTTAAAATAACGCCAGACGCTCTTTCCGCAGTAGATGACACCACCTGAGACCTGTCCTCCACTTAAAGATGTCATCATTCACCACACGATGTCCAGGTATTCCTTTGAAAGAACTGTGAATTGTGGGAGTAAACCCACTTTAAAAAAAACCAATGCTCAATGAAATCAACGCAAAGTTCTTAAAAAAAAAAACCCAAATGTGCAAAACTGCCTTGATTTTTTCTCTCCAGATTCTGCATAGCACACATATATGTGCTATGCATGTATCTACCATGTATGTAGTCTATATACCACTCACACAAAGTTTAAGAAATATATACTTGTTTGCAAGTGAGAGTTGTATGCTGTTGTTTAGAATTTTCTATCAATTATATTATATATTTTATCATTTCTTAAAAATTCCTTTGAGAAGTTTCTCATAAATTTCCCAGGAAAGTTTTGGGAGCCTGCCGTCTGAAGGTAATTGTCTGAACTCCTTATACCGAAGGACTTGGTTACAGCAGCTCCTAACCCGGCTGCACGTTGGATCCACTGGGGGAGCTCTGAAAACTATTGAGAGCAAAACTCTGACACACGGCAGCCAATCAATAGGTGGAAATGGAATTCTCTGCTATTCCTTTTAGCCTGTTTCCAGTCCCCAGTTTCCCGAAGGCCTCCACAGTGTACTGACATCTCACTAGCACTCTGCTCAGGGTACCCCACAACTTCCCACCCGGTCACCACACGGTCTAGCCTCCTACCCAGTACGTGGCCAAGAGTGTCAATTCTACCCTCGTGACATCTCATACATGTGCTCTCTCACTTGCGACAGGGTCTTGAAGTGCCTTCCATCTTTAAACTCATGGTCACTTACCTGCAGCCTGATTATCCTCCCCCATTGCAGGTGTGATCCTGTCTCTCCCAATGCCGTCTTCTCAGGTTCACATTCCTCAGCCCCTCAAAGCCCCCCTACCATTAGGGTTTTCCTTATCTCTGTAACTTAATCTCTATGTTCCCCTTTCCAAGACCCTTTATTTCAGCCAGATGGAACCCTTCCTGGAATAAGACCAAATGTTTGAAACAGATGACTTCTCCCTTCTTTTCATGTCCCTGTGTCAACCTCACATGAATGCTTCGTCTGTTCTCATCTCCTGCTCTCTCCAGCAGAAAGGTCCATCTCTGTGCCAACGATACCTTTCTCACGGCCCCTGTCACTTGCACATACGAGGGATGCTGTAATATCTACATGGAACCCTTACCTACAGGGTGAAAAGCAAGGAGGATCATTCTGTGGTTTATTCCAGCGCTTGCACTTCTCTCCTGGTTATGTCTCCATCTGTGGGCTCTCTTCATAAAATATATGACTCTTCAACACCCGGGGGGCAGTTCCTATAGTATTCTTTAGATCCTGCTATAAATATTGTCATCTTCACAAATTAGTATTCTTTCCATAAGTTCATTGAGTAAGACCAAAATGTAATTTCAAAAATCCAAACCCGTGATACCTAAATACCTAAGGCCAACAAAACCTAAAAACCATCTCTGTACATCAGGCTACAATTACATGTCTTAATGACAACGCAGGGCATGCTATGCACTGTAGAAGCTGTCTGTACTCTGCAGACGGCGTGCATGGTTTTGTATTTTATTATTGCTAAAACCATTGAATCTAGACAGAATCTAGGGAAGAAATGACAATGTGACTATTTCACTTGAGATCAGCCAGCCTTTACGGTATATACATGGCTTCCTTAGAAAGAGGTGGAAACACCCCAGATCCATGCTGGATTTCAGCAAGCACTGACCAGCATGAAGGACCTTGGCAACCAGACAGCCTGACCATGTTGAGCCAGGCCCCCGCGCTGGGAGAAGGCCATTCAGACAACAGAGCTGTCCGCCATAGTGCACATGCCTGCTAACAGGGGCTCTATGTACAATCAGAAGTGCATGACAGAGGTTTTAAAACTGGCCTTTCCCTGTCGGTCAAATTAGAGGCAGGCGGGCCTTCGCAGAGAGGTCCGTCTGGGCTGCAGCGTGGCGGGCGGCCCGCCAGGTCAATTACAGCGGCCGGGAGGAAAGATGAAGACAGATCGGCCTCGTTCTAAACAGGAGCATCAGGAAAATGGAAACCTGGGGACATATTAGTGCTGCGGCCAATTACTTAAGTGTGGCTTTGGCCAGAGCTGCGAAATGTATTTATATTGAGTCTCCCTATGGGTAAAGAAATGTTCTTATTAAAGAGAACGAACATAGAGGGCATTTTAAAAATAGCACTTGTATCTCTATTTCCAGGGAAAAACATTTCTCACAGGAAAATTTGCATCCTGTAATTCTCTTCTCATCTAAAAAATTAGACACGTGAGGAAAGTAATAATACTTGGGAAGGCTGGCCAGCGATATTTCATCATTGTTCATGTCACCGAACTGTCCGTTTTCCTCCCGTTTTCCTCAGCAAGATTGATTTCCGTTCTAAACTCTCCCACTCAGCTCTGCTCTCTAGGCATCCCAGCTGCTTTGTCTAAAGGAAAAGATATTACAGGAGCAGCAGCACCAGTGCTGGGGTTTGTGTCACGGCGCAGCTGTGTAACAGGGAGACGCTTCCTTTGTTTCGGACTCAGGCTCCAGACATCTCACAGAGGCACAGTAAACATCAGAGTTGCTTTAAAAAATTAAAAAACAAAAACAAAAACAAAAAACACCAGACTCCTGGAATCACAGCTTAATTGCTTGTAAACTAGATTCCCATATTCCTCCAGCAACCACGGAAAATCCCCATCAACATCTCTGCGAAGAGAACACCGGGCTGCCGTTCCTGCATTTTGCGGCTGTGCTATTTTTAATGGTGATCAGTAGACTCTCAAACAGCGAAAGAGTAGACGCGACTTACACAATAAGATGTAAATTAAAACCAAACTAGAAGAGATACTACCATAATTTCCCATCTGCCTGAAGAGCTGCTTGTCAGAAAACATATTGTGG
Organism: Desmodus rotundus; assembly: GCF_022682495.2. Classification (NCBI taxonomy): domain Eukaryota; kingdom Metazoa; phylum Chordata; class Mammalia; order Chiroptera; family Phyllostomidae; genus Desmodus; species Desmodus rotundus. The sequence goes on from NC_071397.1 coordinate 99,504,307, forward strand.
AGAATTTCCATAAACTCTGGGATATGGTCAATGTTTATTAAAACCTCAATAACATAGGTGGGCAGGGTACAATCCTGGAAAAGGTGTCAAAAGCCAAAACAATGCAAGTCAGACCCGGTTTCCCCAGGCTAATTGTATAATAGAAATGAATAAATGCAACATTGGATCCAGTACTCTATAGTATGTATATGGACAATAAGGTACATAGAAATTTCTAAATGGCACAAGTCAATTAACCAGTGACTTAGTAACCAATCACATACTACATTACATACTAAAAGATGGTAATAAAAGCCATAAAATTAAACATGGGAGAAAAGACCCTAGAAGTGCTGGACATGCCTGTCCAGGTATCTGTTACGTTCACCCACAGCACATACAGGAAGCTCTGAAGTCTGAGGATGGCTGTCTGTCCAAACTGCTCGCCATGTTCACTCTGTCATAAAGGTTATGAGTTACAACCAACATAACTGGGATGTATAGGGTTAGCATCAAATAATAGGCTTTCAGAAATCACTGAGAACCGATCTCCTGCTTTCCCTTCACGACGGAGGACCATTTTCGCCGCGCCACTCAGCCTGTCCCACCGTGAGCACCTACCGGTGCTGGGTGTCTGTCAGTCTTGGCTGGTACAACAGTGAACGAAACGGCAGAAACACTGGCCCTCGTGGAGGAGGAGGGGCCAGAGCTAAACGTACCTCACAGTCAGAGAATGAGTGTGGACAGGGTAGTGAACCAGTTCTACACAGGGTGTTCAGGGACAGCCACATCAGGAAGGTGACATACCAGCAAGGACCTAGGAGAGGTGCAGGGGGGAGCCAGGCAGATGGTAGGTGTCAGTGCTGGGAGCCCAAACACCTGTGCCCCGTTTGTGGGCAGCGCAGAGCCAGGGGCAGGCAGGGCTGAACCAGGGCAGGCCAGCACCAAGGCCTTGTGCAAGGGACCAGGCTTTGGACCCCGGCGTGTGGAGATGGACAGGCTGTGGGGTGGGGGACTCACAAAGCTGAAGCAGAGGAGAATCTCCTAGGGTGAGTGCTAAGCTGAATTCTCAGTGTTCCCCTGAGAAGGAGCGAATTCTAACCCAGTGAGGTGCAGGAATTTGCATCTTTTTAGTCCCCAGGCAGTTCAGCTGGTGTGGGTGCAAAGGCCGTTTTGAGGAACACGGTTCTCCCGAACCCCTGACAGTGTGGCCTCTGCCCTGCATTGGAGTCGGCTAGCCACTATGCAGAGCGGCCACCACCCACGTGGCTGTCCGTGCCAAATGGCCGCATGGGAAAGGGAGAAGGGACGCCCTGTGATGGTCTGGTTTCTCTTACTGAGGGAGTGAAGCCCCGATTCCTGCTGTGGGGCATTCGGGGCCGGCCTGTCACAGCACCACGTGATGAGTCACATGAGCAGTAACCATCCTGCGACCCGCCCGGGAGCGATGTAGCCAGCCACACCTGTGCCCATGGAGTTTCCTGACCCATGCAGCTGGGGCCTGGTGAGCGTGTTCAGGTGAGGGCCGGGTCACGTGTGAGCTGCCTGCTCAAGTTAACATCACATGACATGCCTCCAAATCCCAGGCTGTGGGAAGCTGAGAGAAGCCAGAAAGAGGTGCCACAGATGCAAGAACTGGCCCAGGGATGCTAAATGTCTTCTTTTTGGGCACTTCTTTCAGGGATATTACACTGCTCCTTCACTCTTTGGCTACAGTACAGAGGTACAGTACAGTTAGAGAAACCACTGGTACCAGATGCCTCCTCAATACCTGACCTTACTTAATGCTTGAAACAGCCCTGGGCGGTACCGAGCGTGCAGGTTCACCGGAGCCCGAGAAGTTAACTGACTTGCCAGAGGGTCACATGGGTAATAACAGGCAGAACTGAGATTTTAGCCTGTGTCTGGTTAATCCAGTGCCCATGTTTGAACCACTGAAATATACTACTTCCTAAATCTATCTTTGAAAATGATTGAAAGGAATGTTTAACATATGGCATTTCAACGTGCAAGTTTAATGCCGAGGTGTCGTTGCCTTTCGGAGATGGTGTGACCAGCGGAGGGCACGAGCTTTGAGTTACACAGATCTGCAACCCATCCTTATCCGCCCACCCATCCGCAAGCTGCTCAGCACCCCGAGCCTCAGCACGTTGCTTCCTCAACAGGAGATAACGCACCTCTCGGGAATTCAAGTGAGACAGGACGGGCGTGCAGGGGGCACGCAGCACCTAGGGAGGCAGTAATTCCTTCCCACTGACCTGGAAGCTGCCTGCGCCGCCCTCCCCACGCACTCAGGACTCCCAGTGCTCCCTGATGAAGGGCTGCCCAAGCCCTGCTGGTCAACTTCCATTGACCAGACCCTCTCATCCCTGCAGGGGCAGCGTGGTCTTCCTCATCCTGCCCTGATGTCCACCTCCACAAAGGCCATGCCTCTGGGTGACAGAGTCAGCTCACACCTGTCTCCAGGTGACAGTGCCACAAATAACAGAAGACAGTCAGTCACGGCCCCTGGTCTTTCGGTCTCCAAATTAAACAGTTTCCACTTCCGCCACAGGTCCTCCCCATCACAATATCCTAACACAGTACCTGATGTTCCTCTCCTGGAAAACAGAAAACAACTCTGATTTTTCTCTGTGTTCTTTCAGATGCAAAGCCCAGAAGCAGGATCAAAAGATCAGACTGTAATGTTGAGCATCAGAGTTTGCCTCATCCCCTAAGAAGGCAAACCAAAGGCAGAGAGAGGCAGGGCTGTTACAGGTGTCAGAAAAGCCGCTTGCCAGAGCGGCCCTTGTTTTTGTGCATTTTCCCACTGGTTACTTGGATCTTAAATGCGCTTCACATAGGAATCATATTAACCTTTTTCTTACATATGAGGAAAACATTTGAATGATGTATGTCATTCAAATACAGATAATTTTTTTTAAATTTCTGTAACACGTATTACTCAAATGTATAGGGAATGTAATTAATGTCAGATGACACTGAAATAATTAAGTTTGAATTAATTACAGATGATATCACTCTGTCCTCTCCAACTTTTTCAACAAGATTGATAAGTGTAACCTACTGAAGACATTAATTGAGAACAATCAACATTCTACCACGGGGGAGACAGCTGACAAACTCAAAATATCCAAATCAGTAAAGTTACTGGTGAAAATGAAAAATGTGTCTTTTACGGAAAAATAAGCAGACTTTTTGGCCAACCCAACATTAATTTGATATCTCCTTTCATTAAACAGGAGCAAAATATGCACCTAGGTAAAAAAAAATGTGTCAGATAAAAAATAAAAAACAAACAAAACAACCAATTAAGGCAATGATTAGGAAAACACGATTTTCCCTTCATCCTGACTTTTTCTCACGCACCTCTGTTCCCATTACCCACAGGAGTTACTAGACGTTTATTTCATCGGGGGGATGGTAAAACATCCCCCTGGGTTTCTATCAAGGTGCTTGCTCGTCCATACTGCTCAGCGCTTGGAATCGCTTCATAGGACACACGCCGCACAGAAGCCAACCAAAACCTTCAACAGATAGCAGTGCTGGCATCTCAGACACCAGCGTCCCATCAGGAGCTGCTTGGCTTAGTGAGCCTTGCCTAGTATGTTTGTCATCCACGTCAGTACAGAATTTCCCCCGTCTTTCTCAAAGACCAAGCATGCTCCAAAGGAATTAAACAAATTCAGACAAAACTATGACAAATCCCCCTATGTATAGAAGCTGCACGTCACATAATGAAATTAGTTACGGGGGTGGGGGGGGCGGCATCTAGGGAAGGGTTTACTGCAGGGTTTACTAAGCTTTTTCTCACACTTCAGCCACATTTTATCAAAGATGAAACTATTTTACATCTATACAGCTTCTTGTATTATTTATTTCAAAGACCTTTCAGAACTATTACTATAGAATTAATATTTACAAAAACCCTCCAATTGAAGTGGGCAGGGATTATTTTTCTCATTGAATAGAAGGGATAAACGAAGCCTAGAAAAATGAAGTGGCATTGCCAAAGTCACAGCCACTGACATGCCAGGATGCAGGCGGAATGGGCTCGAACCCCACACTCAGGCTCGCCCAGCATTCCTCACTGGGCTTGTCTCAAGGGCATGTACTTGAACTGAAACACCGTCAACCTCCCCACTGTGACCAGAGGCAGTCCTACTAACTCCCTGACTGGTGGATCCCTTTAACATTCAACAAAGTACGCATGTACACTTTAGGTTTCTGTCTGTGTTCCAAAGAGAAAATCATACCTCACCATCAGACACGAAGATCAGTCTTAAATGTGGACCCAAGAGCGTGAATCCCTCCAGCCATGCATAAAATCCCAAAAGTACCCCCAGAAACCACTGATATTCAAATAACGCTTCATTTCTTTTGTAAATACCAGTTAGGGGATTCCAGTGCAATCCGTAGAGACAATATTACAAGTGTGGATTTCTTTTGGAAGTACGGCTGTCCTTCCCATCTAAGCTAAAAGATATTTTAATATGAAAGCCATTTGTTCTTCAGCATTAATGAGTTCAGGTGCAAATTCTTTATGAACGAGGCTAACAAAGGCTCAAAACTTCAAAAAAGACCAAAAGCTGTTTCACGGGTTATTTCACATGGCCATCATTTGAAGTTAAATGATCTTTTTAAAATTGGCATTTGGTAAATAGCTCTCAGGTGCATTTTATGAGTCCGCTCCCGCCCTCCTCTTCCTGCTGACTAGGAAAGGTAAATAATATTCTATGACAAGAGGTGGGTGATTATTCTGTCTATCAAATCATCATTCTCATGTGAGGTTTTCATCAAGTCTGTTAGGAGAAGCAGAAAAAAGACGGATAGGTCTGCTGCTGGTTATTTCTCAGCTATTATCAGGATGGTGGCGACATCACTCCCAACATGCTCTCTCTGGGTGAACTGACACACTCACGTACAATGGTCATGGGTCTATTTACGTAGCTTTTAATACCAACTGTCAGTTTCTACACACATTGGGTAAATCGGAGTTCTACCGCTGAGGAAATAACAGCCTAGCCCGGAAGATAAAACTGATAGTATTATAATGTGTTAATTTCTTTAACAGGGGCAATATACAACAAAAAGATAAAGGAGCAGAGAGGATGATGGGACCGAATTTGTCTCACCATTTGTCAGGTGTCCCACAGAGGTGGTAAAACTCCACAAATAGAAATCAAGATTGATATGTAAGTCGGTTAAGGTTATTCAAATGGCCGAGGCAGTACAAAGAATGAAATAAGAACTATAATAATATACGTGTAGTTAAAAGTCAAAGGATTATAAACTATCGTAACACTAAGTTCAGTCTCTTGACAGAAAGATGCGTGTCTTAGGTTGGATTCCATAGAAGCTGATCTATTGTAAGCGAAAGCGATTGATTAGCAAATGTGCTCCTAAGGGAGTCGTGAATAGGAGTGGGGCAGTGGGGCAGGGGAGGGAAGTCAGCCCAGCCAGGATGAGTCATCAGGTGATGTTTGTGCAGGGGCACTTTGGCTCATCCCCAGGGGACTCTGCAGACAGTCTCAGAGTTGCCCTGATTGAGGGAAGTGTGGAGGGGTGGGCTTGGGGGTGTGGGAGGGGAGGGGCTACACTGAGCATCCCCTACCCCTTTTCACTGGTTAAAGACTCCTCCAGAAGGACATGAATTCCCAGGCTCAGCTGGGGACTCAGCATCTACCTGCCCAAGTTTCTGAGCAGCATATCCTCACCTTTGACAGGGTCTGTTCCAGGAGAACTCTTCTCGAGTCCATGTAATTGATACATAAGTACACAAAGGACTTAAACAGGAGGCTTCAAGTCTCTGGTGGATATGCCATAACGCAAGGCCACATTCAAGTTCTTATGAAGATGCATAAAATATGGGTTTCAGAAATTCTCTGACGACCGGAAACACTTTTCTGCATGTCATAAGGCGAGAGCACCATGTCACGCAGCCAAACAGATGGCATGAGGGAGGGAGTTAACTTCAGACCTCAGACGGCTGACAGAGGCCTTGGATGGACCGGTCTCTGCCCCTCCCCATCTACGCTCACCAGTCTGGTCTCTAAGACGGAAACTGAGAGGCCAGTATCCAGGGACCCAGTGCGATGACCCATTCTGCTGTGTGGGTCATTTTGAGACTTGTCTGACCACCTAGCTCCTTGGCGGCCTACAGATCTGATGCTTACAGTGGACAGTAGTAACGTCCCCTCTTCTGAGTAGTCTGTGGGCGCACAAACAGGGGGTTCTATGAAGACTCAGGCCCGCCGGGTGCAACAGTCTACGCAGAAAATCTGATGGGAAGTACGCACATGGGAGTATAAATTGCAGAACTATGTACTAATTTTCAGGTATACACACCGCTGGGCACACCCATGTCTGAAAGCTACAGCCAATTTCAGCCTATAATTTGCTGAACGGAATCTAGGGAAGGTCATGAAAGCGTGAGAAACCTGCAAGAGCTGGGAGAGAATACCGTGGACAAAGGAAGCACAAGGACAAATAACGCCTTTCCCCTAATATATAACTATTCAGAGATTTCTTTTTTTCCGTAAAAGTCATCATCAGTCCTCCTGGTGATGGAGGAAAAACAGCCTGATTGCAGAAAATTAGGCAAGTAATTCTTGGCATTTCCTCTTTTCCTTTTTGCTCATGTACATAAGTTTCTATTGACATGCATGGTATAGAGGAAAGTCCACAACCTGTACGCATATGACTCAGTGCCCACAAGATGAAGACGCCTGAGTAGGAACTGCCCAGAAGACGGGTCTGCTTTTGTTGGGGACACAGCAGACTCACAGGAAAGCTCCTGGCTGGTGGCTGTGACAGGTACTTGTCGGCAACTTGAAGAAATGGGCCGTAGTTTTTACTTTCCACAATCCTTGGATAGTCCATTTGCTGTGGAGATGACGTTATTCATTCATTTAATAATTCCTCATATGTGCTCAGTAGCAGGTGCGCAGTGGTACCACTTCGGGCCGGTGGAAGACAGACGACGCAGAAACAAACACACTAATGATCCCATAAAGTTTCATGAAGGAAATCCAAATGACGCCACAGTGCAGGGTAACAGGCCCTGGCTGGCGTGGCTCAGTGGGTGGAGCACCACCCTGCACACCGAAAGGTGAAGGTGGTGGTGGGTTTGACTCCTGATCAAGGCGCATACCTAGGTTGCAGGTTCAATCCCCAGTTGGGGTGCAGCAGGAACCAAGTCATCTACGTTTCTCTCTCACATTGATGTTTTTTTCTCTCTCCCTTCCTCTAAAATCCATATTTTTTTTAAAAGGGAAAAAATAATAGGGTATCCTACCTAGAGTGAATAGAAAAGTAAGACAGAGATCAATTATAGATGGAAACTTGAATAAAAAGGACCCAGCTATGCGAACAGAGAAGAAAAGAGCCTCCCAAACAAAGGCGACAGCGGGAACAAAGTACCAAGGTCCGGTTTGTTCCACAGACTGAGAACCAGAGGCTCGGACTGCAGTGACCACAGGCAGGAGCCAGAGAACAAAGCCAGGGGCCAGGTCATGGCTTCGTAGGTCGAGAGTATGATTTCAATCACTTAGTGCAATGTAGGGAAGTAAAGACTTTTTATTAGGGAAGAGAACAGACCCAACTTATGCTTTAAAAAGATGACCCTGACCACTCTGTTAGTGGGTGGGGAGAGCGGAAGCCAGGTACCAGTAAGTGGATCCTTGCAGTGACACAAACAGAAGATGTATTCTGACGCTAACCCAGCCATGGTGTGGGTGGATTGGATGTGGGGCATGGGAGGACGCGGAATAAAAAAAAAAATCAATCAGGTTTTTTATTTCCGCAATCATGTAGAATGAGGTGTCATTACTCAGAGAAGGTTTGTGAAGAAATAGGTTTCCATGGAGAAAAGCAAGAGTTCACTTTTGCATGTATCAGGTGTGAGGTGTTTGAGAAGCATCTACGTGGAGTTGTCAAGGAAGTAATCTGGATAAATGAGAAAGGGGTGCAGAGGGGAGCTCCAAGCTAGAGACACGCGATGGGAGTTATTAGCATATAGATGGCTTTAGGGCCATGGGACTGTAATGTAAAGAAGATGAAGAGAACTCAGTGCCAAGCTATGAGGAACCTCCATGTCTAGAGGTTGGTCACATTTGAGCCTGGAAAGGCAACCACGCAGGAAGAACCCCAGAAGCGGGAGGAAAACAAGGCTCTCCAAGAAAAGAAAGGGCCGCCCATCAACACCAAGGGGACGGGCAACCGTGTCAAATGCTGGGAACTGGAGAGGAAGGTAAGAGAGGCATGTGGAGTTGAGCTTGACAGTCCAGAGCTACCGGTGAACTTGATGAGGGTCTCAGGGGAGTGAAGAGTAAATGGCAAGAAAGGACTGGGACAAGAGGTAAGAGAAGTGGAGGGGGGTCAAGTAAGATTTTGCAAAGGTGGATGCTACTGTACAACACGATTGTGTAGAAAGAAACAGCGAGAGAAAGGCTGATGAGTCGGCGAGCTGACTAACCAAAAGGCCCATGCCTGGTAGGTGAAGAGGGTGCGGTCCAGAGTAGGTGTGAGGTCTGGACATCTGAGAGCAGGAGAGATGATGTTTCTGAAGCAATGGGTGAAAAGGGGGTGCAGATTCTCTGTCATCTTAAATCTCAGGGAAGAATAAGGCAAAGTCATCAGCCAAGAGGACAGAGGTGGAAGAGGATGGAAGGGTTGTCAGGTAGGAGAACCAAGGGCAAATGGGAGGTGACGCCTGCTTCAGAAACCCTGGTAATATTAACAAGAGTTGAAGGGCCATCTACTTATTGTGACCTTATAGTGTCCTCAGTTTACCCCAATGTTGTTACTACAAAACAATCACCCAAACAAATACCTTAAAGCTTCATGAGAACAAAAACCTAAAAGGTGGATTACTGAAGTCATTCACAGTTATGAATTTGCTTGAAAAGTAATGTAAAAAAGAGAGTAAGAAAGAGCAATGGAAGAAAGGACTAAGATGAGGGACTCTGGAATCCGGGCAAGGCCAGGAGGGGCTGGTGGAGAGAGGCGGGGTGCTGGTGGGGAGTGAGCCTGTGTGACCCCAGGAGCTGCTGTCTGGGACACAGTTTGGGTCTTTGACCCTGGAGGCAGTGGAGTTTCTGCAAATGACAAAATCTCGGAGAGCGTTTGGAAGCGTGTAGAAGGAAAGCTCACGGGAGATGAGCAGATCAGCGACTAAGACAGAGGTATCGAGTGGCTGATCCATGTCAATGGTGACGTGCCAAGAAAACTGACAGAAGCTGGAGCATAGAACACGGGGAGGTGGCACAGTCTTCAGAGTGGGGCATAGTGTTAGGAGAGGGTCAGGGGCAGGATGGAGGAGCACCTGGAAGAGCCGCAGGCTTGAAGCTCGGAGTTCGCGTGAGAGGCCTGGGGGTGCTAGTCCACGTGCTGTTGCGGAGAAAGCACAGTGTGCCCGAGTGACCTCACATGGCCCCCCACTGGGGAAGGCCGCAGGGACACAGGAAGCCTTCCTTGAGGTGGTGGCAGAAATGCTCAAAAACAAGAAGAGGGATTTAACATGGACGCTTGCTGATCACGGAAACAGAGTTCCAGGGCAGTAATGAAACAGTTATGTGGGGGACTTTGTAGAAAGGAGGGATTCTGAGCCACACCTATTATAGATCCAACTCAGAATCACGTATTTGCCTCTTACATGCAAGGGTCTGTACTCTCTAACGGGCTTTTAGCAACAGAGAACCAGGCAGGAAGGTCACACGGGCTGGGGACAGCTCGGGGCGTGCTGCCCCAGTGCAGACTCGGGAAAGGATGTGCAGAAGCCAGTATGGGCCACAGACGTTTACGTAGAAAGGAATTTAAAATGGCCTCCAGAGTAATATGAAGTAGATGTTTTCAGTCAGTTCTGATAGCATTATTTTGAAGTACATCAAATAAAATTAATTCACTTCTAATCCAACCACTCACATATTCTTTAAAGCAAGACTTTACTGGTATGCCAATTTAAAGATTAAAACATATCCCTGCTTTTTAAGTAATTTTATTCATCAAATCCCTCCCTAATGGAAACCAGAGAGAAATTTGCACTAATTAACTGGGTAAAGAAAAACTGTTAGACTTTATCCAATTATAAGCTTTCTTGTCTCCTCGCTCTTCCCCAGTAGTAGCTGCCGACCGCCTTTAACGAAAGCCCTGCTGCTGGGACAGCCCGCTGCTGGGTTTTGCAAGCACACTCGAGACGCCATCTTTCTATAAACCATGTTAGCGTCACATAATTAGTTGAAAATACAAGAAAAAAACTTTCCGTAGTTGTATATATAAACATTGTTTCATTGAAGTTTCTTGGTTGCAGTCCATTTCCTAAAGCTGAACTCAATATTAAAGTTAAACTAACAAAAAATTAAAGAATTTCTTAAGGGAAGTTAAAAATATTAGTCTCATAAGAACTATGGGCTTTGATGCTTCAGTTTTCGCGGTCATGAGAAGAGCAGTTTTCGAAACAATTTGAGGGCCGGTATACAGCCTGTAACTGTCATAGAACCTGAAGGTGCAGTGTGCTGACACACGGCGTTTGCGGGGATCCGCCAGACGGCCAGGGGTAAGCGATGCACAGAACGGCCCTCCGGCCTCTGCACACCGGGTCCCTTCTTCGTGCTGGTGGGCCGGCTCAGAAACCCCAGCAGGAGGCAGCGTGGGCGGAGGCCCGGGGGCCCACAGGGGCAGTGCTGGGACAGCTGAGTAACTCTGCAGTCCACAGGGCTTCCGCATTTCCTCTCCAGCCTCACGGTGACAGCAGCACTTTATGAAGAAATAGGGTGGACGGGATCGTCGTCTGGAATGGCGGTTGTGAGGTAAACTGAGGCAGAGCAACAGGCGGGTGAGTCCTCTGACACACCTTCCTGGGGAGTAGGACGCAGAGGGGACACTTGCCCCCCTTGGGGGAAATAACGCAGACAAGGGGTGACAAAATTTAAACGGGAAAGTGCAGCTCTTTCAACATCGAGCAATGCTGTATGGAGAGGCCCGGCCTTGGCACTCTGTCCTCGGGAAAGCCCTGGATGCCACCCAGCCAGGAGTCAGAACCACAGGCAATGGGACAGTGCCTTTCACCCCTGTGGATGTGTGCCACCAAGGCTCCAGCCTGGGGGAACTCTGACAGCCCTTCAGATGGACAGTCGGACAGTCGGCGCTGAGACTGCCGCACGCACACCTCTTCCTGCCTGCCCTGGCCGCACCTGCCACCACCGTCGGGGCACACTGCCCTGCAGTCCCAGGGCCCCGCCCTCCCTGTGTCCACACCTGGTCCTGCAGGGACCCCAGCAGCCCAGCCAGGCCATGGAATGAGCCACCTGTCTTCAACCCCCATCTCCAGCGCGTCTTCTGACCCCCAAAGCGGCCCCAGCATGAGGCTTTACCACAGTTTCTTTCTGTCACCTGAGTTTCAACTCGGGGGTCATCAGAAAGCAGATCTTAAAGGAAGCTTCAAGGGCAGCAGAGTCTGTAACCACTGCCCAGTTACCTGGCGAGAAAACCCAGTTTTGACTCGGGCATAATCACGGTAATGAAAATCTATGTTACGCCAGCATCGGAATATGTACAGACGTTTAAACGTGCTCTTCGGAAGGCTGCTCCCGCAGTGGAGGTCTTATCTGGTGGCTCGTTGACTAAAGAGCACCCTTCTTTGTTGTCAGCGTGAAGCCGGCATCTCCCCTCCCCAGCTGCGTGGGCAATCTCTGGGCAAACGTCACTCGGGAAGCAGCCTTCTCTGCTTCAAACTGGGGTGCCCCATATTATTCTACATGTTGTCACTGATTTTAAGTAAACTCTTTGAAGTCCCCATTCTAAGTATTGATGAAATTCCTAGATGAAAAATACACCTCCTGAAGCTTTTCTACTTCCAAAGGCAGCCGGTAAGTTACACAGACATTCAGAACTGCATGCGGTTTGTGTTACCCAGACGCTGGCCGAGGAGCGCCTGGAAAATACTGAGGACGCTGTGGGGCAAAAGCGGGCTCCCAGTGGTTCGTGTGGGAAATGACACGGGGGCAAGAAATAATAGTACAAGAATAAGGTCTGTTTTGCACACTCACACTGTGAGCCTGCTTTGGCCTGCCCTGCAGTGTTTGTAAATGAGGCACGTGACACAAACTGTGAGCGTCCTTGGAGCTCAGTTGTGGAGAAATGTTTTTCATTAAAGCCTTAAAAACACACCCACGGCCATGCCCTCCCCCCTCCCTGCTGGGCATAGCTGACATCCAGGGAGGCGGGCCACAGGGACCCCCAGGCGGCCCTCTCCCCAGGACTGGCTTTCCTGGAGGAGGCTGGGGAGTGAGGCCCTGACGTCCCCAGCCAGGCCTTTGCCTTCCTGCGGGGGCCGCTGGTGGAGGGAAAGCCACCTCTCTCAAGGTCTCTCACTTTGGGGGGCGATATAGGAAGTGATGGCCACCGCCCACCTTCGAGCGGAGACGGTACGTTTGGGCCTGATTCCATACATCAGCAGTTATTGTTTCAGGCATCTCTACCTTCGCCGCGGCCCCGAGTTCCTCATGAATGTTCCTCAGCGATCCGGAACACCCATCCTAATGATATTTTGTCGTCAGGCACGTTAACAGAGACAAAATGAAGGAGGAAACGCATTTCCTCCTGCACGAGAACGGGAGGCTACGGAATGAAAACAGTGTCTGCGATGGCCTAGGTCTGCCAGCGCCCTGTGGCCACCCTGTGACCGCGGTGGGCCTCTCCAGTCCCAGCTCCCTCGCCACACAATGAGTGGTCTGACCAGCTGCAGCTCAGCAATCACGGGACGCTAAGTCAGTTAACAGTCAGACCTTCATAACAGCATTATGGAGTTTTACTTATATTTACATGTATCTCCTCCCAGAACAATAATGGAGTCGACATACTGCAGTGACAGTGAACTCCTTCCTCTACGACACTCGTTAATTAGAAGGCTGTAATTAGGTTAAAAGATAGCATGTCATTCATTAGGTGAAAGACCAGAGATGATTCTTTGTGTCTCAGCTCTGTAAAACCTTTTTAAAAGTTTTTAATGGACTATGTTAGCTTCATAGCTAGAAATAATATATACATTATATTCTTGGGTTAAAACTTACAGTCTAATACTATATTCATAATCACTTCAAAAGAGCAGTCATTCCATTAACTGTGTAAGCTCGTAAAGGGTTAGCACATGATGATTCCAAATTAGAACAGACACAGAATGCAGGTAACCTCATAATAAACGCAGGAGTTGAAGGAGGGGCAGAGCCAAACACAGCCTGCAGGCTGCTGCCTAGGTCGGGCCTAGTCCGAGAGCAGAGGACCAAGGCCCTCAGGAATCAAGCAGTTTTTCACAAAGTCACGGATCCAAAGCATGAGTCACAACCAATCTCGAGACTCCCTTCTAGCGTTCTTGCCGTTCAAGTGCATGCCGTGTTACCTTTCCACACTTGGCGTTTCTCTGCACTGTGAATTAGACTGTCTTACTGCCGCATTGCTGAAGATGGCATAAATATCAGTGGCTGACCTTTACTCATTCAGTTTAATCAGCGTGTACTCCGAGTGCCCACTCTTCCTCAGAAACGTCACGGACGTGAGTAAGAGGGAGGGGCAGACAGACATCATCGTAAAGCATGAAGGTCGCTCAGTGTAAGAGATGCCCACTTGGCGTGAAGGCACCAAAACGGAATAATAACGAGGATGATTACAGAGGGCACTTCCAGGTACCGGAGAAGACGTAATGGCAGGGCGATGCCTGGTTTGAGCCCTAACTGGTGGGTATTTAACCCGGTGGGACAGCGAAGGAAACATGATTGGCAATGTAGGAGGTCACCGAGCAGGACTGGTGGGTGAGGACAGTTGGGTGTTGATGACGTGCAGTCTCCAGCTCACGCAGCCATCTGCCCTTGATCTTACCCGAAAGGCCGAGAAGTGACAGAAAGGCGTCTGGGGCACGCTGGCTGGTAGGTGCCAGGCTGTACAGGGCCTCACATATGAGGGAGCTGGGGCTTTATTCTCTGGGCAACGGTGGCTATTAAAACAGTGTTACTCATGGGAATGCCATGGTCATTTTTTTTTTTGCCATTTTCTAGGTTAATTTTTAAGCAGTGGAATAGGCATTGAAGAGAAAGACTGAAGACAGAAAGCTGATAGCTAACTAGTTAGAAATAATCTAGTTAAAATGATACAGGACCCGACGAGGGCCACTGGCAGGGCAAAGGGAAGACACTGCTTTGACAAACTTTTGAGCAGGAACAATTTGTGACCGGGTGAACGCAAAGACTGGGAGACAGGGTTAATGTGGAAAATTCAGTAAGGACACCCGGGTAGATGTGGCCTCATCTGATGAGACAGCAGTCTCTGATTCAGGGAAAGAAGATGACCGATTGCCACTGAATTTGGGGTGTCGGTGGGTGGAGGTGCCTGGCGGCAGGTGGAGGAGCTGGCATCAGGGAGAGGCGGGCACGCAGCTGAGAGGCAGGCGGCGTTAGCACACATGGGGTGTGTTAGAAGAAAACGTCTGAGAGAAGTATGTCAAATGAGGAAGAGGAGTCCAGAAAAGGCACAGGGATGGGGGGCAAGAGGAAGAGGAAGAGAGCCAGGGGAGCAGAGAAGGACTTGCTTAAGTGCTATCATAACCTCGTGAGGTGTGGGACTCACTGTCCTGTGATGTCATCTCAGAACACTCAGTTCTGCAGCTCCTGTGAGAACAGGTGTCCCAACAGTCTGGGTGGCCTGGAAGTGCAGGATGGCTTAACTTACAAAACACACACACACACACACACACACACACACACACCAGACGTTGCAAACTGCGGATGAAGCAATTGGTGCATCTTGACCATTGCTTGCCCCAGAAGGAGGCAGTGGGTGTCTCTCCCCTCTGGGACATTAGCAAGTGGCCATGGTCCTGCTCTGAGAGCTTCTGATCAGCCAGGGACCTCCCTCGCCCTGTCACCGTGGGCCTGGAGGAAAGCCCAGCACGTGAGCGAGGTCTGAGGACAGACAGTCCATGACAGCACAGCATGTTGGGCCCCGTTCCACCCTTGGAGGGATCCCAGCCTTCAAGGCCCCTGGGAGAGATCACCTATCTCTAGCCCTGGAGGGTAGAGGAGGAGGGTTTCTCTCAACATGTAAGGCCCTTCAAATATGTTTTCTGCTCAGAGCCTGGGTACAGAAGGGCGTCATGCAGTTGGCCCCTAAGTTGAAGAGAAAATTAGGTGCAGAGCAGACGCTGATACATGCACATCTTCTTGGCCCAAACCTGGACACCAAAGTGGGCTCCGAGCCAACTGAGAGTGACCCAGCACCCCTGCCAACATCACCACTCATCCACTGAGGGAGCCAGGAAAGGTGACCTGGGGCCAAGGGTCATGTGTGAAAGGTCACAGTAAAGATAGCTAAAGATGGTTGATAAACATTCAATGACCGCTACATGATAGCACTCTTATTTCATTTATTGAGAAGAGCTATTCTAGAACAAGAAGCCAAAAATCCTAGGAACCATCCTCGACTCTCACGTTGCCTCCCATGTCCAGTTAGTCGACAGGCCTATTTACCTCCTTAGTGTGTCCCAAGTTCATTTTGTCCACCCCTGCACCTCCCACTTGGTCAAAGGCATCACCGTCATCACCCAGCCTCCTTCGACAGCTTCTCCCCAGTCCCAGTTAATTCTTCACACGGCAGCCGGGGGATCTTTTAACTGTTCACTAAGGTCAGATCATATTCCTCCTAAAGTCTTTCAGCTGCACCCCACGGATGTCAACTCCAGGCGGTGGCCTCCTCACAGAGCCCAGCTACGCCAGCTCTCTTTCCCTTCATACCAACCAGCCGCATGGGCCCCGATCTTACTCTTCCCGCCACCCTAAACCCCGGTGGCTCCCTCCTCCCTGCCATTCAGCTCCCTGCTCTAGAGCCACTTTCCCTGAGAGCCCCCGTGACCACACAGTCTAAACAGACGACACCCTGCGAACTGCCTCTTAGTATCTAAGATGCTTGTTTATTTGTTGCTCTGTCCACCGTTTTCACCATTTCCCATCTGTCTTTAAGCTCTTTGAAAGCAGGAAGCTCTATTTCCAGAACCTGGTTTTAGTAGGCGCCAGCTGTTGGCCAAATGAACACATACACAGCTGTGCTTAAGGTCACAGAGGGCGCACCTTCCCGTTGATCTGCAAACAAAATGAGCACAGAGATGGTCTAGACAGACATCGTGGCTACGTTGCAGATACTTTAAGGACTGTTCAGCCCGCCCTTGCAGGCTCTAGGTAGAGTGAACAGAATGAAGTGTGGTTTCATGAAGAGCGACCCAGTCCAGCCTCACTCAGCTGCAGCTCTTCCTGACTTCCTGGGGTTCCACACCCCGGTGTGCGGCCCTGTAGAAACCTGGTCTGTCTTCAGAACAGATGAACTTACAGAGACTGAAGTATAGTGTGGTAATATTGTAGTAATCTTAATCTCTAAACAGTCCATCTAACCTTGGCTAGGCAGGACCCAAAAGGCCTCTTGCTTCCTACTTTACTGGGAAAAACAGAGATCATGGGTCAGAAAGAGCCCCACTCTCTGCCCTCTCCCAATTTATTTCTCTCAGTGCTGGTGCTGACCGGCTTCCCTCCTGTCCAGCCTCAACCTTGGCACCTTGACTTGGGGTCTAGTCCTCCACAATCCCCTTTACACATCATCTTACTTGGCCCATATGAGTCTTTGAATGTCCGTGTCCGTTGCAAAGAAGGTAGAAACATAACCTAGGCCTTCTGTGTGCCACGCTGAAAAAGTTAAATTTTCCAGAAAAATCAACACCCTGAATTATTCCTTACTATTACCTCTTGCATAAAATGGAAGAGCTCAGGTTTTACTGTACACGCTTACAGACTACTGCGGAATAAACCCCGAACACTCAGCAGAAAACCTGGGGCTCCCTAAGTAGTGCCCAAGGCTTACCCAAGAAGCTTTGAAACTAAGCCCGACACTAATTTGCTTTGTGATCTGATGAGCCACTTAACCTCCTCGTGTTTCAGTTTTGTCATCTGCAGAATGAAGATGATAAAATAACGCACCCGTCCAAGCGCCCAAAGCCCTGCCCTGGTGGGCTGCGGGGACAGACGTCTCTGTTACTGGGTAGAGTGGCTGAACCACCTCCACAGGGGAAAATACAGATTTTACAGTATCAAGACACTAAAGTAGTCCTCTCAGAAGGTCCTTATTTAACTACAGAATGTCCTATCTGAAAAAGAAAAACATTATCAATTCCATTGAAAAAAAGCACTGAGGGAATCTTACAAGGTCTTTCAGTAACATCAATCGGGAAAGCATGAATTATAATATTGATTACATAGACACACATTACCCATCCATTTATTTTAAAAATATTTATGGAGCACCTACTATGTTCCAATAGCAGTGCAGCTGGCCTCACAAGACTCCGTGACCCACAGACACACGCACATGCTCAGTGCTCTCCCCCACCTCTGAGCAGTTCTTGTATCTGTTATCTGTACGGCAACCCTCCTGGCTAATAAAGCTGGGCACTTTCATTAAAAGGCAATGCAAATGTTTCCTTGAAATCTTGTCAGACGTATATATTACAAGTTATCTAGAAAATTGTCCTTTACTCGCCTTTCTCAAAATCATCTCTATTCTTTTTAATTACTTCTCTTGCCTTCCGGGTGCCATATACATATAGAAATCACCGTATGATCTATGGCCTCTGGACCGACAACAGTCTCCCTTCAGTTCTGCACGGTAAGGCCATAAGACACGAGTCTTGATGATACGTCCTCCCTCGGTAAAAACCTCATTGGTTCCTTTGCTTTCATGATGGAGTCCCACCCCCTATCGGGTTCGCCAGACCGGGAGTGACTTCAACCTTCCTGCGTCCCCAGCCTCAGCCCTCCCGCCACACCCTTTGTCCCCTGCAGAAACCTTCTCCTGACTTCCAGTGCCCCGTACACACACCGTCTCACCCCCACCCCTTTGCGTCCTCAGTCCTCTCGGCTGACTAGCTCTTACAACACAACGGTGGGGGCACTCAACCAGGAATGTTTGGAGAGTTATGCAGAATTATTAGTAAAAGCAAATCTACAATAGCATGCTCTCTAGAAATACTGGAAAAATAAGCGAGGGTATTGGACATTGGGAAGGTGACTATTAACTCGAATGGTCCAGCTGCAGCCGGAGAAACAGAATCACCCAGTGTTAAACACTCAGGCTGGGTGGGGACCTCACAGTCTGCCCTAGATAATCACAGCTTTTCCTTGAAAGTGGACGACTTTACATTTTGGCTAAGGGGAGAACTGGGGCAGGGTCTGCAGCCCTCGGGGCCTTTTAGTAACTAAAGATTTATCTTTGACTTGTGGGCTCAGTTTCTTTCATCTAAGTAAACAAAAAGTGGCAAAAGTAGATGCCTGTCACTTCTAAACATGACCCCCAAGATAAAACACACAGGAAAAAATGACCGATTTTCCCACCCAGATCTTTGGTTGCCAGTACACCACAACCACACGCACCCACACCCACGCAGAGAGAGAAAGTGCCGCATAAAAGAAAAACCACAGCCAAAGACAGAGTTCTGTTTCTAATCTCTAAATGGCTTTAATAGATGAGCACAAAATAGTAAATACACAAAAACTAAGCGAAGACATGCACATAACTCAAGAAAAAAAAAGACCAATAACACGGGGGAAAATTCCATAGAATCACATAGAGAGAAAGATATAAGTTTGGCTTCTAAAACGGGCAAAGACTGAAAGGAAACTACCATCGGTATTAGGGTAAGGACGCAACCCCCGTTCAGGAGGCCACGTGGTAAGGAGTATGTGGGGAAGGGTTGCATATGCTATTTAAACCGGCAATTTAACTCAGCGGGATGTGTCCCGAGCATATACTTAGATAAATAAAGTATTACTTAGCCATCAAAAATATTAATCCAAAACCCAAATTTTAAGCTGCTTCTAAGTGAAAACCATGTATAAAGCAGTATATGAACATGCAGAAACCCCTTTTTGAGGAAAAATATAAATTGTAAAGAGGTGTGTTTGTGTGTGTGTGTGTGTGTGTGTGTGCACGCCGAAAGTGATCTGGAGAGGTCTGCCCCGAGAGCTCGAGAGCAGCTCGCTCACGTGTGTGCACACACGTGAGGTCTTTAGTATCCTCTTTACATGTTATACACATTCAAACAAGGTATACACACTTCCTGGGACCTGAATACAGCACTGTTTTTAAAATGGTGACTTTGAGGACAATCTATTTAGGGAAATTGTATATGGACTAAGAAAGCAATACATCCATGGAAAAAGGAAAAGTGAGTTTTAAATTATAAAACCTGATCACATATGCTATTTGTTCATCATTCAGAATATTTTTTTCCAAATGGTTTCACTATAATAAAGCCTTGAATGTTTAGCTTTAAGCATTCTTGATTTGATTTTTTTACACATAGTATATTTTAAGGGCTGTTCATTTGATTGCATTTCTGTCATTTAAACTCATCTCATCAAAATGCAGAATTTCTAAGAGCTATTTTATCTCCCAAAAACCCCACATTTAAGTCTAATTTATGTCTTCGATTTCTCAGAGAAAGGAAAACATTTTACTAAAAGTAAACGAACTTGAGCCCCAAAAGTTGACACGGAAGTTAAACAGCGTGCGAACAAAACGCGTCTCGGCCTTCAGTGCTTACCCAGAAAGTCCCCGCACCCAAGTAGGGCCCCTGACTCGGTACTCAACAGGACAGTTGAACGAACATACCCACCTCTTAGAACCTTACAGTCCATGTTCTTCTCCCATGCAGAAAGTAAGTGGTGACCTTGTTCGGAGGTCATACTCGTCTACACACCTGACACTGGCCTAGGCTCTGGCCCCACCTCCATTCTTCTCTGTCTCTGTGCTCAGCACTGGCTGTGGCCTCTCAGGACCCCCTCCTGCTCAGGCTCCTGCTGTCCCACCTTCAGCTCTGTGGCCGGCATCACTGATTCTGACCTCGCTCGCTGCCAGCAGACGGGGAGCTCCAGGATGGGCCACCCGTGACCAGCACTCTCCCAGGCCCTCTGCCATCAGGCAGCATGGCCTGGAAGCCCTCTCCCCTCTGGTTACCTGTCCTCCCACCCCCGCTCCCTCTCCTCCACACCTGTGAGTGGCAAGTCCATCAATCCCTCACTTAGTGTCAAGACGCTGACCCTAAACTTGCCAGTTCCTCTCCTTGGAATGTCCTTTGGGGTCTTTTGTGTACCACACCTAGCAGATACTGAGGCGCCCTTCAAGACCGAATGTAATCAGTTCTTCCCTAATGACTTCTAACCCCTGTAGGAACCTACGTGCCCACTTCCTTCTCTGGGCCAAACCTACACATTCACACACCACAGTTACCTGGCTTATATGGTAACTATTTGTTTGCACGTCCTCCTTCTCTACCAGACTCTACGTTCCTTGAGGGAATGTCGTATCGGGTTTGCTCAAATATCCCCAGTGCCTCCTGAGGCCAGCAACAGCCCTATCAGAGTCTCCCTAAGTCGGCTGCACAAGTGCAGTACAGCCTACCAGGAAATCACGGCTACTTGTACAGCACACGTCGTCTTGACAGGTATTCAGACATGTGACAAGTCGGGAGTTTCGGCGAAGGTCAGCCGGGAGCCGCTGTCCTTCCAGAGGCCTGACATCGCGCTGGATGGCGCAGTGGAAAATGTGGGAACGACGCCAAGGAGGGACTAGGGATCGGGAGTAGTTCAGCTATTGCCCCTTCCAGTCTGGCCTGACAAGTTTCCGCAGCACGATGGTGACCACGCAGACAGAGAAGAAACAGAAAATCTCCCAGAAACTGCCGGTGCATGTCAGGACCACGCAAGGTGAGGTGTAGTAGCCCCTTTCTGGTCTGGAAAGGTCTGGGGAATGGTGTTAGACAGTAAATCGCGTGAGGTGATTGGGGAGCCCTCTTCCACAGAAACCTGTGGCGCCACTAACTTTCTATTCGGGAGCTAACAGATGGCAGAGAGAAAGGCAACCGTCGGCACAGTGAGGCACAACTGCAGGCTCTGACTCAGCTGCGTCTGCCATAGCCTCCGGGGGGCTGGCTGAGCACACAGCCTTTCCTGTTTCTCCAGAGCCTCCCCTCCCCCACAAAACCTGGGCCACAGCACCGGCCACACGCCCCTGGCACCCGATGGAGAGCCATGTGCGCCTGCTGGACCAGCTGCGCATGGACATCGCGAGCCCCGGTAGATGAGGACGGAGTCGACACCAGCCCTGGCTGGTCCTGGAGAGCACCTGAAGGGTTGCAGCAGGTTCAGCGCAGGTGTCACCCCGAGTTAAGATGCCGTCACCAAGGCTAACAAGATTAAATGTATGAAAAAAAGGACTGAGACTCATATAAATTTGATTTCCTTTCCCCAAAAGAACATCAAGCGTCTGAGATATAGGAGGTTAAGTGAAGGGCCAAAGAGATGGTTAGATTCATTAATAAGTGATTTATTTTTGAGGAAAGATTTTGAAAGATTATTTGACTTAGAATGAATAGTAAAATGTTCAAGGTAGTTATGTAGATAATTAACGAAACAGTGGAAATGGACATTGAATTCCTAACTCAGCATTCTCATGGGCTGAGAAGAAAAGGAAGCCAGTTTTCAATTTTGCTGAGGAACTTACATAACAGTTTGTAGGTCTTCATATACAAATAGTTATTAATTTTGGAATTTAATTGGTTTTTCCAACTAATAGAGTGGGGTAAGGTCAAGGATGTGAGTTAAACGGAACTATGTGCGCATGTCCATCCAATGTACTTTTGGATACGGTCACGTCAGGGCTGGCCAGAATCTCGATGCAAAGCTTGGCCAGAAACCCCAAGGGAGAAAAACCAAGTCTCCTAAGTGCTAAACAGATGACCTCATTCATGCAGGACTGTCAAAGCAAAAACATTACCCAGGCGGGGATAAAAAATTGGGTTGTTCATTTCTAAACAGAGAGTGCTGACTCCTGTGGTCGTTTCAATTCCCTGTGGTTATTTATGTCTCTTACCTGTGAAATATAAATAAACATATAAATCTCTTTGATGACATTATTAAGCATTTCACACATTACGTATCAATCTGTGAACAGAGCAAGGAAGCAGAGAGAGAACTCTGAGATTATGTATGTAAAACAGGCCTTCCAGAAGTCTTGCCTGTCGACAAAGTTCTAACCACTTTAAAGATCTTAAACTGGTAAACATTGGCCTTAAACGTTTTTTCAAAGTGAAACAAAGCACACGGCAATAAAAATGCACGTCTGTCAAATGCGTGTCTGTCGGACTTCAGACGCGTCGGAGCGGAATACGTCTCCTGCATCATCTGGTCACTCCAGTTTCAGGGCCCACGTCCCGACGGCAACACATCCTGACTTGGCTGCCCGCATTTTGGTTTCCACGTGGCTTATCTGTCATGTTGGTTGTCCAAAAGTCCCTATAGGATAGTTATGACTAGAAATCCATCGCCAGGGCCAAGTTCAAGTTTAAATTTACATGCCAGCATCTGCACTGCTTTATCCCTCCTAAAGCCAGAGGCAGAAGCTCTTAAACTCAGTCGTCTTTGCATTTTAATGAACACCCTGAAGGTTCCGTGGTTCAGGTTTATCTAAGCTTCGGAATCCCACACAAGACTCACTGAGGTGCTGGGGGCCGGCAGGTCTCCAAAAGCTGATTGATTGTTGCTTAAATGGTACCTTCCATGTCTCCAAACAACATGGAATCCGGCAGCAAGAACGATAATTCTTTAAACTGTTACTTCGCTTTAAACCTACTCTGCACATAGGTAGGATGCAGAACGTCCTCGGTCTATGAAACCGCCACCGTTCTACGTGGTGAACGGGAGGGTTTGGTCGCACCAGCAAGAACAGAGAGCGCAGAACAAAACTGGAAGCGGCTCTTCGTGGCGTACTGTTTCCTGGCTCCTAGAGTGCCCTGTCCTCCCACAAAAATGCACACATGCCTACGCCCACAGGCACCCACATACACGCCCCACCTGTGAAAAAACATAGGCCTCTCTACCCCAAAGAGGGCCTGGTGGCCGGAGAACAGGCGTGCCCCTGCAGACTTCCACTGCAGGCCCCAGTGGGTGGTCGCTGCCAGCCCCACAGCCACCCCTGAGATGGCCGTGCAGGTGTGGGGGGCTCGCTCCCTGGGGTCTCTGTCCCTGCTTTCTCCCTCCCGGGGGCAGCTGTCTGGGCAGAGACCCCTCTCCACCAGCCCTGGGCGCACAACCGAGGGTTTCCGCCGTTCAAAGGAAAAGAGATGCCAATTAAGCAAGAACAAAGGAAAGAATTTAGAAATAAAAATAGAACAAACCTCGGAGGAGCAGCGTGAACATGTGACCCACCGCCGTGGCTCTGAAATCTTCAGAAACCTCCACTGGCGGAGGGTCTGCGTGGTTGGCTGTGCACACAGAGCCCGAACATGGCACACACATCCTACTCCACACACACATGTCGAGCCCCTCTGCTCATTACTGAGTAAACAAAGTCACCTGCGGAGGTTAGGACTCGGTGCGCACCCACCCTGCCCTGCCTCTAAGAGAGTTTACATCTAGTCATTATGGGTACGAAGCAGGATTTGTGAACATTTCATGAGGCAAAAGTACTTAAGATGATGCCACTTGCTTCTAGATCCAGGAGTCAGAAAGTGAATCACAGATAAAAAATGTAATTAATTTACATTTGACTATCGTTATATTCACCTTCACTTAATGATTTCTTTTCAAAAGCTAGCCATATGACCAATTTGGGGCATTCGCTATAAAGGTATTGCCAGAATGTTGTCTAAGTTATTTAACTTTTCAAGGCCCACTAAATAAACACTTTATTAAATTGTACTAAAAATGGTGTTTTATTTTTATCGGATAATTACATAACCACGGTTAGCCTGAGGGATGGTCTGAACTAAAACTGATCTTCAATCACAGTAAGTAAGTCAGCGCACCTAGCACTGCTGTGACTGCGGGAAATCTGTTTTCAGATGTGCGTGGAGGGTCAGAAGTCCCTGTGAACAGGATACCGGCCTCCTAGGTCCAAGCACACTGCTGACTAAGTGACACAACCAGCCATCGCCACGCTCCAGGTGGGGAGGGAGCGTCCCGGGACTCTCGGGGGAGGAGGGTGCGCTGTGTAACCCTTTCCAATCTGGCGACTGGTTAAAGGGGGAGGAAGTTATGGCTATGGGGACTGGACGTCACCATGAGGGGGCTACAAGCTGTGTTTTAATTTCACAGCTTCTGCATATTAAATGTAATAACAAGAGGCAAACAGGATTTCTAACAAAGCGAACGAATGACTTTTTTTCCTGAAAAGGCAAGAGAAACGCTGCAAGACTAAAATGTGTTTGCAGGAGAAGGAAGAGGCCAAACGCCCCTGAACAGTGGTTAAAGCCTGCAGTGACAAGCGCTGTCCCTGCTTCCTCACAGAGCAGCGTTTGCTGAGGGCCTGCCGTGCAGCGGAGAGGCCCTGCGCCAGGCCCTGGGGGCTCAGACACAGCCCAAGGCCGGTCACCGCTCAAGTGACCTACCAGTCACGTGAAAGGTGGCCTGCACAGTGCGGCAGGCACACTGAAGCAACCGTCTGCAAGCGGGGGAAGAACGAGTTACCCGTTCTGCTCTCTTAGTAAAAAGGTCCGTTTTAATAGAAATGTAGAGTGAGCACACAGTAGTGTCCATTAAGCTCCAAGGTCACGGTCACGGTAGTTGCCGGCAGGAAGCCCAGCACTGCTTTCTGAGCCGGTGGCAACCATCAAAGCTGGAAACTCAGAGACAAAGAATGAATGGCAGCCCCCCCCAGAGCGAGGCGCTATGCTACTGACAGTCAGAGTGAGCGTCCCGTTACTCATCATCCTGCAAAGGACAGACTAATCTGATAATTATCACACATGCAGAACACGTAATTACACATAAGCACAATGAATAACCAATCAGGTTACAGTGATTTACCTTTAAGGATTTCAAAATAAACCTCCTTGAAGATTGCAAAGCGACTTGTTTCATGGAGAAGCATAGGAAGACGGCGGTCTTGATGAGCAAAATGAAGCCCTTACTTGAATTATCATGTGGAAAAAAGGGAGGAAAATTGCAATTATCTATGTTGCAGGGAGATTAAACGTCTCTCTTTTAACTTGGGCTCTCAATACCATGAATAAATAGAAATTTTTCATGTTTCCTCTGGAAAAAATTATGTATTGAGATGAATTTATTTGAGCTAAATGAGTTTTGCTGTGAGAAAGGCCAAGTGATATTCCTGACTCGGAAAGGGAGTAAGACAACAACTAACGTGAAGGCGCGGAAACGTCCTTAGTGAGGGCTGCCTGGCAGGGAACATCCCCACATTAACAACAACAAAACTCGCAAGCGGCCTCAAATCAGGGTTCATAAGAACAGCCGAGTTTCCTACGACAATGACGATGGGAAGCCCTGACGCTCCCCAGGTGGGTGGGGGCTGGACCCGCCCGTGAGCAAAGTTACGCAGGCTCCATGTGGAACCTGTCCTCCCCATGGAAAAGAAGACCTCTTTATTGTTCGTGTCTGATACCAATATATTTATAAAATAATATTAACCTTCTGAAACCATAAAACTGCCATTCAGATTATTTTTCCAGAAGGAAAGAAAATATCCGACATAAAATTTCAAAATGTCTGCCGACAAATCTACTAAATAAAAAGTCAAAGTAAAGATCTTAATTCCAACTTGCTGTCAACCTTCATCTGTCTGTGGAGTGGGCCACTCTTTCTTTGTGAGAAAGCAACCGGCCAGGTAGAGAACAAGTGGCCAGGACAACAGAACCTCGGAGCACCCGCTGAACTCCCTGCGCCCTGGCCACGCCCACCTGAATTCTAGGTCAGGCCCGCAGGGATCAGAGCCCCCATCCGAGTCAGTGGGGTGCACCCTGCAGTCCGACCCGGGCTCCAGTCTCGGTGAGGAGTCCTACAGGTAAACAGTGACAGCACAGTGAACCCTCCAAGAAACTCGGACATAACTTTAATGAGTGCTCTTGAGAACTGTTATGAGGGAACCAGTGAAGCAGAACGACACCATGACCCGCGTGCGCGGAACAGGTGCGGGCGGGAGCAGCTCTGTGGGGCCCGATGAGGCTCATTGGTGCCGGATGGGCAATGCTGACTGTTTCCAAATAACTCCAGCATCTACATGGAGTAAAACAGGCGTCACCAAAAGAAATGTGATTTATGCTCTGCTCTGGGAATTAAATAAGCACAAACTACAGACAGGGCTACTTGATAAATGAAAAAAAACAAGCAAATACTTTGGTTCTCTTCAATCATAACTCACAGCTTTATGTAAGCTAGAACAAAAAATATTTAAATATATGCAAAGGAATTAAAACAATAGGACATGACAAAAGAAAACTTCTACACAATAAATTATTGCTTTAAATTTGATTATTATATGAAGAAAATTAATCTATGTATGAACTGTAAGAGCTCCAAGAGGATACATGTAACACAGTCTTAGAAAATGGGAAAACAAACATTTAGAGTCAGCTAGCACGTCCCTGTAACAAAACCCACGGGACGTAACCTTCAAACCCTCTGCATCAGACAGAGGGGTGCAATGCAGGGCCCCTTTGGAAGGGCAGGAGGAAGTATGGCCGCTATCCCCAGGGGGGCGGAGTGCTGCTGGACACAGGAACTCTGCCAACGACGGAACATGAAAAGCAAAGAGACACAAAACAAAACCAAGGGTAATGAAGTACAAAAGAAAGTGCAGGGACATCGATGTGAAGTCAGAAAGGCCCAGAGACAAGCCAACTTAACCAGGGCATGCCTTTTTGAAGCTGCAGTTGCAAGCAAAAGAAATGAAAAATTCTAAGTTGACTAATCAGTGACAAGGTGGAATCAACAGCAGAGCACGCATGACTGGCTGGCACGTCTATCTGATGCTCTCCACAGAAAGGCACTTGGTAGAATGTTGCGAATCTGGGAAACAATGTAGCAGTAGTGAAAACCATCCCCTCCAATGTACAAACTTGACTTCTCTACTCCCTGTGAAAGCAGGGGCCACCTCTGGACTTCCCCACTCAGTAGGGTTAGGGTGAAACCTCACAGCACACTTCTGTGCAGCAGCAGGCATGGGCAGGGAGACTGCTTAGTGTAGCGACTGTCCTCTGCCTGGGGCAGCTTCCTGGGGGCCACACAGGACTAGAGAGTGAGGCTGTACAGGGTGGGACCCTGGGAGCCAAGGAGAAGGGCGGCTGATCCCACCTCAGGGGCAGTCACACCCAGGGGTGGCAGTCCCCAGTTACAGGGGGACAGATGCCTGGGCAGCGGGGACAGGAATGGCTTTCCGCACAGAAAGGAAAGTGTTGGTAAATATTCAAAAGATCTGATGCTGACTCTCTTTTTATACCATTTATCCTAGAGCAAGTAAAGATCAAAGCACCTTTTTTGGCATAGCAGTCTTCAACCTTTTTACCAAATACTTCCTTTAAAAGAATTCTGAAAAAATTGTGTGTCTTTGAGTATTTTGAGTATACATCTACAGTTTTTATATTAAATGTAAATAATTACTAAAAGTTTTGATATGTTGCAAAAACTGAAGATTCCAAATAACTTTATTATAATCTTTTAAATAGATCCAGTGGGATCTCAATATGACAATGTACGGTAGCCATTTTAAAAATACATGAACAAGTTCCTTTTTAAAAGCTGGAAATTTTATATCCTTCCTCTTTCTCTTTGAAGTATACACCTACTGAATTTCACTCTAGTGCAATATATTTTTATGCTTCAAAGTCTTATTGATCACTCTATACAGTCTCTCACACAAAAAAGTATCATTTCCATGGCAACCAAATTACATAGACTATTCCACTAACTTAGGTACTCGGGGGAATTCAGAAAGTAAAAATAAACATGTCATCCAAGTTCAATTAGTGAAATGCCCACATCTCTGATTCTTATTATGAAATCAATTCTACAAATACAGTGGCCCAAGCCTGTAATACTTCCATGTGTCACTGAATGGGATGCGGGAACACCTCCCTCAGCTTTTCCCGTGACCTGGCTGAGTGAGCACTCCATGTCCCAGGTAAGGGACCCTTTTTGAGGATCCTTCCAGAAAAGTGCATGAAACATGACTGTTACATACCACACAACAATGAGAAAAAGTTGTTTGTAATTAAATTATCCCAAATAGCTGGTAACTATTTTTTTTTAATTTAAAATACAGCAACTTGCTTTTTTTTCCCCTTAGGATTGAACTCTAATAATATGAAATTATGTTTTTTATATTTTGGGTGCTGCTCTATTCAAAATAATTTTAAAGTGTCATTTTTTAATATAATTTCGATGCTAATCCAAAAGTAAAGAAAAATCATTTTTAAACAGATCGAAAGGGACAGAGCTAAGGTTGGACATTTGCTCATACACATAGCAGAGTCCTGACACTTACCTTAATAAGTCTTCTCACTTTGAAGGAAGAGATTTCATTTGAATTACAGATGTGAGTGTTACTGAATGAATAAAAAACCTGCAAGTAGCTTTACTTTTCATAGTAAAGAAAATAAGCTCGCCCACCAATGTTTATCTAGTATGCTATAATCAAGTCCTAAAATGTCTAACCTTTAACTTAATCCAAAATACCTTCATTATCTCTGAGAAATTCTTTGTAAAACCTCAGATGCATTTGGAGGAAAATCATTAATTTAATTGCTTGGACTCCTCAGAATAATGAGACTATATTAAGACACAAAAATATCAAGAAGTCAGGACCACAGAAGTCTCTCAACAAAAACAACACATTAAAAGGTTTTTCAACAATCTAAAGTGTTTTATTTTTCTTGTGTGTACTTTTCACAAGTTACTCAGTGACTCATAAATGTTTCACAATTATGCTTCAATAGGTCAAAGCAGGCTGCAAGTATAAAATATTTCATTGTTACTTTTCTAGTTAATCATGTCTCTTGAGCGAAAGGTAACAATTATTAAAGTACAGTATTTCCTACTGTATATTTACCATAATTTGGTAGCAGGTCAATAAGAAATTCCAAGCATTTCCATAAAGTGTGCAACACAGACAGGAGGGAAAAAAGGCAGTAACTTCCTGGACTCAGAAGTAAAGCAATTAAGTATCTTCTTCGGCATAACTCATTATAGAAACAACAGCAGCAAACGGTATGATCAATGCTAATGTTGATGTCTTGTGAATTTCCCATAGAAGACAGAATCTACACGCTTTAGCTATGTTAATGGTCAGAACCAGGTATCTGAACGACTGGACTAGTTATGCAAATCTGGATGGAACCCTACAGGAGCAGTCTCAACTACAGTCGCTTGTCAGGCGTGGTTCTCAAAAGCAGACAATAGAGTGGGCAGGGTAGCCTGGGGGGAAGGGGACATGGTCCCTGCCAGATGCCAGGGGACAAGGGGACAGGCCTGTCTTCCCCAGGAGAGGAGGCTGCCTGTGTAGGGAAACCCCCAGGGTCAGGACGGGACAGTCACAGCATGTTAGGCCAGAAAGACTTCATTCCAGGCCCAACGTGGCCCTCAAACAGGGCAGAGTTCTTTCTGAGGGTGCATGCTTATCTAAAATCTAAATGTAGCAAGTGTTAGTGTGCTGGTTGCAACAAGTAAAATAAATTAACTGATGAGCTTAACAATGTGGTTTTATAAAACCACATGGTGTTAGTTTCAGCCTCATTGTCTCTCTAAACCTATGGAAATGGACAAAGGACCCAATATTTCCTTTTGTTTCCTTTTTCTTTTTCCTTTCACCTGTCCCATATTTCTTGACTATATATGGCATGGACAGGGGCTGGACAATCTTTCCTCATAGTTTTCAGTACTTGGGCAAACCACTAAAATGCCTCCTAGCATTCTCCCCCAGACCAGACCAGCAAAGGCCCCGTCTCCTGGCATCATTTAACAGACTTTGCTCTGTCCCTGTTTTTACAAGTATTTCACGTGTGGAGTTGGCATGGAACATCGACACAGGCAGAACTGGGTCATAGTCTTGCACACGTTTGCCGATGCTGCTGTGACCAGAGGCACCAAGACGGCTCTGAGTCCCTGGGAGGGAGGGTTCTGCGGTGATTCTGCCCTGCAAGCCATCCTCACCGTGTGTGTGTGTGTGTGTGTGTGTGTGTGTGTGTGTGAGTGAGGTATGCGTTCACCCTCAGTAAGCACACTCTCTCCCGCCGCTCCCTGGCTCCGTCTGGATGCGCTGGTCATCTGCTTCAGCGCACACCCCAGTAACGATCCCGACCCCCAGAGCGGCTCGAGACAGAATGAGTGTCATCCAGCACTTTGGGGTACACAATGTTGATGACTACTGAGTAATACATGGCAATGCTGCACCCCATAGCACCACACCTGGGCCTGGCTCCGCAGGATGCCTTCCAAGTCCTTTCAGGTCGCAAAGCACTGTCATTACCCACGATGACAGGTGAAAATAACCCGCAATGGAATGACTCACTGCGAGCTGAGCACCAGTGTTATTTCACCACTGCCTCCTTTCATTTTTAATAAAAGATATAATATTAATCTAGAATTATAATTTTAAATACTTAATATTCTCCAGGGTATTTTATACAAAATAGGGTTTTTAAAAAATCTGAATTAAAATAGAATCAACCTGGAAACTAAATTTATTTCACTGTGAATTACCCAATACCATAATACTCATCTAAGTAACTATTTGTATTATACAAAGAAGTAGAGAAATTATGTGTCAGCATTTTATCTCTAATTTTAACTTTTGTCTCAGTTTGTCAGAAATTATTATAACATGGAAACCTACTATTGAAAATAATAAACACAAGCCTCTTGAGGGGGAAAAAAGGCTAATCAGCAGTCTTTTTTAGTTCTCAATTACTGAAAGGGAGCACCGTGACTTCCCAAACACTATTCACATACTTATTGTTTATGGAAAGTTTACCAGGGGGCTCCTAAGTGCCCGTGAATGCGGAGGAGCCCCCCCTTCATGGAGCTGACACCCCAGAGGGGCTTTGAGCAGATGACGCTGATGATGGCGATGATGAGAGGAAGGGGGAGGAAGAGGAGGAGAAAACAAGTAAATGAGAGTAACAATGAACTCCGTAAGTAACACAAAATAAGGAGCCCCAGACTCAGGACAAATGCACGGCACTGAAAGGAGAAGCTGATCCAGAGTGACGAGACGCAGGCCGGAGGCAGGCCCTGTGCCTGGTCCTTCAGATGAACCACAGGCGTGTTCTAGACTGGAGACGTGGCTGGCCCCTTCCCACCTTGGCTCTGAGACCTCCGAGCCAGGGCGACCAGCGCTGTTTTCAGGGGGTGCTGGTGAGCATCTTGAGAAATGTAAGACATTTTTCCAGTTTCCATTCCTGGACATATGATGAATTAAATAAACTGTAATCCCTCCTGCTACACCAAACCTGAGAAACACTGCTTCAAAAACAATAAGCATCTTTTCAAATGTCCAAGCCCCTTAGAAAGGGACCCCCGTAGGGGTGGACGAACAAGGAGAGGTAACGGAGCAAGTCCCAGCCCAGCCCTGAGGCTGCTGGTCCTGGAACCAGAGAGCTGGGGAGCTGGGCTTTCAAAGTCTCCGCCCTTACCTTGCCATGGACTCAAACCCGTCAACTGGCAGCACTCAGGGCAGGGGGCACACCGAAGTCCGTGTGTCTTTGCCTGGAATCTGGGTGAGGAAAACGTCTCTCCAGAGACCAGGTAGGTTTTCAAACTGACACATTTTCAGATCCAAGTTCCCCCAGTGGCGTCAGCCAGGTAATAGCTCCCAGCACAGGCAGACACAAACCATGGTGGAGAGACAGCCTGTTCAAATGTCAGCCAACACCACCGAGCGTCACGCCTCTCACCCAAGACCACAGGAGCGCAGCTCTGTGTCAGTGTGAAAACGAGTTCAGGGCCACTGTTTCGTGCTTCACATCAACCCCTGTCCACCACAACAAAGCAGAACCAGTGGGAAGGCTCCCAGAGCATTTACAAAGCAGGAGCTGGAAGCCCGAAGGGTCCTCAGATGGTCTCAGTCAACTGATCCTTGAAGAAATCAGGTAACAAAAATAGCAGGCCAGACAATAACCTCTATTTCTGTTACCTGTCTTTATTTGTGTATATAATTTATATAGAGTAAAATGTACAAATCCCAAGTATGCAGCTTAATGATCTTTTACATAGGTACATACCACACAATCCCAGCCCAGATCAAGCAAGAATGAGTTATTGAAATGAATACCATTAGCCTAATGTTTATTTCAAAATGAGGTTGTCAGCTATTTCTACCGTAAGAAGTGTCTGCCTAACAACATAGAATCATAAATCAAACTGCTACCTTGGGTTGCAGAAATGCAGTGTTGTCTCAGAGCGGGTTTTTATAACAAACTTCTCCACATAAAAAAGAATGCTTTTGTGGCCCAGAGCTCTCCAGCGCCCTGCCCAGCTGTGGCTTCCCCAGCGCTGGGCACTGACCGCCTCCTGACTTCCACGGCCGTGAATCAGTCCTGTGTGGTCTTCAGCTTCCCAGAAATGGGCGCAGACAGTACAGTCTCTCTCGTGTTCAGCTTCTTCTGTTCAATACCATTTTTTTTTTAATTCACCCACATATGTCAGTAGTTTGGTTTATCATTTAGCTACAGAATAATTATCCATTACGTGACTGTGTCACAAAAATGTCACTCACTCCTCTGCTGATGGACACGGGGCACGTGTCCAGTTTGGGGTTATCATACACACGGCCGGCTGCTGGGGACAGGCCCCTGCAGGTTTTCTGTGGCACACTCTCGCTTCTCTTAGGCAGACACTTAGGAGTACCTTTTCAACTTCCTCACCCCAAGGCACCTCTCTGAATTTTTTTTTTTTTTTTTTTTACTACGGATGAATTTTGCTTGTTCTACAAATTCACATGCATGGAACTAACAATAAACATGGAATCTTTGGGCACGGATGCTTTCAGCACCCATGGTCTGTGGATTGGGGTTCGTTCCTTTCTGTTGTGTGCACGAGCACCCTCGTACTTGGGTGAGCAATGCTCTCATCTCCCTTGGGTTATGGGGGGGAGTCATGCTCTCCCTTTCCTCTAACCCCTTCCCAGCTCTCTCTCATAAAAGAGACAGTATTTTAAAAATGTTTTCTAAAGGATAGCCAGGATCTCAAATAGAACTATTACCCTGGTTAATGGGATAGGACGTTCAGTCTGTGACCGTGTGGTCAGAACTGCACGAGGCATAAATGTGGGTGAGAGCACATGACCAGCCCCGGGGAGCCTGACAAGAGTGCTGGGAGACGGCCCTTCTGGAAGGCAGCTGGAGGCACCTGGGCCTTGAGGACTTCAGCCGGATGAAGAGGCACCTAGAGGCGGGGGAAGGAAAGACGGGAGGGCAGGGGAGAGAGGAGGCATTGGGTTTGGGGTGCAGAGATGATCAAGCGTGAAAAGCTGGGGAGTGAGGGAATGCATGAAGCTCAGGACAGCTGGCAGGCAGAACCTATGGTGGGGGTGATGGAGGGGAGGCCAGAGCAAGGCAGAGGCCAGAACCCTCAGGGACATGCATGGGGTCTAGGAGGATGAGGGTCCCTGGGAAGGCCGTGAGGAGCCCCTGAGGAGCAGGAAAAGACCCAGTGAGCGTTCTGGGATCATCACTCTCACTGCCTTGTGGACACAGGTCAGTGTGGACAGAGCAGGAGCCAAAGACGCCTCTGGAGGTGACAATGGCCCACCGGGTCGGAGGGGCTGGGGACCTCACCGTTGGGCAAAGCAGCTGGCTGACGTTCTCTCAGCCCTCCTACATGGCCCATGGCAATTACAGAGGGTCAGATACGTCCAATCATCAGCAAATCAG
Source organism: Desmodus rotundus (assembly GCF_022682495.2). NCBI lineage: Eukaryota > Metazoa > Chordata > Mammalia > Chiroptera > Phyllostomidae > Desmodus > Desmodus rotundus. The sequence continues at coordinate 99,538,031 of NC_071397.1, forward strand.
ACCAGCTCCTGGACACCGGCTGAGCTCCTTGGTGCCTCATTGTGACGAGTGATTTCTCCCTGAGGCCCCAGGATACGCTGCTGTTATGTCAAATTTTAGTTTTCAAACCCAACAAAGAATTCACTCCTTTGGCTAGTGGGGCATTTCTCGTGAACGAACTGTGGGTAACTTGGGAGTAATTTCCCTGCCTATGGAGTAACGGTTGTGGAATAATGAGTGAGGGATTTCTCAACTGTGAATTATAAGGTTGTGGAGACACGTCTAAAAGTGGCCAAAAATACCCAGAAAATGACCGTCTGCAGGTTTCTATGTATTTTTCTACTGAACAACCTCAGCTAGAACTAGAGACTTCCGGCCTTAATCACTGAGAGATGTGACAGACACACATTCATTTTCCCCTCAGCTTTTCCTCTCAGTCAGGGGTTGGCAAACGATAGCCCACAAGCCAACCCGGCCGGCTCCCCATCTCTGTGGTTACAGTTTGATTGGAAGCCTGGCCCACCCATTTGTGTATACAGGGCCCGGCACAAATAACACCCCTTTTCATTACAAACTCTTTTACTACAAAATCATAAGCATGTCATTCTGTAACATAGCAATATCACACTCGAGCACACCATGTGACATTTTAGGTGAAATGCTCACATTAAAGCTATGAACTATCACCCCCATATTATCACCCTACCCACCACGCTCAAGCAGGCCTTCCTTCTGCCGGTCCCCATGCATTGTCTCTGGTGGCTGTTGCTTCCCAACAGCGCAGCTGAGAAGCTGGGACAGAGAGAGACACTGTGGCTGACGAAGGCAAAGCTGTGTGCTGTGCGGTCCCTCCAGAAAAAGCCTGTGGACCTTGCTCTCGGTGCAGCCCAACAATCACAGCTACAACACCCTCTTTCCCGAACGTATTGAAAGGACAGACATGAGCAGACAGTGAAAGGAGGCGAGGAGAAGAAAGCCGTGCCCCCTGGAAACTGTCCACACGTGACACCCGCAGCCAGGCTGTCACGTTTCTGAAAGGGGGCCCAAGGCGACTGATTAACCTGTTAGCAAACCATTTTTGGGCCGTTGCCAGTCCCCATGGCCAGCCTCAGATTTCAGGGAAAGGACATATCAGAGGATTGTGTCGTGAGGTTTTCAAAAGGAGATGTTCGGACCCTCAGTCCTGGAGGACAGGGGTCATAGGCTCACAGACATAGCCCCTCCTCCCCAGCCTGGCTGGGCCCCGAGGCAGGTGTTCATGTGGCCAGAGGCAGCCCTGCACCTGCAGCAAGGACACCTGTCTGCCCAGATGGCCTTGCCCCATGTGTAGGAAAGCTCAGTGCCGCCCTTCGGACTCGGGGAGTCCCTGCTTCCATCACTCAGGGCCCAGACCAGCAAACCCATCTTCACCGTCCCCGTGGAGGGAGTGGCCCTGCACTGTGTTCAAAGTGCCCCACGAGCTCCTGCGGGTCCCCCGAGGCACCTGCAGTCACCCTTATTTGTTGCCCAGCCCGTGCAGGGCAAACCCGTCCCAGTCCAGGACCTGCTTTCCTGCCCTCCTCCCCCCAGCTTGCCTCCCAGAGCTCAGTCTGAGGCACAGGTTATTTATCGGAGAAGCACCACTGACCTTTCGCAGAACCAGTCAAATTATCACCTCCCATCCGGTGTCTTACTTTCCATACATAAAAATAAACGCAATCAATCTGTCAGTTTCAGAGCACGGTTCAGCCTTCTCGAGGTCTGCACCCCACCCCTCCTGCCAGCCCCCCGTACCGAGTCTGGGCTGTGCGCTGCATGTGACAGACAACGAGGCACTTTTCTGCGGGCCGATGGCACCCTCTCCTACCCAACTTAGTCTCTGCCAACCTGTTCGCCTCCCACAGTGAAAACCCCAGGGCGAGGCGTCCCGGAAAGGATTATCTTTCAGATCAATGGTGAAATTGATCCCAAACCCCATGATCTACCAGCCCACAGCCCAAGTGCCGCTGGTTAGGAATATGTCCTCTCTTTCGAAGGCATGTTCGGGTCACCTAGAAAAATTTCAGCTCACTCTAGGGTAACGTAACATCCTGACTTTCTACCCATGTACTTCTGAGAGTAAAGTGCGTGTCACCTGCCAAGGGGACCTTTTCAATATCTTTTTATAGGTGATGCAGGGTCCTTTACTTTCAGCTTAATGCATTTGTGATATACTAGGTACAGATTACTTTCTTCAGCTAAACTCTCTAACCCTGAAAGTGGAGGCTAAAATAAGACTAAATAGCATCAGTCCAATAGGAACACACAAGAGGGCGAGCAGATGGACCCACTTCCTTCCCACCTCTGCGTGGTTTCTGGTCTCCCACGTCGTCTCCCCGCCCCCCAGCCTAGCCCCGCCCCGGTCCGACCACACCAGCACCTGAGCGACAGGTCACTGAAGTGACTGAAAACCGCAGTGGTGTGCGACCATGAAACGCTTCAGCGGGGGTGTATTGCTAACATCGTCTCGGTTGTATAGGATCAGAAATCTTGGGGTTTCAATTCCTTGGTATAATGTAAATAAATTAATTTAAAGCTCTAGCTTACCTTATCAAAACACCCTTACTAAAACTCCAAATAGTGAAGTTAACCGTATAATTGATTTATAAAAAGTTGATGTAATTCATTAAAAAATTACCCTAGGCAGAAGTTACCGGAAAGAAGTAGGTAAGAAAAAGGCTCTTTGGAGAAAGCAATGTTTACCTATTTACTTATATGCAGATATATGTGAAGTACTAGAGGAATGATTTATTATACTCAAGCAGAAAATAAACAGCTAGAAAAAAATAAAAATGTCAAATTGGTATATTCATATCACACCACCTTGTGCAAACATTTCACAATGTCTAGAGCAGGCATTTTAAGTTATTTAAACCAGAAATAAAGGCCAATCAAAACTTGCCATTGGCTTTTATCTTAAATATTCATACTTAAGCCAATTATTTAGACTCTAAAATGTATTTCTCACATAATATGATTACATGCAGTGAGAAAAGCTTTATATAATTGAAATGCCACAAAATTCAAATGTACCAAGTTTATTGTGAATCTTAGACTCCGAGGCCATTCAGCAAGTATTTTATCTGAGACTGACTTTGCATTTGGAAAGACGGATTAGCTTACAGTGAGCAGATGTTTGGAGAAGAATCAGAATGGCTGTGGATAAACCAGTCGGTGGACTAATCCGTTTCCCGGCTCTCGCCTCTCTCTGAAGTAGTTCAGTGGAGACAGCAGGTTGATGTGCTGGGGGTGGTTGTGTGAAAGGTGGAGCCTCAGAGACGGAAGGTCAGGTTGACAAGACTTGGTGGTGGTAAGAAAGGGCGCTGAGGTGCTCAGTCTCCAGGGGAGCCGTAGGCATGGAGTATGGAGGCAGGCTGCTCTGTAAACGAGGAAGGCCATGGTGGAGGACGAGGAGAGAACACAGCTGGTGGACAGCTCAAAGGCTCATGCTTTGCAAAAAGGTAAAGGTTTAATAGTGGGGAAGCGGAAATTCAGAGTAGAGACATTACCAATCGCAATTCTGGGCCCTGATGTGAATTTTCTGGGAATGTAAGCTTTCATGACTTGAAAGAGCTCCTAGGGATGGGAATAAGAGACCTGCTGGGGTGGGAGGGAGTAGGAGGAAGAGGTGAGATGGGGAGGGTAATGCACAGAACGGGGACCAAGCTGGCTCCATAGGGAGGTCCCCAGGGAAGATGGTGAGAGCAGGGTGCTGCAGGGGCCAGGTGGCCTGTACCCGGTTCCCATGCCTTTGAGGTCCTGGTCCCCATGGCCTCGCCTCCCTGCAGGGGAGCATGGTCCCTGATGGAGGCAGAGTGCTTAGGATACTGTGGAGGCACGTCGCATGGAGAAGAAAGGAGCAGCTTAGGAAGCACTTTGTGCTGCGAACAGATGCGGTTCTGCACCCTCATCTCAGCTTTCTCTCAACGCAGGGGACCGACTTCCACACAGAAGGGAAAAAGCAGACGCTAGAAAGAAATGTGAAATTAATCTAATCAAACTGGGGGTGGATTCAACTTTGTTCAACTGACCTCCCAGGGCCATGCATTCAGACAAGGAGCAGAATGGCCCTCTAAGGTAAAATCTGTCCATCCCCAGACTGTAAAGATTTCTATAAAAAAAAATGAATTTATTTTCCAATTACAGTTGACTTGCAAGGTGCATTAGTTTCGGGTGTACAACATAGTGATTGGACACATAGCTTACAAAGTGATCACCCCCGTAAGTCTAGTACCCACCTGACATCATACATAGTTATTACAAAATTATTGACTATACATTCCCTGTGCTATACGAAGATTTCTGAAATTCCACTTGTCCCTAGCCCTGCATTAGACTGGTTCACTGAGGACTTGAAGAACTAACCCATGAAAGTGGGGGTTAAATTAGGCATTTGACTTTATAATTTTTTTATTGGTGTTCAAGTACACTTGTCTGCATTTTCCTGCCACCATTTCTTGCCCCCCACCCACCCACCCCCACTTCCCACCCTCAATCCTACACCCTTTGGCTTTGTCCATGGGTCCTTTATCCATGTTTCTTGATGATCCTTCCCCTTCTTTCCCTGTTATCCCTCTGCCCCCTCCTCTCTGGCTACTGTCAGTTTGTTCTTTATTTCCGTGTCTCTAGTTCTATTTTTCTTGCTTGTTTGTTTTGTTGATTGGGTTCCACTTATAGGTGAGATCTTATGGTATTTGTCTTTCACCACCTGGCTTATTTCACTTAGCATAATGCTTTCCAGTTCCATCCATGCTGTCACTAAGGGTAGGAGCTCCTTCTTTCTTTCAGCAACTTTATAATATTTTTATAAATAACAAATTAAACAGAAAATAAATGTAATTTAAATACCTCTTTCTTATGATAGCAAATTCATTTAGTTTTTAATCAGAATAAAAGGAGCTTGGGAAATCAAATGATAAAAAGTTCTGACTTCGCTTGTGATGCTAAATGTACTTTCGTAGCTGCCATTTTCCATTGTCCTCAAAGACAAACGCCACTCACACTGATGTGACACTGGCTGGGCTTCGGGCTCCAATGGCCTTCCCAGTCATCTCTGACCAGTAGAGGAACAAAAGCAATATTGTAGCCACAATTCAATGCAAACTCTGGAAATAATTCAAATTTCATTTGTGTTATTCATAAACCAATTACTTTGAAAAATTGCCTACCTTTATCTGAAACTTTAATCTAAATACACGAGCTGGAACAGAACCAACAAGGTACAATTTGATTATCAAAGAAACCTTATTTATCTCTGGAGTAGCAGTCACTTCGGGAGTCTCCTGAGAGAGGAAGACCGGCAGAGAGGAAGGGTGTCAAAGCTCAGCATCCCTAACTTCGTACACGCAGGCCTCACATACAACCAAAGTGAGGCCTATTACAGAAAACTCCACGGGGGTTATTAGAAATAAAAGTAACTGAAATTGCATTTTCCATAGTAGCAACCTGAGTGTTCCTACCATTTAACTTATTTCCTGAAAACATTTGATGACGAAACAGAAATAAGAAAGGGAGCTCTCGGAACAGCAGTGGTGACGAGGCTGACACCGACAGAGCTGTGCCCGTGAGCCTGTGAGGCGTGGTTCTGAATGCTTGCTCTGAATTTGATGCTCTGAATGCTTTGCAAGGACGTGACGGAGAGAGGGCCCTGGGCCACTGCTGGTGGGAATGTACACGGATGAAGCCACTACAGGGGGGAAAAAGTATGGAGGCCCCTAAAAGAACTACAAATAGCATCGCCCTATGATCCAGCAATCCTACTTCTGGAAATATATCCAAAGGAATTGAAATCAGGGTTTTGAAGAGATATCTCCACTCCCACGTTCACTGCAGAATTATTCTTAATAGCCAAGACATGGAAGCAACCTGAACGTCCGTTGATGGCTGAGTGGATAGAGCAAAAAGGCGTGCACACACACGTACATTGTTCAGTCATTAAAATGAAGGAGATTCTGCCATTTGCAACATTGTGGGCAAAGCTGGAGGAAATTACACAAAGTGAAATGACCTAGTCGCAAAAGGACAAACACTACGTGATGCCACTTACATGAGGGACCTGAAACAGTCCAGCTCTGGGGAGCAGAGAGTAGAATGGTGGTCGCTGGGCGCCAGGGTGGGGGAAACAGAGAGGTATTAGCCAAGGGGCACAATGTTTCAGTTCTACAAGATGATTGAACTCTGAGACCTAAAAACTGTGGCACATCTACACAGTGGACCACTACACAGCAGAAAGAAAGAAGGAAGTGCTGCCTTTTGCAACAACGTGGACAGAACTGGAGATTATTACGCTAAGTGAAGTAAGCTGGTAGGTGAAAGACAAATACCACATGATCTCACCTGTAAGAGGAACCTAATGAACAAAATGAATTAATGAGCAAAATAGAATCCGAAGCACAGAATCATGGAACAGACTCATAGCTGTAAGAGGGGAGGGGGTGGGGACTCACTGAAAGAGGGGGAAGGGACCAGTCAAAGAACACATATGAAGGACCCATGGACATGGACAACAGTGAGGGGACTGATTATGGAGGTGGGGGTGGGCTGGGTGGAGGGAGGTGATGGGGGGAAAGGGGGACACCTGTAAAATAAAACAGTAAAAATTCTGGAGATCTACTGCACAGCGCTGTTCCTATTATTAACAATACACTATACACCATATTGTCCATTTAAGTATGCGCTGTATTGTACACTTAAACTTTGCTAAGAGGGCAGATCTTATGTTAAGTATTCCTATTATAAATAAGAGTTGGGTGAAGGAGGATGAAGAGAAGAAGAGAGAGGGAGGGAGAGAGGGAAAGGGGGGAGAGGAAAATCAATGTTTTACAATTATTAATCTATGTCTTCCCCACAACAACCCTGTAGCAAGGCACGTTGCCAGCCCCGCTTAGGGGTGATGACATGGTGGGGACCGGATCACAGGGCGGCTAGGGGCAGGGGCAGGCTCTGACCCAGGGGCTTGCTGCAGAGTCCAGGCTTGAGGCAGGAGGCCACAGCCCTCTGCTGTGCAGGGTTCCACGGTGGAAACAGCCCTGGTCGCTAAGAAGTGGACGACACGTGTGCGGCTATGCTGTTCGGGAGCCCTATTTCCAACACGGAGGCAGGCGTGACCTGCTGTAATTCCTCAGCGGGTTCACGGGGTTTAGAATACTAACAAGTAACTTTCAGCTGTAAAACAATTTATACACAAATGGAGAATTTCCTGAGGTATCACAGTAACCATAGCAACAGAGTAAGTTGGGTTTGCAAAGTGAAAAGTATCCTCAGGTATTTGATGCTCTCACAGAAAGCTTTCCCCCGACGTAAAATCAGGAGATAACCAGTAGCAGCAAAATAATATTAGATTTTCATAATAGATTATGTTACTACCCAGCTTAGCAGTATTTCATCTTAGCATTTTTATTTCCAAAAATTATATATATAATAAGGGCTATATTCAAATCAGTCCAATTCACATCTCAATAATAGGAATGTTTAATTCAGTCAAGATTTTTTTAACTAACCCTCGAATAAAATAACACTTTCAGTAAATCATGGTATGTATTATACATAGGTTCGAGTAGGAAAATATGCATTAGAATAAAATTTTAACAATACCATGTGGATCCTACATAAGTACAAGGGGTAGATGTACACTTAAGTACATAATTAACTTTGAATGTATTTCCCTTAAAATAGATTTTTTAAATAAATCAAAACTTACTTTAAAGAATAGGCCTCACTAGAGAAATATTGCGATAAACCCTCTTACAATGTTTATTGGCACAGAAGCGCTAAGATTTCTCACGTAAAAGATGTTATTTAAAGACTGCCTGTACTGTGTCCAGGATGAAGAAAGGAACGCTAAGCAGGGCCTGCTTGTGCTACCAGGGGCTGTGCAGCCCGCTTGTCTTCACAGTACACCAGCATGGGTGAACTAAGGAAGGTTATTGCTTTTCAGATATTTGGGTGACAGAATAAGAACACAAAATTGAGGGTTTGGTACAATTGCCCTGATATTATCAAGTGAGCATTTAATCCAAATAACTGTGCTCGAGTTTCACAAACACAACTTCACGAGTCGGAGAGCGAAGGAGGTCAGGCAATCACCGAAAACAGCCTCCCCGTAAATCCACAGCGGCGACCATGAACACAGTAAACGCTGCCCGAGCGCGCGCGCTGTTGCGGGGCACGCAGAACCCGAGCACGCGCGCTGTTGCGGGGCACTCGGAATAAGGCGCGGCCCCTCGCCCGGGCTCCCAGAGCTCACCTCAAGGACTGTGGCGTTGCGGCCTGGCAAGGGCAGCGGCCCAGGCGATGACGGAGGGCCAAAACCACATCACGTGAGGAGTGTGACATCCTAAGACACGCTCCCATGAGTCAGGGATGGGCCACGTCTTCGTTTTGTCACCAATTCTGACTACAGAGTAGGCACAGATTAAATGTTGGTTATATAAACAAACAGATTGATGTATCAAAACGTGCAGGAAAAAATACTCAGCTGTGACAAGCCTGAAAATCTTTAAACACTGGAAGGAGTTTACATGGAGGATACAAACCGTACTGTTCGGCCCTGAGAGCAGAACCGGGAGGAAAGTGTGGGAGCCCCAGGGACATGCACCCTGGCCTTCATGGAGAAGAAGGCCATGTGCAGTTCTCTTCGGTGGCCAGTCTGCCCGGTTCCTCACCCTGGAAGGACCAGCCGGCCAGACAGGGTTCAGAGATGTTGACATTGGGGAAAGCGGCTTCCTGGCACCAAGGAAGCCCAGAGGCAGAGACACACTGCACTGGTGGTGACTCGGGAAGCCCAGGGGGCCCCAGGCACCAGGGTTTGGAGACGCACCCGCAGTGGGAGCACGTGGAGTGCAAGTTCTCGCAGGAGGAGGCTGGCCGGCTGGGGGCTGAGATGGTTTGGGAGCAGCAAGGGCGGTGCCTGCAGACGCTGCCCTCAGAGGCGCAGGTGCTCCCGGCTCCTTGGTGCCCTGGAGGGTGCGCAGGGAAACCCCCAGAGAACTCGGCCCGGCTGCTCCGGGCCGCAACGGCCACCACCAGCAGGCTGCTCACACACTTGTCTGCCACTGAACAACCAAGTCAGAGGGCTGCTGGTGGTCTCTTCCCTCCGAGTCATAAACCCTGTAAATTGTTTAAGGTTCCTTCTGCCCCTGACAGTCATCTGCTACTACCAAAATACAGGTCACAAAGGCTACGACGAGACCAGGAGGACCTGCCATTTAACCCCGGCAGCCAGTATCTGAGGGAGGCACTGTTGTTTCCCTTCGACAGACTAAGAAAATGTGATTGAAAATACGAATGAACTCATGGGAGATCTCACAGTCGGTAGGGTCAGGAGTAAATTAGGTCAGGAATATCTGCCTCCAAAGTCAAGGTTCAAACATGATGATCAGACCTTCCTTGCACTTAAAAGCACTGGCATTGAATTAAAAGAGAGAGATTGAGAGAGAGGGAGAATAGCTATAGATTTAGCCAACCCAATAAGAGAAGTAAACCTGCCTCTTAGGGAAGAGAGGATAATGTAAGGGCATATGAATAATGCCCAGTGAAATAAACTCCACTCCTGCATTACATTGAGTGTGACTCAGTTATCTTGTGGACAAACTGCAGGTTTCTGGAAGGGTTCTGGAAGCTCGCCTTGGTTCTGGCTCAGACGCCTCATGGCCCCGTGCAGACAGACAGCCACAGGGGCTGTGGTCCCCAGTGAAGGGACTTGAAGAGGAGACTCAAGGCTGTAAAGCGATCCTCAGTGTTCGCTGCAGCCTGGGAGGGGCCGGTTGGTCCAGCAGCAAATGTTCCTGTCTCTTCACCAACAATTATCGGGTCAGCCAAAAAGTTCGTTTGTTTTTTTTTTTCCAAACATGGCTCCAGTGGCGCTTAGCTGTCCCTAACTTCATTCAAACCAATTTGGTTACATTGTATTGTGCCAGCTCTCATATCAATATGCATTAAAAAAAAAAAAAACTTATCCAAATTGGTGACTTTCTGTGTAGCCATTTTAATATTGAAAATGGAAGAAAATATGTGATATTTTGGCTGATTATGCTTTATTATTTCAAGGGAAAAAGTAACTGGAATGCAAAAAAAGATTTGTGTAGTGTATGGGAAAAGTGCTGGGGCTGATCGAACGTGTCAAAAGCGGTTTGCGAAGTTTCCTGCTGGGGATTTCTCACTGGACAATGCTCCGCGGTCAGGTGGACCAGCAGGAGTAGATAGCGATCAAATCGAGACGTTAATTGAGAACAATCAACGTTCTACCACAGGGAAGACTGCCAACATACTCAAAATATCCAAATCAATAAATGGTGAAAATGAAAAGTGTGTCTTTTATTTTATGGAAAAGTACTAAACCGACCCTTTGGCCAACCCAATACAACCCTCAAGTTTTTACACACAGAGAACTCCTCTAGGAAAAAAGTGGAAACAGCGTAGTGCTAAAAATCACCCTTCCTGAGAAGACGGGCTGTTGATGAGCAGGTGAGAACGCCTTGCTGACCGAAATGTGAGCTGACCAACTCGGAGGCTTTCAGCAAAGAAACTCATCGGACCGCTAAAAATGTTTTCTTCACTTGATTCCAAATGTACCATAGGACAGGTCAATACAGAAAACTGAAAATCAAAAAGAAAAGGAAACATAATTGTGGTGTGCTGCCAACTTACCTCTTTTTATGCACACAGATAGACTGCTTCTGTTTTAATAAAAAGGACATATAGTAAAAGAGATGCAAGATGTGGCAGAACTAAAAATGTCACGTGCCTGTTATGGTCGTCATCTGAGAAATCGACCACTGGGTTATTTACCATGTTCTGTCGAACAGCCACCCCGGGGAAGCCAAGATCTTAAAGCAGTAGATGGCAATGATCGAGAGGGTTCAGGGAAAATACAGGTAATAGGAAGAAACAAAGAGAACGATGCCCTTGGACCTAGGTTATAGGACTGGTACAATAGATAAAAATCATTGGTCAATTCTTACTGTATATTCTCTAAAACACTTCTGTATTTCACTATATATCTATAGTAGTATATGTGGGGGTCGAAAAAGCCTGACAATATTACACCTGTGTCTTCTCCTATAGGAAAGTTTTGATTGGGGTTTAACACCCCCAAACATGTAAGATACCTGAATTTTGAGGAGTAACTAACAGCCTGACCATTTGAGGTGTGGGAGAGTGACCGGAGCATCCCTTCCCTTGCTGGAGGGGGGCGGGGCGAAGGCACAGTTGATGGCAGCAAATCACAGAGAGGTGCCAGTCATGAAGAGGTGCCGGTCACGAAGGTCAAGAGGAGCTTGGCCAGTGTGGGTCTAGAAATGGCGCCTGCACACCTGGCCACAGGCACAGGGGAAGCCCTAAATGAGTGGACCGGTGAAGAGGAAAGGGAACAGGGACAGTGGACCCTGACCCAGGGATCTGGTGAACAAGCCCCTCAGTGCAAAGTCACGCGCAGGGACACACTTCCAGCTTTACACACCAGGCTAGTGTCCCTTTCAAAAATCATTTAATGTCCTTTCAAAATGGTTTTGATCATATATGTTCATTTACATATATATTCTTTCCTAGACATTTGTGTAAAATGTAAAGATCTCTGGAACCTTGAATATATGTAAATTATGCCTGTAAGTTTATACTTACATATGAAATATATAAATACGGGCAGTAGAATATGTACATGATTGTTACACAAAGAAGCACTCTTTGAAATGACCTCGGGGCTAGCAGACCAGGTGTCACGTACATCACCCAAACACAGGACGGGAAGGTTGGACGCTACACCTGTTGGGGGAAGACGCGCCCCAGCTTTCAGTGGCGAGTTTTGGATCTCCGAAGACGGGTAACTACAAAGGCAACGTTCAGGTATGTGAGCTGCGACTGATGAAATCTCAAGCCTGGATTCCAAACGTTGAATGATACCTAGCGGAAAGGGAGCCATGTGGATGTTTCCGATGGTTTGCCATTGTTTGTATGAAAAGAAAAACATGTGAGTTCAGTAAAGATTATGGGCAAAGCTCAACAAAAGTAATTAACAATCGCTCTGCGTCCACTCCATTTCTATGCAATGAGAATACAGTCAGGATGCATCCACGGTGGCTTTTTGCTTTATTCTCACCAATTAACCGACTATTGGATATGACAGTAATTAGACACCTCAGCTGGAAGAAGATCATTATGTCTTAATGAGATGATTAAAGACAAAAAAGAGTGTGCTTCTTGCAAAATATTAGCATGTACTTCAGCTAACGATAGTACAGTTTATTTTGTCTCCAAGATCATTGTGCTTTGTCAGCCCGTATGAACTAATTCTCTAATCAAAATATGCCTTAGAAAAGTATACAACCTAAGGGTAAAGTAAAAACTGTTATTGAATCAACTGTGAGTCTTGGCTGTATGTGTTCTGAGAATAGTTACCAGTGCCTCTCCGACGTGACAGGTCCCCGTTGCCATCTGACATAAGCATCACACAGCTGCACTTTATATTGCCCTGGAATTTCAGCTTCTGCGCTGGCGTGTAGCTCAGGCCACCTTCCCAAATTTAACCTAAGGCACTCAGCTTCCATAGATGGGTATTTTGGGCCCCATACAGCCCCTCCCATGGACAGCCCTGGCACCTGCAAACGCAGAATCACGGGGGAGAAGTGGAGGGACTGCCCTCCAGCCAAGGTCAACAAGCTTCTAGGAAATGTTTCTTTCAGTTAGTTTCTTCAGCCTAGAGCTGATGTTTCATTGCACATGTCATCTCAAAAGGACAGTAGCTGACGCCTCCCACGTGCCACCCTGAGTGATCAGATATGCTAGCATGAAGTCTGGTTTTGGAGAAATGAAAAATTCAGTATAAAGCCAGGATGGGAAGAAAGAGAGACAATGAAGGAGCCATAAAGCCCTGCCCGTCGGAGGGAATCTGAAGCTCCATTCTTCATTCACACGCTTTCACTCATTCACTCACTCATTCGTCCATCAGTCACTCAGAGGCACGTACTGAACACCTATTACCCAAGCAAGCAGAACGTAAATTCATACCTCTCAACCAATGTGAGCATTCTTCAGTCCTAAAACGAGAGGTGAGTCTCTGACTTAAACATCGCTCATTGTTGCCAGTACGGAAACGCAACTCTGCCCCGGCAAACCTATACCGTGTGTTCAGAGCCCTCTCTGGGAACTCGACCGCTCACTGCTCTCCAACCCACACGTGCGACTGCATCCAAACGGGTCCTCCTGCCCTTCCCCTCTGACATGGTACCACAGGCTTGCTTTCTTCATCCAAGGCCCATCTGGCCCCATCGTCTGGACGCCGTCTGAAGGTAGCTCTCTGGACTGTCCCCCAGCAGCTGGTGATGATGGAGTTGCTACTATTTGTCTGATAGTGAACCCACTGAAGACAAGAAAGCTCACTCCCTTTATTCCTGTTTCTAACTCCAGCACCTAAGACACCTTGGCCCAAAATATCCAGTCAACCAATACTTGCAGAGTAAATGGACTTAGCAATGTTTGCGACTTCTGCCCCTCCCCCGAGTCGCTGCCATTGATATTACCTCATCAAATAGGAAATGTATTATTTATAAAAGGAATAAAACATACACTGCATCCAAGCGATGAGCATATAATTGTTCTACAAACTCTATACATTTATACTTTCTTCTCTCCTACAATGTATTCACTACCATTTTTAAACTGTAACAGTATCCTTCTTATATTATAAATGTGAAAGGGTATATAGCCAAGCATATCTGAGCAACAGTAATGCTTTTTCCTGCTATCTTCTCTCAATCAATTTATTCGTGTAACACAAAATTGCTATTCCTCTGAACTGAAGCAGGAGAAAGCCTTATATAATAGAACACTATTTTGATATACCTTGACATGTGCATTATGTAACAGCATTTTCCTTTACTATACTTTGCAACATAATAGAGGAATGCTTTTTTACAGTCAGCAACATCAGCAGGAATAAGCCTTTTAAATGAATCTCCTAGGAAGACAGAATTCTCACACTTGAAGACCTATAATTTATTCCACAAGAGTTACATTTTTTCCTGAAACAATTAAGTTGTGACAATCAGGTAACAAGTGCATTATTAAGGAATAAAAGATAATATACAGGAAAGATCTACCTAGAACCTTTGGATGATTTTTTTAAAGTATTGTTTTCAAATGCAGTGGCATTATAAGTTAGATCTTTAAGGTAAAAATAACTTTTGTTTTTATGGTGTTATGATGAAATCTAAAACCATAATTCCAAGCAAGTAACCACACCACCTACAACTCACTGAGCACTCACTATATCCAGGGCTTTCTGCAGATGACCACACCTCGACCTTGGTCCAGGCCCCTGACGTGGGCATGCCAATGATGGGTATTTACTCTATGCCACACAGCGGAGGTAAAGAGACTTGAAGGTATTTTTCCAGATACCAGCAGATAACTGGTAGAGCCGGAGTTTAGACCACGGCTCTTAATATCAAACATTGTTCTCCCTTTAGTATCTTCATGTTTTAGTGCAAATAAAAATAAAATACTTTCCTGTTCTTCTTTCTCTCTAAAATTGAAATCATTTTAAAACTGTTTGAAACACATTTCAGGATAGGAATGACAGAAAATCGCCAGCCACTCAAATTTCAATGTCTTCCCCAGAGGCTCCTGTGAAGAGTGTATTCAGTCTTCCCGGCACACGGGTAGCGGTGAGTTTCCTGACAACCGCCAAACCCCTCCTCCGTGACTCCTCCGTCAGAAAGCGCTTCTCTAAGCACAGCTCAGTAACTGGGCTGCCAAGCCAGTTTCCACCCTGCCTTTCCATTAATGTACTGTAATGATCAGCGAGTCAGGTTGTAACAAACACTTTCACATTCATGTAATTACATAAGAAGCCCAGACACAGCTCCCCCTTGGAGAGGTGAGCAGAAGCAAATCCACTCTCCCATGTGCAGGAAAGCAAAGGTTCTTTGTGAGAAAGCTCTGAATCTAAATAAGCCTCCGTCCAAAAGGAGGTTTCTTGCAGACTGATAATCCCCCAGGTTTATAACAAAAATGCTGACATAGCTTCAGCTACAGCGTAACAGATACAAGGCTATAATGTTTGCCTGTCAGAAATTCCTATTTATGTCTAATGTCCTAACAGATGTGCTTTACTGCCTTTAAATTCCCTCCAAAAGTTAATTGCTTGTCTCTCAAAAAGATAAACATCTTGTTTCAGGCTTTGGGGATATTACTTGTGGGGAGAAAAACCAATACTCTGGCAATACATTTTGTCCCAAATTCATCTTCAGTAAGCAAGCCAAACTCTCAGAACATTAGAAAGTTGCTGGACGTGACAGTCAGGCCATCGCAGGGCCTTACGCATTCCAGAATTCTCCATATGGCAACATCGAAATAGATAACACACTTTGATTGTACTACACCGATAGGCGTGATGTACCGCTACGTGATGACTGTAATATTTCTACAAAACAAATTTCAGAATGAAGGTGACATTCTTTTAGACTCTTGGGAACAAATAATGCTTTAGACAAAATAGACCTTCAATATATCTAGTCTAGTGTTTTTCAAACTATAAACCCTAACCCATTGAATGAGTTGTAGACTTAAACAAACAAACAAACAAACAGATAAAACAGAAAGTGTCCCACACAGAAGAGCAAATATCATTTTAGGAAACGTGTTTCAGGGAAGCACACGCGGGCCTACTATGTTGCGATGTAAAATGAATTTCTTACTGCAGGGCACCAAGTTTTCAAAGCTTGAAAACACTGCTTCCTTCCAAGCAACTCATTCATTTCACAGGCTCAAGGAGATTGTCTCAAGGCCACAACTCGTTAAGAACAGAGCCTGAAATAGAACCTATTTACCTACTATTTTGCCCATAGCCCATATATGAGTAGATGTTAACACTATCAATGATTGCACATGTCTTGAAATAAATATATACATACTATAAATGCCTGGCCTCTTAAGTGTATGCCTTAATGTCACACTTTGATTCTACTCTTGCCCTTTGACACATCGCTCTATAATGTTTACATCACGGGGTCGACCTAAGTGTTGACTTGAAGGTGGATAGTAGTGACCAGAGCAGGGAGTTTTTCCTATCACCCCTTCACAAAGTAGTACCTACAACAGTGTGAGCACAGGGGCGGGTACAAAAAGGGGTGTTCTGGTGGTCAGCAGCCCAGCCAGAACAGAAAGTTGTTCTGGAAGAACGCAAACAAAGTAAATTTAGGAAAAAATGTCTACACCACTTCCCATACTGTACAGTAACATGAGGACCCCTACTGCAAAGAGCTGCTGTAAACTGAAAATATGGAAGTAGCCTCAGAAATGTAAACTTTTAGAATTAACCATTCAGAGGAACTAAGATTTTTAAAAATAAATCCCCTAATTAATGATCAACATTAAAAATGAAAATTATTACTTTAACACAAGTCTTTTTGAAAAGACTCTATTTACTTTTAGAGAGAGAGGAAGGGAGGGAGAAAGAGAAGAAGAGAAACATCAATGAGCAAGAGAAGCATCGATTGGTTGCCTCTCACATGCCCTAACCAAGTCCTGCAACCCAGGCATGTGCCCTGACTGGGAATCGAACCAGCAACCTTTCACTTTGCGGGATGACGCTCCAACAACTGAGCCACACCAGTTAGGGCAACCCATGAGTCTTGATGCCACCATTAGATTGGGTGGATGAGAAATCCAATCAAATCTGGGTATCTGTGTTCTTAGATTCATTTATTTATAAAGCCACTGGATGCATGACCAGTAACAATGCAAAAGTGGTATCTATTCCTTGACTTTTCCCATGCACGCACACCATGGATGGGCCGACAGGCAGAGTAAAGCATATTTAAAATAAAAGGCCCCTCCATCCGTACAGTGCTACGGCTTCCTTCTTTCACTAAGCAATGCATGATGAGCGTCCTTCACAGACTCTTCATTCATTCTAGTGAATATATTCCCATGCACACACACCACAGATAGGCCAACATGCAGAGTAAAGCATATTTAAAATAAAAGGCCCCTCCATCCGTACAGTGCTACGGCATCCTTCTTTCACTAAGCAATGCATGATGAGCATCCTTCACAGACTCTTCATGCATTCTAGGCATGTCTGGTTCCAATATTTTGTGTTCTACAATTCAACAAACACTGATTAACGAGGGTGTCTTCTCTCTCAAAGGTTATATTTTTTCCAAATATAAAGGTAATATTTGCACCTGCACTAAGTATATACCACTGTAACTTTATACAATATTGTCATAACATACTAGTCTTGATTTATCTATTTTGCACCATGCATTTTGCTCATCTGCCGTGGCAGATGGGGAACCAAAAGCACTTACATGCATTTCTTCCTTCTTTGCTGCACTTCCTCCTGACTTTCAGCATTTACATTTCATTTTTCATTTCTTCACTGTTTACCGTGTATAACCTCGGGAAGACATTCTCTATCTCTTACAGACTTGCCGACCTTACAAGAACTCTGCCTCGATGAGAAAGGAAGAACTGCTACACACGCACTTCCTCCCTCGTCCCCTTGTCCTATTGTCTCTGATACTGTTAGTTACATTATTACTCTTGTAACATGAAGAGGATAATTTATTCTCCAGTGCTTTGTGTACAATTTGATTCTAAAAATTAAAACCTAGTGTAAGCAGCACTGCCAGCATTACGACTCAGCATCGCCCACTGCGGCATGAAAAAGGGTGATCAGACCCTTAGGGAAGGATTCCCCATCCTAATGCAAATGTGTTCCTGTGCAAAGGAGCAGGTCCAGGTTCAAGCTTCAGCAGATTATTTTTAATTTTTTTTCAGTTTTTTAAGTTTCTTTTGGGTTATGATTAAGCTACCACTTTTCCTGTATTTCACATTATCATTTGACTCAACTTTTGGGGGTTATCACTCAGTATATTTTCATATAGATATTCTTTATCAATCTTTGCATTCCTCTAAAGTACGATTTTTAAAAACCTGAGTATTGAAGTTTATATTAAAATAATTTTTCTCTCAGGTCTTTGAAAATATTGCTTTGATGTCTTCTGGGATCCAGTATTGCTGATAAGAAATCTGTCATCCTGATTTTCACTTCTTTGTAGATAATCTAATTTGTTCTCATTGGCCAGTCGCAGCATTTCCATCTTCATCGTGAGAATTTCGATACTTCAGCAGGCTGCGTTCACATGCAGCTCACTCGCATGCATCCTGCCGGCCACACTTGACGTCTGAGGACTGAGGTATGTGGTAGACCCAGGGCAGTGGTGGCCACAGTGTGCAGTCTGCCCAACCCAAGCCCTTTGGGTGTCTGGGCTGGCCACATGTGTCATTTGCTTTGGGACAGTAGCAAAGAAAGCAAAGACTTGAAAAAGCCCTATGCACTGGAAATTGCATTCTGTGAATAATGCTGCAATTGATAGGGTTTCTTTTTGTTTTTGTTGGCATACAAACTCATAGACATAGACGACAGTCTGATGGTTATCGGGGTGGAGGAAGGGGAAGGGGTAAAGGGGGTCAAATACACGATGATGGGAGGAGACTAGCCTTCGGGTGGTAAGCACACCACGGAATGTTCAGATGATGTGTCACAAAGTCGTCAGCAGGAGGACGAGACTCCCGTCATCCCAGCCAGTCACGTGAGTGAGTCCATCTTACTACATCAGCGACTCCCAGCCAATCACCCACAGGAGCAGTGTCACATGAGCTAGATCAGGTGAAAAGCACCCCACTTGGCCCAAACCTGAAGAACCAACTGGCCAGACCACAGTCAGTGGCCGCTGCGCTGAGCCACTAAGTGTCACAGCCCTGTGCCGCAACAGCCAAAGCTGAGGGACACAGCATACCTCTTCAGCTTATAAAACATTATTTTATTAAACTATCGTCTCCACCTTTCATTGTCTTATTCTCTCACATTAATCAGATGTGAACTATTCCTTATTCCCTTTAACTCTTTTTATTTTCCATTTCCTTATCTTTTAAGTGTAGGGAGTTATTTTTAATTTAATTTGAAGATAAAATCTAGCCTAAACTTCAACAATGCCCTTCCTATCAGTTGGTCCAGAAAATTTTTAATTCAGTGATTGTATTTTTAATTTCCTGCATATTTCTTGTTCTCTGATTGCCTCTTTCCATAACAGCTATAATATTCTGTCAAATTCTGCTAAGGGCACTAATTAGACTTCTTTTGAAAGCCTCTTATGATCCCTGAATTACTAAGTGTTCTAGAATCAGTTAATCTCTTTGTTCATCTAAATATAGTTTTCCCTAAATATCTAATGACCCCTGATGGTCAGTCTCCCCGCTAAATGAAACTGGTGTCAATAGACACAGGTAGCTCATACTGTTTCACCTGGGAAACACATGGCTCCCAGAGCCCTCTCCAAGTAAAGAAAGGGATGCGTACAGCCCCAGGGTGTTCTGCAGGCTTCAGGAGCACCAGCCAGGCAGGCAAGCTGGTGACCCTCACACTCGCCAAATCAGACACGTTTTATTTTATGAAAGGCTTCATGAATTTCACTACTGAACACCTTTTCTACTTCTTCTCCAATGTTCAATGCAGTATTTCATTGTTTAAAAAAACCAAAAACCAAAACCCCAATTTTATTTATTTGAATGCACCTAGGAGAAAAGAGAACTTGGCTCCTGTGTTCTGTCTGTTGACTTAAACGTCAAACCCCACAATTACCTGCACCCACTTTTTAGGTTCTCGGACATTAGCTTCTCCAGATCACAAGTGTCTGATGCTGTGAAAACAATTCAGGGAATCTGATCTCTGAGAGAATGCATTTTGAGAATGATTTATGTAGAAAATAATTTACTTGCAAAGAATAATTAAAGTTTGTAACACAGTTTTTTTTAACTTGGCTTTTCTCATAATTTTATTATAACACTTTCCAAAGAACATCTGAAATCGGTAGTTACGTAGATGAATAGTGTTACTGTTTGCAAACATCGCAACACTAAACGCTGCTGAACTTGAAGTTCATTTAAGCTTTTGACACTAAATATTTCTTTTTTATGTTTCCAAATGTATGAAAGCGACATAAACTCAAAAGAAAAGCCGTATGTTACAATAAAATAAGATTCTTTTCCAATGGCAACGGAGATCCATCATATCCCAAGGAGAGCTCATCGAGGCTGGAGGCTGGCAGATGAATAGCAGCCCTCACCTCCCAAGTTCACACTAATCTTAAAACACGGCCCTCGCCTATTTAGCTTGGATGTACTGATATTCATTTGTCTTGAAGCTCAAGGCTGGCGTCCAACAGGTTACAGTGAGCAAAATAACGGTGTTTTGTGTTAAATGTACATCAAGTAAGACTCACTCTACTTTTCTTTCAAAACAGTTTTGGCAGAAGAACCTAATTTTAAAACAAAACAGGAACAGGAACCCACAGACACATACATCAGCGAAATATATTTGAGTTGATTGGCCGAAGGAGCTTGGGGTGGGGCAGAAAAGCCTTGTAACGTTGCTTCACAGTTTGAAACAGCAAAAACACCGTTTCCCTCAAAGGAGACTGAAATTCACTCTTGTGTTTCATGAAGGAGAAAAATATTGAGACCTCACATTTTAAAATCAATATAGATATATTTTTCAGAAATAGTTATTGAGCATGATTAAATGAAAGAGCGGAGTGACTCCCTCCTAGAACGGCTCTCCGTAACCACAGGTAGGAGGCGCAGAGAGCAGAGCAGCCTGGGCAAGCCCTTGCCCAGTCCCTGCTCCTGCCGGGGGCGGGGCGGGGCGGGGGGGGGGGGGGGGGGGGGGGCCGGGGTGAGCACCTGGTCTCCGCATCCTTCCTCGGAGGCGATGGCCACACTGCGCAGGGTGACGCCGCAGCAGCCCGATGCAGGCAGGAGCATTCAGCGGAGTTTCTACGGGGGAGGAGGAAGAGACGCACCTTCACTGTGTCTTCAAAGATCATTGACACACAAACCAGAGAAGGGCGGGCACCGCGTGGGAGCACAGAAGGGGTGACGCGGGACTGTGGTGACAGGATGCCATCTGTGTGATGGAGCTTGAAGGGAAATACCATTAAAGGCTAAGTGTGCAGAAGCCATTCGCTGCCAGTCCCTCGGAGAGGACTGACTTCACTTCTTTCCACGTGTCAGACTTGTTTGGCTGTGACCTCTCCCCGTCAGCGGGGGCTGGACACGCCCGGACTGCCGTGGCCAGATCAGACCCTACCCAGGGCGAGACAGCAGGCGCCCTGCCGCTGCCAGCCCCAAGGACAGCCGCAGGCTGAGTGCCGGCGCACCAGCATTGCCGACTCTGCTGGGAGCCTTGTTCTTGGCACAGGCAGAGCATCCAGATCAACATGCAGGGAGACCCAAGGGAGGATGGCGTTCAAGCGAGGACCTGCGGCCAGGTGACGCGGATCTAGGCAGGCTCATCACCAGTTTTCCAAACACACCTTCTCATTTGCTGGTTTTCACCCAGGGATGGGTGATGCTGACCTTGATTTTGGTTTATTTGACAAACCGGTATGGTGGCCAGTGTTCAGGTCCCTCCCTCCGGAAGTCTGAGATGAGAGAAATACATCTTCTCCTCAGTGTTCGCTCAGATACCACCTCCTCGGTGAGCCCTGCTGGCCGAGTGGTAAGCTAGGCCCACTCTCCTCCTTGACATTCCGAATCTCCAGGCCACGTGGGTGGTCCTCTGGGGCCGTCATCACATACACACATGTGAAGAGACACGTGTGTATACATAGGCACACACCTAGACATAACTTATTTGTCTACCCTATCAGCTGCAGACCCTGAAAGGTCCTATCCATCTCACTGTACCTTACTACCACTTTCTGACCTGTACCTCCCCACGAAGAAGGCAGGTGGCAATTCCCACTCTTAACAGGCGGAAACAGGAAGGACAAGGCACCGGGAAATTCATTCCAGTCACTTCATTAGTGTCAACTTTCGAGGAAGACTTCCGCCTGTTTTCCGGAACAGATGAAGTGTATCACAGCGCAGGCTGACCTTGACCTACACTGTCTTGACCAAGGAATGACTTACTTACAGCTTCGTGGGTGTTAAAATCTCCACTCACAGGCTGACAAAGAAAATAGCAAAGTCAGGATGCAGAACCTGTTTTCCCCACAAAATGGTAATTAGGTGTAGTGAAGTCATTGACGGCTGGGATATTCCTGGTAAATTATGGTTAAGCTGGTTCTTTCATGCTGGCTGAGGAAGTTACCCTTTTCATGTATTTTTTTTTAATGGCAAAACAAATGTGAGCTTTTAAACAAAACAATTTTTAAGTACTTTTGTCCTGCTACTATTTGACGGTTGAAGAAATGACTATAGTATATTTGCAAAATAGAAAGCCTCGCACAGATAGCATGGCCATTTTTCTTCCAAAAGACCTTTTTCCCTCAAAGTAAAGCATTATGCCTTTGCGCACAATTCTCAAGCCAATCATGGACAAAGAACTTTTGCTTATAAATTTCTACTCTTGTTACTCCACAGAAAAGGAAATCTGAACTAAAACACTACAGATGTCCAAAATACTAACTGAGCAAGCACGGGGTGACTAAAATACAGTACTTCGACAAGTCTTCAGCAGCGTTACATTCCACAAAACATTCATTTTAAAATAAAAAATTGAGAATAACTGACATTCGCATTTTGAGGTAAAAAAACAAGCTCCGAATACCTGATAGTCGCCAGTGTGGTTCATGAGTTTGTGTCTGGGGCGGGAGTCAGCACCAGAACGAGTGAGGCAGGGGCTCTGCTCTGTGGCCCTCGCAGGCGGGGGCGACTGAGGCCCAGACGTGGACACTTACGTCACCTCAAATGGGCTCCGAGAAGCTCATGGGAAGGACTATGAGAACTTCAGTAGGAAATGATGATGTCTGGAAGCTAATGGAGAATTTCTAGGAATTGATGTTTGAACATGGTCTTGAAGGATGCACAGAAATGTGCCAGATGAAGAAGGCCATTCCAAGAGGACAAAACGCCCCTCGCAGGCCCTCTTTACCAGCGCTAGCTCCCTCTCTCTCCTTCCTGCAGTCCGTCAGGCATGATTAACTGTCGTTTCTCTGGGCCTCTGTTCTCGGCACTGGGAAGATTACGGAACACATGCCCCGTGCAGGTGTTTTAAACTTATACAAAGGGGACCGGCCAGACCAGAGCACCCGGACCCTGAACCCAGTGAAGCAAACTGCAGCTGCACCACCAGCCTGAAGCCTCCTCATTTACAACTACTCGCCATGGCTACCCCACTACAACCCGCTCCTCATTTTCGATCCAATAAAAACTCACAGCCCCTGCCCCTCAGGGCTGGTGCATCTCTCTGCACCTAGCCCTTTCCCTCTCTTGGGAAAGTGAAGATAAAACGTTGCTCTCTGCATTTTCTTCTCTGTGAATTCTCTCACAGCCCGTGTCGCTGACCACCCCAACACCTCCCTTATAAGGCATGCAGCACGCACAATGGCTCAGAGGTGAAGCACAAAGCACGTCCAGCAAAGCGTTTGCAGGGGCTGCATCCGGAACACAGAGTCCTGAATAAACTGGAAGAAGTTGTGACAGGTTATTTATTCAACTACTATTTACTATCAACGAATTGCTTGTCATAGGAAAGATTTTAGATAGAAATCATGTCCCGGGATTGTGAAGAGCTTTATGCTATATGCTAAGTGTTCTGGAATTGATTTCATAAGGGTTATTGAGAGTTATCAGTGGCTCCCAAGCAGGCAGTCATATAGAAGATGGGTTTCTTTTTCTTTATTGAAATAAGGTGACTGGAGTGGGAGGTGCAGGAGGCTGTAACAACTGAGGCAAGAGCTAATGACGTGAAAACAGGGCAGTGAGGCAGGGCTCGTGGAAATAAATACACACACCTAAGAGAATTATCTCCCAACCCAGGGGTGTCATGAAACAGAAAGACAGAAAGAGACAAGAATCAGCAGCTCCAAGAATTAAAAACTTGTGGTGGAACTGTCTGGGGCATAATTTTTAGATAACTGAGGGGCAAGTAGAGATAACCAGTGGGCACTTTCAAATAGGAGGATGAGGCCAAGAGAGACATCAGAATCCATTACTGGGCACGCGGCAGGTGAAATCAGCTCAAGACTGTTAGCTACCACCCAGTGGTATGCCCCTGCCAAAGAAATGGCAGAGGGAGTCAAGGAACCTGACAAGGCACAATCAGACACACATCTAAGACAGCTCGGCAGAAATCAAGGCAAAATGCCTTCAGGGAGTAGGATGCAACATCGTAAGGTCAACAGAATCAAATACAAGAGGATTACAAAAGTCCTGAGATACAGCGACAAAAAAGTCATTGGTGAGGAAGTTCTGAGAATGGATTAGAACCCAAATTATCATGAAACCGGAAACAAAGAGGCAACAAGGCAGAGAACAAAGGCATTCTTTCTGAAAGCTTCGGTGATGAAGAGTTGGTCAAAGAAAATAGGGGCAGTCAATTGATGGCAAAGTAGAGCTGGAAATTAAGATAAAGGGACTGCATTCCCTGGCTGGTGTGGCTCAGTGTATTGCGAACCAGCCT
Organism: Desmodus rotundus; assembly: GCF_022682495.2. NCBI lineage: Eukaryota > Metazoa > Chordata > Mammalia > Chiroptera > Phyllostomidae > Desmodus > Desmodus rotundus. The sequence goes on from NC_071397.1 coordinate 99,562,497, forward strand.
GAGAACCAAAGGGTCACTAGTTCGATTCCCAGTCAGGGCACATGCCTGGGTTGCAGGCCAGGTCCCCAGTAGAGGGCACACGAGAGGCAACCACACATTGATGTTTCTCTCCCTCTCTTTCTCCCTCCCTTCCCCTCTCTCTACAAATAATAATTTTTTAAAAAAATCTAAATAAATAAATAAATAAATAGAGGGACTACAAAGTAATTGGATAGACCGCAGGGAAGGAGAGACAGAAGATGGCCACATTCAAGATACCAATGAGAGAAGCTACAATTGTGGGGCAAAATTAGACAGAAATAAGGGTGGAGAGGAAGGAAGGAGACCGTCCCTTCTTGTGCATTAATGTGTGCCTGACGCTTCGCTCTCCACGTACTCTCACATGCATCTCCCTAGGTAGCCAATCGCCACTGATGGGCGGCTGTCATCCCTAATTCACAGTCAGGAAGTGACGGAGGGAGAGGCTTACTGAAGAGGGAACATCACAGAGCAACGGCCTCCTTCTGAAATAACAGACAAGGTCCTGTCCCCACAGCATTGGAAGTTGGGCTGTGAAAGTGGCAGGACGCCTGTATTAAATGAGAAAAGGGTTCCTGACAGATAAAACAAGGAAAAAATTAATCAGATTTGCAGTAATTATTGCATGATAACAAAAAATTCATCTGGAATGATTTGATTTTTTCAAGCACTAGCTGAACAGTCCGTGAACCCAACATATGAGGCCCACTGGACACTTTCATAAACAACGGGCTTCTGTTCTGCGAGGGAAGGGGGAGCAGGGTTCAAACCGATGTGACATCACTCGTTCCTCACATTTAACCTTAACTCACAGAAGCCATTTCTGTAAGGCGGTCACACTAAAATAATGTCTCGTGTACTATTCCACAAGTATTTTATTTTGTGAACACTACATCCTGGGAATCGCTGTCAAACAATTAATTTATAACTAATTATTTCTACATTAATCTGGATAATGGCCCACAATAATGAATATAAAAAGAATAATTTGACATTTCAGGGGTTCCTATCTGCCCCAAATCAGATATAAAAAATAATACATTTTCTGTCTTTTATTTACAGATTAAAACATGGTCTAAAATAACCCCAAAGTATTGACATATTTACAAGTTACATTTTAGTTGATCACAGAACTCAGTGAATAAATAAGTTTCAACACTGAGTTAATTAAGAAAAGCTTAATTTTATAACATTTTTTTGTGTGAAAAATAATGCTTCACCATATGGTCTCATAGTCCTTTTGCTAATTTCCCACAAATCACTGCGTAGGTTTACAGCTGCCACCTGTTATTACCTGTGCTGTTTCCCCAGAGGTTTCTCCCTCTCCCCATACATTTGTTCCAGCCGCTGTCAGAGAACATTCATGTTCTCAGTAGCATTTATTGCACAGGACTAAGGATACAAACACATATTAATTATTAAATATACATGTATTTAAAGAAATGATGACTTGTATTCAAAGTAATGTTAATTACTCAATAAAAGTTTCAGCAGACCAAACTTTATTCTAATTTTATTTGAGTCAACATTTTAAAGTTCTTCATTAGAGAAAGGCAGAACAGAGCACAGAATGTGGCCAGTAGGCATTAAAACATAATGACAGTTTCTGTTAGATTTTAAAACTTTATTTATTTGTTTGTTTGTTTATTTATTTTAGAGAGAGGGGAAGGGAGGGAGAAAAAGAGGGAGAAGCACATCAATGTGAGAGAAACAGCAATCGGTTGGCTCTATGTATGCCCCCATTCGGGGACTGAACCCACAGCCTGGGCATGTGTTCTGATGGAGAATCAAACCGGAGACCTTTCGCCTTGCAGGACGATGCCCAACCCACTGAGCCTCACCAGTCAGGGCTGGGCAAATAACTTTTGACAAAGGAGCCAAAAAGCACACAATGGAGAAAAGAAAGCCTCTTGCAATGCGTGGTGCTGGGCCGTTGGAAAGCCACGTAAAAAAGAACGAAGCTAGGTTACAGTTTACCCCTGTGTGCAACATTAGCTCACGGTGCATTCAAAACCTGAATATAAGGCCTGAAACAATAAATTACATGGAGGAACATAGATGCTAAATTATAGACCATGGTCATAGACAACATTTTATGGATTTGACCCTAAATACAAGGGAAGTAAAGGCAAAAACAAATGAGTGGGACTATATCAAACTAAAAAGCTTTTTCACAGCAAAAGAAAATGACAACAAAACAAAAAGGCAACCGAGCCACTGGGAGCTGATATTTGCAAACAACAGCTTTGACAAGGGGTTAATACCCAAAATATGTAAAAGAACTCACACAACTCAATACCAAACAAGCAACCCAGTTAACAAATGGGCAGAGGACCTGAACAGACACTTCTCCCAGGAAGGCACGCAGATGGCCAGCAGATGCTCGACGTCACTAGCTGTCAGGGAAATGCAAACCAACACTACAATGAGCACCACCTTGCCCCTCTTAGAAAGCTCGCTATACAGTATGGAGGTTCCTCAGAACATCAAGAACAGAGTTACCATCTGATCCAGCATTCTGTCTTCTGGGTATTTACCCAAAAAACTCAAAACGTGCATTCAAAGATACACGCACCCCCACGTTCATTGCAGCATTACTCACAGCGGCCCAGACATGGAGACAACTAGTGCCCGTCACTAGAGGACCGGGCGAAGGAGACGTGGTGTGTATATACAGTGGACACTCCTCGGCCAGAAGGAAAGAGGAAAGACTGCCCTTTGTGACCACACGGATGGGCCTCGAGAATGTCAAGCTAAGTGAAATCAGTCAGCCAGAAGACGCTAAGAGCCATATGAGTTCACTCACATGCGGGATATAAAACTGAAACTCATACACCCAGACGACAGTGTGGGGGTCACCAGAGGGAACGGGGTGGGGGAGTAGAGGGGAAAGGGACCAAATATATGGTGACAGAAGATGATTTGACTTTGAGTGGTGGGCACACAGTGCAATATCAGATGTGTCACAGAAATGTACACTTGAAACATATGTGATCTTGTTGACCAATGTCACACCAATAAATTTAATTTTAAAAAGCCAAAAAATACTGAATAAATCAAATAGCTCACTGGTATCCTAAAGTCCCTTTTAACTAAAAAGTGTAAATCCTTCCCTAAGCTTTATACTATCCTGACAAGCTAACAGGTTTTTTCTTATTAAAACTGCACAGATCTTCTGAAAAGCTAGTATCAATTACTTTGATTTCCCAGGCTGCGTAAGCTGCTAATGGAACTTAGTAATTAAAGTTCTTTTTAAACAGCCCCAAATCTGAGCCTCTTCCCATCCAGCTTCAGGAGGAGCCACCGCCCACAGTAACATCAATCGCTGACAACCTAGTAAACACCTGGCGGGGGAGAGGCGATCGTGACCTGAAGCCCTTTCCCTAGAATGCGACTTCCAGCTCAGGAGCAGGAAGAGCTAAGGGGGGAGCTGAGGTCTTTCCATCCATGTCTGACAGTGGATTCTACCCAGAATCCTCTGTAAAGCCTTCCCATCAAAGGTCTCTTATTTGGAATAGTCCTGGTTTATTTCATAGTAAGTGAAGTAAATGACCTTGAATTCTGCCATTATGTCCAAAGGCCATTTTTTTCAATTTTCTCCTTTTCACCAAAAATGCAATAAGATATTAATACATGGTACACTGTCTTATATATTTATTTGGAAATAGGTCCCCAAATTGATAATCAGCATCCAGAAGAAATACTTTCTAATCAGAATTGCTAACTTGTAAAGCAAAAAATGAACAGGGGGCATAATGAGTCTGCAAAAGAAAGAAAAAAATTTTTATAGAAATACTTGGCCACAATTTAAAGGGATTTTGGTCAAATAGACTAGGGTAGCTAGGCAATTACATTTATTAGTCCTTAAGCCCTTCTGGTAGAAATTCTTGTCTTTTCCCTAAGCTTCATTGAAGCACGACAGGTCATAGGACCTCACAGCCACCAAGGGCTGATCCGATGAACCTGCAGTGGTTTCCGAGGGCGCCGTGACCCCCCGTGTACCATGCTTCCAGAGAGGAAGAAAAGCTGTAGAGCAGCGTCTTCCATGTTGGACTCCAGCGAAAGACCAGGCCACCTGAAGAAGGACTAGTCCACCACAGACCACAGAAAGTTGCAAGTCAGGTGTATTAAGTAGACCATAAATTTAATGCCAAAATTAAATTGCCGCTGTCGACTATCACTTACAGCGAGAGGAGCGACTGTCTTTATTATTTCTGTTATAGTCCAGCTTTTCCAATAAGACATGGCAATATTAACCCCGTGGATGCTTTAAGAATCGATTTTGTAAAACTGCAATAAAAAAGAGAGCAAAGTAGACATGACAGATGCAAAAACTAAAAGCTTGGCAAAAAATGCCCAAGCAAAAATCCACTTTGTCATAATAATATGATATAATGAAAATATAAGACACTCGTGTAGTAAAATAATCTAGTCTAATATAATACAAATGAGGTTAACTTCTGCATAACAATATATAATGTAATAAATATAATAAAATATATTTTATAATCATCTTCTTTCTGGAAAACATATTTGAAACTGAGATACACAGGATTTCGTAGTACCATTCTATGTGAGAAGGATTTTTCATTTAAAGTAAAAATAGTGTTAACTTTCAATACTTACTTTATACTTTATGTGTGTATGAATTTACTGGATATTAAAGATACATTCCTTACGGCACCAGACAACCCAGGTGAGCAGTGCTACTTTATGACATAAAATTTGAGGCTAAACCTTTAAGTAAATTTATCCAATTAGTCCTTGGGAAAGGAGAGATTATAACTCTTAGGATTCCAGTTTCTAAGGAAGTTCAGTTGTGTGTAAAGACAGATTTATAGGACTGCACACATGTGGCTGATTTTTTTACTTGCTAAGTCACATGAATTCATGGTTGTGGGTTGTGGGTTGTGGGTTTACATGGATGTAAAGGTTGTGGGTTGCCGGGGTCTTGTACCCTTGAACTTTGAATTTGCTGTCCAGTGAGCCTCATTCCTGGTTCGCCGGCCCTGTCTCTCTGCCCCTTGGGTCCAGAAGGTGCCTGGATGGCAGAGGGATGTGACAGAGGGAAGCAGGGATGAACTAAATGCCACAATGAACTGAACAACCAAATAAAGATGGAAAACTATTTTTCATCAGTGCCCCAAATGTCCTAGATACGAGTGGCATATTCACGGTTTTTAACCAAACATTAATAACTTGTGAATAATTAGAAATGGAACATGTTAAAAGAGAAACTAGACAGTCGCAGAGAAAACGCAGTGCATGAGTGAAACCATCGCAGGGCCTGTAGGGGAGGGAACTAATCAGCACTGACCACCTTTGGGCCTTGACTCTGGCTCATCTCTGAGGCTGGGATGCAAGTGGCGCAGGCTGGGGACCCAGACCACTGGCCCCGGGGCACCTGCCCCCGCTATTTCTCTGACAGCCCAGCTCACGCCACACTGTTACACTGCACACGTGGGTTTCACGCCCTGCAGCCCCCACACCTCTTATGCAACGAGCTTCTGTCTGGTTCCGCTTGAATCACCGGCAATGGCCGACATGAGGCAAGTGATGGCCAAATGTTCATTTTTATAACAAACTCTCCCAGATGCCAATTTTCTCATCTGCAATACTGAAGTTTTATGTTCATTTCATCCTTTGTGATTCTATAATTTCATTTGAGAAAATTCAAACACAGTACTCTCCCCTCAGCTATTTAAATACAGGGTCTGGCAGAAGTAGGGCTTGAGTGTGGTTGGTAGGGTAATAATATGGGTGTAATAATTTATAGTTTTAATTCGAACATTTCACCTAAAATATCATATGGTGTGCTTGAGTGTGATATTGTTATATTGCAGAATGGCATGCTGATGATTTTGTAATAAAAGACTTTGTAAAAAAATAAATAAATAAAACGGGGGGGGGGGGGGGGGGCGTTATTTGTGCCATGCCCCTGTATCGTGAGTTTCGTTCTTTGATTTGTGTTTATCAAAGAGAAAACCACCCTGTGTACTTCAGGTTGATTCTGCTGTCTCACGCAATCCAGTGCCGGCGCTCACAGGACCTGCGCTGCACACACGGCAGCTCACACACTGACCCACATACAATGTTTCTACGTGGCAGTGGACACAGACGTGGGTCACTCCGAGCCGTGTCCTCACTTTCCAAGGTAAGAGCTTTCCTTGTCTTTAGCCTCTTCCTCCCTCTCCATCCACCCTCCCCCCGCCCCACCTCTTTTTCTTTCTCTTTCTCGTTATTTGACAAGGAAAAGCACAAGTCACAAAAATGAAATCAGTACAAGGCTTGACTTTTAGGGTAAAGCCATCGAGACGATGATGTGTGTAAAGACGGACATGCTTGAATTTGACTTTGACTCTGCCTAAGACTGTGGCTGTCAGTGATGCTGTTTTTACCTTCTGTTTCAAAGATTCTCTAGAAGTAGAGCTTTGTAACATCACCTCTCCTCATTATTAAAGTTTCCTTATTTGATTTAAATAATACTCTTTTCATCACTCTTCTAAGGAATTGTTCACTTCCTAATTTGAATGACAAAAGATTTTTTAACTGACATCACGATGAAAGAGTTCGCTGGTTCTCCGTGCTGACCATGCGAAGACTGTGCCGAGGAAACCAAGTTGTTGATGCTTAATATTCTCTGATGATTCCGCTCATTATCTCACACAGGCAAGCCTGCCACTTAACACGCGTGTCTACCTGGATCCCACGACTGACGTCAGGCTTCCGGATTGGGGACCAGGCCTATTTTTGCATGGTGCAGCTGGCTGAAGTCTAGGAACTTTGACCCGCTCTCCCTGGCACTGTTAGTCCCTAATCTCTGTGTTCATTTGGTTAGCAGCAATACTCGCTCTAAAGCATAATGTCATCAGGCACGTTTGGAAGAAAGCTGGCTCTGAAATGAAAACAACCAGGAATAAAGCATCCTGGGAAGTCCACCACATTTAAAATGGTTCTGTTCTCTTTAGTGCTGTGACTGAAAAGTAGTGGAAATGAAAACAGAAAATAATTATTTGTCATTTGCCAAATCTCAGTTACAGTTGCATATGAAATATTAACATTATAGCCACCAAAATATAAAAGCTAAGTGGCTCCAGTTTTCCTATGCTCCTAATCCTATTATAGTTGACCCTGGAAAAGGGTGGGGTTAGAGGTACCGACCCCTCTTGCAGTCAAAAATGCGCTTTTGACTCCCCCAAAAACTAGAGTTGCCTTTCACCCAGTATTTTTGGCCTGTGGTTGGGAATCCGCAGTTCAGGAAAACAAAAATACTGTTTTGATCCACAGTTGGTGAATCCGTGGATGTGAAACCTACAGGTATGAAGGGCAAATGAACTTATTGGGAAAAAAAATCCATGTATAAGTGGGCCTGCACAGTTCAAACCTGCATTGTTCAAGGGTCAACTGTATTGGACGAGACATTTTTTGGCCCTGTGGAAACAAGTCACTGGGAAAAAATATACCTCAGTGACGTAAATTTATTGTACAAGCCTGCCGTGGAATAAGTACTCAACACACATCCATAAGGAGAGCGCCCGATGTTCGGCTGCAATGGCTTTGAAATGGCTGAGCCAGCTCCGCCTGCTGTGGAGCTCTGCAGGAAACCACACACGAGAGACGGTCACTAAAAGGTAGCGTGCTTGTTAAAGACACCTTGCGGGGATTTTGAGGTGGACTCAACTCTCACTGTGGGCAAATCCCAGCTGTCCACGGTGCTGCTCAAGAGCATCATGGAAACTTTCTCCCTAGCTTCCGGCTTCAACACTGCTCACCGAGAGACAGTGACCTGTGAGAGCAGTGACACAGAATGGAGATCTTATGAAACAGAAATGAAGAAGACATGAAAAGAAAAATAAAGTTAGATACGTACATGGTGAGATTCCAGGATGTCACACTTGCACGGACACACGCACACGTGCACAGGTACACATACACACGCACACACGCAAATCTGCACACACACACACACTCCAATGAACCCTAAACGGCGAGAAGAGACGAACAGCTCTCGTAGGAACTGAGCCAAGCCCACGGGAGTGAGAGGCGACTCCCAGGGTCTCAGCCATTACAGGGTCCGCTCCTGGGCGTGCTCCTCACTTTCCTTTGATTTGAGCCCCATAGATATTCATTCGGTCCGCAGGAATTCCTAGTTTAAAATCAGGATGAAATAAAGAAACTATGACCTTATAAGTGACTTTTCTTCCTAGTAATTCTGCCTGGCACAAATGAAATTAAAGAATAAAACAGTACTTTAATTAAAATAAAAAATGTAGCAAATCCTTGTCAACTTGGGTCATTTGTTAGGTTAATGAGAAGCTTGATTTTCACCATGGAGCTTCAGACCCTTTTGAAGAGTGTATTATGCCGGGCACCGTGCTGACTTGATTTACATGGAAAGCCAAAGGACGACCCCCGGTATGGGATGCACGAGAGGCAGTCTGTGCAAAGGCGAGCTGTGAGGGAGGGCCCAAGTGCTTCCCGCACGGTTGCTCGGCTCCGGAGCAGCAGCAGCGGCCTCTGACCCCAGCCAGAACGCCTGGGAGGCTCGAGCTCCTAACCAGGACCTGTACCACACACGTTTAGACAACAACCGTCTATGTTTATGGGGTAAAAGTGGGGTCGATTTAACTTTCCTCTTTTATGAAGATAACGGAGCGTCCAGCAGCACGTTCTACCTGGTAGTTATCCTTCAAAATATCTTTCAAATCTTCTGATTCATTCAAGAGAGAACTAATTTTAATGGTTCCTTAGTAAACATTATTTCCATACAAAAAAAAGGATGTCTTTTAATAATTAAACTGGAATACAATTTTCTGACCAATTCTGTGTGTATGGTTATATCAATATAAATTTAAATAACCAGAAACTATTTATTGATCTTTTAGTGAAGTAAATCTAAAAGTTTTTTTCCTTAATTCCACAAAAAATGTTCCACAAATAATAAAAAGATGTGGAATATCTTATAATGTGTAAATGATTCTGGCAATCCTACCTACAACATAGTTATTAGGCCTTAAATATTTGATCACATTTTTATTGAATACAACTTGGTGCTATCTGCCAAAAATTCTGTTAAAAGAAACAATCAAAGTTGTATTAATCCATGGATATTTAAGAAATAAAGAACAAACTGACAGTAACCAAAGGGTAGCGGGGGGGGGGATAACAGGAGAAAGAAGGGGAAGGGTCCTCAGGGAACATGTAGAAAGGACTCATGGACAAAGACTATGGGGGTTGGTGGGAGGATTGAATGTGGGAAGTGGGGGTGGGTAGGTGGGGGAGAGTAATTGGGGAAAATGGGGACAACTGTAATTGAAAAACAATTTTAAAAAGAAAGAAAAAATAAGGATTTATTTAGTATTTTGTTGGTTAATAGTTGCATTCTAACATTTAAAAAAGTAAACAGAAGGGATTCTTGCTTCCAGAAATTTTACCTAGTAGCCTAGTGTAAGAGTATATAGTCTTATAGAAATAGCCATCTCTACTTTATGTTTTAGAATGTACACAAAGAGAGAGCATATACAAATTAACTAGTTAGCAAGAGAAGAAAAACTAACTTTGAGTTTTCACAAATAATCTGGTCCTCAAGAAATTCTAGTCAGTTACAGCATTAGAAGAAGTATTTTAATTTTATGGTTATAATAGAAAAAACAGAATCAGAACAAGGCCCTTTGGAACTCAGTCACAGAAAGGAGAGATGCAATTCCTTGGAAAGTCCTTGGGGCTGTGAGACAGACAGACAGACAGACAGGAACCGAGAGGCAGCCGTGGGCCTCCGCTGAACTGCAATCCCATAGGGCCCTCCTCCTCCACGCCGCTGCCACTGCCATTCCCGCAGAGCAGGAGCCGCAGACCAGTCACCGCAAACGCACACGCACCCGCAAATGAGAGATGACCACCGTCTGTGTTTATGGTACACGACATGCGAGGTGAAATGCAAAGCGACTCTTGATTGTTCACTGACAGTAACTTAGAACACCAGCGGCGTGGCACCACGCTCTCCGCAGGGCCCACGTTTCCCAGGAATCCACCTGACAGATGAAAATCCCACCATTAGAAGGCCTGTTAGGCTCAAACTGGATAAATTCTTCTTGACCAGAATGAGGTGCAACATCAACCTATGTTATTTTAATGCTAATCTGCAGTCAGGGTTAACGGCATAAAGCAGATTGTACGCTTAGAACAGGACCCACCCATCACACGGTCACCATTCGCTAGCAATAGCTACAAACCTCACTTCAAGGATCTTTAAGTAGGATTTTTTAAAATGGGTAAAATAGGATTTTTTTAATAATGTGAAAACAAACCCAGCTCCCACCACTTCTTTGGTGGTAAATATAAGAAATAATGTATTCTTCTTAATAACTATGATGGTGTCAAAAATGGGTACTGAGCTTATTGGGGTGATCACTCCGTAAGGTATGTAAATGCCTAATCACTATGTTGTACACCTGAAACTAACCTAATATTGTATGTCAACTGGAATTAAAAAATAAAAAAGTAAAAATGGTTCTATCACTAAACACTGCTGACCTGTGGGAGGGAAATGAAGTCCGATGTCAGATAATTAAGTAGGTAGGTAGGCAGGTGTATCGACAGACAGACATGTATCTCTCCGATAGTTGGAAAGAATCAAGCTGTAAAGGCTTGAAACATCTTAATTTGCACAGGTAATAATGACAACTTTTTAAAAGTACAGCTTTTTATGGGTTAATCATTTACAAACTTTCACAAATTTATAATATAGAAGGGAGGTTAAATGGTAAAGTATCTTTCTTAGCTACGTGAATTCAAAGGCTGTTATTCTGTAATTATAATTAAAATTTCTTCCTGGCTATACTTAATAACTTTACACTTTATTCTTCCTTTAACTCAAATATGTGGTGTTCAGGCAACCTCGAGCATCGTCTGTGTAAAGTTTGTTCTGGACCAGGTGTCCCTGCACTGAGGTTTGTGGCGCAGGCAGCACCATCAGCCACTTGTGGGCACTGCTTTCGGAAAGCCGCTCCCATTCCTGCACAGCACACGGGTTGAGAAAGTTACACATAACAAGCAATGTGCTGCCGTAATTTGAAAATATTCATCTTGCTCATGTTCTCCAGCTCCTGCTAAAAGATTTATAACACCACTGAAGCCAGAATTGATGAATTCATCACTGTCTGGAGCATTTTGATCATAATCAATAACATAATTTTACCCTTAAATAGGATTTCAATTAAAGCATATTTTTCAAAGTAATTTTACTTTAACATAAAAATGGGGTTTTGTACCTTGAATCATTAACCCACTGGATGCCTAAAAGAAAATTATTCTGTCTCTGAAGTTCCACCTCGGAAAAATAATAAATGAAATCAAAGTCTATCTCCCCTATTTCATATTTCCCACAGGTACATTTCATAAAAAATTATGTTATTATATTTTCATCATGGAAAAATGAAAAGTAATATACTTTCATAAAATAATAGAACCATAAAAGGTTTATCAGAAGGAAGTGATGCTTGCCCAAGCACACTGCTGCTGCTTGGACCCTGCATTTTCTCTACAAAGAAGACATTTCGCCTCAACCAAATAAATGTGTCATGTCATTATAAAACATCAAAAACAATCTTTAAAAACCCCGTGAAATTTATATGTGTTGTAAGAAAATACAATGTATCTCACGATAGTCCTCCTATTCTAACCATCTTATTCATTTTTTCAGGCTCACTGTTAAAATGTCCAAAGAACACAAATTTCCCCAACACAACCCAAACTGCCGCCCTCAAACATAAATAAAAATTCAAAAAATTATTTTAAATATGTAGCACAATCATTTTATTATAAGGCGGTCACTCTCATATTTTTCAACTTGAGAGCATATAAAGTCCACCTCGTCTGCCACTTAGAAATAAGCGTAAGTGTCTTACTCCTTCAACCACGAGCTCCCTGTTGCTCAGCGATTCAGCCCAACTCCCTACTAAGGCCTGTGCGTCCCTGCTCACCTCTCACTCTGCCATGGTCTCTATCTTGTCCCTACACTGAGTCTTTGCATGTGACTTCCTTGGCACGTTCTTCCTTTCCAAGTAGGTGGGCTCTTCAAGATCAAATGCAAAGTTCCAGACTTCTCCCTGACCCCATAGCCCTTTACACAGACCTGTAAGGCGGGGCTAGTTTTACACTGTTCCGCTTTATCTACTTGCCTGTCTTCCTGACTGAGTGGAAGACTTGTAGAGGGTCAGGCTCTCATTCGTGCTGGTATCAAGAGGACCTCTGGAGATCCCTACATAGTAGACACTCCGGAAGTTTGTTAAGTAGACAGATGGGATGAAGGACTGTAATTCACACGTTCCATGCATTCATCGTAAGGTGGTCAGCCTGGAACTGTGAGCTTGCCGATTTATTTATACATGTTTATCAGATTTTTCTACTGCACTCAATTTGTGTATGAGTCCCTGGGCTTGCTTCTCAGCTGTCTGACTTTCAAACTGAAGAAGAGATGAAATTTGTGACTAAGAATTCCAAGTGCTGGGAAACATTCGACCAAGGAAGAACAGGTGTTGGGGGGCATTGGTCTGCACCAATTTCAGTTTCTCCAGGTGAGTCCAGAACTGAAAGGAGGAGTTTCTAATGACATTTCTGGGAAGATTCTCATTCATGTCTAACTACAGCAGCCAGCGGAAGAGGATAAAACCAGGTGGAAGCTGAAGAATAAAGACAAGCTATTTGGGCAGCTACAAGGGGGAGAGACATGGCATTCCCACGGACATCAAGGTCAGTTAGAGCTGGCTGGGAGACCCTGCAGCGGCGTCACCTAGGGGGAGTGGAGAACCATGAACACAGTGGTTTCTACATTGGGAACGACCTAGGTGTGGGTAGGACTCCAAGCTCTGCCTTCCATCGTAAGTCTGCTCGTCCTGGACGTCTGTCTTCAGCAAGCCCCGAGGGCTGGTTTGTTAAATCCAGCAGGGTCGGGGTGGAAGCAATGACCTGTGCATGCCTGTAGTTGATATGTTCTCTGGTCCCTCACGCTTCCTTTCGAAGCAGAGACAAAGGCCCAGAGAAACAGTGGAATGGGAGGCGGAAAGATGCAGATGCGCACCTGCAGAGCTTTTCTGTTCCGAGGCCGTCCTGGGGGAAGGGCATGAAGCACCTCCCGTTGGGAGATCCTGGGAGTGGAGTGACCCAGCCTCCAGTGTTCCAGAACCTGCATCCAGCCCTGCAACCCTGGCCTGTCAGCAACCCGCAAGCGAATGCTTCCACATCTCCTATTAGCTAATACGTAGCAAGAAGCCTTTTACTTGTCAGGACTGCTCAACACATCACCCAAGTATTCATTGTTTCAATGCGCACCATAACCTTGTAAGGCAGTCATGAGGACATGACTCATGTCCTCCCCCGCCCTGCCCCGCTCCCGCCACAGCGGAGAAAAGTGTGGCTGGGAAAGGTAGACTACCTGCCAGCACCAAAGAGACTGACACTTCCCTGAATGAGGTGGCCCATGAGGTGGGGTGATCACATCCGGGGAGGGGGGGTTCCCCCCCCTCCCCGAGGACAGAAGTGGACAGCAGCAACTGGGATTTCCCGCTGAGTTGGGCGCATGCAGACCCACCGCCATCTGTACGGTCAACATCCATCTGCATGTCCAGAGGAAATAATCATGAAAACAAGGGCATTTCACATGGTTTTCAAATGTTATTTCATACAGGTAAACTGACAAACAAAACAGAACCAGAGGCATGGACACAGGAACAGATTGACAGCTGTCAGAGGGGAGGGGAGGGGAGGAGACTGGATGAAAGAAGGTGAAGAGATCAGGCAAAGAACAGAGACGCAGGCAACAGTGTGTGAGGGCGTGGGGTGGGGGCGGGGCTGGGTGGAGGTGGGCAAAGGAGGGGAAATGGGGGACATCTGTAAATAGTGTCAACAACAAAAAATTAAATTAAATATTAACCATGAGATAAATTAATAAAAACAATAATAAAAGTGCCATGATTACATGAAATTCTCCATCGGTTCCTTGTGTGTGGCGGAGAAGTGTGTGCACCCAGGAGAAGGGAAGGGAAGAGCAGTAAAGAAACACGCATGAGCAGGGGCTAAGCTTCCTCACTTATGCAAAGGGGAGGCAGAATTTAAAAACAAACAAACCAACCCCTATGTAAAAACCCCATCCAGCTCAAAGTCCCAATGCAGGAGTCTAGGAGGAAAGCCTAAAGCGTGCATGAGACAGATGTGGTCGAGTTCAGGTGCCTGCCAGAAGGGTGAAGGCCCACCAGACTGCAGTCATTCTCAGCCCAGTCCCATGTTCCTGAGTCAGCTGGGAGCTCTCTCTCTCTCGGGGAAAGACGGAGGCAGCTTTGGTTTCTGCCGTGCGAGATGCACACTTTTCATCACGCGTCTAGCTGTTACCACAACTGGAAGGAGGCGAGTTTTGAAAGTCTAAGGACTATTGTAGCAGCATGTAAATACTAATGCCTGAGAATCAATACTCTGGATTTTCTACTGATTCAGGGAAAGTAATGACATTGGCAAAGGCACTATAATTCCTTAGGAAACAAATGGAAACATCACATAACTTTAAAATCATTTTTAAACAATGATGTTGATGTATGAACAAGCGCTCTTGCCATTCCTCGTGAGAAACAAATGAGAGCACCCAAATCGCACGTTTCTGCGCAGTACTGAGGATCAGTCCTAGTGGGGAGAAACGTTCCAGAAGCCGAGGCCCGACGGCAGAGGAAACAAGACCAGAAACAAGTTCGGTAGGTGAATTAAGGCTGTTCACAAGTAATGTCATCCTACCGTGCTTTTATGCCACAAATACATTTGGGATTAATTTTTTCTGAAAAAAAATTTGTACAAACTCCAATTTCAAAATTATGTAAGGGATTAAAAATTGAAAACTCCTGTTTAAACTAAGTTGGTAATTCTGTTAAAAGTTTTACAGTACATAAGGAAAATCATTAATGCAAAGAGGTTTCCTGCTACCGCACTGGGCCTGGTGCCGATGACCGGCATGTTAAACTGTAACAAGTAAACTTAGACAGCACAATCAGAGTTTCAGGGCAACCAAATTCATAAACTCTTGTTTCCACTGTTAACAAACATTGAGTTTACAGGTGGACTGCAGATGACATTAAAATGAAGTTACATAGTACTTAGACTTATGAATTTCAATCTATATTACTAAGAAGAGAGAACACATCAGGTTACTGCTAAACTCCATCTAATTACTTACAAATTAATCAGTGACAATAAAGGAAATTATCATCTAAAAGACATTCAGAATAATCCTACTAAGAACTGTCAAGACTCAATGACCCGTGGTAATTAAGAGAGCTGGCAAACCGTAAACAGTGAGTAACTTAACAGTTCTTCCAGCACAGACTGTATCTCTATAGGTTTACCTGAACATTTTGTTTTTCTCAGTTAGGTATTAAAAATAAGCTTCCTTTCTTGCTAGATTGTAATGCAAAGTGAGCCAGGAATTTTTTAAAGTTTAAAATGGATAAATTACGAAGTATACAATCCACATGTATAGTATGTAACATCTGACTGCTTTTTAAAGCTTTTAGTTAAGCTTTTGAAATACATTTAATACATGCATGTTAAGGTAAATGAATGGCGACGCACATTTTAAAACATTAATTTTTTATTACTTTGAAAGTGTCTCGAGTTTAAGCCATATAATGTGCCTTGTGAGTGACTACCGTTTCATTTTATAGATAAAATTATAGAGCCTTCAAGAAGTTGCATGTGGACTTACAAGAGGTGAGCAAACAGGTGCCCTATTTTCTAAATATATTTTTAAAACAATCTACTGCAAACACAGATCTTTGGAGTTATTTCTCTCTCACCTGCTCATCTGTTCTCATTCACTTTTCTTTCAACAAATAAGTACTACAAATAAAGTTAACTTAATTAACTGCCTACCCCCAAAAGCAGCTGCCAACTATGAGAAAGGCTTTCTCGGGTCCTCGGCTATTGATCTGGATTGGGCTGAGGCTCTCACTCACAACATCACCTCTTAAAGTGATATTCAGCACCTGGCAGGGCAGTGCAGCACTCACAGGGAGTGAGTGAGACTGGGCTGTTGAAACGTGAGGATCTCGAGTGGAGTGGCAGAGGGTCCGCCACCCGCCACTCTGGTAAGAGCAGCCAAGTTACTTAAATGCCTGGTGCCTCCAACTCTTCATCTATACGATGAAGAGGATGTCCGTGTGTACCTCTTAGAGTTGCGGTGAAGACTGAATTATGTAATACATATACAGCACTTGGAACAAACTGCTGCATAATAAACACTACATTAGCTCTTATTGCTGCAAAAATATCTATTTTCTATGTATTTTCAAATGGATAAATCTTAGGTAAGAGAAGAAAAAACTATTTTTTCTTTAAGAGGAAGGTCATCCATTTCTGAGTTTTAGCTTATGACAACGATGATGAGAATGATGGAAGAGGAAATAGCCTCAGTAATATTTGCAGAAACAGCTAGTCAATATTTTAATAGAAGATCATATTTAGAAAATTAAAACATTCAAAATTGCAATATTAAAATATGAAACATTATTATAAAAGGGGCATGGATCTAAAAAAACAAGAAGATTTATATCCAAAAAGTGTATTATACCCTCTGGTAATACCAACCCCCCACTTCACTTTGTTTCCATTTCTCCACCTGGAATCAACAGAATTCCCCCAACACTGGCCTTGAAGTTGCGGGAGTGCCAGGGCTAGCAGGGGGGAAGGCCCTGAGGGAGGACCTGGGCTGTGAGCACAGAGAAGCCCGGGGAAGGGGAGAGGGCCAGCATCCAGGGAGGCGAGGAGCCCAGGAAAGTCCAGGCCCAGCCCTGCAGCAGGAGCCAGGAGGACAGAGCAGATGTGCGGTCTGTCTGGGCCATCCTGGTCAGACCCACCACAGGCCGACAGCCTGGGCTGCAGTCAGCACCCGGCTAGGTCACACAGGGCACAAGGGCTGTGACAAACCAAACTGAGGGACAGCAAGTCCATGTCCAGGCAGCGGCAGCAGCACCCTTGGCTCTGAGGACCCAGCGAGCCCCCAGCAGGAACCAGGCACTGTGGTCTGAGGCCTAGAGTCAGGAATAACCAACCCGGAGGCTGTGCTAACATTTGTTTAAGTCCCTTACACCCTGCCAGAGACAGTCAACCAACAGAAAAATGCTGACTTGGTTATCACTGAACCTACGTGCCTAGCGAGGGTGACTCATGCCCCTGGAATCCTGAGAAACAGGTGGCAGGCCCCGGGAAACAAAGAGGCTACGATCCAGACTCCGTCAGCCGCCTTCCCATCTGCAGCAGCGCAAGCTTTCTGTGCAGCCACCTCCCTCTAGGAGGGCAGACGGAGGAAGGGGAGGATGATGGTAATAATGCGCTTTGACCTACCACGATAATTTCATTTTAACTTTAGGTGGGAACAGTTATTAGCATTTCAGAGCCTGATAAACCAAGGCCTAGAGAGGTGAAACAGCTTGCCTAAACACAATATATAACAAGGAACTGGAAGAACTGAGTTTAGAATTCAAGTCTCTAAACCTCTCAAATAGATGCATTTTTCCCTCGACACCATCCTTCCGTGGAAAAGGGCCTCTGTCATTGTCTTAAAAGCCTGAAACTCTCACCAGTGAAACGAAAGAATGTGTAGACCTCTTTTTATAAAGTAAACATGTTTTTAAGTGAGTTCACATCTGAACAGATTAATAGCAACCAATTGTGAGGGAATATGAAATGAATATATAAACGCAACAAAGTCAAAAAAAATTAAAAGTTGTGTCATCTTAAGTCAAAAATCCACCTATTTAAAAATATTATGTTCTGCAGAGGACTGCTGATGGTAGGCTAAACTCCAGAATTAAGAAATTCAGATTTACCCTGGCTGGTGTAGCTCAGTGGATTGAGCACAAGCCTGTGAACCAAAGGGTTGGCTGTTTGATTCCTAGTCAGAGCACATGCCTGGGTTGCTGACCAGGTCGCCAGTAGGGGGCGTGTGATAGGTAACCACACACTGATGTTTCTCTCCCTCTCTTTCTCTTCCCCTTCTCCTCTCTCTAAAAACAAATAAGTAAAAAATCTTAAAAAAAAAAAATTCAGATTTAACTCTTTGTTACGTGTGTAATGAATGTTCTACATCCTTTACAAAGTCACTCCTTCATTCAGGGAAGTTACCCTCATTTGCAGTCCCTTGCCCCACCCACGCCGATACTAGCCTTCCAACTTGTGTTCCCACTCAGTTGGTTCCCCCTTGTAGACATACCAGGAGGTTCCTGGCTGCCAAGAATAGCCATTTCCCAAACCAGGCCCTTGAAAACAGGAGTCACCCTGAATGGCTACACTAGGGGCGCATGATCGATTTAAGAAAACTCACTGACAGGTGCATGATGTGAGCTAAAGTCCAGCAATTCCTTGGGCGTCTGTCCCTCTGGTGGCACCATAAGTGGGACCGAACTATTCTAAGGAGTGATACCATGTATGGGATTATGGGGGTGTGAGATGGGGCACCAGGCATGGATGGGTATATTTTAAATGTCTCCAATATTCTCCACATTTAAAGTGCACATTTAAATATGACATCTGGACAAAAAATTTTAAAAATCACCAAGGAAAGCAAACACCACTTGAGAAACACATTCAGCACTGTAAGTTAACACAAAATAAGACAGGAACCAAATTTCCTTCTACTGTGTTGCCAAACATTTGCAAAACCTAAAAGTGTCCTTGGTACCGTGGTGAAGAGGCTCACAGGATTAGATGCCACTTTCAAGTCCAGGTGATACTATGTGTATGGAAGCGCTCACACAGAACTCTTTCTCGGCCTCAGCCTGCTGTGGAAAGTGCTGAATCCCACTCTTCCAGGGGAGAGAAAACATCTATAACCCCAACAGCCCCACGGCCACATCTTCTTGTGACAGGCTCTAAGGATGAAAAAAAATCTTTATGACAATAACAAGAAAATGAATCTTCACTTTCAAAGGCAGCATGCACCGTCACCGGCGGTGGCCCTGCCATCCGGCTCTCCTGCGGGCATTCAGACCCTTCACTGCGATGCCTCAAAAATCAATAGCAATTTATTCTCTCTTTGGACCCCAAGCAACAAAAGTAAATAATACTGTCACCTCCAGCCTGACTGCAGAACATGGTCACAAAAGAGCCTTGCCACTAAAATACAACCTCACGCAGCTCCTTCTCTACGCGGGGCTGCGGACTGCGCTGCCGTTCACAGGGATGGTACAGCCCTGCGCGGAGGGCAAGCTCCTGACCTCAGCCAGACAGGATGCTGGGCCCTCAGTTAGAGAGAACTCTTGACATCCGCCTCAGCTTCCTGCTTCAACGGTGCAGGTTTTATAGAAGAAAAATGAGGCAAGTTATTTTTTCAAGGTTATTAAAGCTAAGGGGAGAATATAAGATCCAATATGTCATATTTATATTATTTTCCTATAGAGTTTAAGAAAACCACCAGGTCTCTGAAGCAACTAGCCAAACCATAGTATTTTGCTGTTAAAGTCTGGTTTGGTCAATTTTTACATTTTCTGACTGATACAAGTATTGATCTACAAGCAAACTGAGATTTAACAGTGAAAGTTCTATTTTATTTATGCTCAACAGAGTAGGCGATGTCAACATTGCCTGGCTGAGCAGGACACAACACGCACTCTGGCGTATCCAGGATGGCATCCCAAAGCGATAGAAGTTATCTTCGGAATCATCCAGGAATATCGTGTCCATTGACTGATCCGGTGGGCCAGGCCCCACATCTAACACCGGACAGCTGGCGAAAGGGAGAGGCAGGAGTCAGACTCAGCTCTGGCCACCCTGCTCAAGAATGGAGAGTGCCCTCGAGGGAAACTAAAGAAGAGCTAAGGCCATTGTAATGAGAACGTAGACTAGCACGCTAGCCTCCACTGAGGTTGCAAATCATTCCTTAGGGGAAAAATCAAGGACTTTAGAACCTTTATGCCATAACTAAAAATTTCAAATCATAGAATTTATCAGTCACACCAGGAATATGTATTGAATATCTGCTGTGTAGGTATCAGCGGGGACTAAAACACACACAAGTTTAAGAACTGTATAAAAAATTTGAAAATAATCAAATGTCAAATTCTGTGGCTGAAGAATTAACAGAAATCCAGTGAGGGGGTGGGAAGGCAAAAGGGTATTGTGAGGGAGAGACTGTTTACTGGGCAGACTCCAGGGAGCAGGCACCCTGGGGTCAAAGGCCATGTGGGAGAGGGTGGGCCTGGCCCAGCAGAGGGTGCTTACACAGTAACATACAGACGTAAGTGAGGCCAGATGCTGGAACCCCCAGAAACTCAGGCAGAAGGGGTTGCATTTGAGGTGGTGGAGACCCCAAGTAACCTAGAGTTAAGCATTTTATCTGGAGAGACTCACTGGGGTCACAATTTGGCTCACTCTTAGCTCAAAAAAAAAAAAAATTAAAGGTATTGTCATACTGGACATAATTAGTGACATAAAATACCACTTAATTATCTAAACCAAAATATTATTTCTTTGAAATTTCATTTAAATAACAAAAAAATTTCACTGTGAAGAAACTGATTCATGCCTTATGATGGTGGTTTTCCAGAATTAAATCACTAAACTAAGCTAAGGGGAAATGTCTCTGAGTTCCTCATTTTTTTTTTGTGACATTAACCACTTTACCAAAGAAAAATGAAAAGCGGGGTGGGGAGTTTTGATAAATCAGGTTTAAATTGTGTACTTTAAAGAAGATACATCAAATTGATGTACTCTACTGTATTATAACAATGAAGCATCTTAAGTTTTACATCAAAGCTGATTCAACATCAAATTTAAAAACAAACATTTGAGGCCTCTTCCCAATAATTGACCATGGAGATGGAAAGATTGTAGCTATAATTTAGCAATTCAAATCAAATGTCATGAAACCACTGAATGAAAGTAACACAGTAACTCCAGTTAAAAAAAGTCACCTTAAAGAAAAAACCTGTACCTGGGGACAACGGTCTAGCAGTAGGGATGTTCAGTGAGACATTGTTGAAAAGAGTGAAAATTAAAAGCCATCTTAACAGCCAACAGCAAGGCACTTGACAAGTAATGTGGAAACGTATACATATTCGGTCGTCATGATTTTCCTTTCATACACGTTGAATATGGTCAATGCTCATCCATTAAGTTTTTCCCTTTGTCCTAATCTTCGAAGAAATATTCTCAGAATGTTTACAAATTAATCTGTAATGACTGAAGGGTGGTGACTAACCTGGCCCTAGCATTAAGTGCCCCTGAGACAGCAGTCACTGTTCTCTGTGCCCGGAGAGGTGCTGGAATGGAAGAGGCAGCCGATATTTAAGAGAGTGAAAGGAAAGAGCTAACTGGCCATTTATAACTTATAGCCACATACTTTAAAGCAAAACAAAAATGGAAGAAGCTAACAATAAAGCATGACAAACTGCAGATAAAACTGAATGTAAATATTATAAAAGAAGGGAAAAAATAGATGTTAAATCATACAGAAGAAGGAGAGAAACAACAGAATTGGGAACCTGAGCTCCTAATAACATTCATTCCTATCTTTGAGCTGCATTCAGGAAAGACTGGAGCAGAACTATAAAAGAGGCAATATGAGACAGTAGAGTAGATGAAGCCAAGAATCAAATTAGTGATTTGGGACATAAGAAATGAAAACAAAAAACAAAATAACCCCTCACCTAATCAGAACTGCAAAAAAAAAAAAAAAAAACAATCCACAAAAATGAGGGTAGTCTAAGTACTCTCTGGGACAACTTCAAATGCAGTGACATTCACATTGTGTAGGTACTGGAAGGAGAAGAGAGAGAGCAAAAAATGGAAAACCTATAATATTTGAAAAAAATAATGACAGAACACTTCCCTAGCCTGGTGAAGGAAACAGACATACAAATCCAGGAGGTGCGGAGAGTCCCAAACAAAATGAATCCAAACAGGCTCATATTAAGACACACAATTAATAGTTAAAAGGTGAAAGACAAAAAGAGAATCTTAAAAGCAGGGAGAGAAAAGCAGTTAGTGACCTACAAAGGAGCTCCCATAAGACTGTCAGCTGATTTCTCAACAGAAACTTTTTGCAGGCCAGAAGGGATTGGCAAGAAATATTCAAAGTGATGAGAAGCAAGAACCGATAACCAAGGTTACTCTACCTAGCAGCAAAGCTATCTTTTAGAATTGAAGAACAGATAAAGCTTCCCAGACAAGAAAAAGCTAAAGGAGTTTATCGCCACCAAACCATATTATGTGAAATGTTAGAGAGTCTTATTTAAGAAGAAAAAAAGATAAAAAATCTGAATACAATGGCAGTAAGTGCATGTCTATCAATGAATGAATCTAAAGAAAATAAGTGAACGAGCAGAACAGAAACAGTCCCATAAACACAGAGAACATTGTGACTGCTGCCAGATGGGGGGATGGGTAAAAAAGATAAAGGGATTAAAAAATACAAATTGGTTGTACAGAATAGTAACGGGGAGGTAAAGTACAGCACGGGGAGTATAGTCAATAATGTTCTAATAACTACATATGGTGTCAGATGGGCATGAGATTTATTGGGGTGATCACGTAGTGGCTTATATATAATGTTTAATCACGGGTGTACACCTGAAACTAATATAGCAATGCATGTCGACTACAACTGAAAACCAAAAGTGATTGGAAATGAAAATTAAAAAAGAAAGGTGTTTCTTCTGAGACGTGTTGGGAAGGATGGAGGAAATCTGAGCTATTGGTGCCCGGAGAGGAGGACCTCAGGGGCAGAAACTCCGAGGACAGTGCCCCCTTGCTGGAAAGTTACGGAAGTAGGGGAGTCGTGGGCTCCAGTGAATGTTGCTGCTGGGAGGGTCAGAAATGAAACCGTGACTGTACTGAGAAGGTGCCTTTAGAAAGTGCCAAGAAAACTTATTTGACTACAGTGACAGGGACAGCTCTTAAGAACAAATGTCTTGAGTTTTGATATCTGACTTACTGGAAATGAAGGAATAGCAGAGGTGAAAAAAATAACATTTTATTGTCAGAGAGTGGGCTTGCCAAGTTGAAGATTTCTGAGTTGTCCGTTCTGAGAAATGGCATAATCCATCAGACTGCAGCAGCAGCAATGTCTGGCTGGGATTCTGACAGATCAATAATGTAGACTCTGAAGTTCCCCGAAGAAATACCTGAGAATCTGGACCGCGGAGGTGGGCAGCGGAGTGATAGCACCCTCCCTCACTGAGGTGGGCTGACCTCCGGACCAAGCGCGATGAAGGGAAAGAGGAGGAGGTGACTTAGCTAAATATATTTTGAGCTTTGACTACGGTAAAAACTTACTGATGACCAGATTGTGAGGCACCTGTGGAACTTCCCTCTTCCTCATGTCTCACACACAGCACAGATGTTGTAAAAGAGTAACTGAAAGTCCGCGAAGGTTGGGGGCCACGCTGGGAGACGTGCTGGCAAACCAAAACCAATCCCATAACCTAGCCACCGGCACAGGAGGTAAAGTGGAGTGACCAGCAGCCACACGCTGCACCGAGGTAAGCAGCGGTGTCCCCAGAAGAAAGCCAGGCTCAGCCGAGGAGAGGTAGAGTAGCTTTACAACAAAGGTCACTGGGGGAAGGACAGTTAAAGGCCAGAGACCGTGAACCAGGTGAGAAACTTTCATTTGCCCCATTAGAATGAAGTTATTTCGTTATCTCTGCACAGGTTCAATTACTCCACTTAAGGTGGCCTTTCCAAGCCTCTAAAAACAAGTCTCCACCATGTGAAAGTCACTGTGGATGATTAAAAACAATAAACAAACAAAAATACTCTTTGCACCCTGGCTGGTGTGGCTCGGTGGATTGAGTGCTGGCCTGAGAACCAAAGGGTCACTGGTTTGATTCCCAGTCAGGGTGCATGCAGGCCAGGTCCCCAACAGGGGGCACGTGAGAGGCAACCACACATTGATGTTTTTCTCCTCTTTCTCCCTCCTTTCCCCTCTCTCTAAAAATAAATAAATAAAATCTTTAAAAATACTCTTTGCACCTGAAACTGTCAGAAAAGTCAGTAATTTTGAAATGGTGGACTTGGCAAACCCTTGACACCTTTGTGTAGTAGAGTAGAAAGAAAATATTTAACAATCGCTGCTTATTTCTGAATTTCTGAATTTCTGCTCCCCGTCACACTGGCCTGGCACTCTCCCAGTCAGAGGTAGATGCATGCAGGCTCCTATGTGACTGATTTAAATGAGAAAACCAGCGTGGCAGCTGCCAGTGTGAAAAGCCGTTGTCAAGCGGACTCCCGTTTGCACCTGCGGTGACTCAGAAAGTATTTGCCAGCTTGCAAATTTCCTTGAAAAGGGCTTATCTAGGTAAACACATTAAAAGGACTATGCTTTTTGAAAGCTTTATTGACTGGTATGGTTGGCATTCAATAAGCTGCTCACATTTAAAGTGTTAAATCTGAGGCGTTTGGGTACATGTATGCACCCACAAAAACACTAACACAGTCAAGATAATGAGGAAACACACCCCAAGCACACGCAGACACACACGCTCACACTCACTCCTCCTGCTCCTTCTAACCCCTCCCCACTGGCCCTGGAAGACCCGCTCCTGCCCTCCCACGCCTGTCCCCAGGCACCGCTCATTTGTCCTCTGTCTCTATACATTAGTTTGTATTTGGGGGGATCTTCACAAAATCATACAATTTATATTATTTCTAACTTGTTTCTTTCCTCGCACATAGTGATTCTTGGAAACCACTCACATCAGTGCGTCTATCAATAGTTCACCCCCTGTTAGGGTTGAACAGTACTCAATTGTGCGGATACACCGACATTTGTTTGCCATTTACTTGCGAATGATGGTTCATTGTTAGTGTTTGCCTATTACAAGTACAGCTGCTATGGACATTTGTGTACGAGTCTTTCTGTGGACATGCGTTTGATCTCTCTTGGATGAATGTCTAGGAGTGGAATGGCTAGGTCACATCGTAGCTACATATTTAAGAATCTGCCAAGTTCTGTTCTTCCAAAGTGGTTTTCCCATGTCCACTCCCACCGTGGTGATGAGCTTTCGGTTGCTCCACATCCTCACCAGTACTTGGTGGGGTCAGTCTTTTTAATTGTGGCATTCTAATAGGTGTATAATGGCATCTCATTATGGTTTAAATTTGCATTTCCCTCACAAGGAGTAATGTTGAGCACCTTTTCATGTGCTTACTTGCCATCTGCAAATCATCTTTGGTGAAGTATTTGTTCAAATCTTTTGCCTAAATATAACTCCGTTATCAGACATGTAATTTGCAAATGTTTTCCCCGGTCTTGCCTTGTCTGTCCATCCTCCCAAGCGTCTTTGAGGAGAAGTTCTCAGTTTAGATGGAGCCCCGCTAGGGGATCACGCTCTGGTGTTGTATCTGAGACCACTGCCCTTTCCAGGACTCTAAGACCATCTTCTCTGTTCTCTAAAACTGTGATAGTTTTATGGTTTACATTTAGGTCTATGACCCATATTTAGTTAATTTTTGTAGTGGTGTGAGGTATGCAGTTAAATGACTTTGTTTTCAATCTAAAAGTAATCTTTCAGATCCTCCAATCTAATCCCTTTGTTTTGCAGATATTATCTACACTATCAAAAAATGACACATTTACTGTCTAAAAATATATACCTATTAGTTAGACTTGGGACCTAAATTTAGGTCTAAGTCTAAAGAAGAAAGTTTCATCCTTTGCGACAGCATGGATGGGCCTGGAGAACGTTGCTAACTGAAATAGGCCAGTCAGAGAAAGACAAACACCATATGATCTCACTCATCTGTGGAATCTAATGAGCAAACTGAACTAACAAGCAGCCTGGAGACAGACCCACAGAGAACAGATGACAGCTAAGGGAGGGGCCTGAGGGGGTGGAGGGACTGAGCAAACAGGAAAAGGGACTCATGGGCACGGACAACAGTGTGGTGATTGTGGGGAAGGGGGTATAAGGAGACTGAACAGTAATGGAAAAAACACAATAATTTTTTTTAAAGTCTGTAACACCACTTAAACATCCTCAGTGTAACCTGGTTACAGAACAATCCTGCAATTGCACCACATGCTGATCTACATGTTGCTTTCTTGTTTTTAAATTATGTACTCCAAAGTGCATTTTTTAAAAAGTAACAAGAAATTAAAAGTGAAAAGGAAACAGGATTTTTTTTTAAAGCACGTCTCCCCGGACAGAGGGAAGCAAGGACACCTACTGATTGAACTGTGCGGCATGCTATCTCACCTCTTCCAGGAGACAGTTTGGGGCAAATCTTGACATTTTTTGATACTAGTATTGCCCCTTTACAAAAGGGCAAATGCCATGCTCCAGTGTCAGCACTAAGCAAGCAAAGACGGTGGCTTAAGAGTGGCGCTCCCTGGCTGTAATGCCTGCGCTGCCCCGGACCCACGATGCCTGAGCCAGGGAGACTGAGGAGGGAAGTGCCCGGAGGTCAGAGCCCTGTGTGAGGCATTGTGGGCTCAGCAGTGGGGAGGGCTACAGTTTAAATTCTGCTCTACTGTAACTTCCCTGGTCCCTGAGTACGCTTCTTTTCAACACTGGTCCTTCGTGTTTCTGATCCTATTTCCTTTCATAATAAAATAATATTTTATGATTTCCCAAAATTACCAAATTCATACAACTAGCTTTTTCCTACCTCCTCAAATAGTATTAAATATAAACATATATGTATATTTGTTGTCGTATCAAGATTGACATACAAATTGAAAGCTTGCTAGCAAATGCAAAATTGGATTCCCATTGCAAATTTAACTCCACAGAGTAGCCTTGATAAACCGATTAAGACGGGAAATAAGTACCTTATCTTTTGGAGGTAACGGATCTGTTTCCAGTCTCAGGGCATTTCAGTAAAACGCTCATTTCAATAAACTCACTTAATGCAAAAGATCAGATCGTAAATCACTGAGACATAAATTCACTAGGGAAGTTCACTGTTTAGGTAATAATCCTGCGATACACAATTTTATAGAGTAAATAACCATTCCTTATTTCTTCTCATAAACTCAAGTTTACATCTCCAGGTTTTGTTTAAAGCAATCTCCATTAAATCATTGTCTGACCACGGTGTCGAAAATAATTACGGAGTGGTGCACAGCGGGAGATGCTCGATGTGAACTGTTTTCCGTGTGGGCTTGACGGCAGCCACATGGTGATACCTATCGGAAAGGGTGCTGTTAGACTCCAGCCTGCCCAGTAGATACTATTCAAAAACATAAATACAACAAAGTTATTACAGAAAGTAGGCAAAACATAGGAAATCTCTAATTTAGCCTCTCAACTTCACACATTTTTTAATAATACTAAAAACAGCCAAGACTCCCCTTTGTTTAAGAGCACGAGATAATAAAACAACATGAGATGCTTCTTGTTCCATCAAGAAAATAATAAAATGGAAGAAAAGGCAATAAATCAGCCAAAAAGCATAGGAATTGACCAAGGACGAATGCTCATAAGACTTCTATCTCTTTTAGTTAACAGATACATGGACTCAGGGAAGGCTTATCGTGCGATGAAACTGTCACGACAGAAAGGAAGGAAACCTTAAAGCTCTGTGGGATCCCCAGTGTTGGCGTTGGGTATAATTTTATATGTGACAACATTTTAGCAAAACAGTCTGTCTATACATACTCATCAGCATTAAAACGTTCATGCCCTTTGACCCAGTAAATTCCATTTCTCTGAATCTACCAGAGAGTTTCAAAAACTAATCCTAAACTTGGATAAAGCCTCACACACATAGGCGCACGTAGCAGTGTGAGGTATGATACCAACACGCTAAAACGGCCCAACAACAGGCAATTGGTCCAGGAAAACGGGGTGTATCCTATTCACTTGGTGAATCATTATGCAGGTATTCAAATTACGCTTGCAAACAAAATGTGACAATCTTCTAATAATAAGGAAAATCTTCAGATATATAACTATACCAGGAAGGTAATTACAGTTATATTAAAAATGTGTTATACAACCAAAAAGACGGTGAAGAAATCCACTATCACTAAAAATTTGAGCAAGAGTTTTATTGGGGCAATGGACGTGCCAGAATTTTTATTTTATTTTACTTTCTTGTACTTTTTACAACTGTTATTCAATGAGCACATATTAAAGTGTAGAAATGTCATATGTAGTTACTGTGTCAGACAACACGGAGTACGTTTCCATCAGCCCGGTAAAGTCCACTGGAAAGAGCGACCTTAGAGGATTGGCACAAGTCACCAGAGGAAAAGCAGCTCTACCCGGAGAAGCTTCAGGTGCAGGTGTCAGGCCAGCCTGGGCTGCCGCAGCGCCCTCTGTCTCACCGAGAAAATACATTACGCGAGTGACAGACTCCTAGATCAGTAGCAAACTGTCAGTCATTACTTCATCTATTTTGGCTAATTTCCTGAGGATGTTGTTTCTGGTATTAATAAACACATATAAAAGTCATGTCTCTTGGAGGTTTATGGACTTGAAAAGGCTAGAATTTGCCCTGAAATGGAGCAATTCCGCCAACAGGCAGCCTTCCCAAAGAGCAACTACATTTGTTCTTGTATTGTAATCATGGCTTGTCTGGAGGAAGCAGGGAGTAGAGGAAACAAAAAGAGGATTTTAGCAATAATATTTTTAACACATTTCTTTCAAAATATTTCTGTTAAAAAAGGCAAAAAGAATACATTATTCTGAAAAATAAGCGCTTCTCAGTATTAAAACCACTTAAGTGGATAACTATGTAAGACTGAAAAAAATACATTGTTACCAGTTTCTTTGAGACAATGCGGTAGTATAAAACAATTAGGAGACGATTCAGCATGCCATCATTAGAGCAAGTTTCATCTACTACTATATTTGGTGCAGCTGGTGTTCTATTACATATTACACAGTTCCCATTAGAACGTTTATTTAATTTTCTTGATTTACCCTCATCATTGTACAAAGATGCTCCAATCAATTTTAAATTTATAGGCTGTCTTCATTTTGAATATACAGACGGCATTTTGCTGACATGCTGGGAATGCTGCACACAGCTCACTGTCTTTGCTGAAGTAGGCCGAGGTCCTGATTTTCCGGGGCTTTTCACCCTTGAGATTTCACACTCAACTCCTCAGCCAAGAAAATTGCCGCAGCACAAACTGTAAGTATTAAGACTTAAGTTGCATTTAAAAGTGTTTTTAAAAAGTGTTTTAATTTTCTGTAGCTTGTATACAATTCAAAAATTATGACTATTTTTAAGTTATTAAATGCCCCTTACACATGGGACTTTTATCCCCAAAGCAATTAACATCAGTGGATAATCCTAAAAAGGTGTAAGCTTAACGACTACCTTGAAAACGTGTCCATTTGGAGCAGGGGAATTGTTGAACAAACAAGCAGAGTGTTAGGAGTCGGGGGCTTAGATCAGATGATTAATTTTCTCGATTCTACTTGCTTCAATGGGACTGGTAAGAAGGCATAATTCAGGGGCAGGGGGACGGCTGTGGTGGTACAGGGCATGAAAAATGGAGCTGATCACTTATTTTAAATTCTGACCCATGTTCATAAGGGAAATTATTTGAAATAAAACCAGAATAACGTGGCTATGATTCAAAACCAAATCACAGAAGGATAACCTCCCTTTAAACATGTCTATGATATGAACAAACAGACCTGTGAAGAATATAAATAAGGGAATAAGTGTTTCTTCTACCAAATGTGCCATTAAACAGAACTTCCTGGCACTTTTAAAATGTAACTTAAAGACGGAATTTGGATAAAGAAGTCTTTATGAACATGCTTATAATGTAAATCAAGAAGATTGGCAACTTCTATAAATCGCATCTGTCGTATTGACAAGTCAGCAGGTCCTGACAGTCTCCCTCCAATCAACCCCACGGCTGACCGGCTGTGGGCCTTGGACGCCTTGCGGCTCTGACCGGTACTCTCATCTCCGACACGGGGATGCTGGCACCAAATCATGGGGCTGTTGAGGGAACTAAACCTTGGGGATGTGCACTAGCAAGGACCAGTGAGCATCTGGGACAGTCTTAGCAGCACAGGTGGTCACATGCTCTGTATCCTCCTGTGGCGTGGGGGGAGGAAGTGGGGCCAGCTCCCTGGTGTCTCTTCTCCAAAGGGCACCAATCCCATACAGAGGGCCCATCCTCCTGACCTCAACTAAACCTAGTTACCTCCCAGAGGCTCATCACATACATGGGGCTTCAATATACAGGTTTGGAAAGGAGGGGTGGGATACAAATCAATCCTCAGCAGCAACTGACAGTGGATGTCGCCCGAAAGAAGGCCCTGAGCCCGTGGCAGGACTTGGAATTGTTGCGTAACTGACTGAGTGAATTCACCTTCCTAGAATAGGATGGAAGCAGGGTGAAATGGAAGGAAGACATAGAAACTGGGGAGAATGACTTAAATGACATTCCTGAGAACACCTTGGAAGAAACAGACAAATATTTAAAGAGTCTTTTCTTAAGAAATAGTTTCCTTCTACCTTTTCTGTATGGAAAGGAGATGAGGTAAAGCTGGACAAATTTAAGTTAATGTTCATAAAATGCCGTGTCTCTTTGTAACATGGTCATCATATTGCAGAGGTGATGATAGATAGACAGACAGACAGACAGAAAAGTAATCGCACTGTTGATTATAAAAATCTATGTAAAATACAAAAATTAACCTTCTGTGAAGCTATAACAAGTTGTTATTGAAGACGCATATATAAATTTTCCTACCTGTGTTTTTTTCCTGCACAGGCAAAACCTAGCAGGAATCTCCAATTATCATGCCAGTGGGAAGGCTTAACAAGGGTGTTTGTTGCCTGCCCACAAATGTAATTTGATTCTCAGCAGGACTGCAAAAATGTCAATTTACAAGCTGAAGCAACAAGTAACTAGGAATATTAAGGTCTTACTAATTTACACAATGGAGAGCACATTACTCTTAGATTAGTCAGAACAACAGAAGGGGAACATTTTCAGGGCCCTTATATTAATACTACACTTACTTTTTTATTATGGTAATGGCTCTAACAGTTACGAAGCACTTACACATAGCTGTGCGTCAGGGTATCTACCATAATTACTCTGCTCAAACCAGGCAAATACTTTACTTTAAAAAGCAGCCTAGAATAAAAATCAAGGCATAGGTAAATACCTAAATTACAAACAGGTCTGCTGTGTACATGGATAAATCTCAAAGACACAATATTGACTTGGAAGCAACTAGACATAAAACTAGGCGTGATTCCATTAATGTGAAGTTCAAGATCAGACGAAACTAATCTGTGGTGATAGATGTCACAGGGTGGTTACTATGGGCTGGAAGAGAGTGAGGGGGCCTCCATGCCTGTTAGATCTACACCTCCACCTGAGCAGGGAGAACACGAGGGTGTACATATGAAAACGTTATTTGAGCTCTACGCATAAGATTGGTGCATTTCACTGTTTGTACGACACCCCTCAAAAGAGGTGTCCAGTATTAGATTAGTATCTAATAAAAATGAGTAACAGATCAGTAGTACTAGACAACTATCTAACAAATATCTAATAATCTTGACCTTTCATAAAAGGAACTTTTCGATGGCAACTTGAGTAGGTAGCAGAGAGCAGCGCCTAGGTCTGCACAGGCCTCCCTGAGCCGCACAGCGCTACACGTTTTACATTTTGGGGCCCACAGCCCCGAAGCCGCCTGTCGAGACCCCACATCAGCCGGGCTATTGACAAAACAGTTGCTCCTTCCGTGCAGAGTTTTATTTGCTCTCATTGCCAATCAGCTTAA
Source organism: Desmodus rotundus (assembly GCF_022682495.2). NCBI lineage: Eukaryota > Metazoa > Chordata > Mammalia > Chiroptera > Phyllostomidae > Desmodus > Desmodus rotundus. The sequence goes on from NC_071397.1 coordinate 99,594,260, forward strand.
CACATAGGAGAACATATACTTGAAAAGGATCAAGTTCTATAAACAGGACTAAATGATTATGGAGTAGGCATCTTTATAATTGTGTTTTTACTTTCTGTTCTAGTGGCTTCTCAAGGAGTACAGCCTAAATTGAACCATAAAGCTTGACTCGACAGAAAGGCATTAGGCTACCACACTAAACCACAGAGCTAGAGAGGCAGTTATTTATTGCTACCGTCCTTTGGAGACACTACAAGCGGCTGACTGTGGATGCACTTCCCAGCCGCCTCCCCCCCAGTCGCTGTATGAACAGGCAGGGCCATGTTTCAGACGCTCCCAGTTTGTCAGGATCAGGTGAGCAGACCTGTTGTCCAGAGCACACTGCTCTGGTCCCTACAAGGGCCCTGCAACCCCGCGGGCCATTAATAATTCATGGTCTTCCTTAGCTCACGGCAGGGGCTTTCCTCAGAGGACATCCTTCCTACTGAAAGAAGTTAATGCGGTGGGCACACAAACAGCACCCGAGTCAAACTAGAGGAAGCCCCCTGTGAACCTGCTGGCGTTTAAGACCTGTTAGAGAGCTCCGGCTCCAGCCAGGAAAAGGAAAAGAAAAGGCTCAGCGCTCCTCACCCATGCTGATACTGCCTGTTTGGTTGAATCTGTTGTTTTTTTAGAATTGCATCAGCTGTATTAACACAGAAATTCTTTTAAAAGTGTTTCATTCTGTTGTATGCTGAAGTAGCCTGTGACACCGGGTATAACGATGCTGTCTGTTTTTCTCCAAGCTCGCCTCCTGGGCAGAACAGTGACATACATCCCAATGCTGAACCAGCTGGGTTCCGGCATCGTTTATTTATCAAGGAAACACACAAAGATCGCAATGTCTTTGATGACTGAGAACAAACAAGTCTCCAAGGGGAAGTACCCCATCCTTGAGGGTCCTCCTAAATATGCGAAGGCCCCTGGGTGCAATTCACACCAACATTCGATAAAATTCATCTGGAATAACAGGAGTCACGTCTCAGCCTAAAAGGGAGAACCAGACAGGAGCTTGAGACAGGCATCATGGGGAAGCCTGCGGCCTGTGACTGTGTGCCCTGCTTAAAGGCATTTCAAAACCAACACAAAGCCAAAACCAAAACAAACTATTGCTAAGCCAAACATGCCTATGGGAGCATAGGCCCTGAGTTTAGATCTACAGCATCAATCAGAGGTCTTTTTCTGAGCACAGAAGAATTTAGAATAGGGTGTATTATTTCCTCTGAATGGAAGATGTTCATGTTGGTTAAACCAGAGCATTTATTTATTTTCTTGAAGATGTATTTGAGGAAATACACTTGATATTACTTAGAAAGTAGCACAAGTTTTAAGTCAAGTTTGAACTTTCTGAAGATCAGTAAAAAGCAGCCTTGCTCTAGCTAAAAATAATAATGCTACCTAACATTTAATGAGCACCTACGATGTGCCAGGTACCATTCTAAGCACTTTGCATGTATGAACACACTCTCATGCTCACAACCTCCCTGTGGAATGAGCACTATTATCACCTCCATTTTGCACATAAGAAAACCAAGTGGACCCAGAATGGTCAAATAATTTGCCAACAGACGCGCAGCCCAGAAAACAGGGCGCTGCCACTCAAACTCAAGCCACCTGCTCTTCTGAGTCTCTGCCCCCACACTGATGCTGTCTGCTTCTTCGTTTAAGGTGCTGCCTGTTGACACCATGCGAAAGGGTCATCAGGACCAGGAATAGCTGTCTCTCCTTGGCAAGAATGAAGTCAACTCGGGGGAAGATATCTAACATCTATCCCATATGAAATCAGTAGAAATCCACCACCAAAATCACTACATAAGTGGCAACGTGCTCAGCTACTAGGCAGAAGAGATTCAAGTTCTCTGAAAGAAGAGGCTTTTAGACAACCTGTAAATGAGTCAGTGTCCTGTTAATAAGATAATAAATTTCAGGGCAACTTGGGGAAAATTTGGTTCTATCACCACATAGGGCTTTCATCTGTTACTTGAAACTGGCATCAGTGGGGTCTCTTGTGTCTTTAAGATTCTCACTGTGTCAAATCTACTGTTCATCTTTATTTCTTATTTTACTAATGGAATCCCCCAAGACAGGGTAAATATAGAAATTAAAGGGTCTTTGGAAAACCCTTGGGTTTTTCTTCATTGAGAATAGAAAATTTTCCATTCTCCTGACTCCATGGTTGTGGACCATAGCCGAGGGACCCCTCCCGGGGCTGAGTGTGTTAGACTTTCATGCTGCAAGAGTTTCGGCCATGGAGGAACCCAAGGCCCTGAAAACGGGGTTTTCAGGAGCGTAATCATTTACCTGGGCTGTTTCCTATCGACTGCTTTCAGAACAAATAGGTCTTCACCAGAATCAGAGTGAATGAGTCACTCTCCCTATGTGGTAAGCATCAGATGATGAACAAGGAATATTATACAAATACAAAAAAAGCTTCTTTCAGTAAAAGCCCTTACTATATCTAAAGATATAATTGGAAATATGAAGTCGGAGCATTTCAACCAGTAAGTATAAAAATAAAAACATTTTTCTCTGTTTACACACACTTAAGATGCAATGAAATGTTTTAACACCAAATATTTTAATTACTTTTTTCAGTGGCTTAAAAATACATTTCTATACTATCTCAGACACAACTATATAGCACGTTGCATAAGAAATCAGTACCACATAATGTCAACTCTTTGCATAATTTAAAGAGTATATATCAAGTGAAAGAAAAAAAGCTTGGCCCCAAGATTTCTAGATAATAATAGTCAATATGGTTAAATGTACCTCTCATTGTTTTTTCCTCTAAACAGTCAGCTCATTGGATATCCCAAGAAAAAGGTTCCGTGGTTGAAGCTTGGATAGCGTGAGGAATGGAAACAAGCCTATCTTCTTAAAGGCTCTGAGAAGTCTTGCTTTAAAAAAAAAGTTAACTTTGTGAACCCACAATTTTTTGAGTACAGTTGACCCACAACCTTTTTAGCAAACCATTAACAATTTTGGACACTTCTCATGGAGCACAGCTGGGGAAATGTACTGTGTGTTTCCCAGTTCTTCTACATGCATTATTCTCATTGAATTCTCACATGTTCAGAACAAGTATTCATCAGGAAAAACAGCCCTACCTCCCCACAGCAGCGGCAGCCCGAACAGGCAGGAGAGACACCCACAGTGCATGTACCCCCCTGCCACTCCCAGCTCATTGCCACAGCACCACCCCTCATTAGGCTTGGAAGTATGTCAGATGTATGTTCTCCCAGAAGTCTGTGTGTGCCCATGGGCATGGACAACAAAACCCTCTACTTCTGCAGAGGTGGGTGAGCTGCCAGGAGCTACAAACACATACCAGAGTCTGCTATGGCTGACTGAGTTGAAGTCATTCTTTTTGTTTGCTGCAGCTAAAAATGCATTAACAGACTGTATGCAGAAATCACACTAATGAGAACTGGCAGCCGGAAAGGGTGAGTGAGCGCCCTGGAAAACGCGAAGACACAGACACTGGTCCACACAACACACACAGCTTGCACATCTACGGCAGAGGCTTTCAGAGCGTTCTTTATTTTAAATCAACAAACACAGTAAGAAGGACATTCTACATCATGGCCCAAAGAACAGGCATTCATTCACGGGCACCTGAGTTAGATCTCAGCCCATGAAACCATGCAGATCTTTCTACATGAGACGCTCTCTCCTATCTGCTTCTAGTCTGTTCCATTAAAAAAATAAAAACTAGTTAGAACTTGCTAAATGAGTTTCTTGAACCACCATCATCCCACTAGCCACCCTCAGAGCCACCCTCAGTAGCCCTGAGCTGAGGATGAGAAAGCCACGCTGGGTGCCCAGCGGCAGAGAATTCAGGAACAGCACAAGAGACAGAGGGAGACACGCGGTTTTCTGTCTCACACCGCCTCCAGCCAAGGATGCATGGGCCGAGGCCACGTGAGACTGGGAACCCTGACAGCGTCTACCGGCCCGGAGTTAAAGACTGAACTGTCTCAGCAACTAGCCACCTGTGAATATGTCCCAGGAACCTTCTCACCCAGGCCAAGTGCCACATTCAGCAATGTGGGCGTTGCGTGTCAGGAGCAGTGCATCTGACACAAGCCTGCAGCCATTGATGGAGGAATGAAGAAGAAGCCCAGGCTTCCGCAAGGCCCGGGGAACTCCCATTCCTTCCTCCCCTGACCCCCAACACCCGCTCCTCAACCTGCAGTCGCCACCATCACTGAAGACATCACGGCTACTCTCAGTTATGCCCATCACGCCATACTTCCTATCCCCATCCTAGTTTTCGGTTTTCGCTGTAAAACTAGGGACATCTACCAAATTGCATATTTTACTATGTGTCTGTGGTAAACTCTTCGAGGGCAGACAGGCCTCTTTGTTTCACTCACTCGAATAAGTGGTTGGAACACTGTAGTCACATAGTAAGTATTTGGAGAGACAGAGAGAAGGGGAGGGGAGAGAGAAAATAAGGAAACCAGCGTATCTCTAACCCACCACCTTCAGTCTCTCTAACCTTACAAGGCCAGCTCTAAGCACTCGTCTGAACACTGTGTCCCCACAGAAACCTGACGGGGTGGGCTCTCCGAAGTCTCCAGCAGCCACGCTAACACGCCTGAGCCCAGCTGCGGGCCCACCCTGCCCAGCCATAGCTGCAATGAGGTTTGGGGTCACATTACCATACTCCCCAACCCCCTTGATTAATTAATCTGGCAGCATTACATCTCTGTAGAAATGCTTGTCACTTAGCAAAAGAGAAGCAGCCAAGCCAAGAGGGAGATGGAAAAGGAAACTGAGAGACACGAGACAACACCAAGAAACGTGAAAAAGTTAAGAAACATACCAGTGGAAGTGGTTTCTTTTAGGCACAAAAGTACAAAATATTAAAAAAAGAAGAAACCTCAGAAATGATGTAGTCACCCCTCCTCATTTTACAAAAGGGAAAACCGAGGCCCAGAGAGTTAGGAATGGCTGACGTTACAGTAAACACTCACTCACTGCAGGGCCCTGAGGGCTCTCCCTCCGAGGGGCCGCTGAGTGGCAGTGGAAGGGCTTGCTTGTCATCATTTTGAGATAATGAATGCTAAGACATGATTGTGCCCAGGCTTCCACCCTCCCCCAGGACACCCCACAGCTCTGTGCTCTGTTCTACATAAACTCTGGCTTTTGGGCAGCACAGGAGGATGTGGGGGGCTCAGCTTAGTACAGGAGTGTCCACTCACAAAGATTTCATTGCTGCGGGTTTTCAGAAGTCCAGACTGAGTCTACAAACTGCATCGTATCAGCCCTTTTACCTGGAACCTCGGTTCCACCTAGAGTTTGACCCATTAGCCATCAGCCTGTGTGTCCCCAGTGCATGTAGGTGCCCAGGTTGCTGCCCATTATATGACTCCTGCCACTTGATTCCAAGACCCCCTCCTGACCGTCCAACCCAGATTTCTCTGCACATCGGCACAGACCGTGCCAGGCTGTGTGGCTCAGCAGGCCTGGGTGTCCAAACCCCGTACTGTCGACTGCAAGGACCGGCCCTGGACTGCCTCCTGGGACATAGCTTCCCAGTTCCTGGAATACCCAAGTGTCTTTTTGTACCCGCAGCCTCAGGCCACACCAGACAGTTCACAAATGGGATCATTGGTGAACATCCATTTTTGTTTGCCTGGCACGCAGGGCCACACTGTGGCACTTTGACCTCTGGGTGGGCTGGAGATGGAGGAGCCGAGGTCAGCCATGCTGACGAAGCCCAACAAAATCCCTGGGCACCCAGGCTCAGTGAGCTTCCCGGGTTGGCGACAACCCACGCATGTCATCAGATGCCCACTGCTGGGGAAATAAGGTCCGTCCATACAACCCCCCGGGGAGAGTCAGCCGGAAGCTTGCACCTGGTCTTGCCTGGAGTATGCCCTATGATCCTTTTGCCTTTGCTCATTTTGACACGTATCCTTTGCTGTCATAAACCACAGCTCTGAGCTTTGCAGAGTTCTGTGAGTACTTCTAGCAAATAAGTGAACCCGAGTGCGGTCTTGGGCGCCTTGCACACAGACCGGGTTTTCTTCTGCCATGTGCATCTCCAGTATTCAGTCAGACTCACTGCCCAGCGGCTGGGCCACGGCCACTCTCTGTTCGGACACCTAGTACCCACTGCACCCTTGAGTTTACTCAACCACAGGTATCCGCAGAAATACTCTTAGGCAAAGAGTAAGCCCACACAATTTTTGCCAGAAAAAAATAAGCAGCAACTTCTGAAATGTAAACTAATTATAGGAATAAACACGAACTGAAAGAAAGAGACTGACCAGATACATATTAGATCATTTTCACCTTATTGCTGAAGACTGTTTATTTTCCATGTAGGAGATTAACGTGCTTCATAAATTCAACCCAGTAGGGTTGATGTGCCCCACAAGGGCCTGCTGGAAGCGGCCATATTGCCTTTCTTTGGAACGGATCTTGTCCAATGTATCACCTGGCAACATCTGTCCCTAACACTGCAGCCTCAGTAGAGGTGAGGTGGCCATCCACCCAGACATTCAATACGAAGGTGTAAGAGTCAAAGAAGCGTGTTGCTAGTTCTGCGGGTTGCTCTCTTAGTGCGGCCTTGGGCTGACAGTGGGCAGCAGCGTGAGCCGCCTGTAACAAATGTCAAGGGTGGGACAGCACAGGACATGCGGTCACCGTCTTCAGTAGCCCTGCCCCTAGATGTGTGACTCAACTGGGCAAGGGAGAGTTCCCCATCCGTTGCACTTCACCCCTCCGTCACCAAAATGTGAGACGCCCACAGCCAGCTTTTGTTTTCTTTCTGCTTATGAGAAAGTCCAGTCGGTCACTGACACACAGACCCTTCAAAATATTCAAGGTCATTACCTTGCACCTCAGAGCTCTCGAAGCACAGTAAAAGGTTAATTGCAGCCTTTTAAAAGGAGCTCTTTGAAGAAGTGCACAGTAACTGAAAGAATCACTCAAAGAGGAGGCAAATATAAGTCAGTAAATTCAGCCTACACACAAATTGTTAATATAATACACATTACTGAGTATGCAAAAAAGTCGTGCCTATTGAATGTAAGAGAGGAACTATGGCCTTTTGGTAGGCAATTCTGTCAGCAGCCGCAATCAGCAGCTTCACCACGATCGCTCTCTCATCCACGTGCGGGAGACAGGGGCGACAATTACTGTGACCCGCGGGGCGAAGGCCTGAAGAAGCCTGTGAAGGGTAAGTGGGTGATGCAGGGGCGTGGCGGCAGCCCCTGGGAAACTGCCCATTTGCACAAGTGCTCCCAGAGGGGAAGGAGCAGATGGGCTTCTCCAGGCTGAGAGACTGGCTCCGAGTGAGTCCCAGAAGGATTCATTTACCGGTGACTAGCCTGAGAAGAGTTAACACACTGAAAAATTGTGCACACATCAAGTTAAGTTAAATTTTAGTCTTCCATCCATTAAAAAAAAAGTATCGGTATCTGATACAGGAGTTTTGAACTTGAATTTAACTTAGTAACAGTTTATGAAATGTAATATTTAAGATGCTCAATAGCTTCAGCTTTCCAAAAGAGTTACAAAGCAGATTTCATGTTAAATGTGAGGTTTTAGTATATGAGGGACGGTTCGTATCCAGATTTTTTATGTCGGGCCTCCTCTCGTTTTTAGGTAACATGACTAACAAGTAAAGTTCAGCGCCGCGATAATGAAATGGATAGAGCTGTGGTTGGAATTGTCTGCGTGCTCTGCAGCTCTAAAGCTTTGCAGTCAAACCGAGTGTCGGGCTCTCCTATCCTGTTCACGCCTGTCCTCAGCACCACCGGTCAGAATAATCTGCAGGCAGGAACGAGAAGGAATTGAACATATTTTATAGCCATTCAGCTTGATGGAAGAAGAATAAGGTAAATCAATACTTCTTTGTCATCTCCTGAAAGTACTGTATTCTCCAAGACATTCAGCCAGCATTTGCTCATTTAGGCAAGGACAAAAACATAAAAAGAAAGTTTTCAACTCAGAAAATTAGCACATCAATATTTCTGGGTCACAGAAATTGAAGTCATATCAGGCATGACTTTGAAATCTAAGTTAAATACACTAACAAGGTTGGCTGTTCTCTCAGTAATGGTAACTATCATTAAGGAAACCTAAAATTTCAGGAATGAATAGTCATATTTAACATTCTGTTATTCCCACTGAAATATTACTAAATTTATAGCCCCATTTAAAAATGCCAGGACATGAATTTTTGGGTAAAATTAGACCTACAAAAACATTCTATGTCTTTACTCACACAGCATATTTTCCCCACTCAATGTTCCATGAATTCAATAGAAGTTTTTTCTTAAAAGTATACCTTTTTTGCCCTAGCTGGCATGGCTCAGTGGATTGAGCGCCAGCCTGCGAACCAAAGGGTCGCTGGTTCGATTCCCAGACCAGGGCACATGCCTGGGTTGCAGGCCAGGTCCCCAGTAGGGGAGCGCAAGAGGCAACCACACATTGATGTTTCTTTCCCTCTCTTTCTCCTTTCCTTCTTCTCTCTAAAAATAAATAAATAAAATCTTTTTAAAAACTATGTTATTGTTCAACATTATTTCTGACTTTTGAAAATGAATATTTTTTTAATTTTATTTTTAAATTAAAGCTTATACTCAATATTATTTTGAATCAGTTCTAGGTGTGCAGCATAGTGGTTAGAAAACCATATACTTTACAAAGTCCCCCTATTTCAAGCATGCCCCTGGCACTGTACACAGTTGTTACAATATTACTGACTATATTCCCTGTGCTGTACTTTCCACCCCCGGGACTATCTGTAACTACCAGTTTGTACTTCCTAATCCCTTCACCTTTTTCACCCAGCCCTCCAACCCCACTCCCCATGTCTATTTCTATTGTGTTTGGTCATTTATTTTGTTCTTTAGATTCCACATGTAACTGGAATCACATGGTATTTGTCTTTCTCTGTCTGACTTATTTCACGTAGCATAATACCCTGTAGGTCCATCCATGCTGTCACAAATGGTAAGATTTCATTCTTTCTTAAACCAAGTAATATCCTATTATATACATGTACCACCACTTCTCTATCCGCTCATCTATGGATGGGCACTTGGGTTATTTCCGTATCTTGCCTCTTTAAAAAAAAATGCTACAGTGAACATAAGGGTGCACATATTGTTTCAAATTTGCATTTTTGGTTTTTTCAGATATACTTCCAAAAGTGGAATCACTGGGTCATAAGGCAGTGCCAATTTTTGGAGGACCCTCCACACTACTTTCCACAGCAGCTGCACCAGTCTGCTTCCCACCAACAGTGCAAGGGGGATCCCTTTTCTCTGCACCTTCGCCGACACTTGCTGTTTGTTGAGTTAGTGATGATAGTAGTTCTGACAAATGTTATTGTGGTTTTAATTTGCACTTCTCTGATCATTAATGATGTTGGGCATCTTTTCCTATGTCTATCAGCCATCTGTATGTCCTCTTTGGAGAAGTGTCTATTCCAGTCCTCTGACTAATTTTTAATTGGAATGCTTGTTTTCTTAGTGTTCAGTTTTTGAGTTTTTTATAAATTTTGGACATTAATTCTTTTATTGGATGTAGCATTGGTCAATATATCTTCTCCCATTCAGTAGGTTGTGTTTTTGTTCAGTTGATGATTTCCTTTGCTGTGCAAAAGCTTTTGAGTTCAATGTCATCCCATTTGCTTTTATTTCTTCTTTTGTTTCCCTTGCCCAGGGTAATAAATCAGAAAAAAATACTGCTAAGAGAAATGTCAGAGGTTTTACTGCTTGTGTTTTCTTCTGGAAGTGTTATGGTTTGGGTCTTACATTTAAGTCGTTAATCCACTTTGAGTTTTTCTTCTGTGTGGTTTTAGTGGTCTAGTTCCATTTTGTCCATCTATCTGTCCAGTTCCCCGACACCATTTATTGAAGAGACTGTCTTTACCCCACTGTATGTTCCTGCCTCCTTTGTTATATATTAATCGACCATATGGGTGTGGGTTTATTTCGGGGCCCTTTTTCTGTTCCATTGATCTATGTGTCTGTTTTTATGCCAGTGCTATGCTGTTTTGATTATTAGAGTTCTGTAGTATAGTTTGATATCAGGTAGCGTGATATCGCCAACATTGTTCTTCTTTCTCAAGGTTTATGTGAATATTCAGGGTCTTCTGTGGTTCCATATAAATTTTTGGATTATTTCTTCTGGTTCTGTGAAATATGCCCTCAGTATCTTGACAGGAATTGTGTTGAATCTATAGATTGCTTTGGGGTATATGAACATTTTAATGATATTAATTCTTCCTAACAGGAGCTCAGTGTAGGCTTCCATTTATTTGTATCTTCTTCTGTTTCTTTCTTCAGTGTCTTATAATTTTCTGAGTACAAGTCTTTTACTTCTGGTTGAATTTATTCCTAGGTATTTTTTGATGCAATTATAAATGGAATCATTTTCTTAGTTTCCCTTTCTGGTAGACCATTATTGGTATATAAAAATGCAACCTATTTCTATATATTTTGCATCCTGCTACTTTACTGAATTCACTTATCAGTTCTAAGATTTTTGGTAGAATCTTTAGGGTTCTCTATATACAGTATCATGTCATCTGCAAATAATGAGAGCTTTACTTCTTCCTCTCCAATTTACATGCTTTTTATTTCTTCTTCTTGTCTAAGTGTTGTGGCTAGGACTTAGCCTGTTGAATAAGAGTATTAAAAGTGTACATCCCTGTCTTGCTCCTGATGTTAAGGAAAATGCTTTTATTTTATCCCCATTGAGTATAGTGTTATCTGTGGGTCATATATGGCCTTTATTAATTAAGGTATGTTTCCTCTATTCCCAATTTGCTGAGAGTTTTTATTATATGTGAGTGCTGAGTTTTGTCAAGTGCTTTTTCTGCATCTATTAATATGATATGATTTTATCCTTCATTTTTTTATGTGATGTATCACACTAATTGGTTTGCAGATATTGAATCAACCTCACATTCCAGGAATAAATCCTACTTGATCATGGTACATAATCTATTTAATGTATTTCTGAATTTGGTTTGCTAATATTTTGTTGAGGATTTCTGCATCTATGTTTACCAAGGATATTGGCCTATAATTTTCTTCCTTTGTAGTGTTTTGTGGCCTAACATGCGGTCTATCCCAGATAATGCGCTATGCGCACTTGAGAAGGATGTATATTCTGCTGCTTGGGGTGGAATACCTGAATATATCGATTAAATGGAAATGGGTATTTCTTAATTACCTAGCCACAGCACATGTACATTTAAAGAGAATGGTATAAAAGTTGAGTTTAGAAAGACTCCCAATGAATGATCTTCCATAGAATTCTGAATCTGAACAAAATATAATTGGTCCTGAGTTGAAAAACATGTTATATTTACAGAAATTAAAGAGGCTCCGAAGAAATAATTAAAAATATTACAAAGTATTTATAGCAAAATAGGGTAGAATTGGAAGGACATAGAGTTTAGAGTCAGAGAAGCTGGAGTCCAAATCTCGGCTGATTGCTGCCCGGGGGCACTTCGGCATCTCTGGGCCTAGGAGTCACTTTCTGTACGAGGACAATGGGCACAAGGTGTGGCTGCTCAGAAGACCAAATAAGCATCTATCTGCACACAGTGCCCAACCCGGGGTGTCCAGTCAATGCTACCTTCTCTCTTCCCAACAAACACATTGATTACAGAGCAGAAGAGGGGTGGAGAAGGGAAAGAGAGTGAATGGTAGAGGGCACAATAGAAGACAAACAATATCGTGGTAGATATCCCTGCTAGAGACTATAAAAACAAAAAAAATTCAGAAAACATAATTGAGTGCTAGGTCATTAAAATCTTGGTTTTTGAGGCCACGGAATTCGATTCTAAATCCCAAGGAAGACATAGTTGTGCCTACGTGAGGAAAGGCCGTGCCCATGGGGGAAAGAAGAACAGGAGGCCCCAGCCCTGTTTTGCTCCTGGGTTTCCTCTTGGGCCTTTTGATTTAGAGACTGGTGGATTTTTCCTGCGCCTCAACTAGGCTTCAGCAACTAGGAGCTGAAATGCCATTTGGAAGAACAGTCCTTTCTGAGGAAATTAGACACTGGACTCACTGAATTGTTTATTCAAATGATTTGTGACAGAAAGAACTCTGAAAAAACAAATTTAAACAAGTCCCTGAGATAACATTAATTCATCTATAAATATTTCAGACTGTATCTCTAAAATGTAAGGGTTCTTTCAAAGGATACCAAAATACTATTAACACATCTAAATATAATATTTCCTTACTATAAAATTTGTATTCAAACATGTCTCGCTGTCTCATAATGTTTTTTAACAGGTTGTTCAATTCAGAATCCAAAGTTTGCTTCCAAGCAACCTAGGAGCTTGGGTTGAAAGGGCGGGTGATGGAGAGCGTGGATGAAGGAAGTCATCTAGGAGATGCCAAAGGTCAAGGTGGGTGAATGGTATATGGGGATTCAGTGTGCTATTCTCCCTACTTCTCTATAACCTTCACATTTTTGATACTAGAAACGTTTTGAGTTTTTTATAATAGAAAGTTAACACAGGCAAACATCAACAATGGAAACAATGGTATTTTCTACCACGTTATGCCCAAGCAACGGTTCAGGCTTTTGTTGAAGCTCAGCGCAAACTTACAGACAACTTCGAAAGCTATTAAGTACGTTTAGGGAGTCAATTTTTGTATACTAACCATTTCAGTAGGTTATCGATGATTGGATAATACCATTTCTTGAGGGAAGGGTGATTATTAAAAATGAAAATTCCTGGGGGCATCTCATAAGCAACGCTCACGCATCCTAGCACAAGCAGGGAGTGCTCAGCTGCGGAAGGGAAGCCAGAAACAGGCCTGCGAGTCATGCAAGACTCAGAGATGCTGCGCCCCTGTGCCCTTCAGCTGCCTCGCCTGTTTCCCTTGGGAATGGCAATCATAGGAGACTCTGGGGACTTGGCACACATCCTTAGACACGTGTGTGTGTGTGTGTAATAAAGTCTGCACTGGACATGTGTGTGTGTGTGTGTAATAAAGTCTGCATTGGACATGTGTGTGTGTGTAATAAAGTCTGCACTGGTGTGGAAGAAATGATTTTCCTCCCTGCTTGAACATCTCAGCAGATGTGGCAGCAGATTGCAAAAGAGGCTCAACACACAGAAAGCATCAGTAACTATGGCAAATCCTGCGGTGGTCTAGCCGCTACTGGCCTTTCCTTCCTCCTTGCCACCAGAACCCTAATAACAATGTGCCCAGGTGAATAAAGCTACATTTCCCAACCGGGGAGGCCATGGCACACAGTCCTCATTACCAAGATGGAAGTGGAAGCCTCCGGTGGGCTGTGGGAAGCCCTCCAGGAGGGGATGGAAGGCTGGTTTGCTCCTCTTGGTCTTTGCCAGTAACTCTGCTGGCTGGAGCTCAAGAGCCATCAAGGAGCATGAGGTCCGCAGCCAGCCCCTAAAGACTGCTGAAGTCAGAGGGCATCACTATTCCACTGCCCCGGCCAGAAAGACTTGGTTGGACCTTTCCCCGTGTGCCCCAGGCAAACACAGGGACTTTACTCAGCAAGAGGCTAGAAGCCACCAAGATTTGACCTACTCCTCTAGCTCCCTACTGCCCCCTCCAGGCCAGGGTGCACTCACCACCTGGCTTTCTGCTCTTCACTCTCCAGTATCTTCAGGCAGTTGTTTTAGTAAAATATCCAGGTTTTATAGCTGTTTCCTTTGGATGGGGAGGGGTAATTCAGTAGGGTCTTAGCTTCTCATACTTGGAGAGAGACTCCCTTAAATTTAATTCCTACTTAAGCCCCAAAGAACTGCTACAATCTAGACATTATTATAAATGGTTTCTTGATCAGAGAGTCATATTCATAAAACCAGACCCAGTGATGGAGTTCGCAGAGACAATGGCACTTCAGCATTTTCTGAAGAGCTCTTCATTGTCCATTAAAAGGTTTTTGCTGACCATCTGGCAAAATTAAGTTGCTCCCAAGACTGGTTGGTACTGGCTATACACAGCCCCTAGAACAGAAACAAGGCTACGGGAGTCTTACATGTCAGTAGGTTTCGGATATTTTCAGACAGTGCAATTCAGCAGACACATACTGACTACCAGCTGATGAGCAAAGTGTGGAGAAGATGCTAAGGAAGTACGTGAAATCATCCTGGCCTTTTCCCAATCTTATTGAGGAGGAAAAAACTCACATGAAGAAAAAATTAATAGAAGTCAATATATAAGCCAAAGAACTTATATATGTATGACCCATGGGCATGAACTAAGGTGGGGGAATGATGGTGGGAGAGGGGTACAGGGCAGAAGGGAATAATGGGGAAAAATGGGACAACTGTAATAGCATAATCAATAAAATATATTTTAAAAAGTCAATATATAATCAAATACTGAAATATGAAAAAAACACATGCCAAAATAATCTACCAAATTGCGGCACAATATGCAAGGCTGCAAGATTAGATAACTGAATTGACTGCCTCTGGAGAGCCTGCTGAACCCCGACTAGATAACACGTAGCAAGTTGTAGAACACGATCAGCGCGTGCAGCACCCTGGAGACCACCGGCGGGCTGGGTTCACTCTATAGGAACGGGTCATCAGAAGAAGCATTTTGACCTGTGAACTATTCTCTGTTCTTTTCTTTGCATACTTCTCATTCAAATACTATATATGAAATAAAAGTTAATTTTAAGACTAAAAATGACTGCAATGTTTTAAGTCTGAGTTGCTGGAAGAATGAGGAAGCCATTAATAAAAATAAGTTGGAAGAAATGAACTTGGGAAGAAGAAAAAGAGATGATGCGTTACATTTCGAGCGTGTCCAATTTGTACAAACAGCAGGACAACCCTGCTCTGCCCGTCACTTTTAGTTCGGCACACAGGAGACGTCAGGAACTCTGGCGACACAGAGACTTCACTCTGCACACCTAAATGCCCCCCACTCCCTCGTTGGGTAGCTGTCAGCGGGATTCTAAGATGTGGTTTTGTGATTACAAAATTGGAAACATAATACCAAACTACAGGACGATATTTTGAGAGTTAAATAGCATAATTCACATAAAACATCCAGAATAAAGTAGGTATTAAATATTAATATCTTTCCCTCCCTTCCTTCTGCCTGGTCTGTCTGTCTGAAACCCAGCTTTGATTCCCTGTGACGCTCTGCTTCAGACTGCCCCTTTTCCTCACCATCCTGCAACATCATAGATTCACGTCCGCCCCAATCTTTACTCCTGTGCACGCCATTCCTCTCAATTTTACAAATTACACGGTCTTCGAGGTCCGATTCAGGCTCATATTTTTGATGAGTAAACAGTCACTCTAATCTGTATTGAATTTCCCTTTGCTAAATGCCTCATGACATGTGCTGCCATTAATTATTTTACATACGTATGGCCAGTCTCCCCAACTAGAAGGCCAGTCTCTAAACAGCAGGGGCTGTCTCAAATTGTTTGGGTTTGTAAAGGCTGGGCTCCGGCCCTCCTCAGAGATCAAAACAACTTGCTAAATAAAGGAGTCAGTGAGGCTAAACATTAAAATAGGAGGACTAACATCAATTCAGATATGTGTTACACTTATAAAATGTCACTTTCATTTACTGTCACTTGGAGAGAAAACGAAAATCCAACATGATATAACTGAAATGAACAAGAAAAATAGAAATTGGTTTGGCCTAAAAAGCAATGCTTAAATGGATTATTAAAATAAGGGACTTTTGTAAAAGGCCTTATACCATAATATTTATTTAGCAATTGTACAAGAAGGCAAGAATTAAGAATGGAAGCGGACTTCTATAAGAATGTTGGTAGAATCACCAGCAAGACGTTTAAGTAATGTAAAAGCAATTTTGTAAAAAATCTGAGATGCATTCTAAATAAGTGGCTCAATGGGTTAGCACAAAATTAGCTGAAAGATACTAACGTGTACACAATAACATTTATTTTAAGTCCGCATATTAATGAACTTCAAGTACTATACACTTGGCAACATGCTGGAATCAATGTTTCCAAAAATCCGTCATGACATATTATTAATGCTCTAGTTTATTCAAAATTTAAGTAGTTAACAGAATTCCTGCACTTTGAAAAAATTCATCTTCCAGTTCTTCCACAGGTGGTCACTGTAAAGAAGTTTAAAAACTCCAAATCTCAGCTAAAAATATGCAGAAAGCAGACACACACCAAAGGGTCCTTTAGATAAGGTGACAAAAGGGACGCTGCCCCTCCCTGATTCTCTGCCTGGCCCTCCCCACCCGCCACCTGGGTTCTGCAAACTGCAGAGTACATTAAAGCGCCTCTCTCCCACCTGCACTCCTTTGTCATCCCGAGGTTGCCTAATCATATTCATCTCCTGAAATGAAGAAGGAAACATTTCAAAAGCTGTATTCACATTAAATCAGCTTTCCGATTCGGGCAGTGCGGGAACAGAGCGATGTAATCACATCTCAAATTGGTGTACAGCAGGCTGTCTACCTTATCCCAGTGCTCAGGATGGATGAAATGAATAGTTTTAAAATAGCACCTTTTGAAATGACATGAGAATTAATAGCGCATAATTATCTCAGTGTTGACAAGTGAGCGACGTTTAACTCCTTAAACGAGCTTTGCTAATGAACCATGTCAGGGAAAGGCTTCTTGCCTGTACCTTGTTGATTGATATCCAAGGGGACTGATTTAATCAGAAACGCATACCAAAAGCCAATTTTTTTAATAATTTCAATAACGATTAAATGACCCAACTTTCATTTGTTATTTGAAATATTTACTTAAGATTTTACCATGGGTTTCTTCAGTATTCTAGGTGTTGAATTACTAAGAAAATCTTATTTTACATTTTATTTGTCTAGTGAGAAATATTCTCCCTGGCTGGTGTGGCTCAGTGGATTGAGCGCCGGCCCCTGAACCAAAGGGTTGACAGTTCGATTCCCAGTCAGGGCACATGCCTGGGTTACAGGCCAGGTACCCAGGAGAGGGCACAAGAGAAGCAACCACACATTGATGTTTCTTTCCCTCTCTTTCTCCCTCCTTCCTCTATTTCTAAAAATAAACAAATAAAATCTTTAAAAAAATTTTTTTAAAGAAATATTCAACCTTTCCATACAGTTTCAGCAAAACAGACTTTGGTATTAGACTTCTTATTACCTAACAGAAAGAAGTAAAAATTAAGCTACTGGATTTGAAAAGCAGTAAAGAGAATATGTTTTGGACCTTTATAGCTGAGAATTCTAATAAAAGATAGCTACAATACAATGAAATAACCCTTCCTGCTTCTTTTTAAATAACAAAACTTTTTTTTATTTTTATTGTTTTTTCTTTAAGTATATTTTATTATGCTATTACAGTCGTCCCTATTTTTCTCCCCTTTACGCCCTCCTTATATCCCCCACCCTCCAAGCATCCCCTTCCCCTTAGTTCATGTCCATGGGTTGTACATATAAGTTTTTTGGCCTCTCCATTCCCTATACTATTCTTAACCTCCCCCTGTCTATTTTCTACCTACCATTTATGCTACTTATCCTCTGTACCTCTTCCCCCTCTGTCCCCTCCCACTCTCCCGCTGATAACCCTCCACGTGATCTCCATTTCTGTGGTTCTGTTCCTCTTCTAGTCGCTTGCTTACTTCGTTTTTGTTTTTTAAGTTCATTTGTTGATAGTTGTGAGTTCATTATCATTTTACTGTTCATATTTTTGATCTTCTATTTCTTAGATAAGTCCCTTTAACATTTCATATAATAAGGGCTTGGTGATGATAAACTCATTTAACTTGACCTTATCTGGGAAGCACTTTATCTGCCCTTCCATTCTAAATGAAAGCTTTGATGGGTAATCTTGGATGTAGGTCCTTGCCTTTCATGACTTCAAATACTTCCTTCCAGCACCTTCTTGTCTGCAAGGTTTCTTTTAAGAAATCAGCTGATAGTCTAATGGGAACTCCTTTGTAGGAAACTGTCTCCTTTCTTCTTGCTGCTCTTAAGATTCTCTCCTTATCTTTAATCTTGGGTAACTTAATTATGATGTGCTTTGGTGTGTTTCTTCTTGGGTCCAATTTCTTTGAGACTCTCTGAGCTTCCTCAACTTCCTGGAAGTCTATTTTCTTCACCAGATTGGGAAAGTTTTCCTTCATTATTTGTTCAAATAAGTTTTAAATTTCTTGCTCTTCCTTTTCTCTTTCTGGCACCCCTATGATTCGGATGTTGGAATTTTAAAGTTATCCCAGAGGTTCCTAAGCCTCTAATTTTTTGAATTCTTATTTCCTCATTCTGTTCTGGTTGGATGTTTATTTCTTTCTTTTGTTCCAAATTGTCGATTTGAGTCCCGGTTTCCTTCCCTTCACTGTTGGTTCCCTGTATATTTTCCTTTTTTTCACTTTGTATAGCCTTCACTTCTTCCTTCATTTTGCCACTGAATTCAATAATTTCTGTGAGGATCCTGATTCCCAATGTTTTGAACTCTGCATCTGATAGGCTGGCTACCTCTTCATTGCTTAGTTCTATTTTTGGAGCTTTGATTTATTCTTTCATTTCAGCCATATTTCATTGTCTCTGAGCACCAGTCTGGATGAATGTCTCTTTAACTCCTTGGTTGTCAGAGTTCCATGCAGTTTGATTTTCTGGCAGATCTGGTTGGTTTTTTGTTTTTAAATTGGTTGTTATCCTTCTTTTGCTTGTGCAAGGAAGTGAAAAGTTTCTACCTATGCCTCCATCTTGGCTGGAACACCTCAAAAACAACCCCTAAAATGCTCAAGGCTAAAGTCACACAGATGAGAAAGATACCTCTATACAAATCGTCATCTCTTTAATTTGTAAAAGCTCACAGTAACTGCAGTTTCAGTGATGGAAGGACGGTAGGAAAATTGCCATTTGCAGATCCAGTCTCTTTTATTCTAGAGTCCCCTGGGACAGCATATTAATTAAGCTGACTTCTTGGGAAGCTCTATTTTATTGTTTACACTATTACAGATGTTCCCATCCCCCCCCCATGCTTCTCTCCACCCTGTCTTCTCCTCTAAATAAGAATATTTTAATACATGTAAAAAATTTATAAAAATGTTACCTTTAGCATGTCTCTAGTTCATGTCAATGAACTCATAACCATACTCTTCAATTCTGTTTTAAATCCTGTGCATAAAACCAAAGCAGGCTTCTATTTCTAAACACCTGGAAAAGAGGGAAGCAAGCCCGTTCCCAGAGGCGGAGCTGGGCAGAGGACAAGTAATACAGGCCAGCACTCATGTGTACTTTCCTTCTCCATGTCTTCCACAGAGAGCACCGTCCAGCATAGCAAACTGTGAGGCACCTGGCTGAGTCCTCTATAGTTAGCCTTGGAGACCTCCAAAGAGGATGAGGAAGGCCCTGCCTATAGGTCCCAGCACCCCGTCCCAGAGCCGGTCACAGGGGCAGCCTCCTGCTGGACTGAGACGACCGGAATGCACAACCTGCACATGCAGCGGTGGCAGTTCCTTTTCCACGGACAGGATCACCCTGGCTCTAGCCGCCGGCAAGCGCGGATCTGTGGGGTCACGTTCAGGTACTCCTTCATCGAGTCCACACGACTGAGGGTCGCTGACATGCCAGCACTCTTCCCGGTGCTGGTGCTGGGACTGCCGTGGCCCACAGCACAGAAGTGGCCCCTCTGCCCCAGGGGTGAGGCAGGGTTGCTTTGTTTAAGTGCTTTACTTAAGACTAGCAGGGCCCAGGGGTGGAGAAACTTGGGACGCAGATTCACGCTCTTGGCTCTTGACCGGTATCCTCGCCAATCAGCCTCAGAGGGGAGGACTGAAGAGCTTCTTAAATGCTGGGACTGAGTGTGACAGTCCGAGCCAAGCATGAAGACAATGCCGTCTGGGTCCCCAGAACTAACACAACTGCCCCAGCGGGGGTGCCCTCCACCTGGGCAGAAGGGGCTCAGTGCCAACAGCTCCGGTAGCCCCAGGAGGTTGTGACCAAAGTGGGCTCCCTGAGAGGTGCTCTGGAGAATCAGTGACCTCAACATTCCTTTAGGGAGCCGAGGCTCCTGGACACCCCTGCCGCATCTTCTCCAAGTGCCGCAGAAGACTGTGAGCATCAGGAAGGAAACCAGGTCACCAGCGGCCACATCCTCAGCTCCAGCCTTCGGTCCTAGGTGTGTGAAAAAGTAAGCAGATACACGAGTGCCCCAGGCCCTTCTAGACTAGGTCATACTTAAACTGTGTCCAAGCTCTTGGACACCTTATGACATTTTTAGGAGACGTGCTCTATGCTTCCAAATGTGCAGCTCAAGCATGACTTCTGTAAGCATAATCAGCTCAGAAATTTTAGTCAGTTATATTTTATGAATGTTTGTGAATAAATATAAATATGTTCTAAATAGGAAAAAAAACAAAGCTTGAGTTCCTCATCTTAAGCAACTAGGGACCAGGAGAGCTATTTCATTACGAATATTAAAGTAGTGATTGTATACAAATGAGCCTGGCAGGGTCCAGCACCAGCAGGTGCTGAGATGGTCACATTTCAACTGTAAAAAAAGAACTTCATGTTTTATTTATATCGTAAGGATATACAAGAAAAACAGTACTTGTTGTCAGCCAGCTTTAAACCAAATGGAATAATTTTATTGTATTTACCAAGTATAGAGAGTTTTACAGTCTACTGAAAAATAAAAACATAGATAACTGTGAAGTTTCAAAGACAAAAATGTACTTTACATATTACTTGGTAAATAATGTTTCTTTAGCACAAAAATGAAAAACATCAAAATAAGCTAAGACTGCCCTGGCTGGTGTGGCTCAGTGGATTGTGTGTCGGCGTGCCAACGAAAGGGTCACCAGTTCGATTCCCAGTCTAGGGCACATGCCTGGGTTACGGACCAGGTCCCTGGTAGGGGGGCGCGTGAGAGGCAACAAGACAGTGATGCTTCTCTCCCTCTCTTTCTCTCTCCCTGAAAATAAATAAATAAAATCTTAATAAAATAAAATAAGCAAAGACTTTAGCAACAAGTTCTAGAAATTGGCCCTCCTAACTTCTGTAGTGTCTGTGATGGAAGCCCTCCAGACCCAGCGGCACACCGGCCCGTCACAGAAGCATACCAGGTAAGCTGTGGGGGGGCGGGGGGCGGCCTGGGCAGGAGGGCAGAGGGGAATGGGGGAGGGTCAGGCCCTTTCTAGGCGGTCCCCACCCGGCCCAGCCCTTCACATGGTGCCCTTGAAGATCCCGCTCCCTCAGAGGACAGGGCTGCAGGAATAGCTGTATGGCGGCATCGTCTGCGCTCGTAATGTCGTGGGTGCAATTTAAGGACTGCAGGACCAGTCCAGGCTGTGTGCTTCCCAACTGCCATTATCGGGCCTGGTGCAAAACCGGGATATCCCTGTCTCAGAACTGACACTTAACCAGCAAAACCAGGCCTCTATGAGGCAAGGAACTGGTGTTTTGAACTCCTCCCTCCAAATAACGACATTTGGAGAAGAGCTGCCAGTCACGGAAAAACAACATCAAACATAGCATGATGACCTCTTGAGACCTGGTTCCAAAAGAAAATTAGAAATGAAAATCTATGTCAAACGGCTGGTAGTTTACAAGACTCTGCTCTGAGACAGGGAAAACATGAAACTTTTCCTAGCCGGGGGAAGCTCAGCTCCATTCTGAAGCCACAGCTCTGTCAGTTTTAGCCAGCCCTGCGGGTAGGCGATTATGGGCCTGAGGATGGTCCCTGCTGCTGCCCCCAGGAAAGCAGGAGCTCAATGAAGGCACTTAGAGGTAAACTCACAGGATGCGCAGAGCTGAGCCGTTAGACTCCCGTGGATTTTGGAGCAGAACACTAAATATTCCTCTTTATTCTGAGAGCAGGTACAGAAGGGGCCTGCAGAAACACGGCTTTCCCAGCATCCCCCCACCCACTGTGGTGCCTGAGAACCAATGGGAGCCACAAAGCTGGCAACCTCATGTCATAGGCTTAAAATGCAAGTCTTAATGTTATCTCATTGTGTCCTTGTACTGAAATGTGGTCATTATGTAGTTTCCATTTTACCTGCATATTAAAAAAAAAAAAACAAAAAACCACCCACAGCAGGAGTGCTGCTATTGTGAGAAAGGAGGACATTAAATTTAAGCAATGAGTTAAAGAGGCAAATGAAGGCACTCTTTTCCTTTATTAGAAATAGAAGAAACAGATTGCGTGCATCTTGCTGGGGGCTGACTGCCGCACGGCATGGAAGCCAGCCAGCGCCAGTCACCGAGCTCACTTAGGAGCTCTGCTCTGTGAAAGGAGGGAGCCAGATGGGCTATTTACTTTCAACAAGATAATTCTGCGGGAAATTGTTATAAGTCAAAGAAATTTTTTAGCTTCAGCTGCTATTTTAGCCTCTAAACTGATTCAGGAGCCAGGGGCTGGGGAGGGTTTCATTAGGAAAGAACTAAGAGACCCAGAAAGAGGGAACAGATAAAAGGAAGCATAGTGCAAAGTGTGGAGAGCGGCAACACCCAAGTGCAGAAGCTCCCCGGCCACATAAGCTGGGCACACGTCCAAGCTCTACCAGTCACTCCTGATAATCTTGGACAAGCCACTTGACCCTTGGAGCTTCAGTTTGCTCCTGGGTCACATGAAGACCATAATGTCACAAGGCTGTGAAGATTAGGCAGCATACTGCAAGGATGGCACTTGAAACATAACACGTGACTACGTGGCACGCGCTCTCAATAACCATCAGGCATTATGTTTATCCATTTCATTTTCTCTTCTGTTTGCAAAATGTAGAGAGAATCCATCACTTACATGTGTATGTGTTTGACAAAATTCTTAAGAACACGGTAAGAGCTAAATGTTCTATTAGTCTACTGACCACACTGGTTGGAATCTGCATGTGTGAATACAACTTCCCTTTTATTTTGCTACCACAGAGAAAGGGGAAAATAGTCCTGATAATTTTAGCCTTGCATCAAGAGTTCGAAGAGATTTTTCTACCCAAAAATGTAGTTCTTTAAGAAAAATAGCTGTAGAGTGAATACAGAAAAGCTCACTAAATTGTGAGTTGAACTTCTGATACATATAAAGATGCTTCCTAGCTTCGAGAGCAGAGTTTTCCCCTCAAGCTGCCTCTGGGGACTAAACCCAGATGACCCCTCGATGCACACGCAGCACAAGGCACCTCACTTTTAGGCCGTACAACATGTAAACACTGTGTATCAAGCAAGCACTGAAAGTGCTCAAGTTGTGGGATCGCTAAGGGTCTAAGTTAACCTGTTTTTCTTTCCTTTTTTTTTAAACTTGTAGTATTGTTATATAATAACTGATGATTCTAAAAGAATGAAATATACTCTCTTAACAAAGAGATACACAGTTAGGGTTAGGCCACTGTGTTTACCACGGTGGGAGAAAGGCCACGCGCTTTTACAGAGATTATTCGATACAAGGGTTAGTTAAAACATTTTAGTTGTGCCAGGCTACCTCTGGTTTGGGTTGGAGAGACCCACAAATATTCTATGTTGCCGCCATATTGAAGAAACAGCACAATCACTATTTTTTGTAATACATTCTCTTTCTGAAGGGAAAAACTACCCCTAATAAATGATCATCTTAATTTTCAAAATCTATGGGCTCAGATAAGACAAACACAAAATCAAATAGCATATGTTAAAACTATTTAGAAAATCTAAAAAGAATTGCTACTGTACCTAATTTTCAACATTCCCAGGGACTCAGTCCCAAGAGAAGTGAACAAATGTTTAGGTAAGAGTATTTGAGAAGACACACACATGCATCCTCACTAGAAATTTGTAGATTCTGTGCCCCAGTTAAGATCAGAAAAGAAGCTAAGAAGAGTCTACAAGGAAAGATAAAAGAAGTGGGAATCAAATCTTTATTTTAATTATCTTTTATAAAGTTAATATAAAACAGAATTTCCTTAAGTGTGAGAGAAAGCCAAATAACAGAGCAGGACACTCCACATTTCAATGGACTGGAAATGGGCGGACGAGCTGATTCCCTTAGAAACGACCGAAGATGACTCTCATGACATTGATTCTGGACAGGGATGAAACAATAAAGGAAGCATGGAATTGTCGTCTTTCTCTTCTACGCTGAGAATTTTCCCACACTTTGAAAATATCTATTATTTCACTAACCCAAAGGCCAAACCTCCGAGGGCCTGTGCTGTTCAGTTTCAACCACTGGCCTACCCCACTCCGGGCAGCTCTGGGAACAATACTGCCTGCCCTGAAACAGTGTCACAGGGAAGCTAAGGAAAGATGCTCCTCGTGGGGAAGGCCGTGTCCTTGGCCTCTTCAATCAGACATATTTACTGGGTACGCCAAGACGGCAAGGGCCTGGCTACTTTTTGCCCAGGGCCATTTCTCAGGTCGCCTTTGCAGATGAAGAGATAAAGCAACCCCTCTGCTTAGACAGAGGGCAGGCGAGGTTGCTGCTCATTGCAGAAGCAGGGCATTCCCCAAGTCCTGAGCTCCTCGGTGGTGATGCAAACACACTGCATCCACGGCGGCCACCTGGACCACAGGATTCCATGGCAAAGCCACTGATGCCAGTGTGATGATCCATGGGTGGTCCTCACACAGTGGGTGGTCCATGGATGATAACAGTCATTGTCTCTGACCCAGGCATCCAACGTCTGGGTAAAATCAAATCTCAGACCTGATAATTCAGGCAAAGGAGGGCCCATAGAATGGGTGAGGGAATATGAAAACACTCCCCGAGATCTGTGAATAAATGTTCTCATCCAAGTGAGGCAGGGAAATTAGAGTCCCCACTGTCCTGCCAATCAACAGGGACGAGAGAAGAAAGGCAGGATGGAAACAAGCCATACCATACATTCTTGTTGCTCTTTTGCTCTCCTGCACGCAGTGGAGAAAGGGACATCACCACGATGGGACAGCGAGACCTTCTGCCCAGCGGGAAGGCAGTGTGTGGGGGTGCGGAGTCCCGGGGCCCTCAAGCCGTGCAGTGGCATCTGTGAAGGCTGACCTGGCTACTGGGCTTTGAGACGGCCATCAACATTGCAAGTGCCTTGTCTTGAGCCCCATATTGCAGCTAGCTGTTGGAGACCAGCAGTAAATGCACCTCACTCGCTGACATGGAGCAGCTGTGTCTATACCACCTCATCCCTGCCTTCCCCTCTACTCTGACTTTAGGTTCCTTAAGAAGAAAGATGATTTGGAGGATCCTAGGCCTTCCTGTCCCCACGGGGTACTGAAAGCCACACACCAGCCCTGGTACGATGGGGAAGAGAGGGGCTCAAATCGCTATGGCCATGCTGGATACAGAAACCCAACTTACCACCTGCCTCTTCCCGTGGAGGGGAGGGACACTGACCTCAACCGATGGGCTCAGAGCTTCTCAGTGGGTGAGAGAAATTAGAGTCGCCTTGTGGGAGGAGCCCTTTGGGCTTATTACATGTGTTGTTGCCGTAGCTTCCACATCTGATTGTATAATAAGGACAAATGTGCTACATGCCTGCTTGCAGGTCCTGTGTCAGAAGGGGTTTCATGTCAGGAACTGCTGTCCATGGAAAGGTCATTTCCGAACACAACAGCATCACCTTCTTGATGGAGCCACTTTTTTAAACAAGTAGCTATTGATGTGCACCTCAGCTCGCACGGATCACGAACACCTGGCGTCCTCATTTCCATGTGGCTCTACTCAGACGTGACGATGAACAAGACGAGAAGGGCTCCGTAGGCCCCGCTAGTCAGATGGAAACAGTATATTCGAGAGTGCAGCTGCTCTGGCACTGGCATCATCTCAGTTTTACATGAAAACAAAAATGGCAGCTTGTCCTTTGGGAAGAACTGTATTCCCCACGCCAGCCTGTGGAACAAATCTGCTAGTGCAGTCGGGCTCTTACGGCTTCTTTCAGTGACTGGGCCTGGTTCAGTGACGGGCTGGCGAGGTTAAAACCTGATGCTTCCTCTGAACAGGAGAAGCCAGCCAACCCCGATTTCAGCTCTGGGAGACCAGCTGTGATACGGAGCAGTCAGCACAGTGGTCTGAGCTGGATGCTGCCCCTCCTGCCTTAGGCTGTGCTTCTGAGGACCAGACATTTTACATTTTGACAGGCCTGTGGACTCTGCCAGTGGCCTGGAGGTCCGTCTGGTCTACCACGTGAAAGACCATAGACTGGCAGGTGAATGGTGCCCTGCTGTAGGGCCACAAGCGGTGAAAATAAATCGTGGCTGCTTATCAGGCTGGGTCCCTGACGCAGGTGCCCATGGGGAGGGCCCATTCTGTGAGATGACCAGCTGGAAGTAAGGAGTTGTTCCAGCCTGCGCTGCCCAGATCGCTGTCATCGCTGCTGGGGGCCATCGTCACACCAGAGGTGGCAGCACATCCACCACTGTGGACGTGGCGCCGCGGAAAGGTATTTTAGACACAGGGGCCCCCACTGCGTATCTGACCGTGACTCCTGCCAGACTCGGCCTGTCTGCCTTGCAGCAAGGAGGCCACCATGCTTGTCCACTGCCACCAAGCTGACTGCCATCAACCCTCTGACTCTCACTTTGGGACAGCCCTCGTGCCTTCCCACTGGTGACACTTTTTCAGGTTACCGTCCAAGCAGCTGACTCTGGCTAGACCATTGTGGCTTCTGAAACTGGACGGTCATTTTTTAGCTCTCCATACTGTGTTAGCCTGAGAATGGGGTATCTTCTTCCATGGAGAAAACTCAGCAACGGGCCGAAAGTAAAAGTGGTCAGTGGGCATGTCACGACCTTCACCATCCTCGAGTTGCTGGCATCGTTGAGAAGTAAAATGTAGCTAAAAAAAAATCAAATCGAAAACATTCCTGACTCCAACGCTCTCCATGCCTCTTGGTCTATACACTTCGTAAGGCAGCCAGGTCACCAGATACAGCCATCCCCAGAAAGTTTAGGAAGTTACACAGACATACACTGATAGAGATTTCACCCCAAAATGGTCATTCCTAGGCACGAAGCATTTTCCTTTCCCATGAGAGGACCCCCAGGCCAGGATGACTGGCACACCCTCCAGGCAGCAGCCCAATAAAAAGAAGCCCTAACAGATTCTAACGTGTTTTTGGCTCAGCCACTGGATGTTGTGCTGGACTAATGTGGTTCTGGCTCATGAAGAGAGTGACCATTTGGGTCACTGAGTTGAGTACACTGCTCACCAAGTCCCTCTGCGTTGGCCGAAGTGCTGGACATAGTGAGTCTGCAAATTTCGTGAAAACGCCCTCAACTACCTGGCACCGACCCTTCCAGCCAAAAGGTTTGGATCCAAGTAGGAAATGACTGCAGAAAAGATCATGTCACAGCTCCCAGAGAAGGACATGCCGATCTCATGGCTGTGGGTAGAAAGCAACAAACCGAGCGACTGGGAGGATCACCCCAAATCCCAGGAGTGCTGAGGGGCTGTCATTAATGCTCTCCTGGTCCCCTGTGCTCAGTGCCTCAGCATGGAAAAGAGTCATATGACCCACGTGAGCCACACGGCCGTGGGGGCTGCCAGTCTGACTCACTGACCCACCTCTGAGCTTGTCGCCTCACCCACGGGCAACAACAACAGATGGAGTCACAAGGACACGGCGGGTCCTGAACCCTCCACTGTGCCTGACGCCATTCGCGGCAGCTCCCCATCACGGACCTCCCCCTCAAGCCTGTGCCAACTCCCAGACTGGCACAAGCTTGCTTCAGACCGACTCACACGACTCCACAGGCTTGTCCTGACTCCGAAGCAGCCTGAGGTTGCGCCATATGTGGCAACCACAGCTGCAGCTACTCAGAATACTGTCTGAGTGGCGTAATCAAACCAAATCAAGTGTAGCAGCAAGTTCCAACCCAGAGTGACCGGTGCTCTCTGTGTAGTGGAGAGTGGACCATGAAATGGCTCTCTGACGGGCACGAGAGTTACTTTCTGGACCATTTATCACCCCCTATTATTACTGGCAATGACACCGAAGACCAACAAGGCGTTACAAACTTCCTGTATGAGTCATAACAGATAACAGACTTGAATTAGACTGTCTTAATTAAGACCTGCTGGCCTCTGCCTGGGATTTGCTCACCATAAGCTGAGTTGGAGACCCGGGGACATGGCGGGGAGGCAGATGAATTAAGTCAATATTGCAACTTGGCCTCAGCTTGCTGCTTGGGACCCTATTGATCACAGCTGTATGAGACACGCCGAATAGATCTGGTGCCAGTCTCTGTTGGCCCAATTAATCAGAGTGACCGGGGAGGGGCATACTGATGTGAAAACTCAGCACAGATGAAGGTGGTGTAGGGAACACTGTTGACTGCTGGGAGAGAGAAGTTCTGTGGGCCTCTTCCCGGCTCCTGCATGTCTCGCTGAGTGGACCAAGAGTGCATAGCCCTGAACTTCCCTTTTACTTGAACCATCTCTCAGGGATGTTTATGCACCTGATGACCTTAGGAAATGAGACAATGTTTATGCCCAAAGAGAAGGTGTGCTTACTGCTTGCTATAAAAGCAGTGGATTCTTGGTGCTCAGAAATGGAGCTCAGGTGCAGTGCAAACCCCCCGCATGCACAGAACCCACCTGAGCCATGCCACAACCCCCCGTGGGGTTTGGGGACAGAGGGAACTGGCATAAATATGGACACACTTACGCAGCTTTCTATACTGTGAGTAAGAAGGCCTTTTTTCTTCTGACCTGTGATTCTTCTGTCTTCTGCCAGTACCCACGATACATGAGCAGGCAAACTTATTAGATTGTCAGTAGAGTAAAAATCAGTTCTCAGACCCAACCTGCTTGTCTCTGACTTGAACCACCTATGATACCTGATACAAAGCCCAGTCCAGGCAGCCATCCCCACCCCCGCTGTTGTACAGCGGGAGCTACTCATCCTAGATTCTTTGATGCAAACATGAGAAAACCATTAACGTATCAACGGGAAAATCAGGATCACTTTCCTACCTTCTAGAACCTAACCTTATGGGTTCTCCTTTTGGGACCCAACATAAAACCAGAACTCCTTACCTCAGTCTCAGGGCCCCCAGAGCCACGCCCCCGCAGGGGGACTGTCACCACCACTGCACTGCGGTGGGGAGGAGGGAATGTCCGTCTGTGTATAAGGTGTCACTCTGCCCTAGTTTAGGGGGAAGGGAGACTTGGGAATGGCCTGGGGGAAAAGGAGTGAAGGAGTGCTAGTAGCCATGGGTGATACATTTTATTTTAATTCCAAGCCTGATTTTCAGAAGTACCAGCAATCAATGAATCAACCAGACTAACAAAAATAAGCCTACTATCATGGAAGCAGAAAAGACTAAAAGGCCATTGTTTATAAAACTACGTCTCTGCCAAAGGGGAAGAAAAGCAGAAAAAAAGTATGTCAGATTTAAGGAATTAAAAAGAGTTGAGAAATATAATTTTATTTTTTCATGATCAAAAATCCTACCAAAACCGAGTAGTGAGGGCTCAAAATTCACCTTCAGAAATCTCATAGAAAGATCTCGACCTCACCTGCCGCTCATCACATAGTTAACTGCACGAGGTCTATTAGCGATCACCTACTCACTGTTAGAAGCAAATAAAAAAATTAAGAGGATGAAATAACACTTCGGGAGTAGAATTATAAAAGCCAACATTAAACTACTTCAAAGTTATGCCTAGACTTCTAGCTGAGTATCAAATGCAATTGGTAAACATTCTGGATTTACTGCTTTGTAATGTACATGATTATAACAAACTGTGCTAAAAATTAGGAGAATTCACATTGCTTCAGACCGTAATTTCATAGTCACTTGTCTCCATGACTCATTAAAGGTGAAAATAAATGATAAGCATGAGTTTGCAGGACAACCGCGTCTCCCCGGGAAGCCCCAAAAGTCCTAGGGAAACGGGAGGTGTGTTTATCGAGGTGTTCGGTCTCCCCCCGGGAAGGAGACACTTCTGGCACTGTGTTCAGGCAGAAGAAAGCCGGGTGCAGAGCCACCGCTGGAGTTGTGCTTGCAAAAACTTCAGAACCACCCATACTTTCAAAAACGTGTTAAAGCTTAAACCTCGCTTAAAAACCTGGTGAAAGAACACCTTTAGAACACTTATGGGAAATGTCTGACTTTGGTGCTTTTAGCGCTGGGACTGCTCTGCCATCTAGCAGGGTTGAGGCGGGGGTGCATGAACACTCCAGAGAAAGGACTGGACGGGTGACATCAGAGCCCATCGTACACCAAGAGCATGAACACAGGTCTGCTCTTCCAATTGAAAAATCCCTCAGAGCAACCCCTGCCCTAATGAGATTGCCTTTAAGGGTTCTGTGCAAGGCTTTACGCGTCACAAACACTCCTTGACTTTGGCCTGCCAGGTTTCTTCAATCAATCATGCAGCAGCCTAAAATTAAATTGAAATGATTGGATCAAGGAAAATCAAATTTTTTAATGTTTCGTTTCAGTAATGTGATTATGAAGCTTTTAGTGATATTGTAATTACTTTGAAGCTTTGAGCATATGTTTCTACTGAATGTACTCCATGGAGAAAAGCTGCGTTAGGGAAACAAGGACACACAGACCGCACCGGGGCAAAAATACATTCGGTGCAGAGTTAAAAGCTAATGGTGGAAGAGAGACAGTGCTTCTGCCTGAGTCCCACCGTATGCAGAGCAACTGCTGTGAGATCCGGCTCCATGCAGAATTAAAGTGACGGAATGGCTCCCTCCCAGGGCTCTCATCGGAGAAGTGATAAGGAGAAACAACAGTGAGTGGGGTGGAAGGAAAAAAGTCACCGTCCTGTGCTAGCTGCCACTGCAGCACAGGAAAATGGGACAGACTGAAGTCTCTCTCTGAAAATTAACGCACCCTCTTCTCAGAATATGAAGCATCTGAATATACGTAGTATACGACAAAATCAAACCACAGAGTATAGTCATTACCCCTGTTTATTAATCCTTTCACCCACATCAACACTCACTGGGATGAGGCTGGGTGTGGGGGCCACACGGGTAAATGCAACGAGGCGCCACCCCCACGGCAAATAGCAGCAGAGCCAGGACTCCCGCAGCGTGGCACCCCAGCTGCAGACATGGGAAGGGAGAGTGGAGAAGACAGAACAAGCGAGAATACAACGGTCCACTCTCCTCTGACTCAGTCCGTCACGAACTCAGCAACTGTTTGTTAAGTACAAGTGTACTTCTTCCATCAGGAGGGACGAGGGTCACTAAACACACAAAGTCAAATGGAATGCGATTGGGTCTTTAACCGTTAGCAGGAAAGCAAACTGTCAAAACAATCTGATGTACACGGACCTTCCGCAGGATCAGTCCATTCTGACTCTATCAGGCAGTGGATTTGTCCAGAGAGCTTCAGGACCCTAAGTAGGAAGCAGCGCAATAGACTCAAGATCGTTGAATTGAGCTACCGCTGATTTCATGCATTTTTTTACTTGAACTCACATGTCACTTTTGGCCACTGGCACTGCCGCCTTTCACTGTCTTAGAGGAGCCCTGATTCACCAAGTTATGTTCACTTGCCACTGACCGCCGTGGGTATTAGAGTCTGCTTCCTCCTCAGCCCGAACGGGCCTTACCATTCCACACGGAGCGTCCACTTGTTGCCGACCCGCTGCTCTTCATTCCATCAGCGCAGACCAGATTAGTGCTGTCGTAAATTCTGTGTTAACCAAAGTCAGTGCCCGAGACTCTGCGGGGCCCTGCTGCCAAAGCTCCTTCTAAAACCAAACCTGGCCATGCCCATGCCTGGCATTAAAGACCGAGTAGTTCCTCACTACAAAGCAAAACCAGAACACTGCAGCCTGGCACAGAAACCTGCCAGGGCCAGCCCTCCCCCCACCACCCCGCCCTTACCCGGATCCCTCAGCATTGCTCCTCTGTGCCCTCTGCTCTGCCCACAAGACCCCGTGAAAGGAAGCTGGAATGGAAGCTTCCCTCTCGCTGGTCGTTCTTTTGCTGATGTCCACGCATCCTCATGCACTGTGACTTCCTCGTCTAGATATGCAGACACGGTGCCAGCACGAGTCCTGTGACTTGCTCTCTCAACAAATGTTTGCTGAATGTGGCATTTCTTTTCTTTCCCTTTTCCAATAAGAAAGGAACTTTTCCTTTTCTTACAAATCAAATTATGCATGTATTTTAAAAATGTATTCCATATTTCCCTTAGAGTTTTTCCTAACTGTACTAATAATATGTCATGAAGTGGTTTCCAAGTATTTCAGCTAAAACTGCTGCATGAAACCAAATTCTATACTGACATCTTTTTTTTTTAAGTGAAGCAAATGAAGCTACACAATTTTGCTCTTTTTTGTCCTCTATAACTTTACTGGAATTTATTTAAAACATCCGACTGTAATTACCAACCAAGCCAGATCAGTTATTATTTATGAAGGGCAAGACAATGTTAAACTGTTCCGCAGGAGCGTTATGTCTAACGCCCATAGTGAGCTGGCGAATCATAAATCAAAATGTACGTAAAACGGCGATTTGCCCCTGCTCTGCCTGATCATGTCTTGTCGCGTGAAGTCGTATTTCCCGTCAAAAGCATGACAAAGCTTCCCCAGCTCTACAGGATACAAATGAGCAAGCTGGCACAGCAAATTACCCAGCTGTAACTCACCATCCAGTCCTGGAGAGGAGCCACATGCTCCTGTGCCACCTGGGACGACTACCTTGAAAGGCGAGTTATGTCCTTGGCCAGGCTCAGCCACTAGTCCACACCCGATCCCTCCTGTGTAGCACTACTGCATGGCTTCTAGGTGACCTCGGGAAAGGTGAAATCAAGCAGTGTCACTGTCAGTGCGAGGTCCTCCATCTGTCATCCTTCATTCACAATAGGACACCACCACTAGCTTCCAAATGGGGACAGCCTTGACGGCAACTGGGGCAGGCTGACTAGGACCTCCTCCCACACCAGCAACCTCCCTGAGCCTGTGGACCTGTGGCAAAAGGGGCTGTTGCAGACACAACTAAATTAAGACTTTTGCAGGGGGGAGGTTATCCTGGTGGCCCCATGAGTTCTTAGAAGGGGGAGCAGAAGGATGTGTGATTACAATGGAGGAGAAGCTGTGTGACCACAGAAGCAGAGTCTGGAGTGAGGCGGCCAGGAGCCAGGAAGGAGCCTCAGAAGTGGAGCAGGCTTCTCTGCTGGAGCTTCCAGAAGGAACGAGTCCTGCTGACACCTTGACTTTAGCCCCTTAAAACTCTCTTACGAAGCATGGCCTCCAGAACTGGAAGAGATGAATGTTGTGTTGTTTTAAGCTGCCAAACTTGTGGTGACTAGTTAGAGCAGCCACAGGAAACTAATGCGGTCACTGAGCCACGCCTCAGCAGTGTATGTATGACACCACTGAAAAAAGTTAGCAAAGTTACGACAATAATGTTTGTTTCTAGGAAACACGATGTTTACAACCAAAACATGAAATTACTCGATGCTGTCACCAGTCATTCATGTGGCATAATTTGTCACAAAAGTATAATCAGTTCTACATATATTAGTGGTGATGCATTTGCCCTACTCTTAGGACTGTGTTTATAACATTGTATTTCCATATTTCTAAAACATCATATGCTTAATGTGGAAAATCTGAAAAACATAGAAAACTACAATGAATAAATAGACCCATAGATAAAACTGTGGGGGTAGCCCCGTTTTTAGTTACGGTAACTAAGCTCTTATGTTTATACTTTTTAAAAACAAGTTCTTAACTACTGAAGAATTCATACCTATTTATCAGTCTCAAGTCATTAATGTTAATCACCCTGTCATCATTACTTGAAGACAAAATAAAAATCACGTCACCTCCAGCACCTTAACTTCAAATGACATCACCACCCCTTCTCTGACTAACTTTACCAGCATACATTGCATTTTAATTATTTTACAATAATTAAATTGGCTGCAGAAGCCACAAGGAGTTGTTTAATAAGTGTGTACACAAAGAATTCTGATGACCACAACTAGACCCAATAGAGAAGTTCCTTAGATGCTGAGCCCCAAACACAAATTTCTGGAGAACATCCCCTCCCTCCGAAGAGAGTTCCAAGTGCTCTGCAGTGTGAGCTGCTGGGCAGGGCATAGAGACCCAGTCTGAAGGTCCGGCGTCGTGTGCCAAGGCTAGGATTTTTTGATTTGGAGCTAACGGGAAAAAATCAACACATCTGGTAGAAACTTTCGTGCAGTGAAAAGCTGAACGTGCCACACACATGCACAAAACGGATGACAAAGAAAGAGGAAACTCTGGAGAGGACGGTGATCAAAGGTTCAAAGGACAAACAAAGGCTCAGCTCAGGACCACAAATACTACACACTTTCTGTCTAAGTCTCCACGTTACCAACAGCCCAGAGTGAGTGTGAGGTGTCTCACTCCTATCCTTCCAGGTTCTGGAAAATGGATCTACTCTGAACGCTAAGCTTAAGAAATCACTGCGTATTTACAAAGGGCTTTGTTGGGTCGTCTTCTTTATGCACTGAGACTCAAAGAACATTCACTACAAGGAGTAACTAGTATGTTCATCAATTGTATAGACTAGTAACAAAATATCCCAATTGGAACACCAATACTGATTAGCTCCCTAATCAACAATTGTTTTTCTAATTTGATGAGAGTGGGGTGGGGATTTGAAGAATGTGTAAGGCTCTATGTGTTGTATATAGCAATTTGTCCCTCTTCCCATATTAGGGACCCTAACATTACCCTTTTGGGGGAGCCCTGTCCAAGTCTTCCAAGTGTATTGGAGAAATCACCAAAAACCCATCAATACTCTTAAAAATACAACCATTTGTTCCAGGTTGCTCTATATGTGGCCAGGCATACAAGTTATGCAGATATCAAAGGGGAAATTGCCCTGGCAGGGTAGCTCAGTTGGATGGAGTGCTGTCTCGATGCTCCAGGGCTGTGGGTTCGATCACCGGTCAGGGCACATGGGGGACTCAACCAGTGTGCGCGTGAATGAGTAGAACAACGAACTGATCTCTCTCTCTCTCACACTCCCCAATACATACATGCATGCATACATGCATACATATATACATGCATGCATACATACATAACTGTTTGAAAATAAATAAAAGAGGACATCCACCCTGCACTGTTCTGGGTCGCCCAGTAGCTCTAACTACAGTGACACCATTCTCTCTGTCTAGAGAAGAAACTATAAACATGACCCTGAACATCACGGGTCACATCTCAGTGTGCCACATACAGGTTATTTCTGGAACACAAATGAATTTAAAGCGTTGGCAGCATGAAAAAAAGCAGACCTGCACAATACAGTCTACAGAAAGACGAAGAGTTTTTTGGAAATACAGCCTTTGATCAGGGATGAGTTAAGGACACATCAAATCCAGGTCCACACCCTGAGAAAAGCCGTCTCCCACCCCACACCCACCCTGTCACTCTCAGTGGATGATAACCTTGAACTAGAGAGACCCGGAAGTCGTTCACAGTCACCTGGCCTCTTGGCACTATGGGCACTACGCTACAGCTTTCCCAGCGGCACAGACATCTTTCCAAAACACCATCCGTTCATGATGCTCTTCCAGATACAATGGTTCAGTGACTCCTCCTGCTACCAAGTAAAACCCACCTTCCTGCCATTGCTGACACACCAGGGCCCAGCCTGGAGCCAGTCTCCTCCTCCAGCCTCCACCTCACCACATGCCCTCCCCACCCTGTGCTTCCCTCGTCCCTCGCCTCAGCCCCCAGTTCAGAATGCTGCCCTCATAGTCCATTCCTACCTGTCCTTCAGGACAACTCAAATGGCCCCTCTGGAAAGAGCGGGGCCCTGAGCTCCATCTGCTACCCTCTCCTGTGCTTCCCTGTCCAAGTTTCATTCTGGTACTTACTACTTAGGATTGCAAACCTTTATTTTTCCATATGCTTTCCAACCATCAGCAAGGACCTAGCAAATTGCAGTTGCTAATTTCTTGGTTGATGCTAAAGGAGGAGCTCGCTGCTTCAGACGGAGAAGTGAGTGGGAGGCAATACGCAGGTGGAGAACTTAAGGCAAACTTCATATGAAGTTGGTGTCCCTTGAAAGGGATCTTGAAGGGTGAACAGCGGTTTCTAGACTGACTACAGAGAGGAAAGGTGGTCAAAGCTCAGAGTGGCAGGAGCCGAGAAGAGACAGGAAAAGTCACGGTGTGAGGTGTACGCTCGCTCACACGGACACATTTCTTTCTCATGACTCTGCTCCTGTTGGGGAGACAGCAGCATCCTTACCCCAAGTATGTGTCTCATCTGTCCAACCAAGTCACAAACTCTTCAGGCACAGGAGGACTTTTGGTGAATTACTTTTGAACGTTATCAAGTATTTCTCTATATTGTAGTTCCCCCTGTTTCTGACCCACAGGCAATAAACACCCCCCCTCACTGGGACCTCCTGCATGGTGCCACCTGATCCAGTACCTGGGAAAGAAATAACACCAAAATCAGGGTTGTGAACTGAATACCTATTAGGCCAAGGAAGAATGTTTTCCATTCAGTGAGAACAGATATCTGAATGACCCAGCGGGAGTCCCCGGTAATTAGGACACACCGTCCCGGGGATAACGGTTGTGTTGGCACAGTTCCTTCTGACCAGGATTCTGTCCTACGGGGCTAAGTCCATCAGCCAGGAAGGCAAGTGGCAGCCGAAGTCAGCCGACTGCCACATAAATCTCTTCCTCTAATATTACAAAACTTGAGAGAAGGCATTCAGATTACTATACAGGAACATTTAAAATGAGCTCATTAAATGCAAATTAAAACAGAAACACTGAATAAGCACTGGGCCCCCATTAAAGGCTGAAGAGACAGCAGGTAAGAAACAATTTTCACTGATCAAAGAACTAAAAGCTAACAGAATAAAGTATTCTGCATTGAAACTGCTTTCATGAATATGAAGCATTTTGAACTAAGGAGAATTTTTTTTCTTTTCGCATTCTTCAAAGAAGCTTTGGAGGTGGAAATGGGTTTGCGTACCTTAGTACAAAGTACTTTCATTGTTTCATTTTCAAGCAATGAAGCTATGAAATTCCAAAAAAAAAATGCAGACTTCAAAAAAAGCCTTTAGAAATAGTTCCAAAATCTCAAAGGTCATAAAGTCATTATTTTAGAGCTTTTGGACTCAAAGAACTGTACATAGTTATGCAAAATCTTCTATGCAAAAATTTAGTAGAACTTCTTTTGTGACACAGTTCTACCTCATCATAAAAAGAAGCTTTAGAGCCTGGTGCCGGTGCTGGGACGTAGGGTCTCCCTTCCTCCAAAAGCACCGGAGTGGCAGGGCCGGCAGCAGTGCACAGTTTACTCAACCGGAAATACAGATTCTGAGAGTTTAACGTTCACCGCGTTCAGGCCTTAAAACGAAAACGTAGGCTTGTGGGCCAACTGTAAAGTCAGACTGCCCGTTTCCACGGCAGGGCATTTTTTCTGACTTTTCACTCATGTATCCCGGCACCTGGAGCAGTACAGGGCACACAGAAGGTGCATAATTATTGGATCTGCTCCTGTAGAAGTAATGAATGCATTGTTAAATGAGAAGTGAGAAGTTTTTCCTTCGTTTTACAAATTAAAATACACTGTTTTTCATCTATCAGAAGGCAAACATAAAAATATTGAATAGGACACAGGGGAAGTGGGCAGTCTTCTAACACTGTCAGAGAGGCGGGGGCCGCCCGGGACAGCGGTGCAGCTGGGGCACTGCTCCCTCGCAGGCACTAACGCTGGGTGTGGGAAGTGGGGGCACAGGAGAGAGAGGACACCCAGTAAGTGCTCTGGGGGGTGTCTTTCAGCCCAGAGGGGCAGCTCCTTGTGCCTCGTTGTGAGAGACAGGATGTAAGATGGTGTGCTTCACTTTAGAACAATTTGGAACTATCAATAGTTTGCAAAATTCAAAACTGACAAACACTTGTCTAGAAAACCTACCTTATTATTTTTACTGTACATATATGCTAACATATGCAAATAAAATGATATAGCCACAAACATTCTGATGATAGCACTTGTCTGTAAACTTAGTGAAGGCTCATTTATTGAAAAGTATTTGCACAATTTATGTGCATCCATAAAATAAAAGATTAGGCAGGGATACCATGCAATAGATCTGTACATGCAGGTATGTTAGTTTTCTAAGAGATGTTAAGTTAAAAAAGGGACAGAAGAGACTATGTTCTAGTTATTGTGTAATTTTAAATGAAAAGTCTTTTTAAAGAATAAGACATTGAATTTGATTTCCAGTCCTAGAAACAGTGTTGTACGTATAGCCACGTGCTGTAGTAACTGATACTACTCAAATAGATACACACAGTTCATTCGGACATTTAGAGTACAGCACAAAATATCACCATTAAAATTCAATTTTAAACACAAATTAAAAAACACTTTTTTAAAATTGGTTACCCAAGGCAACCAATTAAAAAAAATGAAAAACACTAAATTAGCAAGTGTTAATTAAAAAAACATTCTGATGCTAATTTAAAAGAAGGGTGAAATATATTTTTAATAGAGGTGTCAACCAACCAAAAGGGAGAAGATATTTGCAAGCAATACCTCCAATAAGGAATTAATATTCAAAATACATAAGGAACTCATACAACTCAAAAACAAAAAATAAACCATCCAGTTAAAAAATGAGCAGAGGACCTGAACAGGCACTTGTCCCAAGAAGACATACGAATGGCCAACAGATATATGAAAAATGCTCAACTTCACTAGCTACTAGGGAAATACAAATCAAAACTACAATGAGATACCACCTCATTCCTGTTAGAATGGCTGTTATCAATAAGACAGGTAAGAACAAGTATGGGAGAGGTTGTGCAGAAAAAGGAACCCTCCTCATTTGCTGCTGGTGGAGATATAAACAGGCACAGCCACTGTGGAAAACAGTATGGAGGGTCCTCAAAACATCAACAATGGAGTTACCACATGACCCAGAATCCCTCTTCTGAGTACCTACTGGAAAATTTGGAAACATTCATTGGCAAAGGCATACGCACCCCTATGGTCATTTCAGCATTATTCACAGTGCCTGAGACCTGGAGACGGCCAAAGTGTCCTTCGATGGAGGGCTGGATGAAGAAGACGTGGCACACATGTACTGTACAGCGGAACACTGCTCAGCCATAAGAAAAGATGAAATGCCGCCATTTGGGACAACACTGAGGGACCTGGAGAATCTCATGCTGAGCAAAGTAAGTCAATCACTAAAAGCTAAGAACCATGTGATTTCACTCCTATGTGGGATATGAAACTGAAAGCAAGAAATGAACAAACAACATAAACAAAAACTCATAGACACAGACAACAGCATGGTGGTTACCAGAGGGAAAGGGGAGTAGGCGGGGGAGGAGTAAAGGGCAAAGCGGGTCAAATAGGAAAAAAGAGGTGCCAGAAATTACACCTTCCTAAGTTGAATTTTCTTAAGATTTTCCCATTCTGCTTACATTATCTTAAAGTCCTTCTCCATACTGCTCACAAAGTCATAATTTTTCACTGACTTCAATTAAATTGCATTTCTGTAGCTGTCTAGGTCAGGGCATTTACCACATCAATCAGTATCCAAGTGAAAATGTAAGTGATTCTGAAATGGTCTCAGAGCCGGGAGAGAAATCTGGGCTTTAAGAAAGGAAGGGGAAGATAACTGTATTGGTAGAGGGGTAATAATTTATTCCTGTTGTACCAAGAAACCCACGTCTTTGTTTTCCTCAAAAGTGAGCCAAGATTTGAAGAAAGTGGAAGAGTACCATCCACAGTGAAGAGGTTGTAGGGATGCAGGAGGGCAGAGACGGGAAATGGCGAGTTCTGAGCAGCACACGTCTTTACACAGAAAGAACAACCCCCAGGGATGTAGCTGTGTATGCTCCATCTCCAGCTTATCACTGAGTATAAAGTGGGATGCCTTTCCTGCTCCCGAGTTTTATCACGGGAACGGGAAGCCCGGCCCTCCAGGCCTTCCCTGCAAGGCCTGCCGTCTCCACTCCTTTGCCCCTACCCAAGGCAACCAAGCCCCAAATGGCAAGGAAGATGCTTGTTCAAATGCACCTACCGACAGATGCAGGCAATGCAACTAGTTATATAAAATAACTGGTTGCCCATTGTCTTCAAGGTTGTTATAAGAAAGGCACTTTACTTAGGTTGAGCCATGGATTTAATCACCTATTTTGTGATACACACTTACTGAAATCCACCCTACATTTTCATGCCATTACCAGTTACGGATCACTGTCTAATCATCAAGTCAAAGGTCATGCTCTTCCTTCTTGTGTTCTTAAACCCCCCCAAAAATACTAAACAAAACTGCCTAAACATATTTCATCCTAATACTTACTTATGTAATCATTTATTAGCTACTAATTTGGAATTAAGTGACGATTTTTAGATCTTAACTCTGTCTTTATACAGCTTTACCATAAACTTGCTCCTTTAAAAATTACCCATACACTAGATTAAGTAGAATTAAAATAACATTTGCACAATCATCTTCAAAATAAGCTATACTTTTTTTTTAAAAGTCTGACAAGTATGGATTTTGAAAATTTTTTTCTACTTGGTTTTCTGATTCAGTTCAGATTTGTGTTTACAAGTGGTTCTTATGCAATTCTCACGTAAAAAGTCAAAAGTTTCAAAATATTTTATACATTTTTCTTGATTTGAAAACTTTCAAAAGTCATACCATGCTAGAAAGTGAAGAAAAACTGGACAGCAACCTCAGGTTTCCCCATCGCTGTGAAGCGTGTCAGTTAACGGA
Organism: Desmodus rotundus; assembly: GCF_022682495.2. NCBI lineage: Eukaryota > Metazoa > Chordata > Mammalia > Chiroptera > Phyllostomidae > Desmodus > Desmodus rotundus. The sequence continues at coordinate 99,634,878 of NC_071397.1, forward strand.
GTGACTCTCCCAGTGCTGGGCAGACGGTTTTACACTTCAACATTTATTTAATACAGAAAAGACAAGCGCTTAGCAGTGCATGCCAACTTCCACACTTTAAAAAGCCGCCTCTCATCTTTCCGGATTGACCTCATCAGACTTCAAATGCACTTGCGGCAATCCGAAGTGTTTTGTAAATGAAGCTCATCAGGAGCAATTGCCAAGTAAACTCACCAAACCGGCACATATTCTAGAGCAAGTCTCTGTCGTAACAGACTCCCAAAACTCCCCTAATAAACCATGTGAGCAGTGGGAGGCGATGTTTTCTAATCATACTATGCATTTCCACTAATTTTCAGAGATAACCCCTACAATAACTTTCGGCTTAACGATCCTTGAATAGAGGAACTTTGTTCTACAGGGTTTATAAACAATTCTAATAGCCACTTCCAAAGCTTTATTCACAATAATGCACTTAGGTCGTTCTGTGTTTAATAACTTTTCATAATGAATACGTTAGGTTCATTCATTATGCAAAATGTTTTAATCCTTGCTATTATTTGCTCTTAATTATTCTTTCGCGTCTGACCGCTGATGAGAGATTTAATAGGAAAAATTCGAGGGAACAAGAAGTTTAAATCCACCTGCAGGCATTTCTTAGGATTCCCACCACCATCGCCAGGTTCCTTCCATTAGTTTAACACTCCGCTAGGGACTCCCTGAAAGAGCCCCACACACTGTGGGTCTAGACTACATTGTCCGTCTGGGCTAAGCTGAAGGACAGAAGCCCAGGAGCCCCGACAGGCCTCCGCGCGGAGCCCGCACGTCTGGTGGACGACGCGCGCGCCGCCGGACGGCGGGGCGGGGCTTCACCTGAAGGGGCGCACTGGCGCAAACCGGGTTCCCCCGCCAACCTGTCGCAGCGGGCAGTCTGTCAAACCGGGAGTGGGGAGGGAGCTTATAGCAACACACACTGTCCCGCAGCACAGCAGGCACCGGGAGGCCGGCGACGGGGACACGGCCTCGCTGCCACTGACAGTTGGCACCCGGGGTGGGGAGGAGGCACCGTGGGGTCCCCGTCGTCCGAGGACTGGCGTGGCGCCACAGCTGGGCGCAGGGCGGCGCAGAGAGGCTGTACCTGACAGGCACCACGTACCGATCATGGTCACTGGGCGGGTGCAGACTGCTGGACATGAAGGGGGCCACCGCGACCACAGGCGCCAGCCCGCGCCTCCCACCTGCGGCGTGCTCGCGAGTTAAATCTACCAAGACTCCCCTCCCCCGCGCCCGGCTGTCGGAGTACGCACGCGCAGACTGTGGGCAGCCCGCGGCCTTCTGGGAGTCGTAGTTCGAGCTCAAAGTTTCTCTCCACCCTGCCCGCCTCCGGCCGCTCTTCCGGGTTAAGGCCCAGGAAACAGACGTCACCGGGGGCGGGGCCATTCACCCGCAGTGTTGACGCGTCGCTTAGCAACCGAGAAGCTCACCTTTGGAAGCTAGTAGTAGCTCCTTCCGTGGTCCGTCCTGCTTCCCGCCCCGCCTCTCCCCTCAAACCCCGTCACCTAGGAGCTGCCCAACATCTGGATCAACCCAGGCACGACGAGCGGTTGAATGTCTACCATTAACGCTCCTTTTGACATTTCTCCCCCGACCTCCTCACATCCGTAAAACCTACTGGTTCTTGTACTACTATTCTTGTTTTATGAGAACAAGACATTTTCTAGGAAGATGGTGGCAGAAAAAAAGACCCTAACCAAATGCCCTGAAAAGATGCCGAAGAAGAGGACCAAGCTGCTGGCCCAACAGTCGCTCCCGGTGCACCAGCCTCACACCCTGGTTTCTGAGGGCTTCACAGTCAAAGCCATGATGAAAAACTCAGTCGTAAGTGATTTTCCTGACTTGAATGCACTCGCTGCGAATCAGCGGACGTGAGGTTACCCAGGTTGGCCGGCCCTGGCATGGAGCCATGACCTGGGTGGTCTTTGCCAAAAATGGCAATTACTGGGCCAGTAGCAAACGGTGCCCAACTGTGTGGAGGTCCAGGCTAGTTTATTAGAGAGGATCTTGAGCAAGTGATACTTTCTGTGCACTTATAAGCACTTTTCTAATAATTTATGTTGACGTATGTTTCTAGACCACCCAAAATTACTCTTAAGGCTTATTACTTAAGCTATTCGTGAAGGAAAAAGACACCCTTTGTTATTCCTTAACTAGCCCCACTCAGCAGAAGGCCTTATAGCAAGCGAGTTCTTAGGGACCATAAACTCTCTTGCAAATTCGACATGTGCTTATATACAACTGGGAACATAAACTCATGAAATAGCCTACAATAAGAAATCAGTTCAACCTAGGGAATGTCAGAATATCCTAGCATTTAGTCTAACAACACTCTTTTCTGTAACAAAACTCTTTATTATTAAGTGGTATTATTTATTGTTAAGTGTTAGAATATTGAAAGGCAACTTAATATCTCTATTTCCAACCACACCTTTTAAATGATAATTTTTTAAAAAATCCAAGCTTCAGTTCAAATACCTCTGGCTATTAATACAATTCATATTTCATTTTTATTATTTATGGTAGTTAAAATAGTTTCAATACTATCGAGGAAAAAGGAATAAATGCTTTAGCTACGTTTTTAAAAAAGTGTTTCTATCTGTTGAACAGCTTCAAATTTTGTATGCTAAACTCGGTTTTACTAGTGAGTAAGCACCTGTCTGGGAATGAGATGTTAAATAATAAATACAGCTTTCGAGTTTGTGTAATTTACTCTCTGGGAGGATCTGACTTATTGCATAGCAACTCATTATGTTAAATGAATAGTGTTGCTTTCCAGTGTCACATTATTTGTTTTACATAAACGTTGCAAAACTAATACCTATTCCGAAACCACATTCTCAATGAAAACATTAATGAAACAGATTACCTCTAGACCCCTATGCTATATTTCCATGTTGGTAACAAATAATATTCTGGTTATTGGAATATGATTTACAGTAGTTAAAATTACTGTAAGTAGAGGAGAACTCCGCTGGTTGTAACCTCAGTCGTTTTCTGTGTTTTGCACGTGAATAGGTGGCCATGGGAGGCAAGATGACTATTTATCAGCACTACCAAATAACGTAACAGTTCAAGCAAAGTGTTTGTTTTTTCTTATGATTACAATCTTACTGACTTTTCAATGCTATATTTTTTCACAGATGTTAAAAATATTGGTCAGATTCTTTTTCTAAACCTATGTTCATAAGCATGTCTTCTTTTAAAGGCCTTACACTAAAGTCATAGCTCTAGAAAATCAAATATTTCAGTATTGCCAAATGTAGTAAGTATCCTTACAAAAACTCAAAAAAAAACCCCAGATTTTGAAGCAGCCTTCTTCATAAAACATCTTATTGGAGATAAGTTATCTTATTTTCATATTTGTAAGGAAAATATTTTTGTGTAATACCTATTTTTCTACTGGGATCTTCAAAATATGATGGGTAATTATTTCACTTTATTTAGTGGAAATCATAATTCATAGATGCAAACATTATCCAGCCCTTCATTTATTCATTCAATCAACAATTTTTTTAAAGCTTGGCTAATAACTTGTTAAACACAAGTTATCCTGGAAATTTAGGATCAGCAAAACAAACTTCCTGTACTTAATATTCCAAGGAAAACCACCACCACCACCAACGATAAAATCTTGATAACAGAAAGATAGACGATACTGTTTATACAAACTAAATTCAGTGATATAGGAAATAAAACCTTTATATTTTCATAGCCAATGATTATATTTCACTGTTTCTGTTTTCAACAGTATAGAACTTTTGGCATTATAAAGTCAAAATATCCCTCTTTTTTGAGGTTTCTTTTTATTCAGAAAATAATGTGCCTATCTCCAGTTTTTCTTCATTACAACCCCATGTTCTAAAAGCCAACCCCCCAGAACATTTTTCTAGGGTTAGGGTTTGCCTTCAGTTCCCTCTTTCAAACACTTGCTAATAAGAAGTCACCATTCCAATGTTCTGCCACAAAAGACAAGCAGAACTGTACCCTAAGGAGTTGTATGTGGCTGTTCTTGTGTCTGTGAGAGTGCTTTAGTAATATCTGCACACAAACTTGATCGTAAACAGATTTGATCAGATGGGCTGTGCAAGCAGAAATCCCAAAGTCACAATTTATATACGAAGATGCAAACGTACTTATAAAGTAATAATAAATGTAGATATAAATGCTTTAAATCCCAGTATCAAATGTTCTTCAATAGCGAGTAGTCCCTTGACTTGCTTGAAATTGTTGTTGCATTCTGTATGCAAACAAGCAACGATAGAAGCCCCGCAATCAGATAATAATATTCAAATTCATATCGTTATAATATTTGCCTGAGAAGAGTGATATGAAATTCAGAATGTGAAGACTTTATAGTCCACTTTCCCTTTAACGGCCTTGTCTGCGAGGTGATACAGGCTGAATGAGAACCCGGCAGCTCCTTGTGCACTGGCGTCATCTCCATAGCGGATGCTTGCCTCATTCATCTGCCTTACGAGGAAGCAAGTTAGGACACGGGCCAAAGGTTATGACAGAGGAATTGACTGCAATGCAAGTTTTGTATTGCTACTCTCCTTTTCCATAGATTATAGATGTTTTATGCTCAAAGCTCAGTGGGATGGGGAAAATACTTATTATTAGTTTACTTACATAGAAACTTTTATACCTTCAATCATATTCATTCAATACATAGTGGTGATAGTCAATATTGATAAATTATATTTTAAGATACTGATTTGGCTGTTGTTAACTGAGACCAAATAACCATAGCTTAGCTAAGGTGGAAGTTGCTTCTCTTGCATACACAATCCAGGGAGGATGGGCCCTGCCACCACCCCAGATAGGCCCAGGGACACAGGAATCTTGCTCAGCACCCTGTAGGACAAGACCCTGGGTCAAGGTGGGCTCACCACTGCCAGGGTCAAGTCCCTACCCTCAGGAAGGAGGCAGGAGGAAACAGAGAACTTCCTTTTAATGGCATGACCGAGACACTGTACCACATTTTCACTCACATCCCACTGGACAGAATTTATTCATAGACCTGTATTTTCTCTTTTTGCAAAAGCCTGTGAAAGATAAACCCTTGCAGCCACTCCTGACCACCACCCCCATTCCACCAGGAAAAGGCTAAAGAAAGGGTGTGTAGTCCCAGAGGGGCATAATCTCCAACACCTCTGTGATGCAGGAGAGAAAAAGGGGGAGGAGCCACCTGCAAGAAGGGCAGCAGGCAGAAATGGAGGGCAAGGCACTTCCTTAGAAGGGGTGTCCCAGAAGGTGCACTCATCACTTCTGCTCACATTCATTGCCAAAACTTCACCTTTGCAGGAGAGGCTGAGAAATGCAGTCTCTCTTACTGTTAGCCCTGTGTCCAGCTAAAGCCTGAGGTGCTTTATTACTGTAATAAAGGGAACAAGCGAAGTTGGGGGTGATGGCATGCATCCTCCACCAGCACTGAAGGTTTCTAGTGGAGAAGACAAGGAAAGGGATTACTGTACAAAGAAATACACGTCTACAAATACTCCCTACAGTGGAAGTACACACGATGCCCAAGTGGCAACAACCAGGTGGGGGCCCGCCTCACCTTTCGTGTGGGTGTTTACAGTATCATCTGAGCTGGTCTCTCGACTCCATCCACCGAATGGTTGGTTGCCTCAATCATCTACCATTGCTGTTAACTCATCTTCCCAGGACAGTGCTCTCTCATCACAGCTGAAAGCTTGGGGATCCCTTCAGTTCTTACAGAAAAAACAGGCGTGGTCCCTCCACAGGACCTGCAGGGACCTAACCCTGTGCTATGGTTTCAACTTCATCTCTCTTCATCATTGGCTTCGGCCAAATTAAACTGTAACTCTTCAGAGTGGTGAGTTTGCTCAGTCTGCTCCCTTTGCCTGAGTGCCCTTCTCCCTGCGTGTCCGCACACTGAAATTCCTCCGTCATTAGGTAACAAACATATCCTGGTCACTGTGCCAACTGCTGTTTTAAGTGCTGACATCTGGCAGTCAGGACCAGGCGGAACAAACGCACGCCTTCACGGAGCAGCTGAAATGTCAGCTGCTTTCATTCTCTCCCTTTGTCAACTGAGACAGAAACGTGTCTCTGCCCATTGTTTTCTTTTCAATTAATTTTTAGAGAGGGGACGGGAGGGAGAAAAGGAGGAAGAGAAACATTGATCCGTTGCCTCCTGAGCTTACCCTGACTGGGGTCTGAACCCACAACTCAGGCACGTGTCCTGACCGGGAATCGAACCGCTGATCTTTCAGTCTGCAGGAAGATGCCCAGTCAACTGGGCCACATCAGCCAGGGCTGTTTTCTGCTGTGTATCAGTGACTTGTGCTTATGTTTTAGCTCCTCTTGGGCATTCCCCTTGAGGGCAGCCTCTGTGTCTCATTCATTCTTATAATCCTAACCAGCACCCGTCGGCGCACTCAAATATTTGATGAAGGAAGGGCTGTGATTCTGCCCTTTCCTTTTATGTCGTCGTCCCCCTCTTTCTTGTGCTGTAATCGTCATCTATCTCTACTTTGGATTTTCCTTTAACTGCCCTCCTTCACTTCAGGAGCCCCGTGCGATGGTGACACTGCTCCCCTCCAGCCCTTGGGTGGCTCCTTGTCTCACTCAGTAAAAGCTGAAGTGGTTTCCCTTCTAGGCAGGAGGCCCTCATCCAGCCGCTGGGCCTTCTTGGTCCTTCATCCTTACTGCTTTCTCCCTCTCTTGTCCTGTTGCGCCCACGGTAGGTTCCAGGCAGTTCCCTGTATTCAGATGCATGGCTGCCTCTGCACCCTAGCCCGGCGGTTCCCTCTTCCCGAACACGTTGTCCCTACACATCACCATCTCTCGATCCTTCCATTGTTGCTCAGAAACTAACTTCTTAGTGAACACTTCCCACCTCTTAGTAACCCCTCCATCCCTGTTCCAGCACACATGTCTTCTTTCCGTTTTGTATTTGTTTCATAAACACGCCTCGCCCTGTGGTATTCATTTAGCACAGATAAGTCTTCTTCCACGGCAGAGTAAGCTCCTTGAGGGCAGGGGACTAGTGCAGTTCCCTCACCACTGTATCTCCAGCTCTAGGAAAGTTTCTGGAACGTAGTAGGTGCTCTGTGTTTTTCAGCGAAATGAATTAATGAGTGACAATGTTTTATACCATAATTAGACAATCATCTTTGAAGGAGCTTCAAGAAAATGCTAATGGCATTGTATAAATATAAGATATAGGAATTAGATTAATTTACAAATGCTTTATACTCTATTTTAATTAGCTTATTATAAAAGTTGCACAGGCTCATTGAAAAACATTGCAATGGTTTGGCTTAGAAAGACTCTCTCCTAGCTAAGATTATGCGAAGAGCTTTAGCCTTTTTTCCCCGTTGCCCTCTGATAATTTCCATTTTTTATTTTAAAGCTTTGCTACATCTTGATTCATTTTGGCTTAGGAAGTGAGGTAAAAATTTTGATTCTTTTTTTTCTTCAATTGGCCAGAGGGTTATTACATGACTCTCGCTATGTAATTAAACTAAATTATATCAACTATCGTTCTATTTGCTTTGAATCATCTATCAGAGCTGTATGAATATTAATTAGAGTAGCTTTACATACGCTTTAGTGTTATCATAAGACTAGTCACTCCTATTCCACGTGGCTTTCCAACCATCCTATGGGGAGGCAGGGCAGACTTTTATTTTATTTTTTTCAGTTAGCACATGAACCTAAGACAATTTAATTTTTTGTCGTGGTGGTTTGGGGGGCATATTAAATGGCAGAGCAAGAAATGGAACCTCTATTTCTAGATTTTTCTCACTTAGACTAGTCTTCTCTGGATACGTTTTTATAGACTTTGGCTGATGCATAATATGCAAACAGGAAATACACATATTGCATGTGCGTGGCTTGATAAACATTAAACCAAACACACTGGGTTGGCAGCGCCCAGGCTGACGAATATCGCCAACGCCGCGAACCCTCTCAGGCCCTGTCCCTCCACTGCCCGAGCACGCCCCCGCTCCCTTTCCCTACCCATGGGGCCATGGAACACGTAGTTGTTTTGTGTCTGGCTCCCGGGCCACGCCTGTCTCTGTGAGATTCGCTCCCATCGCTGCACGTGGTCACGGATCTTTCGTGCTCCTCACTGTATAGTATTTTCATCTGTGAATGTAACAGTTTGTCGGCCCCTCTGCTGGTGAGGATTCGTGTGGCGTCTAGGCTGGGACTGTTACAAACACTGCTACAGGACCATTCGAGTGCGCTCCTGCAGAACATATGTGCAGATGTCCAGGGATGTATCCCGGGAGTCGCTGGGGCCGAGGGTGTGCACGTTAGCTTTTAGTGCCTACGTCCAAAGTGTTTCCAGATTGATTCTTCAAATTCGAACGCGGCCAGCTCTGTATGAGGGGGCCGTTTGCTCTAAAGTCTCACCGCTACTGTGTATTTTCTTTACTTTGCATCTTAGGAATCCTACTGGGTGTGTAACGTTATCTCACTGTGGATTTATTATTTATTATCACTGTGACTAGTGAAAATTAAAACTTTCTAATATGTTTATTGGCCATTTGACTATCCTCCTTTTTGAAGTCTCTTTTCAAGACTGTTGTCTGTTTTTTCTTGGCTTAGTTTGTCTTACGTGCGGTACTTTCCACTTTCCACATTCTATTCTAAGTGATGTGAGGCATTTATGGGTCTCGTGTGTGTATTGCGAGTATAGTTTCCCATTCTGTGGGTCTCCTTTCCATCCTCTTACTGGCGATCTTTATCCCTGTCCTTTTAAAATATAAAAAGAAAAATTATCTTTTGTGAGAAAAAAATCTCAAACATTTTATTTATGTATTTATGTGTAATAGATTTCTCAGCCATTTTTAATAGCTTCACATTAATAGAAAGACACAAGGCTTGGAAAATGAATTTCAGTGATCAGAAATAAAACGAACAGTAGTGGAACGATGAAATAAGATGTAATTAAAGTAGAAAGCCTGAGTTGAAGAAAAGGAGAGTCGATTTTTGCCATTCTTAAGGATCAGTGTTTCTATTGATTGATCTTCACATTTCTTTCTAAGTTTCTGGGCACCGGCTGTTGAAAGGTAAGCATTATGCAGTCCTCATTATCACAAAAGCAGCAGCCCATCACCAATCCCTACGGGGAATTTGAGACTTCACTGTGCTGAATCTCAGAGAAAGTGATCACGTGCCGTTCTAAGTACAGCAGGTGCTCCCTTAACGTTGTTTCCTTCACCATCCGTACGGTCAACACGGGTTCCCTATAATGCGGATGAGAAAGAAAATTGATTCCAGCTGGGGGCGCAGTCCGTGGAGTTTGCTGTTCTCCCACGTGGGCACGGGACTTGGAGTTTCCTCCCACACCCCAGACGTTTCTAGAACACAGACGTGTGCGGGTGTGGTGAACGGCGTCCCCTCTGGCACTGTCTGCGGGAGCGGGCGCGAGTGACCCAGTGCTGGAAGGGCAACTGGTCCATGGCGGGTCCCACCTGGCCGGCGATGGGCATCAGCTCCGCCACCCGTGACCCTGAACTGGACTCAGCAGTTTGGAAAAGTGCTCTTCCTTGCTTTTATTCAAACCTCTTAAATGAGTGTAGAGCTCACGTCTATCTCAGGGTTTATTATTAGTGGGTTTGGGGTCTTTATTTAGATGTTTGGGGATGTTTCTGTGACCAGAAATATGCTTAGGAGCTTCTCTCATTTTTATCAACCAGCCCACGGTAACATGGGTATCCTTACTGTACTTAGAACACGCTGTATCTACAATTTCTAATATCTTACAAGAAATGCAATGGCAAATGTCATCCCGAGGAATCGGATTTTTGCCTGCGATAAAATTGACGCGGTCCCCATAGGCGGGCTCTCGGCGGTCCAGTTTGATCCAGGAACGTGGACCCACGAGGGGGTGCACTGTGGCGGTCTCAGCTCTGGTGGGTCTCAGTTCATTTCCTGGCACGAGTGAGGTGGCTACAGGGCAGGTGCGACCTGACCTAGGCGCCCAGAGAGAAGCACGTTGGCTGAAATTGAAAAAGTGAGGGCCACCCAGGGGAGGGGTGGCCAAGGCTCCGAGACAAGACTAGGCAGGCCTTCTGCTGGTAGGCTTTTGAGTCTTTATTTACTGCTTCCTTTGACCAGAATAATTAGGTCGTGAATTCTGTTCATGGTGCACATGCTTAGAAAGTTTTAATTGTGTGTATTTGCATAGAATATATATGCAAAGTGTATATGTACCCTCCATAAAGTACATATACGTTTTGCATATTTAGTTTGTATTGGGTATAGTTATAGTACTTGGTATGAAATTTCATGGATTCCTTCTAACATGCTAATATTTAGCATGTCACTACAACTTCTCATAGGCATTTAAAAGACTTCACAAAATTCCATCTGGAATATGCTGTAATTTACTTAGTCGCTTACCTAGGTTGCTTTCAGTTGTTCCTCTAATACACGTCGTTGAGATGCATAAATTTGCCGCCCGTGCTTTGGCATAGCTCCCTGAGACAGTTTCTGAAGTGGAATTGCTGGGTGAGTGATCTTCAGAATCTGAAGACTCTAATGAAGGCTTGATTTACATGGGCCACCTGCAAAGCGGGACTGCTGCTCTCTCTCCCACGGCCAGGGCTCTAGGCCTGGGGGTTCGCGCACCCCAGGCCGCACCCGCCACCCCCCTCATCACCTGCTTTGAGTTGAGAGGATCAGCCTATCTCAGCAGCCCGGGAACCCGTTCGTGATACATATTATAAATGGTTGGAAACAACCAAGGCCATGGTTATCAGGCTGCAAATCGAAGTTACCTGGGGGATTTAAACATGCTTGTTCCTGGGCCCACCGTCCGAGATTCTGATTTAATTGTTTGAATTGTTCCGCGCGTGGATTAATTAGTGTTTACTAGGGATTCAGAGCTGGGGACAGAGTATATAGAGTATATTGGGAAGAACTGAAAAAGCTGTCTAGTTAATTTTTCGAGAGAGAGAACGTAGAGGAATGTTCTATTCCCCACTGATTTGTGTTACTCTTCTGTATTATAAGTACACATAATACTCAGAGATATATGAGAGGAAGTTTTAACCAGTGTAACACAGTTTTAATCATAACTGTTATTTTCTCTCCCTTGATCTCCTCATGCCTTTCTTTTTAAATACCTTTTTAAAAATTTAATCTATTGTATTTTTTCATTACCATTTAGTCCCCTTATACCTCCCTCCCCCCAGCAATCACCACACTGTTGTCTGTGTCCATGAGCCCTATTTTATTACAGATTATTATTATTGTTATTAAACTGAAATGCAATTAAAATTTTGCTTTCCGTTTTTATGTGGATATTATTTATGAGGGATTATTTTCCCCACAGTTGGAGCTGTATGATCATGTTTTGATTGTGATATTTAATAGATTTGTTATGGGATGGTTATGTAATGTAGTCTCTAAAGTTTTAGCTGCTTAGAATTTATTAGTTATTGGTCTAGAATAGGATTATTTTCTAGAACTGCCCTATAGAAACTTGAAACATTTTGTCTATAGTTATTTTGGATGATTAACTGCAGATAACTGTCTTATCTGCAGAAGGTTATAGATTATTATTATCAAAGTATTGTTAGTATTTAATAATATAAGTCACAAATGATAAGGAACAGGTCCATCATAAGCAAACCTGAAATAGGCAGATGAGTGTTGGTATTTCTTCTTAATTATTGGGTTGGCCAAAAGTCCATGTTTTTTTCTGTAAGATAAAAGCCACGTGTCTCATTTTCACCAATAACTTTACAGATTTGGATATTTTGAGTATCTCTGCTCTCTCCTGCATGGTAGGACATTGATTGTTCTCAATTAATGTCTCGATTTGATCGCTATTAATTTCAACTGGTCTACTGACCCAGGAGCATTGTCCAGGGAGAAATCTTCAGCACGAAGCTCACAAACCACTTCTGACACGTTCGATCAGTCACTGCACCTTCTCCACACACTGCACGCGTCTTTTCTTGCATTTCAGTCGTGTTTTTTACCTTTCTTAAAATTACAAAGCATAATATGCCAAAAATGTTTACTTTTTCATCTTCAATATTAAAATGGCTATACAAAAATTCACCAATTTTGATAAGTTGTTTTTTAAATGCATGCTAATATGACAGCTGTCACAATACAATCTAACAAAATTGTTTCAAATGAAGTTAAAGACAACTTAGCACTATTAGAACCATCCTATGGGGAAAAAATGACCATGTTGCCAACTCAGTATTTCTTATATTTCTACTTAATATCTATTAAACAGTATTTTTCTAGGTTATCTAAATTGCTTGAAGTTTTAGAAAATATAACTAACTGATATAATCCATTTATATTATTAAATGTTTGTGGTTCTTGTGATTTTGATCAGTAAGGAGAAAACAAAGAAAAATTACAGATAAGAACCTGAAAACAATGGAGAGAACTGCATCGAGATGCATTCATTCACTTCTTTTAACCCACAGGCGGCAAACACAAGGCCCATGGGCTGAATCCAGCCCTCCACCTTGTTTCATCTGGCCTGGCACCTTCTCGCTTAACTGTTAAGGCGTAGTTACATGTATACAGTCCTAAAATTACATTCGGTCCTTTGAAGGCAACCACAAGGCTGATGTGGCCCTCGGTGAACATGAGCTTGACACCCCTGCATTTTAACCGTATCAGGGGACCCATCGAATTCCTGGGTTAGGAGTTCTGCAGATGACCTGCCGAGAGTTGACAACCTTTACTCACAGGTACTCTAGGGACCTAGAATTCTAGAATGTGTCTATAGTATTTCAATTACTTTATTTTCTGGAACACATCCATTTATATTTTCAGTGTGCATAGTTCATATGTAATGCCCTTAACATGGGCTTTTAAAAAGAAGATTCAGGAAGACTTACTGACTTTTGCACCACCTCCTTAATAAGAACTGATTTGACAACACACCGGTCCCTGGATGAGGGACAGGGAGAGCGCTCAGGTGCATCTTTGATCGGAGAGTGACCATGGGCCACACCCAGCTTAACACGTAAGGTGACCCTGACTCTATGGGACCTTAGAAAGTCAGGTGAGAGACATTTAGCTTTAGTGTCGGGAATCCAAGAACTGAAACTCTCGCAGGGGTGTCCCAACTTTCGGCGTCTCTGGGCCACACCGAAAGAAGAAGTGCTGTCTTGGGCCACACGCTGAATACATCGCAACACAGAATCACAAAAAGTCTCCTAATGTTTTAGATAAATGTACAATTTTGTGTTGGCCCGCATTCACAGCCATTCTGGGCTGCGTGTGGCCTGTGGGCCGTGGGTTGGACACTCCTGCAAGCGTGTGTAAGGTAATTCAGTTAGTCCGTGGTAGAGAAGAAGTGGTATATCCAGGGGGAGAGTTATTTTTAACTCTTCCATAAACATGCAAGAATCATAGCCTAAACAAAAATTTAGGATACCATTACCCATGAATTTGTTTATTTACCAAGGTTATTGTCATTTAGGAAAAGGCATGTAAATTGCTATCAGAAAGAATAATTGTGTTGTGTAAATAATAATTTATATTTAGAATTAGCCTCCTAAACCAATTGGAGCTAAAGTCGTAGATGTAGCATAAGCTAGAGAAATTAAGACTAGAAAAAATATGATTACATAATAGATGCCAAATAAAATAATGGGTACAAAATAGGTCATGACTAATTACCTTGCTTCTGTGGTTTACACTTAGAAGAGAATCCACAGAGAAACATATTTCAGATTGTCTACCCTACGTCAATGCAGCCATGAATAAGTAGTCCCTGAGACAGACAGTAAGTCCCTTACCAAGTATCTGTCCTGCCCTCTGTGTAAAAAGTCGTTTCACATCATAAAATCATAAATATCTCAGAATTAAGAAAAACAACACACTGTTAAATGTTTTTGTATGCCCATAAAACATTATTTGAATTTAACATGGCATTATATTTAAATATATTTTAGAATTTATTTGAGGCAGCGATTATGCAGAACCGCAACAGTTGTTCAAGTTGTTGCGCATCGCCACTTCGTTCCTTCCTATTGTTAGAAGTACCCATGTGCTTGGGGATAGCAGTTTGTCTGACCACAGGCCGGCAGGCATCGGGGAGGGGGGGAGTTCCAGGGTGTGAAAGCAGCTGCTAGGGCATTCATTGGCGGACCAGTCCTCGCATACAGGTGCGCTGCTCCGCCTCGATTGGGTACCTGAGAGTGGACTGGCTGCGCTGACGGGACAGGCTCAAAGCCCCGGCCTGTCCGCTCTGCCCCCAGCTGGCCCGTGAAGTTATTGACAGCAGTGACAGGTTCTTCCTTGTCGTCACTGAGAGCTCACAGAGTATGCATAAGCCTGATAGTTACGTGAGAGTTGTCCTCTCTGGTCTAGGATACATAGACTGAAAAGAAAAATCAGTGTTACTTGTTATTTCAGTAAGTATAAACAGTATCACTGTGTACAGAAGCACTCTCATAAAGGAAAACCACCCATTGTTGATATACATATAGTGTCAATATACAGTTACTATATGAGCTCTTGTGAATTATTTTTACACTAAATTATGAAAACAAAGTCTTCATAATTTTCTCTACTAAATATATTTGTGCTTGTATTTACTTTCTCCATTCTAGGTTACCCAACATATATCAATGTTCAGAATTTCTCATTAAAAAGCTATGGTAGTTAGTACTTTCACATTTTGCTTCATTCATTGGGATTTATTTGTTCCTTGTCCATAAAACTCAAATTTATGTTTGCCTTCATTTATTTGCTTTCAGTGATATCTTAGGGATCATTTTATAAGGAACCATAAATTTCTTCCAGCCTTGGGCCAGCAGCTAGCTTCATGCTGACCTAGATGCGTACATGCAATGTAGTTAATTTTGAAAATTTGAACAACAGCACATTAAACTGGAATGATGCACCAATAAAAAAATTTTATTGCATTCAAAATATTATTTCTTAGATATTCACACTGTCATTTTGCTCATCAAAATTATTCTAGGATCATAAGTTACAACGTGTATTCCTAAGGCTAAAAAAAGAAAAGAATCAGATCTTTCCTAGTGATCAAATGATTCAGCCTGACTGCAGGATGAATCTCCCTTTGGAAAACCAGAACAGGCATTTGTGACTACGTCACCCACCGTCAGCTAAGTGAGTTTAGTTCTCAGAAAATCATTCGTATGGTGTCTGTACTGCTCTTCACCTGTGCTATGGTTTGCCGCAAAGTTATCTTCATGTAGTCTTTGCCGGGATGCGACATTGGATTTAAACTTGCAAAGCCCCAAACGCTTCATCGGCAGTCAGAAACACTACAACTTCAGAGGTTTTCATGGGGAATTAATGAAATGCCACCGTGAAATACAGACGCGTGCTCAGCCCCACGGAAGCTGAGTGGAAGTGCTGCCGAGATGGTGGTTCTGTGGTTTTCACAAATCTGCTGCCATGTACTTGGCCCGGCCCGTGAAACAGACCTGTATGGGTTTTATAGGCTTCCCTGTCCTCTGTGCTTTAGCCACTGGTGCTGGTGAGCTGTGTGCTCAGGAAGGCATGGTGATGCTTATGACTCACTCAGGCACCATTTCCTGCTTGCCTAATCACTTCAGCAGTCTTCACCGTGTTTTATAAACGCAGGGAATCCACTGAGGAAGAGCACACTACTCCTGAACTTTTTGCACTAGTAAAAGATATTTCCAAACCATGCACATTATTTTTACTTCAGTGATATATATATATATATTTCAAGCAGTTTTATAAATGATTTCTTTAGCTTTTTTAGGAGATACTTTAAAGTTAGCATAACATCTAACCATGTTGTTATTTCTGTTTTCTGCAATAGTTAATTAGGGTTACCCTTAC
The DNA here is from genome assembly GCF_022682495.2 of Desmodus rotundus. Classification (NCBI taxonomy): domain Eukaryota; kingdom Metazoa; phylum Chordata; class Mammalia; order Chiroptera; family Phyllostomidae; genus Desmodus; species Desmodus rotundus. Next base: position 99,650,724 of record NC_071397.1, read on the forward strand.
CTTTTAAGTAAAATAAGAAAAATATAAGAAAAATATAAGAAGAATTTTATAGCTGAGTATTTTAGATTCTAATTTGGCCACTAAATGCATTAATCCACACAAATAGATATTATAGAAGTTATTCATGTTTCCATTAGTCCTTCCAACATTGGTGTCTAATTGTCATTTGTTTCTCCCCTAATTCAGTTCAACTGATATAATTAAATGATACCATTTATCTAGCAGCAGTACTGAAGTCTTATGTGTCTCTGCGAGACATAAAAAAAAGAGAATGGGTTTTTTAATAAAATGTGGTTTACCTTCTGTTAGAAATTTTTTTCAGTTTTTTGTCTCTGTCTTAATTATGAATATCAAATAGAACCTCTCAGATGAGTGATATAGGCTAATTTCAAATTTTCTCTGCATGTACAAATATACTCCTCATTTTCCCTAGTCTGGGCCTAAATTGCCCTGCTTGCATCGGTAATCAGAAATTGATTGGGTTGCTGTGGAAACTGAAAGAGTGTATTGCTGGGTGAAGAAGAAACGCAGCAGAAGTGCTGTTATCATAATTGTCTGCCATCCTAAATGCCGATCATTCTCAACAGTACACTGATACGATTTTCACATTCCAACCCCAAAATGCTTCTCTCCAGAATATTGCTCTGTGGTCAGTATTAATCCTCTAAATTGCTTTTTTTTTTTTTTTGCACCAAATACCATTGTTATGTGTTTAATTTGTTTCCACCTTGGATCCTTTTTTTTTTTTTAACACAAATGAAACTAGTTTCCATTTTATTTATATTTACAAGGCACATCATAGGGGAAAAAACATGAAGCACAGTAAAATATTATTTAGAAGCCAATCATCTGGAGTATTTCAAAGGCTTAACAAGATGTAAAATGAATGCAAAAAAATCAATTAAAAAAGAATTCTTAACATCTGGTAATACAGACAGCCAGAAGAAGTGAAGATCTATTTTACACAGATAAAACAATATTATGCATCTTACATGTGAGAGCAGAGATGAGCTTGATTTGTCTTCGAAGGTTTGTCTTTTGTATGAAGTCGAGAAAGTGGGGATTGACCAAAGGAATGAGGAGAAAAGTCAGAAGCAGAGGAGCCAAGTGACCTTTGGCAGAGGCAGAAAGGAGGGGACGTGGAGTAAGGACAGCCCGTACAGTGGCGACACAAATTTCCACAAACACCACCTTTTCTGGAGACTTCTGTTGGTTTGCTGATTTCCGCAAGGACACATGCAAAAAAATTACCTGTGGCTTCTAAGGTTTAAAAATATTCCCAATCCCTCATAATTCTTAGGAAACCAAGGGATCACAAAGAAAAAAAAAAGAGAGAGAGCCACCTGCTGAAGAAGGTTGACAGAGCTGAGAGCCCACAGCCAGAGGCCAACTATGGGGGCCCACCTCAGCTCTAGTGTCAAGGACGAGCAAAACGCGGTGCTTACTCCGGGCCTGTTGCTCTAAGTGAGCAAGGAAATCTGCGGTGGCAGAAAAGAATGGAAATGGGTATGTGTGGCATAGTCTAATAAATGACAGATTAGTGCACTGTTGAAATTTGTGTGTGAGACGTGTCTATTCTAGTCTTGGGCACGTCGTTCCACCGTACTACTCCGGAAGGAAGTTTGGAACCGCTGAGCATGTTTTGAGCAGAGGTAAACAGCTTTTATCGTTAGAAGTGAGTTCTTGTCTTTTAAGAGCTGGGACACAGGCAAAAAATATATAGCAGTTTTCATATGCTGTTCACCCTGAAATTAGATTTGTTAAGCAGAGGGGGAGATAAAACATCTGTCCAGATACATATGCTATTCTGTACACATTTTACTGGTTTGTTTTTTTTTTCAAAAACAGGTAATAATAGTTTAAAAGTCAGAAGGGCACACACTGAAAACCTATTTCTGCTTTACAAAGTCAGCCAGATATTTGTGTCCTATGGAATATTTTATGTATTTTATATATATGTATATATATATATTATTGTCAGATTTCCTAATTTGAGAAAGATCTGAGAGTTGTACATAATGATGTTACCGTTTTATTTCGCCTTTCTTTCATTTGTAATCAGATTAAGCAGCTTTTATTAGTCTGGTGGCTGAGTATCTCCTTTGTTAATTGTCCACTGTACCTTTTGCCCATTTTCTATTTGTTGCCTTTCTTTTTATTATTCAGTGTGAAGGATCTATACTAGAGGTATTTATATCTTTTGCTGGCTATCTGTTTTATAAATACCTCCTTCCTTTCTGTGCCTTGTCTTTTCATTTGATTCCTAGAGTCTTCTGATAAACAGAATTTATTAATTTTAAGATTGTCAAATTTATCAATCTTTTCTTTCATGGTTAGTGCATTTTTGATCTTGATGAAGAAATCATTCCCTATCTTGGGACTATAAAATTACCCTTATTTTTCATACTTAGTTTTACATTCCACCCGAATTATTTTTTGAGTAAGCTGTGAGGCAGAATCAAGTTTCATTTCATCAATCTGTATTTCTGAGCACACTAGCACCACTTTTTGAAAACATTACTAATTTCCCATGGTTTGTCATACAAACTTTACCGTAGCTTAAGTATTCATGTGTGTTTGCGTTTGTTTCTGGACCCACAGTCGGTTCTACTGTCTTTGTCTTGCTGATTAACTTCACGCTGTATGTTGCTCTCTGGAAGAGTAAGTCTTCCAGTGTTTTTCTTCTTTAGAGTTAACTTAGAAGATATTTTTGGCCCTTCGCATCTTCATATAAACTTTAAATTTCCACGTGAAGTTTGTCAAGTTACAGAAAAAAGTGTGGACTCTGATTGGGATTGCAATGATGTGCGTACATCAATGGCGAGAGTTGGCATCTTTGCTCCATTGAATTGTCCAGGCTTTGAATGTGTTGTATCACAAATTATTTAGGTCTTTAATTTCTCTCCAAAAAGTTCTATGATATTCTTATAGAGGGCCTACATGTGTTTCTTGATATTTATTTCTTAGTACATGTTTATACCCATGTAGATGGTATAGTTTTTGAGAGATTTTTCTAATTTTTAACACATACAATTATTTTTTATATGGGAGACTTGTGAAATTTGCTTATTAATTTTAATACTGCACGTGTGAGTTTTGGGATGTTCTGCATGCATAATGATATATGTGAGTGGAAATCGTATTTCCTCCTTTCCCATCACAGACCATTTTTCTCGGCTTACTGAATGGGACTGGCTCTCCAGTTCATTGTTGAATAGAGAAGTGGTGGGCGTTTCTACCTTTCTCCTGACCCCACAACGAGAGCCTTCAATATCTCATGATGAAGTGTAACATTGTTACAGTTTTACTCTGGAGTCCCTTAATGAAATTAATGCAGTGTTTTTCTATTTCCAATTTGCTTGAAGTTTATATATTAGATGTTGACTTTATACTTATATATCTATTGAGATGATCATATGCTTGAAATCAGTCTGCTAATATTTTGTTTATGAATTTTATATTTATGTTCATAAATGATACTGACCTATAACTTTTCTTTTTACATTATCCTTTTCTATATTTCTGTATATTGTAAAAAATAAAGTAAAGCTGGGATGAGAAGACTTGGGAATGTGTAATTCAATATATAGATATGACTTGTTTGCTATGGATAAGTGAGACAGTAAGATACAGTAGCTTGGATGTCAAAATACTAAGGTTTTGTTTTTAGCTCTCTCATCAGGCAGCTGTGTACTGTTTTGCAAGTGATTATTTTCTTTGATGTCTTACCTTCTCTGTAAAATGAGGCATTTGAAATGTATTATTTTTAAAGCCTGTCCCTGCTCCGGATTCCTGGACTCTCAAACAGTTGACACTTGTGTGTGACTCTAAATACGCATAAACTTCACTTGTTTTCTGTCGGCTCGAGCGTATTTTCAGCCTGTGTGTAGGATTTTAAAATCCTGTTTCTACCTGATTTCAAGTTGCCCAGTTTTTGCCTAATTGTCACATGATTTCCTAGGTCATTATTTATGGTGCTTTGTATTTGTCCATCGATAATTACCGATGGGAACATGAGCTATACTGTAAACACTAAGAACATGGCCAGCAGACGCTACCTGGCTTGGGAATGCCCGCTATCACATTTGTATCTGTGGCATTTCTCTCTTTCTCAGCGTCTTCATCTGTAAAAGACAGAAGGGTCCGCGCTGCATGGGGAACGGAGGTTAAGTAAGATAGTATGTTGCCCGCTGCGTGTACGTGAGCTCTCTGCAGTAGTGTAAGGGTCTGCACCAGACCCCGAAAATGCACCACGTCTCAGCCTTGAGCAAATACACATAATCATGTGTCTGTACAATTTAGATTCTGTTTTCCATAATTTTTTTCAAAATAAAAATAGTATACGTTTTTGAAGTCTTGATACAGAATTTCCTTTATTATATGAATAGGATGGGAGAAGCACATTCATTTAATAAGGAGAAGCAGCTCCCTGGACAGAGAGATGTTCAGATGATTTTCACTGAGCAGCACACTTGACCTCATTTGTAACGTTCTAAGGCCGTATTTAATTGGCTGAAACAATCAATGTTGCTACTGGGAGTAGAATGCTTTTGTGCGTCCGGGGCCCGCCCTTTCTTTTCCTAAGGCCAGGCGAAGCGGGGTTGCAGAGGTGAGCAGGCAGAGCAGCTCCTTCTTGTATTCTTATTTACTAATTATCGTACTGGGGATTTGTGTTGCAGCTGTAAACTCACTTTTGTGCCGCGCCCCCCCATACACAGGGTCTCCTTGTGAGTGTGGGTGTCAGGTTAGGGTCCTGGCCCCGAAAATAAATGCAGCTGTGGCGTCTGGGTTCTGAGAGCTGTGGCAGTCTTTGCAGCACCCCGCATTTCTGAGAACATTCTTGGTCGGTGAGAAAATACACAGTAATGAGAGGCCACATCCAACAACATCCCCAAGAGTGAAAGTTAGGGTGAGACATAGGAGGAGAAACGTGGGCTGTTACTCATTTAAATGAATTTCACAATTACTCTGTACAGTTACTCTGTGCTTTTATTTTCTCGGGAATTATGCTCCCAGACTAATACTTACAGGAACTAATGTGTTTTTGCACCATTTTGACCGGGCCCAAATATACTTTAGTGGACAAGGAACATATATATGTTGGATATATAGAGGTAGTAAATTGTTTACTCAGGAATCTTAGATAACTAGGATTATTGAAAACTCATTTTAGAATAGAATATGCAGTTAAGTATGAGCTATTATTTTTTGCCTACAGGAATATAAGTGCAGCTTCAGGTATATTATTCGTGTTTAACACAGGGTTCTAAAAGTCCAATATTAGGATTATTTTTCTTAAAAATAACCTTTCAAATGTTTACGTGTGTGTCTCCACTGCGGTGCCCAGAAGCAGAGCCCCGAGGCGGGGATTCCTGTGCAAGCAACGTGAGAGGGGACATTTTTCGGGAGACGTTGTGAGGGAGTCAGTGGGACAGGCCAGAGAAGAGAGAAGCCAAGCACGGGCCCTGCAAAGAGACTGCACCGGGGGTCCGTGCTGCCCTGGGGCAGAGCGGTGAGCCGCTCTGCGTGAGCACCCTCTGTGCACCCGCAGCAATCAGTCCCAGCTGCCAGCCCAGTGACCCCGGTGGGGGGCCCAGCTCCCAGGCAGCTCTGGGGAGGCCTTCTCCAGCCTCCCAAGCTCAGTGCCCCTGAGAAGGGCACAGGTGGAGCTCTCACCTGTGACACACACAGGGTCCCTGGGGATCTGCCTGGAGCACCCACAACCTCCTGCAACCCAGGAGGACCTTCATCCTCTCACACGTACACCACCGTTGCTGTGGTCCATACCACGGCAACCAGCAGAGGGACCTTCAAGCACACAGGAGAGCACAGACGGACCGGACCTTCAGAGGCAGGCGGGAGGAGTGTGGAGTGCTGGGGGACATTAGGAGGACAAATGAGAGGATTGTAGTGGGAGGAGATGGACAAGGACCAAGGCATCAAGGGCCTTGTCAGCCACCAGAGGAGCTGAAGGGGCATTTTAAGGGCCAGGCAAAGCCAGTGGAAATGGGTCATGGCTTGATGTGATTGGGGAACCACAAGGAGGCCGGCTGGAGGAACGGGAAGCAAAGGAGGGAGGAGAGCGGAACTTCAGGAAACTGCAGAGATGCGCAGGCTTTGGAAGGGCCTTGGCTTTCACCCCGCATGGGGTAGGTCCCCGAGGGATTGTTAGAAGGTAGTGATGTGGTGCAAGGACCGCTGCGGATGCTGTGCCCTGAATGGACCGTGGAGCTGGGGGCAGGGAGGTGTGTGAGGAAGTACAGGAATGAAACCCTTTGTGGCTTCCTTTTGGGCCACTCGCCTCCAGGGTCCAGCCTTTCCACGGGGCTGGGCGCCTCCGCTATGTCTGCTTCTCCGTGGTTCAGGCTGCTTCTGCCCCTGGAAACTCAAATTCCTCCGCTTTACCTGACTTGTCTCTGGGTCCCTCTCTGCACAGCCAAAGACTAACCCTTGGTTTCATGCCAAACAAAAGTGTCTGATGGCTGGGTCTGTCCTTATAGCAATGTAGATGGCCAGGTAGAAATTTCATAAATTGCCCTTGCTTTTCCTCTTCACTACGGTTCTCTTCGAAGAGAAAGGAACAGGATCAAGATGTGATTTTCCCACCAATACGAAGTATTCTATGCCTTCCAGTGTCAGCGCGAAGCTACACTTACATGTCTCTTTTGTTACAAAAGTCCCCTGTGTTAGAACATGATGCCCCAACTTTGTCGGTGAGGAAATTGATGCACTAGGATTCGGTGAAGTGCCTATGGGCAGACGCCCAGTAAACGGAATTCCAGGCTCTCGAGTGACACTAAACTCAGGTGCTTTATAATGTCTGTGAAGATACCAGGCAACAGAGGTCCTACAGGAAGCTCTGTGTGGGAGGGAACTTCACTGCCATGTTCATTGTTACATTAACTGGCATTTAATTGATTCTCAATAACTAATTGTCAAACGAATCAGTCCCTCCGTGTTAAGGCACGATCAGCGTGGCAGTGGAAATACGGAGGAAGGAGAACCCAATTCTGTCCAATTCTGAGTGGGAGCCTCATTGCAGGCATGGTATTCTGTGGGATCTTGAAGACTGAGAAGGATTCCAACCTGCTGAGAATGCGGAATCTGTCACTTCCAAGCTGCGGAAACTCTTGAGAAAAGCCAAGGAGACGCATAGGGCACAGCTTCTCTTCTGTGGGACCATCGCGACGGATCGCTTCAGACCTGAATCCCATGCTCCTCGTTTTTTCCGCGCTGGAGAGCCTTTGCTGGAGGGTGGGGGGTGGCCAGGGATAGGAATTGTGAGCATCTGTCTTGTGATTCCTTTTCATTATTTGTGGGTTTTTGTCTACAGGGTCACAATGTATGGGTGTTTTTTTTAGAAACAACTCTATATTCTTTGGTCGTAACAGAGTTTGGTAAGACGGGGGTCCCCAGGGACTTAGATGTCATGTTCTTTTCGTCACAGACCCCACACATTATACGAATAGCTTCTATCTTGTATGCTAGAGATATCCAATTACAAATCAATTTTACATATATAGCAGTGAATAATCAATTTAGGAAGCAGGTTGGTTTTGCATTTTTTAAACCCAGTCTTTGCTCTTCCTTCTGATAGGAAGGACTCTAGTGATTGGAGCACAATGTTATTTCGCAGCAGAACGTAACCTTGATCTGCACCCTGGTGTCGGGCGTTTATGCAAGTCTGCCCTGTGTATGCACTGTTGTATCCCCACAGTGGCACTGACTGGGCCGGGGTTTCTTTTCGATGACATTTAAGAATATATTTAGCTAAAAATATTCACTAAAGTGCACCTGGGTTCTGTTTTCTTAAAACCAATTAATGACCCTGGCAGCTTTTTGTTAATTTTGGACTTGCCTCACACAAATCAGAAGCATCCAGACTTTCAAATTTACAACGTCCATTGAAACTTTAAATGCCCTTGATTAATAAAAATACATGTGACAGCCAAGTGCAGCTCTGCTTTTAAGCCGTTAGAGAGAACACCAAATGATGATGGCTTGCAGTAAATGCGGTTACGGCCCCAGGATGTTTCCTGAGGGACTCAGCAATCTCCCACACTCTCCCGGAGACTGACCCCCCGTCCTTGAGGAGCGGGCAGGAGGGAGCACTGCCGAGGCAGGGCCACTGTCGGGGCACCTGTCACCGCTGACAAGACTCTGATGGAAAACCTAATTTGCAGTCTAGGAAGCACATCCATTATCCTTCCGATTTTAAAATAGGACACACTTCAGCAAAATGATAAAAGGAAGTGCTGGAGAGTTATGAGAAGTCAGGCACTGTCTCCTCTCACTAGGCGCGGCCCGTTTTGGATATTCCTCTAAATTACGGCGCAGTCTCACGATGCTCCTGTGTTCTGTTCTCTGAAAATGAGCATCTCAGTGTTCCGATTACTGACCATCTGATGCTCCGGGATCAGTGACGGGTTCCCTTTGACATTTAGGTAGATGACGATGTCAGGACTGGGGTATGTCTTTATGACACAGACGTACGTGAGAACGTTCCTGCAAGAACTTCACTATGATTTCTTTTCTGAGGGTTCACATTAAAAGGACAACGTAGTTGTATTTCTAATCAGACTTGTAAGTTGGCAGTGTTCTTACGACTTCCTTTCTTTCTCAGTCCCGGCTCTTGTCTCTCCAGTTATTTTCAAATCGTGAATAGCAAGTGAACAAAGCCTGGAATGTATTGTTTTAATACCCTGTTGTCTCCCAAAATGAACTCTTTTAAAGTATCTGTACAAAAATCTTGGATTTTCTTTTCAAAAGGAATACTCCGTATTACCGTGATTGTAAATTTTATTGCAGTAATTGCTTGCTGTCAAAATCAGTGATGTGGATTAGATAATTTGAATTTTTCTAGCATTGTCTTAATATTTGGTTATTATAGAATTAGTACTTAAATGTATATTTGTAATAGGCTAATTTATTAGAATAAGGTTTGAGATTTGACAGTTTGAAAGCATAAACGTTGAAACATTTGCTTTGTGCTCTATTCTAGCAAAAATTCAGGGTTACCCTTAAGACCGAACGGTGGTAATGTACATTGCTTTAGACCAATTTCTTACTGGTTTTAAAACTAATCATTCCCCCCATCTCTGCTGTATTTTAATTTACTGTGCTTAATTTCTCTTCTTCTTTTATCACAACTTTATTTTAAATATGAATTAATATTTAAGATACAAGTAAAAAGAGAAATAAGAAAAGTTGATATGCTAAACCTGCAGGAATCCAAACTTTTGTATTCATATAGACACCACATTCTGTGTGTCTACCTACCTCTCTACCTACCTTCCTACCTATAGATTTTTGTAAGAGTTTCATAAGTGCTGTAGAAAATAAGTAATGTTATGGAACTGTCCAAGTAGTCCATATTTTATATACACCTCTGTGTTTATGGACACGTGCATGGATTTTTTCATTTGGTTTACTTGGTCTGCTTAAGAGAGCTAAGCCGAAGTCTCCTGCTATAATGATAGATTTGCTCATTTCACCTACTTTGTTACACATTCCTCATTGATATGTTTTCAGGTGATTTCATTAGGTTCAGAATTACCATATCTTCCTGGTGACTACAACGTATCATTATACAGTGACCCATTCTGTCCCTCAAGGTGGGTTTTCCCTGCTTAAAGTTTATTTTGTCTGACTACTACTCCAGCTTTTAATGTTCTCCAGGAATGTGTCCCTTGTGTTTTACTTTGATATTTTAAATTCCTTGGATTTTTAGGTGGGTTTTTTTTTTTTTGGTGCCTCTGAAACACAGTCTGTTTTTTTTGTTTGTTTTAATCTTCTCCATTCTGACAATTTTGGGAGAATTTAACTTGTTTACATTTATTGTGATCATTGATTTATTTGACTTCATTTCTACCTTCTTATTTAAGAATTTTTGTTTTCTTATTGTATGATGATCTTTATTTTTACTCTCATTTATATTATTTTGTTTCTTATTCTGTGACTTTTTGGGGGGATGGTTTATACATACTATTTCTGTTTTTTAAGCATTACACTTAAACTTTTACTAAGCATACTTAGGTAAATAAAATCTGAATTTAGACTACTTAAACTTCTGTGTCTAAGAGTGTAGGGAATGTTAGAATACCAACTATGACCAGCGCTCTCAGACTTACATTCTGATCTCCAGCATTTTAGTTCTCTCATTTTTTAAACCCCACAAATTTGGCATTATCTTCATTATTTTAAATAGGTAATTGGATACTCATGTATGTTTTGTATTGCATCTGCTCACCATATCTTTTTGCATCTCAGACCATGGCTCTGAAATCATGTTTCTCCTCCTTGAAGAGCACGCTTTACCTTGGATGAAGGTCTCTGAGTGGTAATTTTTCCATGCAGGTGACTATTTTCCCGTCATTTCTGAAAGATAAGTTTCTGGATGTCTAACTGCAGGATAATAGTGACCGTCTCTCAGTATTTCCAAGAGATTGCTCAGTGATTCTCTCTTTCCTGTTGCTGAAGAGTCTACTACTAGTCTGGTATTGTTTGGTTTTTTGATTGGGCTGCCTTTTTTCTCTGCATGTTTTCATGATTTTCCTGGAGTTTTCTAATTAAGCTGCGTTGTGCTGATATTAAGGCATAGATTTCTTGTCACATAATTGAAGACTTAGTTTCTGACAGATAAACCCTGCATTAGGGGCCCACCACCTGCTAGCAGGACAGCATTTCATGGTTTTATGATTTTCAAGCAAATTGGAGTGTCTGTTGTTTCCATTTTTTCCTTTGCGCGTGACTGGGTCCTGAGTGGTTATCTGGACAATAGAAGTAGAAAACAAGCCTGGTGGTGCCTTCTCTGGTCTTAGACTGCAGAGTTAAAGGCATTTGAGAGAAAAAGCAGAGAGACTAGATTTCCTCTGTACTCTTCTCATATACCTTTCTCAAGTTATGTTAAAAGTAATTATCAGGCCCTGGCTGGTGTGGCTCAGCGGATTGAGTGCCCGCCTGTGACCCAAAGGGTTGCTAGTTTGATTCCCAGTCAGGGCACATGCCTGGGTTGCAGGCCAGGTCCCCTGTAGGGGGTGCGTGAGAGGCAACCACACATTGATGTTTCTCTCCCTCTCTTTCACCTTCCTTTCCCCTCTCTCTAAAAATAAATAGGCAAAATCTTTAAAAAAGTAATTATCAGCATGAAAGTGTACAATAAGGAAAAGGAGAGACGTATATAACAGATACTTATAGCTGCTGCTTTATCTTCTCAAGATAAAGTGGATAATGATTTGGAAAAATAAAGAAAAATAAAGAGAATGACTTTCAGGAACATGTTGACTGCAAAATTCTTCCAAGAAAAGTGCCTATGCCTTATCATGTTATTAATGGGATATTTGTTGGCCATTGCTGTGTTGGAGACGGTGTCTCGGGTGGAGATAAATGAAACCCCTCCTCCCCTTTAAGGAGTCCAGCAGGGAACGATGACAACTATACAAATAGCCACACTTCAGAGTAGAATAAAACAAACGGCTTTTATTTCATTTCCTCCCGTAGGCGATCAGGGAGGAAGAGTTGATGGGAGAGAGGATTCGTGAAAGACTTTTGCGCAGTATTTCGGATTTGATGCAAAATAGAAGGGCATGTGCAGGGTCGCAAAGATGTACAACACGGAATGTTTTCAGGAAATATTTGAATTAGATTGTTGAAAACGAATGGGACTGCTATTGAGACATGACAGATTGAATCGGATGTTTTTATTTCCAGTCCATCATGAGCTCCACTATAATAACAGAAGGGATTATTTTTAAAAAATTTCTTTAAATAAAAGTATGGGAGGGATTCTGAAAGCAAGACGGTTTGGGAGCCACAAAGCTCCCAGGCCGCTGAGTCAGTGGGCCCGAGAAGCCTGGGTTGGTGGGTAGGAAAGAAAACCTCACCTAGGAACACAGAGAGAAAAATCGAAACAACTTTTTTTGTAATCACATGAAAAGAACAAAATAAAACTTGTAAATCAGTTAATATACTTGGAGAAATAAGAAAAAACGTCCTCACACAGGAAAAGGAGGGTGCAAAAACGTTTTTTAAAATACTGTCTTAGAGAGAACCCACGAGACAGCGATGAAGAGGACGGCAGGCTCCCCGCACCCCGAGCCTTGAATTTGGGCTGTGGGAGCATCCACTGCGAGTGAACTCTGCCTTAGGATCATTAACATGGCAACGACAAAGAAGGGGTGTGGGGGGGAGAGAATTAAGACAAAGGTTGCGTAGTGAAGGGCACTGAGGGGCACGGGAAGAGGGCTAGTGGGAGCGGGGGAGGACAGGTTTCGGACAGGTATGTGTGTAGACACAAGGAGTGAAAAGTGGAAGTGTCGATTCTTGCAAAATTTGAGACTTAACTTCAGTTTTAAGCTTTTGGATTTGAGGTTCTGGAAATTGCCGCTGTAAATTGTTACTGGATATTGAAGAGGCACGGGCCCTGGACCAAGAACTGAACAGCAGGTTTGGCACGCAGAGGGCATTGGGGGGCATGCAGAGAACAGCCCTGGGGGAAAGGCCGAAGGGCGAGCAGGGTGGGACGGGGTGGGCCAGCCACCTGGAAGCAGAGCTCAGGGGATGGCACCTGCGGAGACCTGTGCCCGGAGGCGCAGGGCCAGCCGAGCAGGCAGAGGTTTCCTTCAGCTGCTACAGGGGAGAGAAGGAGACAGCACTTAAAATATCATTCGTGCTTTCCGGAGGGTGGCAGAGGACACCCTAGTAGTAAGAGACTTTTACGAAATTGTACTCCGATTTCTGTCGTCATAGGGAGCAAGCTTGCTTTGAAAACTGTTCCCATACACAAACTAGCGTGTATTTCAAAACAAGTACCTCTATCAACAAAGCTACAACTGGTTTCTTGCTAGTTTTTATGTTATGGGAAAATGAACAAATTCAGATATTTTGTCTATTTTTCACAGCTTATCATTGATGAGCGTAAATTAAAATCTTGTTTTGGGTCTTTATAAGAATTGGCATATGGAGACAACGACAGGTTCTTGCATCTTGCTGGGAAATTCCGAAAGGGCATAATTTTGATGGTATCACATGGTCTTAATCAAGGTAGAGCCCTTCCTTCAAAAAAGTATAAAACCAAAAAAGTATATACCATACCAAAATTCATTATTTTATTTTATATTTTGTTTCTGTTATTAGGTAAGTGTTCAATTTCCATTAATAAAAAATGACCGAAGTCATTTGGCTTGAAGCCATTTGAGTTTTGGTCACATTTATCCTACTACCAGCATGTAGTAGATATGATGGAAAGCATTTTTGATAAATGGGTGTCATTAAGAACAGACTCGAGACAAGATCTCCCCGTGCCCCAGTGACAGACAGGCTCGTGAGCACCTCTGACCCGTTGTCAAATGCTTCATCTAAGGATCTGTATGAAATTGTCATTTAAAGTTGCAAACTCAAGCTATAAACAATGAGGGAGCTAGCACACTCCTGGCCAGATTTGGTTTAAATGTTTACCCAGGAAGCATTTAATTTTGTTTCTTTAAAAATAAAATCTTTTTTGAGGTGTACCCATAGATCAGAAATAGTTACAAGTAAAACGACAGATGTATAATAATGCTTTGTAGTTGTGGACTTGCTTTTACACACATTTTTTGATACTTTTTCATCCACGTAATAATATTGCGTACTGGCACTGTTTTTGTTGCCTTTTAGTGATATTCAGAAGTAATTAATGGCCTGGGAGAAAAGCAGGCTGTTCCACTCCCAGAGGGATCCCTTTCTCCCGTGTCCGTGGACAGAGCTTCTCTGTTAGGTGGCTCTGTGTTCCCTGGCATCCTTCATTCCAAGGCTGCTGTTTAGAGGCCTGGTTCCTTACTGGACTCAGGCAGCTCCAGCTGCTGAAGCAAAATACCATAGGCAGGGCGGGGGTGGGGCGGCTTAAACAACAGAACTTTATTTCTCTCAGTTTGGGAGGCTAGAAAGTCTGAGATGAGGGTGCCATCCAGGTCAGGTTCCTGTGAGGACCCTCCTCTTGGTCTGTGCTGGCCACCGTCTTGCTGCGTCCACACACGGTGGGGATGGATCATCTCTGTCTCTTCTGATAAGGGCACTAACCCCACTCCAGAGGGCTCTGCCCTCAGGACCTAACCACCATCAAAAGCCCTACCTCTGAATACCTACCATCACGGTGAGGGTTAGGGCTGCAACGTAAACTTTAGGGGGAACACACATTCAGTTCACAGAATGGGCTTTTGTTTATTTTTAGTTTTTTTCAGACTATATTCCTTAAAAGTTCATACACCTTTTTAAAATTGATCTGATTAGTTAGTGGGAATTAACTGCTCTTGTACTCCTCAGGATACTTGCTTCATTTTTTTTTTATTGTTGGAGATGTCACAATGTAACATTTTCATTGTATATGTGTATAGGGCCATTTCCCTGCTAGACCAGAGCTCCACAGGGACAAGAGCCGTCTCTTATGTTTGGCTGGTTCTCAGCTGTGCTTGGCCTGTGGCGGGGGCTCAGGCTTTCCCCAGCTATGACTGACAGTCAGTATTTGATCTCTGTGTTTCACCTGTTGCCAGTGAGCGAATGTACGAGGACTCTGACAATGAGAACTTTACCAAAATTAGAGACACATATGCTTAGCTAATGTTAATTTTAATCAATTTTATATAATGCATTAAGTATACATATTATAACACATACTACATAGTATGTTATAGAATGCACAAATCACATGTGCTTTTCAAGAGACTTAATGCCCTTTGACGACTATACATTTGGTAACTACAAGTAATTACATAATTTATCCAAAACGCCTATAACACAGAGTATCGAACAGTGTGAACCATGAAAGGTAACATTAGTTTATATAACACATATACTTCTCAAATTATGTGCACACCAAATTTTGATATTAAATGTCTTTCTGTGTCTATCGGTGGTGTTTTATCTTCATTTCAGTTTCTGAATCATCTTAAAGTAGATTTGAATATCAGCTTAGTTTTCCTTGCATAGTAAACTTCCTGTGCTGTAGGTAATTAGTACAATGGCAATTATACTAGTCATATATTTTGGCTTTGAAAAGACCCTTCGAAACTACCCAGCCTGCCACCTTTGCTTCGACCCCGACCCTGAGGCAGCAGCAGGCACAGAGACGGGAGGGCACGTGTGAAGCCGGCTCAGGTTCTGCTCACGGTCAGTCCGTGATCTCAGAGGGGTCTCGGCTTCGGGAGCCTGTGAGCTTGTCTCATTTGGGAAGCCTTTTAAAGGAAAGGCATACATAATAAGACAAATTCAATGTCGCCTTAGAATGATAAAAGAAATTTAGAATTTGGCAAACACCGCAAATGTAATAAATTCCAGAAATTACCATTATTGGGGTTGAGCTGTCTCGTAGATCTCGGCGATCCTTTTCTCTGTTTATTAGCTGCTGCATATTTCTTGATCGCCCCTCCATGCTAGCCATGGTGCAGTGTCTGTTTCTATGGAAAGCACACAGGGATAATGAGACTCTCCCGTAGCATGGTGGATGAAAAGTCACTTTTTACATTGAATGGTTTAGAAAAGTTTCTCCCCCATGTCTAACTTCCTTTCCGTCTGCATGTCCTCCATCAGGCCTTGCCAGCCCCGACCACGTGTGATAGTGTCCAGGCATTGCCAGTGGGCTGAATCTGGGCACAGGCCGTGGGGGAGGTCGTGCCGGCTGCCCACCACCCTGCTGTGGCCCAGGGTCAGAGCAGGACGGTGACCAGGTCCTCTGTCTCCAGAAGGAGCCCATATAGGAGGCCCTGACGCTTAGGCTTCATTAATTCCACCGTCTATGTGCCTCTGGCTGTGGCTACTCCTTTGCAAAAAGCCAAAAATTATTTTCCTTTTTCCTATGAATGTAAAGCATCCTAACTGAGCTGCTAGAACTAAACAAAGTAAGTTACCAAAGAGTGTTGTGTTTAACCCATGTCTGTCCCCAGGCCACGTGTCCCTGAACTTAGGTTAAGTTTGCATGAAGTCTATCGAACAGCGTCCCTTTGGCTCAGTTGCACTGCATGCTTGCCCCCACCCCTGTCCCCCTGGAGGATGGTCCTGTTGAATTGGCAGAGCAGACCCCTGGGAGTCCTGGGCTTTATTACTTGGCACAAGAGATCTCATAAGGAAATACTTTATTTTGTATTTGTATTTTAGAGGTTGATCTAAAGTTTATTATTAACATATGTGGGACCATCTTGAAGATGACTATCTCATCACTGAACCCCATGACATAATTCAAGTGCAGTTGGTTTGAATGAGCACCTTCCCTGCACTGGCCTCAAACCGGAGAAATAAGGACCTCTCCCTCCTTCCCCGCTGTGCACCCTCCTCTTCCCCCCCCCCCCCGCCACCTCACCTGCACAGGAGGTACATCCTTGGGGCCAAACACTACCCAAGTGACAACAGGCACTGTCCTGGCCTCAGGGCACACAGTCCTAACATGCAAAATGTACATTTGCAATGACCACAGGCAACGGTGTTACAGTTCGCTCTGAGAGTGAAGGTTTTCTGTAATTTTAAGAGAAAATGGGTGTGGCGAGGGGTTGTCACACAGTCTCTTTGGCAAAGCTGTGTGGAGACTGAGGGAGGGGCGAGGCACACAGTGCTCACACTGCGAGGCTCTGTAGTCTAGATTCGCATTAGGGCGACAGCTTCTATTCGTCAAACACCGTCAGGGGGTGGAGGGGTGTGTGCTTACTCTCGTCCAAAGTGATACTTAGTCTGGGAGTCTGCTTTGCTTTTACGGCTGTATAACTGTTACAAAGCTAAGGAGCGTCTCTGGAGTTTTTACATTGTTCCTTTATTTTTTATTTATTTAATAAATATTGTAAAGCACTGACAACCTGTCAGACACTATCACAACTCCTTATTTCTATATATTTTAGTTACATTGTGATAAAAAATAATTCAGTACAAAGTGGGAGGTCGAGAATGCTTGTTTGCTTTCGTGAACCCCTGTTGTTAGCAAACACCGCAAATGTAGTAAACTCCCTGCTGAAGACGAGGTCCCTAGTGAAAGAGGGGCGCTCTCAGAAGTATGTGCAGCAGTCATTCAAACGTGCTGACGCCTCCCCGCCAAAAGCTTTCGCTCACCTGGGTCTCTGACCTCAGACCAAGTTCCCACTCCCACAGCTCCTGGGTCTCAAAAGCAAACCAGGGACGCCTGGAGCTGGCTCTGGCCCTTACACTGAGCCTGGGCCCCGCTAAGCACACTCAGAGGGTGCCTGGCCCGGGAGGGTCTTAGAGGCTCCGACACCACATTAAATAAAAGAAAGCTGGAAAGGAAAGATTTCTACTTGAACATAGGACTTTAGCAACGGTGCTGGCTTGGTCCAGTTACCCAGAGGGCTGTGGGAAGTGTAATCCAGCAGTCAGTGCCATTGTGAGATGGTGTGGCTGTCACACTCGAGAAAGCAAAATACAGACACAAAATTCACGGTCCCCCTTCCGTGGATGGCCTTTTGCTCCTCCGTCCTCCCCTCGTTTGTTACTGACCCGTATCACACAGCCTCACCCGGAATTCAAAATTGTGAACTGCCTGGAAGTGTGTCTCAGTAGATAGGGGTCGGAGCTTGGAAGCCAAGGAAAAACAGTCATCCGTCCTTTTCCCTTAGAATAAATACTGACAGTGTTTATTTTCACACACTACTTCAATATTCAGTCAGACTGTAATCTCAAAACAATGTGTGCTTTATTTCCAGTCAAGATGCAGCAGCAGGAAGGGAATTGTATCCTCCTACCCTAGACCACACCAAACAAAATACATGAAAGAGGCCGCTGGGCACGAGGGACGAAGGGCAGAGATCCCCGAGAGGTGGCAGACAAGTGGGGGGCTCCCTGCAGCAGCCTCAGCCCCTGTCCGGGGAGAGTCGCCAGGCCGAGCACACTGGAGACCGACACGGGCCCCTTAGAAACGTGTGTGTTGAGCCCTAACGCCTAACATTTGGACCTGTGACCTTCGAGAGGTTAGGGTTAAAGGAGCATGAGAGTGGGGCCCTCATGGTGGGACTCATGCCCTTTCAAGAAGAGACCCCAGGTAGCTTGCCTTGCCTCTCCCTCTCGGTACACCCTTCTCCCCTCCCCCAGCAAGAGGGTGGCCATGTACAAGCCGGGCAGAGAAATGTCGTTAGGACCGACCACACGGGCACCCTGACTCAGGCTTTCCGCTTCCAGAGCCGTGAGGACTTTTTCTGTTGTCTAAGGCCTCGGGTCTGCAGTATTTTGTCATGGAGGCCTGAGCTGGCTGCACAGGGACAGGAGCCCAGCCAGAGCCCAGCTGTCGCCTCAATCCATTCCCATGGATCTGGGAACGCAGAGGAGTCAAGTTAGCCGGGGTTCACAGGATAGGGTCTCAGAGAGGAAGGGGGTGCATGGAGAGAAACCGCCAAGATCTACAGAGCGATCCCATCAAGTTTTTTGCTTAGCACTGATGGCACGCGTGTTCCAGAGGCTGGCAGAGGGCCCCCTGGAAGGGCGAGGGGGAACGTGGCCAAGGCCCCACCTTGAGAAGTGGTTCGTTCCCACAGCCCAAGTGGGAAGCCTGGCATCTCGAGGGGATCTGGTTAGAGTGCTCAGAAGGGCCCTCCCACACCGGAGAGGAAATGAGCCCTAACCGAAATGGTGATTTGGGACCACCTAACAAAGCTTGAAAGCAAGACCTGAAAGCATGAAAATGATCGCAAGCATCCAAAATAAAGGAACCATGTCCCAGGGGAATCTCCAGAATATTGATAGAAATTCTAACATCTTTAGTATCCAGAAAAGCAAGGTGCAACATGCCTGGCAACCAGTAATAAAATACTAAGCATGTAAAGAACAAAGAACTACAGCTCAAAATAAGGAGAAAAATCTGTCCCTGGAAATTGCCAGAAATTACACAAATAATAGAAATAGGACATTAAAATAGTTCTTAATGACTATAGTCCTTATATTCAAGGAGCTAGAGAAAATATCTTACATGTTAGTAGAGACATTCAAGATACTTAAAGGCACAAAATCCAACTTAAGAGACGGAAACTGCAGTGTCCACAGTGAAAAATACGCCGTAAAATATCGGCTGTTTCAGTCGCATAAGTTGAAAATTTTCTTAGACATTCAGTAACAGTGATATTAAAAGTGGTCTTTCAGTCATAAGGAAATGGATCTGGAGGAAAACCTGGATCAACAGGAAAATTAAGAAACCAAAACATAAGTTGCAAGAGTATATTTTTTTCTAATAACTCTTTGACATAATACCTAATATTTTATGATTATTTAAATCTTGAAAATTAATCTACTGTCTAAACTGTAAAAACAGCAATGTAGTGCAAGGTCTACCACATACACAGGAGGTGAACCTGTGACTGCCATATCGTGCAGGCGAAGAGGGGAGAAAAGGGAGTGTACTTTTGGAAGGTTTGTATCTTCTATGTGATGCGTAGCATATTATCACTTGAAAATAAATAGGGACACATTAAAAATATTTAAACCCTAAAATAATACCACTAATAAGCCAAGCAAGGATATAAAACATAATAAAATATTCTCAAGTAATACAAAGGGAGGCAGGATATTATCAATAATTACATTAAATGTAAATGGCTTAAAAACTTTAATTAAAGGGCAGCAATTATCACACTGGGTTTGACTGTCCTGATTACAAGAAACCCACTTCAAATATAAAGACATAAATTGGGTAAAATTAAAAGGATGGAAAAAGAAATGAAATGCTAACACCCGTCGAAATAAAGGTGCAGTGGTAAATAATACCGAAGCAGATACCAGAACAGAGCGTAGTACCACGTATAAAAAGGACCGTTTCGTGACGACAAAAAGACCAGCTCGTCACGAAGACATAATAACCCTAAACACTAACCAATAACTAGTAGAATTGCATGGAGAGATGCCCAAGCCCACAGGGATTCCATCACCTTCTCCTCGATAGGGACTAGAGCAAGCAAACAGAACGTCAGCGAAGACGGAGGCGACCTGAACAACGCTGACAACCAGCTGGCCTGCGGGACAGTTACAGAGCTTCCCACGGACAACATCAGAGTGCACATCACTGTCGAGCGAACGCGGGACATTCGTCAAGATAGGCCGTATTCTGGGCCGACCCAGCTGTTCGTCACAGGGGAGTCGGCAAGCAAAGTCTGTGGGAAGGAAAACAATTTTATGAGTGGAGAAGGTGGTGAACTACAGGTAAAGCATAAATAAAAAGATAAAAAACCATAATTATCATAACAAACTTGCACAATTGCAAAATATGTGTTGATTCAAATGTTTTTTTGGAATTGTATTTTCTTTAAGTGGGGCCCAGAAAATGCTATATTTTAGAGAGTGAAATTTAAACAATATAAATCAGTTAGCTCTTACTTTAAGAAAATTCAACTTTCAGGTGATTTGTATCTTTGTAAAACTTTCTCTAAAAGTCAATTTTCCAATGCCATATGCTTTACAATGTTAAAGTAATTATAATATCACTTAATTTAATTGGCACTGTTTATGTGCATCTGTGGTTTATTTATAGTATTTGGCTGTACAACTTTGCTGAGTTACCTAGTTAAGGGACATTTCAGGGGGGGAAAGGGTGTTCTGGAAAAATGAACTATATTAACTTAATTCAGAGTTTTCTATCCCTAAGTGAATGTAAATCCAGAAATAATTTTGTCAAATGCTTTAATGGAAGCAAACTTTTAGGAAACAACATATTTTTTAAATTAATGTTATTAGAAATACTAAGAGCTTTGAAATATTTTATCTAATTTAATTCTTATGAGTTTGTGAGTTAGGCATTATTACCTCAGTGTACAGGTGAGCAAGTTCAAACTCACGTGGTCTAACAATCTGTTGGAAGCCACATAACTGCATAGCGGCAGAAAGGAGCCTTCTCAGTCTGTGTCCGGCATTTTTTGTTAGCCTCATACTGAAACTTACACATGACATAAACCACCTGGAGTCACACCCAGAAATATCCACTTTTCACATCTCTTTTGGGGATTGATGAAATAGCCCCTTAACTGGAAAACAGCTGAGGTTTGATACCATGAAAAGATGGTGAAAGCAAAGAATACATGTTTCATTAACGTATTTTTACCAGAAAATGTACTTGCTGAAAATAAACGCACTTGAGCCAATCTCATTACCAAGTTCAAAATAGGACCATCCCACTGCATGAAAATATATCCAAGCATTGACTGGAAAAACAAGTGATTTTTTTAAAAACTACATAAAAACGTACTCTCAATATTTTGTAAACATTCCCCTACAATTTCCAATTCTCTCCCTGCTCACCGTACTCTCACATATGTGCTACCAGTGAAATGAAATCACATCGTATCTGCTCTTTTCCATTCTTCACTCTGTATTGGCAAGTTGCTCCATGTGAATAATTAGTTCACACTGTAATTTTTAGTGATTGTTTTGAATATCTTCTAAGGACACAATTTATTTAACTAGTCTCTGGTTTAGATGCATTTAATCATTTTTCTCTGTTAAAATGTAATGTAATTATTCTTGTAATACAAGAGTATGTCTCTGAACTTTCTAATTACCTCAATAGTATAAATTTCTGGAAGTGTAATTGCTGGATCAAAAAATATTCACATAAGTTTCGAGACCTAGTATCACATTTCCCTCTGGAAATACTTGATTTGGAGCCCCTCTGCCAGAGTATGCTCATCTCCCTTATACTCGTGTGAACAACTGATATTATCAATACATTTTTGACAGCTGGTTAAAAGGAAATGGTATCTCTTTGTTTTTATAGTAGTCGAACACGGGAGTATGATCTTTTCATATGCCTAGTTGCCATTTTAATATATTTCATTGTTTACTATAAACTTACAATCAGTTGGTCAAGTGCCTTAACCATTTCATTAGTTGAATTACAATTTTATTGACGAATTAGGTGAAAATAACAGTCTTAGAAATTGTCTTCCCACAGAAAAACAGGATTTGAACCTGCATTTCTTCAAGTCTTCCTCTACATCCTTCACTAGAGCTTTTGATTTTTTTCCTTCATTCAATCGTGTGTCAGGGACCCACCAGGCCTGTTCCTTTCCCACTAGCTCATCTTCCCCTGTAGTGAAGGAGACCACCTAACGAAGTCCTAGCTAATGAACACCACGTCCGGCCCTGGTGCTAAAACCCCCACCCATGCTCATCTTATCTTGGTTCCCCCAAGTCCTGTCTGGGTTGAATGGACTAGGAGAACCTAGGGGAAGATGGGGGGGTTACATTAGAGGCGACCACCAAGTAGAAACAACTGCACTGGGCTCTGTGCGATCCAGAAGTTTGGTGTGAGAGTTTTAGGGCATAGGTGTGTGTGTGTGTGTGTGTGTGAGAGAGAGAGAGACACAGAGAGAGAGACAGAGAGAGAGACAGACAGAGAGACAGAGAGCACGAGATAGTAGATAGCGTTTTCCTAATACAGAAATTGGTTCTAGATTGGGGTGATACCATAACAAAACCCTAAAAGCACATGTGTATTGAGGGCTCAGCTGCCGAACAGCAGGGCTGTGAGAAAAGAAGATAGAGCAGAGATGGGTCAATCTCGTGACCCTACGACAAATACGTGTTAACGTCAGCTTGGGCAGCTGGGAAGGCTGACCCTGTGCCCGCCGAGACTGTGAGAGGCTCAGAACCACGGTGTACACTGGGTGTCGGAGGCAAGGTGTTACAGGAGAGAGGTGAGATCAGGCGAGAATTAGCTAGTTTCTCCGCAGAGAAACATGGGAACGGAGAAATCAAACACACTGGCACAGCCCTGCAGCCTGGATCAAATTGTCACATAGATGGCTTTCCCAGCTGGTTTTTCAGATACCTTTAGGGTAGCCACAAGTATGTTCACATGTGTGCTCACACACCCGCACGTGCACATGCGCACAGAGAGAGCATGTGTGCCAGCGGAGGCAAGGAAGCAAGGAACTAAATCAGGCTCGGGAAGTAGCACTAGGAAGGCTCTTTGGCTGTGGTTATTAGCACATAAAACTGACGAGAAAGAAATACAAACATCCACTGTAGTTTGGGGATAATTATATTGCCAAAGAAAACAAGAGCTAAGACTAAAAACGCCTCTGCCTGTTAATTCTTTATACAAATATTGGGATCCTTAAACTTACAAGGCAAGAAGCAAATTATGAAAGCTGATGGTTTGCACCGATATCTCCTGTGGGTAACCACGCAGGGAACCCCCGCAGGGTGCGCCAGCGCCCCTGGAAGAGGGGGTGGGAGGGAGCTCCCTCCAAGGAGCAGGGGGTCTCTCATCAAGGAACTCCTCTCCCCACCACAACCAGGGACCTCGCAGGGTCTTCCAGGAAGGCAGGGCTGCTGCGTCTCTGCTTCCCCTTCCTGAGTGGAAGCGTCATTGCGGTCGCCTTGCCCGTTCCACCTCTGTCCAGGGGTGCAAACACGCAGGTCACAGGAGCTCAGGGGGTCACATCACAGAGATCCTCGGCTTTGAGCTTGATGTGACGCCTGGGTGGGGCTTTGGGTTTCCTGTGGAAAGCGCCATCTGTGGGTGGAAAAAGACAGTAAAATGGAGATTTGGCAATGAAACCGGTAGACTTTAGCAAAGACTCCAGTCCTCCAAAACCTGTTGTCTCATGTTCCTGGGCACACAGCTAGACTGCAGTTCCCAGCCTGACCATGCAGTTAGATGTGGCTTCTTCCCAAACTGTAGCCAATGGAATGTGTGTGGACATAATGTGTTGTGGAGCCCAGTAGGTTCATAAACACCTGGTGTGGGCAACCCTCTGTTCTCTCTCCTTCCTGTCAGCTGACTTCAAGGACAGACTCCCGCCCCCCGGCCGGAGGGAGCGGCAGTGTGGAGGGGCTGCTGATTCCCAGAGCGACCAAGTAGAAGGCAGGGATGTCTGCTTTGGACTTTGGTCAGGAAATAACCATTTTAATGTGTTTCATACAATAAAAGTTGGGAGTTTTGATTGTAGTAGGTGTTTATTGCAGTAATACATTTTTTGATATTGTGAAATTATTCCTTCACACTTTTTAATATGTGGAGGTTGTCCTTGTGAATTGTTCAAGAATCCAATATGAGAAGAGTCCATACATTTTTTTTCAATTGATTGTATCACTTAGGTTTAACTTAGATTTCATTTAAAAAAAAATCAAATGCATTGTGAGTGCATAGTTCTCTTAAGTCAACTATAGTGCACAAAGAACTAAGTGTTATAATTTCCAGAACCATTTCAAATGACTCAAAAAGAGTAGCAGTTTGCCAGTAGAAATACTGGAATTGCTGCCACAAGTAATAATTTATACCAGGGAGAGAAATATGTGACCTGCCCTTAGCTCTTGCATGATAGTGGAGAAGAGGTGATTGATATTAGGTTATTCACTTATGGGTAGCGCACCTGTGTTTTATTTCTTACCCTGTCAGACCGAGAAGAGCTACCAATTTTATTAGGGCCGCTGATGTACTCCGTACGCGTAGTTTTATTGCCTGGTGGGGAAGCTACAAGATGTTGGCAGTCCTTAACGAGCACTTTATGTTTCCTCACGTCAGCAGGTTTCTTAGATTAATTCCCCCGGTTTGATTGATGGAATTGTACTGAGGCGGAAGCTTCTAATTTCTCTAAATGCTTGTAAAAAGTAGCAGGAGGTCTAGCACGTATATGTGGTCTAATATCTATATACAGCTTTGTATATGTATACATATTATGTGTATATGTATATATATAATTTCCTAGGCAAAGCTTTGTCTAAAACTGATATTAAATATTTGCCTATGATTATAAATACTCAACATTTTGTTGTTTGTTTTTATGTTTGTAAAATATTTTTTAAAAAACCAACACACAGTTTGTAAACAAAATGTAAAACATTAGTATTCTGGAGTTGGGAAGCATAGGTTTTTTTTTTTTTAATTATTTTGAAACTTATTAAAGCTAGTTCAGTATCAGTGTTGAACAAGTACTCTGGATTTTTTTAAATCTTGCCAATAATTTTAAAAGACTAATTGAGCCCTGGCTGGTGTGGCTCAGTGGATTGAGTGCTGGCCTGAGAACCAAAGGGTCACTGGTTTGATTCCCAGTCAGGGCACATGCCTGAGTTGCAGGCCAGGTTCCCGGTAGGGGGCGTGTGAGAGGCAACCGCACATTGATGTTTCTCTCCCTCTCTTTCTCCTTCCCTTCCCCTTTCTCTAAGAATAAATAAATAAAATCTTTTAAAAAAATAAAAGATTAATTGAAATAAATGTTTGATCTTTTGTTGTAAAACTCAAGGTAGACCAATTATTTGCAAGAGTAGATGAGGTATCTTTTCTCTTTTTTGATTATTGGCTCAGAGGGAGATAACAGTGACTCTTAAAATCTTGGAACCTCAGCCCTATTCAGCAAGAAGCAGCTACAGAGGAGATCCTGCATCCCTTTTCCTTAAAGTATTCAGAGCCAAGAGTCCTTGAGGGGGAATGTGGTTGGCAGTCAGACAGGTGTGAGCAGAGTAGGAACACTAGGCCAGATGGAATGTCACCAGGGTGGAATGGCCCGGGTGCCTAGCAACAGACAGGGATGGGGTGAGACCTCACCCCCGGGGATGACCTTTCCTCTCCTAGCATATTGTCGGTCATGTGGCTTAGACCCCTTGACCTTTCACATGGCTGGTCATGCAGTTCCGGACCCTCCCCTGACCTTTTCTCCGCTAACATGTTGCTAGTCCTGTGGTAGACCCCCTTAGAGGAGGAACAAGGGGGCCAGAGAGTAGCCTCATGCGACTCCCACCCAAACCTTGGCACCACCACTCCTTTAAGCATTACTCCATCACAACAGTGAGGTTCCGGGCGGCATCAGATAATCTTCGGAAAAAAGCCTCGGGTCTGTTGACCACAGCGACAGAGTTTTGGTCAAACTAGAGATAACATCTAGGCCTCAGTTGTGTTTCAGCTGCAGGCCCAGAAAAGCAGCAAAGCCAGACTAAATGCTGCTGTGGCTGCCCTCAGGCCCAGCTGCAATGCCTAATGACCCCCGGCCCTGGCGCCGACCAGTCAGCTGATAGAATATTCTATGGGGATCCTCCCCTGGGGCCTCCAGTAAAATCTTCGCCTTTAAAAGCCCTTAGAACAGAGGACGCCACGCATGCTCTTTTTCTCTCTCGAGTATACCTGTGTGCTCCCCCAACCCCTTCTTTCTCAGGCACACTCTCTCTGAATCACACCGGAGCCTTTCCCCTCTCCTTCCCTCAGGCCTCCTCTCTCCTAAGCTCCACGGGCCCTTCTTTCCCTCTGTCACTTGTCTCCTGGGCCCATGCAGCCCAGCTGGCTCATTTCTTCCACAGGTCACTTATTCTAGCACTATGACTTTCAAAATACACTTTGACTTGTAAAAGAGGAAAAAAGAAAAAGCTTGGAAAATTTTTCAGAAAAATTTTCAGAAAAATAATTGAACCTTGACTGAGATTTGCTCTAATCATTTTTATAGTATTTTTATCAAGCAGTTATTAGTGCCTATAAGACTAGGTAACGGCCTTGATGAAATACATAAATATCTTTCACCTAGTTTTATAGCATAACTGTATCAGTATATCAAATATTTGAGCATACCTATTGTTTATAGGAAAATAACAACTCATGTTTTGAAGAAAATAAGCAAAGAAGATTAGTATAAAAGTCCATAATCTTGTTGATTTTCAAGGTATAAGTTATACTAAGAAGCACTGTTTTCTGTATAGAGGTAAAAAGGAGAGTCTACTGTCTCAAATCATTCTGGGTGAAGTTGCAGGATGAGTTACTTTGTTTCTTTGGAGAGGCCATATTTAGGAGAACTGAGGTGGGAAATGGGCAATATGGTTTAAGTGACTGTGGGTGGAGAGCTAAATCTGTGGCACGTGGGCATAGCCTGTGTAGCAAGTCTCGAACCCCCCTTTTTTGGTAGGATGAGGTTTGTTACATCATATTATATTTAGCCTCTTGAAAATTAGATAGGTTAATTTCAAATCTTATGAATATCATGCATTAATTTACATGAACTACTTTAATTATCTTTCAATATATCATTAGATAGTAATTTAAACTGTTCTTGTAAGTCTCTTGGACTTCCTCAATAGAAGGTTTTCTGTGAATTTACATTACCTAGTTTCCCTTGTATAACCAGGGTGAGATCTTTCCTCGTAAATCAATCTTTCTGGCTTATTAATCATCTGTACAGCCCTTCAACAATTGCACCGTATGTATCCATTTCCCCAGTACCTTATAAACACGATTTTCCCTCTGCACAGAATTTATTACACATTCTTAAGTAGGCTGAAGATCGAAATTGCTTTTTGGAAGAGACGTTGGCACATTAAAATGTCTCTAAGAGCAGTCTTATCTAGATCTGTGTTGATCCTGCTATGTATCAAAAGACAACTTAAAGCCAGAAGAGATCTGAATGCATCTTTTAAATTGCTTTGCACTTCTAATATATGGAGTTACATTTGACTAGATAGCGCCAATAAAATGACAAGATTTATCCCTTATAAAACCTCAGTCTTGTATTATTGTGTATTGCCCAAAAAATTTTTCCAAAGGAGAAACATGTATTTAAAGAGGAAGTAGAATTTTTTAAATTGGTATAAGTGAGCATAATATTTCTAGCCAGGTTTTCTTTCCCTAGAATTACACCAGAGTAATCACAAGTATGCATCTAAAGTAAACTGTGGCTAAGCAGAAACGGACACTTGTGAATGTAAAGGAAGCTGCTGGTAAAAGTTTCTGGGTCGGTGAATTATGTATAACTGGTTGGGGCTAATTAGGCAAATGGCCAGGACTGTCTTCTTAATAGAGGAGAAGTTAAGAGTTTATTCTCCACGTGAACAAGTTGGCTTTATTTTCGTTTCATTTCATTTTTTAAAAAAATCCTCACATGAGGATACGCTACCGATTTTAGAGAGAGAGGAAGGAGGGAGGGGAGGGAGGAGAAAGGGAAAATGAAAGTGAGAGAGAAACATCGATGTGAGAAAGAGACATTGGTTGGTTGCCTCCCACATGCGCCCCGTCCAGCTGGGGATTGAACTTGCAACCTTTCGGTGCGCAGGGTAACCCTCAAACCCAGTTGGCTTCACTTTGGCCACAAGCTGACCTAACTTTAGCTTACTTTCACAGATGAAGATCTTGGCTCAGGGAAAGATACACACACACACATCCACACACATACACATATGTATGTGTGTATAGTCTATATACATACATATGCATATATAGTCTATGTGTGTGTGTGTGTGTATATATATACACACACACCCGCATATATATAATCTGTCCGGAAGGTATCCAGCTGTGCAGTATAAAAAATAGAGACATTTATTGAAGAAGATACAAGATACAAGAAACATTGTTCATAGGACAATGACGCTTCAGTCCCCTTCAAAGTAGGCACCTTGGGACCTCACACAGTTCTCCCACTTGCCATCAGCTGCCCTGTGGTATTTTCCTGAATCTCATCAATGGTCTGAAATCTCTTCCCTTTCAAAGGTGGTTTTAGTTTTGGAAAAGCCAGAAGTCGCAGAGCACCAAATCTGGGCTGTAGGGGGGCTGAGTCACCTGTGTGATTTGATATTTTGCCAAAAAACCCTGCACGAGACGTGATGTATGAGTGGGTGTGTTGTCTTGATGAAAATGCCAATCACCGGGTGCCCATAGCCGCGGCCTTCTGAGTCATCTGAAGAGTTTCTGTGGAGGAATGTTCAAGCTTAACACAAAACGTGATGGAGATTTGTTGCTCTACTCACTGTCATTTTTAATGTGATGGCCACACAGTACCCATGCTCACTCAATGGCGTCTACCACCCCTACTGACTAGTGCAGTGAAGTCGTCACTGTTCATGTATGTACATTCCAGTCCACTCTCCTTGGCTGCCAGGTTACAGTGATGTCACGCAAGCCTTTCATGTTAGGTTAGGAATGGCTGGACTTTCTCCAGACAGACCCTGTGTACATATTATATCTGAATAGTGTGTGATGCATTGGTGTCTTGACCTAGGAGAGACAGCACACCACCTGAGATACATTTTCAGTCCTCCTCCTGCTCCTTTCACATTCCGAATGTTTCTTGCATGGGCGAAGAGGCCGGGCTGGAAACCATGCTGGGAAAAACCAGACTGATAAAGCTGTGAGTTAGTATTTCTTACTACGTGATCTTCCAGTTAGGTTGTCATATGCGTGCTTTGTACGTACGATGACCTGTCTGTCTGAGCACATTTCTTTCCTCCTTTACATGACTACTAGAGTTTAAGGGTTATGATGAGGGTCTTTAATATCTCTGTAAATTGTATAAACTTTCAAAGTCCTTTAGTTGAGGGGGATTCAGTAGACTCAAAGAATAGCAGGACTCTTTTTTACCAATATAAATATCTTCTCCTGTAGACAGCTCTAAAACTTCTTTCCTATTAAATAGGTAGTTCTTTCCGGAGAATATCAGTTTGCATCATTAGACACAAGGATTTTCAAATTTTCTGCTGAAATATTCATGATATGGAAAATGCGGATGGTACTAGTCTTTTCACACACACAGAAATAACATTTTCACTCTAATTATTCAGCATGAAATAACGCTCTTACAAGACAAAGAAGGTACATGTTTAGATACAAACTTTTCACACTTAAATGCCGGTCGTGTAAGAGGAATAGAGCCCCTTTCAAACCCTTACCCGTTAGTATTCTCCTTTCACATTTTGCTGCTCCTTTCTGCAGCCTCAGTGTTAGGTGTGACAGCGCAGCAGCCAAGCTGTCCCAGTCATTCAGGCGTTTTATCAATTCTACAAGACAGATGCTAAATAGTGCGGTCTAAATTGAAATCTCTGATGACTCTCTGGAGACCAGTTGGTAGCAAGCAGCACACTCAGGCACTTAAATCCATAGCGTTTTCCTACGTTTAGCTGCAAGAGGAGAACGGCTTTCGAGTAAACCCTTTTAGCCATCACGCGTCAAGATTTCTTTTGTATCATTTGATTATCTCATCTAATTTTGTTAGGAAAGACTATCAATCTTCCCCCGACCCCCTGAAAGACGATTTAAAGGGGCATCAATCAGTGCCTCGTACTTTAAACAAAACTATTTCAAAGAAATCGTGTGGACCAACCATTGCTTTCAGGGCTCTTTTAAACTATAGAGACAACATTTGGAAGGGAAATCTCATAACCAAGTGTGCTCCAGTTTTAGTTATAAATTTAAAGTGAAGTGACCACAGACTACTTAGAAATCTTCGAGAATCTCTCATGTCATACAGCTGGAACACTTCTGAATCTAGTTCTTGGATGCTAGCCTGAAAGAAGTCTAGAATCTTTGAAGCTGAGGTCATTGTTAAGGTGATAGGCTGAGAAAAATCAGCCTTGACATGTGGACTGGGATGGGTTTCCACGATTCCTTTGGATTTCAATTTACCAAGAATAAAATAAGGAGTCTGTTTGCCTGTGAGGTCCCTCTCAGCGGCCAAGTGGGTGTTTTCTCTGACAACACCATGCCCTCAGTGTGTGCCGAATTAAGGAATACACGTGCTGGGCTTCAGGAGCGGCCTCAGAGGGGCTGAGGCAGGGCCTGGTTTATTGTCAGGCAGAAAAATTAAGTCCAGCACTAAAGTCTTCTAAATTTTTAATTGAAGTATTTGTCATGTGACTGCATGTTACTCTCTTCATTTACCTGTATTTCTCATTCTACGCATCTGAAAAGTGACATACGTGATTTGTTCTTTTTTCAGAATCATCATATGACAATGCTAATTTAAATGTCATTTGTTACAATATTCATAATACTAATTTTTGTTTTTATTTATGCTAATCATAGTGAAACTATTCTCTGCAAGCAGTTTAGGCTACTTTATTTCATCTTAAGTATCACACGAGCCTTAGATTTTAGCAAAATTTTCCCATTCATACAAGTGAATTTCAAAATTAAAAAATGTGGGTTTTAATGTGAGAGGTTTTACATAGAAAGGAAATACACATTTGGTCTCACTGGTAGCGAATTTTTGGCTATAAATTTGTGGTAATAATTCATAGCTATTTAGATCTAGGAAATATACAGAAAATACAGACAAATTAATTCTAATTTAATGATAACTACAAAGGTTATATAAATAGACAAACCATTGCTACAGTAACCAAATTCTCAGATAATTACTTCTAATTGATATTGATAGGATTCGGGTCTATAGGAAATTACAATTTATTTCTGCCTGGCTGACTGAACGGTGTAGGTACTCGGCCAGGCTAAATAACATTTTCTAATGAGAAGGAACAGTGCCTTAAAACCCAACTGTTTTATCTTCGAGTGTGTAGAATTCTGTGTACCTTTCTGTGGCATTTCATCCTTACTTCTATCGAAGATCATGGGGCTATTCCTCCCCCTTCTAAATGACATCTATCTTGAGGAAAGACGTTTGAGTTATCTTTGTGCCTCCAGTCACACCAAGCCTCGCAACTTGGAGATATTATGTGTTCGTTACATTGTTCAATGTATAGATGATATAGGTAGGATGTATTTTTTTAAATTCTGACTGTGACATATTTTTGTTCATGCATCATAGGTTCTCAAATTCACCTTTGTGAGTTTCTAACACTGAACAACATACTTTACTTTGTCTGGCACTCTTAGATAAGTGTATTAGTTATAAATATATCTTCTATTCTAAAATCAACCCTGGTACCATAGTGGTTAAATAGTTAATGAGTTCAAGTATTATGTTGACTGATATTCTGTTACCTCCCCATTTCCAGACGCCATGAACTTCACCCTCCTTGAACATTGCACCTTGCCAGCAACTCACACCCTGCCCGCCCCTCGGGCAGGCGGTCCCCGAAGAGTCTGCCTGGCTCCATTTCATGTACTGTCCATTCCTCCGCACGCTGTCCTCAACCTTGGACCCCACCTGCCACTCTGGCTCTTTCAATTTTCAGGGGACTTCCAGTTCTCTTTTTAACCAGCCTCTGCGTGCCATTTTTAAAAGTGTCCTTGTCATTCGTTGGTTTCTCTGACACCCGCCTTTCCCCATTTTCCTGCTGTCTGGACTATTTTTTCTGCTCCCCATAGAATCCACTTACTACTGAGTCTCCAGGTAACAGCTCTGGTTCTCATACTTTTTTCACCATATACTCTCCCTCTGGGAACACTTGCCAATTTCCTAGATTCAGCCCACCATTTTGATTATAGGCAAACTTTATCAATAGCCTAGACCCCCGCCGCCCACCTGCCACAATAATCTCTCTACAGATGGTGGTTTAATGGCCAAGGCCAGCTATTTATCCTGCAGGTATTTCAAGCCTAATGTGAGGAAGGGTAGGATTATGGCTTATTGGGAAAGGCTTCTTAGAAGACATGAGGTTTGTGCTGAGTATTGGAGGTGATTAGTAGTCATTCAGGAGAATAAGAATTGGGGAGGGCGGGGAGAGTTGTAAGGTGATGGAACAGCACAGTCACAGGGACCAGAGAGAGCAGGCACACCTGAGATCCGCTGGTGTGTAAGGATGCATCACGCTGTGGAGTGGGGGAAAGACTGGAAAGGTCCCGGTCAGCTCGCAAACATCTTCGTGTCCAGTGTTGATGGGAGTTGGTCTATGGGTTTTGAGTAGATGTGAGATATGATTTAATTAGTCGGTTAGAATATCCATTGTGTAGTCCACAGAGGAATGATCTAGAGAAGACCAAGCTGGAGGCAAAAAAGAGCAAGTAAAGACCAAGACACTTTCCTACAAAAAAAGTTGAAGCTTTTAAATGCTAAGTAAGTAAAAATGGAAAACAGAGATGGGGAGATTATTTACCATAAATGCAACTGGTGGTTAACATCTTAATTGATACTAATTTGGAAAAGACATAAGCCTACATTCACCAATGGATGCATGTGGCATTTGTACTAAAATGAGAAAATGTTCACCCTCATTTGTTAAACATAGGAATCCAAACTGAACAGCAGGAAGACGCCGTGGACCGGGTGTTTGGGTCCCCCAAACGCAGACGCTGAAGCCTCACTCTCGGGGTTTGGAGGCGATTAGGTTTATGACCCCATGACAGGGGCTCCATGACAGAGCTAGTGCCCTAGGAGAAGGAGAAGCAAGGCCTGAGGGGTCTGTCTCTGCCATGGAAGAACAGCAGGGAAGGCAGCCATCTGCCACTAAGAAGAGGGTCTCAGAACCAGGCCGTGCCAGCACCCTGACCTCAGACACCCGGCCCCCAGAGCTGGGAGAAAGTCGAGTCCTGCTGTGTACATCACTGAGTCCACGGTATTTTGTTACAGCGGCCAGGCAGACAGATGCAGACCTGTTCTCCTCCTTAATTAGCAAATAACTTTATCAAGCATCATAAAATATTCATGAATTTTGACCTTGTTATCTCATCGGGGACTCTGAAGGAAATAAAATAAAATATGGAAAATTCAATATGCCAGAAATGCTTCTAATGTTATTTTAAAAGTCAAAGAATGGAAATAATATGAATTCCAAACATCCTTGCAAACAGTTGGTGAAATATTACCTGGCCATGAAAAGTCAGATTTTGCTATCAAGAGCAGCATCAAAATAGAAAATATAGAAATGTGGTATATGCATTCGGTTTTTGGAAAGTCTGGAAGGGAAGGCACAAAATTATTAATAGCTGCTAGACTTTTAAGTGATTTGATAAGATTTTCTTCCATTCTGCACTTTGTTCATATGACTTAAATAAGTTACTTGCATCTTTGCAGGCTGAAGCCTGCTTCATCTCTGCCTCTAGCCCTCCTCATTCAATCCGCCATGTGCCCTAGATATTTCCTCTATGGATTTCGGCCCAAACCCAATCCTCTAATACAGTTACAGAGGTCATTTCCTTTAGAGGCAGAGGGACTGGGGGGCAAATTGTTGCCAGCATTGGGGTTCTTAGGTTCCTCAAGACAGAAATTGAGAGGAAGCCCCAGAGAAATCTCCAGACAGATTTTATGAAGCTTATACTCGAGTGCAAGGGAGGCAGCCCAGAGGGAAGGAAGGTCCCCTGAACTGGCTCAGGGGCTGGCTCTGCCTGGCTGCTTTTATAAGTTGGGGGTCATAGTGGACTTATACAAAAAGACGGGCTTTAAAAAAAAAAGGCAGGCTTGCGGAGTTTTCCATTTCAGGGTCCAGTGACTTCCTTTCCAGCTGTGTTGCCTGGTTACCATGTTCTCACCTGTGCTGTGGGAGCAAGAAGTGGACTGCTCATTACCACTGCCCTTGGGAGGTCGTACAGCAGTCAACTGAGCATGTGGGCCAAGTTCAAGCAGGCACACGGAAGAGAAATTCAGCTACCTCTGCATTTTTGAGTAGGGTGTGGAGGGGTAGTGACACTTTTGCTGTCGCTTAGACCATATTCCCTCTGACCACCTGGTCCTCACTCGGCTTCCTGGCCACGTGGCATTTTCTGTTCTTGGACCCAAGTCCCTGCACTGTCTGAAAACCACTTTCCTACTCTGTACCAACCCTGTGATTTCTGCCAGGTTGTTGAGTGTCTCTGAGCTTTGATTTCCTTGTTTATAAGATCATCTCAGATGCATTTTGTTGAAACCCATAATGTCTGTAAAACCATGAACACTAAATTGTTAGTGTTCATGCAGATTTTGTTACTATGTTTGATGCCTCCACCCCCCCCCCCCTTAAGTCTTTTGCTGCTCTCTCATGCTTGGACTGCCAAAGTCAAGTTCAGATTGGCCATTGAGACTCTATATGCTCCTGACTTCAGGCCATGCTCTCAGATCTCAGTGGAATAATCTTCCTAAAACAGGCTACCCATGTCACTTGCAAGTTTTGTCTGCCATGCACGCTTACCCGGAGGCCTGGCTTTTAAGGCCTCCACAGTAGTCTCTGTATAAATATTCATATCCTCACTCTTTTCCAAGGCTGTTGCTAACAAGAACATTGCTATCATAATGTTTCGTTATATCATTCAATTGTTATATTTTAAAAGCTTCTTATAATAGCTACCTGGTCCTAAGAGTTCACTGTTGTTAATGTTGAGCTACACCTACCATCCCAGTCAGATTTGCTTAGTGAGATATTTTGCAAGCAATTCCCTGACCATTGGGTGACCTTAGGCCTTGCAAAAGTTCCCAATGTGGTAAAAACAATTACAATTGGCAGATGAGGCAGACACTAAATTGCAGTACTTTTGACTCAGAAGTCTAGGCTGACGGGAGCACAGAGGCCGGCTCTAGGCCTCGCATTCCCGGGCCTGCACTGCTCAGAGAGTATATAAGTCTTTCTCACCTGTGGCTGACCCGCCGTGCTTTTGGAAATCCAAATTTCTGTTGAAACCGATGAAAACAGGAAATGAATGTCTTCCTTTCGCTCTTAGTGCATTGACCAAATGGACCAATTTCAATAATGCAATGTAGATTTCCCACTTGAAGGAAAAGGCATTTTTCTTAGTGCTTTATTTATGCTAAAAAATAGAACTACTGAAAAGGAGACTTTCAAACTATAGGGTAAAGAATTTTCGAGAGCCTTAAATTCCTTCCTACTGAATATTAGTCTCGTGTCCGCCTGACAGAGACGGTGATGGAGCCCCGCCTCCGTTACCACGCTCTCGGCAGACGAGGGCGGAGGAAGTCTGCTGTCCCTACTGGCTGCAGAGCGCATTCAGCCCTGTGGCTCCTGAGTGCATTAGATTTTATTAAAAGCATTCTGCTGCAACAGCCACTCTTCCTAATTGGTTTATGGATAGCCTCTACCATTCAGGCGAATCCTAATTGCATTTCCCCACAAATCTAGTTTGATTTATGGCTCCTTATTTCCTCTGTATTATTTATAATAATAAATTGGAGTAAAATCCTTAAGTCATCCAACAAAATGTACAGCCATTGTTCTACAAACATGGGACTTGTATAAGGATCCCTAACAGGGTTTTTATTGTTTGTAAAGTTTAGTCAAGTTACACCCCTCTGTATGATTTCCAGTAATGAAGTCTTTATTATGTTTCCTGAGGTCAGTTATATTTCCCTGGAGTTTTTACTATGGATTTTTAGAATTACTTGGAATGGATCGAGTATAGAGTATTTAAAAAATAGCTTGTCCTCCTAGAAGGTTCAAGTGGATACATTTATATTTGGAACAGAAGAAAGTATTATCTAAAGATACAGTGACCAAGCATCTGCTTAAAGTTAGGCGACAGCCTTACTGCACTAGCAGGTGTCACCTGTTCAGTGTAAGTCATCGGTGACAACTCAGGAAAACCCTGTGGGTTTCTTAAAGAGAAATGTGTTCATTACCGGAAGTTTGGACAATGAAAACTGAGCTCAGGAGACTGGAATATATTTAGGATGAGAGATAGGAGAAATAAATTGATTTTAAGATAATTGTACAAAGAAGGGAGAAAGGTGAATAATCCCAAGCAAATTTTAGGTCAGTTAAACAAGTGGGGGAGGCTTGCCGTCGACAGCATAAGTAATAATTTAGCATCTAGGAAATATCAAAAGGATGGCTGGCAGGTGAGGAGCAGACGAACAATCTACATACTAGTCGTAACTGAATTTCTCAGTGAGGAACTGGGTCTTTCATCTCTGCTGGAGCACTCAAGGGGCCCTCAACAGAGTCAGCGGAGCTCCACCCCACACCCCACGAGCAGTAAGGACTGTCTCTTCCCCTCCCCGCTGGGGTGCTGTCCAAGAGGTCAGGAACTTCAACGCACCCAGCAGCAGTGTGGCCGCCCCCTGTGTGCGGGGAGGGGAGCTGTCGGTGGAGGCCCTGGGTGCTGCAGCCCCACCTCCACCCAGTATTAATAAGGAGCTCCCTCCACAGGGCTCAGCAGGGGCCAGGCTGGGGACCAGGACCTCTACACCCAACTGGCAGTAATGAGGTGGTACCCTCCCCGAATCTCTGCTGGAAAGATGTCCGATTTAAAGCAGCTGGAACAGAAGGTTTAAGGTCCAGAATCACAAAATACACCCGACGCCCACATTTCAACAGAAAATCAATCAGAAAATGTCACACCAAGAATCAGGAAGATCACAGAGCAAATGACAAAAGACTATCAGTAGATGCCACTCCCTCCCAGCCCCGGGCCACCACCATGCTGCTGTCTGTGAGTCACTGCCTCCAGTTTCCACTGTGAGTGAGATCACGCTGTCTGTCTTTTTGTCTGACTTTTTCACCTCTAGGTCCGTTCATGCTTTTGCAGATGCATTTCCTTCTTTTTTATGACCATATTCTGTTGTACAGATACCACGCTTTCTTTATCCAGGAAAAGTTCATTCAAAAAACGTAAAAATGTCATATCTTCTGACCAGTGATCATACTACACAGTAACAACGCATGTGTACATGCACACATACACGCACCCACGTGCACTGTTGCACTATAACTTTCTATACATATGTGTGTGTGCTGACTTCACTAGGCTAAGTGTCCTTTCTTTAGATTATGTTCTGCGGAGCCTGGGAGCATTACAATAAAATGGGGATGTGATGGGAGATGGTAATTGTTTTTTAAGCGAAACTTCTTGGCAAAATAAAAGTTGTCAGTTCTTTACCAATTCCCCCAAAATGTGATTCAAGCTTTACTTACTGGTCCATGAATTGCAAAAGCCCAGGAATCAGAGCTGCCTAGTTGTCCTTATGCTACTGGAATCGAGAGTGTTCCCTTTGTCTGCAGCATCCAGCTCACAGCTCTGCACAGAGCTGCGTCATATACCCAGGCTTATTTAACAAGTGAGTTTAGCTGAAAATGGGGGCCGTGTGGTGAAAAAAATTCACACTTTAATCAATGCCTTCGCTTGCTGCCCTCTACGACTCCACTCTGCGCTAATTACCTTAACGAGCTATTTCTTAATTTCCCACTGATGTCCCAGTATTTGCCTTTACACGTACATTAGATGAAATGTATTTGTCCTCATCCGATATACTTATTAAATTACATATACTTTATGTATTTCCTTGTTAAAATTAAAGTTTTTCATAGAAATGTTAAAATTGGCATAACTTAAGGTATTACATAATTTATTGGCTATTTTGTTCATGTTAAGAATTAACGATATAATCATGTTTTTATTAAACTAATGAGTGGTTAGCATTTACTTTTTTTCTAAGCAGGGAAAGATACATGTCAGGAACGAGACAGTGAACTACAATTTTCTGAATAGTTCACTAATCGCTTTTAATTTTATGACCTAATGAGTTAGTTCATGTAAATACTGCGCATTTAGAAGATGTACTCAGTGTGAATGACTCAATACAAGATATTTCTTCTTTAATGAAAATCTCAATTTGGGGGATGAAAGATTCTCATGTAATCTAATGTGACTTTCTCCTAAGGTCCTATTATCACCTGTATCACACACAGAGTAGACTATCATTTTTCTTTCTACACTTTGTTCTTTGTCATTAGTAAATTATATATCACATTTTTGCTTTTTTATTGTTAATATCTTGACATGAGAGTATATCCTACCATTTTATGTATAGAGAAACATTTAAAGGAGGTATTTTAAATCTATTACTTCAGTATTCCACCAAGTAAATCAGATTTGAGATTAGAATTTGCAATTAGCAGGAAACTTGAAGTTTTAACATTCTAAACTTAGATGCCTTTGTTAAAAAATTCTAAAACTAATTATCAGGCTTTTCTTCCTTATAAATTGATATTTTAAAGTCATATTTTCTACTAAGTTAGCTCAAAATAGACACTTACCAACGATTATAAAATAATTTTCTTCTCCAAGTGTTTGTATTAGCGAAATTTTTGTTGTCCATTATTAGTAATTTGGCCTATATCATTCAGATATTTTATGCAAACTGATACTTAAGAAAACCAGCCTTTCCACTGTGCATTTTTCAGTTTGGTTTAAAATCTGATTCCTGTTTCGTTTTCTTTGAAGGTGAGAGGCCCCCCCACTGCAGGAGCGTTTAAAGAGAGACCAACCAAGCCCACAGCATTTCGAAAATTTTATGAGCGTGGAGACTTCCCCATTGCCCTTGAGCACGATTCAAAAGGAAACAAAATAGCGTGGAAGGTAAGTCAGGGCACAGCTGGGAGAGCCAGCTGCGCCTGCTTGTGAGGGGGCGTCCCCCAATGCCAAACAAACGTGGGCGATGGGTAAATAAACTGGAGTGATTTCTCAGTGCGTGGAAGGCAGTGGGTAAGCACTTAGAGAAAGTGCCCCCGCCCCTGTGTCAGCTGTCCACCCTGGCTAACAATTAAATTATAGCCTGCAAGAAAGAAAATGACAGAGTCGCTTTGCCTTAGAGAATTGTCTGGTGCCCAATTCATCTCTATTTTTGTGAGAACCTGGCAGCCCACTCCTGTTTCAGGCAGTTCCGCCACACGATGGGACTGGTGGGCGGTCTGGGGAGCAACAGCCGTCCATTCCCCCACCCCCCCACCCCCCGGTTTCACCTTCCTGCAGGACGCTTCCCAATGGAGGCTTTAATCACCTAAATGGATAGGGCAAGATCAGCCGCTCCCTGGAATTGCAGAGTGGAATGCAAACGAAGGCAGGTGCTCAGCGCTGCTCCGAGCTGTCTGCAGCACGTGTCAGCCGCGCAGCCGGCAGCCGCTGACACAGGCACCCGGGCTCAGGCTGACCTCGGCCGCTGAAACCATTAAAGCGCCGACACTTTTTGGGCAAAAGGTTAATTGGCCTCAAAACAAATGTGTTGTCTAATGGCTCCATTCTAATGTGGCCGTGTTTCTCTCCAAAAGGCTTGCTGATGTTATTTGTAAAAACTTGCCAATCTCTTAACTGGAGAAGGCTGTTACATTTAATTTGAAAAATGAATGCTGATCTCTAACCAGCGCCTGCAATTTAATTGATTCTTGTTATCCACGGCTTTGCTTGCGGTGATATTTATCAGCAAAAATGCCTTCGTGGCCTAGAAACAGAAAAGCGGGCATGGGTGTATCACCTCAGGTCTCAGGTTAAGGAACCTGAGGTGCTAAAAGGTTTTTGCCAAATATCATTTAAACTAAGCGATTGCCCCATTTAGCTAAAAAGTGCCACAGTAGTGTCTGAAGGTGAATGTGGGAATTATTTGTAATTAGTAGCAAACACATTTATGTTAAAAGATAAAATGATCAAATTGAAGAATTCATCAAAGTAGCTTAGAAAGGTTCGTTAAAATTAACCTCTTCCTTTATGGAAAAAAAAACCTAAAAGAATTGTTTGCATTATTTCTAGTATGTCTTTAAATGTTTTCATATAATTATCAAACATTTCTAAATCTTGAGCAGACATCTGATATTTGGTTATTGAACTTAGAATTATTACAAGTTATTTGGCAAGAGAAATCTGGAGGGTCCTCGTTATTGAGTTTTGTCATAATTTTTTTAGGATGATAAAGGACATCATCATGCTTTTAATAGTCACTATTAAAGTGTGAAATCTGTTATGTGAAAATGTGCATACAGTGAGAAAAAAAGTATCAGAATTGTAATTAATGTAGATGTTTTAATCATATTCCCAACACTTTACTGTGATTTGGGGGGTTATTTATATTGAATGAGTTATGTGGATCTCATGTTTTCTATTTACTATTTCACACAAGATAACACAGTGGAACTTCTTACAACCTGATTCCTTCCGAGTAGAAGAGTATGTTTGTTTATAAAAAGCGGGTGGATCTGGTCTAAGTAATTATAGCACATAAAAATCGTATGAGTAAAAAGAATGTAAAAAGAATGTATACATTTTTTGACCTGTCCAAATAATCTCATCAGTAACTTTTAGAAATGCCAAGAGTCTAGAAGAAATTCATCTTGAAAATAACCTTTGAAAATTATCTTTGATAATCCAACAGTCGGAAGGGATATACATTGCTTTTCTT
This sequence comes from Desmodus rotundus, assembly GCF_022682495.2. Taxonomy (NCBI): domain Eukaryota; kingdom Metazoa; phylum Chordata; class Mammalia; order Chiroptera; family Phyllostomidae; genus Desmodus; species Desmodus rotundus. The sequence continues at coordinate 99,691,412 of NC_071397.1, forward strand.
TTTTATAGCTAGATTAATTCTTTTAAGCTACTATTGATTGTACTCCTGATTCAGCAACCTGAAACGTCAGAATAAAGTGGAAGTAATTTATTTGCTGCCAGTGGTAGAATAATAGTGCGCGTTTGGAGAAGCATCTTATCCCATAACCAGTAGATTCCCTCTTTGAAAGCTTTGCTAAGCACATTTCAATCGTGCCATTTTAACACTGAAAATGAAACATTAAAATAATTAAGCATAGGCTTAATATTCATTCTTATTCCCTGGCACATGCACTGCGGAGGCAATCTGGTGCTCGGCAGCAGCACCGCGCTCTGCTTTAGGGTGCCGGGCCTAAGGAAGGGGCCTTGCGTATTGAAGGAAGCAGGGCTCCCCAACCCCCCCGCCGCCGCCACACAAAAACAGACCGACCCACAAACCCACGCAGGCCCTCCCGCGCTGTACTTCCCCGTGTGTGGACGAGGGGTGGGGCCTGGTCAGGCAGGCGCCTCCCCTTCATGTCACATCGCGCCCCTCGCTGAAGGCTCCTGAGAGGCTGTGCTTCCCCAGGGAAATCCCGGGCTTTTTCCCACGCTCCTGGTGACACCCCAGGACACGCAGGGAGTTTGTGAGTGTCTGAAACGGAGCGCACAGGCCAGGGATGACGGGGGCCATTTCCTTGACTAGAATTGCAGGAGCCCGGGACCCGAAAGTACTCACGGGCCACTGCTCCGATGATGGAGGTGGACCAGCACCTCTAGCATCTCAGGCCCCTTCCCGACTGGGAAGCGAGCGCCAAGGGGGGAATCGTGGTCCGAGATGTCCAGTTCCCTCCTCCTCCATCCGGATTAGCGATTAGCTGGCCGACCGCCAAATTAGAGATCACCAGAGTCTTGCTTGAAATAAGGATGCTCTGTGTCTGTGTCTTATAAACGGCACACAGATCGGAAGATGGCAGTGAGACTTAGACACAGGGCCGCATGGCTGCGCGGAGGCTTCTCCGCCCGCGCCCTGAACTGACATCACAGTTTCATGCCCGCGGGAATGGCCTTTCCTTCCCCGTGCGGAACGCCAGGGCAGACCGGCGCCACGCCTGTGCGGTGTCATTTACTCTCGTGGAGTCTCCGCCGATCAGAGCAGCGTGGAAGGCAGCTTTCTCCGGGGTGGAAGCGCTCCACATCTGTGCTCATCTGTCACGACTAACCATATGTGGCCATTAAGCACTTGAAATGTGCCCGGGGAGACTGAGGAACTGAACTTTTAATTTTAATTAATTGTAATTGAAATGGCCACATGGTTGCCATATTAGACAGTGCTGCTCTAGAGGAAGATAATGGCAGTAAAAAAAAAAAAAATCCTGAACCTTCTATCCAGACGGAACACTACAGCTACGCGGGAATTACTGTTACAATGAACAAACAGGACCCATACGTACATTTTTGTCCTGGCTGTCGACCTTCTCATACATTCCTTGGTAAATATGAAAAGTTTTGTAAAATGTTTGTAGTAAAATTTTCTATGTACTTACCAGTGGCAAGATGAATAGATCTGACCTAGAACGCGAAATCGACCAGGCAAGCCCTGGCATGCTTTTTTATTTTCCAGTATTCACTTTCTAAATATAGCAAAGAATTCCTGAGCAGCAATGGTTAGAGCCATAAGAACCGTCATCATTACTGGAATGATTTGAATCTTCCCCCTTTCATGCATTTCGTCGACTCTACTAACATTCAGGAAACAGGGCTTCATTCTGCTGGCGATAGCTTCCACATGCAGAGCACAGGCAACAGCAACCACAGAAGAGCTAACCATTCCCAAACCTTGCAAAGCAGGTAATCAGCTGGAACAATGGACATTTGAAGAGAGTGTTTGAGTTGCCACATCTTAAACGTCCATTTTCCAACTTCCTGTGCTGGACCATGACTCATACCCCTTACAGGACAGTGCCGGGGTGGAGTGGAGGCGGGTCTTCCCATGGCATGCTGGAGGGTGAGGAAATGTTACACAAAACTGCAAAATATTCAGTGTGTTGCCCCACCTGTGCTGCTGGGAAGGTGTATGTGTACAAGGTGGTCCTTTGTTGGAGAGAGTTTCCAATTGCACTGAAACCAAACATGAAAGTGTGGGTTGCAGGGGAATATGAAATTATGTGGGAGTTTACACTGCTTTCCTGTAAACTGTCCTCTCCTGCCTCCAGACATGCTCCATTCCACTCTCCCCCCAGTCGGTTTAAAACAACCTTCAGGTCTTAGATTCTTCCTCCCCCACCAGCCCCCTCCTCCCCTCCTTGGTCTCCTCCCTCTGGCCCTTCTTCCTCCTTTCTGCCATCTTCCTCCCCTGCCTCCTCTCTCCTCCCCTTTCTCCTTCTTTTCCTCTTTTTGTTACTTCTGGGAATCCACATTTTCCCCTCTAGCTTTTCCAGCATCAATTCTGGAGAAGGAGCCAGGAGCCCATTCAAGTTCTCTATTTTGGGTAGGAATTTGAAATCATTTGGCAGAGTCACCCAAACGAACTTGAAATAACAATTGTTACTTACACAGTTAATGAGGAACACAAATACAAACCATTGGCAACACTGTGCAAATCACCATTTTAATATAAATTCCAATTCTGAGCCGTTGTTTCAAAATAGTACCAGTATACACGTTATTTTAAAATAACCACTTCTATACAGACCTTGGGAGAAAGAGTTGGAGAAAATTATCATAGGCACGTTCATTTTAAAAATAACAGCCTTATAAACCATTCACTTATTTTGGTGACAAAAACAGCTGCAACTACTCTAAAAGGTCTCAATTCTTTCACTTTATAGGCATTTTGATGTAGTAGATATTGCTAGAACTCACGTTTCCCCACCCGCCATACGCCGTGCTACCTGACGGAATGTGATGTGCACAGCGAGATCGCTCACACATTCTCTAGTGAGCGAACATGAGGATGTCCCAGATGCTGGAGAGGTTTGGATAAAAAGTCGAGGCCCTATACTTCTAGCCAAATGAGGACATAATCCAAACCCTGTGACAAGTGCCACTAAAACGGTAAATCTTCACATTGTCTCGGAAAGGGAGGAGCTTGAGATGGACTTGTACTTCCCAACTGTCCCTCTCAGCACCGTACAATCCCTCGTCTGCCTATGTGGGGGTGGGCATTCTGCATTCTTGTTTTTTTATCCTTTATTTGATTTGTAAGCAATTTTTAGTAGCCAGTACTATTGAATAAAAGGAATAAAACCAGAACTGATACCTGCAGGCAGGTGGGAATGGACTTCAGGTAGCCTCTCTTCACTGCCAAAAATGAACCCCCACTGGCCTCTCAGGCCGTGCACAATTCCACCGTTCCACACTTTCCCTGTGGTGAGTATATTGATTATACAGTTAGTTGCTGATTAAAACTAGCATCACAAGACTTAGTTTTTCTATTTAAAAGTGACTTCATAAATTAATATGACTTAGGTAACCAAAAACACACTTTTCTATTTTTTAACCAGTGACTTATATAAATGTATCCATGTACATATGTATGCCCCAGTTGATTCCTAGGAGATTTTAAGTTGTTGTACATGTTTAGAATATTATAAGAAGACAAACCAGGTAGGAACCCACAGTGGTGTCAACGTCAAGGTTAATGACGATGGCGTGGCCTGACGTTTTCTGAGACAGGAATCTCTGGGTCTGTGCTTTGTCCCCTCACTTGTCCCAGGGCCGAGAGTAGCGCCTGCACAGAGCAGGGGCCCCGTGACATGTGTTGAGTGGCTGTGAGCAGGCTAGAGCTGGTCATCTTCAAGCCTCCCTTATCCGGACTCTGCTGACCACGTCTCCATCTCAGGCAGCCTTTCCCCCTCTGTGAGTGACAGCCGCACTCCGGGCCATTGATACGGAATTTAATTGGGTTCTTTTTTTAATTGGGAGCTCCACGGAATTTTGCTTCATGATTACTGAAATAACTGTTTGATATGTTCATGGAATACTTCGGAGAACAAATATTGATTGGAAATTAGCCACAGGGACCAAGTCTTCTGGTGACCAAATGGGAAGATGAGCGTGAACAGGTCGGTTTGAATTCGTAGTCCAGAGTTACACGCGAGTTTCAGCGGGCCGAACTTTCATCGTGAAAAGCCTCCTGGTATTACACCCACGTGCTCCACCAACGCCTACTGATTTCTGACATTCCTTAAATTTCAAAATGACACGTTCATTTTCCTTTCTAAATGACTAAAAACGTATATCCAAATGTAACACCCAAGCAAAGAAAATGCCGGCCATAAATTAGTCGGATGCTTAAAATAGGCTTTACCATTTCCACGGAAGTGGGCTGGACAACCCTCCAGTTCTCTTGTATTGCCTCACAAGCTGGCGGACACTTGCGCGTGCCTGAGGGCAGCTTCTTTTCTCTGATGCGTTCGCCTTTGTTTAAGTTCTCGGCAACATTGGCATCACGAAGTATAAAAACTCTGCCAGTGTGACTGTTTTCACTGACATAACTGATCATTTCCCACTAGGAAAAAGTGAGGGAATATAGCTATGGTTAAACGTGCACCAATTTTCTTATGACTACAACCAGCCCCGAACCATGCTAGCTCACTGTCTGTAAACAGAATTGCATTTTACAGTCAGTCCCTCTGTGACTTGACCCCTGACCCACTGACCCTCAGTATTATACAGTTCCCAAGATTCTGTCATTTTTTATTACTACTTTAGTACTTGGGTGCCTTTAGTCTCCTAATTTTTTCAGTATCTTGAGGATTCAAAAATTAATCTTTTACCCCCACCCAGGTACACCCAATACTGATGTTTGAAATCCCATAGGCAACTTTGTTTGAGTTGAACAGTTTGTTTCCCATGAAGACGTACGTGCTCTGTGAATGTTCTCCTGGAACTGTCCTGGGCTTCGATTTCTTTTGAGAGCAGCCAAACTTTGAGTTTAGAAAACAGGCCTTGGTACAATTTGTAAGGCAAATTTTATTTTAAAAAGTGACAATTTACCTGGTTTTTGTTTCCATTGCTCATTCCTCTGTGATTAATTAATAGACCTTATTCCTGAAGTCTCGGAAGAAGTAATCCTCTGGCAATCAACGTGCTGTTCTGTGTTTTTGGAGGGGGGGACTGCGCACACTATGGATGCCATTCTTGTATTTGGTGCAAGTTGCTGTGCCTGAAGAGTCATGAAAAAGCAACCACGTATCAGAAATAACCTTAATTTAAAAGCGGGCTAGATGACCTCGGAAAGCTCAGTGAAAGGTTTCTGCTGAAGGGGCCGGCGCTCCCTGCGGCCTGGGTAATTTATGTGAGAAATCAGTGGGAACGGCTCACTTTCATGGAGCAGCGCTGCTTGCCCCACGCCTGCAGAAACAACCCTCCCCCAAACCCGCATCTGTGCTTCAAAGGAGGGCATATGCCGCCTCGTGGAGCTTGAAAGTCAGCTCACTTATCACTCCGGAAGGTGCACAGATTGACTAGGAAGGTCGGCCGCCACTCTGTGACGTGATTTGGTAGGCCTGGGCTCACAGCTGCCCACCGTCACCAGGCGCCTAAGGGAAAGGAGCAGTGTTGTAAGTTTCAGACCCACGGTCCAGTGAAAACCAGAGGAAAAAACAAATCACTCCGACTTTTGAAGTTAAGCGGCCCCGCTGCTGAAATGACGGGGCCTTGGTGGTGCTAGGGTGTGGCAGCTGAGGCACCTGATTGCCACCCGCGAACCCAGGAAGCCCTGGGAGGCCTGCCCCGCCCCACCCACGTGCTGTCACTTCGGGAGTATGGTGCTCTGCTGTTCACACTGAAAATGCCTGTCGCCACCCGCCGGAAGATTCCATGTGGAGACGTACCCTGGACTTGGCTGACCCCTCTGCATCTGTCTGGAGAGCCAGTCTCCAGGTCTGCTCTGGTTAGTGATTGAGTGTCTGTCTTACCACTTAGCACACAGCCCTCTTCTTTGCTGAAGCGCCTCTGAGATCACAAGTCCTTGACAAATGACGAATACAATCAGATAGTAAAAACCAAAAAAAATTGATGTTTGTTTGATGTTTTTATTTAGAGTGGTCAAGGTGTCTCTTTACATTTGAGGCTTCTAGGTACTCAGTCAATTTTCAACCCCCTGCAGTGGTAGCGCGGTTTCTCCTTCTCTTTCAGGCAACATCGAAACAGCATGTTAATGAATAACCATTTCAATTTTAATCAGTATTCGAGACAATTTTTGCAAATTATATTTTACTTTTATCAAAAAGAAGGTTATCCTGACCTTAAAAGTTTTGTGGAAAACGAATGCTGATGGCATAATCAGTTGCATTCATGTAAAAATATATACATTTTAATCTGTATTACTAAGTTTTTATTCATGTGAAGTTTATACATGTTTATCTTAGAAAATAAAATATTGACAACCAGAAGGAATAAATAACTCATCATCACACCATTCACTGAATACAGCTGTTAATATTTTTCAAAGTCCTTCTGTCTTGTCTTCCCTTTTACATCGTCGAGAGCATAGTGTATACAATACCACTTTTAACACATCTGTCATTATGTGATAGAAAAACTTGTGTGCACTTATTAAATGTTCTGATTTTTTGGAATCTGTGCTATAGAAACCTGGAGAATGGGTGAAATTTACACCGAAGACCGTATTCATCCCGAGATGACAGCTTGTAGTACAGGGTTGATGCTGTGGTGCAGCCTTCCTTCCGCGTGTAGGTTCTCCCTTTGTCCAAACTGTGTTTCGCGAGATGCTTTCTAAGGAACTCCAACGTTCGAGGACCAGTTAGGAGAGGAGATCAATAAGGGACATAGCCGCCACAGGAGAATTCATTATGAACAGTTTCCCCCACTGAGCTGCAGCAACAAAAGAGACAACCACGGTTTACCGCGGGCGTGAAAGTGTTCCGAGGCCGTCACAGACGGCCTTTGTGTACAAGGTCAATGCCAGTACGTGTCTCTGTGTGGCTGGGCGTCAGTGAGGTCTCCTATGGCTTCTCCGTTAGCGTCTGGACATGACAGTGCCAGCCACTGAAGTGCGTTTGTCACTGTTCAACATTAAGTGGGAAACACATTTGGCAAAAGCATAAAAGCGGACAAAAACCACGGGCAGCATCATGAAACAAACCTCTGCCCCCGTCTAAGGCCTATCGCAACAAACGATCCTGCAGAGTTTCGAAGATTATATTCCAGTGTGAACAAGGGAGAGTTCATAGAACCTTCAAGCCGCAAATTTCCACTTCTTGACTTCTAATTAGATTCATCTCTCTGTATCCATGTATATATTTGAGCAGTCATGTCTAAATAAACAGGTACATGGGTTGACTATTGCTGAATTCCTGAATATATTTTTCCATCTTTCATATATGAACCACGATTTGACCAAGATTAACATGCTTACGTTACAACTGTTCCCCTACGAATAAATCTCTGAAGATTTCACATTGTTAAGTCTAACCTATGGTTGCTGAGAGATTAAGGCCAGTCTATTTTTCATCACTTTGATCTGTTTTTATTTGCTTGCTTGCTTATTTTGGCAATCTGGGTAACTTGCTATTTTTTATATAATTAAAAGTTGCTTCTATGTACATAATTTTTCTTTTTATTGATTCTTTAATGTAGTTAGCTCATTCTGTCTACCTACTTGAAGCTTTTTCTCAAATAAGGAAAGTTTTCTTCTGTAATGTCATAGATTATTATTTTTGTCACAATTTTCTACATTCTTAGAACAAATATGTGTAGACTATAAATGTATTTTACTTTATTATTTATATTTCTCCCTCAATATTTTTGTCTTCATATTTTTAAAAAACATTGCACTAGAGCTTTCTTATATTTTTTAACTTTTTAGTGTCCATTTTTCTATTACTGCCTCAATTCAAATTTTATTCCCACAGCTATATTTAGTCTTGCAAATATTTATATTGCTCATTTCTTCAGTGATATCATTATATATAATGGCTTAAAATTATTGGACAGGCAAGTATTATCACAGAAAATGTTTCAATTTATTCACCTGTATTTTGTAATCCAGATAAGGAAAAATTAAAAATATAAATGAATCATAATCCCACAACCCTGAGATAGCCTTTATTAATTCATTAGGGTTACATTTCAGACCCTTTTTCCTCTGCACATACAAGTCTGTGTATGTATGCAAATTTTTAATTTTAAAAAACACTTTACTCATACTTTATAACTTTTTTCAATTAATCACAAGTCATAATCCTCTTTCCAAGTCAATGAAAAAGTCATTTTGAGAATCTCTAGAGTGCTTCATAATTTAACCAGTTCCCAATTGTTGGATACTAATGTTTGTATTAAATGTTTTGCTATTTAAGCAGTACTTTTTATCAACATCATTGTAATCCTTGAGTTTGCCTATTTCTAAAAATCACTGATTTCTGCAGACATGAATTTAGAGGGTCTTCCTCACTGCCAGGTCTCTAAGATGATATGCCATTTCCTTTTTTGGGCAGGATGTTTATGAAACCCGTGTGTTACTATAAACCTTGGGTTTTGCCCCAACCTGGAAATGGCGTTTGCCGAGACATAGAGTGTGGGGTCGTGCTTGACCTCACTTACTCTTTGGGGAAGGTGAGCCGTCCTTATCAGCTGTGCTTAGGTGGACTGCCCAGCGCCTGGCTGGTGCTCAGTGTCTGGAGTGAATGTGCTTCCCCTGGTCCTGTTCTGGTGGCCTGAAAGGAGTTGACCTGTGACTTCTGATACCTAGACAGGTGAAAACCCCAACCCCTAAGAGGCCCCGTCCTCGGTTCTGTCTCCCTCTGCCCTTTCCCATCGCATTTTGCTTGTGGGCCTCACTACTTGACAGGATGCAATGCCATGTGCCACCAGGGTTCTCTGTCCCTACTTCCTGTTAGCTGTTTTCTAAGATTTGGCTATGAATGGATGTAGGACAGGGATGTTGATGGGGATGAGAATGGAAGTGAGTAGCACTCTTTCTTAAAAAACAACTACTTCACAGTAGCAGGGTGGTACCCTGGTCTACTACCCCCACCCCCAGCCTCTGTGTTGGTTCCACACCTTATCTGACCAGGTGGCAGAGATTGTAGCAGGGATGCAAAAGCCACCGATCGCCTTTTGCATGGGTGCTTCTGGTTGCAAAACATGCGTTCAACATGAATTGTGGTTTTTCTATCCAGTTCCGTTGGCCTTATTTCATGTAAAAATTCCTTTTAAGTCCGTCTGTGCATTCACGACTATGCCCAGTTTGCAGCTGCATGCGGAGTTTTCCCCTTTTCCTGGGTCTCCATGGGTACGATGATTTTGCGGCATGTTGGGAGGCACTGTCAGAGGCTCTTGTCCACATGCTATTTTAAACAGCCGAGTCCAACCTAGTGAGTCCATTGTTGGACTGTGTTCCTTCCGTTCGAGAGAAGTAATGTGATCTCAGCACCGAGGCAGCAGTGACTCCTCTGCTCACATCAAGACGCAGCGTGGGCCCTAAACTGGACAATAGGGGCACTGATCTCCAGCAGCTGCCGGACTAGAATAGACGGCTGTTCAACCAAGAAACTGAAAAGGGTCCAAAGAGTCCATGTCAAGTTTGAAAATAAATTGCTGTCTCTCGCATAAGCCATAAATTCTTAATCCTTTATTCACTGTGCGTTAAACATTTGCTACTTTAATGATCTAGTTTGAATAACTTCTGTAGGCAAGGTTTTTAAATTGGGAAGCTATAAAATTTTTACCAGTTTTTATATTTGTGTATATTTTAGCAAGTGGTGTTTCTCCTACTTTATTTATTAGTACATAAAGAAATAGTGCATTTTACCTTTAAGTGGCCTTGAGACGATCAATTCACACATGTGCGTATCTGCATATTACAGCAATCCCCGACGGCAGTGGACACTGTAACTCCAAAGTCTGCTCTGTGCTTTGACATGGGTTCTGCATTCAGTCCACAGGTTCTGTAAATCTTAGAGGCTTATTCTGCTTAGAATTCACTCTGGTTTAAATTGGGAGACTTCTGCCGTCCCTGGTAAATACAAGCTGGACTTCCTCATTGGAGTCTCCACACTCTGCCTCCTTTTTCTCATTTCCTATCTCTTTCATTCACTGTACGTCCTTCCAGGTGATTTCCTCAACTCTGTCTTATACTTAAATAATTATTAGGTTTAGTCTACTGTCTAACCTGTGTATGTCAGTAAATATCAATTCTAGAATTTGTTTTTGTTTCTTTAGAAAATCTACCTATTGTTTTTTCCTAATGTCTTCTTCTTGCTTTATGGTTTTAAACATATTAAAGTGTCTTTCTCATGCATCCGTTGTCTACTTCCTGGAGTGTTTAAATCTGCCAATTCTCTCTAGTCTCAGCTATTTTGTTTGACATTTCCACTGGGAGCTTCCCTTTTCTGAGACGCGCTTTCCTTGGCGTCTCTCCCGCTGTGGACTTGGGATTGTCCCGCCCACCGGGGACGCATGGAGGCGTCCCTGTGGCATGTTTCCAAGTGTGTGTCTCCATAGGCGCAGGCTCGGGGCCAATGTGTAGGTGGACAGGTTTCAGGTTTCTTCATCCAGCTGCTGCTCACTACCTGAGTTCCTCGTCTTCCTCAGAACTTGGAATTTGCCTTTCTTCCTTTTGAGACTGGATGTATATTTTTCTAACTTTTCCTCCAGCCTTTAGAGCTCTTTTGACCCTATTGACCAGAGGCCTTTCTGTAGGGTCATCTCCTCAGTTAGCTTAACATCTTTGCTTAGATGCAGAAAAGATGAGCCATTTTGAGATACAATCTTACTCCATTGTAAGATGAATTCTAAAATTGGTCTCTGTGAAAAAAGCCAGTGAATTAAAATATTCTTCCTATTTCTCATGGAATTCCTTTTACTTAAACAAATATAATCAACAAATGTGCATTGTACGATTTTGTGTGTGTGCACGTGTGTGTGATTATGTAATAAATCTCTTGCAGACAGTATGACGGGGTTCGGAAAAGTCACAAGACAAAGATTTCGCAACAACTCACAACTGTTATTTGTGTATAGTGGGTGCGTGTGCGTGTCCCTGCATGTGCACACAGACGACTTACTCCCCTTGCAGTCCTGGGGTTAAGGTCTCAAGTTTCATTCTTTAAAATTTCACCAGCTAATTACAGTGTGGGGCTGACCCTAAGGAGACCTTTAGTTTTTCATTATTAAAACCTGGTAATAGTGAATCTCTTGAGAAGCATTAATCCATTAATTGAAAAATGCTTTCCATTTGCATTAAGCTATATGAAATTTTACTACAGTATCTTTTAAAAATCTACACAATATAAGACTGAAGAGAATCTAATTGCTTAATCACCCTTCGAAAGAATCGCTTTAGTTTTGTTATTGTTTCTATTTTTGCAGAGTTGCGTGGGTTAACGGCCTGTGTGCAGACACAAACGCAGCTCTTTTACATATACTTTTCTTTGTATTTTTTAAATGAAATATGGGAAGTGCTAGTGTATTAGACGGGTAATATTAAAACCACAAGTCAAAAAATATAAAAGTTAAGATTTTTATGATTCTATTTGGGAATCTCTAGCTTACTCTGCCTGTGTGGGTTACACTTTTAACACTTCATTGTAACTTATTACATTTAATAAACTAACAATGGGACCGGCTTCGAATCTCAAGCAGGAATTTAGCAGATGGTTCCTTTTGAAGAAGAAACTCAGACTCACAATGTAACCATACTAGTCGGGAAGTGGAAGAAAAGGTGAAAGGAAAATGCATTGATTAGTCGCAATATTACCAGTAATATTTTTGTCTGGTCAGTAATACTAGATTTAGATCGATTTTCAAAACTGGGGCACTGTATATCTAACGAACACATCTTCCGTGGAATGTATCAGCATTGTAGAAAACTTTTTCGGTAAGAAATTTTACATGCTGCTAATGTAAAACATCACTATTTGGCTGCTTAGTCACCACTGTTTTTCTCATCATTTGCTGTCTTGTACTTTATACATCAGAAACCTTTGTGTATGTAAATCTCCAAACATACCATTTTGTGTCTTGCCTCTTAACCTTTACTCATGGTTTAGTGCCCGTCTCTGAGTAAACCAGAACACCCTACTTCAGTCTCAAAACCAAATAAGACAGAAATCTGTTCCCCTGTGTCCCCTTCTGAGGGTGGGCTGCAGCTGGGCATTATTTAACTTGCACCTACCAAGGCCTCTGATGTATCGCGAATAAATGTTCTAAAGCTGACTTCCAGCCAAGAGATGGAGGCGTAGGTAGACACACTGTTCCTCCTCGCACACAAAAATGAAGGACAATGACAAATTTAAAAACAAAAAACAACAGAACTGCCAGAAAATCGAAATGTATGGAAGTCCGACAAGGAGATAAAGACGAAACACTCACCCAGACCAGTGGGAGGGACGGACAGGGCATCTGGGTGGAGAGGACGCACAATGAGGCAGCAACTGGAGGAGCAGGTGGCCCCACATTCACGTGCAGATAAATCAGGAGGAACAACTGGGGAACGAGACAGACCGCGCAACCCAGGGTTCCAGAGCGGGGAAATAAAGCCTCAAACCTCTGATTGAAAACACCGGTGGGGGGTGCAGTGGTGGGAGAAACTCCCAGCCTCACAGGAGAGTTCGTTGGAGAGACCCACAGGATCCCAGAATGTACACACACCCACCCACTGGGAATCAGCACCAGAAGGGCCCGATTTGATTGTGGGTAGCAGGGGAAGTGACAAAAGTTGGCAGAGAGCAGAGCAAGCAGCATTGTTCCCTCTCTGACCTCTCCCCCATATACAGCATCACAACACACAGTAACGAGGGTTGCCTGGCCCTGGCCAACACTTAAGGCCCTGTCCCTTATACATAATAAGCACTCCAAGACAGAAAGAATGACCCAAATGAAAGAACAGATCAAAACTCTGGAAAAAATACAACTAAGCAATGAAGAGATAGCCAACCTATCAGATGCACAGTTCAAAACACTGGTAATCAGGATGCTCACAGAATTGGTTGAATATGGTTGCAAATTAGATGAAAAAATAAAGGCTATGCTATGTGGAATAAAAGAATATGCACAGGGAACCAACAGTGATGGGAAGGCAACTGGGACTCAAATCAATGGTGGACCAGAAGGAAGAAAGAAACATTCAACCAGAAAAGAATGAAGAAAGAAGAATTCAAAAAAAAATGAGAGGCTTAGGAACCTCCAGGACATCTTTAAACAATCCAACATCTGAATCATAGGGGTACCAGAAGGAGAAGAGGAAGAGCAAGAAATTGAAAACTTATTTAAACAAATAATGAAGGAGAACTTCCCCAATCTGGCAAAGGAAATAGACTTCCAGGAAGTCCAGGAAGCTCAGAGAGTCCCAAAGAAGTTGGACCCAAGGAAGCAAACACCAAGGCACATCATAATTATATTACCCAAGATTAAAAATAAGGAGAGAATATTAGAAGCAGCAAGAGAAAAGGAGACACTTGCCTACAAAGGAGTTCCCATAAGACCTTGCAGGCAGGAAGAAGCTGGAAAGAAGTATTCCAAGTCATGAAACGCAAGGACCTACATCCAAGATTACCCATCAAAGCTTTCATTTAGAATGGAAGGACAGATAAAGAGCTTCCCAGATAAGGTCAAGTTAAAGGAGTTTATCATCACCAGGTTCTTATTATATGAAATGTTAAAGGGACTTATCTAAGAAAAAGAAGATAAAAAATATGAACAGTAAAATGACAACAAACTCAGTTATTAACAACCACACCAAAAACAAAAACTAAGCAAACAATTAGAAGAGGAACAGAACCACAGAAATGGAGATCACGTGGAGGGTTATCAGCAGTGGAGTGGGAGGGGGAGAGAGGGAGAAAAGGTACAGAGAATAAGTAGCATAAATGGTAGGCAGAAAATAGACAGGGGGAGGTTAAGAATAGTATAGGAAATGGAGAAGCCAAAGAACTTATATGTACGACCCATGGACGTGAACTAAAAGGGGGGAATGTGGGTGGGAGGCGGTGTGCAGGGCAGAGGGGAATAAAGGCGGGGAAAATGGGACAACTGTAATAGCACAATCAATAAAATATATTTAAAAGATATTCTAAAGCCGATGTTTGAGATCAGTTATTAGCATACTGTATTTTACACTTCACATATTTGTTTAATATAGAAGCGATTTGAATTGCATCTGCTCAGGAGCTAAGGGTGAGGATGGTTATCTCAGACATATTTTAAATTTTATCTTCCAGCCTCCCAGCTCTTTGGATAGCTGCTTATTTTTATATTTTCTTGTAGAATGTAGTTTATGATCCTTTTAGGTCCTATAGGGATCAGCTCACTGGATACTGCTTACTGAGGACACATAGACCGAGTTTATTTCATTGCTAGTGACCCGGTCATATTGAAATCGTGTCTTTATGTATGTGCTGTTTTCACTGTGTGTCATCTAATTGATGCCCATGCAACTTGGTGAGAAGCAGCCAGCTATTCAGCGGACATTACCTGAAGACCTACTGTGTGCCAAGCACTGTTGTAGACCCTAGAAATTCAGCAGTGAGTAGAGCAGACTGATTCTCTGCCTTCACAGAGCCTCTGTGGCGGTATGACAAAACACACCCCCCCCACACACAAAACACAACACCCGAACCAGTGAACACGGTGATGTTACAAAGGAAAAAATAGGGTCACAGAGGCACAGTGTTCTGGGTTAGTCAGGGGAGACCCCTTTCGTAATAGCACATTTAATCAGAGGCCATTCGGTAATATTCTCTAAACTCATTTTTCAAGTAATTGTCTCTACTGGGTGCCTCTCACTTTTTAAAAGATAGTGATATCCAAGGGGAGAAAGTGTTGAAGAGAAAATACAATGCAAACGACCAAATAAATTGTGTGCTTTCAGGACCTGTTAATTACTGAAAATCTGTCAAAGTTTTAACCCAACACTAATGCATTAACAAATTGTATTTTAATTAAGTTTGTATTCTACTTAAGGACTAATTAAGGGATCCTGAATGACTGTGTTTTCTATATTTCAGCATAAATGTTTTATGAGCATATGCAAATACATATCTCCTTTGTGAAAAGTGCTTTTCACATTTTAAATTTAAGGAACCCTAAGTAACCAAGCAAATACATTTTTTATGTCCCTTTTCTTTTGAAAGTAAAATCACCATTAGTAAAAAGTCTTAGGAAAACAAACAGGAAATGGTGGGACAGGCATGAACAGATACATCTGGGCACGGGAATGCCATGTCCCTGTGATCTTTCCATGGGTCGCAGGCGATATGGGCTTCCAGTCCAGGCGAGTCAGGCCTTCAGGGAAGACGGGCGTATGTGCTTTTGGCGATACAACCTGATGAATTCACAGCATAATACGCTTTTTTTTTTTTTTACTTGCACGTATCAAGGTCTCTGCTATGCCATTTACATAATACAATGTTATACATCAGAAATTAGTGGAGCTGAACATAAGGAGATGAAACGGAGGATGCAATGCGCACACTCTTTGTTTGTTTCTTCCACACATTCGTTCACCTGTCACACGCTGGGCGACTGCAGTTCACTAGGTGCAGGGGAGATGGCTGGTGGTGGCGGTCTTCGTGCAGCGCGTGCAATTAGTCGTAGAGAAATAGTGAAAGTACCTTAAATAATGCAAAATTACCTGTACTTTGGAAACCGTAAATCAAAATCTCTGCCCCACGGTGAGCCGTAAAATTAGGAGAGAAAATGTGCTTGAGAAATCAGTTGGATATCAACATTATTATATCAAAAATCTAAATTTTATATAATTAATAAATGTACATATTTTTGTAATGTATTTTGCTTCATATACTTCTTTTGTTAGCATGAACATGTTCATCTGTTTGTTAATGTAAAACTAATGACAGTGTACACCAGATGGCATGTAAATGTATTACTTTTATGGAAGTAGTCATGGGAGATGTAAATACACAGTAACCGTAGCCTACTGTTTAGAGAAAATGTGACCAAGTCCAGGGTCTGAGTACTCGAAAGCCGCCATCATCGCTTAAGCTGTGCTCTGGACCTTGGATCCTCTTGGGCTTCTTTTTCATTCTCGCCCACGTAGGCCTGCATCCAAAGTCCTGTGGTGTGGACGGCACGCTGAGACAGGGGCTGCTGCTGTGAGCCCTGGCAGAGGAAGGGCGCAGCCTGCTTCCACCCTCAGGGGTGGCCAACCCTTCGGCATCTCTGGGACGCACTGGATGAAGAAGAGTTGTCCTGGGCCACACATTCAGTACACACCACTAATGAAAACTGATGCGCAAAGACAAGGCTTTAAGTAAATTTGTGATTTTGTGTTGGGCCCTGTGCAGAGCCATCCTGGGCTCAGATGGGACACCCCGGCTAGTGGTTGCAGCCAACAGATGAAACGTCAGTGAATGGCTCCGTTGTCTTCTCTCACCTCCTTGCCCCCGTTCCCATCTGTAAGCAGCACCAGCATGTTTTCTGGTTTGCCTGGACAGCTTTTGATGGACTTCAGCTAAAAGCAAAGTCAGATGAGCTCGAACTTGGGTGCCTGGGTGGTCAGGGTTTACAATTTCACGCATGCAAAGGTCCACAGGAAGATGGTGAACTGGGTCGGGCGGCCAGGCTGCAAATCAGGTGAAGTCACTGGCAGGCTGGAAACTTCCTGTTTCATCACGACTCTCCCTTCATGTGACCCCGGTCTGTCCCTACCCCTTCACTATGCTCCAGCCCCCGCCTCCAGCTATACTGGCTTCCTCCATTTTCCAAGAACGTAAGACCAGAGCAGCCCAAGTGTGCTTTCCCCCCAACTCTTGGCCAAGTTCCCTCCTTCCGGTCTGCAGTGTGGCTCATTAAAGCCGCCGTCCTTGGCCAGCCCCTATAAAGTGGTACCCACCC
This sequence comes from Desmodus rotundus, assembly GCF_022682495.2. NCBI lineage: Eukaryota > Metazoa > Chordata > Mammalia > Chiroptera > Phyllostomidae > Desmodus > Desmodus rotundus. Next base: position 99,708,193 of record NC_071397.1, read on the forward strand.
CGTCCCCCACGCCCCAAGGAGACGATTTTCTTCAGATCTCAGTCCCACGCCCGTCCTGGGCGAAACTGTGCCCCAGAAAGGCGTTTGCCTGCGGAGCTCTATACCACCCAGCAGCAGCCCGCAGGGTTGGGCGGGAAGGACGGAGCGATGTCAGTCTAGGTGGAAGTGTGAGAGCAGGGCTGGGGGCGGGGTGCAGAGGTCCTACATTAACACACATGTTACTTATCCAGCACATACGTGGCCTGGGTGGCTTTCAGGGAGGGGGCTGCTGAGGGGAAGAGTTGGGGAGAGAGAGTTAAAAGACCTTAAAACAACCCTCCTACCTGCAGCTGCCACTGTTTCCCTGTCCTTCCTTCTGACGTGCTCTGCTCTCCTTCCAACAGTCACGAATTTACTCGTTTGTTCAAGAACCTGCCCTTGATACCTTTGTCACTGTTACTAGTTCACTGATCCCTCTGTCTTATTTTTAATCTGCTTTATTTTGTCTTACGCTGTTGGCTGTTGAAACTCACCTGCTCGGTAGTTCATCCCATTAGGGCCGCTTGCTCTTCCAAAGTCAATACCGTTCACTGCTTGAGCCGGAAAGAGTACACCTTTCGTGAGCGCTCGGGGCAGAGTGGCAGGCAGGTGGTGTCTGGAAACTGAGAGAGAAGGAGGCCACTCCTTCAGGCTGACATAGTTACTACTCTCTGTTCCATTTTAGGTAAGTCTTCGTGATTAAAAGTGAATGGAGTTTTAGTTTATCCTTATTGATTTTTACTGTTTTATTATAATATACCTCATTCAACAAATACTTACTGGATGTCTCTGATATGCCAGGCACTGATTAGGTGCCAGACATTTAGCGTTTAAATCCTTTTGCCCTAACAGTGCTTGGGTCACTTGATATGATGAAGCCATATTTAAAAAAGAATAGGCATCTTAGCTGTCTGAGATTTTAACCCAGAATATCACATAATAATAGCCTTGGGCATTAGAAATATCTGGTAAATTCATGTTTTGTTTTTTTGATTAAACTTCCTTTCTGCCCTAGTAAAGGGCAGGTTTTAGAGCAAAGCAAAGCTATTTAAGAAAAAGAAATTTAATCAATCATTTTAATAACCATAAAATCTAAATAGTCATATCAGTACTCTGACTTACATGGTCTGGTTGCTTCTAAATTTAATTTTTAAGAGTTGAAGGAAATTGAGCACAATTCTTGCTAGATTTGATTTTAAATGATTTTGACGATCAACATGTGTTAGTAGCATTTCCAAATTCTAAACAATTTCCACCACATCTATTATATTCTTCAGTTTCTGCTGGGATTTGCTGCTTAAAGAAAAGTGGTAACAATGTAGCTGACATTATTCTCATAATTAACATCTGTGAAGGACAAGCTTCTGCATAAATTTCTCTCATAATAGGAGGATGAACACAGACACAGAATGATCATTATGGGCTGTGGTTTTAATATGGAAATATTTTTCTCTTAGGAACTGAACCTCTAGCTTCTGCACATAATAATCTTTTTTTATTTTTTTGCTCAAATAAATATGATTCCAAAGAAACTATATTTTAGGCACTAGTTTTCTGTCCTACACATGAAAATCAGTGATTTGTAACTGTAATAGCTTTTCAAGTAATATCTCCACTTATTTTTTAAAAACCATTTTTATATAAATTATAAAATGAAGACATTTCATTTGATGTATTCAACATTTGAAAGAAGCAGTGACCTATTTTGATTTGTATCCAGTTCCTCTTTCTAGAGCTTTCTCAAAGTATTCAGACGCAGCTGCTGGGTTTTACATCTCTCCCCCATGGGCTACTAGTAGCGTGTTGAATTTCTCACGATTCCTGAAGAACAGGCTCTACTGTCCTCCTGTCCCAAGTGGCAGGACTAAGGGGCTTTCCTTTGTTACCTGTGCAGCACCGTTCTGCCAGCCTGCTGGGCACTCTTGTAAAACGCCGCTGCTTGACACCCCGGGAAGGTTACTCCTGGCGAGCACAGGGCTTCTCTTGGTCCGAACGGTTGTCTTCCTTCAGTGACCACATCATTCCTGAGAAGAGAGCGGAGCTCTTCTGGTTTCAACAGCTGGAACTCTTGGATTCCCCCAGCTCCCAGAACCTGTCGGTGAAGTATTTCTGCAACTGGCAAACTCTTTTGCTCTTCTTTTTAAAAATATCTTTTTTAATTTTAGGAAATAGTGAAGTTTTTTTCATTGTAACAATTTTATTTTTACTAATGACTTTTTTTATGGTTAAAGTCTTATTGCTGTCCTTTTAAAAATATAAACATACAGTAAAGTACACATAGCCTAAACTATACTGTCTTAAGTCTTTTTAGCTATATAGTTCAGTAGTGCGGACATGAAACCAGAAAAGCCGGCGTTCGTGCTGCCTGTCACCTCCCAGACCCAACAAGCAGAGACAGGGGTCGAATCTTTATGGGCGCTTTCTTCAGATGGCCAGTGATCTGAGATCACGGCGGGTTTGTACCCTAACAGACCGCCTTACATTTCCCTTCCAGCCAGCCTTTTTATAACAGAGAACCAAGTGCGCTGAGGGGGGTGAAAGTCAGGGAAAATTAGATTTTAAAAAATCCTGCAGCATTCTCCCCCTGGGTGGTCAGCTGTGCCCCAGGCGGTCACCCGTCTCTGCCTGGAGCCAGGGTGGGCGCTAGGTACAGTTCCTGAAACGATAGCTTTTCACATGCATCAACAACTGGGCTTACTAAAAATTTTCCGTCTCTTGGGTCCCCCATAAGATGGGGGACAGGATGGAGGCAATTTTTACTTCCCCCTTTTTAGGGGTTTCACTGGACCTGAGATGAAATTTGCATGAGGCAGGTAAGCAGGAGAAAAGCCTACAAATTTATGTGTCTCACGTGACATGGGAGCCCTCATAAAGAATGAGGACCCAAGAACATGGTGGAATCTGCCTGCTTTCACAGCAGGTTTAATGAAAAGAGGCAACTGTGGAAAAGTAGCTGGGGTATGTGGAGACACTGAAGAAAAATATGAATTATTTTAACCAGAGCTGCTTAGAGAGAGTTCCTTCGGTCTCAGCTTCTTGTCCTCAATAAGATTGTTAATTTCCTTCTGTCACAGAAAGAACATCTTTCAAATGGGAATTTCATCTCCTGCTTTTAAGGAAGAGACGGAAAGTCAAAGTATTTTTCTTACATTTGCTATTTTTCAAATGCCTTTAACTCAAAAGAATCCTTATGCCAAAGCGACATATTTTAGGGTGGCGTTTGCACCACGCCCTTCGAATATTAACTACATTCACGCTGATGTACAATCAATCTCTAGAACCTTTCATTTCGAAAACCCAAAACTCTTTGTCTGGAAATGTCTGGAAGACGCCTTCCCGTGCCTCCAGCTCCCCCAGGCCTTGGCAGCCACCATTCTGATTTCTTCTTCTATGAAAAGATCATAATGAATTTTATAAGGCATTTAATGTATACGTTAAATATGCAGTTAAAGTCATTTTGTTATTTGTGTAAGTGTAAGGGAGAAACAGGCCTTTTCTCCACCTTCTTAGGCTTAGTGACTGGAGAATGTAAATTAAACTGACAAAAGACAAGTTAACAAGAGAAAAGGTTTATTTTATGTGCACACAGGGGGCCTCCCAGAAAAGAAGTGAAAACCTCAAAGAGTGTGTTAGATCCGTAGGTTTGTATACCATTTTAACAAAGATTGATAGAATGGGGGTTAGGAAATAGTCACAGGAAAGGGGGTTGGAGATGCTGTGGAGGAGGGGTGAATGGTGGGCAGGTGAGCAGGACATCTCCGGCGCAGAAGGGGGTTTTAGTGAGGTTTGCCGCGCAAACTCAGGGTGTCTCAGGTGACCAGGCGTTTTCCTATTTCTGGTGTGGGAAAGGAAGACACTTTTATAAGTGGAAATTTCTTTCACGAAAGAGAAATAAGTGTATGCCCTGTTTTCAGGCAGGAAGGGAAGAGCAGCGAGTCTCATATGTGTTTGCTGTTTCTTGCCTTTACCTCGAGTGGAATGTTCTGGAGTGGCATATTCGGATATCTTTCATAACTCATTGGTACAAGGTGTTCTGAATGTTAAAAAATAGGAGTGTACTTAATTTAATACACCTACTTGAAATGTTAGTAGCCATTGAAAGGGGTAAGAAAACTTATACATCACAAAATGGATGTGATTTCATTAGAAATTAAAGTGTCAGGGTAAAAAGAAGTGATTTTTAAGCCTGATGTAAAACCATCATGCAATACATAAAGAATACATGCTTAAAAGGTTATAAAACCTTTTAAAAATAATGTAAGTTGTTTTAGGCCAGTTAAATTATGTGTATGCCATTTTCCAAATATCCCTTTTACTAGCACTCACACCTATGCACGTAGGTGTATTTGTGTGTGTCTGTGTTACCAGCGGAAGTGGGCTCTTCCATGGGATTGTGAGGAAAGCATTTACAGACCCATGCATGGGAGTTTGTGGTGTGGCAAGATTTATTTGGGTGGAAATAGAAGGCTGTCCCTGTGTCCCATCTCTGTCCCACCATGGAAAAAGCCCAACTGTGACTTCATCAAGGCCAAGACCTAGGCCAGTGCCCAGAGTTTCTGTTTCATGTTAAAGCTGAGTCCTGTGAAGCCCACAGGTGGCTGCTCAGGGGCTCAGGGCTCATCCAGGGAGCTTAGCTTGTTCCTGCCTACACTGCTGTATCCCGGCTGGAGGCTGCATTTGGAGTCCTGTGGTGGCAGGCCCTTGCCCCTGTTGGACCTGCATGGTTACTGTGGAGAGATCACAAGGAACGAAGGGGGTGAGCCTCTGCAGGCTAGTGCTGGGCCCGCCTTCTAGCCAAGCTGGGATCCTACTGTGCCTGTCGCATAGAAGCAAGTCCGTCCCCTGCACTGTTTTAACTTCTGTGCCTGTGCTTACCTCCCCGCCACGCCCCACCACCCCACATCAGGTACCAGAGGCTGGGCTGCGCCACACAAGGGGAGGGGTGGGGTGTCAGTACCCCTGGAGGGACAATGCTGGGATCCCCTGAGGTGTGTGAAGCTGTGGCTCCCTTGTGAAACAAGCTGATGCTCCCCGATTGATTGTGCTTAATAAGGTCTAGTTCCCTTTGCTTCCTTCTTTTATTAATACCTACCCGCCTGCACTAACATTCGCATTCGATTTACACTTCTGACAAAGATCTTCTTTCTCGTGTCCTTACTGAACCCTGGACCTGTTTGCTTTTTAAGGAAATTGTAATAATGGTGAAAAGTGTCCAGCTAGGCCTCAAGATTTTTGGCCCTGCTATGGAGCCTTTGCCCAAAATGCCTCAGAGCCATTGCACCTGGTCAGAGTGGAGGTTCCATTTCCAGCCTGGGTCTTCGCGCTGATTTCAGTGGTCTGTTACTTTGTGACAACTCACACCCAGAAGCAGTGGTTTCATGTTAAGGGGAATGAGGAAGGCGTATCCTACTCTACTGTTCATCCAAAACTTAGTTCTAGTGTAATACTTAGTAATACAGTTTGAACCAAAAGGAGTTCTCTTGGTTTATATAACAGATTAACTCTCCTTTATTTTGGTATATTAATTTAAAATAAGCTTAAAAATTACTTAAAGGTATATGCTTATTTCTACTTCTGTATTTCTTGGTATTATTCAGCTTCCTCTCAAGGACTTTTGCCCAATGATTATTTGGTTTCATTTTTGCATTTCTTTCTATTGTTTGAGGTTTACAGTAAATTATACAAGGTAAAGCCTATCTTTTTATTATTATTATTATTCAAGTAAATGTTTCTGATGATAAATATACTTTAGAAAAGGCTTATTTAATCAAACAGTGTTTCATCAGTCATTCCTATCTGATTTAATATGCAAAATATGCAGGAAATATTACAGAAAAACTTAACATTAAATTTTATTGTTTGTCATTTGTCATCCCTTCATAACTATTTACAAACTGACAGTGCAATATAACGTGGCCTTTCTGCCCACTCTGTTTGCTGCCATTTGTAAGTCAGTGAGTAGCAGCAAACGAAGCCGTGTCTCGACTCACGGGGCGAGACCAGGCAACGTTCCCTCACACGGACTGGAATGTGTACAAAGATGAGCGGAGCACAAACCAGTACCGTGAACACCAACTTAAAATACTTGCAAATAATTTATTAACCGCGAGTGTGCTTTATAAATATTTAATTATCTTAAATAGACATCTTAAAATATATGTTTGGCGATATACCTTTACAATCAAGAAAGCCAAGGATTCGCAAAGTTCTATTGTAGGGGCTAACAAAAGAATACTTTCCCTTCCACCTTCAAGTTCTTGTAGCTGGGTTAATAGTCCAATCAACAGAGACAGACCGTCAGGAACGCAGAGTTTTAATGCTTGCCTGTGGGGAATCCGCATAAGCATGAAAACTCCAAAAACAGCGAGGTAAAGTTGGGTATTTATATGTCATCATGGACACAAGAGAGAGTAAGGGGGAGGGGTCTGAGATTCCACAGGAAGTAGGCAACTCCCGGGTCATTGAGGAAATGCATATAATAAGCACTTTTTGCCAGGGAACCCAGACTCGATGAGCCGCAGGGGGGCTGTCCTGTAAACAGGCTGGTGCTGGGCGGGATCCTGTCCAACACTAAGGTGATTGTGTTGACGTTCCCTTCCTGAAGCAGGCTTTTCCCTCTGCATTTTAGGTGGGAACAGGGGGAGAGCCAATGTTTTCTTTTTTCTAAGTCTTTGTTTCTTAATAACCAGTTTAAAGCGAATATCCTAAAAGGCAGCTTCAGTTTGTCAAAGCTTCAGTCCCCGAGCCTCTCGGTCTCTGCCACCATTCCTGTCAGACTGCCAGGCGCAGATGTTGCCGGTGAGAATAAAATGCGTACAGGTCCGAAGATTTCAACAAAAATAAAAATTCACTGCCACTTTTAATTCTTTTAAGGTCTGCAGTTCCATATTTTAATGAAGATGTCTCGTACTATTTGTCTGAAATGTATTGCTAAAATTCTTCTTTCCAGTAGAAAAACCAGTGATTAAAAATAACATGTACTTTTTCTTCCTCTCTTGTACTTTGTTTTGGTCAATTGTCAATCCCACATCCTGATCTGTCTTCTTTTGCTTAGTTGTTATTAAATACGTTCCTCTCCTAAATCTTGAATTTTGGCATATTATTGCATTGCTTTACATGCACAATCCTTCATTGTCTGCTCATCTTCTGTTGTTTATCTTAAAAGTGATTTCTTCTACAGTGTCTGTCCACTTTTGTCATTATTTAGAATGTGAAGCCTCGTTCAGTACTGATGGCTCCAGCAGGGCTTGTGTTACCAAACTAAAGGGGTTTGTTGATGCGAACAGGAGTTTGCAGCAACGAAGGTAAGGGCTTATCTAAGGAAATGGATTGAACACCAATAAAAAAAATTAAAAAAAAAAAAAAAGGAAATGGTGCCAGACCCCGAGTCACAGGTGAGCTGCTGTCTCTAATGACTTCCCGGGGACAGATTATATGGGGAAGCGTGAGTCCTGCTGACTAAGGGGTTAGGGTCGTGGCTATGGTTGGGTCTCTGCTGACTGGTTGGTGCTAGGGCAGGGGTAGCTGATCGTTGTGCTGGTCCTGACGTCAGCCACAGTGCTGCTCTGTCAGACTTTGCAAGGGCACCATCAGTGGGGTGGTTCCGCTTTTCTGGGCCTGGAGCTGAAACACAACTGAGGCCTGGATGTTACCCCTAGTTTGACCAATTCTCTGCTTTTGTGGTCAGTGGACCTGGGGCTTTGCTTCTAAGGTTATTTGCTGCCGGCCAGAACCTCGTTGTCCTGAGAGCAGAACAGTGAGGGGAGAGGGCGTGCGTGGGAGAAAGGAGGAGGGTGAGTCAGGGGGCTGGATGAGGCCATTTTGAATGAAAAGGAAGTAAAAGAGAAAAGTTCCTATTAAAGAAATAAAGTTTCTGTGTGGTTACACTAGAAGCAGAGTCCCTCCGGTTATTATTATTTTTATTAGTTTTTGTTCACAGTTTTACCGCTTCCCTGTGTAAGTAGTTCCTTCTGTTTCTCCAAACTGAGAGTCTTTGCCTGCTGTTGTGGAGCCTTAAAGCTAACATGCTCTTCCCTCTAATAGCCCCATTATTGGGGTCCACAGGAAATGATATAATGAAGGTAAACTGCGGGAAGATCATTTTCATAATGAGTCCTTGAAAGCAGTCTAAATCTTGACAGATAATCGGTGATTAAATCATGATACATTCACTTGATAAGATAATTTTGTTGATTTTGAGATATTATAATTGCTAGTTTTGGACTAGCAATGTGGTAAAAATATTTATGACATAATGTTGAATTTTAAAAAACAAAAAAACTCTCAGTATAAAATGGTATGTTCCAGACTTCAAACTATGGAAAACTAAATCACACATCAAAGCAGTGAGCAAGAATGCCTCAGTGTGCAAAATCCTTTGCTTCCGTGTAATAAGAGAATATTATCTTGAAAAAGCAGAGTTCTGGCTTCTGGTCAAGTTGGCGATGTAGGCAGATACGGCTCACCTCTTCACACAAGCACATCGAAAGTACAACTACAATGTAGAACAGCCAGCACTCAGGAATGTCAGAAATCGAGTCGAATGGAAGTCTGACAACTATGGAATTGAAGAAACCGCATCCATCCAGACTGGTAGGAGGGGTACAGATGTGGCCCCACATCCACGTAGATACAAGTTTGGGAGGGATATCTCAGGAGCGAGTAGTCCCAGACCCACACCAGACCCCCTAGACCAGGGTTCCAGTGCCAGGAAGACAAGTTCCCACAACTTCTGGCTGTGAAAACCAGTGGGGATTGAGTCAGTGGAGGAGGCTGCAGAACCCTAAGCAGTTCCTCTTGGGGAACCCACACACGGACTCACCTATTCAGACTCATTCCCTCTGAGCTCCAGCACCAGGGTGGCAGCTTGAAGGGCACCAATGGTATACAGGGAGGGACTGAAGTGTTTGGCATCAGGGGGAACAGAGGACATTGTCCCTTTGTTGACCCCTCCCCCAACACAGAGATGGTAGGCTGGTGCCATATCTGAGACTCCATCAACCTAGCTGACACTGTGTGGCCCACCTTGGAGATCCATAGCGGCTCTGCCCACCTAATTTTCAGGCCCACCTGATCTGCTTTTCCATAGAATGGCTGATTTTGGCTCCTAAATCCTATCAAACAAACAACAGCTGGCTTCAGTGAGCCCTAGTGGCAGCCAGATTAGAATCATAGCTTGGCATCACCTGGGAATCTCCAAGCTCAGCACAAGTAGCAGCCATCTCAGATTGCTTTACAGCTCAGGCAGGGTGCCCCGGGCAAAACACAGGTGGAGGCTGACCTTGGTCTGAACCACCCAGAAACCCCCAGTGCAAGCGCACCCAGTGGACAGCTACAGACCATGTTGGAGCACCACCACCCTGCCCTGGCACAGCTGATCCTCCACGGTGGGTGGAGGTTGATGGTCAGTGGCCACAGTCAATCCTTGCAGCTGACTGGCCTGGGTAAATCCCTCCCATTGACCTGCCAACAGCAACCAAGTCTCAACTACAAGACCAGGGTGTACTCAGTCCACACAAAGGGCTCACCTCAAGTACCCAGCTTCGGTGATGGGAGAGGCTGTGCCACTGGACCCTACAGGACACTTACTACTGTAGGTCACACTATCAAGACATGGAGTCAAAACAGCTCTACCTAATACATAGAAACAAACACAGGGAGGCTGCCAAAATGGGGAGACAAAGAAAGATGGCCCAACTGAAAGAACAGATCAAAACTACAGAAAAAGAGCTAAACGAAATGGAGATAAATAATCTAACAGATAGAGTTCAAAACACTGGAACTTAGTGAAGACTTCAATAGCATAGAAAAGACCCAGTCAGAAATGAAGGACACACTAATTGAAATAAAGAACAATTTACAGGGAAACACCAGCAGAATGGATGAAGCTGAGAATCAAATCATTGATTTGGAACATAAGGAAGCAAAAAGCCATGCAGAACAACAAGAAGAAAAAAGAATCCCCCCACATGAGGATAATATAAACAGCCTCTGGGACAACTTAAAAAAGGTCCAACATTTGCCTCATAAGGGTGCCAGAAGGAGAAGAGAAAGAGCAAGAAATGAAAACTCTGACTGAAAAAATAGTGAAAGAAAACTTCCCTAATTTGGTAAAGGAAATAGACATGCAAGTCCAGGAAGCACAGAGAGTCCCAATAATGATGGATGCCAAGAGGCCCACTCCAAGGCACATCATTATTAAAAGGCCAAAGATTAAAGATAGAGAGAGACTCTTAAAAGCAAGAAAAAAAAGTTACCAGAAGTTTGCCAGATAGGAGGGGGGTGTGGGGGAGAATGGGTGAAGAGGTGAGAGGATTAAGAAGTACAAGTAGGTAGTTACAGGATAGCCATGGGGATGTAAAGTACAGTATAGGAAATGGAGCAGCCAAAGAACTTACTTGCATAACCCATGGACATGAACAATGGTGGGGGGATTGCCTGAGGGAGTGGGGGGGGCACTGAGTGCAGAGGGGCAAAGGCAGAAAAATCAGGACAAGTGTAATAGCATAATCAATAAAATATAATTTTTTAAAATGAGTATTATCTTTTAGGAGGAGAAAAGTTTTCATACTTTTAGGTGAAAATCATAACTTACATAATTAAAAATAGTTTTTACTATAAAGGTAAAATATATAATAAAAAATTTCAAATATGTACATTTTTAGATATTGGATATATATATTGTCTGTAAAACCTGCTTCAGTCAACATCCACATAACAAAAATTGACTTTTCTCCATTGTCTCTGAAAGTGTTAATTGCTGTCGCTTTCCACATTTCTAACCTCAGATCACTGCAAACTCTTTAACCTGTGTGATCCGCTAGCTTCCTTCAAATTATTTCCTTCAATTACCTGTTTACAGTTTAATAGAAAGGTGTTAATTTACCTCCAGCTGCTAAAATGAATTGCCAGTTTGCCTCTTTTGATCCTTGCATTTTAATGTACATGTTATCATACACTACCTAATGTTTTGTATCCTGGTTTTTACTAAATATCACATTACGAGCACTTCCCAGTATCAGTCACGATAAAGTCCCTGTGTTGACGTCTGTGTTCTCAAGATAGCAGTGCTAAGACTTGGGGAAAGGTGGAGGACATGTGTTAAGGTGACATCCTGCAAGGGGTGGGAGGGACCTAGGAGGAGTGAGTGGGACAGCCAGCAGGCCAGGCCCCGAGAGGAGGAGAGCGGGAAGGAGGGATGTTGAGGGAAGCCCTCAGGCTGCACTGCAGCTCCGAGAGGGGCTGGGCAAGGTGGTCAGGCATCCTTGAGTCACGTTCAGCTGTTGCAGATAAGTCTCTAGGAAGAGGCCTGCCGTACCATTCTGCCACGCTCAGGGACAGCCCCTGGGAAGCGTGGCCTCTGCTCCAGTGCAGTGACATGTTTCAGAGAGAGGCAGCTCTTTTCAATGACAATCACATTCCCTGAGATGCGGGGTCTGAGGAGCACCTTTCGTGCCTACTGCACATCATAAAAATAACTCCTAATGCTGTGTAATACTCCATTGTCAAGCTATATTGTATTAAATCGAATTCTCTTGAGTAATCCAGGAATCTAGGAATCTTCCTTTACAGCTTTTTCTCCCCACCTCCACCATCCATCCATCAAGCCATATGAATTTTGTCTTAAATGTTTCTTAACTCCTACTTTTATCTGCATCTTCAGTACTAAGACTAATAAAAACTCCGCCCCCCATCTCTGTCTTAACTGCTAGAACCCATGTCCAGTCCGTCCACCTCCAGTCACTATGCACCATGTCTTCAGAGCAACTTGGACAAAGACAACCCATGTTCCCAACCATACCCCTCTCAAATCCACCCATGCGCTTTGGGGGCACAAAATGACCTCAGTGTTTTTGTAGTGCATCAGTTCATGCCACACTCCCGTTGCCGTGCATGCCCGCTCCCCCTCCCCCCTTTCCTCTTGCACATGAGCTCGGGCCTGGACATGCTCTCCCTTCTCCCGCAGAGCTTTCTCCCCTTGTTCATCCGTAATTTACACAGAGCTCAGACCACAGCTCCAGAGCTGCTGCTCAGGGGGTCCTTCCTTGGCACCTCCGATGAAGTCAAAGCCCTTGACTATGAGCTGTCGCCGCTCACAGCCCTCATCTTTATAGCCTTTATTATAGCTGCAGTTTCCCATTTATTTTCCTAATCCCCATGGCTGCGCACTGTAGTACTCCGAGTACCCCGCTGAATTCTCTGCTGTGAGCACAGGGCCCCATTTGTTTTTGCTCACCAACAACTTCACTCACCTAGGACAGTGATTAGAACAAAGCAGATATTTTTTGTTGGGTGAAAAGTCAGACTTAGTGTGAAGGTGTGAGCTAAGTCGTATGTGTGGGAACAGTTGCGGCTATAAGAATGGATGTGGTCCCCAAGGTGGGGAGAGGAGGGAAGGAAAACTATCCCAGGGGCACACCTGCCTCCAGTGCTCAGTTAGAGGTGTCAGAGATCTTCGGAGGCATAGGTGCGCCAACACCAGCATGCATTGAAGGATCACAAGTAGTTCTGAGTCACTCGAACTACGGAGATGCTTTGGGAAGGGACAGAAGGTGAGGACAGAGGTAAAGAGAAGCCTGACCAGGAAATGTTTTATGTGCAAATGAATTGGGACTCTGCGGAAGCTGATGGGGGGTACTGAAAGGCGTTAAAGAGAGAGACCTGAGCAGATGTGCCTGTTAGAAAGATCATGCAGTTGGTCTGAGGAGACCCACTGAAGCCCAGAGGCCCCCTGAGGGTACTTCTCAGTAATCCAGAGGGGACGGAGGACAGCTTGGGCTGACACGGTGGCCACAGTGACACTGGGAAGGGAACAAGGGTCCAGATGAAGGCTGTTAGGGGTCAGAACCTGCAGCACTGGGTCAACCACTGCACCGAGCAGGTGAGCTGCTGCTGGGCATGGGCCCTTGGGCCTGGCAAGAGGTCAAATCTCCACCTTCCCGCGAGCAGCAAAGGAGCCCCCGCCCTCCCAGACAGCACCAGCAGTGGCATAGAATGACATCGTTGCCTTTCGTTGAGCAGTGTCCTCAAGCTTTGGGGACTGTAGAGTCAGGAAGGAGAAGGAGGACATGCATCAGGCCTGCGGCTCAGGAGAACCACGCCTGGGCTCTGTGATATCACGTGAGCACGGTGCGGGGCAGGGCACAGGCTCACACGGGCACTGTCACAAATGGCTGGTATGCTCCTCAGGATGAAGGTGCCTCTTCTCGAAATCTACCAGGGTGCACTTGTACTAAGGACTTTGCCCTGCAGCAGGGTAGCAAGAAAACCTGCGGGAATACACTTAGACTGTCGTCTTTCCAACTGTCCAATCAAGGCAGCTGTCTTTACTCTTTCAAAGGCTTCCGTAAGCCGGTTTTTATGAAGAAGAGTGGGGATTTTGAAAGGAACTTATCTCCATTCTCTGCGATGTGACTTAGGAGCCATGAATGGCAATTATGTCGCCTTCGTGTAATTTAAGGCTTCCTTTATGTCCAATCGGTTGGATCATATTCGCTTACCGAATATATTCTGTGTGTCAGACAGAACACTCGGTGCTGGAAGTGCAGGTACTTTACCCGGAATGTTCTTTGCCCTCCGAAGTTCAGTGACTTGGGGAAAGAAACCCACTTGTGTTAATAATAACAATAGTAATAACACACATTTGTAAAAGAGATACAAAAAGTCAAGTGCTTCGGAGAGACAGGGAGAGCAACTCTGGGGAAATTAAGCTGATGCTAAGGGAGAGCTAGAGGGTTGTCAAGAGAAACACAGGAGAGGGGCTGGTGCAGGGGGCCCAGGGCAGAAACAGTGCTGACAGAGATGCGGGGATATCCATGGCCTCACTGGAGAACAAGTGAGCAACTTAACGTACAGGGAAAAGAGTGAAGGGTTAGAAAGGGCTTTGATTTAATACCGATGCACACAGGTGTCAGATATCACTCCCCCAGACGTGCACACTGGCCACAGGCCAGGGCCGGGGAGGGAGAGAACAACAGGAAAGGGTGAATCGGCTCCGTGGAAAGCTCCATCACCCCAGTCACTTTCCAGTTCTGTCCACTTGCGTTGGGCGTGCGTCCCTGTGTCCCTGGCGGGGAGCCCACTGCCCTCTGCTGCACCCCCCGGGAAGGGAGTGAGAGCCCTAGCTGACGTCAGCTGTCTCAGGTGGCCTGCGCAGGCGCTTCCTGCCAGCCTCGGATCGGGAGAGCTTGACCACACGTAGTTCCTCTCCTTGTTTATCAGTCTGTGGGTTACTCTTCTTGAATTGCTCTAAGTACTCACTTTTGTCGTTTCTCTAAAACTGCGGAGATCATTGGAAACTACAACTTAGTATCTGCAATGATTAAAACCATTACAGAAGTTTAGAATGGTAACTTATATGTTAGATTATTAAAATACCTAAATAATTAAGGTTGACCTAAATACATCAAAGGACAAAGGCATGCTTTCTGTTTACTCTATTATACTAAATAGCAGCTAATCAGTATTCTTTGTAAGAAATAAAGAAATAAACATGTAAAATTATATTGTCAGGTATGAAACCTTTGGAAAGTTATTTAACCCCTGTCTGTGCCTCAGTTTCCTTATCTCTACATACACATCCACCTCATAAAGTTGTTGCAAGGATTAAATGAGATAATACATCTTGAAGTTAGAACACTATTTGATTCGTGGTTAGTGGTAGGTAGAAATATTAACAATTGTTTTATTGGCATTCGTAGTAGTGTATCATTGTATGTTTAAATTCACTAACATATTCTGTGGTCAAAAGTAGAAGGAAATAGCCCTGGCCAGCGTGGTGCTGTTGGTTGGAGCATCGTTCCATATATAACCAAAGAGCTGCAGGTTTGAGCCCCAGTCAGGGCACATGCCTGGGTTGTGGGTTCTTTCCCGGGCAGGGCACTCATGGGAGGCAATCCATCAATGCTTCTCTCTCACATTGGTGTTTCTTTCTCTAAAAGAAATGAAAAAAAAATGTCCTCAGATAAGGATTTAAAAATAAATTGATTAAGAAAATGAAGAAGGAAATATACTATTATTATACTTTTAAAATAAATGTTACCTCCCAGGTATTTTGCCTTAAACTATAGTGACTTATTCTGTATTTGCATTATGTATTCTGTTCTCACTAATTTGTGAATTCCTGGAGTTAGGAGATCATTTCTTTTCTGGCTTAAAAACAATTGGGTGACTTTTATTGTATTCTTCGTTGTTTACTTTCTTGACCTTATCTAGTGCCTTTCACACTACAAGCATTCAGTAAGCGTTTGCAGAATTGAATTATGTAAAAGCTCACCTTTTCTTATCTGTGAAAGCCGTGAGTGGCTAATAGTCTATTAAGTTGGTAACAGAAACATCTACCTGCGTAGTTTCACAAAACAATAACATCTGTAACGTTTGCTTAACCAGTGGAATTGAAAGATGTTTTGAATTTGCTCCAGGAATTGGAGGTCTGTGTGACCCCTGGAAAAATGCCATAAATGCCACCTGACACATGCTGAGACATGGTAGCAAAGGGAAACAAAGCAAGTATTACAGGTCCTACATCAATTTGGGGTGGGGGCTGAGACTGACTTCCTTTTTCGCGAAAGAGAAATGAAAGCAACTGTTCTTTGTGTATGCAGTTTTAATGCCACTTATTTTGCTCAGTGGTGTTCCTGGCATTAATTGCCCTGAATCCAGGAGGGCGTGACTGAAAAGCCACTGGACCACTAGTCACACGTAAAGGCTTTTGTTTTGACTAGGACGATCTGAGCCTCGTATGAACTGTGTTTCAGTTGGACTGCACACGAGCCGGCCTCAGAGATGTTTGAGAGGCCCCGCTTCGTGGCTGGTTTTTAGTGGGCTCTCCTTTTCAGTCCTCTGTTGTGACTTGTCATCAAATTCTGACTGGGTTGTCTCTCTGGAGCTCGTGTGATATGCAGAAAGCCTGATTGTCCTTACCCCAGTGTCCCGACATGCTTCCTGGAGAGCGTCATCACTCTGTGGCTGGGCCCCGGGTATGGGAGGCAAGCTGGAGCCCGCTGACCTTGGCTGGCGCTGACCAGTGAAATCCCAGGAACAGACAGTTCCTGACTCTGTCTTACGAGTGCTGATCACTACTGATTCATCCATTCCCACCCTGCTGTTGTAGCCACGTGATCTCGGGCAAGTCATTGGAACTTCCTTGGTTTCTGTTATTCCTTTGGAAACTGGGGACAAGTATGACATAGTGTCAACATTTAGTTGGGCTGTTGTCAGGATTAGGTGAAACGAGGCATGTGAAACACTTATCATCCTATCTGGCACGCAATAAGAGCATGTTAGGTGATGATCCCGCCACGATGGTGACTTATAACACTGAAGAAGTGATGAGGGGTATTGGCCTCAGGGTCCTTCAGTTTAGACCAATTCCTAACGTCTTCTTTTTGCTTTGCAAAGACATGGGAGTATGGTAAATTTGTTTCTAATCATTTATTGCAGGCATCTGTTTTAAATCATTATTATTTTAGGGAAAAAATGGAAAAAGAAAAAAAGCAGGTGATTTGAGTTACCAAAGGCTGATAGCTATGGGGGGTGGGGGGCGGCAGTTAGGGAGCTGGGGGAATTGAGTGAAAAAAAGAACGAACTCAGGACATGGGGAACAGTGTGGTGATCTCTCCCGCGAGGGGAACGGGGCAGGGAGAGGGTGGGGGGAGGGGGGCATAGGGGTGATAAATGGTGATGAACAGAGACTTGACTTGGGGTGGTGAGCACACAATACAATGTACAGATGACTTGTAGAATTGTACCCCTCAAACCTGTATAATTTTGTTAACCAGTGTCACCCCAGTCAATTCGATAAAAAGGAAAAAAATTATAAAAAGAAAAAATAATAAATAAAATGGATTTAAAAATAAAATAGCCCCAAAATATCAGTGAAGCAAGAAAACGCCCTCCCGCCAACATAGCTGTGATGCGTGCTGGGGCGATAGCAGAATCGAGGACCACACGCCCCGGAAATGTGCACCTGTGCTGCCACTCCCACATCCCCGCACCTTCTGCAGCGTGTCCCGGTGCTGGCGATGCTTCCGTAGCCCTTTAGCACAGTCCCCGCACAGAGCGGACATCCTGTAGGCAGTAGATGGTTTCCAGGCTTCCTTGGGCCCCAGGGACAGACAGTCCAGACTGATCATGGCCCATCTTCTCAGGGAGTCCTGGTTCTGCCGCAGGTCCTCCTCCGCAGCGTTCTGGGCCACCTCCCCCAAAGCGAATCCTTCTGCGCGCCGCATCCGGAGGGTGACTGGGCCTTGTTCAGTTCCAAACTGAGGGGGCTTTATTTGGCGGTCGCAGCGCTGGCTCACACTGACCCGTCCAGTGCTTTAACAGACCAGCTTTAACTGGCTGCGCCATCTCAGCAAAGTCAGCTCCGCAGGACGGAAACCTGCAGATTATCAGAGAGCGGCAGGTGTCACGCTGCAGCCCTCGGGCCCCGAGTGGTGGCACAGTGATGAGGAACATAAACAGGCACTTTATCACGTCTGTGTCATGTTTCAGAAAAAAGTCTGCACAAAAACTGCCGAGGCTTCGAGGAACTACGTCTTCTGCAGGCGTCACACCGCACTTTTAACACCTTATTAGTTTAAGTGATTAGCTGATTTAGCTTCATTAGCCCAGCGATTATTCTTTTCAAGTAATTTGGATAATCTCTAAGTTTCCCGACAGAACACAGAGCCTTGTAACTGATACTCTCTCTACTGGCTGTTCATCCTCCGTTTTACTAGAGGATGGAGTTTTCGGCTAAGATTTAGTCCTACTCTGAAGGCTTCATCCCCCCTCCCCCAATTTAGTTTTCCCCGTTCTTGGCTGACAAGGCACCTGGAGCCACTCCAGCCTGTTCCTAGGTCTTCCCGGAAGAGGTGAGGTGACCAGACAATAAAAGCAGGGAAAGTGATGTTGCCAGTAGGTGGCTCACTATGAATGTGCTTGGGACAGGAGCAGAAATGTCACCCCTCCTCCTCTTGGCCTTTGTTTTCAATCCCTGTTTCTTCCAGTCTTTTGCTGTCACATCTGAGTCACTTGTGGGGGTGGGGGAGGGTGACAGGGAAAGAAAGCTCCAGTCTTTGAGATCCGGCGTCGCAGAGGTCCCCATCACACTCTGCGCGGTCACAGGGTAGCGCCCAGTCCGAGTTCCCCTTTCCACACACCACCGCTTGTTCTTTTATTCCCTGTGTCCTTGGCAAAGACTGAAAGAACCAAGCCTGTAATACTTGGGCCTCCTGTGTCGCTCAAGAAATAATAAGCCATTGTCTTCATTAAGCCACCCTTGTTTTAGCAAATAAAATCCCGATAGTGGACAGAGGACATTTTGAAGGGGGCTCAATTAGAGTGGAGACGCCGTACAGAATTCCCTAGAGAAACTGCCTTGGTTTCTGCTATTTGATTGCTCCTCACTGAGAAAGATTCATATTCAAATGGGTTGAGCTTGTGAATAGTTGCTCACACATTCTCATGCACCCAGGAAAGCTATGATCATGGCTAATTACAATGAGGAATGAAGCCCTAACAAGAGTGCTCCATCAGATTGCCGTTCGCGCGTGAAGTGGCTGAGGCCAGGCAGTGGAGGTGTGATTTCGGTAATTACAAACAATGTGGCTATTTGAAAAATGCTTAGTAAATCTGCTCAAGACAAAATACGGTCTAATTAATCAGTTTAGGCTCCGGATTCTCCCGACGATGCGTTGGCTCTGTGTGTGTGTTTTTAAGGGTCCTTTTAATACACCAAGTGGAAGGTATAAAATATGTTCTGTTGCCCACAATTCCATTTGTTGGAGGAATGCAGCCGTGTCACCTGGTGGGAAGCAGCTTTTCTGCCGATCACGTCGCCACCTGCTTTTAATGCAACTTGACAGGTTCTTAAAAATAAATGTGTACCTGCTGTTGTTATTGTCTAACAGGAAAATGCATTATGAAAAGTTCCTGTAGAACCTTAACTATTAATTGGGGAAGCTTTGTCGGGGGGTAGGGGCAAAAGTAGGTTTACAGTTGTGCATGTGGAAAAAGATGGGTAGGTTTTCGTTGTTACAGTAGCTCTGTTCACTCAAAAGAATGTGTCATAAGGGTAAACCGACCCCTGCCCGGCCGTGCTGGTATCATCGTGCCGACAGATGTTAACTCCTGGCATGCCGGGTGTGCTGTGTCTGGCTCTTGGGGAGTGTCTGACTGTATTCTGCCTTCAGGAATCGGAGGCCTCCACTAAGGCGTGATTACAATGTAGACTCCCCCCACCAATTTTCTTCTAAACGTGCTTGAACTGGAAATGTCTTGAGCTTGACCTTTTTTGTTTCCCATTTTGTGCCTTCGTCTCTTTATCTAAATATAGATTAATAAAATGGCCAGTTAGTGCAAGAGATGTGTTAAAGTTTTTAAATGCATCCATCTTCAATTTCATTTAAATGTCTGGCAGAATGAACTCTGCCCAGCTGGTGGGGGAGTTTCATTATTTTTGCCTTATTTGTTTTCTGTATATGAACCCAGAGGAGCTACCTTTTTTAATTGAATAAACATGACTAGAAATTAAACTCAGCCCAGAGTTTGACCTAAGGAGCAATGGACGGTCCTCTCGGGACCTTGCTTGCTCTTCTTTCTAAAGAGGGGGCACGAGAGGAAATGAGGGAAGGGAAACCAAAAAAAATTTTTTTAAAAAGGCCCCATTTTGTGTAGATATCTTATTTTAAGTAATGCACGCCCTATGTCATCTGTAGAGGGGAGTGAAAACTGGAGTGACTGGTTTTCTCATGAAGGTAAGCGAAGAAAACATTCCTGTAGCAGGGGAAGAAATGATACCACATGTACACATCTATAAATCTGCATTTCATCTCTCCAAACGCTGGTAACTTCTATAGATAGAAATGCTAGTGCTTCTCACCAAATGAATTTTATATAAATGAAGACATAAAATAACAATGTAGGGAAAAATCAATTTTACAACCTTGTCTTTTTCTTTAAAAAATGTACTCCCTCTGTGCAATACAGCTGGACAAGTTGCTTTACCAACATAGAACTGAGCTCTACTTACCATATTAAGTTATCATAGTTTTATCTCAGCTAATGATTTGGAGTCTTTCACCTGTGCATGTGAGTTAAAATAATTGTGACCATTATTTTTATCTACCAAAAATATAGAGTCTCTGTGATTTCACAGTATAATGCATTTGTTGTAATGACTTTAGATTTAATATTTAACGGTTTATCTCAAATTCCTGACTGATCACTCAACATGTTATTGCCTATTTAAAAATTTTAATTGTGATGTCAGTTTGCAATGTCACAGTATGTCCTCTCCTCAGTCATGGAAAGGCTGCGTGGGTGAAATATTCTCTCCTTGTTCTCATGCGGCTCGTGAAGAATTTCCATTTTGGGTGTAAGAGACAACAGTCGAGTGGTCTGATGAATTCACGTGTTGCTTGAGAGAATGAGTCAAGTCCATTTTTTTCCCTCATTAAAACTGAATCTGTTGCTTCTCTTCCTGCTCACCAAGAGCGCCAATACAGATGCAAATGAGGGAGGCCACTTCCTGTAACTCAGCTGTCCGCATGCATCGGGAAACAATGAGCAAGGGGGCTCACTGCTTCTCTCAAAGCCCTGGATTCTTCTGTTTGCAAGAAGAATCTTTACGGCCCTCCCGGTTGGCAGCAAAGGCCATTTAAACATGTAACTTCATACAGATCCAAAGCATTCTGTGGTTTACATCAACCAAAGTGCAGAATTTGAGAGGGTTAATAGAATTTCTTGGTAACTGTTTTTATAAAATTAATATGTGGTTGGGCCGATGTCTTATTTAACTGTCTACTACATATTGCCAGTTTTTGGTCATAGGTTAGCCTTAGAAAAAAGGTATTAAAGAATATTTTAAGATTTCAATTTTTGAAGAAAGTGAATATAATGAAACACAATCAAAATATTATTTAACCTTTGATTTAGTATCTATTAGGATAGCAGTAATATTGAGCATATACTAGTGTCTTATATTCCCCCAAATGTGTATTATTTCCTTTAATTTCCAAGTTAAAAAAAGTAGGGCCAGTGTCGTTAGCCACCTGTCTGAAGGAAAGCAGCTGAGGCTTTGGTCGCAGCAATTAACCTAAAGATCACTCAGAAGTGAGGGCGTCTAGCCCAAACTCACATTCCTCTCCCTGACCACATGGCCTCTCCTCCTAAACACCAATTTCTGTCACTCCAGGGACATGCAGATGTGCTGGCAGGAAGTTCTGGGTAGTTAAGGGTTGGATAATCCAGCTTTTACTGAATTTGTTAGACTTACACTAAGTGTTGGTGAAGCCACTTTGGTTTCTGTCGCAGAACCCTAAACACTCCGCTGATGGTGCCCTCGAACGATGGCCCGCAGAGCTGAAATGCTGCCGAGGCGGTCTGCGGCGGCGTGGCATCTGCGTACCAGTTAGCATCGTTGGTTTTGGGCAGGAGAACCCAGTTCTGCCTACCTCGGGCGTGTGTTGGTTGGAAAGAGATTTGGCTCCTCCTGAGGAGGAGGCTCAGGAGCCAGGTTCGGAGGGTCTCACTCACAAATCTGCTCCAGTTCCTCCCTCGCTCCACTCTGCACAAGATTTAGTTACAGCGGGGAGACAGGCGAAGATTTGGTCATGTAGTTATACCAGAAAATGGGGGGGCAGGCTGGCTGAAGGAGCTCCCAGGGACAAAGTCTTAGCTCGGGTTGGTATAGCAAGAACACTGCAGCCTGGGTGGCTCACAAGCAACAGAAGTTTCTCTCTCAGTTTTGGAGGGTGGAGGCCAAAGATCAGGGGGCCACATGGTTGCGTCTGGGAGAGAGGCCGCTTCGGGGTTGCAGACGCCAACTTCTCCTGCACCCTCACAGGGCCCAGAGCAGCGAGGAAGCCAGCTCCCCCTCCGATCCCTGGGAGGGCAGGAATCCCGCCAGGTGGGCTCCTTCCAGGCGACCACACTGAGTGCTGATTAGCTCCCAAAGGCTCCTCCTTGTAACACCACCGCAGAGCCAGTGGGGAGGGCTTCAACGTAGAACTTGGCGGGGACACAAACAGTCCATAACAGACCTCCTTTGTCCCCTGTGGTAGTGGGGCAGGCAACTTTATTTCTACCTCGTCAATGCTAAACTCAGCAGAGGACAGGAAATTCCCCGAAAGGGAGTGGAATTAGGAAGGGGCTGTCGATACCGGGCACTGGAGAAATCATGCAGGCGTATTATTAACAGTATCCAAGTTGTACGCTGTAGGGGAGGAAAATCTTTTCCTCCACTGTCTCAGGGCCCCTGGTCGGGCCAGATAATGAAACTGACAAACACAGATGAATAGGAGAAAAGCATGTAAATGTATTTACTATAAACTTGACATGGCATTAATCAGGAAAGAAAGGCCTGAAGAGAGGGTTAGGCTTGAGTGTTTTTAGACTGGAGTTGACAAAGGTGCATGGGGGGCAGTGGGGGGGCATCATTGGAAATGGTAAAACAGAAGGGTCTGAACTAGGACATTCACCTCTCAGCAAGGCCCATCCACTCACATTCCTCTCAGTGACCCCCCTCCCTGGACATAAGGACAGTCCTTTCCTCTGGGTACACGGAGGGCACTGTCTCATGAGGGCCTTATGTCTGGCTTCAGAGGAAGGTCAGAGTTCTTTTGGCACCCGCCGCTTCTCAAATCACCAAATATTCAATGTGTGGAGGAGCGCCATGTTTTGGGGTGATGTGTGCGGGGTCCCATTTACCCAAAGCAGAACTGAATGTGCCATGTGGTGCTGGCCCTGGGACCGTCTTTATACACCAGGCACATGTACGTTTTCCAGACTCAAAGGGCAGAGATGTCAGACTAGCGCGAGAAGTTGTTCTGCACCACTGGAAGAGGATGCTTATCTACTTGGCCTGTTTCCCACCCTCAGCCGTCATACTTCTGCGCACACATGAGACGAGGTGGCGAAACCCAGAGCAAAGTGCGGAGCAGCACTGGGGCGGAGACAGCCTCTCTCAGGAGGGGCAGCAGGTCCTCCAGACGTTTCTGCTGACCCTCGTTCGGTCTCCCATCCTTTCCCTGCTGGCCCGTGAGCAATGGGTCCTGTCCCATCCCAAGGCTGACTCCGTGGGGGCCTCTGTGCCCCTCTGCGGGCTTAGATTTTGGCTGAAAACCAGCGTGAGGCCCTTTTCTCCCGTAAATCTCGGAAGGGCAGTGATGAACTGGAATTTCAGGTCCCGTGTCTGTGCTGTTCATTCCCAGCCTGTGTCCTGAGTGAACACAGACTTAAACACAGCAGAACACTCAGTGTGGGGGAGGCCTGGGCCATGTTCCACCCGCCTGCCCTCTCTAGCCGCATGCCCCTGCACTGGCACGGAGCGCTGCAGGCCCCGGAGCCGGCCCTGGCTTCCACCCTCTGTGAAGCTCCTGCCTGGTTTTAAGCCTGAGAGTAGCACGTGTTCAGTGAACATTTGCTGAGAGGGTAATCAGAGAACCACATGAATGGTCATTGCCTCGCCATGCCTCGGTTTCCCCATTTGTAAAAACAGAGAGCTGGGCTGGACGAACCTCGAGTCCCCGCTAGTACGAGGATGTATGTGTAACATAATCAAGGATGGTGAGGTTGGAAGAGAAGGCAGCTGTGGCGCGTCCCTGCTCTATTTTAAAGTGCCTCATCACCATTTTAGAGGGCGTTCGAGAATAGGTGGGCAGAAGTGTATCCGTTTTGTTTCCCTGCCAATGGAAATAAATTGATCTCTTTTACAAACAAACAAGGGAGAATGGCAGTGAGTGGACAGGGCTGAACTGCAGCCTGGGGACCTGTGGAGAAGTGTCAACTCCGGGTGAACGGTGGAACCCGATGTGTGAGGTGAGCGCACCTGTGCCGTGGCACCGTGAGCTGTTTCCACACGCATGGTTTCGTGGGATCCTTCTGATCTCAGTGCCGTGCACATTACTATTTAATAAATAAGGATGTGCAGGCTCAGAGGGAGGACTTCATTTGCCCAAGGACACACAGGGAACAAGCGGGTAGAGCCCAGGTTTGATGCAGGTCTGAAGAAATCGTCCATGCTTCTACACCTGCCTACTGACTGGTTCGTTTCAAAGATTCTTCCTTTTCCCTTTCATTGCCCTTGGTGTGCTTTTGCTCCACCTGACCGTCCTCTCAGACTGTTACTGTTTCTCCTCCTCTTGGTTCTTCCTTTGTTTCGGATTTGTCCCTTGATGCGCCTGCTTTCCCTGCTGAACAGGCGCTTTGCTCCTCCCACCTCCTCCATGGGTACAGAAAGCCCCAAAGACAACCTGCTGGTGTCTACTTCTCCCCTTGGTGGAACCGTCTGTTTTAGTTCATCTTTCTCGTCCTTTGAAGTGTGTGTCGTGCTCCCTCCCTGTTGGCATTTTATTAAGTCATTCATTCGTGCAACTCAAATTAGAAAACTTATATTTCAAAATGTGTCAACACCAACTATCTATATTTTGCTGCTTGATTTCCATAATGAAATTATATTTTGACATGAGAGACACTTATTTTAAAAAGAAATCCCTTTATTAAAGCAACAAGGTAAAGCTAACAAAAACCCCTAGGATAAACAAATAAACAATCATTCATTTCATATGTGTTTATTGATTATCTACTATGCAACAGACATTGTTCATACAGTGCCTCGCATCTCATTGGCCCTGGGAGTTTCAGGACAGGCAAACTGATAGAAGCCAACTACAAAATAAGCCTTTCTGCCTATCTGTCTCTGTCTCTGTCTCTTCATAAGAAAAAGAGCCCAGGGAAAAAAAAATGGGTATGTTTACTTTTGTTCTAGTTCTTGTTTTAAATCGACTCATCACTGTACTTTCAGGCCGTACAAATATTGACTTGCTAACTCCAAGAATACTTCAGTTGGTCAGATAATCATTTCCGATAAAGACAGGGCTGCTGAGAGAGGAGACCTCCATTCCTGCACTTCCACCAAGTACTGACTACATGAACTTGACCATGTTGTAAGCAAGTTCCACATATTATTTTCTCATTATATTTCCACAGCCGATCTGTGAAGCATGGGCTATTACGTTTTGTTTCAAATCATGGGCACAGAATTTTTTATCCAAAACGTTGGGCAGAAATGAATCTAGACATAACGGGGATTGTTCGGGGAACAGTCCGTGGCCGCCCTGGGTTCCCAGACCCTGCAGCGAATCTCCCGCCGATTGCAGAATGTTAAAGACCATTTATGAAAGCGTGTCCCACGCTCCCTCCAGGATGGTATAAAGCCTTAAGGAATCTAGGGAAATGGCCAGATTTTCTCTCTGGACTGTTACTCTCAACAATAATTGGCAAATACCAGTTATTTAAGACCTGGCAGCTGCTCCAGGCAGAATGCTAGTTGACGAATACATTGGTGGGCTACCCACCCAGTCTGCCTTGGCTTTCACTAAATTAAGATTTTTTTTAAAGGTACCTAAGTATATCGATGATAAGATTATACATTTCTGCTGAATATGCTAGTTTTGCTTTTTTACCTACTCTTTTAGAATATGATAATAGCATCTTAATATCATGTACATTAAAGCTCCTCATGGCAAATCTGGGAGTTTCGGCTTGAAACAATTCTTTTTAATGTATATATCAAGTTTCAACTCTGTTGATTCATTTTTAACTTACTAAAGAAGATTTTGTGAAGCTTAGACTGCAGCCATCTAGATTAGTGAGGCTACTAAACCCCGTTATGTAATCCTCCAATTTATTTCACAAAAGGCCCGTCTTCTGCAGAGTAAATTTAACTTGCTTCATGCAGTTGGTATTTGGAGACACTGAATGTAACTAGTATGTAGCCAAATAGAACCTTTAGCTAGATGTTTGGTAACTAGTTGGCCCAATTTTCATAGTACCAACTATAAAGTTATGATGCATTTAAAATAATGAGCCAGAGATATCAATGGTCTCTGACTCAAGAAAGAAATGCTAAATTATGTTTGACACACTGTTACTTGCTAAGGCAGAAGAGTGAGCCAATAGACGTTAAGAATACTTCCAGCAATGAAGAACTGAATCGGAATCGGGGTCCTGGTTGTCACGTTGAAAACCAACAAACTACATGAACCCACACTCCTTTTTACCCGAGCGTCCAAATCCGTCAAGCAGATTTCCAGTCCGAGGGCGGGAGGAAACCAGAGGCGTTGCCTGCTGTGCGAGGGCCCGAGCACTCACAGCAGCTGCGATGAAAGCCCTGCTGGCTGCAGGCAGCAGCCCGGAGGGGTCCTGTCCGCGGAGCCCTTGCCCACTGGTTCACCTTAACCCAGTGTCACCATGCCTTGTCCAGTAACCTAAAGACAATCCCCGCCCACAGTTCGTCTTCTTCATGACATTGTGTGATGTGTCTGTACAGTCTGCACCAGGCGTGCGTAAGGCACTGTCCTCAGGAGCTCGGGGTGCGTCCCACAGACTCACCCTGGAGCTCACAGACTGGGCCCTGGGGCTCAGCCTCCTCGGAGCAGAGCACGCCGCCCAGCCCCGGGAAACTCATCCCTCAACACTGCATTTTTCCACTTGGTTCAGGAGAGGCTTCCCAAACGCCTGTGGAAAAGAAGGCTGAGCTAGAAAGCTGACTTTTCCACCACCCATTTCATTTATTACCTACTTTCTGATCTTCAAAATGAGCAGGAGGGACCCTAGAGACGCCAGCACAGTAAGCGCCCCGCCGGAAGAGGGGCAGAGGAAGAATTCCATCCGAAAATCCACACGAAGGCAGGCAGTTTGCCCTCGAACACAAACACACTGCTGATATTTGGGACGCGGCAGAGAAAACGGGAAACCCGCCTTCCACGGCTCACTTTGATTAAAGGAAGTAGGTCAGTGCGTCTGGGACAGCGGACGTTGTCTCTGAACTGAACTTCAGGAGCTGTTCCTCTGTGCTCCATAGTCTCAGGGCTTGTCACACGACAGGTGTGTGATAAATTGTTACTGAAGGCCGGGTGATGAACAGAAGTGACATTTAGCTGTCGAACAGGGCCTGCTGGGAAGACCGCAGGGCAGGTGCGCCTCCCGGTCCTTCTTCACATAAAGGGTCCCTTTGCTACCAGTCAGCACTAAACAGTCAATTCACACCTGATTTGTGTCACCTGAGAGCTCCCAGCGCTCCAGCCCCATTAAGGTGGTTCGAACCTGCATCTCACACACTTGCAGAGCCTCGAGACCCTGCCCTGTGGTTTGGTTTCTTAACTGGGCTTTTCCTTTCTTTTTCTGTTTTGTTTTGTTCGGTTTTTATTTCGATGCCAAACTCCTGCGGTAGGACCTACGTAGTTTTCTCTCCATCATTGTTGCCATTCCTCCACCCGATTTCTAGTAACAGAATTGAGTGTTGGCAGGTTTTGTTTTTCCCGAAGGCTTGGGGGTTGCAGTGGGGAATTATGGGACTGGGAAGGTGAACAATTCACGCCAAGTCTGGACATGACTGTCACGGAGACAGCTGCCGTCTCTCTCACCATGGGGTCCTCCTCTGGGCTGCGGCCTCTCTGCCGGATCCCTCCATTCGAGGCTTTACAGAATTCCGTTCTCAGCACAGCAACTTGACTCTCTCCTCTCCCATTCAGTGGTCCTGTCTTTTCACAACTGAACTGTGCTTGAGCTATTTTCCAAACAAAGACAAACACTGAACAGAAACGTTGTCCTCTTCAAGCAGCTGGCCCAAATCAGACCCAGATTTTAAATGATACAGGTTTTCTCCTGAGAATCAGATTGTGACTCTCCAGGAATCCCGGGGACCTGCTACCAATTAGAACACAGCCAGCACCCCCCCGCGGGAGGGAGCAGAGGCCCCCAAGGAGCCCAGGTCATGGAGTGCTGACCTGGCTTGAGCTCCTCTCTGTCACTCACTGCACTATTTGCTCTTGCACGATCTTCAGAACCTGTCAGACCTTCCCTTTCCTCGTGCATACAGTGGAGAGAAGGTATAATCCTGTGCCCGTTTGCATTTTAAGCTTTCTCTCTGGGTCAGGGGAGACTTTGCTGTAAGGCGCCGCTGACCAGCTTGCGGAGGTGTCTCTGCACATGCCCGTGTGAACCCAATGTTGCGCGGCGGCATGCACAGAGCCTCCAGGAGGCCAGCCTGCTCCCGTCTTGGCAAGGTGGGGGTGCTCTCTGGAAGTCCATGGGCACGCAGCCCACACAGCGCTGTTCACAGCTCCTCGCTTCCCCGCTTCTCAGTGGGGTGACCGCGAGCAAGGCTCTTCCTTTGACCTCAGTTCCTTCTCCCCAGGTGGAGGACATAATACTCTGTCTCAGGGTTGTTATGAAGGGAGAACTCCACTAGTGCCTGGTACACAGTAGGTGCTCAATAAGAGAGCAGAGGGCCCAGTGCACTGAAGTGCAGTGGACAGGTAGGTGGTCTGCAGGCCTCCTCCCTTGGGTGGCATTCTTCTCTGAGGGAGAAGAGCTGGAGGTGTGTCCATCTTTTCCTGTCTGGGAGGGACCCGTGTTCTGGCATCAGCAACCTCTTCTTGCCTTCCCGCAACCCCCAACTTCCTGAACCCTCTCTGCCAGAGCACACCTTCCTCTCAGCTGTCACCTCCTCCTGCTTTCCTGCCTGAGGGACACGGGCACCCCCCCAACACACACACATACCACCTGCCAGGAAACCCCCTATTCTTCCTGTAGACAGGGGGTTATTGCACAATCACAACCAACACCCCAAGTCCATTGCTGAAGGGGGACATAGGCTCCCCCAGCTTTGCCCAAGTCCTGGTAGACAGCTTCCCCTGAGACGAGGCCCTGGGGCTGCTGAGAATCCAGGGCACTTCTGGGAGGGACCAAAATTCGCCTGGCTGCACCCTTCTGTCCTTTCTTTTTGGGCGCCGCTCACGCAGAGAAGCATGGTGAGACGAGGACCTTCCGGTCAGGGTTGTGTCGGTGCGTCCCCATGGGATGCGGGGAAAGCGGCAGAGTTGTTGGCGTTTCCCACCCAGTAACGGCAAGGGGGGCTTCGAGGTCCCTCAGGCTCGGGACACTCTGCTGCTGCGGTTCGCTCAGTGTAACACATCCATCTTTGCACACGTTTCCCGCGTATGTCCCAGCAGAGCACCTCGCCCGTGGGAGGCTGCCAGTGATGATTTGGGAACAGTAAATCGGGGCAAAAAAGATGTAGGGTCCACGGTATATTATTAGTTTCGAGTTTGCTAATCCTTATTTTATGAGATTTAATTTTCATAACATTGACTTTCCCATTCAGCCTATTGTCAGAAAAGGTGATGCCTTTTTGTGTTCAATAAAGAGATGGGTCGGAGGCTCAGCAGCATGTTCCTCGCCCTCGCTAAGATAAACGTGATGATTACAGGGGTGGTGGCGGAGCAAGCCCCACCCCCCGCCAGCCCGCCCCCCCACCGCCCCGTTCACCATGGGAAAGTTAATGCCTTACAAGACTTCTAAGGCATTTGAAAGATGTCACAGACTTATTTTTAATATAATTTCAAAGTGGGAAAGCTAGGAAATATGAAGCCTGAGTTTCGATAAGTTCATTATCAATAATACCATATGCAGAGAGAAATTATATGTGCAGCAAAAAGTAGCCTCCGGTGGCATTTGATTATCACTCTGAGACTAAACATTGTAATTTGGAGGCGATTAAAATTTTACCTGAAAACCTGAGTCCTCTTGAGAGCATGTAGAACATTCTGTGTGATCTTTCGGGTTAGTATTTGTTTCCTGACTCGCTATATCAGGGAGTCTCGGCAGTTCCACAGAAGTAAGGCTAACCCCGGCGTGCACCGGAAAATGCATGGGGACTGTCTGTCCCCACGAGAGGGGGCGGTCCTCTCCTAAGGCCTCTGGGTGGCAAGGAGGCCTCCTGAGCGCCTCTCCTGCATTTCCCCGCCCTGAGCATCTGGCCACAGTCAGTCTGCTCACTCTCACGTGTGTGCGCTTCTGATTACTCAGTGGTTAAGTACAGGGAGCACTTGCCAAGCAGCTAGCAGGCCCACTCATAATTATTGTCTGCCTAACAAAGGATGGTATCATTCTCTGAATGCGGGTTTTTTCGGAGATGAACCAAAACCTAGGGAAAATGTTCGTCAATTGATAAATGTATTATTAAAATGTCTTCACTCTATAAATACAGATTCATAAATCTGAGTGTTTCCAGTAATTGAATATTCGACTGCTCTCACTATTACAAATATATACCAGCAAAAGTTAATCGTGTTGAGCTGAGAAGCCAGAAGGAAGGAGATATTTAAATCCGTCATTCCCCACTG
Source organism: Desmodus rotundus (assembly GCF_022682495.2). Lineage (NCBI taxonomy): Eukaryota > Metazoa > Chordata > Mammalia > Chiroptera > Phyllostomidae > Desmodus > Desmodus rotundus. The sequence continues at coordinate 99,738,384 of NC_071397.1, forward strand.
TTTTCTATGAAGGAAGTGCTCATTTCCAAATCCTTTTTCCTTCTCAACCAGTCTTTTGACTTTTTGAACAATAATATATACCTAGTCTGAGTGAGCTACAATTTCACATTTTTGTGTTGACCAATTTTTGGAACAAATTTGGAAAAAAGCAGCAAGGAGAGCATGATTACATTAACAAAATGTTTTATATATATTTACATACATGTATGTATATACGTACCTTAGGAAACTAGAAACTTTCCCTAAAAAATTATGATGAACTTGTACAGATTTCAGGACAGCTTCACATGAAAGAAGCAGCAAGCAAGTACTTCCTATGATCGGATTATCTGGGGAAAGCCTTATCAGGAAATGTTGCAGGTATGGGCCTCTGAATTTTCCTAGCAACCGTCTTTGCTCCCACCCACCACCAATCGCGCAGTCTTCCAAGGACAGTTTGTAAAGAGAGAAGGTGATAAAGATTTTTCTCTCGCATCAGCATACAGACCTTGGCCTCTAAGTCTGGCTATCGCTGGGTCAGGAGCTCAGTGTTATTAGTAGATTCCAGAAGATAATTAGTCGGTGAAGGAGTAAAAGTACAAAGACTAGTTGAATGTGTGATAAAGCCGTTCACCGTGTGCGAGTAGGACCAACACAGATAGATTCCAGAAAGAAATGCTGAGCCTGGGCTTCCTCCCTGATACGTTTTCCCCCAATCTAAATGTATTATTTATATGTATGGAATCTGATCGGCAGTCAGTGAATAAGAATAACGAGTTACAAGGTAGCTTTTTCAGGTAACGGTTGAAAGAAGTTCAAGTCGCCCAATGGACAGTTCACGAGCCTGACCATGTGACCTGTGGGGGCACAGGTCTGGTTCCCCACTGGCTCCCAGTGCCTCCTACAGTGCCCAGGCCACGGGGGGAGCTTAATGAAACACTGACTGACTCGTTGCAGCCGGGTACCGCATCATCATCTTCTAAATTTTAGTGGCAGGGAGTAGTTCTTGTTTGACCGTCACTTTCATTCACTCAGCAAACGCGTGCATGTCTTAGCTCTGAGCCTGTTTTACAGGTGAGTGAGAAACTCTTCCATTGTTCTTGATATATTGCCATGAAGTTACATAACCTGGTCCATAGTGGGGAAGTATCCATTTGTCAAAACGTCTGAAGCAAAACCTATTTAGAGATCACTGGGGACCATGACTGGACGTCTGGTCATTGTTTTGGCCTGAAACCATCAGTGTGATAGTTTCGATCCCAAGGAAACCCTCAGAGCCATTAAATGCACCAAAGCATAAATGTCATCCATTCCATTGTAATCAGCCTGAAAACAGTTAATGCTGTCTTCCACAATGTGCTGAATATTCTTCTGGATGCTAGCTGGCTGAAAATCCAAAACTTGCAATGATTCGCATCTTATTACCAGACTTCCTTTAAAATAATTTGATATGCTGGCCCAACATTACTCAGAAAAAGAAAGTAAGGTTAGCGGGCATACTGTTGCCTACCGTTCAACTACAAACGAAAGACCCAGATAACTAACTGCATGCGTACGCTTGGATTTCTTGTAACTCAGGTTTATCATCTTCTCAATGAATCACACGAGGCTGGAGACAGGTTTATTGCTTACAAAACAGCGCTCCCACTCATGCACTTTCACACGAGGCCTCACATTAACAGTATTGAGTATTTCAGGGATCTGCGTACACTCAATATTGGAATGGACTGCTTCACACTTATTTTGTATTCTAAATCAGGTCGGGCAAGAACATGAGGGAGTGAAAAGCAAAAAGCTCGGATGGAGGGTAGGTTGTCACATAGTTCAGAGACTTTTGAAAAACTTTGCTTCCCCACCAAAATGCACCTTAAAGAATCATTGTTAATTAGACAAACTGCTTTTATCTTTCCTCTTAAATCTTGTCTGCCAATTTGTCTTATTATTTTGTGACTGTTGGAATATCATTTCTTATTTCTTTATATCAATTAGGACTTTGGGGCTATGGTTTGGGGGCATGAATCTTACAATCGTCCATCCTCCCTCTTTGAGTTTTCACCCAAGGGGTCTGCACACAGTAGGACAACAGGCAAATGAGAAACAAAGTGCCAGGTGACTAATAAGACTGGGAAAGGGCCCCACAATCTTCAAAGTCAGGGCTCTTGTGGAAAATCATACTGGAACAGGCGGCCCAGACTAGAGGTTCCTTATTTCTTTCCCTGTAGCTCTGCCTAATGAACCCACCAAACGTGGATATTAGCTTGTATTATTTCATTGTGTCAAGAAGCCAATTAGAATTGTCCCATGAGCACCTGGCAAGTGAGGGAGGAAAGGGGGTGCAGCATCTACATGGGTCCATGCACACATACAGACACACGCACACACAACTGTAACTCCTGTGTGGTGTGGTGTCTGTGCACCCTCATCTTTTCTCACTGAAGATTTTCAAAGCTCTTAGCTACACATGGTTGGAGGAGATGTGTTCTTTGTTATTATTCTGTTCCTTTCCTTTTCATGCAGGTTCTGTTCCTTTCTCTGTGTTGTGTGAGGTCTATGTCCAAGGCTGATCTTCCCGGCCAAATTCTGCTGCATTAATTGTGTCCTTCACTTGGGCCACTCAACCCCAAATGCAGAGAATTACTATTAGTCTTGCAATCCATTGATGCTCCAAGTCTAATTTTTTTTTAAATAGTCTTCAACAATTGTATTTCTAGGGAGGTTTTCTTCAGTGTGGCCTACTGGATGCTTATTGCCTGTTCAGTCTTGGAAATAATTTCTTTCCACTTCCCTGGGGCTTGAGCTCCTGGGTTTCTCTCTAGCGGTTGTGTATCGCGTGTGTCTGAAGTGGACCGTGATGAGAAGGAGCGTGTGCGTTTCCGCCACTGGACAGAGCCCAAGCTGAGAGAGAGTTTCCCAGCTCTGTGCTGCTTCACCACACCCTTCCTTCCTATGCACAAGCCAAGCATGGCAGCATGCTCCCTGGTTGTCACTATAACCACATGGGGCACAGCCACCTAGGGGGGCCAGTTTACATATTCGTCACCAACATCGTAGGGGCCAATCACAAATGAAAACGATTATAGCTCAGCCTCCCTGTGGGTGCATCCCCAGGAGACTTTAAAGCCTACTGAAGTTTTCTTCTGAGAAGTAAGAGAGGAAACAGAGATGCCACCGAGAACCATCCCCTTCTCTTCTTCTTGCCTGTGACAATGCAGAGGAAGACATGGAGACATGGTGGCCGTGACCCTGCAGGTGACCAGGAGGTAGACACATCCAGAACCAACGGGGGGGGGGGGGGGGGTTGTAAAATAAATTTTTAGTTTTCAATTACAGTTGACATACAATATTATATTAGTTTGAGGTGTACAACATAGTGATTGGATACTATACAAATTACGAAGTGTTAATGTGTCGCACCCACCTGGCACCACACATAGTTATTATAATATTATTGACTATACTCCCTGTGTTGTACTTTACATCCCCATGACTATTTTGTAACTGCCAATTTGTACTTATTAATCACCTCTACTTTTTTCATCCATCCTCCCAACCCCCATCCCATCTGCAATGATCCAAATGTTCTCTGTGTCTGTGAGTTTGTTTCTGTTTTGTTTGTTCATTTATTTTGTTTATTAGATTTCATGTATAAGTGAAATCATATGGAATTTGTCTTATTTCACTTAGCACAACACCCTCTAGGTCCATCTATGTTGTCATAAATGGCAATGTTTCATTCTTTGGATGGCCCAGGAATACTCCATTGTGTATATGTACCACACCCTCTTTATCCATTTGTCTATCAGTGCTCATTTAGTTTGCATCAACGTCTTTCTATTGTAAATAATGCTGCAATGAACATGTAGGTGCATGTGTCTTTTTGATTTAGTGTTTTGGATTTCTTCAGATAAATACCCAGAAGTAGATTATGGGTCCTTTTCTGTCTCTTGTAATAACCTTTGTTTTAAAGTCTATTTTCTCTAGTGTAATTATTGCTATACCAGTTTGTTGGGGGGGCTCCACCTGCAGGGCTTCCCTGGCTACCACGAATGAGAATAAGTCTACGAAGACATGATCTGCTTGGGGAGGAGATGTGGCCAATCTCTCAAAGGAGAAGGGCCAAGGGCCTTTTCCTCAATGGGCTTTTATTGGGTTCAATTTGCACAGGAATACAGGTAAAGCTCATCAATCATTGTCAGGCAGTAAGGCTCAAACAATAGACAACATACAAAGAACTCTGAGGGCTTATTCTGAGTCAGAGTCAATTAGCTAAAGGGCTGTAAAACTTTGGGAAACAAACTCATTTCATACGTGGACCCTTATCAGAAAATTGAGGACATTCTTAGCAAAGCAGGTTTCACAGGATTTTATGCATTCTTTCTTAGGCCTGATTGCCCCTGGGGAATCACCCTCTCTAGCACAGGACTGCACCACCCTCTGTCATTGTTTCAGGCTTAAGTCAGGCAGGGGAAGTAAGGCAGCCAAGAGATTAGAAGACTTCTTGTAGACAGAATGAGGACTCAGGCTATGTCAAAGCCGAGGCGCGAGGGCCCATCACCCCCTTTTTCTATAGTCCCCCAAGTCCTTTCCTGAGGGCCTCTTCGTGACCATGCCTGTCTTAGGTCATCCCTCCCTTGAGGAATCTTACCCGTCTTTGGCTAACTGGTCAGGCTCGGGGCCAAGCAGGGTGAAGTAAAGTGGGCAGAGGCAGGACCCCTGCCAGGGAGATGAGCTTTGTCTCCGTAGTGGCTTGTGGTCCCAAGGTCTCTCACTCAGCCTCAGCCATGGGGGTTACAGCTTCTGAAACCAGGCAGGGCCGTTCCCAACACTAGTTGGTTTTTTTATTCCAATTTTTGTGAGAGATCATTTTCCATCCCTTTGCTTTCAGTCTGTGTGTGGCTTTGAATCTGAGGTGGGTCTCTTGTGGGCAGCGTACGTAAGGGTCTGGTTTTCTCATCCATTCAGCTACCGAGTGCCGTTTATTGGAGCATTTAATCCATTTACATTTAGAATAATTATTGATAGAATGTAGTTATTGCCATTTTATTATTCATATTTTTTATCTTTTTGTCTTCTTAAAAAAGTCCATTTAACATTTCTTGTAATACTGGTTTGCTGATGATGAACACCTTTAACATTTTCTTATCTAGGAAGCTCTTTTCCTGTCCTTTGATTCTAAATGATAGCTTTGCTGGGTAGAGTAACCTTGATTGTGGCTCCTTCCTTTTCATTGTTTTAACAATTTCATGCTAATCCCTTCAGTCTGCAACATTTCTGTTGAGAAATCAGCTGACAGTCTTATGTGAGCTCACCTGTAAGTAACTAACTGCTTTTCTCTTGCTGCTTTTAAGAATATCTCCCTGCTTTAACCTTTGGTATTTTAATTGTGATGTGTATTGATGTGGATCTTTTTGGATTCATCTTGTTTGGGACTCTCTGTGCTTCCCCAACAAGGTGGTTTGAATCTTGAGAACAACTTTGCCCTCTTTCTTGTGCGTGTCAAATCACTGTAATGATCAGGAGTCTACAGCCAGATTTGGACTGAGTAGGACCAAATATATAGCAAGTGTACTTGTTTGTCACAGAAATGCCTTAAGGAAAGAACTGGGCGATGTTCTTTGGGCCCAAATGTGGCCTTTCTCCTTGTCCGGCATAGAAATAAAATAACAGAAATTGGTTTACTCTTTAAAAATGTAAAGACTGATGGTCTTTTTCTTTATGGAATTATAGTTACCAATGAACAAATTCCTATCAAATTAGTAGATACAACTGTAACCATGGTAACTAATTTGAGTGCTTTAAATTATTTCCTTTAACCTTACTCTTGGAACTTTACCTAAGGTGAGAATTATGTTCATCTAACTATTTAAATACTAAATTTAGAATGTACTTGAGAGTTAAAATAGTATGATGAAAAGCATAGTATTAGTAGGTTAAAATTCTCAGACTTTTTTCTATTAGGGAAATTATAAACATGATTCTAAATGTTTGTACCTATTAGTATGGATGAGATGCAATATCACTGTTCACATGTTTACAATAAAATTAACAATTAATGTTACAGTGTTGCAATAAGAGATTAAGTGATAACAATAGTTTTTAAAAGCTATGTATGTGGATAATAATGGGAAAATTATTATAACTTTTAATGTCTTCTCTAAGTAAAACTACACCAATATGTAACTATCTTAATGATTAGTTCTTTTTTGTCTAAAGTAATGACAATAAACATTTTAATAAATAAGGGTTGAATATTTCACTTTTTTGGAGCGATGCTTTTTGAAGAGTATTGGATAGTCACACTTTTTGGTGAATTCTAAGGGGAAAGACATAATATCTATTCATCCGTCTATGTGTCTACAGAGTTAGCGAGCACATCATGCTATTCATTAAGGCACTTTATTAGACCATTATGGAAATTTGGAACTTTTCTGACCTTTGGGTTTGGACAAAGCGCCAATCCATGTGGGACAAACTGAAAATGAGTCCTTTGGCCTCACGCGGTTTACTGTTCGTAGCTTGTAGTTCATCATGATTCATAGCATGTCGACATTAATACATACACAGAGCCCCCCATTATTCTAAGTCTAGCAGAATGAGTGATAGGCGACAGATCTAACTAAAGACGCCTTGCTTTCCTTAGTTTGTTGTTTTTTGCTGTTAGGGAATGACTCTGGTAGTTAATACTACGTTTCTCATACTACTGACACTTTCATTCCCGGAATATCACTTTCGCTGTGACATGTAATCGCAACAGAGGACCTTCGGCCTCTGCCCCCACAGGCTAAATGCCTCTCCCCTGCCTTTGAGAAAAGGCCCTTTAACGTACACGAAGTGCCTCATCAGTTAAACCCTGGGGCAGTTCTCTGTCAGTTCACAAAAGAACAGGACAGAGCTTCATGTAAAATATATACTATAAAATAAATACTTTATTGCTAGTATTATGCCTGAAGAGACGCAGCCTATTTTTAACATTCATTAAGAGTCTCCGGTCCCCTGTTCCGTAGAAATTGGTCTTTACTGAAGGAAGACGATAGCATGAGAAGTAACACAGGGAAACTCTACACTTAATTCCCCTTCCGACTCAAAGGTCAACGTTTGAAAAGTTTTAAATTACATCTGTTGGGACACAAGTAACATTGCCACTGTGTGATGTTGGGCCCCTTTGGCCTGGCACTTGGGACTCTGTGTCGGTGTCCCGCCTCTCCATCGCAGAATCCTTGGCGACAATGCACAGTCGATGCTGAAACCGCTCCATTCTGGTCATTTGCAACAGCTGGTGCACTTGCAATATTCAATAAAGGACAGAAGTTAATCTAGTAAATTCTTCATGAGGGGCTAGGGTTCATGGAAGGCTTCATTCATTCATTCAGTAAATACTTATCGAGCGCCTGCTGTGTGCGGGCCCTGGGCGGTTGATGCAGCTAGGACGGTAAGCAAGACAGACAGAGACAGATGTAGCTTTTCGTCACCAGGAGACCGGGAGGCCCAGTGGTCAAGCAGCTACAGGGCCGTGGAGTGCGGTGAGAAGAGCAGAGTCTATGAGTGGGTCCTGTCTCCGAGTCTGAATTTCCAAATGTAGCCCTAAAACACCCCTTCCATCAGGTGTCTGTAGGGACGTGTGCGGGAATACATTTCACAGCTCTTAGTCCTGCACCTGGAGGGTGGCAGGCATGTACCAGGTTCGTGGTAGCAGCCTCCTTCCTCTGCTCAAGGTCACACCATATTTCTGGCAAAGACAAAGGTCAATTCTTTGTTGCTGCCTCTGCCCTTCTGGAAGCCCCGTGTACTCTGCGGACTGCTGTTTGCTCGTGATAAGAGAGAGAGCAACAGGAGCGGCTGACCAGAGAGAGCGGACCAGAGTAGCAGCAGTTGGCCGTAGGAGAACGGGTGGCCTCCAACTGCCCGAGGGCGGAAACGAACGTGTGGGGGGAGGGAAGGTCTGACCCTCTGGCCTCCCACTGCAGCTTGTTTTGTTGTCCCTGTATAAAATGTAGCAATGCCAGGAGCTGCTGGATTTTAATTCAGTTCAGCACACGGTTATTTAGCATCCTCCATACGAAAGGCTGTGTAACTTGCTTGGGAATTTGTGGGTGGGCCGGCAGTGCACAGGACAGAATTATCCCTTAGGTAACCTGTTTTTCTCACATGATCTACTGCAGAAGGGTGGGTGCCTTGCAGTGTTTAGAGTATCAGTGGTAGACGGTAGCATGCAGCCGTAGGTTCTGTGTGTCTGTGAACAGAAATGGAGAAATACAACTCTCTGTGTCTTTTAGGCAATGCTAGGTACAGGGAGTAACGTCACCCATGGTTATTAAGCAAGAGTACTTTTAAACAAGATAAAATGAATATTTATATTCCTTTCCAATAAAACTTATCTTAAATGCCTATAACCTCATGCCTCATACATATTACAAAAATGTGCAGTAAAATATAAATTGCACCTACCTTAATTCTTCCTCCGAGTTACCCTGAAACTATAAATCAGTCAGGTTTTAATGGGGCCGCGTGCAAGCTGGGCCACATCGTACGCCAGCCAGAAGACAGCCGTGCGGGAGAGCGGGCCAGCAGCGCGCCGTTCGCCCCTGCAGCGGTATCGCAGGAGGCGGAGGAGGCGCAGACGTGGCCCAGTGCCTCCACGTCCACAGGAAGACACAGATACTCTGGATTTCACTCAGCTACGGGCGCCATTGTCCTGAGCACGGCGGCTGCCAGTGGTGATGCTGGCCGTGGTAGCCCGGCGTGACACTGGGTTTAAAAAGTCAGTGTGTGAACCGCCGTCTTGGCCAGCCTCAGTGCCTGCATTTCATTCTTTGGGTTGCACCTCTAGGCCTTATGTTAAACCTGAAGCCCGGGTTTGTGGCTGACAGACTTCCTGTAGGGCCTGTGGGGCACCTGGCTTCCCAGTGAACGAACTTGTACTGATTGCTGCTCGTTAATGAACTCATTTTCCTTCGGGGCCACAAAGGAGGCCTGGCGTTCACGTCTAAGTCCCACACAGACCCAAGGGCTTATGAAAACATTGTGTTAACGCCTCTGATCCTGTGGGAAACTTGAACGAGGAAGACAGAGAGACCAGTACTGGTGCTCCGCCCACCGCACGGGAATGGGTTTGAAGAAAGTGCGATTTCCAATAGGAATGTTCACGAGGTTTGCAAAAGTGTGTACCTGTGCTTTTCCTTGGGGCAGAAGGAAGGAACCCGAGGCAGGGCTCCCCGCACACAGTAGACCTTGCTGCATGGTGTACAAATGCCCCCACTGGATGTGAACTCCAAGGTGCCAGCGAGCTCAGTTCTGTGGAGACCCTCCTCCTGGGCCCACAGCTGTGGAGAGCTGTCCTCTGCCGACTGACCACTTCTTCACACGACTCTTCTCCAGGAAGCCTGTTCTGATCGCCTATGGAGTATTCATTCCCGTAGCCCTTACTGCTCCCATCTTAGCGCCCGCTGCCCGGCCTTGTCATCTCCTAACCCGGGGTGGCTCTGTGTCAGGCAGGTGGGTCCCCAGCATTGTAATGAACGCTCACCAAGGGAAGAGAACCTCCAGCCAGGCTGGCAGTCAACTGCCCGGCTGCGACCCAGGGCAGGGCCTGTCTGTCAGGAGGCGGGCCATTACTATTTACTAAGTAGGATGAATTTTTAACAGTTAAAACAATGGTTACATCCCTATGTCTCCTTCTCTCTCTAGCAGTTTTTTAATACTTGACCTCTAATTAATTTGTTACCATTTTAAAAAGCATGCTTTCCCACAATCTGCTGACATTCTGTAAACTGTCTGGCACACGGGAAATTCCAGTCAACAAGTTTTCCCTTTCATTCTTTCTATGACATAAATCACTGGGGGCTGCTGCCCACTTTTTTTTTAATCGTTTGACTTCATTTTCTCCCCCTGGTAAGTACAATGACACTCAGCTTCACCAGGCCCACGCCAAACTTCTGGAGTGACACTACCCTTCCCTGGCTATGACCTGTTTCAGGAAACGGAATTCATCAAACACCACGGTTCCAGGATGCTCCACCCCAGAATTCTAGACGAGCCACGGAATCCCCTCTTCTCAAGCCTTCATTGGACTCAAACGGTCTAGACCCAATAACACAATCGAAACCAGGCCTCCCATTTCTTTCCTTCCCTCCCTTGCCGAGTGTATTTCCCTCTGCCCCACCCCCGCCACCCACAGGGTTTGTCACTAAAAGACATTTCAGATTCATAGCTGGTCATTGATTGAATTGTTAGATTTTTATAAAAGTATGATTTCCCATAATTATAAAGACATGTTTTCTGATAGTGTCTGTTCATTATAGATGCATTAGGCTCATTACAAATGTCCAATAAATATCCCTCTCCAAAATAAATAGATTATTTTGGTTCTCTGCTTATTTACATTGCTTTTACAATGTTAATCAGTTTAGAGATTGATTTTGTGTTTCGTAATTTCTTTTAAATTATATCTTTGGTTATCACTTTCTTAATATTTTGCAGTCTTGGGGCAAGTTCAGTATCTTTGATCTTTATTCCACAAGAGTAAACACCTAATGGTTCAGAATCGTTTTTTTAAAGTGTGTGGGTGTATCTACCGATGTATATCCACATGGAAGTGGGAGTCAGCGACAGATGGATACACAGCAAATTATAAAGCAAATGGGATACAACGTTTACAGCAGGAGACTCTACTGGATCAGCCAAAAAGTTCGTTTGTTTTTTTCTAAGATGGCTCTAGTGGTGCTTAGTTGTCTTTAACTTCATTTGAAACAATTTTGTAAGACTGTTGTATCGTGACAGCTGTCATATCAGCATGCGTTTAAAAAGTCTTACCAAATTGGTGAATTTTTGTGCAGCCATTTTAATATGGCAGATGGAAGAAGATACGCGACATTTTCAGTGTATTATGCTTCATTATTTCAAGAAAGGTAAAAACAACTGAACTGCAAAGAAAAAGATTTGCACAGTGTGTGGAGAAGGTGCTGGGACGGATGGAACGTGTCAGAAGTGGTTTGCGAGGTTTCGTGCTGGAGATCTCTCTCTGGACGGCGCTCCAAGGTCGGGCAGACCAGTTGAAGTTGATAACAATCAAACTGAGACATTCACTGAAAGGCACATGAGTGTTATTTTCACTATTCTTGTTTCTGCAGCTATTTACGAATTTGAAGCTGTTTCCTAAAAGGAAGTTTTAAAAAAAGAGCAAACAAGCAAACTTATAATGGGCTGACCATCGGTACATGGTACAAATGCTTTATTTAGGTACATAATGTAAATCAGGGGACCCCAGCCTCCAGGCTGCACACCAGCACTGGTCCTGGCCCATTAGGAACCGGCCTGCACAGCAGGAGGTGAGCCTGAATTTAATGGGCTTGACTCATCCTGAAACCATCCCCCAACTCTGCTCCACGGAAAAGTTGTCTTCTAGGAAACCGGCCCCTGGTGCCAACAAGGTTGGGGACTGCTGTACAAGTGCTTTAGACTATGGAGGAATATGAACCGTTCTCTGAAGCTGTCACTTTTGTATGGCCCCTGGGTTCCCATCGGCATTCTTCAGCTTTGGAACACCAGTGACCGGGAATCTAAAAGATGAAAATCTTCTTTCAAATTTTCTGCAATTACAACCTCTCCCTAAGGCAGCAATGTCTAGCAGCCGCCCCAGTAGGAAGAGGGTCAGAATGTATAGGAACTAGCTAGGAAAGAAGGCATATAGGTATATGTTTCAAAATAACATCCTTCCACAATGCTCTGAATTAGAGGAGCTGGCTCTCTAATTCGTCTCTGGCTTCGTCTTCACACTGAAACCCCCTGTGACAGAGAATTATAAGACTGTCCAAAACACGAGCATTATAATGGCGACAAAATAATGATGCCGTTTGTCCGACTGGATTTGATAAAGTGTTCATCTCACCTGATAGGCCGTACATACATTTTAGTGGTTACTCATCAAGGTAGTTACAGAATGAAGACCTCGATATTGTCCCCTAGTAATATATACTCTGAGTCTGTTTAGATCATATCAAATTTTCTATACCATTGATTCATTAAAAAAAAAATTTTTTTTTCCCTTGAATTCTGCTTGCCATGAATCAGGCTGTTCTACTCAGTTTTAGAGAGGTTGACAAATTGAAGACCCAGCTTTAAATGTTGTAGTAGTTTAAAAATAGATGTCTTCTACTTCAAACCATTCCGAGTGGCTGCTTTAAGCCATAAAAATGTGCTTTATAGCTTGTTAACCTAGATCTTGTGGATATCCTTTCTACAATGATGTAAGTAGATCATTGCTTACCGTCTGAGTCAGCCCTGTCGGAGAGCTGCTCTGTAGTGGTTCTTCCAGCCAGAGCGAACGGATGCCTTCTGTCTTCTGGGGTTCTCCTGCCTGGCACGGTGGTGCTCTCCCCGAATAGTTGTCTTTTGAATATGAATAACGATACTAAGCTGACTCTAACATTTTATAGAAATGTTTATATGCAACTTCTGTTTGTATCAGCATCTACCCAATATATTAGCTGAGTTTTATAGCCCAGTTATCTTCTACTTCAGTTGCTTCTAAGGCTCTTGAATAGGCACACAAGAATTTAAACATATATCCATATGGCATATATGTGTGTGCGTCTAAAATCGTGCGATAGTCCCCGGCAGTTCTGGCCTCACCCCACCAGCATAAACATGAATAAACATGCTTACGTCTAACAGGATCACACGTGGTAAGGAAGTCGTCCTCTCTGGGTTCTGATTCCGAGAGAATGACCAGCTACGTTCTTGATAGACTTTTCGCTTTTTTCTGCCAGTTTTCTAAACCCTCTGTTTCTTTTTCCTGACTCTTAACATCAGTGTGTAAGTACTTCGTATTTACATTTTCCTCAATCAGAGTTGTGTTCCTTGTCTGCCTCCCCGCCCCTCAGGCCCCATACCAGCCCTCTGACTGACTCTGCCAAAGGCTCACCCATCCTCAGTGCCCGCTCTTCCTCTCCGCTGCATCACTCAGAAAAGGAAGAACTTCTGCCGCTTTGTCTCCCTCCCAGAAGCCCCAGTGTGTGATGTGCTCATTGGACCTGGGGGACAGCGTGTGCCCCATGTGGGCATCCTGCCCGGTCTTTGATCACATGACCCCAACTCAGCCTCCTCTGGGTGGCACCCAAACCAACAGGCCGTGCTGGAAGTCGTGCAGCAAGCTATGGTCCCTGCTCCGTCCTGGAGGCCCCATAACCCCCATGACCCCTTGGGCCGTGAGTTTCTGTAACAGGTGGCGGTGTTGACTAGAGCCTGGCCGGGGAGGCAGCCTGGGCCACAAGGACCCTGTGGAGTCTGGGTCTCGTACCTCCCCAATTCAGCGAACGTAAGCACCCCCTTGGCAAAGCAGCTATGAGCTTACTGCTGGGCTCTGGTCAGAACCGAGTGCCTGGTCCAAGGAGGCCCTGTGCACTCCCGTTTGGGGTAGACCAACTTAGACTTGCGGGCTAAGGCATGAGAAGGGCCCGACTAGCCTTGTCTGTCAAAGGGAAAATAGTGTGTTAGGGAACCCGCTCAACCGGCCCCCAGCAGCTTGCAGCTTTGCATGTAAAATTGACAACTACCTTTTGGAGAATGTTTAGTCCTCTACTCTGCCACCTGCGGTGGAGCAGGTGGCCCAGTGGGGCCCCAGTGGACAGAGCTTTCCCTGAATGCCTGGGCCTGCTTTGCTGACGGTGGGCTAATCGGAGACCCAGTGGTGTCGCTTGGGCTCCTGCAGCTGGTCAGCCCCCACTCCAGCTTGGCGGGACCGAAAGTGGATGTGGCACTCCTTTCGTGCGCAGAAGTCAAGTCCTTCTGAACTCCCTCCAGCACTCCCCTTAGTAAATCTCATATTTTTTCCTGAGTCTTAGGATGTTGCCAGTGGCCCAGCTTCTGGGTCTTCCGCTTGGAGAACTATCAACTGGCAGATAGAATGTACCTCCTGTTGGGTCTGCCGACCATGGAAACAAAGCGCACTGCCCATCAAACCATCTGGGTCACTCGTGTGGGTGCTCACAGCGCAGACCCGCTCTCCGCAAAGACCCACTGGCAGCAGGCTACTCACGGATCCTGTCCTGCCCAGAGGCCCCTGGGCTGCCTGGGCCCGTCCTCACACTGGGTGGGCAGCACTCCCCCCATCGCAGGCTGGGCACAGGCGGGAGCTCTGCTTCGGACCCAGAGCCGCTAGACATGTGGTCCCTTGTATCACAGGGGCGTTTTGCAGGGCATTGCCCCCACATGCTCCTGGAAGACTCACCACCCTGGACCTCTGGTCTCCTCTTGGGGCTGTTGGTCACTGGTGCCTCAGACTCACTCCTCACAGGCCAAGGCAGAGTCTGTACCAGCACCTGTGCTGTCACTGACACCTCAGGACAAGTGACAGGCACAGCTGCATGGCACGGCAAGTGGACCCCAGCTGGGTGTACGTTTTCGTCCTGGTTTTGCTTGAGTGTCATGGGTTGGCCTTGTCCTTGGAACACTTTGGGCTCTGAGTGGGGTGAACCTCCTACCCCTGATGAAAGTGGTTGGCGAATGGGAGGCTGTCTCTCTGAGAGGCTCTGCCCAGCCCGAGGCCAGGACCTGGATCAGCATTTGCACAGAGAGCCAACTGTAGGCGTCAGTCCAATGAGTATTTCCGGGTTATAAGACTCCGTTCTAGGTTAGGCAGGTAGAAAATGTAGATGAATATAAGGCGTATGTCTGGCTCGCTAGGAAACTATAGTTTGGTTGGAAAAGTAAGACCAAGTTGATTAAAATGGCCAAAATAATACTCCTTTGTATTGTTACTTAATTTTAAAATTCCCTGGGGCCAAAAATTAGTAATACAGAAATTCAGAGAAGGGATTTCAACCCCTAAGGGGTAAGAGGGTCAGGAAGGTTTTAAGGAAGTGGCCCTTAGTGTGCGTGCCAGGCCCAGCTGCTGGCTGTCCCCTCGTGGAAACAACTAGACTCCTCCCTGTCCCTGTGCAAGGCTCTTATTCTCAGATTGCAGGGAGTGTGTGGGAGTGCGGGAGTTTTCTTCAAGGTAAGAGCTCAGGACAAGCGTGTTCTACTTAAATGGTTCCTTTTGTTGGCTTGGATTTTTTTTCTGTTCATTGCCATGGGAAGCACGCTTTCTGGGAGAAATTATGCCAGCTCTGCAAAGTGTGTGTTTTTAAAGAGACCATTTTCATCGAAACAGAATCAGAAACTCAACAATTTGGGTAGAAATTGTCATGATTCTTGTTGGCATATAGTATTGTCGTTAAAGACACTTATTAAGCATAAGGAAAGTGTTCATTAAGTACACCAAAGATGATAATACTGACAAAAAGACATTGTAAAATGTCATTCCACCATGTTAAAGTGAAAATCAAACAATATATATCATCAAAAAAAGGAAACTGTAACTTTTAGGTAATTATAAGGCATAACTTCAAATGAATATATACTCTATTCCAAGTGGTAATTCCTGATAATAAAAGGAAAGTATTACCAAGTTGCCAAGCATAACTCTCTGTCTTTGCTCTTTCGCTCGAAGTTCATGGCCATACATACCATTCTGTAGTTGTCAAAGGCACTAGCGTGTGAGGAGCGTTATTTAGCTTCATGGTCTTACATCTCCTAATCTTTACTCAGCATCAGATGAGATTATTACTTCTCTCTGTATTTTAAAGCTTTCTTATGAAAACTCACTTCCTTTGCTGAGCCAAATCTTGACAGTAATACCTAGCGCTAAGCAAGTCGGTGTTTGGATCAGTTTGCTTAATCTTTCCAAATGGTCTGAGACCTGTATGAACTGAAGATAAAACCCAGAGAGCTTTCTGTCTATGAATAATGATCTTACTTCTTTCTGAAACCTTAGAAGAACCTGCCCAGGTGGATCAGCGCATCCTGTGCATCCAGCCTTCTGGACTGGACGCAGCTGCTCATACTTTCGGGGCCTGACAAGCTCTCAACACGTGGAGTCTAAGTAAGCGGCAGGAATGTGTTCATGTTCCCTGCTCAGCGAGTGGCTGTTGCTTGGCTCAGGTCGAACAGCTCTTTTCTGGGCTGTTTTACTGGAGGACAGGTGGCCGTGTAGCCAGGCTGTTTCTGTCCCTTACAGGGTGACACTGGCAGAGAGGAACAGAGGGAGAGGTGACCTCACGTGCATTAAGGAATGGTGATACCACACCTGATCGGTGCCCTGGGTTCTGATCGCGTCTGTGCAGAGATGTGCCTGCCACGAAGCTCAGCGGGCACGCGTTCGCACGACCCCCTTCCTCAGTCCTGCGAGGGCCTAGCAGGCTGTTCACATGACCACGTGTCTTCGGAAAATTTGCACAAGGGAGACAGTTTATCCACAGTGAGTTAACTCGGCTCCTCTACTCTGACCTCCCTCACCGCGTCCCCCTGCTGTCTGGGGGACCTGGAGGGGTGCCTGGTAGTTTGGGGAGCTGGCTAGAGGGACGCTGATGTGGAGGTACACTGAGTGTGAGTTTAGTGCGACGCGGTTTGTGGGTCACTTCTCCCACTTGCTGACTGTACGGAATCACCGGGCGCTGTCACCCCAAGGCCCAGCGATTGTATGTCTGTGTGAATGCACCCCGTGGTGCCGGCAGCAGGCCCGGTGGGGGGGGGGGGGGATGAGGAGAAAGCAGAGCAGGAATGCATGGAGCCAGAAGCAAGTCTCTGGCCAATTCTCGGATCTGTGAATTATAGGATGTACTGGATGTGTAAGAAAATTGTAAGAGGGAGGTTGTGTTCTCATTAATAATGTAGAAATACTATTATGAAGGCACCCATATATTGATTTATTTTATATGTGAATTATATAAAATAAAATCCATCACAGTTACTCCCTTGGTAGGACAGCTGCCTGTAGCAACACTTCAATAAGCAAGTGTTCTCTGTGCGAAGTTGAGTGTGTTATGCCTTCCGTGTATCGAGCTACGTCTCACCGTGTCTGATCATCTTGTCCTGAGGCAGTCTGGCACTTCCCAGTGGCACGTGTGTCGTATCAAAACCATAATTCATAAAGAGAAAGGGTTACTTTTTAAATAGGAGTAGGTAATAGGCTCTCAGACTGTTGGATAACCCAGTTAATGAGAAGTGATGCGTATGAACCCATCAGGAAGAGATTTGGATCTCCTGCTCTTTTGGCCTGAAGTTCTGACGTCGGTGAAGACAAGCCAGTATGTCATAGATATATGCCAAGAGCCACCGCCACAGGGGACTGAGGAGAAGCTGGCTGACGAGCGTGATCTCTTCAGAGCTGGGAGGGGGTAAGGCCGGGAGCCTGGTCTCAGGAGCCTGCATGTGACACTGCAGGAGCTGCAGAAGGTGAGAACAGGGAAGGCGCCCGTGTGACTCCAGGTGATGGGCTCAGGCGATCAGGATGGGCGTTGGGCGGGGGTGGGGGTCTGAGGAGCGAGCATCCCTTCCCGCAGCCAGACCAGAGCATGTGCAGGAGCCTTCAGAATGAGAGTCTGTTGTTCAAGAGGATGAGGAAAAGAATCTCCCCCACAGGCACCCCACGTGCCCGCCGGTTGTGGATGCTAATGTCCCCGCCCCGGGGGACACCTGCCTTACACTTTACCTTCTTGTCCCAAGTTCCCCCCCACCTCACCCTCACTGCCTCCACCAATTACTCCTCCAAACTTGCAGGCCGAGGGGCAACGATGGTATGAAAACACGGTCCTTGATGGACCTTAACTTTAATAGGAAAGCGTGTGAGTGTGCAGATTGCCTTGTACTAGAAGTGTTGCCACGTGTGCTGAGAAGCTTTGAAACTGCAGCTCGTCCTCTTTCTCCACACTCTTCTCTCAGCTCCCTCTCCCTCTTCAGCACCCCTCCGGGCTCTGAGCCACCTGCCTCCTGCCCAGACTCCTGCGGGGGCCTCCTCACGGGACTCCCCGAGTCTGCTCACGCCCCTATCACCCGCTCTCCAGCAGCCAGACTTATCTTTCATGTTTATAAATCAGATTATTTAATTTCCCGACTGAGAGCCTTCAAATAGTTTCCCATTGCATTTGGAACAAGATTTGGCCCCTTCCATCCCTGCATGATTTGGCCCCCAACCCGCCACTCTAAAGTCATCTTTTATTGCCAACTGTCCTTTTCTTCAGGCTCCAGACGCAGTGGCCTCTGTATTGTCCCTGGAGTGCACCAAGTTCCTGGCTGCCTCGGGGGTCGGTGTTTGCGTGGCCTCCTGCCTAATGCAGAGCCTGGCGTACCACTGGCTTCTCCTTGCCCAGCTCAGTCCCCGCTCAGGTGGGACTTCTGAGTAACTCACTGTCTTATCACCCTGTTTATTTTATTCAAAAGACTTGTCAGGAGCTACAATGATCTCATTTGCTCATTCTCTATCTCCCCCATCAAGAATTCTTGAGATACACACTAACTCTATCTTATTTGCTTCAATATCTCTCAGGAGTAGAAAGTGGGCTTGGTGTATATTATAAGCTCGTTAATATTTATTCAGGTGAACGAATACACCAATGAATATACAATACACAGACTCATAATACAAACAAGTTAACCTGGCACACAAAAGATGAGGAGAGATATGGCGCCTGTCTTCTAATATTTAAAGGACTGCGGTGAAGAAGAGGGATTTAATTTATGGCACATCACCTCTGGGAGATAAAGCAGAGTACGAGGCGGAAGCCGGAGGGAGCGTATTTTGGTAGAATTTAAGGAAGAACTTCCTAGTAGTAATAAGAGCCGCCTAAAGAGGTAATGGCCTGTTTGGGGAGCTGATAAGTTCGCTGTCACTCCTAGCTGTTCACAAGCAGATAGTGTGGCTTGGGGCAGAGATGTCGCAGAGCAGAGTCGTAGCTTTGTGTAATAAATGGTTTTTAGTGCTCTTTCGATCCTGATGTTCTTTAAGAAGTGGAGAGCAGTGATTTTCTCTAAGGTGCCTGTTGTTCCGGGGTGACGGATGGAGGTGAGGTTGATGGGAAAACTGGCTAGATTTTTAGGCACATCCTCATACCGCTCATCAAAGACTGCGTCGGGCACTCGCACTTTCTGAGTTAAGATGGATCAGAGGAAATCAGAATGGCAGCAGCCTACCCAGTCCTGGGGAGCCACCTTTGTCCAGTGAGTCTTTGGAGTGTCTGCGTCGGCGTTTCATCCAGAGGCATGGAAAAGGCCCCCGGGGGCAGGGGTCATTGCTTTGCAATTTCACTATAATTTCATGCCACAGTTTGGATTGCCCACATCTGTCAGGCGCGTTATTCATTATGATTTCAAGTAAAATAACTTTGCCTCTCCAGTCCAGTCCTGATGGGAGAAGAGTGCGTCCACTGTGGGTATTTGAGAGAACATGTTAAAAACTCTGAAGGTAATTGTATAAGAGCGTACCCTCCAAAATATTTTACACGATGGGAGGACCACTCAAACACTCAGAGTCCCTTGCAAGGCAATTCCTTCGTGTGAAGCACCTGCTGGATCTATTGAATCCGTTGGAAACGCTGAAGAAAAACCCACGGACGCATTTCATTAGCATCACGTGACCGGCGTGTGCAGACATTCACCCAGAGGCCGAGGGTCTTGTCTCCACAGTTCCTTCTATCCCTGTACGTTGGGTCTTCACAGGAACATCGTTACCGTGTGGTTTTGGACAGTGCACGCCCAAACAGTAGGCCTTTGCAATTGTAACAAGCATCGATTCGGCCATTCGGGGAGATGTTTCCACAGCGCTTAAAACTGCATC
The DNA here is from genome assembly GCF_022682495.2 of Desmodus rotundus. Lineage (NCBI taxonomy): Eukaryota > Metazoa > Chordata > Mammalia > Chiroptera > Phyllostomidae > Desmodus > Desmodus rotundus. The sequence continues at coordinate 99,758,011 of NC_071397.1, forward strand.
ATGTGTTTCCCCTGTGTACGCACGATCATGTGCGGGGGGGGGGGGGGGGGGGGGCGGGGGGGGCGGGGGGGGGTCTCCGTGTGGTCGTAGTGCTGCTCTCACAAATAGCTGCGGGTGAAGCTCTCGGCGTGGATGTTCCAAAGAGCAGTCTGAGTGCTTTGTGGCCCCTTTAATGTTCGGTGTAAAATATACGGCTAGCGGTATACCTTTAAAGAGCACTGAGATAATGCAGTTTCTTTTCTTGGAACGACTGTAGAAATTCTAAGCATACACTCAGCATGTAACATATTCCAAATTATTTTTTTTTCTATTTTTAAGAAACAAAATGCTTTTGTAGGTCTACCTCTAATTTATCATTTTGTAGTTATGCCCAGTGAACTGATAGGCCATTATCCTATTTTATTAAAGCACTCATGGCTTGCTATTCTGGCAATATATCAAAATAAGAGCAAACCAAGGAGATGTATACAGAATACTTAAGTCAATTTTATCATTGATATGAAATTCTTAGGGCGAGATGGTGTAATTCTTAACAATAAATGTACAGCACCGTTTGGTTTTGCTTGAGTTTTCAGATCAATTTTTAGACAAGAATAATCTTACAGTTTCATACTTGGTCAAATTATTTTCTTCTGAATCTCCCAAAAGGAAAATGAAGCATTTCTTTTCCCAGCTTGACCCTGTTACAAATGCTGCCCTTGAGACTTTGTTCTTCAATTCCAAAGATGTTTTAACAGCCACAACCCCAGAGAGAAGATACGTATTTATCATTTGATCCTTTTCAGAGCTCCTGCGTTTCCACCGGGATGACCCTTCCCGGCTACCAGAGCCAAGCTCTCAGGCCGAACGAGGCCTGGTCATTGACTCACCCAGAGGCTGGGATGCATCATCAGTTCCGCCTTTTCATTAAAAGAAAGCTGAAAATTCAGCCAGATCTTGATAGAATTGGCATCAGATCAGTGTGGATTCCCCCACTACTATGGTCTGCTGTCCTGTACTGGGTAGTAATATTGTTGCAACCAGATTCCACGGCCCCTCCCCCTCCACCCCGGGGTGAGCAAGAGCTGCCCCTTTGTGTTCTAGAAGCTGAATGGAAGATGGTGAACATTGAAGAAGATATTATTCTCTGGGGGGAAAAAGTGTGTTAATAACCTAATTAAAACACCTAAGTTTATAATATTGGGGAATATGTGGACGTCTCTTACTCTTTTGTCTGCCTGCGTCCCTTAATTTGGGAAATTGTCCCAACTTCCCTATTTTCTGGGTTGCAGTCTTGAGACTGAATTCCTTCCTCCTCCTCTGGGAAGCCTTAGTTTTCCCATTAAGATGGCCTCACCTGATCGGATGAGGCCCACCTACACTATTGAAAGGCCACCGGTCCTAATGTAATCACATCTACAGAACACGTTCACAGTGACGTCTGCACTAGTGTTGGACTGAACGGTTGAGCACCGTGGCCCAGCCCAGTGGACAGACACATGGTAGTATCACAGCCAGTGTGGCACTCCTGTCCCCCAGGGCCCTTCCGCGACACTGAGACAGAGTCTTTCTTGATTCATTCCTTTAAAGACTGTGCCTTGCCTTTGGGGGTGGGTGGGGCGCAGCGGTGCACATGTCCAGCTCCCTGGGGCGCCCCTCTGTGGCTGAGCAGTAAGACTCCTGACTGGTGGAGAGGACGTTTAAAAAACCCACTAATACTCTAATTTAAGTCATCATGATGCAGTTAAGTGTTAAGTGGTGTCCAGAAATCCACCGAGTCATTTATTCACACATGTTCTGACGCCTGTTTCTGCCTCTATGGAGATGCTGGGCACTGTGCCAGGCGTCAGGATCGAGCAGACGGACAGTGGCCCATTGATGACAAGTGAAGCGAAGCTTCCAGGGGGGTGACAGGAATGGAGGAGGAGTGACCACCCTGGGTTGGGGAATTAGGCTTCCTTGAGGAAGTGCCTAGCTGGGGAGACCCAAAGGGCGAAGGCTGAAGAAGAGGGAAGGGGCCCTGGTGTGGGGCTGGGTGACAAGGACGCTGAAGTGAACGGACAGAATGGCTGGGACAGAGGTGGGAAGGGAGGCCAGGGGCGGGGAGCCTTCATGAAAGCGGTTGTGCTCTGTAAGCCCCAGCCGGCGTTCCCACAGTAAGGAAGCCAGGCGTACCTGGGGCCGCAGTTCTGGGGGGAGGGAGAGTTTAGGGAGCATTTAGGGAGGCCAGCTGGTCCTTCCGTTTGGGACACGTGAAGCTGGGGAGGAGGGGTTGAAAGAGCTTCCCTAGGACCGTCATCAGTGTGGATTGGGTGGGGAAGGGCCCAGAGGTGGGAAGGAAATAAAAACAGTAACAGCAACAGTAAGAGGACGCTGATACTTAGTTTACTACCACTAATATTTACCAATCACAAGAGAAAGAAACCTTTGCATTAGCCCCACCGACAGATACCAGGTACAGTCACAGAAGGGGGGTTGGAAAGAATCCCACAGCTCACCGAAGGCAACACTTTAATTTCACAAATAAAGAAACTGAAGCCAAGGGATCAAGACCAAAAGTAAAACTTCCTGACCTTCAGCACTTGCTCTTTCTACTTCAGTGTCATGAAAAGGGAGCGAGGAAGGGAAGGCTTCAAAGTGACAGATGTTTCCATTTCTTCATCCTGCACTCTCAGCTTCCCGTGAATACTGATTTACCTAATTTCACTTTCAGTGAGTGAAGAGCTGTGATTGATGGGCAGTAGCTGCCTGCAGCACTGGGTCTGAAGCCACGTGGGTTCGCCCTGTCTACATTTGTCTCTGTCCAACCTACTCTCAGAGGGCAGGGAGGCGGAGCTTGGTTATTAATTATGAACGGACAGAGGCGTGAACCTGCTGCCCCCAGCCCCCTGTGGCCTCCCTAACCGTGGGGGCCAGAGGAAGGAAGTGGGGCACAGATCCACTCTGCCCTTCCTGTTCCATGTGGTTTTTCCATCCAAGTTAGAATTTGTTTTGATTTTGAGAGGGGGGAAAAAAAAACAGAAAGGAAAATTGATTCCCAGCTGCAGCAAAGTTTGAGAAATTTTACTGTTATTTTTTCATGGAGATTTATTCAGTATTGGTCTTGAACGTTAATAATATTTTGTTCCAAAAAAGTAATTAAAATAGTTACTTTTTATAACTCTACCTTGATCCGAAAGGAGTATCTCAAAATAAGAAATTCGTTAATGTTGGTCTGATCTGAGCTCTTACTTCTGCTGTTTCAGTGAATTCTTTCCTCCAGGAAAAAAACAAAACAAAACTATCTGCTGCAAAAGGTAATAGTTTTGTCTCTGCTTTCAATGGGCACTTTTGTAATTTGGAAATAACTTTGACACAGGGTGAAAATTTTCTTTCTTGTGTAAGTTAAATAATCAGTAGAGAATAGTGCTTCTAAATGCCAGGCCATATTTGAAAGAAGCATGTACTTAGAGTTAAATACATTTGGGAAACGTAGTTATCACCAGTTTTAAGAGAAAATGTAATATCAGTAATAATGGTAAGGCATGTAGCGAGCACTGATGAATGTGCCTTCTCTGGAGCTTCCCCATGGCCTTCTTCGCCCACAAGTGGCGGCCCTCCTCCTTCCCTGGTTTTTACCTACACGTCAATACAAGAGGCGCATCGAGAGGAGTTCAGAGTTCTGAAGGCCTTAACCCCTCTGACTATGGAATTTCTATAGCGAGTCAGCACTTGGTACGGAGGAGAACCAACACCAATTTTCAGTGTTTATTTGAATCTCTGTAACTCAGAGCATATCTCACTGGAGGGAATGACCTAGAATATCCGAGAAATGTTTTTGTCCTGGGACATACAGAATCAGTGCTAGAATCTAGTGCCTTTACATGAAAACCAGTGAGGCCTGCCCAGGTAGCTCAGGTGGTTGGAGCACCATCCCAATACGCCAGGGCTGCAGCTTCGGTCCCCAGTGGGGGCACGTACAGGAAGCAGCCAGTGATAGGTGGAACGACACATCCATCGACATTTCGCTCTCTCTCAAAATCAATACCTAGAGCATTTTAAAAACCAATGGGTGTTACAGACAGGTATAAATGTGGGGACATGCAAGTTGGGCTGAAACGCGGGCCTCTCACTGATGTGAGGAGCTGAGGATGTTAGGGTGTTGAAAGTTAATATTCCATGAAATGCTGCTTAAGCAGAAATCTCAAATAAAATGTCTCCTCAAATAAAACTAAGTCGCATTATTGAAAAGCACTTTGTTCACATATCATGAGTTCCTATTTGAACTATCCGCATATATCAAAATTATTTTTAATTAAGACATTTTGTCCCAGAAAATATGCATTTGTTTATGTAAATTTCGCCCTTTAAATCTTACAGCTCTTAAAGATGACTACTCCCCACTCTACAGTTTTGAAATGGTTTCTGTTCCATGGTGTTATTAAAAAATAGTATAAGTAAATGTCTGTTTTTATATATTTAGTAAGTGAATATTTAAACTTATTTGTATAGCAGATTTAAAATTATATATATATTTTTTCTTCCTATTGGACATTTCTAATATTTTTTCACATTCTGGAAATCAATTCCTGAGATCAATGAAAATGTTCAAGAGGAAGTACAAAAGTAGAAAATCACCTTTAAGCATCGCTTTCTCCAAATTGCTTTCCTGACCCCATGTCCCACCCCTTCCCAGACAGACTCCCGTAGTTCTCATCGTCATGTCCCCGGTTCGCTGTGCATACAGGTGTCACGAGTATTTGTCACATCGCATTTAATACTTGACTTATGGGCCCACCTCCCCACTAAGCACTGACCTTGTTGCGGGTGGGGGCCGTGAACTATCTGAGTGATCCCCGCGAACTGCCCCTCAGTATGTCGCACAGAGCTCGGCATGTGGGCAGCCTTGGATGAGTGGTCGGTGGACGAGTGAGTGCACGGGTGCACAGACGGGAGAGTGGATTCAGACCGGCCTTGCGTGGAGCAGTTCACTACTCCCTGTCCTCACACAGCCGAGGAGGAAGCGAGAGTCAGCCTGTGCTGTGTTTTGGGCTTGGGCTCCAGAGCTGGACTTTGGCCGGGGCTCAGAGCTTGGCTGCCGCCCGTGCCAGCTGTGGAGCTGGGGGCCAGGTGGCCCACCCGTGGGCCTCTGCAGTCCCCTGTGTGAAAAGAGAATGGTCATAGTCTCCACTATACCAGAGGTTTTCTTTAATTTCACCACCACTGCGATGAATATGCTTGCCCCTGTTTCACAGGCCACTAGACTGGGACTCTGAGTGGTCAGATCACGTACACAGGGGCACGCAGGTCCTGAAAGGCACAGCTAATGTTCCACTGATGGACTGCCTGGTTCTAAGGCCCGCCCAGTTTCAGCTGCACCGACAGGTCACAGTTTGCTCCCATTGGCTGAAAGACGGCACAGAAATATTGTTTACCTTAGCTAGTTCTAGGGTTCATGATTACCTTTCGTATCAGAATGTAACATGTATGAAACACCTTTAGATATGGCAACAGGTGAGCCCACTACTTTTAAAATACTTAATGTTTATCCCTTTGGGTAACTGAACATAATTTATTGCCAGTATTTTCATTCAAACTAGAAAAAACCAAAACCATTATATTCAGCCTTTGTGCTGGTTGTGTCGATATGAGCACTTGTTTCCACAAAGGAATGAGCCACGTTGAAAGGAGCGTCCAGCTCAGAGCAGCAGAAGTGACTGTGCAGCTGTGGCAAAGCTGGGTGTCTTTTCTCCACCCTCATGTGGGACCACGTCCCCGGAGACAGCCAGGTCTCAAAGGCACTACCTGGCCAGCGCAGAAGCACGGACACCTCATTGCCCAGTGACTTTTTCTGCGGGCAAGTGCTGCGAGCCCACCCCGAGACGGGGAAAGAAAAGTGGATCACACCAGGGAAAGAGACTTTCCCACCTTCTGGCACACCACTGCGGCACTGCCGACACTCGCCGGGTATAGTGATTCTGAGGATTCTGTGTGTAGCTCACACACTGTCCCCAACTCAGGAAGGCCGACTGACCACACGTGAAAGGACCATTGGCCAAACATCATACTAAGAAGATTAGGAAATACTGGGTAGTTTTGACGAGAATACTTGATGTATGTTCTAAGCCATGATATGCATCTGCGTGGACATCAGTTTGCTTTCATTAACTCAGACAGTTAAAATCAAGAACTGAGTTACTGTACGCAAGCGGCGTCATTGTGCATTCCTTTATGTCTGCTTTGCATGGGACACGGCTGCATTACAACGTGGCCAGGCGTGATATGGTGTGCTCTGTCGTGTACAGAGAGCAGAGTGCTCTCTCTCAGGCAGAGGCGAGGTTTCCCCTCAAGTCCAAGTGCAGGCGACCGCACTCTCCTCCTGGAATAACTCTGACTCAAACTGTAGAAACCATGGACTCCCTGCCCCCTATTACCGTAAACAAAGGAGAGGCTCTGGGCCAGTGGTCTGGAGTTACTGCATGGGAGTTATTTATTTGTAGCATCTTTTCTGATGCTTCTTAGTCCTTCGGAGAAATGAATTGGCCCAACAGCAATTGCGTTCAGGATATTTTTGGAGTATGCGCACACACGCGCACACACACAGGAGTTTGTAGATCTCTCCTGGTACACGTGTGGCAGCTCTCTAGGTATAAAACCATGGTGTCCCTGTGTCGTAGAAAATGACTGTCTTCAGCTTTACTAGATGTTGCCCAATTCCTCTCAAGTTCAGGAGCATTCAGGGAAGGTCTCTTTGCAAAGATTTACAAAGATGTGGGGAGAGGGCAGAACAGGTGACCATGCAGCGGCCTTGGGATTCTAACACTCCTAGGCCCAAAAAGGTGATTGGCAGGAGGGGATGCACTTGAGCCTGGAGGTTGAGCCAAAAAAGCTGCCTGGAGAGGACCCGGCTGAGAGGAGCCGAGGGAGCTGGTGCCCTGCTTGCACTGTCCTCCCCGCTGCCATTCTGAGTGACGGCCTCCCGCTGGGCCAACGAGACCAGAACCCTGAAGGTGCTGGTGGCCATTGATTTGACCGTCCAGGTCAGCTCCTCGTAGCAGAGAGCAGAGCCGGTCCAGAGGGAGACAGGACAGGCCCCAGCAGGGTCTATCCAAGTCATTAAAAGCGCCCCCCACCCTGTTGCTGCCGGGCGTACTCCCTGGCATATTGCCACCATTTTCACCTGTCCGCTCCCAGTGATGGGCTCCCAGATTGCGGGCAGTGCCTTCTCGTCTGTGTACGAACATGGTGGTTTCTTAGGGAGCAGAGCTGACAGGCCCTCGCCGCACATTTTTACTTAACTGGACCGAGTAGCAGTCCGCCCTCCAGAAGCAGCAGGCGTTCCTGTGTCTTGCAGCCTCGCCAACACTTACCAGCTCTGTAACCTCTCCCACCACCACGAGTGTAAATGCGGGTGCCTATCTCATATATACAGTGTGATACTTTCATGTGACTGTTAAGCATGTAAAGCACATGTGGCATTTATACACATATACACAGTAAAGTATTAAAACATGAAATTGGGAAGCTACCACTCAGGTTGAGCTCAAAAGAGATTTCGACTTCATACGAAGTTTTAGATGTAAAACTCGAGTAAATATGGCAAGGTCACTACTTACGTCTATTGCTTCAACGTTAGTCTCTAGACTTAGTGTGCTCAGATTATAGTTTTTACAACCTAATTGAAGCGTACATGAAATACAGTAAAGCACAGTAACGGAGAGTGTACAATTTGGCTGTATATGCATATATATTTGTCAGATCCATTTCAGAGAAGAACCTGAAGAGGCGGGTTCGGGTTCAGGTAGCCAGATATCATTTCAAATCAGAAAGGAGACCCACTTTCAGTGTGTAAATTAAGAAAGTGTTTGTACCTATCTCCCGCCTCTGCCTTTGCTCTTTCTGTTCTAAAACCCAAGTCAGTGGTGTCCTTTTTTAGCCCGTGACACTCTCGGAGCTCTGACTGCCACCTCCTTCCTGTTCACTCGCACACATCCCCTTTGTTTTGCCGACGTCTCCCTCGGGTTTGGAGATAAAATTTCCTGAAAACACGGACAACGTGGAGTATGTTTCTATCTGCGGGCTTTCACGATGGTCCATGGGTCATTCCGGCGCCCTTTGGACAGATGGACCATTCTATAAATAGCAAATATGTCACCAAGGTACAAGTTACGTGCTTATGTGACCTGGTTATATTGAAATGATTTAAATATAGTGATCAACCACTTAAGACATAAGCAAATTATCCCTTTTTCTTGCCATTTTGTTAGTAGACTCTATCATACAGTATTTTTAGACCACCAGATATTTCAAATTAATATTCCATTAATTACAAATCAATTTTCTACTCACTGCAGAAGGAAGTTAATTGCCATAGGTATTACTTACTAATTAAATTCATTGAAAAATGTGTCCTGTCAGGAAATTTGATAACATTTTCTTTTTAGACCATTAACTAATACTAAATTACAGCGTAACGCCGCTGGAAGTGTCTGTGACATACGTGTGAACACCAAGTGAACCGAAATTGTCCATACCGTGATAATGAACATCAAACCGAGTGACAGCAGGGCACTGAGTGTGTCTGAGATTCCTCAGTTAGAGGACAGAGCACACCCTGAGCGGCTGCAGGCCCTCTGTGGGCGGGGCCACGCAGCAGCCTGCACTTTGTTTCCAGGTGTTTTAGGAACCTTTCCAATAATTTTGAAAATTATAGTGACAGGGTGGGGAAAAGAGAATGTGTATTCAGGAGAAGGGGTGCCCGTTTATAGGTCTCATTATAAGACACAATTTCAAGGACAATAAAATGTCTATTGTGTTTCAAAAGAAGTTACAGCACATAAGTATTCACTCATTCACTATTAAGTAATTGAAAAATAATTTTTTAAAAAATGATCATCAGAATAGTTTGTGGAAGTCTGCAACCTCAAGCTGACTTGGCCAACTGCTTAGTAAGTAAACTATTCTATTTTGCTTTCAAATATTAATATATTTCTGTAGGTTCCTTTCTGTATCAGAAAGGAACGGATATACTGGATTCCCAGGTTGTCTAATGAAGCTTACTAGTTAGTACAGTAGCGATTTGGGTACAAGCCGATGCGGCAGAGGTGAGAACGCAGGGAGCTGACCCCGGGCAGATGGACTTGCGGCCAGACGATTACGGCTGAAGGGAGGACAGCGCTCTGCGGGGCCCCAATGAGGGGGAGGGGCAGCTGCAGATCATTAACCAAACAGCATTTGAGGGGCGGCTTGAAACGCAACGCTGGGACAAATGGGACAAAAAGAACACAGCACCGACAACGTGTGGAGACAGAGGAGTGCCGTGTGTTTGAGACAAAGGTGTTGCGGGTGTGTAGCTTTCATGTCTGTGATTTATGGGAAATAAGCACAAAGAGGGAGCATGTGGGCCCCAACAAGCCAAGGCCTGCAGTGGCTTGGGAGGGAGAGGTATCGTCAGGCAGGTGCCGTGTGAGGGCCCAGGAAAGAGGACAGAAGCTCTTTGAGCTGTGAGTCACCTGAGCCGAGCTCCTATAGAGCTGTGCAAAGTGGACTAGACCGGGGGCAGAGCAACCAGTGGGGTTCTCAGCCAGCGACCGGTATTGCGGTCAGAGGTAGGTAACAACCCGTGGTGGCAGCGGGAAGGGAGGCGACCCATGTGACAGGCACCGTGGAGGTGACCTCCACAGGGTCTGTGAGTGAGGTCTTCCCCAACACCTCGTTGCCGTTGACGACAAGTATTAATTGAATGACAGCATTGTCCTGAATTTTACTTAACTGGGTTTTTATGGGAAATTGTTCCCTCCTGTGTATGTAATTCTAGTGTGTGTATTCTACCAGGAAATGTGAAGTGCGTGCTACGTCACAGAAGTGGCACAAGTAGCTGTGCAGCGAGTCAGGGTAGTGCACGTGGATAAGGTCTACCTGTGCCCGTGTTTCACAATAGCGATCTGCAGACGTCTCCCTGTTCTGCAGGGACGGCCGCTCGGCGACGCCAGAGCACAGTGCCGCCCACTGGCCCCGCGTGGGGCGTGGCCGCTGCCCACACTCTCCCAGCCCAGTCTACTGTCACCTTCCTTCTGCCCAAGTGCAGCTCTTGGCACATGTTAGGTGTTCTCTGTGGTTTACTGGATGAAGAGATGGATGCAGGGAGGAAGGAAGAAGGGAAGAAGTGGAGGGAGGAAAGGAGGAAGTGAGGGAGGAAGACAGGAGCCCTTCCTCCACCTCGCTAGCTTGGGTGTTTCTATCTGTAAGAAGGAAACAGTGGGGAAACTTGAAAACTAATGTATTGCAGTATTTGGCACTATACCGGCCAGATTAGTAGTAACTTGCATTTCACTTTCCTCCTCCTTTGGGTTCATTACTGGAACTCTCGGGGGGCAGCTCACCATTGAGCCTGATAGTATGGGAGGGTGAATCCATACGTTTCCTGGTTTGTGTCAGTCCATCCATATTCCCTGACATGGTCCTTTAAAATAGTTATTGGCAGGTGTTTTAAAAACTGTTGGCTGAAAAAAAAAAACCAAAACTGTTGGCTGGGTATGGAATGTGGCCAGTAAGAGTGAATCAGAACAACCCAACATATCATCTCAAAATATTTTCATAGGATGAAATCATTGGTTTGGCCCCTAAGTTCCCTTCTCTGATTGGGCAGCTGAAGGTCGTCATCATACACTCGCGAATGGAGGTACTCCGTCTCTTTTCAGTAGAGAACAACTAATGCAGAGACACCAGTGTGGTTACCAAATTAGTATTTTTGGCAGCAGAACAGAAGGTAGAGTTCATCAGTCCATATTTAAATTAGATCTTGTTTTCTTTCTAGATAATAGAACAAAAGCTCTTATTTTTAAATTCTATGGAAATGTGAAAATAAATGCTATTCATGTTATATCTGCCTAAGGCTTTCATAAAAACAAAGTTAATTTCCAAAATAATGTATCTATTATATTTTATGTGCATGAGGATAATTTGAAACATATATTTCTACTTGGGGACTTTTGAACTAAGCAGTGGAACAAACTGCAATAATTAGCTAAACTACAAACCAAACTTGAATGTTAATGTGTTTGCACACAAGCAAGTTCTTGTTGCAGAAGAGCGTCTGAGGGACTTCAAACACTTTGTATGCTCTGTGCTAAATCCACCAGCGTTGTCCTGTAGACCAGAAGGTCCTGAGTGTGGAGGGAGCGGGAGGCTGCCCCTGCCGTGTGCCTGCTGTGTCCCTGCCGTGTCCACCCTTCTTTGCTGACCCCACTGGGCCAGGCCTTGGGGCAGGGTGTGTATGTCCACTCCCATCACCCGCATCAGCCCTACGCCCTGTGGAGAGCAGCACTATCCAATAGAGATGTAATACGACCCATACATATAATCTTAACATTCTTCTAGTAGACACATTTTAAAAAGTAAAGTGAAACTGGTAGAATCATCTTTCAGGCCAACGCATTCACAGTATCATCTCAATGCGTGGCACCAACCACATTTCAAATGCTCATGGCCACCTGTGTGCCGCTGCGGCTGTAGACTGTGCATTGCAGTGAGGACGGGGGCTGTGAACACACCTTGGGAATCCCAACAGGTGAAGAATGGGGAGATGCAGAGGACCCTAACATGGAGGTCAGCAGGGGTCTTTCTAGATCTCGACTTGTCTACAAGCAGAGAGCAGCAACTTCCTATCTGCTGGCCCAGAATTACTTTCTCCGTAGTGTGACATGTTCTAGGTCCAGTCTGAGATGTGGTCTCAGTCTGTCGCTGACCTTGGCCTCACTCTCAGTTTCCATTCTGAGAAAGGACAGGTTCTCTCCAGGTTGCAGGTGAGCAGGTGACCTCTGCTCCTTCACAGGCATGTTTAGCCACCCTGTCTGAATCAGTGCGGTAGCATCCCCGCCGCAGCAACTGTGCGTGCTTAGTAACGTGCCCCGTGCTCTCTGCTGGACCAAGGCTTCCAGTGCAGGCAGCGAGAACGGTGAACAGTGTTAACACAACAACGTCACCTATCAGTCAGTGCTTTGCAGCTGAGTTTCAGCTGTTTACAGTCAAAACCTCGTTTGAGGCAGAGAGCCCAGGTTCCTGGAGTGAGGAAAAAGGAGGCTCGGCTAAGCTTTCTTCCTGTTGCTGTCTGTCCTCAGCCCTCCCTCTTCCACCCCTGCTCTTGGCCACTTTCTCCTCACTTTTCCACTTCCGTGCCTCCTTTTCCTCCTCCCTCCAACTATTTCTTCTTTCATTTCCTTTCTCCCATTCTTCACTCTCATTTCTTTCCCATTTTTATCCCCTGTATTTTCCACTTGTATTTTATTTTGTATTATATATTTATAAATGCATTTATAGAATGAGTAGGGAGTTGGTATCTACTGTATAGACACATACATACAGGCACACACACACACAATCTTCCTACTCATTTACCTGTTTTGGAGAGAGTTTCCTTTAACAATTGCTGCCGTAATAATAAAAGGCATGCATTTGGGAGGGTTATTTCCCTTAGCTGAACCTAACACAGACCGCAAATCACGTTTCATGATCTGTTATGTAACTGAGCACTGTTTTCCGTGCTGAGCACTTATTTTATTTTTACTCCAGCAATATTTTCAATCCATAGTTACATTTACGTTGTTAATTTGCAAAATTTATTTAGTGCCTGCTGTCAGTCTTTTTCTTGAATTAAGAACCATGCAGTAAATTAGTTCATACTGATAATTATATTTTCTGAAATTATTGAAGCAAATTAAAACTAGAATATCAAAGTATTTTCTCAAATGAAGCTGAACCAAATCTATAATTTAGGTTTGTTGCTAATTTTAATTGCCTGTAAACAGTCTTTATAATAGATTTCTGCATTTCTTCTGCACCACGCTGGAGCTGTGGAATATTCCAGCAGTAAAGAAGCAGCAGGAGCAAATTTTCCAAACATTTCGTACACAGATGTTTATGCTGATGTTTAGCAGGGATGTGCCCTGATGTGCCCAGGGTCCAAGGGCACTTTGGAAGCGGAAGAAGGTTCGGTAGAGAAACACAAACTTAGCAGCCCCGGCTGTGTTCTGCACAAGTCAGAAGTGGGTACTACTTCTTTGACTCCTGTTTTATTTCCTGTGTTCTAGGCCTGGCTGTCTTCTGTTAAGTACTTCCCTATGTTCTCCCTCTCTGTCTGTCTGTCTGTCCTTCCCTCCATCCCCCAGATTTAAGTCCCGATTGAACCAATCAGATAAAGCAGACTGCTTCCCTGAGAATTAGGTGGCATCTCACAGGAATTTGTTCTTCACAGGACAGGAAAATGACATCGAAGGCTCATTCCTGATCAGCCTTCCCTGACACGGATGACAATTTGTCCTCCTGCCTCGGGTGTGTTTTGTGGGTTCTTCTGTGGACTTTCTGAGATGCTAGGAAGGGGTTAAACGTGATGAAGGAAGCTAGCTGCCCCTGCATATTTCACACCTTGTGGCACACAGGATCAGCACTTTGCACTCACCGGCACAGACAAATGACAAGTCCACTGACCGTCGGAAACCATAATGCAGACTGTGAAGAGGGGTGTGAGAACTCAGAGTTGTTGTTAAATACAATTACAAGGACAGGTGTACATGTTCTCCATGCAGACAGTCAACACATTTTTCTCTCGGTGTGCGTGTGACTGTGCAGACATGGAATCCCCAAGTCCTCCCCCTGTGTCTCCGTGTCCTCCAGAATTTGGGGGCACCCCCCATCGATATTAATGGGGTCTCTTCAGCCCCCATCCCATGGGCTGTGATCGATGGTACCACCTGTTCCCTCCTTCCTCTCTGGAGCAGCTCCCAGGTTTTACGCGGGGTTAGGTAATTTCTTCTGCTTCCTCTTCTCTGACTCCCTGTCTTATTGGATTCTCAATCTTTCTTTCATGTCCTACACTGGATATCTGCTTTCTCCTTTTTCCCCAAAGTCCCACAAACACAAGGTCTTGTTTGTTATACACATTTACTGAGGTTTCGGGAAAATACATGGAGATTAGAGCTCATACCAGTAAGAGGAAATTGAATAAAAACAAATGTAAATGTTAGACACCAATCTCCTAAAAATTCACCTTCACCTGCAACTCCCTGACATCACAAAGTGAGCTTTTTTTGCGGGGGGGCGGGGGGGCTACTATCTCCTGTAAACCTCTTCCGGGCCCTCTTCTAACATCCCCCCCTCCTTTTTTACCCTCACTTTCTCTGCAGATTTGAATCCCCAGTGTCTGCTGCTTCCTTGCAAATCCTTGAGCTGTGAACTCACAGCTCAGGCCAGGCCAGGCCTCCTTGGCAGAGCCAAAACGGAAGCTTCACTAATCAGTCCGTTGGTCCTCATCAGCTTGGACACCAAACACAACAACAGTCCCTTAGAACTTGACATTATCATTTCTTTAACATGATCAGGGGCCCAGGCAGGTATCTTTATTGGGGGAGAATAAAAAGAGTTGCTGTCCCACACACTAGGGCGGGAAGAAGGGGCGGGAAGAAGGGAGAGGGGCGGTTATTTCCAGCCCAACACCCTTAATATTGCTGCCCATGCTCCATCTTCTCTTCGGGGAGACACATACAACAAAGGACGAGCCTGGCCCACTCTCCTTTATTCTCACCCTATCCTTTCCCTGTGTTTATCTGAATCTTTTGTTCTGACCCGTTTTCCGGGTCATTAGTCATCTCTGCAGCAGGGCTAATTAGCTCCTAACCCTGTCTATTAAATTCCCAACTTCAACATACAGTGGTGTTTTTCCAGGTCTAGAATTTCCATTCGGTAATTTATATATGTTCCAGTTCTTTGATGCAATTCATCACATTTCCCTCTCTTTTTGAACATATGATAATTATTTAAAGTCCATGTCTCATAATAATATCTAATTTACCTGTCAATCACTGTCAACCGTCTGCTTTTATTCTTGGCTTTCCGTCATTTGGCCTTGGTTTTTGGCATGCCTGGTGATATTTGATTGAATGCCAGATTGTGTAAGGAAAATGTTGAGGCTCCGGACGGTGTATTTCCACCGACAGAGTGTGCACTTTTGAGTGGCCAACGGTGTCTGGGCAGATCGTACACTGGGCAGACCCTCCGTCAGAGTCCTTGAGGCTTGTCCAATGTCTGTGACTCCTAGGGCTCGCTCTTAGGAAGGCTCGCCAGAAAGGTGGGGTGTGGGCATATGCCAGCCACCCCTCCCCTGCCAGGCCCCACACCCCTTGCCTCAGTGGCATCGCTACAATGAAGTCTGTCCTGGGATCTCAGGCTGTTGGCAGATGCTGCCTGCGTGGTTTCCAGGCCTCTGTCCAGAGTGACCGGAGCTGAGGACGGGGCACATGTCTGAAGGGGAAATCGAGTCAGATGTTGGGTGCACTTCCCTGTGGTCCCCTTTTTTTAGGGTCTTATAGCCAAAGGCCTAGTCACCGAAATAGCCTGAATTCTCATATTTTCCCCCAACCTAGTGAGACTGATAGATGTTCTGGCCCACCATTTCCTGTTCAGTCCCTATGACCCAGGAAGTGAATTGGAATGTATCCCAAGAAGGAAAATCATTGGTGACTTTAGTCATTTTCCGTCTTTCTGCAGTTTTGGCCTTTCATGCCTCCCCCTCTGTTACTGCCTGCTGCCTCCCAACAGCTTGTTCTTGCATTTCAGATAAATGTTGCATTTGTCTGGAGTAGCTTCATACAAGGTAGCCAGAAGTAGAAATTTGGTTCTTTTTCTTTCATATCGATTATTTTAAGAGTTACCTCTCCTTGCCTTGCATCTCCTGTCCCCAAATACACTGAACAACTATTTCCGAAACCTCAGTGATCTGAAGCCACCAACCCTTTCCTACCTTGGCAAAAAGTATCCAGGGAGGTTGATAAAAATGTATCCTTGTGTGCGTGTCTGTCCTTGTGCGTGTACCTGCCTGTGCACACCTACCTTTTTTACTGTCCCTCTGTCCCTGTATTTTAGATGACTCTCCGTGTCCTTGGAAATGTTTATGTTGTGCTTGTAGACACCTGAATTTCTCTTAGCGGTCCTGACAGATTTTTACCATTTTGCCACTCACCATCTTAGTTTAAATATATTTTAAACATCAGAGTATTGTAGATCCACGACAAAACATTATTTTTTGGGCCATTCACATCTTCCCCACAAAATTTTTACTTTTCTGTGAGTATGTTCAGAGATGACAATGAGTGTAACTCAGGAGATTCCAAAATACTTTGGTCAAAGCTTAAGATAAAACGGAGATCCTCCAAAATAGAGCGTTATTACCTAATGCTTTTGCAATGTCATGTGTCTTATTCTTTTTAAAAGTGCTGTTTTTGGTTACTTCTTTGGAAATTAAGAAATTACATTATTCATCTTTGTGAAAACCATCATTTTGATTGCTCTTTTTTCCTTGAACATTTTTTATTTCTGTGAATTGCCTTTTTCTAATATGAGGTACAATTGTGGGAATATCATTATTAAACACCAGCGGACAGGTCATATTTTAGACAGGGAGTCGCACGCCTGCTTTCCCCTAAATTAAAGATATGCCAGGTTTGGAAATATATTCATTATTCCATTTTTTTTCATTATTTAAAACACATCTATCTTTTCAAATCTTTTTGCTCTTGTGAATGAAGGAAAAGAAAAAATACTATAAAAATCTCATTACTCCTGGACTTAATTCAAACCAGTATTTTTTAAGCTTATAAAATAGATATGGGAAGGAATTTAATATGAGCACTGAAAAAAATTCTTTCAATGTGGAAAGGTCCGGTGAGTAAGAAGAAAAACCTAGACAGAGGGAGGAAGGCAAGCCGCTGGGTGAGAGTAAGTAACTCGTCCTAGCTATTAGAGAGAACAAGTAAACAAATGTTGGGAAACTAAAATACACAGCTTTTAAATCAATATGAGGAAAAATTCACACTGAAACAGATGGCCTGCTTCACTTACCCCTGAACAGATGCGTCGGAGGGTTTTGCCCTCTTAAAGAGAAACTGGGGCCTACACGTACAGTGATGGCGGATGGCCTGCGTGCCCCCCGTAAGTTGGGCGGCATTTATTTATATTCTGATTTTTTTAAACTTCACCCCAATTTGTCTATTACTGAGTGGCAAACATTCCAAAGCTAACAGTTCAGATTTCTTTCAGGTGACAGTTTCTAAAAAGCACGTCTGTTGGGCTTTTTGCCCTCTTTTGTAGGGAGCTCTCTCTAGCAGCCAAACAGTTTTCCTGGACTCCGTCTCATCGTTTTTGTTGTCCAGGTTTCTGAGGATAACTCTTAGGATAAAATGCTCTTTGCATTCACAATCACGTGCACGAGCTCCACCATCAAACAGGTGTCGGTAGCTCCGCCCCCAGCCCTAGCCAGAGCTGAATCTCAGAAATGGTGGTGATGACCCATCTTTCTCTTGCTTCTGAGAGCCAGTAGAGATAGAGCATCGTGCCCTAATAAATTAGGTCTGTACGTTGTAAGAAATCGCTTGGTTGCTAACATGGTTTCTTTCTGTGAGATAGCGCTACGGGGAAAATATAACTTACAAAACACACAGCACGCTTTTGCTACAGGTCTCGAAATGGTCCACACAGTGGTCATCCGAGTCCTTGGGCCCTGCATCCGTGGACTCGGCCAATGGGGATCGCAAAGATTCGGAAAAAGTGTCATGTGTTACTGACACGCACTCTGTATTTAGGCCATGACAGTCCTGTCTGTGCTGAACGCATACAGACTTTTTCCCCTTGTCATTGTTTCCTGAGCAATGCAGTGTGACTCCTCCTTGCATAACCTGTGCGTTGTATTAGGTACCACAAGTAACCTGAAGAGCATTTGGGGGACCCAGGAGGATGTGCATAGGCTGCATGCCAATGCTCTGTCATTTTATATGAGACTTGAGCATCCAAGGATTTCGGTATCTGTTGCGGGGGAGAGGGCGTCCTGGAACCAACCGGTCCCCCACAGATACCAGGAGATGACTATATCCAGTGTTTCACCTGCACCTGCCCAGGTGTTCAGACTCAGAAACCCTTTGCTGCTGCATAACTTACTGCATTTTCATAATATAATCCTCTCCTCTAAGGCAAAATACCCTAAAAGAATCTCCCATCAGAAACGACTTTAGCAAAATGTAAGGAATTTGGGTGGTTCAATAGATAAATAGTCCTGTTCTGCAGGGAGTGAAGTTCATGTCCAGCCTCAAGTCTAAATTAAATGAGCTTGGTCTTATCTCTTCAGTCTCTTGTGAGCAGCAGTTCAGAATACTGAACTGTATGAATAATTCCTCCGCTCAGTGTGATTGATAGTCTCGGCTCCGGAGAGTCCCGGCATTGAACTAACAACCACACTAAATTGTATCGCATCTGTAAAGGAGATAGCCCTGTTTAGTGAGGGCCCGGCTACATGAAAGGGGCATGTTAAGTAAAGCACCATCCTCAGCCGGGGACCAGATAGAGGAGGCCTCCCGGCTCCACTCCAGGTTCATTTCTGAATCAGCCCGTGGGGCTCCGATTGCTCCTAGTGATTTATGTTCTTCTCCATGGCTGCTTCCAGCGCCGAAGTTTTTGTGTGGTCTTCCATCTACTGATAAACGTGTGAATTTTTCTTGCTAACTTATTTGTCTCTAGCAATGATAAGAAATATCTGTATTTCAAACGTAGACTCCCCCCATGGTTGTAGGCCACGGGCTGCACTCCCTGGCGTCCAGAAACTCGTTGCATTTATTTACCTGCTACATTTAGCTATTTAAAAAATATTTTAAAGTGATGAAACCTGGGGATTCGGCGAGTCTACTGCTTGAATTTAAAGAACCAGGAATATCACACTACATTCAAAATGTGCTTTCCTTATAAGCCACATACAGTCAGTGCTGTTCACTGCCTTTTCGGCTCTGTGTTCAGTGGTTAAGGAGGGGCTCCAGCAAACGTAATGTAAAAAGTAGAGCTTTACCATCAGAATGACTTTAATATTTTCGAGTTCTTATTAAGCCTTCACTGAATAACATCTACTCACAATTTTCAGGCTTAATTAAAATCTTTACATGATGTAGAAAGAGCTTCTTTTAAATGTACAGTATGTAGATGCTTCAGTGAAGGAAAAATAATTTAAAAGATAATAAAATGAAACAATCTTAGATAAAATGAACTTTTTTCCCTGAAAGGTGACATAAACAGTAACTTTAAAAAAAAAATTTATTGTTGTTCAATTACAGTTGTCTGCATTTTCTCCCCAACCCTCCACCCCACCCCAGCCAAACCTCCCTCCCTCCCCCGCCTCCACCCTCCCCCTTGGTTTTGTCCATGTGTCCTTTATAGTAGTTCCTGTAATCCCCTCTCCCCACTATCCCTTCCCCCTCCTCTCTGGCTATTGTTAGATTGTTCTTAACTTCAATGTCTCTGGTTATATTTTGTTTGCTTTTTTCTTTTATTAATTATGTTCCAGTTAAAAGTGAGATAATATGGTATTTGTCCCTCACTACCTGGCTTATTTCACTTAGCATAGTGTTTTCCAGTTCCATCCATGCTGTCACAAAGGGTATAAAGCAAGGGACATAAAGGAAAGAATAAACAAATCAGACCTCATCAAAATAAAAAGCTTCTGCATGGCTAAAGAAAACAGCATTAAAATGAAAAGAGAACCAACAGTATGGGAAAACATATTTGCCAATGATACCTCAGACAAGGGTCTAATCTCCAAAATATATAAAGAACTCACACCACTCCACTCCAGGAAGACAAACAACCCAATTAAAACATGGGCAAAGGACTTGGACAGACACTTCTCCAAGGAAGACATACAGAGGGCCCAGAGACATGTGAAAAGATGCTCAGCATCACTAGCCATCAGAGAGACGCAAATTAAAACCACAATAAGGTACCATCTCACACCGGTCAGAGTGGCCAACATAAACAAATCAACAAAGAAATGTTGCAGAGGATGCGGAGAAAAACAGTAACTTTTATCTAGTAAAAATAGAAAATGTAAGATAAACCACTCATAACAATGTTAAGACTGAAATGACTTTGAGGTTATTCCCTGACTGTGAAGTGAACTCATCAGATAGTGGTGGTTTTTCTCTGGAACCGTCCAGAACGGCAATAGTGCTCGGCTGACACAGCTTTCTGTCTCTCTCTCCCCATCTCGCTGCTGCACACCCAAATGTCAATCATCCCGATTAAACGGGAAAGAGTAATGGCACGTTCTCTTCTCAAACATAAATGCAAAAAAAAAATTTTTTTTTTACCAACTGTGTAGACTTTATGGTGTATATATACACCGTGGCTTTGTTTTCCCATTAAACACAGGCAAAAAAAAAAACCCCACAGAAATTGAAAATAACATAAACTTTTTGATACTACCCTCAAAAAAATTCCATTAACAATAAAGGTCAATAAAGTTAAAATACTGTTATAGGACACCAATTTTTATATAAAAATGTTAATATAGGAGAACTAAATAGCTGTAACCCCAGTGTTTTTCACAGCTTTTGTTTACTAATTGCAAAGTAAATAAAGCAATATAAAATAATAATTGCTTTCCCTGTGGATAAGTGTATTCAATATTAAAAAGTAACATTCATCTTTACAAGTGTGCTTTGTTAACGGTATATTATGGTGTAAGCCAGCAAGTTAGAGATTGATTTAGGGTTTCATTTTGCACGTGTTGGTACTAAGCCTCTCAAAGCCGCAGTCTATTTTAATGCACCCTAAATTAATTGTTCAGTTGCCCAAGAAGGAGAATGATGGCCTGGCTATTCAGCTATCACACTAATGGAGCAGGTATTTTGAAGTCCCCAACCTTCACGTTCAACCCCAGAAACACTGATAATATGAATAAACTTATCTTCATCATCCCTTTCTTAGACTTATAGGCTGGGAAAAAAAGCTATAAAACTTTCTGATATTTTGAATAACCCTTACTTTCTCAATTTAGGGTTAATCACTCTAAATGTTTCAACATTACTTCTGTAGCCGTGCAAACTTGGCCTCAAACACTAGATCACAATAGCACTGTTCCTGGCCTCCCTTTCGGTCTCCCACTGATTAATTTGGAGCGCTTTTCTTCGCCATCTTATTAGCATTCATTCATTAGCTGAACAAGTTTTGAAGCCTACTATGTATTAGGCATTATGCCAAAATAAATGAAACCGTATGGGTGAGTAAAAATCTCATGTCAAAAAATTATTTAAAAATAAATTTCATGTCAAGGCACTTGAAGGCGAGAACAAGAAGACTGAGCGTAATCACATACATGCAGTGTTTCAGCATGTATATTTATGACCCTCCATCCTGCAAGTTGGTTCTTACAGTACTTTGTAGACATAACTGTTGAAGAGTTACATCGTAGCTGTAACTCTTTCAGTAAGCTGTAGCTGTAGCCTTTCCGTAAGGATAACTTGCTGTCCTAATGGAGAACACTAGCAAACAACCCATCAGGACAGCAAACTGAGGACCCACAGCACCCGCTACTGCTGGGTCACTAGAAATATGTGTGAAAGTAACTGATAATCCTTGTTTCTTGTTCAATTTACCCAGAATTAAAAATCAAAGCATTTTGACATTGCCTGTAACTAGCTGTCTATGCTTAAGGAAAGCCACAGATACCTGAGATCAAGACAGAAAGAAAAGAAACGAGGAAGAGCAAGGCAGAGAGTTGGCTGAGTGGGGGGATTCAAACAGGAGAGGGGGGAGAACATTTTACATTCCCTTGGCAGTCTAGAAATATTCCAATATGTATTTCCGGGACTACCTCAAAGTGATGGGTTACTTATTTTTGGCCCTGAGCCTGTCGCAAAGCTTCAAGATTCACTGAAGCGTGTCCTTCCAGTTCTCTTGGAGCAGAGGTGGGGCTGTGGTCTTGGAAATGCACTTGGGAGGTCTAGCCCGAACCAGACTTCAAGTCTTTCCATTCCTTTTCCGGTCTCAGCTGTTGCCGTTTCCTTTCTGGACCTTCCATCTACCAGGCTGGTGACAGTTCCGTGTTTGCCCCCCTGCCCTGGGGTGGATGAGTGGGCTCCATGGGGGAGGCAGAGAAAGCCTTGGGGGACACCGCTGGTCCTCGGCCCTGCTCCTTTCCCTGAGCTACAAGCACAGCACCAACAGACACAGCGTGGCTCCGGCTCAGTCCACCAACCCAACCGCTCGCTCATGTCAAAGCATAAGACAGGGTGGGGGCCATGCCGGCAAGGTCGCTGGCAATACCCCCACGCCGCCAACTGAAGGTCAGAGGAAGCAGCAGCGCGTGGTTTTCGGGAGGGGCAGGAGGCCGGGACACCAGCGATGAGATCGCGTCATAATTTCCAGCAGGTGGGGGTCGTTCTCTTTTATCAGCATGTCCTTGACAGTAGTTTGTGATATTTTCCTTTTAGCTACTTTAAATCATCACTTGTAATCAGCTCCACGTCAGTAAGCCACAGTGTGTCCCTGTGCATGTTGTTTAGAGTGTCCGTCGGTCAGTTCACCGTCATTGTGTTGGTTTGCCTGGGCCGCTATACTCGGGCACCACAGCCTGGGTGCCTGGAACAGCAGAAGTGTGGAACAGCTCTGGAGGCCGGAAGTCTGAGATCAAGACTCCAGTGGGGCCGTAGTACCTCTGAGGGCCACAGAGGGCACCCTTCTGGCCTCTTCGGGCGTCTGGCAGCTCCCGGCATTCCTTGGCTTGCGGTTGCATCTCTCCAGTCCTTCCATGGTGTTCCCTCCTCACACAGACCTCCTCCTGTGGGTGCCCATCTCCTGTCCTTTTCCTAAGGACACCGGCTCCCGTTGGATAAGCACCCGCCCTCATGACCTCGTCCTAACTTGACCACATCTGCAAAGGCTGATTCTGAGCATGGTCCCACGCTGGCGTCCCGTGGAGACACTTCAACTCACGGGAGTTATCCAAGGTGCGCAAGTTGGAAATTGTTCCCTTACATCACCCATGGGAGGTCATCCCGTTTTTCATGTGGGTTTTGGGTAGAACTCAGATGATGCTTTTAGAAACATGGCGATTTCACATTTTTATTCAGTAGAAGGTGAGAACAAAAACAAACAAGCAAACGTAAGAACCAGTGGCAGGCTTGGGCTCCCATCTCGTCCTGCGGCCCCCTGGCAGCGCGCCTGGGGCTGAGCTCCCGCCGACCCTGACCTCGGTGTCCTCGTGAGGTTGAAGGAAGGAATCACTTGACCCAAGCTAAACACTTAGCATAGTGTTTCACACGGAGTCAACGCCCGTGACTGTTACATTATGGAAATCTATTGTCTCTTTGCTTCTAGAAAAATCTTAATTAGCTTTAGTAGAAGATACCTTAAGCCCTAGCATATCCTCTCTCCCATTTCCTTCCTCGCCTTGTCAGCAGTGTAGGGCGTTATTCCTGCTCACTGAGGCACGAGGAAAACATGCCATTTGCCAGCACCCCACAGGGGGCAGCTGGCTACCTGGGCACAGACTGGGACTGGAAGGCTGGGCAAACCCCATACCGAGCACGGCAGGCCCCGCGGGCACAGGGGCCCGGACGTCCGTGGCATGGGACATGGCAGTGGGGGGCATGGCAAGAGGCCCGGGACTCCAAGGGCCAGAAATGGCCATCAGTGGTACCTGCTGCCAGACACAGGCGATCCCAATCCTGCCGTGAGAGGAGGACCCGGGCCCAAAGGGGCAGGCAAGAAATGCTTGGTGGAAATTAGAGCCATTTGGTTTCATGTGTGCCCCAGTGTCATCGGCAGAGGAAAGACATTCTCGAGGTGCTTGTAAATGTCACCAGAAGAGGGATGCTGTTCGTTACCAGGCACCACCTGGCCTGAGCCACGGCATCTGAGCAGGAATTACAGGGTCACCTCTACGATTTGACCTCAGGAATGTAACAGAGGTCCTGAGAGACTCACTAATCCCTTCTTACCTCCTAAGCGATGTCCTCAAATTGCAGACACTCTGCTGGTTGCGATTCTAAAGCTACCCTCGTGGAAGGGAATACCGTTTGATTCGCCATTAGTCATTTATTCCAATTACGGTTTGCATTATTGAGGAGCAAGTTTGGACAGGCGGTGGGGGCACGGCAGCATGTGGCATGTGAAGTAGGGGCGACCCCAGTGCAGGGAAGGGTCCACATGCCCCCTGCTGTGTCTTCCGACCATGGGCAGGCCAGCCAGAGGTCAGGACCGTGGAAGCCATGTTATAAATGTTGCCGATGCTCTTAGGTCCCCCTCTAAGACCACTGTAAACAGCCGTGCAGCTGAAATGCAATGCCTTTACTGTAAAAACCAGGAAACAGTGTTTCTCAAAGGTTTAGCAGCCAGTTCTCCATTGCA
The DNA here is from genome assembly GCF_022682495.2 of Desmodus rotundus. NCBI lineage: Eukaryota > Metazoa > Chordata > Mammalia > Chiroptera > Phyllostomidae > Desmodus > Desmodus rotundus. The sequence goes on from NC_071397.1 coordinate 99,782,185, forward strand.
CAGTGACCACTGTCTGTCAACACACGAGGTCATTGGCTGCCCAGGACAGTGGTGGCCACGTGTGCAGCCGGTGGCTGTGTTAGCGCCCTGTGTGTTTCCAGAGGTGAGGGGCATTACGTTCATTTTTTCCCGGGCCGTCTTCCATTTCTTTGTTCACTTATTTTTTAGTCCAACATCCATATAAAAGGGGGTCTTCCTTCAAAAAGAGAAAGGCCTTTCTTTCGAAATCAAGAAGCCCAGAACTTTGATGTGTTTAGTTGAGAAAATGTAGATTTGCTTTAGTCGTAAGGGATGTGTATGAAGCCACGATCCCAGTAAACAAAAATGAGAAGCTGGACGTGGACCCCTGTCACTTGCTGGAGAAACAGCTGTACTTCGGGGGTGGGGAAGCCTAGATGAAATTTATTTGGAATTTTTATCAGTGATACTTTAATTTCATTATTAAAAGTGTTACACATTTTACTAATGACATAAAATATGCTGAGTGAGAAGGGAGAGCCCTTGAAATCCTGAGAATAATCAGGTTTTTGGCTGAATGAATAATCTGAAAAATCTGCCACAATTTTAGGCAAAAAATATAAATTAATAAAAATAAAGTCATTCATTAGACGAGTGTGATTCACGGACTGGTTGGCGGTCTGGCGGTGTGCTTGGCAGATCTAGCCAGAAAAAGGGTTCAAAACCCGCGCTAGCCTTAAGAGTAACTGGTTTTTTTTAAAAGGAATAAATGTCAAATATTAATATCCCATTTTAATATTTCAACATTCATTTAAAAACCCATTTTTAGAATATCCCAGCCAAGGGTTTTTTCACAGCACACCTCACCTGCAGGACGGGTCCTAGCCCACAGAATCTCACCTGTGATTCCTGGAGCGGAGGCTGTGCGGGCCGGAGCGCACCTGCTGCACGGTTACGTATTCACACTTGGAAGTGATACCTTGGGTCGGTCCTTTAGTTCCTCCAAAGGACCTGAACTGTGGCCGTCACATTGTTGCAGCATCTGTCCCATTTATCCACGGTCAAAGTGCTGTTTTGCTTTGGATGTTAATTTATTCGCTTGACAAATGTGTTTTGCGGACCTACAATTTGTTGGGTGTCGCCTTGCTCAGAGGTCAGCAGTGAACAAAGCAGCCCCCATCCTTTCTTTACGAAGCACAGGCACGTGGAGGTGTGTTGTGGCCTCGGTACTGGAAGGCAGCCCTTGCTGATACATCAGTCAGGGAAGGAGATTAGCAGTGCAGGGCTGGAGGGGTGTGGGGTCCTAGCGTGACTGCAGTGATGAGAGGCCAGCCCCCTGAGAAGGTGGGCGCTCCATGGGCAGGACGGTCCCAGAGGAGCCGGGGGGGGGGGGGGTGTCTGGTGCATTCAGTGAGAAGGAGGCCGTGTCCTGGGAGGGAGTTGGTAAGTGGGAGGGAAACAGGAGGGCGGTCAGCAGGGTCGAGGGGCAGACACTTCGGGCCTCCCTGGCTGTTGTAAGGCCTTGGCTTTTACTCTGAGTGATGGGGGTGAGAGTGATGGAGGGTCCGAGCGGAGGAGTCTGACTCACGTCTGAGAGCCCTTGACTTCCCTTTCCTCTTCCTCATGCATCATGAACATCCACCCCATCTTTTATCCAGACTCAGGGCCAGAGCCCCCTTCCACAAACCCTCTTCTGGCCCCACCCCACTCTACACTGTTCTCCCGTGGGCCCCACCTCACCCTGGGCCCCTGCTCTCCGGCCCCTGCAGAACGGTGGTGATTTCTATCCCTCTCCATGCCTGGCTGCCTCCCCCTTGGGAGGCTGGGAGTCCACCCAAGGCAGAGACCACTCATGCTTCTCCCCCAACTGGCTGATATTTATGAACACGTAATCAATATTTCTAAGGTGAAGAGGTGAGTGAGTTTGCTCCTGAGGAAGTTCTTCACATTTCCTTCTGAAGGTGTGTCTCACATGGTTGGGCTGGAAGCTACATCTGTGTGTCGGGAAGCAAAGGACAGTCACTGGGGACGAGGGGACAGCTGCTCCTAGCCGAACGCCTGGCAGTGAGCACGCCCACGCTCAAGACTATCGTGAAATGGACTGACTTCCGTGGGCCCGGCGTTCCTCCTCGCCTAATCAGGGCACTTTGATGGGAGGACCCTGGGGTGCCTCCCGGAGCTGACATCCTACAATTATAGAGCTGTCTTAGTTTTAACGATGTCAGCTTGCTACAGTGAAATGATGATGTCTAGGGAAGCGTTGGATACAATTCAGATTGGGGGAAAACCCAGTGATGGAAACAAAGGCAGGCTTTCTATGATAAACCGCTTATAAAAACCACTGAGATGCTTGCTTGGGCAGGTGAAGACAGGTGGGGGAGTTTGAAGTATGAAAGATCACATTTGTTTAGCGAATGTAGTTTTTAATGACTAATTCTAGGTAACAAAAGATTTTCCAGGAAGTGATTATATCAGTTATTAAAAGATGTTCGTGTCTTGGGTGTGCAAATATCAAAGCGTGGAATTTCTCAACTCATTATGTGATGCCAGCAATTACGAGGTGCCCACAGAGCTCCCGTGGAACACAGATATATTGGGTGAAAATTTCAGCTTAAGATAATAGGAGCACAGCAACACAGAATAAAGCAGAAGTACCCAGAATTCACGTTTAACCGTATATGCGTCTGTGTGGGTACATAGCGCGAGAGACAGATGTGTGTATTTTAGATCATATGTATCTATAGGTGCATATTTTTATGGACTTTAAGTAATTTTTACTGACCTTGAAATTCGCCGGCCCCAGGGGTGTGTTCGGTGTGACAGAACTCTACGCACGCCTGCGCGTTTCCTGCGCGTGTTCAGCATTTTCACTTTCCTGCCGCCTTCGTGGCAGTTGTGCCGTGTCACTTACATCATGAGTGGGAACTACCCACAGACCCACGGCACGACTTCAAACTCGGCAACTGTTCCCTTGGGGAGAAGACTCTTGTGTCACCCATCCCTGTCAAGCCAGAGAGACCAGGGAGACAGCCTGCCAGGAGGGTCTGGAACGCAACATAGCTATTTCCTGAACTGTCAGAAAATGAATAAATAAACCCACACAAGAAATGTACTAGCAGACTGGCAGCTTGGAGCATGAGGCGGTGACGTGAGGAGCAGGCGATGCCTCACAGTGTCCAGCCCGGGACCACAGCGTAGCCCCGTTCCACGTCCCAGCTCTGCCGTTCACAAGCGAACTCACTGAGCCGGTACCCTCCCTGAAGCTCAGTTTCCTCGTCTGTAAAACATGAGTTTCTCTGAAGGTAAAGTGCGATAACACTCGGCAGAAGCTTTGGCACACGGTCAACTCTGGTGGCTTTCAGCTGTTTTTATGAAAAGTGACAATCGCAGAAGAGTGTTAAATGAGTGAAATCACGCGTGCCTGGGTTTGGCTGATCATTGCCGTCCTCACTGAAAGATGTGACCATGGGAACCGCTTCGGTGAGAAAGGGGAGACCTTTCGTCCTCAGGGGAACATGGCAGAGTGCTGTGGGACCTTCCACGGTGGGGGGAAGGGCTTGCACTGCTCAACAGATCTTTCTGGACATCTGAGGATTTCAAGGCAGGTCAGTTGCATGGTGCTTCTTTTAACTTGGACTTGAATGCAGTAGAGGTCGCAGCTGAGCTCTCGGGAGAAGGAAGCCACAGTCAACACCGTGTGTGGAAACGTAGTGTGTTTTTGCCGTGCATGATGCGTTCCTGTGTACAGTGCGCATCCACGCTTTTGGCCCAAACTTTCAGGACAATAACCTTTTAACTTTTTAATTCAATTTTTAATTAATTTATTTTTAGAAACAAAACTGATTATTGTGTTCCAGGGTATTATTTTGCACACAGATATCGTTACTGCTTTCTAGAGTTACTCTTTTAACGCGTAAGAATTAAAAACACTTATGTAGATACGGAATTGGTCCTACCCATGTACAAGGGGCACCCTTATTTTTCCCTCAGAAATTTGGGCACAAAGGCGCACGTTATACACGGCCCTACACGGGAACTTGGCCACAGGCATCACGAGGGAATGAGTGGAGAGAAGCAGGGTTTGAAGCAAGGTCTTTGTAAACATCTCTCTGTCCCTGCGCCTCTAGCGAGTGCTGAGCTGGGTGGGGAGGAGTGTCCAGCGGGGCTGGGTCGGAAGTGGGAGGTGTCAAGGGCACGGCTGAGGTGGGGTGGGGTGGCAGACATGGCAGACATGGGCACAAATGGTTGCATCTTCCTTGACCAGACTGGGTCCCGGGGAGTGGGGCGGGGGGCTCCAGGAAGGGCTGTCAAAGCCCTTTCGAAACTGCTCCCTGAGAGTGTGACAGAGAGTGAACAGGAAAAGGCTGGAGCAGACACTACAAAAGGAGGTATCCAAGTCCTCAGGTCAGAGGTGCTTGATTCATATTTTCACCGAGGGAAGGCCGTATTTTTAAATATTTTCTGGCTTGATAGTCTCTTGTAAGGTTTTATGAGTTGCTCTAGTTAGGTGGAAGACTAATAAATAAACTTGCAAGTGGTACTTTATTGGTATGTATTTTTCTGGCTCATCAGGGTCAGGGGTTAGAAATACAAATAAATACATCAAGAGCTAGCTTCTGGGCTGCTTGGACCTCGCCTCTATGATTATTGCACTTGGACTTGGTGCTCTTCATGAGCTTCCCCCCGCATCACACATTTGAGTGCACGGCACGTGTTACACCGGTTAGCTCAGGAGAGACACGCAGCGTGTTTTATTACGGGAGTGAGTGCCTGCCTCAGGAACTCATGCTACCTCTTTGGGGTCTGAACTGAAGAAGCAGGCACTTAGCTAAGTACACCTGGTAGCAGTTTCATTACTAAATTGACAAAAATGAAAAAAATCTTTTTAGGTATTAATTAGGTATAATCTGTGATATACCTGATTTTTTAAATTCTTACACTAGCATTTTCTATTAACATCTAAAAGAGCATTATTAAAAGTTAAACTGTTCCCTTCATTGTCTAATAACTTCATGCAGTTGAGCTTGATACACGTAAAACTTACGTCATATCTACTAGGTGGTCTTCGTATTTCAATTACACTTAGACTTTTGATTGTTATATTTCTTTGAGTTGCTAGCAAATTTTCTCTTTTGAATGACCTCTTTTTTACATCCTAAGATGTTACTTAGCAATATAAAAATTTTCTTTAGTAAAGGGTCTGTCAAATAAAACCGTTATAAATTAAAATCAAAACAGGATATTAATGCATATTTTGCAAAATAAGTCATGGTGTTTAAATTAAAATTATTTTATATTTCTTCCCTTTAAACATTGGATGTTATTACAAACACCGCTAAAGAACACGTTCATTCACCTAGTACGAGTCTGTGGACTCCTTATATGCTGAGTCACACACACCTGCCCCAGACCGTCGTAGGTAAGTGGGCGGACAAATGTCTCAAGGCTTGTGCGTGTCTGCAGTGCCTGTCGGCGTGTTTCCATCTTCCTCTGCGCTACCGAGCCAAATAACCTGGGGCTGTGTCACCGTTTGGGATTGTCTAGACATGTGGTTCATCTTCACAAGGTAGCAAATGTCCAAAATTAAACATTCCCAGACAGACATCAGCCTGAAATGTACTTTCTACAATTGTAACGAGGTTGCTGTAGCATCCGCCTCACTAAGAATAATGTGAAAACCAGCTCCGCGTCTCTCTTCCTCCCTGGAATATTGTGAGGACTGATGAGATGCGTGAAGTTAAGAGTGTGCCGTTCCTCCAGGAGTCTGAAGCAAGAACACAGCAGCACTTGCCTTTGAAAAGCATAGAGTTCACTGTCGAGCCAAACCCGCAGCGTTCGGAATGCCACCCACTTCTGAGTTAACTTCCTGCTTTCTTGGACATGTCAAATTATTGATGTTCCACTGTGACAGAACTCTAGTAATGAAGGAACCAAGTAGGTGGCAGAAGGAATTGCTACCCACCTTTCAATCAAATGATAGAGCCTGAGAATAGAGTATTCCGAGAAAAGGAACCGGAGGTTCCTGTTGCATATGAATAAATACCAAGCTTAGAAAAGAGCGAATGGACCAGGTCTTACTGACCTGTAGCTTACTTATTTCCTAACTTTACGCTAGACCCTGATAGAGGTTCACTAACTAATTTTATTCCCTGAAATAATATTTGGTGCATGCTCACCTTAAGTTCAAAGTAGAGCTATTTATTACTGAGAGCTGGTCAGGCACTCAGGACAGGAAACAGGTGTTACCCGTGGTTCCTCTCCCTCCCTCCCTCCCCTCGGGCCACTGGCACGCAGCCTTGGTCTGTGCTGTCTCCCAGTACATCTCAATGCCTCCGAGTCTCCCCACCTCCACTGCTGCACTCTCTCTTGCCTTGAGTACTGCAGCTGACCCCTGCTTGTCACCCTGCTTTCTCTTGCCAGTGTCCCCCCACCCAATATCCCCAGGACGCAAACGTGAGCTTGAAGTGCCAATCAGTCCATGTCAGTTTGCTGCCATGGCCTCCCATGGTTCTTACGTAACAAGCCCAGCTCTTTACCCGGACCAGACTGTGCTGCCTCTTGCTCACCAAGGTCTGTCCACGCTCCTTAAGGGTCTTGCAGGTCCTTAAAACCTCAGCCGCAGCTATTGATTTCCTGCTCGAGGGCCCGGTGCCCCTATGATGCTCTCGTCTCTGCAGGGACCGGCCGGCTCCTTCCCACCCCGGGGGTCTCAGCTTAGCTGGCAGCCCCTCCAAGTGCTCTTTCTCCGTCCCCTGTTTAAGGACAGTTGTTGTCACCTGTCTCCCCGCTTGACAGTCTTAGTTGCAGTTTATCAGGGATGAGGCAGAAAGGGCCTCCTTTAGAGGTTTACCATGAATTACCATTTTTGTCTATTCCTGTCTCCCTGAGAGACTGTAAGCTTGGTGAGGGCAGGGAGCGTGTGGTGCTGCTCAGCCCTGGGCTCATGCTGAGCAGCAGCGTTGAATGAATGAATGAATGAATGAATGAGAGGGAAAGAGGGAGGGAGGAAAGAAGTGCCCGTAGGCTGGATATACTAGAGGCTCACGTGCTGAACCCGTGTTCATAGGTCGAGCAGGATGTGAGTTTGACAGCGGCCCGGAAGCCAGTTTTAAGCTCAGCATGCAGCCTTCCGTGCAGGCAGTCCTCTCTTCTGCGAGTTAGATTCTTAGTGAGGAGGGTCCCAGTTTTCTCTCTTGAAAGAGAACAGGTGAGGACAGACGCTCACCAAGCACTCTTCTGCTCTGAGGCCCGTGGGGGCTTTGGCGATTGCCCCCGCGCTGTGCAGATGCCCCGCCACAGAAGTGCCTGATGGTGCCACGTGTGGGCTAAGGGATCTATCTGTGAGCCAGTCCGCCGCGCAGTGTGGGTTGAGCGTGCAGGGGTGGGGGGGGACGCGGTGGCACCGTGGGGCTGCGGGTCGGGCAGATTCATCGGGTTCTATGGAGCAGGTTGTCTTGCGGCAGGATGGCTGGATGGAAGCTGTCCTGGCTCACCTGTCCCTGTCGTCTCCTTTGGCAAGAGTCTCAGCCACCGATGAAGAAACCAACTGCTTTCCCATGTAGCAAACCAGCACAACCATGTTTACACGGTGTCACAACCCCTGGCTTCCCCCACCTACTTTCACCCCGAGCCGCTTCCCTGCCCAGGGCAGTCCTGCCAAACAGCACTCACGCTGACATGTCGCCCCGTCCGAGGTCTGAGAGAGTGAGCTGGGGCATCCCGCTCTGTCCTTCCGCAGGCTTTTTCCTCCAGGAAAGTTGTTGGGGAGCTCAGTTAAAGTTGCCTGTCGTTAATCCTTGTTCTGAACACAGTAAATCAAAGGAGTGAAGTACTTCCCACCCCAACTCAGATCCCAAACAGGTAAAAATCACCACATAAAACAAAATTTAATGCTGGCATCACCCCTGTCCGCCAGGCCGTATATTGTTGACCGAAGTAATCCACAAGAAGGGTCGCGGTGCTGTAATTCACAATTGTTCCAAAGGCTGCGGCTTCTAAACACACACCACTTTTAACATCCCCGCACCCGAGAACGCTTTTGGGGAGGGTGTGGGCATCGTCTTCTTGTGATTCCAGAGGCTGGGATCCTTGGGAGCCCGGCTCCACCAGTCTTCTGCAATTTCAGCTTGTGTTGACAATTTTCTTAACACGGATCCAGGTTGTGAAGGCTGCATTTGCTTTGCTGCTGCAGAGCCGACTGGTGAAGGCTTGTTATTTGCAAGTTGCACCTGACAGGGTTGTAGGGGGCTGTGGTGGGTAAGTAAAGGATTGGACGAGCAGCCGCAGGAGCGAGATTCTGTCGGGGGCCCTGCTATTGATTTGAGGCGCCCTGTGCCACCCTCTCTCTGGGCTGCAGTTCTGCCCTTTACAGAACATGGATGATGGGCCCTGTTGTCAATCTGTGTGACCCATGAGGTCGCTCGTTAGAGACAGAAACTGGCAGTGATGAAGGGCACCCGCCTCTCACAAACATACCAGCACCATGAAGACTGGTGAGCGAGCGTTTCCAGAGCCTCCCAAACACCGTGGGGGGAACCAGTGTCTGGCGCAAAGAATTTATACGCGACACGAAGGAGAAACCACCGAAGTGGTGCTGCCTCAGCGGGCCTGGCAGTCGCCTTTCTCGGGGTTGCAGGTTCACGGTGGCCGGGCAGCCCTCTCTAGAATCGTACCCTGAATCTCAGATGCGCATGTAAACAGGGTCAACATTTCAGTGGAAAATGTGGGTCAGAAGAAGAAGAACCTGCGTCCAAAGTAAATGTGCATGTCTGAGGCCCCTGCAGTGGGGAGCAGCCATGGATTTACGCTGCCTTATCCCTTCCTCTCGTGTCTCTGCCCTGGCTGTGACCCAGGGACGCATCTGTAGTCCTCTGGCTCTGTGGCCATGTGGGGTCCTGAGGGCTCTGACTCCCGTGTGGGGGCAGGTCAAGAATCTGCACGCTGGTACCGCGTCCCAGCTCTAGCCTAGGTTTTAAGACTAGGGGGAGGCCCACATTTTCAGGACCCTGGTTTTGACTTACAGACTCGTCTGTAAGATGAAGAGATCAGATAGGTGATCCCTGATTTTATTTCTCCCTCTGCAGTGATTTTAACAGGCCGTGTGTCCTCTGTCTGTCATAGGCTGGCTGAGGGGTGGAGCTTTGCAAGGCTCTGTAGCCCTTCCCCACCCGACTGGGGCACGCAGGAGTGTCTGCCCTGGATTTTCTTCCAGAGTTTACTTCTTCCGGTCGGCTATCAACCATGGTCAAAGCCTCTATCGCCCACTCCGATCCAAACAAGCTGTGTCCTCCCTATTAATGCCAGCATAGTGTTCGGCATTGACCCAGCTGTATCTCTGTTCCAAATCATGAACTGAGCGGATCATTTCATTTCATCCCCGCACTTACAGGAGATTGGGCTTAGCCATCGACTCTCCTGCACCCTCTGATTCTACCTGCAAAGCATCCACTGAAGTTGAAGTAGGAAATTCTCCCAGGTTGAAAGCTGAGGAGATGTAGCACAGCGGCTAACCCGGGTTCAAGGCCAACTATGCCTTCTAGTCTCAACGGTGATCACACAGAGCTGGAGAATTGTCTACTCGATGTGTGCCACAGTTTGAAGGGTCTTCTATATCCAACAGCCTAATGGAAATCAGCGTGCTCTGATGCGTGAGATTCCTGAAATCGTAATAGCTGCTACTGTGATTTTTTACATTTAAATGCTTGTTATGGCATTTAGGAGTCCAAAGTGTTTATTAACAAATGGCAGCAGTTTATAAATAACAATCTTTGATGTTTTTTCCACCATGTAGTACTCCTGAAGCAGCTGCGGTCTCAGGAATCAGAAATGCACTGGAAGTGTCCTCTGGTGTGAGGAAACTTACTTTTTTAAACCTGTGACATTGATAGAAAAAAGATCTAGAACACAGACAAGTTAGCATTGTTCCATCCCGGCAAAAGGATGTTCACATCAGTGGTTGCCATGGATTGTAGATACGACTTGGCTGAAGCGCCGCGTGCATCCGGGTCCAGCCCTGGACCTGGCGTCGGCACTGACCAGTCATGGGGCAGCAGGCAGGCCGTGCTCCTCTCTGGCCTCAGGCCTTTCCTGTAAAATTGATAAAAAGGAGACCGACCCTGACTAGTTGACATTTTTGACTTGTGACCCCAAGGAGAGAATGGATGCGAAAGTTCTATGCAAGAAAGATGCACCCTCTCACCTAATGCCAGTCCCCTCCCATCTCGGGTGGCGCTTCTGCTTTGGCTGCAGCTACTGTTCATACACCCCACTCTCAGCGCCCCCCACACTCCCTGGCCTTGCACTGAGTGGCAGACTCAGGACACCCAGTGTTGTATTGCACTGAGCCCAGGAATTCTTTTATTTGGAATTTTATATCCTTTTGTCTTTGAAGTTGTTAGCTTTTATTCTTGAGATTCTCTCCTGAGAATCTCAAAGTGAGATGCTCCACTTTTTTCCAGGCATTTCTCTGCCCATTAATGATGAAATAAGCTGTTATGCCAATAGAGACTGATAGCCATTTTCACTTTTGAAATTCCAAAAAAAGGAAATGTTGATAATACATATTTTCCACAAGAATTCAAAATCCAATGCCAAAGTAAGTTCTGAGAAATACAGCAGTATGTCCAACATATAGAATTTTACATTTGAACATTAATGTTGCTGTTATCACAAACTGATTCTTTGCTTTTATTTCCTTATAGAAGTTTTACAACTGTGAGCTCACCTACTTAAATTAAATGATTTATTTTGTCACCAGTTTTCTTCCGGAATGTGGTGTATATCCATTATACATCTCTGAAAGCAGTACAGAAATAGAATTTTACTGAATCAAAATATTAGTTGTTACATGGAACTTTCTGCCTTTTCCTCATTTCCTGCTAACTTACCTCCCACTTCCTGCAGTAATGATGGTGGTGATATCAATAATAGCTAACACTCATACAATGCTTAGTATATTTCTCAGAACTTTGCGTTTACTCTCCACAAGAACAGCCTCATGAGGTGGATATTATTAGCTCCTTTTTATGGACGAGAAAACTGAGTCATAGAGAGATGGAGTCACTTGCTCACCTTACTAGTTAGTGATGAGTGGCACTTGAACCTGGCCATCACCTCCAGAGTCGGTGTTCCCTGTTTGAAGTCAATCACGGGTCCAATGACAATGTCCATTTTGCCATAGCCTGCTGTGACTGAGTCTCATAGAAAGAAGTGAGCTCACTGGCACTCAAGGTTTGTCTGAAAACTTAGAGGAAATGTGCAGATGTGGTGGAATTTCAAGCATGTCACTCCAGCCATCTAAGCTGCCTTTGTCCCGTTCCCCTGCTCTCGTGGCTGCCGCATGCCTGGCGATGTGTCCATACACTCTGACCAGGTGAGTGAGACGCTGAAGGTACATATTTGGGGACCGTAAGCTATGGGAGTGCCCCAGCCACCTTCATGCAAATTGCTCCTCTGATCTAAGCTTAATTATCTTAGTAATAATTAAAACATGATATTGTAAATATGGATGTGCCCTGGCACATGAAAAATGAATAGCATGTACCACAACTAAATTTAAGACAAGTCCTAAAATACAAGGTGGTATTGTGATAAGTGCTATAAAACTGTGCGAGAGAATCAATCATCTGCTCTTCACTGAAATTCCCTTGTGCAGGTATCTGTTCTTTATGTTTCGTTTTATAATTTAAACACAATGAAGTGTTTACAGAGCAGAAGGCACTAGGCTCATTTTTCAGGTTTTACTTTAGTGTTTCCACTTATTTCTCGCCCTCTAAGCCACTTTTCACTGAAGATAAGTTTGCTGAAACACAGCACAATTATTCTTTTTTTTCCTCTCAGTTACCTGGTCCTGTTCTACAATTTTTGTATATTAAAAATCAGTTTTGTTCAGTTTCTCCTTATTAATCACCTCAACATTTTTTTATTGATTTAGCTCTACAAAGTAGGTGGTTCTAAAACAAATAATTCAGTTCAAATAAAATCTTTAGGTCCGCTCCTCTACCCTCCCTCCTTCCTTCCACACGTATCATTGAATTGCCCCCTCACCAAGTGCTGTGCTGCGTTCTGACTGCACAGGGCAGAGTCCGCACGCAGCGCAAACAGATGGTGCTGCGTGTGTGCGGCGCGGGACGGGAGGCAGGACCTGAAGCTCGGAGTGTGCAGGGAGACCACGGCTGTTCAGGGAAGGCTGAGCAGAGAGGAGACGGGAAGATGAAAAAGGGCCAGTGTGTGTCTGAGAAATCCTGAGACCAGGAGCCAGCGAGCGCTTACTGCAGCGAGAAATGGCAGCAAAAGGCACCGTGTACCGTTTGCAACATTTACCTTTTATTCGAAGGTCTAAAGAACCGCAGGAGATTTTTAAACAGGAGAAAAATTGTTTTGTGTTTTTACAAAATAACTGTAGGAATAATTATTTCACAAAATAATTCCAAGGATCAGCAGAGGTTGAATCGTGCTGGAAGGTGTAGACGAGTGTAGCCGTAAGAGCAGAATAAAATAGGTGTGGCCTGGGTGGAAAGATGGAGAGGAGCCGGGAGCCAGTTTCCAGCAGGGTTGCCAGGACATAGTGACTGACGAGAGTGGAGGGGGTAGGAGCGGCCGTTGAAGGTGGACTTCTGGTTGCCCGCTTGAATGACTTGGTAGATGGTGCTGTCATTGACTGTTGCAAGAGACTTAGAAAGGATAGTTTGTGCACAAAGATAATTCAGGATTTAAAATGTTGACTTTAACCCTGGCTGGTGTGGCTCAGTGGACTGAGCACTGGTCTGCAAACCAAAAGGTCGCTGGTTTGATTCCCAGTCAGGGCACATGCCTGGGTTGTGGGCCAGGTCCCCAGTAGGGGATGCACGAGAGGCAACCACACATTGATGTTTCTCTCCCTCTCTTTCTCCCTCCCTTCCCCTCTGTCTAAAAATAAATAAATAAAATCTTTAAAAAATGTCGCGATTAAACAGTGGTTAAGTGTCCAGATTAAGAAATCCAAAAACAAAAAGATAATAAACAAAAAGGTAGAAAAACAAAAGGTAAGAAAAGTCTGGAGTGAGAAAGAGAACTTCACACCAGATTTGTAGGTATGGAAAACCTCAGTTGTCAGTCAGCTCAGGCTTATGTGCAAATTACCATCAGCTGGAGGCTGAACCAGCAGCCCCTGAGTTGTCCCAGAAGGCTGGAAGTCAAGGTCACGGTGCCTGCAGACATGGTGCAGGCTGAGGCCTCTCATCTTGGTTCTCGGAGGGCTGCCCTCTTGCAGTGTCCTACACCAGAGACAGCAGAGGAGGTGGCGATTTCGGGTGTCTCTTCGTGCAGGGCACTGATTCCATTCCCGAGGCTCCACCTTCATGGCCTAATGACCTGCCAACATCCCACCTCCAAATTCCATCACAGTAAGGGCTAGGATTTCACTATAAGAGTTTGGGGCACACAGACATTCTGTCCGTAACAGCTGGCATGTAGGTGTTAGTGGAAACCACAGGCAAGGAAGGGCTGGCTGTGGACAAAGAGAGTTGAATAAAACAAGAAGACCAAGCATCAGTCCTGAGGATGACCACAGCTTCAAACTCAGAAAGAGGAGTGGAAGCAACTGCTGGAAACTGAGAAGCAGCAGCCAAGGAAGTGGAAGAGCTTAAAGGTGCCCTTCTTTTTTGAAATGGAAAATGTATGTCAATATACAAGTATCGGATTGCCTCGGGAAAATGACATATGATGGAAACAAACAAAAAATAACCCGGTTTAACAAAACCCAATAAAAATCAGTTATTCATCATGAACTAAAGTCATTGACATTAAAATTTGGACTAAAGCACATAATCCTCCTTTTATTTCTGTTATTTCACATGATTTTAGAGACTAGTAAGAAAATTCAATGTGTGACATAATGCAAAGAACAGAAGATTATTTTATTATGTGATTATATCACGTAACAACAAAACCCCCTAAAATATTCAATTAAATACTATGAGAAGTACCACAAGAATTTTGGTAAGATGGATGGATATAAAATAAATATACAAAAGTGCTTTCCTTTATATTAACCAGGAAAAGTGACACATACACACACACACACACACACACACACCACTATAGATAGTTCCCAAGAGAAATGCAAGAAAATTGGACTCAAGTTTTAAAAAAACTAAAAAATATATTAAATAAATATAAATGTAATGGCACTTGGATTAAGAGATTATTTATTATGTTAATATTAAGTATTTGGTACAGCTGAAGATACTTTAAAGGTAGACTAAAATGGAGGATAGATGCAGAGAATATAAATATATATATGTGTATGTTAATGATTTATTTGTAACATGCAAATACCTCCTTAAAATTGAGAATTAAAAGACAAGTATCATAAGTAAAAATAGACAAAAAATTTTGCAAGTAATAGACAAACAAATGTAAATTGACATCTAAAAGTTGTTCTTTTAAACTAAAAAGTAAGAAAATGCAAATTAAAAATACCAATGAGATACTATTTTGTGTCATTAATTCTGCAGAATTTGAAAAGATCTAGTATTATCCAGTCCTAGCAATGGCGGGCCGATGTTTTTCTCACCTGGCCGTTTCAGGGCGGTCCCTGAAACAATCGCGTGCAGTTCATGGACATCTGCTCCCTGACCCCAGTTCTCGCCCAGAACCCCACCCCAGACCCTTCCAAGATGCCGGGACTAGAAGGTTGGTGCCTGGCACCTGCATGCCCCTGAAGGTTTCTTCTGCCTTGCTGACCGTTAAACATTTGGAGTTTTGTCTCTGGACAAGGGTAGAGCCCAATGGTCATTTTCGTTTCTGCAGGTGGGAATATGAACTGCAAAACCTTTTGAAAAGTTATGCGACTCGACCTACTATCCTTTCACACTCCAATCACGCCCTATTTTTAACCCTATAATAATAAAGGCACTCACTCATAATGATACACATGTAAAGATGTTTCTAACTGCATATTAAATACCCCGAAGCCGTCAACAACATGAGTGCTGGTCAGTTACAAAGTGGCTGAATGATTGTAGTGTAACTTCTATCAACAATGGGATATTTTAAAGAATAAATTAAGTTTATGTGGATTGACCTGGAAGCATGG
Source organism: Desmodus rotundus (assembly GCF_022682495.2). Classification (NCBI taxonomy): domain Eukaryota; kingdom Metazoa; phylum Chordata; class Mammalia; order Chiroptera; family Phyllostomidae; genus Desmodus; species Desmodus rotundus. Next base: position 99,797,219 of record NC_071397.1, read on the forward strand.
CCATAGTGCTTTGTTTAAAAATTAAAACAATGTGCAGTTTTTGTTTGGGAGAATACCAGCTTCGCTTTAGAAGAAGAAATTGCTCACGGGTAAGGGTGAAGTGGCCCCGGAGACTCGGGTGAAACTTCTTTCCCCAGGAAACGCTCGAGTTCCCCCGTCTGTGAGCTGCATGGAGTTGCGTAGAGTCACCCCTGTTCTCAAGTCTTCTGATTTTTTACTAAAAACCAATTTAAAAAACCTCTAAAACAAGTATTTCTCAATTATGTCCTGTTTCCTCATTGTTTTGATATTAACCTGTGCTTAGCATCACCTGATTTCCTAGAAAGAATATGTTTATTTCACTATCAAAGATTTAAAATGAATTCAACCCAATCCTACCAGTGTAGTGTTCCCTTTCTCTTCGGTTTTCCACTTCCGCTTTCCACACCAGACTATCAGCAAGTCCTCAAACCCAGCCTAAGTTCTGGTGTTTGTTTCTCTAATCACCTTTGCCTCTTCTTCAAATATCCCTCTCCCTCCCCGCCCCTCACCGCTGTCCGGTTGCTTCCTGTTTAGATCCTCCCCATTCTCCCAGTTTCAGTTTAAAGTGCTCTCTGGAATTCCATCTCGCTCCAGTCTGCCAGGGGGGATGAATCCGGCTACCTTCGCCACCCCACGGGGCTCTGTTCCTATTTACCTTGTATTTCTTAGCACGTGTATATGATGTTATTTATGGTTAATTGTACAGATGCCTTCTCTCACCTACTGGCCTTAGCCTTTTAGGTCCTTGTAGGTTGAACTCATATTTTGATCATTTTATTTTTTTATTGTCTTATTTTTCCATTACCATTTAGTCCCATTACACCCTACCCCAACCCCCCCGCAATCACCACACTGCGGTCCATGTCCATGAGACCTTGTATTTCGATCATTTTAAAACTGCCATTAAGGGCCTTGCAAATAGTAGGTCCCCATCGGTGTCAGATTGAGCTGATTTTGAGTAAACGGCCGTGGGAACCTGAAGCAGAGTGACTTCTCGGGCTTCGCAGTTTGATATTGTAGTTTTGCTGCTTCTCTACAAACACGTCTCAGTCAGCCTACAAGTAGTCTGTGATTCTTATCACTGGCTTTCAAAGCGCACCCTAATTTAGACAATCCCAGTGAATGCTAACTATTTAATAAAAGAATGAGTGTCATCTTTTCCTCGTCTATCTGCTAGATAGTCCCCTTTTAAATGGTGCTAATACATTAAAATTACTTTTAAATTATTTGATGTACTTTTGTTGCTTTGACATTTGAAGTTTTAATATAATTTTAGAAGTTGCGTGAATTGTTTTTAGCTTTACTTTGAGTAGTCGATTTCTAGTTTAGTCTATTGGAATAAATAATGTGGGCAGCAAAGAATTGTAATGATAGCTCAGTGCAGCTTTAATATCACTTATGCACTTTCCACTTAATAGGAATTAGAAAGCTTACTTAATATAAGTGAACAGACATTAAAATCCCCACCCCACTGACCAGGTCTTTAAGGACTAAAGTTGATAAATAATATTCAGACCAGAAAAATGAGACTTAAAAATTAACAGAAGAGGATCAGAAACTTAAAAATTTATATTTAGAGAGAATAAAGGTCTGAGTGTTTTGGAAATTTATGTAGTTGAATGGTAGCATTTAATAGTTTGCTAGTATATTAGTTTGTTTATTCAGCAAAGTCATTATGTTAAGAATTAAGAAGTTTCCAGCTTTTCTCAATGCTAGTAGAGCTCATCACAGTTACATCACACACACACACACACACACATGCATTGCATGTTACATGGCACGCATATTTGATGCCATTAGAGCCCCATCCAAAGTTTGGGCCTAATATTATCCAGTAAATTTCCCACTGTTTTGTCTCCTCTCTGAAAAGTAAATATGAAAAATTGTATTTGTTTTCAGCGAGGCGGCTGAGATCTAACCGCTTGCCTGCCCTATATTAACACATCCATTAGATGCTGTCATGGCATTTTTCTATCAGGATTGAATATGATGGTGCCAGAAGCAGATGATAAGTTAAGGGAAAATAATGGTACCCTGGTTACATGCATTCACTTGTCTGCTGTTCAGCATCTCCCAGCACACTCATATATGAATACTTTTTCATTTTAGGAACATTCTGTGGAATACAACAGGGGAATACTGTTTTAGCTACTTAACCTACAGAGAGAAAAGTAAATCTCGAAGGGTCCTCTGCTCATTTCAGGTCTGACTTTGTTGAACTCGCATCAGTTCCACTAAACACAGCTTCGCAAACATTACTTAACAACACAGCGTGGAGGACACGAGTTCTGAAGCAGATGAAAATACACAGTTCTGCCTTAAAAAAGCTCATTGCATGTTCCCATAGTAAAATATACAACAAAGATGGTGGCATTTGCGTATATATACACACATATGTGTATTTACAATATGTAGGTATATATAGAATCATGAGAATAGGAAGAAGGAATAAGGAATAAGGATCAGTTATTTTTTACATTGAAGAATTTAGTGTGAATTTCACTAAAAAAACGGGTTGGGCTTTGAAGCAGAGACTTAACTCTACAAAGCAGAGACGGGAATAGCACCCAGAAAATTACTTATATAGAAATTAACAAAATATGTATGAGAGATCTATACGAGGGAAACCGTAAAACTCTGATGAACAAGATCAAGAAGAACTAAGTAAATGAACAGATACTTCATGTTCATGGACAGGAAGCCTTAATGTTGTCAAGATGTCAGTTCCTCCCAACTTGATCTGTCGATGCAATGGAATTTCAGTCAAAAACCACTGTGTTACCTTATGTATATCAACAAACCGATTCCGAAGTTTGCGTGGAGAGGCAAATACCCAGAATAGCCCACACGATATCGAAGCAGAGGGACAAAGACAGAGGACTGATGGTACTCCGCTCCAACTTGCTCTGAAGCTGCAGAACGGGGACAGCGTGGTATTGGTGAAAGAATGGGCAGGCTGACCAAGGGGACGGAATAGAGAGCCCAGAAACAGACTCAGAAATACAGTCAACTGACCCTTGACCGAGGAGCAAAGGCAGTACAATAGAGCAAGACAGTGTCCCCCACAAAGGGGGCCGGGACCACTGGTCACCCACATGCAAAAACAGTTTTAAAAAGTGAGCCTAGACACAGACTTATACTCTTCACAAAAATCTGCTCAAAATGGATCATAGGCCTATATGTAAACTACAGAATTATGAAACTCCTAGAAAATAATCCAGGAGAAAACCTAGATAACTTTGGGTATGGTGACGACTTTTTAGATACAACACCAGGGGCACAATCAACCAGGAATAAATAACTGATACGGTGGACTCTGTTAAAATTAAAAACTTACGCTCTGCAGAAGACAAGGTCAAGATCATGAGGGAACAAGCCACAGATGAGGAGAAAATATTTGCAAAAAGCACATCGGACTGCTATTCAAAATACACAGAGAACTCTTAAACTCAGCAATAAGGAAGCAACTAGCCTGATTACAGAATGGGCCAAAAACCTGAACACACACCTCACCAAAGAAGACATACAGATGGCAAATAAGCCTATGAAAAGATGCTCCACATGGTATGTCGTCAGGAAAATGCAAACTAGACGAGTAAGATACCCGCTACAGACCTATCGGAATGGCCAAAGCCCAAGACACCGGCAACACTGCAGGCTGGCGAGGACGCGGAGCGGCAGGACCCTCACTCACCACTGGTGGGAAAGCAAAACACTGCAGCCTCTTTGAAAGACAGCCTGGCAGTTTCTCCCGAACTAAACGAGACTCTTAACATATCATCCAGCCATCTTTGATATTTACCCAAATGAACTGAAAACTTGTATCCACGGGAAAACCTGCCTGTGGATCGTTACAGCAGTTTTATTCAGAATTGCCCAAACTTGGAAGCAATCAGGACGTCCTTCAGGTGTTGGGAAAGTAAACTCTGGTCCATCGAGATGATGGAGCGCTAAGCAGCACCGAAAAGAAGTGAACTATCAAACCGTGGAAAGACACGAAGGAATCTTAAATTAACAGCACTGAGTAAAAGAAGCCAACCTGGAAAGGCTGCCTACTGTATGCTTCCAATTATACAACAGTCTGGAAAAGAAAGAACTGTGGAGACAGAGAAAAGATCAGGGGTTGCCAGGCAGAGAGGTGAGGGGAGGGGTCAGCAGGAGGAGCGCAGAGGATTTGGGGGGCAGGGGAAATACCTGGGGTGAGACTGCAGTGATGGACAGAGGCCCTTCTAAGGCCGTCCAAACCCAGAGTGCGCACCACCAAGCGTGAGCCGTAGGTAAGCTGTGGTCTTTGGGCACTGACGGTGCCGCCGTGGAGGTTCATCAGTGGTAAGAAGCGCACCCTCAGGTGAGGGATGTGGATCATGAGGGAGGCTGTGCGTGTGTGGTGGGGGTGTGGGGAGAAAGGAGGAATCTGTGCTTTCTCACTTTGCTCTGCTCAGTTTCGCTGTGCATCTACAACTGCTTAAAAAATTAAATGTTAAAGGTAAAAAAGTGAAAGGGTCTGGCTGGGCCAAGTTTGCAAAGAACTTTCCATAATATCAGGAAATTATCAGGCTATAATCAAAGGAAAAGCAAAATAGAAAATCATGATATGGTTTGGTCACGACTAATGTAACGAAGTCACGTGTAGGGGAAATCCAGGGGGGAGCGCCAACAGTTGGGTGGGAGCTGCCAAGTGGGGAGGCCGTCGGCGAGGTTTTTCTTTCTACATCCGTGTTCCATGCATTTCCCTCAGCGTGTATTCGTTATGCCACTCGAAAATTAATAAACTTCTAAGATAGCCCAGTCCAGGGTAAACGTGTCCTTGAACCCGGCAGAGACAGTGTGAATGCCCAGGAGGGGACAGACCCAGATTCGAGGCAGGACGCTGTTGTCACGGACGTGGAGGGTAAGAATGACCCAAGGCGGAGATGGCATCCCCGGCCTGCGCGCCAGGCTGGCAGGACAGTGACGTTCTCAGTCTGACAACAGAGGTGGCAGAGGCCGTCAGGAGAGATGGGGCTGTAGTGAGTTTCGTCCTGAAAATGGCTGTTTGGAGAGAGACCGTTAGGGTGTCCAGCAGACGTGCCCTGATGGCAGATGGGGAGGAAAGCGCTTAAAGCTGACAAGGGGGCGGTTAGCCGCCACGCTGTGGCCCCCTGATGGGGGTGATGAGAGGTCATTTATGGTATGTGCCTGTTTGTCAGGCCAAATGCAGGAGATTCATTATGCACTTTGATCCAAAATAGAATGAAAAAACCCATAATTTACAAAGACGCTCATTGCAGGGTGTCGCCTGTAACCGAGAAAACAGACACGGAGAAAAACAAAACATATCTCCCCCGGCAACAGAAGGTGAATTAAGTAATGATGAGTCCAGCTGGCGGAATAGCCACTATAAATAATGTACCAACACCAGAAAATACTCATGTTAAAATTTTAAGAGAGCATGTTAACGTATGTACGCAGGAGGACGTGGGCCCTGCGCAATGTTACATGAATGAGACTGGACCGATCACACGGCACCAACGGTGATTGTCTCGGGTCTCAGTGGTAACCTCAGGGGTGGTCCCACTGCCCTTTAACTTATCTTTTTCAATTCTTTTCTACCGAGAGCACACATTCCTTTTATAACTATAACACATTGCTTTTAAACTAGGTTTAAAAGAAACAACAATAAACAGGAAGAATCTGTGCTAAGAGATCGGGGTTAACATGCGGGGCTGAGAATCCACCGCATATAAACACTAGTGGAAGTCGAGGGAAGTCACGAAACCCCAGAGGGAGATCGTGTTGTCTCTCTTAATAACTGTTTACTGCGCAGATTTTATACAATAAACGGAAACATCTTAATGATTCAGTCATATGTTTATCAAAAGTCAATTAGAGCCCGAGGCCTTTGTCATCCCGGGTTGCTCAGTAGATTGAACGTGGTTCTAAAAATTGATTTGATAGAGATAAAGCCTGACATTAGGGTACAGAAATGCATTTTCTTTCCTTCTGAAAACACGTCCTGATAATTTCGATTTCCAGAAGATACAGCACAAATCTACATAAGGCAAATACACTAAGGGTTTGTTTGCCCTGAGAGAGGCTTTGCTTATGGTCGTTGGGCTATCAGAACGTGTCCGACAAGTGCTGAGAAAACAGCAAGAACCAGGCTTCGTTGGGCCTTTTATTGTCAAACCAGTAACGTTCATTTAGCTCCTGTGTCCCTGCCAGGGATAACACACATAAACCACCACCACTCTGGCCCTTCAGGAACGCGAACACTGGCCACAGCAGGCAGCGAGCCATCTGTCCCCGGGAGGAGTAGAATGATGTGTCCCTGCAAGCCCACGACTCATGGCCGTCCTCACAAAGGAGGTGACACCCGGGCATGGGTCTTGAAAGCCAGACTGTAGCAAGGAAGAGAGAACGTCCAGTGAACTCAACAGGTGTTGCCAGAATGTTCGTCCAGGTGGTCATGTCCATCTACCTCTTGGCTGTCCAGGGAAGAGTCCCCGTTGTCCCGAGCCGGCCGGTACTTGACTGTGTCCGCCTCTTTGACCGCCATTTGCCACGTGGGCATCTTTCCTTGTGTTTAGTTGGCGACATGTGTTTTCTGTGAATTGCCTGTTAATAATGCCTTCTGCCCAATTTCTCTTGGGGAGTTTGTCTTTTTCTTCTTGACTGGGAGGGGCTCTCTATATGTCCCGAATGCGGCCGCCTTGCAGGAGATTACTCTCCCTGCCTGGAGCCAGAGTTCCTGAGTCCCACACGCATGAACGCTGTGCCCTTACGTGGCTGCACCTCTCTGGGCTTTAAGTTTCTCGACGGTAAAATTCGCACAATAGTACACCTACCCGAAAGGGCTGTTGCGAAGAGTAAATGAGCTGATCCGTAAAACACTGGAACCGTGTCCAACGCACAGTAAGCACTAACCAAACGTGGACTGTCGTTCTCACAACGCTCGCTGGGATCTCCTTCAAGGCAGTTGTCTCTAACCTGCTTTTCCCCAAAGGATTTGTTTATCTGGTGGGAGTCCTGGCTTTAAGTGGGGGTCTCACTTCCAGCTCCCCACCGGAGTGGACCCGAGGGCTTGTCTTCTGCCCTGCGCTGGCTGTAAGCAGAGCCCAGGGCCCTGGAAGGAGGCTGCTGCCAGGAGAGCTGCCACTCGGCGCCCACAGGACCTGCCTCCCCCTGCTTCTCCTCCTTTCTGGCCCTCACCTCCTCACACGGTGACTGTGGATAGGCCTTTGCTATACTTTCCGTGACATTTCTAGCCTTGCACAAAAACGTTTAAGGTGGAAGCTGTTTCTAAATATTCAGTACGTCATAATGATGGATGTAGAAATCATTGTTCATTTTTCTCTTGTGGGTGCGATTTCTTTTCCTCATTTGTAAGAATTCATTCTTTCGTAAGCATGTGAGATATTTTTCTCTCGCAAACAGATAGGCTTTTTATGCAGCCAAGTGCGCCAGTGAAACACAACGATTTTTGTGAGCCCTGCTTCTGGAGGCAGGTCTCTCACCCTGAGGTCACACTGAAATGATTTCTGTTATTTAAATTGTCACCCTGTACATTCCTGACACTCAGTGTCACTTAGGATGGACTTTGGCATGTGAAGTCAGTTAGGGAATCTAGCCATTTCCCTCCCAAATGTTCAGGGAGTTGTCCCAACACCCCTCACTGAGCAATCGCTCCTTCCATGGCGGACGCAGCTCTAGACACAGGGACTTGCAAGGGCTCGGGCACCAGTGTGCTGTGTGTTTCCTCTGCGTGGCACTGCCACCAGCGAGACACTCCAGCCTGCTTTTGCACACCCAAATAGTAAAGAGTTTACGTTATTTCCTTGGACAGAGGCTCGTATTGGCAGCAGGAATAAGAAAAATGGCATTTTTAATTACTTGTGAGATCAGCCCTGGGCACCTTTGACCTCAAATACCCAAACAGTTGGGGTGAGGGAGGGACTATTCTGAAAATCAGTGTAAGTAAGAAGATGCCGTGCGGCCGAAGGAAGGCCCATTCTCATTGGCAGGAAACAGTCAAGGCTGGACTCACCTCTCCTTAGCACATTCCAGCGCCAGCACGCCCTGAGCCCAGGGTGGGGCGACGTATGTGACCCACCTGCCTCCATTCCACAGGCACCTGTGAACGTGTGTTCCGTGCCAAGTGCCGTCCATCAGGGTCGGGTTCCTGGATGGTAACCTGCACTCACAGCGGAAGCTCAGTGACAGACGGGTCATCACGGCCCACATAGCCCTTCTGACCCTCAGCAGACGAGGGTAGCACTGGGATGAACGCACTAGAAACTCAGAAACGAAACCGGCTTGGGCTTCTATGCGTTTACTTAACATTTCAGTGACATGTAAACTTTCCTTAGAAAGGATTAAAATTCTCTGACATAAGATATGTCACTGAGGAAGATTGCGGGGTTTCTGTAGGAAGTCTGCTCTTCCCAGGCCAGCTTTAGTCCCTTAAACATGACTGATTTTCCTGTGCACCTTACTTCGGCCTGAGCTTTTCCAAATGTCTAAGTGGAAGGGGATCGATCCTGTGGATTCGTGGCCTGCCCTGGTATTTTGCTGTTTTTAGTATGGAACCTTTTATTTAGAAAACTGCCAGTGGAGGTATGAGCCTGAAGTATTACTCAGGAACATTAATTATGGGACATAATTATAAACACCAATGCGGACATGGGTAAAAATTTTACAACTGCAATTGTAGCAGAAACCTCCAGCTGCACGTACCTGTGACATCCCACGGTTGAGTTCGTTTAGATGGACTGCAGCGGGGTACGCCAGAGCTGCGTGCTGTTTAGGTTAGTCTAATAACGAAGCCCCTGTACTGGGACACAAATCTGAGACAGCAGCGAACTGAATAATTCGATCTAGGCCACCCAGGCAAGTCCTCCTCCTTCCGTGGCAGACCTGGCTGATGGTCTCCAGATGTGGTCAGGCCTCAGCAGTCAGCGGGTAGTGCCCAGTTACCAGGGCAGATGACCTCCTGTGGGTCCCCCGTATGTGTCCTTGGAGGGTCCCCGCCTCTTCCTGTGCCTGTCTTGTTTCCGTGACAGGTGAAGGTTTTCCGAGCAGTCACCCTTTGAGGGCACTGGTAGAGACTGCTTTCCGTGGCTGTCCTGTAAATGGGACCGCCACTGGTCCCCACCCCCACCATGCTCACACCCAACCCAAGAGGGCGTGGTGGGCTCCTTATGTGGTTAGGTTTGCGGCCTTGAAGTCGGCTGATCTGCGTTCACACTCCAGCTCTGGCATTTTCTGGGTGTGTGACCTGGGGGTGCATAGTGACTTTTGTTTACCTCCGCATCTTTCTCTGTGAGATGAGGAAACCACAGGTTGCAGGGGGGACGAAGGACCACACGCCTGAGGGAGCCTCAGGGCCAGCAGGAACTCAGGGAGCGGTAACTCGCATTGTTGACGTTCATCGAACTCCCCCGAGGGTTTACACTGGATGTTCTGTGTTCCACGGGCTGTGTTGGCTACTGAGGCTGCGGCAATGAATGCGCAGCCTCTGCCCTTGGAGAGCCCACAGGTCAGTGAGGAAAGAGGCAAGGAAATATGAAATTACCCATCATTCAGTGAGATCCGTCTGAGATGGGGGTGAGGAGTGGGTGCTTCTGGAACACACGGGGGCTCCTACCTCAACTTCCCGAGAAGCTGATGGGCCCGGTCCCGGCAGGAGAGGTGGGGTCTGCAGTGGGGAGGGGAAGAACCTTCTCAGCCAGGGGCTGGCTTGTGCAGGGCCCAGAGCAGGGCTCAGAGGCGTGTGTGGGCTCTGCCACAACCTCGGCGTGACCCTGAGGGCTGAGGCTGAAGACTTTCAAATAGACAGAATATTCACTATTCCCTAATTGATTTTGTTCATTGTTCAAAGATTTAGCAAAACTGGTCAAGGAGGAAACGGGTCTCCATGGGGGGAATAGTGAACAGCCCTCCAAAGACAGGCAGGTGGCCCCACAGGTGTTGGGGAAACATGGGCCGTAGGGTTCACGAACTGTATTTTCCCCAGTGTACGTGCCATTTGAAATCTCTCCCAACCCTCCCTTCAGAGAACATAGCATGAGAACGAGGCCAGCCAAGGTTATAGGTTTTCTGGTGAGCCGGAGTCACAGCCAACACGTAGAAAGCAGAAGTAACAGGTTCCGCAGCCACCAGACCAAACCGAAGGGGAGACAGGGGAGGAAATCACAGGCCCCTGTGGTAACTGCGGCTGAGGCTGTTTCTGGCCCTAACTGGGAGCAAAGCGGTTTTCCGGAGAACATGACTACTTATGTGGCACAGTCACTGTCCTGGCAGATCTTCTTTCACTGAATTTGATTCTTGGTGGATTCGGATTTCATTCCCTGCTCTTATTGTGGGTTTGGGTTGAAGCCATGGACAGTGCTCACTCATCCACGCAGGAAAACACAGAAAAATGACACTGGTGAGGGTTTTGGCGATTGCATTCTGGCCTCATGTGCCAGGACTGTCACCTGCTCCAGTCACGAAACCTCGCGCGTCCGGGCGGTCCGCTGACAGCGAGCTCACTTCCTGTAACTGCCCTGCTACGTACAGAATCACGTGTTTAACGAGAGCTGGGCACCCTGCTTTCATCACTGCAGTCAGCCGCAAGTGGAATGAAGAAACCCTGGCTGCAACATTAAAGATATCAAAAGCATGTTGTATCCTGTCTGCTATAACGGAATGGAGGCAGTTCTTTCAGAATGACATTAAAATATTGCAGTCATTTATTTGGAAGTGAGAAATCTTAAGAACCTTTAATTAAAAAGTCATCTAGATGGACCCATACCAACAACAGAGGCCTACCTCACTGACGACAAATTGATGCTCGGGGTGTGTGTTGGATCTGAGGGTGGTGGTTTGGGAGCCGGTCCTGATGCATGGCCATCCCAGCCTTGGTCTCTGGGTAGGAGGTAAGATTTTCCACGGGATGGGCTCTTGATCGACTGCCAAGTAGGATTCACTCGTTCGTCTTCGACACCTTCCTCTCACCTGACCTTCAGCGAGTTCTCTGATGCCGCACACACACAGGAAGTGGGAGAAAGAGGGAGGTACAGGAAGATGGCCACAACCGAACAACGGAGCAGGTTTAGAAAACGCCTCTTCCGGGTTTAGAAAGGACAGGACAGAAAGTCACAGGGCAACAGCTGATTCTTATCTATCCTGGTGTTGCCTACGGTGCCTCGGTCGTAACAGGAGCTCAAAAAATAGTCGTTAAATGCATGGATGAGTTGATGAAAGAGGTGTCTTTCCACTTTGTAAAACAGTTTAGTTGACACATTGGGGGACTTCTGTTTATTGACAAACAAGTGGATAAGAATATCCCTCTAGACAAGGAAGAGGCTATAAATGGCTATTCTTTTGCAAAAGGTTTTTCTTGTCATTGGCTGCCATTTGCTTTATTGCGTAGGCCGACCCAGCAGCGACTCTCAGTGGTGGGGAACCGTGAGCCCTCCGTAGCGAGGGGTCGCACCCCGGGGTCTACGGGCCAGACCACCCCAGGATGTGACAGGAACTAGAGCAAGAGAGAGAACTGATAGGTCAGGAGAGGCAGGCTTCCTGCTTTCCTCCAGTGTGCTTTGACAACCTGTGTCTTTCAAGAAACTTGTCTGTTTCACCTGAGTTGTATTTATTAGCATAATGTTTCTCACAACATTCTTTTATCACATTTTTAATGATAATTGAAGTATTGCAGAGTATCATAGGGTAATGTAGAACCGCAATGTAGGCTCTCGTGGCGTTTCTGGTCTCGCTCCCATAAGTGGTAATTTGTGTCTTCTTTCTCTTTTTGTGATCGTTTTCGTCGGAGGCTTCTCAGTATTATAACATTAATCTTCGCAAAGAACCAGCCTGAGGCTTCATTGATTTTTTCCTATTGCTTTTCTGTTTTCTATTTTATTAATATCCACTCAGGTATTTATTATTTCCTTTGTTTTTTTCTACTTGGGTTTGCAATTCTTTCTTTATTCTCTTTCTAGGTTTTTAAAGTAGAAGCTGAGGTGACTGACTTAAGATAGTTCATCTCCTAATAGGGTTTTTATTGCTATAAATTTCTTTCAAAGTACTACTTTAGATGTACCCCACAAATTTTGATGAGTTTATTTTCATTCAGTAGAAATACTTTTTAAAAATCTTGGTTTTTTAATTTGTTCTTTGACACATAAATTTTGTTTAGTCCCAAATATTTGGAGATTTTTCCAGATACTGTCCCGTTACTACTTTCTAATTTAAATCCGTGTGATCAGATGGCATACTTTGTGTAACCCCAATTATTTTAAATTCAGCGAAAATGTGGTAAGTTTCCTGGGTGCACATTGAAGGGTGTGCAAGCCCCATTGTGGGCCGCAGGGCCGCGCGATATCCCTGGATCGCCTGGTTGGTAATGTCCTCTGCCTCTGCGGACTGACACTGTTATCCTAGTTTCCTCTGTCTTGACTGATTCTCTGCCTGCCCGTTCTGTCTGCTATTGAGGAAATGGTGTTGAAGTCTATCACTGGTGGGGCCAGGTCCCCGGGAAGAGCTTCCTCTGAGGTAGCCCCTGTCGCCATGGGTGTGAGGGGTCCCCAGACCTCAGGGGATGAGAACAGCTTTGGCTCTTCATCAGCTAATTGTTCAGCCTGGAGTGAAGTACTTTACCTGGACTGGGTTCTGCTCCTCCTTCTGTTAGTAAAGAACAGGCCAGGAGGGCTTGATTTCTAAGATCCTTTCCAGCTCCAGGAGCCTTCAGTGGCTAACTTTTGTCTGGGTTCTGCACAAAATAACAGTGAGAGGAGGATACCGTGTTTCTTCAGTAAATTCCATGAATATGACTAAACAGCGTGGGTATGGACCCATGTACTGGGTCCGCGCAGCAACAGTGAAACCCAGATAACTGGCAACATCTACATCATTGACCCAATTCTTCTCGTATTGAGGTTAGTGCACTTAGCAAATATTTCACTCTTTGGGGTCTGTGGTATCGTGTGACCATGTATAGAATTAGTGGCAGAGTTAGAAATAGAGTCTAAGATACCGCAAAGTCTTTTGTTCTGCATAAAATTATCTCTTTTTACATTATTGTACAAGATAAAAATGTGCCATATTAAAGGAACACGAGCTCAGGATTGAAAATATAAAACTTACCATCACTGCAGTTTATCCGACTAGACTCTCAAATTTTACATTGTATTAACATGGTCCATTACAGTTTGCAATCTCAAGAAAAATAAAAACGACAGTCCTCAGAAATCACATAGCTACTCTTCCTGTGGTCTTTGGAAAAAGGTTTTGCTTTCCTGTGTGGATCTTCTCCAGGAATTTTAACCTAAGCCTGATTTCCGTGACAATGCAAATTACAGACGTTATTAGCACAGCGAGCCACTTGCTTCCTCAGACGACCAGCAGCGGGCTAACGAGCAGGGCTCTGCAGGCACAATCCGCAGCGATTAGCCGGCGGCAAGGGCGTTGGTTATTCGCACCTCTGGAAGCTGGGGCTCACTCACCCTGACAATCACATTTTAAACTTGCACTTAAAAAGCTGCTGCAAAACTTGAAGCTTTGTTATTTTTATAAAATTTCATTTTTATGAGATTGGGTTCTTTTTCATCTTAATAGTTACTTCTCTTTTTTAAAAAAAGGTTGGTGCAGTGAGTAGAATGAAGTTTACAAATTCTCTGTTTTCAGTGACATCAAACATAACGTAATATTTAAGTAATATTAGATATTTATATCTTCAGGCATTTATACATTTGTGTTCATTTATATAGCTGGTCATGTGTTAGTAGGAAATATGGGCATGTTCACATTCAAGAGAATTAAAAATTGATACTAAACTCGGTGGTGGTGTTAACGTTCAGGATTCAAAGTCATTTTGAAGATCTAAGGTCCCAGTACCTTTTCTTCCAGAAAACAAAAGCAAAACCCAAACCCCGCAGATTCCCTTCCCAGTATGCTATTAGACAGCGCTCATGAATTAAATTTAAAAACCAAGGGATAACAGTGATCCACTGTAATCACACCTGCTGTTATACTGGACGATACCAAACTTTTGTTTAGTTGTTATCTGCACAGATAATAAAGCAAAATACTAGATTCTACCTAGTGTTTTGCATAAGCAAAATACATTATTTTATTGGTCTTTGTATCTCATCCCCTCTGAAGCAGCAGAGAGAAATGAGGAGGTCATGCTGGTGGTTTTTATTGGCACACTTAAGTGTGGACAGTCCTTCCTGTGGCCAGTGTGGGGGCTGGAGGGGAGAGTAACAGAACTAAATGCAAGTACCCCCACTCCTTACCTAGTCTGCTCAGCCATCAGAGCATCCCTCCTCCTCCATAAGCCCCGCCCTTCCTAACCAGTCTCATTTAACTGTTCACCTTTTGTAGTCCAAGCAAATATTTTCAGTGTCTTTATTTCAACAAGCAGTTCTACTTTCTGACTAGTGACATCACTGCAATGATCGGTAGATGAGTCTTGTTACATTAGTTTTCTTTTCACGTCTACATGTCATCTTCAAAGATTGGGTGGCTGAGTTCTTTGTGAACTCGCCCTCTTCCCCATCAGAATTCCGAATAGGTTGTGAAATCGCCCAGTCAACAGTGAGTGCTGACAACGGCCGGGCACTATTCTGGGCAGGGGGAGGCCCCGGGAATGAGGCCGAGGTAATAGCTGGCCTCCTGGAGCTCCCCTTCCACCTGGAGGAAATAGAATAGACAATGGCATTAATAAGCATGTCATCAGTGTGTTGGCGTGGTGACTGCCACAGTGCAGAAAGTGCGGGCTCCCCGGACCAGCCAGGGTGGCCCTCTGGGGGTCCGCCCAGGGCGACGCATGGCCGGGAGCAGCAGGGACTGCTCGGCACTGGAGACCACTCTCATGGGGGAGAGCGGAGGAGCCATAGCCGGCATGACTGGATTATTAGTCCCAAATTTACCAACCAGGAAAGCGACATCACCTTCCTAAGGAGGGGTCTGTGGGGGTCAGAGAAAGGGAAGGGGAAGGGCTGGGTGGTGCACCTCCTCCCAGTGGAGGACATCTCAGGCACAGGTTCTTCCCCCCACTACTCCTATTCTTGCCAGTGAGATTTAACCACCAGCCCATGATCCGCCAGGGGTGTGGCTCCCACCAGTGGGGAAAAGCTCAGTGTTTTTGTGGCCAGTCCTGCCTGACCTCCTAGGGCCTGGTAGTCACCTGGAACAACCTGTATTTGGAGGTTGCTCACAAAAGCTGAGAGTCTCCACATGTACGGAGACCCCTGATAGCCCCACATGGCCCTACCAAAGGCCGAGTGTCCCCATTGGTCCACTTCCTCCAGGAGGCAACAGTGTGGATCACTGAAATGTGGAAACACTTGCAAACTGCACTGAGTAGCCACTGCCCCAGGCTCCCCTCCCCTCCACCCCCCGTCACCCTGCACTGCTGGGGTCCTTCTTCAGACCTCCAGGACTCCTTCAAGGTCCAGCAATTAAGGGACCCAGGCCCCGCCCAGCAGTGCCCCGCCGAGCCGCGTGTCTGAGCCCTTGTTGTGCAGAGTGTCAGACATCATAAGCATCCCTCTGGGCACCCACTCCTCCCAGGGCCCAAGCAAGTGCCTGTGCTTCCATAGAAAGTTCAAGACTCATAGGTAATGATGCCATCAGCTGCCCACTTAGTTAATTCTTCCCTATTTCACCAGCAGAATCAATCACTCAACCACTGCTGGGGCAGAGTGATGGAGAAGGGCCAGGGTGTCACACTCACTAAGCTCCAGTCACGTGGACGGAAACACCAGGACTATCGGGAAAGGGTTCCACTCCAACATCCAAGAGTAGGTGTTTGATTTCACGAGGACAAGAAGCCTTATATTTCTTAGTAAACACATGCTCAGTATTTGTTGTCCCTATGAACAGGCTGTGCCTCTTTTATCTCAGTCCTGAGTTCCAAAAGAAACGGAGTTGATATGTTTTTCCCGTAGTCAAAATAGAATTATGAATGCCTTTGTTGTCGGACATTTCAAGTTCATTCGGGTGGCATGCAGCATCTGCAAAGCTAGGAAAAGAAAGACCTTGCCTTTCCTTGTTCGATGAGAGCTAATGACCTCCTGAACTAAACAGATTTGCAGAAGCGACCTGTACTGACAAGATTGACAAGTAATGAGGAGCGCAGAGTGAAAAACTAGCAAGCAAGTAGAAATTCAACCACTAATTGACCACTAATGTGTCCATACGTGTATATGTTATATTAGACACGAGGTCTGAATCAGCCCCAGGCCCGGTGTTCCCCACCGGGACTGCCAGGCTACCGAGCTCTTGGACGCGCATTCTTGTTGTTGTCAGTCTGTCTGTCTGACTGTGCGCAGCCCAGCCCCAGGGCTGCTGTCACAGCAGGTGCACCCTCTGGAGCTGGGCCGCACTGTGCACCTGTTTACAACCCAGCAACGTGCTAACTTGATGGGAAGAAAAGACTGAAATGGCTGTCAGTCTCTGCTCACGTAACCAACCATCCATTTCCCTGACAAATGTGTAAGCACGCAAGCGCAGGCACATTCTCGTACTTTGTGCACTTTTAAATACGCGGCACCGTACTACGTAGACAGAAGATGCTCAACAAATGTTTGTTTAATGAACCAAAGCTTTTAGGGTCTGCCTGAACCTCGGGGCCTGGGCTTCCAACACAGCAGCAGGCAATACCCCCAAACAGCTGATGGCGCTCGGGCATGTGCGGCTGCCGTGGTTAAAGGCAGGCGGTCCTAACTGTACGGTATGCACCAGGCTTTGCAGGAATGCAGAACGCTTCCCAAAGGTCTACACCGATAACGTGTCGGATGGTAACAACGTGGCTACACTGAGCTCAATAAAGTGTGTGAATTTTAGTTGTACTTGTTTCTTTTGGACTTTTAATTTGGCCAGGAGAAAATTTTAAATTCCGTGTATGGTGTTCATTAATGTCTCACATTTGATTTATTTTTGAACAATGCTCCCTTAGACAAAAACATAGACAATGATTCAAGCTCAAGTTATTTTTCTGTGCTAGCCACGACCCACAGGTCATGACAGTGAGGGTTAAGGTGTTCCTGTCATTGGCGTTGGCGGAACGCTCTCTCGGTGGCATATACAGGATATTTGAATTACAGTAAGAGCGATGATTAGGGGTTGCAATTGTAGCTGTTACATAGACTCGTGCTGAGCCTCGGGGTAAATTATCCTCTTAGACAGTGTGGATGATCTTTCCTGTCTGTAGCTTCTTCAGATATATTAAACTTATGCTTCAGAGAACTGTCTAAGAGAGATCTGCTTGATGTCCACTTGCAGAAGAGCTCAGATTCTCAGAAGTTGTTCGTGCAAACCTGCACGCCAGACTCTGGGATAAACGTGTGGGCGTGCAAACAAATGGGTCTGGTCCCACCGTGTTACCCAAACCCACACCTCCACCTCTTTACACTGTTTGGAAATATATTTCAGTGGAGATGATTTCTTCAAATTATTCACATTTAAATAATTACTAAGAAATTTAAAATATTCTTTGAATTAAACAATTTTATCTCATAGAGTTGACTTAGAATAGAATTGCCTTAAAGTTAACTTATTTTTTACTTGATCAAACCTTGACTTTGTATCAAAACCAAAATAATGCAACAGCAGCATGCTTAGAAAAGAGTTATGTGGGTAATTTTCCACCATTTGTCATAGTGTCTGTTGAGTTTTGTAGTATGTTCCATATTGAAGCATCTTCCCTATAATTTTATGATACACTGGGGAAAAAAGTCACTCAATATTTTTAAATCTGCAGTTACTTAATAAACTCTTCATTTCAAATAACCACAATAAACTATATTGTTTAAAAGATTTGTAAACATTAGGCAAGTATCTACCGATAAAAGACTTATCTTTTCATAGACACATTATTTAGTTATCTTTTATGTTACAAGAAATACAATGCAATAATATCTTTTCCAAATGCAGGGGCTAAACTGATAAACTCCCATATCAACAGCTTCTTATCATAAAATAGGCCAATACTTTCTGAATACTTTCCTAATTCTTAATTAGGATATTATTATGTTATAATTAAAAATTATAATAGCACATTATGTAGACATATGCATTGCCCATAAAAATTGTCATCCTCCACTATTGAAAATCTCTATAGTACTATTTTAAAAGAATGCTACCTTCGATGTGTTTAAGTGATTAACAATTACATTATAATTGTTATTTAAGTCACAGTAATGTTTAACAAACATTTACTTGGTGGAATTACCTTGTGCCTCTTTTCATCTGATTTTCCCCGTTCCCGCCTATTAAACAAATAAGATATAAAAGACAGATATCGCTTTGTGGTGAGGGTCAGGTGGTCATCCGGGAAAGTCGGGGGGCAGGGCTGGATTGTGCCCAAGACAGGGCGCGCAGCCTCTTCAGCAGGAGAGCAGGCTTCTCAAGGGTGCGTCCACCAGACCCTGGGTCCCTCTTAACTTCTGTCGCCTGTGTCTCACAAGTATGACAAGGTTATCTGATTTCTCCGTGACACACCTTTTTCATTCTTTTCTTCCAGATTTTTAGGAGAGATGGGCCAGCTAGACAGAAGTTGTTCCTAAGGGCACTCACTAGGTGCAACAGTTGGGGGCGGGGAGTGGAAGTAGGAGCACAAGGAAGGGCCACTCCCGGGAGTCGGATGAAACTCTCGTCTTGTTTGAGCAGCACGGAGCAGAAACGAGTGAGCAAAGGGCCAATGCCAGGGTCCAGATTTTTTTTAAAGTCCTTGACGTCGCCACCAGATGCAGCCACGTAACTTAGAAAACTGATGGCAGGCCTGTTTACAGAACTGGAGGTATGTTTGTGGTGGTAACAGACTTGTGACATCTTTGAAAAAAACAATCCTTTGATTGGCTTCCATTAATTAGTAACTCTAAAGATGACCATGGGGTTTGGATAAAACAGCTCCTGGAGGAGCTGGAGGTTTTTTAAAGGGCAATGACGAACCCGGGAAAATTGCAGAGTGGCAGCATTTCCATCTTTTATGTATTTGACAGGAAAGCTACAACTATCAAAGGCTGTTTTCACTGAGCCACTGCACTAACCATTCAATTCGACTTTCATAAATGTCAGCTGTAGGACTTCAAATACATTAGAATTGTATATTATTATGAATTCTAGTATCTGATACACTGGGTAATGTGAACTAATTTCAAACTGATTTAGATTTGTCTCTTTCCCTCCTATTAAACTTAAATGTTTGGAAAGTATTTATAAAGTTAGTAAGACCAAGTCAATATATAGTTCTTATTATTTCAGGGATATTGCCTAATATGAAACTGAAATCATAAAATCCGTTTGATCCTAAAAATATATTCAGAATCGTTATCATCTAGATAACCCCTCATATCCAAATCAACAGTTTTCCTTCTTTGACTGGTCATTCCTGTTCTCTTTTTTGCTGATTTACTCTATCGAGCTCATCACTTGAATAAACTTTGAAATAGACAGAAATCAGCATCTGAAAGTATAAACCAACCACAAATCATGATTGGGCTATTTTATACATCACCATGTACATAAAAATTTGTACTTGATGAAGAGCAACATAGATGGAATACCAATTGTGGCTTCGTGGAAAATAAATTCTGAGAGCAGAGCTTATAATCAGATTTTCACTGGGCATATATTTTGTGCTCACATAAAGTTATTAAACAACATCAATATTTCACAAAGTTCCTAAGTATGAGCTAGTCTAAAAAATCACCAACATATTAAGAACCTTTGTATGTTTCTTCAGTTCATATTTGCTGTTAACAGGAGGTTAAAGTTTCAAAGGAAAGAGATAAAATTTTAATATATCTATACTTGTCTCTCATAAGTAAAACGTACCCTGTATCCTTTCCTCCTGAATTTAAACATAAAATATAGAAAAATATAAAAACCGAGAAGATATCCGGCCTTGGTAATGGTTGAAAGATTTGATGGGAGCCAGATTCAGAGAGAGAGGAGAGAGTTAAACACCTTTAAACATTCCTGCCCTTTCTTCCATTTTATTTTCCTTTTTTTCTGTTTGACCTAAAAATCATTAGTGAGTTTTATTTTCACATCCACTTGAAAATACGTCTGCCTCCCCTTTTGTCCTGTTACCATATTTAGCGTGAGGGCGAGACTCAGACGCGAACACCTCTAGGGGACTTGTCGCGCACAGCATGCGTCTATTGCAGCCCACCACGTTCCCGGGAGCCCACCCGTGCAGAGGAGACCCAGCATCGCTAAGCCTAACGCTCTGACAGCAGTGTCTCCACCTTCTGCTTCCTGTCCCCCAGAGGCAACTGCTGTAAAATAAATAACAAGGACCGTCCTCTTTGTTATATAGGCTGTGTGGATTCATATGTCTTTTTTTTTTAGAAAAATGTTTTAGAAGGGCTAAATTCCTCCCTTCCCTCCTCCCACAGAGCCTGACTTGGAGGAATAGCCCTTTACAAGGTAGCTGTATGGAGATCAGGAAGCTCATTCTGTTTTTCACCTGCTTTCCCCATTCTGCTCCCCCTCGTTTTTGACATTTCCACAGTGTCTATGCTGCTGAGCATAAGCGACGACACACCACCCTTTCTGCCTGACAACCATCGCTCACTCTTCACGGGCATACCATCCTTGCTCCTCCCCCTCGCCCCAGGCCCCTGGCAGCGCCTCTCCAGACCTGTGGTTGTCTGGGCTCTCTCTTCAGTGGAGTCCTTGTTCATGGGAGGACGGTTCTCTGCATTTTCGAATGCGCCTCAGCAGTTTGCTTGAGACTGTAGTTTGGGAAGGTATGACAGCTGGGTATAAAATCTTCGGCTCACCACATTCCCCTTTAGTTACAACATTTCTTCTGGTGTAAAGCGTTATTGTCGAAAAGCACGATGACAGCTTACCAGTGAATTGGTAATTGTGCATGATGTTATTCTTTGCTGTTTAGTGTATGTGTCATAATTGTATTAAAATAGGGCCCAGTGTTGATCTTTCAGGTTTAACTTTTCCAGGAAAATGGTTTTGCCTTTCAATATGCAGTTTGGAGTTAATCCGTTTTTTAGGAAATTTTTCTTGAGCTCTAGTAGTTTAGTACTGTTTTATTACCCTGGGTTTTATTTTTGGGCATTTATCTATATTGAGTTTATTTTGCTTGTCTTCATCTGTCACTTTTTCTAGAAATCCTTTTTACTACTCTGTTAATTTTTTATGTTTAATTTTTTTTCTTGTCATCTTCTATTTCTTTTAAACCAGCATCTGTTGTGACTAGTCTTTCTTGTGTTCCTATAGGCTTCATTTCTGATTTTTTTTTCTTTGCATTTGAATTCTTTTGTGTGTTCTATTCCTTTGTTCTTGAATTTTTTCTAATTCTGTTTTTTTTAAATGTCATCTGCAATTTAAAACCTGTCTTATTTTGTAGTGAAACATTAGCTGGCGTGTTCTCCTATTTGGGAGCATGTCTTACTTAGCATGCTTTTATTGTCTGTTGGGATGTTATCATGCTCCTCATTCTCTCTTTTCAATAAAGGTTTTGTGTGGGATTCGACAGCATTTCTTTGCTGTCTCTCTGCCCTCCTAGAGGGGAGGGGTTGGGCAGGCAGCTCTCCTCGCCTCGAGCTGTAGAGCTTCACCTTCCACAGTCTCGTGGTTAGAAAGTGGCCTCGTCGTGCTCTCTGTGATCTGCCTCCTCCTCCCCTTCATTTGGCTGTACATTCTCTTTCCTCCTTTGACCGGAGCTACTGTGTTCACTTCAGATGCTATTCCAACAGGCTCTGCTCAGTGGAAGGCTTTCTACTGGAAGGAAATGGGGGTGCTGCAGGCTCAGGAGCCCTTTCAGAACCCTCTTACTCCCCACAAACTGGAGAGGCTCCCCAAACCTCTCCTCGCTTTACAAGCTGCCTCCCTTTGCTTCCAGCATCTGCCAGTGAAGTTCCATCCTCAGGTCAGGAGACCCCCCCACCCTCCTTTGCCTCCTCTAGCAGCGGCTGAGGTCACATGGGCCCGAGCTGTTTGCCCCACGCGTGCAGACTCTGAGGGCCACGGGCCGCCTTGCACTCGGGTTTGCTGGGGCTTCTGTCGGTAGGTTTCTGTTCCGCTGTCATCAGACTGTCCCTGCACTTTTGACGGGACTGGGAGCGAGTCCTTCCCCTTCTGACTGTGGTCACGACACCAGGCTACGCACAACAGCTAGGGAACGGCAAGTCCCAACTTTTCCAAGACAGATGAGATTTCAGAGAAAAATGAAGACTACAGCCATGTCATCTTTGGCAAGATGTCTTTTTATTGGCAAATATATAATAGTCATAAAAGAAATCCTTAAAGGATGCTAATGACGGAAAATACAGACAAGTTGCCCTTTGTTTAAACTGCCAGGATAACAATGGGAAGAAAACGTCAAACTTCCAGTTTCTACCAGTTTGGGGAACGGTGCACTCCTAAGGCTGCCAGCCAAGAGCACAGGCCAGCTGTTACCAATGTAATTAAAACAGCTCTGATAATTAGCACGACTTGTTTATGAAGGTGAAATAATTCTTGTGTGAATATACCGGTCACCTTGTCAGCAGTGGGGCGGGGGGGGGGGAATCCTACGACATACGGAGCTGTGAACCAGTTATTTGAAAAAGCCCAACTTGGATTTGCTCTTGAACTGCCCTCTGTTGTTCGTCACCCACATAAAAACAACAAAAAATAAAACCAATGGCTCACACACCCTCCCAACCTGATTTTTGCATCTCGTTTAAGGGTAAAAGTGATCATGCTTTTTTTAAAGTTCCTTTGACTGAAATAGCTAGAAACGCACCCATATCGGTTTGCACAGTGGCTGTCGCACGGAGTGGGGACTTCGTGCCCGGCTCACCGTCCTGCTCTTGCCCGGCCGGGGCTCTCAGTGATCTCTGTTCTGTCCTACTTTAACTTGTATGTCGTAAAGCCTAACCAAACACCCAATCTGTTCCTCCTTTCGGTGCATCTCGTTCTGAAAGGTCCGTTGCTTAATAATATTATTGTACAGTCCACCCTTCGTACTGTAACTGCTCTAACAATGTCACACTTGGAACGGAAGAGGAAGGGGAGTGGGAGAAGGGGAGGAGGAGAGGGCAGAGGGAGAGGACAAGGGAGAGGAGCAGGAGGAAGAGTGCCAGGCCTGCTCCCAGCGCCCAGTCGCTCTAACAGCCCTGCCAGCACCAACCCGCAAAATGCTGACTGGGGACCCCTGGCATCTGCTCCAAACCCTGTTGCTGTCACCCAAGGCTTCAGTCACCCTCCCGTTTGCACCCCACCCTCAGTGGCTTCCCAGTCTGATCCTCTTAGTGCCTTGCTGTCCTCAGGCTTCTGCAGAGGGTTGGCCCTCTGCTTGTCCACTCCTGTGCTCATGGTGAGCCCTCTCCGGGTGGTCCACACTCAGCCCTACTCTCGTCGCCCCTATATCCCCAGCCTGCTCACCCATCTCTACCTCACCCACGTGGTGCATCGCGGCCGCTTTGGAACTCAGTGTGCACATGACAGAAATCACTTCACAGAGCTGCATCCATCAGCGGCACCCCTCCCCCTGGGTGACAGCCCCACACATGCGGGATTCGAGAGAGAAGCCAGGCACTGTCCTTGACCCGAACTCGCCCTCATTCCCACTCTTCAATGCTTCACATCTGCCTTCTCTTCTCCTAAACCTCTCCGGGAGGTACCTGCCCTTTGCCATTCCTTCCAATCCTCCGCAGGTTCAGACCACGTTGCCAATCCAACAACTGACCAGCAGTCGATGCTGTCTGAGCCCCAGCTTGTCCTCGGCCAGTCCGTCCTCCGCAGGGTGGCCTGCATGTCCTCCCTGCAGTGCAAACCCCCATTCTCAGTCCCCCAGTTCTCGCTCCCCTGCTTGATGCCATTCTGCTCCCTCCTCGACGAAACTGAACCTCTTGTTGAGGTCCTCTATAACCCAGCTTCTCCATGTAGCCCCCTCTCTCCTCATTGCCCCCCACCTTCTAGCTGAAGCATCGGCCACCAAGAACCCCAAGTGCCCCGGGGCAACACCCACATGCATTTCTCCCTCCTTCCTCACCTGCCCTCGCCGCCAGGTGACCATCCCGCCTCCTGACGTTCTCATTCGGGCGTCCTTCTGGCACACGCCAGAAATTCGAGTTTCCTTTTTACAACTTCTAATCTTATCATGACATTATCTTATAAAAGCCCATTTTAACGGCCCCAAGAGCTGAGATCTCCTTTCAAGAACTCTTTCTTTTGGGCACGGTTATGTGCAGCCGCCTCCTGACTGCCTGCTGGCCGGCGGTGCGGTCAGCCCGCTGGTGCCTCTTGGAGCCGCGCTGAAATCTGCTCGGGCCAGCGAGAGACCGGCTGGTGGCCGGCCGGCCAGCCTCGGGGAGGACGCTGGCCTCAAACGGTTTGAAGGAGGCTGAGGCCAGGACCCTGGGTTCTCATTTCGGCTTTCAGCCGCTGTTTGTTGAGAAGCTGTGTGCTGGGTCCTGGGCACCGTTAGGGACTGGGACTCCAGCGATAAGCTAGGCGGCCCCTGGCCTTGCCCTCATGGAGCCTGCAGTCTCGGGGCAGACAGGCGAGGAACAGACAAACACATTGTTCAGCAATTCTGGACTCCACCGGGCACCGCGAAGGAAATGTTCACCATCTGCAGTCAAGTTCTTTGTAGCTTCACGTTCATCCCCTGTTCCAACCCAGTGACTCCCTGGTGGCGGCCCATGGCCCTCCCTGAGTCGAGCAGGGCGCCCCACAGCAAGGTTCCGAGGAGAGCCTGGAAGAGCATTCCACAGCCAGGAGCTTCCTGGTGGTGGTGTGGGAACAGTGGGGCTGGCTCCTCCCGGAGCGACTTTGTAGGACTGGCCTCTCACTAACACCAGTGTCCCCGGGAAACACCGACATCCAGCTGAGCAGACCCTGTGCCAAGTCCAATTACCTGCTCCAGTGACTCATCCATTATTATACGTTGCAGAATTAACTGTAGCGCTGAACCCACACTTTCGTGGATTGGTTGCCATTTTCCTTGCAGTTTCCAACATTTAAAAATAATCTGTGTCAAGTCAGAGGTTTAGGAATAATGAGGTTTCCTCAGATTTGTTCTGGGCCATGATTTACGTACAATAAATCGACAGTGAACTCACTTAACTGGTTTCCCACCTCCCTGCCTTGACTCGCCCCCTCTGAAGAGGGAAGGGAGACCCTTGGTGGGTACCCACCCTGGAGGGCTTGCATTCTCAGCCATCTTTCCGCCTTTGCTTCATCTTTTCCCTTTCTCTTGCTGAAGAATTACGCAGACCCTGGGTCTTGATTCCATGTCAGTGAGCAAGTGAGCAGGTCCCAAGCAGTTCTCTCTGTGTTCGGCAGTTCTTGGACGCTCAGTACAAACCACTCTTTTAAGCAAATCACTGTGTAATTTTGAGAGTAAAATGCAGATGAAGATTTGCTGCAAGCATTAAAAATTAATGTACTTAGCATGTGTTTTCCCCCTTGAATTTCAAGTTTGTGGCTTTGCCGTGGATTTGCACAGGTTTCCTCGGAGGCTTTGGAGCCCCCTGGTTCTACCCAGGGCAGCCTCCAGGGGCCAGTGGCCTGGGGCGGGAAGTGTGCCCACATGGGGTCCACCGCCCTCCTGCAAAGGGCCCAAGTGAGGAGCTAGTTGTTCTGCAAATGCACGTGGACGACCAATTCAGACAATACCCCCCAGTAGTTTGTTTTCAATCAATTTGATAAGAACAAGATAAAACTTTGTTTCGCTGGAAGCCTTGTAAGCATCCAGAGATTCAAACCCAAAGGGGAAAAGATCGTGGACTCACCAGCCGGTGCCCTTCCCCTAGGCAAGAGGCAAGTAAGTGTTCCCTCCTCCCTGCCGGTTTCACACCTAAACAACTCGGGATGCTTACAGTTACAATGTTTAATTGCACCTGTCACTCTCTGGCACTCCCACAATCAGTGGAGATTTTACGTCTAATTGCAGACACTGTGGAATATTATACTCTCTAACTATGGCTGTTGTGTATAGTCTGACCTTTTCAATTATGACTTTGCTTGGATAGAACAATCTTAGAAAATGATTGCTAACATTTCTAATACCACTGAGCAAGAAAAGGCACCACAGGCAAATGTATTCTAGACGAGAGGAGAGTTTTCTGAAAATTGTCTGGAACACATAGGACTCCTACTGTTACAGTTGTGTGGTTGCCACAGTACATGTTGGTAGAAGAGCAGGCAAGGGCTCCCCTAGGTCCACCCCCATGCCCCCAATGCCCCCCACGGCCCCCAGTCTCCTGGAAACACCCGTCCCCTTGTTGATGTGCCCTGTGACTGTCAGCTCCTTGTGGGAGGGGGTTGTGCCCGTCAGATACCAAGAGCATCTCGTTGGTGGCACATGGGAGCCCTCGGTAAATACTTGTTGAATGACTGAGTCTTGCTCAGCTGGAGACTTCTGGAAAGAGGCACGTGCCAGGGCACACAGGGACTGGGTTCAGAGATGTCACAGCAAAGTTAAGATGACCCAGAAGCTTCTCTCCTGGGCGAGTCCCCTAAAGGTAGTCCTTCGGGATTGTACACCAGCTGGACACCCTGGGGAGGGAAGTCATTTCTCACTGAGACCGCGGGGTCAATAATAGCCCCCTCCTGTGCCTCCTGCAGCAGGGAGTGCTCAGCATGAACGAGGAGCCCGCTGGGCCTGTCTGAAAGGCGCCTGCATCTTTTAAGAGCTACAGTGGATGTGAATGGCAATGCCCACAATCAGAGGGTGAGACGTTATTTTTGTCTGGGCTGGAAGAAGCGCGTGGCTCTGGTGGCATCTCCTTGTCCCATTCGAGGTCCGCGTGCATGCACCATGCATTTACCTGAGGTTTGCAGGCACTTTTCTCAAGGGTCTTCTGACTGCTTTTGCTTTTTCACCTTTTACTACTGAGAAGACCTAATTTCTGTACAATAGCACGTTCATTACTCTGAAAATTGTGCTGTATTTAATGATGCAAGTAAATTGAAAAGTATTGGCTAAAATTGGGAAACATTCTCTCTTAAAATCACTGTTTCAAAATCTCAGCTGAATTCAATGCCTCTTGGTTTATGTTATGGGAACATTTCAAGGTGATTCTCAAGGCACCTTTAAAACCTCACCTGAATGCAGAAATCCTGACATAGCATTTTAGAAAGTCAGCTCCCACATCCTCCTCGTCATTCAGGCCCTGCAGAAGGTAATAACCAGCCCCTCAGTTAGCGAGGGCCCTGCCTCGATTTCCCCTGGAAGACATCACATCAGGTTCAGCAGAGAGTAATTCACAGGTACCTTCCAGAAAGAGCCCTTTGTGCCCTTCACGCCAGGTAGGAGATGGTAAAGGAAAAGCGAGGAGGAAGCAGGTGTTCATGGGATGGCTCCCAGCAGGGCGAGGCTCCTTCCCATTTACTCCAGCTCATTTCTCCTTCATGGGAGTGCAAGGGGAGGTGTTTGTGATGGGCGCTCCCACGTCTCTGCCTCCACGGTCTTCTCCCGCTTCCTGGGTCGCTCTGCTCCTGTGCCCCATGCCGGGGTGAAGGGGGGACACAGGGAGCTTCAGAATCCCCCAGGAAGACTGAGGGCCAGCCCTGGGGAGGGCTCAGCCACCTTGTCACACCTGACTGCCCCCAGGGGCTGGGAGAGGTCATCCAGTGGGGGCCCCCAAATGAAGAGAAAATAAGTTCAGGGAGCAGCTCACTAATTCTTGTCTCGTAAATAAGCCCCAGGTCACAGTACGTAGAAAAAAGTAAATTTCTCCTAATTGAGAAAGTCTGTCTTATCAGATCACCTGTGGTGGGGTCGGTGTCTGAATGTCACAGGCTCCTGAGAATTCATCCTGCTGTAGTTCCTTCCTCCCTCCCTCCCTTCCTCCCTCCCTCCCTTCCTCCCTCCCTTCTTTCCTTCCTTCCTTCCTCTTTTCTTTTTTAGGCCATTATTTTAAGTTTAAAAGCTGCTGTCTCACAATCATGGAACGTGTCTAGGTATCTGGTGGTGCTCTGTGGACATCCTAGACCTCAGCACACACCTTCGCAGCTAGGCTTGCCTCGTTTGGCCTCTGCCGACCCCCATCGCCCCGGCGGGCAGAGGGCAGGGTGAGCGCAGGCCTGAGACCAGTGTCCTTGGACCCGCAGCCCTGGGCCAGCGCAGGCTGGCTGTGCGCGCAGCTGCGTGCCTCCGCCAGCCTCCGCTGTCACCACTACTCGCTGCTCTGCAAGCGCCTAACACTGGTTCCAGACCCACAGTCTCATTGAGGGATAAAAATTGTATTTTTAGTATAAAGTTTAAGCTATTAAAAAGGACCTCAATAATAATGAAGATACCAATGGTACCTCACCTAATGTAAAACGGTGGATCTTGGTCGAGCCACGTACGGGCTACGGAGGGGCCGGGGAGTCATCAGTGTGCTTTTTCTTGGGCCTCGTTCAGTCCCTCCACTTTCTAGTTCCACTTCTGAAGGGACACGATCGTTTCCTTACAGATTTGTTAGGACTCCTGTTTTACAAATACCCACTGAGGTGGGCAGAACAATGGCCGCTAAAGGTGTCCACATCTGACCCCAGAGCCCATGACTTCGTCACCCCGCATGGCGAAGCGGCCTGTGCAGGGGAAGGAGACAGCTCTTGAGATGGAGAGATGGTCCCAGGTTAGCCAGCAGGCTCGTTGTGAGCACACTGGCTGGTCCTTATGGAAGGGGGAAGGAGGTCAGAGTCAGAGCGGAGGGTGCGGTGGAACAGGGTCCTGTGATGCACTTTGAAGGTGGAGGGAGGGACAGGGGCCAAGACACAAGGGCAGTCCCTGGAGGCTGGAGACTCGAGGAGACGGGCTCTCCAAGAAAGCCTACAGGACCAGCGCAGCTCAGCCCGCACCTCCGTTTCAGCCTACTTCAGGCCCACTGCGGACTTCTGACCGCCAGAACAGTAAGCTCGTAAATTCCTGTTGTTTCAAGACACTAAGTTTGTGGAAGTTGTTACCATCAGCCACAGGAAAGGAACACAAACTGTTGCAAGCCAACTTGGTCTATTCATAAGTATCCTAATTTCTCTGGGTTACTGTCTGTAAGCAGATACTTTTTAAAAAGTGGTCTTACCCACCAGCTCTGTCTCCTGTATTGCCAGGGCATAAAGGTCATCTGCCCTGAAGTTGTAGTGAATATGTTTGTGCTGCCAGTGATTTGGACTGCATTGCTTAGGAAGGAGATTTTGACTAAACTCTAAGGGTGAAAAGGGAGTAGGGCTGTACCCGAGAAAGTTTTTCCAGATGTTAAGAAGAGACAAAAAGAAAACTTAGTTTCTTTTTCTATTTCTGGATGTTTCTGTGTCTGGTTGTGATTTCCGGAGCTTCTGCAGCCACTGTGTGAGCAGAAGGGGAGCCAGCTGACCCTCTACAATGGCACAGAGGAAAGCTGAAGCAACCCGGATTCTCGACACTAGTGTGGAAGCACTCGATTAGCTGACCGGCTGTGGAGATGCCCTAACTCCCTTGAAACATGCTGCTGGGCAAGCCTGACTTGGACACCTGATAGGCATGTGTCGGTCATAGCTTCAGACCTTCAGCCGTAAATAGGGGTGGGGCAGGAGGAAAATAATTGCAAACAAGAAAAGGTAGAAGGGAAAAGAATCACATAAAGGACAGATGCCAGAAATGTTACAAAACCAGGAGGAAAATTCGTGTCAATAACTTGAGTCAAATAATCCATTTTATTCATTTCTTGGTCCGCATTTCCCTAGTTGTTTTTCTGTTAGGTTCCTTCTCCTTCAGTTCGAGAGAAGGAGATGACGTCTCGCTCTGGGAGATGCATCATCAGAACGACTTGAGCTGTTGCATTAAACCCCACCGGCGCCTGCGAGGTCAGGGTGGCAGGGCAGGCAGGAGACGGATGAGCACCTGGGGCTTCAAGTGGCCCCTCACGCCGTGTGGCACATCTAAATTTCATACGAGGACTACATTGCTCTGAATGTGTAGAGCGAGCCAGAGTGCAGTGAAGACACTCAGTCACAACATCCTGTTCTTTGTGGCTGTGAGAGCCAATCACATGTACGCCTTTCCCGCCTCCACATCCAGTGATTTCAAATCAGCGGCTTGGGATCAGCCACCGTGGGAGTTTTCACACCACAAAGATCAACAAATGCCACTGGTCAGGGGTGCCCCGCCCGAGGGGCCGTCATTACTCCGCCCAGGGCAACGGCGGGGTGTCTCGGTTTTCTACCCTCCCTGGTCATTTTAATTTCAGTAATTGTGGGTAATGTCTTATCTGCAATCATAATGTGATAACATGACTAATAGTTTAATTCACTAAATGAATCTCAAATTTGTTGAATTCATCTACAAAAATTAGAAGTACATTGGAAGACTGAAGTCTCAGGCATTTTAAAACTTATGTTGTTCAGTCTTTTCCATTTTTTCTCCCTTTCTGCATGAAAATTCTCCAGACTGCGAGGAGTTCCTTAGCACCCCTGTTTCCCACGGTTGGGGGCTGCAGAGAGTTGTGATATGACCGTCTGGTGGGCTGAGTCGAACACACGGCGGCATTCTGGGAACTGCCGGGCTGCGCCCTGTGGGCTGTAGCACACAGCCCTAGACCAGGCATGGTCTCTCAGACCTAATGATCTGGGCCTTGTCAGACACACTTCATGAACTGAAAGTGCCGGAGACTAAGCGAAATCAAAAGCCCCTTTCAGCTGGGAAAAAAGAACAATGAGCCTAAATAAGTTAGGATTGATGAGTGGGCAGTTCAGCCACATTCTGCCTTTGGGCAAAGTCATTTCACCCTGAACGGAACCCCGCTTCTCACTGGGGAGTCGAGGGGATTGAAATGAATGATTCAAAGTCGTGCAGAAGGACACGGGCCTCCCAGATGACCGAATCCAGGAGGTCGGAAACCAACACTTGCCTGACATATTTTGCAGAAATTCCCAGAAAAGCACACTAAAAGAGGGCATTTGATCCAGAGAGGGTGGAGTAAATTACTAAGGAGGAATTCATTCATTCATTCATTCACTCATTCATTTTTTCATCCAACCATCCAGATCTGTGTGGAAGGCCCTGTGACATGCTAAGTTCTGGGCCAAATATAAAGCAGACAGAGAGAGACCTAGTAAGGAGACAAGTTGTAAACACGTGTGTGCACTGTGTGTGCGCACACGTGTGGTACGGTACCGAGTGGTGATGGGAATAAACACCTGTAGGCAAAACACTGGAACCCTCTTTGTTGTCTACAGCAGTTCTCTTCTTGCCTTGGAGATTCCGTGTCTGGTCCTGAGGTCCAGGAGGTGGGATGGGAGGGCAGACAGGCATCTGGAGAAGATCCTGTCTGTTTCAGTTCCCTTCCTGCCTTCCTCCTCCCCAGGTGGCATCCCCTGGGTGTGGGAGGAAGTTTAGACAGCTTCATACGAGCAGCAGAGTGTGCCTGGGATATCAGCCTCAGGTTATCAGACGTGCAGTTGACTTGTTGGTCACCTCACATGGTCCGTGGGCAGGGCCTCTGCCCTCCGTCCCTTGTGGAGGTGTTCACGGCCAGACTGGTCCTCATTTTTCTCGGCATTGCTCTGGTGGCTGCTTCCAAAGCTTAGCTCCTGGCTGGGTGCCAAAGCTCAGTTCTTGGGGTGCTGTGCTGGGGTTCAGCCACATCTGCCACCCTGTCGCTGGCTTTGCACCGTCACCTCCAGTTCCTGCAGTGACTTGAAATTCCTTGGGCCGTGCCCTGGGAAACCAAGCACCAGAGGCAACCACTCTCTACCAGTGCACCCACACACCCATGTACCCTGGGGTGTCCCTCAGCCTTCTCGTCTCGTTTACAACACATCCATGTGCACGTGTTCAGGTATACACACATGTTCACAAACACAACCTGCAGTCATGTACAGCACACACATGCACACACATGCACACACAGGGCTTCCATCCCCAGCAGGGGGCTCTGGGACCCTGATACTGATCACCTGCTCTTCATCTCCGTCCCCTCCTTGGCCTCGACTTCCCCTTCCAGGCCAGGAGGCACTTCCTCCTGCTTCGCTACTCCAACTAGAAAGGCGACAGCAGACCGAGTTCATATTACTGAACAGGTAAATATTTGGGTACACATGTAATAATCATGTAATTATACTATAATGCATCTGATGCTGTTATAGTAGAGCAAAGTGATGCTAGTAATAATAATGATTAACATCTACCTGGTGCCAGTCGAGATGGTTTGCATGAATGCACTAATGTATTATTTACAACAGACGGTTGAAGTGCATTCTGTTCTCACTCCCAATTTAATGAGGACAACGGGGTGACTCGCCCAAGGACATGGAAGTGATTAGTGGCCGCGGCAGGGGCAGGGCTGGGATTTAGGCTCCGACATCTGAATCCCTAACTAGTATTGTGTAGAAAGGATACAGTGTCGGTAAGATTTCATAAAGAACTAGGTCAACATCAAAGTAAGAAGGAAGTGTCAGCAGCTATTCAGCAAAGAGCAAGCTGTTTGTTGTAACTTGGGTCGTGAGGATGAAACGTCAGAACACGGTGCTGGGGAGGGACTGTGGGGACGAGGCCAGCAGCCCTGGGTGTACCGCGGTGAAGAGTTCAGCATGCAGCTGGCTCACAATTGTGAAGGACATTCTGAAGAGGAGTGACGTGGGCAGAATATTTTGAAAAGGAGGGCCTGGGTGCACTTGGAAAGTGACAGAGGGGGAAGAGACCGGTGTCAGGGGACCATTTCAGAACCCGCTCACTGACTGATTCATTCAACAAATATGAAGTGGCCTGGACACCAGGAATGAATACGAAATGTCACAGACCACAATGGGTGCGGTACGGCACCTCAGGCCCGCAGTTCAGTGAGGGTGACAGGACATAAATTAACGTGCAAGCCCGACAGACGCCCCCTAGAGGCCTGTAGAAAACACACCGGGGCTACCAAGGCCGCATCCCCCCAGAGGGCAGAGGGAAGTCCCCCGAGCTGGGTGCAAAGGCTGGGCCCCCAAAACCTACACACATGAGCACCACCAGATTCCTTTCAGTTTGGCAGTAAAACTAAGGACCCCATGGGCTTCCTGCATTACAAATGCTTAATAAAAACAACATATTTTGCATAGCAGGTGTCTTAGGCAACCACGTTCATAGTGCAATAAGCATTCAGCAACCTTTGCTTTAGAGTTTTTTATTTACCCCCAGACTAATAATCCATTTTCCAGCAGATGTTAAGACTATAGGAGGCAGGTGATATCGGGCCTCAGTGGGGACCCGAACAGGGGCCCCGTCCCTGGGGAGCGTAAGAACTTATCTTCAGAAACGTTTTCGCGGCTGAGACATGATGGGCACGAGTGTCTGCACAAGGGCCACCCACACTTAATGACCAAAGGCAGAAGCACGGAGTCCGTGGGGCCCAGGAGCAAAGAGGACAGGAGATGTGAGGGATTTAGAGACGGAGCGGAGTAGCAAAGAGCATCCCGAACAGCCACGCTTGATCTTCTCTAGAGAGACTGTCCAAGGTGGCGCAGGAAAGGCAGAGCTCACGTGGAGCAGAGAGGTGCCCCCTCCCCGAACGGTATGATGGTAGAGCTAGAATGACCCCGCACTCCGCGGGGTTTTGAATTCCCTCCGTCACCTTCAGGGAGTTGAAGGAAATACTCTTTCTACTCTGTACGGGGAACTTGTCGTTCTCGTGACGAGGAAGACACAGTCGCATTTTTAAAACTCTGCTCGGATATTGTGGTTTAAGATGCTTGCTTCCGAATGACAACCTGGTCTACCGATTATGTGTTTTCCATGTGTCACTGGCGTGCAAAGCGTGAAAATCACTCACTTATAACGATCACATCGACTATAGAAGAAGAACACATAGCTGTACGGTTCAAGGCTGAACTCTAAAGTAGAGATTCCACGAGACAGAAAATTTTCTATTAGAAAGTTGACAAAGGTTTTAGTTGCTAAATGAATTATCAATAATTTTACGTAGTTATTCAACCAGCATAACTACATATTTGTGGCTATTTTATGAACTTTTTGTCTGCATTCAAAATATATTTAACGAAGTAGAGTGTTATTATGGTAAAAATGAAATGTTCAACATTTTATGTTTTCATACCCGAGACCTATTGCTGCACCACACACACCCAGAAAGATGGCGTCACTTTCTGTAAAGACACCCTGGCCCGCTGGAGAGTCCCCGGAGTCACTGGCGGACGTTGGAGTGCGCCCGACTTAACCGGCGACCTCTCCGGGCTCAGCGCACTGGGTCCTTCACCGACGACTTCTGTCCCCCAATCCCTTCAAACAGCACGATGGCCTAAGTGAAGCCTGAGTGTGCCGCCTCCGGCAGTGAGCTCTGTAGCTTTTCTTCCTCTTTGAATTCTTAAAGAGTCTGTTTAAGCGGGCACTTCTCTGTTCTTTTAAGGTTTAGTAATATTATTGTGGCTCAATTGTTGTTTCTACAAAGATTTTCTCTTTGGTCTATAAGTGAGTTGAAAGTGTGTTTAGATTCCAAATGTGTAAGGTTTAAAAATTTGGCTATCTTTTAGTTAATAATTTGTTATGTAATTTTCTTCATAAAATGTGACATATATCACAGATTATTTTGGAATTACATCAGACTTACTTTGTGGCTTATTACTCATTTTGTTTCTAACGTATCTCATATATGCTTATAAAGAATGTGTCTTTTCTGATTATTGAAAGCAGGGTTTCATATAGGCCCATTGAGTAGACTTTATATGTAAAATTTATGTCTGAATTTCATATTGAAAAGTAAATAAAAATGACTTAAAAATGAGAAAAAGAAATTAATACTAGGGGAACTAGCCCATCAGATATTAAAATATATTAAACAGTTGCATTAATTAAATCAAAATAGTACTGGTGCATGAGCAAGAAAAGCCAGTGAAACAAAATAGTAAGTCAAGAAACAGGGGTTTGTGACAAAGTTATACTTCTCATCAGTGAAAGACTATCCGAAAGACACATGGGCGAGGCTGGGTAACCACCTGGAAAAAAGCCAAGAGTTGGAGAGTGCCTTAGACCTCACACCAGGAAATCATACAAGTGGATTGGTGCCTTAAATATGCAGAAAAGACATCATAAAAATCCTAGAATAAACAATTACAGATTATCTCTTCCAATTGTTTCTCTTCTTTCTGCTATAAAATGGGTGGCGGGAGAGAATCTGTCTAATGATGACTCAAAATTCAAAACCCATAAAAGACTGGTACATTTTAAACATAAAAAAAAATCTGCAAGGCAAAAGAAAAATTTGAAACTCCTACCCCACACAAAGAATAATTCTCCCAGATATAGAAGAGCTCCTTATCCCACCCCGCAAAAGATCAGTGCATCCTTAGGGGAAAAAAAGACAAAGGATGTGAAAATACAATTCAGAGCAGAGAATATACAAATATCTCTCAAATGTATCTTTAAATGTTGATTATTCTCACAGTAAGAGAAACACAAGTTAGAAAAACTCTGAAATACCAGTGAACTACCAGTAAAATATATTTCATCTGTAATATTGTCAAAAATCAAACCCTAATAGCATTCTCTTTGGAAAGGTAATCAAAATATATTGGGGTGTTGCTTACTGTTGATGGGAATATAACTTGTTACTATCCCTCGGAAGCACCATTTGAAAATGTGACAAAATTGCAAATATGTATATTCTTTGATAAATTTATCTTTTAACAAGAGAATTTAACCCATTTATATTTCTTAGGATTATTTCTTTATTCGACTTCATCCTTTGCATATTCCCTTGTTCATTGTTCTTTCCTGGAGGCAGGTGGATGTTTAACAGCCTTCAGGTGGGTTGATAGAGCTTTATCCAATCCCCTCAGCTGCCTTGTATTTTCCCGGAAGTTAATTTTATTTCTATTCTTTTGACAAGGATCCTTGCACTTTAATATGCTTAGTTAGTTAAGTCTAAAGTGAACCAAGAACTCTGCCTTCATCCCCATCAGCGAAAGAGCCTCACTCATTCTGATTGCCCTCCTCCCATCGCGCCCATTTTTCCTTCTAGAAGTAGCGCTTCACGCTGTAAACGCACTTCAGGCGATGACTATTACGTTTTCAGAATGTTTGTAATCAATGCTTACTTAGTCTCGTCGATTTGTCCAACAATTTTTTTCCTATTACTTCCTGTATGTCAAGTCTTCGTCCCGTGTTCAGCTTACCTTTTAATAAATTTTATCCTCGGACAAGGACAGTATCCATGGGGGAACAAATGGAACAAAACCGAACCTCTCAGTCTTGGTGACATGCCACGCCCTTGACCTGCCTTCCTTCTGAATGGCGGTTCAGTTGAGTGTTGCCTTGGAGGTTAACTGTTACCATTCCTCCAGCCTGGTGAGGGACTGCTAACCTGTCTTCTGACCTCTATTCTGTTCATGAGGACTATAAGTTCAGTTTGATCTTTTATATGTCATCTGTCTTTTGTTTCTAGTTGCTTCTAAGTCTTTTCCTCAACTTTGGAGTGTTATGGTTTTCCTGAGAAGCTAAGCATCATCAGTCTGAAGATTCACATCTGTCTTCAGTTATGAAAGATTCCCAACCATTGCTTCTTCAAATAGTGCCCTGGTCCACTCTCTGTCCTCTCTGGGACCCCGTGAGCCATGTGAGGGAGCCTCCCAGGTGGGGACTTCTCTGCCGTCTTCCCAGGGCCTTGCCTCCCTGTGCAGCCTCTGCCTAACCTCTCAGTTCTGTCGCCCAGGCCCCAACTCCTCTTTCATCTGTGGTCAATGTATTTATCAGCTCAGCTACTGGGTTTTTAATTTGGTCATAGAATTATTTTCTGGGAGTTCTATTTGGTTCTTTTAAAAGTAAAATAGTCTTCTATGTTGTCAAACATTTCAAAAATATTTCTTTTCAGAGTTTATTCTGCTGTATCTGGTTGCTAGTTTCAGAACTCATCTCCAGGCACCCTGGGCAGCTGAGTCTCCCCCAGGGCAACTCTGTTACCATGGTGATTGGTCCATTGTAGGGGAGGTCCCACACTGGATCGTGCAAGTGTTAACGATGTGTTAGAAAACAAGGAAAATGTTGTGAACACAGTTTTTTCACTCACTTCCTTGCGGTGGGTTTCTACCTCTCAGGAGAGTTTTCCCATTGAGGGCTTTGTCTGACATCAGCCTCTCTCCCTTTTCCTACAAGCTCATGGGAAGGGACTTCCTGGTCCCCTTTTCCATGGTGGGACAGCCCTTCAAGTGGCCCAGCCATATGCAGGAGATTAGCTTGACCCCCTTCTCTTGCCAAATTCCTTATTTTTCTGAACTCCTGAGACTTTAAAACCTCGGTCGCGGCCTCAGTCTGGCCTGCAGCCGATCCTCCCAGGACTTGCGCCTTCCCCGCGAGCTCACTCCGTGTTTGCCTTTATCTCCAGCAGCTGCAGATGTCCTGACCTCGACTTTTCATCACACACGTTTTGGGGTTTTTTAGACTTTGTAGCAGTTTAAGGATTCACATCAGCTTTGCCTACTATCCTGCTGTAAAAAGTAAAAAGTCTCTTTTTGACACTGAAGAGGACTTTTTTTGTTAAAAAGTCATGTTTTTGGACTAAAAATATCTCACGTACTCTTACGTGATCTTAGTTGTGTGTTCAATATCATTGCGATAGTGTAAAGCGACACATTATTTCCAGTCGTTCATCACAATCACATCTGCACGCATTCGGAAAACGGTGGTGGCCCCATGTTTGAAATCCACCACGTACCATCCGCAGGCGGGGCCTGAGGCGCCCAGAACTCGTGAGGCCGCCTGCAACAAACGCATCGCGGCCGCCGCAGCTGGAGAGCAGTGAGTGCAAGTGCCACTCTGTGAATGTCACAACACGTCCAAGTGGGGACACCGTATGTGTACAGACAAGTACGCTTTTTCCGACGGCAACTCTGAGAAGGGTCCTCGGAGCCCTTCTAGGACTCACGACAAGTGTCCTGAAGGGGGTTTTATTTGCTAATTGAAACAAGGATGTGGCAAGTAGAAGAGTAAGCTTCTGATCTGAGGGGGTTTTTTAATGAAAACCATTCATCTCATTGCATTTCTGACCTTTCTGTATGACAT
The DNA here is from genome assembly GCF_022682495.2 of Desmodus rotundus. Lineage (NCBI taxonomy): Eukaryota > Metazoa > Chordata > Mammalia > Chiroptera > Phyllostomidae > Desmodus > Desmodus rotundus. Next base: position 99,835,176 of record NC_071397.1, read on the forward strand.
TATAACCTTAGACATGTGTTACCGGGATGAAATGTTATATTTGATGGCCTAGGTCAAGTTAGAGTTTTATTGCCTTTGACCAAAGGTCCCTGTAAGATTTAGAGATTGGCTTGTAGGTACTACGTGATCTTTAAAAACTTACAAAACCTATTTTTTAAAGAAAGAAATTCTATGAATAAAAGTACCTGATGCTTTTAAAATAGTGATATCCAAGTGGTCATCGATGAGTTCGTTACCCCTTAATTTTAGCTGGTATGTCTACAACAGCCCTTGCTCCTGGTCCCACTGCAGCCAGGGGCGTCCAGCCCTCTGGCGTCTCTGGGCCACACTGGAAGAAGAAGAGCTGTCTGGGGCCACACATTAAATACACAAACACTAATGAGACTGATGAGCAAAACATAGGTTTTAAATAAATGTACAATTTTGTGCTGGGCCGCATTTGTAGCATCCTGGGCTGCATGCGGCCCACAGGCCGCAGGCTGGCCACCCCTGCTACACATAGCTTTCTTTTAATTCTGGATTTTTTTTTTGTAGAAACTTTAAACAAAGATTTCCAAATGTTACAAAGTTTGAAAAGTACTATTTTCATGGTAATACTAAAGACATGTAAAGTGTAACATTTGTTGAAAAAATTAGTTAACAGCAAAGTAATTTTAAAATGTTTTAGAAAGGGTTTCTTACTCAATAAGCAATTAGAATGACCTTTTGTAAATTTAAGCAAGTGGAGAAAGCCAGCAATCTCGGCTCCAAGGGACGGTGGTCGCCACGTGACAAGTACACAGATGCCAATCAGTGTCCTCGTCGATCTCCTCTTCAGATTCTGCTTTTATCTCAAATTCTCCTAATATAGACTTAAAACAAGGTTTGATACTATTAGCACCCAGTGTAGTATTTATGGACCGACATTCATACGTTTGCTTTCTGTGCTACCACGAAACCAGAAACTCTCCCTCCTACGTGGTAAACAGAATCGAAAGCGAGACCTGAGGGACTTCCAGGGAAATAAGGGTGAACAGAAGCACCACAAAGCCCATCCCAATAATCTATTAAATAATCACGAAGCTCCTGATTTGTGCATACCCCTGTACTCCTGATGGAGAAGCCTGGCACCGTATCTGCAGACTACATACACGCACGGACACTCACACACCCCCTCACGTGGCAGGGCCCCTGCACGGCTCCGCCACGGCCCCTGCCGCAGGTCCAGGGATAGCCAGAGGGGCCCCCGCTGCTGCTCCGTGGCGGAGGAGGCCTGTCAGAGAGTTCACACAGGACAGATCCAAAGGTCAGATTTAACATTCAGCCCATGCTCACCGAGCACGCACCTGTGATGGGCCAGACACCTCTCTAGGCCACGACAAGCTCCTTGAACGGCGGGACCGGTGAAACTGTGATGAATACATGATGAGAGCTACAAAGACAGACGGGGCAGCGGGTGGTGGAGGAGGGCCTCCCTGAGCTGACAGCTGACTCAAAGAGGCTCCAGCGACCCAGAGTCGGAGGGGAAGGGGACAGGACATCCGGGGACAGTCTGTGAGGAGGACGACGAGAGGCCAGGCCATGTGGGGAACAGAAGACACCACAATCCCCAGAGGTCAGTGCTGGCAGGAGGACGCGTGGGGCCCAGGGAGCCGGGCTGGCCAAGGTGACCCGGGGGGGAATTCAGCGGGGACCCACGTGTGTGCAGAACAGAAGTGACAGAGGTAGGAAGGCAGACGTGGGAACAGGGAGCCAGGAGGAGCGAGACACCAAGATAATCTTCTTTCTCAACCTCTCTCCCTCAGTCTTTTACTCAATTTCACTCTCGATTGTTCTCTTCCTTTACTCGTTCTCATATTGCTTTTCTTTCTTTTTGAAAACTGTTGAAACTCAGAATCACCTGTGTGCTCAACATTTGTTTCTTTGAGAACACACAGGTCTTAATGGGAGGGGCGAGCAACCTTAGCTATAAGCTCATTGGCAGACACACTCCTTGAACACGACGTGGCGGGGAGAGGGCGAACAGGTGCGAGGGACAAACAGCTACGACAATGGTACTTAGCCCAGCCTGGGACACACCGCGTCAGTGCTGGTAAAGAGGACGAGGAACGAGACGCGTAGTGAGTGATTCCCGGGGCGGTGGTGACAACACTGAAGCGTGACGTGCCCGACCCCACCCAGGTCTAGGACGTGATGACCGGGGAGCTGGCGAATGAAGTCCCTTGAGGCTCTAGAGGACTTTCTTGCCTGCACTCGAGATTCCTGGCTGGGCCGGCTGGGCGCTCACGGGTCACTTTTCCCCTCTGCCCTTACAGGTGGAAATCGAGAAGCTGGATTACCACCACTACCTGCCTCTGTTTTTTGACGGGCTCTGTGAGATGACGTTTCCCTACGAGTTTTTCGCCCGGCAAGGAGTCCACGACATGCTGGAACACGGGGGCAGCAAGATCCTCCCTGTCATCCCGCAGCTCATTATCCCGATAAAGAGTGAGTGCGCAGGCGAGGAGGCGCCCCTCCGCCTGCTGGGCCCGCTTTGTGACAACTCGCTAATTAAGCAATAAAACAGCAGACGGGAGGCTAGCTCCCCGTTTGCAGGGATTTTCATAAACTGACGGATGGGGCCGCACACCCCCATCTCCTGATGCGTCCCGTCATCCACGCTGCACACACGGCGGCCTCGCCGCGTAAACAGCCGCGACTGCACGGGGTCTGCACCGATTTAAAGCGCTCCGCAGGACTGACGCCGCTGGGGTGCCAACCGGCCTGCGCAGAGGTCGGTCAGGGTGAGCCTCTGTGTGCGTCCACGGCCACCAACTTCCAAGTTCTGTAGCTTTTAAATCATAGTATAAGCACAGTTCTGTCTGGTATCTTCCAGGTAGCAGGATTCGTAATTTTAAGAAAAAAAAATCTGGCACAGAGAAAAGGCTCACCTTATTGATTCCCTGAAAATTTTCATCTAGGGCAGGTCGCCCCGGGGGACTCTAGGGTAGCCCGGTCATCTGCTTTCGCTGCTTGTCTGCACTGAGATTGTGCTTCCTTTCTGTGGCCAGAGCCTCCCGGGTCGGACGCGTTGCCGCAAGCACCCCCTTTCAAACCCCTTTCTGCGTTTCCACTGTCCAGGGCGAAGGCCTGTAGGGGCTGAGTCCCACCCAGTCCCCTCAGCCGGCTGCCACAGCTGCTGCTGCCCCTTGTCACAGGGCCACCTGGCTGGGACAGGGCTCCAGCAGGGGACAGCCGGCCTCTCTCCCCAAATCTGGGGGGCCAGGCCCAGCCCCCTGACCACCCACCAGGGATCCCCTAGATTCTGCAGCACCGAGCAGCCCACCTGCAGTGCAGTGGCTGACATCAGAGCGTGGGTGCCCCTCAGGGCCTGCAGGATGGGGGCTGCCCCCGTCCTAGCCAGAGCGGCCCAGGGCATTTCACCCTCCCAGTGTGGGCCCTTCCCACCCTGGCCGCAGCGGGAGGAGCAGGTCCCGGCGTCACCCACCCCAAATCTGCCTGGGTCCCTGCTCCAGGATGAGCCCCCTCCCAGGACGGCTGACGAGACACCTGCCTAGTCTCTGAGGACCTGGGGGAGCCCCACCCTGTCTGTCTCAGGGGTGCTCCTTCCAAGGAGTTTGACCAAAACAAGATAAAAATAGTTCCACATGGGGTCATTTCCCACAGCCTGGATCATTAATTTTTACCCGTGGTCACCTTTTGATTCAAATTAATATCATTAGAATTCTAGATTTGGGGTGCTTCTGCTGTCACGGTTTAAATGGAATCAAATTTGAAAGATGCTCTTGTGTCTTTGAGACCCTGTGAGAGATCTGTAACCAAAACTCCAGATTCCGCACCCCCTCCCCCCACCCTCTCCCCACCCCCGACCCACACCAGATGTGAAGCCACAGGAAAACCCAGGGCCGCCTGTTGTTACAATTAGCAGGGACAGAAAAAGGACCCTCAAAGGGACTCTATTAACACCAGGTCTCCTTCCCGTGCGGGTCAGCGGAGGGAGGGGAGAGCTGACCTTCAGGAAGTGTGACGTAGAGCACCGAGCCACGGGGAAACCGCCTCCGAAAGGGATTTGTCCTGACAGGGCCACGGCTCTGGGGACGTGCTGCAGTTTCTAGGGTGTGGGCAAGTCTTATTAATGAAAGAAAGACGGCCCAGAACACTGCCCCCCCCTTTTCCCCCTGCACCTGTCAGAGCGGCAGCAACCCCCGAAGTCTGTTCTTCTCCTTAAACTGCTCAGATGGGGGTCCCCGCCTTTTCTGGAGCCCACCCCCCACCCCCCGTGTCCTGTGGGAAACAGCGAGGGGCAGACAGTGTCCAAGGAATGCCTTCCTCACACTGTCCGCAGGGAGAACGTTCCAAATCGGAGTATTGCAGGCCACGGTGAATTGTTGTTCACTCTTGTCCAAGTTGTGTTTTGAAGACACGTAAGCGTCGAGAGACGTGATGTGTGCTAAGGACAACGTTTACAGTAGACACGTACTGGAGGCCGGTTGCCGGTGCGCGGAACCACCGTCGAGGACCCAGTAAAGCGGATTTGTCAGGGCACAGTAACCGGGTAGGAACTTGGAGACGTAAGGTCCCAGAAGCAAAGAAAGCTCGTCCTGTATACCGGTCCCAAACCTTAAGTGGCTTGTTCCTTCCCGGTCTGTTCGTGTCACGAAAAGCCAAACGTCTCTCAGAAAGGAAAGGAACCCTGATTAGCTGTGAAGTCCGGTCGGGTCCTGCCGGAGTGAAAACACCCCAGGCGCAGGCTGAGCCTCTCAGGTGGAAGTCTGGGGCGCGGCCCATCCGTCTGGAAGCCGCACTCCGAGGGCGGTGGTGGGGCAGCTGTGTGTGCGTCTCACTCTCAAAGGTACTGTTAGTGCCATGTTGACTCTCTCCGGGGGCAAAAATGACCCTTTTCATCAGCAGGGACCGAGTTCTTCAGCAGCTTTGCTCAAACTCTTACCAGTATGTGTGAAGGCAAAGCAAAATACATGAGTTCCTGCGAGGCAGAGAACTGGGGTCAGCTGCCCGTCTAAGGGTCGGGGGTTGATTTTAAGTAATCCTAAGGCTGCTGATACTGGAGTGAGGAAATGTAATTTCAACTTTAGAGACACAGAATTTAATGTAAAAAACGTTTCGGGTGCGTGGAGAGAATGGACTTCCGTGGGTAAACGTATTCGTGATAAAGACGTCTCTGTGATGACCCTCTGGGCGCAGGCATCCACTTAGACACAGCGTCCGGAGCGTGCGGGCCGCGTCTGCCTCCGTAGGGAGAGGGAGCCTCAGGCTGGGAGACGGAGAGGCGGGGCCTGCCCCTGCTGCCTGGCCTTCCACTCCGGACCGCCGTCCTGCCCCCCACCCCCAGGCTGCATGCACACCTGCCATCCAGGGCAGCGACGTTCCACCCAGCCCATCTCACTAATTACAACGCACTAATTACAAAAACTCTGCAGCACGCCAAAAAATCGCTCTCTTGCCCATCTGACAAAAACTCAGGTGTGACTGTGATTCATTCACACTGGGTGGCCGTTGTTGTGCTGGCTGGTGTCACGTTTTTATCTGACCCTCTAAGAGAAAAAGGGTCAGTGCCCCCAGCTCAATAGCCAGCATCGCAGGTTTTAGAAATCCTTTCGCCCACCGGTTGAAAGTCGCTGGTCTAGGGCACAGCCCCCCACACCTCCCGGTGCAGACTGACGGCCTGGCCTGCAGACCTTGAGAAGGGGCAGGCAGCGCCCGGGAGGGGTGTGGCGGGCAGAGATGCTGTGTGCCCGAGGAGCCCCGGTTTGTGCTACCCCAGCGAAGGAGATGTGAGACCCTCTCAGGAAGGCAATAACTTTTTTTAAGACAAGGTAACTTGTAAAAAAAATATGGTGACAGTAAAAACCCCGCATAAATAGTCTGTTACAACTACAGATAAATGGGAGAAATGGTCACTAATTACAAGGGCAAAATAGACTTGGTTTGGGAACTTCTTTGAGAGACTGTCCCCACTGCCTGGTTGTTCTGGCCGCACAGTTTTGGTGGTGGCTGCCAGTCCCCCAGCAGTGACAGGAATGCGCCTCTCCTCCCCTCCCCAGACGTGCCTTCGTCCTGGCCCCTTTACCAGCCACATCACAATGAAATCGATAATCAGCTATTAACACCACTGCCATCACATACAGACCTCTGGAAGTCACACGTCCACTGTGATCCCACTACTTTCCTTAGGCAGCTTATTTTTCTTAGCGTTGATAATTGCCTCTCGCTTTGTTTGCTTGATTGTACTATTTTTTCAAATATTTCAGGATCTAGCAAGTGAGCATTGCTTTCCTCACATCAGATGACCCCCGATTTTCTTTCTCTTCCTGGAGACGGTCCCCCTCGACCCCTCCCCCCCTCTGCTCCAATCTGGACTACAATGGCCTGCCACTTCCTGGTCTTGCACACTGTTTAAAACAAACTAGGACTAGAGGAGAATTCCCCTGATATGGGGGAACTGGATTGATCAGGATAGGCCAGGTTATGTTGCCAAACCAACAATGTCCAAAGTCAAAACCTTAAAGCAGTGAGTGAGTTCAAACAGAGGTGTGTCTCTCCTGTGCTCCATGCCTGTGGCAGGTGGGTGGGGGCCCTACTCATTGCTGTGGCTTGGGGACCTAGCAGGACAAATGTCACTGGCCACTGGAGCAAAGGAAATTAGACCTCAGAAGGGTCTCTGTGACAATAAACGCTCCATCCTGGAAGTTGACACATTTCCCTGCTATTCCCTGGTCATTGGCCAGCCCGGGTGGGGGCCCATCCAATCGCAAGGGGCCCAGAACAAGCCAGCATACCATGGACATTAGGAGCGATATATTTTAGAGTCTATGAATTCTGTTACATTCTTTTGAAGAACGTCAGTTGTAATTCTGACAGTTAACCTGTTCAATGTCAACTGCCAACTTTGTGGACAGCGGCTGAAGTTCCTCCATCTTCCAGCTTCTGCTCATCCTCTGGGCCTCTCGAGCCCTCTGTGCTGTGCACAGCGCTCAGGGGCCAGTGGAGGCTGGGCTTTCCCGTGGGGGTTCAGTACACCCCTCTGTGTGTGTCTGTCCCCCAGGACTCCCTCCCTCCAGTTTCCTACCTTCTCCACTAGCCCAGAACTCTCTCCTCTGACACCCTCCCCCCTTCCTTCTGGCCACACACTTTAGTTCTTACTGGAAAAAGCTTTCAACTCTCAATCCCACCTGGCGCACGTTCATCTTTCAAGGACAGACGGCCACCCCGCAGACTGCAGGGTTCCCGCAGACGTTAAATTCTTTGGCATGACATTCAAGGACTCCCATTAACTATCTGGCTGCAAATCAAGCTTTGGGCCTCGTTTTCCATTTCTGTCTGTGCACACTGTGCTCTGCGGTCCTCTCATTCCGTCCCTTTGCCCTCTCCCGGGAACGCGGACATTAAGGGAGCTTCAAGCTGAGCTCCAACAGGGATTTTCCTGTAGGACCTGTTCTACTTCCTCTCCCCGTCCTCCACGCCAGTCCCCCCCACCTTCTTCCCACACCCACAGAACTTCATACTTTCCTCTCACGTCATCTAGAACCTAATGTTAGAAAGTAATGCATTCTACAGTGTCTGAAGTGCTGGTTAGTACACAGCAGATGCCTTGAAACATTTGCAAAATTAATTCAATCAGGTGCGTAGCTGCCACCCGTCCTGAAATTGGCGTGGGCGTCACCATCAAAAGTGTGAATTGCCTTGTGGGCGTGCTACGGGACTGCGCATGATGTAAAAACTGTCTTGAAAGGAGTCCTAATACGAAACAACAAATAGAGAGCGTAATGATATAATGCTTTCCTCTTATGGGAGAATTATTAAAATGGTGAGAGTACATTTTTATTCATTCATCTACACTCTCTCGTGTGATCCTTTGTTTGGCCAGCGACACACATTTGTGAGGGGGTCGGCCAGAGGCAAGGTTACCCCGGCTGCTGAAACAACCCCGGAATATCGCTGACCTACAAACATCGCGCACGACAGTGGCCTCATTAGAACTCTAATGAGCCGAGGTCACCCAGCTAGAAAGGACAAACCTGCACAGGCCGAAGCAATAACATTTTCAAAAGCAAAACATTCTTGTTAAAGGACACCCCATGGAAAAAATAGACCAAACAAGGATAAAATGGGAGAATCCATATCATACAGCAAAAGTGGTTTGGAGAATTCTATTTAATTAGAAAGGAGCTAGTACAATTGAAAGGACTTTAATTCATGTGAATTAAAAGGAGTTCTCTTCATATGAATAGACCACTCATATGCTTTTAGACCATTATTATCAATAATTTTTAGAAAGCATAGTGGGATAAAATGATGTTCCACAAATAGTAACAAAATATAAACTTTTTTCTAAATCTCATAAAACTGCAAAATCTGCATGAAAAATACTATAAAACTTTTCAAGGAGCTTAATTAAAAATAAGAAAAATTAAAGATATATATATATATTTCTAATGGAAAGATTCAGTGATTCAGTAGTAAAGATGATAGTTTTCCCTAAAATTATTCTCTAAATTTATTGGAATTTTAATCAAAGTACGAAGCATATTTTTTAACCTGACTAAATTATTTTAAGGTTTGTCTCAAAATATATATGGTTAAGAATAATCAAGAAAATATTGAGAAAGAATAAGAAGGAAGCATTTACATTCTGCTTCATTAAACATGTAAAGTTATAATCATGAAAAATAATGTTTTTAGGGAAGTATACAAAGTGTATTCATATTTTTTCATCAGCAGTGTAAAAAGTTTGGTTGTTAGTGGAATAAAATCCCATGTCTACATATACCTATGAAAATGTAGTCCCTCCTGTTAGCATCTAAATATGTAAATTTCTAGAACTTTCTGTTTACATTTTATTCTATAGTAGGAGATTATAGAGAAGATATGCTTTATAGCCTACTTCTTTACCCACCTGTATCTTACAAACATTTTCCTATCATTGAAATATTTTTCTGTTAGATGACTTTAATAACTTCCTAATTTTCCATTGTATGGATGTACGAGATTTTATTTAAATAAGCCATTGTTTTTGAAACATTTAGGTTGTTTCTAATTATAAGCAAAAGTGCTTATAACACCCCCCATTCCAAATCTTTCTGCACAGCTGAGCCCCTCATTAGACTGGATGCCCAAAGGTGACGCTGTGGGGTCCGAGCGTGCATGCACGCGGCGCAGGAGGACTCGTGGCCTACAGTGTTGCGTCTGAGGGGGCCTCTGTTCCCACACCCGCTTTACACCTTCAAAAACTGCTTGTTGACATGGCATTCAAAATTATAAAGTAGTGCTTTATTTCATTTGATTATCACTGAAGTTGAACATTCTAGAATAGTCATTGCTCATTTGCATTTATTAATTTGTGTATTATCCAGCCACATTCCTTGCCCATTTTTAAAGTAGAAGATTTCATCTGTTGTTGGTTTGTGATCACTATTTTTATGTCAAGGATATTAACATTTATAGTAGCACGTGTTAAAAATATCGTTTAGAATTGATTGTTTGCTTTTGTGTTTTGTTTGGCGCTTCTCGGATTAAAAGAAGGAGAAAAATTTCCATTCCTCCTGATTCTACAGTAGTGAACCATATCTAATAGTAGAAAATGTTCTCTTTTTACAAATATTATAGCAATAATAGATTTTATGCTTGAGAAAACCATACATGTAACTTATAACAATCTAAGATGAATGTTTTACCACTTTGACTTTAAATTATGGTTCCTTATTCTTTAGCAATTTCTGTACCTCTGAGAACTCCGCCTTGCTGATGATCCTTGAAGGTGGAAAGCAGCCCAGTGGAAACCCACTTGCTGAACACAAAGGCCCCACTGGCTGAGCGACAGTGTCGGCAGGCTTCCCGTGTCGGGCCCTCTCCCAAACTTAACTCTGGGGCCCAGCGTCCTCGCTGAGGCCGTGACAGTGGCTCTCAGGACTGTCCACACCAGAGTAAATGCGTCTCTTGTGCTTCAGGCTCAAGTGCCACATTCTCTTTATATCTGTTAATGAACTTTTCAAGTAAGACAGAACCCTGTTTCAAAAAAAAAATAAAGCCCTCTTTTTTACTTAATTCTACTGGTATATTAAGAAAAAAAAGACTTTCAACTTAATAGTATATCTTAATTCCCTGAGAATGAGAAAGAAAAATAGAGGAACTAAAGTGGAAATGGGCAATATAAACAAACAACAAAAATCCCTCTTGGCCGAATTAAGGGGCTTCTACACCACGTCCCTGGCTTTATTTCACAATGGCTGTCAAGGTTTGAGGGCCACTCCTTGGACACTTGGGGACACAAGGTCTCATTTTCAAGGCCATTAGGAGTTACAGTTCAGGCATTTGATTGGGTTGACCAAAAAGTCCATTACATTTTTTCTATAAAATAAAAGGTACAGTGTTTCATTTTCACCAATAAATTGATTGATTTGGATATTTTGAGCATGTTGGCTGTCTCCTGCTATTGGCTTCTAGAGGGTCGAGGCCAGGGGTGCCGCTAAATGTCTTCCGATGCCTAAGACAGCTCCACAGCAAAGGATTATTTGGCCAAAATGTCAATGGTACTAAGAAACCACTTCTGACACCTTCGATCAGTCACAGCACCTTCTCCATACACTGCACAAATCTTTTTTGCATTTCAGTTGTGCTTTTACCTTTTTTGAAATAATAAAGCATAATATGCCCAAAATGTTGCATATCTTCCATCTTCAATTTCAAAATGGCTGCACAAAAATTCACCAGTCTTGGTAAGCTTATTTTTTAAATGCACACTGATATGACAGCTGTCACAATGACATGACAGCTGTCACAATACAATCTAATACAAAATTGTTTCGAATGAAGTTAAAGACAGCTCAGCACTACTAGCGCGCGCCATCGTGCGGAGAAAACGTGATGGACTTTTTGGCCAGCCTGATGCTTGTCAGTCAGTGTCGACCCAATAACATTTCACACCACCGTGTTAGTGCGTAGGGGTTGTGATCGAGTGAAATAATCGTTTCCTAATAGATACGACAAGCCATCGTGAGAGAGATCATTAATTTATCCCTAAGTGGTCAATTAACCATACACGTAGGCATAGAGCTAAACAACAAAAGTGGGATGTTGTTGTCACTCATACAAATAAAAAGTTTACTCCCTCGTCAGCATATGCTATATGGCAACAATCTAGTGTTGGTAGTGGACGAGTCCCCATGAGCCTGTCTCGCCGCGAGCGTGGCATGCACACCCAACTGATGAGCACTGTGGAAAGCCAGCACTCAGCAGCCACTACGGCCGCCGAAAACGTTTCTACAGTCGCCAGATGGCCTCTGTCCCGACCCAGACAGCCACCTCCTCTGATACCTTCAGTAGGTTCTCCTATGTGTGATTTTTCAGGGTCAACAGAAAGGCTTTCTTGAAAAAAACAGAACCCACATGTAGTGAGAGTTAAATGCACTCAATTGTACAATTATTTGAATATATATTAAAAAATAGGCCCGTGTGGTTCTGTCTCAATGTCTGATCCTCAGTGAGCAGTTCACAAAACATTTAGCTACATGCAGCTGCCAGTGCTTTTCAGGGAGTAGAGTGGGAGAGAAAGATGAGTAGAGAGGAAAGGCAGAAACGCAGTGTCTCACACACCCGACCCTGTTTGGTCAACAAGGCACCATGGGAGCTAGGGCTACTTCCACTGGGGAAAAGTGCTACAGCCTCACCCTCACCTTCAGCTGACAATGGCATCAACACACATCTGCGTACTTCTTCCTACCGCTTCTCAAAGATCCCAACAAAAACTTACACCCCATGATGCAACCACTTAGGAGACTTTCTGTGCTACCCGGGGCTTTGGTTATACATCACTGAACAGACATCTACCCATATGCGCTGGAGCAGGGCTTGCGGTAAAAGAACTCCTTTCCCAAGAGGGGGCCGTCTGTAGCACGCCGCCCCCTCTCCTGGAATACTCCTTGCCTACGCAACATCTACTCATCTCTTGGGTCTGTCCCTGCGTCTGGGAGCACACTCGACTCTCTAGACTGGTCAGAATTCCCCTTTTGATCTGATGTTTACATATCCCACCCTTCTTGCGAATCCTTATCACACTTGTAGGATGTGTCCAATCTCTCCTTCCACACTACATAAGCCCCAGGGGCTGTCTGTTCAGTTCTGTATTTCCGATTCCGAGAACCGTGACTGGTGCATAGCACATTCTCAGTGAGCCCTCGGTGAGTGAGGATTAAGTAGACCAACACCAACACAGGCAGAGTGCTAGGTGTCATTCCTGGTGTACAGAGCTGTGAGATACACCGGAGCCTCTTGTGCCTGGGCCTCACAGCTCTGCGCGGTCCCCAACCCTAAACAGGTGGAGACTCGTTGGTAGGTTCTCTGAGAGCAAGCTCACTGCCCATAATCAATGCTCAGAACGATGTTTCTGGAAAAAGCCCCGCCCTACCCCCCAACTGGTTGTGGGAATCTCTACCTGCCCCTCTTCCTCTCACCTGCCGTGGTTTTCTGACACCCTGGTCTTGACGCTCGCATTGCTAAAGCTTTGGGGCTAAGTTGCGGCATGCTGTTTTCAGTTGTTTTGCAGAATCCACATATGGCAGGGCCTGCGAGGTGGCTAAATGCTGGGTAATGAGCCGTCCACAGCTATATTTAGGTTGGCTCCCCGGGCCACCTCCGTTCATCCCGTTTGCATTTGCTTCCAGACAGAGCATGCTCTGCACGGGGGGCTGGGGGACTGCCACAGGGGTTCTCGTTCCCCAACCCCCTTTTTGTTGCCAGAGAAAGCAAAACTGACCACCCTGTATTTTTAAAAACTTGTTTGTGGTTCCAGAGGAAATAGCTATGCAACCACTGAATGATACCTTATCGTCTTAGTTTCTTTATTGAGAATTCAGTTGGGTTCAAATTTATCCTCATCCTTGTGTCTGGCTGGTGTGCACCTCGTTATGTAGGAAGTGGAGTCAGGGGGATGCTGACTCTATGCTGTGAGCGGATACTGAGGTCACTGGACAGATTCTAGGAAGGTTCACCCAGTAGCAGTGTGGAAAGACAGGTTGGGGGTAGGTGAGGGTGGGGAAAGCAGAGGAGTGGAGGCGGGGATGGGGAAACCAGTGCAGTGGAGGAGGGGATGGAGAGACCAGGGCAGTGGAGGAGGGGATGGGGAGACCAGGGAAGTGGAGGAGGGGATGGGGAGACCAGGGCAGTGGAGAAGACTTGGTGGCATGAGGAATGTGAGGGTGAGAAGCAGGATTTGACCCTGCTTGGCAGGAACCTGGCCGTAGCCTTACTAAACATGGGAAACAGGACCAAGAGAAAGTCTATGGCAGAAACTTATCTTTGGAACAAACTGAACTTGAAGGACTCTCAAGATTCAGGAGATTGGGAACGTGACCTGGAGTTCCAGGATGATGCAGGATGGCCTCACAGTGTGTTCTGAGTGTGGTGTCATCCCTTTCGAGAGCCTGGTTCCTTTGGTCCCTCCATAAGTGGCATGTGCTTCAAGGTCACAGTCAACTTCCTTTTTTTAAGAAGGGAGAGTATCTTTCAAATAAGTTTGACTTTGACTTGGAATAGTCTGGGGCATCACAGTGTATAAGTCATTCCCTTTGAATCATCTTCTATAATGCATGCTTTATATAGCTCTTTTATTCAAATCTGCAAACTTTTAGTCATCTTAGAAAGTCAGTCAGATTCCCATGATTGAGGAGACCGGGGCCAGGAGAGTGTGGGGTTGTGAGCCAGGTTCATTCAGTCCGTGACCGTGTGCTGGCCCGGGGCCCTCTGATTCTCCCTGAGGGGAGGAGCAAAGGGCACTGTCCTGCAAGCCTGCGAACCCAGGACACTGCCCGTCCCCTGTCCTACCCTGGAGCCCAGCCAGTTCCTGCATTCGCAAGGGCCCCTTAGAACCACTTTGTATTTCTTTGGTCTCTCCTAGTTGTTTGCAGCTGGCTCCTTTTGAAGTTCTAAACACTTGAGATTTTGCTTTCCTTCCCTGCATTCTTGAGTGTGTAAACATAGCTCGTGTTCACTTCTACCGAAAACGGTCGCAGTGTGAGTGACCGGCCTGCAGGCTCCGCTCACCCGCACACCTGCCCGCCTTCCCTCACTGCAAATGTGTCTGTTGTCAGCCTTCAGGGGGTCCTTCAACTCCAGCGACGCTGACTGTTCTCTGCCCTTTCGTGCCCCCGTCCATCACGGCCTCCCCGGGAGAGAGGGGAGCTGCTTGCTGAGGGCGGGCGAGGGGTCCCGGTCAGTGGGGAGAACAAACAGCGCCCCGACGAGGTGGTGTGGACAGGGTTATGGGCCCCAGCGCACCCTGCGAAGCTGTAACAGTAAGGCCCACCCCTCGGCGGTCCCCGGTAGAGAACAGCTTAGATAAACGCCGTACCAGTCGATTCACCTAGTCATCGTGGAGATTCATGCTCTTCGTTTCTGTTCCTCTCCCTGCCATTCAGATGCTTTGAACCTCCGGAACCGGCAGGTCATGTGCGTCACGCTCAAAGTCATCCAGCACCTGGTCCTGTCGGCTGAGATGGTGGGCGAGGCCCTGGTCCCCTACTACCGCCAGATCCTCCCCATCCTGAACATCTTCAAGAACATGAATGGTGAGTTACCCCAGAGGGCAGCACGCCTGCTGAGGCCCAAAACGGGGCCGTGGTGGTTTGAAGCGGAGTTCATTAGCAGCCCATTTAGGATTTATTACTGCAGATAAACCGAGATCCGCGTGCAGGTTTAAATGGCATAGCCCCCACCACACCGCCTCCTGCTCCCAGGGAAGCCGTAAAATCAACAGCTTCATTGAGGACTCCTCACACGTACAGCTGGCTCACTTTGTGCCAACACGCCGAAGCAGTTCCGTAATCTTCCAGTAATTATATTGTAAAGTTATTTTTAATAGTTTTGGGGATACATTAGTAAGTTTTGAGTTTGTCTTTTCTCTTGATAGTAATTCTACCTGTAGATACTTCCTGTTAAAATTGCAGTTTTTGTTGATTCAAGAGGAATTTTTAAAAACAATATGTAATGAAATGTGGTACAGGTGGTTTTAACACGTATCTTCCACTTCTGCAAAATGAATAGAAAGATACGTAACTTGTAGCTACTCAGTTGATGGTAAGTACTGTCTAAAAACACACACACACATGTGTACGTGCTAGAACGTTTACCTTTCTAAATGTCCGTGTGTAAGTCGTCGAAGGTCTTGAGCCGCTCAGATGGGTGTGCTCTGCCTCAGCAAATGCGGGACCAGTTGTGGCGGCCGACCCAGGGCAGGAGGTGGGTGTACTCCGTTCACGGAGAGTGTGAGTGTCCTCGTTTGCCTCCTGAAGCCATGTGAACATAATTCTCTTTTATGTTGCTAAATTGGAAGTTCCATGCTTTCTCTAATCATGGTGTAAGTCAACATTAAAGCTAATTCCTGACATCCATGTAAGTAAGTTAGTACTTCAGTGAACACTGCATGAATTTTGCAGCATGATCTCATTGTACATACAAAAAAAAAACAAAAACAGGTGTATGGCAGCTCCCACCACAAACAAGTACTTTATTTGGAATCACTGTTTTGTATATTATCCCCAAATTTCTTTTAAACATCTACTTCGGCGGATTATTCAGGAAATCATAGCATTCTCAGAAAGTTGTCAGCTGACTTTCAATAGTAGGGCCTACTTGTATGTTTCATATTAAACATGTTCAGTAAATGGAACTTCCCCTGGGGTTGTGGAAGCTGAGGGGGCTCGGAATCGAGTGCGGTGATTTCCATTTCAGAATCTCTGGAGAGCGGCAGAGTTCATGCGGACAGTTAGATGAGGTGGTTACTCCTTCAGGAAAGGAAAAAGTGGAGGTTAGTAACTGAGTATTTCATCGTCTAAACTGCGAGGTGTAGTAACAGCATTCTTACTATATGGAAAATACTTGTTAAATATTCTTAATTCAGAATCGTACTTTTACTGAATGGTAGCACCGGATATTGGATTGGCCGAAAAGTCCATTTGGTTTTTTCCATAAGAGGCTCTAGTAGTTGTCTTTAACTTCCTTTGAAACAGTTTGTTCAGATTGTATTGTGACAGCTGTCATATCAGCGTGCATTTAAAAAACTTATCAAAATTGGTAAGTTTTTGTGTAGCCATTTTAATATGGAAGCTGGAAGAAAATAAGCAACATTTTTAGCATATGTGCTTTATTATTTCAAGAAATGTAAAAATGCAAATGAAATGCAAAAAAAGATTTGTGCAGTGTATGTAAAAGGTGCTGTGACTGATTGAACATGTCAAAAGTGGTTTGCAGAATTTTGTGCTGGAGATTTTTCACTGGATAATGCTCCACAGTCGGGTAGACCGGTTGAAGTTGATAGTGATGAAATGCAGACATTAAGTGAGAACAATCAACGTTCTACCATGTGGAAGATAGCCTACATACTCAAAATATCTAAATCAGACTTCTGGTCAAGATGGAGGCATAGGTAAACACACTTTGCCTTGTTACACAGCTACAGAAAAGATTACAACTAGACTAAAAAACAAATATCACCCAGAACCATCAGAAAATCGAGCTGTATGGAAGTCCAACAACCAAGGATTTAAAGAAGCCACATTAATCTAGGTGGGTAGGAGGGGCAGCTATGCAGAGAGAGGTGGAGAGGCACAGACAGGTGGTGAAATGGGAAGTCCCACATTCATGTGTGGTGTATAAAAATCAGGAGGGATACCTCAGGAACGAGGTATCCAGCCCCAAACCAGACCATCCAGTAGCCCAAGGTTCCAGCTCCAGGAAGATAAATCCCCATAACTTCTGTCTGTATAAACCAGTGGGGGTTGGGGTAGAGGAAGAAACTGCCAAGTTATCAGAAGACTCCTCTAAAGGGCCCACGCAGACTTAGACCTTACCTAGAACATACACGGATCCAGCCCCTTTGGGATTCAGCACCAGGGTAACAGCTGGAAGGGCACAAGTGACATGCGGGGAGAAGATGAAGTGACTGGAAACAGGGCGAGTGACAGGAGACAGCTTCCTCCCGGGTGAACCTCCAAACGCCAGGCAGCGGCATTGTCCCCTCCTCCCGACCTCCCCTTCCCAGAGCCACGGAGTGGCAAAACGGATTGTGCCACCCTGGTGATCACCTAAGACTCCGCCCCACACAACTTACAGCTCCGCTCTTCTACAATGGACCGCCGTACTAAGACAGGGAGTCAAAGCAGCTCTGCCTACCACACAGAAACAAGCACAGGGAGGCTTCCACATTGAGGAGACAAAGAAACATGGCCCACATGAAAGAGCAGAACAAAACTCCTGGAAAAGAACTAAATGAAATGGAGATAAGCAACCTATCAGATGCAGAGTTCAAAACACGGGCGATCAGGGTGCTCACAGAACTCACTGAGTGCAGCAACAACATAAAAAAGTCCCAGGCAGAATGAAGGCTGCACTGGGGGAAATAAAGAAAAACCTACAGGGAACCAACAGTGGAGGGGATGAAGCTGAGAACCAAATCAATGATTTGGAACATAAAGAAGAAAAAAATCATTTAATGAGAACAGAAAGAAGAAAAGAATTTTAAAAAATGAGGATAGACTAAGGAGCCTCTGGGACATCTTCAAATGTACCAAGGTCCAAATCACAGGGATGCCAGAAGGAGAAGAAGAAGAGCAAGAAATTGAAAACTTATTTGAAAAAAATAATGGAAGAAAACTTCCCTAATTTGGGAAGGAAATAGACAGACATACAAGTCCAGGAAGTGCAGAGAATCCCAAACAAGTTGGACCCAAAGAGGACCACACCAAGACACATCATAATTAAAATGCCAAAAGTTAAAGATAAAGAGAGTCTTAAAAGCAGCAAGAGGAAGGCAGAAGGTTACCTACAAAGGAGTTTCCATAACACTATCAACTGATTTCTCAAAAGAAACCTTGCAGGCTAGAAGGGGCCAGAAAGAAATATTCAAAGTGATGAAAAGCAAGGACCTACAACCTAGATGACTCCATCCAGCAAAGCTATCACTTAGAATGAAGGGACAGATCAAATGCTTCGTAGACAAGGTAAAGATAAAGCAGTTCATCATCCCCAAGACATTACTATATGAAATGTGAAAGGGATTTATTTAAGAAAAAGAAGCTCAAAACTATGAATATTAAAATGGAAACAAATTCACAACTATCAACAACTGAATCTAAAAAAACAAACCAAGCAAATGAGCAGAACAGGAACAGAATCGTATACATGGAGATCACTTGGAGGGTTATCAGCTGGGAGGCGGAAGGGGGAGAACAGGGGACAAGGTACAGGGATTAAGAAGCATAAATGGTAGGTACAAAATAGACAGGGGGATGTTAAAAATAGTATAGGAAATGTGAAGCCAATGGACTTATATGAGTGGCACTTGGACATGAACTAAGGGGGTGATTGCTGGAGGGAATAGGGGTTCTATGTAGAGGGGCAGCAAAGGGGGAAAAATTGGGACAATTGTAATAGCATTATCACTAAAATATAGTTTTTTAAAAAAGAAGAAATATCCAAATCAATAAGGTTATTGGTGAAAATGAAAAATGTGTCTTTTACAGAAAAAAACCTAAATGGACTTACTGGCCACCCCAATGTCCATGGCGTTGCAGAGTGAGCCTGTGCGTGCCCGTTGTTCAGTTACGATTCACAAACGAAGCCCTAAGGACACTGTCTTCTAGGACCTGGTCTTAGGGTCTAATTAACTTGAGGGAGACAGAGGTAGGGATGAGAGAGACGGAAGGTGAAGAGAGCGCTAGAGACGGCAGAGCCGCAGTTATTAAAGACACGGGGGAATCGGGGAGCAGCCACCTCCCGAAGTCCCGGTTACAGCGCACGTTTCTGAGGCATATGATTCACAGGCATTTTCTCAATGGCCCTCAAAGAAACCTACGATACACGTACTATTTCCATTTCTCATTGTAAAAGTGCCTCTCGGAAACTCTTCTCCCATATGAGCGTTTACTTCTGTATTGACCAGCCATCCTGGGAGCCGAGCGCTGGCCCCTGCCTCCTGTCCCACCCAGGGTAGGTCAGTACCGCAGCCCACAGCAGAATCTGGAACTGAGACCTAAGCATTCATTTCGTATCTTCTCGCATAAAAGAAGAAAGACGGTGATGTTGAAAGACCATTAGCGTCTCCCTGCTGCTCCAGAAAACTGTAAAACCGTCAGTGCGGTTGCCTCAGCGCCAGACAGGTCTCTGGGAGCTCACACCATCAAACTAGACAAGCGGTTCCTCCGTCTTCCTCTGCACTTTCCATCCAGATCTTTGCCTTGCAGATGTTCGCGGGCTTACCCAGAGAAATGACTGGCTGCGGGGGTATCTTCCTATTTAGAGTTTATCTATGTGGGGAATTTATAGATTTTGCCATAGCTTTAATTGGTCCCGAATATGGCTAATTATTTGGGAACATTTCTGAGTGCACGCACCAGGAATTCTACACTCAACTATATTCTGCTTAAAATCTTTGTGACATTTGAGGGGGGAAAAATATGAGCTTCAGCCTCGTTTTCTCCTTATCTGAGAAACCTGTCAGTACAACACCAGAAGGCAGCTTGCCGTATTTCCAGAGGGCCGAATTATAAAATTGGAGCATTCTAGCTGTTAAACTTAAAACTATTCTTCAAGTGGCTGTGTGACCGTAGATGCAGTCCTATTAGCAGGGGCTTATCACAGGGTTTCCAATTATAACAGCATTTTCACTACAAACATAATTTAGCTTTAATAGCATTTTAATAAATCCTGCTTTATGATCTTAAATATTTTATTCACAGAACTGTGTATACTTCCTTTATTTAAGCAGACGTGTTCACTAACATATATTTATTTACACTTAAAATTATATTAAAAATTTGCATCATGTAGCATTAGAAAACAATTTCATCCTCACTGTCAATGCACGGGAGAGCCACTTCACACGTTTCTGTTTCCTCTTTTCTCTCCTTATCTTTCTTGTAAATGAATGTGTTGTTAAATTCCGACTCAAACATAGTTCTTCCAAATCCCACAACAAAATCTTCTGGAGAATGAGACCAGATATAAATGACAGAGAGAGAGAAAAGGAGGAAGAGAGAGAGTATTCCTCAAATAGAATGACCTGTCCTTCCGCCTGTGTTCTCTCAAATCCCAAGCTTTAGCTTCCTCCTACTGCCTGCCCCTTCTTGCAGTTTCTGTCCTATTGTACCGTTGGGTGCTCTTTCTCTGAGTGGCTTGGGACTGGACAGGTGCTCAGGCAGTCACCACGGTGAGGAGCCACCGATATGGTGTCTCCCCGGGGACGGGCAGGGCAGGGGCCAGTGAGCCGCCAGCTGCAGTCTGTGCCCCGTTGACACTTGCATAGGCTCAAAGGGACACGATGCCAAGCCTGTCCTAGCAGAGAGAGTGGCTCTGTGCTTCTGTTTATGAATAATATTCTCCCCGGGCTTTAAGTGGGCTATAGTTTAAAAAACTACAGATAAATCTGAGACGGGAGTTGTAATGTGGAATGAAGAGTAAGCTTTGGAGCCAGAAGAGAGGTGTGCTTCGGCAAGTCCTGTGGCCCGCTGAACTTAATGTTGCCATCTGTAAAGAACAGTTGTAGGTGCCTTTGTGTAGGGTTGGCATGACAATGGAGATAATGTACCCAGAGCTGCTTCATGTAGAGGCTGGCCTTGCCTGGGAATTAAAAGAGATAGCCACTATTATCCCGCAACATTATATACGTTATTATATACATGTGTTGTTCTATGATGTTATATACAAATGTAGTGATGCCATATACATTGTTACCCAGCAACGCAAATGGGTGATTGAATGCCATGTGTCCTCTGTTGGGTGCCTGGAGCCTGTGACCAAGGCCCAGCCTCCTGGTTCCTCAGCAGCACCACCCCCTTGGTTTCACTCGATCCATCCTACCACTGATTGCCAAATGCCAGGTAGGTGGCCAAGTAAGTGAAGGGCTCTGGGGTTCACCCCATGGTGACTGGTTTTCAGATCCGCCCCTTCCTGCCACGATCTCCAGGCTCGAGTATGTGGCCAATGCTTTGGGGAAAGTCGCATTTACCAAAGGGAAGCCTGAGTGTGGCCAACAGGAGCTGCCTGGACCAGGGTCCTTGTTGAAAGACCCAAACTCGAATCTCAGCCTGTGAGCTTGTTTCCTCAATTCTAAGCGGCGAAGTTTGGGTGTCTAAAGCACACTGTCTTTCCCGTGACTGCTTTGGGGCAGAAGAGAAAGGAGGGTTTCTCAGATAGAAATCTCTTCTTTCCTGTGTCCTTTTACCAATGTTACTAACAGTTACACAGAATTAAGAAAACAGAAGTGCTCACTGTGTAGCCTTCAGAGATGAAACTACAGAGTGAACGTCACGGTGTATCGCACTGGAGAAGCAGGAGCCAGTACGTGGCACTAAAACATTCACAGCCAACTGCTGGCGGAGGAGGCTGGCCAGCAGCCGGGCTCTGCAGGTGGTCCTGGCTTTGGGTCCTCTGTCCCTAACTGCACCCTTAGTCCTGAGCTGGGCGCCACCTGGGACAGTCCAGAGACTCAGGTGTCAGCGACCCTAATGGTGGTGTGAGTGTGTGCTGTGGAATATGCAAGCTTGGGGACAGTGAAAGGCCATGTTGCTGTGTGTGGGCGTCAGACGGGCTTAGATTCGTCCCGGAGAGGGCGGGGACAGTGCCGCTGCAGGTGGACGCGCGCCCAGGGAGAGAGCGCCACGGTCTTCTTTCAGACACATGAAAACAGAGCGGCTGTGAGGACGCCGGATTTACAGAATTTTAGAATATTTGTACCAGGTCTTTGACCCTGAAATTCAAAGTGTTTCTAAAACATAGGAAAAAAATTATTTCATACTGATCGTCTTTTTTCCCTTTTTATCATATTTTTATCCATTACCATTCATCCCCCCATACCCTCTCCCACCTCCGCCAACCCCCCTCCTGCCCCGCGACTCCCCCCGTCCCCCAGGCCCCGCAAGCACCACGGGCTGACAGTCTTCTAAAAGAGTGTGTCACAAGAACGGAAGAGGTTTTAGTCAACCTGGTATAAATCCCCGTGGATATTTCTGAGTTCTAGGGGACCTGTTCTCACGCACCTTTAAAATGTCGATGGACTTTTGAGAGCTGACTGTTTACCCCCAAAATCTTCAGTTTTTCTGTTTTGTGCTTTGCCTATATGAAGGTTATTTCACAGAGCTTTAAATTTAATTTTGGAATTCAGGCTTACCCTCCATGGAGTTCTGTACAACTCTGAGCCTATGGATTTATATCTTAGGAATCTGCTTCGAAGTTCCTTTGAAATCATTAGGTTCATTAGGCTTGAAAGCATTGGAACGTGTGTTCCAGCGTGAGTGCGCTGAGGAACGTGTCGGAACTGGGGGGCCACAAGTCCTGCCAGCTGGGTTTGGGACGAGCGTGCGTGTGTCTGTCTGCCTGTCTGCTGCGCTCCTCTGCCCAGGTCTCGCCAGTTGGCGTAAACAGAATCCGAAGGAGAATAACAGAGCTGCTGGTGCAAGCGGTACCTTCGGTCTGCGCCGCGCCCTTGTTTACTGGCTGTCACGTGTTAGATTGGTAGTTCCACGCGGGGAAACTGTGTCAGGTGCTCGTTACCTGTGCAGAGTGCAGCACACCTGGAAGAAATGGGTGCTTAATGCACGTTTGCATGGAACATATTTGCCATACGCATGCCCGGTGTTGGTTTATTCAGTGCTGTCCTTCGTCACCTCACCCAGACTGCTGTATTCGGGTTATTTTCCCCTCGTACCCTTGTAGAAACCCGTGTGTGGGGAGCAGGAGCAAAATGTAAGTTGCCTCTACCTGCCCGGAGGGTGAGCCCACCTCAGAGTTTCTGCCACGTGTATCTAGAAACACGTGACCTGGCGGTGGTGACCACAGGCATAGGAATCTAGTCCTGAAGACTGGGATTTCGTGCCCGAGGGCAACCGTGACACATTACCACAGACCAGGCAGCTTAAACAGAAAGTCGCTGTGTCACAGTTCTGGAGCCCAGAAGTCCAAATCCAAGGTGTCTCTGGGGAAGACTGTCCCTGCCTGTCACCAGCTTCTGGTGGTTCCAGCAGTCCCTGGGGCCCTTGGCCTCCAGCAGCATGTCTCCAACCTCTGCCTCCATCTCCTCGAGACCTTGCCTCTGGTGTCCGTCTCTGTGTCCGTTCCCCTGTTCTTATGAAGACACCAGCGGTGGGAAGCACTGGGTGAGGCCTGCCCCACCCCAGGACGACCTTGTCTTAACTTCACTCACGAGGTCGACAATGACCCTGTTTCCAAACATCAGCCACATTTGGAGGTTCCCGAAAGTCATGGAGTCCCAGGACAGGCTCCTGAGGTGTGTGGGGATCAAATGCCACCTTTGGTAAATAAAGCTAGAGGTTGGGTGGGCCTTCTGCTCTGTCGCAACCCCGTGAAAGAGAACTCTCTCCTTCAACAGAAAAAGTCTCCCTTTCCTTCCAGCAGGAGAGGGCTGCTTAGTTAGGAAAGGAGGAGGACCCGGGTGCATTCGGGGTAGAGGAGATGGCAGGGAACTGCTGTGTTTTCCCTCGGTGATGCTACATCCTGAGAGAGAGGTGAGCAAATGCTTCCTCAGCTCCAGGGGCTGCCCCGATATCCCATAATCACCCAAGGGTGCCACTGCCACCAGCCCCCGTGAAGACCATGGGAAGCCACTCAGTGTGGTGGACTGTGTCACCTGTACCTGTCCCTGTCCCATGTGGTCAAGAGGATTCAGCGACTTCACACCTGAATGGGATTTGAACTAACAAATAGGGCTTCACCTGGCAGACAGGGACGGACAGAATGACGTGCATAAAGACGAGAAATAGGATGGAGTTTAAGAGCAGATGCTCCCGGCTTCAGGTTTCCTGGGTTGAGCCCTGGCTTGGGGTTTGCCAGCTGAGTGGCCCTTGATGGATTCCATAACCGCCCTTAGTGGCCTTAATGTGAAGAGTGTGCACTTGCAAAGGTCGTGGAGCCAGTGCTCACTGACCTGCGGAGAACTGCAGGGAAATCCCCTTGCACGCCAGTGACTCGAGGCTGAGGGAGTGGACGAACGAGGAATGTGGGTGAAACCGGTTTGCCGTTGAGCAGGTGTTAGGTAAATGTTACAAGTCTGTTCTCTGCCCCACAGGAGTTGTGCGTGTGTGGTTTCCCGGTGCAGTCCCCTCAGGATAATTAGGTGACATCTCTTAGAGTTAATGCAATGATTTATTAAGGTACTAGATGAAAAATGCATGTTCGAGAGTCAGTATCTTTTTTGTCGCCAGCAGTCAGAAACGCAATGCAGAGGTTGCTTTCCAGCGCTAGTGATTCCTACCTGCAGAAATACCCCAAGGCAGATAAGCTCTCACTGCTGGCCTCCCTGCCCCTGCCCTCCAAAGAGAGTTTCCGCTCCTTCCTGGGGTCCCGCACTTCCTTTCAGGAGAGAGCTAAAGTGTTTATGTAA
Organism: Desmodus rotundus; assembly: GCF_022682495.2. Taxonomy (NCBI): domain Eukaryota; kingdom Metazoa; phylum Chordata; class Mammalia; order Chiroptera; family Phyllostomidae; genus Desmodus; species Desmodus rotundus. The sequence continues at coordinate 99,859,558 of NC_071397.1, forward strand.
TCAAAAGGCCTCAGGCTTGCTGGGGACTGCCTTCCCTGAAGGCTCACTGAAACCCCAAGACAGACGCTGCTTTCTGCCGGCAACTACCGGCTTTCACATTCGCATCTCCTGTGTGTGAATCTTTCCTGGTCTGAGGGTCGAGGGTTCTTGTCCTGGGCGTCCCAGGTTCACCTCATTAGCTACGTCGTTCTCATTGCACCACGCTGCTCCCACCGTGTCACTTCATCAAAGGGACCTGACTGTCAGAGGAACGCCGAATTGCAGACAAATCCAGTGCCCCGGCACCTCTCCATCCTCCCAGGCCGGGGACAGGTGTATCGCAAGCACCTTCCACAGGTGACTTACACGAGTCATCTCTGAACACAGTAGGTGGGTCACTGTTGTAAGGAATGGAAGGTTGGAGGCGGGACTGGCACTGGCCCTGAATGGGGCATGGAACCTACACCCCGGGTTCTTGACCTTGACCCTTAGTGACCACCCTACACCTGGCCAAAAGACTTGAGATAATGCCTGTATTTTCCCCAGAAGTAAACTCATACATCACGTCCTCTCAGGGACCTTCCCAGATCCCACTCTGAGGAGCAGGAAGCAGTGTGTCCCATCCTGGTCACCTTTCGCCCGTACGGAGATTCCATTTCCTGTGTCGCCCTTGTCAGCTGGCCTGCAAGGCCCAGGTGCAGGGGGGCTGTGGTGACTCTGGCTACTTGCTCCTCTGTCTGCAAAGCCATGTGGGAAATATGTCCTTTGTTCCGCACCCCTCCCCTCTGAGGTCCCCAAAAAGCGTCTGGGGACAGAATGGCTGGATCACAGTGGGCTCCCAGACCTGGGCCGGTAACTTCCCTGCTGCTGGCTGGAAATCGTCCCATTTCTGAACAGCATCTGCCTAGAGGGACCCGTAGGCTTTGCTGTATTTCAGAGTCCAGTACAGGCCCCCTGAGCTCACATGGAGATACTCGCCCGAGAGAAAACAGCTTTCTTTTCTCTTTGTGCAACAGAAAGTTTTACTTAATCTGGGCAGGAAAGCCAACAGTGATCTTTAAAGTTTTCATGTAAGGAGTCTCCTAATGCGGTCAGGCCACAGTTTACACTTTTTAAGTCACCAGAAGTATCACCTATTGCGGGCTTGCTGATAATTAAAGTTTCATTCTCTTTTTCTTGTATATGCAAGCCTTTCAGGAACACCAACAAATAACTTTCTAGAGGCCTCTGTGTGGACATGGCAGAGATAATAAGCATGTTATCGAGTGTAATTGTTACATTGAATAATCGCTGTTCATGACAGAATTAAAAGGCAAGTTTAAGAGATCACTGGAGACCCAATAATAACAATAGTAATAAGCTTTACTCACAGTTCCCTGACAGCAAAGAAAAACTGTGGCCTCCTGCTGAGTCACACACACAGTCCTCTGCCTGAACTGCTTCTTTAAGGGACTCGTCCGAACTCCAAACTTGATGTACTCTCAGCTGTCCCCGCGCCCGCCCCCCCGCCCCACCCTCCACCCTTGGCCCTCCACCAGCCTGGCTGGGGTCAGGCTGCCTGTCTCCTGTGGTGTGGCCTCCACTGTGGATGTTCTGTGTGCTCAGGATCCCCTGCCCTCCCAGGAAGCTCTGTGGGCACACCTTCTGGGCTCTCTAGCTGGTTCTGGGTTCTGCCAGCCCCAATACAGTGCCCTTGGAACAAACCCCGCACTGTCTTCTGGCCGCATGCCCCTCTGAGAGCCGGTCTGTCCAGCCGGCCCCTGGCCCTGACACTCCTGCAGAGGTGAGGGAGGATGCGCCGGCCCCACCCTTGGGGCCCCTTTTCGACTCCCTGCCTCGTGAATTCTGGTTTCCCTGAGCCCTACACAAACCTACAGGAAGAGTTTTCAACTTAGCGAGAAATCAGCATTCTCCTTTTATTGTCTCCCTCAAAACCCTGTTTTCCACACCAATAGAATGGGATGTGTAGAGCTCAGCAGAAGCTTAACCACCAGTGAAGCAGGAATTGAAAACTCCAGTGGACACATTTCCTTAGAAAAACTGCAAATAGCACTGTCATTTCTTTGCTGGCCTGCTTTCTGTACTGCATGCTCACGCACAGCTTGAATTAATGTTGCAGGTAATAAAGGGGAAAGTAACGCTGGCGGTGTTATTATGACTAAGTTCTATTCAGCCCCTTCCAAGATCAATTTGCTTTTTCTCCCCTTAAATACAGTACTTTCATGTGAGCTTTTGGTGAGCCTATTTATGTTCGTTCTGAGGCGGCAATGAACCAGAAACGGCTCTCCACTCTGCCGGTGACTCTTAGATTCTGCCTACTTATTACAGCTCTGCATTGCCCCCCAACCCCCCCACATTTCACCTTTACATTTATTTTGTGTGTCTTGCGGTTCTCTTTATCACCCACCAAAAAACTGGTGCTATGATATCAACATTTTAACAAACAGGAACGTTGAGCCGTAATGACGGGATCGTGCCCGCAGTTCTCCTGCTCTGTCAGCTCTGCTTTCACTTCCAGGTCAGCTGGATTTTTATTTGTAGACATCCAGGGTCTTGAAAAGCTTGTAGTTCTGCTAACAGACATCATTGAATACTATACATATTTGTGTGATTTATTATAAATGCGGTAAAAGGGGAGAGAAGGGATGTGTATAGTACAGTCACCTGTGGACCAGGGCTTCCTGGTAGAAAGTTACACCCTAGAGTATTTTTCAAAAACTATGTCTGAAAGCTTCTTACTGTGTTTCATCAACGTCTGACATGTCATCAGGGGTTAGAGATACTTTATGTTTTATGCAGCCCTGAGAAAGAAAACAGGGTTGCCAACTAAACTATAACACGCTGTCCATGTCCTTTTCAAGAAATGTAAAAAAGGTGACTTAATGAAATGTACCAAGTCTAATTCAACTCCCAAAGGGAGGCAACACCTGTCCTGAAACTGGAAAGCAAGTCGCCTTGAGCAGCGTGAACACCATGCTCCGCCCCTCTCTCTGGGACTGTCCTGCACATGCCCAGGCGAGCCCTCCCAGCTGCCGTGGGAAGCAGGTACCAGGACCAGCTCCCAGAAAGGGATGCAACTCAAATTGTACGGCTTTGCCCAAGTTCCCCAAGCAGCAGTTAAGATTCAAGTCTAAATTAGTTAGGTTCAAAATGTACTTGTTTTGTTTTCTAAGGGGGTCAGAATCTCTTCTTTTCCTGCTTATGTGATGAGTTCTTGGCCAGTGTGTCTGCTCATTTCCTGGGCAGGGACCAGATGGCACAGGGGAAGAGGCCAGGCCAACAGCGGTCTTCCTGAGTACTTGGTACATTGTAAAACTAACCTCTGTCAAAATCGGATGGCCAAATTAGATAGGATCTTCGCGGTCATGGACATTCTCACGCTTTTTTTTTTTTTTTTTTTAAACAAAGGAATTATAAATGAGTGGATGCAAAAATAGATATTTCTCAATTTCTGTACAGTGTTCTTTACAAAACACTACCAGGCAGTGGTCGACACACTAAACTGGAAAACCAGTTGTGGACTCAACTCTCCACTAAACTTAATCTTTTTTTTTTTTTAATTTCAAAAAGAGCTCCTTTTAAAAATAATGAATTTGAAATTATAGCCCGAACTAAATAGAACTGTAGCTGTTTTTTATAAAAGCAGAATGGAACAATGATAGCATTTTAGTGACATTAGGAGAGTAGGGTGAGATGGGTAGTGTAAGAAGACTTTAACTCTGTCATAACAGACGAAGTGCAGTGTCCACAGCCGCTAAACTGAACATGCAACCGATACCTAGTAACTTTCTTAAATTCATAATTTGATACATTTTCCTTGCTTGATGAATTTGGGGTTTTTTTTTAATTGGCTAGTCACGTTTGATGTTTATTTCAGAATTACTTGATCGGGAAAGTTAAACTAATAGCTTCCATGTGATTAACTTGGAAAAACTTTAATAAGACATGGAGCAAGTTTAAACCTTACTTTTAGGTAATTTCGTTCACACAATGTTTTCCTTCCAACATGGTTCTTTACCAGAAGGCCGATTGTTTTAGGTGGAACAGTTCAGAACCTTTGTATCCGAACTAATCACCTAGTTCTCCCGACAATTCTTTCAAAAAACAGTAGGTATATAGATTAAAGTGGCTCTTGCCATTTATTCCTCATTTATTTTGCCAAATGAATACTTGGAGTTAAGCACAAATATTCTCCTAGTTTTGATCATTGCTCAGAAAACAAGTGTTTTCACACTCTCTCTCTAGTCTAAAATGCAGTGTTTATCTCCACGGACTAGTGCATGGAAAAGCCCTTCTATGAACCTCTTTCTGAAAATCAGCCTATTTTTATCAGAATTTTCCTCCTACTTTTACTAAAAAAAAATGATCGCACTATTAAATTTCTCTTAGTTTTCCATATTTTAAAAAGAAAGCATAATCCATTTCAAATAAAATTTTTCAAGGATAATAATCCCTTAGCAGACAAACGATTTTAGTATTAATAAAGCTAAGTTTCTCTAAGTAAAGAATTACTATGATACCCAGTGCTCACCACACCAAGCATGCCTGTTAAATGCTAGGTTTGTTATGCAAGAATTTCCATTATAAAAGCCTGTGAAATATAATCTAGCACATTTGACAAATTAACACCTTAAGATTGTAATTGCAAGATAAGTTCTAATTGCTGTTTAATTTCTTGGTTGGAAATCTTTGGCATGTACAATATAAAACTGACTCAGAAACTATGCGGTTAATATTATTAGCATTTAGATATTCTTTTTGTAATTACAATGCCCTGATTTGTTTGCCTCAAAAAATGTTCAACCAGAAAAAAAAGGGCTTAAAGTTTGGGAAGTTTAAAAAATGGGCATTAATATCATTAAATCTACAATTTGCTATGTTCAGGTGAAGCGGTTCAATGTTGGCTCATTAAAAAAAAAGGTATATTCTGTAGAAGGTACGCTGTTTGAAGTATCTGAAGCCAGGAGGATAAACTTTTTTAGAATTCTGTTACCAAGGCCATGGATTAATATGCCGTCTCGTGACAGGATTCTGTGCTCTCTGTCAAATCAATTGTGGAAAGTTAGAAACCCCTTTTTGTAAACGTTGATGTGCTCTTAGAATTGATTACTCGTCTAAACTCTGATTTCACTGATATAGCTCTCATACAATTTTTCTGCCAATTATATTTCTAGGGTAGATATTTCTTGCTATTTTTCATGAGATTATTTACTTGTTAATTTATTCCAAGTTTTTATTATTGAACTCTCCTAACACTAGCTAATAGTATTTAGTGTTTTCTATATGCCAGATACTGGGGTAAATGCTTTTCATGAATCATCTTTTTTTAAAATATATTTTATTTATTATGCTATTACAATTGTCCCATTTTTCCCCCTTTATTCCCCTCCACCCTGCAGTCCCCCTCCCACCTACAATCCCCCCGCCTTAGTTCGTGTCCATGGGTTGTACATATAAGTTCTTTGTCTTCTCCATTTCCCATGCTGTTCTTACTCTCCCCCTATTTTGTACCTACCACTTATGCCTCTCATTCCCTGTACCTTTCCCCCATCCTCCCCCTTCCCCTCCCCGATCATAACCCTCCATGTGACCTTCATTTCTGTGATTCTGTTCATGTTCTAGTTGTTCGCTTATTTCATTTTTGTTTTTAAGCCTTGCCAAAGCTGGAGGAAGACAGTTTTATTAATCTCATTTAACTGATGAAGAAATGAAGGCAGAGAGACTAAGTAATTTGTGAACTGTTAGTTAATTAGTAAAATGGCACTGATGGCAATATTGCTGTGGAAAGGGAACAAAAAGTGGTAATTTCTGTAGTTTTCCCTGTTTCATGAATACCTAGTATTTCAACTGCACTAATCACAGTGGATCGGGCACTCCAACTTGTGCCGTCTTCCAGTGCCTAAAGCAACACGTTCCACTAATAACACCCAAACTTGTTGCAAAGGCATGTTTTTTTATCCTTGTTACTATATAAAAAGAAGTATGTTCAATACTGATTATTTATTATGTATTTTTAAAGTATCATGTGTGGCCGTTGATCTTGGACAAATACTAGATCCAAGTTCAGTATTTATACAATAGGATAGCATTAAGAGTTTTAACAAATATGTAAATATAGAATAATGGTGATTTTTATGGCAAATGTTACATATTTATTAAAGCGCTCTTATAGTAGTTAGTAGAGTAGGCACAGACTTTTGCTGAATTAACAAATGCAACCTAAAGGACCGCTTGGACATAATAACATGAACACCTTTTGAAAGTGAGACATTTCATCCGGAAGTGTCCCGCTCTTCAGGGGCAGCAGGCCGTCCTTTGTGCGGGGAGACTCAGTGCTGACGGTGCCGGTCTCTGCCGGAAGTCCTCCTCCTCCTCGTCAGCAGGACTTCCAGTGACTGGAGACAACTGTGAGAAATGCACTGGAGAAAGCAGAGCTCATAAGATTTGGCCACTGAAAGATCCAAATCAACTGTAGAATGGGGAGAGGAAAGAGACCCTAGTTTCCCTTTTGTAAGTGTGGGGAAGACGATTTGCTAATAGCGGTCAGGAAAATTGTTACTCGGTCTGAATGATGGGGTGGTAGGTAGGTCTTCAGCTTAAATACTCAGTTATTTTGAGAGAAAGGAAGGGGGCGGGGGGAATGAGAAGGGAGAATGTGGAAGGAGCACAGAAGAGATTTTAATAGACAAAGAGGTGAAAATCTAAAACCAGAAGGACTGCTTCATTGTCTTTATACCTAAGCAGAGGGCGGAGTGCAGTGGAACAGCACGGAGGCTGTGGGGGAGGACTCCCAGGCAGGGCCATCAGCTCACTCGTAGGCACAGGGCAGGGGCGCGCAGATGATGCAGCGACCAAGTGAGAATGAATGAAAATGCCCGGCATGTCATGAACAGAATCACTTATAAAGTCCTTTCCTATATTGAACCAAAATCTTTCTTTCTGCACCTTTTCCTCTGCCTTTCATCTCCACGGTGTGGCTCTGACTTGGTGCCCTCCTGGTATTCGGTCCCTCTTCACAGGCTTCCGCAGGTCTCAGGGCATCTCTTCCCTGTGTGCCCCCTTTCTGCTTTATTGATTTGACGCCAGGTATACCTTTTCTCTGTCATACCCCAAATGTATCCCTTCCTCATGTCGGCATTTCAAGACAACATTTATTTGCCATACTCTCCTTTTGTCTCCCCTGTTCTCTATCAATTTCTCCAAAATCCTGACGCATTGTTTAGAATTTGGTTGAAGTTTACATTTGGTCACCCCGATGGTTGATGGCATTGTTAGAGTACCTTTTGTCTATTACAGGAAAGTCTTCCTTGTTCTCCGTGCTTTGAAAATCCATTTGCCGTTCCATCTCAAAGGGCAAAACCTCCCTGCAGCTCAGGGAGCACTTACTCACCAGCCTAAGAGGACGCTGGATGAGAATGTGCTAGTAGGTTTTGATTTTCTTTTCTTTCTTTTAAGATATTCCTATCTTTATAATCTCATGACATCATCATAGACTGTCATGGAAGAGAAAATCCATCCCCCCCACCCCCCGAGCACCCTCTGTTCCCAGGGCTTGAAGCTCCAGCAAGTGCGCTCTCGGGACAAGTGACACTTTTGTAAAAGAAGGAATATATGTCCATTCACTGAATGTTGAGAGATAAGCAAGAATGGATTTCTAATTTTTTTTTAATTGCTTGTTGACAGTGCACACAGTTACTTTGTGGTTCTGTGGAGGCTGCTGCTGAAGTATCCGGGGAGGGAGCCAGAACCTGCCCCACGGGGAGACAGCGGAGGAAGGGGGCCCAGGGTCCCCACAAAATCAAGTACACGGGTGGGTTGTTGGAACAACATCAAACGTTCTACAGAGATGGCAGGACAATCACAAGGCAGAATCGTTTCTGGTACAGAGAGATGGTGTGCTGGCCAGAGTCGGAGAAGGTCCATTTATGGAAAAATTTCAGGAAACCCGAAATCCAGGTAGGCTGGCCCTCCCAGACGCAAGCTGCGGCAGGCCAGGGAAAGCAGAATTATGTCTGGTCCAGGCTGTCCGGCCACTGCCGAACCTTGTGATGTAGAACTGAGAGGTCAGGCTGGGTGGAGTGGCACCGGTCCCTCCCACCCCTAACCTGTGCCAGAGGGAAAGCTGGTCCCTCCTTCATGTTCAGTCAGTCCCTCTTCCAGTGGCCTCATCTACACCGTCACTGTTCCAGGCACAAACATAACGGAGTGACCTTCACAAGCAGCAGCACAAATGTGAGTCCCCTCTTACAAGTTTGAAGCCAGGGTGCTGGCAACAGGGGCCCGAGGCTCTGCCCTGTGTGCCTTTAACAGGCCGTCCTGAGAGCGCAGAGCTGGCGGGAGCCTACACTGGGCTCGCTCATCCCTGCCGGAGACTGCCAGCCGGGAAGCCCCTGAGGAGGCCACATGACGCAGGTGTGGGTGGAGGGTTCGAGCATCTAGAGAACAGCCAGTGCAGGTCGCATCCTGTTGGTGTGTCTTCCTCCAGCGATCCACGGAAGCAGCCCCTGCTGACCCCATGACGGCCCTGCATGGCCTACCCCGCAGAGGCGGTGTGGTGGCCTGAGCCAGCTGAGGTCACTCGCGGAAGCCAGGGGATCCCCACCTGTGGAAGGGGCCACTGGGCAGCCGGTCAGAGCTGGGCCTCATCCCTGCCCGGCCTTCGTGGGCCGTGTGGCCTCAGCACATGGTTCAGCATCCGTGAGCAAGTGGGAAGGACAGATGCTCCTACATCCTCACCTCTGTTGAAGCCCAGTGGCTGCTCACTCTCCTTTGTGTGACATTCTTGGTGACATGGGGTCTCCCTTCTCTTCTCCATCTGTCTTCCTTCTATTCTCCCCATCCTCCAAGCTGGTTGTCATTTATAGTCAAGGAGTGTGTCCCCATCACTCCTCACCCCCACTCTGTGTGGAGCCTTGTCACCAAGACCCCAGGAAAGGAGGGGCGGGCTCCCCCTGCAGAATACTCGGTGACTGGCTCCCCAGCACCCGCGCCCAGCTCCGGTGCCCACCGAGCTGCTGGCACCGGCAGGTTCTGCATTCCGTGACACTCCTGCAGACCCTGGCGGCAGCCCCGAGATCTCCGTACTGGAAGGCGGGGAACACTGATGTGGGTGCTGTTGCTAGTGAGCGTCTCTGCAGAAGTGCGAAGGAAATACGGGGTGCTCCTGCCGCACTTATGCACAATGGGGGGTTTATGCAAACAACAGCCACACAGCTAGTCCACCTGCCAGGGGACCAAATAATAGCCACCCTTCAAGCTTAGTAACTGCACCAGCTCAGGACTGATAGGAAACATTCCGATCTGGCTGAGAGTGCCTGATACCTGTGTTTGAGGAGCTTCATTCCAGCCCCGCCCTCTGGAGCACGCCTGGGGGGATGTCCAAGAATTGGTGACTGTCTCAGTGTTGCATTGTCGTGGAGCCTTCCTGGGATTTCTGCGTCCTGTAAAGCTGCACCTGTGTTCCCTGGAAGCAATCCCGGCAACCACAGGCCACGCTTTGCTCTTGTTCCTTCTATTTTTGTGCTAAGTGTATTAACCAATTCTCTTGGAGAATGTGTTTGCACGCTCAGGTGTAACTCATTTTATCTAATAAACATGTTTCTGGCGTGTAGTATGTAAATTGAATTTTAACAAATCGAATCATATATTTAAATGCCTGAGGGGCTCTCATTTAAGGGAATGAATCATATTCTGAATTTTAACTGAATTTCTATGCCCTAATTTTTCTTTTCTGATATCCAGGTGTTCACTTGGGTTTGCTTTATTTAGGTAATACCGGAATCAATTTATTAAATTCATCAAGTAATTTTATAAGCAAGCAGTTGAAAGTTACTTCTTAATGGCCCTAGCGTTTGCGTCATTACCGATACAGCTAATTAACTGCAACCAAATGCGTGTAGTTAAAACTCAGAAGCAGTTGTGGTGCTTGATTGCGCGGGCGTGAGGTGTGGGGAGGGCTATGGAAGGGGCTTGCTTGATTTTAAGGTTCTAGAATGACTCCTCAGAGACATTAGCGGTAGCCTAGCCAAGGCTCTCAGGAGACTTCACCATCTTTAGAACGCGGTCTGTGACATTCCAGCACATGGGTATTCATGATTGTAATCAGCCACTGAAGCAATACATCGCCCAAACCCCGATGCAGAAATAGAAACCTTGGGCCCCATAAAGCCAGTATTTAACAAACATGTGCCTGGCTCCAGACCCACACGGAACAGCCAGACTCCGGCCCTGGAGCCTTGGGGTGAGCTCCGTGATGGAGCCGGACTGTGGGGCCAGGAGGAGGGGATGACGCCGTTTATCTTCCTGGGACTAGCCCGGACCTTGGGAAAACCGAGGGACGCTTTGTGCTTCGGTCGATACTGAAATTGCCCAGAGGTGAAGCTTTCTATGCTGTGTAGGTGGCAGATGCTTCTGAGTTGGTCAGAAAAGCACCAAGAGTGACGGGTGCTGATGCCGCGTGGATGCGTGTGGTCTGCGTGGGTCTGCGGGGCCTTTTGGGGGGAAGACCGCAAGTGGAGGAGAAAACATGGGGGGGGGGGCTGAAGAAGCCAAGGGGCTTGACTGGCTTTTATCAAGAATAAAAATGAGCAGAAGGAGGGCACAGTTTTAGCTCAAGGTCACCACACGTCTACGTGGAACTCCCTCAACTCCAGCCAGGTCCAAGAGCCGGCCTCGCCTCCAGCCACCCCACAGGCCACCCCAGCCCTGGGCCGGACTCCAGTGCGGCCGTGAGACTGGAGATGAAGCGCAGCGTCCCTCTCAGGGTCGGGTCCTCAGCTGCCTCTCAGCAATAATGCCATGGCCCCTCGCTGAGCCACCCCCACCTTACAAGCAGCACCCCACACCTGCTGCATGGTGCGGGACCCAGTGGCCTGTCCCAGCACTGGGAGGGTGTCCCTCTGTGCTGGTGGACATGTGAGGTCTTCCCTAAGGGCCGACCATGGGGCCTTCGTCCCCACTTCCCCTCCACCCTGAGAGACAGGCAGACTGGCGCCGGCGGTGAGTCCCTGTGGGCGGTGAGTCCGGGTGGAAGTTTGTCGTGTATGTGTTTGGGATGACCCGCCCTCGGGTTCCGAACCACGTGGCGCGGGCAGGGCCGAGGCCCAGGTGTGGAGGAGAACAGGTGTCAGCGTGCCTTGTTTGGAGGAAACACATGAGCAGAATTTGCTGGTGACACCGTGTCTAGGACTTGGGTCAGAGGCGGAGGGTGGGAAGCAGGGTGTGCCCCGAGGGGATGGAGAGGAGAGGAAGGCCAGAGCTGGCACCCGAGGGGTCAGCCCGACTGAGAGGGATGCAGGGACACAGGTGGCGCAGTGACACTGTGAGAGGCCCAGGCGTCCGGGCAGCAGTGCGGGCTTGAGTAGTAGGAACACGGGAGGACACAACAGTGCTGAGCTCAGTCTTAGACGCAGCGAGTTTGAGGGGCTGCTGGAACCCCCAAAGCAATGTGCTCAGGGGGAGCTGGGAGGGTGGGTGCTGTGGGCTTGTGACGAGACTCTGCATGCTCTGCCCCCCACAGTTTAACCTGGGGTGAGGCCAATGCCAGGCAGGCAGAGCATGGAAAGCCAGTGAGAGGTGAAGTCAGAACTTGGGTGAAAGGAGAATGAACTCAAGGGCCACTCACCCAGCGCTTTCTAGAATCATCCTGCCTCCTGCCAGGGTCCCTCCAAACCACCCAGGAAGCCAGCGCCTCAGTCTGACCCCCCACGCACACTTGTGAATGGGGAAGTCTGCCCCATGGCAGGGCAAAGGGGGAGATCCTGCATGGCCCCGTGTTGTGGCCCAGCCGCTGCTCCAGCTGGGGAAGGACCCAGAAGGGAGGTTTCTTCTCAGACACAGAGGGGGCTCCAGGCGCTCAGGGCCCCAAGGAATTAGAAGGGTTGTAAAAGGAGCAGAAGTTGTGACATTTTACAAGTTTCTAGAGAAAAAGATTGCAAAGCCATCACAGGGAGCTCAGACCAGACAGATCCTAGGACCCCCAGAATGGTCAGCGGGGGAGAAAAGGCATTGACGCAGGGCATCCACGGAGACCGGGTTCTCTTCAATGGTGGGCGCAGAACCACCGGCTCAGAACCACCGGCTCAGAACCACCGGCTCGTTTGACCTTGAAGTTCCCCTGCGATCCAAGAGAACTCGGCTCCTGAGAGTGACAGAGGCCACGATAAAGGTGCAGTCTCAAACAGGACAGAGGACCCCGAGGTCTGTCACTGACTGCCAGTCACCCAGGGTCTCTGTGCGTTGGGGCAGATGGCGGTGAGAACGGTCACTATTTCCCAGGAGCACGCCGCCTACCCGGGTATTTACGCACCCTGCTGCAGAGACACGCCACTGGCCACCTGCGCAGCCACCAGCCAGGACGCCTGGCGACGGAGTTCAGACTCCTGACGGAAGGGTGTGTGCACAGCGGTGCCCCCCCCCCGCCACATCCGTCTTGTCTGCACAACTCAGCTTTCCCAGTGACGGCGTCAGTGGTACGGTTTGTCCCTCAAGTTCCCGATCTCAGGTTTCCTCACCCAGGGAGCCTGGCTGAGAAGGCCTAGGAGACGGAGAATCCATTCTGCACGGTCCGGCAGAACACTGCTGATTTATGTCCATGGTGGCCACGTAAAGACAGAAAGTTGAAAAGAAACAAGCAAGATCACTGCACAGCCAACCAGTACTTTATTGATAAAACCTCAAGCCCGAGTCCTTTAAAGGAAAATCGTTATTTGGTATTTTTTCACCTTACCTATTTCATTGGCTAACTTAGTAAAGAAGAAGGAGTTTTAAAAATTCAGAGGGTGTCATATTTATTTTCTATACATCTTGCCACTTACCATGGATGTTTGTAAACAAATATGTTCCATTTTTTTAGGAGACATATGGCTTCTCACTTGTTTGACTTAATAAGGTAACAGAAATTCCGTGTGAAATCTGCCTCTTGGGGTTGTGTGCTCCTGGTGAGCGGTGGCTCCCAGGAGTGTCGCCTTCCAGGGCAGAGCCTGCCTCTCTGTCGCCTCTCCTCTCCACATCCCTCCCTTCCCAGACACGTGAGCGAGAGACCCTCACAAATCCACGCAGAACAAAGCTTGAAACAAAACAGAGAAAGCCTCAAGATGTTTTCCTCGACCCCCTACTCGGTCCTTTCCTCGCTTGGAAGAGTTCGCAAAGTCCAGTGTGTTCCGTGGGCCCCCCCGTGAGCTTGCTCGGCCTGAGCTGTGAGAACCGGCAGTGAGACAAGTACAGAGGAAGTGTGCCTTTGTCACCGTGGGCCCCGCTCACCAGGCTCCCGGGTGGGGAGCCATGTCAGCAGGCCGAGGGACGTCCTCGCCCCCCGTGTTCTCACCTGTGAGAGGAGGACGGTGGCAGTCCTCCCCTCGGAAGTCTGTTTGAAGGACCTACTCAGCATGTGCACGGCATCTGGGGCATCATCTGGCGCCTGCCAACTGCGATGCCAACGTGGAGGGGATGGCTTTTCCTGGTGCCTGGGTGCTCAGTGAGCCTAGACTGAGTCCCCCGGGGCGGGCGGCGGAAGACACCCCAGAGACTGTTCGGAGCAGCTCCACGCCGTTTGGGGTGTAGCCCACTCAGCTACTCCCAGCGCGGAATAATGAAGACCTCATATGTTTTATAGACTGTAAGCCTTACAGAAAGGCGAGTTGGAACCCACGCTCCTCACCTGTGAGTCTTGAGGAGAGACGAACTAGGGAAGGGGGTTAGGACAACTCAGATGTGTACGGCCAGTCCAGCGACGTCTTAGCGGTGACTGAAGGGAGGTAAAGGCAGGAGGAGAGCCGAGGGGACGCGCTCCCCCCAAAGAAGTTCCTGTCTCAGAAAAGGGATGTAATTTCAACATCCCTTTGTGTGCTTGGAGGTTTTTTGTCTGTTTCCTACCTTTAAGTGCTGGGATTTGGGGGCTCATAGTCCAAACAAAATGGCTGATACCATTCATTTTATATTTTTACAATTGAAAGATGAAATATTCATTATTTCTGGTGCCTGAACAGCCTCTGACTCCCTTTCTAAGACACGTTTTGTAGAATATTAATTTTTCCATTCATGGCATGGGAGAAATAATCTAGTCCTTTTTCATAATACAGTAATGATTTGAAATTGCTTGCGGAGCAGGTAGAGTTCCAGGGGGAAAGGCTGTGACTTTGCGTGGCTCTGGAAGGAAAGACATTGGAAATAAGGTAAGAAGGACAGCTACAGTGGGGACCGGCCTAGCAGTCAGCCATTTCTGGAACGAAGTTCTGCTACATTGTAACTTGTCAGCTTCAGCTGTATGCCAGCACCCATGGTAAAAAAAAAAAAAATCTCCCGTGTCCCACTGTTCATCTGCCCCTGTGAGCAAACTGAGTAAGAGCAATGTGGTCATTCATCTTAACTCCTTCACCTTCCGTGTGAAATGCGCACTTCTGGTGGCTCCATCCGGATGAGGCATTTTAGCTCTAGAAGATTCTATTAGACCATGAGAGTTCTCAGACCAGACGGCGGTGTCGCAGAGCTGGGCACCCTGGGCTAATGGGACACACTAATACTGTTGGCCAAGAGGGTGAGCAGAGATGGCACATTCACGTCAACGTTTAAGCACCTACTGTGTGCCAGGCAGAGCTCTGCTTCCACACGTTCATCCTCTACAAGCAAAGCATCCCTGCCCCGAGGCTGCTGTGCACGCAGTGCACTTGTGTGCGTGGTGCTGCTGTGAGACAAGACTCTCCGACGAAGAGTCCGAAAGAGGCCATCTCTGTGGCGTCTGGACGAGCCTGGTAATGGAGGAACTCAGAGAGCCCCCCACCCCATGGGGGGTGAACCAGACCAGCCCTTCTCAGGCCTTCCCCATGGCTCCACGGCACTTCACCAGCCCCCCGCCCGCCTTCCCGCCAAATGCCAAGAGGCCCGACCCTCGGTCCTCAACCCACGTGTTGCTTCATGAATAAAATGGAAACTGTTCTACATGAAAAGCCATTAGGTAGAGTCTTCCATTTTCCAAAGTCACAAAATAAAACCATTGTCACCACAGATTTCAGAAATGACTATACTTACCCACACCGGATGTAGGGGAGACCTGAAATGTGGGGTTTTGACCACATAGTCAGCCTCATCAGGCCTCAGAGCATCCATCAAACACAGAAACGACACTTGTTTTGTTGTGGGACCACGTATGATACAGCACTTTGTGACGGAGAAAGCCCCACAAACACAGAGATCGTTTTCTCTCTCTGCCCCACCCCGTGGGCTAGACGGCACTGCCGCAGCCTCACACCCGCCTGCCTCTGAGGGCTCCTGTGAGCTCCCTCAACACTGCAGGTCCTTTTACTAACAAGCCAGCAGAGGCCACACCTCTGTGAGAGTGTCTGCTGCTCTGGGACTTCCGCGGGCACGGAGCCAAGGGCCTCACTCTTGTTGCCCACCGTGGGTTTGACGGTTTTGTTCGTGATTCTCACTCCCGGCCGTCCCCGGGTGGGGCGGGGGGCCTGCCACGAGGCTTCACCACCTGCTGCGTGAGCTCCACCTCACTCCTCAGGCTCCAGGAACTCCTTTTCCTGAGCTGCTTGTAACTTTATTGAACATCCATCTCACTCTACCTGGGATTTTTCTGGTTGTATATCTACAAAATCAGAAGGCTACTTGGGGAAAGACGGTGCCAGGGGAGTCGTCACTTCTACTGATGCCATTCTCCTCCTCTCGGGGGCCCGCTGGGAGCCCTTGAACTGGCCTCTGTCTTCGCTGTGGCGTCGGTGCGTTCGGAACATTCAGATAATATCCCGAAAGAGAGGCGGCTCTCGTATAAGGTTCCCTTCAACTTGGCGCTGTGTTTCCGACCCTGGCTTGTTTGTAGACGTCATCATGCGTGAACTGTCGTGTTTTTCTAAGAAAGAAAAATCTTTGGAAATATAGCAAGTGAAAAAAGGGAGGGAAAATAGGCCAGCGTTTGAAAATTGATTAAAACCTTGCTTTTTTGTTAGGACAAGGTGCTTAGAATCAAATATGATGTTAGAGAACTTATTCCATTATCTAAGACCTTGTCTGGTGGGTCTTCAGTAAAAAGTCCTATATTCTCGAGCCAACTGTACAACCTTGGACCCGCGAACGTGAGTTAATCCTCTAGAGCAGTTGCCATGACCCTGCTTCCTAGCAACGGTCCCAAAGTTGGGAAAACATAGACACAGTTGTGAGCAGCCTTTCACAAGGATGTGTTGTTAGAGCAAAAGTTTTCTCATTGCAGATCGATGCCCAGCGTCTTACAGAAGTGGCCACGAATACTGTCTTTATTACGTCTTTGAAATGATGACAATTTAACCTTAATTTAATAGATCATAGTGCAACCAAATATAAAATGATTAGATTTCTCTTTACTCTTTCGAAAAGAGGTTGAGGAAGCTTTGAAGGAGGCTCTGTCCCCATAAAAAAGTGTCCAGAGTTTCCCCGGAGCGGATCCTGCACCAAAGCTACCGAAAGCGGGACAACCCCAGGGTTCCCCTGCTGCCAGCGTGGGCTCCACAGTCAATGCCACGGCTGCAAACGGTGAACAGTTGTCGTTCCCATACCCGGTCGTAAAGCCCCCACGAGCATCTTGTAAACTGTGCAGAAGTCTAACTTTTACCTACGCTGAAGTGCACATTCTCATGAATTACATTCTTAGAAAAAAATAGTGATAAATACTCACAAAATGTGAAGGAGGAGAAGGAAGAGTTGGAGGAGAGGAAAGTGTGTGCCCTGGTCTAAATGAAACAGTGCAGGAATTGACATGAGTCAGTGGAAAACAGTGGAGAGTTCAGAAACAAATCTCAAAGTACCTAATGTTCAATAAAGCAGGGAAAGTCTACATTATTGAATAAATGACATTGAGTTTATTGCTCTCCATTTTGAATTTGTGCCTCCCAGAACTCCTCAAAGACTTTTCGAGTAGTTTAAAGATTCGAGTGTAAAATAGTACAACTGTAAAAGTACTAGAAGAAAATATAATCTCATTAAATAATGTCAGAGTGGAGAAGGCGTTTGTAATTGTAACACAGACTTGGAGAGGCACCGAGGAAGAGACCAGCAGGTGCGACTGTATACACTGAAAACTCGATACAATGAAAACAACCCAGCATAGAGGTCTATGAAGAAAGACAAATTGTGACTAAATAATTTCAACACACAAAAGGGCAAAGGATGAATGGTTCCAATTGCAGAAAGCTCCTAAAAAGCCATGAAACATAGACAACCCAGCAGAAGAAGCAATTCAGAGAAGAAGCATAACCGTCAAAGCAAGAAAGAGATGGGCAGCCTCACTGACAATTAACAAAGTCACTGAAGCCACCACTGAGGCCTGATCTGTAGCTTTGACGAAGTTCACAGAAGCAGACACTCTTGTTCACAGGTGGTGAGACGGTAAAGCATCATGTTTTGAAAGATAGTTTAACCCTTTCTGTTCCTCTCAAGTATGTCATCCTTCAACCCCTAAAGTCCTAGGAACTGTCCGACAGATGTCGTCGAACAGCAAAGATTTGTGAAGAGGCCGTGTGTCCGTCACCAGGAGAATGGGGGCTGTGCAGCAGTTTTGTGAGTGAGAGGTGCGTTCTGCCTTAGAAAAGGGCTGACCGTTCGCTGTAAGATACTTGTGGGAGAAAGAATGGAAGCGTGACTCCATTTTTATCTGATGGGCAACACATGTGTGTGTGTGTGTGTGTGTACACACAAAAACACTTTCGTGTATCCCAGAGAAAGCATGGGAGCCATGTGTGTGAGCAAACTGAGTAACAGCCTTTGGGAGTGAGGGGTTCAGCTGGGTGGACTTTTATTTGAGTCAAAGTGTGCCCGGTGGGCTCTTGTTCGGAGCCCGTTGCCCGCACACAGCAGCATGCAGGGTCACGGGAGCTGTCTGCACGCGGCATTGCCTCCCTAACCCAGGATCAGCCTCACACCTTGGGCTGGAGGAGTTGACCTTGACTCAGGGCCCCAGGACCACCGCATGGCCGTCTGCCGAGCGCATTCTGTTCTCCCGATGACTCCTTTCACGTCTCCTTTTACAGAACTAATTTCTCTGGCATTTTATTTTTACACAGCACTGACCCCGAGACTGGCTCCAGTATTTACGAGGGCGTTTACAAAAGGCACGGAGCAATGCAGCCCAGCCCGGCCGCAGTAACTCTCCTGGTCTCCCTGACACCCACCGTTTCAAGCTTCACCTTTCTTCCTCTCATACTCAATTAAATTAAAATATAGCGTGTAAAACAGGGGCAACAAATCTGAAAGGGCACTACTCACTGCCGAGGTGAAGCCAAAAGAACTTCACAGAAACCACTCCTATTACTCGGGGATGTTTTGAGATTGGGTTCAGATAAAAACCCAGGATAACTACCAAGGCAAAGACAGAAAGGAGAAGAAAACAAGGGTGGCGCAGAAGGTCAACATGCCCCGTGGTGTCGGTGTTGCTCACTGCCTCTCCCAGCCCTGAGCCGCTGGCCGGGCCCGGGTACCAGGCAGGGAAGAGCGCCCACCATGCACCAATGGGCTGTGCCACCTCTGGCCGGGGACAATGTGCTCTTGATCCCCTGCCCACCCGCCCCTCCAATGCTTCATCTGCAGGTGGCCGGGAGCTTACTGGGCAGCATCAGTGACGTTCAGTGTGACACTGAGGAATTACATTGGTGCCTCACATTTTGTATGAGAACATGGAAACCAGGCCAACCGAGTCAGTGGAATTCAGCCATGGCAACGTGTTTTCCGCAGCTCTGACGGGCCTCTGTTCCCGGCAGCATACAGAAAGGAAAATAGATACTTTTACTGAAGACATCACATTTCAGACAAATATTTTTCAATTGTGGTACTTTGTCAAATTATGAAGTTTAAAGAACAGATTGCCCCAACCTGCCACTACTTGAGCCTTTTTATGCCATTTATTTAAAAACTAAAACAAACAAAAAAAAGCAACCTTTGCTTTGACTGGCATTTCTGTCGGTTCATACTTCTGTGGAGAGAGAGGCCCGGCTCTGTCTTCTTCCCCTGAGACGTTAAGCCCCATGGAGGACGGGTTGTCAGTGTGTCGCCCCAAGTCCCCAGGACCATCTGCAGGGAGCAGGTCCTCCGTGGATGGTTGTGGTTATAACTAAGAATCTTCAGGCCCCGTTACACCTGTATACCGTCATGTGGGTGGATTTGTATCAGTGTCGTCTCCCATGGCCATGAACTTAGGTCAGGCATGGCGTTTAAGTAGCCAAAGGCTCGGCCCCACCCACAGGAGCACCGGTACCCCTTGTCGAGAGTTTACAGGAGTGACTTCTGGTGGCCGGTCTCATCATTTGGGCTGCATGTGGCACGCGGACACCACGTGTCCGGGACAAAGCCTGTCTGTCTGTGGGTGCAGCATGAAGCCCGCTGAGGATTTGCAAACGAAGGGGTAGCGACTAATTCTTGCGTCTTGACGCCGCACTCGCTGCTCTGACCCCTCTCGTGCGCTGGAGACAGAACACGTGCTTTTTCCTTTTCCTTGGCGCCTCGATTGTCAGCGACGGTTTTTCAAAGAGCTTTGAAATTTCAAATTTCCAGAAGGTGTTTGCATGTAAGGTGTAACTGTTTTAAAATTCCAAAATCGGTGAAATTATCTGAAGGTGGTTCTGAGACTCCCAGAAAAGCCACTTAGAACTGAGGAATTCAAGCAAAAGCCTCGTTCCCACAATACTGATCTAGGCTGGCTTTGCAACAAGAAGCAGGGCTGAGAATCTGCCCTCAGTTGTACCTGGAGATTGAGTTTAAACACCCTCCCAAGGAATTGTTAGAATTGTTATTTGGCTCTCCTCAGGAATAGCTGAGCAAGAAGAAAACGTGATTACTTCGAGGCTGTTGCGTGTGTTAGGGAGAGAAACGCCACTACCTTCCACCGGGCAGCCGCAGCTGCTGCGGTCCAGCTGTTTAAGGTCCGGTGCTGTGATGGGAACTCATAGGCTCTATTACCGATGTCCATCACGGAGCCAGTGAATTTAGGGCACCTTTGTCATTTCTTTCGTCTGCCGCCGGAGCTTCTTAAAAATTCGAGCAATATGCATGCAAGGCATATAACTTAATTAACTGCATAAAGTGGTTCGTGCGGCGACGCTGGGGCTCTGAGGCTTTAAGCCCTTGGCAGATTGTGTCCATGGCTCGTGTCAATTATGGAAGATGCTCGTGATACATGCCGTTAGAGTGACTGCGGACAAGGTGTCAGGCTGTCAGTTCACCAAAGCTGTGTGCAGGTTGTGTGTGGAGCAACTGACCCAACACTGGTAACTGGTGGGAAAATGTGCAACTCAGTATGGATTTTGGATACATTTCCTTCATGGAAAGCTATTTTTGTCCCTATCACCAAGTTTTCAGAGGTAATAACTTTTCTTTTTAGATTTTATTTATTTTCACAGAGAAGGGAAGGAAGGGAGTAAGAGAGGGAGAGAAGCATCAATGTGTGGTTGCATCTCATGTGGCACCCACTGGGGACCTGGCCCACAACCCAGGCATGTGCCCTGACTGGGAATCGAACCGGCGACCCTTTGGTTTGCAGCCTGCACTCAACCCACTGAGCTACACCAGCCAGGGCTCAGAGGTAATAACTTTTTAAGGACGTTTTTAAAGAATTTACAATTTAAAAATCCCGATGATAACATTTGACAGACAGATCATACCATCTGTTATTTTAAGAGAAATCTAGATGGTTTGTATTTAATGTTAAATATGAGAGTATTCTAAATATTCAAAAAATTATTCAGTAGATTGAGGAAACCCCCGACAAGCTATAGGTGGCTCTGGTAGCTCAGGCTCTGACAGCATTTCTGCACGTGGTCCTTGGACAGACAGCTGTGGGACCCCCACAGCCGCTTCAGCACGAGCTCCCTGGGCCCCTGCTCCCGGACTAGGAATCTGGGGAGGAGAGGGCAAGGGTCTGGGGTTCGCACCTCGAGTTCCCCAAGTGGTTTTCACATGCACCCTAATTTGAGGACCACTGTGTTGAGATTATAATGTTAATAGATTCGGAGCCAGATTTGGAGACAGTTCCATCACAGGACACTGTCACTTGTACATGTCCGGTCTGTTGTGACTCCAGCCGAGAGGTGGCATGTCTGTGCCCTGGGCCAGCAGGTGAGGGCGTTACTGCAGCAAAGCTGCAGATGCACCAGTCCGTCCCCTGGTCAGGCAGAAATGACGCTATTCTTTACGCGTTATTCACCCTGAATGTGGCTGCATTTCCAAGCTGTGACTTTTTCTTGTTTCCTTGTGATTCGGAGTTACCAAGCGCTCTCTGCCCAGTGGCTGCTGGGTCTTAGGGAGGAGCAAATGCTGTGTGTCTTTGGTCAAGGTGACCCCATCTCATGGTGCCTCAGTTTTCCCCACTACAAAGTGGGGATGAAAGTGTCTACCACACAGGTTTGCTTACAGGCACTAAATGAACTTATAGAATGCTCAACACAGTGCTTGGCAACTATTAAATACTATATAAGTGCTTGGGAAAAGAAAGTAAAAAGATAGAAAGCCTGAAAGGAGTAGATTAGTCCAAGAAATGAAGGAGTAAAGAGAAAGACAGAGGGGCCATCACCGATCTGGAGCAGGCATTAATTTACGGAGAAAAAGTGCACAGGGTGGGTCTCAGCTCCCACAGACCTCACGGACCAAGCGAATGAAAAGAAGGAACTCAGAAGTCAGAACGTGCCGTGTATTTGGTAAGGAGTTAGGGAGCAACGGGAAAATGGGGGTCTCTGTATAGCTTTATAAGTACAAAGTTCCTTGGTCCACGCGCATCTTTGATTATGTAACTTCACTGGATCGAAGGGCGGTTGAATTTAGCAGCCTCTGGGCACAGGGGAGGCTCAGCAGAGTTAACAAACTTGGGCGTGATGCCCAGCCTAGCCGTGTATGCCCATGGAAAGTCGACTTCCTCTCGTTTCCTGGGCCAACGTCTAGGCCCAGCTTGTTTTTCACCTTAAGATGAAGTCAGTGGTTAATTTCTGCCCATTTTCCTTTTCCTACGTCACTCTTGTTCCTTTTTTCCTCCCTCTTCTGACATTCTACTTTGAATATTCCCAGCTTTAATCTCAGCTCCTCGAACAAGTTCTTAACCAGCCTCCTTACAGGCCGCTCCACAGCCACCATTTTTCTGCCAAAACCCTCGAATGACGTGTCTGCAATAATGTCAAACATTTATTTAGGAGGTTTTCTAAGTTTTTCCCACTCGGGTCGCACGGGCCTTTCACTCTGTGCAGGGCGGGTGCTGTGCCCGGTCGGGAGCAATAAGGGAGGCCTCGCCCCAGCCAGAAACCTTGTGGGTGATGCACTGGTTGAATAGGGTCCTCCCAAATGCACTTTCTCCACAGGGTCTCAGAAAGTGACCTTACTTGGAAACAGGGTTGTGTGAATATAGTTAGCTAAGATGAGGTCGTCCCGGAGCAGGGTGGGCCGTGTCCTTAGAAGAAGACACACAGAAACAGCCATATCCATGGGGGGATGGAGGTGGGGTTTGGGGAGCTACCTCTGTAAACACAGGAACGCAGAGGCCCTCTCGCCACACCCGGATTTGGAGAGAGGCACCAAACAGACCGTCTATTAGATCCTTCTAGGGAGAGCGTGGCCTGGCCGATACCTTGACTTTGGACCAAGCCTGTGGGGCTTCTGTTCTATAGCCACCCCAGGAACCAGAGAGGCAGAGTCCTGCGCGGCGGTTCGGAGCTGGCCCATCCTTCTCGCCTCCCTCTGCAGAGTATACGGGGATCCCGTGAGATCGGAAATGAAATGTGTGGTTAGATGTGTAGACTTTTGCACCAGCGTCTGTACCTCCTTCTGCTTTGGAACCCTCCCATCCCCTGCATCCGCCCCGCCATGCCGGGCACTCGGTGAGCTGTTCAGTACCGTTTCTGTGTTTATTCTTTAAATACGGCTGAGTCAGTTTTAACTTAGAAGAACCAAGATACAGAGAATAAGCCTTATATCCAGAGGACTGTTTGGCCTTTAAGATGCAGCTCTTGCTACATGTAATATTGTTTTAGAAAGACATGATTTGGTTTGTCTGGTTAAATTAAGTAATATATTACATTATAATATTATTCTACCATATATTCATTTTAATACACTAATGATATTGAATCTCCATGGATTTGAAAATAAGATTTATTTAATATGAAAATAAGTTTAATTTGTTTTCACGAGTATAGTTGGTTTTATTTATGTCAGTTTCAAGGAATCCAGGAAATGCATGTTTTATAAAAAATGGCTATATAGTCACTTTCCTTAGCGTATGCTCATCAATACTTTAACCCATCGCTGATTCAAACAGTAGAACAACCCTTCCAGCCTTAGTGCAATGAAGTGAGTTCTCATAAGGAAAAAAATAAGAATTTGAATGCCGAGGATCATTTTTTTTTTATTCAGTTACAATTGTCTGCATTTTCTCCCCTTCCCTCCACCCCACCCCAGCCAGTCCCACCTCCCTCCCCCACCTCCACCCTCCCCCTTGCTTTCTAAAGTGAATGAGGATGGGTTTCCTATTTAGTGCCCGACTTCTATTTAAAGTGAAACACCTGGAGTGTTGTCCTTTCTTCTTCATTGTCCCTGAGGAACCGGCCCATGGTTTGCATGTGCCCTGGGGTGAGCAGCCTCCCAGTAGCCCAATGACTCGGGTGGCAGCCCCCCGCCTTAGAGAGGGAATCAAGACAGTGGACATGACAAGCACGTGATGAGTAGAGCCAGGAAGAGAGCCCGCGGTTTCTGACACCACCCACTCCCACATCTCCTGGGCAGGAGCTCTGCGGGGGCGGGCAGTGGGGTTCCAGGGGGAGTCCAGGAGACACAGAGTGTATCCTTGTATTATTACTGATCGGTTTGCATGATGTAAGCCGCCGCTTGCCCACCCCTGCACTGTACTGAGAGATTGCTGCTGGGCCCCTACTGGCAAGTGTTAAGTCCAGAAGAAAGGCGCCTGAGTAACTCTTGATGGTGTTTAATATCCATTTCAGTTGTTGGCAGTGGGGGCACAAGCTTTATTTCACTTCCAGTTGGACTTCATACCAAGCAGATGTGCACCAGGAAAATATCCCTTTAAAAGGTGGGCCCTAGGGTGAGTGAAGAAGAAAGGGAACGGGGATCAGGGGAAGGAATTGCTGGCTGCTCTTGTCCACAGGCCACGCTGGGGAGCATGCTGCTAGGTTAAGCTAGGCTATCCAAACTGAATCATGACCCCCGAAACTCAGTGGCTTCAGAAACAGTGGGTGTATCAATTCTTCAGGTAAGTAGGCCAGTGCTGGGCAGGTCCAGGTAACATGAGGACCAAGGGGGACTCTGGTCCTAGGCTAATCGTGACCTTGCCATATTCCACGTGGCCTCACAATCCTAACCATGTGCTGTAGGAAGGAGGACAGACATGCTTCACGGGCCTGGTCTGGAGGTGGCCCGTGTCACCTGACAAGAGCGTTGAGGCCAGCACTCATTCTGCAAGGTGAAGTTCCGTGTTTCACATTTGGATCTGCAGTCCATTTCGGGCTTTTTGAATGGTGGGACAGGAGTGTGACTGTCACAGCATCACTTACTGCCTGCGCCATCCCTACCCCTCTGACTTGTCCCGTGGTCTCGTCACATGAGTCCCCCTTTGCCAGCGTGCCTCCTGCCCCTCCCTCTCCATCGCTGCAGGTTCGCCCCCCACCTCCTTCATGACTGTCTGGCCTGTTCTCCACCTTCCCTGCTTCTGTTCGAACTTGGGGATCGGCTGGTCAGGACCCGTGGAAAGCCTTGCTGGGGTTATCTTTTAGCGTTCTTTGAATTTATTCTACCTTGTCGGAAATTGACATGTTTCAGAGACTGAATTTTTCCCTCCACACATGAATCACATCTTGTTAATTTAGTTCTTTTTGTACTTCATTCATGTTTAAACTTTTTCTTTCCCGTCGAGGTTTTGCACAGCTTTGGTTAGAATTCATTTTTTAAAAATACTTTGCTGTTTACTATAATCCTTAGATTGTTTTATAACATATCTTAAATGTATATGGGTATAACCAAAACTGTTGTGCTCTACCTTGATTTTTCGCCAATATGGGGATTACTGAATGCACTAATGCAAAATCCACTTTATGCCAATCTATACACTTGATTTTGAATAATTTATTCAGTGAGATACCTTTTGAAGAAAATCGTATGTGCTGAATTAAAATATCTGGAATAGATTGGAAATGTTTCCATTTTGTTTTAATATAAAATGCCTTCTAAATAAGTTAACCCGGTAGAAAGAGCCCGTACTGTAACGATTAGATTTCTCAAACATAAGGGCTTTGGACGCATCACTCTCTCAAGAGACAAACAACCGAGGCAGCGCCGCTGTTTCTAACCTTGTTTCTTTCCAAATGCAAGAGGAGGGCACGCTGAACCTGCAGTACTTTGACATTTGAAAAAAAATAAGCGAAGAGATCTCACGATGGCTTTGAAAAAGGCAATAGCTCCGGAATGAGAAATAAGGCGGCTGTCTGCCGTCCCCCCGGAAATCACAGCCCTTTAGGGAGCTCTGTTTCACCATGTCTGCTCAAGCCTCACTCTGAGTCTCCCAGGCTCTGCAGCGCCCCCTGGGTTTTGGAGATGGATTTGAATTTTGTCACTGTCCACGGTCTGCAACAGGTGTGTTGACCACAACATAGTTCCCCCCTGTGAAGTGTCCCAGACGGAGCACCTCCTGCCCTGCTTTGTTGTTGGCTCCCGCCCGTCCCCACTGTCATTTAATCCCCTGGCATCCTAAACAAAGCGAGGATGGAGTCTTCTTCCCAGGCAGGGTTGGATTAACCCAGCGAGATCCTCAGAAAAGTCCCGCTGATTCAAAAGGCAGCTCCAAGATTCCACATGTTGCAAACAGAGGACACTCCTACCCCGAGACGGCCCTTGGATCCCTTGGCCCCATCCTCCTTGTGACCCTCCACTCCCAGGGAAGCCACCAGGCCTCCTTTAGGTAAAGGATCTAGAGCGTGGGTCAGGGGCGGGTCCCCACCCAGCCATGCTGTAAATAATAACAGTAATAGCTAACAATGCCTCGCAGAGTGCCAGATGCTTTGAATGAGTAGGCTCAATCCCCCCAACAAGCCTAAGAGGCAGGAACAAACTTTGCAGATGGAGAGACCGCTGGCAAATGACAGCCTGGATCCATGCCTGGTACCTGGGCGCAGGGACCCTGCTGCATGAGGACAGGCCCCGAGCAGGTCCTTCACAAACGAT
Organism: Desmodus rotundus; assembly: GCF_022682495.2. Taxonomy (NCBI): domain Eukaryota; kingdom Metazoa; phylum Chordata; class Mammalia; order Chiroptera; family Phyllostomidae; genus Desmodus; species Desmodus rotundus. The sequence continues at coordinate 99,885,709 of NC_071397.1, forward strand.
CACATACTTCTCACCATGAAATGTGCATTACATTGTGCATGTGACAGTTGAGGAAACCGTGGCTCAGTTAAAATGACTTCCAGCCTCAGGGCCCAGACCTCGCTGCCTCCAGGCCCCATGCAGGGGCCGCGTGCCCAGAACAGCTGCATGGAGGAGGGAGGCAGAAAGCTTGTGGAGGAAGCCTGGGGAATTAGCACATCCAAGTGCCGACCACGGCAAACTTAAACTGCATGCCAGCCACCAATTTGACAGTAATTTTTTTTTTTATATTTACACATTATGAACGGTTCGTGGTACTTACCTGAATTATACAGCAATTTAAATATTATCTTGTTTAACACCTCAGTTTGGATTTGAAAGGTCGCAGATGGGCTTCTGGAGAATAAGTGAAAATCGTCTATTTACAACCATGGATGAATATCTGACAATTCTACCCCAAATGAAACAATTTGTCAGTATGATAAGCCATCTCCTAGGCATGTAATTAACACTGGAGCGTTTTCTCTAACCCCTCCCAGTCCATTGTACCACTGAGCAGAAATTTCGCTGAAACGTTGATTGTAATTAAATACTTGGGTACCTGGCGTAGCCTCCCAGCTCCAGTTTTGTCTCGTTTCGCTCAGTTCCGTGCGCCCTTTGTAGGATAACCACCCAAAGTCCGGGTTTTATTCCTAGAGTACTGGTGAAAACAGGAGTCTAGAGTCCCAGTGGCCGGCGCCGTCCCGACTCTGCCTTAAACTGCCTGCATCGCTGTCCTGCAGCCGCCGACACAAATGACCACAAACCTGGCAGCTTGAACAGCGGAAGGTTTTCTCGCCCGGTGCTGCAGGACGGAAGCTCAGCGTCAGTCTCGCAGGGGCGCAGTCAGGTGCCCGCAGGGCCCTGCCCCCCTGCGTCTGGCTCCCAGGGCAGTCGGGGCCTTGTCCAGCTCCTGGTGGCCGCAGCTCCCTGTGCTCATGGCAGCGCCTCTGCAGCCTCTGCCTGAGTTCACCCCTCCTCCCCTCCTCAGCATGTCTCCCATCTCCCTCGGCCTCTCCCTGCGGTTGGATCTAAAGCCCAGGGGGTCATGCAGGTTAATCGCCCCTTGTCACAGCATTTAACTTAATCACATTTGCAAAGACCCTTTTCCCTATAAGGAAACATTTCTTGCCCCAGGAGTTAGGGTCTGGTATATTTCAGACCCTCCTTCAGCTTGTTACACTGTCTGTGTGACTGCAGGCAAATGATTTAATCTTTCTAAATTCTGTTTTCTTATCAAATGCGTGTGACAATAGTGCTGATTTCACAGGGTTGCTCGAGGCTCACATGAGGTAACTGATATAAAGCATTTACCCGGTGCTCGGCAAAAAAACAAGATTTCAGTCAATAATAGCTACTGGTTCCGTTTCTGTGGGCAAAACTTTTAGTATCCATCATTTTCAGTCTACATCTCTCAGTCTGGAAATCTGGTACATCCACCATCGGGCCCCAGCATTTTCCCAAACTTACCTTCTATTGACTTCTTCACAGATCTTCTGCTCCAACCTGATTTGTTTGCCAGCTAGTCCATCAGCCTAGACTTCCTCCTTCTCCTCTTTGCACCCCTCCTGGTTGCTCTGTCTGTGGCACCTGCCCCTCCCTCGTTGTCTGTCCAAATGCCGTCTGTCCTGCCAGGACCAGCTCGATTCTCTCTGCTCCTCAAAGTCTTCCCCAGCCAAGCCAGCCTGGGCTAGTCACTCCCTCCGGGGCCCATCGGTGCTGCTGTCAGATGCTTTATCAACGTTTGCCACGATGGCTCTGCCACCGACACCCTGCTGGATGCAAGCGCACGAGAGGCACCGAGGACACGGCAGTGATGGGTAACCTGTAAAGAGAGAATTCTGGGACGTCAGCTCTGAGCTCGAAGACTAGGTTAACATCTTATCTCCTTCCACCAGAAACAAAACGGAAATCCCAGGCAGTGAGCGGTTGTGCAGGCGCAGGCCTGAGACCCCGTTTGTTGAGACCGGGCAGACTGCTCGGAGCTAGACCCCAGACTGGAATCTTCCACTACTCAAAAATAAATGAGATAACATCTACTTCCCACTGCAGCCTGGTGCTGGGCGGGGCCAGAGGAGGCGGGCAGCCCCCAACTACTCCGTGGGAAGAGTGAGCTCACATGGGGGAAAAGTTGGCAAATGGGAAAACCTTTCTGCTCACCATAAGCCTGCAAGCAAAAGCATGAAGAAACCCAGTGCTGAAATGACAGCCAACACAATGTAAAAGTGGAACATGCAGGCATTCCAGATTAAACAAAATTTATATAACAGAGTGTGGGGGACTAAAGTAAGCATCTTCTGGATGTACAAAAAAATAATCAAGATAATCACATAAAAGTTGAAAGGAAGTTAGTTTTACTTTTGAAGGCTAGAAAAGCCAAAACAAGAGAAGTTGAATAGGAAGAGGAACAAATGATAAATTTGTTGAATAAAATGCAGAACTCCAGAAAGGTGATGAATTTTCAACTAGGGCATTAGAGACGTAAGTGAGTTGACAGCTATTACTCAAATTGGAAATGCATCTCAAATCAAGAAAGAGTAACTGAGATAGTCCCCCCCAGACACAACGTGGCAGAACTGGAGAGCGTTAAAGAAAAAATACTCAGGCGACCAGAGGGGAAAGGCAGAGAGCGCCACGAAGCTGCAGCTGGGCTGACCGCGGAATGATCAGCAGTAAGAGGTTCGAGACGGGGCTTCGATATCTCAAAAGTGCTAAGAAAAAAATAAAACTGACTACCTGAAGTTTTACACAACTAACGTGTAGTTCAAGAGTGATTCAAAAGACAGTTTCAGACTTCCAGAGATTAAGAGAGTTTACAGTTCTACTCAACCCTAAGTAAAATTACTCTTCAAGGAAGTACATCAGCAAGAACAACAGACCCAGATCTGAGACTGAGATGCCAAAACTAATGGCAGGCCCCAGACCTGATGGGTTGTCAGTGAGGTTTGCTAACTGTTGCCTGCTTTTCAAAAAGCCTACCAAAGCTCCAGGCAACAATGGAAAGATATTAGAAGAGATTTTCATCCTCAGCTAAAGCTTTGTTTTATTTGGAAGAGGATAAACATGCTGAATCTGGACTTCTCATACATAAAACCAGCTGAAAGATTTAGGAAAAAAGGGAGAAGGAAAATATGGATACTAAGCTAAAGAAAGCAATAATAATATCAGTCCAAAAAAACCAACAGCGGGGAGGACATGATGTGATAATAAGAAGCAACACCCACCAAAATGCCGTTAAAATTATGATCTTGTAATGACCTTGCCATATAATCCAAAATAAATAAAGCAGAATTACAAGAAAATGTGACACATCCGTGAAGTGGGAGGTCATACTTCTAACAAACCAGTAGATATTAGTAGATCAAATAGACAAAATTATTGAACAGATTTTAAGCAATAAAATTAACAGGCAAGTTTTACCACATAGATCAGAACTCTGCACCCATAAGAGAATGTACACTCTTTTCTAGTCCTGACAGAGCATTTAAAAAATTGATCATGAAGAATATTAATTAAATCTCAACCAATTCCCAAGAGTCCATATTATTCAAACCATATTCTCTAGGCATACTATAACTAAAAGAATAGTGTTTTAAATAAATTCATAATTCATAAACTAGAGCTAAAGACTTTGAAAATAAATGTAAACTATCCATTTTAGGAATCAGGAAAAGAATAGAGTGATCCTGAAAAAAATAGAAAGAAGGAAATACATAAAAGAGGAAATGTTAGTGAATTGGGTATGGAAGGAACAGGAGAAAATCTCTGTAAAACCAAACCTGTTCTTTGAAATGGGTAATAAATTAACAAATATTTACTATGACTGGACACAGGAAAAAAGGCACAAACGCAGTGAGAGAAATAAAAAGGGGTATAACAGATGTTTCATCATAAATATATGTATATTATATTTCTAGAAGCTATTATATGTCCAGAAGGCACCCAACCATGTACTATGAAAAATGGAGACATTTACTGAAGAAGATACAAGATACAAGAAACATCATACATAGGACAATGGACACCTCAGTCCCCTTCAAAGCAGACACCTTGGGACCTCACATAGTTCTCCCAATCACCATCAGCTGCCCCATCGTATTTTCCTTAATCTCTTTGACGGTCTGAAGTCTCCTCCCTTTGAAAGGTGATTTAGTTTGGGGAAAAGCCAGAAGTCACAGGGCACCAAGTCTGGGCTGTAGGGGGACTGAGTCACCTGGGTGATTTAATGTTTCATCAAAGAACTCTGCATGAGAAGTGATGCATGAGCGGGCACATTGTCATGATGAAGCTGCCAATCACCAGTTGCCCATAGCTGTGGCCTTCTGAATCATCTGAAGAGTTTCCACAGAGGAATGTTCAAGCTTAACGCAAAATTCGATGCAGATTCGTTGCTCTATTTGCTCAGTCATTTTGAATGTGATGGCCACACAGTACATGTGCTCACTCAGTAGCCCCTACTGCCCCCACTAACTAGTGCAGTGAAGTCATTGCTCACGCATGTGCATTCCAGTCCACTCTCTTAGTTGCCAGGTGACATGGATGTTGTGCAAACCATTCTTGTTACATTAACAATGGCTGGACTTTTTCCAGACAGACTTCGTATATTACTATCATATATCATTAGAGTAATACATATGATATATAATATACATTTGCTGTGTGTTTTTCATGCACATTTATATAATATATGTGAATATATATAATATGTATCTGAAAAACGCATAATCTCTAGTTAGATTAGAAAACTGAGTCTCAGAACAGGTGAAGGATTTGTTCCAGAACATACAATGAGAGAGATCAAGAACGGTCTAAACCCAGGCCTTCAGACTCCAGGTTCGGGGTTCTCTTCACAAACTGTCTCTCACGGAAGGTGGGGGTGACCGTGGTCGCGGCTCCCGAAACCTCTGAGATGCAGCTTCCCCAGCAGTAAAGCTCAGAGCTGCAACAGGGGCACCAGTTACCTACTGTTCTAGTAGATCGTTCCTTTGAATTAAGCTTCAAGTCATTAGCATAACTTTGTTTATAATACAGGGTGGGGCAAAGTAGATTTACAGTTTGTATGGAAAAATAATACAGTAATAACTCAATAACAAGAATAAACTCTGTTTTGCATCCTCACAACTGCAAACCTACTCTCACCCCACCCTCTATCGGCACATGATTTGGGAGCCAAAACGAGCGTTCCCCTGAAGCCGGGACAGCGGCAGCATGGTCTGTCTGCTTTACCAATCTCGGCCAGCCGTCTGCAGGGTCTGTCTCTGCTCCCACTGATGATAGCACCCAGGTCTCTGCCCTGGCCCCCGAGCTCCACTGCCCTTTGCCGTCCTTAGGGCACCTTTTCCTGTCCTCTCCAGAGCCTGGGTCTTCAACTGGGAGTGGTTTTCCCTCCCAGGGGACATGTGAAATGTCTGGAGACAGTTTTGGTTGCTATGATGCAGTGGGGAGACAGTGTACGTCTAACCACCCACCACGGGCAGGACAGCCCCGCCACAGAGCATAAAGTGTCCCTAGTGCCCAGGTCCAGAACCTTCCTTGAATTGTCCATCTGTCCTCCAAACCACATTCCTGAGAAGAATGGGAATGCTCTTGTGAGAGATGCAGGAAGAATGTGACTGGGGTGGTCAAACGAACAGCCCGGCGTGGTGGGATGGCATCCAGGATTGCTGAGTTTTGTCTTCTGTTTGAGGCCACTTACCTGCCAGTCCCTGGCCTGGCCTTGGGTGCTGTGTACGGAGAGGCTGGCCTGGCCCGGAGATGGGGCAGGAGAGCTGGTCCTTGGCCTGGCCCAGAGATGGGGCGGGGGAGCTGGTCCTGCAGGCTGAGATGGTGAAGAAAGAGGGGGCAGACGGACCTCTGTTGTCACTTACTTGTCGGGGAGCTTTGTCCAGCAGAGCCCCTCGGCCATTGCAGATGAGAATAAGTCTACCAAGACATGATCTGCTTGGGGAGGAAAGGTGGCCGATCTCTCAGAGAAGGGCCTTGAGCCTGTTCCTCAATGGACTTTTATTGGGTTCAGTTTGCACAGGAATACAGGGTGTAAAGCTCATCAGTCATTGTCAGGCAGTAAGGATCAAACAATAGATAACATACAAAGAACTACGAGGGCTTATTCTGACTCAGGGTCAGATAGCCAAAGGGCCATGGAACTTTGGGAAATAAACTCATTTTATGCTTGAACCCTTATCATTTAAATTGAAGGCATTCTTAGCAAGGCAGGTTTCACAGGATTTTATGCATTCTTTCTTAGGCCCGATTGCCCCAGGGACCAGCCCTTTCCAGCACAGGGCTGCACCAGCCTTCAGCATTGTTTCAGGCTTAAATCAGATGGGAGATGCAAGCAGCCAAGAGATTAGGAGACTTCTTACCGATAGAATGAGGACTCAGGCTATGACAAAGCCGAGGGGTGACTGTTCATCACCCCTTTTCTATTGTCCCCTAAGTCCTTTCCTGATGGCCCCTTCGTGACCATGCCTGTCTTAGGTCATCCCTCCCTTGAGGAATCTTACCTGTCATTGGCTAACTGGTCATCTGCCCGAGGCCAAGCAGGGTGAAGGGGGCAGAGGCTGCACCCCTGCCAGGAGGATAAGCTTTGTCTCCTTAGTGGCTTTTGGTCCCAAGGTCTTTTTACTCAGCCTTAGCCATGGGGGGTTACAGCTTTTGAAACCAGGCAGGGTGGTCCCCAGCACTTATTAATATCACCTTTGAAACATGCATTAGTTCTCTGGTGGTAAAAACCGAAAAATTACTGAATTTGTCTTTCACATAAATAACACTAACACTTTGCTGTGTCTTCTACTGTTGTCTTCTTCCTACTGTTAATTCTCTGACTCTACCAACATGCAGACCCTCTGACACTCCCGGGGAGTCAGAGACGCCCCAGCACCCGGTCATGATTCTTCTGTCTCTCTTCCTCCTCCGCCTCCTCATCCACGTCTGTGTGCGCAGAACCTGTCAGTGAGCAGGAGGCGCCGTCTGCGGCAGGGGCTGTGGACCGGGAACCCCCAGACCTGGTCTTTGATGCCACCTCCCGATCTCAGGGGAATATCAGCTGCCGGAGGCAGCTGCGATGCATCCACTCCCTCCCCAGGTCCTTCACCTGGATGTGTTTTGCTGACCTCCCAAAACAGAGATGGAGCCGATCATCTGAACTGTGAATTCTTCAGTCCAATGGCATGGAAATTAATAAGCCAAGTCGTGAAACTCCCATCTGTCTCCAAGTTCTCTACTTGTAGATGTTTTATCAAGCTAAGAAGCTTGCCATATGTGTAACATATTGTGTGACAGAAAGGAAAATCTCTAAGTTCTTCTAGAAAATACTGATAATTGCATGTCATGTCTTTGTCCCATCCTGTCAGATCGCTGTTGCTTCCTGTCGCAGGCGAATCAAACGGCCGGATCTCATCCATCTCTGCCCAGTAGCTTCTCATAACAGGGATCCCAGACGGTTTCTGTTTACATAAACTGTCCCACCTCATGCAGCAAAGGGCCTGAAACGTCTCTCAAGTCCAATCTGTTCTTCCATTTTGCCTCGCAAACTAACCTGCTTTTAAAACGCCTCTTCAGAAATGATGCACATGGATTTTTCTCCTAGTGGCTTCTGTCCAAGCATCTCTAATTGCTTTGCACATAATATCCCATTCATTTTCGATACTCCTCAGAAAATGTAGACAATATTAAGCCACCTTGCACATGATTAAACTACAGCATGTGGGCATTGATTGACTCTCGGCCATGCCTCTAAATCGTTCATCCCTTCTCTGTCCTGTCAGCCCACAGAATGTAATTAATCCTCTTGTGAACACCCTTTGCAGGTAGCTGAATACGCCTTACGAAGCTCAGTCTCAACTCCCACGGTGGTTACTGGAGAATGCCGTGTCTGCCTTCATTAGCCCGTAGGTTTGGTATCTGTGTCTGATGCAAGTTCACATATGAGCTCAACACAGTTCAAGGCATAGATTTGTAAGGGTGTTTAAGATCCAAAGAACAGGGAGGACCCTGAGCATTGCAAATGAGTGCATTGCTTACTATAGATATAAACACACTTGTATATGTGGAGGCTAAAAGAAATAAGACTTTTCCTCCCACCTTCTGAGTTCCAGCTGAGCTGATAATCAAATTAAGGGACAGATTACCAGGAGAAAATCCACATGCGTGAAAATTCCAAAGACAGTGAGGCAACGTTGGGGATATGTGACATTTCAGACAAGGAGAAAAGGTGGCAGGGGGGCACGGGGAGTGGGTGACTCACAGGTGGCGGAGGGACAGCGCACACACAGGGCAGGTGGAGCCCTGCTGGGCCACTCAGAAACCAGGGGACCCGGGGTGTCCAGTCCAGATGCTTGGAGGCTTCCTGACTGATGCTGCAGGGGGTTATGCCCCAAGGTTCCCTTCCTGAAGCAGGTCTTTCAACTGAAACTCTTAAGGGAAAGGGGAAATAAAAATCTCTTCCTCAGTTTCTTGGGCTTTAATTGATTTCAGTTCAAAATCATCTGCATGTCAGGTGGCAAATTTTGGGGACACTTGCTCCCCATCCCCACATACCCTCCCATTGTGCTTAGCATAAGACCTGCTATGTATCATGAACATTATGAACATTTTTAAAATATTTTGATTATGCAATCAATTTAAACTTGATGTATCAAGGGACAGAGCCAGTGAAAAATTTCCACTACAGAGCATTATCCTGGGCACAGTATGACCTGTGTGATTTAAATCACACAGGATCCCATGAAGAAAATGCTTTCTGGCCAAAAAGTTGTATCTCAGCTCACCCCCCGTCTCTTTTAGGGCACACTGCTCACTGAGAGATGAGGGCCACAGCACCTTAAAATCCACACATTCTCCAGAAAGTTCAAATGACAGCCCACCCAGCATTTAAACCCAGGATTTAAGTACCCAGAATGTGAAGAACAAATTCGAGTGATGCAGCTTTTCTTTGCCACGTGGTCACGTCCCCTGCAACTCCCCTCCTTTCTGTCTGGTTTCAGCTTCGCATGGTGTTTGTGTGTGAGCCGAGCACTGAAGGCTGTGCAGGACGCAGAAGGGCAGGCAGTCGCAGGTACCAAACACAGTTTGTGCTCTCAGGGATTTGGTCTGTCCGTGCAGTTGTCATCAGAGGTCCCTGTGTCCCCGAGAGAAAGATAACAGGCCCGGCGCCGCACCGGAGCTGGCCACCTCACCAGAGCTGGCTGCGTCACACCGACCAGTGGGTGTGCACGGTGTTCTGGGAGAAGTGAATGACAGTCTCCAAGAGCGTATGGCCAGAAAAAACGTCCCCGATCTCATGGTGAAAATTCCAGGCCCCGCCGAAGGAAACTGTACTGCTGGTGGGCTCGGTCAGGAAGGAATGATGTCCAGCTGTGGCTGGCCCAGACCATCTGAATTGTTTCCTCTCGTGTGTTCTCCCCTGGGCCCTGATGTTTCCGGACAACTCGGCCCCATCCTCTAGAAGATGCGGGGCCATCTGGAACCCCCTGTCCCTGGGACTCGCCACTATCAGTTGATCACAGAATTTTAAATTTACATTTTTTCATTTTTCCCCAAGTCTCTTCCAGTCATGCCTTAGTTCAGTCCCTCCTAGTTTCTGGCCTATTTTAATAGCTTCCCAACTGGTGTTTCTGCTGTGGGCCCTTGTGTCCCTGTCCCCACCCCTTGACCCCAGACTGACAATGTCCTGGAAACCATTCGGGCTCCCAGACCAGCCCACTGAGCTGCAGGCGTGGGAAGCCCTCCTCTCCCTTGTTATACTGGATGTGCCACGCGTGTCTCTCTGTGCCTCAGTTTACTTCCTATGCCATGGGGCAATAACAGCACCTACCTTACAGGGCTGTCGGGAGGCTTAAGTTGACCTCCCCATGCCCTGAGGTCAGGTGCTGAGTCAGAGATGGCTGGCAGACCCCGTCGTCACTGTGGCCAATGCTTAGGAGGACTCTCAGCTCAGGTCGCAGGCCATCGGACTGGCCTTCCCCGCAGCTCATTGTCCCTCTCTTTCCTTGTCTTCTCCGCCGGGAGCGTCCTCCCTCTTGTCCCCCACCAGTTGTACTTCAAGGTCAAGTCAATGGCAGCTTCTTCAGGGATTGGTCTGCCCCCCAAGTGAGGGAAACCAGCTGGGTCATTTGTTCCCTCTGCCCCTCCCAGCACGCGGGGCCTGGCTGGGACCCGGCACATCTGACCAGCAGCGTCACGGCTGCCGCTGGGTGGGGGCTCCCCTCGCCGTTGGGGCCTGGGCTCATCCGTCTTCAGATCCCCTAGCTCAGCAAAAGGCGTGCAGTGGGGGTAAATAAATATCGGCTGACCTAAAATGTTTTAATTATGAATTTAATAGAAATCACAAGGATAATTTTTAGGGCAAAGGATAATTTTTTGTGTGTGCTGGATTTAATTATATCATTATTGGTGTGGGGGGTTTGTTCTACCCTGAAACTTTAAAATCCAATTTCAGATATTCTCTTAAAATAATGATTTTAAAAGAAAAATCTCTGATTTGATATTGGACTGTACCACATTGTTTTATTTTCTGTGAGCAAACTTAATAATACATGAATAGTTTAAATTTCTGCATCCCATAAAAGACATGAACACTGAAAAATGCTCAATTGTTTTAACATCACTGCAATTTGATAAATATTTTGGATGCTTATTTGCACAAGAAATATAAAGAGTCTTTATTTTAAAGACTTGTTTGGCAGCGCTGAAGCAACACCATTCTACTCCACTAGAATGAAGCATTTGTGGTACCGGGTTTTTTGTTGTTGTTGTTTTAATGCCTTGCTCTTTAGGCTGTTGTTTAAATCTTATGTTTTTTTAATGTGTTACCGAGGAGAAAATGTGACGGAGAATTCCACAGTGTGGGATGGTATGCCGCGCCGCCTCCCCACCCCTCCAACACAGATAATGAAGTCTGCATATGTTCAAAGCCTTGCCCACAGGGTTTTGTTCCAGGCCTGAAAAAGACAGCCTCCCACTGAACAAATAAGCCTCCGAAGGATGTGTTTTTCTTCGGTGTGCCTGCAAATTGGCATGGATCTGCACGGCCGTGCACAGGATTCCAGAGAGGCACCATCTTATTTGTGCTAAATAGGAAAATGTGCAAGAAGTATGGCTTGCTTATTCCAGAGGCAATTCCTTCACCGTGTTTTAAATCAGTGTCAGGCCCTGGCTGGGCATGCCAGTGGGTTGGAGTGTCGTCCCGTGCACCAAATGTTGCGGGTTCGTTTCCCAGTCAGGGAACAGTCCTAGGTTGCGGATTCGACCTCTGGTTGGGGCACGTACAGGAGGTGAGAGATCAGTGCTTCTGTCTCTCTGTCGCTCCCCGTCTCTCCCACTCTCTCTAAAATCAATAAATATATTTTTTAAATTAAATTTATGAATTAATAAATCAACATCAGTAAGCATGAATTCAGTCACATAAGTGACTTTACTTTGAAAATTATGAATGAGGTTTGAGCTTAGCCACTAAACTTTATATGTGGGTCCAAGGGAAATGATATGCATAAACTTGATTTTTATGTGAACTTAAAAATTACCAAAACCATATTTGCAGCATGAATATGAAACGAAATCAATGTTAGAAATTTACAGATAAGTTATATAACAATATTCTTCCCAATAAATGGTTAAAAAGTCATACTTACACTTTTGAACCCTTACCATCTGCCCCTAAAACTTTCTTCTGAAATTCATGGTTTTCCTTTACACTTGAATTCTGGTTGGTTTGGCGTAGTGCCAGCTGCTGGTCAGAGGTGCGGCTCATGAGGCCGCTTTCCTGCCTGAGCACAACTCCCCACGGAGGACCAGTTGGAGAAGGAGGGGTGCTCATCAGCATCCGAGGTTTCAGCAACCACCACTGATTTTGCTCAATTACCTATTTTAATTAAGTGAAACATTTACTGTAAATTTAAGCTTATGAAATGTTCAAGTATTATTTCTTCTTTATCTAATTAGTTAGAGAAAAGAGGAAATAACATTTTGCGACGGTGAGTGGCTATTCACGAAAGCCAATGCCTTTGTGGTTTCCACGTCTTCCTTCAGGGGAAGAAGGACGGACTCTCCCGGAAGCCCTCCTGCACGTTGGGTCGCTGCGGGAGCGCACCCAGAGCTCAGGGCGCCACGTTAATCAGTGTTCAGGACGCTGAGAGCGCAGGTCCCCGGCCTGCTGCACACATCTCGATCCCTCCAAAATACTTAGACATTCCAGTTACTGTTTCACACTGTGGAGACTAAAACAAAATGAGTATGTTTTCTCCCGCCATGTCAGTTCTTCTGGTCAAATTAACAGAGACAGATTAACAGGAGAAACTCAAATATTAGCACATGTGCACGGGGAATTCACACAACATGAAAATTACAAAGACAATGCGACCACATTCGAATATTTATGTAACACTTTGGACAAAGGAGAAAAGGAAGGGGGATGGGGTCTTAGATTTCAGACGTGAGAGTGGGTGACTCACAGGTGGCGGAGGGACAGCTGCACACACAGGGCAGGCGGACCCCTGCTGGGCTGCCCAGAAACCAGGGGACCCTGGGTGTCCGGCAAACAGGTCCCTGCCTGAAGCCCTCCTGCCGGCCACCCTGAATACAGAGTAGGCCAAGTCTGCACCCTACGACTCCCTTCCTGGAGCAGGTTTCTCTGTCAGACTATCTTGGGCAGGAAAGGGGGAGGGTCAAGCATTCTTTCTCTGTCATTTGTTTCTTAATAACCAGCTTAAAATCAGTATCCCTAAGGGCAGCTTCCAGGTGGAAAAATGTGGGTTCCCTTCCACACCCATTGGACCAGAACAGGGCCTAGAACTCAGGAAAGACCCCGATCATGGCTGTGGGGGCACAGCATTCATGCTTCCCTTTGGAGCTTCCATCCCCCCCATACTCCCCCTGTCAGGAGCCCCCAGGGTGCACGTCAGGGTCAGGACCGTGGAAACTGATGCCCAAGCCCAGCTGCGCACCCAGCAGCATACAGTGGCACCGGAAGGTGTCAAACACCGTTTCTAACTGACGAGCCTTGGCAGCGTGATGTGGGAAAGCTTCCCTTTATATCTCCGTGTAGTCAGTGACACCCCCATGGGTGTCATAGCCTGTGGGTTCAAGACAGAGGTCACAATCTCCTTAATAGCACCTGCCACAGCACCCTCCCCCACCCCCACCCCACGCGGTGGCCCTGGTGAGTTCCAGACGGGAAGGGGCTGGTCCAGAAGTGCGCTTGGCTGCTCCAGGGCAGAGCCAGCCTTTCCGAGTCTCGTGAACTAATTATGAGTCTCGATGAGATCATTAGGGGCAATAAAGGAAAATGGGACCCATTTGCAATATGTGTGGACAAATTTCCATGTAGAATATTTTCTGTTTGTATTTAAATGTCGGGGAGAAACTTTCTATTATGAGAAGAGGTTGATTTTTATTATTTTAATCTTCAGATGGAAACTCCTAAGAACAGAAGCGTAGGCAGGAATTTTTCTTCCTGATGAACACCACAGGTGATAGCGATAGTTTTGTATTTCCAACCTGAGAGATGAGCACTTCCCTTATAAAGTTATGGTTCCCCCACCCCTGGACAAGGGGCCAGGAAACCAGGAAGCCACGGGTTCCCACCTATGCATTTTCAGTGTCTTTGCTTCTGGAAATAATTCAGTTGGGAGGTTTATTTTACATGTGCTTCTATTAGAATACTACTTTCAGAATTGTTTTCCAATGCATTCAGTGTGAAATTTTAGGCAATATATTTTAAAATACCAAACTAAGTCATTTTGTCATTGTTTCCAGTGTGTTCATGTGAATTCTTAGAGTTCCTAAAAGGGAATTTTTTACATCCGCTTGGAGCCTATGTCACAGGACAGGGCAAAGCACCCAAAAGGACGCAGGCGAACTGGGTGGGTGTCCCAGTCCGACACCGTGGGTGTTGATAAAGGGAGCGCAGGATAGTAACCCTATCGCTACAAAATATAAACAAAGCCCGCAGGATTTGATGTGGGGGAAGATGAAGAGGTTTTAATAAGTGAAAACTGAGTACAGTCAGGAAGCTAGCCAATTATTTTGTGGATAGCAGTGCGAACTTGCCATTGGACGTGAGAGGCACGGAGTCATCAGGTAGCATCAAGCTCCACAGGATGAACACAGTTTGGAAAGAAGGAAATGATTTCCCACAACGGTCAGAAACCAAAGATGCCCACGGAGACGCGTCTCGGCAGGAAGGCGGGCACTTACAAGGGCCCGTGGAAAGAGCATTCCGGCTCTTCTGCTCCTGCAGCGGGGATGTCCCAGGGCACAGGGAACACAGTGGAAGAGCCCATTCTTCAGCCTTGGCTCTGGGACCCTGGGGATCAGTGACCCCTGAAGGGTGGTGCCCTGAACAAGCTCCCGCACAGCTGCAGTAGACCCATACTTAGAGAAACTGAAGCTACAGAAGCCCAAGGTCAAACGGAAAGGTCAGGCAGCGAACAGGACCAATAAATCGTGTCGTTATGAAAGGCTCTTGTAGGTGCTCCGTGGTCACTTGTTCTTCAGTGCCGCTGCAGAGGTGGCGAGGGAAGTGGTCGGCACCTGCACATTCAGGTTAAAGATTAGAAAGTCCCCTTTGACAGCCCGGGGAGACTCTGACAGTCCATCTGGAAAGGGATGGGCCCTTCCTCGTGTGTAGCCCAGAACACTACAGAGAATGACTTCTGGAGAAGCCTTGCCCCTTCACCGCTGAGGCAGACAAAAGGGTCCTAAGTCCGCAGAGGAAAAGAGGAGCTAAGTAAGCCACGCTGATTCGCCGGAAATCACTATGTCTGGACATTACTTGAGTATTGTGTCTCAGTGCCTGCCTCAGCTCTCCCTCCAGACAGTCCTCTGCGCTTTGGAATCGGCTGTCACCCACAGGCTCAAGACTCCACACTTTTAGTTCCGAACCTCACCCTGAAGCACGTGTTTCTGTGTCAAACCACTGTCTTCCCAGAAGTCTCAAAGGGGGGCCCACTCAGTCTGTCTAAGCCCATCTCTCCTTGTCCCCTTACCCCGCTGCTCCCCGCCAACTGCCTTCTCCGTCTGCCCGGTCACCAGATGAACCTGGGAGTCCCCTGGCCCTGTTCTTTCTCTCTTCCCTAGCCTTCTATTCCTAGCCAGGCTCGCCCCAAATCCGACCTGTGCTGTCCCCTCACTGCACCATGGCCGGGGAATCCCTGGCTCAGACTGAGGACCCATCTCCTCCAAACCCTCGGTGGCAGTTTCTGTTGCCGCTGTGACAGATTGACAGCATCAATGGCCTCCAACGGCACCACGTGTTACCCTAGAGCTCTGGAGTCCAGGGTCCAGCACAGGTCTCCCTGGACGAGCACTGAGGGTTTGGCAGCACCGGACTCCTTTCTGGCTGCCCGAGGAGAACACATCTCCCTCCCTGGTCGAGCACCCACTTCTTGGCACCTGGATACTCCCTCCCTCTTCAAGGCTGGCAACATGGCACCTTCACTGCTTCTCTTTTGGGGACCATGGTGGTTACATCAGACCCCTCCCCAGATTACCCACAATCACCTCCCCATCGCCAGGTCCCTAAGTAAGCACCTGCGCAGAGTTCCTGTGGCCTGTAATGTGACGTATCCACGGTTTCCAGGAATTAGGACGTGGACATGCTTGAGGGGCGGCGGCATGCTTTTGCCTCCCTCACCATTACTGCACCGATCTTTCTAAACCCCACCTCCCTCCCTATGTGTAAGTACTGACGACTGTCTGTAAGATAAAATCCTAGCTTCGTAGTTGGGCATGTATTGTTCTCCATTTCTGTCCCGGTAGCCCCTATACTCCAGTAACCACATTGTGATGTTGGGTCTCTCTGTGCCTTTGCTAATGTTCTCCCCGCCCGCAGCTCCCATGAACATCCCAAGGCCTTCTGGGCCCTCCCATCCCAGGGAGAGATGCACGCTGCCTCCCTTGGCCGTGCTCCACCTGTACCTTCTCTCCCTCACCTCTGCCACGTCATCCTTCCCCTGCTAAGCTTGGAAACCCCCCGTGGAAGGCAGGGCAGTGGTCTGACTCGCCTCCCTGCCCCCATTCACTCAGTGCGTCCTGTTAGTTGGAGGAGTGTGTGTCCCTGCTGATGGTGTTCTCATGTGTTTCCAGCTAAGTAGGAGGAGAGTTATCCAGTGGCTAGAAGTACTTATCTCTTGGAATTTAAAAAACAAAAGACACAGTCTAATTTTTCACTTTCCTCCACCACCAGCCAACTGAACAAAACCGCCAGCACTTGGTTTAAAGAGCCAACCCATCATTCCTCCTGTTCTGTTCCCCACGGTTTTGGTCGCTTAGCATTTTATTCAGCCAGCCCTTCCTGAGTGTGGAGTACACCTGTGAAAATCGTCATCAGACCAGAAACAAATGGGGAAGAATTGACTCATCACTTGACCCCTCAAGAATATGGGCAAACTGAGGGACTTCGGGCTTGACGTTTGCACTAGGACCCAGAATTGTATGGAGGAGACTTACAGTTCTTGGCTACGGACGGAAAACGCCGCATCTGTGGGCTCACCTGCAGACCCGTACGGGTCACATCTCTCCTCTTCCCCATGGTGCCCAGGTGAGGTAGGAAGATTAATACCCTCCCTTTCCCGGACCAGAGGAGGAAGCGGCAGCTCCTCGAGACCGAGGAATTCTCCACATCCTCCAGCAAGTGGAGAAGCCCAGAAGGGACCTCAGCCCACGTCTGTCCGCCCCCTGGTAAAAATGAGGCTGCCCACGGGGTTAAGGCCTGTGTCTGCAGGGAGCGGCCACCTTCGTTCAGGTTCGAGCCGGGGAGATAGTGAGTTTGGCTTGCGTGGAGAATCACAGTAAGGACAGCGTGGCGAGGGAGAGGAGGAGAGACCCGTCAGTAACCTGTTTGCACACGCCCGGCTGAGTGGAACCGTGCTTCCCTTCACCCTCCATTACTCTTACCTTGGGGGGGGCGGTGAGCGATTTGAGCTGATGAACCCTTGAAGATCCGAGGTTCCGTTTTCATGCAAATAGCCCAGAGCAATAAAACCTGGGAGAGAGGAGTGGAGAATATAAATTACAGTAGAATGTGTACCATTGAAAGGTACAATAAGCCAGGCTGTCGTTCAGAATGAAACTAGTGGCAATGACAACTTTAAGCTTTGTGTTTCTGATGCTTGTTTAAGTGAGAAGAGATAAGGGTAAGATGGAGCCCTGAGAATCGCATCACATCCTTCCTGACTCGCCTGGGGCAGCTCTGCTCCGAGGTGGCCCACTCCCTTGAGAAGAAGCTGCTTCGAAAGGCAAGTGCATGGACTTGGACAGAGAGCTGGTCCACTCAGATGACCCGCTTGCCGCCTGTGCGGCCTCGGGCGGCTTCGTTACCTTCCGTGAACTTGTTTGGTCATTGCCTTTAGTTGCTGTGCGTGGTCACTATTTTTAGGGACTTTAAATGTTGCATCTCTCTGGCATTTGGTGAAGGTTTAAAAATGTCATTATTATTTTTAGCTAAAACAAAGGACATTGATGTCCTCTAAGGGAAAGGTTATTTTACCCTTGTTAGAATTGCATTCACACAATATTTAAAGAAATCAGAAGGACCCAGTGCTGACTGTCTAGTGGAAAGAGCACTGGACTGGGTCCCACGTCAGAGGTTTCCGTCCTGACTGCAAACCCCCACTTTCTTCTTCTTCCTCGCTGCCGTCTGAAGTAGTCACTGCAAGGAGCGCTCTGCTCGGTTCTTCCCACGGGTTCTCTTACTGACTCTTCCGTGGCCCTGCGTAACCTGGATTGAATTACTTAGATTTTCTGGATGCCACTTCTGCAAAATCAGCGTGTCGAGCACTCTCATTGGGCCACTTCAGCAACAGTGTCCTGAAAGAACTCTTCTGACCAATTGTTTTCTCATTCTACGTGAACTCCAGAGCCCACGATCCCAGAGTTTTCGTGACATTATTAGTCCCCTCCCCTCTTGCTCTGGTGGCCTAGATCCTCATTATGCTTTCATTGCTGTGACCTCCTCTGCCTTCTTGAGCAGAGGCCACCCCCTCTCTGTCCTGCACCCTCCGTGCCAGCCCTTCTGCCAGAGGGCCCGGCTCTCCCCCGCAGGCTGTGGGCTGACCGTAACCCGCTCCGTCCATGTTTATGTCCATCGGCTGTGCTGTGCGTGCGAGCCACATTAGAGCAAGGAGAGACCCGAGCCAAAGGAATCCCTCCGCATTTTCCATCCTCTGTCAAGTCCCAGGTGTGGATTCATTGTCATTCCTTGTGTTTTGTGGACACCAGAGTGTGACTTCTTAATTTTGACACAGATAATGCTTCCAGGAAACTTAATAAATATGATGCAGCCATTTGAACCTGGAAACGATTGTGAAAATGTATTTTTGAGTAGCAAAAGCCCATCTACGTCAATGCTGTCACCGGACCCGCTGTTCCTGAGTCAGCACCTTTCCCGTAGCTCAGGTGTCTTGTCAAGTGTATTTGACATCCAGGGTATTTAATTTACCACGGTTAACACAGATGTATTTGTGTTGCTTTTCACGCGGCACCTCGCAAGTCAGCAAGACTTAAAATAATGCAGGGCTGACCTACAGGTGAATAATTACCTTTTTCCTTTTCATGTATTGTGCTCGCTAAAATATACCGAAGCATTTGTAAATACCATAACTTCTGTCCCGAATTTTAATCAGATGTCTGTCTCACACGAGTCCGAATACGGTGTGCGCAGTACTGACCTCATGGTAGGGACGTGAGGCGTTTCCATAATTAGGGTAAGCAGTTAATTTTTTGCCCCCACAATTCAATTTTCTTTCCAATTTTCCAGCCCCAATTCAGAATTACTGAACCTGAAACTTGCCGAGAAGAAATGTATTCAGCTCAATTTCCCCCTTCAACACGCTTAGGGAACAAAACCCTCTGTCCTTGGAGGAATTCCCGCTGCATTCCCAGCTCTCCCCTCCTCAGCCATCATATTAAGCCCTTTATGTCTTGGGAGGTCTGCTAGGTTTGTTCTAAACAGCATCGTCTTTACTCATCAGTGTCTCCTGTGGGGATGGAGCACAGATTTTGCACGTGCCTGGGGCTCGGGGAGGAGGGCCAGGTCCAGGACCCCAGGATCCCAGCCTGCGAGAGGCCCTCCCCCACCCCAGCCCCTCCACATCACCAACACCATGTGCCCTCGGGTCCCTGTTATCTTTTCCGTCCTGTTCAGTCTCACAGCCTGGAGCTTTGGGTCCTTCCAGAAGCTGGTTCTCACTCGACTGACTCTCCTCTGTCAATCAATACCCATGAGTTTGAATCTCCATCAGGGAGGCTAATCTTTTCATTCCCCAGGACAGGCCGCATTAACATTCTTCCCGATAAAAGCCTCATTTAGAGTATTCCTTTTCACAAGGAGGTGGCTGTGCTGTTTCTTATTTGCTGGATTTGTTTTTCTTTACCCCATTCAGTGCAATGCCTTGGAGGACAGGCTGTATCGGGGCATATAGATCTGCTCATTCACCCAAAGACAGAACGGGTGCCTCTGTGCGGCCCCACACCTCTGTCTAACTACTTCTTGGGTGAACATTAAGGTTATTTTGAGGATCTGGCTATTAAGAACAGTATTATGCCTTGCATTTTGTAAGTGTGCGTACTTCTGCGCACTCGTGTGAACACATCTGAAGACACGTGCCTAAGAACAGGGTGCACGCGTTTCATTTTAGCAGATGTCGACCCTCACCCCTGCGAGGCCCTGGAAGTCGAAGAGGCTGGTTGTCAAAGTCGAAGTCTTCTGAATTCTGAATTTTGCCTCTGCGTGTCCTCCAGGATCCGGGCCAGGAGTGGGTTTGTCCTGCGGCTCGGTGGGCTGGTGGCTTGTACCACATGGCACCCGGGAGCAATGCCTACGAGGCGGTGGACCTCGGAAATGCAGGGGCAACTGGTTTAAGTTTTAGGAAGGGGTCCAAATTGTAGACATTGACTAAGATTGTTTGGTTCAGCCAGAACAGTAATATCTTTTCCCATGGATTAGCGTGAAACCTTGAATTCCATTTTTGACTGGGACAGACTAGAGGTACACCTTCCAAAGGGCATGTTGCCCAAAGGACCAAATACAGCCGATGAGGAGCGATGCGGAACCTCATCCACAGTCATCACCCCTCAGGCGGCTTTCGACTGGGGTCTGCTGGAGTCTCGGGGCAGGGACTGTGCCACAAGGGAAAGCCAGGAGCAGCCGGCGAGCCGAGGGGGCTCATCCCAGCTGGGGGGGGCCAGGAGAGCAAGGTCTGGACAGGTGGCAATCCACAACGGGGTCCATTCTGCCGAGTGGGGTGCAGCCAGGGGGAAGCGGCAGGTGCCTCGGAAGCTGGGCATCATTGTCAGCATGGGTCCAGCCTTAGTCAGGCCCCGGAGGACCGCTGTCCCCAGCCCTGGCTGGACACTGAAGTCTCACGGGAAGTTTTAAAGGCCCTGAAGCTGACTGGCACGCCCACTTGTTCTGCAGTGACCCCGGGCCCCTCAAATGCTTCTGCACGATCTGAGTGACATGTGTCCTGACACAGCCTTTTCTGCTTTCACTAGTCACTGCCAGTCTCTTCCTTTCCTTCTCTACCTGATCTGGCCGGGACTGAGCCACCAGAGGGGCCCTCACAGGTTCCATAGCACCTGCCTGTGTCACTTGCTCCGACTTCCTGGTCCCACAGCCATCCAGTCTGGGCTCAGCCTGGGCATGGGCACTTTTTAAAGCTTCCCAGGTGGGAACGATGTGCAGCCTGGGACAATCGCAGTAAGACCGCAGCCCCCAGAGCTGGCAGGAGCCAGTCAAAGTCAAGGTCCCGGCAGAGCAAGACACAGCGATGTCCTGCCTGTCCCAGCAGTGGGTCTGGGGTAACACAGCAGAGTGACAGAGACGGAAGGCCATTCTCAGGGACTCAGTCAACACAGCAGGACCAGGAAGGGCAGCACAGTGCCGGGGCAACCGGGGCTGCCTTCAGATTCAGGAGGGGCCACACTGCAGGATGAATGCAGGTCTCATCAGCTCGGCCTGCTCACGTGACTCCGTTCTGACCACGTTTCCTTAGGAAGTGAGAATGAGCGCACCTGGGGGGAGCGGGGTGGAAAGGCCTGCAGCTCCAGCTGGGAGGGGCAGCCAGGAGTCAGGGCCTGAACTCCGCCCTGTGGAATAAGTGAGCGCTTCCTGTGTGTGCAGTTCAGTGTGCAACGAACACCCCATCCTGGGCTACATTTGTGACCCTTCCCACACCCACTTGCCAATTCAGCCAGGTCTCATCAACTCCGTTTTGATGCCGGATAAAAATGCTAATGATTTTAATAGTAAAAATAGCATTATCCATATTTCTGTATGATTTAATTCTTGTGCCTAGCTTTATAATTATATTTTATAAATATAGAAATTGTCCATGAGTACTTTTAAGAAGTTTTTAGCAGGATAGTAAGTATTGAAATCTATAAGAGAGTCTATAGCAAAATAGATTTATGCCTTCTTTTATTTCTTCTAGAACGAGTAATAGCTTTTATTGTGCACTACAAAGCTAATCAAATAATTGCAAAGATGAATCTTCAAAGGCAGACAGGGTTTGTTGGTCTGGATTATTGTTTTAAATTTATTCATACTATATTTTAGGGGTAAATGGATATTGTTTTATTTTTTAAGTTGTCGTGAATTAAAGAATCACCTCAGATAGTAGATATTGCTTAAATATATATTCTTTCAGATTTTCATTTCTTATTTTTCTGTTTTCATACATAATTGTGAAATTGTCTTTTCCTACATAATTGTGAAATTTCATACCTAATTGTGAAATTCATAATTGTGAAAATGTTTCATGTTTATTTTTGAAGTCTGACAAGGGAAGACTTAAAATACTTATTTCTGAAAAATTCTAAGGCCATGTGGGGAAGAGTAACTGGGTCACAATAAGAAGAGAGATAGTATTTGTTTCCATTCTCATTCGTTCCACAGTGAGCCTCATCCTCCCCAGATCCCTCTGAATATCTGAATCGCAAACCCCTTTTCAGCTTTCTTCAGCTTCTACCGATCTTTTCCTCTCCGGCTACATTCAACAGGAGAATGTCTTCTAAATTAGCCCACGTAGCCATCCCAGCCCTTCCCACACTCTCTCTAGTTACCATACTGAGGTCCTAATTGGCAACCTAGGACCCACCCAGCCCAGGTGGCAGTTCTCTCCTGGGTCTGGGCAAGATCTGCCATGACTTCCGGTCCAGCCCCCACATCCAGTTCATACCACATGGGCTCCAGGGCTGGTGGCAGCAGTCCCCATGCCTACCCCTTGCTTATGACACCAGGAGAGAAGGCAAGGCTGCCCTCCACTCTCTTGCAGCCTTCCGTCATGGCAGGGGTCCTGGGAGCCAGGTTGCAAAGCCATCAGAGCCACACGCTGCGGTGCTCCAGCCTGTCCCACCTCTCAGCCACTGGGCCCCACGGCCTTGATTGTAAAACCTTGCTGAGCTAGACACCCCGCCTACCTTAGAGGCAGAAACCTGGACTCAACTCCCCAGTGTCTGTGTTAGCGGAACAGCCTTAGCCTAGTCACTGAGTCATTCTAAGGCCTGTGGCGTTGACCCTAGACGTTGACCCTGTCCTTGTAGAGCAGCTGTGGTATTTTGACAAGATTATACACGGTCCAGTGATGGATGGATGGGTGGATGGATGGATGGATGGATGAATGGATGGATGGATGGACGGACAGAGAGTAGGCAGCTAGGTGGATGAAGAGAGGGATGGATGGATAAACAGATGGATAGGTGGATAGATACGTAGATGGATGGATGGGTGGGTGGATGGACAGCTAATGTAAAGTACTAATAAGTGTTTACTATTGTGGTCTTAACAAAAATTTGATGCCGGAAGCATGTATTAAGCATTTCCTAAGTACCTTGCATGCACACTAGGTTCTACAGAAGCAAAAAGACATCGTTTCTGTCCCCAGGGGTGGGCATGTGTGACAAGTGCTACAGGTCACAAATAAAAAGCAAGGGATGCGGCTCCATCAGTTCCCAACACGGGTCTTAGAAAGGTCTGATGGAGAAACACCCCAGCAAGCACTTACGGTTTCCTGAGATGAACATGAAATGCACTCTAGGTGGAGGGACAGAATGGCAAAGGCACAAGAACGGGGAGACTGGGACACCTGAGCAGAAAAGAGCCACGTTTGGTGGCCCAGAGGGCAGGCAGAGACTGCGCAGAGGAGCAGAGGGCATGTGGCCTCGAAGACAAAGGCTTGGCTAGGACCCAGTGACCAGCAAGCCCAGTGCTGACATCACACCAACATTCAGTGAGGCAAACGGACAGAGTGGCTTCCTCAGTCACCTGGCACTCACTGTTGCTGCCCAGGGGTGCTGGGCACTGGGAAGAGGGCACAGCCCCGCCCTCCAGGGGACTGCTGTGTCCTGGACCTGGTACCAGCCCCTCCCGTCATGGTGCGTGCTGTGACCACCAGTGTGGGAGTGGCAGTTGTGGGAGAGCGGTAGCTGGAGGGAGAGAGTGCAGCAGCGGAAACTGGGAAGGGATGGCTGTCAGGTCTGGGGGAGGCCTGGGTGCTCCTTGGGGCAGCAGAGGTGAGACTGGGAGGAGCAGATGAATGAATGAAGGGTGTCACTGCCTGCGCCGCTTTGTTACATACACAATGTGTTTCATTCAAATATAATCATTCAACTATAATCCAGTTTTCTCTCTGAGGTTTTCTCTGGTTTGCCAATGAGCTCCCTTAATTCCATCCAAACACAAATGGAACCTGAGACAGTGGCATCATTTCAGGTAATGCTGAAGCCACATTGCTTGGCCACCACTGGCTACAGAAGGGCCCTGGCAGTATCGGTGGGGCCCCAGTCCCACACACAGCGGGGCGGGCTCATTCCCGCTCCGCCTGGCGGCACGCCGCTGACTGCCTGCACTTCCTGTGCCCCTCTGCCCCTCTCCAATCGCCGTGTCTGCTCCGCACGCCCTGCACAACCACAAAATGTAGATGAGAACCAACTCTTTATTTCAACAGCAGTGGAAGGATTATTTTGTTAATTGGTGCATTGATATCCCAAGAACTGCTTCCTGTGCCAAGTTATTAGGAATAAGTAGATGAGGGGCAAATTAAACTTTGAATCACCTGTTCCTTTGGGCAAAATACATAAACCAAATTGACTGCAACCAAATGTCATATTATTTACATGGCGTGCACAATTTATTTCCCCAAAATGTGCTCGGCAAAAGATTTGAATTTGCTCTTAAGCGTATAATGGATCCCACTTAATAGTGACGCTTTCTGTGTGCCCTTCTCTCTATAATTAAATCATATGGGAAAATGTCACAAAGCAAAATAAAATGTATTTATTTCAGCCATATCTTCCCACAGCATGACATGAAGTCTGAAAAAAGAATCACTAAGCATTTTTATGCCATCTGTGCTGGTAGGGGATACGTTCACCAAGCATGTCACTGTAAAATGTTCCATTTTGAATTAAGTGCAGCCTCCTTATTACTATTATCCGCATCTGACACACAGTAGTCCTCTCTTCTTCTATGCCACCTTGTAGCCCAGCTAGCCCACCGTAATGTCTTTGACTGGATCTGAAGACATCCACAATCGTATTCATATTGAAATCTCCATGTTTCTTCATCCCAATAAAGTTCTGAAAGTACGTCCCAACAATTGAAAGTACAGCTGTTCGTAAGCAGAATACGTATCACCATGACAATGTGGATAACAATGCTATCGGGGGCCGATAAGCCCTATTCAGGAGAGCCAAAACATACAATTTTTTTTTTTAAAGCTGTTGTTTCAGTTAGCTTATGGAGCACAAAGTGATAGCCATTAAAACGTCTACCTTTCCAACAGAATAAACCTAGGACTTATTCTTTGCCACTGTAATGACTAAATTTTACATACACTTAGAGGGAATTTTATCTTCTGTATTCAGCGAGGCCTTTGCGTGGTTTGTTTATGGCACACGCAAGTGCTATGAATCCGTCAGGGGGCCGCCTGGTTGGCACGGGGTTCTGGCCGCACCCGGGCTCAGCCCAGTCCCTGGCAGGCTTCTGGGTCCTCCTCCCACGGGTGACAGCGTGCCGCTGTTCAGAGACACACGAACAATGAAATGTCACACTCTTTACAAACAGAAAGTACTTTATTCCTATGTTGAGCTCCTTCTAGTTATAAATCTCCCCAAGTCACTAATATTCATGTCAAAACTTTCAAACGTCACTAAGTTAAGATGGGGTTTACTTTAAAATAATTTAACATAAAGTTATACCATTTTAATTATGACTATACAGAAAAGCTAGGATTTTTCTAAATTTAAAAATTCCACAGTTTGCCGTCAAATCAAGGGCCAGATTTGTCTATCTTGATTCTACTCAGAACTGGAAAGATGTGAACGTCCATCGTTTTTAAAGTCCCACTTCCTTTGAAACCAACCGGCATGTCCCTGGAGCATTTTGATTTGATTGTGTATGTGGGAGTGATTTGTAAACTGTTTTGGTTTTTTTTTTCCTTTTCTTTATTTTATTTATTTATTTATTTATTATTTTAAAAATTTTTTAAAAACTTTTTTGTTGTTCAATTACAATTATCTGCATTTTCTCCCGACCCCTCTCCCCTCCCCCCCAGGTAAACTGTTAAATGAGGCTCAGCACCCCCTCATTGTCCCGAATAATATCATCATTCAAACTGGGGCAGAGACCCTTTCCAATACTGGTTCTGCAGGTTCTCACGTGCACGTGGTACTTCTTTTTTTGTGTGGTTTTAGATTTATCGCTATTTATTTTAGCATTCTCTCATACAAACTGCCTTCGAGCTTGACCTTAAACGTGTTCTGTCTACGGCTTATCCTTCATGTGACTTCCAGGTGAGGGCCAAATGAGAGGTGTCGGCGCGGCCCGCAGGAAGTCAGAGACCCCAGTAAACTTCATGAAGCATGGAATGAATTCTGCGTCCACCCCTCCTCTAATGTATACACACAAACACCCGCCCAAAAGACTGGGGCAGTTGAATGAGAATGTGCCTTTCCTTCGGCCCAGCTCTAATTCCTCCTCAGACTTGCCCCTTGGACTGAACTTGGCACATGCTGAGAGGGAAGACCACCTTAACCGAACGAACACATGAAGTGACTTCGAAGCCCCAGTTTTTATTCCCGCGAGCTCTATCTTCCAGTCACCTACACTGAATGTCGGTAAATGACAGTGTTTGAAGTGTTAAATACTTATGACTGTGTCTTCCTTCCACCTGCTGGGGAGTCCTGGGGTTCTGGCCACAACCCTCTAGCGCACAATTCCTCTTTAAATCCAGAAGGGGGGAGGGGGTCCCCCTGGGCTTCCTGTTGTTACCAGCTACTCATTTTCCTCTAGGTGCTCTGCTGAGCCTTCTGTGAACCGAATGCCATAAAATCCCCAAAACTTGAGGCAGTATTGACTTAAATGAAAAGTTAATTGTAGTTGTACATTTTTTAAAATTAATAGGAATAGCGATAATCATGACATATTCCATTATAGCAAATATCATGATAAAACTAAGTACCGTGCGCCGATTCCCACTTGATGTTCGGGAATCTCATGTGGTGGAGAAGAGGAAGCACCCTGCTTCAACCCGGAGAAAATGTGAGGGAACCGCGTGTGCAGAGGGCTGCATTTGCCTCGAAGTCCCTAGAAGATGTTTTTACCTTAAGGACCCTGTGCCTGCAGTTTTCTCAGTGTGCCACTAGAGGGAGATATCCCCCCTCCTCCCCCTGGTTTCAGGGACACACCTCACCCCAGCTACAGCTACACCCTCCACTGCTCTAGGGTTAACTGGATTTTCCCTCTAGTCCTGCTTCCTGCACCTGAGAACTTGGCAAGGCGCCTCACAGCAGATAAAAATACCTCTGTGATACGCTCTGTTACCCGCCTTGGCCTGAATGCGTCTCCATGTGCTGTCTGTCCTGGACCTTCCCAATGCGGCTCTCAGCCTCGTCCCCGGTCTTCCGAGCATGCCCACTGCCTGCTCCTGGTGCCACGCAGGCCTGTCCATTCCCACCTTCCCTCCTGCTCCCGTTCCTTTCCACCCACAGCCCACACGGAGTGGGAGTCCCCTGCTCTAGTGCCTGGCTCCTGCAGGCCGGTCAGCCAACTGTGGAGACAAGGGACTCCGCCTTGTGCTGGGTGGCAACAGGATCCTCAGACACAACCAGGCTGGCCTCTCTATGAAGCAGGAGCCTGAACACTTTCGTATCCACTGGTCGTAACAGAGCGCATCTCATTTGGTTTTCACCTATCCAAAGATCAAAAGTGCTGGTTCGTTCAACCACATTTTTAAAAGCGGACCCGACCCTGTGGGCAGCTGCCTTGGGAGTCCACCCGCTGAGAAGTGGTAACTGAGGGCACTCCCCATCTTCCACAGCCTGGCGGGGACGGGCTCAGAGTCGAGCTGACCGCTTGGCAGCCCTTGAGAGGAGAGAAAAGTGCAGATTGACAGGAGGGACACCCGAGGAGGGACGGCCACAGTGCCAGTAGCTGACAGTCACGTTGACGGGGGCTTACTGAGTATCAGGCTGTGAGCTGAGCCATTTGTCTGCTGTGTCTCCGTGTATCATCACCACCCAGTGGGGCAGGTACGATTGCTGTTCCCAGTTACAGAGGGGGAAACCGAGGCTCGGAGGGGTTAAGCAATCTGCCCAAGATCGCAGAGCACTGGAAATGGGACTCCAGTGCTGGCCTGTCTGCTCTAATGCACAGGGTCTTATCTGCCCGAATGACATCAACAACAACACAACAGTTAGAGCTCTTCTCCGGTGCAAAGGGTTCTGGGTTCGAAACTAATCTAGAAGTCACCCTCCCCACAATTTCCCACAATTTCTGAGTCCGTTCTGGTCAGCTGCGGCCAGCTGGGCAGTGATAAGGCAGTAGAAGGGTACGAAGGGGAGAAAAAAGGAGAAAGAAAGTCAGGTTGAAAAAGAACAGTTTCTGATGTCCTTTCAGCCTGTGGGTTGGCCCAGATTGGCAGCACCACCCTGGGGACACCCTCCTGAGAGCAAGGAAGAGCCGAGTGTCCCCATGAGAGCAGGTGGGTGCAGAGGGGCCACGTCCCATCACAGACACTACCACGGATTTATTTTTATACCAAAACACGCTGGAAGGCCATGGACTTGGCATGAGAGTTAATGACTTGTGCCAACTTAGGACCCTGCTTGTCCTTGGTCCCCCTTCTCCTTGGCAGGAGCCCTGATAAAAATGCAAATGATGAGCGTATCTTCTACACATAGAAATATCTTCCATTATAATCCTGGGACGCTCTCAACGTCTACCTTTTATTCAGCTGCAGCTTCAGATTTTAGAACAGGGCCTTGTGCCCCCCGGTATACAGTTAAACCTTGCACGTTGCTTTTTCATGTCTAAAATTTGCAGCCAGCATCGGAAATGGGTGGTTACCCTAACCCGGCCAGCAGAAGGGGCCGCTCCCGCCACCTAAGTAAGCCGGTCGTAACTTCACTCGCTGTTCTCTAAATGGAAGTTACCAAAAACGCAGCTCAGATAAGGGGGGTGTTTTCTACTTCAGTAATTGTCATGGCCAGAAACTCGTGGTGCTGCGCCATCGGGTAAGTCACAGTTCGCCCCAGAGACAGCCTGCTGGAGCCACGTCATTGTATGATTCTTATTAGGTTCACACACACACACAAGCTGAGAACGCAAACGCCCTTCTGCAGATTCTTTCCCTGGGGAAAAAGAATGTAGCCTGCATTGATAAACACAACTTGTTCCCTCCCTCACTCGTACCGGGTCCGAGACGCACGTGTGAGAGACAGCCGGCCCGGTGGAGTCGGGAGACCTGGCTCGGGGACCTCGGGCGCGGAACAGGTGCATGATCTCCGGGAGACTCCAGGCTGCTGGGCTACGCAGTTCCTCAAATCGGATTTTAAGATGCTTGTGAACTTGAACAAATTATTTTGATTCTAGGAATTAAGCCTAAAGAAATAAAGATGGAAAGACATAGTTTTATTTCGCCGTTAATAGCAGTGAGAAAAAGGAGAATGCCCACCAGTGAGGGGCGGTTAGATAGGAGAATGCCCACCAGCGAGGGGCGGTTAGGTAGGATTTAAGCCTATGCTGGGGTCTTATGTGGCCGTTTTAATGGGTGACGATGTGTAAGGACGAGATAAGATCATCAATATAAAGTTAAGTAAAAGTCAAGGTGTAAAAACATGTGTAATGTAATCCGTGCACTGATATGAGTATGTTCTAAAGCACAGAAATTGAGACAGAAATGCACATAGATGGCAATGAAGGCTGTTCTTTAGTAGGAGGAATATAACTAATTGTTGTTTCTTCATCGTTCTCTTTACCATCTCTTCCATATAAATTATGTAATTAGGAAAACTTTTATTTTTAAAGTACAAATATTGGATTGGTCTAGATTATCTCTAAACTTCTTTACAATTCTAAACATCTGTTCCATCTACGAACAATTTTAAAAATTCAAAAATATCAGGTGGGTTTGGGAATTTCCAAGCTCGGTGGGTCCTCAGAACAGGAACACTTTCCCACGGCCTCGTCCCGTCTGGGCAAGGCCGTCCAGGCCCCACACACCTGGGTCATACAGACGCTGCGGCCCCTTTGAGAAACCGGAGCGCGACTCTTCTCCTTGGTGACACGGGACATTTCTCCTCTTTGCCTTCAGGCTTTCAAATCTAAGGGCAGGGTGGGAGCATCCTGCTTAGGCAACAGGCAGCAGCTCGGCTCCCCTCTCTCCCCACAACTCCAAACGGTTTTGGCCTCGAGATCTGCAGAACAGGGCCTAGTAATTGCAGCTGCTCCTTTTCCTTTTGTGGAGAATATGCGTCCGGTCACTGTGTCCACACTGAGAAGGGGGCAGTGCTTCGTGGGCATCCGTGGGCTCCCGGACCGGCAGTGTGCACCCACGCTAGACCAGCGCCTCCTAGTGCTAAGGATGTGAAGGCGTGAGGGAGCGTGTGCCCTGCCCTGAGCAGCTACCGGCTGGGCCCCATGACCTGCAGACGGTCCCCAGTAACCAGGAGTTCTTTCTCCACTTTCTGCACCGCAGCCCATGCTCAGGGCTGCCCTCAAATACCTCCGCTTACCTGCAAGCGACGTCTATGTCCAATTTCCTTTCCGGGTTCCTAGAGAGTCCAGGGCCCACCCAGTATGAGCACAGAACGGAGGCGTGAGCACTTCCGAATCTGACTCAATTTCAGCCCCCAGTGCCCGGTCCTGGGGCCACAGCCATGTCCTTCGGCTGCGCGCGGGCAGTCTCGCTCTCTGCCTTCTGGCAAAACCGCACCAGAGCCACAGCTCACCCATGGGGGGCGGGGCGGGGGGTTCCGCATGGCGGGAGAAGCCAGACCCCTCTGGGGGTTGTCAGTGGTCACTGTCAGGAAAGTATTTCACGTACTCCACTTAAGCTCCCATATCTCTTGGGGGCAATCTGGCTGGAAGGGGGGACAGATACTCCCTTTGCAGCCGCGTTTGCAGAGTCTCACTTAGATTCTGGGTTTCTTTGCGCTGGCCTGGGGGAGGGCGAGGCCTGAAGGGCTGTAAGAATGGCTAAGAAACAACCCCCACACAGCTGCCTTTGGTGCTGCCTTTCCGGAGGGACACGGGGAACAGTTATTTTTGGTGGCATGCCTCGCGGATTTCTCTGGTAGCAGCAGGGGGCACGTGAAAACCCTGGCTGCGGGGAACGCAGCGAGCAGCTGCTGGGTGTGTCAGGGAAAGGGAGGGAGGACCAGATGTCGCGGAGCATGCAAGCTGCAGAGTGAGCCAGGGTTGTCGAGGCAGGTGGGTTCGGAGGAGCAACGCCCACCAGGAGAGGGGGGTCGCTCTGCTTCTGGGGCGGAGCTTTCTCTGAGGGAACCTAGCATTTTCCACGTAGGAGCCAACGTTCCGCTTCTGGGTGCCAGAGCCTCAGAAGACAAATGGGCCTCTTCCGTTTGGGATTTCTGGGCCCAGACAGGACAATCATTCCTGATTTAAAGTTTCGTCCTCCCGGTGTCTGTAGCCCAGGTGGAAAGTCTCTTCTGTTTATTTCTGAGCACTTGCCTCGTTTAGGGAATTTGGGTTCCAAGTCAAAATAACCAGACTCAAGGAATTAGCAAAGCACAGGTAGGAGAGTTACGAGGGAGCGGGAGACATTAGCTGCTCCAGCCTGCTTTTTCCTGCTTACAGAGGTTTGGTCGTCAGTCTGCAAACAGAGTCTCACTTCTCCATTTTAATAGTTTCCTCATTCCTTCAGGGGCTGGGGCTATTCTTGGACACAGAGGGTGGGCAGGACAAATACACCAACTCATCCCGAGTCTCTTGCGCTTGAAGTGGCTTCCAGAAAAGTTGTACCGTCTGCAGGTTGGGTCAGGAAAGGTGACACCTCTGTGCCCCGTCACGCTTACCCCGGGAACGCAGAGCAAAGGAGGATTCCCTTCGTCCACCTGCTCACGCTCACCATGCACCAGGCTGGTCGTGCCTCTGACTCATCTTCTTTGGGTTATCGTTTGTTTATGCAGTTAGTTGATATTTCCTGCGCCCCTACCAGGTGAAAGGCGCTATGTTAAATGCTGGAGAAGGAAAGAGAGAGAGAGGAAGAAAGGAAGGAGAGGGGGGTGGGGAAGAGATTCGGACACAGCCCTGTCCTTGGCACTGCAGCCAAGTTCAGGAGAAAACTGGTCCAGGGACACACAGGGACACAGATGAGACACCAGCGGGACCTGGCTCTGGAAGAAGCCTTCCACCCGGACGTCCAAAGCCGGCAGGTGGGAGCAGCGGGACCTAGGCGGAGGAATAGCATGAGGGAGGCCCTGAACTTGAGCATCAGGCTTTGCTAGAAGAGACTGGAGGGAGAGAAGGTGGGGGCACGTGGCAGGTGTTTAATGACGCCCCAGAATCTGGACCTGGTGCCGAGGGCAGTCAGTTGCCACTATTTGCAAATATGTGAGTGATGTAACCACAGCTGGGCTCTGGGCCGGAGGAGCACGGCAGCTGTTGGCGAGGAGGACTCTGGGAGAAGGGGCTGGGGTGGGGCAGCTGGCTGCAGAGGCTGAACCAAGGCGGGGACAGTGGGGGCCACAGGGGGCAGGGGAGGAAGGACAGGGCATCCAGGTGGCTTAGCAGTTCCTTGTTCAGAGGGCAGGGGCGGGAGAGATGTGGGAGTGTCCGTGGGAAGCCAATCCCTGAAGAGGTTAGACAGAACTCTGCTCCCAAAGTCAACCTTCCTGAAAGAAGTGTTATGAGCCAGTGCCTTCCAGATCAGGGACTCCCGCCACAGGGAGGCCACGGGCTGCATCTGAGCCTGAGGCTGTCTGAGGTTGGAGCTCAGAGCTCAGATCTCTGAGCCGAAGGCCAGGCGTGCCTCACGTCCGAGCGGCAGGCAACACCGAGTGTCCAAAGCCAGGGCCCGGACAGCAGAGTGGGAGCCGCAGGGAGAGAAGGACCTGGGCATCCAGGCCTGAGGAAAGCTCCGGGCTGGGGCGGCCGGGAAGCTGCGTGGCCTCCCCTGGGAGCAGAAGCCCGGTAGCAGAGGGCTGGGGGTGGGCACCCGTGGTGTACCCAGATAAGTCCCTCTTGGGGGAAACGGTGGTAAGGGAAGGAGAAGGTGAAAGAGCGAACGCTGGGAAGGAAATTAGAAACGAGCTTTTGGCTAGGGGCAGGATAACCCTGTTTCCCAGCCAGAAGAGTCTCATGAACAAATACCCCCAGGTGGGCTCAGGTTCCTATCACATGTTTCCAGGGGCTCGAGACCTCCCTGTGCACTCCCTGGCTCCCCTTGATTTGGTTCCTGCTTGTCTTCCACGCTTGGCCATCATGGCTCAGCGAAGGCTCCACTCTGCTCTGTCCCATTCACCGCCTGGCACTCAGACGGGGCCCACTGACTGTCACTGACCAAGACAGAGCAGGGAGTGTTTCTGTGAGAACGTTCTGGAACAGGGAAAGAAAGGAAGATGGACCGCAGACGGGCCTGGGCCAGGAGAGTTAGTGAGGAGGATTGTCTTCCTGCCCAAGGTCAAGGCCGTGTCCCCATGTAGCGGTGCACACGGAGGCAGGGCAGCCACACCCTGGAAACACCCTCTCTTCCCTGATTCCTGAGGGACCACGCCGACATTCTGTCCAGGGCACTGCCCTCAGCCGCCAGGCGAGGTTCGCAGCCGCTGCCACAGCTTGGTGTGGGCAGGTGGGCTGAGTCCTGCCCAGCAGCAGAAGGGAAGTGTGGCCTTGTGCTGGGGATGGGCAGATCTCTCACCCTTCCTTCCTCCTTGCTGAAGCCTGGAACTCAGATGAGAAGGCTGAGGCTCCAGCAGCTATCTTTGGCCATGAAGTCATCTTGAGACAGAAGGCACATGAAAGAAATTTAAGTGTAAAAGTAGAGGAAGTCCAGTTTTCTGTGCTTTTGTGGAGCTCCTAGACTTCATCATAACCAGATTGCCTCCTTCCAGGCTTTCATCAGCAATAGAACAAACGTTGGTCTTGGCTAAGCCAGTATTAGGCAGGGTTTTCTGTCGTATACAGACAGATGGAATCTTTCCTGCTAGACACTAATAAAATTTGTGGACAGGTAGGATGGGCTGCACCTGCAGGCATCCGGAGGTAGGTGCTATAGAAACCAAACGCCTGGCTTCCCGCTCTCCCCGCGGACACGCAGCGAAGCGGCAGAGGGCAGGGAGGGGCCCTGCTTGCAGCCCTCAATGCCATTGATCGTGTTGTGGAACCTGGAGTCCCTGGTGTGGGCCACGCTGCCTCCAAAGGTGAAGCATTAGTGTAATACAAGCAAATTCTGCTGAAGTTACATGTGGCAGTTCCTATTTGGGTTGATAGAGCTCTTTCTCTTAAAAGGCCAAACTTCTGTTCTCATTGAATTAGAGTTTTTACTTTTCATTTGTCATGCGTCGGGTTTTCAGGTTGATGAAATAAGTCGTGGAGACTTAGCCACTTGGGACTGCAGCAGCTTACGTTTTAAATTGTGGGTTCCTTCTCTAGAAGTGGAAAGATGTGTTACGATACAAAGCTTTGCAGCTTGGTGAGCATCGATATCCTGGGATGCTCGGCTTCTGCCCTCCCTCTTGGACGCAAAGGGAACGCACAGGCACCCTGCTGGGGAGACCAGAAGGACAGGTGAGAAGCAGGGACAGGGACAGCTCCGTCTTGGCCTCCTGTGTCATTTGCCCATAGCTGAGCCACTCCGAAGGAAATGGGGCACACAGTCCCTAGAGCAACCTGGGTCCAACCCCCTCATTTAATGTTCTGTTTAAAACCCCTCACCTGGTTAGTGACCCTCTCACGCCCTCGGTTCATGGCTAGTTCCCATCTGGACTGTAAGCTCCCTGAGGGCAGGGACCCCATCTCAGATGCCTCTAAAGTGTAAGTCCTGAAATTTGACCTAATTCTGTCCCAGCCTTTCACAAATGATATCCCTGAAGGCCGGGCAGGTGAGCTACTTGTGGGAGCCAGCACAGACAGGGACTGCCAGGCGGGGGGGGGGGGGGGGGGGGGGCACAGGGAGGGGCCAAGTCTCAACCCTCCTGAACCGGTCCTGGGCACTGAACACTGAAACTATGGACTCGGGCCATCCCAGGGACTGTGCTGACTTCTGGAGCTCCTCCCAAGGATGACATGGGCTTCAATATCACTTCTGTTATCCAGTCATCAGCGCCAGTCGTTGTATTCCTTTCCACACGCGATTTGGGGTTTCGTTCTGTGTTGCCTATTCTTCACCTCTTCTTAAGCATCCCTGCCTAAGGGATGAAGCTTTTGCTCAGGATGAAGATTTCGCTGCCCATTTCCTGGGCATATTTGCTGCCCCAACAGAAAGCCTCCAGTGGTCACTCTCCGGACCACCGGCACCTTCCGACAAAAGAGAAGCTGGTGAAGACCAATGCCTTGCTGCATCCGGGCAGCGGCTGCTTGGTCTCTCGGGCCAGAGTGCTCGCACAGGTGCCGCTCACCAGGGCTTGGCCACAGCGGCTTAATTACGGTCCTGCTCCCGAGCGGAAGAATGTGTTCACACCCGTCGCTGCCTAGATCATCTCCCTGAGTTGCTGAGGGCTTCTGCGAGGCCACCGGGAAGCAGGTGCCCATCCCACTCTCTCGTGAGCGACTCACGTGCTTGTTCAAGTAGCTGGAGAGGCCAAAGCCTCTCTTTCTTAGGTGGACCTTGTGCAGAAAATGAGATTGTACTTCTCTTTTCTCAAAGGTGCTTCACAAATTAGCCTCTGCTGCCTCTCGTGGAGTGAGCCCCACGGCCACGTGTCAAGGCTGTGCGCGTTTTGCTGAATTGGTATTTTAATTTCTACTTCATGTTGAGAGTTGGGCCCCAAGAAGTTAAGACACTGATCCAGTGGCACTCAGATTGTAAATGACAGAGCCAAGGTGTGGTCCAGGTGTGTCTGACTCAAAATCTGTGTCTCCACTACTCAGCTCTGCAGCCTTCCCCAAAAGTCAGAGCAGCACTAAATCATTGATTCATCTGTGTGGGTCCCTGTGTGGGAGAGGCTGGGCTCGGGGATGCTGGACTCAGGGATGCTGGGCTGAGTGAGGCTGGATTCAGGGATGCTGGGCTCAGGGATGCTGGACTCAGTGATGCTGGGCTGAGTGAGGCTGGGCTCAGGGATGCTGGGCTGAGTGAGGCTGGGCTCAGGGATGCTGGGCTCGGGGATGCTGGACTCAGGGATGCTGGGCCCAGGAATGCTGGGCTCAGAGATGCTGGGCCCAGGAATGCTGGGCTCAGGGATGCTGGGCTCAGGGATGCTGGGCTAAGAGATGCTGGGCTCAAGGAGACTGTTCTCAGAGATACTGGGCTGAGTGAGGATAAATTCAGGGATGCTAGGCTCAGGGACGCTTGGCTAGGGAATGCTGGGCTCAGGGATGCTGGGCTCAGGGATGCTGGGCTCGGGGATGCTGGGTTCAAGAATCCTGCTGCCACATTGCCAGTAGGTAGGGATTTAAAACCAGATCAGACTGACCCTGATACCTGCACATCTAACCACTTCTCTACTGTGGAGGCTAAAAAAATAATAATACTTTTCCT
The DNA here is from genome assembly GCF_022682495.2 of Desmodus rotundus. NCBI lineage: Eukaryota > Metazoa > Chordata > Mammalia > Chiroptera > Phyllostomidae > Desmodus > Desmodus rotundus. The sequence goes on from NC_071397.1 coordinate 99,921,666, forward strand.
CCCACCGTCTAAGTTCATCTAGCTGGGCTAACTATCAAGTTAACAAAGACAAATTAAAAGGAGAAAATCAGGTTATAATACATGTGTATGGGGAATTCACACAAGCATGAAAATTCCAAAGACAGGGAGGCAATGTTGGGGATATGTGACATTTCAGACGAAGGAGAAAGAGGGGGCATGGAGAGTGGGCGACTCACAGGTGGCGGAGGGAGAGCTACACACACAGGGCAGGCGGAGCCCTGCTGGCCGCTAGAAACCAGGGGCCCCGGGGTGTCTGGGGAACAGGTCCCTGCCTGAAGCCCTCCTGCCGACCACCCTGAATTCTGAGTAGGTGAAGGCTGCACCCTACGACTCCCTTCCTGGAGCAGGTTTCTCTGTCTGAGTCTCTTGGGCCAAAGCATCTTTCTGAGTCTCTTGTTTCTTAATAATGAGCTTAAAATCAATATCCCAAAAGGCAGCTTCAGTGTGATAAAAGTAAGGCCCCTTCCCTCCCGGACCACAGGCTGGATAGAGAGCAGGTGACACAAGCTCGTCGAACAGGAACCGTTAGCAAACTTTGACCCCCACACACAGCATCCGCCTGAGCAGCTAAGTGACCCAGGCGGCCACTTGGGGACAGCAGAGGCTCAGGGGCAGCAAAAAGCTGAGCAGAGGGTGGATGTGAAAGAGCCCGTTCTCCATTATTCTGCGTGTCCCTGGAGAAGGCCCCGTGGACTGGCCCCCAGTCTCTGTGCCTCGTGCCAGCTGTGCGCCCCACCCCCTCCTGAGCCACCACACCAGGGCTTGGCCCTGGACCTGTGTCCTGCATGTGGGGGTGGGGGGGGAGAGAGCTGGAGATTGTTTGCTTGAGGTGGCAAAAGTGAGACATGAGCTTGCATCTCCAGCCGGCCCTCTGTGTAGACCTGTTTTCGTTTGTTTGTTCATTTCACAAACGAGACAGTGGCGTCTCTTTATTCGTCAGTAACCTGCACTGCTGGTTTCCTTCCTCATCGTCAACCACTCAGTCACCACACATGTGTTTTTAACTCACTGAAGGAGAGCACCGGGCGCAGCCTCGAAGCCGGAGCTCTCCCTGTCTGCGTTGAATGGGGGGCTTGCAAGGCCAGGGGTGGGTGGGCACGGCCACACATCGCCTTGCTGACCGGGGAGACGGCACAGAATCAGGACCCAGCCCACCCCCAGAACTCCCATCAGAGCAGCTTTGCCGTGGACATGTCTCCCTTGGGAGGGGATTCACAACAAAGCTCCTAATCTCTTGCGATCCTCAGGGATTCACCGCCCGTAGGTAAGATTTAATGACTCACTCGTTTCAACTCCAACAGGATACCTGGGAACGTTCTAGGGCTTAGCCTACTTAATTCCTCTTGTAGTTCCAATGGAAGGTGATAGATTTTCCGGGGCCCTCTGCCACTTCTGTCTTGTTGGAGAGTCCACGGCTTCTCCCCCCCGGCACCCGTCCCCAGGAGGGCAGCCGTCACTTTCACCTGTTTCTGAAATTTGGGGTTCATAAAATCAGCTGATGGGTGCAAGTTTCTGAAGAAACCTCAACACTTCCAGCTCTGCTTGAATGAATCATGTGTTTCCCTTTCTCTGGTTCTCAGTTAACGCGAAATGCAAGGGTGATCTTGGGGACGTCCTGATTCAGAGAAATCAGTCCAGGGGCGGCTGTCGATGAAGGTCACTGTCTTCCAGACTATCACAGTCATTGCCGATCCCCGTGCCGCCAGGACACCCCCTTGGCCCATGAAATCTCCAAAAAGAGACTCTCGCTGGGGAATGTGGCATCACCCTCAGTCTAGTCTCTCTCACACTCAGCAGGCCTCCTCGGAAAGAAGGATTTCAAAGCGTTTTGTTAACAAAATTAAGGAAACCCGTATTTACACACGGACATGGATTTGAAATAATAATGCCTAACATAAAGAGAAAAACCCCATCTATATAATCTCATTTCATCCTCATAAGTAATCTTCTGATGGAAATGTTTCCCTGCTTTACTGACAAGAAAGCTAAACTCGTATCTAGATGTAAACTGACTTGCTCAAGGCCACAGGGGTAATAACCGGCGGGGCGCAGTCTTGCTTGATGGATTTCACTCAAGTCCAAGTGGGGCCGTCTGCTCTGCTGCGCCTGACGGGAGTGGCCGGTGGGCTGAGGGCCGTGAGTCCGCAGGAGGGAGAGGCCATGGCAGTCCTTTGCAGTTAGACCCTTTGTGGAAGAAACAGCTTGAAAAATGGGTGGGATTTGAAGGGTTTACGAAACGCAGCCGTTAAACCATGTGGCAGGTCCAATAAAATACTGGTTGAATGAGTGAAGCACAAATGAATAAGGATGGCAGACACCTGAGGTCAGGAAAATAAGAAGGGGAAGCAGGCAGGAATCCCCACACCATGTTCAGCGGACAGAGCAGGACAGGGGCTCCAGAAGAAGAGCCCTCCCGAGAAACAGAGGGAGCCGGGCGAGGGAGAGTGCTCTGGGAGGTGGGATGGGGACCAGAGACCAGCTCACAGTTGAAGACCTTGTCTGCGACCAGGTCAGCATGTCCTTGCATTTGACCAAAGGACTGTATCCTGGGAACAATGGCAAGTGATGGCAACTTGTAGGGATGTGATATGACAACCAACACCCAGTGTTTGAGGAGGATGAGCAGTGAGCGAACCAGAACCTGCGCACAGAGCGAACGATGCTCCTGGTTTTGAGAACGTCGCCCAGTGCCCCACCCCGCAAAGCCAGCCGTGGCTCTTCTGTCGGTGGGGAGCAGGAGGTTTCAAGGCCCACCTAGCTGGAAGGGGGAGGACAAAAGAAAAGTCAAGAAATGGAAACCCCTTTAAAAGTTCCCATTCTTGTTTCTTTTTCCAATTCCAGTTCACGTTCAATATTATTTTGTGTTGGTTTCAGGTGTACAGCGTAGTGGTTAGGCGGGCATGTGCTTTACAAAGTGGTCCCCCTGGTATTTCCAGTCCCCACCTGGCACCAGGCTTAGGTACTACTGTATTATCGACCATATCCCCTCTGCTGCCCTTCACATCCCCCCGACCATTCTGTAACTGCCAATCTGTGCCTCTCAGTCCCTTCACCTTTCCCCCAGCCCTCTCCGCTCTGGCGACCACTAGTCTGTTCTCTGTGTCTGTGAGTCTGTTTCTGTTTTGCTTGTTCATTTGTGTTGTTTAGATTTTTGATTTGCACCCAAGGAGACCTGTTATACGGTCACTCTTTTCATCAGGATTTTAACCTGATCAGTAAGCCTTACTGAAGAATCAGAGAGCTTTCGCTGCTAGAATAATTAAAGGAAGTAACTCCCTATGCCTAAAATAATTAACTACGCTTCTGAAATTAGAAGAATATGGGCTTATGACAATAATGTAGCAGTAATGAAACTATCTGCCTGTAATTGATTTCATTATAAAATATTTCCTTTTTACATCTTAAGTCAAAGCAATGAAATGGTGATTTGGTCTCAAGTAAAACCTGGACAGTTCCTCGTGCTGCAGGAAGCTCGTCGTGCTGAGGGGGGCCTTGCCCCCGGGAAGGGTTTGGGGCCCTGCTGGAACGCACTGAAAGGCAGTGGACTGAGCTTTGCCAAAACCTCGCTGTGAAAGAGTTCACTGCCACAGTGTTTTATTATATTCTTATTGGACTTCAGCCCATTGAAAATAGAATCTCCTCACCATCCTTTTAAATTAGCCTTAAACTGCAGACAAAAGACAAAAATCAATGGGCAAATTTAGCTCCTTGTGCTCAGCTGCTCAAGAAATTTACCCTGGTGCTAATATGCAGAACTCATAGATAATAGAACATCGAGTAACTGGAAATTTTTTAGGTAGCCTTTCTTACCCCATTTAGGTCTGTTTAAGTGCCTAGTAAGGCTGCACGTAACGTCCCTCGTTAATGCTGCAGGTTCCCCCACGCACGCCTCCACGCTGGCTCAATATCTGTGTCCCCGGTGCGTCCTCTGTGCCCGTGACAGATCATGGGGCATTTCGAGCACCCGCCAGTGACGGGAGCTGGCAGCACAGAGAGGCACCTACATGGTGCCGCGATCCTTTACACGCTAGAGCTCAGTAATAGTGGCAAAGGGTCTGCACGCCTCAATAGGAAAGGACGTCTGCACCCGGGTGTGCACACGCACGAAGGTGCTGTTCCCATTGTCACGCAGGTGTCGTGCCTCCGATCGCTCCGAGTGACACGGATGCTGTGAGTTCCTAAACAAGTCTTAGGAGAGAAATAATGATGAATCCCTTCAATGTCCACGGGACCAGGGCCAGTTAATTCAGAGTCTCACACACCATGCTGTCGTCCAGCGCTGGACAAGCTAAGGAACTCGGAGAGTTAATATAAAGAAACCCCTGAGCATGTGAGTTGCCTCAAGGGGCAAGGAGATGGAGAAAGCTGGGCATTCTTGAAACAGACAGTGCTGCGGGCAGGGAGAGGGGGGGTGGCTGGCAATACTCCGAGACCCCGCGGGCACGTGCAAACGGAGCACTGTGGACGAGGCCAGATCGCTAAAGGGTTGGTTAGTTTTCCGGCCTGGTGCCGGAAAGGCTGGGAAGGCCACAGCTAGGAAGGCCACGGCCGGAAAGGCCACGCGGTGAGCAGAAAGCGGAAGAGGAGTTAACTCGGCGTGCCTGTGCGCAGGGCAGACGGACACAAAGTCTGCCACAGCAGCGGGGGCGTGGTGTGAGACGGGGTCACAAGTGATTTTTACTGAGAAACGTACGTGGGAACAGTTGTTCTGGACGAGCCTGGTCGTAACAGAAAATGAAACCCACACGGGAAGATTAGGGGACCTCGTTACGGAACAAGCCACGCTGCTCCGGTGACACGTGTTCCTCCTACTAGGACCTGCTGAAGCGCGGGCTTTAAGTGCAGCGCGGGCCAAGTCCTGGGGGGTCTAGAGTCCTCATCAGTCACCCAGCATCAGGCGGACAGGGGTTAATGGCGCTCGGCGCCCCGCTGCAAAGGCACGAGCCGATGTTTAGGGAAACACTAGAGGGTCAAGGAATGCCTTAAGGGAAAGAGCGGACTGGGCGGCCGCAATAGAGACCAGCGGGCTGGCTACAGGTTCATCGTCTTTCCTCCCTGACTTGCTCAGGAAGATCCTGGAGGAAATAAGTGCATTGTCCGTTTAATCCCACCTAAAAGGTCAGGAAATTCAGAGCAACCCCCTTAGCTTAGCTGCAGCTGCGGGGCAAAGAACTTCACAGCCGCAAAGCAGGAAGACAGAATGAGCTGCTCTCAGGGTCCTGACTCTGAGCCCCCAGCCTGCCTAACCCCGTCCAGTCAGGACGCTTCTCAGGCAACTTGGGGGCGATTTTGTCACCGTTAGGTTTAAAGCTGCTTTCCTGCTCTGCCCCCCGGCCCCCACTCCTCGCCCCAGCCCCGTCATTCCAATGCCCCTGAAGGACCCGAGCAGCCCCAGGCAGGTGGAGAAGGGCCACGCCCGCCTGTCTTCCCGTCTCTCAGCCCAGGATAGACACTGCACAGGCCTCCTCAAATGGTGACAGGGCCGTGCCGCTCTCACCTGGGCTTGCAGGCCCCAGCACCCCTTAGCACCCATGACCTTTGACCTTCTGGAACCTTCAAAATGGGCCACCCGCCTGCAGCTTTCATTGTGTACCCCTTTCTCTGGCAAACTTTCGGATCTACCACCTTCCACTCAGAATGGGGCCCCAGGGGTGGACCCCAGCCACTGTGTCCCCTCAGCCCCCATGGTGCAGTGGCACGGGTCACACAGGCCTTGAGAGCAGCCAGTGGGAAGCAGTATGACACTGTCTCCATCCCGGGACCCCTCTCAAGGTTCTGGAGGGGTTCCATCATGGAGCCAGTGCGGTGGAGAGCTCTGTTTGGCTTATTTGCACCCCAATCACATCTCCTCTGTCTTACACTTTTACTAAGGATGTGGGCTCTTGATTCCATTGGTCCATTTTCAGTAGCCCTCCCCTGGGCACGTCGCATCTCCTGCTCCGTGGAGACGGTCGCCACTGCCGGGTGATGGTCGGCGCCCCAGCTCCATCACATGGACCCAGAATGACATCCCTGACCCAGTTTAGTTTGATAGAATTCAACCTGGTTCAGCACATATTTCCTAACCCCACCCTGCTCCCCACCTGGAGGTGCCACGCCGTCCGCCCCTGGGTGGCAGAGATGAGGAGGATTTAATCGGCCTCGGTCCTCCACCCGCCCCACTCAGTATGTGCTGGATGGCCATTCTGACGGTCAATACGAGGCATCCATCACTCCTGGAAATCTCGACATCCCCGCTTTGGTCCTGTGCCCTAGGTTCCCCCGTCCTTCTCCCCTCGTTCCCATCCTCTGACCTCTTCCCTCACCTGCTGTGTAGCTACTGATGCTCGAGGCACATTCGCTGCACCCTCTCCCAAGCACTTCCATCCATTCCGCTCCGGCTCAGTGGCTCCCACGTCTGTTTGCCTAAAAGCCCGTTCTCGCCTGACCACCAAATGCATTCCGGACTCCCTAACCTCAGCATGGCCCAAACTGAGCTCGTTGTGTATGTCCCCTATCGCCTCCTCCTGCTGCATGCCCGATAGTTATTAATAAGTTGGTCATTTAGCCGCCTCGGCTAGAACCTCAGGGCCATCTGGATGCCACGCCCTTCCCACTGCCCTCCTCCAGGGAACACGCTCAGGCCTGGGGTTCTTCCTGGGATGTTCTTACATGCTCCTTCTCTCATCTTGGCCCAACTTCAGATGCTCCTGCGCTGCTTCCTGTCCCCTGACCAAGACCCACGCCCCTGTGCTCTATTAACACACCCTCACACAGCCACAGAACCTCCTCTCCAAGCGCAGCATCTCACCTTGGCCCTCTTTTGGTGTGCGTTTATATGAAACCCCCTCCCTGAATGGAAGCGTGTGCAAACAGAGTCTGGGCTGGCTTCGTCCCATCGGGGAGCACGGCCCTAAATCAAGCGCTCCTTGTGTAGAAGCAGCTCTCCCCAGTCATTATTCTCTTTGGCTTGTGCATAGTAGGCATTAACCAAATGTTCAGCCAGCGCGGAACTGATCTGCTACTGAGGAAACTGCTTGGGTGACAGTGGGTGCCAAAGCCCTGCGCCCGATGGAAATGGCGACGAGCAGCTGACGACAAATCAAGGCGCAGCGTTGAAGATGCCACCCCACCCCCAAAGCTGCAGTCGCAGGAGGATGGACTCCCTCAGGGATGACCTTGACCAAGTTCTAATCTGATGCCATTCCAGTCCACCCCCTCCTTCGGGTCTGGGAGCTCCTCCCTCGGGAAGCGGGGCTCCTACCCCGGGACGGGGCCCTGAGCTCAGAGGTGCCCTCTGGTGTGCAAAGGTGAGGAGTCTTTGGGTCCACGGGTCTCTCACCCTTTTCTTCACGTGGCCCTTGCCACACTTTGTCTGGCTTCATTTTCGTTCCATCATCTGCACCAAAATCCCCTCCCCAATTGCAGTTGTGGTTCAGTTGGTGTCTTGCTGGGAATGTTGTGCTAGGGTCGAGTCTGAGATCGGCAAGAACAGTCGTCCTCGTCCGTCCGGTATCATCGGAGTGGGAGAGAACTCCTTTGCGTGAGCAGGCACGAAGCTGAGGGTCTTTCTAAATGCTCCTGTAGACATTTACCAAGATAACTAAGGGCAGTAGGCTAGAACTTGAAAAACATCTTTTACATTTTTATTCCTCTCGTAAGCAATCACCCCACTTCCCTTTGAAACAGGAGAGACCATACCCTGTTAGCCTAACGAGGTATGAGAGCCCAGCTATAAAAATTGCCCAGGTTGTGAAACGGAATGACGCTGCAGAAAACATTCGCCAACACAAAATTAAAGGGAAGATTTATAACCCGTCCACAAAGCCCCTTTGTGTGGTCGAAGAAAGCCTCGCCTGTACCAGGAAGCTCTCTGCCCGCGCCTTTTCACAGAGGAGTCAGCCCCAGAGGAACGAGGAGCTCACAAACGCATCCCAGCTGCGGGGGCCACTTCTGGTTTTAGGCAGCGCCTTCTTCTCACTTGTGTTCAGCGAGTTTGTGAACCCCGTGCTTGGAGAGTCATCCCCTGTGGATGGAGGGGAACAGAGACAAGCGTCCGTTGCTGACCAGGCATCTATTACGTGATACATGGGAGAGTACGAGGAGTGAGCTGCAGGTTTTACGCCCTGCGCATTTACTACCTGACACCTTCAAAGGCCGAGTGCCCCTAACGGTTATTTATTGTAACAAGTGCTTCAGGACGCATTTAGCACACAGACTGCCAGTCTCTGCCGTGATCCCTTTTACATGAAACAGCAACACATTCCATTTCATGTTCTGTTAGAAAGTTTTACATCCCAGCCCCGCAACCAGCTCACTCCATCTTGGGTTCTCTGGGAAAAGACACAAACAATTTCTGTGAACGTGGTTTTAACTGCAGCCGTCCAGCCGCTGGCGTCGGAAGGAAGGCAGGGGCTCCCAGCAGCCCGAGCCCAGTGCCCGTGACCGACAAGGGCTCGCATTCGTGGCCCCGGCACCCGGACACGCTCGCCTGCCTCTCAGGTGGCCCGGTGTGGACTTTTGTGAGCAAGATCTGGTAGCACTACAAAAGCAGTATAACTCACCCATCTCAACCAGAACTATAGAATCTGAGCAGAAGAAAGGTTACCCCAAGCAGACAGGATCCGCCGGCAACAGAAGAAGCAGGTTTCTAACTCGGGCCTTAATAATGCACCTGTCCAGTTGCATTACGTTGGTTTTCCCTTCTCAGTGATTGGAAAATGAGGACAAGCACCTCATTGACATCCTAAGAGAAAGTTTTTAATCTGAAACCTTACCAGCCCTGACTCATTAGTAGCCTATTAGGAGCCAGAAAACTTGCCTCAATATAAAACAAATAGAATTTCAAATAAAGAGACAAATATTTCTCAACTAAATCAAAGCCCCTAAATAGGCATATGTATGTCTGTTCTTCGTAACACAGCCAGAAAGGTGGGACTTGGGCAGCAAGAGTCTGCCTTAAGCCAAATGTTTGACCGCAAGGTGTCCCAGGTGACACACAGACAGAGAAGCGATCGATCAGTGGACGCAAAGAGCAGAGTCAGACCTGAGCGTTTGACGGGCCCCACAGGAGGGGACTTGGGCTCTGAAGTAATTCTGAAGGTTGCATGTCGGTCTGGAAACTGTCCACCGAGCCTGCAGGGACAGCAGGAGGGACGCTGGAGGAATGTGCTTTCTGATGAGGTCTGAGCTGCTTTTCTAGGAGAAGGTGAAAACGATCTATTTTCTCCCTCTATTCTGATCGGACTTTAGAGGCTCAAACCATGAAGCGGAATAAAGTTAATGAGAAGAGACTGACCCCCGCGTCTGAGAACCTCAGCAAAACCTGTGTTGGAGCCCAGACCTAGACCTGGACAGAAGTGTGGGTTCTCTCCCTTGTGCTAAGGCCTCACACCTGCTCCTCCCGCCCACCCCACAGACAAGGCCAAGACCAGGTCCACTTTCTCTCCTGGACGGTTCCCCCCAACGTTGCCTTTTGCTGGTGACGCCCAGGGAGGCAGTGCGGGTGTACTGAGTCCGTGGGTCTAGGCTGCCTTCTCACATGGACCCCTTACTGCCCAGTCTGTGGGCGATTTCTCTGTGCTTCTGAAGTAACCCAAATCAGAAATTTTCTTACTTGGCACTTAAGAGAATATTGAATTTAAAAGATTATTGAGCAGAAAGGGAAAGGGACTCTTGGACATGGACAACAGTGTGGTGATTGCGGGGGCGGGGGGGGGAGGTGCGCAACGGGACTAAACGGTGATGGGAAAGAAAATACAATGAAGATCAAATTAAAAAATATTGTTTTTATATCATTGTTTCAATGGCTTGAAGAAAATGTTACTCGAACTCTAATTTTAGAAAGGGTTATTAATTAACCCCTTGGTCCAAGAAAATAGCATAAAATATGAGGGCTTTCTCCTAAGCTGTCCCACCTGGGTAGGCACTCAGGCCCCGAATGGAATAATCAGCAAACCAAATTCTCCGCTGTCCCTTCGACGCCCAAACCACACCCCCTCCCACTCTCAGAAGCCATTCTCTGTGGGAGACCCTCCCTGGTCTCACGTGTTCCCTGGCTTCCTTTCTCCGACCTCCCCACTCTTGGCCACCTGTGGCTCCCACCCCACGCTTCCTTTCCCAGCACAGGTGCCCTGGTCAGGCCCTGGGGCTCCCCCTTTGCGGCGAGGGGCCCACTCTGTCCTGTCCTCCGCTGCCAGCCATTCCTGTGCCTTCACCTGTGGAAGCCACTCCCCTCTGTGGTCTGGGCCATCTCCAAAAATCTGTAGGATTTTGAGTCTGCCATTTAGCTTTGAGAGCCTGCCATCGCGTCCTCCCTCGGAGATGGGCCCGCTGGGCTCTGTTCCCAGCGGCTCACTCGTGGGCCACGCGTCGCACCTTGTTCTCACTGTCCACAGACAGAGTGCCGCCTTCTCCCCGCTCCCACCTCCACCCTGAAGCCCCAAGGCTGCTCTCAGGTGACCCTGACTCCGACCCAGCATTCCCACCCATCTCTGCCCCTCTGCACCACCGCACCACTCCCCCCTCCCGCTTGCTGCCTCGTTAGACTTGCCTCGCCCCCCGAAGTGACTGCAAGCTCCTTGAGGACTGTGCCCCACTCCTGTCTCTCTGTCCCCTCCCACAGCAGCAGACACTGAGGGAGTGTGTTTTGAGTCGATTTCAATTAGTTCGGTGTTTGACTGAATCAAGCAAAGGATGTCACAAGCTGGCTTTTATAACTAAAGAAAGCACAGTGCACAGCTGTCGGCAGAGCCCCTGGGGTCGGAGCGAACAGCGGGCAGAGGCCAGCTGACTGCTGGCCGGACCAGGTGCCTGTTGGGGAAAGTCCTGCAGCGAGGGAGGGAGAAGCAGCAGCAGCACCGCGGAAAAGCACCCCAGCGTTCTCGCGAGGGAATCTCAGAGCATTATTTTTACAAAGAATACCAGGCTTATTCCAGCTCCCTTGTTGACTAGTTTGTATGTTCGTCCTACAGATAGGTCCAGAAAGAGACCTATTGTTGGTCTTTCTCCGAGCGGACACAGTACCCATTGTCTGTAACTGTGATCACGGCGCACATAGCTGGGGACGCGGGCCGGGGCGGGCTGCGTCTCCCCTCCGGGGCCTGGCACAGCACATACTTGTTCCCCATCTCTTATCACAGCGCTTTTGTCAAACATTTAGAGATTTTTTTTTCCTCAGACAAATTTGTAGTTTGTTATCAACCACAAAAAATGTCTTTATGGCCTTGTTTTTCAACATTTAAACTTTGGTATGGATGTCTCAAGATGCGTCTGAATGCGGTGTTTGTTTCATGTTAAATACATTTTTATTACAGTTGATAAAGCTGGATTTCTCCAATAAGGATGGCGATAGGGAGCTGTATCTAGACCGGATGGAAATACAGTTTGTGTTAGTGGGAATCTGCACCCTCTAGGCGGGTGGTTGTGCCCGTGGACCCCAGGGCGGGTGCACTGGGAACATGTGTCGGGTGTAGACGGGAGCAGGCTCGGGTCCCGTTCCGGAGCACGGGCTTCAGCAGGTGTCCTGTGCGGAGGCTGGGCCTCTCGTCTCCACTCCTGGGCTCTGCATTTTTCCAAGGGCCCCAGACTTCTCAGTATCCTGTGACTTAACACCCCACCCCGAAGCCTGGGACCAACACAGAACCTCTCTATTGTAACCTGACAAATAAGAACGCACTGCCTTTCCTGGCTTAAAAAATTACAGTGTGTTGCTTGATATGACACCTGATGGCTTTAACTCAAGTGAATATTTAGAGCAAAAAAATAAATAAATTCCAAGCACTTGGGCATGTCACTTCAGGGCCCTTTTAAAGTGTTCATTTTTAAGTTGGGGGTGGATTCCACAAAGAGCCTTCATGTGCCACCTCTTATTTTTATGAACATCAAATCACAGCACATAGTCCTCACCGTTTTCGTGAGGCTTCACTTAAATCGAAGGGGTAAAAATATTGTCAGTCTTTCCAATGCCCAGAGGAACACACCTTCGGTTTTGCGTGTGACTTGTTTTCAAAGGCCAACCTAACCTTCTTCTGACAGCGTGTGCGGGGCCACGGTCGGAGTCGGCACTTGGGCCGTAATTCACCTTGGATCGCTCTCCCTTCCTTGCAAAGCGTGGGAAGGTGTGCCTGAGGCCGCTCTTCCCGGGCTCTCGGGCCAGGCGTGCTGAGACAGACGGTTTGTAGAATCTAGATATTTTATAGGAAAACCCATGCAAAATGTGGTTTTCCCAAAGACAGGAAGGGAATTTAAAGGCAGACACGGACACAGGGGCTTTTAACTGAGTGGTCTCATTTTTTTTTTAACTTTGTATTATTTAATTGGATGACTTTTCCTCAAAGATAATTTTCAAAGTTTTCATATTCAGTTAATTGTTAAAAACTGTACCAGTCCATCATATGTTGAAGGTATTCCTACAAGTATCTCCAATAAAAATACATGTTAAATATTGTGTATGTGTTAAACGTGTCAGAAAACATAGACTCAGAGACATCCTCGAGTTGGTGCTGGACTAGGATACTCTTAACGTTGGTGCCCTTGGACAGCAAAGCAGGCCGTCTGCAGGGGAGACTCTGGCCACACTGCCCCTTGAACGAGTCAGCCTCCCTGTCCTTTCTGTTGCAAGAGGTTCCAACAGCTAGCGCCCCTCGGGAACTGTGCGTACTTCGATGTCCCCTAGCTGGGTCTCTCGGTGCCAGTCTGTCTTCGGTCTCTCCCTCCCTTCACATCTTTCTGCCTGTTTCCTGGCCTTTCTGTCCCAGCAGGGCCTCTCAGAACCACCCACTGGCACCTCCCGGCCTGTGGTTCTGTGCTTCTGGGTTGCTCGGGCCACGTGGTGCCTGCCCGTCCCGCAGAGGCGGGTTTGACTGGGGTCGTCCCTGCCAGCTGTCCTGTGGACGGACAGAGTCAGCCGGTGGTCACCCAATGTTCGGTAGTCACGGTGACATACCTACACTAGAGAGGAGGTTTTTTTTAAGCCACGGTTGCTTCTCTTGGCCAAATAGCCTATTTGTGAGGTCATCAATGGCCACGTGTTTGAGAGCTACTGAGATTACTCATGGAAACTTGGGTGTGCGGGCCTGCTTGGCCGGGGACGAGCCGGCTGGTCCGGGTGGAGCGCACTCTGCCTCTGACCGAGCCTGCTCTCCTTCACTCCTCTCTGTCCTCACCTTCGGCCTCCCCAGCTTGCCCCTCCCTCTGCACCTACCCTTCTTTGTCACCGAGGCCGTTGCAGGCACAGGGCATTGGGGGCTGTTCCTGGGGTTTCTCCTCTAAGGTCACACCCACAGCTGGTGGGCAGTGTTCCCACCAGCCCCTCCTCCCCCAGGACTGGTCCTCGTCAGCTGGCATCATGATTGGCAGTCCCCTCGCTGGGCCCTCAGTGCTCGGTGCTCAGAGTGAGACCACGTTTCAGAGGTGACAATGACCGCATCTCCACTGCACACAACAGAGAGTGGTTAGGGACAGCAGGTCCTCTCAGCCCCTCCCAGATGGCTGGTGTGATTGTTTTCCTCCTTCCTGGTACCGAGCTACAAGTTGTTGGGTTTCTTCATCATTCCTGACGATCTAATCTTGGCGCCACTGAGTCCAGAGAGGATGCTGCTAAGGAGCATTTTGGCTACACACGCCCCACCGCACCCCCACCCCCAGCACATTTCCCAGACTGTCCCTGAGTTTGGCTCCACATCCGTGCCACGCTGGGGGGTGACCTCGAGGAAGACACATCTACAGGGAAGAGAAGCCTCGACTGACCCTGCTCTCCCCTTTCCAAACGTCCTTCTGTGTGGGTTTTCAGTTCTGGTTAACTTCTTTCTCCTCATCACAAAATAGGTTCCCCCGTTGCCTGGACATATGCTTTGGAGAACTGTTTCTGGTAACGAAAATGCTAAAAGACTCCATGTACACCAGGGCTACAGGCCACCCCAATTGCTGAGGGAAGTTGCTCAGAAACTTCCCTCCACGCTGCTCAGCCCTCACCCCGTGTGAACCTTTGAATGCTTCTTCACCTGACAGTAGATGGGCAGATGGACGGTGGACAGATACACAGACAGTATGTGAATAGGTAGGTACATAGATAGATGGACAGACAGGTCAACAGATGGACACAGGTGGACAGACAGACAGCAGATGGTTTGGCAAATGGATCAGTGATAGAAAGTGTAAATGGGAACGGTGTAAGGGAGGGAGAAAGCACAGGTAGGAAAAAATGAGTTGAGTTTATGGTTATTTTACTGAACTTTTAAAATCTGAAACCTTAAATCTTCAACATAGTTTTCTTTCCACCAGAATAAAAATTCGTATCTAATTAGTGGGCATTTCTGTTCTTTCACAGAAAGATATTTCTTCTCTTCAAATATCGTCGTAACTGCTTTTCCATTAGTGCTAATCAATCCTCATCTCTGTGGACATTTCTGGTGCATTCAGGTTTACAAGCCTATTTTGAAATCCGCTCTAGCTATAAAGGAAGAAAAACTACCATCTGTAAATGCTTTTGTCTGGAGGTCTAGCATCAAAATTGAGTCCCAGTCACCTATTGTCCTTATGAAACTGGTGGCTATTTTCTGTCCTTATTTTAAATTTTCTCTTTCTACCTTCCATTGCAAAGGAATTGGCAAGGGACTGATTCAGAGCAAGGGCCACCTTATCTCTCAAAGGGGCACACGGTGAGCCCCACCCACATGGGATTAAACAGAATAGCTCTCCCGCCCATGGCAGATTTGCAGGGGAAAAACGCGAAGATGATGGACGCCACACAAAAACGATACCTTCACTAAAGTCGCGAGGAAGCGGCTCCCCGATCTGCACAGGGCGGGGCAAAAGCAGCTTTAGAGCTGTGAGGACGCGAAACAGAGCTTATTCTTGTATCATTACTGACTTATTAATTACGGTGTCATGTGCCATCGGTCAGCTGAAGCCCTGCCCTCGTCCCGCCACACGTTTATCCGGGACTCTCCTGACTCCGCCCCGCTAGGCGCTACTGTCTCCAGGGAAACTGGTCCAGGGGCCAGCCTTGGTGCACTTTCTTGCAATAGCCCTTTTTATCTGGCTTTCCCCTGTAGCCCATGTTTTGACCAAATGAGAGGAATTATTTATTTTTTTAAGTGATTTTTAGATTTTTGTTATAATTTACTTGTTTGGATGATGGGAAATGCTTTTTTTTTTTTTTTTTTTTTGCAAATATAATGAGTTAAGATAGCTCAGTGTGTTAGAAAATACTATCTTCAGAGTTAGGTGACTCTTGGGTCACTTGTTCAAAAGGCAGCGTCCCGTCCCCAGACTATAATAAAATGACTAGATCACAGCAGCCGCTCCGTGGCGCCCAGCGCGCACCAGGGCCCCCTCCAGCCCTCTTCCTCCATTTGACCTGTATTTACATACCTTAGTGCAGAACCCTCACAGCTCTGGGGGGTGGATGGCATTATCGTCCTCACTTTGCAAATGATGACAGCAAGATGCAGGGGTGTTACCACACCCAGCCAGGGTCACACAGCGGGAGTCAGTGGGGCGGGGATACAGGGGCAGCCTAGCTGCACCGTGGACATTCCTCACCTAGGGCTGTGGGGCGGGGCTGCCGTCAGGGCTTGGCACCCACGGGCTGGACGGGTAAGTAAGAGAGCGCCCAGGGTCAAGTGCGCGCAGCCGGGCTCTCCCCCAGCACTTGGCGTGTGGAGGCATCCCTGCTCTCCAGGCCACTGGGACTAACTCGGGTCAACCAGCAGTTCTAACCCACTTTCACCCGCAGACCTGCAGTGGGACAGAGGCTCCCTGGGGCTGGTCAGCCTCCGTGCTGCACAGAAAGGGGTGCTGTGTGCATTCACATTCCTCCACGGTGTGTGATGGCGCCAGAAAGGAGGTCCTGTCTCTATTCCAGTTGACCAAGGAAACCGAAGCACTCAGTGGTCCAGCCTCTGGGTCATGGTCACACAGGGAGAAAGTGGCAGGTCCAAGGCTTGAGCCAAGCCATGTAGCCCAAAAGGCCTCACCTGGAACCGTAAGCTTGGTGCCCCTCGGGTCCCTAATACCTTCTCAGAGAGTGGCAAACGGTGCGGGAGGGGAACAAAGCATGGGGCCAGACTGACTTGTCCCTGAGAAGGACTCCTCCCAGGGTCTCCCTGGAGCGGACGCTGTCTGGTGGTGCCTCAGCTTGTTATGTGTGTACGTGATGTGGCATCTGCATGCAAACACATATGTGCACATACATGCATGTGTTCATATAGACACACACGTTATATAGTCGGGTATATTGTTGTATTTCTGTATGCAATAATGTTTCAAACATTTTAAATGTTATTAACTGACATCGTGGTGTATGATCTTTCTGCCTAAGGACAGAAAACATTTGGCCACTGAAGAACAGAAAATTGCAATGTTCGTTTTTAATATTAAAATGTTATCAGAGGTGTGATACCTGGAAAGGCAGGAAGGGGAGAAATTTGCATTTACAAAGACTGAGAACAGGAGGAATCTTCTGCTCTTCTTTATCTGTAGCCAGTTCTGAGGCTACATTTAGTTTTTATTTTAAAAAATAGGGGAAAATAAGGCAGTTCATTTTTTCTCCAATATGGAAAAGGAAACGGCCTAGGCCTGTTAGTTCCCTCGAGCCTCTGGCACCACTTGAAGGGGGGGGTCTCTCTCTTGGAGCAAAATCAGGCGCCTCCTCATGATGAGCCCCCACCCAGGACATGCACACGTATGTTCACACACGCACATGCATGCACCTGCCCCAGTGTCTACGTGACATTTGATCCCAGGACTAGAACACTTGCATGACCTCACTTGGAGCAAATCCTGCTAACCTTGGCCTGGAAACGCCAAGGGCACGGACGTGGGCAAGTGTCACATACTTCTGAGCTTGCGCATACTTTCCGAGCAGCACAGCGCCGCGTGGAGGGGCGGGGGAGGGCTGGACTTCAGGAGCGGCATTCCAGATGTACCGATAGAGCCACAGGCAGCCTGCCCTCCACTCCGAGGGAGGTCCCGTGTTAACCTCTTCATGCTCGAAGTGAGGACGCCTGATAACACCAGCAGATAAACCACGAAATACTAAAAACCCTCAGTGGTTTTCACGCTCATTTGCTGTCCCAGTGTATCTCACTGACAGGGTGGCCACCAGCCCACTTTGCTTGGGACTGAGAAGTTTCCCAGGACTCAGGACTTCATGGGCTGAATCTGGGCTGGACGGTCACCCTGTCCTTATAGATTGTAACAGTCCTTCCCCTGTGTCCTGCGTGATCTGACTCCTCCCCGTGCCTGTTCCCAGAAGCCAGGGGCCTGCACGGCCGCAGAAGAGGGGCTTCGTGATTCTCTGCTCTAACCCTCCCGTGACCAGGCTTCCCCAGGCCCCTGGCAAGTGTGGAGTGCGCCCTTTCCAGGGACGGTGCTCCCGACTGCTCATCCCGCTCTTTGTAAAACATACATAAGGAAAGTTAAAGAGAAAGAAACGTACGGGGGGGGGGGGGTATCTTTAAAAGCAGCATTAAGAAAAATTGGATAGCCAAACTAGTAAAAAATTATAATTTGCAAAAATGGTTTCATCAAAAACCCATCTTTCCACTTCATTAGAGTATTTTATTACCCTTAATAGCACATGAACGTTTTTAAAGGAATTGGGAAATCTAAAATATCAATGGTTTCACAACTGAATAATATTCTCTTTTTATTGAATTTATTGGGGTGACATCGGTTAGCAAAATTGCACAGGTTTCGGGTATACAGTTCTACAGCACATCATCTGCATATTTGTGTTATGTGTTCAACACCCCAAGTCACATCCCCTTCCATCGCCGTTTACCCCCTGTACCCTCTTCTACCTCCCTCCACCCCCCTCCCTCGTTGTCTGCATCTATGAGGGATTTCTGGGTTTTGCTCACTCCCCTCCCCATTTCCCCCGGCTCCGCCATGCCCGCCGCCCCGGCCACTGTCAACCTGCTGTCTCCAAGACAGCTGTGGCTCAGGTTGGGTTAGACCACCCAGCGGACGACCCCTTGCTTACCTACCCCCTCTCCCAACTGCACTCAACAAACATTTCCTAAGGGCAGCAGGTCCTCGGGGGAGACAGGGAGGAAGGAGCCAAGGCCCCGCAC
The DNA here is from genome assembly GCF_022682495.2 of Desmodus rotundus. Taxonomy (NCBI): domain Eukaryota; kingdom Metazoa; phylum Chordata; class Mammalia; order Chiroptera; family Phyllostomidae; genus Desmodus; species Desmodus rotundus. Next base: position 99,939,746 of record NC_071397.1, read on the forward strand.
TCCGGGAGGTCACGGTGCCCTCTAAGTGCACGAGCGGCCTCCAGCTCTCCAGCCTCAGCCCCACCATGTCACCAGTTACAAGGGGCCAGTGACTGTGACTGCTCTGTTTTCACACGTGTTGGCTGGGCTCTCAGCCTCCTCGAGGGCCCCTGGCAGGGTCCGCTGCATGCAAAGCCCCCTTTGAACCCCAATCCTGTCACAGGTGCTAGTTGCTATTCCTGCCCTGCCCCCGGATAATTAAGGAGCACCGGTTTTTGGGGGGAGACAGACTGGGCCCTCACAGCAGGGGAAGAGCAAGCCACAGAGCCAGAGCCAGAGCTCTTGGAGTTCAGAGCCAGGGGCAGGTGATTCAGGCCTCACCGGGGCCCCCAAAGTGTGTCGGGCCTCATTTTAGAGGTTTCAGGAGGTGGCGTGGCAGCCAAGGCAGAGGCATTTCAGAAGGGGACAGTGAGAGCAGATCCACAGGCCTGCGGGGGGCTTGTGGGGACAGCTGCCCGTGGGGACCTGGGGAGGGCAGAGTCTGGCACCGAGGCCAGGCAAGCAAGCAGGTGGGAGGCAGAGAGAGGGAGGGAGGCAAGTGCTTCCTGGGATCCTTCTTGACAGGCAGAAACTAGTAACTAAGGAAGTGCAGAGCCTCGTGCAGGGCGGGGTCTGCCACTTCTGTCCTTTACGGCTGTTCAAACTTCCACGGACACACGTGTGTGTGCCTGTCCACACACTATGACAGATTCAGATGCTACCCCTGTGTTTTCGCACAGTCTGCCAACAGCCGTGGGACAAGTTCCCTAAACCGGCACCAGCTGTCAGACACACAGGCTTCCCCACGCTCGGTGTTCAAGGGGAAGCCTGGTCAGGAGAGAGATGGTTTTCATACTGAAATGAGAGCAGTAAGCTCGCTCACCCAGAGAGGGTTCTAGCAAACAGATCTTGGATTGACTCCCTGCCTGCAATTTAAGCAATGCGTACCAAATAAAAATGAAATTTAAAAGTATGCCATCTTGCCTGAATCTCCCGAATCACAGAGGAAAAGCCCACTGTCCCGGCCTCAGCGAGCACTTTGGTGCAGCACGAGGCATCGGGAGGCCAGGACCCCAGTCACACGGGGAAGCGGGTGTGTGCGCGCCTTTCACCTCCAGTCTGTCTGACGGCTGTGGTGAGGGGGCCGCCAAAGGAGGAGTTTGGGGGGTCATGGAGTGTTGAGGTGCGCTGGAAGCAAGCCCCGCGTGACCCGTTCGCCAGCACTGGCCGTCATGCAGCGGACAGATAGCTGCCACCCGCCTCTCCCTCCGCCCCTGTATGTTTGCTGACCCACGGAGCTCAGGAGGCAGCCTCCCTGGGGCCCAAGAGCAGCGCTTCCAGAGATCCCTCTCGATAAGGAAAGAAGGTGGGCTTGCCTCCGGTTTTTGGCTGATGGCTTCTACCTTCAGTCCATACGCTCCCAGAACAGCCCTTTCTGTGAACATCCACCTCCAGGGAAAGGCCGATCTTCTCCTTCTGAGTTCACGGGACAACAGTGGCGAACTCAAGCCTGTTAATATACCGGTGTCGCCAACTCATCAGAAAGGGCCTCAGGCAGCAGACCGACCCTGCTGTGGTCCTGTGGCCCCATCAGACGAACCGCTTTGAAGAGAAAACGAAGAGGAGCTACCTGTCCTCAGGGCCTGTGTGTCAGAGCCCTTCCCGGGGAAAGCCGGTGCACACCTCAGGGTTCCACAGTCGCTTGCGTGACGGAACTGAGTGACTAGGCCCCTGTACGGTGAAAAGAGACTGCACGTTCAGGAAGTTAGAACCGAGTGTTTACTCCCATGCTAGTGACTTCTAAAGAAATCGTGGTTGCATGTTAAATGGACTACAACTGCACAGTGGTGTCAATTTGCATTCCGTGGCAGCTGTGGGAGTGCTGGACCCCAAAGGGCCGTTTCCTTGTCCCCCTCCTGCATGGGCACTCGGGGACCCACGCCCGAACTGTGCTGCACACACGTGTGATAAGGGCTGACACAGGGTTGCTCCCGTGAGGTTGGCCTCACGATGATTTTTTTGGAGAAGTATTTATATGTTGTAATGGACAATGGATGGACTGCTGGGTTCCCACGTTCTTCATTATAAACTCTAATCCATCTTTGTGTCATTACAGGATTCAGTTTTCTTGAAGATCATATGTGGTAGTACAAAAAGCCTCCCCTTTTCCTTTTTCAGTAATATTTTTCTGCATGTGCATATTTTTACATGAACAGGGAGAGCTGCACACACGGGGCAGGCGGAGCTCTGCCGGGCCGCTCAGAAAACACGGGAACCAGGGTGTTGGGCGAACAGGCCTCTGAATGAAGCCCTCCTGCCGACCACCCTGAATTCCGAGTAGGCGAAGGCTGCACCCTATGACTCCCTGCCTGGAGCAGATTTCTCTGTCTGAGTCTCTTGGGCAGGAAAGCAGGGAGGCCAAAGCATCTTTCTGAGTCTTCTGTTTCTTAATAATCAACTCAAAGCCCAAATCCCCAAAGACACAGTTTTGGGGTGGCAAACTGTGGTTCCTTCAAGACCCTTGGAGAGGAACCTACGTGGGGGAACAGCCTAAGGGGAAAAGTTATAGTTTTGCTGTCCCTTCAGTCCACCAGAACGAAGGTGTGTCACAGGTAACCTCAAGTTCATTTCTGGCTAATGCCTGTGGAGAGAAAGGATGCAAACTAAATTCTTAGGAAGTGACATTGGGGGAAGGTACTGTTACTTGTTCTGTTATTTCCCATCTGTGAAATATAAAACTCTCGTTTTTCTTTTACCGATGTTATTATGCATTTTTAGTTTGTTATCGGCTCAGTATGGCTTGCGTTGCATGTTTCTCTAGGGTTTTATATTTTTTCCTCCCTAAATTGTAAATATTTGTCAACATATGAATGTTCTGACTTGGTTTTTTTATAAAGCTTCGTAGAAAGTGATGACCTCCTTTCTTTTTTTTTTTTTTTACATGTAAACAAAATTTTGTTTAAAAAATACATTCACAGCTTTTAGTTAAAAGCTATCTGAGGTTTGAAAGCAAAACCAAAGTATTTTGGACATGATTTAAAAGCAGGAATATAGTTTATACTATATTTTTATTTATTTATTTTATTTTTATTTTTTTTAATTTTTATTGTTATTCAGTTACAGTTGTATGCCTTTTCTCCCCATCCCTCCACCCCACCCCAGCCAAACCCACCTCCCTCCCCCACCTCCACCCTCCCCCTTGGTTTTGTCCATGTGTCCTTTATAGTAGTTCCTGTAATTCCCTCTTCCCACTGTCCCCACCCCACTCCTCCCTGGCTATTGTTAGATTGTTCTTAACTTCAATGTCTCTGGTTATATTTTGTTTGCTTTTTTCTTCTATTGACTATGTGATGACCTCCTTTCAATGAAAAAGTTGTTAGTAACAAGAACACACTTCTTTGTACTCTATTGTCCAGGTGAGGAGTTACCTCCTACTAAAAAAGCAGCCCCTCCTTTTAAAGAGTCTTCTCTGATCTCCTCCTTTCATTTGCAATTTAGATCGAGGTTACTCTCTCTGTTGAAATGAAACAAGGCCACTGCCTACTGAGTCTTTGTCAGATGCAGCCAGTGAGGAAGCCACAAGGTAATAGTCTGAAAACAGCAAAGGGGACCCAAGTTTTCCACCCTGAAGCCGCCTTTTGGGATATTGATTTCAAGTTGCTTATTAAAAAACAAGACTCGGAAAGATTCAGAATCCTTTCCTGGCCAAGAGACTCAGACAGGGAAACCTGCTCCAGGAAAGGAGGCAGGGCGCAGCCTTTGCCTAATCCGAATTAAGGGCGGCGGACAGGCAGGGAGAAGCCCGTTAGGGAGACTCTCCAATGCCATTGTTTCTGAGCTGCCCAGCAGGGAGTTTCCTCAAGGACCTGCAAATCGCAGCTCTCACTTCTGAAATCTAAGACCCCACCTCCCCCCCCCCCCCAACCCGCTCCTTCTCCTTTGTCCAAAGTGTTATATAAGTACCCTGATGCTGCCTCACTGTTTTTAGAATTTTCATGTTTATAGGAATTCCCCCCGAGTGTGTATTAAAAGTCTGATTTTCTCCTGGTTATCTGTCCCTTAGTTTGATTATAAACTCGGGTAGACGGACTTAGAAGGTGGGAGGAAAAGTATTCATATCTTTCAGCCCCCACAACAATAAATGTTTAATGAGCAAATAAATGACTGTATAAGGCCTAAAATTTGCAACAGGGAAATAAACCTCAAAAAACACTAAAATCATCGTTCTCAGAAAAATCTTTTGTTAACGTTTTTGCTTGTCATCTAACATTTCCAGCAAATTCAACTCCTGTTTACACGTGAGACTAGCACGTTGAAACAGTAACACTCGAGCCCGGCTTCATTTTTTTTCTTATTTCCTGCCTCCTCCTTGCTGTATAACGCATAGATGGTAACTTGATCCGTTTAAATATTAGATTACAATTGATGCAACTGATTTCTTTCTCCACAACTAAAGTATAAGACCGTCAGGATTCATAACTTTCTTTCAAGGACGTGGAGCCACCTAGTATCTACCCTACTTCACAATTAAATTCAGAATCAGGGTGCAAACACTCAGTGCCACAGAACACCCGGCGAGACTTGACTCACAAAAGGCAAAGCTCTCAATCTGCGGGCGCCATATGGGTGTCACGAGGAGCTGGGCCCGGGCCGCAGAGCTGCCAGGCGCGGGAGAGCATATGGAAGTGGCCAGTCTGGGGCCGCAGTCTGTCGGCGGGCGTCCTTTCCTCGCCACAGTTGTCTAACATATTGCTGCCGTCTACACGGGCACAACTTAATAGTCAGCCTGAACTCCGCTGCAGTTAAATGGGTGTTACCCTGTGAGTAAGCTGGCTCCTCCCGCATACGGTAGTCCAAGGTTATTTTTGCTCGATTTGCTAAAGAAAACAAGTACTCTGTAAAGAACAGAAATAACTTCTATTCGCAGGCTATTTCTCAGCTGCTTCCCTGTATTATTTTCTTTTCCTGAGACTTTTAAGGCTCATTCCATCACGACAGGACGAAGGTGACGGTGGCGGGGTTGATGACAGGGACCCACGCTGAAGCTCAGTGTTGCTTTAAGGAAACGCTGCCTGGTTATGTTAAAAATTAGAGTCTTCTCTGCTTTGATCCGTGTGTCAGGAAAAGGACAGAAATAAAGCAACAAATAAATACATATTTTATTTAGCTATTTTTGCATGATGTTGGCAGTTAAGCTGCTCTGGCTGATCGTGCCTTTGGATTTCATCGTTTCGGTATAGCTTCCTAGGATGTGAGTGCAGCAGCTTCCAAACAGAATGCTAAAATATCACTCATATTCCGAAAAAATATCTTCTTTGCGTGGAATGAAACACAAGCTAATTTGGAGAAAGGCAGAGATGCACTTGTGTGTTACTAACGTGAATGTCCACCTCCCTCTCTGTGGATGGACGTTTACAGCTGATGCTACAGTGCTAGTGACAGAAAAGGAAATCAAATTACCTTGCCACCAAAAATATTTGTCTCATGCCTCATGCTAGGTTATTAAGCAAAAAAAAAAAAAAAAAAAAAGAGCATTAGCTAATGTGGGAGGGTATTTTTCTCCTAACGTATGGCAATTTTCCCGTTCGTATGAGACTTCCTTTAAAAGACGATCTAATAGGAGCAGGTAGACAAACTGCATCTGCAAGGAGCTACAAATAGAAGCCCGCGTCAACGTAATCTATAGCTCGCCCTGCGCCGCGTTTACTAAATAAGGCTGCAAGCACTGCTCCGTCCGTTTCTCCGCCACCTGCCCCTGTTGACAGGAGCTGGGTGAATCTGGTGAAGGAAGTGCACAGGAAGCTATTGTTAGCATTTATCAGCACATGTGAGGGGTGGCCCTGAAATAGGGCATCTCATCACCCACATTCCTCCCGAGCCTTAACAAACAGGAGCCGGGCCGCCCCCGGCAGCTTCAACATGACCTCCCCCGCTGGGGTGGGGGTGGGGGGCTGGGCTTTGAGCAGGAGCCAGAAGATGGATTCGGGTGGGCAAGGAGGAGAGTAATTATGAGTTGATCTAGCATTTTGTATCTCATTAATCATGTCCTGAATCTATAATAATAAAAACAAACCACGGTGGGTGGTTGGGTATAAAGTAGAATCGAATGGTATAAACCGCAAATCCATGTGACTACTGACAGGTGGGTGGGGCAGGGATTACCGCCTTTCACAGGTGAGGGTGGCACAGACGGGGGACGGCCACTCAGTGTTTATTCTGAAGGCATAATGTGACTCTACCACATTTTTTAATTCCTCCGTATTGATTTGTTCATACTGTGTGAAATGAACAGACATCAACCGAGCTGATACTTGAACAAGGTCCTAACGCATTCCAGCCATAATTTGCCACAAAGGAAATACCGTATTGCAAATTAACTGAAAACGGCGGTCACGCCACACACGTCTAACAGGCACGAACATGCACGTTCGCGCTCGCCACCTTTCTTGGAAGGGCCCGTGACTCGGCAGTGAAGCAAGTCTAAGACGGCGCACTTCCGGCAGCGCTCCCCGCACCCGCAGTCAGCGCCTGCGGTGCTTGGGCCCAGCCGCCTGAAAGCCTTCGTGAACCCCAAGCCGTGCCTGTGGGGGCACCTCAGGTCTCCACCCATGTTTTGTGACTTTAAATGTGGGCAAAGGTCTTCACGAGGACCGTAATCACTGTGCCATGTGCTTGCGATGCCCGTGAGGCGTAGCTTATCCTTCCTGACCTTAAAGACATGTATATACTATTAAAGATAACGGGGCACTCAGATGGGTCAGAGGACAATTACACTGAGACTATGAAAGGCAGCCTGGTGTGATGTATAAATTTACTGCTCTGGATGAACTTTGATCTCTGACCCATATGTCTGCCTTCTCGAGGACCTATAGAGCTATCAAAGAAGTTCCGATGTTTTTACACCAAATTCCTACCCATTCCGTAATGCATTATATCCTTCTAGAACGCAATGTATGATGCCAAGTACCCACAGACTACAGTGACTGTTGAACATGAGGGCAAAATAAAAAATATTGGCAAAATGTCATTAAAAAATATTCCCACCAAGAATGAAGCAGAGGCCGCCGTCGTGGACAGAGCGCTAGACGCGCTCTCGGCAGCTCTGGGCCGCTTTGGGTCCATCCGTTCCTGTGTGGGGGTCTGGGAAGGGGATCGAATGGTCGATGCATATTAAAGCCGCCATTCTACATCCAGATTCAAGTTAGGAGTGGACTTTCAATCAAACCCACACACCTGGTCCCCTTACTGACGCTGAAATGAGATGGTACTAGTTCACGGTACACCCGGGGGTGTCCTGAGGGGCACGGCCTCATTTTTTAAAATGGAGTTTTCCTCTGAGGATAATGCCAGATATAGGACATACTAAATAAGAATCCACGAGCTGTTGAAATTGGTGAACAACTGTGTTTTGAGGAAAGAACATTTCATTTCAGGAGTTCGAATCCTGAGCCAGTCAACCCTCCTGGCCCTGGTAGTTCTGCACCCTGTTTAATCCAACAGTGAATCTCACGTTCAGAACTACCAATAACAGGAAGAAGAGAAACTGTTTTTTAAGAGTAAATGTTTCCCATCTTAGTGGATTCTCAATCACCTTCTCCACATAGAATCTAACATTTCTTAACAATGTAAAAATGTCTTCCGTCAAGTGATAGTAAGGTCACAGAAGTTGTCTCCACTGCTCTGGAGTCTTACGTGCTGATACAATGTTTTCTCTTGGGCTGTGTGATACAACCTCCCCGTCAGCTCCCACCCCTGTCCCTGCAACAGCAACACCGAGGAGAGGGAGGAATTTTCCTCGGCCTCAGGGGGCTTCTGGCAGCCCTCACAATCAAATAGATTAGATGGAGACAGATTCGCGAAAGGAAAGGAACAAACGCAACACATGTGCATGTACAGAACCCCGTGTGCCTGAGGGAGCCAGAGACCCACACGCAGGAGGGTTCCAACACAGAAAGTGGGCGTGGGCATGTACGACAGACACCCCAAGCGGAGGGGACGGCGGAAGGGGCCTTGGGGGCTTCCAAAGGCCATTGCAGGGTGATTGGGGGAGCAGACGTCTAGTAAGGAGGGGTCTGCCCTGCTCCGCAGACCTGTCAAAAGAAGTGATCTCTGACCCTCTCTTACGGACAAGGCCTCTAGTTCAAAGTCTTCCATGTACCGGGTTGGCCAAAAGTCCGTTTATTTTTTTCCATAAAATACAAGACGCATTTTTCATTTTCTCCAATATCTTGATTGTGTTGGATATTTTGAGTATGTTGGCTCTCTTCCCACAATTGGCTTCTAGTGGGCAGAGGCTGGGGTTGCTGCTAAACATCTTCCAGTGGATAAGACAGCCCCACAGCAAAGGATTATTTGGCCAAAATGTCAACAGTACCAAGAAACTTTACGAACCACTTTTAATACATTTGATCAGTAACAGCACCTTCTCCATCCACTGTACAAATCTTGTTTTGTGATTCAGTAGCATTTTTACCTTTCTTGAAATAATAAGGCATAATGCACCCAAAATGTTATGTATCTCCTTCCATCTTCAATATTGAAATGGCTGCACAAAAATTCACCAATTTTGATAAGTTTTTTTTAACGCACATTGATAAGACAGCTCTCCCATTACAATCTAACAATTGTTTCAAATGAAGTTAAAGACAACTGAGCACTACCAGAGCCATTGTATGGAAAAAAGTATAACGGACTTTTTGACCAACTCGATACTTGGGGAAGAGCAGAAGTTTCTCTTGAGCCTAAAGCTAAACTGGCCTTTAGCTCAAAGTAATCTGCCTCCCACAGAGGCATGTCTCAGGGGGGCTTTTCTGGACCCCACCACACCTGAAGCTGGCTGTTCACTGACGGAGTTAGATGTTCTTCTTCAGGCGATGTGGTGACGTTTAATGCTTCTCCACAAGCTATGCAACTGTTGCACACCCCACAGGGACCGCCCGTGACCCTGTGGCTGTTCCATCATCGGTTTAACCAAAACATTCATCTTTGGTTTTAGTATTTTCCACATGGTGGCCGAGTCCCTGTTTTACAGATCAAAGGAACAGACTCCGAGATCAGTCTAAACATTGTTTTAAAACTTACTATAATTAACAAAATATTTTTTCTTATCCTATTGTGGAGGCTGAAAAAAAATTAATACTTCTGCCATCTAAATTCTTTCAGCCAGGGTAACAATCAAGTTAACAGAGACAGATTAACAGGAGAAAATCAGATTATAGTACAGGCACAGGGGGAATTCATACAGCATGAAAATTCCAAAGACAGTGAGGCAGCGCTGGGATGTTAACAGGACACTTTGGACAACAGAGAAAAGGGGCCCGGGGGAGGGGGGGACCAGGGTCTTAGATTTCAGACGTGAGAGTGGGCGACTCACAGGAGGCGGAGGGAGAGCTCTCCCACAGGGCAGGCGGAGCCCTGCCGGGCCGCTCAGAAACCAGGGGACTGGGGGTGGGGGTGGGGGGCGGTGTCCAGTCCAGATGCTGGGAATCCTGACAAAAGCAAAGATAAAAACGCTTAAGGGGATTATGCCCCGAGGTTCCCTTCCCGAAGCTCATTTCTTTTTAATCTAAATCTCTTTATTTAATCTGAATCTCTTTAAGAAAAAAGGGGAAGTAAAATTTGTTTCCTGAGTTTGTTGGGCTTTCATTGATTTCGGTCCTAAATCATCTGCTTGTCAGGTGGCACATTCTTGGGACACTTGCTCCCCATCCCCACACCATCCACCAATGACACAGAAGTGTAACGTTTACCGACACAGGTAGCTTTTTGCATGAGAATTGAGACCTTTGCCATATTTGATACGGTATTTCCATAACTTAAATCTAGGCGTATGTCTATATAATGTGACTCCTGAGAACGTTTTGCTCAGTACAGACACAACAAAAGTCGGGCTCCTCGTCCCCTCCCCTCAAAAATAGTTACTGTGTGTCAGCAGTTTGCAGCCTCCCAGCTTGGTGGGGGGCTGGGGGAACGGGCCAACAAGGAGGTACAGGATGGGGGGCCGGCCCCTTCGGGTCTTTCCGTCCAAGCCACCAGGTGGGGCCCCCACACAGGCAGCCTCCCCTGTGGCCAGGGAGCCGAGAGCCAGAAAAGGGTGTGGAGCAGAGAAGAGCCAGCACCCTCTGCCCTGCAGTAGGGATGGGGTGGGGGAACCAGGGTGCCCACAGGGGACTAACCTGCCACACTGGCTTCCTGACCTCAGTGCTTGTGTTGTGGTCACACAGGAGAATGCCCTTGGGGGGAGGGAATACGCACTCGCATATTTGGGGGTGTTTCTGCGGAGTCTTTCCATCTGATTACTGCCAGGCGTGTTTACTTTCTTATTAATCCCTATCGACATCGTTTTTTCTATTGTTTTGGTGGTTTTCTTCTTATAGATTTGTACAAGCTTTTGTAAAATAAAAGAAATTAGCCCTTTGCCTCTTACATGCTTTGCAAATATTCCCACTCTAAGTTTATAATTGAATTCCCTCGTCCTTTCTTCTAGACCATTAAGGTGTTTTAGTTCTGTTTCTACATTTTAAATCTGTGTTCTGGCTGAAATTTATGTGTGTTTAAATGAAGAGGTAAAGATCCAGCTGTCTGTTTTTTCCCACGGGTAGTCAATTGTCCACATGCCCCATCAAACACAGCCTCTTTCCCTCACCGTGGAAGCACAGCGCCGTCCCAGTCTGAGAAGTCCCACACCGATAGGTCTGACCCTGGACGCAGTTCCCTGCTTAATTGTTTCCTCTCCAGTACGTACCAAACTGTGTCCATGATTGAAGTTTAGTAATGTGTTTTACTAAAACGCTCCGACAGAACCTTCTGCGACGATGCAAATGTTCTGTTTGTCTGTTCGTGTAGTAGCCACTTGCATCCTTGAAATAAATCTCTACTTTATTTATATTTAGTTAATTTATACTTCAAACAGCCACAGTGGCTAGTGGCTGCTATAGGGGTGGCAGAATTTGACTATCTTGCAGGGCTAGTCCCTACTCACTAACCTTCCTTCCAGAACGTGCCAGGCTATTCTCACATGTTCACTTTTCCTCATTTTCCCCTCTCAAAGAAAACCAGGTTTTCTCGTCGCTCAGAAAAAGTCACATTGAATTTATAAGACACTTCAAGTAGAATGTTTACACTTAGAGTGTTTTATTTTCAAGCCTCGTTTTAAGTCCTTCAATAAAGTTCTCTCTGCATAGTTTTGTACGTCTTTTTTTAAGTTCATTCATAGGTATTTTATGTTTCGTTTGGTTTCGCCATTATGAATGAGTTGCTTCCTTCCATTTCGTTCACTGTGTTTTCCCATTGCTTATTATTTATATACAGTGTAGTGATGGTGTGTACATTTATAACCTTACCTGAATTTGCTTGTAGGGTTTTGTATTTTCTGGTTAGTAGTCATAAAATGTGCAAAAAGTAACATAACTCTTTCTTCCAGTATTGATCCTTTCTACTTCTCTTGGTAACACCATTGCCTACCGCTGTGACTGCAGTTTGGAATGGTCGGAGCCGCGGCCAACACCCTTGCTCTGTCCCAGCCGTTAACAGGAAAACGTTACAGCTTCGGTATCGAGCCAAATGCTGGCGTGAAAAAGCTCCTGCCTCGTGTTCACCGACAGTGTCCCGCCCGGAAACGGATGTTGACCTTTGTCCAGCGCCTCGGTTGGTGTCTCCTCCAAGAGTCACGTACTTTATCTCCGTCACCTTTACGACTATACATTAATGTGACCCATTCACAATTTTTAAGTATGCGTAATTATCTTTATTTTTTAAGTTTCCTTTTCAACTACAGTTTACATTTAGCATTACCTTGTTTTAAGGTGGGTACATGTGGTTAGACAGTCATACCCTTTACGGGTATGAACCCACCTGGTGCCAGACACCATTATGGTATTCCAGACATCATTACAATATTACAGTATTACTACAACACTTGTTACAGTATTATCGACTGTGTCCCCTGTGCTGTACTATCCATCCCCGTGACCATTCTGTAACTGCCAGTCTGCTCCTCTCATCTCTCCACCTGTTCCAGCCAGCTCCCAGCACCCCTACCCTGGCAACCATCAGCCTGTTCTCTGTATCTGTGAGTTTGTTTCTAGTTTGCTTATTTACTTTGTTCTTTAGATTTCATACCTAAATGAAATCATGGTATTTATCTTTCTGTCTGACGTATTTCATGTAGCATAAAGCCTCTAGGTCCACCCATGCTTTCGCAAAGGGTGAGATTTCCTTCTTTTATACGGCTGAGTAGTATTCCTTTGCGCAAGTGTGTGCTACAGCTTTTTTATCCACTCGCCTACTGATGGGCACTCAGGCTGCTTCCATACCTCGGCCATTGTACATAACACTGAAATCAACACAGGGCTGCGTATATTCTTCAGATATATACTGGGAATTGGAATCCATAGGTCATAAAGCAGTTCCATTCTTAATTTTTTGAGAAACCTCCACATTGTTTTCCACAGTGGGTGCACCAGCCTGCATTCCCGCCAACAGTGCCAAAGGGTCCCCTTCCTCCGCATCCTCTCCAGCACTTGTTGTTTGTCGACTTATTGATGGTAGCCATTCTGACAGGTGAGAAGTGATCTCATTGTGGTTTTAATCTGCATCTCTCTGATGATTAGTGATGTTGAGCATCTTTTCACATGTCCCTTGGCCGTCTGACTGTCCTCTTTGAAGAAGCGTCTGTTCAGGTCCTTTGCCCATGTTTTAGTCAGGTTTTTCGGGGTTGTTGAGTTTTATACGTTCTTTATAAATTTTGGGTATTAACCCCTAATGGAATAGGTGTGTGGGGGAGCTCTGCCCGCTGAGCCCCCACCCCCATCCCCCCCACCCCCATCTACTGCAGATGAAAATAAGTCTACCAAGACATGATCTGCTTGGGGAGGAAAGGTAGCCAATCTCTCAAAGGAGAAGGGCCAAGAGCCTGTTCCTCAATGGGCTTTTATTGGGTTCAATTTGCACAGGAATACAGGTAAAGCTCACCAGTCATTGTCAGGCAGTAAGGATCAAACAATAGACAACATACAAAGAACTCTGAGGGCTTATTCTAAGCCAGGGTCAGTTAGCTAAAGGGCTGTAAAACTTTGGGAAACAAACTGATTTCTTGCTTGGACCCTTATCAGAAACTTGAGGACATTCTTAGCAAAGCAGGTTTCACAGGATTTTATGCATTCTTTCTTAGTCCTGATTGCCCTGGGGAATCCACCCTTTCCAGCACAGGGCTGCACCGCCCTCTGTCATTGTTTCAGGCTTAAGTCAGGCAGGGGAAGTAAGGCAGCCAAGAGATTAGGAGACTTCTTGCAGACAGAATGAGGACTCAGGCTATGCCAAAGCCAATGAGTGAGGGTCCATCACCCTCTTTTTCTGTAGCCTCCGAAATCCTTCCCTGAGGGCCTCTTCGTGACCATGCCTGTTTTAGGTCATCCCTCCCTTGAGGAAACTTACCCGTCATTGGCTAACTGGTCAGGCTCGGGGCCAAGCAGGGTGAAGTAAAGTGGGCAGAGGCGGAGCCCCTGCCAGGGAGATAAGCTTTGTCTCCTTAGTGGCTTATGGTCCCAAGGTCTGTCACTCAGCTTCAGCCATGGGGGTTTGCAGCTTCTGAAACCAGGCAGGGTGGTTCCCAGCATAAGTATCAGTGGATACCTTCTATTCAGCAGGCTGTCTTTTCATTTTGCTAATACATTTATAACTTTTTATCAGCACCCACCTATGTATTCAGGAAGTAAATGCCACTTGGTTGTGGTGTATATTCTTTTAATATACTGCTAAATCTCTTTAATAATCACTTTAGAAATATTTAACATTCAGAATAATTATCTAATTTAAAGCCATTTCTGTCCAGTTTTGGTGTCAGTGGTGTGCTGTCATTTGAAAGGAAGGATGATAGGGGAGGCTTCTTTCTTAGAATGGCATTGGAATAGAACTGAATGGGAAAATGATGATTCCATGGACAGGTGAGTTAGTTCACTCCCAAAGCCATCCGGGTATGGCCTATTTGTAAAGGTAATTTATTAATGGCTCTTAACAACATCATCCGTTCTCATTCGTCTGTTTTCTGTGTCTTTGGGCATCAGGTTTAGCAGGTTGTGTTTTCCTTGACTAGGCAGGTGTGGACGGCATTAACCTAACACTGGACTCAGGGGAAAAGTGGTTAGGAGGAAGGTGACGATGTCCGTGTGCTGCGTTTGTGGTGTCTGGGGGACACCACGGTAGAAACAGCCACGAAACAAGCAGAACAATCGTCTTAGAGACGTTTGTGAGAGATCTCTGCTGGAACAGTAGCTGTGCAGGTTAGTGAGGTCACCCAACAAAATAAAGACACCAAGAAAACGGGTCCCTGATGGAACCCCAGAGGCCCCAAATTCTAACTGGGCAGGAGGGAGCTGGCTCTTCTCAAAAGCATATGGGGCCAGCTCCCTACCATGTGCGTTACAGGGTCAGGACACTAAAGACAATATGGTGACAAGACAGTGGGAGCAGCGAATGGGCACCTCTTCCCCAAAGGGAGACAACGCAAGGATGAGCGAGCGGGAAAGGAGGGGCGCCCACGGCATCGAGGAAACCGAAGCAGGAGAACTTAGACCGGAGCCTGACGGCAGACAAGGCAGAAGAGGGTCACGGGTACCATAGGTTCACGAGATGAGCGTCAGGAGAATGGGGAAGAAAACGAAGAGGAACAAAAACCGGAGGCAGGACTTTCAGCAAATGTTTACAAATGCCTAGAAACTCTGTAATTAACGTGGAGCTGGGCCAGATGAGAACTAGACAAAGAAATTTAAAACAAAAATTAGACCTCGAAGGTTTACAAAAGTCCAAGTTGAGTCTATTTCAAAGATCCTTCCACAAACACCACCCACCACCCTCCCCACTCCCCAGTGTGCAGACATGGTCACACATACACACACACACACATGCACACACACATTCACACAGTACTGAGCAACACGAGTTTATAACACCGGGAAACTCATGGCTGGCGGCGTTACTGCTCCCCCGTTTGCAGTCCAGGTTATTGTCGCCATGCTCACGCAGACCCCGTCCGCCCAGAACGAGCCACCTGTCGGTCACGGGCACTTCAAAGGGGCAGCAGGCAGTCTGCTTGCTCTGGACTTTCCTCGCCTCGTTAGAAACTTCCATAGTCCATAGAAAGATGACGATCACTTTTATTTGCTGTGTCTGCAGAATCCTGTTCCCCGTGAGGAGTTGTGAAATACAAGCCTTCCACCAGCATGCCTTCGCCAATGGGTCTTCCCAATTGTCATTCAAAACCTTCCTTGAGTCCTAAAAGGACCAGGTCAGGGCGTGGGTGCGATGGGGCAGCTGCAGGGCTTGGTGGTGGAGAGTGAGCTGACTGAGTGAGGGGTGTGGGGGTTCAGCCCTGCGATTCTGGACACAATGCCCAAGGGGATGAACAAGCTCCACTTTAAAATTGAAGCATCACCAGTGATTAGCTTAGTCGTTCGTCTTCGGTTATAATGTTATGATGTGAGCTGCATTCTGGGAAAGGCCCTGTCTCTTCACTGTTGTGTGCACCAAAGTCCAGATAAGACGTGGGCACAGAAGGGACACCAAATACACGCAGTGTGCACGCTGAGTCCTCCGCTGCAGGTGCCGCCAGTGCAGAGGCGGGGGTGGGGAGGGCAGGAAGGAGGGGCACAGCTCCCTCTTCAGAGCAACAACCCCAAGGGTGTGGCACGGACTTGAGGAAGCCAAGCCCATGCACGGCCACTGAGCAGAACGCCCTGGGCAGCCCTCTCCATCTCAGCCCAGCTTCTTGCTGCTGCTCTTGTCTCTCTACTTCAGCTTCTGGCTGTTGCGGTGCTGTTAGTCACTCAGCACCCCGCAGTGAATGTGCTCGTAGGCAGAGGCAGCAGCCGCCCCTGCCACGTCGCTAACACCCTGCCCGGTCCCGATCGGGTTTTCCGGACCTCCCTCCGTACAAAGCCCCGGACGGTCTGTGCCCAGACACAGCCCAGGAGGGCCACGTGCTGCCACACGTACACCCCGCTGCTTTGCACCCCTGCACGAGGGACATGACTCAGGACAGGGTGTGAGCTACTCTGCGCGTCCTGACAACGGCAAGCCCGGCTCCCTTCCTCGGTTCCACTGGGTGGGCAGTGAGGTCACCAAGTGAGAAGCCAGTTTGCAGGAGGGAGAGAAACCATCATGTCACACTTTTGTTTATTAAGAATTCACCACCTGGGGACATCCAAAGGGAAGCGTTCCCTAAACAACTGGACGTTTGTTTCTGGAACTCAATTTTTAAAAATTCCTAGTGATTTTTTTACATTTTAATTACAGTTGATGTACTACGTTGCATGAGTGTTAGGTGTACAGCCCAGTGATTGGATATTTATCTGCCTCGTGAAGTGACCCCCCAGCACCACACAGTTTCCACACCATCACTGCCTGTAACCCTGTTCTGAACTTTACGTCCCCATGGCTGCTCTGTGACTCCCAGCTGCTACTTCTCTCTCAACCCCTTACCTTTTCACCCAGTCCAAAACCCCCACCCCCTCCCACCTGGCAGATGTCAAAATGCTCCCAGTGTCTATGAGTCCGTTTCTGTTCTGCGTGTTTTCTGGGTCTGTTTTGATGCCTGGTAGGAAAGAGCAGGGGAAGCATCACCGGGTCTCGGAGGACAGCAGGTCAGTAATGGAGGGGACGCTCCCCAGAAAGCAGTCGAGAGTGAGGGGTGAGCTGTGGTCTAAGGAAAAGTCCCGAGTTACAGCCACATTGAAGGAACAGATGGCTCCCGAAGGAGACTAGAGAGACGCAGCCAGTGACGTGGGACAAAAACCAGGAGAGTTTACTCTGTGGAAGCCAAAAGGAGAATGTGTTTAAACAAGGGGGCGTAGGTCAAACATTTCTCTAAGAGACAAAGTAAGATAAGGGCTGAGGAATGTCCCCTGAACTGGGCGAGGCACTTGCTCGGAGAGGAACGGTTGTGGCAGAGAGAGAGCAGGGCCAGGTCACAGCGGGTAAAAAATAAATGGGAGGTGAGGAAGAGAGCAAGTGTAGGCAACTCCTTCAAGAAACTTGATTGTGATGGGGATGGAGTGGGGCCACATCGGGGTAAGGTTTGGGGTATAGGGAGAAGTGTGTTGTTTGTTTTAAAATGAAGAAGACATGGATGTGTTGAAGTGGAGAAAGGCAGAAGCTCCATGGAACTGAAGCTACAGAACGGAAAGGAAGTAATCTCCTGGATGAGGCCCCTGAGGACGTGGGAAGACATGGCTGGAAGTACGCGATGGGAAGAATTTGCCTAAGATTCGAAGGTGAAAGACGTGAGAGTCTTGTACTCTGAAAACTCAGGATGTTGAAGAAAGAAATTGAAGAAGATACAAATAGAAGGATATGCCATGCTCATGGATTGAAAGGATTAATATTGTTAAAATGCCCCTTATTACTTAAATAATCCACAGATTCAATATAATCCCTACTAAAGAATCCCAACGGGATTCTTCTCTGAATTAGAATTACTCCTAACATTTACATGGAACCACAAAGAACCTTGAATGGCTAAAGAAATTTTGAAAAAAAGAACAAAGTGGGAGGTATCATACACCCGGATATCAAAATATACTACAAAGCTACAATGATCAAGATAATAGGGTACTAAAATAAAAACAGATATATAGATCAGTGGAATATAATAGAGAACCCAAAAATAAATCCTTGCTTATACAGTCAGTGAATCCACAACAAAGGAGGTGAATATATATAATGGGGTAAAGATCGTTTTTTCAATATGTGGTATTGGGTAGGCTAGGCAGATACATGCAAAAAATTACATTAGACCACTTTCTTACACCATAGACAAAAGCAGGCTCAAAATGGATTAGACTTAAATGTAAGACTCAAAACCATAAAAAACCCTAGAAGAAAACAGAGGCAGTAAAGTCTCTGACATTTCTCTTAGCAGTATCTTTTCGATACATCTTCTCAGACAAAAGCCACAAAACAAACAAACAAAACCAAAAAAACAAATGGGTGACGTCAAACTGAAAAGGTTTTGCACAGTGAAGGAAACCATCAACAAAACAAAAAGACAACAGACTGAATGAGGGAAGATATTTGCAAATGATACACCTGATAAGTGGTTAATATCTGGAATATATAAGGAATTCATACAACTTAACACCAAAAAAAAAAAAAAGCCAACCTAATTTTAGAAATGGGTGAGGACCTGACTCAGACAATTCTCCAAAGAGGACACGCAGGTGGCCAATAGACATATGAAAAGATGCTCGGTGTCACCAATTAGCAGGGAAATACAAGTTAAAACCACAATGCGGTTCCACCTCGCACCTGTCAGGATGGCTGCCACCAATAAATCAAAAAACAAGTGCTGGCGAGGATGTGGGGAAAAGGGAACCCTCCTGCACTGTTGGTGGGAATGCACGTCGGTGCGGCCACTGTGGAAAGCAGTGTGGAGTCTCCTCAAAAAATTAAAAACAGAGCTGCCTTATGACCCAACAATTCTACTTCTGGTTACATATCCAAAGAAAACAAAAACGCTAATTGAAAAGATCATTTGCACCCCCATGTTTATTGCAGCGCTACCAGTAATTGCCAGACTTGGAAGCAACCTAGGAGCCCGTCAATACATGAATGGGTAAAGGTGTGGGGTGTATACACAGCGGAATATTACTCAGCAACAACAACAAGAATGAAATCCTGCCACCGGTGGCAACATGGATGGACCCCGAGGGTGTTAGGCTCAGTCAGATAAGTCTGACAGAAAGACAAACACCGTATGATTTCACTCACACGGAGAATCTAAAAACAAAACAAATGAATAAACACAACAAAATGGAAACAGAATTATAGACATAAGGAACTAGCTGACGGTCCAAGGGGTGGGGGGAGGTGGGAGTTTTAAAAATTCAGGAATAGATAAATTGGGGGAGAGGCCAGCACAAGGGCTGGTCACTTTTATGACAACAGAGGAGTAAGAACTGACAAGGGTTCTGTTGGACGATCGTCACCCGAGGCAGGTCAGCTATGCCGGCTGCCTGAGAGCGAGCTCCCAATAAACTCAACAGTTACCTTGAAGGGCTAAACAGTTAACAGAAGAGGGTTTCTTTTGCTGATTTACTCAAATA
Source organism: Desmodus rotundus (assembly GCF_022682495.2). Taxonomy (NCBI): domain Eukaryota; kingdom Metazoa; phylum Chordata; class Mammalia; order Chiroptera; family Phyllostomidae; genus Desmodus; species Desmodus rotundus. The sequence continues at coordinate 99,958,861 of NC_071397.1, forward strand.
ATTACTGCAATCTTCCAAAATTACTAATTTGATAAATCAAATATAATTTTAAAAAATGAAGGGGTTCTCCTGTCCCACCTTAACAAGAGGCAAGAGGGCACAGCAGACATTTCCAGCCTGGTCTGAGCTTTTCGAAGCCCCGCGCTTCCTGCTGCTCTGAAATACACCCAGGACCCACAGTATTTTCCCTTTCGCAGGCTGTATTCTGAAAATCTTGAAGCATAGGAGAGTATAGTCCATCTCTGTGAATTAAGCCTAACAGAACATTCTGGAGACAGAGGCTCAATTAAAATAACTTCTCAATTTGTCCATGTCCATAGCTGCTCTCCATGAAAATAAGGCATTTGCGTACACGGAGGTGGTTTCTGGGCTTAGAAAATTTATGTCTCCAGCATATGGCTTTTAAAATGCATGTAGTATGAAATATCTGCTTCCAAATTCCTCAAGATCCTCCCACTTTGAGAAGGGGTTTCCTTGTGGCCATTCCACGCCTGTGTCCTCTGTCAGTAACCACAGACCTGCGAGGAAACGGTGTACCGGAAATTCAACAGCTCACGGGAGCCGAAGAGAAATACCGTTCATTTCCTCTTCAGTATTTCTCTCTGGAATATTTTTCATAAGATTTCATAAGGTTATAATATCCATATTGTAGATTTGTTTTAATTTTTCAAAATTTCCTTACCATCCTCCAAGGGAATCCTTCAAGTATAGTTTCCTTCTTAAAGTCTGCCGTTGGCGAGCCCGGAGAGTTGAGTTCGGTCGTTTATTGTCATCAAATGTGGCCTATGAAGGCAAGGCTTTGGGAAAACCTGTAAACTTGCCACTTTCCAAAGGTTACTTGTTAAAGAACGGATTTCCAGGCACTGATTGTCTGCGGTGCCCTTCTGTAACTCTGCCTCCCAGGTCGCCCATGGTTGCGAGTCCCGTCGGGACTATTACATGGCAGCCACAGCACAGATGTCAGGGTGTCACATGTCAAAGGGCCATCCCCCCATGGGCCAAGCACGTCCCTTTCTCCTCACACCCAACGTACTTTCACCCCCAGAGAGGTTCCCCACCAGTGCTGCCCGCCCTTCTCCTCTCTTGCTAGCGCCACCTGGAGCTCAACTGCTCCGTCGTCCAGGCTCCCTGTTAGCTACCCGTCACTGTGACTCAGTTATGCATACTTGTGCTTTTCTGGCTTCTCCCTCCTTCTGAAAATTAATATCTGTGACAGGAGAAACTGAGTGGAATCTCCTCTATGGATTTCTAAGTCTGGCCATATTTGGAGCACTCCACAAATATTTGCCTGCTGATTAGTTGAAGAGGCGTTAGTCTTCCATAGATGCAAACGAAAGTCACCTCATTTTCTAACTCAGACTGACTGGCCGTGTGGCTGCGACACGATTCTGGGTCCTTTGCGCACCCTCAGATCAATAAAGAGCCAATCAAAAACGGCTGCAGTGGAGACCGCGAGGGTGGCCAGAATTGGTGGGGTGGGTGCAAACCCGCCCCAGGCATTTGCCGTCTCCCCTCTCAGGGGGCGTTGAGTGGCTGGTGGACTATACTTGAGATGTTTTGAACATACAACAATGGGGAGGTACTTCCTCTCAGTGGTCAGCATGGTGGGTTTTATCGGCCTTAAGCATATGTTTTTGTTGGTTGATTGGTGGGATGTTTTATTTGGGGGGTTGCTTCCACCTCTTTAGTCTGACACTGGAAGTTTTGGTCACGTGACTGTTTCCTAAAATTATATTGGGACTGCAGGCAACCGGATTCACAGGAGCTTTATTTTCTGAGTGGATACAATCCTGCATAAACAGATTTGGGCCTTAGTGAGTGAGTATTTTCTGGTCTTTCTGCCAACATAGCTAATTTGACCAGATGTTATTAAATATGGAGCAATTCCAGCTTCAGTTCCTCTTTTTCCTTTGCTTGAGCTAAACAAAAATGCTCGACTTTTGTTGAGAATAAATGAAGGCTGGCAGTAACATTATTCAAAAACATAATAATGTTCTTTCAAGACGAAGTGAGTTGGAGGGGTCCCTTTGTCATCGGTTACTGTCCCTAGCGCCTTATTTCTGTGCCCATAAAATCGTTCCTATGAAAAGAAGTTGAAACGCCATAAATTACATTAGCGTAAGGTCACAAATTAATCACTTTATAACCCATTTTCTCCGGAAAACTCTTTATTTGTAGAAACTCTGCCACAAAATGGCTCCCACTACTCAATTTAATAGCTTATTACTGCCCGTTCCGCGTGGCATTCTCAGCCCCGTCACCAGGAACAGCACACGGCTGCCTGCAGCCGCTGTCCTGTTTGACACCAATGAGAAAACGCTTTATTTATATTTCCGAGAGTTGGTTATTCCTGCCGCAAGATGTATGCAATTCACATGCCGCTAAAATCCTTTCATCAATCACTGAAATAAAGTATATGCCTGAAGAGCGAGCCGTGGAAGGGCGTCTTACCAAACCTTTTCTGTAAGATTGCAATTGCAGCTCTCTTTCGGTTAGCTGGCAAAGCAAACGCTCGGTGGGTATGCACTACCACGTGGGCTCATTTTACTCTGCAATTGAATGTGTGACCAAAAATTTCACATTTCCACTATTTAAGAAGCCTCTCCATTGCTCCCTCTTTTATCCCGTTATACCACACAAAAGTATGTATTGATTTAGGAAACTATCTCCATGGGTGAGTTTTATACAAAAGAGTAAATAATGAAACGCAGTCCATTCCGGAACTCAAAGCTCGCCTCTAGAGAAAAATACCATCATGGGTCCTGGATCGGGGGAATCCACCACTCGGAACCGCGGCTCGCTGCAGGGCCAGAGTGTGGGCCCAGGGCGGGCAGGACAGAAGCCGCACCTCACCCACGGGGTTGTGGGGGACACTGTGCCTGGTGCGGGTGGAGTGAAGGAAGCAGCTGGCACAGGTTCTTCCTGCTGCCACGCAGACCTGCACACGCCTGTTCGTCCCAGCTACCCCGCTGGGCACGGCAGCCAGGGGACCACAGGTCGTCTCAGAATGGACAAGAAATTCTTGCAACAGCTTCATCAAAGACTTCCAGCCTCTCTTCTTACACCCCCAACGACTCTCCTGTGAGTTCTCTTGACTTCAGTCTTAATTTTTCTCAGTATTTACAGAACATTTAGACTTCCCAGAATTTCTCTCTTATGTTAAAAGCTCCCCTCAAACATTGTCTCTCCTGTCCGTCTATCAGTCATTCTTGTTTCTTCGTCCTTCGAACTCAGCGGAACTCATACTGCAGCCCCACCTCCGACGGGTGACCGCTGACACGACTGTCTCGGCCGACGGAAGATGCTGTGCCTGCGCCTGTTTCCACAGCAACTGGCCCGGTGGCCACTGAAAGAAAGCTTTTCAGATTTCAACTCAAAATCTGCGCCGCCTCCCCACGAATGGCTTTAAGGCACTTATTCTTTCTGAATATTTTCCTCATTTATAAAGCAAAGCTGTAATATCTTCTCTCGGGGTGGTGGTGATGACCAGGTGGCACGGGACTGCTGGAGATGCGAGGTGTTACTACGCTCCCAGCCTGCGGGGAGATTTTGTCAGGCTCCCACGCAGAGGGACAGTTGGAAGAGCGGGGTGGGGGTGCAGGTGTGTTCAGGGGGAAATCCACAGGGGAGGGAAGCTGTGTTGGGGAGAGGAAATTTAAGAAAAGAGCAGAAATATTTTTAAAAGATTTAGGAAAACTTTGGCTCTTCAGGGTGAGATACCTTCCTACCTGCTTCATGAAGCCCTCCTTACAATCCGTAACATTAAGTGCTGATTTCGGTGTTAATTTCCCAGACCTGTCAATGGAGGCCAGGTGAGACCCAGGGTGACTCGGAGGCGGAGTCAGGTACCGCAGCTTGTCTTTCCAGCCACATCCACGGCTTGTGGGACCCAGGAAGTGCTTTCCAATCGCCTGCCACCCCTCCCTCCTGTGACTCCCCCTAACTAGTCACCTCTCTGCCACTGTACCTTCGCCCACAACCTATCATCTCAGGCTGTGCTCTTAGTGTGATTCTGATTAATAATCCTCAGCACCTCTTTCTCTCATTTTCGCTCCTGTTTGCTTTTAGGCCAGGCTTCTTTACACGTGAGAGCTGCACAGCCCAGAGCCCTTAGTTCCCATGTGCAGCTCCCCCTCTGAGCACTCCTGGAGGGTGCCACAGCGGGGAGGGGGGAGGGGGGGTGCCTGGAGTGGGGCCAGGCCAGGGTGCCAGAGGACGGTCCTCACATCCTGGCTCTGCCCCAGTTGCTGGTGACCTTGAGCAAGGTAGTTCCCTTCGATGACCTGGTTCTAGAACAGGCTCTCTTCAGACCTGTAAGTTGGGAACTCCTCCTTGTGTTCCTTTTTTACGTTCCAGAAAGGTCTCTCGTGACATTTATTTGAAGTTTCACAAAGGAAAAAGTTGCATTTAAAAAAATGTTTTCTAATTCCCCGTGAAAGACAACCTAAGAATGTCGTTGATATATTTATCTGCCCATCTTTCTTTGATTCTTAATAGAAATGACATAGAAAAATTGATGGTCAATATTTTGAAGCATGATTTTTAGTCAAAGAAGAGATTTTGCATACCATGTAAATGTCATTAACTCAATAAGAGAGAAAAAAATAGGAGACAGCTAGTGTTAAACCAATCCATTGGAAAAGTTTCATTTAAAAGTGTGTGTTCTCATTGGGAGGAAATCAATAAAATATCCAACCGGACGGTTACATTTTGACACAATCTCACTTCATCTTCTCAGGCCTGTATTAGATGTTCACGTGAAGAAAACCAGAAAGGATGACAGACCACAACACGAAACAAGACAAAAAGTCTTTAACTTTATGATCATTCCAACTCTCAACAGAAAATAGCCACGTGTACAGCCCATCCGTGCCCACTCTGCCAGTCTTGTCGGGGACGATGTGGCCAAGCCTCCCAGCAACTTCCTCACACATGTCCCAGCTCGACCTGGTGCGGGAGGGGACATTGGTCTATCGGGTCAGGCACAAGGCAAGTGAGCCAGCAGCTGGAGGACCAGAGCACTCAGGGTCCCCCCCCAGGATGGGCCAGAGCTGGGGAGCAAGCTAGGAGCCACCAAAAGTGCCGTGTGGGGAGCTGCTCGGGGAGCAACCTGAGGTCAGACGCGTTGGTAGCCTTTGAATTGGATGGAGGTGAGGGCCTGGATTCCCGCCTCTGGTTGGTAACCAGAAAGCAAGGTGAATGGCCGGTAAAAGGTTAGAGGGCATGCCTATACCCAGGGATGGGGGAAGTGGGAAAGGAGCTGAGAATCATGATTCCAGGAGGGTCTGACATTCAGATCCATTTCTGAACGAACCTGGCAGGAAGGGAGAGGTGAGAGCAGACGCTGACTCAAAGGACCGTCTTAATGCCTACTTGGTGGATTCAAGGTGAAGATTGTTTTCGACCAATTATGTTAGCCAAAGAGCTAAACAAATGATTTAACTGCTCCTTGAGCTACAGTGACTGATTTCATCCCCGCGACAAAAGACATGGGATCAAAAGTCAGAAAATTAAATTATGTTCATTCACAGTGAAATATCTTTCCTGCTGCCCTATGGGAACGGCTGAGTCGAAATTTCATCTTCCCTCTCCTCACAGCGAGTTTGGGTAAATGATAATCATCTGATGAATTGTACTAAAAGCTAATCATGAACAGATATATCAGCACCATTATTCCATTAATTAATGCCACCGCGTGTTGTGTTTATAACAAATGAAAATTACCTAATAGAGCACCATCGATTTCCCCCCACACCTTGCTCAGTACAATTCCAATGCATTCAGGAAGTGCCACTCGGTGACTGGTAGGCTACAGTCACTGCAGCATCTTCTCCTTGATTTACGGGGCTCAATTCTCTTCCTTTGGTTACATCAAATGTCTCATCGAATAACAGCCCAAAGGGGCAGTATCTTTATCATCTGGCACAGAAGGGTATTGTGAGAATATCTCATTTCCCGTGGTGTAGCAAACATTTACAAATAAGGAAAATTAGGGTTGCTCATCCAGGACGTTTCGGCCCCAGTGGACTCAGTTAATAAAGTAACTGTAGCAAAATTAAATATGGTTAAACCACAGCACCTTTAGAATTCTTAACAGATTATCCAGTTGCGTCACTTACAGCAACAAATGTTTTCCGGCTTCCAGCAAAAAGAAATTTTTTTTTGCATTTTACTTGAGAAGAAGATGGTGTCTTCAGATATTACAGGGAATTACTTTTCTTGTGTTCAAATGAGTTCAGACCTGAGCCAACATTTAAATGGGTTTCAATCATGAATTGCAAATTGCAGTTGCAATGAGCATTGTTTGGCTGGTCCTTTAGTCGGAAAACAATTGTCTTTTTTCCCCCTGTCGACACAGCGCATCCCTGCTGAAGTGGGCTTTTTGGTTAGTGTTTCATAACAGGCCTATATTTGTTCAGATCGCTGAATTAACCCGGGGGCAGAGGGGGAGGGTGCTGTGGTGGCCCTTCCCTGAGCTGGGCTTTCTGTGTCCCCGGCCGTCCCTTAGACAATGTGCCTGTGGTTGGTGCCACCGACTGCTCTCTGCATGCGGAAGCCATGGCCCTGTTACTAAACAAGTGTCCCTCTGCAGCTGGCTGTAGCTGACACAGCCCCACACTGTCCCTGTGGGGACCGAAGTCCCATGAGGACAGGGAGCTGGCCCGCGCCTGGCACCAAGGTCGCCATCAGTACAAACCTGTGAGGTGTGCAGATGGTCCTGTGGACGCTGCACGTGGCTCCCAGACACGGCCAGGGCGTGCGCGCCCCCACGAGGAGCTGTCGGTGGGTTTTAGTTATTCGTGTAAGCCCTCAAGTCTCTTTGTGTTTGTCAGCAGAAATAGGTCTTTTCATCTCTAAGGCTGTGTAGACCGTTGGAGGCTACGCACGCACAGGCTCACACACACACACACACAGGCGAATGCGCACACCATGTGGGCAGGTGGGCAGGTGGACCACCTTAGCTCTTCACCCTGGGGTCCCCATCCCCACCTAGCCCATCCCAGGGGTCTCCTCCGAGTCCCGCACTGGTCGTGTCTCTTCATCCTCTAAAACAGCTACAGATGCTCAGGGAACATGGAAACTTGAGTCAGAGCCTTCTGAAAAGCTAACGTCATCGAAATCTAGTTATTTAGAAGAGAAATAATTGTCCTAGTTGTTGATGGTTTTTTTAAAAGAGATTTAATCAGGGCTCCCAAGGCCCAGCCTCTGGGAATGGGTGGCTGGGGCCATGAGGCCCACCTCTCTCCCGCTGGCTAAGCACACAGGGCCCATGACTGGCGTTCAAGGGGGCCCGAAAACCGCGTGGTCAGAGCAAGCAGAGAGCCGGCAAACGCACACCAACGTGCGAGGTCTAACGCGGCATTCTCACCCTTGGAGCCTCTAATTTGACGAGTTGAGGGGTTTGGGGTTTTTTCTGTGACGTTTGTACACTCGTTCAGTGGGTCTCAAAGATCAGTGTGTTTAGTACCAAGTACGGTGGCATTTCCAACAAGGCCAAAAGTGTCCCACTCTGCAACGGATTCTGCATTGCATTTGACAGAACAAGATGGGCCATTTCCTTTAATGCCACTGACCTAAACTGTTTTAAGCCACTTCTTTTTTTCTTTTTCTCTTCTGAAAGAAAAACTCCTTTCTTAGATCTCTTCCTTGACTTTTTTTTTTTCGGCTGCATTCAGTTTTGCTAGAGCCGATTCACCGCACTTTCCTACACGGACTTAGCCAAGGATCCGCCTTTGAGTCGTTGAGCCTTTTTGGTAATATTCAGTAATATCGGGCCTGAGGGACTGAAAACGTGCATGTTTTAGACACCGACGTCCCCCACCGCCCATCCTCTCGCAGATGGTTTAAGAGCCCACGCCGCCGCCCAGGAATGACCTGCCTTCCCTCGTCATGTGCTTCCATTTACAAAAGAAATGCCGTCCTGCGTCCTGCGTGTGGTATGCGCGTGAGAAAAGACCGCCCAGCCCCGGCTGTATTTCACCCACAGGGCCCTGGCAGCCGCACACTGCGGCGGGGCGGGCCCGGCCCCGGAAAGGAGAAGGCCAGCACTGGGTGGGGACTCTAAGTGTCACAATTAGGACGGCGTGAAACACGGCTTCGATTCTCAATGCGTCTTTCTATCCACCCTCTAACGGTACCGGCGCATTCAGTTGCCAAACCAATTCTTCATTTTGATGTAATCTTTGGGGAGAGTAAAAGTGCACAGTGCTAAGATGGGAGTTTTTCTTGAACAATAATGGTGTCAGAAAGGGAGATTTTAACTTTGGCAAAAAGAATATTGTAGCCACTAAGAAATTGCAGAGCTATTAAAAATTGCAGAGGTTTTAATGGAGGAGAATAAATCCTCGGGTGTGTTTCTCTTTTTACTAACCCACCCTCGAAGGGGCTAACTGCCCCGCGTGAGAGAGGGAGCCAGGCAGATGAGGCCCTTTCTTTCTGCCATTTTCTACCATTAGCATTTTTTAAACTCTGATCTTTAACTCAGCTTCTGTTTCCCAGACTACGCTCTCCAACAAACAATATTAATTTCAAACATTTTGTACATTAATAATTAATTGTAAACAAAGTAAAACAAGAAGTCATGAAAGGTATTCTTACCTGAGGGGGCCCCATTCGTTCCATGGTTCGTTATCATGGGCTTATCTCTCTTAGAGTCTACTTTGGGAGCACACTTTTAACCCAAATCAATTCCATACTGTAAATCTTGCTCTTTCAGAAACATACAATTCTATCTGAATTATAATTGTAGCTGAAAGCTAAATTTAATTTAGATTATCAGACCCTTGGTGCTTCTAATATTAACCAGGGAAGATTCTAACTAAGTAAGACTTCGTTCATTCCAAAAATGGCCAGCTACCCAGACCAGGCGTCTCCCACAGCCGTGGGGAGCCCCATCAACAGCACTGTAGGGGCCGTCGCCAAGAAAGCAGGATGGCTCAGAGGGTTGAGGAGTCTGCCCTCAGTCTGTTCTAGTCTTCCTCTGTGTGCACTCCCTTGGTGCCCCCATTCAGTCCCATGGCCTTCGACAGCATCCACATGCCCACAGATCCCCTCCGTGACCCTGTTCCACCCCCTACTCTGGGCTTCTGACTCAAATGTCAACAGCTGCTCTGCTGGCCCAGTAGCCTTTTGAACTGAACGTAGTCAAGACAACTCTTGACTTGGCCCTTGGGCACCTTCTGCCCCTATCCAGTTAACGGGACCACCATCCATCCACTTGCCAAGACCTGTGAAGGTTATCTCGAAGCCTTCCCCTCCTTCCCCTCCCCCCACCCGGATGCTACAGTGACAGGTCAGGCTTCACCTGTTCACCCGCAGAGTCTGACCACTCCTCCCACCCTAACCTCTCACCTGGATCGCCACAACAGCATCTAAGAAGACCCTCTTTTCCCACTGTAGTCCATTCTCTATTCAGTGGCTAGAATGCTCTTTCTCAAAGTCGAGTGAGATTTCCTCACTCCCTTGCTGAAAATCCTTCAATGCCACCCACTGCACATAGAATAAATTTCAGTGGCCTTCCCATTGGATACAAGACAGACGTCACCTGGCCCTTCTCTAGTCCTTGGCTCCTGTTCCTCTTTCTCATTCCACATTCGCTCTGGAGCATCCTTTAGTTCTGCATGGCTTGCTGCTCTTCACGCCAAGCTGGCTCCTACCGCAGGACCTTTGCATTTGCTCCTCCCTCTGCCTGGAACGCTCTTGCCCTGGTTCTGCACACAGCTCCTTCCTCCTCTTCAGTCTGATGGCAGCTCAAAGGCCACCTCCCCACGGAGGTGTTCGTTGGCCACCCCATCCACAACCACGGTCCAGACCCGCAGGTGGCAGAGCACTCTGTCCTCACACAGCGCTGTTCTCTTCATCATAGTTACGCCCCTCTGCAATGGGTGTTTATAATACACACAGATAGAATAGTTATACTGCTGTTTGCTTGGTAATTGGATGCTTCAGCCAACTAGCAAAGCAGCGCCCCGAGGACAGGGACGTAGCCTTGCTCGGAGTCGGGGCCCTCACTCTCAGAAGGGGCTCCAGGGATGCTTTTGAATAATTAAGCGATGTTGAAAGCCATCGCTTACATAAAAACACTCACTCCGCACTATACATACACACTTCTCCCTCTTTTCACAAAGGATTTGAAATAGTATTAAGCAAAAACATATGCAATAAAAGTCAAAAATAAAAACCTAGCACCAAAGGGAAAAAAATACAAGTGAAAAGAAAAAGTAAGATGGTCCATTACAACACTTTTGTGAGAAAGTAGGAGGGTAGAAGGCACACTGTGCCTGAGGAGAACAGCATTCTCCTAAGACTGAACCCCAGTGAACGTCCCCAGCTAGCTTCCACATGGTGACGGGCAGTGTCCGCGGTGATAGCACGCAATGGAGCTTTGCAAATGGCAGCCCCTCTGCGGGTGGCCAAGGGCCCAGCTGAGATGCAGTAGAGTGAAGGGAAGTCTTTAAGGGGCTGAGTTAGTATGCTCCAAGAACACAGTGTCCCGGCATCCTAGCTTGAACCAAGAAGTGACAGTCACTCAGAAGGTCCACCTGACACCACAGTCAGCGTTGTTCATTGCTCGGTTGTCCCAGTGATTCAGTGAAAACACCGCATTGCAGAAATGCTAGTGTGAACAGGCCTCTACTCACACTGCACACCCCCTGCCCCCCACCCCTGCCCGCCAAAGCCTTCTGCCTGGAAGGATGCTCAGTATCTTCCTCTTGCGAATATGCTCCCACATACTTTCCATCCACTATGAAAGCTTACACCTGGGATACATTTCCCTTCAGCTCCTTGCACCCCATGCCCCCCTTTGGGTGCCATCTACCTCTGGTCCCAGGTCACTATGACTACATACACATTGAGAAATATCGCAAGTTGCAATGAAGGTTACCGCCTAAGAACAGAAATGCTACCTTGTCACCATTATGGAGACTCTGTCACGTATATTGGGACCTTCAGGAGTGAGGCCAGGATTCCGCATGGAGCAGTCAGTGCTGAGCGTTCCCGTCACAGTAGTGGGGCCAGGTGCCACGGGCGCTCTCGCATTCCGACAGAGTGCCCTAAAAAGCACTTCAGGAAAGTCTCCGGGAGCCTCAGGGCGAAGCGGCGTCACCTCTCTGGGGCTCCCCACCATAACGCACCATCCGGGCGGCGGCCACACCCCTGGGCCTCGCTGGCTCCCCGCATTGCCCCCACTCATCCGTAAACAAGCCAGAATCTGTCTCCTTTCCCACAGAGGGCCCTGCCCCCACTCCAGTCAGATTCAAGGGCAAGTTTTCCTTACTTTTTCCCCATTCGCTTGTTTTCTGTTTGACATGTGAGAACCAGAATCTTTCTAAAGATTCACCGCTATAACATGGGCACAGGAGGAACCGCAGCTCGGGGTTTTCAGGGCCCGTGGTCTCTCCTCCCAGCCTTCCTGGGAAACCAGGTCCGAGGTGCGCCCATCCAGCCCTGCACGGAGCGCCCGGGGCCAAAGGGCAGCGAGACGAGGCAAGGAAGAGCCCGCGGTGCCAGGCTGAGCAGCCCTGACAGTTGCCGGGGGTGGTGGTGAGGAGACCGTCCCAGTCACGTGCCCCCAGGAAAAACATGCCCTTTTGTTGTGCGCTCGGCTGCCACTGACAATGAAAGCGCGCACTGCTCACTGCTGCTGTTTGTACAGCTTCCTTTGGCCACAGCCCGATGACCTCTCTTCGCTGAAAAGGTCACCGTCTCGGCCCGCTCAGCGCCCTGCAGCACATCCAGGGTTCCGTTGATAACGGCACACACTCTGTGCAAAAAGAAAAAGAAAGAAGGTTGTTGCTACCACGTTTCTCACTTATCCTAATAACTGCCATTGACAGAAATAGTCTCTCCTACGCCAAACACACTATTCCGGGAGGCAAAGTGGCTTCCTCAGTACCAGTTGCCCCGGGGGGCCATCCAAAGGACGTGGGGTGCCTTCAACCCCCCTTCCCTGTCCCAGTAGGCCACAGAATCCCCAAGCCCCTACCGAAGTCCGAATCTAATGCCGAAATCTATTTGACATCTTACAACACTGTGTTTTAGAATAATAGTCTTGAACAAGCGATGGCCAAACGTACTCACTTCTAGAAAAAGAATCCGGCCGTCAGCCAGGTCAAAGCAACTGAGAACCTGGACGACTCCGAAGATCCAGCACCCAGGAAGTCACTTGGCTTTTCCCTTTATGGTGTCTGCGTAGCCGTAGCAGGAAGAAGAATCACGTTTATAAAAGAAAACAATTTTCTCCAGACACCTCCTTTCTGAAAATCGATCATTCTAGTGGCCTATATGCTGAGCCAAGGGCCCACTCAAAGTCTCTGAGTCATTGTAATTTTGCCCGTAGGACAAAAGTTGCCCTCAAACTCAAATTTCTCATTATACCGCAACGCCGTGCAAACGACATGACTAATGGTTTCAGGAGGTCTGGAAACATGAACCATTTTTCAAACGTAGAGACTGTCCATTTGGAAAAACAAAGCAAAGCAGGTGCCCACTACCCCAAATCGCCATCTATGTGTATTCGGTTTGGTTGGGGCCACCGTCACTGACAAGCTCATACCACCCGTGGGACCCTTCCTTGTGTGGTGACTGACTGAGCAGGCCACAAACCAGGTCTGGCTTCAGGCACAAGGCTGCAAGAAGGAGGGCCCTGAGAGGCCAGAACCGGAGCGGGCCTCCCATGCCCCCGAGCCAGCTGGAATGCCCACGCTCCTGGTTTTGGGCAGATTCAGCTCTGTGGGCCATGGGGAGGGTGCTGAGTGCCAGCCGTGCACCTGGTAACCCGACAGGGGTCCCCACAGTCCCTGGGCAGCAGAGGTCACAGTGCGGAGACCTTGTGTGAGGGATGGGGTGGGCTGGGGGTTTGCCTCAGGGTCGGCTTCTCAGTGCAAACTGAAGTTTGAGTCCAAGAAGAGAGCCCTGGCATGCCAAACCGGTTCTGGAAAGGGAAGTGACGCCAGCTAGCTGGGTTGAGGCGACTCACAGGCACAGGCACAGGTCAGGTGACCCACCTTTCCTTCCCCATGTGGGTTCCGACCACCAGGTGGGTCAGTGGCCAACCCCTAAATCACAGCTGGGACCACCGTGTCGCCGAGTGATAGGTGGCTCTCTTCCGGGGACCACAAGGGGACAAGCACATTTCTAATCGCCACGGTGCCCATGAGAACTGGTTACCCCATCTTGCCCCCTTACAGTGAGTCATGGCACCCGCCAATGAGTCGGCACAGAGTGCTGACCAGTAAGGACAGAGAGACAGCAAGACAACAAACCGCCCCTCAGTGGCTTCCCCAAACTGTGCCCCACGACAGAATTTGCATCATAACCCTCTAAACACAAGAAGCAAAACACAGAAGTTTATTTTGCCCGCTGGCTGCCTGGTGGCCAGACAGCCACGCCGGGCTTGGCCCCGACCGTCAGCTGCTGGAATGCCGGGCCTCGGGCAGCGACTCTGCCTGCAGCACCCTGCTTCCGCTGCCTCTGCAGTTAGGGGGCAATGCAGTGCATTTGGCTACTTTTAAAAATCATAGGTACTAGAAAAGAACTGGAATAACAAGACTTTCATTGGAGCTTCTGAAACTTTATCTCTGTCTGTACTTTTAGTGTTGCTGCCTATTCTACCTGCTACAGAGAAAGCGTCCGTGCTTCTGAGTCAGTAGGATTCGGTGTCGTAGTGAATTCCAAACTGAATTAGCAAGGGTCACCATCCTCGGCAGCCTCGGGAAGAGGCACTGGGTCCCTGGGGGCCCTCGGGCTTAACAGGCCGTCCTGTTAGAAGGTATTCACTCCTGTCCTCGGTCCTCGCATCTTTGGCTGGAACGTTCAGGAGGTCGGCAGTGGAAGGGAGAGAATAACCCCGACTGGGGCACCCGTCCATGCTGCCACCCTCGAACCTCTGTAGGGGAAGGGCAGGGACCAAGTTCAACTGACAACTGTCACTGCACGTGGCATAAAAGCAGGGCTGTAAATACCGCAGGGCTCCGACTTCCGGGCCCAGTTCAAGAGCAGAGCCCGTGGTGACTGGGAGGTGCTGACACCTGGCTGTCCTCCATACAATGGACCCAAAGGTGCATAGAGGGGGCAATCGATCGATTTCTCTCTCATGTAGATATTTCTCTCTCTGTCTTACCCCCTCCCCATCTCTCTCTCTACACCCCTTCCTCTCTCTATAAAATCAATATACATATCCTCAGATGAAGATTTTAAAAATTAAAAAAAAAAAACCCAGCCTGGCCACAAAGGAAATAGTGGATGAGCTTTGAAACTGTGACTGGACTGTGACAGGTTCACATCCATGATGGTGTGTGTGCATGTGTGTGCATGCATGTGCACACATGTGTGAGGGATTCTTCTCCACTGCTGGTTTAGTCTGTTCAGATTTAAACAGCTACAAAGAAATAAGTTGCTGGAGAAATCAGAAAATGTAAAAAATAGAGGAGCTTTTGTGATATCTCTAAGAAATACAATTTCATTAATAAAACCAAATTGGTTGGAGTCCCAGCGCATTTGAACATTCCCGAACAAATGCCTGTCTAAAAGTCAGAGGATTTTAGGAGCAGGAGGACATCAGATCTTGTCTGTCCTCGCACGCGGCCACTACAGGGGAGGAAACTGAGGCCCCGAGAGTTCCCGCACTCGACCTCGGGACACCCAGGGAGCAGTGGAAGTCAGGCCTGGAGCGACGCCCACCCCGGCCCCGGACACTCACCCTCATTCTGTGTTTACCACTAGGACGCTTGTTACCAGGGACAGGGTACCAGCGGGAGAGACCCAGACCAGACGGGCGCGCTCAGGGTGGTGTGGCCTGGACTGCAGCAGGAGAGGCCCAGTGGCACTCCGCTGTCTCCCCTCACCAGGTGCCTTCCTAAGCCAGAAGTTCCACCATTGGATACGCGTCCTGTGGGCAAACACCTTTTCTGTCTGGGATGCTCCTGGAATGGAAATGCCCTGCCAGCACAGCTGGGGCAGAGGAGAGGAACCCAAGCATTCCCGGGGCCGAGCCCCTCCCCTGGGGGACCAGGGTGGGGACTGCAGCCCCCGCCCCCCCCCCAGGAAAGGCCCCAGAAGGCAGTGCAGAGGCAGAGTGGGAGAGCAGAGTGAGGTCTCTGGCCCCTGCTTTTCTGGCTCTGCCTCCCCACCATGTGCCCGGAAATAGGCAGCAATTTCAATATCACCGTTCGCAAACTTCAAGTGCATTTTTTTAAAATATCATTTATCATGTAATATTTATAATCTTAAAACCAACATATCAGTCTTTAGAAGTCTGCTTTGGAAAGCCTCTCTGTTGGTCCCCAAAGAAATACGACCAGAAATACTACCAGAAACACGAGCCCGGAAGAGAAATAAAGCTGATGAAGGGGCAGGGTGGGAAGAGAAGGCTCTGAAATGCTTTCTTACTTTAGGAAAGAGGCACACCAGCAATAAAAACAAGCAGGCCCGTTGAGGCAGAACTTCACACTCCGTCCCAAAAACACCCCAACAAGCCGCCCCATTGTTACGTGTTGCTGAGGACAGAGGGTAGATGGCGACTGGTCAGCAGGAGTGGAGATGCTCTGTCAGCGCACAGCCTGGGCCCTGGCCAGGGGGTGTGGTAGGCTCTCCCCTCCGGGTCATTATCCAGGAGCAGATGAGCTGCATGAGGCTTCCCAGTAAGTCTCAGGCTGTTTAAGTAGCGACTGGAATTGATCCAAGTTGCACAGGGAGAGCAAGGCTGTTCTGGAAACTTCTACTGTGTAGAACCCTCCCATCTCTACTGGGCAGGTGCCTTCTTACCCCGCCCCCCTCCACCTCCCAAGGCTGGCAGTGTGTTTAAGAAGAAAGAGTTACCAGTTAGGGCTACGTCCCTGAGCTCAGTCCCGCCTGCCGCCTGCCGAGGCCTTTAAGGCTGTGACATAGGACAGCGCAGACTTCCGGACTCACTCCTCTCCTGAAGCCTACTGTTCCCTCAGCGCCTTCCTCCCCTAGGCAGACTGTTCGGTCATGCCAACCACGGGCGTCCTGAGGCAGGTTCCCCTAACCTGTCAGAATGGGTCTTGTGCAGCACACAAGAAAGAACCTACCCGCTGAGAAGTCACAGTTAACCTGGACTTGCCCATCCTCAACCCCAGGTCCATGGCAAGGTCACCTGCAGGGGCACGACTCCAGACGACTATACTTAGCCTGATGGCTGCTTTTACATGCTACGCGCATGGCATTGGTACCACCGCTTGGGGTTAGGGTTAGGGAAAGGGCCTGGGCAGGGGGTGGAAGGGGCTGGGCCCTGGGCCCTGGAGGACAGGCCCAGCCTGGGTAACCCACCTGGCCAGGCTTGTGTCCGAGGATGCTGCAAGGGATCCCCATCAGGTAGCCGGTGACCTGAATCCAGGGGCCTTCCATGCCCAGGAAGTGCCTGAGGAGCAGTGGCCACTCAGGTGTTCACCTTCAGGTGCTGGACATGGTCCTCCAGGCCAGGAGGAGGTCTGGGCCCTGGGCAGGAGGGATAGTGCACCTAACCAAGGAGTAAGCAAAGGCTGACGGTCATCCGCAGAAGGAAGACCTAAGACTTGGGAGCAACCTGATCCCCTAGGAATGATCTCCAATGACATCAGGTCCTGACTCTTATTGAAACCAAGAAGGCAAGGAATATACAAAAGTTTTAATATTTCCATGATTGATCTGTCACTGTGAGTTTTGTGGCTTCCTAGATTGCTTCAGCTCTTTAAAAGTTACCATCCAGGGGGAGTGGTTGGGGGACGACAACTGGACTTGAACAGCAACAAAAAATGTGAAAAAGAAAAAAAGAGAATAAAGTGAAGGAAAAACATAAAAAAAAATAAGTTACAATCCTTCCAAAGACTCATGTACTATGTATTCTAACTTCCACTAATTTTTCTGTGAATTCTTAAACATATTTGACTTTAATTTTCCTTTAGTACACAAGGTAAGATGCATATCTAAATTAATTTTTCTCTAATGTGCTATATCTCGAAATCGTGTGTCAATTAATCCTCCCTCACTGTTTTGTAATGCTCGCCTTACTGTATATTAAATTCCTGCCCATAATTCAGTCTACTTGCATTCACTCAGCAAACACACACGGAGTCCTCACCTCGCGGGTGCCAGAGGCACAGCTGTGAGCGACCTGGCTGAAATGGCTGAGCGGTTTTATTAGGAGGCGGACGCAAACAAACAAAAAAACTGTGATCTCTCAGATGACGAGAACTTTTCTGGGGAGAAGTAAAACAGAGAAAGGGAATGGAGAATTCCAGCCAGGGCAGGTGAGGCACCGTTTAAAGTTGGGGCAACCAGGAGAGACCTCACCGAGGTGGAGACATGAGGAAGACCAGAGGGGTGGGCGTGTGAGGGACGGTGTTCAGGTGTCAGACTGCAGGGCGAGGAGGGGCAGTTGTCATCCCCCGCCCCCACTCCCGCAGGATGGTAACTTTTAAAGAGCTGAAGCAATCGAAGAAGCCACAAGCCTAATAGTGGCAGGGTCAATCACTGAAAAATTAAAACTTTTGCCCCGAGGAGGGGGCAGGTCGGTGTGCTGGCCAAGGCCAGTGTGGCTGGAACAGGTGAGGAGGGACAGGGCAAGAGAGGAGATGGAGGTGGGGGGAGGTGGTCTGCAGGCCAGTGATGTGGGCCTGTCCAGACACTGACCCTTCCTGTAGGAAGTGGCGGGCCAGTTGCCTAGGGAAGCTGTAACAAGTGACCACAGCTGGGTGACTGCAACAGAAACAGATCCTCTCACTCTGGCAGAGGCCGAGAGTCTGAGATCACAGTCTTATCCGCATTGGTTCCTTCTGAGGAAACTGCCCCCCACCCCCTTCCCCACTCCTGGAGCTGCAGGCGGTCCCTGCATCCTCAGCTGACAGGTGCCTTGCTCCAGACTCCACCGCCAGGTCAGGCAGCCCTCGGTCCTCTGTGTCTCCCAGTGTCTTTTCCTTGTCCGGCCCCTCTAAGGACCCTGGCCATTGGACTAGGGCCCACCTCAGATCCTGGGTGACCTCCCATCTGGATCCTGCACTTGATTACATCTGCATGGATGCACTCTATTCACCTGCACAGGTAGAGGGCTTGGGCCTTGGACGTACCTTTCTTGGAGACACAACTCAAACCCCTACAGATGGGCGGCCATTGGAGGATCTTTGATTCCAACAGTGGAAAGATCTGAAATGAGTTAAAGGGGTCACTCTGACCACTCTGTGTGGTCAGGGGTGAGAGGTCAAGGCAGATGCTGACAGCAGCCAGGAGACCACCCTGGCTATCCGGGCAAGAGACTTTGAAGGGCTGGGAGGCGTGGTGGCCCCCGAGGCCTGTAACCTAAGAGGTTGATGCTGACCCCTTAGTCAGCTCCACGGACTCTGGCCGCCCTTCTGACCACTGCCAAACTCTGTCAGTTCCTCTGTCTCTGGGTCTCTCAATCCTTCCTCTTCTGGGTCAGATTATATTACCCTGTTCAATTGCCGGACATGGTATTTTGTCTCCTCCTTCAGGAATACATGCATAAGTTTGTGGATGGATAGAGGAAGAGATAGACTTGTGTCTGCCATTTTGTTCTTCTTTTATTTTCCTTGTAAAGATTTTTTAAAATGTTCTTTATAGCAACCCCATATGCCTCAATGGGTGTCTCCCCAGGCGCTTCATGTGGGGGGGGTGGGGGGTCGATACTGTGATCAGGGTTTCTATCGGTATTACATTGGCTTGTGACTGTGGAGAGCAGGCAAGGCTATTAATTTTGGTGTGTTTATTTCAAATCTAGCATTTTATTGAGTTACTTTATTAAACATTATTATTTTCGGTGGTTCCTCTGCGTATTCCGGTTTTCCATTATGTTAAGTACAAACAATGATCTCTTCTCTCTCCCATTATCATACCTCTTTATTTTTCCACGTCTCACTGCATTAACCAGAGTGCTCAGAACACCATTAAGGAACCATCCTTGTTCCAATTTTTAAACAGAATTTAATTTGTCTATCCATCGAACACAATACGGGCTCTTGTTTTTCCACAACTTTACTGTGGTGGAGGAGTAGCTTCCATTTCGAATATTTCAATCTGTCGAGGAACATTTTGGACGTTTTTCAATGAACTGGGCCCATTGACGTTGTGTATTGGATGGGCAATGCTGTCATGTCAAATTCTCCTTGCGTTGCATCCTCACATATCAGG
This sequence comes from Desmodus rotundus, assembly GCF_022682495.2. Taxonomy (NCBI): domain Eukaryota; kingdom Metazoa; phylum Chordata; class Mammalia; order Chiroptera; family Phyllostomidae; genus Desmodus; species Desmodus rotundus. The sequence continues at coordinate 99,978,004 of NC_071397.1, forward strand.
CCCCCTTGTACTGGCTCAGAGGAAGACTTCAGGGTGCTCATTTTTACGTTTCTCCATTCCTTTGTATAATTAGGGATCCGCTTTATTTTGGTGACATCCTCCTTAATATCAACATTCTCATATCACGTTACAATGTTCACAGTAATTACGGCACCTTGGCGGAGGATCTTGGAGAAATGCCTACCGATTACTTTTGTTAACACTTCTGGAAAAATCACTAGCTTTCGGTGTTAGCATCGTCATCATAGGAACGCGCTGATGAGAAGCCTCTCATACTTCCCGAGGCCTCCTGTCGCGCAGAGCGGTTCTGTCTCCCAGGAGCCAGGACACCTCGCAGACTGAACAGTACTTTGCGGCTTCTGAGCCGCCTCCACCAGGATTGCCGCAGAGCCAAGTTGTGCCCATTTTTACAAATGAGGATCCGACCCTGAGAAGTTCGGGCATTTGCATCAGGTCGCCTAACCAGCCAAGACAGCTGAACACAGAACTTGAACTTGAAATCAGCGGAGGCCCTGGCGCACCCCCAGCAGGAAGTTAGCGTTTTCCACACTGAAGGCGTGCTCTGGCCGGCTGTGAGGCTGCAGCAGCACCTTCTCAGGGGAGAGAGAGATAAGGGTCCCCAGAATCCCAGGCTCCTGGGGCCACTTTCCAGCCATCATCCTGTTCACCTCTGTCACATATTGCTCCCTTAACCCGCAGGCCTGCGAGCTGTGTCCCTGTGCCCTCTCATCTGTCACCTGCAGTCACCCTCAGCCACGGTCCCACACTGATTTTAGCACCTGGTTCACAAGCTTCCTTTCCACCCAAGGCCCCCCGCCATCTCAGGCGGCCACCATATCCCGACGGGAGGCCCATCTAAGACAGCTCCTCCTAGTCCCTCAGTCTCTCAGCTCTACTGGTCGTTCTGATGTCACTTGGAACCTGAGGAGCCCCTCTGTCTGCCACGTTCATGCTCCACTGTTCTCCCTCATCAGTTTCCATATAGTCCCACCTGCCCTGGCCCTTCCCACCTGGGCGGGCTCATGGCTTGTCATTCACACCCTATGAGACTGTCAGTAGCCTCCCAACCATCTTCCAGGGGCAGAGGGGTGAGGTGGGGGCACTGAAGTTGGGGAGGGAGGAGAACCAGAAACCCCCGAGCAGCTGCGTACGGCCCAGGTCCCACTGCTGGAGGACAGAGCCCAGTGGCAGGTTGGAAGAGGGCCTTGCCTTAATGTTTTCGATGAACAGGCTCCCTCAGTCCACGGTCCAGGGGAGAACAGCCTCCCTGAACTTTGATGTCCTTCGCGAGCCTAGCCTGCCTCCCCTAGCCTGATGTCCCCAGGAGCATAGCCTGGCTCTGCCCTACCCTCCACTTTAAGCTCATCTCCCAGCCCTGTCTCCCTCGGGGACCCTATGTGGCATCCGGCAGTCCCCTGCACTTCCAGGGCACTCGGCTTCCTGCCATCCCGGCCCCCATCCAGAACCTGGGGGGGACCCCTTGGCTGGCACTTCCCTGGGTCTGGGCTCTGTCTCCATCTGGGCCTGGCCTTTTGCCACTGGTGCCACCCCATTTCCTGCCAGGGGGAGCCCCCTTCAGCCCCCACATTGGTCCAAACCGGTTTGGTTCCTACTAGCCTTCACAACCAGAACAAAAGCCAGTTAGTCTAACACTGCAACCATTCCAAGTTCAGGCTTAAACGCAGAGATTTTTCTGCTTCTTCCACCCACAGCTCAGCAACTGTATTTCCACCGCTATTGTTATTCTATTTCTGTTCCTAATTGCCATTGTAGAAAACCGAGGCTTCCAGAGTTGCCAATCGGTGAGCTCCCTTCAAATGTAAATGTGTTATGCAAATGGCCTCAGAGCCTGAGAGTGGGATTCTGCGGTCTTCCCGGGATGGAGACGGGAGAGGAAGCTTTCTGGTGGGAAGGCTGAGAAAGGGGAGACAGCCCGCTCCCTCCTGATGTAAATGCGCGCTGTTCAGAGATGGTTTCCTGTCTCCAACTTCCTCTCCCGCTCCGTCAGCTGAATTTAAACTACTTGCTGCAAGGCTGCTTCTCGGGGCACTGCCACTTAACTGGTTCGTGACCACTCGCTGTGGGGACAGGAGTCTGCCAGCCGAGCCCCCTTCCCAGAGGGGCTCTGGGTGTTGTCCAGAAGATAGGGGTGTGGGAATCTAGGAACCTCATTTATTTTAAATATGGAAAGTCACCCCTCTAAATGAGGTACTGAAGTCGATCAGTCGCTGTGTTGTCAGCAAAACCTTGGTGGAAATGTCACCAGCCAGAGCAGTGACGGGCCTTTGAAAAGCAGCACAAGAGCCCATGAAAATGTTCTCTGCCCTGGAGGCAGCCGACTTGGGAGCTTTGGGCTCTTCCCCAGAAGCTCCTTCCCGTCCTCTTCAGGGCTCTCTGGCTCCCTGAGCCCAGCTGCCCTGTCTGTCTTTCCATGGCCTTTACCCTTTGCCCTTTTCCCTCCCCTGGCCTCCCTCCCCCCATCTAGCTGGTCCTCTCCCTGCACCCATCTCCCCTGCCTCTATCATCCCTGGCTTCCATGAGACCCAAATGTTCCAGCTTCTGCGTTCATGAGCCCGTTGGGTACTCGGCTCGGTGCACACTCTGCGTGGCACCAGGCACCAGGCACTCTTCCGAGTACGTGGCAGTGTGTAATTTATTTGCCATCTTTGAATTTACCAGTAGCTTCTCTACTGAATGCTGTATACTGCTGACATTTCCAAAGTGTGGGGGGAAAAGTTACCACAAATGTACAAAAATGCATTCTGTACCTTCTACGAGAGTAAATTCTAAACTCTGGAAGTCCAGGCAAAGCAGAGGAGAGTGGGGACACTCGGCTGTCTCCTGTTCCTCACACAGTGGCGTCCGTGTCCCGTGTCCTTCCGAACCCCTTCCCGGGAGTATCATTTCTGTTCCAAAGGGTTAAGGATGCTTCAAAGTGCAGTGAGCCTATTTAGGAGGCAGCAATGACATGGTTCTCTGCCCGCCCCACCGGGGGCCTAGCAGGGGTGGGTGGTACACATTCGTGTCTCAAGTGCAGTAGGAAGGACATCATTATGTAAGTTCGAGCAAGATGAGACCTCCTGATCCAAGAGAATCGCTCTGATCTCCCCGCCTCCAACCTGCTCTCCTTCCTTTTGGCTCAATAATGGATTGCAGATTGACAGGTGTTTGTAGACAAGTTGAGGTCCGATCATCAGGCCTTGGCATATGTCCTCTCCCCTGTTCTGGCTTTCGCCACGGATGTGCCTGATAGCTCACATTACTGTAACAATGGTCTCCCCGGAACTGTGAAGAATGAAAGCATTCACACGCTTAGGCTTCAAGGCTAGGCTTTTCACCTTCAGCCCCGGGAGCCAGGGCTGTTTTTCCGCTCTGGTCTCTGCGGGGCCCTGCGGACAGGTGACTTGCCTTGAGCCAAGGCCCCAAGGAGCCAGGGAGAATTCCGCCACCATCTCTGAGCAGCCCAAGCTCACGGGATGGCAACCTCCCTCCCCACGAGAGAGACCTAAGCTGGCAAGAGCTCCCCACCCTCGCCCCTCACATACAACGGCTCCCTCCATGGGAAGGGGTGCGCCTGCTGCATCCTGCTGTGCACGGGGCCCACGGGGCCTGGACCAGAGCCCCACTCCTGAGAAAGGGCCACAGGAAGTGCCATTATCTACAGGAACCTGTCACTTTGCGGGCCCTTCTCACTGAGCTCCCAAAAGCTCTCTGATCGTTTTCCCGACAGGCAGAAAAACCGTGGGCCGCGTTCTCACAGGAGGCGCACAGTTTTTTTCCTGGAGATATCTGGAACTAAAGACCCAGAGTAAGGTTAAAAACGACATTCTCACAGAAACAATTTATGAAAAGCTTATTACCTAGCAATTTCATATTTGAATGCAATTATGTTAATGTTATTAGTACATTATGAATGGTACTAATATGATTCTTGTTTTGTGTGGTAGTATTACAGGAAATTAATTTAAATGGATTTACATATTTCCAGATAAGGGGCACCGCTAACAGGGATAAATAAGGCTGACATTACTTTGGAACAGAAGCAAACACTAGGAGAAAGCAAGGCTGTGACTTGATTTGCAATACTAATACCAATATGCCGGTACTGGGGGTGGGGGGGTGTTAACAGTTTGCTATTTCAAAAGTGGTTACCCTGTTTGAAGGAACAATCTGAATTAACCCCCTGCCCCCCTCTCTGAGGGGTTCTTTAGCTCCCTTCTCTCGAGTTGTGGGAGTTCGCGATGGAGGGAAGGAAACAAGGAGATCATACCCGGTCGCTCAGGCAGCTCTGGGTTCAGACTCAGTGCTATCCCTCAGCTCCTGCACTAGGCTCGCCGGGAATGCAGCTTTCTACCTCGAGTCATTTAGAGCTCTAGTTAAATAAGACTGGGCCTCTGGAATTCTCCTTCCCAGGACTTCATGAAAGGAAATGCCTCCTAAAGAATCGGAGCTTGTTTCAGCGTTCGGCAGGGCGCCTTCCATTACAGAGCCCCCTTTCTGCTCGGCCCCTTTGCATTCTGGGAGGAGAGGCCCTCAGACTCCTTGAGCAGAACTGGCTGCTGGGGCCAGATGCAGATGGGAAACAGGGCCCCTCACTCAGCTAGCTGCACAAGACCCTGTGTGCCCTTGACCGTTGCACACAGTCTGTGCCCAGCTTGTTCAAGGGCAAGGCGCAGGGTGCTGGGGGTGCTGGGGGTGCTGGGGAACAGCTGCCCGGGGTGGGATTTGGGTTGGGCCTGGACAGAGGGGCACACAGGCCGATGAGGACACAGGGCATGCAAGCTCTGGCAAGCAAGGGTGCAGCTGGCAAAGGTGGGGATACACCAGGCCCATCCCAGGGGAGCGAGCTGGGGTTAGAGTAGGTGGTGACAAATTGCAGATGACCTATGGACAAGTGGTGGGGGAGGGGTTGCTGCAGGCGGCTTGCAAACCCATGAAACTGACAAAGGGAAAAGCTGCGTTTGGGAAAATGAAGCTGGCAGCTGGTGGGAGGCATTGGGGAAGGAGGAAGCAAGGTTAGGAAACAAGCATTTTTGGCAAGTTTTCTAATGCCTGGGGCGATAAGGGTCTGGCCAGCCTGGAGTCAAGGCCACTGCCCCAGGCCAAGGGACAGTATCGCATCTGATGAAGCATCCACATTTCTCTGGTAACAAGTGCCAAAGATTGGTGGTTTACTTTTAAACGGGAAGTGCCTCAAGAACCAGTTCTCTGACTTACATATCTGCGTATCTTCAGCACAAATAAATATCAGGCTCCCAGTAAGTGTTTGCTGAAGAATGAATGAATGAATGAGTGAATGAATGAATGCATTCCTGAAGGTGTGGGAGTACAGGGATGATTCCCCAACAACAGGTCTTCCGGTGTCCCAAGAACAAGCTGGGGAGGGAGCCGTCTGGGGCTTTGTCCTGGTACTCGGCGCCTGCATCTCTGCACACAGGGCGCAGCTGGTCCATACTCGAAGCCACAGGTGGACAGTTGCAGGCGTGTCCCTGGACCTGGCAGGGACTGCAGGCTTCCTGTCCAGGGGGATGGCAGTGATGGGCGGTGGCAGCTCCTCCCCCAGTGCAGCTGAGGACCCTCTTCCAGCCCATGAGTATTTTTAAAATAGCCTGAATAGATGTAACAAAGAGTCTTCCAGCACAGAACGAAATGAAAGTGATAACACTAATTCCTCCTTTCCATGATTGTTGGGAGGATTAAATGAGTTAATAGATACAAAAATTGAGGGTAGGCACTGATGTGTAAGACACATACGTATAAGTATTAGCTGTTGTTGTCATATGATTATTATTAACCTAACAAGTTGCTCTACCCATTAACTCCAAATATTTCCAACCTAGGTATAGGCCATATAAAAATAATTCCTTAATGTTTTTCTGCAGGGCAAGCTTTCTCACTTTCCCTTAAAACCACTGATTCTTTAAGTAGCTAGTTGGTATGTTGGTGATTAAGTTTAAATATTCCAGGAGGGCTTTATTTCAGTGGTTAAAGAAAAAAACCCTAAATTTTTATAATTAGCATTTATCATAATAGAATGTTTCTCAATTCTGATTTAAAGATTATCATGACATTTTGAATCCTATACAGCTCACTTCTGGAAATAATAATTTGATCCATAAATTTGAATTGATATTGGTATATCTGTAATTATTCAGCATTAAAATTATTCTGTCATCATTTTCCAATTATCTTTTATGAAAAAAGTAATATACCGATTTCTATATTCCTTTGTGTTTAATTAAGCAGTTGTCTTTGATTACAATATTCTAAAGCCAGTATAAAACTAGCTTCTTACATATTTCATATTGGTGAATGTTTTTTGCCTGCGCTATCAAGATGGCTAGAAATATCAATCATCAGCTTTATAAGTGGGGAATGAAAATGGGTCCATGCTACTCTTTCAGAACAGCGGGTAAAAAAATGCTATCAAATCAGAATATAGATTTAGATGTTACAGATTACAGGTGCATGTAATCCTGGTACGTAGGGTATTTTCTAAAGAGGAACGCACCATAGTTTAGGAATTCAGTGCAATGTGAGTGGACGGGTAACTGGGTCAATTCAGTATTTCACCACTTTGCTCTTCAACGAGAAGGTGTGGAGCAAGTTACTTATGTACTTTCTGTGAGACAAAGTGAGCGCTTTGGTCAGTGTTGTAAGGACAGGATGGGACTCGCGGGAAACGAGTTGGCCAACTGCCTGCGAGCAGTCGGAGGGGAGAGGTGGCGTGTGCCAGGCCAGGGGCCGGGCCCAGCCCTGGACCAGCCCCTGGGATCTGAGAGAGCAAGCGACAACCTCCACACTCACACGCTCACCTGACTCGAGCCCCTGCAATAGGGTTTAGCTTTAAAGAGAAAGTGTCCATCATGTACAAGGCTGAGTGTCCAGAACCTGGCCACAGACCCATAGGTCAAAGATCACGCAAGTCAGAAAAACAGAGGGTGCAGATGACCGAGCCACCCCTGCGATTGTCGGGACCTTGGAGAGGCAGGAGAGCACACCGCATGAGCTGCTGCGGTAGTGTCTGGTGGACAACACAGCCAGGCCCTACCTATGGACCTTACGAAGTTACTGCCACAGCGAGTCCAGGGACCACCTGTCACCGCCCATCGTTTCTATGACATTGACTGACTCTACTCCCTAAACTGCACGTGACATCCTGTGACGCATTTTGTAACTGGAAGTTGGTGTTTCTTAATCCCCTCTCTCCTTTCCACTCTTCCCCCGCCCGTCTCCCGTCTGGCAACCAGCGGTTTGCTGTCTGTATGTGTGTGAGTTCGTTCTGTTTTTGTTCAGTTCGTTCCTTTCGTCTTTCAGATTCCACGTGTAAGTGAAATCATGAGACATGTCTGTCTCTGTCTTATTCCACTTCACATCATACCCCCTCTCTCTGTAGATACACCGCATCTGTATCCACACATGTGTCGCTTCCATATACGCATGTCTTCGGTATTGGCAATAATGTTGCAGTGAACACAGGGGTGCACGTATCTTTCAAATTGCTGTTTCTATTTTCCACGGATAACTACCCAGACATGGAATTGCCGGGTTGCACAGTAGTTCTGTTTTTAATTTTTGATGAATCACCATTCTGATTTCCACAGTGGCTGCCCAATTTATATTCCCTCCAACAGTGCACAAGGGCTCTGTTCTCTCCACATCCTCGCCACTTGCTGTCTTTTTGCTGACGGCCATTCTGACAGGTGTAAGGTGGCATCTCATTGTTGTTTTGACTTGCATTTCCCTGGTGATCAGTGATGCTGAACACCTTTTCATGTGTCTGTTGGCCATTCCAGTAAGTTCTTCGTATGCTTAACTTGTCCAAAGTTAGTTTTTGCTTCTTGTGCACAAAGAACTTAACTGTTACCATTCAACACTGCAAAGAACCTTCACCTCACAAAGTTAATGGGCCAGTAGGAGGCTTTTACAAATCTATAAAAATAGTGATTTTTAAATAAAAACAGTGATTTGCCCTGGCTAGTGTGGCTCTGTTGGTTGGAGCATTGTCCGGTAGACCAAAAGGTTGTGGATTTGATTCCTGCTTAGGGCACATACCCAGGTTGTGGGTTCAATCCCCACTCAGGGGCGTGTAGTAGAAGGCAACCCATTGATGCTTGTCTCTCTCTCACTTTTTCTCTCCAAGCAATGAAAAAAAAAAGGGCCCTTGGGTGAGGATGAAAAACAAATAAATAAAAAAAACGGTGATTCAAATATTCACATGGAAGAATAAAAGAAAAAGAGTAAAATAAAGAGAAAACAATGGGGACATTTGCTCTATTAGATGTTAGAATAATAGTGAATGAAAATCTGTGGCCCAATGGTAGTACAGCTCAATCAGAAAAACAGAAATAAACCCACGAGTGTATCCAAAGCACTCAGTGTGTTACAAAGGTGGCATTCGGAACCAGCGGGAAGTCGACACCTCACCTAATTAATACAGGGTGCCAGCATAGCGGGCCGACTCCACGGGAGACTTGTCCCTAATGATTAGGCCCACGTACCCCATCTCTAAAGTTCACAAGCACAGATCCCTTCAAAAATTCAATGTAAAATATAAATTGGAACTACTAAAAACAAGTCAAAACCTATCATGGGCAAATAGAACATCAAAGAAAGAAACCATAAAAGAAAAAGTAGATTTGATTACATGAAAATGAAAAACTTCTGTCAAAAACACCACAGATATTTTTAAAGTATATGTTATTGATTATGCTATTACAGTTATCCCATTTTTTTCTCCCTCGATTCCCCTTGGCCCTGCCCTCCCCTCCCACCCACACCCCCCTCCCTTAGTTCATGTCCATGGGTCATACATATAAGTTCTTTGGCTTTCCATTTCCTATGCTATTCTCACCCTCCCCCTGTCTATTTTGTACCTACCATTTATTCTTCTTGTTCTCTGTAACTTTTCCCCTAAAAAAAGCCACAGATAAAAATACAATACAGAGGATGTGAGAGTGACCATTCCCCTAAGCATCCCCAACAAAAAATGTTATCAAATTCCCAGAACTGGGTCAGTCAATCATTTGTTTTTTCTTCTGAAAATGAGCCACAGTTGAATGGGACTTCCCAGTTCATGTTTATACAGGAATGTGCCTAGATCATTTGTGCCTTTATTTTTATATTTAAATCTTTAGTCCATTTGGAATTTACCCTGGTATAAAGCATGTGATATGGTTCCAAAATCGAAGTTTCCCAGATGTCTACACAGTGGACCCAACATTATTTATGGCATTTATTATATTAGTCAGTCCACATTTTTACTATTGGGTTGATATGATGTCTTATATAACCCACATTCCTGTGTGCATATATGTGTATACACCTGTATATTTTAATATCTGTTAGTTCTTATCTGCCTCCCCTCACACACACACCAATTGCTGGTCTTTCAAAGAGTGTTCTTGTAGTCCCTGCTTGTGTATTTTTACATATGAAATTTGGGCTTAGTATGTATAATTAAAATTAAAAACCTATTGGCATTCCTGTTGGAATGTCTTTAAATTTAGAAAATAAACTTAAGTAGGACTGACATCTCCCTGATGGTCAGTTTTCCAAATCCCAGAGCGTGGTATGTCTTTCATCGGTTCCTGACTTGTGGGTCCCTATTAGTGCATCAGTTTTCTTCACATAGGCCATCTAAAAGCTGTTGAAGTTCGTATATGACTTTGCAACCATACCACTTTATTGATTTTGCTTCTTCAGTTCATTCTTTTGAGTTTTCTCGGTGTAAAATATGTATCACCCAAAAGTGGTCACTTTGTCTCCTTCTTTCCATTTTTTTGCCTCTAATTTCTTTCTCACATGTAATAGCATTGGCTATTTTCTCTAGTAAAATGTTAAATAATAGTGATAATAGAAGTGATAGTTCAACTTAGATGGGAATACTTAGGATAGGTCTCCAATAAGCATGATGCTGACTTTTGCATGATATCTGAACTGAGATAGATATATTTTAACTTATAAAGTAAGTATTCCACTCTTTTTTATTTTGGTTTTGTCAATAATGCTTGTCTAATATTATCTAGCGCCTTATCAGCATCCACAGAAATGATCATAAATATTTTTATTTAATCTTTAAGATACATTTTATTAATAGAATTCTTACTAATGAATCGCCCTTCCATTTCTGAAATAAACTCCATTTGGTAAGGATGCAGCACTCATTTAACATTCTGCTGGGTTTAGTTTACTAATATTCTACATTCAAGTGCCGTATAATGAACGACGTCTTGGTCAACGACACACCAGCATGTATGATGGAGGTCCCATCGGACTGTGTAATGCAGCTGAAAATTCCCTGTCACCCCCTGACGCCCTAGCCTCACAACCCCTAGTGCAAGGCACCCCTCACGCGTCTGTAGGGGTGCTGGCGCAGGCAAACGCTCTGCACTGCCAGCTGTGTGGAAATGTAACGCATACGGTTATGTTGGGCGCATGATGACCGATGACAACCAACCACGTCGCTGGCTTACGTCTCTCCTGCGCTCTAATTCGCATCCTTACGTCAGCGTGCACTCTCTCTACCTGCAAAAACTAGCAAGTCTGCTGGGACGCAGCACGCCCTGCTCTCTGGCTGCAGCCTCCTGCCGCCGCGCGTCTCCTGTTGGCGGCTTACCTGGACGGCATCCTTTGCTCTCGGGCGTGACTTCAGCCTGGGAGCCGCGGGCATGGGGGTGGGTGTGGGGGTGCAGCGGTGCAGTGCGCTAGGCCGCCGAGGTTTGCGGAAGTGTACTGGCTGATGTTTGACAGCCACAAAAGTGCCTAACGATGCACTTCTCAGGATGAATCCTCCTCGTTAAGCAGCATGGGACTGTATTTAACATTTATGCTTGAAAATTGTAAGTGATGTCGGTCTATTGTTTACCTTCCCTATGATTTCTGTGTTTTGGTATAATGTTATACTTCCTCCAGCCCAAAAGCGTGGACATTTCTCATTTTTTCACCCTAAGCTCTGGAAAAAACCAAACTGGATTTATAGAATTCACGTGTCTAGACCTAGAGAATTTTCTTTTATGTGTTTTTTTTGGTTTGGGAGGACAGTAACTCCTTGGTAGCTTTCTATACTTCTCCCGTAGAAATCAGGCCTTTCTAGGTTTTCTGTCTCCTCTGGGGTCAGTTTTGACAAATTCCCTTTGCCCTGAAATTCTTTCAGTTTACTCAAATTTCAGATTGATTGGCATAGAGTTGAATAAACTGACACCCTATTTTAAAAGTTTTTCTCCATTTTCTGTGATTCTCCACTTTCCCCTAAACCACCCGCCTTATTCTTTCTTATTTGCACATTCTGTTTTCTTTTTATATTAGCTATTGGGTCGTATTTGTGTTGTTTTATTTTTCTTTCAAAAACCATCTTTTGGGTTTATTTTGTAGTTCTGCTATGTTGGTTTTCTGATTAATAAATTCAGCTTTTTCTTTTAAAAATTCTTCTGATTTTATTGTTTGTTTTGTTGCTGCTTTCCCAACACTTTGAATTTAATTCTTTTTTAACTCTTTATTTATAATTAATATAAATATTTAAAGTAATGCATTTTTCTTTGAGCATTTTAGTGGCTTATCATAGTGTCTGATATGCAGTATTTTAATTGTGTTGTTGGTATTTATCCTGTAATTTGGGGTTGTATATCCTCTTTGGCCTAAAACTTGTTTTAAAGAAATCGAGTTACTTGGTATTCATCTGTGCTTCTGTGAAATATATTTATTTGTCTATCATATGATATATATCAGCTTCCAATGATGTTCTCTAACTCCCAGCTCTTGCAGATGAAGCGATCAGCAAATTAACTCCACCTCCCAGGAGTTGGTTAGCTGTTCGATCTCTACATCATCGGTGCTTTGACTGCTTATGTTCTGCCCTCCCCCGCCCCCCCCCCCCCGCCTTGCTTTAGTCTCAGTTCTTCAGTTAAATCCATCCAGTCCCCAGCACTAATCACATTCTTCATCTCTGAGCTGAGGACTGACGTGGAGTGGTTTCCTCGACAAAGAGAGACACCGTATCCTCTACTGTTGCACTTTCTGAACTGTTTGGCTTCAGCCTCTGTGTCTAAAGACTAGTTTGGCTCCACCTAAAATCTCTGATGTATTTCGTCCCCTTTGGTTTTTATAGGTATGTCCCCACTGTCCTGTGACCCGGGTGGTGGGTGTGCAGAGTTCTGAGACCAGCGAGTCTGCCCCCCGAGGGACTTGATCCTTTTGTCTGGCTGCCCAGTTATTTTTCTTTGTATTTAAAACTCTGACATAGGATATGCCTCGGTAAGATACTACACAGGGTCATATTTTCAAACTAGGCTTATGAGAATCAGAGATCTCACCTCTTTATTAATCATTCAGAAAGTCCAGTGACTACAAAACACAGGGACAGCATGAAGTCACACTGTCAGCGTGGCCGCCGAAGTCCTCCCTGGACACATTAGGGAGCTCGCCTCTGCTTCAAGGTCTGTGGTCTCCAGGTGATGTGTGGACAGTATTCCTGTCAGTCATGAATCATCTCTGCTTCGTGTCCTAGCAGTGGGCATGTCCCTCCAGTACGATTCCTCTACTAAACCCTGTCAGGAGGCACGGAGCATGTTTACAGGGAGATCGGCCACTTCTTCCTCCTTTTCTCTGCCTCCCACCCCCCCGCCCCACCCCCAGCACAGAGAGAGGCTCTGTTACAGACCCACTGGTGTGGGACATTCTGCATCAGTTTTCCCTGACACAGGGCGTGTTCTTCCAAAATAGGGATTTAAGTCTTCTTTTATTTTAATAACAACTTACTGAATTCGATCTTTGATATTCACTCTGACCCAGTGCATTTTTCCCTCTTCGAGAACTCCCATTGTGCATGTTTTAAAATCCTCTCTCTGACTTCACCTCTGGTCAGCTGCCTTCCCTGTTTCGGTGTAAATCCACTCCTTTCCTCGCTCCCACTGTCGGTGTTTGGACTGTGCTTTCTGCAAGCTGTTTCCCCTATGCTTCTTCCAGTTCGATCTCCATTTCTGTGAGCTCTTGCTTGCACTTCTTCACTTGTCCCCTGAGTTCTGTCGACTGACTTTGCATTTCCTCTAGTTGTCCAGCTATCTTGTCCGCCCTCGAGGTCTTGTGGTTTTGCTGCAGGGTCTGTTTTTGTAATTGTGACTGCTCCCTTGTTTAATTTATTAGCTTTATTAAGTTTTAATATTCATTCAGAAGTGTCCCCTCTCTTGGCACATTCAGAGATGTTTGTGTCTGTGAGTCTGTGGACTCTTCTTCCTCCAGCAAGTTTCACTACGTCCCACCCTGTCTTTTCTCCAAGAGTCCGTGCCAGCCAGCTTGAGCTATACTTTCTAGTAACGGGAGGACCCCCAGGAGAGAAGGACGGTCCACCCCACAACGAAAGCTTGTTCCTGCCTTACTGAATTATCTGGGAAGAGTATTCATCTGCTTCCCCAAACCCAGTCTGTGCCCTCTTGTATCAGGGCCTGTGGCTGCTACAGCAAGAGGCATGTCCTTGCATTTGAGGCTTCCTGGTGGTGTCCTGGCTCCATGTAGTGAGTTCCGACATGTTCCTTGGGGACGTCTCTGCCAGGCCAGTGGTTCTTCCCACGTGTCCTCTGCACGTCCACCCTCCCCAGCTTCTGCCCAGTCTCCACCCCATCCTCTTCACATCTGGCCACATGTGTTGGGTGCGTGGGACACAGGAGTGTCACTTCAGGAAGTGAGTCTCACCTCCAGAAAGTGTGTTCTTGCTGTCATTTCCTGAACTCTGCCACCTCCTGACCATCTCAGCACTGGCTCCCACGTGCGGACCCTGTGACAAGTCCCCCGGAAGGACCCCTGCTCATGGCTGACTGGAGCCCGCCCTGCAGACCTGCATCCCCAGGTCCTGGTGCCACGAGCTGATGGGGGGCACGCCATGCCGCACACTCAGCTAGCACAGTGTGAGCAAAGTGAACATTAAATGAAGTTTCACTTCAGGAAAGGACAGCATCCATCACAGGTGTGACCCCGACTGACGACAAGCAATGGCAACACGACCGCAGAGTTGCCATCACTGAGGGCCTGGGACAGGAGGAGCTGCTTCCAGCCGCTGGAGCAGAGCTGAGATGGATGGACGGGGTCTGTACCACTGCAGGTGGAAACCAGCGCCAGCTAACGTGGGCAACACAGGCAGGGAACACAGGCGGGTCCATTGGACCAGGAGTTGGAGGGGGAAGCAGGCAGTTAACAGTGAGTGACCCCCAGTCCTCACCTTCAAGGACACCCCTGCCCCCTCGGGAAGCTTTGAGGCTCTGCTCCACACAGCGTCGAAGGCGTTTGCAGGGATGGGGAAGGAAGGCCGCGGACGGGGCCGGAGTGTGTGAAGCTCAGGCCGCGTGAGTGTACAGCGTTATTCCGAAGAGACTAAGAGGCGAAGAGAAATCGGAAAACCGGTGGCACTCGGGCTAGGAGATAACAATAGCTGAAAATCACATTAAATCTTCTTCTCCCTGATGTGAATTCCAGAGAGTATTTAATTTCATTTACTTTCAGAAGTAGAAATCTATAGTAAGTGCTCTAGAAAGTGCACCTTCAAATTCATCATTTTGAAGATAAAATTTAAAAAGCTTATATTCAATAATTACCAAGTCCAGGCAAACTGTAGTACCCATAGAATAATATGTAATTGAAACACACTGTATATCGAAATGCACAGAGCTAACCTTTTGATCCAGTGATATAACAGTGTAGGAGAAGACATGAGGCCTACCCGAATTTAGTCTGCATTTCGAGTCCAATTAACTTTAACCGACACACTGACAGCATTCTTTCCTCTCTTTTAAAAAAAAGTCTTAACGCTTCAAGATAAAATCAGATTAGTGTTATGTCCACAAGAAGCACATAGGTCTTTCCAGAATGTTTTTTAAATGTTTTAGGTTAAACCATTAGCAATAAAAGCATTAATGTGAACATTCTAGAGAGGTTTTTTTCTTTAAAGAGTCCTTGTTTGGACTCTTTGCAGGAAAACAGTCCCATTGTCCTTCCCTCCCTGAATAGAGCATTTGGATGGGGTGAAGACATTTAGACCAAAGGGGCTACAGCAGGCTCATTTTAAGTCTAACCCTGTGAGCCAACACACACAGACACACTCTCAGAACAGGTGCTACCACCTCCGTGTAAATCGTCAGGTCAAACTTGTCCCTTACAGCCAAACAGGGGCAGCCCAAGCAGAGTCCCTGCTCTCCCACTGCCGCTCTGCAAAAGTACTTGCTCCTGTCACCTGTTTATAGGAGGAAATTCACTCCCACAGTCTGGGACCTGGCTCAGCCGACGGTGACTGCTGGCTTTCTGCACATCCTCCTAGTTGTCTGAAGCGATGGCAGTTCTTCTTGCAGTGACGGTGCCAGGCTGTCCCTGCCCTTCCCAGCCCTTCCACAAAGTGGGCCTTCAGCTGCCGCCTTTGCCACAGTGGCCTGACACTGGGCGAATTTGGTGTAAACGTGCCAACTTTGGTGATTACGATCAGACAGAAGAAGCCCTTCCCGGGTCGAGCTGAAACGCGTTATGGGACATCTTCCAGGACTCATTCTTGACACCGAGCAACTTCTGTGTGTGTGTACAATTCCGAAATCTTCTGGAGCATGTCATGCACCTTGGCACAGGACATAATTTTGTGAAAGAAAATCAAACTTTAGGTTGATTTGGACAATGCTTCTTATCTATAGCCAGTCCATACCTGTGTTACATTAATGTAGGAAACAGTTACAGCACAGTGTGCGACAATTCCGTTTGGTGACGGACGTGTATTTTGGTGCCTGCATTCTTTGGTCACGTACAAAAAACTCCTGATGATTTCCAAACGCTCTCGACTCAACGATGGGGAAACTGCGCTGAGGGAATCAGCTAATTCACAGCCACATGTCCCAAAAGTTTGGAAACTAATGGTCAACACAACTGAACGAAGAAATAGATATGCGTTTCAAGGTTGTACTTTTCATATCAGGACGCCGTAAACACAATGTTATGGATAAGGAGATTGGCGTCGGATTTTCCACCAAAAATATTATGTAGCGTTTAACAGACATTCATTCTGAGATTTTTTCCATGGTTGCAGTCCAATAGAATGTTAGGATTATTATAAATCTCTACATGCCAGCAGGGATGTTCTTGCCTCTCCCACCTTATTATGTATAAGCAAACCAAGCTTCAGGCGGCAGCGGCCCAAGGGCTCCCTCTAGACGGAGCAGGATCCCGGGTCATAAGCTCCCTTGGGGAGAAGTTGTTTTCTCCCTTCCAGCCCATCATCACTGCCCTACATCCCACGAAGTGTATGGGCACGCACTTCTTCTATGCTTGTGATGAGCCATGGCCTGGCAGAGGGAGCCCTGAATTAGGGACTGGAAGGTGTGAGTGGCTGCTAGAAAATTGCTCGTTAATGTTCTAAGTGCATTTACCGGATGAATCCCATCTTATTTTAGACATTTTTAAACTGGGAACAAAACAGTACTGTAACATAGATGACATCATGTAATTGCTCTCTGCAGTCTCTGGGTGGGGTTTGAGTTCCAGGTGTGTAGAGCCCTGTCCCTCCTGAGGGTGTCCTGACGTCCAAGGGTAAGTCCCTGCTCTTCCTGCTGCCTCCAAACTGTGCCCCTCGGGGTCCTGTTACAGCTGGTGCCACTGCCCCCTACCCACTGAGACAAGCCAGAATCCGACCACCGCCCTCTCTCACTCCAGCAAATTTAACACCATGTTCTATTTTTTTATTTTCCTAAGTACGTGTGCATTTCCGTCAGCCTAGACCAAGCACTGCCACCACATCACAAAGCACAGTGCAGCCGCATCTAACTCCCCTCCCTCGGCGATCGTCAGCAGCAGCCAAAACATGAAGTGAATCGTGTCACTTTTCTAAGGAGAACCTTCCTTAACCTTCTGTCTCACCCTTAGGGTAAAGGTCTCTACCCTTTCTGTGGCCCATACCACCTGACATCACCTGACTCCTTGCTTCTCCCTCTTGGCCTCAAACACCCCCTCCAGGTATCCTCTGGCCTTGCCTCAGTTTCTGAACAGTCAGCTGCCCTTCACCCCAGGGCCTTTGCTCAGGCTGTCCTCTTCACCTGTAATCATTGAACCTCCTACTTTCCTCTCTTCTTCCCACTCAGGCTTCCCCTGCAGCGCCCCCACTCAGGAGCTCCCCTGACCTGCAGCCCAGGCCAGGTCTCCACTCTGCGTCCCCAGAGCTCAGGAGAAATCACCGTGCATGTAGCACCCCTCTTTTCGGGAGCCCCGCGAGGTCAGGGACTGGGTCTTCAGTCAGCCAGGGCACCCTCGGTTCCCAGCCCAGTCCTGCCATCCACCTGGAGGCAGGGTCCACCATCTCCAGGGTCATCTCGCTGCACATCCTGGTGGGAGGGGCCAGTGGAGCTGCTGGGCAGCAGCCCCGCCCACAGAGCTAAAGCAGAAGTCAAGGCCAAGGGGAAGGAGGCCTCCACTGCGATGGGCGAGGAGGAACGGCACCAACGTGTGTAGAGGCATGGGGCAGACTGTGCCTGTCCCAAAACGGAGCCGGCAGCCTATTGCTGAGACACGGGGGCCATGTAGAATTAGGAAGTATGCACTGAGCTGCAGTGTATTTGCCAGAGACAGGTGACCGCGTTGCCCACAGTAGGGCTCCTGGGCGTGTGTCGGTTTGATGTCATTGCCAAGTACAGAGGACTGTAGCCCTTCACCCAGGCATCTGGGAGGTGCCCGACTCAGCACCCGTCCCATCGTGACACATGACGCCACTTGTGTTGGTTCCCCTCCAGAAATGCGGGGAGGGGCTGTATCCTGTGGCTCCGTCATGTACATCGCTGCTCAGGGCATCCTTCCGTCTATAAAATCAGGCATATTTCGTACAGGATCCATCTCCGTGGAAGGGGTGGGCGGGGGCAAGTGGAACATTGCATCAGAAGAACTGTTTGCTGACAATTGACACTAGTTTATAGGCTGTGCCTTTGGCGTGGATGGGAGTGCATTCCTCAGGGGTGTATAAAACCTTCCAGAGCGAACAGCGAGCTCATATCTGTCACAGTTGGTATGGACGATAAAACGGACGTGAATTGTCCATAAATACTTATTGTCAGGAAATACCGGCCTGTATTGCTGTTTTTAGGAAAATAATGAATATTTTATTATTGATACATAAAACAGGACATTTATGTTTACTACACATGATTATATAGTTATAAACTGATGTTCTCTAAAATAGTGGAGAAGCCGAAATGAAGACAAAAGTTTGGGTTCTGAAGCTGGTTTTACAAAAACATTTTTGAAAGACCGTGCTACTTAATGTGAGCCCCCTTTAGGTATGGAACACTTTAACTTCATCAAGAGCTGGTGATGGAATTTTAAAATCAGAATACAGATATAATTTCTGCCATAGGAAATGAATGGCTGTCAAAGACCATCTCCTGTAAAAACAGGACGTTCATGATAAACTCAACAACCCTAAGTTCTTCATGGGTCCTTGGTCACCTGCCATTAAACATGGTCCTTATTGAGTTCCACATTGTCCCTCCTTTTTGTGAGAAAAATATTTTACACAATGGATGACTTATATAAACCTGTAACAAATATTATAGATAAATGTATACAGGCCATATAAATATATAAATATTACAGGGGTGGACAAAAACAGATTTAGTTGTTCACATGGAAAATAGCACAATGAGTAATGAGTAATAATCCCAGAGTACACTCTGTTTTGCTTACTCGCAATGGAAGGCCTACTTTTGCACACTCATATGTGTGCATGTGCATATACCTTTGTGTATGCATCACCTTAAAGAATGTCTGGCCCTGTGTCTCTTTCCAAAGAGCAGGGGAACGAGAGGAGCCCACCTAACCCTGCACTAGTCCCGCGAGGAAGTCGCTCCGGCCCACATGACCGTCGTGGACCGGCAGAGTTAACTGACGTCCTCACCAAGCTCCGTACAGGTGGCCCTCTGCTCTCCACCTTGATCCCATTGCCTCATCTTCCTTCGACAGCTCACACCCGCAAATAGTCGTCAGGCCTCGCTCTGCCAAAGCCAAACCCACCGAATTCACACACATGGAGCAACCGCCGAGTGCCTGTGTCAGTGGGGTTGTGTTATTGTCACACCCTACATTGTAGGACAGAATGGTCTGAGGGACCAAAGTTTGTACCGGCATTCGGGTCTCAAAGCTGTCACTCTGTCTTTCTTTGGCACATGGAGACATGGTGGGCTAGTCCCAGACTCAGCCAATGGGGAGGAGCTTGCGGGGTGGGCGTGGGGGACGCCTGAGAGCCCAGGACCTGTCCCCAGCCAGCCTCTGGCTCATGCTGTGCCGACTTGGGCCAATGGCTCCGTTAGTCTAACCCTCAGCCACCTGAAGTTTAAACAAGTATACTAGTGATAACACCTGCCTCACAGGTTTGCCACAGAGATTAGGTGAAATAATGTATTTAAGCACAGGTGAGCACCTGACAGTAGAAACACTCAGCAAATATTGGTATTGTTAGGATTATCCTCTCATGGCCCAAAGGAAGTGCACTTGACAAGGTGCCTTTCACACAATAGTCACTTATAAATAAAATGCTGAATTAAATGAAGTCTGGTCTGCATGAGCTCAACGTGAAGTCCAAGGTCAAGAGGAGGATGGCGTATTGCCAGTGTGGCTGCATTCCTAGGGTCTCCTCTCTGCCTCCGATCTCCCTCTTCTGACCCGTCCTCTCCTTTTTCATCAAGGGTTCCTGAGCAAATGATTCATCTCTCAAATCCTAACCCCGACTTCCTCTCTGGGCTAATATCCCTGGCTTCAGCTGTGGCCGCTTCTCCCCAGGTCTTGGTTCCCAGATTTGTGCCCCACCTCCAGACGACCCTTCTGCGCGCTGACTTGGACCCTGCGTCCCACGGGTCCAACGAGAAGGCGCAGCAGGAGAGCAGCCCTGTCCCGCCCTGCAACAACATTGCTGCACCACGTCCCTCCTTCCGACAAACATTTCTCGAACTCCCACCGCGTTACGGTAGACACCATAGAGGACCCAACGGTGGTTCTCATCTTCAAGGGACTTACCTCATGTAAAGGAGATATCTTTACACTACCTGTAAAAGGGTTACGTGGTGATAAAGGTTATAAGAGAAGTGAACCTCTCATGTAAATGATTGAAGGAATGAAAAATGTCTTCTGCCCCATGTGATCAGGAAGGTCTTCGTGGATAAAAATGACCTTCACAGATTGTTGTAACCAGAGTTGGAAAGGACTTCCAGCATGAAGGGATGGCGTAAGGGAAGAGGAGAAGGTGGGGAGTCCCCCATTCTTGTTTGGGGACAATTGTCACTTGACTGGAGCCTGATGCTCCTGTGGGAGAGGACTGGGAGATAAGGCTTGGCCTTGAGCCTGTTAAAAAGGGCATAATGCCAGGCCAAGGAAGCTCAGCTTTATTTAACAGAACATGGTGAATTCTCGAAGGTTTTCATCCGTAGAGAAATGCGACACGAACTGGACTCTTGGAGGTCTAATGAGGTGGTCGTAGAAGATGAATGTGGGGGGTAGAGAGACAGAAGCAGGAGGAGTTATTGCCCGTAGAGGACAAATTTGGAGACAGATCCTAAGGGGCTACATGTGGTGGTGGCAACAGGGAGGAATGGGGTGATCAGTCCCAACTACTCACAGGGTGTAGAGTGTAGGACGGACCCGCGTCACTCTTCTTAACATTGTTACAAGTGGCACGTCGATTATTTTTGATAACGTCATCCAGTGTCTAACATTTTGCACAGAAGAAAAATTTCACTGAAAAAAACATGGTATGTTCAGAGCAAAGAAGTAAAGGTTAGGGAACTCGCATTGGGCTAGTGTTTCTCTTAAACAGTGCGTAACTCGGAGATGCTCCTACTCCCTAATGGGCTGCCTTAATATTCTTTAATAGCATAGAGTTACCTAAACCAGATTAATTCAAAGATCTGTTTCTCCCAATGCCCCCCCCCCAAATATTTCCATCCCTTTTGAGCCCACTTCTATGGGAGGTGGGGCTCACAGAAATGCGACCGTCACACACGTCCTTCCAAGGACCGGCTCAGAGCTGGAAACAGAGACTGCGTGCAAAGTCAGACCCGGTGCTCATATTTATCAGCCGTCTTCCCAGCGGGTCAGTGAAATGTTCCAGTGGTGAGAAAAGGTCTTCTGTGGCTTCCCGTAATGTGAAAGCTTTGACAGCAAGGAGAGTCTCCAGGGAGTCCTATGAACCATGCAGTTCCTTGGAGACTCGGTGACAATAGGTCACGAACAGCCATCGGCCATGAGCTATCCGTTTCAGCTGTGATGGTAGAATGGCAGCGCCTTAGACCTCCCTGCCGGTGATCGCAGGGTCACTCACACACACACGTGCAAGCAGATGCCAGGGCAAGCGGGCGTGTGGGCACTGAAGTTCCCTGTGGGGTTGGGAATGTCGAGGGGCCCAGAGCCAGCACTAGACTCCAATCTGGCAGTCTCACAGGCTTTACAAAGGGCAACCACCCCAGCGCAGCAGAACCGGGCCTCTCGCGCTCGTTGCCAGGTGACTCAGGGCGATGGCCCGACCCAAACCACGCAGGCTTCTCGGACAGACTGCCGTGGAGTTGATGAAACATGGCTCTGGGTAATTTCCATGTTGCCTACATGCATGGTCCATGAGATCAAAACGATGTGTAACTGAAATGCTTATCTTCGGCGTAAGGAATTAGGGCTCTGAGAAGCTGATACGATGTAAGGACAATCCACGCGGGGACCAGAGGAGGCTAACGCGAGTGTTCCAACCTGCTGCACGGACGCGCCTCAGGTCTGGATCCGCAAGGAACCTGGGCTTAAGTGCTGTGAGGTTTACAGAGGAAGGATTAATCACTTTTGGAAGTGAAATAAGAATCTGGAAGACCGTGGTTTTCTCAACGCCAATGAAGATAGAAGAGATAACTCGGAAAAGAAATTAGTGTCGGGCACGCTTTGAGATGTTCCCACAACGTCTAGTATTAGCGTCTTCTAGCACTTTCCTCCTTTCCAGTTCCAAGCCAGATGGATACCTACTCTGATACATCCAATGGCAATTGCAGAATATGACCCAATTATTTCTTTAAGAAGAACAGAAAAAAATTTTTTGGCTAGGAAACAAGATATTTTAATGAAAATGATCTAAAACAAAAAATGCAATTGTAGTAAAATAGATGAGGAAATTGTACTTCTTGTATTAAAATATTTTTCAGAAAACATTAAAAATATATTAACGAGAATTTAATCTCATATAAGAAAGTTAATCTGCTATAATGCTGCTTTATGTTTATATGAAATTGCATTGGTATAAAACAAACTATGTCACCGTAACATCATTTGTGTCCCCTACGGAAATACTTTTATAAAACAGCTTAAAAAGCATATTACAAAGGGAAAAATCTTAGACTTGGTGAGAATGGTACCTTTAAAAAAGCTATTTTCATGCAAAAGCAAGGAAAATTTCTAAACACAAAATTTACCGTTAAAATTGGTCAATAAAATCCACAGTGTCTGTTTGATCTTGGTTTTCCCCAAATGCAAAATGGCAGCTCAGAGAAAAGGGACCCATCAGAGGAAACCTGGAAAGGAAGGACATTTTAAAGCACCACATATAAACCTTTTATTTTACAGTACGTTTCCTGGCAACCTTATCTAGCCTCACATTTGGCTGTTACCAGTCACGGTGATTCGCACTTACACTTTGTACACCATCAATCTCACAGATAACTCCACGGCCGTATGGGTGGAGGACAACAGTTCTCATCTAGTTGAATGATACATCCATTGGTAAAAACTTGTTAACTTTGACACTTTAATTGCATTTTGTTTTCCTATGTGTCCAAACTGAATTTCTTGGTCACAATATCTATAAAGACATTCGGTCATTTTGCATACAGTGGTTAACACTTCATGCTTGGAAGTCAGACCCAACTTCCAGTGTCGCTCGCTCCTCATCTGTAAAACTGTGGGCAATGACATGACCGACTTCACAAGGTTGTTCACAATTAAAATTAATTAAGCTGAATGTATAAAAAATGCTCAACACATCTCGTGCCTAACACACGGTAAGAACTAAACTTTAGATCAGGTCCTGTAAAACTGACACCCACTCGCTCGGAATGTGGAAATCAGCAGTACTCCGTGAGGGTTCTTGAGCAGAACAGTAGAACAAATTAAAACGGGAGTCAATCTAGTTCCGTCGATTGAAGGGGTTTGGGATTGGGGGCAGTATTATTTACCACCCAGCTTTCTGTGTCGGTAACGTTTGGGGGGTCCTCGTTACGTAGCTTTTAGACAGGAGTGATCACTGGTTTCCGGACAGACTCCGTCAGGACTCGAGGAAGGGGTGTAGCGGTGAGTGTGCAGCTGCTGGGTCTTACCTGCTCTGGTCTCTCACGGCCATGGTTGGAAGTGTGTGGCTTTCCAATGCAAGAAAAACAACTCTAAATGCTTCACGCTGATCTCTGTGAAGAGTTGGCTTTTTCTTAATTTATAACATATCTGTAACAGGCTGCGGCTACGTAAAAGAAAGTGAGAAAAAATGAAAGAAATGCCCAGATAATTCAGAATTAAAAGCCACATGCACTGAAATAGCTATACAAATGATTACATTTCCCTTAATTGAAGGGCATGTCAGTTATCAATGTGACCTTGCCATAGCTTGGTGCCAATCAGAAGTGTTTGTTTTGTTTTACTTTTTTAAAGATGTTATTTATTTATTTTTAGAAAGGGGAGGGGAGGGAGAAAGAGAGGGAGAGAAGCATCAGTGTGTGGTTGCCTCTCGTGCGCCCCCTGCTGGGAACATGGCCCGAAACCCAGGCCTGTGCCCTGACTGGGAATCGAACCGGCGACCCTTTGGTTTGCAGTCTGGCACTCAGTCCACTGAGCCACACCAGCCAGGGTTGTTTGTTTTGTTTTAAAATCTGCTGTCAATGTAATACACACCTTTCTTCTCTAAAGCTCTGTTTTGTTAGTTAAGTTGAAATAAGAAAATGTAAAGACTTCTTTATTATTATTATTAATTATTATTATTATTATTACTACTACTACAAACTAAAGAGGGCAGGCAAGTTCATCATCTGACTTCAAAACAAAACGGACACAATCGTGATTATTTGTGCCTCGGGCGCTATCAGTACGCCCACTGAAGCCCGGATCCAGCGAGGAGGTCACCGCTAAGGTCTTTGGCAGGGTGTCGCCAGGAGGCTCCGGTTGCAGCTGTCTGCACGGTCCCTGGCCTGGAGATAAATAGCAGACTTGAGTCTCCACTGCTACTTGTCTTTTAACCTTTAGTGAGAGCAAGTGCTCGGCCTTAGCTCCGTCAGCATCCTCCACGTTCATCTTCCAGGACCTGTCTTAGCCACCTGCCACCCCGCCTAAGCTTGGGCTGGCTGGGTGCGAGAGGCCCGAGCCACTTTCATTCCTGGGGAGGGGGGCTCCCCGTATATTTAAAAATCTAGAAATGCCAACGCAAGGTTAAGTCAATTACAGTATGTCAAGAATGTTTACATTTAACAAATTAACACTTTTCTCACACAAACCAAAATAATGATTTGGTATGTGGCCTCACTTATAAACAATCCAATTTGAGGGAAACCCCAAAGGCTTGATTTAAGGCCCTCTGTAACCTGAAGGCTGGAGCCACCAACGCTGGAGGTCCTGTCCAGGACTGGCTGGCAGGTGACTGAGTGCGGTCCCCCCCAGCCTGATGCCTGGTGTCGGGCGGGCAGTCTCCAGGAAAGGAGGTCCGGAAGGCTGTTCAGAAATCTAATCACTGTAAATGATCTTCCTTCTGGAGGTGGTAATTAAATGACTCAAAGTAACTTATTGATTACGGATTTCCTCTGCATTTCTTAACACAATCCCTGAGATTCTCTCAGTTCCCGGGGTACAGCACATTGAGAAGTTACAGCGACTCTGCAGGCTGCTCTCTGGCTGAAATGGCGCTTCCTGAGTGGATCAGAGAGAAGCCAGGGCTGGCGTGTATGACCCGCTAGAGACCCGCCTGCTCCCTCACTTCCCAGGGTGTCGTGGGACTTCATTTAAAAATGACCCAATAGACAAATAGGCTACAGATAAGAACAAATTGTTCTCACAGTGGGAAGGGCACAGCAAAAAAAAGTAATAAATAATAAAGAAGATTGAAAAATGTTACTCCTTCTAAGTAACTAAATAATGCTGACTAAAATAACCTTGAAGTAGCATTTTACCTGTCCTGAATTAGTAAACAAAATTTTAATTATAACACCCCATGCTGTGATAAAACAAGTAAGCTCACATGTTGCTGGTAACATTAAGAATTTGCATAACCTTTCTGAAAATCAATATGGCAATACGTGTATCAGTAACTGCGGAATGTTTGTATTCTTGGAAGCCGTAAGCTCACTTGAGAGAATTGCTTCAAGGAAGTAAGAGAACTAAAGAAAGACCCTACGCACCAAAACGTCCATTGCACCTGAAAATCTGGGAGTGGGCATCACGCCCCCACCTGGAGGGGCTGGCTGAGCAACCTGGTACCTTCAGCTCCACCGCCGTTAAGCAGCTGTTAAAAATCACCGTTCCATGTCGTGTGTATCCTTGTTGGAAAGAGGAACACGATGACTTGGTGGAGTCGTGCCCTCTGATGCCACCCTGTGCCAACCTCAAGGCCATTCTGTGCCTTTGCTATCTGCCCCGCATCCCTCTGGGGCTGCCTGCGGCTCCTTCCCAGCACTCAGGTGTCAGCTGACCCGATTTCTCAGGAGACCTTCTTGATGTCCCAGCCGGGGGAGTCCCTCCAGCACCGCTCCGCCACAGCTCCCGTTTGCGTGCCTCGGTGGAACTGCTCACTCTGAATGCTGTTCTGCATTGGTCTCCCTGTGTAGTACGGCCCTTCCTCCAGCCTGCGGGCCCCTCGTGTGCCACACCGTCCCCGTGCACCACACCGTCCCCGGGTACCACGCTGTCCCCATGCACCATGCTGTCCTCCACTCCACCGCAGCTTCCAGAACACCGCGCACACGTGACCTTGAAATCACAGAGACTGAACAACTACATCTGAGTTCACATGGGAACCTGGTTCCCGATTTCCTCTGTGGATTTGCTGCCTCGTCCCTCGTGGCCTTGCATGGGGAAGCCAGTTTGCAAACATCCTGAAGACTTGGGCTCCGTGTTCTGGGTGAACCCAGGTGATAAGAAACTCTCTCTCCCATGTGACCTGAAGATAAAGGAGCTCAGGTCTTGCTCCTTTCTGAGACTGGAGAGTCTACAGCTGAATGTAATTTCAACTCCTGAACAGTTAAGGAGTAGTTACATTTATACAGTCCTAAAATTGTTTCGGCCCTTTGAAGGCCACTGCGAGGCTAATGTGGCCCCCGGTGAAAATGAAGTTTGACACCCCTGCTGGAGAGTGAACCCATCTCATTCGACAAGAAAGCAAAAAGCGTACTCCATGGCATGCCGGGGGCTGCGCTTCTCGCCCCATCCCCGGAGGAGTGTGAAGTCGTGGGAAGAATCTGGAACATCCTAGTGGCTGCGGAGGCCACAACTGCCAACCTTTACCAGCAGCGTATCACATTCATAAAGACGTAGCACGCATTCTCTTATTTTATCCTTGTACCTGTCCTTGGAGGTGGGTACTATGACACCTCTTTCCATCAGAGACTCAGTTTCCATCAGAGGGGCCCAGAGGGCTGCAGGCAAAGCTGTCGGCACCCCACATTAGCCCCTCCACAGGCCTCGGCCCCTTGGGGGTACAAGTGTTTTATTTCCACGCAGCCTTGGTCTGGACTCACCTCCTCAAAATCCTGATTCAGAGGAAAGCAATTGTGTGCACTAAACGGAGGGATTTTAAGAGATAAAAACATAACTCAGGCCAATAAACAGCCTTTATTCCAAAGTATCAAAAGTCAGCGTATTTCCCCTATCAGCATTTCCG
The DNA here is from genome assembly GCF_022682495.2 of Desmodus rotundus. Classification (NCBI taxonomy): domain Eukaryota; kingdom Metazoa; phylum Chordata; class Mammalia; order Chiroptera; family Phyllostomidae; genus Desmodus; species Desmodus rotundus. Next base: position 100,004,882 of record NC_071397.1, read on the forward strand.
ACAAGCCTTAGTTCAGTCCTCGTGCAAACCCGACTTTGCTGCTGTGGCAAATGACACCGCCACGTCTTCATCTTCTGTCCACAGCTCAGACACCTCCCTCTCTGTCTGTCGCCCCCGCCCCCCGACCAGGTGGTCAAAACTTCGACTGGACTTTAGCAAAGCCCTGAACATTTATAAAAATGTTCGTAGGCAAGGTCGAGTGTTTCCAGATTGTGCTCTGCTTTACTAGGCTCGGTGGCAGAGTGGCTGTCCCCTGCCATACCTGACCCACCCGTGTGGAAGCCGATAAAAGTGACAGCCAGGACTTTGGGACATACCGCAGGGTTATTTTAAACCCAGACACTTGTCAAAGGCTTGAAGGCCTTAACTCCGTCACTTTTGTACACCTTTGATTTGGTCATTAAATACAGTATTTTTTGCATTTACTAAACTCATTTGATGAAAGAGATCCCCACGCTGTAAAATTTCCAGCTAATCGTTTGGAAATCTATTCAAATTTCGCACCTACTAATTCATTTTAGAGTTTTCAAAGGGTGGACAGTGTAGGCAAGCTGAGGTATGTCCTGACTGGAATAGGGGACAATACGGCCTTCGGAAGCTGTGCTGTGCCCTCTGCCTGGAAGCGCCTGAGCGAGCCGATCAACCTACTCTCTGCAACAGAGCAAGTCGCACCTCTAGGCCACGTAGGCCTTCACTCTGTGGCCCCCGGCCCCCCGCTCAGGACAGCAGTCTGCGGCGCTTCGGCCACCCTCAGCTGGCGTGGCCTTTGCCGGGGTGGGCCCGCGCACGGCATCCGTGAAAGTCCTCCCAGAGGCGGCGTGCCAGGTGCGCTTCCCCACGGTTTGCTGTGTTTGCGGGCGACGTTGGTTAGACATCTGACACTTCTTTCTTCGCTGCTGTGCCTTAATCACACACAAAGAAAGAAAACCAGAGCTGAAGATGGGCCGTATCGTTAACACGGCCTGCACGTGGGAAACGGCGGCGCCACCAGCTGCCATTCTGGCTCATTCGGAGACGTTCTCGTCAGCGGTCCAAAGCAGTAAAATCATTTCCGATAGGCTCGCCTCACTCCTGGAAGCAGTGATCGATATTTCCTTTCCAGCTGAAATCATTCTTTGGCTATTCCTCGAGTTGGCCGAAAAGTACCTGTAGCTGTGAAAGAAATTCTATCAAAAAAAAAGTTAGATGGTAAATGAAAACACTGTAGTAAGTCCAGCATTTTCTTATTTTACAGCAAAGGCTGCTAACACAGTGGAAGGGATAATCTGATTTTTCGTTTTGGAAAAAGAAAGTTTTTTCCCTCAAATTTGAGGGTGACACAGGTAAACCCCACTTTGTCCAAGGGGGACTTTGGAAACAAGATGAGGCCCCCTGACCACAGGGACATGTGCTTGACCTCACCTCATCAAACCTTTTCAAAGTCACATACACACTGCTTCTGTGGGTGAGAACGCACAAGCCTGTAACTAGTGAATGAAGAGTAAGAATGAGGCTACTTGTAGTTACCACATTCAACATACAATGTATTTAGAACTGAATGTGCTTATATATTTTCCAGAAAATGCACAAAGTAGTAATTTGTTCATTGGTTTATCCCTTTTACAGTCATTTAGTTTGATGCCAGTGAATGAGGTTTATGTGTAGTGTGAATCCATCCTCCAAATGTTGGTAAAATGTAGGAAAAACTAAGTAAACAGAAAACACCCCCTGAAGTCTAGTGACATGTAGACAAGGAATTCAAAGGAAGAAAGAGGATTATGGAGTCAACCTCAGAGAGGAAGTGAATCCAAAGTCAGCCTTGAAGAAAGGTAAGCTTGGACCTACCGAAGAGGACCTGTGAAGACCTGAATAAAGGTTGCCCATGTCCGGGTTTGTGAGGAACGCAGTCGGAGCAGAGCAGGGTCTTGCTGGCGAGGTGCAAACTGCGAGATCGGCCTGGGAAGGGAGAGCCGGGGACAGAGGGCCCAGGTGAAGGAGAATTGGCATTCGGTCCCTCGCTCATCATGGAGACATCAGTTATTCATCAGCAGGGAACGTGCTCAGGGAAACTAACGTGCAGGTGAACAGGAAGAGGAGGCCCCAGGGCAGAAAGGCCCCATAGGCGGTTAGCTGCCCCCAGAGTGGGCTGGAGGAGCGGCCTGGAGGGGCTTCATTAAACAGCCCACTGCGCCCCACACGGCAGCCTCCTGAACAAAGGCAAGGCCTGAGCTTCGGAGCCCAGTCGAAGGCCCACCCAGCATGAGGTAGATTCCCTCAGTACCATCAGGACTCAAAGGCACGGTTTCCTGAAGGGATGTGGAGACCCACCAGTCTTCGTCGAGGAGGGGCAGCTTGGACTTGGATTCATAAACTTCCCCCACATCTGTGGCTTGAATTTGGTGTTTTTGGGTTTTTTGTTTTGTTTTTTTAAGGACAAAGAAAGACCATTCAGATACCTACAAGGTTTCTACTTTTTACTGTCTCACCATCTTCCTAAAACTAATACCTCGAGGTCTAGAAAGAAGCCATGCATGCCCACAAAGACTGGAGGGGTGGCACGTGGAAAGGCCCCCACACTTCCCCCATATCCCTGGTGTATCGTAGGGCACCATAAACAAGGCCTGGAATCGGTCACCTGGATTTTTGTCTTCCCGCATACATCGCTGCAAAGGACGTCATTATTTCAAGGACTTACAATGAAGTGAAGATAGCTTCATAGTCTGTATGACAAAAGTGAAGTTAGGGTGAACCACTTCACTGGCTGCAGCTACTAGAATCCCTCCCCCACATTTCTCCCCCAGCCCCTCTCTCCTGGTGATGTACCCCTTCACTACGGGGTTCAGGGTCTTCCTCCAGGTACAAAGGCAAAGTTTCTGCCCCCTGGCTCGCTCCCTGGGTGGACACAGGCCCTCCCATCACCCTCCCAGTCACACGCTTGGGCCACATGCTCAGGTGTCTCACCTCTCCACACCTCCACTTGCTCCTCATGCAGGGGAACCAGCAATGCTGTTTAGCTCATAGGGCCAGACTTGGTTTTAAGTGGCATTGGGCTACCAGTGCCGTTGCGATTACTCCGCCCGGAGATAAGCCAGCTGGGAGCAGACGGAGGACGAGAGCTGGACCTAGACCTCTCCACTCCTTCGTAGACCCGGTCTGCCCAGTGAGTCATGCCGGCCCCCACTGCACAAGCGTGAGCTCAGCTTTCATTTAATTTGGGACAATGATATCTGCTGCTATAATTATCCAGTAGCAGGATAAATGGGTGAGCCACCCACTTTCCTCCGTATAACTTCCACTCCAAACGAGCCTTTAACCAGAGAGGAAACTAACGCACCTCCTGGGTGTCTTGACCACATCACTATCAATTGAATATATTTTAAAAATTAACCTGTACATTTGGTTTTTATTCTGAGACATCAAAATCTATATAGACTTATTGAAATAGCAGGATGGAGTAATTTTTGGTAGTGTGTCAACAAATACTTTTTGAGTTTTTGACAATGTTCTCTTTCTTAAATAGGATCAACTATATAAACATTGGTCCTTCTGGGTTTTCTTAGAACTTGCTTTGAAAGCTGAATTTGGTGCTTATGAAATTTGTGACTTTGAAGAATTATGCAGTTGCTCTATGATCTTTTCCGTTGAAATACACATCTATTGAATAGCCATCATTTCCAAAGTGTGTTTCAAAGTTATGATATTATAAAATGGGATGTTAGGATAAGTAACAGCCAGAAATCACCCCAAATTCAGTCCCTTCTTTGTACAGGGGAGGTGACTGAGATTCAGAGAAATTAAGTAACCTGGCCACAGTTAAACTCCTTGTAAGCTGCAGCTACTAAGTTATGGAAATATCATATTATAAGTTATTTACCTTGAAGTCCGATTTTCCCCCACTATGCCACTATACTCCAATGTTTCATTTCGTAGAGAAACAAATCTACTTTGCAGCTGGACAATGGCCACTGTGGAGGAATTTTCACTGCTTATCTAATGGAAAATGTAAATATTTCACTGAGAATTAGGCCAAGATCTATGATGTCTCTAAGTTCACAAGTGATTGGGGTCCCCATTCAGAAGACCAGCCCTTCCTCGAGCTCTCACACCGGGGAGGCTCAGTCACCCCACTCCTGCGTCAAAAGGAGAGGAAGAGAGAGACACCCAGCTGGGAATCAAGGCCTTGCTTCAAAGCTTTTATCTTCAGAGGAAAGAAAGTGTGTGAATTCCGTTAATGTCAACAAGATCTGAAAAGAGCTGGAGTGCTGAAGCCGGTGGGCCCCCCTGGCATGCCGGCCAGAGGCCCTGGTTGCAGCTTCTGGTTGCAAGCCCATCATGACTTTGAGTCACACCTCCCCGCCATGAGTCAAGACTTTGGAACTAGCCGTTGTAAGTCATCCTTAAAGGTATGTTGAAAACCATCACTTTACAAGAGGATATGAAGTCACCCAGGGGAGGGTTGGCTAAGCTTAGACCAAACACAGAAACACCCGGAATTCTGAAGGGGATGACACACGATATGGTTAAGGAAAGAAAAAAAAAAAATCAGTCCCCTCAGAGCAAAGCTAAAAAAAGAAAGTGAAAGAAGCATTTGTTTAGGATTCTACAGGGAACAACCTCAGAACGTCTCCCCAAAAGGCTCCTTCTCTAACTCAGCGCAGAAAAGTGAATTCGGTCCTTGATTTTCTTCCCATCTGCCCTTCTGTTGCTTCGTCTCCAGAAAGGACCAGACGAAAATTCACAATGGTTTCCACTGTAATTTTCCAAACTTTGTGGGAGAAAGCCTTTTTATTCCAAAACAGATAACACTATTTCTCTGAAGTAAATTGAGTTCAGGCTAACTCCAAATAAACAGACACTTCTGGCAAAACAAATGTTGACAATTTAATCTAGGTCTTGAATTGAAAATTTCTTGAAAGAACAAATATATCTGTGTCTCTCTTTCCTCTCGCTCTGTATTCTGATTAAAAAGGGAAAAAGCTCAAAAGCAACCATTTCTAAACTCATAAGTATTACGAGTTATCTTTTTAATGACAGTTTTTAAGTGAGTCACCTTTCTAATACATCTCTTTTGGAAATGTTTGTTTCTTCTGCTACAACTGACTCCTCTGCTTAACTAGCAGTAAGTGCAGACAGGGAATTACTATTTGGCTCCTCTCCGTCCTGCAGCTGCTAAACCCACTAAGCCCACAGGGGGAATTTGCTCAGTCAGCCAGCAGAAAGTCTGTGGCGGTTTAATGGCATCAAGAAACACTGGATAATAACATTCACAGTAGGTTCCGCCTGCACATTCCTGCCGAGACCTGAACCCCAGCCCCCAGGGCTCACTCTCTCTCCCCAGGGCGAGGGCACCAGGGAGCCCCATCTGGCCAGAATGCAGCTTCGGCTGTGGCTGACGTCGTCAAAGGTTACAGGTCTCGACAGGTAAACCTCCAGCTGGTCTGTCGAGTTCTTGAAGTTGTTTAACTCAGCATTGGAAGAAACCAAAGATGCCTCCTCAGATCCAGAAACGATTTGGTTTCTTCTGTTGGCATTTTAAACGATCCCACCCGGGGCTGGTTCGCAGGGACTGTCCAGCCCCAGCAGGCACGCCCGCACCGTGGGACCAGAGTCTCATTGCATTCCAAGCTGGTCACCAGCCATTTGTCACCTGGGGAAATGGGGTGACAGTGCGGTCTCTGCCAGCTGCTTTGTATCAATGGACGATCTCGTCCTGAGAAAAGCTTCCAGGTGGATGTGGCCTGGGTTCACGTTCAAATACTGTGTGTGCAAAGTGGCCACATTTGACAACCCTTCAGAAAAACAGCGATAGAGCCGGGAAGGGTGTGGCCAAGCCATGAGGCCTCAGCAGCAACTGAGGTCAAAGCCTTGGTTTTATGGCTGTGATTCAGCCTTGGGTCTGCCTGGCTCCCTGCCGCAGCCGCCGCAGGTGGCAGGGACTGTTGGTATTTACAAATTTCCAGTTGTTTAACGTGCTGTTGCAAAGTGAAGAGGTGACAGGGACCATTGGTGTGGAGCATGGTGAGGATGCTTGGAGCCCCCGAAAGTTAGTATTTAGTGTGGGGAGCACCGGCACTGACCATTCACAGTCATCCCTTCTCCTCCCCGATTCGCTCGGGCAGTTTTATCACTGAGCTTCCCAAGCCAGTATTTTCCTTTTGTTTTTGTTTTTAATCCCCATTGAGGGTATGCTTTTCCATTTTAGAGAGAGAAGTAGGGGGGCAGAGAGAGAGAGAGACATCAGTGTGAAAAAGAAACATCGGTCGCTTGCTTGCCCCCCATATGCCCTGACCCAGGACTGACCTATAACCGTGCAGGGGGTGACGTGCCAATGGCCTGAGCCGCCCGGCCAGGGCCAAGCTAGTGTTTCCGTTGAGAACGTTTGGTCCAATGGCTTCTAACAGCGCCCAAGCAGTGAGCCGTGACAGGCGGACAGGTGGAGGAGTGCTGGGCACATCCCTCCGGTGGACGCCTTCCTGCTGTCCACCCCGGGCTGCAAGGCCGTGCTCCTGGGAAAAGCACAAAACCCACGGAAGCCCTTCTTTCCCCAGAATCACACATGTTGACTTTCTCAGAGCCAGCAAGGATAGGTAGCGTTCACAAATTATTTCATCTGTTGGAGCCAAATGACTAATAAACCCCAGGTATGTTGAACAAGCAACCTGACGTCAGCATTTGTGTGTTTCTGTGTCCGATACGCTAAGTGATGCTTTCAGGTCCGAATTCCTCCTTCCTGTGTTACCGTTCTCCTAAGCACGGCTCTGTGGGCAGCGTCTCTGAGTCTGCCGTAAGATCAGACCAATCCCAACCTGCACTGCGCTCTCCCGGGGTCCCACGTGCCCCCCCACCCTGGGCCCCCGCACATTTCCCTGCTCTTCATGTCTCCAAAGGAAGAGGACCCGGGTGTCCGACAGAACACACACACACACAAGTGTTGTCTCGGGACACAGTTCTGGAGGCGACTGCAGCAGCGAGGGGCCGCCTCTTGCCAGAGCTCTGTGAGCTCAGGGTGCCTGCACCGTCTTTTTTCCATGGTGGCGCAAGTGACCGACCGCTGTGCCCTCCAGGGATGGTGGCCAGTGATGCTTCTCCAGCTGGATGAGAGCCTTCCCCCTGTTGCATCACTACCCTGCCTCGTCCGCAGCGAGAACACTGTGTCCCAGTGCCACCCAGCACTCAGGTGGGAAGGCCTTGTCCTGGCCACCAAAATGCTCCCTTTTTCCTGTTTTCCTTTTTCCTATACTAGTAACAACTTTTAAAAAAGGAAAAGAATAAAAGCTTCTACACCATCTAGAAACTGCAAAAGTGCTCAGAGGTAATATGTCATCAAAACGCTACATGATCTATATGCGTGGCTGGCCCAGGCCGGCCACTTAGCAGACACCCGAGTGCCGTGCAGAGCCTGCCTCTGAGGCAGCCCTTGGGGACAAGGTGTGATGGCAGCCACTTCCCAGTCCCGTGCAGAGTTTCCGCCCAGGAGGACGCCACTGCCGAACCCCAGAGGGGGCTGTGGACACGTCCCAACATGTCCCACTTTGGACCAAAATGGCATCTAGAAAGAGACAGCCTCCAGGTGAGGGCAGTCCGGGAGGGTTAGGTAGAAAAAGAGCACACGCATGTTAAAGGCATTGCCTGCATAATCAGGAACCGTTTCAGCACTCAGAACAACAAAAAGTGCACTTGGAACAGTTCCTAGCCAGGAAGAGCATTCAGTCAGTAGTCGCACACCTCCTGCGTGCAAGGGTCGGCGAAACCCCTTCTGCGCCACGCGTTCTCCCTGCAAACCTCTGTTACAGCCCTGTTCGTTCGGTTGTAAATAAAACATAGTGTTTTCAACATCACTGTGTCTTCTCAGCCATTGGACGTAAAACAGACTTCCAGCCTTCTAAACTGAAAGGTCACCTCCCTAATCAGAATTGACAATTGTAAATAACTGTTTTTAAGCCCGTATTCTCTCCCAGCGTATTCCCAACAGCGCCACGTGTATTTCAAATGGCAAGCTCACGTGAGTCCCCTCAAGTTCAGATTCTCAGACACGGGCCCTGTTGCAGTCGTCCACCCGGCCCACCCGTCTGCCTCTCCACGCAGTTTGCCACTGAGTCTTTCTGTCACTGGGACAGCAACCACTGGAAGGAATGCGTTCCTTCTCTGGGGGGTTTTGTTTCCCCTGCCCGAGTGATACATATTCTGCAACCACAGAATATTTCAACTCCAACTCACTTTTTGAATAAGCAACTTCTATTCTGTTCTGTTCTTTTTATCAGTTGGGTTTATACACTGTTGAGAGACAAAAAAGCTACATAGTTTGTTCACTCCTACAGTGACATATTTTTTTAAAAAGTAAGAATAGGTTATTATTGAAATAGAGCGCTCCTTGTCACTGCGGCGTTCTGGGAGGCGGTGGAAAACAGGGTGGGCTAAGCTTCCCTTTGTGTGCACTTTCCAGCCGCTCTGCCTCCATCAGGAAAATATGTCTGTCCCATGCCCTACTCAGTTCTTGACCTTTTGACTAACACGCCAACAAAAGGCACCATTTATTAGTGATTAATCCATATATCTTTGTCCATCAGGAGCTGGTTCAAGCCCGTCACAGCTCAGCACCACCTCTGGTTGCATTCCCCGGGGCCCTGGGCTTGGCTGTCCGAGGCCCACGTGGGTCATGCCTCCTTCCCCTAAGACCACCTCTGGGGAGTGTCACCTGGGGTGGGGGGAGCTCATGGAGATCAGCTCCCCCGACCAGAATCCTGGGAAGCTAAAGTTGTTTCTAACAGACACGTCCTCCAAGGTCAGTCTCCCTTGTCACACATGATGTCCGTCCCTGTCCCTCCCGCCCCTTCTTCTGACGCCTTGGTTGCTTTTGTCCTGCCCTCTTTTGGTCTCTCTTCCTCAACACATTTTCTTTCCACACACACCCAGAAGCCTTCCTCTCTCTTAATTCCACCCAAAGACCGCCCACTGGAAAGTTCCCACACCTGGACAGTGGTACCACGCCACCCTCCCGCAGGGCAGGGACTCTCGACGCTTTTGTCTTTAAAAAGCTTATCTTTGGCTCAAAAACAGTTGGGCACGAACCCTTTCGATCAAGCATTTCCTCTTTCGTTTGTTCTATGTAGCTGTCCTATGTGAGTGTTTTAGGTCGCCAACCACTCTGTAAGTCAAGCTGTAATTCCCATCCAGCTTTGCAGGGACAGCAGAAAGGCGTCCACCCCGAGGGAGAAAGGCCCACCCGATTCCAGCGGGCCTCTGCGAACCATGTGAAGCTCACTGGTTATGACGATGGGTAGGCACCGTGTCGGTACAACTCTTCATCTCTTTCTCTCCCTGCAAAGTGGTAACAAGTCCGCCTGCCTTCCCCCCACCCAGAGAAACTTTTCAGGAGACCCATGCATTTCCCCTCTGTCATAGAAAACAGTGGTCTTTCTTTAATAAGTTTCTGCAAAAAATCAAGCAAAAGAACTGCTCGTCTGTGCTATGTAGGATTGTAGTTGTTACCTTTATTTCCAGCCTGAACTATTACTCAATCTCCTTTAAAATGTCCAAAGTAAAAGAAAAAAACCTAGGGACCTGAAATCCCATAGTTTTCCTCCGTTTATTTTCACATCCGAGCAAGAGAAGCATTCTGGAGCCGTGTTTGAAATATGAATAAAACAAACGCTTTATTTATCTGGTGGAGCGCACACCCCCAAGGCCACATGCCCCTCGTGGCCTGTCCCCTGAGGGTTCGTCCTCCCCTGCAGGCCCTCACCCTCCTCAGAGATAAGACAGGGTCTGTCAGCAGAGGCACCACGCCAGGTCACTCACTGGGAGGGGAAATGTCGCTGATGTCCTTGGAAGCCTGTGAGGGACGTGCAACACGAATGCCCGTAACGACTGTTACTAAAGGGAGAAACCGCGGCATTTTTATCCTCCGGGTTGAAGCAAAGTTCTCCTGTGTTTGTCCGACGCCTGTGCGCTTGGGTGATTCTTCCAGATGTCCCCCTGGAGTTGGAGACGTCCAACCCAAGTCCCTGGGGCCACTGGAAGCCAGCCCTGGACTCCTGCCCGGCCAGGGCCCGAGGCGGCTGTGGTGGTCACTTCAAGGCCCTATGGGGCGGAGCCTTCTTTGGGTGCTCCAGGTGACCGACCGGGGCTGACCACCTGCCTGGACTTAGAGAGATTCCAAAACCAGTAAACCCTGTGAAACCGTCACTAAAACTGTCCTTGGGACGTTCAGGGACCGATCAGGAGCTGTCACAGAAGCAAAGGCAGGGCCCTCCTACCCTCCCCCCCACCCCCACCCCTGTATCCACAGGGTTGGGACTAACCCCAGAGAACCAGCGCTTGGGTGAATGGCACTCGCTGGAAAAAGCTACAAGTATGTACAAAAGCAACAAAGTCACGGGGATGGGCCAGCCTCTCGTTCCACAGCACATCCATTTAAGTCGCGAGGCCCCCACCCCGATCTGATGCTAGAACACTCCTTCCAGAGGTGCCCTGCTGGGCTTTCGAAGATCTTTTCGAAGACAGCAGCCTCTTCATCAGTGTCAGATCTGGACCGTAGCCACAGAGACCTCACTTTCGTTTAGTTCAAGGGCGTCAAACTCATTTTCACCAGGGGCCACAGCAGCCTCGCAGTTTCCTTCAAAGGGCCGAATGTAACTTTAGGACTGTATACATGTAACTCCTCCTTTACTAACTACTCCAAGCAAGAGCTCGGTGTTGCCGCTGGGTAGAAACAAGGTACCAGGCCGGATAAAACAAGGTGGAGGGCCAGATGTGGCCCACGGGCCTTGTGTCTGCCACCTGTGGTTTGGTCTGTTGTTTCTTTAGTTTAGATGACTTTTCTTCTGCTCCCGTCTGAGACTTTGTGCTTTTGTACATTTGTCACGACACCTAAGGCCCTGCAGGATCGTGTAAAAACCCGCGGCCCCTAACAAGCACGCAGAGGGCACGCCTAGACTGACACGCGGGACTTTCTGGGACAGGGCCGGGCAGTAATGGGCCTCTTTGTGTGTTTGCCTGAACCAGTGAACTCCGGAGACGGCATCGAGTACAGTCAGCAGAAGAGGGAGAACGTGGGGGACCTGATCCAGGAGACGCTGGGGACCCTGGAGCGCTACGGCGGCGAAGACGCCTTCATCAACATCAAGTACATGGTCCCCACCTACGAGTCCTGCTTGCTGAACTGACGGTGGGGGCTGCAGGGTTGGGAGCCCCCTCCGTGGCCCGGCCACCTGTGCATGGTGCTCTCCGCAGTGCATCCTCCGCAGCTCCTCCAGCTGCTGCGGCCGTGGCTCTTGGGCCATCGGAATGCGCACCCCGTCGACAGCAAGGCTTTCCGATACATAAATAGTGTCTGTTTCTTAGATCACAATAGTGTACTGTGCTCGTTTGTTCTGAGAGAAGAACGGGTCCTTTATGCAGCTCGGACAGAATAGGAGGCCGAATTCAGCCGTCAGTTGTATAGACAATAAACTACAATTTTCGTACGCGGCTCAGCGGCGGCTGTGCCGTGTCTGCCTGCCCTGAGGGTGATGTCAGAGACCGTGAGGGAAGAGGCGATGCCGGCTGCTGAATAGGTGTTTGTCATGGGGGACAGACCGGCTCAGCAGCACCTCTGGGCAGCTGTGCAGAGCAGTGTGTCTTAGTGTTCGATAAAACCGGTGAATCTGCACCCCAGTTACAGGGGGACACTTCTGCAGCCCACTGGGGAGCTCGGCTGTGGTCGCAATGAACGTTTCCCGCCCGCAGTGCTGTGGGCTTGCGGGAGCTCTCCGGGTTATCGGTGGATGCAGTGGGGTGGGGGAGACCGGGGGAGCGGGGTGCAGGGTTAGGCGCGAAAGGTAACGTGGAGAACACGGTTTTCAGGGGTGCTTGTTTGAAGGCCTGTCCCGCCCGTGATGGCCTGTCACATCAGGACCTGGTGTGCAGATGACAACATGTTATCCAGCAGTTCGTTTAGGGCTTTGAATCGTTTGTGAAAATTACGTATAATCATTTTATCTTAATGGGCACCCCTGGAAACGAGTCCAACTCTTCCCCTGGGCGGTGGTCCTCTCCCTCAGCCTCCTCCCACAAGTTAGATGGGTGCTCACGGCCACTCTCTGTAGGTCTGACGGTGGGAGTTTGGAATTTTATTGAGGCCCAAATAATAAAAAAAATAGACAAAAAAGCATGCACTTTTTCATTCGACGGAGGAAGAACAAAGGCGCCCGGAAAGAGGACGGAATCCGAGGCCCCTGGCCGGGCAGCAGCTGCGCAGGGTGGCGGGGCGATGAGCGCGGGGCCTTTGAAACTCAGCCTGGAACGCTTCGTGGGGACGGGACGCTGGCCCCACAGACCCGAGGAACACCGCAACCACCCAGAGAGGCGTGGCTCACATGGCTCATTCCATAGCAAAGCGCCGTCTCTGCACAGGCGTGAAGAGATGAAATGCCAACACTACACACTGAGCATCCGTTATTGTCACCAATTGTTTCCGACACCAGTTTCCGAGGGCGAACACCACACTCGCAGACTGGCTCATTAGTGGTCTTCCTCGTCGCCCGGCTCCGCAGGGGAAGCCTAGCAGCCTCCACGCAGCTGCCACGTGGTTTCTGTAAGCACTTTCCAGGGTGAACGGAGACGCGGGACTGGGTAAGACAAATCAGCTCGCACGCACAGTATTGCGAGAGGACAGAGCTGGACGCAAACACCAACAGGCTACGGCAGGTTTTCCTCTAAACTGAGACGTTCGGTTGCGCCCGGAAGCTCTTGTCCTGGCGTTGGCGGTGGGTTCAAAGGGACTCCAGTGTCCATGGTACGACTGGGAAGATGGTGGCTCGTGGGCGCGCTTGAAAGTTCCTACTGGAATGTCCCACACGGCTCAGTGAGGACTCAGAGAAGCAGGCCGGCCTCTCGCGCTGGGTCACGCTCCCACAAACTGCCCAGGGCAGGGGTGAGAAGACCACTCCCCCCACACTTAGCCAAGAGCCCTAACGGTGGTTTGGAGTCGAAACTTCCAGGTTCATTTCCCAGCTCTGCTGCTCGTTGGCTCTGCTGCCTCGGGCAAGCTATTTCACCTCTGTGAGCCTCCCGAGGTGACACGGCCTGCAGGAATGCCGTGCGGGCCACAGGGGAGCTGTGTGAGCACCGGGCGCAGTCCCGCACACCCTGGCCTTCCGTTTCAGAGAGCAACAACTCGTCAGCATCGAGTCCTTCCCACCCCGGCAATCTCCAGGCAGCGTGGTGCTTCCTACAAGGCAACGCTGAGGTCGTTGTTAACCGAGAGATGATGGGGCAGGAAACCCAAGTGACTACATAGGCAGGACCACGTTTTCTGGTGACCTTTTAAAGACGCACGTGGCTTCCCTGGTACAGAAGCAGGAGTGGCCTGCTGTGTCTGCCTTCTCCACCCCAGGTTTGTCGTCTTCTCCCAGCTAATGGCTGATCGGAGCAGGAACAGCTCTTCCCCTTGCTGCGATTTTACACCCAAACTCCCTTTCAGAGGGATGGAAGGAAATGCGGTGAGGAAAAGCGGGAACACCCAGCGCCCGAGGGAGGCAGGGTGTTTCTGTCCAGTGTGAGTGGGCTGTGTCTGCTTGAAGCCGCCCTCCACGTGCTTCCCTGGGTGGGACTTGGAGCCTATGACTCAGGAGTTTTGGAGCCCAGGGCAAGTCACTTAAACTCAGGTTCCTTCCCTGTGACAGTCTCTGCTCCCTGGGGTCGCTGCCAGGACCCTGCTACCCATGCAGGGAGGGGCACAGAGCTGGGGCCCAAGAGCAGTGACCGGGCAGAACTGGTGTGGAAGTCTGTTCACCAGCAGCTGTCCTGCGGTCTTGGGCATGTTATGGAGACTCTACAGCTCCAGTCCCTCATCACGCCCTCACTGGGCTCGGGAATGTCTACCTTGGGGGTTTGCTGTGGGCACCCCAGGGCGAATGCATATGAGGAAAGGGCTCAGAGGGAGCCCAGGGGGATGAATGGGAGCATGGGGGGTTGGGGGGAGGCCCTGCAAAAGCAGCCAGCCTGGGGCCTGGAGCAGTGGGGGTTCTCACCTTGTCTGCTAAGGTCCCCAGTGCCTGGCCCCTCTCAGGCGCTGGTCTTGGCTCTGACATGGGACCCGGTAAGAAAGACATCAGGCCTTTCAGAGCCCTACCTGCCCTCGGAAGTCCCCTCAGTGGGCACTCTTGTCGTCTGCTCACTCCCTCCTGTCCCCATCCCACTGGAAGGACAGCACAGAGTTTTCATGGACCAGCGACACCCGAGATACTTCAGGCAGAAGTGTGAAGTTCGAAAACCCTAGGCCACGGTGGCATGCTTGGAGGATGGCAGTTTTTAAACTGAGGATTTCTTAAACAAACAAGGAAATCTTCAAGTCCTTCCGAGGTTTACTTAAACGAGATCCGCGGAGAAGCTCCGGTGTAGGCTGTGGACCTCTCAGAGCACGGTAATTTAGAGACGCTAACCCGAGTAATTTCCGTCCCTTTCCATGCCTGCTGCACCTTTGCTGCTTTGAGCTATTTTGAGATGTTTATCCCCGGCCCTTTGCAAGCAGAGGCTGGGCGCTCAAAGACGGGTTTTGTTGTGAAGCTATGTACCTGGGGAAATCTGATAAGATTTCAAATGGAGTCAGAAAACCTCAAATGCTTTTTAAATAGTTCCCTCCACGATAGGATCCCTTTTTTTAGAAATGTACCAGTTGACCAAAGTTTGCCCAAACGGGGACAATTCCAGATCTAAACTGAAAGGACCAAATTCACACCACACCAAGACAATCTGCACCCACGGTTTGAATGTTTGGGGCCGAAGACTCTAGACTCACACAGCCTGCGGGTGGATCAGCCCTGCTGGGAGCCAGAGGTCGCTCCACAGGGCGCAGGGCACAGTCCCCGGGATCCGCCTTCCCACTCCAGTCCCACGGGGTGGGGGCCCCCAAAACTCACAGAACACCAGAAAGAAGGGCATTCCTAAGCTCAACCAAGCTCATTGCTTTTAAAATAAGATATCGGGGGGTGAATTAAGCTTTCTGGCTGTCCTTTGTGCATTTCTTTGCCCAGATACCAGGTGAAGCCCACCTGTGTTCTGGGAGGGAAAGGCCATTTCGAAAGGGGTGGCGCTACCCCACTCTACTCTGATTGTTTGTGATCCCAATGTTTTAACACAAAAGAGAGCCTAAGCGTCCTCTCTGCCCTGCAGTGGGGAGAAATAGGGTACAAGTGCGCTTGGCCTGGTGAAGAGCACCTTCCTACCAGCAAATACAGGCGGGTGTTGAATCAGATCCCGAAAACATCTCGCATCGCCGTCGTCTCTTTCCCGGTCTTCGTGTGTGAGCGCTCACACGCCGAACAGAAATCCAGAGCACGCGGCGGGCTTGCTTTCTGAGGGGCGCTGACTAGCGACAGCTCACCCTGCAGTGCAAGTGCGGACGAGGACGAGAAGCGGAAAGCAGCGCCTGCAGAACAGGGTCCGCGAGATCGCACGGCGTGGCCTCCACAGTGCGCAAGGAGTCCAGGGTGGTTGCTCACACACCCTTATCCCCTTGCGGTCTCACTGCCGGTGGCACTGGCTCCTTCGCACACGTTATCGGCAGTCGGACAGTGCTCTGTCCCCAGGAAAGCAGGCAGGCAGGCAGCAGAAAATGCTCTTCGCACACAGCTTCGTTCCCATTGCTTTGGGTCAGGGGTCGGTTTTTAGTTTCCCCCGTGGGAATGCATCTAAGCTTTCCTTACCCATTTTTACTTGGATTCCTGATCCATTTTTACTTTGCCAAGTTTCTGTAAGTTTAAATCTGGGAGAAAGGATCTGTTCTCTTCCTGTGCTCGATACGTCTAAAAATTTATTACCTGAGTTACTCTTTTATTTAGAAAGTATTGAGAAATGTCCCCTCGCTGGCCTGAGGAATCTGTAGGAAGCTACGTACCCCCTGCTCGGCAAGTGCGCAGTACACGCGGCGTTTTGCCGGATTAGGACTCTTTCGTTGGAAGGTGTGCCGGGGTCAGGTACTGAGAATCAGCAGCGCTGGCATTAAGAGAAGGAGAAGAGGGAGTGCACTGTATATGCCCTTAGTGACAACCCCTCGGGGGGGCCGGGACGAATTCTATTAAAGGGAGAGCCTTGTGGTGCCAGGGCGCCTGCTCCTCCTCGTCTCCTTCCCTGGCTCCTCTTCCTCACCTCTAAAGTGGCCGTCTCCCCTCCCTTCTCCACCAGTGCCCTAGGTCACCTCCCTTGTCCCACGGCTTCCAGTGACACCCACATACCCCTGCTCCTCAAACTGAACCTCGACTCCCCTGACTCTAAAGGCTTCTCGGTTCCCCCGACTCTCCCATCCCCTCCTCTGCCCCCCGCTGCCCCCGCCTGCCCCAGCGCAATCCCCAGGAATTCACCGTGTGCTCAGGTCAAAAACCCAGAGCCATTCCTGACTCCCTCTCTCAGGCCCCTGTGCAAATCCGTCTGCAAAGCCATCAACACAGATCGCAACTCCTTCCTCCTACTCTTCGCCAGTCACTGCCTTGCCTCACTTCCCCCCTGCCAGGTGGGGTCGGCGGTGGGGCATTGCTCCGTGGCCAGTGGCCCTGCAGACACCCCCCCCTCGGGGTCACTGGGCCCTCCAGCGGCTTCCACCTCCCATCGCTGAGGGCAAATTCCTGTGCCGCACGCGTGTGGCGACCCCTGGTGACCCCTGACCCGCCTCCTGTGCTCTCCCTGCCCCGCAAGGAGGCCGGGAGCCTGGGCGGCTCAGAGCTTGGTACTCGCCATCCCCGCTGGCTTCTCTCTGGTCTCTTCGAAATGTCACTTCCTCCCTCCCCTACTCTGTGCCTCATGGCGCCTTTCTTGCCTCAAGACTCGGACGAGTATCTGACAGGATAGTGCATCCTTCTCGCTTATGTAGAGATTGTGGGCCTGGCGAGGACAGGGGGCTCGCTCTGTTCATGGCAAGGTCCCCCGAGCCGAGCGGTGCACCCAGTGCAGGAGGCACCTGTGACCACGTCCATACAGGAAACGGCACGGACGCCCCTGCACCCAGCCCCACGTAGAGGACGTGGGACTTCCTCGGGCACCCCGCGTCCACGACTCTGCTGTCCAAGGGAAGAAGCGCCGGTCCGGTGTGAGAGTCGCTGGAGGGGCTCCGAACATGGAAAATGGAAGAAGACTCTGCTGTCAGGGGGAGGGGCATCCATCATTCTGTTTAAACTGAGTCAAAGGGAAGTATTTTAAACATCCTCCAAAGCTCCCGGAAACACGGGCCTGTCTGGTTGTTCAAAGACAGACAAATGGCCTCCGTGTGAGCTGTGACCTACGCGTTGCTGGGTCCCTCCCAGGGAGTTACCGGGACAGCACCGATGAGGCCAGCGAGGCTCCGGCCAGCGTGCTGCCGTCTTCCAAATGCCCATCTGTGTGGGTTCCCGTAGGGCACCCTGGGCACAGACAGATCCTGGTGTGAATTAAATCCACGTTCTCAAGGAGGCTAAACAGCAGGAGCCCACGTGTCCCAACCACACTGACCCCAGGGTCACCCCTGCGGGCCCTGGCCCAGCCGCATCACGTCACCTGGGAGCTTGGAGGCCCCGCTCAGACCTGCTGACCCAGAACCCCAGGGGGCCCAGCCCCTGTGTCTGGACAAGCTGCCCGGGGCATTCTGAGGTGCTGGGGACCACTGTTCCAAACCCTGGATTTCAGCTCCTCAGGGGGCTCAGTGAGGTGGAAAGTCAAGGGTCCCCGAGCAGAGGTCTCCATGGGCAGGGGGCCCACTTTCAAGCCCGGCCACTCTTGCTTTTCCCACTGACCAACAAGCCTCTTTGGGAAACTTCAAGTAGCCTTCGGGAATAACAGGGGAGTCTCAGCCCCCCTCAGCGGGACGATAAACAGTGTCCTCTGCCCAGAGAATGACGAATCGGTGTGCCTTAGGAAAACACGGTTTAAATCAGTCAGTAAAATGCCAATGGTCAGAACCTGTCATCTGCGCTGCAGGTGTTGCCACAAAAATAAAAGGCCAAGAAGTCTCATTGTTTCAAGGACGCCTCTCCAAGTCATCAGTGTGGTTGACATCTTCACACATGAAACAAAAACTGAGCCATTAATATTAATGGAGAAAGGGATCTTCACGGTGAACGGCTTGAAACCCCAGCGACCGAGGTCGCGGCTCTGCGCCCAGGCACACGGAGCGTTTCGGTCTCCCCGCAGAAAGATGCCTGAATTCACATTTGTCCACGGCCCCAGGTTGACGTCTCCGTGGGTCAGTGCAAGCTGCCTACAGCTCCAACTATGTCCTCATTCAGCAAGGCTGTGTGGCACTCGATTCAATTAACTGTATAATGGGAGCATTCTAGAACCAGAGCTTTAAATGGCCTTTTTGTCTCCTCCCTCATACATCTGGGGCGGTAAACATTACATTAAAATGCAGCAAGAAAAATGTCCCATAAAGAACTGTATTGATGGAAAGGTAAATTTTTAATAACCCTTCAGTGGGCTGCATTCAGGAGGGCGGTGGCGGGCGGGGGGTGATGGCATCCGAGCGGGGTCTGTGCCCGTGCTCCGGGGAAACCCTCCGTGCTGAAGGAACTCGCTCAGTCCAGAGGGAGCCCACCGGCCACGCATTCTGAACTGGGACCATCTCGGCCCCACGTCTGGTACTTTTGGTGGATCTTTGTTTTCTGAGAGGGGAGGAAACAACACCCAGAGAAAGTGATTTTTTTTTTCCTTCATTCAGAGCCCAACAAAAATGACCCAGACAATAAAATTGATTAAAGTGCTTTATGGGGAGGAAATATACTGAGTCTCTTCTGGACTCGCTTACATGTCTCATAACAGCACTGAGGCAGCACAGGCCACAGGTGGAACAATACCACAGTGTCTCAGGTCGGGTCCGAGTCCAGACTGAAGGAGGCCTTTCTCTGGAAAGTAACTCAGAATCTACAAAGCAGTTACAATGCATCGAGTGCTCCTGCTCTCCAGCAGCGAGAGGGCCCCCAGGTCTGCCCCACCCTAGCGGTGTCATCGTGGGCCTTAGTGGGGTGACCGCGTGGTTCTGTGCTGGGAGGGGAGGTGCAGGCGCTGCTCTCACTGGGATCAAACGCTGAGCCAGTTTTCCAAGCAGCGCCGTGAATGCCAACCGAGGTGCTGTGCCTGTGCAGATATTCTAGACTGGCTTGAAAAGAGACAGATCTTAGTTCAATCTGAAAAATAATACGCGGTCCAGAGAGGCATGACGGCTGGCTGTGGGGGACAGGTGGGGTCTGGGGTCCAGGTCAAGGCCAGGGGTGAAGCGGCACCCCATCGGGCCCTGCTAATACACCCGCTGAGCTGCAGTTTTCCCACTGGAAACATGGGAGGAAAGAATACTTCAGAAGGCATCGGGAGGATTATAGGAGGTATTTTGTGAAAAATCACTTAAAACTGTGCCGGAGACGTGATGTTTCAATAGAAGGCATCTGGAAGTTCTCACTGTAAATATGTTAGAAATACAGAAGAATGTAGACATGAGCCTGTACGTGGAAATCCCAGACACACTCATCTCGGGGTGTGTGGCGGATCAGCTCACGATGACACACACAAGGTCCAAGCTCCACGACACGGCGTCCCTTCCACGTCGTGTGGACATTCATCAGTGGCCCATGCGTGGACAAGCCTGTCTGCTTATGGCTAAAAGAGACTGAGGCATGAAACTCCATGTTTCCCCCCAAGTCGCACACCTGCGAGTCGATTTCCGGTGTTGCTACACAATACCTGCCAGCGTTTATCTTTAGCCACAGTGAATGTAACGTATCCCTGTTTCACAAAAACGTTCCCTCAGCAGTTTATTAGTGAAAACGTCCGCTCAGCTCAGCTCACCCCACAGAGATGGGTGGCCCCCCTTCACTCACAGACACGTCCGCATCGCCACTGGGCCTCTGTCTCCCACGTTCTCATGTCACATTTCTCAGGGAGCGTCCAGTCCCTCCTGGTCTCTAAAACCTGCTCCCTAGCCAGGGGTTGGACAAACGCATTTTAATTGCCCACAAACCACAGACATAAAGCAGGGTGAGAGGGAGCCGGGCGTAAGCAGAGATGAGGTTTAACTGCGTATTTCTAGCATCTTATGAGAGTTGCAATTTCCCCCTCAGAGCTACACAATTCGTCCCCTTCTGCCCTCCGGTGTCCTTGGGGTGGAGGAGGGGCAGGCTGGGACTCAGGCTGGGACATGGGACGCTCCCTCCTGCATAAACAGGTGGAGGGTGCATGTGCAAGGCCCCCCACTGGCCTTTCAGGTGGGGAAGGAGGCAGGGGGTTCACAGGGCCAGGGCCTGTGTGGCCCTGGCACCTTCGCCTTGTGGACAGGCCACGCTGCTCCGTCACGGGCAGGCCAGGCCCAGTGTGATCTCTGAGCTCTCTGGCTGCGGCTGTGCCCCCTGACCCAGTGCAGGCCCAGAGGAGGCAGAAGTGACATCAAAGACACGAAGGGACCAGGTCCTGCAGCCTACCACATGCTTGGTCGAAGTCACTGCTGACACTCAGGGCCACCCTGTAGCGGGGGCGCTGGGGAAGTCGGCACCCAGAGAAGATCACCCATAGGTGCGGAGTCACCTGTTTGGTAACAGGAACCCCAGAGGGCCCAGTGCCCAGGGACTCCCAGGTCCCTTTGGCCACACAAATACCAGCATGTCTGCAGAAGCTATAGGGAAGTTGGTCAGGCTCGCTGGCTCCAGAGAACAGAAACCCGCAAAGGCCCCGGCATATTTAAGCCAGGAGCTGCAGACTTGCCCTTTGATCTGGAAGCTTCAGGAAAGGGCCATGACCATCAGAGACTGTCCAGCAGGATGTTGGGCCACAGACCCTCGGAAGTCCCTCCTCACCCTCCCACTCCATGAGTCCTTGTGGCGACATCGAACCTTCCCAGGAGCTGGTAACATGGTGGAGAGCGGTCCCATCTGGAGGACAGAGCACCAAGGTGAGAGATCGCCTGCCAAGGTCGCCGGTCCCTGGCCTGTCCCCAGCCAGCCGCTGACCTAACAGGACGGCCCTCGTGGGGTTCAGGAACTTCCCATCCCCGTGTCCTTCCCCATTCTGGGCGGCACAGGGTCTGCCGGGAGCTGGAGCTCAGGAGGCTGCTTTCAGACTGGGCTCTGCCACCGTGGAGCTGCAGTGCTCCCGGCCTCAGTTTCCCCTTCTGTACAGTGAGGCGCGAGGGCCAGCTCTTGGTCTCCAACTTCCTTCCAAGTATCAGACTCTGGGGTCCTAATCGGAGTCCACTGAGGCTGGTGACCACGCAGCACATTGCCCCACGGGCCTTGGAAGCGGGTAAAATAAAGCCACAGCAATCTGGGCCACTCTGCGGGGGAGGGAGCCTGTCCCCAAAGATGCTGCAGCCCCTGCCTCCCTCACAGGGCCAAAGCTTTTCCCCCAGAGGGAGTGGGACTTGGCCCAAGGCTGTGCCAGGGCCTGGGAATCTGCCACCCCGGGGCGGGCGAAGCCCAGAGCTTCCTGCGCCAGCCCAGGGCCTTCCCGGGCGCCCAGCCCCAGTGCCACTGGCTGCTTTCTCCGGGCCGAAAGGGGCCGGGGCTCACACGCTTTCTCATGGTCCTCTCTGCGGGAAGGACACTTGCCGTGGCAGTCACACACAGAAGCCGCTTTGTGCTCGCTGGAGCTGCACTCGGTTTCCACGGCCCTCCTCCTCCTCCTCCTCCCTCTAATCCTTTGTGGCCAGCGCAAACATACCCCAGGGGCTGTGGCCCATCACCCCAAGGGGCCCTCCTTCCTCCTCCTCCTCCTTGTTCCTGAGTTTTCCCACTTCTTTTCTCTCATAAACCAGAAAGACTGGGGACAGGCTCAGGCCCAGGTCAGGTGAGCTGAGGGCACCTGACTCTAAAGGAACAAGGACAATGGTTTGATCCCGTCACAGACGAGAACCACCCGGGAAGATGGGCATGTTTCCAAAGCGCGGGTCCCCACCATGTATGACAAGGACCTGTCGCCACAGATCCCTTTGCATTACACACGTGTGTTCTCATAATGTCCACTCATCCGTCCGTGCCCTGGGTTTTGCCACATGGGCCTTGAAGCTGCACTCAGAGGGAATGCGGACTCTCTGGAGGGTGGAGGGTCGTCGGGCTCACTTGTCTCACGACCCCCAAGGAGCATGGGACTCGGAGGCAGGAGGAGCAGCACAGGGCTGGGGCTGCCCACTCTGCCACGTCCAGCTTGTTTTCCTCTCCTTGTCCTGTGTGTCCGTCCCTGTGGCCCGTTCTCAGGGCCCACTGTGACCTTCCTTCGGGGTTTCAAGGTCCACAGTGCAATGATTAGTCACCATAAGTGAAGGGGACACAGGAGTGGGAGCGGGTCCGAGCTCCCGGAGAAGGAGGGTGCACAAGGCAGGGCTCATCTGTGGCTGAGTTGTCCTCTTCCGGACCATCTGAGCTGGCCCCAGGGCAGCCTGCCTGGGGCGGGGGCTAGGGGGGCACACAGGCCCCTCTGGGTCTGCAAAACAAGACTTACTCTACCTGAGAGCAGGGCCCAGGATGCCCTCCCAGAGGCCTGCCTCCTTCCTGCAGCTCTCGGCTGCCGGCTCTTCACGCCCACTCCCGCCCCACCTGACCCTGGGGGTGAGCTGTGGGGGCACAGCCGTCTTGTCTGCCCCCACCCCGCCTCCACCCCTGCCCTCTCCTGAGCACCAGGTGCTCTGCAGGAACACAGCACCGCTCCTGGCCCACGAACCTCCAGCCCCTAATAACAAGGTGAAAACATGTGGCTTCGCTGCGTCTTAAAGATCAATCACTTCCTACCCACAGATGTCGGATAGTCTTCACTGAAGGAGACACAAGAAGTTCAATTTCTGTGCTGCATGTCTGCCTGAGCAAGTTCAACACCAGTTATAAAGAAGCAATACAATTAATTTTTGAAAGTTATGGTCTCAAAGAACACATACAATGGCCGATAAGCGGCAAAGAAGTCCTCTTTGTCACCGGTCAAGAAGAGCCACCCTGCATCAGCACAACACACCCACCAGAGTGACAGAACTAAAAAGGCTGACAGTACCAGAACTGCCCCACGTGGCTGCTCTGGTTCAGTGCAGGGTGCGGGGAGGATGCTACCACCCCTTCAGCCACAAGCCATGAGGTTCCCTCCTGGATATTCACCCAGAGAAGCGAAAACGTGAGCCCACGAGCTCTGTTCTTCAGAGCACAGGACTGGGGCAGCCCATGTGTCCATCCGCGGAACTGCGGGCAAAAACAAACCTCGGGTGTTCGCATACTGCGTGCGCCCCTCCTCGGGAAAGGCGGGGGTGGGCTACCGAGCCCCGAGCCCCCACGGCTGGAACCGAAAATCCACCAACTCGGAGAGAACGTGCTGACGCCACGCGCACTTGGAGTTCTGGAACAGCAAGGTCAACAGTGGCGGTTTCCTCCGGGTGGGCCCGGTGACTGGGCAGGGGCGCGAGGGAACTTTACGGGTGTCTCTTGATAGAGATATGGGTTACACAGGTGTGTGCATTTGTCAAAAAATCAGCACATAAAATTTGTGAGTTTCACTGTATATTGTTCCTCTAAAGAAAAAACAAAACTGTAGAATGTTGGGGAGAAAGAGCTGAGGCCCTTCCTGGAAGCGTCTGGGAGAAAGACCAGTCCACTGAGGCCCCGCCTCCTCGCAGCCTTGAGCGGCATGGACGCCCCGGCCACGCCACATCAGTGGGCACAGTGCCGGGAATCGAGGACAGGGCTTCTCAGAACCAGAAGTCTCAGGATCCGTGTGCTTCCCAAAGGGCCGCAGTGTGGGTGACTCAGCAGACCCCGACACACTGCTTCCCCAGTGACAGCTGCCACCAGAAAGGACAAGTTCCTGTCTCAACTACCAGAAACTGTCAAGGTTTAAAATCCTCGGTGTTGCAAGGAGCACTGAAGGTCATCAGGTACCACTTCATCCGAAGCAGGAACCCCCAGGCGCCACCCCCAGACCCAGCAAGGCCTGACAGGGGCCAACCACACGCCCCCCATCTCCTGATGCAGGGCACTCGGAAGGGCCTGCGTGCTTTCCGCCCCCAACCATCTGACGGCGGCCCGTGGGGCAGCGGACACCAGTGGTCCCTGTTTCCAGGCAGCACGGGGAACAGAGCTAAACGACATCACAAAGAAGCAACAGGGGGTTTCCTGCGTGTGATGGACCTTGATAAGTCAAGGTCATAAAGAGACAGTGACGGGTTAGAGAGAACTGAGGCACATGGTGAGTTGAAACGAATCGCTGTGGATTGGTTATTGGTGAGAGCAAACCCACCGCACAGAACACTAGACCGGGTGTGAGGCGAGAAGAATCCAGTGAACTAGGAAGGTTCATCGAGTAGAGCAAGTAGGAAACCGTCTGTGCAGTTTGCCTCTTCTTAAGGTTTCGTTCAGGATGTGCTCGAAGGTATTCGCAGAGGGGACCTCGGAGCACGTAGAAACGTCAAAGCTACTTTTTTCTCTTTTGCTTGTCTCCATTTCCTAAATTGCTACAATGCGTATGTACCTCATCCACTAGGGGTTGCGCTGTGTCCCCCCCCCAATTCAGAATCAAAGTCCTAACCCTCAGTGACTGAGGACATGGCTGTATGGGGAACTAGGGTCACTGCCGATGTAAGTAACTCAGGATGAGCTCATCCCGGGGCAGGGTCACCGGTTCCTCTAAGAGGGGACATCTGGACACGGAGACACACATGTGGGGAGAACGCCATGTGACCAGGAAGGCAGCAACTGGGGCGCACCAGAAGCCGGGGGTGGGGGGCGTGGAACGGATCCGCCCTCGCCGCCCCCAGCAGGAGCCAGCCCTGGCAACACCGTGGTCGTGAACTTCTTAGCCTCTGGAACTGGGAGACCGGATTGCTAAGGCCCCAGTTTGCCACACTTTTTGCTGCAGCCTCACCAAGAAATACAACATCTATAATAAATAAGAACTTACTTAAACTTAAAAGTTAAAATAGCACACGGAGGGGCGCCTGATACGCAGGGTGTGAGCCCCACGGCGTCTTTCTCCCAGGGCAGTACTTTCCGTTTTGTAAACAGCCTTAATTTCGAGAACATTCTTCCTCCTATTGAGGCGAAAGCTGCCTGCCTGGCTCTGCCACCCATTGATCTCCTGAGTCACTCCCAGGAGTCACTCCGCCCCCTGAGGGGTGCAGAGGAAAGTCTAGCCTCTGGGGAGCCACCGGCAGCCGCCCTCCAGCCTCCTCTTCTCCCACCACGTCCCAGCACCCAGGGGACCGGGGAGAGACAAGTTTCCCGGCCCATGTGGCCCCATGCCCGCCTCCATGAGTCTGTTATTGTAATAAAATGCCTCATCCTCCCAGGCCCCAGCCCTGAGGCTGCGCCCAGAAACCTGAGCTGACGGGGCCCAGCGGATCGAAATAACTTCCCAGAATAACCGCGGCCTGCTCCCTGTGCCCTGCCCTGGAAGCCAGGCCGGCGGCCGCTTCCTCCCCTCGCTGCCCGGGAATGAGGTTATCATGTCTCACACACTGAAATTCAATAAACTGAGACAATCAGAGGAAGTGGGGGGCTTTCTCCACACGGGGAGCTAAACGGAACCCTGCTTATCACAGTGACAAGATTTGCTCGGTTGCTACCAATGTCCAAAGACTTCCCTTTCCCAAAGAAAGGCCAGGAGGAAGGTCGTGTTCTTCCGCCCCCTCCAGGGAGCCAGGCCACCATCTGCTTCACTTCAGGCAAGTCTATCAGGCACAACCCCACCCCCGGCGCCTAGATCCAGGGCCCCCGAGGAGGCACCCACCCCTCAGGGGTTCCGGGGGGAGGGACGCCAGGGCCTCCGGGGCCCCAGACAAGCCCTGTCTAGTACCTGATGGGAAGGGAAGAGGTCAGAAAAGGTGAGTAAGGGGGCGGGTAGAAGGGGAAGTATATGGGTATCTGGGGAGGGAGAGGGAGGAAAGGGCAGGAAGGGGGAAGGGGAGGGGCCTCAGCAGCAGACTCTGAAACCACCCTCTGTAAGGACCCAGCCCAGGAGCCCAAGCCCCACACCTTCCAGATGTTTCTCTCTGCCTCTGCCCCATCCCTACAATCCCACTCCAAAGCCTTCCCTGTATGTCACCACGCCCCGCCCCGCCCTGCGTCGCCCCCCACACACAGGGTAGAAGACATACTCTGGCCAGATGAAGGGGCTCTCCAGACCCTGGACCCAAGCAGACCCATGTCCAGCCCCAGGACCTTGCCCTTGCCCTCACCTGGAACACCCTGTCCTCCCCTCTCCCCGGTGGCCGGGCAGAGCCTCCCACCAGCCCCGCTGAGTCCAGGCCTGTGTCCCCAGGTTCTCTATGCCCTGTGCCCTTCCCTGAGGATGCGGTTAACCTTGCATCCCTGCCTCCTCTGACCAGTGCCCAGGGTCACAGAGATCACCGCCGAGGTGGGTGTAACTGAGGCAGACATACCTTAACCACAGCCATCGGCTGTGACAATAATAGAGGGGGCGTCCCTTTGACCTGCATCCGCTGACTCGGCCCTGAGACACTTACCAGTGGCCCCACGACAGAGGAGTGGAGCACTGGGGGGGGGGGGGGGAAGCCCGTGACACACTGCCCCTGGAGGTGACATCTGAAGGGTGCCAAGGACAGAGGGCCTCACCCTTCTCCTGACTCTGAAACTAGGGGTCTGTTGAGTCTGCGCACCACCAGCTGAGGAAGAGGCTGCCGGGGCGTAGGTGTGTATAGGTTTACTGAGACTGGCTGGCGAGCCAGGGGCCACTCCACTGGTTTCCGCACAGGTGACTTCACAGCAGCGAGGTCCCTGCCTCCTGGAGGACACACGGCCCAGACCAGGTGGTTTTCCAGCAGAGAAGGACAGCCGAGGAAGTCGGCCTTTTAAGACAGGAGGCCACTTGTAATAGTCTCTACTTGGAACTAAAGAAGTCCAAAAAGCCAGGAACCAGGCCTGACCTACTGAGGACAAATGACTGGACCCCCTTCCTATGTGTTCAAAGCAGACTTAAGGAGAAGCCAAGCTGAGTTAGACAGAGCCTCTGAGTCCTTCCCCAAGCGACCGGTCGGTCAGAACTGGCCCGTAAGCTGGAGTCTACCTGCCCTGCTGCTCTGAGGAGGAGGAGGAATCCACCGGGCCTACCCACCAGCAGGGCGGCGCCCAAGCCCCCTGGGTCCTCTCCCGGGCCTGTGTCTCGGTGCAGCACCCGAAGATCCCCACTTCCTCTGCCACTGAAGCCCCTCTGTTCTCTCCCTGGCCTCGCAGCGCTGAGCAGTGGCCTTGAGCATGGGAATGACGAACTCCAGTCAGCCACGCCCTGTAAACACACTCGGCGAATTCCCGTGGCTCCTGGACGATATGGAGGCGTGTCCAGGGTTTCTCTGAGCAACAGTGTATCGATCAATTGATCAGTCAGTATCTACTGAACACCTTCTGCAGAGATCCTTCGCCTAGGGGATGGGGAGCTCAGGTGCACTTGATTATATAATGAAGGTTCTTCACGGCCGCATTTCCATTCTGTGAATCAGCTACAAGAATCGAGAAAATGCCGTTAAACGTGCCTTAAGAAATAGGCCCTGAATGGCGTCACCTCTCTTGCTCAGAGTCAAGTACTTCGGCTGGAGGAGGCAGTGCTAGTCCCACCTGGAAGGCCACATCCCCACATCCCGCTCCACCTCTGCCCCGCAGCACCGGACACAGAGAAGAGGCCTGCTGCCCGTGTCTCCCCCACTGTCGAGGGCACTCTTCCCCCAACATGCCGGCCAGTTTCCCCTCGGACCCCTGTGGTCTGGAAGGTGACGGAAGTCTCAAAGTCTAAACCAATCGCCCCCAAGGGGAAGGAGGCCTCCAGGACTGGCTCCAACCCCAGGAGCCTATTGTGACCACAGAAGCCAAGGACCCCTGCTGGGAGGCCACACACGCAGCCCAGGACTAAAAGGTTTCACCAAGGCCCTTCGGTGTCAGCACTGCAAGCAGGACACAGCTCTCCCCTGGAGAAGCGTGCCTTCGGTTAGGAAGGGACACCCAGGTGCCTGTCAGTCCCATAGACGCTGCCCCTATGGAGATTCCCATAGCAAGTGTGGAAACAGAAATTTCGGGCCAGCTCCCTGCGGCCAGGCGGGAAGGTAGGGGGCAGGCCATCAGGAAGACGTGGAGAAACGGAACTGAGACGGAATGGACAGGATTCGAGGAGAGCAGAGGCAGGCAGAGGTGTGGCCGGCAGACATTCTGGACCCAGAAGAAGCCTGAGGTTTCCCAGGACAGAAGAGCTTGTCTGCAGCTGCGGTCATAGCTGAGCCAATAGCCGGCCTCTGCTGTGTTTGTGCCCCGTCCTTTGATGACAGCGTGAATTCTGAGAACGGCGCTTCCAGGCCGGGTCTGTGTAACTGGAGCCCAGGGACAGACAGCGCTCCTCCTCCCGTGCGCGTGTGGGGGGTCGGCCCCATGGCTCTGAGACGGTGCTCTTGTCCTCCTCAAAAGTCAGAGGGCTCCTCCCAAACCAACACTTCTATTTGGCCAGTTCCATCCCATGATATTCCCGCAGTTATTTGGTACTTTCCTGATTAAACTGTCCTTCTCTGGTTGGAAATCCAGTGGCTTTTGGAGCTGTTTTGAGGCATGTTGGAGAATAAGTTAGCCGATTAAAAGGCAGGAGTTCCTATAATAACATGAAACTATGAGGGAGCCGAGTGCAAATGTGGGGGGATACATTTTCGTTACGAGATGCGCACACGCATCCAGGTGGTGTTTGCAAACCAGCTCAGGAAAAGCCCCGAGGAGTTCGGGGCTCACTGGTGTCTTCGCTGAACCCCCGATTTGGATTTTTATACCCTGATATAAGGCATCAAAAAAATAAATCTTGAGGAGTTATAGATTCATAACAGGTAAATGGAGAAATGAAGACAATTAGTTATGTGTATTTTAATATATTTTTAATAAAAGAACCACAGATAATTATAGCCCAACCCCTTTACCAATACAAAATAAATTACATTGTCTCATAGCTTCCTTTCATCTCTCCCCATATATTTTGTGATTTTTAAAATGTTGACAATTAACTACTTTAATATATTGTATCCTACTTGACATTATTTTATATAGACTCTATTTTGTATACACTGTCATTGTTAATCAGCATGTAATATGTAACAGAGTTAGCATTCTACAACAAAGTGACCATCGCCATATTATTGGACTTTGAAAACACTTACAATCCTACCTATACGCACCATCCTAAGTATTGCTTTATGTTTTTCTAATTTTTTTACTTGTTGCTTTGAGAGAGGAAACAAGCCATCAGTACATCGCCACACTTATCCGTGCACTCACTGATTGGTGCTTGCTTGTGCGCTGACCTGAGCCTGCACTTGCAGCCCTGGCGTGTCGGGACGACTCTCTAACCAACCCAGCTACCCGGCCAGGGCGGGGCAGCTTTTTCTTCATTTGAATCATTTCATTCTCAGGAACAGAATTACAGTCAAGTGATAGTCGAATTGGAGTCGACCGTCACAGTTCTTTCCCACGTTCGTCCAAAATAATCCCACTTGCACTTCCAGCAGGAATCCCTGCGTGTTCCAGATTAACAGCAGCTGGGCCAGCACCTGTTATTACAATGGCATTTGATATTCGCACTGCTTTTCTGTACTTCATTATTAGTGAGTTTAGTGAATAAAGAAGACGTTTTTTCCCCCTCTGATATTCACTGAATTCATCCATTGACTTTTATCTCCACTTCTGTAAACTGTGAACTTGACCGTGGCTTAGGGCTTCTTTCGGGCCTGGAGATTTGTGTGTTCTTCACGTTGAATCTCTGTCACTTGTTACACGTGCCCTGACTGTGACCACACTGTCATTATGCGCCATTGCTGTCACCGTGCAAGCCCTGTTCTAATGTCATCATGACGACCCTCTCGGGCAGCGTTAGCCCTGGTTTATAGTGGAGAAAGTCCCCACGTTTTACTTGAAAACGCAGTCGTGGCTCCACCACTGATGCATTTTGGCCAGCGCCACCGGGCTGGGAAACGCAGGCCCCGACTCTCGGGGTCCCTCCTGCCCAGCGACCGCCCCCAAGAGCACAGTTTCTTTCCAACGCAGTGCCTTCTGGTCACCCGGGGTTCGTGACACTGAGGTTTTTAATCCCAAGTGGTCATGTATGTGTCCATACTGTTTTTATGTTTTTTGTTGATCTGTAACCATGGTTACCTCTAAGTCCACATTCGTTGGTGTTACTCCATATGGGTGTTCTAATAAGCCCCAGTGGCCAGTTCTGCTCTTATTTTAGAGAGGGATTTTGACATCCTAGGCATCGCTTGAAGAAGGCTGTCTCTGGACGTGGAGATCTTTCTGTCACACACACAGATTTGATTTAGAGGGGTTTTTTCCCATCACTAAAGTCCATACCTCTTCACTTGACAATTGGTGGGAGCACTCTCATTGTCCAGGTGCGAGAGGAAGACCGAGGCTTTCTCCAGTTGGGCTTGGGACGAGAGAAGTGCTCTCACTGTGAAGACAGAGGCAGGCCCCTTGCCACCTCTCTCCGTCACCGCTCCCTGAGCCTGACTCACCAGATGGGCCTTCGAGGTTGTGGGTGACACTGTGCTGGGGCGGGGGTGGGGGAGGCAGCCCCTGCCATCCCCGGCATTTAGACGATCAGTTCACAAAACCCTCCTTGGCTCCCATATCGTGTCTGCTGCTTACCTCTGGTCAAGTTCAGGCACAAACCCAGAGCCTTTGGAACCATCTCCTCTGACCCCCACAGGCCACCAGCGGCCCCCTCGGCACAGCAGCGTCCTGGTGAGCTGCCCAGTCCCGGGCCAGCCAGGCCTCACTTCAGCTTTCTTCTGCCGCCCCTGGGCTGGCGGCTCTGCCAACCCCAGCATATGAGAACCATGGCCCCGGCCACATCTCCAAGGTGACAGTGGGATTCCTGAGCCACTCGGGCTGTCGCTTTGGGATACAGACTCTTTGATGTCCCTACGTGCGGCTGCTGCTACTGCTTTGCCATTCTGAGCTGTTCTGGAGACAGGAGCGCTTATCAAAGAGCCAGTTCCTGCAATTGTCCTTAACCCAGACATGAGGCTCCCGACAGGTGGTTCATTCTCTGCTCTGCTCCGGGAGGCAACAGGACACTGCCTCATCCCTCGGGTCCCACGCAGCCCACAGTGCTGCCTCCGCAGCCCCCAGAACCCAGCACACGGCAGGCAAGCTTTACTTCCTGCTGGTACCTCCAGGAACATGCACAGAAGCCTGCCTTTCCTCGCCGGCGCCCCACTGCTCCAGAGCCCCGGTGTGGGCTGATCTCCAGGCCTCACACCACATCTCGCACCTACTCCCGTCCTGTTTACTGCCACTCGCACCTGGCTGGCCGTCCACCATGCGGGGTCGTTTCCACTGTAACTCTCCAGGGCGCACCTGGGGCTTGAGCTCCAGGCCTTTCACTTTGTCTGCCTACCTGGTGCCACAGGCGCCACTGGCTCGGGCCAACCCCACTGCGGGCCTCGGGCAAACATTTTCATCTTTGGCCTGTAGTTTCTACTGGAGGTTTAAGATCCCTGGTACCTCCAGTCTACGATAAGAATCATCTCTGGGTTTATCATGATGTTGAATCTGTTTTCGGGAGTGACAGAATGGGCTGTATACGTTTCCGAGGGCCACCCTGACACAGGACTGCAGACGGGGGTGTGGGGGGGGGCGGGGCGGACAACATGGACACCTGGTCTCTTCCAGTTCCGGAGGCATGGGTCTGAAATGGAGGCGAGCCCTCCGCGGCCTGGAGAGCAGGGTCTTCTCTTTCCTCCTCCAGCTTCCTGAGGCCCCAGGTGTTCCTTGGCTTGTGGCCGCCTCCCTCCAGTCTCTGCCTGCAAGGTCACGTGGCCACCTCCGTGTGTCTCCGTGTCCTCCTCTTCTCGGAAGGACCCCAGTCATGGTGGGTTAGGGCCGCTGTAAGAGCTCACTCAGTGTGCGACATCTGCAAAATCCCTGTCGCCAAATAAGTTCATACTTCCAGGGGCTGGTGGTTAGGACTTTAACATATCTTCCTGGGGGACACAGCTGAACCCCTCACACAGCCAGGCTAGTCTGTGGCCCCCTTCCCAATCCTCCTATGCTGCCCCTCCTTCTCAGTCTCACTAGACCCCCTCCCTCCCCATCGCCACACCCCACCCCCGCCCCATTCAAAACCCACCCCGGGACGGAAGACCACACTCGCGGAGTGACGCACCATGATGGCGCTGTCTGCATCCATGAGGGAGGATTGACAGGGGAGAACTCAGGGGCCCTTGAAGTCATTTCAGGAGGCACTCACTTGGTCCACTGTCCCCGAAGCCCACGCCTGTGCTAGAACCCAGATGTGCCCTCTCCCGATGCTCCTCAGCACCCACGGGTCCAGCCCCCTGCTTGAGGGAGGGACGCATCGTCAGGGCGAGCACACCTTTGATCGGCAAATGCACAGGCTCCTAAGGACGATGGGGGTGGCTGGGAAGAAGCAGGGGCTCCCGACAGGACCGCCCAACATCCCCACGTTAGTGGAGGGACCATGCTGGGACGCTGTCCAGAAGACCTCAGTCCTGGAGGACAAATAGAAGCTACACGTGTGCCCAGGCTCGATCCGGCACCAACAGCCAACAACATCAATCAGTTAGAGGTGGCCGATTCCTGTAAGCCTAGGGGTATCCTTGAAACCCCCTCAAACAGCCACCCAGGCCACACCTGCACTGAAAGGGAGTTGACGCAGAAATGAAATGTGTCAGCCATCCCTGTGTGGACCTGGAGGGACAGACAAACCTCCCCCACTTCTGAACTGAGCTGCCTTCGACACTGTCACTCGTCTGACTGACGCGTCCACCCTCCTCTCTGGCTTCTATAAGAGGAGCAGGAATGAGAACGGTGGAGACCCTCATTTAAAAAACCAAGGGGCCACACTCCTTTAGGGAGGAGGAGCCGCCACTTTCCCTCACCTACCTACAGGCCAGGACACCGCAGCCAGGGCCGGGGCCAGCCCGACAACTGCGTTGTTCTTTGGCCTCGGTCCCCTGCCCAGGGTTAACATACAAGCCTGCTGGTTCTGGCTCTTGGCACGAAAGGCTGGTGGTTAGAGGGGAAGCTGGGATCGCTCACAAGTACGCTATCTGGAAAGTATTTATAGTCGGAGGATGTAGTATCTGAGATATTTTGGAATCAGCCATCTCTTCTAAAATTACACGTATATCCTGTTTTTAAAAATATGCTGCATCAAAATTCAAATTCAAACTAGAGAGAGACGTTACTCAGCTAACAAACAAGTCTGGGTGCCTCTTTCGGCGGTTAACTTTAGGAAAAGAGCCCCCCACAGCCTTCAGGACCAGCTCTGCGGGCACACCTCTAAGGACTCGTTATCCCTAACGACTTGTTGGGACACAATCGCACAGTGTGCGTGACACCTGTACAGGAGGCTCTCAGGTATAAATGGAGATACCCTGGTTTGCTGCATAAAGGAGATTCTTTACTTTTCCTTATTGATCACCCAACGTTTATCCGACGTGGAAAGAAACATCAGATAACTAAAAATAAACCTGTACCTTGGCATTCAACTCTCTGTGCAGTCCTCTGGACCTGCCACCCACCCCAACCCCCAGGGGACCTGCCTCCAGGGCAGGGGGGGCACACTCAGCCCCCTCTAGGCCCCTCCTCCAGGGTGGAGCAAATTCAGAAACTGCAGCTGTGAACTCCCCTCCCCAAACCCAGATGGAAAATAGGACCCCTGTGCCTGCTCTGGCCCTCACTTGAGCTTGGATTTTGGAGACAGGAAGGGGAGCGAACTCCTCCGTGCTGACTTATTAGCTCACATGCAGCCCTTGGCTTGGGGCTCACTCCCCCTTGCCCGACCCACTTCTGCAAGATGTCAGCTGCATCCCTTCTGCTTCCCCGACTCTGGTAGTCTTGGCGGCCCACCCCCATCCCCAAGGCCAGGCCCGGATCCCACGAAGAATGCAGTTCACCTTGTCTTTCTGCAGTGCACCTGGGCTGGGAGATAACCGGTCAGCTCCAGCCTCCAAGTCCACTCCCCCTGTTCCCTGTGCTGTCAGGTCCTCCAGGGAGCTGCTGCAGGTGCAGAGGACCGGGCGGGAGACTTGTTGGGGGATCAGGCCTGCAAAGGGCGAAGGGGGAGCCGGAGTGGCAAGGAGAGGCTCAGGCTGCAGTACAGATCAGACAAAGCCTCGCTGCTCCAGCTCAGGGAGTGGCGACCCACACGAGGACCAGAGTGGGACAAACGTCTCACACCCACCCCTGAGTCTGGTCTCTGTGGGGGAGCTCAGGAAGAGCGAGGTCTGGGCTAGCGTCAAGGAGCCAGGCTTCCTAAGGAGGGTGAAGTGACCCTACTGGTTTGCCCCATGGCGGCCACGGCCGAGTGTGTTTCAGAGTATGTGTGTTTCAGAGTGTGTGTGTGTGCACGTGCGTGTGTGGTTTTGCTGCTTCATTGAGGTTCTTTCTAAAAAGGACCATCTCATCTATCCCCTGCCCTTGACCATTAATGGGGCCACAGGCTTATCCAAGATTACTCCCCCCAGAGTGTCCAATTATAGGGCACTGTGTGATATCACTGTGTTAACATCCAGCCAAAGCCACTTGTGCCTCAAAGGGACAGAGACACTTGAACAACCTGGAGAATTGAGATCTAGGTAGCTCAGTTACCCTTCGTGCCTTTGCCAGGAATTTTCTTAATGTGCCAGTGTGGCCAGCAACCTATGCAGCACCCCCACAGTAATGCAGGTGCATGCGGCCAGGGCGGGTCAGCGAAGCCACGGCCACCTGCAAGAGCAGAGAGGACTGGCCCTAGGAGACCTGTGGGGCCCCCTGAGTGAGCTGCCAGCTGACCCCACCACTCCCCATGCTCCAGGAGCCCGGGTGACTCCAGGCCATGTCTCCGATGGTCCCAGCCCCCAGGAGAGAGAGAAGCCACCACGAATCAGCTGAGTGCCCCTTGGCAGCCCCATCGGCATGCCTGGGTCTCGGCAACCTGTTAAACATATCACATCAAAACATCCCTAAAAATAAGGGCTGATGTCATGAGGCCAACTGAGCTCGAGGTGGGGAGGGGAGTGGGCAGAAACAAAGAGCAACACCCTAGGGTGTTTTTCACTCCGAATTTTCTTTTCCTGGGCACATGGAAAAAACAATAATAAACAAATGGTACCCTTCCACTTCAGAAACCCACTGAAATGCTTATGTCCCAGTTAAGATTGCGCAAGAGGAGACAGTTCCAAAATCTGTTTCTTCTGATTTGAACTCAGCACCATCATGCCCCTTCTCCAGAGCCGAGCAGCACACTGTCCTCCTCCTCCTGGGGCTCCCCCTCTCCCCCCCCACCCGGCCTCCCACGCTGCCCTCAGCTGTCAGGCCCCTGCGGGTTTGGACGCTCACCAAAGCTGCTCTGGCCCCGCAGGCGCAGGCGAGCCGGCCTGGCTGTTATCTACCATGCTGTCCTCACTCTGCTGTCCAATGAGCATGGAGAGCAGAGGGAGCCTGGCCACGAGCCAAGGCCCCAGGGCCAGTGACAGAGGCCTGGGCCCAGGGTGGCCTAGCACCTGGGGAGAAGCCATCAGCAGCACGGGCCTGGGGACCCTGGAGTGCCGGCCCTCAGCACTAATTTTATGAATGCTAACGCACTAGACACTCATAACACAGCCTAGTGGTTGTGAGCTCCAAAGATTTGTGAGAGATCTTCTCTGAGGACTCGTTAATGTGGTCCTTTGGGGGACTACTCCCCAACTTGCCTCCTTCACTGGAGCTATAAATAGGCCGGTGAGCCCTTGACCATGCAGCCGGCCTCACCCTTGGTGGGGGACTCTGCACAGACCACAGACGGGGTTGGGGGCGGGGGAGGAAGAGGACAGTAGGGCAGATCTGAGAAGGGTGTTCGCTGGCATTTAACATACACAGGAACAGGGAAGGGACGGCACTGCCCCCGGAGAGGGGTTCAGTGGGGTGCTCAGAGGCACGCTCCGTCGCCAGGCCCGTGGAGGTGTCTCCCGGCACTACCGTCCACTTGGAAACATTCCATCCCTTAACCCAACTGTGGACATAAGCACTGCCCACCCCGCCCGGCTCCCCAACCCCAGGCCTGAAATATTCAGGCAGCACTTGCCCAGTGACTCAGAGTGAGCGTCCTGGCTCCGCCCCCCGCCTATCGCCCCGCTTTGCGTGACCTTCCTGAAATATACATAGTTGAGGGAGGTTGCTTGGGATATTTTGGGGAGACAGCTGTTTGTGATTCTAGCCGAGTTATGGGTGGTATGGGCTGGGAGGGCTGGGCGGGGGACTGGAGCTGGTGGGGGCAGGCAGAGGGATGTAGGTGTGAGGTCCAATGGGCAGATGAATGAAGAAAAAAGGACGGAACTCTCATCTGCTTGGAGGGTGACGTTCACATCGACCTGATCCTCATCAGACAGCTCCCAGAGGGACTCTCAGGTCCTAAAGGAGGGGTCCCGCTTCCCCAGGGTTCAGTTATCCACGCAACAGCACACGGTGGCCCTCAGAGACTAAGGGAGCCGAGATACTCCTGCACCATCCATTGGAGCCACGCCCCAGACCGAGGTCAGAGGTGAACCTCCTCTCAGCACCCGGTCTTCCTGGGGTGGGAGGAGTCCTCAGGGTGCTTCCAGAGACTGTTTCCACTCTACCCTGAACTGCTTTACATGGGAAAAGGGCGGGGGATGGGAAGCTCTGGTCAGACAGGTTTGGGACATGGTGCGTACTAAATAAAGTTCTTTCTTGAATTCTACACAATACATCGGCATATTAAAACCTCCAAAAAGTTCTGCAATTAAAAAAAAACTATGCAACTGTTTTTAACCCAATAGTTTCAAAATTTATTTTTAAAAGAACACTTTTTGCCGCGTGTGGTAAACAATGCAATGCCCCCCGCCCCCGCCCCAAGATGTGTGCGTCCTAATCCCCAGAACTGGGACTATTGGCCCCACCTGGCAGAGGGGTTCCTGCCCTCTGATTAAGACACTGGAGACGAGAGTACCCTGGATCGTCCAGGTGGGCTGCATCAATCACCACGGCCTTTATAAGAGCGAGGCGAGAAGGTCCACGGGGAAAGGGGGTGGGCCCACAGGGCAGCGGCCGGAGTGAGTGACGCCTCTGACGATGGAGGAGGGACCCACACGCCACGGAAAGTGGTGCCCGTGAAAGCTGGAAAAGTCAAAGACGTGGATTCTCCCCAGGGCTTCCAGAAAGAATGCAGCCCTGCCCACGCCGTCCGTGATTTTATCCGTGATTTTAGGACTCACTGTAGAGTTCTGACCTCCAGAAGTGGAAGACAATAAACTTATGTTAATTTTGTGGCCACTGGTTACAGCGACAGTAAGACACGAATACACTGACACTGAGTAAGTACTAACATCGCATATTCAAATAATAGAATTTAGGAAGCTGAGGATGTGCTTGGTTGGTTGTCGGGCACAAGGGAACTCCCCCCCACAGGCCTCTGGGCAGCCCCAGGGCCTGCTGGGGTTTGGCTTCTGTGGACATGGTAACAGCCGTTGAAGGAGCACATTGTCTAGAGCAGGATATGTATCATCCACTTTTTTGAATGCTGTGACCACAGAGCAGGGAGGAAGGGGCTGAGTCAGTCCGTGGCGGGTCCAATGCAAAGCTGTGCAAAGTCTGCGCCTGGGGCAGGCAGGCACAGCGGGAGGTTCTGCAGGGGTGGGGGTGGGAGGCTGGGTCTTTAGTAGCTAAGAGCGCCTGTCCTTGACAGCCTGAGACTTCACTCCGTTTCTGCCTCACAGCTAATTTAAGAGGCACAGAGACACTTCCCAGGGACCCTTTGGAATATTCTGGGAAAAGGCTATGCAAAGAAACCTTCAGGTGCCTTCAGTTCTAAGTCAGTGATCTGGGCTAAGAGGCAAAGTGGCTGAGATGCTAGGTAACCAGGCCCTGGGGGTTCAATGTAATGGAAGGTCAGACGGGCCAGAAAAAAACGTAAAGAAGCATAAAACAACTCTGCCTAAGTTTTGCAAAGGTGAACTGGACCAAAAATGAAATTGTTGGAACAGAAGCATAGCTCCAATTCTTCACTTTTCATAAGTGTGTTGGGTGTGGGGTCTTCCATCTGAGAATTCAGGGGTATCGCTGAAACCCCCAGGCCACATGCTGTGGGTTGAATGACAGGGCATTGTCCTTCAGGGTGTCCCACCCTGGTGGCCCAGTGCCCTCACACAAAGGGCCCATTGTCTGCTGCCTCACGCCTGGCTCCATTGTCTCCTCCAGAAAGTTCTCCCCCATCTCCCGGCAGCCAAGCCCCACGTCCTCCAGGTCCAGGTCCTTCAAACAGCCGTCCCTGACCCACTGGCCAGAAACAGTCTTTCACTCCCTGGGACGAGCTGCACCTTTCCGGTGGCCCTTCACCCTGTTGAATGTCAGGCTCCCTTAGGCCACCAGTTCCAGGAAGGTCTGTCTTTATCGGGGCTGGTTATACTCCGCCCAGATTCATCGGAGAAAGATATGCGTTATTCTAAGAATGCTGGGCCGTGAGTGTATCCTGCGGAGTGAAATAAGATGGAAAAGGACAAGAACCGCATTCCAATCATAGGTGGGACGTAAAACCAAAAGCAACAAACACACACACGTGTACATACAGAGGACAGTTACCAGAGGAGAGGGGGTGGGGCGGGGCAAGTACCAGGTGACAGAAGAAGACTAGACGTGGGTGGTGAGCACACAGTGTAGACGGATGTTATCAAGGTGTACACTTCGAGGTATATGATGGTATTAACCCATGTTACTCCAACACATTTAACTTTTTATAAAAGACTGCTGGCTTATCTCAGGAAGCCTAAAGCTGATGTTGCTGGTTACCGGGCCAGGTGCCCTCCAGCCTCCCAGTGGGTGTTAGTTTCCCAGGGTGCTGGGAGCATTGTGATGCTGAGCAAGCGGCTCCCAGTGTAGAGGCCAGAAGCCAGGGATCAAGGTGGCGGCAGGGTCGTTCCTGCTGAAGACATGAGGGAGGCTCTGTCCCAGGCCCCTCCCCCAGCTTCTGGTGGCTTCCTGGCCGTCTCTGGCCATCTGCACTGGGCCTTCGTCCGCACTGTGGGCGGCCTGCGTCCAAACTTCCTCTCTGTGTAAGGCCCCTCCCCGATGACCTGGTTTTAACTACTTACATCTGTAACTAATTAACTGCTTCCAAATGAGGTCCCATTCTGAGGTGCTGGGGGTTAGGGCTCACGTGAATTGGGGGTGGGCACACCATTGCACCCATAACACGTGGTAACAGAGCCCCCATTTTGACCAGGTGGCATTGGGGCCAGTTAACCCCACTTCCCCACACACTCCCCTTTCTCTAGAGATGCCACAAGACTCTGTTCTGGCCAACGAGATGTAAATAAAACCCATCGGATGGGGCTGTGGGGAAGCTCACGGATCCCGCCCCGCCCCCTTCTCCCTTCCCGAGCACGGCTGCACACGGAAGGAAGACAGAGCAGCCATCTTGCCACGCAAGGGTGAAAGACGCACCCCACGCAGAGACCAGGCCTAAGAGCCAGGCACGTGCCTCGACCGGGGACGGAACCTGGGAGCTTTCGCCTTTCCGGACGATGTGTGACCCACTGAGCCACACTAGTCAGGACGTGGGAAGATGGTTTCGACTGAGGGGCCCTTCCTGGTACCCACCAAACCCTACAACTGTCTCGGTGCGTCGAGCTCCTAGAGGTGCTGAGCACAACTGCTGCGGGCTGCCGAAGACCCGCAACGTGGGCGTAGCATTTGCGGTGTGCTGGCTTGGAGACGTCACAGGATTAACCAACTTTCTTTCCCAAGGCCACACACAAATCAGGCCTGGGACTGAGGTCCAGCCCAGCTCTGTCTGTGTGCCTGTCTGTTACCCCAGAGAGCCCTCCCTTGTATCCAGTTGGCTAGTCAGTGAGCTTGACAGCAGCCCCCCCAGAAATAGACCTGCGTGTCCCCGTCCCGCCCAGGAGGGGGGTCATAGCATTACTTCCAGTTCACAGGGGAGGGCCTCTGACAGGCCCAAGCCTTCTATGGTGTCCCCTGTGTGTCTCCTGCTGAGCACCCCCATCACAGGCTGCATCCCACCAAGAGAAGCCCTGCTGAGACGCTTAGGGACGAGCACTGGGACAGACTCACCAGCACCACCCCTTCCCTCCTCCCTCCGTGTCCCCACGGCCTGACGTGAACATGGTGCTGAGCCCCGCAGCCCAGGAAAAGA
This sequence comes from Desmodus rotundus, assembly GCF_022682495.2. Lineage (NCBI taxonomy): Eukaryota > Metazoa > Chordata > Mammalia > Chiroptera > Phyllostomidae > Desmodus > Desmodus rotundus. The sequence goes on from NC_071397.1 coordinate 100,044,953, forward strand.
CTCCAGGAAACTGGGGGCCACTGTGCCCGCAGGCTTCTCTTCTGCCACCGCTTGCTCCTCAGCCCACCCAAGGAAACCCACAGAGGGCATCCTCCAACGTTTGTGTCCGTGCCTCTGGACCTCAGAATCAAAACCCATGGCCCGGCTGGAATCTGCACTTGCCCCTCCCCGGAAACATTGACACTGAACGAATTTTTACAAATGAAATCATAAGCGCATTACAGGTAATTATATACTATTAAAGCCACCGCTGTGGCAAAGCCTTGGAAAATGAAGACTTTTTCTAATTAAAATAAACAAATTGCAGTCGCCCCTCGGCTTCACTTTTCCGTAACACTCTCAGGGTAAAAACGAGGCAAACTCACATTCCGAAAAGGCTTATCAAAACCCAGGTTAAAAAAGAACCCCAGGGAATATTTTGTGAACTAACTTCCTGACTCTTTCTAAACATCTTCAACAATGAATTTCAGCCTGCCCTTTTTCTCCAGAAGAGCTCAAAGGCTTGGTGTTTGGGGGCATGGTTGAGGGGGGAGGGGCTGGTGAAGAAAAGAGCCAAGGATTCAATCTCCATCTGTGGTGGGAAACACGGCAGGAGTCAGACTATCTGAAGCGAGTGATGAGCCCAAGTCTTACCGAGTCCAGGAGCAACGAGGGAACTGGGAAGCCTGCGTTGCAACCCCGCAGCTGCACGGGCCTGTCCGAGCCCATCCCACACAATTTGCATAAAAATTTCTGGAATGTGAGGGTGTGAAATATTAACAACTCTCCGTATAATTATTAAGGGATTTTTTTTTTTTCAGAGTAAAAAAACTGTTGTGGAACTTAAATAAAAGCTGGGGAGGACATTTCATTCGTTTTTCAGTTTCGCTCAGACTGGGGGGAATGAAAATGTCTAATAATGGAGATCTCTGTGGCGGAGGGTGATAGGCCAAGTTTCTGACTATGGCTACAAGAGCTTTAAATAGCTACCTCAATCCATAGCTAAGAGGAGCCGCCTTCGGCCCTGGCCAGGTGGCTCAGCTGGTTAGAGCGTCGTCCCAATAAGCCAGTATCTGGCTTCGATCAGGGCACTTACGGGAATCAACCAACGAATGCATGAATAAGTAGAGCAAGAAATTGATGTTTCTCTCTCTCTCTCTCCTTCTTCCTCTACCTCTCTAAAAAGTAATAAATAAAAGTTAAAAAAGAGAAGGAACCTTCCCTCAGACAGAGAAGACTGAAATCATGATAAAAACTGTAAGATGCCAGTACGTAATCTCCTAGGGCGCAAGGAGCTCTAAAAGGGATTCACGTCAGTCAGCATTTCTGGAGCAGAGATGCCACTTTTAAGGAAGTGTCTCCCGGAGATGATTTTGCCCTCAAAAAGTCACGCTAAAGAAAACGCTGTGCTTTCTTCCTGCTGGCGCTGCTCTGCGCCGGGGGACGGACAGGAAAAGCAGACAGACCTCCCAGTGGTTCGCAGATGGAGATCTGACTTGCAGAAAACTGGTGCCAGTCTCAGGAGAAGTTGTCTTGCAGTGACATGCAAGGGTGTAGATGGTGCCCGAGGGGTAGCACACCAGCGAACGCAGGGCTGATGAAAGGAACGCAGCTTGCTAGATTCAATTCCTTTTTTTTTTTTTTCATTCTTGGGAGGCAGACTTTCATTTCCCCAAAGACCATGCGGAGCTGGCATGGACTGCCCAGCCTCGCCAGCTCTGGGCAGGAGCTATGGACAAAACCCTGAGACTTGGAACCACCACTCAGAAGCACAAGACACTGCACACTCCTTCAGACTTGGCGGCACCATGCATGGTGGCCCCACACTCCTGGAAACGTGGTGGGTGCAGGGCTGCGTTAGGGAAGCCCGGTCACAGGGCTCATGGGAATACACATATGTGCACCAGCTCACATCTGTGCGTGGAGCATGTGGCCTGTACTTGGTGAGCAGGAATGTGAGTCATAAAAGGCAGTCCAAGGCACTCCAGCTTGATGTGCAGCTTTTTGAAAAATTTCCTGCCTGGCTGCAAACCTCCAGAGGAAGTGAATCTCCAGTTGCTGATGACCTCATTTCCACCATTTCTCAACCCTTTGGGAGGAGGCCTACTCAGCCAATTGGGGGGCGGGGCTGAGGGCAGTGGGCGGGGCTGAGGGCAGTGGGCGGGGCTGAGGCATGCCTGCCTGCTGCAGAGTTTTCTTTCTGCTCTGCCTTGCACCCCACCTCCACCCCATGAGCCCCCAGCCCCGCACACCTCTCCTTCCTTGACGTGCAGTTGGCAAAGCCATTCCTAGGATGATGCGGCACAGCGGTCGCCATGCCAGATAATAAAGAGCCCAGCGGGACAGGACCCAGCGGACGCGTGGGGTCCTTAGTTCTGGGTGGAGACCAGAACTGTGACGGAACTGTGACGGAACTTTCACAGTGATCTAGGTTTCCAGTGCTTATGCCATGGAAATTAGTCACCTGACAGATCAGCAAAACATCCATCATTGATGACGTTCGCCACACCACAGATAGATTGGGGTTTTGTCCTGACCCAGCGACAGTGATGAATGGCTGTTATTAAATCGATAGATCAATTGAAAGCCAGTAAGTCAAGACTTCCAGAGGTCGGTCAAAGCAATATACCACCACAGAGAGCCCAGAGGTCAGCTGGCCCTAAACAGGGAGATAGGAAGTAGGACTGCACCAGCACAGCCTAACACTGAGCAGAAAACTAAACCCTCAGGCTTTCCTTTCCCTGCTCACTTCTTCATGGTCAAAGAGAAACAGAAGCAGGCCCTGCTTGCAGGTCTGTCCGTTGTGGACACGATGCCCAGGAGGCCGTAGACACCGCGGGACCCACCGAGAGACAGGCAGCTCTGCAATGCTAAAGCCCTTCTGCCTGCAAGGCTCTTCAAGGCCCTTCCGCCGCACCTCTCCTCTGGTCCAGTCCTTCTGTGGGCTGGCCTCGTTCTGTGGTTGGTATTGTCACCATTTTACAAGTGAGAAACCCGAGGCTCCTTTGGGGAAAGAGGGAGTGGCAGGCGGCCCTGCTGGAGGTAGGAGGGAGAATGGCGGTGCTTGTGGGGGTGTGGAGCCCACATTCCCAACCACTGGAAGGCCTCAGCCAACCCTGAGCAGAGCAGTTCCCCTGCTGCGGCCGCAGTGCAGGGAAGTCTGAGACTTGGAGCCCCGCCCCTCCCCCACTGCCCCACTGCTTGCCCACTGCCACCCTCCCAAGCTCTTGGCTGGCTTCGAGCAAGGCCTCCTGGAGCTGCTGGCTGATTCTCTACACACATGCAGCACACTCACACAAACATACCACACACATGTATACCACTCTCACACATGCACACTCACAAACCGACTCACACACACCCCAGACTCTAGGGCCATCCCTGGCTCACTGCAGTAAAGACTGGAGGGAAGTTTGTCCTTTCCTGCCTCCCAGTCCTGACCTTCTGCATAGTAGGCTCAGATGAGCGCCAGGAGGTTGAGAAAGACCATGGCTCTTTCATGTGATCGCCCTGGGAGAGAGACAGCAAACAGAGGACGTGCAGCGGCCGTGCTGAAATGAGGGGCAGCCCTGGGCCCTGTGTGGGGAAGAGAGGCCGGAGTTCCCTGGGGATCGGGGGAGTGTGGTGAGCGTGGGGGCCGGCTGAGGGTCAAGAGAGAAAGGGAAACACTGAGACCACACTGTAAAGCTTCCTTCCATCTGGAGAAGACTCGGGTTTTGAAGTGGGTTTGGGTTTACTGAGCACACACGGTGCTGGGGAAACCTAAAAGCTTTTTCGGTGGTGTTACAGAACTCACACATCCGTGTGGGTACCGTGTTTGTGCTTCTTCGGCAAGGTGCCCACAGGGGCCATGCGTCTCTATCTGCGGTTACTGCAGACCGACTCGGGGCTTCTCAGGCTGCTGCATGAGACTCCGATGAGTCCTGTGCCACCAAAGCCACACAGTGCCAGCCAGGACTCCGGCCAGGGAGGCCCAGGTGTAGAGAACAGCAAACTGAACAAAGTAACAGGGTTTTGTTGGACACTCCTGTGTTCAAACAGCACTTTGCCAAGGCACCCGTGTACCGGGCAATAACTTGTACAAATAACACTTTACCAAACACTATGCGTTTAAATGAAAAAGAAGGTCTTAAAGGACACAGATCCTACACCCAGAATGTTTCTGTTCAAGTCAAGCCCAGGAAACAAGGATTGCAGAAATGGGAGTATACATACACATTTATAGCTGCTCATAAATGTCAAGGAGCCGCTGCAATGGCTGGACTGGCTTGGTGTCCTGCAGGGAACGTGACTCAGACTTCATACAGGCGTGTGACAAGGTGTGGGAGGAATGTGGGTCAGTGTCCAGGAGCAAGGCGCCCGCCCCAGACCACATGCTGCAGGGAAGGGACTGGGCGAGAGACTCCCAACCGTGTGCACTCGTGGGTTAGTGGTTGTGGGGGGATGCAGAACAGCTAGGTGGCACCTCACCTGTGTCTTAGGTGGAAGGAACACTTGGGAGGGAGGCTGTGAAGGTCATACTTAAGAGATGTAAGTTTCCTTTGAAAGGAAATGAGAGACATTGGGGCTTCCAAGGAAAATGGTCCTTTGGCCGGGAAGTTCTGGGGATGCAGGTTGGGAAAGTGGGGGGCGTCTGAAAGTTGTGGGGGTCAGAAGCACCCACTGCAGGAATGGAGATGGAAAGAGGAGAGGCCCAGCACATATAAGCAAGGTCATTACCAGGATGGTAGGAATGTGATCCCTGAGAAACGGGAAAAAATATAGCATGAGGGAAACTCACTGAGGGTCTTGGCTTTGGTTATGGTTAGCCTTAACTGCTAGTGGAATTCTGAGTAGACATTTGGACTCACTCATAGACTGTGGTGGGAGAGGGCTGGCCCAGTGCCGTCTCACCAGCAGGCGGGAAGGCTGGTCCCTCTGACTGAGGGAGAAAAAGGCTGATTGTTGCACTGATACCAACTGGCAGAGATCATAATCAAAAATCACAGGTGTCTTGTCCTTGTCTGCTGAGCATTATTTTAAATGTTACCTATCTTCCCTGGTTTTATTTTTTAGTAATTGCAGGGAGGACTAATTTTTTGCAGAGAAGTGGCAGGGATAGCACCATTTCCTTGTTAAGATTCTTCCTCAGTCCCCTCTGCTCTGTCACAGTCTCTCAGGTTTCCTTGTTTTCAATGGCTTGATGGTTTTGAGGACTACTGGTCCGTTAATGCGTAGACTGCCCCTTAATTTTGTTTTCTGTTCTTTTCTGATGCTTTTCTCACCACTGCAGTCAATGGCTTGGGGGGCCAGGGGACGACCACAGGTATAAAGTGCCTTCTCACCACATCATAGCGAGGGTATGCTAACCTTGATCACCTGACCGGGGGTAGTGTTGAACTGGTTTGTCCAGTGTCAAATTTCTCTCCTCCCCCCACCCCCAAGCACACACACTCTGTTTTTTGAAAGCAATCACTAAGTCCAGCCACATTCAAGGGCAGATGGTTGGGGTGGGTGGGGGGTAACTACATAAATTATTTAGGATTCTTCTGTAAGAAACACTTGTCCCTTTCCTTCCACTAATGTATTTATTTGTATCAACAAGGACCCCTGTAGATTTAGGTCACACTCTGAGTTATGATACAGTTGTTTACTCTTCCACCCCCATCAGCACAGCCTTGGCCATTGAGAGCGCCTTCCGGTTGGCTCCTGGGTCCCTCTGACCCACCCAAGCCTTGTGTTATGTGAACGCCTCCTCACCTTTTGCTATTACAGATGCCCCAGGCTCTCCTTATGTTTTCCCTGACCCACCTGAGAATGAGCCATTTCTCCAAGGAGGCCTGGTCCCTCTCCCCGGGGAATTCTCAGCACGTAGAAGCTGAGGTGTGGGGCCTGATGCCACCGGAATGTTCCCTGCCTCTAGGCCCAGTCAGCAGACAGAGGTAGGAAATATGTGTGTGTCTACTAATGCCTAGACGCACACATCTGTAAATATCTCTGTGTGCATTTCTCTTCATCTCTGCAAGCTAAACATGAGGTCCGCAGACACTCTCACTCTGATTCCCTCTGATCTAGGAGCCCTGTCCCCTGTGCGTCTCTCACTCCCCTCCCAGCACTAGCCTGGCTCCCACCATCCCACTACTTATTTGCACGTGGAAAGCTAGATCAGAATTGTGATCCCCGCGCCCTTACTGAACACTTTCATCTATGCTCTTGATGTACAAGGTATTTACATGTCAAACTTGCAAACCAGGAAAGTTTGGCGGAAATGTAAAGACCCACAAAGGAATCAGGATTTAAAAGGTATCAATGGCCTAGAATAAGGAACCCGAGTAAAAATATGACTTAACAGGATACACAGGAGTTTGGGAGTAAATAGGTGGCATAACTGGAGAATGACAGAGATCAGACTTTGCAGCAATTCATGGGACAGGAGAAAGGGGTGGACGTGTCTGGCTGACCACAAGCTCAGGTATGGCCATGTTAACAAACAAAATCGATGCAGAGGGTCGGCCCCAAAGCAGATGGAATATTCCAACCAAGGTGGGAAAATGCACCCTGGTCAACGTGCAGGTCACACACCACCTCCACAGGTGCCAGCATTTATATCCATCCTTCAAAAGAGAGTGCAGGCGAGGGAGCAGAGCCGTGTGAGTGGGATGGGATCACACTCCCAAAATACTAGCAGGGATTAGATGTACCCTCTTCCACTCCAGAGGGCAGACCTAGGGCCTGCAGTCCTGGGGTCCTTCCCAAGCTGATGGGACTGAACGAGGGTGGGGCAGACCATCTACCCCCTGTGCGCCTCTCTCAGGGGACAACAAACAGCACAGCCAAGATCCAGGAGGCTGCTGGACAATGCTGGAGGTCGGATCCCAGAGACACCTCCAGGGAAAAGCTGGAAGGACAGTCCAATGGTTTGTTACTGACAAAGCTCTCAGTGCAAAGTACAAATAGAATGAGGAACCAAATCGCAGGTGGTCAGGACAGGGGAGAGGGAGGAACAGGAGTAGGGGCCCAGGACACTGCCCAGGATAAAATCCCCCCTTTGGTTCAGTCCCAGTGGACTGCCTGTGGGCAAGACAGTCCTTTTGAAGAGCACAGAGCAAAACGTGTGGACAGTAAGAGGAAGGCAGAGTTTGCCTGATTGGAAGGAAAACTTTATAACAATTAGAGTTGTCTGAAAATAAAATGTAATCCTCACCAGGAGAGGTTTTCAAACAGTAAGTCCGGCCACATCGGCAGGCAGGGCCGCCAGGGGCAAATGGATACAGACACATGGGGATGATAAGAGATAAACGGGTCTGGGGAAGGGAGACCTGGGGCTGCCGGGCTTGGAGGGCGACCGGGCCAGGGTGAACGGACAGGGTCCTGAGGGAGGAAGCAGTGGGGCTCTGCAGTTCCAGGTGCCTGGGAGGGAAGAGCATGTTGGCTCCACAGAGCCCTGGAAACTGTCTGATTTGATGTGGCATTGGGAGTTAGGTCTGTTCCTTTTATATACACATAATCTTAAAAAAAAAAAAAACACACACACAACAACACAGCCTCACACACTGAATTGAGCCAGGAGGCCAAGCTTTCTCACCTGCCTGAGGCACACATGCCCGGGAGAGCTGGGACAAGCACACACCTGCTCGCACCTTGATCTCAACCCAGAGAGAAAGCCATGGGAATGGAGATGTCTCAGGTCTCCTCCAGTTCTATTACTATTGGTTTTTGTTTTTGTTTTTGTTTTTTGAAGAAAAGATTGTGTTATTTAAAACAAGGCTACGTACACTGTGACTTTCCAAGAATGTAACCTAGCCCCTTCTCCAACTGTGGGCGTGGCTTCTCCGATACCTCTGTGAGCCGAAGGAAAGTGGGCTGCCAACCACAAGCACCAGACTTCCCAGCAGGGATGCAGTTCAAACCGTGGTGAGGAGACAAACGACGAATGGACTCAAACTGACAGATGGAGGAGCCCAAAGCATCGACTCAGGTCTTCGTGGCACTTCACAAGGTGTGCCATTAAAGTGACCAAAATGGGTGACAGGCGAGACCAGACATGACGTCAGGACGAGCTTAGAAAGGAAGACAGCCGGACAAAGGCCAGCGCTATTTTGGTTTGCACATGGGAAGACATCCTGTCGTGGCATATTATATTCCATGTGGGCACGTCGGAGCAGAATGACAAGGTCTCCTAAGGGACGGAAAGGGAGGCAGAAAGCCGAGAATGAGCTGAGCGCAGGAGCTCCGAGGGGAGTAGGGGTGGCTCAGCGCCTCATGCCTCCCAGGAGCTCCGTGCACATCAGTGGGACAAATAACTCAGAACTAACGGAAGAATAGAGGGGGTAGGCAGATGAGTTTGTAAAATGTGGATAAACAAATATCTGTCCCTGATGAGACTAACCCCACCTGACATCGATATTTGCATACGTATGCATTTGCATGTCATTTGTGGACAGGTGTGAACCTGAACCAAGATTCCGAGCCAACGAGTTTTAGATAAAAGTCAATGGATGCAGACGCACAAACAGGAAGTACACAAGGCTGGCAGGGAATGGTGAGACTGTTTCCCGAAAGGGTCAGAGGCAGCCCAGAGTACAGTCAAAAACCACCCTGGGGCAACCCCCACGTCCACCCGGTGGAAATCCGTCTTCTCAAGGAAGGGCTCCGGGCGCCGGGCTGGGGCCTGCTCCGGGGTCCTCTCTGTTTCTGTGGGTCTGCGTTCTTACCCAACAATGAGTACCTCAGAGGCACACCCAGGCCTGTAAGAGAGGGGCTGACGGCGACCTCAGAGGTCACACCAGACCCCGTGATTCTGGGGTTTGGAGAAGACCATGTGAATCATTTAGAATGAAAGAAAAAGCTTGGGTTTGGGGCTGTTTGCTCATTCTGTTTGTCTGTCCACAGACTTCCTGAGCTTCTAATATGGATACAACACTGAATTGATAAAGGAGTTGAATAAGAAAAGGCATGTCCTTTTAAAATGCAAATCATAATATACAGGGGAGAAAGAAAACAGAAAATTTATTATAAAAATCAGCAGCTTTAATAAATGTTAAAATAACAAAACAATAAAATTTTTTAAACAATCAAAAAAATAAAACAATGAAGGGATTATGGAAATGATTTGCAAATAAGATAAATGGTGATTGGACATTTGGGGACGACCACGGTGAGTTCAAACACAGCTGAAGATGTTGTCCCTTGGGAAGAACGTGGGGAGGCCGAGGGTGGAGGTGGACCTTGGTCAAGCTCCGTGCAGGACCAGACCTGCTGTGTGTCATCCCCTCCATACTTGACATCCTGAAAGCCAAGGTGAGGGTCACTTTTAGTGGGCAAATGAGGAGACTGCGTCTCAGAGAAGTGAGCTTGCTTGCCCGAGTTCTCACAGCTAGTAAGTGGAGGAGGAGAGATTCGAAAACAAATGGGCCCCTAGGTGCACACTCCTCCCACTGATCTCCACGGCCCCGTGACTGGGGAAACTGATCTTACAATGTGTCGGCTGTGGGCAGGAGCAAATGAGAACTTGTGAGCTCCAACCGTGGAAAGATTTCCAAGTTCAAAGGCAACACCTCCGGGGGGCGCTCTGTGGGTGGATCACCCTGAATTTCAGAGTCTGCCTCCATCTTTCTCACAGCTCTCTTTTCCTGCAATGTCCCCAAGAAAGCCCAACCTGAGCAGTCAGAGAAAGCCTGGTGTGGAAAATTGTGGGTGCTCCCGTCACACTGAGTAGTGTGCTGTGTGTCACCCCAGAGGAAGAGGGCACGCCTCGTCACCCTGGACCCTACCTGCCCTCCTTTCCAAAGGTTTGGCCTATAAATCAGAGACTGGGAGCCAAGGAGAAAAAAATCAGTAGAGGTTTACTTTCCATTCATAAATCACCTTTTCTTTGTCAGAGGGGAACTGAAAACATCATCAGACTCCATGGATGGACCACTCGAGTGGGAGTCCCACCCACAGGGAGAGAAAAACCGATACTGCTGGTAGGAGCTCTTTTCCCCTCTCCGGTTCCATGTTGCTTTCTATCGCCTTTTCTCCTTTCCCCCTGGAGAGCCAGGCTCCATGGACAATTAATCCGAGAGAGGAACATTTTCTCCTCTCCAAGTGGGAACTTGCTGCAAGCGTAAGTTTAAACTGAAGTCGATTCTCAATGTGAATGTCATGTTTAAGAGCCTTTAAGATTCTGATAACACTGTATAAGGTTTCTCCACTGAAGTATCAAGTTCTGGAGGTAAAAAAGGGGCCCAAATACAGCTTTTCATTATCACGGTTCCCAGGAAGTTGCTGTACTCCTGACTTCCTTACTCACAGGGTTAGAGGCTTGGCCTGGGGGCAGATCTGATTTCCAGTCTGGACGACCCAAGCAGCTTGATGTGGGACAAGCCACTTAGCTTCTACGTGCCTTCCTTCCAGCTCTAACATCTAGAAATTCCATGACTCACGCTTCAGAGACTTGGCTACCACGCTGTATCTATGGCATTCTGCATAAAGTGTTAGCACAGGTAATTACATATCTCATCAATTATGTGTCAAAGGAATGAATGAATGACAGAAGGGACTCTGAAACTTTTTTTGAAAGTTTTATTTATTGATTTGAGAGAGAGAGGGAAAGGAGGAGATAGAGAGATTTGTTGTCCTACTTATTTGTGCATTTGTCGGTTGAATCTGGTATGTGCCCTGACCGGGGGTTGACCCCGAGACCTTGGCACATTGGGACGATGCTCTAACCAACTGAGCTACCCAGCCAGGGCCTTCAAACGTTTGTTTTTTTTTTTTTTTTACAAACTTTGAACAATCAAAGGCAAAGTTTAGCAATGAAAAACTGAAGACTTTGATTTACAGTCACTGAACAAGTTGAAAAATCTCAGTAAGAGACATTTGAACCTTTTAAGTATCATCTTGTGGTAGTAATGACCTCTCATGCATATTTATGCACTTAGATTTGTAATAACCACTTGAAAGACTAGTTACCACTGCCCCCCAGGAATGCAGCTATGTGAAGTGGGACAAAATATTCCAAGTTCAAAGGTCCAAATACGTAAGACACAAAAGTGTTGGAATTTCTTCCACAAGTAGAAAGCACCTTGGTGATTATTGACTCAGGGAGCATTTGGACACTCAACTCATCCTTGAGAGTCGTCGAAGGGTTGCCTCCTCTTGAACTCAGAATTCTTTCGGAGGAACGCCGGCTGGCCCCGCTGGAGTGCCTGCTGTTAGTCTGGGGCAAGACAGCTAATATTTGGAGACGCAGAACACTGGTTGGCCATCACTGTTTACCAAGGAATTCCAAACAGGCTCCTCAGCCAGGGTTGTTTGCAAAATCTTTTTGTTACGCTACTCAGTGTCATTCATAACCCTCCCAAAGTAAAATCACATGGCCCCATTTCCTTAGGAAGTTAATTACTTTATTTCACTGTATGAGACACAACGCTACTTTTATTGTTAATTAATATGCTAAAATTGGTTTATACCATTCCCAACATGTGAAATTGAATTTAGTACTTTCAAATATATATGTTTAAAACTGATTAGAAATAAATGTCTTCAACATCTTTTCTTTTTCCAACTGAGCATAAATTTCCCTCCTATGAAATTTCATTTCTTGCTGCTGTGATGAATGACATAATGCCACTAATTTTCCAAAGGGAAGGAAAAATAATAATAATGAGACATTCAGTGAGCATTTAAAAATTCAGATATTTAATAATTGAGAAAAAAAAGAAAAGACAAAAAATGGAAAGAATCATCCATGGATTTCAGAACCAAAATAAATGAAAAAAATGAGAAAAATTCTTTGTTTTTAGACTAATTCCAGGCACTTAAACTTTTTAATTTTCTTTTTTTCTCTTCCCGCTGACAGAGGTAAAGGTATAATAGGAAATTCAGAATTTCTCTTCTCGAATTTGTGTGAGAGAAAGCCAGCGTGAGAGCTGCATCGGACGGTGGGACACAGTGACATCTCCACTCAGCTGCTCTAATGAAATTGCAGCCGATGCACCTGCCACCTCGCACTGTTAATTACTTTTCTATTTACTTAGGAGGCCCACAAGTGGAAAGCAATCTATTGCCCGGCAATTGTTTGACTCTGATACTAAGTCGGCGACATTCTGAGCCGAGGAGGTTTATCTCAACGCCTTGACGAGTTCACACCCAGTGGGCCCTAGAGACAGCCAGGGTGGGTTTTGTTTGTTTGTTTGTTTGTCTGTTTAAATCTCTGCAAAAGGTTGATAGTTCTTATCGGTAAGCAAACTGACACAGGGCACTCTCTGTTGTCAGCCTGCTTCTTTGTCCCTGAAAAATAATAGGAAGGGTGAGTGGACACGGCCCAGAAGGTGTGCTTGCGCCGTGTCTCCTAGAGACGGATGGAAGAGTGGGTTCGCTGCTGGGCAGGGACAGGGCCCAGCGTCCACGGTGTGCTCTATTCCTCTGCACCAAGTTTTCACCAGGCTCACGTGTGAATTACGGCCACATCACCATGGGCCTGGCCTTCCTTCATCACAACAGGGTCAGGGTCTGTGGTGGTCAGTTAAGAGAAAACAGGCAGTTGAGACTTATCTTTGCAACCTGCTTTGGGTTGTCCGGGAGCTAGGGAAGAAGTGGCTTCTGTGGATTTCCAGCTAAACGGCAATTACTCAAGGCAAAGAGAGAGAGGTGCAAATGAAGAAGCAAAGAGTAATCCAGGCTTCACTCCCACGGAGCGAGGTCCTTTATGTGTGGGACCCTCATCATGGGAGAGTAGAAAACTCTTTCATTTCCTCTCATATGTGCTGTTTTTATTTTTGTTTTCAGTAAGACTGCAAGCCGTGTGGCCTCCTTCTGGAATGTGAAACTCACCTGAGGGAAGAGGCCCAGGCAGACAGGCGGATCGGCGGAAGACAAGCTGGCTTCCTGCTTCCGACTTTCAGGGAGGCCTGCTTCCTTTACCCAAGTCCTCGCTAGAGGGCTGAGTGACTGTCCTGGACCCGTGACCCTCTGTGTTGGACAGGCTGAATCAGATGCCGGTCTAGAACCGTGAGCTGGTACCTGACGAGGGGACCAGGCGTCCCAGCTGCTCCCACCCTGGCTGGCCCTGGGCTGTGGCCTGGGTGCATCCCCTTCCCTACTCCCACGGGTCAGCTCTCCCGCCTCCAGGCCCAGCAGCTACCCTTCCCATTGGGTCACAGCCACTTTCTCTGGATCCCCTCACCCAAGGTCTACATTTCCTTTGACCTTTCACTCCTTTAAGAGGTGTTTCCCGAGTCACCAGCGCCGCACAGGTGACATCCTGGGCCCCTGTCCCTCGGCACTTGGGAAGGCCTGCCTCGCCATCCTTACCAGTTCACATTTGCTCTGAAAACAGGAGTCCCATGTCCTACAAGACAGGGGCCTGGGGCAACAGCCTGTAGCCCCAGAGAAGGGACAAGGACCCCAAAGCATCATTCTCCATCTGGGCCCCACTGACACCAGGTTGGAAGCCCCAGCGCCAGTCCTCGGCAGACCCGCTTTCCTTTCCTTCCTCGTCCTTCCGGTGGGGCCGTATCCCCCTGACTGCCACCTCCCAGCCCAGGCTTTGCTCCCTGCTGCAGAGCTGGCCCCTGACCCACAAGCTCTGCAATCAAGTCTATTTCCCTGGCATCCAGCCAAGCCTCTACGAGAAGAAAGTGCCGAGGACCCTCCCAAACCACCTCCCCGAGGCTGACTCCCTTCCCCTCCTCGACGCGCCCCTGTGTACACGCACCTCATCGTGACGGTGTTGCGTCTGCGAGGACTAGGATTACACGCACGCTCTTTTCCTCTCCCAGTGGGAGAGTCAATTATGCATCAGAGTCTATTAATCTTATAAACAGTTATGGGGCTGAAGAGGCTGAATTGAACAGCTGAGGCCGTGAAGGAGCCAGAGCACCGCAGCCATTGTTGTAATGAAGTTCCCTGATGTCTAATCATGTCTCTGGGTGACCGGGCACCGTTCTCTCAGTTGGAGAAATTGGAAACGACGTGGAGGGTATTTTTATATGTACAAAGCAGCCTCCCCAAAGTGTGTGCTCGTGGCTGACCATCCCCAGGTCCCGTGCAGCAGGAGCTCCAATTCGTGGCCCAATGGCAGGCCTCTAGGTGCCATCCCTAAGCTGGCACACCCTCCTCCTCCTCCCTCTCTGCCCCATCCACATGGGGACAGGGAGAGAGGACAGCCAGCACGAGCAAGAGGGATGGGCTGCTGTCCCCTTCTATTAAGACCTGCTTGTTTGTCTCTTAAATTTGGTCTCAGCAGCATAAAACAGGGAATTTATCTTTCTCCCCAGATGCAACAAACAGATGCTGGGGACCAGAGACCTTGCATAGTCAATAAAAGATAAGTTATAAAAGCTATAAAACTGCTGAAAGAAATCGGAATTTCAGCAAATTCCGGTGCTTTCTCCAGGCTGCTCCTCTGATCAACTATGGGGCGGGGGGGGAGCCGGTCATGCGTCCACTCCCTCTGTTACTAGAGCGTCGTGTGGATGTGGCTGGAACAGGGACCAAGGCGGAACAGAGAGGCGAGGTGTGACGCTGGCGATGGTGAGGCAGAGGAGGGTGCCAGTCACAAAGGCAAAGCTGTGTAGTCAGTTACCATGTGACTCTTTGTAAACTTGGAGGCGATGGGCTCTTTAGATTTTAATGTGCATCTTCGAAGTAATTTTGTAAGCTATTTAGACGATGCTCCTTTTTTACAACTCTACATAATCTGATTATACAAACCACCCTCCCAATACTTGGGAATGCAAATGCCGCACCCCAGCGATGTTTTCCACACTCGGAGGAAAGTCAGTGCCGGCTGCAGCGAGAAGTAGCCCAGACTGCAGCAGGGGTCGGGCACCCGTTCGTCGGGCGCCAAGGCCATTCCCTCTGTAAGCGGCCACTTTCTGAGGGTCACCCTTCAGATTAGAAACGTTTGGAAACCTGAGACAGCACAGTGGTTGGAGCTGGAGGCCCAACTGCCTTGGATCCACTCCCAGGACCACCAGGATGCGAGTTTGCGCATTTAACGCACACGGCCTCAACTTCCCCACCTGTGAAAGGAACGCGGTGCTCGGGGTTGGCAATGGGGCGAACACACCTGGTGGAACCCAAGAAGACGCTCCCACAGCAGCAGCTGCCATCACTGCTCTAATGCTGCCACCACTGCTGCTACAGAGGGGCCTCTGTCCTCGTCGTTAATTCATTCTGGAACTCGTGACAAGTGCCGGAACCGACCAGTCCTGAGCAAGTGCCGAGCGCTGAGACACTTTTTTCTTGTCAAAATGCGACGAGTATAGGGTTTGACGAGTTCCGAAGCCGACGAGGACTGAGGTATAGCTATAATAAAATCTGGGTTATTCCTTTGGCAAAGTTATTTTTCCAGCTAGTATCAAGTGATATGCTGGTGCTGTGATTGTGCAGATGGCCGAGCTCCGCAGGGGACCTCAGGTGAGGAGAGAATTGTGACACCTCTCAGGGGAGGGGTCACCAAGAGGTGCCAGCTTGGAATGGCAGACCATCCATTCAGTCAACATTTCTCCAGCTCCTTTTCTGGATCAGATATGGTGTTAGGTGCTCAGGATTTAACAATATGGACTTGGAGACATAAGACCTTGACCTCTAGGAGTTCACAGTCTCGTTGTTGGGGGTGGGGAGAAGACACACAAACAATTGTACCAAGTGGGGTGCAAGCCCGTAAGGCTCCGGGACCAACCAAGAGAGGACACGCCGTCCTGCCAGGGCAGCTGTGGAAGGCTCTGCAGAAGAGAGGACGCTGGAGCGGCGGCCTGAGAGAGGACTGGCTGCTAGACAGGTCCCTTAAAGAAGTGGTTATGGACCAGCGGACGTGTGGCGATGTCTGGAGACACTTTTGATTGTCCAGACTTGGGCCTGCTGCGGGCCTCTGGTGGAATTTGCCACCCCATGTATGGGCGCTGCCCCCAACAAGGAGGCATCCGGCCCCAAATGCCCAAAGTGCCCAGGCGGAGACACCTTGAGCTGAGGTCACCACGTGAGTCGGCACGTGGAGGGCAGGAGAGCGCACCGTGTGTCAGGGAAAGGCCAGGAGCCCGCACCCTCAGCACAAGGGGTGAGAGGTCTGGATGTGCAGGGAGGGGACAGATCACAAAGGACCTCGCAGGCCATCACAAGCTCAGGGGCAGTTCTCTTTCTGTGCTCCTTGATCGTCCCCTGAAATAGCCGCAGTGTGAGAGGAAACTGAACTTAGTACTGAGTCTTGGGTGACAGTCGCCCAAAAGGCCCATAGTGTCTGCATCATCCTAAAACATGTCGCTTCTTCTCCTAATTAAAATAAGAAACAGTAATGCGGTCTGTCCTCCCAGGGGCTGAGAGTCGGTCCCTGAGGAGGACCGACCCTTGGGTGCTGCAGGATGAGGAGCTGGGTGCCCAGGGTCTGGAGAGGTTTGAACAAGGGGGTGACTGGGGTGCACACGTGGGTGGGAGACCTCCTGTCACATGGGGTGACAAAACCCACGGCCCCAAAGGACAGATTCCCATGTAGGGCCATTTTGAGCCAATTTTGAGCCAAAGTCACAGCTGATTTTGGGAGAGCACCCTGAACGGAGACACCTGGAGTGCCTAGGGGCTCTGGCTCTGCCACTCATTAGCTGTGTGACCCAAAGAAAATGACGTCACCTCTCTGGGCCCAGACGACAAGAACAACCTAGGTGAGAAAAGCTCCCAGTTTCCCCGCTCTCACCCTCCCGAGGGCAGGCCTTTCAGCCTGGCGGTCACACGGTGGTATAATCTGGGAGTCCCCGATCCCCGCTGGCCCTTGCATGCCAAACACGGCACATTATGGGCTTAGGGCTGGGGGGTGGGGTAGTGGAATTTAGCAGCAGCGAGTTTAATCTCCCACTCTCATAACTTCATTCCTGTACGTGTCAAGAGCCCTTTGGCCCTCAAGAGTCCCTTGTTATTACACGAATCTCCCAACTCCCTT
The DNA here is from genome assembly GCF_022682495.2 of Desmodus rotundus. Classification (NCBI taxonomy): domain Eukaryota; kingdom Metazoa; phylum Chordata; class Mammalia; order Chiroptera; family Phyllostomidae; genus Desmodus; species Desmodus rotundus. The sequence goes on from NC_071397.1 coordinate 100,061,832, forward strand.
TGCGGTTGACCCTTTAGGCCTTGGCAAGCCCCCCAGCCTGCACTCCCAGGAGTGAGACATGGAGTGCGGCAGAGAGAGGCCAGTGTGTGTCTGAGTGTGAATAGCTGCAGTGGCTCCTTACCTGTTGACTGAGGGGAGGGGCTTGCCCTCTGGAATCACAGGCATTTCACAAAACAGGGAGTGGACCTTGTGGATCTGCCCGAAAGTCCCGAGTGGCACCCGAGGCACATGAAGAGACAGGAGAGCCTAGCAAGGATGCCCCACTGTGCCCAGGACCAGGCACGTAGTCACGGGCTCCACCCTGTCTCCTTTCTTGTCCCTGCAGTCGTGAGTGACTCTCCCGCCTCCAGCCTGTGCCCACCTGCAGACTGAGAGGTGGCAATAGGTGGCCCCCACACCACTCCCCTTTGCATGGTTGCAAGAGGTGGGTCATGGCTCGGGGCTGGCGCTGTGGTGGAAACCGGGACTGTGACCGCTTGGCCAGCCAAGGGCTCCAGGCACTGAAGTGAAACTGAGGTCAGGCCCGTGGGCAGCCTGGGGTGACTCTCGTGAGTGACTGACGAGGACGAAGAACGGCCCTGAACTCAGAGCTGTGCCCTCGGAGGGAGGAACCAGAGAGCAGGGGTGGGCATAGGCACGGTGGGGCCCAGGAGGGACTGTAAGCCCTGCAGGGGGTGCCTGGACCTCAGGCAGCACGTCTGCCTGTGGTTTAGAGACGGACTAATCCCGTGGGGACTGCTCTTTCACCCTCCCCTTACCATAGTTACTCATTAAGAGCCACACAGCCCTGTCACACGGCACGTCCTAGGGCAGGCACGTGACCTGAGTGTGGCCTCGTGTCACGAGAGTGCACAAGCTACTCCATGTCACCTCCCCAGCCTCCTTCTCCCACTGGGTCTGCCAGCTGTAGACCACTGGGGTTGGTCTACAGCCCCAACCTTCGAGGCCCCCACTGGGCAGCCCCAGCGCCTGCCCAGTGCACCCAGGCAGGGCCGGAGCCCTGGTCCCTGGCAAGCTAGAGGCCATGCAGAGCCTGCCTCCAGCTCGGGTCCCCGGCTGGACTGGCGTATCGGTGGACTTTTAAATCATTTTTGAGCATTAAAAACTTAGATTTGTCATATATGAAATATTCATAAATTGGCCCAATTCACATTTCTATCCACTGACACAAAGAAACAATGCGTCTCAGCGATCCAAGTCAAGGATACCGTAGAAAAGATGTTTTTTGTTTTGAAAGCTCTTTGCTAAGCTCTCAGACCCCATCTCATCTCCATGACCCATTACTTCTCCTGCCTCCAAGAATGAGAGAACGAGGCCCACCACCACCCTACAGTCCCCTCAGCTCATTCAGCCTCCTGGGCAGGGCTGAGCGCCCCTCCCCAGTTGGGTTGGGGGGAACTTAGAGGGCCCAACATTGAGTCTGGGTCCTAAAACCTGTCCCCAGGTCCCTGCCCCACCCGTCAGGCCCAGGGCCTGGGGGTCCGGGGGTGGCCCTCAGGTTCGGCACTCCCTCCCAGGCAGCATGGCCTGCGCCCTGTGCTGGGCACACTTCCCACCCGCCCACAGCCTGCAAGGAGGCACTGCTGTCCCCGTGTTCAGAGGACAATAGGCCAGCACAGAGTGGGCAAGAACTTGCTGAATCAGCCGTGCCAGAGCCACATTCAAACCTGGGCAGTCTGGCCCTGAAACCCACGTTCCAAACCACCAAGCAGAGGGTCCTCGAGTGTGGTCTGGACCCAGCAGGATGCCAAGGCCCTTTCCCAGGGTCTCCGAGGTCAGGACTAGTGTTATAATAACACCATAACACCACGACATCACTGACCTGCTCCCTTCCTCCCAGGCACATGCGGCAGAGCCTTCCAGAGACCCCTGAGACTTCCAGAGACGCCTCGGCTCTGACAACTGAAGGCATGCGGGTCTGAACCACGTCTCCAGTTTGCTTTCTAATAAGGCCGACACTGACAGTGAACACCCCCCCGGGGCTCTCTGGGACTCTCAGTAATTTTTAGGAGTGTAAATTAAAGAGGTATTTTGCCGAACCACTGTGCCATACACCTGAAACTAATACAAAATAATATTGAGTGTGAACTTCAATTGAACACAAAATTTAAAGAATAAGAGTGTATAGAGGTTCTAAGACAGAGAGGTTGACACCTGCTGTGTGTGCCAGGCCACCACCCCCATCTGCACTTGGCCCCTGGTCCCCCTGGCTGCCCCTGCCCTCCGGTCACAGACCCCATGGGGTGGCTTCTCTAACTCAGCCGCCAGGCCTGCTCCATGGCTGATTATTCTCACACTTGATTGGGGCTGAATTCTCCTGGGCAACCTGAAACTGCAAAGTGGATGCCATCAGAGCAGCGGGACTTCCATGACCGAGCTCCCAAACCTGGCCGCGCTCCGTGACAGAGTCTGCTCTGGGTTCTGCACGGGTCCCTGAGGTGGATTCTCGGAGCTGCCCCAGTAACCCCACTGAAGGTGGCGTGGGGAGACAGAAGCTTAACTAACAGGAAGGAATGGAATATATGCTTCCCGGGCTCCCCACCTCCTCTGCTCATTATCAATGTCCTCATTTCCCTTTGGGCCACTTCACCTGGCTGATGGCTGGTCTCCTGCCGGGGCGGGGCAGCCAGGCCAGCCCAGCAGGCTCCAGCTAGAGGGTGGTCCCGCCCCTCCTCTGCCTGCCCACCTCACTGCTCCTTTAACTGGAACACCACCCAAGGCCTGAGGGCTCCAAGTACCCTTATCTTATCTTTGGGCTCAAAGGCACACTGAGAAACCTTGGTGTCTCTCTCCCCTGAAAAGCCAGATGGCCTGTCCCAAAGTCCTCTTGAGAAATAAACTGATCATCATGTAGGAAGAGTTTCCATGAAAGAAAGCTAATGAGCATGAAATGTGATGTGACCTCTCCCCTTCCTTCCACGGTGAGCATTGTCCCTGTTACTTACCCTGGGGGGGTGTTGAAGCTCCCCACCCCCACCCAAGTAGGTATGTCCTTGTCCTCATCCCAAGACCTTACTTGGAAAAAAGATCTTTTTGGATGTAATTTCATTAAAGATCTTGAGATGAGGTCATCCTAGACTATGCAGATGGTCCCTGAATCCAATAACAGAGAGAGAGAGGGCCGCGTGATGGCAAGGGCAGGGAATGGGGGGACGCAGCCCAGCTCAGGGGCCCCCTGCATCCCCCAGAAGGCATCTCCATTACAGCCTCTGAAGGGAGGGCCAAGAGCGGATGCTGATAACCCTTTGCAACCGAGGCAGTCACTTGACTGCTTATCAGAGTTTTTTCCGTCTCTTCACCTCTCTGTGGCTCAGCTTTCCCCACCCTTGTCAGGCAGCAAAGTCAGCCACCGCCCCCACAATATCAGTTCCAACTTCCTGACCTGCCTGCCTCCAGCCCAAGTTACCCCAAATTCCAACTCCAAACCCGTGGGGGACTGAGACTGACTGGAAGAGACCACTGGCTGACCAAGAGGGCAGAGCTGTGTCAGGCGGGCGTAGCTGGGGCTGCCCACGTGTAGCGAGAGGGTGGGCTGCCGGGGACGGGGTCCCTGGGCTTGTGCCACATAATTAAGGCACACAAGAGGGCCCGCCTGCCATGCCACTTCGCTTACAGAAGATGCAGCCCTTGCAACAAAGGGTGGCATCTAGGACACCCCATCTTGACCTTCTGCACACCCAGAGGCTACCCTGTGCGTTCTCCATTTAACCTGGCACAGGGGGGCTCTTCGCCCTCCACTCCCTGACTTTTCAGTTGCCCCCTTCTGGGTCTGTACATAAAAATTATTATTAAAGAAGCAACCCTTGGCTGGCTTGACTCTCCCACCCTGGGTGCTTCCAGTCCCCCACTCCCACCCAGATTCGGCTGAGTATCTTTTAGGAAGAGTCTCTACTGCGTGTTTGCTAGCATGCTTGCCCTCCTGTCCTACCCCCAGTTTCTGCTCACCTTTGTCCCTTCAGACACAGGGCACATGGGGGAAGTGCCACAGCCTGAGCCCCCTGCACTCCTCCTGCATACCAGGTGGGTTGCGTTCCAGGACAACTTCCAAGTGTGCGCATCCCTCCCTGTGTGCAGGAAGGAGGTCCAACTACAGGGTCCTGTCCTAGACCACCACAGACCATGGACGTGGACGTGACCCTGGGTCAATGCTGTGCCCCTTCCCAGGTGCCTGGGAACCCTGAGGGAGAAAGTAGTCCACGGCTCTGTGCGTGGGCGAGTGTGTACGGCTGAACACACAGCATGAGAATTAAATCAGGTTCCCAAGGAAGTGAGGAAAGCAAACAAAGTAAGCAGGGTAGTGGGAAGCGTTGCACCTGGAGCAGCTCAGGTGGGACTTCTGAGTTTGCACCCTGTGCCCAGGTGGGTGTCGTGGTTGGCTGCCCCTGCAGAATGGAGTTGGAAAGGGTCTCCCAGGACAAGGGCAGGGTACCCTGCCGGGTCTGAAATGAATAATGATGAACCCCAGGCTTAGTCCTGGTTGGATAAGGATAAATAACATTAACATTCAGAAATTTGTTTTAAATGGGTTGTTAATTGCTGTTGATCTTTAAATATTTGAGTTTATTAATTTCTCCCTCACCCCTGAATTATATTGCAGCAACATTCCCGTTATTAGTCTATTAAATCAGACGTCTCCAAAAATGTAGCATTTATTTATAACTCTGAGACACGCACACCTAATTAAAACAGCGTTCCCGTGCATGTTTCACGCGAGGTGAGTGTGGCCCGCGATTTCTGTCCCCGCAGCTCCGACGGGCCTTCACAGGTGCTGGGAGGATCTGACCGGAGCTGTGTCAGGAAGACACCCTGTGTCTTTTGGAGCAGTGACTCCCCAAGAACCTTCGCCCTGAGATAAGCAGCTGTTCCTAGACACGGCAAAGCCCTCTCTTAAAGAATTCCAAAGGGCAACCTCCTAGAAACAAGAGATTTGAAAATTGGCTGTATTGCCGACTGCTTCTGGGTCACTAAGCTCATACCACTGGCCGACACCGGGAGAGCGCCAACGGCACGCCATGAGCTCTTACGGAATGTCCGTGGCCTTCCTCCAGACATCCCCACAACAGACCCATTTGACAGAAGAGCAAAACTGAGGCTTCAGAAGACGAAGTCTTTGACGAAGTCTTCTGCCTGAGGGGCAGAGCCAGGAGGACGAACACGGAGTCCAGGGCTTTTCCATTGCACCTCCCTTCACTGCCAAGAAGAGGTAATCCATTCTAGAATATTCCCAACCAAGGTGCTGTCACCCCTTCCTCTTGCCGGGTGGTGAAAATCCGTTCTTGAGAGCAAAAAAGTCACACTAATTTTTAACGTATCAAGTGCAGCTTCACACGCAGAGCACAGACAGCTGAGCAGACCTGTGGCCTAACCGTTCCCGGGAGAGGGAGGTCAGGAAAGCTGTCTGAAGAGGCGCCTTTGGAAGATGGAGATGAAAAGGTTGAGAAATGTCGTTTTAGGGCAACGGCATTCATATGACGCTCACACAGGTCCCTCGTGCTTGTGCATCACCGTCCTGCATTTCCATCACTCCCGAGGTCTTATTTTGACAACTCAGGTACCGTGGACATGAGCTAACAGCTGCTGCCGCCGCAGGGCACACAGCACACGGCAGTGCTCAGACTCTCTCCGCTGCGGTAAGTTTTCTATCTGGTGAAGTTCAAGCCCTCCATGGCAAAGCCATTCCAACTCCTGGAAGTGGTCCTCTGATGTTCCCATTTGTTTATGTTTTGGGTCTTCCTTAGCCCAAGATTCATGGTTCTTCTTGCTACGATTTTGTACAGGAAAGTGGGAGAGAATGTGTGAGTTCAGGTTGTATCAGAAAAACTCAGGGTGAATCATGATTTTATTCTTCTCAGTTCATCAGTCCTTGGGCCAGAGAGTTCGTCTGAAAGAGTCTCTGCTCCCTCACTGGGAAGCCCAGCTTTTTACTGTGTGTCAAGCAGTTTATACATGTTTCACCCTAGACTCACCAACATGGTAGCCATTGGTCACATGCAGCTCTTTAGAATTAAATGCTATTTTTATTAAAATCAAATAAAATTTAGCACTTAGCTCTTGAGCCGCTCTAGCCATATTTCACGGACTCAGTGGCCACACGTGGTTCCCAGCTGGATAATGTGGATGACGAACATTTCCGTCCTCACGGAGGATTCCATCGCGCGGCCCGGCTCTGAAGACGGGAACGCCAAGAGGAGACCTTGTGGGCAAATGGATGGTTACTTTCTGTTGGACCCATTTTCAGTGAAAACCAGCTTTGTGCCGGCCCTGTTCTCACAAGACGTGAGGTGTGATCAAACCAGAGTCCCCACACTTCCGGAAGTGTGGCTATAGTTTCTCTACAGGGTTCTGTGATTTCCTACCGAAGGGGCGGCCGAGGGTTCGAGAGCGTTCGTGTGGAGTCAGAGCAACGTGGCCGTGCGTCTGAGCTGAGCGACGTGGGTACGTTTACTTACTCTCTGTGAGAGGTTGTGTTTCTTCACCTGTAAAATGGGTATGATCTTCACAGGACTGTTCTGAAGACTACATGAAGGGGTGGATGTAAAGAGTTTAACAGAATGTCTGGAATAGTAGGTGCTCAATAAATTATTGCTCTCCTAATTAAGACGAAAGTCATTCAGTTCCCCTAATTGCTAGCTTGTTCACACAACAGAACGGTTCCGCCACTGTCTGGATTTATCGGTTTGTTATTAAGGCTCTAACTCAGGCTATTCCTGGAGACCACCTGATAAAATGACACCGGGGCCATTCTTAAAGTGCCAAGGGCATCCGTGGTTCCACTCACAATCGAGAAGTTATTGCTCACCCAGTAACCTTGACATTCTACCTGGTGTTGGTTGCAGTATTTATGGAATGTTAGAGCTTGCAGAGAAGTCGGAGAAGATGCAATTGAACTCAGCTGTTGTAAAGGCAGGGCACATGAGACCCAGGGAGAAGTCCAAAGTCACACAGCTGTTTAGGGGTGAAACAGCACTAGCATGTGGGTCTCTAAGTCTGACACTGTGTGCTCAGTGTGGCAGCACAGGTACAGGGCTCCCTGTCTCTGCGGCAACTGCTCACCCTCTGAAAAGGATCACAGCTGACTCTCGATCGCCCGTCAGGTGAATACGTCTTCCTCATCTCCGGGTACTGACGTGAATGATCCTTCTCAACAAAGGGGCCCCCAAAGCCGGGGGGACGCTCCCTGTGGCTGTGTACACGGTGTCTGTGGTTCTGCCCTGTGGCAGCTGCAGTGACCCGTGGCCAAGGGACCATGTGATCTCCCCTTGTTTTAAGTTCTGCTTCCTCCTCACTACCTCATGGTTCTGTCCCCAAAACGATAAGCCTGGGAGGGAGTCACTTCTCCCCAGATGGCTATTTCATCCCGACAGGACAACGTGTCACCTAGCAGGAGACGTGCTGGAGTGAGTCCGCCTCTCTGTCACGGAGAGGAGGAATCTCGTGCTGCCGGCCTTGTTGAGTGGCACGCGATTCACGGAAAGAGAGTTATGTTAAGAGAAATCGTACATATAAATGTTCAGATGTGAAGGGAACTCACGTTTTCCACCCTGAAGCTGCCTTTTGGGATATTGGTTTTAAGTTGATTATTAAGAAACAGAAGACTCAGAAAGATGCTTTGGCCTCCCTGCTTTCCTGCCCAAGGGTCTCAGACAGAGAAACCTGCTCCAGGAAGGGAGTTGCAGGATGCGGCCTTCGCCTACTCGGAACTCAGGGTGGTCAGCAGGAGGGCTTCAGGCAGGGGCCTGTTCGCCCAACACCCCGAGTCCCACGGTTTCTGGGCAGCCCAGCAGGGCTCCACCTGCCCTGTGTGTGCAGCTCTCCCTCCACCACCTGTGAGTCACCCACTCTCACGTCTGAAATCTAAGACCCCATCCCCCTTCCATTTCTCCTTTCTCCAAAATGTCGCATAAATATTCCATCATTGCCCTGTTGTCTTTGGAATTTTCATGCTTATGAGAATTCCCCCATGCACGTATATTAAAATTTTTATTTTCTACTGTTAATCTGTCTCTGTTAATTTGATTATAAGCCCAAGTACAAGAATTAGAAGGTAAGAAGAAAAGTATTAACTTTTTTTAGCCTCCATAGATACAAAGAAGGGCATATAGTCCTCAGCTGGATTTAAACTTTCCTACCAGAGAAAATGAGACGTTTTATAAAAGTGATCGATTTCACAGTATGGGCGGTGGGGTTGTGAATAAAGAAAGCTTTTTAGTTAAAAAAAAAGTGGGGGGGACTTTTTTTGCTTGTTTGTTTTCTTGTCCTCCAGAGTCCTGAAGCTGTAATATCCCACTGGAAAGCCCAGAGGACAAAAATTACAGCCGGCTCTGGACTACCCATGGGCCACGTGGGTGTTTCCATCTCCCGCTTGTGAGGTGAGTCTCCATGCAGGTACCCAGTTCAGGTGCTGAGGAAAGAGAGAGCCTTCTCTCTCCTTCCTCCCTCCTCTCTGGCAGTGGGAAAGGGGTATGGGGGGGAGGAGCAAAGAGAGGCCCTTCCCCCTGAACGTGTGGACAAGGGGATGATACATCAGCCTTTCAAACCCTAATTACATGGAAAGAATAACCCCATCACCAAACAGTTGGAATTACTAACGTGTGAGAACTCCGAATAGTTGTATGTGTCCTGCTTTTTTTTCTCTGTCCGGGACGTTTCTTAAAGAATTAAACGATTTCAGGTCTGAGTAACGGGACCGATTTGGTTTTGCCTCTGTATGAGGTAAGTATACAGTTACAGGTCAGCAGCATTGCAGAAGAGATTATACTTCGGTTCTGAAAAACATTTTTAAGGAGTATGGTATCGTTTTTATGGCATGGTTGAATTGGCAGCACAGAGCCTGGCCTTGCAACTGGGCGCTGATTTAGTCATCCTAAAGTACTCACACTTCCTCTGGAACCTTATGGCAGGGAGCACACAACAAAAATGTCCCCGCAGGAAAAGGAGAGAAGAGGAGGAAGTGTATGGATAGTCAGATAAAGTATAAGCCTGTCACAAAACAGCATCCCCGCCTCCCTGCACACAGGCGCAGGGCAGGAAATCACACGTGTGCTCGCAGACTCGGCATTCCACCCTGTGCGGCCTGAGCACCTCGAGCCGCCCGGGCTTTTCCCTGCAGGCTCTGGGTGTTCTGCAGGATGACACAAATGGGGATTGAGTGCTATTTACAAAGAGGTAATGTGATTAAGTCTGAAATTGGCTCTGCATGTCGCGTGGCTTGTTTTGGATTAGAATAACGGAAGAGTAGAATTCCTCGCCCATCTACGAGGAGCTTTAAATTAGAGTTCACTTTGGGGATCCCCGGAGCAGACGGACTGATCCGGTAAGAGAGCAGGTGGGCTTCTGCCTGCAGTGTCTGCAGACCCAGAACCCTCCCGACCCGCTGGCCAGCCTGCAGAACAGCCTCGCTGGCCTAACTGACCTTGGACAGTGGGTCTGCCACACTTCCTCCCTCTCCCAGTTCTTGGCTTGCTCTGTGGCTCAGCACCATTCATTTTTGGCTCCATAACTCAGCTCCCAGTTTTCCAATAGCTACTTTAATTTATGACTTGGTTTGGACACACTCACTGGCCATGACCTTGGCCATCGCCCCAGAATATCATTTTCAGCATTTATATCCTCTAGATGCTGCTTCATTGCCACCATGGGCAGGAGGTACTCTGTCCTATTGGGGCCCCACATCCCAGACCAGAGGGACAAAGGCCAGGGCAGTCCTATTCCAGCTCCCACCCAGCTGCTGTCCGGTGAGAGGCCCACCGGAGGCTGGGGCAGAGGTGAAGCTGGCTCGGTCTGTCTGCTGTGCCTCCTATTTTTCCAAGGAGGTGCCAAACACGTGTGGCAGCCCTGAAGGTCACCGCACTCCTCCTGCAAAGAAGTTGGCAAGCACTCAGCTGTCACCTTTGGAGACAAAACATACACATGTAGTAACTTGAGGAGATGCACAAAGCTACACCTGGAAGTGCCCATGGATATGCTCAGCTCCCGTACGCACCCAAGGTAAGAACCACCCCCAAGGGGAAAGGCCGACAGAGCAATACCTTCAACCCAGTGCTGAAGGGCAGGAGGGGCACTTCCCATGGATGGGCAGCGAGATACACACTCCAGGTAGATGGGACCCGCGTGAGCCACTGCAGAGAAGTAACTGAACTCTGGGATGTCCGTGCCCCCATCTCGGGGCCAAGAGTAACTCCATGCAATGGGCACGCTGTGGCCAAACAGAACAGGTTCCACTGCAGACAAGTCACCCCAGAGAACATGGTTCAAGATTGGAAAAGCTCTACGAATAGACCTGCAAGGAGTAAGCAGGTCATGTAAGCCAATGCAGTATCAAAGTCTCTGTATTGGTGTTATTCCGCTGCCGTTTCTCCAGGTGGGCCTCTAAGACATCGTCTTCTATGTGCACATTACAAATAATGTATTTGGTAATTTACATTTTTCTAATTGAAAAAATGGCCGCAATAGCCCCAAGTAAATTGCATGCATGATTTAATAGGAGCTGAAGAAAATTTTAACTATGGAAAAAAATAAAACCCCTCTGAAATAGTGCTGTTTCCTAACAAAACAGATTCAGAGAGTGGCTTTAATCCTTGGTTCTGTGCTTTTACAAGATTATAAACTGGATTCATTTAGGCGGTGACCAAAATGCAGACAGAGAACAAGAGTGACCTGGTCTACCTCTCACCGCAATAGCTCTTTAAACTTTCAAGGCACCGTAATACCTAGATTGTAAACTGCCCCTCATGTCAACCTGAGAAGGCGGGAAGGATTTCTTTTCTAAATCCTCACCTAAGAATATGTTTATCGATTTGAAAGAGAGAGAAAGAGAAAGAGAAACGCTGATCGGTTGCTCCCGTACATGCCCCAACCGGGGATCAAACCTGTAATCTAGGTTTGTGCCGGGCATTGAACCCTCAACCATTTGGTGTATGGGATGACATTCCAACCAAATGAGCCACCCGGCCAGGAAATGGGAGGGGGTTTTGTTTGTGCCACCTGATAGAGGTGCCCCTGTAGTGGCAGAAAGGCCCCAGGTTGGCTGGTGCTCTGTGCTTCTATGAGAGCATTTACTGCTTTGCCTGCCTCAGACCCCGGCTTGATTCTGGGGACACCACCTTTCTCCTTGAGAAAACTGCTTCTCTCTCACTCCAGCCCTCTGGTTCAAGTTGGGGCTACCAGTGACTCCCATCCAGGGCCCCCAACCTGATGAGAGCCAACTAAAGGCTTTTCCTGAGACTTTGCACTGAGGTTCAGGTTCGAGGGGTGTGGAGGTGGGCAACTTTAGTCAAATTTCCTTCTTGGAGCAAAATTCTGAGAGGTGTGGCTGGTGGCTGTGTGTCCAGCCACAGGGAGGACGTTTGAGAAAATAAAAACAACTTGCAGTGAGCAGACAACTTAGCATTCAAACTTCTGGGTCCAGTGAGATTTGAAGCTCAATTGCTTCTTTGCCATGGTTACTGGAGACTTTCAATAAACACTTGTGGGTTTTTTTTTCTTTTTTCTTTTGCTTAGACTATTTCCATTTGAGGTTATGTTCCTTAAAAATCCAAAGGAGTCATAGCTAATGTTACACTTCTATCCCCATGAATTCATTATAATCCATTCCCACATGTGAAGAGATGAGGTTCAGGAAAGTTGAGTAAGTTGCCCCGAATCTCATGTGGAGGTATTGGCACAATGATGCCACTCACCAGTACATGTTATTAGGACGCCGTGTGTGTAAGTAATAGAGTTTCACGTACCCTGTCTCCTTCGATGGCTATGACATGCCTTTGAAACAGATTGGACAAGCACTTAGTCCTAATTCTAGATGACAAAACTGAGGTTCAGATACAGTAGGTGACTACGGCCATACCACCCTGAACGCGCCCGATCTCGTCTGATACAGTAGGTGACTTCCCAACTGTCAAACAACCAGCAGGTGATGGGACAGGCCTGTGTGCACATGAAGATCATTTCAATGAAAAATGAAAACCGAATTCAGCAATATAACTGTCCTCTTGGATTATTTTTAAAAAGTGCTTTAAATAGTGTTGCCCATAATTATTTATGCTTTTATTTCCTGACACCTTACTTTTCTGTAGATCAAACTGGGATAAAATATTTTTCATCATCTTGAGACCTGATAAAATATCAATAAGCTTGTACTTTGTATCTTCTTGGGGTTTTTTGTTTTGTTTTGTTTTTGTTTTTTTGCTGCAATAAGCTTTCCTGTTTCCATCTGGTGCAGGGCCTGGGAGAAGCGCGGGCTGGTTGAAAGGCTGCCTGGCGGCTTCAGGGAGAGGCTCAGGCAGGAGCCAGACCCCAGGAAGTGCAGAGGGGCCCTTCGAAGGCCTCTGGGCTCCACAGGCTCCTGGTCCTGCTTGAGGGGGAGCCTCTTGAAGGGACACCCACCCAGCCCAGCATGGCGGGGGCTGCCAGCCTGCAGAGGGAGCCAGGTGTCGCCCATCTTGATGCATTTCACCTGCTCACCCAGTAAGTCACAGAGCTGAGGGGCTGGGCAGGCAGAACCCGGGCCTGCAGGTCCACAGGGCCTGGGTCAGGTTCTTCTCCAAGGCCAGGGTGGCTTCCCTGGTGTCCTGAGTGTCACCCCTCATCTGGGACGGCTTCTGCACGTCCTGGAAGTAGGTGAGGCCACTGAGCTGGTTTCGCAGCTTTAAGAGACACTCAGGGCTCTTGGCGTCTCCTCGGCCACCTCGGGGAGGAAGAAGCCCAGGCCCTCCGGAGACACAGCGTCACAGTGGAGACAGAAGCCCAGAGGAAGGTAGGTGTGGGAGGCCGCAGGTGCAGGCTGATGGGGGTTGACGGGGCCTCCACCTCGGTGGGGTCATTATGACGAACCTGGGCGCCCATGCTTGTCCAGTAAGGAGGAGTTAAGGTCAAACCCGGTGCTGGCTGGTCTCGGAGGCTGGGGCGGCTGAGATGGTTCAAAGGCGGTGACTGGGGAAGAGGCTGGAGGGTGGTGGGAGGCTGGAAGAAGGGGCGTCTGTGGGTCTGCGCCGTCCAAGCCCGGCTGACGCAGGAGACGGCTCGCGGGGACCGTCGAGGGTGCTGTCTCTTCTGGTTTTGACACCTAATCCAGGAGCAACTAACAGAAAAAGCAAAAGGTTACTGATTCAGAGATTAACTTCAGAAAAGTTCTGAAATTAGATCATGTAATTAGCTCTCAATTTAGAAGTCTTTGGTGGAATTAGATTTATGCAAACAAGTTCCATTACATATTTAGGAAGACCAAATGCTTTTATAGATGAATTATACTTAAAATTGAGGGTTACATAAGTCTTATTCCACATTTTCTCCCTCGTGTCAACTGGTTTAACAATACAGAAACCCCAGGAACAGGCACTAAATTGTTCTGGAACAATCCATGGCAGACTCTAAAATGGTGGGAAGACGGCTGCAACAAAGCCCCATTACAGAAACTCTTCAGAAAGGTCACACACATTCCTTGCCCGCGAGCAGCCAGGGCTGGTAGGCTCCAGATTTGAGCTGCTCTGCTTTCCACGTCTTTGTGCAATTCTGTACAGGGGTGAAATCCGTCCAGGGTTGGGCTGGATAACTGGTTTGCACACTGTATTTTTATTGTTGTTGCTTCTGGCAATCCAACATACGAAAGAGTCAAAGGTGAAACTGCTGTCCTCGTAGGCCTCACGGAAGGACAGGAGAGCCTGGGGCTCTTCGATAGGCACTGGCCAAGGCGAACTCGATGCATCTTTCTCACTCAGGCATTTCATCTCTAATGATCCGCTGCGTTGAATCATGGGCTGAAATACTGAGTACAGTAGTTTGGTCATAACTTAAAACATTACTCAATGGGAATTTTTCTTTGTAGGTATTGTAACTCAATCACTAACCAATATTAAAAAAAGCATGCAATTAAGTCAACTCATCAAATATTAAAAAGAAAATGTTTGCATTTTTTCCCCCACTGCATTGCTTGGTTGTTTGTCTATATAACCAAAATAAGATGAGCATTTCATTGTGCAAATACGTGACGGACAAATTCTGCCTATTTACCAACCGGTTGTGTTCTGCAAGCCAGAACATGTACGCACTATCAAGGAATGGGGAAGACAGGTCAGGGAGGTTCTGGATTTGGTATTTACCCAGAAAACTTTTCAGTTCAATCTGGATTCAGGCTCAGCTGTGAAACGCATGTCTCCAGGTGGGGCTGTGGCTGTGATAGGCTGGAAAAACACCCTGAGGTGTGACCCCCAGTGTTTCCACGAGAATGGCTGGGGGCTCAGTTGCCAGTCCGTGTCCTGTTCGAGAACTCAGGGCAAACACGCTGGAACAGGAAGCAATTTTACACTTTGCAATGAGTTGGGTGAAGGCTGCAAAGCTCAAAAATTTGAAGATGTTTGAGAAACAAAAAATAATACCATGAGCTAAACCCTTGTGAAAAATGAGACCGAGTGCAAAACTGTCATTTTTAATATTTCGGTTCCGAGTTAACACTTCATACAAGTGTGTTTATTTATTCCTTGCTGTTTCATACCAATTCAGATCAGTTCTGGCCTGAGAAAAGCTGCTGCTCTGCCATGCTTGTCTGTTTGCGTGGAGCTCCATGGTAATGAGCTGCACTAGAAAAAACAGAAGCTGGATTAAAGGAGACCTCCCGGGTTTTCAGAGCGGAGATGCTAGCTGTTTAACTGTTGCCTGTATTTCGTGTATATTTCGTTGTATTTTCTTTTTCTTTTTTTTAATTGTTGTTCAATTACAGTTGTCCCACCTTTTTCCCCATTGCTCTCCCCTGCCCCCTGCCGCTATCCCCCCAACACAGTCAAACCCCACCCACCCCACTCTCCGTGCCCATGAGCCCTCTGCTCTTGTTCCTTGACTTGCCGCCCCTTCCCCTTCTCTCCCTGTTACCCCACTCCCCTCACCCATCTGGTCACTGTCAGTTTGGTCTTTATTTCCATGTCTCTGGTTCTATTTTGCTAGTTTGTTTTGTTGATTAGATTCTGCCTATAGGTGAGATCATTTGGTATTTGTCTTATGAAAAATTATACACCACTTTCAGAAATACATATACTGGAGTTAATCAAAACTTTCCAATTTTGTCCACACTTGTCAGAATGTGACCGTGTGTGCCTGGGCCAGAGCCTCTCTCTGCCGTGCCCGGAAGACGCCAACGGGGTTTGCTGACCACAGCCAAACTTTTTTTCTTGACAAATTTCATTGCTGATTTCACATTACATAATTAATTGTTTTTATTATAGAAAATACAGCTCAGCAATAATAAAATAAACATTTTCTTCTAAGTTTTTCATATTAGAAATAATAATATTGCTATATCTTTGCCCATCTTTGATTATCTATAAAAATAAATTTTCAGAATTGAAAGCCCAAAGAAGCACGAACTTCTAAGTCTTTAGGTATGGATTATCAAGTTACCTTGCAGAAATCTACTGACTTATAGTACTATCATCGGTGTATGAGGATGTCTGTTTCCTTGCTTCAAGAGCGGGTTATATCATTAACACAAATTTTTCAATTTTGTAGGTAAAAATTAGTTTTTATTTCTGGGACAAACTTCAACAAGGTACAGAGTTAGTCTCCAGCTTTCTTGACCCTGCTAGATGCCTCTTTTATGTCTAGTTTCCGTGCAACCACCAAAATGTGTCTCGGTTTCCCAGGGAACCCTGTTCTAGTACATTCTAGTATGTTCCTCTGTTGTGGCCAGGGCCTGAACTCTTCTTCCTTTAGTGTAGTCAGTGTTTTAAAAATACAGATTTTTATCCCCTCTGCTAATGTGAACCCACTACCATGATGTCAGTCAGAACTTGACAAGGAAGGCATCTCCCCAAATATATACATGCTCTTTAAAGATGTGACTCCTGGAAACTTAAAGAAGGAAGGCATATTGGTGAGGAAAACGAAGGGAAAGCTTTCTTGAAGACCCTCAACTTACCCCATGTAGGTCATGGCTAGTAGCGTGGTGTCACACACAGACAGCTCTCCCATTGGCTGCCGCTTGTCGCGTGGGGAATGCCCATCGTGCCTGCACCTGGCCACAAGGCCAGGCAGCCTCAGAGTGACGGCTCACTGTGCACAGCACCCGTGGGCGCCACGCATGGGGCAGACGCTGGGCGGGAGCCATGTGTCCCCCCGGTCGGCGGGTGACTGTTCTGTCCGTGGACGCTCATTTGTGCACAGATTGAGGACAATGCCGAGGTGTGTGTGTAATTTTCTGACCAAAGCCATGTGACATTCGTTTCAAAACACTCACCGACTACTCACGCCGATTTCCCAAGTTTCGTACAAAGTGCCCTTCTGAAATACATTCCAAGCAATATTTGTTTCCCCTAAGGGAATTTGGGGCAACTTTGTGAACCCTTCACTAAATTTTTCTCTGAAATTTAGATATAGTTCCTCTCAGCTTAGATCTAGCCAAGTGCCTGTTCACGCAAGCACGTAGGTAATAAATGCCTATGGAATAATGCTGAGCTGATGCAATTCTTTGTCAGCGTAGCGGATGAAAGACTTAAAAAGTTCTCTGTGAACATTTTATCTTGGCTCGTGCTGATGAAACTGATTTGAAGACACTCTGTTTGTAAGCCAAGAATATGTAATGCTTAGATTTGAACAACAGTTCCACAAATAGGCTTGGGCCAATTATGGCCTGAACTTGACATAACTAAGAGTCAAGTAAACGGATTTTGGGGGAGAATAGGAGAGTATATTCTGTATTTTACTCTAGTGTGGAAAAACAAATAATATATTAACAATCAACAACTTATTTTCAGTTTCTCACAAAAATGTGTAGGGAAGCCTTCCATGTCTAAAGAAGAGCTGGAGGCTTCTTTTCCGCTGTGGATGGGAAAGGGGCCGCATGCCACACCTGACCCGCCCAGGGCAGGCCCGCACGGCGGCCTCGCGAACGCAGAGACCTACAGTGACCACACAGGATGCTCTGAAAGTAAACCTTCCCGACTAAAAACAGCTCGTGGCGGGCAGTCAGGTCCTAAGCCTGTTGCTTCCTTGACAAAGGTCGATCTTTACCTTAAGTTAGCCCGTCTATGGCCTTTGTGCATCTGAGATAACAGATCCCTCAGGGTTGCCTCTCATCAGAGCGGAGACCACAGCACCCCTCATTGTGTTCTTATTCCCGGCATACCACTCCTACGTGCTGCGAATGTCAACTGGTAACTGTCCTGTACCCACCTGTGCAACAGAAGTACGTGTCTGTCCATTTCACCCTTCATCCGACCCCAGAGATTTCCCGCTTAGCTTTCCTCCACCTCCCTAATCTTCCACCAGCAGGTTTCACGTAACGCCCTTACGTCTCCTCCTCCGATTTTAGTGTATAAAATAAGCTGTATAGCTACCGTTCTTAGGAGCATTTTCTCAAACCCTTGCTATTTTGCTTCTTGGCAAACAGTCATCAGTTTGGCTCAGAAAAACTCGCGAAAGTTCTCTACAGGTTTAGATGTTTCTTGCATGGACATTGCCTTCTCCACTGTTAGCCAGGGCAGCGCTTTGGGCTGGGTGGGGTCTGAGGCAGGACTCCTCAATCTTTTTATCCCTTCTGAAGATGAGACCAGAACCGGTCTCAGTGTGTCTTCAATCCAGCAAGAACCTGCGGAAGTTACAAATGCCACTTTCATCTGTTTGTGTAGCATGAGATTACAAGGAACACAAATACCGGGTGAGGCGTAATATTTTTAAGCACACTTTGCAACCCACTATCCTGCACAAACCTTAAAGACACGTACACAGCCACCACCGCTTTCTCCCTGGGCAGCACTCTGCGCTCCCTGGGAACAGGATGGAAGCGGTAGGGAGCTGGTTAAAGGTTGGAAAGCTGACTCTTTCGGCGGAGCAATATGAAGGCCATTAATACGTCTGCATTTCACTTCTCGTGTGCAACTATATTATTCTGTCTATTACAATGTCATGAAGATGACCTGTAATTAAAGATGATTCACAGTCTCAGCCACGACCACACGTCATTTCACACAACACATGCAGGGCGAACGCGCTTTTTAGCTGGCCTCGTGGAAACAGCTTCTGCAAGGCGCTGAAAAGACAGAGGAAAAAGGACTCGATTACAAAACACCCGAACCACCGCTGTATGGATTCCAACCTAAATCATCTGGGTTGAAGGGACATGTACAAAGGACTGCCGAAAAGGAAATGTGGGTTGGCTCTTTGTTGTCTACTAAACTCTGTCCTTGATTTTCTCCGTCGTCACTGGGAGAGCCAGGCCGGCCAGCTCTCGCTTGTCCTTCCCCATGTTTTATTTCCCATTTGTACTGACTTGAACAACAGTTACATTTGAAACTCCAGAAAGCAAAGATGAAACTTTGTTCTTGCTTTTGTGTTGAGCTGTACAATTTATTTCTCTCCTGGCAACAGATTTTAAATCTCTCTTCCTCCCCCTCTCTCTTTTCTTCCTTTTCATGGGAACTGTTTGGTGGGCGCCGACAAAGCTCTGTGTGTGTGTGTTTCCCCTCTGCCTGGTTTCTGTGTTGGTGTGTGCAGGCACGCATTCATTAACGTAATTCCTCCACCTCCAACAAGGGCGCATCATAAACCCGGGAGAAAAAGCCTCATAAATATTTAGATGCTCCTTCTACCTTCCAAACTGGAGTGAAAAAGCCTATTTAGTGAGGAGTTGCTCTGGGTTAATCTGCATGTGAATCAAGAAGGGGACAAAGGGATGAAAAGGTGCTGGAAACTCGAATACAAACCCTGTGGTCTCCAGGGGGCCATTTATCTCGTTCTCCTCAATACCAGGGCGGGCTTGGCTTTTTCCTGCGCATGAGCAGTTCCCAAAGACCGCTGGCAAAGCATGTGTATGCTTTGTTCTAGCTTATAAGTTTTTAAAGAAACAAAATTGCTTTACGCTTTATATTTGACTGACTTCTTCATCCGTGGTAGTTGCTGCTCTCCTTGTGGATAGCGTCTATAGTCCGTGATAGGTGCCAACATGCAGGACAGGAAGTAGGAGCAAGACTGTTTTTTTTTTTTTTATTGTGGCAACATATGCATAAAACTGACCATTTTAACCATTTTTAAGTGTGCAGTTCGGCAGCATTAACTTCATTCATCAGGCTGTGTAACCCTCACCACTCTCTCTGTCTCTAGAACTTTCTCATCATCCTAAACAGAAGGTCTGTCCACATGAAACTGTAACTCCTGACTCTCCCACCCCCAGCACGAACTAGAGTTTGTTAAAACTCCATTCCTAAAGACTCTCCATGGAGTCAGAACTGCTGGCACTTGATTTTGGAGGGGTGGGGGAGTTTGCAGAGCAAGGCCCAGTAACCAAGGGCAAAGATGAAAACCAGTGAGTGTAAGTCAGAACAGCCCATTCTCCTGAGAGGGGTTGCACAGAGCGAGCGAAGGCGCAGCCTGGAAACGGACGTGGGAAAAGACAACCTGCGTGTCACACGGCCAGCCCGCTTTTCACCACAACGACAGAAAACGATAAAAAGTGCAGCAGCATTTTAACACTGTCCATTTTTCATAAATTGCTTTAAGCAAGAATTTTAAAATAAAATTCGAAGATCAAAGCCTTGTAATATTGGTATCATTTGAGACAAAACAAGTGGACATTTTACAGAACATTTCCACCACATGGGGGTATTCTGCACCTGACCAAAAGACTGGAGTGAAGTGTGGGAGGGTAACCTGAGTAACTGCAAAAGTTAATTTATATTGTTACCTCCCATTTTGCAGACCTCTGGGGTTGCAAACTACGTTGCTTTAACTGAAAAAACATGCAGAAGAATTACTGTTGGTCAAGTGCCACACAAAACAACATGAGAATCCCCATCCCAGAATTCAGCATTACTTTAAGAAATCTTTAGTTCAGTGCGTTGGGATGGGGGAAACTTTCCTCTTACCCTTTTAGTTCCTCTGGCTGGTTGAATAATTTAAGCAACATACAGCCAATTTAACAGGAGAAAATCAGGTTATAATACATGCGTATGGGGAATTCACACAAGCATGAAAATTCCAAAGACAGGGAGGCAATGTTGGGGATATGTGACATTTCAGACGAAGGAGAAAGAGGGGGCATGGAGAGTGGGTGAGTCACAGGTGGCGGAGGGAGAGCTGCACACACAGGGCAGGCGGAGCCCTGCTGGGCCGCTCGAAACCGTGGGACCCGGGGTATCCAGTCCAGATGCTTGGAGGCTTCCTGACTGATGCTGCAGGGGGTTATGCCCCAAGGTTCCCTTCCTGAAGCAGGTCTTTCAACTGAAACTCTTAAGGGAAAGGGGAAGTAAAAAAACTTCAATTCGTTGAGCTCTAATTGACTTCAGTTTGAAATAATCTGCCTGTCAGGTGGCACATTCAAGGGACACTCACTCCCAACCTCCATGAGTGCAACTAAAAAAAAAAATTGTGGGTAGTCCTACCTGGTTTGTTTTGATGGGATCTTCATAGCACAGCCAGCCAGGCCCCTCCCTAAGTGAGTATTATCAGCCGAGGCCACATGTGAGTGACTAATACTGTTCTTCCATCTGTGGAAGTCATGTCTGTTACTGTCACTGTTTATTTAAGGGATTTTAATATTTTATATAAAGCGAAGATGGGATTATCAAGACGGCTTTCAGGGCAGGTGCTGGGGGAGGAGAGTGTGTGAGGAGCCAGAGGTCAGAGAGACAGGGGGAGGGGGGCAGGCTGGGGGACTGGCCACTTGCAGTTCCAAATAAGGGGAAAGCTAGCTCTAATTAGCTCAACCAAAAAGAAGGTTCCCTGACCAAGGAAACTGGGAAAGAGGAATCAGACAGGAGCCAGCGCAGAAGCTCACATGATGCCAGGAAGGTCCTTCCTCCGTGTGGAAAGTTCTCTCCTGGCGGTCATTAGCTCCATGGCCACTATGTCCTTAAAATGTCTTCATTTTCCAACACCAAGAGATCCCATCCAAAGAGAGATCCTCTGGTGCCGGAGGGTCGGCAGGAGCAAGGATGGAGGAGCCTGCCCAGGCGAGGTGGCGTCCGGGCAGGCCCGGGGCCCCGTGCTCAGGCCTGCAGGTGGGGCAGAGGTGGAAGGCCGCACCGAAGCCACACAAGACCTCACATGAAACAGGAGAGGTTTTATGGAAAGGAGGACGAGGAAGGGGACATATGCTGGGTAGAGAACCATCGTGCTGCCAGTTACTGCAAAACTGACCCTTCCTTGAGTGAGCTTGTTGTATGGGTCAGGGCTGGCCAGCCAGCTAGCCGGATGCACACCGGCTAGTGCGAATACGATGGGTGTGTGTCTCTTAGTTAAGCAGAGGAGAGGCGAAGAGGTCTGTGGGCAGTCCTTCTGGGACCACATCCTCAACCAGTCTCTGTCCTCCAGGCCCCAACGGCACAGACACTGTTGGGGGACAGGGGAAGGCCATTCCGGGCTAGGCCTAGGAGGGGGGCCCATCACTTCAGCTTGTATTCTACTGTCGAGAATTCAGTCACGTGGCCATACCTAACTTCAAGAGAGGTAGGAAATTCAGATAAGCTGTGTGCCCAGGAAGAAGAGGAAGTACACTCTGGTGAACCACTGTCAAGCTTTGCCTTGGCGGTCACCAGAATTCTGCAAATGGGTTGAGAACTAGCAGCATCTGCAGTGGCGGACTAATGACAGTTACTGAGCCTTTACTGTGTGCCGGCCCGGGCCGAGGGCTTCTCTCTCAGCTCACACAGTGCTCTCATCACCTTGCGAGGAAGGACGAACATCCTCGTAAGAAGACAAAGCAGCAGAGGCACAGAGAGGTACTTAACTTGCCCAAAGTTGCAAAACTAGAAATCGTTGGAGCCAGGATTCAATGCCACACAACTTGACCACCCAGGGCTGTCAGGGACCCGAGGAGAGATGATGTGTGCAAAGGCCTAGGTTGTGCCCAGCATGCGGGAAGCAATCAGCGGGCATTGTGTGAGCACCGCGCCTCAGCGGGGAGGGGAGGGGAGGGCGTCCACAGAGACAGCCTCCCTCTGGCAGGCTCTTCCCCACTGGGTCCAAGGGGCCACTGCGGAGCCTGGATCTGTTTGCTACATTAGAGCAACTGCTGAACCGGCCGAATTCTCGCATGGGCAGGCGCAGCCATGACCGCCAGCCACGCAGGTTACCTTCATGCGCAGGAACACGTTGCCATCGAGATCTGCACTCTCTTCCCCTGCTTGTCCTCAGGCCAGGGAGGGGGTCAGCTGCTCCTCGCTCAACACTCTTCAAGGGCTTAAAGCACAATTCCATTGCTTTGTCAGTCTTGGTTGACTTGCCTTCTTTGCTGGAGACAATTACTCCCTTTGTATGCCAGTGCCCCAGCTCATGCACGACAGAGAGGGTCCATGTAAAAGTGGTCAGGGCGTGTTGATGACAGTAAGAGCCAATACTTCACGAGCAATCGCTACAGGAGCATTCCAGGCCTGCTAAGGGCTTTGTCGCCATTGTTTCTGTTCATCCGCGCAGTACACTGCCGAGTGGGTATCAGTATCCCCACTGTGCAGCTGAGAAAACTGAGGATTGCTGAGATAAGCTATCAGCTCAGCGTCACAGCAGAGCCAGAGCTTTCCATTGTTGCTGGGAGGGCTTTAATTCAATGACAAGGAGACCCACACCCTGGATTTGCAGAGAAGCAGCTGCTCAGCCAGTGCGGAATGGCCAGGTGGGGTTGGGTTGGGTGCAGGAGGAGGGGCAGGTAGATCCCTGCACCCTCAACTGGGGTGCTCCATTAGGGGCCATGGTAGCAAGTTGAAGGTCAGAACAAGTAGCCTGAAACCCAAAGGCGAAGCCTGGAAGGGGAAGGAGAAGGGATTCCTTTGTCAAAGGGTCAGAGTTTGGGCCTGGACCCCTCTCCAAGAGCTAGGGCAGCATGCCCCAGGGACAGGGAAAGTGCCCAGGGAACTGTAACTACAGAAAGTTTAGTAAGGGCAGTTGGGAACTCTCTGCAGTGGTTGACTGGTCTCCACGTGAATGTCAAGGAGGGGACCCTGCTGGCTTTCTCTGCGGTTCTTCACCAACCTTATAATTTCCCCGATGTCCGTCATTTTTAAAACTCTGGGCTTTCCCTAACTAAAACCCTCTGGCCTTGTTCTGACTTGTGTTTGTTTTGGAGGCAGAGGGATGAGGAGTGGCGGAGGAAGCCGTGTCATCCTGCAGCTGGCCTCAGAGACACAGTGGGAGGAGCTGGAAAGAAGAAGTGGGCAGCGAGGGGCTGGGGCTCGGCTCTGGCCTGAGTGCAGTGGGTGGAGGGGGTGGCACAGTTTTTTGGACACTTCTAGAACTTAACTCTCAGGCCTGAGAAGGATGTGTGTGTCGGACAGAATTTTGTGCCAGAATTCAGGGGAAGCCAGTGCACGCACTTACCTCTTCATTACAAGCACAGTTTAAATTAATTTAGGAAGGAATGACTACAAGCTTGGCAAATCTCCTTTGCAGGAATCCGGGCATCAGAGACGCTTCACAGCTTCAATCACGCGGGGTTTGCCGTTGCGGAGGGCAAACACCAGCTCCTGGGCCATGCGGTGGGAACTGCTGGGCCGTGGGAGCTTCCAGCTGCTGTGCGGATGGGGCCTCCATAGAACACGCTGTGAGGTTTCAGTGGCACCAAGATTTTCTCCCCAGATCTGACGCCTCCTTTGGACTCTTCCTAAAGAGGGAAAAGAGATAGTGAATGTTTCTAGTTTGGGAAGTTGACCACTCATTTAATTCAATTCTAACAAAAAAGTAAATGGCAGGTCCTAGGGCTCTTTTATTTTTTTCTTCTCTGAAATGCTTTCCAATATTTTCCTGTGGTTAACATTTTACAGAAGCCAGGATCTTTGCTTCAACAATGCAGATCTTATCTTGCAAACAATCTCAAACAGGGCACAGAACCTTAAAGCTCTAGGGCCGGAACCTGAACTTCAGGGTATGCAGGGTGACTGAAGCCACGTACACACAGAGGGGTGGGCGCACAGATGAGCTCAACCCTGAGCTAGCTGGCAAGGAGTGGGATTTTTCTGGGTAGGGCCTGCAAAATAAAACCGCTCTGAAGCTTACTTCCTATAGCAAATGTATCCTTTGGGAATGTTTTCCGCGTTTTCTTTTCTTCCTCACGCAATTCCCCTTCCCTTCCTTTAGAGAGTGGCGTCATTAAGGATTGCTGTACAAAGTTGAGACGGCTGGATGCAGTGCCAACGAAGGATTCACAAATGATAAATCTCATGTCAAGTATTTTTTATAAAGCCATGTTAAAGTGCCAGCAGAGTTTCCAGCCAGAAAGTGCAACGACACACGTTAGGAACAAGGCTATGGATGTACACATCACGCATCGACATGCACACATTATGTTATGAATAAAAAATGCTATCCCATCATGCCAGCAAGTTTCAAGATTAGAGTAACTGGAGGCGCCTCTGAGACTGTGCGGAGAGGCTGTTGGGCTGGTAGGAAATGACCCTTGACCAAGATGACAGAGAAAATGGGAAAAGGCAGAGGCAGAGCGGAGAGCTATTGAACTTGAGACCAGCTGGGGAAGGGGAAGCACCAAGAGGGAGCGCCAGGCCCTGAGCTCAGATTGGTGTCATTCACGTGACAACTCAATGGCATGACCAAGATTTTGCCTTGGGAAGAATCCGGCATGAAAGTAGGTGACTTATGCTTTTGGATTTTTTTGCTGTGATCTATAACATTACCCTTACCGCATGACTGTTGTGTACATGGTATAATAATAAGCCATTTCTATAAAAGGAGATACTGAGAAGAAAATTTGTATCAAGCCTTGGTCAGGAATTCAGACTGAATCATCCCCCCAGGTATCTAGTGATAACACGAGGCCTTCTTTGTAACGAGAAAACATGCGATGCAAATATAAATTTTGTTCAACATTACTACTGTGATGGGGTATGTGATCCACTGTGAAGCCAGACTCACAATTGCAAAATGGTTTATTACAAAGGTTCTTTTTTCCTTTCAGCTACCTTGGTTTCATTGTGTGCTCCTGCCTTCATTTGGAAGCCTTGAAAGACAGGCAGAGAAAGTTTTGGCTCCTGGGGCACATTTTTGGAGGCTGTATGTGTGGCCTGGTGGCTGGGTGCTGGTGGCAGACGCTGGGTAACAGACATTGGGGGCTCAGAGATCCAGTCTGGCTGAAGATCTAGGCCTTCTGGGGGCTCACCTGGAGTGATCACGTCTGCTTCAGGGACGGCCCAGGGAACCCAGGGCTGTGACTGTCTTCTCTGCTTCATGTGCGACCCGTGCAGAAGCCACTTCGGAGAGTGTGCGCAACAGTTTCCTCCCAGACTACTTTCCAATTTTAAATTCCTCAAAGCATGGCCTGTTTTCCCCATGGAATCTGATGTTTTAAATGGTGGGGAGGCGGAGGCTCACTGTTTTGCTTACCAAATGTCTGTGGCCATGTAGAAAGCGTAGATTTGCTGAGCAGGTTCACTCACCTGCCCTTGCCAGGCACTGCAGGAAGCCCTTGACTGGGGCTAATGCAGCCCGAAGGTGCTGGGACATCCCAGTTTATACCCTGCGTCAGCCCACTACTGTCAGTGTGAGCTAGGACACGACAGTGGACACGGTGCAGGTATCCCGGAAGCTCCTGCAAGTCCAGGAGGGCAGGTGCCTCTCACCCCTGGTCCTGGACCTTCTGGAAGATGTGTTCTCCCCACGACCCTTCATTAACTGCCAGCTCGGGTGCTTCAGGGCAGGAGTGGGGGGGAGGGGAAGTCTCCTTCACCACACCTGCTCCACAGCTACAGCGCTGTTTCTACTGTCGAGCAGCTAAGCACTGGGTTCCGAAGGGCATGGGGGACCCAGGCCTGCCAAAGATGGACCGTCACTGCCACTGACCAGACAGCGAGCCTGGGGCCCGGGCTCCTCTTCCTCGGGTTGTCTGTCCTTTACTTCCCAGTGTCAGCAGTCCTGGGAACAGGAAACGGTTTGTGCAATAGGAAGCAGAGAAAACTGATGACTACCTACTTTTCAGCCTGTGGATACATTTTCAGTTTAAGTAAAGATATTTGTACCCAGTCTAAAACTCAGGTGCGTTGGTAAGAATGAGCTGTATCCAGGCCTTACTCTCTCTAGTGTTTAAAACAGTTCCGTGCACTGAAAGCTTGCTCTGTACCAGAGATTTTGTGGGGCCCTTCCTGTTCACTCACCCACATCACCCTGGCGACATCCTTAGGTGGCATTACCCCTTTCACAGGAGAGGAGAGGGAGGCATAGGTAGTTAAATGGCACCACCAAGGTATGAACCCAGCACTTCCGAGGCTGCTGCTCCAGACTCCTGTGCCCAGCTGCCTCCTCCCAGGACCAGCACCTCTGGGGGGTGAACGTTTTTGGACTCTGCTTCACTGCTGGGGTTTAAAGACAATCCATCTACATCACCTGTGACGACAGCATTTCCATGGCGTGGCAGGTGAGGTTACGCAGTGGGGCTGAGATATCATTACTTCACAGTGCAGGAGGAAGTGCTACTGGACACCAGCTGTCTGTGCCTCCTCCCCCCATCAGGCTCGGTGCTCAGCAGCCCTGACACCAAGACAGCTGCCCGCTGCTGTCCCCACTTAGTGTCTGTCCCCTACACAGCGACCGGGCCTGGCTGGAGCCAGCTGATTAAGTGAAAGAGTGCCATCTGAAATCAGGAGCTGGACCGGCTGAGATGTTGAAACCCGGTCAGCTGAGGGAGAGGAGAAAGTCAAGTCTGGCTATCGGTCCCCAGGGGCCAAGGAAGCTGGCGCAGAGAAGGCCCTGCTGCCTCTGCCCGCTGGTACCGGGCTGCTGGAGAGGGAGCTGGCATGTCCACTGATGGGACAGTTTATAGGCCCGTCTTTGAACTCTGTGACCCCCAAGGCTTTTTTCTCTTCCTTCATTTCACAGCTTCACACTTGAGTGTTTCTGACTTCCTCCTCATGGTCTTGCTGCTCCTTCAAAGCTTCACCTGGACAGAGACAGGATCCTGGCACCGGGGAGGGCCCCTCCTGTTGTCTGCCCCAGCTAGGGCATGCCACGGCCCACCCACTCCCTAATTCCAGGCTGCCCTATACACAGAGCTGTTAAACAAACAGTGTTCCTCCCACCCACTGCAGAACTTACAAACCAAAGGTGTTACTCATTTTACCGCTACATCTTATTCCCATTAAAAAAAACAAATGATGCTTACTACCAGTGAATACTGTGGAAAACAAGAGTGTAGTTACTGCCAGTTAATCAAGTTCGCGGCCCTCAAAGATCTATAGAATGTAACCCATTCTTCCAGATGGGCTTGGACCGAAGAATCAGGAGCCAGTGCATGCTGGCCTCGCAGGTGCTGCTCGCAGAGTCCAGCACAGTCACGTGACCGCTACAGAGGGCTGGGGAGGGGGTGGAACCGAGGACCTACTTGGTGTGAAGCAGAAAGAGTCCACCACAAGGAGGATGATTAGCTGTGTGTCAGCTCTGGCAACAACCTGCTTCTGAAAACTTCATTTGGTGCAAAATAGAAAGTAAAACTGGAGACTTGGGTATTTCATTGTAAACTGGGTAGACAAGATTTGCAGAAATCGTTCTAAATTTGGCTAGATGCTCAAGGAACCTATGCATACTTTAGAGAAAAAAAATACTCATTTCAGTTGCAATTAGAAAAAAATAGTCAACTCTGGTTTAATAGACATGAAGATATGAAGTAAACAACTTCCTAAATATGTAAATAAGCTGACAGCAACAGAGGTAATATTCAAACTCTGTTTACAGTTGCCTGGGCAGGAATGCGCTCGGGGCTGCCAGCCCGGTGGGGGTGAGGGGGTGGGGGGGTGGGCACCAGGCATCTCGCCTGCTGCCACAGGGTCGGGGGGCTGGAGGGTTGAGGGAAGGGCTGGGCAGGGCGGCTAAGAGTGGTCACTGCTCTGAGTGATGGAAATGCTTCCAAATTTAAACACTGATAAAGCTGTGCTGGTGTGTACTGGCTGAATATCTGTGCTGCGAGAGTAATCACTTTTCATCTTAAATCCAAACACGGAATAACACGAGTGTCACTTTCAGACCTGTCGGAGACTCAGCAGACCACGGATGCTCGGGCCCCGCACCCCGGACGGCAGGTTGTCTGTGGAGTGAGACACAGCTGGCATTCCAGGCCACTTCTCAGGAACCACCGAATCACATCGCAGAACTGTTCCCACAGCGACAACCACTGAGGCCCCTCCTCCTGCTCTGTCTCCCTGGGTCAGAAGGCAAGGATTTCCAGAGGCTACTATTTACTCAGATCAGTATTCTGGGCCGTGAGCAGCTTACACAGCTTGCCCTTCCTGGAGCCCAAGTATGTCTGTGTGTTTCTTTTTTTCTTTCGTTTGTTCAAACAAGTCATTATTGAAAGTAGACCACTTGTAAAGCATTTTTAAAATAAGAGCAGACGGGAAGACAGAGCCCTGGCTTCTCCCATCCAGGGCTTTTCACGTCCTCCTGGGAGTGAGCTTCTCCACCAGGAACTCTGGATGTGATTTTTTAGTGCTCTACTTTTTATTAAGTCGTAATAGGTTTCAAAAAAAAAAAAAGATTTGGTTTAATCCTTTGGAAATTATAAAAATGTAACATTTTCAGTCAAATGTATTGTCCAAGGGAAACAAAACTCCATAAATAATTTTTTTATTTCAATGAGGAGTGCAAAATTGAACACCGACGATTTTGAAATACATTTCTTATTGCCATTACGCGACCGCACATATGTACGCAAGGCTATCCTAGGCACAGACGTTAAATCTCTGCAGAGTCAGCTTGCTGATACGGACGAGCGCGTGTTATTCAGAATCACAGAACTCAGAAAAGACTTCCAGGATCACTAGGTTCAAATCTCAGAGACACTGAGTGATTGACTCGGAGTTACGCGGCTCATTAGGGTAGACCCGTACTGCCTTTTATACCCAGCACAGTAACCTCTTCCCTAGGACACATCAGCAGTATTTCAGTGAGCCAACAGAGCTTACTGTTCGAAAAGATTCAACACCCTCATTGGTTAGAACGAGGAAGAAAAAAAAAGACTCAGAGAACAGTGTTTTAGTCACTCAGACGTAGCTCCTGGGCTGCACACCATTAACTGACAGAAAGGGCCAGCGTTGTGCTGTAAACCGCTCAGGACTCGGATGGTTGCCACCATGCACTAGCTGTGTCACAGGGGTCACATCACTCGGTTAGCCCTCTGAGCCTCGGCTCCTTGCCTGTGAATGGGGGGGACAATGAACTCAGCGCAGCCGGGCTCTCAGTGAGCTCATAACTGCGGAGCCTGACAGCTGGTAGGGACTCTAAAATGTCGGCCCTCTTTCTGTCTCCATGGTCCCCCTTGGAGCTCTGTTTGGAAAGCAAGACTATACAGAAATTACTGGAAAAATGCAACATTAAGGTGTCAGTTGAATTTTAGTAAAGGGTACTGGCATTTGATTAAATGTCTAGGACACAAATAGAGACTTCCCTTGCTCCTAAAATGTTTTCTGACCTTAGTTATTTCAAACTAACACATAAATTATTAACATTTTTAGTATGTTAAAAAATCAAATCACAGATTCTTCCCTAAGGAAAAACACAGCAAATCAACCCGATCCAGGGGAACGCATGGAAATTGCTTCGCAATCACAAAACTATGAAGTGGCCTGAAAGTTGATCAAAACAAAGTGCACTTTTAATTCTCTCAGGTTCCTATATATAACAATTATTTTTAAGTCAAAGTTTCTGTTTAAATGTGGAAAGAAGATTGGATTACACGGCACGAGGGCCTGCCTCTTGGCTGAGAGGCTTTTTACCTCTCGGGTTTCCTTTAGCGTCAAATGAGTAGAAACCTGACCCCCGCCAGCTAGTATCTAACTGCTGTGCAGTGGTTTAAGCTGAACGTTAGTGTTGCGTCTGCAACGGGCTCGTGGTTTGAAAGGCCACCCGATCGGTGTTACAATGGTTGTGTGAGGAGTGCCTTTCACTTGACCAATGTGGTGTTTGTCCAGTCAGATAGAGACGTGCCTCACTGAACAGAATCCATGTTACTATTTCATTGATTAATTTCCTCGCGTTAAAAAAAATCCTATGTCTCCTCTCTACGAACGCTTTAGCTTGACATTCGAGGACGACCAAACTCTGGCAGCTACTAGTCACACAGGAAACTCCCACCCGAAAGCCTGGCACATGGCCACCGAGATAGCCATGTTTCTGTCAGGGCCCACCCTCCCCATGGCATTCACTTTCACTGGTTAACTTTCCTTCTGTGTGTGACATTAACTCCTGGCTTAGCCCCAGAGTGCCGTGGGGTTAATGCCAGGGACTCGAATACACCATTTCAACCTTTTAAAATGTGCCATTTCAACCTTTTAAACAGACCTGAGAAGCCATCTCACAATTTAAAAGAAGTCTCAACAAATCTATTAACACAATAAACAAAGATTTACTTTACAAAGAAATCGGGAATGCCCGTTCCCTTTTAGAAAAATTTAAGGATTAAGAGTTTTAGAAAGAACATTTGGGACAAAAAGCCATCAAACACTGATTGTTAAGTCCAGGGAACATTTTTGTTCCTGCAAGAACTTCATGGTGATGTAGAAGAATGCTTGGGATACTGCAGTTCTTTTATTTTGAATGTCAAGAATAGCAACAAGCAAATAAAATCAAATGTAAGACAACTTGTAGTTAATTACTGATATTAGACATGGAACCATTTTTAGGGTCAACATATTAGACATTTTTCACGAGAGAAGTTACAGGGATCTTCAACGGCAGGACCGCCCACACATACTTTCTGTGTACACTGTAACTTGCCGAGGTCATGGGACATTTTTGGAATAATGTCATTAGTGTTCCCACATTAATTTTTAGATTTTTAAGCTTCTTGAAGACAAGAGATGTACCCTAAGAATTTTTGCATTCTCACTGCACTTACAGGTAGGGCAGTGAGCGGTGTACTGTGCACCTCACGTGCCCGAGGTGGGGTGTGACAGAGAAAAGGCCGGGAATTGTATGTGGTGCGCTTGTCTCCAAGGAGAGGCGTCCAGCTCTCGCGCCCACCTTGAATGTCTACTGCACGAATTAAATGAAGTAATGGAGGTAAGGGTTTTGTACAGTTCCTAGTGCAGAACAAGTGCTTAATACCCTTCCTGAACATATTTTTAATGAGTACCTACACATACCACACTGTTCTAGGAGCTGGGAATTCCAAATAGAACAAAGTAAAGTCCTTATTCTCATGGAGCTCACGGGGAGGGGGATGTGACACACTCACCTGTAGACAGACTGTGTCAGGAGGAAATAAATGCTATGAGAAGAATTAAAAGGAGGGTCAGCAGACGGCAACAAGGATGTATGTGTACACTTCTGCTCTGCTTCAACTTCTGGTGGCAAAATACCTGGAGAAGGGCTTGCAGGCACGCAGGGAAAGCGCTGCAAGGAGAGGAAACACGAAGTGCAAAGCCCAACTAACTGAACAAGGGTTTTTTACTCCCCCTTTTCCTTAGAGATTTGCAGTAGAAAGACTTGCTTGAGGAAGGGAACCTTGGGCATACTTCCCTTAAACATTTTCAGCCTCGTATTAGTCAGGAAGCCTCCAAGCATCTGTACTGGACACCCCATGTCCCACTGCTTGGCCTATTTAAGGATGGGGCAGGGGATTCCAGGGCCTACAGCCCACTGTGACAGGGGAAGAGGTGGACAGGTCAGCAAGGAGGCAGAGGTCAGAGTATGTGTGGCTATAGGCCTTGATAAGGCCTTTGGGGTTTTTTATTGGAAACGGGTAACGGAAGAACTGTGAGCAGAGGTGATGTGATCAGTCTGTTTGGAAAGATAATACATAGTGACTTTTAGCAAACGCTGCAACCATAAGGGATTTAATACCCGGGAAACGACTATGGCGTAACATGGTTCTTTAACTCCAGCCTGGTTCACTTGGTGAAGAGCTGGGTGAGCTATGCTCTTCCAGTTCCTACGGGTCAAAAATGGACACACACTGTCAAAAGGTTCAGTGTGACTCACTGGATAGGGCCAGGATATGGGCAAAAAACAAGGGTTTTGAATAAAGTGTAAGTGGATTTGAATCCCAGATCCAGTACTCATGAGCTGTAGTCTTGGGCCAGTAACTTAACCTCCTTCTCCTTGGGTTTCCTGTTATGTAAAATGGGGATACAGCACAACCCAAGCCAGAAGGTTGAACTGAAAATTAAGTAAGTTATATATGTAAAGCATTTATACATGTAACACCTTTAAAACAGTGCTTGGGAGCTTAATACAGAAGTGAACCAAATAAAAAAGGAGATTGAATCTTTTACACTAGCATATCAAATAAGTAATTTACTACCTAAACCCTTTAAAACTATTTACCATTTTGCTAAATACCAAAAAAGCATACCTTACTTTTAGTGTTTAGAGACAGCATATTTTCAGTCAAATTGTTATTCCTTATATTTATACAATTCATCCTTTAAATAGGTAATCAGTACATGAATATTCTATGGCTCTTAACAGTGATGGATCTTGGATAACTTAAAATTTTGGGGTTAAATGTTTTTAACTCTACCTGCCAAGGCAATTCCATTTTCTCTATCAAAGTAGCTTAATTTTGAAAACGAACTCATTCTGTGTTCTTCAAATGAACAGGCCAGAAATTACTTGCAACTCAGAGTATTTGTTTGAAACTTACTTAGTAGCTTCGATGCAGCCCAGTCTTAAAAAGTGTTGCTAAGAATGTTTGAAGCAACTTCACAGTTCAAAACAGCAGACATGATTAATAGAAAGATCTCAGGCACGTGTAACTCTCACAAAGGTCAGTGATAGTAAATAATTTTGTCTCAATTATTAATTGCACGCGTCATAAAGAGCTTGCAATAAAATGCAGATTTAGGGACTGGTTACATTCCAAAGACAACTATACTGCTGCAGCTCAGAAAATTCTTTCCCAGACTAACCTAAATATCTAAAATCCATCATTCTGCTTGGCAAACCCTCCTGCCCACCGTATGGTTATTTCTGCAACTTGCAAATAGAAATGTTGACTTTCGCTTTTCAACAGGGCATATGCTCTTTATTTCATTTCTTTACTGCAGCTGCATCTTATTTCTGGATGCCGATGCCATCACGAAGCAGAACACTGTGAACGCCATTCACAGCCTCAGAGTTTCGTGCACCATGCCGCCTGCTCCGGACCGTGGCTAGCTTTCGGAATAACGGGATGTGGCAACAAATCACACCCTGTCCCCAGAGGCGCGCCCGCCGCTGGAAGAGGCCACTGCACAGGCAGCGGCGACGCCATCGGGGAGACATGGCGCGCCCACGCGGGACCCGCCACTCCTCAGGCTCCCTGCCACCGCGCAGCTCTGGGAACCAGAGAAGACCCTGGGGATGCAGGATGGGGGAGCGAGGGGCGGAGAGACCGTTGGGCGGTCCCACCAACGACACGGCGGCAGCCCACCGTGACCAAGTCCTGCGAAAGCGAAAAGGGGCTGCACAAATGATACAGCCAAGGCCTCAGAGCACAGACCTCTCGGCTTCCCGTCCTCGCCCCTCGGGGTCCGTTGGGCCCCACACCCCGAGCCGTGGATCTTGCCGAAAGGCCCGCACACCACCCCCTTCCTGGTCTTCCGTGTGCGCACCCTCCTCCCTGGCCAGGCCCGCCCCTGCCCCTGCCCCACGCAGGCGCACGCCAGGCCCCTCAAATCCACCCCCTCCCCAACTGCAAGCTAGGCCCGGGAGGGGGCGGGGCGACCCTCGGAAGGGGCGTGGCTGTCGGCCTAGATGCGCGCACGCGCTCTCGCACCTTACGGCTACGTGTCGGACCACGTGACGCCCACCACGAAAGTCCCCTGTGAAGCAACAGGACGTTAAAAAAAATAAATTTTTTTTGGTGGCAGGGAGGGCGACGAGAGCTTTTTAAAGAACTATAGTAACGAGAGGGGAGAACGGAGCCGGGTGGCGGCTAGAGCAGTCCCGGCGCTCCGTGGCGCGTCCTGCTGGGAGTCCCTATCACCTACTGCCACAGTCCGCCAGCCCTCGGCCCCCGTCGACAGCACCGCCACCAGGCTCCCCACACCAGCCCCTCCCTCCGCGCTCGTCCGCCCCGGGGTGGCGACCCCGGCCCGGCACCCCGGTTGCGCCCGCCCCGCGCCGCCGGGTTCTAGCGCCCACCCCCCGGGAGGGAGAGGCGCGGCGGCGGCCCGGGGCGGGGGGCGGAGCGTGCCGCCTGCCCCGCTAACGGCCGCCCTGCGCGGCCCCGCCCGCCGCCCGCCCCCGGCCCTCCCCGCCCGCCGCCCCTCCCCCGCCGCCGCCGCTGGCAGCGCCGCCTGAACTGAGGCGAACTCCGCCGCCAAGTGAGTGAGGAGGAGGAGGCGGCGGCGAGGAGGAGGAGGAAGAGGAGGAGCGGAGTCAGAGCGCGGCGGCGGCGGCGGCAGCGGCAGCGGCAGAGGCGGCCGCGGCGGGGACCAGCCCAGAGAGACCCCGAGCCCGCGGCGCAGGCGGCGGCGGCTGAGCGGGCGCGACCAGCGGAGAGAGCGATCGAGCGAGAGGCGGTTCGGCTCCTCCTCGTCCGGCGCCCAGCGGCCCGCGCTCGCACTCGGCCCGCGGAGATCCGCCTCCCCCGCCGGCCTCGAGAGGGACGCGCCGAGCCGGCGGCCGCGGAGCCGCGGCGGAAAGTGCCTGCGGGGGCGGGGAGGGCGCGCGGTCCGGCCGCCCGGCGCGGGAGCGAAGCGGAGCGGGACGCCGAGTCCCGAGCGGCCGGCAGCCGGGGCTCCCCGCCCCTCCCTCCCTCTCCGGCGGCGGCGGCGGCGGGCGGAGTGAACTGCGGAGCCTGGAATATGGTCGGGGAAATGGAAACGAAGGAGAAGCCGAAGCCCACCCCAGATTACCTGATGCAGCTGATGAACGACAAGAAGCTCATGAGCAGCCTGCCCAACTTCTGCGGGATCTTCAACCACCTGGAGCGGCTGCTGGACGAAGGTGAGTCGCCGCTCCGGCCCCCGCGGCCCGCGCCCGGGACCCGACGCCCGCCGGCGCGCGGGGAGGGTGGGGAGGTCGCGGCCGGCGGGGACCGAGAGGCCCGGGCGGGGCACGGGGAGAGGGCGCGGAGCCGGGCTCGCGCGGCGCCGCGGGCGGGCCGGACGCGCCCCGCACCCGGCACCCGGGACCCGGGACCCCGCACCTCGCGCCGCCCGGGCGGGTGCTCTGGCGAGGCTGCGGGGTGAGCTCCGCGGGCCTCCCAGGAGGAGCCCTGCCCGCGCCCCGGGCGCCTGAAGGACACCGGCGCGGGGCGCTCTCGGGGGGCCCTCCGGGGGAGACGGGCGGCCCCCCGCGCGGGCCCGGGGGCTGTGCTTTGTGGGAGTTTGGGGAGCACGGACACGCTGGAGGGGAGCCGCGTGGGGCTCGCTCGCTTGGAGGAATTCCGCCGGAGAGCGAAAGTAAGGCGGCCGGAGCCGAAGGCGAGCACAAAATGACAGCGGGGAGCACTTTGCGTCCTTTTGTTTGGGGAAGCGAGAACTGTTCGGGAGCCCAACTTCCCGGGGGGGCGGCGGGGGGCGAGCACGAAATACCGCGAGGCCGGCGCGGCGCGCAGCCCGAGTTTTTGGGAACTTCGGCGGAGGGCTGCGCCCGGGCGCCGCTGCCGGGGCGGCGGGACGGGAGAGCGGCCGCCGAGAGGGCGACCCGGAGGGCAGGGCGCGCGGCCGAACAGCCTCCCGGGGCGGGGGGGTGGGGCGGCTGTGGGCGCGGGGCGCGGCGAGGCCGGTCGGGCGCCCGGGGGCTCTGCCCGAGTCGCGGGGCGGCGTCCTCGCCGCGGGCCCGGGAGCGCCGGCCGTGTCCGCTTTGCACCCGCAGCGGCCAGGGCTCCTCTCCGGCCGGCGGCGGCGCGCAGGAGGACTGCGCCAATAAAACGGAAAAGTGTTTTTCACGGACCAGCAGTGCACTTCAGATTTTTCACAAGAATGTGGACAGTGGAACGGGGCAAAAGAAAGCCGAAGCTTAAGGGAGTTGGAATGCCACTGCAGAACAAAAGACCGGAAACGTTCCTGCGGCGGAGACGGTTCGAGAGGACGCCCGGGAGCCTCGCAGCCGGGAAAGTCGCAGAAACAGTTTCGGAAGCGCGGAGCCGGTCCTGCCGAGCTCTCGCCTCCGCCTGCGGGCCCGAGCGCGGCCGCCACCGCCCTGGAGCGGCCCGGCGGCCGCCTGCGCCCCGCGACACCCGAGCTGTCCCTTTAAGGGGGTTCTGCCTCCCCTATTTGTGTTGGCCTTTGGAAGATTGTGGAGGCAGAAAACTTTCTGGAATGTCAAAAAAAAAAAAAAAAGCTGGAACTCCTGAGCCGGGCATTTCCAAATGCGAGCGCTAAGGGGCGCCAGTTATCGTTTTTAAAACAGAAACGTTTGGAGCAAAATGTGTAACGTGCTAAGTAACCTCACCTGCATTAAATTTAGTTGAAACTTAAATCGTGGAGCATTTCATCTGTCATTCGGTGTCCATACATGTATTTACAAACATTGAAAGTATTTTCTTTAAAACTGGGACAATTTTATCACATGTCAGAAAGATGCTATTATTTTCTACTGGGCGTATTTCGGTGAGGAGTTTTAGTAGTATTAGTGAAAATTTATTTATTTTTCCTTTAAGAACAGCTGTTTAGAAGGAATCCTTAATAAACGTTAAAATGAAAATAGGTCATGACGATATTTAGGATTAGTTAAATTGCATTCTTTGAATTAAAACGTTGAATTCAATCAAATGGCATAAGATAAAAACAAGTTTGGAAATATTTTCATCTTATGCGTCTTTTTAAAAAGTAAATTTAAGTTTTCCTGATTAGTTCTAAAATGCTCTTATGCTATGTTGCTTTAAACCTTCTAAATGATAATTTGGCGTTGGTACTCTGTTAGAAAGTTTTTAACCTTTAGCTTCGATCATTTTAATTTTCCAAATTTAGAATTCCAATTATGGCATTATCTCTAACAAATGTTTGTTTATTTCTCTGTGGTTTAAAAGCAGGGGGAAAGTTCCTTGAGGGTGACACATTCTGAATAGTGGTGTGTGTGTGTGTGTGTGTGTGTGTGTGTGTGAGAGAGAGAGAGAGAGAGAGAGAGAGAGAGAATGTTTTTTATTTCATAAGGCTTAGTCTACCCTGTTTTAGCTTTTTCAGCTCCCCAGCGTAAAGAGGGCTTCTGTATGGTAGCCAGGATCTTTAGAATGGACAGCATAAAATGACTAGGAAGTTTGATATTTTTTTTATCAGTACAAACATGCAGGAAAAGGGGCTATTCCTTAGTGTGGGATAAGCTGCTTCCTGTAATTGTTAGCCTTATTATAAATTTAATTTGACTGAAGAAAAAAATTGGTTTCTGAAGTACATCATTTTGTTTTTCCGTGCCAGATTATTTAATTGTGAAATTTGGCAAGTTGTGCTCTGCCCCTTTGTGGCTTGTCATTGTCCAAAACAAATTAATCATGACTTCTGTGGTTGGGAATTACGTTTTCCTTTGTCCATAGGGTTTACTGAAAAATTCTTTTTATATTTAGATTAAACTGCGAATTTTAGTGATTATTTTAATCAAGTGAAGATACTGTACTTAGTTGCAGTAGATGTATTTATTGATAACTGAATATTTAACCAAATGATGGTTAGTTATGGTTTAGTTATGATAACCAAAATTTTTATTTACAGAAATTCTGAGTATTGTATTTTTGAAATTGTTTTAAAATATTTTTCAAGAGTCCTAAAAATTTTTGCTTGTCAGTTGGAGAATTTTTATTTGGCTAGTTATAAATTTGAGATTTAGCTGTTCTAGATTTTCTTAGTCTATAATACCTGAATGCTTTAGATGAGTATTTTAATTCTATTTCAGGTAAACATTTAGCCTGCATTTTGACTAAGGATTGACTGTCTTTTGGGGGGGAGTAGAGGGAGGTGGAATGGTTGTGAGGCTTTCCTCCCACAGAGGAAAAGCCTGGTTGTTTTCCTCCCTCAACCTGGTTGTTTTTTAAAGTTGTTAGTACATTCTAGGTAGGAACAGTCGATACAAAGGATGTGACTTCAGAGGATAATTCCAATACTTAAGAATCCTTCATTGAAGATAGAGGTGATTATAGATAAAACCGAAGTCTTAAAGTCTTAAACTGCTCTCTTTAGACAGAAGTTTTCCGTTGAACTTTGGAATCATACTTAGGAAAGAGTAGTTGTAAGGTTTTTTTTTAAACCTGTGTCATGAAAAGGAAACCTAGGCAACAGCAGTACTTGAATAAAAACTCTGTTTTTATGAAGTATTGCAATTTAGAAATGAGAAGAATTTTATTGAAAAATACAACCAATTTGACTTAAAAATCTAAAATAAAGGAAAATGGAAATCAGATTTTGACTTTTTATTTTTTAGGCAGAGGGGAGTCTAAAACTGATGATAATGAAAATTAACAGATGCATAGTATGGTTTATGAAGAAGGCCAGCCTAAATCTTTTTATTGTGAATGTCTGAAAAATTAGTGTGTGGCTTAGAAAAAGTGAACAAATATAAATATGTTAGATTAGATTCTGCATTACTGGTTTGAAAAATGCATTTTAATTTTCTTCTGGCCTGTTTTTGGTGGGAGATAATATATTTTCTTTTTGACCTCAACTTTGCTGTTACTTAAAAATGGGGGCAAAAATATTTTGAATTAAAACCTGCTTTGCTAGTTAAAATTTTTCCACGTTGATGTTTATTTCCACTTACTGCACATTCATTGTTGACTGTATAAAACCCTCAGTTTTCTAATACAAAAATTATTTTTTGAGAAATCTAGCTTGTCTGCAATCACCAATAGTTTGAAAATTGACTATTCGTTAGTATTGAGAGGCTTCTCGCTATATACATTTATTACAATTTTAGGGTTTTCTTTTCTGAAAGACTGTTGGCAGTAATCGATATCTGTGATAAATAGTTTTCACTTAAGTTAAAGCAATTAATCTGTTTGTTTTTTTTTAAATCTGTTTTTTAGAAGCAAAGATTTTGCATTTATGCACAGCCCTTTGAGTTAGTAGTAGTAAGAAGGAAGCCAGTATTTACAATGAGTTGTTCTTTCCATTATCCTTGTCACTCCTCACCCAGGAGTGTCCCAGCTGTATAAGGTAATAATGGAAATAATCTGGACCTTAGGTCATTTACTCAACATTCATTCTGTACTTTTGAAGCTTAATTCCCCCACAGTCAGCATATTTATTTAGATGTTATGAAGTAGAAGGTGACTCCTTTTTCTTAACTTTCTCCAATTTATATGTTCTGTAGTAAAAGCTATACTCCCAAGGATGTAATATAATTGAGTTAATACAAATAGGTCTCTTTGCTAATAGTATTTGCATTTGCTGGTGTGTTTGACATGAACACCTTTTCTTAAATGTCTTTGGGAATATCAGTGAAAACAAGATACCTTGGCTTTTTTAATGTTTTTTTCACATATATTTCTGCTATTGGCTGCTCATGGAGTCACTGTCCTGAAGCTGATTGAAGTGCACCATTTTTCCATGAGAACAAAAGGTTTTGGTTTGCTTTTTAAGGGAAATAGATTGCTGCAACAAAAGATCCAAGGGGGAGACCCCCCACCCCTGTGTTTGACCTTGTCTTTACTGGGCGTGATTCAGATTCTCCTTTTCTTTGAGGCCAGTTTCCTTAGATACGTAAGGTTTTTGTTTTGCTTTGTATTTTGACTTTTTTTGTTTGCTTTAAAGAATTATACCAGTTTGATCGCAGGGGCAGCTTTTTATAATCTGACTGGAATGGAACTACATTTTAATGTACTTGAAAAGTTCCACGTAGTTAATACAATTTCTTTGACTTACGGTGTACTTACAAGTAAAACTTTTCTTTCTCTGTTGGCGATGGAAAATGCTATGTCTTGTTTGTTGATAACTTATAAAACAGCCCACCGGGCAACTTTCTGCTGTCCCTATGCTAGCAATGTGAGGATGCCCAGGATCTGTTTTAGGGCCAATGGATGCGGGTGGTGCTTGGGCCTATGTCATGATGTCACAGATGGAATTACGTACCAATATTTTATTTACATGATTGACAGGACTTGGACCCCTCTTTTTTGACTTTAAGACAGTTCAGTATGACTTTAAAGTGCAATAGGGTATTTTTCCTTACTGAGAACTTTTAGGGAATGCTTATATCTCTTGTCAAAATTAATATTTCAGATTTGTGGCCCAAAGTAGCTACATTGTTTGATGTCCAAGCAAGATTTTTGTGCATTATTTTCTTTTATCAGACAGCAAAAATAGCATCAAGCTTTTCATAGTGAGTGCAGTTTGTTTTGTTAGTTTTATGAAATTTGGGGAGGGGCTAAAAATTAATTCTCTTCCTCTCACCTTCTAAATTCTAGCTGGGCTAATAATCAAACTAAGGGACAGATTACCAGGAGAAAATCAGATTTTTAATACATACTCAGAATTCCCATAAGCATGAAAATTCCAACAGTGAGGCAACATCGTGATACATACTTGGAATCTGGACACACTTTGGAGAAAGGAGAAAAGGAAGGGGGATGGGGTCTTAGATTTCAGACGTGAGAGTGGGTGACTCACAGGTGGCGGAGGGAGAGCTGCACACACAGGGCAGGTGGAGCCCTGCTGGGCTGCCCAGAAACCCTGAGACCTGGGGTGTTGGGCGAACAGGTCCCTGCCTGAAGCCCTCCTGCCGGCCACCCTGAATACAGACTAGGCCAAGTCTGCACCCTACGACTCCCTTCCAGGAGCAGGTTTCTCTTTCTGAGTCTCTTGGGCCAAAGGGCCTGTTGAGTATTTAAGTTTCTTAAGGCAGCTGCAGGATGACAAAACTTTGATTCCCTTCAGCTGTAAATATAACCCAAGTCTGCATTGGGTATTGTTCTCTATGTAGTCATCATGTTTAACATTGTAATATTGTCTGTCTGTCTACCCTGTTAAGATTAGTTTCTTGAGGGTGCCCACCTCATAGTGTGGCACATATACACTGTGAGATTGTTGAATTAATAAGTACGTTGACACTTTGTACTCTTTTTTTGGTTTCTAGTTTCTCCAAAATACAGGATTAAGCAAGGTGTGTAACAATTGGTGATGGTTTTGGGCAATTATAAAAAGTACTTTTTTCCCTTAAAAATGGTATTTTTTAGAAATCTTACACTATTATTTGTAGTACTTGCCCTCAAGGAGCTTAATCTTAATTTTACTTTAGTACCATTGGTGTGAATAAGAATTAGAAAGATAAACCACTTAAGCAGTAGTTTCTAGCCAGTCCTCATTCAGAGTGTGTCATTCCATAAGGAGGGAAGAGCTCTCAGTGCTCATCACAGCTCTTGAAAGTTTGGGTGTTGATGGAATCATGTAGGTGAGCCTTTCCCCCAGCCAACTGCTCGGAAGTGTGAGCGTTCAGCCGGTATCAAGGTCTGCTACTCCGTGCGCCGCACAGTAGATAGGAAGGATGCTTGTCCCTAAGCGCTGCTTTGGTGTGTGCTCAGAACAAAAAAAGATTATTTGAATGGTTTTAGTTAGAAGAAAGCCGAGTATAAACTTATGTGGCAGTTACAGTAATTTAACACAAAGAGCAATTTTTTAAAACACAGGTGTTTCAAGCTAATTTGAAACAGTGCCATTACTTAGAAAATAAATTGAAATTTTCAGTTAACTGGAACTTAACCCTCTGAAAAGGAGTCTGCTTTTCTGCTTTAATCTTAACAGTGTTTTAAAATAAATGTCATGAGTTTTTAACAATATAGCTTGCACTAGATAAGTGATTTGTCCAGAATTCTTGTAATTAACAAGCAAATGATTGTTCTTAATGTTTTTCTCTTCCTGAAGCAGAAGTTTTAGTTTGAAAATCCAGCCATCCTATTAAATCTTAACAAAATTAACAAAATTTTGTTTGCGGCTGTAATATTGCCTCATATATTGATTCTAACCTATATATTTTATTAAACTAAACTTTGAGACTGGTGAATTGAATCAGTTTTCTGTAACATTTATACGTTATTTACAACAAAGCAGAAATTGCTAGTTTGGGTGCTTCTGAAGGGTATTGAAGAGTCAGAAAATCAACAAAATGCAAAAGTGGACCCATGTTGTGCGGCCATTGTAATAAGGGGTGTGTGTGAGCATATACATGTGTGCAAGCATGCATGTGTGTAAAGGGAGAAGTGCGGTGGGTGCTGGGGGGGGTGAAGTTCCAAAACAGGGTAGATTTTGGAGGTTAGGGATTGTCCGTG
Organism: Desmodus rotundus; assembly: GCF_022682495.2. Lineage (NCBI taxonomy): Eukaryota > Metazoa > Chordata > Mammalia > Chiroptera > Phyllostomidae > Desmodus > Desmodus rotundus. Next base: position 100,103,917 of record NC_071397.1, read on the forward strand.
GACCAGGACTGAAACGATTATGTATCAGCAGTGGAAAAGGGAATGGGTCTGAAGTAACACCTTGCTTTTGGCTTTAGAGCAGGACAGGTTGTGGTAAGGCCATGATTCCTGGTCAGTTACAGATTATTGGGGAAACCCTTGGCTTTTGAGCTAACTTAACAGATAAAAAATTATAGGAAATTAACAAAAATATGTAATACACAAATATTTAGTACATTTAAGATAAGTAGGAAATCACATGGTAAAAATCAAGCTTAGACATTTTTTATTTGAAACCTCTTTTCATTATCTTAACGTCATAATATTTTATGATGTCTCAAAAGTGTTTTACAAAGAGTAGTTGAAGAGAGGTATATATGAGAAAACTAAAATACAAAATATATCTTTTTAAAGTATAAGGAAAACTAAAGTAATATCAGATCATAGAATTTCAGAGCTGCAAGGTATCTGAGAGTCTAGGGATGCTATCCTCATTTCATAGCTACTGAGACTGAGGTCTAGAGAGGTCGTGACTTACCAGATCACAAGGCGCGATAGTATCAGAGCTCAGTTCTACCTTCTGATGCGTTCCGTGACTGTGCCTGCCACTATGTAAGTGACACTGGAGAAGAAAATCCCAGGGGAGTTCTATGTGCTAAAAAACTGCTGTAATCTGAGGTTGGGAACATGCAGTTGGGGGGTTTTATTAGGTGTATGATATGTAGGACTGGAGCAAATGCTGGTCAAAGTCTTGGATTAGAATTTTTAAGTGGTATATCTTTATGATAGTTAAGAGGGTAAAAAGGAGAAAGTAAAGGTATTTTTATGAAGGGGGGAACCCCCAAAAGCTGGAATTACCTTTTGGAGGGCAGTCCCCTTGTAGTATAGGCTTCCCCCACTAGGTGAGTGTTCTAGGAACCCATCTGTATCAGTGGACCAGCTGGCATTGTTGTGAGAGGCTGTGTTCGGCTTCAGTGAATTTTTTTTTGAAGACTCTTTCATCGTGTTTGCCCATTTCATGATGGGTGATTTACAAGCTCACCTGCCCACATCACGCTGAGTGTTCAGCAGTTTTTTACTAAAAACAGCATGACCCCCCCTGCAATGCCCCAACCTCCCTATTCGCGGATCTTGCCCTGGCCGATGTTTTTTTATTTTCCGGGATGAAAAAAAACCCTCAAAATATTCCCCTCAAAGGGAAATATTTTGCCAACATGGAAGAAGTGAAACAAAAAACGGCAGAAGCACTAAAAGGCATCAAAATTGATGAGTTCAAAAACTTTTGAGCAGTGGGAAAAACCTCTTAATAGGTGTATTGCATCAAATGGAGAGTACTTTGAAGGTGACTGAAGTTTAAACATAAGAATAAATACACCATTTTTTATAAATCGATTGTTTTTTGGGTCCCCCTTCATAGAGAGTATCAGCTTATTTGCTTAAAGTTCTTAGTAACCAAAGGATAGAGCTTTTGCTCTTTAAATAATATGGTAAAAGTAAATCTAGCATGCATTTAGCATTGTTGCTGCTGTTATTACTACAATAACTATTTACTTTAATTAACTACACAGGGGGAAACTTAACATTCTGACAGGAAGATTTAATGTGGAGGATTAACACTGATTGCTGGAGGTGATTCAAGTCAGGGACGTGTACTTGCATCAGCTTAGACGAGTGTGGGTGGTTGTTGCCCAGTGGTTTTATCAGGTAGCAACTCTGAAGAGTGACGGCTGGGAGGTGGATGATGCTGAATTGAGTGGAAGTAGGAGCTGTCGTAGGTAGCCAATGCATCCCAGTCCTGATGCCCGCAGCTAGAGCGTGGACGGCTTCTATCGAGCATTGTATATTCAAAACAATTAAGTATAAATTACAGTTCTTTGTATGCTGTATTACAGTAATTGTATCCCTCTGTTAGAATTGATGCTACATGATGTCAGGTGAATAGAATTTTTAAGAATAAAAGTGTCTGTACCTAATTCTGTGCTATTGCTACTGCTACCACCATTGTTGCAGTGATGCTCGCATTGTGATGCCAGGTACTCAGGTGTCAGTTTGGGGGGGTGTGTACATGTGTACACACGTGTGCCAGCAGAAGATGAAGATGCTTTCTGTTTCTGTTCACATGCTGATGAGGCCATGTTGCAAAGTGGTTGCAAAGTGGTAAGAGTTCTTTGACTAGTAGATGTGGGATCTAATCATGACTTTGCAATTAACTAATTAGTTCGGTTATCTGGGATGGCACATCTAAGCTCTGTAACTGCCACGCTAACCTCCAATCAGAGTACTCAGAGGCTGGAGTACTATATACAGAAAAGTTTCTCAGACTCTAAGGCAGCATCATCTAATTCTGTCAGTATTTTTAGGTTGTTTTTGATAGGACTGACAATGAGATAAACAAAGCCGCTTATAGAGAATAGAGAAGAAAAAAAAGAGGAAGATTATTTATCCTTATGTGTAGGAGAGTCAGTCACTGCAGACGTTCTGGTAGTTCAGAAGTCACTTTGAGCTGAAGTTTCTAGGAAGGTGGTTTTGAGAAGTGGAACCTGAATTGGTATTAATACTTAGTAGGATTTAATGAGGTAAATGGGAGGGTGGAAGACATTCTAGGACAAGGGAAAGTGTAGCAGTGTTAAGACAGTGGTGATGGGAAACTGAAAGACTTTTCAGGAACTGTGTATACATTTAAGTTAGTAGGAATGGCAAATGCATGTGGAGAAGTAACGAGAATTAAGAGTAGAGCCAGAAAACTAGTTTAGGGTTGTATTGACATGGGCCCCGAGTGCCAGGATAAGGAGTTTATATTTTATTCTGAGTGTCCGAAGGAGCCACTGAAAGCTTGGATTACATCAGGGTGTAGTGATGACTCTGGGAGTAGACCAGCCAGAGTGTGGGTCTGCCTTCACAACCACAAACTCCAAGGGTTCATGGAGGCCGAAACTGGACACAGTGTGAAGAGTTCAGACAAAATAATATTTAATAAAAATATATTCATGTTTTGAGCTTTCTGTATTTTAGTTTTAAGCTCTATGGTTTTTTACAGAAATGTGTTTTAACTAAAAATACGCACACATTTTTTTCTTACCTACAAATTTCTGTGTTCGTCCTGCAGTATTGAGAACATGTGGGGCTCATTTGTTTAGCTATCAGCTCAATTTTTGGTTACTTTAGAACTGAGCTTTTATTTCCCTGAATTGAGGAGAATTGAAGAAACTTTTGGTTTCGGATTTTAGGAATTCTTACATTAGTTTGACTTGGAGAAAATTTTGTTCCAACCTCACTTATCTATTGTGAAATCTGTGTGTTATAAAGTACAATGTGCACTTCTCGAGAACTTTATATTACGTTCTATACTATACTCATAACCCATTTTTCTTATTTTAATTATATTTATTTTTATGTTATTTCCAGTAAATTAGAAATACCTTGACATTCCATCTCTAAATGTTTATGTATCTTTAAAGGCTAACATTTTCTTACATAGTAACATCACAGAGCAAAATGGATTAATCCTACATGTGGTGTAATGACTAGGTTATGTTCAGATTTATGTAGTTGCCCCTGCAATATAACTGGCTTGTCCAAACCGGAATCTGACTCAGAACCACTCACTGAATCTGGTTGTTAAGACTTTAAATCTCTTAAATCTAGAACCATCTCTCTCTCTCTCTCTCTCTCTCTCTCTCTCTCTCTCTCTCTCTCTCTCTCTTTCTCTCCCTCTTTCTCTCATCAATATAATATAACTTCCTTGTCATTGGACTTGTTTCTTTATGCCCACTGTATTCCAGTACTTTGGAAGTTAGGTCTAAAACAATGAATAGGTTCAGGTATCGCATCATAGGTGGCGTGCTGTAAAATTAGGTATTCTTTAAAAGGTAAAGCTTTCTTTCACCAGCAGGGAATATATTGCTTGCCCGAAATAATTTCCTAATGGAAAAGCCAGGTGGATGCTTATTCTTACTAATTATTGGTTTGCTAGCTGCCTCAGATGGTGACTAATGAATTTTTTCTTTCTCTTTCATGATCATCATCACAGGCTTCCTGGATTTTCATAGACCTACTATATTTAAGTCAACTGCAATTACTCCTTTTGGTTCAAAATGGCAGAACTTGGCCAGCAGTAGTCTACCTGGCTACTGTGTCTTTGAAATCTTCACTTTCTGAAATAGCTTGATGTTCCAAACTCACCTTGAACCTTCCCTGCCCCCACAGCTAGAATTGGCCACTGTGTTTCTTGCTGTCAGGATGAAGTTACTTCAGGCATTTTCAGTGGACAGCGTTAGACAGTGTCAATTTTAAAATTCATGAGCTCATGTTTGTATTTTCAATTCAATTTTAACATATTTTATATTATATCTTTTTTCTGCCAATACCAAAATAATATGATTTCTGACAGTGACAACATTACTTATTTGGTTTACCCCACAATATGGAAAAAAATACTTTCAAAATAATATTACTAATAACAGTAAAAATACTGAATATGTTTTAACTTTTAAAATACATTTTAGACACATTACAAATTACAGATATGGCCAGTGACTTCTTGTTCTTCTAATTTGATAAGAGTTTTCTAATTTGATGAGTTTTCTTCTTTTTTTTTTTCTCTTTATCTATAGTGAGTATTTTTTACGAAATTTTGTTATTGGCCTTATGATGTTGTCACTTACTGGCTAAGTTCTTTTGTTGTTGTACTGACTGCTTTTACCCCGTGTCCAGCAGAAACTAGAAGAAATACGTAAAGGTGGCTAACTTATAAGGAGAAGTTTGGTCTGTTTAGACTAGTGCTTTGTATTTTAAGCACGAAGGGTAGAAAAAAGAGAACAGGCAAATTTTTTTAATTAATTCTTCTGAAGAATATTGGTAAAAAAAAATAAGTGTAGCTGTTAAAGGTTTTAAAGTTCTATGAGGTAAGAGAAAATCCTTAGGTAGAAATTAAGTACTAGAATTTTATTTCTAAGTAGTTGTAAAATCTCTGTTACAAAGTTTTTGTCCTTAAGAACTTTTAATAGTAAGGAAGTTATGTTCCAGCAGATGGAGATATTAGTACACAAAAGACAGTGTTTAGTGATTAAAATATGTTGAGAAATAACCCTTTTGCTAGAATAGGAATTTTTTTCTCGTTTAAACTGTAAGAGAATAGTTGATTAGGAATATGACTAATGGGTGTTACTGACTTTAGTATTTGGGGTAGCATATAAATCAGTTGTGATATTTCTTTAAAGAACCTGCGTTTTTAAGAGACTATATGTTAGTATGTTGACTATATAAAATATAACTGGTTTAGGACATCGAATTGATTACAGCATTTTTTTCTGAAATATTTTTTCTGTCTTTACACTAAGTTTGGAGGGTGTTGTTTGTTTTGGCAGGAACTGAGTCCAGTATGTTGAAAGGTGTTCTATTTGTGTATTACCTTTGCATTTCTATAGTTTTAAACCAGATGGTTGATTTCTAATAATAGAAGTCAGAAACAAAAATGTGTGCCAGAGTTTGTTTATTGTGTGTTATTTGAAGAGTGAGTAAGCTCTTTTGGGGATTATAGTTATATTGTAGTAATAAAATATTATCAGCAGTAAAAAAGTAATCTTATCTCACTTTATTATAGTTTATAGCATTCCTTGTCAGTTTTTTATAGTTAAGTAAATATTATATAGTTGGCTTTAAAATACATCATACAAAATTGTTGGAAAAATTGCTTACTTAAGTTCCTTCCTTGATATGATTTGGAAGTATGTGTTTTTATTAATAACACATTTAAATTATATTTTTGTAGTTAAGCTTTTTAAATTGCCAAGTCAGTTGTTAAATGCCCCTTTTCTTTCAATTACTTGGAATTGAACTCAGATATGGGAGAAGAATATACGAGGTCTGTCCAGAAGGTATCCAGCCATGTAATACGAAAAATAGAGACATTTACTGAAGAAGATAGAAGATACAAGAAACATTGTACATAGGACAGTGACGCTTCAGTCCCCTTCAAAGTAGGCACTTTGGGACCCTACACAGTTCTCCCCATCGCCATCAGCTGCCCGGTCATATTTTCCTGAATCTCATTGATATTCTGAAATCTCTTTCCCTTCAAAGATGATTTTAGTTTTGGGAAAAGCCAGAAGTCTCAGGGCACCAAATCTGGGCTGTAGGGGGCTCAGTCACCTGGGTGATTTGCTGTTTTGCCAAAAAACTCTGCACGAGATGTGGTGCGTGAGTGGGCATATTATCGTGATGAAGCTGCCAATCACCAGTTGCCATAGCTGCAGCCTTCTAAGTCATACGAATAGTTTCCATGGAGGAATGTTCAAGCTTAACACAAAGTTGGATGCAGATTCATTGCTCTATTCTATCAGTTATTTTGAATGCAATGGCCACACGGTACACATGCTCACTCAGCATCATCTACCACCCCCACTGACTAGTACAGTGAAGTCATCATTCACGCATGTGCATTCCAGTCCACTGTCCTTGGCTGCCAGGTTGCATTGATGTTGCACAAACCATTCTCTTTAAATTAACAATGGCTGGACTTTTTCTGGACGGACCTCATATACTTATATGTCCTTTTTGCTTATATGTAGAGGCCCAGGGATGAAGAGATTCTGTGATCTCTTTGTAGAACTGTGTCCTCCCCCCCTGTTCTTTTTCTTTTTTGTTGTTACTAAAATGTAGAAAATTGAAGATGCAAACATTTTCTTTTTTTAAAAAAAGTTCTAAAATTGTTCTATTACAGCTGTCCCCATTTTTCCTCTATTACTCTCCCCTGTTACTGCCACATTCAATCCTCCCACCCCTCCTTGTCCCTGGGTTCTTTTTACACATTCCTTGACCCTTCACCTTCTTTCCCTGTTATCCCTCCCCCTCCTCCTTCCCCTCTGGCTACTGTCAGATTGTTCTTTATTTCCATGTCTCTGGTTCTATTTTGCTTGCTTGCTTGTTTTGTGGATTAGGTTCTACTTATAGGTGAGATCCTATGGTATTTGTCTTTCACTGCCATAATACTCTCCAGTTCCATCCATTCTATCACGAAGGGTAGGAGTTCCTCTCTTTCTGCTGCACGGTATTCCATCATGTAAATGTACCACAGTTTTTTGATCCACTCATTGACTGATGGGCACTTAGGTTCTTTCCAGCACTTGGCTATTGTAAATAACGCTGCTATGAACATTGGGGTGCACAGGTTCTTTTGAACTGGTGTTTCAGGATTCTTAGGGTATAATCCCAGCAGTGGAATCACCGGGTCAAAAGGCAGTTCTGTTTTTAGTTTTTTGAGGAAATTCCAAACTGTTTTCCACAGTGGCTGTACCAGTCTGCATTCCCACAACAGTGCACTGGGGTTCCCTTTTCCCCACAACCTCTCCAACACTTGTTGTTTGTTGCTTTGTTTATGATGGCCATTCTCACGGATGTGAAGTGGTATCTCATTGTGGTTTTAATTTGCGTTAAAGATGTAAACATTTTCAATTCATCTTTGGCAATAGTGTGATTCATGGTCTCTGAATCCTGGGAAAGGTGGTGGTGAGAGTGGAGAAGTACAGCATATTATCTTTGAACTTTAATGTGGATTACTTTTTTTTTCAGGGATAGTTAGGAAAGGCCAATTTTGTGTATACATTTTTAAAGGTTTCTTAAAGTTGTTTGCGAGTTTATGAGAGGTTTAAATTCCTTTTAGTAATCATTTAATATACACATTTAAAATATGTTGTAATAAAGAGGTATACACCTTTATTTTATTGTTTTCTTACGTATTCTTCTTGGAAAAATGCGAAAATGTATCAATTGAAAAATGAATATCACCTGTAATTCAGTGATAATCACTCTTTACATTCTGATGGATTTTTTTCTAATTGTTTTTTCTCTCCTCTACATTTGGATTTTTTGTACTACTATCTTTTTTTAAAAAAAGTAAATTACATTATGAACATTTCCCCCTGCTATTCCATATTCTTTGACAATATATTTTTGTGATAACATTGTTTATCTTACAGAGTTATAATTTACTTAACTGTTCTCTATTGGACATGTCACTTTGCTTTCAGGAAGCTTCTATGATATGAAATGGTTTCAGAAGTTTATTACTCACTGTTGGCAAAGCCTTCAGTTACTAAGTATTGTAACTAGACCCTGTGAATACCAAGTTCTTTTATTCTTGCAGTGCAGTTAATTGTATATCAGCATTCTGTGCCACATTCCGGCAGTGATTACTATTATGTGACATGCAATTTTTGAGTAATGTCAGTTGTATATTTCACATTAGTTTTTTATGACTTAACATACTTGAAATTTTTTATCCTATTTGCAAATGTTTGAATGAATGCTATGAAATACAACAAAGCTTCAGACTCACTTCCTACTTTTGAGTTGTCTGAGTGGTAGATAGCCCCAAAAGAAAAGCAATATAGGTAATACAGACATATCCAAAGAGGGTTGAAGACTGACTGGTTCTAGAGATCACTTTAGGCTGCAGAGGTTATGGAATGTTTCAGGAAAGGTAAAATTTCACCTGGCTTTTAAAGAGGGTAGATGGGATTGAAGTGAAGAAGAGTTAAGGGAGTAGTGTTCTAGACGTAGGGAACAATACCCTTGAATGTGAGGACATTTCACGGAGGCGAAAGAAAGAAGTAATCTGCTGTAGAAAGCTTTAAGTGCCTGGCTGTCCTGTTGATAGCAGGAGACTCATTTATATCTTTCTCTTAGTTTTCCCCCTTTTTATCTGCCTCCCTGTTTCTGTTTACTTCATGTAAATGTGGCAGATTGTTATGCTTACTGCCTATTTACAGATTTTTTTCTTGACTCCCCAACCCCCTGTATTTTGCTACTTAATTTCTATTTTAACTATTTAAAAATCTGTCTATACTTTGGCTTTCTATTCTGTTTCACTAGTACAGCTGAATTTATTTAATTCTCTATGACACCATTTATTTTAGTTCTTTTCTGTACGTGTGTTTGGTAAATGTGTTCGTTCTAGGTGCATGGAAGAAGAGGGACACCTGAATTAGTGAATGTGTGAGTTGCTGGGTACTTTGGTCAGTGAGGCCTGGCATGCATGGGTCTAGCCCTATGCCTGCTTTTCCTCATCCTCTCTTCATACTTTTGCTCTAGTGGCTTGAAAGACTGCAATTTTAGGTTTGCTGGGAGAGATTGAAGATTGGCTAATTTAACTCTTGAGTTGAGGGAGGCTTTAGGGACATGTTTGCAAACTGTGCTCCATTGCAGTATTGGCCCCTAGGTGGTCTGAGAACGGAAGGGTTCTGTAGTCCAAGTGCTGCAATTTCCTTTTGTGCAATCAGCGTGCGTTGACAGGTTAACTATCCAGGATCTGCAGTAAAGACAGCTAACTTGGTTCAACTGAGCTCTTTCTGAAATTACTTGGTGAAGGAATGCGTTTTCCCTGTTCTTTTTGGAGCTAGTGGTCTGAGGATACACTATGGGAAATGTTAGAAAGGCTTATGAAGAGCTGTGGCTCCTAGGGGCAGGAGGGGTTAAGTGACTATTTGAGAATTTTAGTTTTGGTGGAGAATGCTGGTTCAAGTCAGATCAAGGTATCATTTTTAAAAAGTAGTTAAATTTCATTTAGATTGGGTTTATTTCAAATTTTAGCTGAAAGGAAGCAAGAAAAAAATGCCCTTTTTGGTTTTAATTATATAATAGCTGAGGCAAATGGTTACAATAGTAAATTTTGTTTAATTCAATGTATTATTTAAATAAAAATTGGAACTTTCTGTTTTAAAATGTAATTCACTAAAGAAAATCAATCAATGTAGAGTTCTAACAACTTAAACATCAAATTCAAACACACTTTAAAATAGATATGCACAGAAAAATATGTTCATGTTCTAATATATGACCAGCTTAAGCCTAAATTTTTTAAACTAGGGAATGGTAAGGTGAAGAGGAATTGTTAAATTTTGAAAAGGAAAATATTTACCTTGTTAGATAGTAGTTTACAGCTGTTACTTAGTCATATAATAAAGTGATGTTTTGATGACATTTAGTTTGCAGCAGCCTTTAAAAATCAGGAAGTACAGGGTAGATGGCAGAGTAGCATTTGACCTGAAAGACCCAAGGAATTCTTACAAAAAAAAATTGGTTCTTGTTCAAAGAAGAAAGCCTTATAATTGAGAGATTTTACATCTGGTATGGACACTGGAGATGACAGTTCCATCCTTTCATTGTATATGTAAATGCAGTTAATTTACAGAACCCATGAGGAAGTTTTCTGTAGTAGAAACAGCCGTTTTCGGGAGTGGTAGCTCATTTGGCTCTTGTGACAGAGATATATCTGAATGTGATGCAGTATTAGCCGGTCAGAGCACCTCTGGGCCTGATCCCTTCTCTGGATGATTATGTTATGGCTGATAATTTGTGAGATGTGGCTACGTTCTGATGTGAGTAGTCTTAATTATTTAAATTTTATTTCATTGCTTGAAATACCTAGCCAGGATATTTTTACCTTCTATTCCAAATCAAAAAAATTACCTAATGCAAAGAGTGATATCATTAAACCGATGGAAGTCAAAGACAAAAGGCTCTCTCCTAGGCCATGGGACTCTGTTAGCAGTTCCCAGCAGGCTGAACCTAGGTCTAGGAACAGTTCAGTATCTTTTTCATAAGAACTTCCACTGTCCATATTCTACACAACAAATATTCTAAAATAATTTTGTTAGCATAAACTGTTCACTTCCCTCTTCACTTCCCCCACTTCCTTGTAGGTCTAGGTCATTTGCCAGTAGTGTGATGAAGGACTAGGAAAAAGATGAGGGGAAGTGAAGACGCCACTTGTCTCGTAACAACACAGTTCAGACCCACTTTCATGGACCAGCAGGTGTGTGGTCGTGTCCCTGCAGGTTGTAGCTCCACAGGCTGTTGCAGGCTCACCTACATTTGCAAGGGTGGTTAGCTTAGAAAAGATGCTTGGCTGTTCTTTTATAAATCTTGAATAAAAGGAAGTATGAAAAGGAGCAGGTAGTAGAGGGATAAATGGATCCTGTAAGGGAATGACAGTCATTGGGAAAGATGAAAGTAAGGTCTGAGTGAGAATACCCTAGGTTTTTTTTTGGTGATAGGAAAATTTATTTTACATGGTGGTAAGAGGTATGAGAGTATTATTTTTCACATTTTATTATTCTTCAAGGATTAACAAACACCTTTGATTTTCTGTTGAAATATATTAATTGAACATAATAGGTTATACCAGAACAGCATTTTAAGTTTGTTACATGGTAACTGCATGCTACCATGTCTTAGTGTGTTCAAATTTGAGTACTAAATTTTTAGTTGGCTTATTTATTGATATTTAGAGACAGCTTAGAGCCTGAGAAGGGGGAAAGAGTAAAAGTATTAGAGCCAATAGTGATAATTAAGAGGATTCTGATAGTGTCTTTGATTTTGAGAATCAAGAGAGTCTTGGATGATATTACTTACTGAATAACAAGGACATATATCCTGACAGTATAAATACGAAATAGAAAAATGATATAAATATGAACCATAAAAGGTATGTATCCTACATTTTTTAAATGCTGCCTATAGAGATATATATTATGTACATAGACATATTAAATAGCTGAAATGGATGTTCCATGAAATAATATTTGTATTACCTATGATGTAATCTAATATTTTCTTCTTCTATTTAAAAAATGCTGGTTGGGACTAATAATATAGATTTAATGGGTTGTAACCTATGTGGTTTTATCAAAACTGATGTTGACTCCTGCTGTAGTTTAGGTTTCAACAAGCATTTTTTAAAAATCCAGCACTTTGCGAGGTGCTGGGATACAAAGATGAACAGGTTTAGTTCAGTCCTTAAGGAGCCGTGCAGTGGTTTGGACAGAAATGAGATAAGAAACTGCCTGTGGTGCTATAACTGCTGCGACAGGCACGTGCAGGTCCGGGCAGAGGGAGAGGAACCCTTCTAGGTTCACGTGTTACATTGCGTGATCTGATCAGTCCTCTGATTACAGGCTTCACTTACTGTGAAATTTAGTTGTTTTTTTCCCCCTTAAATTCTAAAATGAATGCTATCAAGTTTACTTAAAAATAGGAGATTTTTGAACTTTTAGCATACAGGCCTAGTTTATACAAGTAAATGTTACATAGATAATCTCCAATAAACCTAAATCTCACAACTGAGTTATTTCATTATCCTAAATATGTCATGGTGACTAGCTTTAATGCTGTTTGTTTGGGAAATACTTCTTTTCTTTTTTTCTTTTCTCTGAACCTTATATTGTGACTTACTGAGAAGGTAAAGTGAGGAAGCATTAATATAAACATACTTTATGATTATTTACCTTTTACCATTGGCTGTTTGCCCTGATAGTGAAAGATAAGCTACAAAACAAACCATGAACTTTTAAATAATGGAATAAAAGATAGATAATTATCCAACACTTGGAAATTATTTTGTCATCTTATTGAAATTTGGAAATATTCTGTATATTGATGTCTTTTATCTTGTGGTTAGTTCGTTCATTCATAATAAAACTCAGTACAAAAATTAGGAGTTTGGTTGCACTTTCTCCAAAAAAACCCCCACAAAAAACCTTAAAGCATGGCATTTCTATAGAATTTAGTTTCTGTGGGCTACACAGTTGTTACAGGTTTTCCTGTGAGTGATAGGCTACTATATCAGGTTGAAGAAGCTAATGTCTGAGTGGATGTGGTGGTTGCCCTAGAATGATTTTGCCGTTAGCAATGAAAAATGTTTTCCTTATAGTTCTTGTGCAGCAGGCCATGGAGTAAAGCACATTTTTATAATAAAGGTGATGAATTTAATCGCAAACTGGCAGCCAAATGGAAATTGCAGACCTTGATACTGGGAGAAAATTGCCTATAAAGCAACTCTTGAGAGAAGAGGCTTTAAATTTACCCACCCGTTTAGACATTGAGGAGCAGAACACAGGAATCACAGGATATTGTGCTTGGCCTGCTTAGTTCAGATGAATGACACTTGAGTGTTCTATTTAAGAGCTAGAGATAGTCAGTTTAAAGTTGTTTATGCTGTGTATATTAAGCATTTAGCACATACAGTTTTGTATTTTATTAAATATCTAAAGTATTGCTGCCTTTTTATATTTTAGCACATGATATGCCTAAAGAATTGAAATCCATTTAATACATTTATGGTCACATGCTATGTAGTTCATGCTTCTTCCACATATATCATGGACACACTCTTAAAGGATGCAAAATACACTGGGTTTGTAAGAGTCAATTGATAGAAGAGCTGTGAAACCATCAGTATTTACTGTTTTACATTGTATTTAAACAATTTATAAAATGTAGTCACAGAATGGTAGAGTTTCTATTATGGGAAATCTGCACTTTGTTACTTTTAATTCTAAGTGACTAATGCCTGTCAACTCCTACGAATAACCTAACCCTTGACCTAATATACACTATTTAGAGTATTTAACTCTGAATCTTGATATATTGTAGCATGTATTTCGAGGTGCGCTTTCCCCCAGTGATACACATACTCATTAACAGATACCTGTGTTCAAGTTGAGAGTTATTTGTGAGACCTATCTGAGGGTGGTGTTTAAAATGTAAAAGTGCTAACAAATAATATTTCTTGGTATATTTATTGAACTCACTGGGTTCTAAAGGAAATTAAGGATTGCTTCTAGGAGGTTATTAGATTTTTGCTTGGATACATGACCATGATGTGATAAATTATATCTTCTGGGCAGCATAGTACATTATATAGTAGGGGTGTAGTGCTAGGTCTGTGTTCTTAAGTATAGAATTATAGAAGTGTTTAGTTTTAAAGTAAGTGTGGGAATTTATTATTTGGTGGCTGAGAAAGTGAAAACATAAGGAAGAAAAACATTTTAAAAATTCTCATATTTAGGAAATAATTTATTGAGGTGGTGCATGAGACTGCAGGTATGAAAACCAAGAACAACTAGGAGTATTATTTTTTTTTCTTGTTAATCTACTGTATTTTGCCATGTATAATGCTCACTTTTTTGCCCAAATTTTTGAGGAAAAAATAAGGATGTGCATTATACATGGGTATAATGAGTACATACCATGGGTATAATAATTGTATTTTGCCATGTATAATGTGCACAAAACGTGGGTTTGCATTATACATAGGAGCACATTACACACAGCAAAATATGGTATGTACCAGTAATTGTATCTTTGTCATTAAAAGTCATTTCATTTAAATTACTTTAAGTGCTAGATTGGTTGTATTATATCCATAGGAGAAGTAAGCTTAACATCTGACGTTTAAGATGAATTAGAATGTTAGTCACCTCTGAAATTTTCAAAGTTTAAAATAAATCAACTCCTCTATTTCCTCATCAGGGATTAGTCTCTTGGCCATTTTGTTTATTTGACTTACATGGGCTGTGGCAAGTTTACCATTCAGAGATAGAACCCAGAGATAAATATTCTTTATGCTACGCTTTTGTGAGAGAAATAAAGTATATTTAATGTCAGTGCTCCTCATTCAGTAAATCAGAATGTGGAAAACCTTAGATTCAGTTTCAGGGAAAAAAATGTTTCATGTATTTTAACATATGATAAAGCAAGAATAAGGTATATGGAATACATAAAAAATATGAACATATATAATATATTAATCTTTTAATATAGTTAATGTATTTCGTATAACATAGTATTGTGTATGTATTACACATTAATGATACAAGTACTGTGTGCATGTGTGTGCACACATGTATGTATATATGTATATAATACTTTATTAAAACTTTGCTACTTTTTTGTAGCAGGCCAAGTACAGTTGTTTATAAAATGACACTAAACTAAATTCAGTTCCTATAGATGCAGTTGGTGATTTACTTTTTAAAAAGGGCTTTTTTTCCTTTTTATTTTATCTTTTTTAGTGATATGCTTAAATTCATATCCAAATCTATTACTCTGTTGAAGGTAGCTACAGTGGAGTTCAAGATTGTGTATGCCAGAGTCTGAAACACCTGAAGTATCTCAGATTTTGAGTTGTTCTGGAAGGGTTTTAGAATCACGTTGGAACAGTCGCATCACTGAAGTGGCTCAGGTTTACAGGATTGGCGGAGCGGAACAAAGTACTGGGAGTGTTCTCGGTAATACTGCAGTTTGCAGGTGACAGTATAAGATGGGATCCTTTTCTGTTATTGATGTGTAGATAACTGTCCTAAGGTATTGAATTGTAGTTATGCAGATATACATTGTAAGCCAGAATGTTCCCCCCATTTTTCTTCCCCCAGGTTATTCATTTGAGGTTAAAAATTAAACTCTAGAAAAGCGGTTAAACCAAAACAGGTCACATCCTGGAGCCAAAAGCTCTTACCATTTTTAAATAATGTGTTGTGGGGGATGCCATAGAGAATATTTGCCTCAAGTATTTAAGAGTCATTTTTAATAAGCAGAATGCACTCTGGGGTTTACATTTGAGTAGTTTGTAAGGTTTGCTTAATTGAATATTTGAAGCGGAACTTAATAAAAATTTGTTGGAAAAATTAAGGTGTATCTTTGTTACATCTACCTCCACTTTGCTATTTATGATCAATTTATGTTTGCAAACAGTATTTGGTTATTTGTGGGTACCCTTTCTAAGTATCTTTAATGCTTATAGATTGTGAGAAAAGAATAATTACAAGTTTTAGGTAACTGATATTCATCAGATCAGCAGATAATTATCTTTTAGGACTGTTTGTCAGGATACAGAGTTTTCAGACTATATTATTTTACATCACAATCATTGATGATATAGACATACTTATGTGTATGTATCAGGTGTGTGTGTGTATATATATATATATATTTTTTTCTTTTTCATTATCTTAATCTCGACAGCAATCCTGTGTGAACTGGAAACAAATCTATTCTCTAGATGAAGAAATGGAAGCAGACTGAGATACTACAAATAGTTTTTTTCCTTCCAAAAATTGCACTTCAGCACTTTGTTTCTCTAGTCGTCATTACAGATCCACCAAGTAGTCACCAGTTTTGTAAATTTCCTTAAAAGTGAAATTTTACTTAATGTGAACTGATCATTTAGGTTAGTTCTGGGCAGGGACAAAGGAGAGTCAGTTTTTCACTTATCATGAGTTGCCTTCTTTTGTATGTACGTTACATTAAATTATCTTCACAGCTTTAAGGAAGGTGGTGGTCTGTTGACTAGTCGTTATTACCTCGCTTGACTTAAAGTGTCCACTTTTCACATAAGAAAAGACATACACTGTGCAGGTAGTCCATTAAGTTTCTTTCAAAGCTTGTTCATGTAATACCACCTGAAAGTGGGTTAACTTTTTGATGTTTTCATTCTGGTGTACCTCTTACACAAAGGTTACTACTAATGCCTCAGGTGGCTGTGAATTGGCCTGGTTTCGAGAGATTTTATGGTCTTTTATACACTTGCCTGTTTTTAAACAAAGTGTACTGTAGGATTCTAATGTACACTGTTTTCTTCTGTTGCCTGTGAAATTACCTAACTAAAGATTATAAATCTTGCTATACTTAGTCTTCCTAAGAATGTTTGATTTTTAAACCAATATTAGGGAGAGATTCATCTCTTAATGACTAGATTTCACTCCATTTTCCAGTGTGATGGTGGTGGTGGAGTGCTGTTTGAAATAAGATTATTTTTTTAGATTTTGGTTTAAGTCAGTAATATTCTCCTTGTTCCTATCAATGCAGGCCTTGGTGAAGACAGAACTTTGTTTTTAGAAATTGCATTCATTATGAGTTTTCTAAGGGAAAAATACGTATCGGTTTCAAGGAACAAATTCCTAATTTGAATGGTAATGTGCCTATCTTTAAACCTCAGTGTGGCTGCACTAAAATACACAACTCTTTATTGGCCCGTGTTTTTGAGAAGTTTCTGAGTAAATGAAGTACCTTGAGCAAGATAAACAGAAGCCTTTGCCTGGATAATCGGAGGCATTGCTAAACATATCAGTCTAGTACAGAGATGGGATTAGGAGTCTGAAAATTAAGGTTTGGGGAAAAAAATCCTTGAGAGGGGACAGAAGTGTATATTTTATTTTTTTAAGTATTAGATATGTCAACATTACATGTAATCAGAGTGAATAGTATACATCCATGTTTTTGCCACTTTAATTCTTCTTTCCTTCAAAATCATTAAAGTGAGGGTTTACGTATCTAGAATACTGTTTTCCCTAGCTTGGTCTTTCCTGCTTTAGAACCAAATGACAGTAAATGACAGAACTTTGTCATTTACTCTCTTTAAAAATTGCTCTGTGTACTGTTCAGGTTCCAGGTATTTACATCCCAGGATACCCAGCCTCATCTGTCAGTAACTTCCAGCCTCTAGTCTATTTACGTAGAAGCCACTTCTTGCTGCTGGAAGAACAGTGACAGCAGAGGCCATGCTGCTTGCCAGCTCATCCCAGGCACCCTGCCTCGTGCCATGGAAAGACAGAACAGAGTAACAGCAGGCTCTTAGGTGCCAGTTTATAACTGTTTGTCATTCAGTGAAATATTTTTTTCTACCAGGCTTAGACGTTTAGGTATAGAGTTTATAAACATAGACCGTGAAAAACTTTAGTGCCTTGTTGAAGAACACGCAGCAAGTTCCTGGTAGATCTTAAATGAGAATCTCAACTGACTTGCATTGTAGGTTTAGTTTAGATTATACCAGTCTCTCTTTCCTTTATTTGTGTGTGTGTAGACATGTTTTTCTTTTTCTGTTTATCCATATCTTCAGTTTCTACTCTCTTCCCCATCTTTTTCCAGTTCTCTTTTACTGTCTGCTATCATTTCGGCTATCACTGCTTTTCATCATATCAAGACCACTTTCTCTAGCAGTGTGGTATGAGTAAAAGAATACAACTTCCGGAGTCAGATCTGGCTTGGATATTGACTCACAAATTTAGTGATCTTTGGTAAAGTGTTTAATCCTCAATTCTCAGTTTCCTAACTATAAAGTGGAGATGAGAATAGTACTTATCTGTAAAATCCACCCAACCAGACTATGATAATAAAGTGCTGAGACCTCCAAGGCAGACTTTGAAGACGGACTTAGCACTTGGAAAAGTGTTAGACCCCGTTATTCTCAAATTGTGAGCTAAGAACTGCCCCTCCTAACTAATTGTGTGCTGCTGTTACCACCACCAGTCTGTCAGTTTTTTCTTCCTAGTAGCAGGATGCTGTGGCGTTTAAATCAGCCCAGGGAAAGTCTGGATAACAGGAGAAACGGAGATGGAGTAGCAGGTAGCTGGATAATTCGTTTACAGAGGAGAATTCATTTTATACTGTCTCCTGTTAGTATTGCCTCCTTGTGCGGCTGTCTGGTCAGCATGGTTTCTCCAGAAGGCTTTGTTACACGTGCCTACTCCTGGGAACCCAGCCTCCAGCAGGAATGTGACGTCTAGAGGCAGCAGGAGCCCTTCCTGGTTTCCTGTCTGAGAACTCAATTTTCCCTGAATAATTACTTCTAACATGCCTGTCTCCTACCATATAGACCACATGACCATGAAATCCAACATATTACTTTTAATATTTTCATGTTTTCTTAGATTTTGTTACAGGATAACAGGAATAGAAATTCCATAAGTATTAGAATTACTATTACTTGACTGTATGAAGTCAGGTGAGAGGTGGTGCTTTGAGGCCGGCCATCCCTGAGTAATCTGCTTCGGCTAGTACTTCTGCTCACGTAGTTTCTGATAGAGCAGGGGCCGTGTCTGGTGTTGCACATGACTGTATCCTTAGCGCCTCAGTCAGTGCCTAGTTCATAGTGGGTATGCAATACAAATGTGGTGAATGCATATAATAAAAACCACTATATTGTATGTACAATAGATTATTGACAGTTTTTTAAAAAGCTCAGATTGTACTCTATTCAGGGCAATCTATTTTATGACAGTTCGTACTTTTAGGAAGTAAAACTTCCTATTAAACTTTTCGCTAAATATGCTTTGAATAAAGTGTTGAACTGTGCAGACTGTAAATATAGAGATTATGAAAAACCTTGAGAAATGAATCATTACAATCCTTTTGGTGCTATCCTGGTAGGGGCATCCTTTTCCTCAGACGAGAGAGAGAGAGAGAGAGAGAGAGAGAGAGAGAGAGAGAGAGAGAGTTTTAAAGCTAAGACCATTCATATTAAGATGTTTATGTATTTTATCTTCTCACTTGATCTAAAATACATTAGAGCAGGGGTCCCCAACCTCAGGGCCACTGACAACAGGTGGTGAGCTTCAATGTAAAGGGCTTGAATCATCCTGAAACCGTCCTCCATACCCCTGGTCCGTGGAAAAACTGTCTTCCATGAAACAGGTTCCTGGTGCCAAAAAGATTGAAGACCAATGCACTAGAGAGTTTGAGGTTGATGTAATGAACATACGTTATTTACCAAGTGTTTCAGAGTCTCACAAATCCAGAATAAAGACAGCCAAACCATCTTAAGGAGAAGGAATTCATTATTCATTTCTGATACTTTAAAAGGACAAAGGAATGAGGAATCAAACATATAACCTATTGATGCTTGAGTAGTTTCAAGAATGCTTTGGAGCTTTGTATGTTTTCGTAATAAGGTTTGTTTAAGCCATATTCTACCTCCTGTGCTGCTCCTCCCCCCACCCCAATCTAGATGTTGGGAATATAACAAAAGGCAAAAACAAAGCTCACTGCTGTCCAGATTTCACATTCTCATGTAGGAGACAGGGCAATGAGCAATAAATGCATTCTATACCATGTTAGACAATATGGATTATGGGAATACATTGAACAGGATAAAGGGATTGGAGTATTCTGGATGGGTTGGAGCAAATTGCAGTTATTGAATAGGGAGGTTGGAGAAAGCCTTGTTGAGAGAGTAACATTGGGGCAGAGATTTGAAGGAGGTAATGGAGTGAGCCATACTGCTCCCGGGGGACTAGCTTTCCAAATGGAGGGAATAGTCATTGCAAAACTGTGAGGCCAGGGCCAGTAATTCCCTCCATGGCTGTAGCTATCAGTGGTCACTGGGGGAGGGCTGGATTGGTTAGGAGAGTGGGGCTGGTACCAGGGAGCTTCTGTGGGTGTTGTGGGTCCTTGCAGATCTTTGTGAGGACCTGAGCTTTTGTACTAACCCATTAAAGCACTGGTTCTTAAACATGGCCCAGGCACCCTCTCGGGGAGGGTGTGAGGTCAGACTTTTCATAATAATGTTATTTGACTTTCATTCATTGCCACATCAGTGTGCAACGGAGTATTCTATAGGCTGTGTGCTGCATGATGTTGCAACAGATTGAATTTAGAGGATAGGAGAATCTGCTCTCTCTTTTAAGGAAGAGAGGTAAAAGGTTCGCAAAAAATATAAAAGAATGCTTCTTCCCACTATTTTGTTTTGTTGGAAAATATCAATTTTTCATAAAATGTTTTTGTTAGCACATTGATGAGGTTTACTGTTACTACAAAATGAATCCAAAGTAATTTAAAGTTTTGATTTCTATTACAGCAAGTATTAATAGTTATAACTCTGACCAATATAAGCTCTTCAGGCACCTTGTAGTAATTTTTGAAGTGTGGTATCCTGAGACCAAAGTTTGAGAACAGCTCCATTGAGGGGTTTTGAGCAGAGGAGTGACATATTACTTGGATTTTAACAGGCTAACTCTGGAGAATACAGAATAGACTTGACATGAGGCAGGGGTGGAAGCAGGGAGACTGCGGAGGTTCAGTGGTTTTGGGGAGAAGTGACTGTTGGCTAGAATTAGGAGGTGGGGGGTTGAGGTGGTGAGAAGTGGGGTTCTGGATGTATTTTGCTGGTGGATTAGATAAAATATATGAAAGAATGGACTTGCCATTTTCTGATATCAGTAGGAACAACTTTGGGGGCAGATAAGTTTGGTTTTGAATGTGTCAAGGTGACATATTTCATGTTTTGAAGGCAGTTGGATGTAGGTGTTTGGAGTTCAGAAATGTCCTTGACCAAGTTTTTGTTGGATTGTTTTGATAATACTTTATGATAGCAATTAGCTTTCATTCCAATAAATTAAACTTTTATCTCAATAAGAGTACTCTATTCTGCATTTTAAAACTCATTAAAATTGCTTTACAAGAACATATGATAGAAGAACACACACTTTTAAGAGGTGGTACAAATATAGTAAATGAAGTTTGCCAGTAGCAGGACATTAGGTGTTCTGAATCTAGTTCTTTGTATAGTAAACCAGCGTGAAGGGGATCCTACTGTTTTACCATTTTAAAGTAATGTTTTCAGTTCCAGTCATATTGACATCTGAGGTTACTGTAGTGTTGCTCTTGTTTTTTTTAAAAAAGAATAGAAGTGTGATTTTCTTTTCTAAGTTAATCTTGGAGCTTGCTGTAAAGGAACTTTTGGAATATTGGGTATAGTAGATTGTCTACTGACATTCACTTGATTTTGTTTATGAAATTAAGGTGGTACTCATGTGGTACATGATTACAATCTTGGGTTTTTCTTCTATTGAGCTTAGGTGGAATTTGGATACAACTGAACAGGATAATTAAAAAATCAAAGAAATAGATTAGGCAAGGTAACCCATCCCTCCCACTAATAGACACAAGTCCTTCAAAATTTTTGGGAGTTATGTTTCATTTTTATTCTGATTTACCAAAATATCTTTAAAGCCCTTAGGGAGTTGGGTCTTAAAGATGATAAAATGCATAGTGACAGATCCCTTCTCACTTTCTCAAATACAAATGTGCAGAGCCATGGTTATGTTAGGATTTAGTGCTTCTAAGGGATATTAGTAGTCTAATACATTTTGGAAATGTGTGATTCCGATAGGAATAGGGTTGCCTGTATGTGGTTCTCAATCAGTCATGAAATATGTACAGTTACTTCTTACGGGGCATTGACATAGACAGGCTGCAGTCATGGGGCCTCTGAAGAAAAGCAAGGTACAGACTCCTAAGTGATAGAACTGCAGAGCAGAGAGAAACCATAAATGGGATCTGGTCTAACTTCATTTTGCAGGCGAAGAAACTGAGACCCACAGGGTTAGGTTCAAAGCCATACATGTAGTTCTTGCAGGGAATCAGGAATAAAATCTAGGTCATGTAAACTGAAGGCCACTCCTTTTTCCCACCTATATGTAGTTATTAGGTTTGCTTTCTACAGAAAAAACTTACTGTTGATGAATTGTAGATTTTCTTTATGTTGTTAGGGTAGGTTTAAAGTACATGTGTTTTTTAATCAATACATGTTAAAATTAAATATTTTTTAATTATTTTGAAATAGAGATTATGATTTTTTGTTGTTCCACTTATTTTTTAAATAATTTTATTGTATTTTTATTACCATTTAGTCCCTTTATACACTCCTACCTCCACAATCACCACGCTGTTGTCCATGTCCATGAGACCTTTGTCTTTTTTGCTCAATCTCTCCACCCCCCTAACTCCCCTCTGCCATAGCTGTCGTCCTGCTCTCCATCTGTGAGCCTGTCCCCATTTTCCCTGTTGGTTCAGTTTGTTAATTAGATTCCACATATGAGTGGAATCGTATGGTATTTGTCTTTTTGCGACTGGCTTATTTTACTTAGCATAATGTTCTCCAGGTCCATCCATGCTGTCGCAAAGGTTAAAACTTTTTTTTTTTTTATTTACTGCCGAGTAGTAGTCCACTGTATAAATGTACCACAGTTGTGTTATCCACTCATCTACTGATGGGACACTTGGGCTGCTTTCATATCTTGGAGATTGTAAATAACGCTGCAATGAACACAGGGGTGCTTACGTTCTTTTGAATTAGTGTTTTGTGTTCCTTTGGGTATATTCCCAGAAGTAGGATAGCTGGGTCGAAAGGCAGTTCCATTTTTATTTTTTTGAGGTATCTCCATACTACTTTCCACAGTGGCTGCATCAGTCTGCATTCCCACCAACAGTACAAAAGTGTTCCCTTTCTCCACATCCTCTCCAGCACTTGTTGTTTGTTGATTTATTGATGATAGGAATTCTCACAGATGTGAGGTTGTATCTCACTGTGGTTTCAATTTGCATTTCTCTGATGATTGGTGACATTGAACATTTTTTCATCTGTCTGTTGGCCATCTGTATGTCCTCTTTGGAGAAGTGTCTGTTCAGGTCCTTTGCCCATTTTTGTGATTGGGATGTTTTTTGGTGTTGAGGTTTGTAAGTTCTTTATAAATTTTGGATATTAACCCTTTCTCAGATGTATCAGTGAATATGTTCTCCCATTCTGTGGGTTGTCTTTTTATTTTGTTGATGATTTCCTTTGTTGTGCAAAAACTTTTTAGTTTGATGTGGTCCTATTGTTTATTTTTTCTTTTGTTTCCCTTGCCTGGGAAGATATATCTGATAAAATGTTGCTATGAGCTATGTGCACGATTTTGCTGCCTATGTTTTCTGCTAGGATTTTTATGGTTTCAGGTCTAACATTTAAGTCTTTGATCCATTTTGAATTTGTTCTCGTGTGTGGTGTAAGAAGGTGGTCTACATTTCATTTTTCTAGTCCAGTTTTCCCAACACCTTTTATTGAATAAACTATCTTTAGCCCATTGTATGTGCTTGCTTCCTCTGTCAAATATTAATTGACTGCAAAGGTGTGGGTTTATTTCTGGGCTGCCTATTCTGTTCCATTGATCTAGGTGTCTGTTTTTATGCCAGTACCAGGCTGTTTTGATTATTATGGCTTTATAGGATAGTTTGATATTAGATAGTGTGATTTCTCCAACTTTGTTCTTTCTCAGGATCACTGTTGCTAGGTGGGGCCTTCTGTGGTTCCATATACATTTTTGAAATATTTGTTCTAGTTCTGTGAAACACGTCATTGGAATCTTGGTAGGAATTTCAATATAGTACTGGAAGTCCTACCACAGCAATCAGACAGGAAGAAGAAATAAAAGGCATCCAGATTGGAAAGGAAGAAGTAAAACTGCCTTTGTTTGTAGATGACTTGATACTGTACATACAGAATCCCAAAGATCCACCAAGAAACTACTAGGACTGATAAATGAATTCAGCAAAGTAGCAGGATACAAAATTAATATCTAGAAATCAGCTGGCATTTTTATATTCCAATAACAAACTGACAGAAAGGGCGATTTTTTAAAAATCCCATTTACAATTGCTTCAAAAAGAATAACATGTTTAGGAATACATCTAACCAAGGAGGTAAAAGACCGGAACCATAAAAAATGAAAAGAAAAAAAAAAAAGAAAGAACTGTACTTTGAAAATTATAAGATACTGAAGAAAGAAATTAAAGAAGATACAGTAAGCGGAAGCACATACTGTGTTCATGGATAGGAAGAATTAACATCATTAAAATGTCCGTACTACTCAAAGCAATCTGTAGAGGTTATTTTGAATGCTTTCTTGAGCAGGGTTTTTGTTGTTGTTTTCAAAAACTAGACATTTGCATGGCTTTCATTCTCTACCACTACCCCACCCCCAATTAAATCCCTCAGTAAATCAAAGCAAAAGTTCCTTTAAAAATTTTTTTATTTTTAAATTAATTTAGGCTTGATAAAAATACGATAAAGTTGTTACAGAGATTAATAATATAACAACAATACGACAGTTACAGGAACCAGGAAATTAACATTGATACATTATTACTAACTAATTGGTGATGTCTGTAGTTTCTTCAAGTTTGTGAAAGTGTCACATTCTTTCATGGCACTTTTATTGACACATTTGGTGATTACTGGTGTGTTACTTTGTAGAATAGTCTTCAATTTGGGTTTGTCTGATGTTTTCAAATGATTAAATTGAGGTTATGCATTTTTGGCAAGAAAACTGCAAAAGTACTGGCTGGCCATTTGTTCTCAGTGCATCACATTAGGGGTTTAATTGTTTCTGGTAATATTAACTTGGATCACCTGGTTAAGGTGGTATCTGCCAGTTTTCTCCACTGTACAGTCTTTCTTTCTTCCTTTGTAATTAATAAATATCTTGTGGGGAGATTCTCTGAAATTCCTATTCCTACAGATATTCCTATTTCTCATACCTTTTGTTCACTGACTTTAGCATCTATTGAATGGTTCTTGCCTGCAGTTATTATTACTGTGGTTTTCTATTGTCGATTTTCTATATCCATCCTTTCTTCTATATTTATTAATTGGAATTTTAGAAAGACGATCTGTCCCTTCTCTCCCGTGTATTTATTTTATCCAGTTTATGTCATTTGGTGACATGGATTATAACCCACTACCATCATTATCAAATTATAAGAACTTCTAATAAAATTATTTTTGAAATTTTAATACATTGAGATGACTAAAAATTCAAAGGCCTGTAAAGTATATGGTGAAAAAAATCTCTTCCACCTCTATATCCTGGGTACCCATTTCCATTGCAATGAGTTTATTTTTATTCATCCAGAAATATTAAAAGAGTTGAGAAAAGAATCTTCAATAAAAATTGCTAGATTCTCAAGTATTTTTACGTGGATTATGATGATATCTACTGATTTACTTTGTGTCTTAAGATATTTTTGACAAACATTTATTAGTCTTCAGATTAAATTTAAATTTTCAGACAGTGCATATTATATAGAAATAAGGACGGGTTTCTCCTGAGTATTCTAAAGAACTAAATGCCTAGAAAGCAACATTTTTATTCAGTAATACTTGACAATTAATTTATCTGAGTTCAAAAGTAAGTAACCTCCAAACAGAATTTAATTTAAATGATAAAAGATACATATTCCAATTAAATAATAGGGTTTTATTCACTTTTTAAAAAACCCTTTTTACCACTCTGTTCTGTTCTTTCTAATAGCAGCCCATTTGGCCTTCTGTGTCTAACAGCAGTATCCATCTACTCGTTCAGGAAGCTGGGAGTGAAAGAAGGAGGCTGCAAATACGGGGTTTTTTGGAGTCACCAAGAAATTGAACTTATCGGACTACACTTAATATAGTATAGCTAGTAATAAACCAAAAGCTGGTTTGTTTCATTTTCTTCTCTTACATTCTCCAATTACTGTCTCTTAAAGTGAATTTTAAGAGTCTTATTTCAGGAAGTCCTTTATGAAACTTTAAATAAAAGGTGGTTGGATTTACTATGCCCTTGGACCAATTTTTTAACTCTCTGAGCATTATTATTATTATTATTATTATTATTATTATTTTGCAAAGTAGGTATTCTACTTCAGATTCTGATGAGAATCAGGTGATAATTCATACAAGTTATTTTAGCATAGTATGGGTTCTCATATATTAAAAAATAATTAGATAGGTCTTTGTGAGATTTTTTAAGAATTGGGAGTCACCGACTCAATCCTTACTATAATTTTGTATAGAGAAACGAATAATGCATTTGTGACATTAATGCAACATTTGACTTACTTTCTACTATCCTAATGGGAATATCTTCTATTTTCTAAGTGATAACTATAAAATATTCATATAGTAATGTGAAAGCTAAATAGTCTCTCTAAATCCATCTCCCAGAGAGGACTGCTGTTAATAGTTGTTACATCTTTCCAGTTGACATATAGGTTACGTTAGTTAAAGATATACAACATAGTGATTAGACGTTTATATAACTTAAAAAGTGATCACTCTGGTAAGTCTAGTACCCATCCGACATCATACATGGTTGTTACCTGTGCTTATATCCCTGGCAACTGTTGGGCGATTTGTTCTTCTGGATCCCTTCACCTCCCCCCTACCCCCCAGTTCTGGGAGCCATCTGTTCGTTCTCTATGCGTTTGTTTCTGTTTTCCTTGTTTATTTTGTTTTTTAGATTCCACATGTAAAGGAAGTCGTAGGGTATTTGTCTTTCTCTGTGTGACTTATTTACTTAGCATAATAATGTCTAGGTCCACCCATGTCCAGGCATGAAATGCTAGATCATATGGTAGTTCTATTTTTTAAGTTTTGAGGTATAATATTGGGGTTTTTTTTTTACTTTAATGTGTCCATCTAAAAATACACATACTTAGTATAAATTGGATCATATAACAAACATTCTTTTCTGTAACCCTTGAAAGAGCTTTTTCAGGAAGGTGCAGCTATTGTTAAATACCTTACAAAATACAAAACAGCTGCTGAGAACAATCATGGAAATAGGATGTATATATTTTCATGAGACTTGGCTGTTTCATGTTTTTTATGTGAGATGTATCAACAGTTTTGCACAGTTGTTAATTTTGGCAATTTAAAGGAGAGCTGTGATAAATTTAATTTTGTAGTTTTTCTTTTTGTGCTTATAGTTCTGAAGTACAAATACTGTTTAACCTAAAAAGTAAGGTCCCATCTAGAGAATTATTGATAGCTTGCTTTTTTTTTTTCTTGTCATTTTCAAAGCAGTTTTCTCACAATTAAATCAGATTTGAGCTATTTTGGTTGTTTGAGTAAGCAAAACATTCTATTAACTACTGCATATTGTTTAGTTATCTGTTTTTTAATGCATTTGCTTTTCTGTACTTTGTGAATGTAGCTTTTTAAAATGAGCACAGTGAAGTTACACTATTCCATGGGTTTTGCTATGCTCAAAATATCTTTAAAGTTTTCCCCGGTATTTAGTAAAGCCTGAATTAGAGGTTTCTGTTGGCAGAAGAGAGCTGTATTGACATGACATGACAACCACCTCTGTGTAGTGGCAGTTCTTCGGTTATAAATACACCCCTAATATTCTTTTAATATTTAATGAGTATTATGTAAATAGAGGCTAAGAATTTGTCAGGTAAGACCTAAACTAACTAAAAGCTTACTTTGCTGTTTGTGTGTGTGTGCTGGGTTAGTGTCCAGCTAGAGACCAGTTGCAGTAGTGAGGAAGTACGAGCTCATTTCAGCTTCAGCTGAAAAGGTAAAAGCTCTCATTTTAACATTGCCAGTAAAATTTATATTGTGTACATCAAAACATTTTTATAAATAATTGGCTCTTATTTTACTGTATAAATTAATGGAAAATGTGAAATTTTTTAAAAGGCAATAATGGTCAGTTGATACTACAACTTTTTAATTTTACCTCCAGCTGTATTACAAGGATAAAGTAATTTTTTGGTGGATTTAAGTGTAAGGCACAAAGAAAACAGATGCCCAAATATAATGCTTACTAACATTGGAATAGCTAGTTGAGCAATTAGAATTAGCTACCATAACATTGACTACAGAATTGTGTCTTGTATAACATCTTTTTCAGTGTTTTAAACAGTCATCTTTTAATTTGGATTGTTACAAATCCTCAAAATAATAAGTTTTATGCATTTTACTGGTATATCATTGATAGTTTTTGTTTACTACTGAGCTAGTAATATTTTTATTATTTCCTAATTTTTGTTTTTTTGGTTTAAATTTGTTGAAAAAATTCTAAGCCAGAAAGTGAAATAGGGCTACATTTTATTCTTTTATCTTGTCTTCCAACATTGCATATTGAATTTATACAGTGTCCATCTTCAAAAATGACTCCTTAATTTTATAACTTAGATTTTTCTCCTCCTATTTTTCTCTTCTACATTATTTATGTTGTCTTGAATTCTGACATTTAACTTTTCCCATAGAGTGATTTATCTGTTATTCAATCCAATAGCTTAGGTTTTAAAAGAATATGCAAAATATTAAGGTGGCAAAGGGTGGGATGCAGAAATGAGCTGAGGCTTATGAAATAGCAGAATGATTTTAAAACAAAGCTTTTACTTAAATTCATAGGTGAAATAAGGGCAAGGGAAAAGGCTTAGGGCAGATGATGTATATTAACAGGTCACATAAAAACAGAACTCTGTGTTGACTACTTTTCCTCCTAAATTGTAAATAGGAGCACAATTACTGACAGATAATTGGGCTTTAGTTTGGAACAGGAAAAAAAAATCAAGATAATTAAAGCTGAAGAATGTGAGGAGACGATAAGTAGCATAAGCGAAACAAGTTTTTACTACTAAACAAAAGTAGCTTTGAGGACGTTGGGACTTGAAAAAGCATGATAACTGAATATCAGTTCAAGAAAACATGGAAAAATGAGAGGAGCCTGAATGACGGAAAGGTGACTACTCCCCCAGACTGAAAAATTTATATTGTAAACTTGGTGGCACAACCTGTAGGTTCCCAAACAGATGATTTCCTGTTGAAACCGACAGATCCAGAGGGAGGTTCAGGTCCTACTGCAGCTTGAGATGTCATCGGACAGATGACAAGGTGCATCTGTATTTTAGTATCCAGGCCAGAGAAGTGTGAGCTCAATGAAGCCGCAGTTAGTTGGATCTTTGACTCATAGAATAGTCATCCCTAAAAAAGGTCAACTGATAGATTAACGAAAATGATCCACACACAAAAATTTAAATCATCTCAGTTGTGGTGCTGTCAGTGGTGGAGGCTTGTCTTGGCACCACCAGCACTTCAGCAGAGCGATGTGCTCACCAAAGAAGTGAGGGGTTCCTGAACACACCATGGAGGGTCGGGTGCTTGGGGCTGGGGGTACACTCACTGGCTGTCAGGGAAGGATGTGTATGCAGTGTAGGGTTTTCTGTATTAAAGGGGACATAGGCAAATGGAATGCGTCTAGATGAGTGGGAGTGTGTAAAACCATGTCACCGTGCATTTAGAGAAGAGGACGCCTAGATGTCACAGAGCTCTTCAAGTATGTCACAGGCTGTCATGTGAAAGGCATTGGATGACCAATGAGCTTTGGAGTGTTGAGTGGTAGGGCAGTATGAGAAATTTTAGGGATGATTTTGCTCAGTAAAATAAATTTGTAACATTTAAGAACTTCAGAGATGTCTGAAGCAAATTTTCTTGATCTTGGGGATATTTTTGAGTTAATGTAGTAGTAGTTTTTGTACTGGGAGAGTAAACAAATGGTTCTGAGCTTTTTGTTCTCCGAGCCCCTGTTGTAGGTTGATGAAGGTAGTGTGGAGATGAGAGGACATTTGCATGTTACCACATCATGTTTAATACAACAAAAGAATATATGAAACATAACTAGTCACGCAGTATTCTGGTGTTTCATAAATGAACACCTGTGAATCCACTGCCTACAAAGGAATCAGAATATCACCCATTCCCAGGATGTGCTTTTTTTTAGCTGTAATTATACCAGCTGATACCACCATTAACCAAAGCTCTGATTGCCAGGACTTATAGAAAGAAAAGTTCGGAAACAGAACTTCTTTAACCATGAGGGAAAATAAATGGAGTTTTGCATACTGAGGTTGGAAACCAATGGATTCAATGGACTCACTCTAAGCAACCTCTAATTATATATGAGGCACAGGCACATACAAGTTAAGCAAGAAACTTGTCTAAAATCACACAAGCAGTTACTGTTAGAACTGGAATCAAAACTTGTTCTAACTTGAGTGTTGTAAAATAACATGCCAAGAAGCACTAGTGATTTCCTGGCTAGAAAGTTGCTGTTAATAAAGGGTAGTACTCATACTCAGGCGGTTAGATCAACAATGAATTAGACTGTAAATGTCTTGAGAACTAGAACTGAGTTATCTTT
The DNA here is from genome assembly GCF_022682495.2 of Desmodus rotundus. Taxonomy (NCBI): domain Eukaryota; kingdom Metazoa; phylum Chordata; class Mammalia; order Chiroptera; family Phyllostomidae; genus Desmodus; species Desmodus rotundus. The sequence continues at coordinate 100,134,240 of NC_071397.1, forward strand.
TGTTCCCATATGTGCTGTTTTGTATATAATTTGTGTTCTATTACTACATTGAGCAAGATATCTTAGAGACTGAAAGAAACATGGTAGAAAGACTTTTTCATGTTAAGAAAAAGTAGAATTTATAATTTTATTTATTTTTTAAGTATTTTTATTGATATTATTAGTTTTTCCCAATTTTCCCCGTTTATCCCCCCTCTGCCCTGCACTCCCCAACCCTCCAGCATCCCCCCCTTAGTGCATGTCCATGGGTTGTACATACAAGTTCTTTGAGTTCTCTGTTACCTATACCATTTTTTATCTCTCCCCGTCTATTTTATGCCTACTGATTATGCTTCTTCCCTGTACCTTTTCACCCCTATTTCTCCCTTCCCCCTCCTCACTGATATCCATCCCTCCATGTGATCTCCATTTCTGTGGTTCTGTTCCTGTGGTTCTGGAGGGTTTCTAGTTGTTTGCTTAGTTTGTTTTTGTTTTTGTTTTAGGTTCAGTTAATAGTTGTGAGTTTGTTGTCATTTTCCTGTTTATATTTTTTATCTTTTTCTTAGGTAAATCCATTTACCATTTCATATAATAAGGGCTTGGGAATGATGAACTCCTTTAACTTGACCTTATCTGGGAAGCACTTTATCTGCCCTTCCATGCTAAATGATAGCTTTTGCTATAGCATTGCTGCATAGAGTAATCTTGGATGTAGGTCCTTGCCTTTCATGACTTCAAATACTTCTTTCCAGCCCCTTTTGCCTGTAAGGTCTCTTTTGAGAAATTAGCTGACAGTCTTATGGGAACTCCTTTGTAGGTAATTGTCTCTTTTTCTCTTGCTGCTTTTAAGACTCTCTCCTTATCTTTAATCTTGTGTAATGTAATTATGATGTGCCTTGGTGTGTTCCTCCTTGGGTCCCACTTTTTGGGAACTCTTTGAGCTTCCTGGACTTCCTGGAAGTCTGTTTCGTTTGCCAGATTGGGGAAATTCTCCGTCATTATTTGTTCAAATAAGTTTTCCATTTCTTGCTCTTCCTCTCCTCCTTCTGGCATCCCACATCCCATAATTCGGATGTGGAACATTTAAAGATGTCCTGGAGGTTCCTAAGCCTCTCATTTTTTTGAATTCTTGTTTCTTCATTCTGTTTTGTTTGGATGTTTATTTTTCCCTTTTGTTCCAAATCGTTGCTTTGAGTCCTGGTTTCCTTCCTGTCACTCTTGGTTCCCTGAATATTTTGCTTTATTTCATTTTGGGTATCTTTCCTTTGTTCGTTCATTTTTTGTCCAAGCTCATTCAGTTCTGTGAGCATTTTGATTACCAGGGCTTTAAATTCTCCATCAGATAGGTTGGTTATCTCCTCATCGCTTAGCTCTCTTTCTGAAGTTTTGCTCTGTTTTCGTTTGGGGCATATTTCTTTGTCTCAGAGCACCTGTTATGTTGTAAGGGGCCGGGCAGCCCTCCTTGCTACGCTGTGGGGGAGGGGCCAGAGAGGGAACAATGCAGCTCGCCTGCTCAGCTGCAGCCCACTTTACAATGAACTCTCATGTGAGACTGGAAGTTTTTCCCACTGGGTCACGGTAGTCCACAGTCAGTTCTGAGTCTTACTTACTTTTTCAATCAGCCCCGCCCAGAGGGTCTAGATTGGTGGTTGTCCTTTTGGTTGTGCAAGAAAGCGGAGGGTTTCTACCTATGTCTCCATCTTGGCTGGAACTCAAATTTTAATTTTCTTGTTTGTGCTTTTGCTTTACACAACTGCCCATCATTGGAAAACAAATATCAGAGTTTCCTTCCTCTTGACTTCTTTCTTGACCCTGATACCTGCAGTAGTTGATAACTGCCGCTTTCATGCTACCGCTGTCTCTGCATCCCTACTGTTCCTGTACCTTGGCTCTCTGTTCGTTCGTTGAGAACTGGAATCATTACTTAACTTGAATGCCCTAGAACCTAGCTCATTCCTCCTTTCATTCACCCACCCGTCTACCCAATCCACTGAGTATTAATTGAGGATCCACTGTCTTCCAGGCAGGATTCTAGAAGCTGGGGAGACAAAGGGTGATAGCTTCTCATGGAACTTTCAGCAATTAATCAATCACACAAATGTTTATAGAACTATAACTTAAGTTGTAAATATATTTTCCATTATGTCACCTAATTGGCTATAGGAAGGTTATTGGTTTTTATGTATTTATGTTTTTTAAATGGAGGCATCTGAATTTTCTCATTTATAATTGATTCTTTTGGTTTCTCTAAGTTTGGTAACATTGTTTACCTGGAAAATCATTCCCCCGCCTCAAACAGTTATATTATTTTGATTACTTACAGATTTTAAACATTGAACTACTCTTGCATTAATAGTATAAATTCCACTTTGTTTTGGTGCATTATTCTTTTAATATGCTGGGGAAGCCTCTTCATTTAGGATGTTTGCATCTATATTCCTAAGCAAATTTTATCTGTATTTTCCTTTTATGATATTGTCAGGTTTCTCTATCAGCAATTATTAACTTCACAATCAGAATTGGTCAGTTTGAAGGTTTAAGTGTAATAAACTAATAATGTAAGTGTTTTTATATAGAGAATGGGACTAAAGGATGTGTGTAATTTTACCTAGATTAACTTTTTCTAATTCCCTTCAGTTAATTATTTGCTGTAATTACGTAAGTAATCATTTATGTTTAAATTATTACTTGGTTGTTGAAAACTTGATTTGAGAATTACAGTCACATGCTAATTTAAGAAAAACAGTAATTCAATACTGGACATCTTTAGGAAGTTGAAAACTTGATTTGAGAATTACAGTCACATGCTAATTTAAGAAAAACAGTAATTCAATACTGGACATCTTTAGGAAGGATTTCATCGTGAAACTGGAAGTATAAAAAGTAAAGAATTGAGGTCTTGTTCCTATAATGTATTACAGTTCAATCCAAGATACCATTTTAAAAATATTTTCAAAATTTCTTCGCTTTCAGAAACAAGCGTTGGTTTAGAAATAAACAAACAAACATTGGTTCTTTGCTTTCAGAAATAAACAATGCGCTTGTCAATCTGCTTGTCAAAGCACATGTTTTGAGAGAAAATTTGTTATAAATATTGCCATCACAGAAGCAGAAAATGTATTAGAGTGGAGTGTTTCCACTGATTAAGACTATGCTATATAACTAAGAACATCTTTTATAATGCCTTTTTGCTGTGCTAGATTTTACTCAACTAAAAGTGACTTAAATAACTAAAAACGAAGTGTGCACTCATATTTGATAGTTACTTAATAACAATGATTGAAATTCCATGTTTGGAAAGCATAAAAAACACATTTTAAAAATAAAAACATTATTTTTAAATACGAATGGACACAAACCTTTCCCCCCAAGGAGGATGTAATCTATAGAATGAAGAGATGGTTACAAGAAATAAATTTTTTTCAAGAATTTATTAGTTTATTTGGAGAAATTTTAAATTTCTAAATTGATTTTAGAGAAGGGGCAGGTGGGGAGAGAAAATCATTGCTTTGTTGTTACATTTTATTTATGCATTCATGGTTGATTCATGGATGTGCCCTGACAGCAGATCAAACCTGCAACTTTGGTTCATTGGGACGACACTTTAACCAACTGAGCAACCCTGCTAGGGCCCGTCCAGCTAATTTAATAGCTACAGCCCGTATGTTCCAGTGGTCAGGAGCCTATCCTCTAGCACTTTGTGGAAGCTTAAAGAATTATTGAAAGAGTTCATTAATTTTTTTGAACAGGGCTCTATTCATTAAAATAGATTTCTTATACTTTCTTTTAAAGAAGTATACTTATACCTGGGATGTCACAATAGTTTTTTAAAAAGGTAATTGACTAGGTGTCTCTCTTGTTTTTTATATTTCAATAAGCCAATATAGTTTAATTTTCATAACCGTCTTTTCTTTAAAATGTCTCTGATCATCAGTGTTTTAGTGGTCAAATCCAAGGTACCTTGCTCTTTACCTTGCCATATCTTTGTGATATTTGACACTTCTGATTACCCTGTCCTTGTTTCTGTCATTTCTTAGCTTCTTTGACAACTCTTCCCTACTTCTGTCTTCCTCCATTTCTTCTTGGTTTGGATCTTTTTCTCACCCCTTATATGTTGGTTTCCCAAAGGTTCATGCCATCCTGCTTTTTTCCCCTACACCCTTTCTAACTTTTCTATTCCTAAAGCTTTAGTCACTAAATTTGAGTATCAAATTAATACTTCTGCTGAACTGAAAATGTATTTATCTGAAGTAGAAGAGAGCCTTTGGTATTGTTTTGTCAGATAGGCATTCTTAAGGTAGTTATTTGACTAAAGCTATCATTTGGAATTAATGGCCTCATTTATACATGGAAAAAATTAGATAAAATAACATCTACCTAATGTATCATAGTGGATAAGAACTTGGGCTCCAAGGTTAGTTTTAATAAAATATATTACTTGGTGTATAAATTTGATTTCTGGGTAGAAATTAAGCTGTAGTCCTGTTAGACATATCCAGAGAATGATAGATGAGGTCAGCAGTTCTTTACTTCTTTGAGTTTTAACACTTTACCAACGAAATTTACCCCTCCTCTTTTTTTCCCCCCTTGGACTAGCAAGAACGTTTTTGTCTAATACATTTAAAATTTTTCTTTTCAACAGAGATTAGCAGAGTACGGAAAGACATGTACAACGACACATTGAATGGCAGCACAGAGAAGAGGAGTGCAGAGCTGCCTGACGCTGTGGGGCCTGTCGTTCAGCTGCAAGAGAAACTTTATGTGCCTGTAAAAGAATACCCAGACGTGAGTGTGTTTTCTTGTTTTAGTCAGTGTTTTCCTGCTTCACATACCTTGGGAAGAGTTATCTGGCAGTAAATTCTGTGACATTATCAGCCGCTTTAAAGAATTTCATGAGAGGACTAGAAGTATGATTCATTAGGTGTGGATAAATATGTTTTAATTTGAATGCTGCTGTGTCACTTTTGGCAGTGCACGTGGTAAAGACTCAGTTTTAGATTTCAGATGAAGGCAAGAATTATGTAAAGAGCATTGGCCTGAGGGTTCCAGAGCTTTGGGTACAACTCTGAGCTCGACTTTGAACTGACCTCAAAGAAGCCATAGCCTGGGCCATGTTGACTTTTCAGTAAAATGAGAGTTTGGACTAGGACAGCTAAGGTTTCTTTCAGCTCTAAAATTTCTGATAACCACTGTTTATAACTTATTTTTTGTTCTTCTTAATCCCTTGCACACAACTATTCTGTGTAAACATTTTGTTGCAAATAGCCTCCTTGTCCTATACCAGTTAACTTATAAATAGCTCCAAGCCCGCATTCGTTACAAAGCCCTACCTGATATGGTCCTTTTTCTCTGACCTCACTAAATGAGTTTCCCTCTTCCTCAATACACTGTGCAGTTACAGTGGCTCTTAGAACAGGTTGAGCCAGTTTCCAGCCTGAGGACCTTTATGTTAGCTGTGCACTGATCTCTGCTGACTGGCTGCTGCTTGTTGTTAAGGTTTTAGCTTAAATGTCACTTCAGAGACGCCTCCCCTGACCACTTAATCTAAAAGCAATCTTGTTAGTCATTGTTTCACATTAAGTGTCTTTATTTCTCTCCAGTAGCATTTATTATCTGATATTTTTTTCTTATTTATTTTTTCTTGGTGTCCCCAGCAAGGTATTTAAAGGTACTTAAAAACCTGTTTTTGTTATGAATTGCTGTGTTACAGATATGCATGATATTGGACATAATAGGAATCCACTACCTGTTGAATAAATAAAGGCAAATGGGTGACTTTTCGCTAGGTTTCAGAGGACTTTTCTGAAAGCAAGTACAAGAAAAAGCTGGTGTTGTATGGTCAAAAATGTGATGTGTACTCTTAAAATTCAGTGATTTTATGGACAGTATACTAATCTAGAGAAGGGAAATAAGTGTCTTAAGGTGGATTGATGGAAAAAAGCTTTGATATTTCACAAATTGTATCGCCAGTATAATTTTCTATAAATCTAATGCATTTACTGTTTTTTAGTACTTTTGGTTGTAAATATATAAAAATTGATAACGTAGTCAAAGAGAGAATCTGTTAGAAGATAATTGGGCACAGTAAAAAGGATTAAAGGTGGCAGTCAGGCCCCTGTGAGAACCCCAGGAGTTTGCACCTTCTGTGCTGAAAGCCTTGCTTTTAACATAACTTGGAATTAGTGCCCCCCAGACTTTGTCTGAACTTAAGATTCTTCGGAGGGAGAATGTGTTTTGGACCAATCTGCCATGACTAGGGACGTGATGTGATCGAGCTTATATAACTTAAACATGACCACTGTGGGCCTGCCCCTGGGTATTGGGGTGATTCCTAGATAATGGGGCGTTGTGATTTGGGCAGCTCTCAACTGAAGTCTGCTATTCTGGTGTTTTGGTATCTCCTGAAGTATGTCAGCCTTCTCATCTAAGCTAGAAAGGATAAAGTTTCAGCCTTAGTCATTAACATGGAATACTTTTAACACCTTGTTAGAACTACAACCTTGATCCTGTTGGTCCTCATTCTTCTTTAAAAGAAAAAAAAGGCATAGCATGGTGTAGATCAGTGGTTCTTCAAATGTGGTCCCAGGACTAGGGCATCCACAGCCTACTGGGAACTTGTGAATGTTCAAGCCCCACCCCAGGGTAGTTGAATTGGCAGTCTGCCTTCCCAGCCCTATAAATCAGCTATTTTCACCTTTTTCATCTCAAGGCGCACACAAGCTAATTACTAAAAATCTGTGGCACCCCCCCCTTTTTTTTTTTTTTTTTTTTTTTTTTTTGCTAATCTGGCACAATAGGTATGATTTCGATTCATTCACACTGGATGGCTGTTGTTGTGGAGACTTGTCATTTTTTTTATTTGACGATCTAAGGGGAAAGAGTCAGTGCCCTGGACTAAATAGTCCAGTGTTGGATGCTTTAAAATTTCTTGTGGCACCAGTGTGCTGTGGCATACCAGTTGAAAATTGCTGCTGTAGATGATTCTGATGCATGCAAGTGTGAGAAGCACTGCTTTCACTTGATGTCATCAGAATGAGTCGGGCACAGAGGTGATGACGTGTGGTCCTTTTTGCCAGGCTGTGTTCCAAGAGGCAGGTAGAGTGTGAACTAAACAAAGCCTCTGCTTTTGTGAAGCAAACATTGCAGAGACAGAGACAGACAATAGCAAATGAGTATTTACCTGTATTTTGCCGTATATGATGCACACCTTTTTGCCCAGATTTTTGAGGGAAAAATAAGGATGCTCATTATACATGGGTAGTACTAATTTGTTACTGGTACACAAAATTTCTTGTGCCTTGTATCTGTTGTTGTGTTTTGTAATTATTATGTAAAATTTCTTGTACCATAACATATTCAAAAATATGCTAAAATTCCTTTCATAATAGAAAAAATATGTAAATATAAATAAAAAATTAAACTTAAATACTCTTTTCCTGAATGTTTGGGTCAAAAACGTGAGTGCACATTATACATGGGAGCACGTTATATATGGCAAAATATAATTCTTCAGGTGCAGTCATTGCTATGGAGAGAAATAAAGTGGGGTAAGCAGACATATAGTGACTGCTTTTATAGTCAAGAAATCTGTCATAAAGTGAAGGGAATGCGGAGTCATGAACGAGTGTTGGGGAGGATGGCAGGAAAATCATGTGGGAGAAGAATGTTCCAGCAGCATGAACAGCAAGTGCAGTGACACTGTGGCAGTGGTGTGCTTGGGAAGGGTGGTGAGAGGAAGCAGAGAGGCCATATCAGGTAGGGCTGCGGCCCCCATAGGGATCTCACATGACTGTTCTGAGAGGAATGGGAAGCCACTCAGATGTTTCAAGCCAAGGGGTGACATGAGCTTTCCTGGGTTTTCATAGCTTCATTCTGGCTGCTGTGTGGAGGAAGACCATTGGATGATGGTCACAGCAAGGGGACCAGCTAGGGAACAGAGGAGGGAATGTGAACAAGAGGATGTAGAAGTACATGAATCTTACATAGATTGTTCACTGAAAGCCAATAGGATTTGCTGATTGGATAATGGGGTGTGAGGGAAAGTCCTGAATAGCTCAAAGGTTTTGATTAGTTGGAGTTACGGATACTCCACTTCCAGAGGATACTCCACTTCCAGAGCGAGGAGTGAGAAGAAAAACAGGTTAGGGAGGTGGGGAATTGAAGTCAGGCATCCAGGTACGGGCATGTGAAATAGGCAGGTTGGTATATGAGTTGTAGACGACTCTTGGCACCCCAAAATGTCTATTTTAACAAAGTTATTTAAATGAGAAATTTACTTATAATTCATCGGAGACAAGAAATTAATATAGAACCACTTTGGTCTTCCAGATAATGTTTTTAATACTTTGATTTTGAATTTGTTAAAAGAATTGAAGTTGGGCAAAACTGGGATCTGCTCATGATTTTTGAGTTTTCTTTGAGGTAATTAATATACAGCAGTGAGTAGTTCTGTTTTGTGGTTTGTATTAGGGACTTTATCTCATCTTTAAAAAAAATTAAATAGCATCAAACAAATATAACAAGGGAGTCTGCGTCAGGTTTTTGTGGTATGGGAGAAGATTTATTTCAGAATTAAGAATTAGATATTGGCCAGAATAAATCAAATATTTTCTTCATACTGTTGCTTTTTTTTTTTTTTTTCACTTAGCATATCTTTGAAGTATGGGAAGGCTATATACTCACCCTTCCCATTTGTATATAAGCTTGATTTTGTAAATGAATTCATCCCATTTGACTTAAAAACCACTGCTATTACAAAGTTTCAAAGGAGCAGTATAGCATAGTGGACAAAAGTGTGGGCTCAGACCCAGACCCCTGACTGGATCTGCTGTTTGTTTTCTGACTTCAGGAAAATTACTTGCCATTTCTGGTCCTCAGTTTCCTCATCTCTGGAATGGACATAGTGATAGGGTTATTACTCTTTCACAGGGTTATGAGGAGTTATACGTGACTTACGAATGAGTTTATACATGTAAAGCACTTGGAAAATGCGTTGATGCTACTTAAGTATTACCAGAATGTACACTCCATGAGGGTGAGGATTTTGTCTGTTTCATACTCCTATTACCCATCTGGTAAATGTTAGATGGATGATAAATATTTGTTGTGCATATCTGTGTGAAAGATTCACTCTTTCAGATACGAGTGAACTTAAGAAAAACTTTTGCATCTATCTGCACACAGCAACTTACAGAAGTGTTCATTTGGAACTCTTGTTTTGGGCTTGGCTGTGCACAGTTCTGGGATGATAGGAGAAGAAAGTCTTAGATTCAGTGTTTCAGAAAGGAGGTAGTACTCTATAATGGCCTTCACCATGGTTTTGAATCAGTGGCTTGATGTTGGAATGAGAACGTATTATCAGTAGCCTATTGAAAATGTACTCTATTGTACCAAGCACATCCTGGGGGTGGGGGTATTAATTTGGTTGAGAAAACTCATCATAATGGAACTAATAGTGGGTTTTTGAGCCAGACTGGCCTAGATTTTGAATTCTGGCTTATCCCGTCACTGGTGATACTTCTCAACAGGTGCCACCATAATGCTCTGTAATAGGCTATCCTAGAGCTCAGTGTCTTAAAATAACACACACTGATGCCTGTGCTCTTGAGTCCGCACTGGATGTAGGCTAAGGTTCTGCTGATTGGGCTGAGCTGAGGTCATCTAGGTCTTGATCTAGGCCAGCTGCCGGTGGGTGTTCCTGCTGGACGCAGCCCAAAGGGGCAGCAGTTACTTGGAGTTCGTCTTTTCTCGGCAGGTCACTGGCAGGTCCGGCAGCTTACGCAGTGCGGGGCCTCCATTCCAGTTCCATCCGTTAACATTTTATTGGCTCAGCGGTGGTCAACGGGGAAGGTTTTTGCCCCTCTGAGACATTTGGCAATATCTGGAGATATTTTTGTTTGACAAAACTTGGAGAGATTACTAGGTGGCATCCAGTGCTGAACATCCTACAATGCACAGGACAGCCTTCCGCAACAAAGAATTACTCTGCCCCAAATGTCAGTGGGGCCGAGATGAAGCAACTGCATTATTAAGTCACTCTGTTCTCAGTGAGAAGGAGACTGGGATAAATATTTCCTGAAAATAATAGAGACTTTCCCATTGGCTTTGTGCACCTGTTCATTTTTTAGAATCTGTTTTCTTGTCTGTGAAATTATAAGGTGTATCTCAGAATTGTTTGGAGGAATAAAGATAACAAAGGTATGGCATCTGATAGAGCACTCAATATGTTCCTGTGATTGTGAATAAGAAAAGAACTCCTAAACTTGAAGGAGCCCACAGTCTTTAGGGGAAAAATAGAAGATGTTGCATTAAATCATTTAATACTGTTTAAGTTTATCATACATTCATAAGGTGATAGGCATGAATGAAGATAAAAGCTAGGCCATCAAACTGGCATTTTGGCCCCTTTAGTTATTAAGGACTTTCTTGAATCTGTGGAGAGCGTATAGGCAGTGTATGAATAGTTTAACTCTGATTGGTATTAAGTAAAAGACTGTGTTTCAGTAAGTCAGTACTAATTCTGTCATCAAATTTGCCTGGTTACCAATTTTGAGTTACTGAGAAATTGTTTTATAGGATCTACCAGATTGATGGTAGGTAAGTTTCAAATATGGCCAGGTCTAGCTTTTAGGGATATAAGTTGCTATGGACAGATTACATTCCTAAACTGTTTGCTTGGGATGTGAGATGATGAAATTGTAGTGAGACTTTCCCCAGAGATTGTATATGAAGATAACTCTCTTTCTTTCTGATGTTTATAAATGGGTTTTAATTTGAATGATTATAGCCCTGGAAGGTGTGTGTTGGGTCTAGGATCTCAGTTTGATGCACATCATCAGAGGTTTATAAGTTGGATAAAGGCCCTTCCAAGTAGTTTTTCAAGCTTGTAGGATCCCAGCCTGGCAACAACAACAATAATACAGATTTACAATGTTATTCACAGTATTCTCTATTGTTTTATAATAATATTCTTGTTATTGGTGGAATGTGAGTTTAAAGCTTCCTTTTATTTAATTTTCCTGGGTTTGCAGAGAAAATTTGGCTAGTCATAGCTACTGAGTTAGTATAGGGTTATTGGTGGTTTTCTTCTAGTTCTTAATATTGTCACCTACAGATTGGCTGTTGAGCTGGCATGTGGATTTGAAAGTTCTGAGAAGAGATGGTCAATGCAGTCATCTTTTCGTTGACTTTTTTAAATTTTTTAAATCCTCACCTGAGGATATGTTTATTGATTTTAGAGAGGAGAAGAAGGGTGGGGGGGGAGAGAGAGAGAGAGAGACAGAGAGACAAACAAAGAGAGACAATGTGAGAGAAGAACATCGATTGGTTGCCTCCTGTATACTCCCCGACCAGGGATCAAACCCACAACCCTTTGATGTGTGGGATGATGATGCAGCCAAGTCCCTTTGACTGCCGTGGCTTTCTTATTGTGTTGAAGGAATTAAGAGTTTTGATGTAAACAACTTGTACCTTTTTTATTCTGAGAAACAAATGGATGTTGAATCCAAATTTAATGAACTTCAAGGTCTCCTTTTTAATACTTAGTTAAATCTTAACTTTTGCATGGGTATGTTTAATTATGAGTGAAAACACAATATTTTAAAAGTAAGGTTTACACATCTCTACTTTGATAGTATATAAAGGAAATTATTAAACATAGACTTTTGATTTTAAGAAGGTTAATATATACTTTTGAATAGAGTTAAAAGTGCCTCAGATTACATATTAACCCATTGAAGTTTTTAATTTAGTAGTATGAATTGATGAAATGAAGCATGTCTTTTAAGTTTTAGGTAGAGAAAACTGTTATTGTTGACTTAGAATTTAAAAAAATACCAATTTAGTAAAGGTTAATTTCATGACTTTCAGTTTTTTGGTTTTGAAGTTTGCTTTTTATTTCACTGTGCAAGAGAGTACTGAGGGCCTGCCGAGTACCAAATATTTAATAGGCTCTGTATAGTCTGAAAAACACTGAATTTCTTAGGATGTTGATAGAAATATTCTAAAAAGGGTTTCAAGAGAGCCTGAAAACAATAAATTTTTTAACTCATGTTTTTTTCAAGGTCTAACAATTTTAAGAATAATAATCCTTCTCAGAGTCTTAAAATGCTTTCCTTTTTAAGTAATATATTTTAGTATTTAAAAAGATACTGTTTAGAAGAACAAATTAGAAGATGGAGTTAGTTTTTAGGGAAGAATTGTTGCATGAAAGCAAATGTAGTCAGCCTTGGCTGAGATACAGTTTGGTCTGTGGTTTCTCTTATCCAAAAAGTTTGAGATCCACTCTGTTAAAATTTGTTGCAAAAGACTTAATAAATCAGTAAGATACCTAGTCACAGGCATCTAATACCCATATCTCTTAAGATTCTCACTGAAATAACCAAAGTAATGTAATGCAGAAATTGAAGAGAAACCTGCTTCTCGGTGCTATCTGTAGTTTAGAAACCTTGACAGCAATCCCAATCAGTAAAGACAGGTGAAAATACGAGGTCTGTCCAGAAGGTATCCAGACATGAACTATGAAAAATAGAGACAATTACTGGAGATACAAGATACAAGAAACATTGTCCATAGGATAATGACACCTCAGTCCCCTTCAAAGTAGGCACCTTGGGACCTCACACAATTCTCCCAACTGCCATCAGCTGCCCCATGGTATTTTCCTGAATCTCATCAAAGGTCTGGAATCTCTTCCCTTTCAAAGGTGGTTTTAGTTTTGGGAAAAGCCAGAAGTCGTAAGGCACCAAATCTGGGCTGTAGGGGGACTGAGTCACCTGGGTAATTTGATGTTTCTCCAAAAAACTCTGCATGGGAAGTGATGCATGAGTGGGCGTGTTGTTGTGATGAAACTGCCAATGACCAGTTGCCCATAGCTGTGGCCTTCTGACTCATCTGAATAGTTTCTGCAGAGGAATGTTCAAGCTTCATGCAAAATTAGATGCAGATCCGTTGCTGTACTCACTGTCATTCTGAATATGACAGCCATAGTACACACGCTCACTCAACAGCATCTACTGCTCCCACTGACTAGTACAGTGAAGTCGTCACTGTTCACACATGCGCATTCCAGTCCACTCTCCTTGGCTGACAGGTTACAGTGATGTCGCGTAAGCTGTTCTCATTATACTAACAGTGGTTGGACTTTTTCTGGACAGACCTCATATTGAGAAGGCAAATTATGGATAAGTAAAATTAGTATAATGATATGTTTTGGGATATAGGTGAAGAAGAAATTATAAAAACAATAAACTTGAATCTGAAGAGGGTTTTTATAAACTTTCTACTGAACATTTTGAATGAGCAACAAGAATGAGCAAACTAAATGTGAGTTTCTGATTTGAACAGAGTATATGTTTAAGGTCTTTAGGAGAAAGGCATTACACTGTGCTGATTAATCAAGGTGTCCTAGGATTTGGGCTACTTTTGTAATTTCACATTTATTAGATATAAGTGATAATGGTAACTGCCTTCCAGTATTATCCTCATTAAATAACTTAATGAGTATAAAGTGGCCAAGCATTGGAGGCTGGCTCATACTTTACTGCTCATTGATACAACATACTTCCACATACTCAGCACCTAAGAAATATGGGATGACATGGTCTTTGCACTCATGGTATTTCTATATTGAAATGGCACATGGAAATAATAGTTTTGTTTTTATTACATTATCTGTTGTTTGGAATTCTGAGATCAGTCAGTCAGGCTTACCATTTGAGAAATTTCTGAAATGTATGAGAGTTCTCAGGCTGCATATAACTTAATTAGTGATTGTATTTTTTGCTATGGGAATGAAAAAAATCACTATGATTTCTGTGAACACTTTTAAATTGTTATCATTCAACAATTTGAATAAGTATTAGGTTTTCTATGTGCTGTATATTGTTTGAGGCACTGTGGAGGAAGGAAAAGAGGCCAGGTGCTGGTTCCTAACTTGGGAATCACCTGCAAGAGACACGCAGACCTCTGAATGCACTGTGTGAGAAGGGCTCTGAGGGGGTGGATACAAAGCACTCCCGAGATGGTCACTTTGGAGGAGAAAAAAATCAGCTGTCTAGGAATCAAAGAATACACAAGGAAATCACAGAAGAAATTTTTGAACTCAGTATTGTGTGATGAGGAAGATTTGACATGGTTGGTGGAAGGAAGGACAAAGGACTGTGTTACAGGGAAGATTTAAAAGTATATGATATTTTTAGAGAACAGTGATTGCTTATGTGTCTGAACAGAAGGGCGGTAGCAAAAATAAAGTTTTGAAACGTAGTTTGGAATTTTGTAAAGGGCCTTGTGTGTAATAAGAGTTTGTACTTCACACTATCAAATACATTGTCATATACTTGTGTCATGAAATCCTTGTTGGCTTTCATTGCCTCATATTTTTATTTTAATTGACTAAATAATTTTTTTCCCAAGCACTTGTTATGTAGCTTCTAGGAGGATAATTGTCTTATCTTATTCACCTGATTATTTTTTAATGGTTTTAGACTTTTCCCCAATTACCTTATTTTGCCATGTATAAGGCTCACTTTTTTTGCCCATATTTTTGAGGGAAAAATAAGGATGCACATTATATACTGGTGTAATAATTACATACCCGGGGCTAATAATGGGTCTAATAATCCCGTGTATAGTGCACACAAAAACGTGGATGCGCACTGTGCACAGGAGCGCAGTACACACGACAAAGTATGGCAGGTCTGTACTCAAAAGATGATTTGTCATAATTTAGGATATCCAAATTCATATGCCACAGGCGTTTTATTTTGGCTATTCCTGATTATTATTTCCCCTCCTTAAGTTGCTGGTATAAGTGCCTTTTCTTACATATGCTTGTGCCACCAACAGAAGATGTATATAAAGTTTGCATATGTGAAAAGTTTTGAAAAATGATTTCTATAGTAATTATTATGTAGCATAAGGAGACATTTGGTTGCTTATCAAGAATAATATGAGGATACAAAAGGGATAAGACATTTGTCTTCCCCCAAAACAAGACAGTTTGATGTATTCATTCTGGTATTTTTTAATGAAAAATAGTTGTACAATAAGTTCTCACTCAGTGTCATCCATAGGTTCTGTAACTTTAAGCAAAATGAGGTATAATGAAACCAGTTTTTGCCATAGGTTAGCTGACACAAAGAAATGTAAAGTCCGTAGGGCAACTCCTCCGTGTTACAGAGAAACGACATTGGATAAAATGGTGTAATTTGAGGACCCGCTCTACTGCTAGGTAGCCACAGTTCTCTCATCGTACACATGCGCGTGAGATAGGCTCACTTGAGGGGGCTCATTTTCTTTTTTTGTCATTTGCTAAGTGGCTTAATTTGACGAGTATGCTTGTGTGTGTGTCACACCTATTATGTCACTTACGTGATGATAATGTAAGGTTTGTAAGGTACCTAATTACCACTTTAGAAACACTAGACACAATATTTAAAATCATCAGTCTGTGTAGAGAGTAACCCAAAGAAGTGCATGTTTTTTAAAAAAAATTTTTCCAAAATTTTGAGCAGAAATTATTCTTTACTATTTCTTAAAAGTGTTTCACTGACAATTAGTTACCTATTTTGATAGCGTGTCACAGGAGGTTTTATCTTTAGTTGTACATATGTTAAAAAGTTAATGGAAAGATTTGCCATAATGCTTTATATATTGTCATTGGTAGAAATCTGTCATTTCTGTTTAAAACGAAGTGAGCAGCAATGAACAGCATTAGACATAATTGTTGTTAACCTCTTAGAAAAGAACCTGCCACTTGGCATAAATATAATCGGTGAGCCATGGAGAAGGTCTGTACTTAAACAGTGGGGTTAATGAATGTCTTTTTTCTTTATTTTGGTCTTTAAAGTTGCAGTTAGCTCAGGCTGTTTGAAATGATTTTCTTTGAATGTGTTGCGACATTGTTTTAATTGAATGAAGCTGCAGAACTAGCATGATAAATCAACACAGAATGAATTTTAATGCAAGGCAAACAATATTAACTTGGAAATTGGTTGCAGTAGACAAAGCAGCTGCTATGATTAATTTTTTTCATTCTCCACTTACGACATTCTGAAAAGGATGACCTTGACAGTCTCAATTGTATTGGAGTCCCAGTGGTAGGCATTGAAACACCCTTGAGCTGGGCTTTTTGGTTGGGTAATAGAGATTGGTTCATTTTTAAGGTTACGAAAATGTTGTTACAGAATTAATATATTGGTTTTGAGTGGTTTTAAAACATTTCTTATTAATAAATAATAAAACTGTGAGGATTATTGAGCTGTGGGAAGTTTTTTCTATGTAATTTTAATGATGTGGTTGCACAGAAGAGGTTGAATGTCTGAAAAGAATAAGATGTGCCAAAGAGTATCTACCAAGTGTATGTATGTTACGAAGTGTAGGCCAACCAGTTGGGTAGAAGACAGAAGTGAAAAACAATTAGTTATTTGAAGCACAAAAGTACCTGTGTTCATCATGCGTCTTTGCAGACCTCCTTTGCCACATTTGCGATACGGAGCGCGCATGCAGGATTTGAGGTGGAGAAGGGTCTGTGAAGAGTGTAACGACTGAGGTGCAGCCGGCGTGGCCGGTTGTGTTACAGGCAGTCGGGGTAACACCCAGAGGAAAGGGGCTTTACAGAATTCATGGGAACGGGGGGTTTCCCCTCTTTCTACTCTTTTTTTTTTTTAATCTCTAGCATTTATTTTACTCTTTATCACATAGCAGACCTTACATAAATGTTTTATTGAGTCAGATTTAAAAATGGAAGGCATTTTTCTATTCAACTGAAAAATACCCAAAGTAAGTACAGTGAGTGAGGCACGGATGTGCAGATCTTTGTCTCTGTCTCAGCGGTTTTGAGGGGCGGGGGGGAGGGAAGTTCTGTAGAATCTGTGACTGTGTAAAAAGGTGAAGTTACAATAGTAAGTTGCGGAAAAGTAGGAAGAGCTTGCTCTAAGTGAACATAGGGCCAGGCCTGTTGATAAACTTTCTGTGAAGTGTGTGTTTTCTCTCTTCCTCCCACCCTTGTTCTAATACATTTTACTTTATGCTGCCTGAAGTTATGTCAGTTCTTGATCTATTTATATTAAAAGGCAACCACTTAAAAGTGCCAAGGGTGCCCTGGCTGGTGGCTCATTTGGTTGGACCATCGTCTTGCACATCAAAAGGTTGTGGTCAGGGTGTATACAGGAGTTAATCAATCAATGTTGCCCCACTTCCTCTCTCTCTCAAATCAATAAGCATATCCTTGGGTGAGGATTGAAAAATGCCATGGGCTTTTCTAGTTAAGGACTAATAGGGTAATTCAGACTATCTGAGCAATTCTAGTACAATAAAACAAAACAGAAAAAAATCTGCTTGAATGCATCAGAGATGCAGCAAACCGGGCAGAATGCTAGCTCAGGATCCTGAGGAGGGCAGAGGATGATCCAGAATGCAAGCCTGGCTTTTGAGAGCTTCTTTTACTCTGGGTGTGTTTGCTGAATCTGGAGAGGAGAGCTGGGAGGCTGAGCTTTGGGGGCAGAGTCTGAGTCTGTAACCCATCTGCATGGCACCATCTCATCTCCAGTCTTAGCTGTGGTTGCGGGAGCTGGCGAGGGCTGCCCAGGCCCGCACAGGTGCAGCAGGTCAGCATTGCATTCTCTCAGCCTCTGCAAGTGAAATTTTTTGGGTGATCTTGGGTTGCTAGTAGCAGTACATGCCTGGCAGAAAGATGATATATGTCCTCTCTGGAGGAAGGTCATGTCACTTTAGGCCCTGTGTTACTTCTGTCAGCTGTTTAGCATTCACAGTGTCTAGCTAAAAAATAACCAAACACATAAGAAGGTACGATGACGTTAACACACATGTGAAGAAAGGACGGCACAATAGAAACAGATCCACAGGGGCTGCTGATAGTCTTTACATACTATATGTGAGGCAAAAGACAAGTTGGAGAAACGTGGCAGAAATGGAAACTACGAAAGGAATATTAAACTGAAACATTCCTGAACTGGAGTAAACAGGTTTAACAGGAGTTTAGAGCCGTTTGAAGAGAGCATCGGTGAACTGGAAGGCACGACTCAGAAGAGTAGTCTCAGAAGAAACGACTCAGCTGTGAGTGGCAGCAGGAAGGAGCAAGTAGGAGGAAGTGTGAGAAGTCACAGGGACACGGTCAGAGCATCTCATGTGTGTCATGGGAGAGTTAGAAGAAGAGGAGAGAGGGGCCAGGAGCAGGGGGGTGGGGGTGGGGGGAGATTGTGGTTGAGAACTTCCAAACCAAAGAAATAAAGTCCAGATTTATGAAACTCTGAGCCATAAAGTGAAGACCATACCTAGCCCTACCATAGTAAAACTGCTTAAAACTGAGGGTAAGGAGGAAATCTTAAGAGTGGCAAAAAGAAGAAAATGGTTACCCTCACAGGAGCAGCAGTGCAAGTGGGTGACAGCGGGGCTTTAGGTTGGGTACCAAGCACTATATGCCAAGGAGCTGAACAGGGGTAAGGGATTTTATTTGAATGTGTAGAGGTGGTTCGGGCAAATTTCAGAATTTGGGATCCTATACAGCTAGATCAAGTGCTTATAGGATCAGAGGGGGTGGAAAAAGTTGTTTCAAAGTTGTATGTGAGGGAAGAGGACTTTTATCCATGTGTACACGTGTACTTCCCATCTTTTATGTAGGAATCACTTTTTGTCGGATAGGGCAATGCTGGCTAGCAGCTGAGGAGGTGGAGAAAGAGCCATTGAGGTGCAGAAGGTTGAAGAAGTGCCCTAGCTCCTCAAGCCCTGACAGCATATGACTTTCAGGTAGTGACATACCAACAGTGGATCAGATGCAAGGAAAAAATAGGAAGCTGTACCCATAAGAATCATCACCTATGGGTTTTCGTGGAAGTGATGATACACACACATTTTTGCCTTTCATGAAGATGACATGCGAATGCGGAACATTTACATTTCAGTGTTGAGTTATTCTATTCTTTACCTTGGCCTTTCTTCACCCCAATCTCCCCCCCCCCCCCAATAAACCTCTGTAGAGGAGCGCTAGAAGTTTCTGTTGAGGGATGCTACTACTTTATTTATACAATTATTTTTATCACTGTCCTATTCATGAAAAGAAGTAAGCTTCCTTCCAAAAATAGTAGCATAAGTTAAAGGTAGGTTGGAAAAAAGAAAAGAAGGATACAGATGTAAAGTTTTGCAAGGCATGTGATGAAAAAGCATACTTTTAATTTAAGACTTAAACATTTAGTACAGGGTGGAATCCAAATTTGGCCACTGGAGTAGAGTTCTGGTAGACAACCTAAAAATACAGTCTCTCTGAACATTTGTGTTGAGAAAGTATAACTTTACTTATTAGGTAAATAACAGCATTTCCCCAAGGATTTTAGTTAAAAAAAAGAAAAGCAATTACTGTTTAACAGTTCCCTGAGGACCATCATTACAGAGTTTTGTGGAAGATATTTGCATTCTTGGGTAGCATCCAAAATTTCGCGTATGCTTTGTTTTATATTACACATTGATGGACAGTACAGTGTAGTACCATTTCAGGTGGATTGTATTGTTCCTAATTTATAAGTTGTATTAATACATATGAAAATTTTTGTGCTAGAAAATGAGCTGTTGTACTTACATCCCTCAACTTGGAAGGATGAATTTCTGAATTGAAGGACTCTTTAATGTTATTTCAGCTTAGTATTAAAAAGTAATTTGAGAACGTGAAGATATATTTTTAAATAATTTTAACAGCTACAAATTCAAGAAAATAATGTATGGTGACTTTTTTTCCAGTTTAATTTTGTTGGGAGAATCCTTGGACCTAGAGGACTTACAGCTAAACAGCTTGAAGCAGAAACGGGATGTAAAATAATGGTCCGAGGCAAAGGCTCGATGAGGGATAAAAAGAAGGTAAGTTCTTGAAAACAGAGGCAATTCTTTATGTGAGTAATTTAATTAGACTTCTGTGTTCTAATGAAGTATTCAGATCTTTAATAGATCTGCAGTGCTGTGTGCAGCACTGCCCGTTATTTCATGTCAGAAACTTGAACGCGTTAAAGTGTCCGTCATGATTTTGCCCTGCTAATTAATATTTGTCATTTAGCCAGCTGAAGTGCCACTTGATCCATCATGTTAACCTTGGTTTTTACGATCTAGAAGCTTCTGATTTGGGAATTAGTGAGACTGTCATGTGTGTATAAAACACGTAATTAAAAGTTTGGGCGATCCAAGGTGTTTTTTTTGAGATGCAGATGAGGTCAACCAGCCGCATTTTTGGTTTCACCAGCATTTTGTGTTGATCCTAAGTTTTATAGACATTTTACTTCAAAACATGTTGTTTCTGTGTGTTGTTCTTTTATCCTGCTAGTTCTTGTTTTGCTGTTTTGACTAACAAAGACTTAACTCTGTACTTATAATTTGTTTTTAGGAGGGCTTTACTTGCCTAGTCTAGTGTCCTTTTATCTAGTGATACCATGAGGCAGAATACTTTTTTTTTTGACTTTGTGTAAAAACCATTTGATTTGTTTTTTTAGAAAAAACCTAGATTATGTTGCCAATGATTAAACTTATTGTCAGGAGGTGTGTGTGTGTGTGTGTTTGTTTGTTGTTTTCTGTTGAATGCTTTGCCTGGAAAGGGCTCTCGGGTGGTAGCCCTGGGGTCAGCTTGTGTTTGCGCGTGTGTATGAGCTGCTTGAGGACACAGACCTGCAGGCTGCTCTGACTGCGTGCGGACAGACTGCTGTCCGAGCTTCCCATCTCCTGCTGTCTAAGCTCTCCCGTGAGCTGACTGAATTGCCATCATTTTTTTCTCCCTGCAGACAAATAATGAGTTAGTAGCTAAAAAGTCCTCATAGATGTTATTTTTTAAATCTTACTATAACTTGATCTTGTCATCTGAGTGTAAAGATGAGACAAGCATGTGAGTTCCCCTTTAGTGTATTTAGATACTGTATTTAAACCATTTTTTGTTACGATCTTAACTGTTAAGACTCTACGTTCTGAATCAGCTGCGTGGCAGTCTTGTATGTACTTGTCATTCAGTTCAGTGTGGGATCCCACATTTCTGCTCACAGTTTCATTGTCACTGAGTAGTGCCTCTCAGCACCTGGGGACCAGGAGGTGAGATCTTGACAACTGCAGAATAAATAAACCTTCACCAAAAGATGAGTGTACCCATCAATTAAAAAAGTTAGTCTTAGCGTCAGCGAACAGCACATGCTTTGTCCTCTCCTCACCTTCTGTTCATTCTGCAGTAACGGGTTCCACTTGCTTTACTCCTGTGTGACAGACACCATGGCTGAGAGCTGGAAGTGTGGAGTGAGACAGGGTGAATTGTTTTTGATTGGCAGAAGAACAGAATGGTTAGGAGAGGGAGCTCTGCAGCCAGATTGCTTCAGTTTCACTCTTGGTTCTTTCACTTAGCAGCTTTGTGACCTTGGACAAGTTATTTAATCTCTTTGTGGTACATACAAAGTCTGTCTGGAAAAAGTGCAGCCATTCTTAATATGATGAGAATGGTTTGCGTGACATCGATGTAACCTGTCAGCCAAGGAGAGTGGACTGGAATGCACATGTGTGAACAGTGACGACTTCACTGTACTAGTCAGTGGGAGCAGTAGATGCTGTTGAGTGAGCGTGTGTACTATGGCTGTCATATTCAGAATGACAGTGAGTACAGCAACGGATCTGCATCTAATTTTGCATGAAGCTTGAACATTCCTCTGCAGAAACTATTCAGATGAGTCAGAAGGCCACAGCTATGGGCAACTGGTCATTGGCAGCTTCATCACAACAACATGCCCACTCATGCATCACTTCCCATGCAGAGTTTTTTGGAGAAACATCAAATTACCCAGGTGACTCAGTCCCCCTACAGCCCAGATTTGGTGCCTTACGACTTCTGGCTTTTCCCAAAACTAAAACCACCTTTGAAAGGGAAGAGATTCCAGACCTTTGATGAGATTCAGGAAAATACCATGGGGCAGCTGATGGCAGTTGGGAGAATTGTGTGAGGTCCCAAGGTGCCTACTTTGAAGGGGACTGAGGTGTCATTGTCGTATTTACAATGTTTCTTCTACTTTGTAGCTTTTTCAAGAAATATCTTTCATAGTACATGGCTGGATACTTTCTGGACAGACCTCGAATATGAAATCGTATTTGTAATGTCACTTACCTCTTATGGTGCTTATGAGGGTTACATTAATCCTAAAGTACTGAGAATGGTGTTTTGTCATGTAGTAAATGATTAGTTAATATTAATCTTCTTAAATTTTATCTTAACATTGTTTGATGGT
Organism: Desmodus rotundus; assembly: GCF_022682495.2. NCBI lineage: Eukaryota > Metazoa > Chordata > Mammalia > Chiroptera > Phyllostomidae > Desmodus > Desmodus rotundus. Next base: position 100,156,469 of record NC_071397.1, read on the forward strand.
ACATTTTATGTTTAAACTCTCAGGTATATAATAGGAGTTCTACAGATTTTTTTTTTTAAAGATTTTATTCATTTAGTTTTTAGAGAGGGGGGAGGGAGAAAGAGAGGGAGAGAAACATCAGTGTGTGGTTGCCTCTTGTGCGCCCCCCTACCAGGGACCCGGCCCACAACCCAGGCTTGTGCCCTGACTGGGAATCCAACCGGTTATCCTTTGGTTCACAGGCAGGCACTGAATCTAGTGAGCCACACCAGCCAGGCTGAAATTCTATAGATTTTTAAGCTTGAAAATGACAGTACTTGTTTTGTGACCTTTGAATATCCTTTATTCTCATGACTTTCTGTTCTCCTCCTCTGGTTGTTGGTGTGGTCATATTCTGTCGTGTCTTAACCACATGTATAAGTAGTTCACACGTTTTATTTGGTTTTAATTTCTACTGTTGCCCTATTAGAATTTTAAAAAGCCTACAGAATATACATGCAAGAAAATATTATGATGACATTGAAAGATTGACTATAGATTACATTTTTAGTTTTATTTAAAGCTACAGATGAACACAACCTGGGCATATTAAGTTATTTGGAATAGCTACCACGTGTTTTATGTTGTGGTATGTGGGTTCTGTGAAGAGTTTATAGATTTATAATATCGGGAATACCTTCTGTAATAGTAATTGAAATGTATTACACGTAGTAAATTAATCAAATCACCTTGGGTTATGCTATAATTTATTAATGAGCTCTTAAAAATGTTAATAAAAGTAAAGTCAAAATGGAAAGTACTATCATTTGTTGGTGACTGTTATTGTGAGGGAGACCATGACAAACAGATGGGGACAAAAAGAGATATTGACGTACATAGCAAGTCTGGGTGAGGTGTATTTCTGGTGGTTCAGAGGAAAATCCATTTGACTTTAAGCTCTTCTGCAGAGGTGTCCATTTATGTCAAAGAGCAGAAAGCTAGAAAATAAAGCTTAATTTACTGATTGCCCTAAAATGTAACGATGGAAATGCTGTTTGCTGATCTGTACTTGTCACTACACGGGCAAAGTCAGTGAGGGCAAATAGGCCCTGTCTGTTTTATGGAGCATTTCCCTGGTATTTGAGGAATACCTGTCATGTAGTAGGACCTGGAAAAATATCTGGGAAACAAATACATGTTTCATGAAAGGCATCGATGCACCTCCCTCCCTGACCTCCAGACTCCTATAACGAATTTTGTAAATAGAGAAAATTATAAAACTTAATGTGCTTTTAATTCTTTGGGGACGATAAGGCAGTACTGTATCATTCTGAGCTGCTGGTTTGAAGCAGTGGAGTGAATATGCCACTTCCATTTTCATTCTCTTGGATTGATACTACTTTAGCATTATTGGTGGGCATCAGAGCATTGATTTTGAATACAACCGAAGAGCAGGAACTGCAGTGAGACTTCATGAGACACTTGGAAGTTTCTGTCTCCAAGCCAGCGCAGGGTGCTACTGATCTTTAGCAGGCCACCCTGTCTCTAATAGTAACAGGGCGTCTGCATGTGGAAACCAATTTTGTATGAGTAGTCCTTTTGATTTATAGTGAACTTTGTATTATGCATTATTCTAAGTCCTTTACGTACACTTAATTATTGTGAGCTTTATTATTTCCACTTTGTAGATGAGGAAACTGAGGTTCAGGGAGGTTGCATAATTTACCAAAGGTCAGGTGCTAAAAAACAGCAGTCAAAATTTGAATGTAAACCCTGTATTCTATTCTATGGCCTACTATCTTCTAATTACACACCCTTTCTAAGAGTGGTATCAACTTCAGAAATATTGGAAGAATTTGAATATTGAGTATTCTAAACATTATGAAGTCAATAATATTTCTCTAAGCTTTTGTTCATTCTCTGAATGATAATATATTTTGAAATTTTCGTATGTATTATTTTTTTGGTTTTCATAAATCCTTCCTTTAGACAAGATTTTAATCCCTTGTTTTCTGATGGGAAACTATATACTTGAACAGATTAGAAATGCTAGAGAAGCCCTGGCCGGTGTGGCTCAGTGGATTGAGTGTCAGATTACGAACCAAAGGGTCACTGGTTAGATTGCCAGTCAGGGCACAGGCCTAGGTTGAGGGCCAGGTCCCAGTTGGGGGCATGCGAGAGACAACCACATATTGATGATTCTCTGCCTCTCTTTCTCCCTCCCCTCTGGAAATAGATAAATGAAATCTTAAAAGAAAAGAAATGCTAGAGAAGTAATTTTGGGAAAAGAAAGTGATTATTTGTAGTTTCCCAATTGAGGCAATAGAGCCGCAGGGGCTGCATGAAGAGCTGTGGGAAAACTGTCTCGTGCTAGAAGGCTTGGTCCACTTTCCAAAAACTAGAGGAGGCAGTCAGCTAGTTTCCAGTGTATCAGATGAAAACATGTCAGTCATTAGAACCGAAGAGTGTTTTGCACATAATTTCATACTTGATAAATTATTGGTGAGTTAGAGTTACTGTCAAAGTGGCAAATGAAGCCCCCCTCTTTGGGGAGCTGTAGGAACGGTTTCTGTAGGGAACACTCTTGGAGATTTGTCTTAATCCACATCCCTTAGCTCTTTTCTGAGACCTCCCCTGTCATAAGCAGGCTGGGGCTAAGTGAGTCTACCCCACACTCCTGGCCTCAGATGTTGAGGGGGGAAATGTGTACAGTTGTTCAAACTCAGTTCAGTCAAATGTTGTGTCTTCTGGAAATTTCCAGCGAGACTCAGCAATTCTAGTTAGAGCTCTTTGCTTGAAACGAAGGAATGTGCACCGAGAGGATCAGATGGCCATTCTAGAGCCGCTGATAACGACGGCTAGATGGTATCAGCTGCTTTCACAATGTGTGTGATGTCTTACTCAGACCACAACGCAACCGCAGAAGGCAGTTTTACTCTCTTAACTTGGGAGGCTTGAAGAGGTGAAGTAATCAATCCAGTTCCTTATTTCTAAGTAATGCCTGCATGAAATACAGACATGTATCGCAGACACTCAGATTCAACTGTACAGATTATTCTCATGAGAATACGAGCTTTGAATTTAAAATTAGATATATCTTTAATAAAGTTTTAAATCAGTTTTTAGCTTTCCCTTTGTTTCCCAGACATATTTGACCATAGGCTCTCCTTTTTAAGAGATGTTTCTGTAACTTCCTGAGAAACTACAGTTTTTTGGAATATGATTTATGAAATGTTATTAGAGAAGGTATATAATATAATTATAAACATAGGTAGAATTACATAATATTTTCTACATGCTGCTTTTCATATACATTACATATTTTCTTAAATATCTCAGCTTATTTCTTATAGTTAATATATATTTTCATATGTGATGTTTTTAGAAAAGTTTGAAAGTACAGATGGTCTGAAAAAGATATGAAACATCCCTGCTTCTCTCTCTCTGGATGCGCTCTTGCCGACAGCTTGTTATGTCTGCTCGTAGATTTTTCTTCATGTGGTTATATGCATGTTGACATGCGTTACAGAATGTGGATCGTATTATACATAATGCTTTATAATTAGTGTTTTCTCCTGCAACTCTATGTTCTGTCTTGTGTCAGTTGACCAAATAATTGAGCTTTATAATGTCTAAGACTCTGTGCTGGATGATGGCAAAGCACACTCAAAGGCTTTCTCAAGGCAGTGTAGATGGCCATATGCAATAATATATTTGCTTGATTTGGGGAGTGGCTCATTAATAAAAGATGTTACCTGTTGTCCCGACACTTTAAAACACATTGAATTAATACAAGTGTTTGGTGAATCCGCGGAAGTGGCTATGATCACTGTGACTTAACATCATGTACAAACATGTCACCAAACAGCCTGTGTTATTGATCTTTTTGAATACTTAGCTTTTTCACAACCTTTAGCATAGGCATAGTTTATATTTAAATAACTTTCTTCATGGTAAATTTTGAACAGTATTTATTAGTCACCCAGTGTCAGCCTTGCCTGCCTCCTTCCATGTGTGCCTTCACTCCCCTGTGTGTCCCCCAGATGATTTGGGGAGCCAGTTCCAGACATAATTTCAGCTGTAAATATTTTATTAGGTGTTTCTGAAATAGAAAGCCTCTTTGTTACTGTGTTTTTGTTTATTGGTTTTTGCTTTGTAATCCTCACCCAAGGACATGCCCACTGACCTCAGAGAAGGGAAGGGAGGGAGAGAAGCATCAATGTGAGGGAGAAATATCCATCTGTTGCCTCTTGTGTGTACCCTGATGGGGGACCAAACCTGCGGCCTAACACGTGCCCTGACTGGGAATTGTGCCTGCGACTTTTAGGTTTATGGGATGACGTTCCAACCAACTGAGCCATGCTGGCCAAGGGTGTGTTTGCTTTTAATCACAGGATTTTCTATATGTCATCAAATACCTTGTCAGCATTCAATTTCCCTCTTGTCTCATAAATGTGTTCTTAAAAATGTTGGTTTGAATGGCATCCAGTTGAGGGCCATGCACATAGCAGTTGATTGATAGAGCTCTTAATGTCATTCTCTCCTCAGTTCCATTCCTCCTTGCAGTTCATTTGTGAAGGAGCTGACCTGTTTGTTCTGAAGAATTCCTGTGAAGAAATGCTAATTGCATTTTCACGGTGGTATCTAATACTCTGTTCCCTGTATTTCTTGTGAATTGGTAGCAAGAATGTTTTAATCACGCTCGAGCTCTTGCCCTTCCTTCCTTGTTTCCTTTCTTCCTTCTGAAAGAATATTTCACAAGTAGTGTTTTTGTGGTGGCACATAAAATCTAGTTTCCTCTCTCTGATTTTAGCAATCATTGTTGATGGTTTCTTAGGTTCTTTATTTCAGTAGGAGTTGCAAAGAGCTGTATCCTATTTCCTTTATTAGTATTAGCCAGATTTACTTTTATAGCAAAGGCTGAATAAATGCTTAATTCTTTATTCACTAGTTTTAAAATAGCAATTTGGTTCCTAGTGATCCTCCAAAGGTGAAGAAGTAGTGTGTGTTTTGTTTTCTTTTGAGTATCATTGTGAATGCATTTAAACAGTTTTGATGTGCTTTAGTTCTCTGCAGTTAGTGGTTTTAACTAATTAAGGTGTTTGGCCTGTGGGTACCTCTTCAAGTTCACCTCTGAGTCCTTTTTGACACAATCTCAGTAGTTGTACCTAGTAGCTTTGCTTTCTGGTGTGATAGGATAGTCTCGGCTCATCTTTTAAGATTTCTTCCCCAGACTTGGAATCAGCCATTTCTTTAAGGAGCCCTAGTTACTGTTAGTGAAAAAATAGTGTTAGTATGTAGAGATTGCATTCTGGGGTCTAGTGATGCTCATTATTTTGTAGACCTTTTCATCATAGAGCTAGGAGATACACACACACAAACACCCAATATAGTTCTACAAGTTCATTCTCATTAAAAAATCAAGACTACAGTGTTTTATTTAATTGAACTTGTATCTGTATTTTCTGTTGCACTGAAATTTCTGGTTCCTAATGTCACAAAATAACCAATATACTTTATTCTGAAGTATGCAAAACATCTCAGAATTACAACACAGACTACAGCCAACAGTATTTATCAGTGAAAACAATTTTTCTGCATTTCTTTTTGTTTTTAGGGTATATTTCACTTGAGATACAAATTACTATGTTTTAAACAATAGTTATTTAGTGTGTAAGTTATGCCATCATATAGATCCATAGCTAAGCTCATTTGTTGCAGTTGGTTTTCTAGTTTTAAGAATTGCTTAAATTATTTTTCTGTTACTTATAAAATATTTACATGGTTCTGAAGTCAAATGTACAATGTAGGAAATTTTCAGAGAAGTCTGACTTTTATCCCTGCTTCCTTTATCTATTTCCCCCTTTGCCATTTGTGTAAATTTTTAATGTAGTTTTTGATTTAGCCTTCCATTTCTATTTTCGACATAAAAGTTACAGAAGTATGACAGTTGGGTGTTCTGTGTGGGTATAATTTCTCACTCCTTTCATAGATTGTTAGATACTCTATACTTTCCTACACCTTGTTGAGTATGTGTTTTTTACTTAATGGTATATCATTGAGATCACTTAATTGGGAGTCTGTAGAGACAGTCTTAATCCTTTTCATAATTTCCCCATATGCCATTGTGTGGCTGCACTGTGAATTACTCCAGCATACCCCTGTTAATGAACTTTTGGATTGAGTTAGGCTTTTGTTGTTAAACATAGGCAGAGTGTTGCATTCAGTAGCTTTTATACATCTTTACATGTATTTGCTAGTTTACCTATTGGTTAGAGCTCTAAAAGTGGCATTATAATATATAATTTTGCTAACTTGTACTAAATTTTTCTTTCTAGGAGTTCTTATTTTGCATTACCATGAGCGATGTACGAGAGTACCAATTTCTTAACAGATTCACCAACAGATTTAAACTTTTATATTTTATGGAGGAAACTGAACAGCTGTTCAAAACATTTTTCATTTTTTAAATTACTTATTTTTAAAGATTTTATTTATTTATTTTAGAGAGGGGAAGCAAGGAGGAGAGGGAGAGAAACATCAGTGTGTGGTTTGCCTGCTCATCCACTACCAGGGACCTGTCCCACAACCCAGGTCCTGGGTTCCCAGTGCCCTGACTGGGATTCGAACCAGTGACCCCTCGGTTCACAGGCCAGCACTCAGTCCACTGAGCCACACCAGCCTGGACTATTTTTTGAAGTTTTTAAAATAACATTTATTTTTTAAGAGCTAACATGTGCACATAATAGGAAACTGAAAAACACTAGAAGCAAACAACAAAATCATCCCAAAAGCACTTTTAAAGAAACTATTTCATGAGTGTATATTTGTATGTCTGTGTTTTAAAATAGTTATTGCTCTTGTGAACACCACAATCATCTCTGGTTTCCCAATTAGTCAGTCATTTGCTTGCAATGTATTGGTTATATTCCCATCAAGCCCATTTATAAGTAATCGTTAGACATAGTTGAAATGGTATTATTGTAACTAGTCTTAAGGCACATTATAACTCATAAATTCCTGATTGGGCCTAAGAAACTAATGACTATTTAAAATGTTTTCAAGAGGAAAACTACTGTGATTTTCTGTTAGGTTACATAACTTTTTTTCAGCTAGGATTCCTCATATGAAACACAAAACTTAGAAATTCTGCAGTTTTACTGAGAGTGGTTCATAATGAGTGTCATTATGTGTGTGCAGGAGTGAAGTTATTTATATATAATTTTTGCCTTGGGCCAGGCATTAAGACTTGATTCTCTTGTGGAATCCTCAGGTTTTTCCCTCCACTTTATTATATCTCCGCCTCGGGTCCCTCCTTTTCCTGCCATTGGTCTCTTTGACTCAGTGCATCGGAGAGTAGGAACAGATTCTTAATGTTACTCTTGTAAATTGCATACTTTCAGGAATCTGACTGAATAGCAGTATTCATAAAAACAGATCAATTGCTTTAGAAGAGTGATTATGAAAATTACAGCATTGTATAATCTGGTTTGGAAGGACCCTCATTAAAGCCATGGAGTCTGACCACCCTTGTGATGTTTATGTTAGTTCCTGCACTGCAAGTAGTTGTTACTCAGTTTCCATTACCTCCTGTCCTAGGTAATACCTTCTCAGGCAGCAAATAATTTTTGAATGAGCCCTCAAGGAGCTTTTACTCCTGGGAGACTGATGTATTGACAGTAAACTGATACACCGTGTGATAAATGCTACAAGATGTTACACATTGTGCTATGGGATGTCCAGGGTTTCCAGGAAAACTAGAGAGAGCAAGGCAGGTGAGTGGGATGCCATTCTAGATGCTCCAAATGATCAACCAGCGTTTGTTGTCTCACATGGCCTACTGCCTCGGGGTTACGAGTGGGTGTTTGAAGACAAGGCCGGGTCTGAAACACAGGGCCTTGAATACTATGTTCAAAGGTTTTTTTATTTTGAAACCAGTATGTTGGCACCCGTATGTGTTTAAGATAAGAAACATGATATGTCAGTTGTTTTAAAAAGGTAACCCAGCAGCAGGAGGGATGATGGAGTGTTAGGTAGAAGAGGGTCAAGGCCACAACCAACCAACCAGGTGTCAGACAGCTCTGCTTAGAGAGTTCTTCCTTGTGTTGGGATAAAATCCGAATCTTTGAAACATAAATCCTTTGATCTTAATTCTACTTTGCATTTTAAACAAATTATTCTTTTAAACCATAGAATCTTTAACATATTTGATTACAGTACTTATGTCTTAAAAATATCCTCCTCCAGCTATCAACTAATTCCCAGGTAACTTTAGACTTTCTTTTTTAATGTAATGGGACATGCCATTGCATTCAACCTCAAATGATTGCTCTTTTTTTTTTTGAAGGGAAGGCCTACCTTTCTGGAAAAGTTTAAATCGGTGTTTTTAAAATAATCTGCACTAAAAAACCATTTCAAAAAAATTTAATCTGTTGTAGACCAATCCCTTTTGTAAATTCTAATAAAATTAAATGTCAGAGAAACAGAGTTTTTAAAAGATACAAATTTAATCCTATCAAATACTTTTTATGTCACAGGCAACATTATCCAGTCAGAACGCTGTGAAAGTTTCTTAAACACTCCGAATTTCTTACCTGCAGATGCCCTTCCAGGCAGCACCGGTCACCCTGGTGGGAAAACCAACTTGTGGGGTGGTCCGCTGCTTCCTCAGACCCCTGGGCTAGCTGTATGGTGCCCCACCTCTGCTGGCACCCACTTCTCCCTCCCTCATGCTTGCTGTGGGTTCGCTTTTTGTTTAAAATAAAATGTATTTTAGAATATTGAATTTTTTTGTCCCGTTTCTGGGTAAATGTTCATTGTGGGCTCAACTGGCTTAGCCTTGTTTTAAAATACAAGAGTGTAAAGCAGTGCAATAAAAATCCAGTGTTTATTTCAGATTGGATAGTATTTCCATACACTTATAGTGGAGCCACTGCTTTGCCTGCTTTGGTTAACAAAGATGTATAGGATTTGAAATAAAAATTCTACTGTGTATTTTACAGTACAGTTATTAAAATTTGTGAGACACTCTTTGAGGGGTAAAATGATGGATCCCATGAAAATAAACCTTTGTTTTCATTAGAAAAGGAACACTTAAGTAACCTGTAAAACTTAAGCTAATTACTCTGCCATAGATCTAATACCAAGAAGAGTTAATTGCCTGTGTCTGATGAAATGAGACATGAGTTTCAATGAAAAGGGAGAGTCCATTTTATCACTGGATGCTGTTAATGAGCCTTTTAAAATTAAGACTTGATTAGATTGCAGTCAGTTTAGTTAAGGAATATTTGAGCACCTTGTAGTTGTGTTGTATATAACAAATTTTCTTTTTAGGGGTTCAGCTCTCTGTTGACAGAATTAGTAGTGGCGTGTTACTTATGTGTATCATCGTGCTTCATCAATTGGTTTAACAAGGAACTGTGATAGGAGAATTTTCAGTCATATTAGTGATATATTATTAGGCTGTTCCATAAACATAGTGACCCACCCTATTCTATGCAGTTTATTTTTCTGTTTACTCCTTTGGTTATGAAAGATTACTATTTAAAGATACTTAGGTTATTCTTTTTATTTTAAAACATGTTTAATTTTTATTTAAAATCATGCGTAATTGTTAATGCCTCTAAAGATGCGAATAATGCTTTTTTTAAGTCACAAGTTCTACTAAGGCCAGGATGGGTTCATAGCCTGTGGGTATAAAAAAATTAAACAGGTGACTGTCTCATTATTAAAGTGATTTATTTTGGGAATTATTTGATATGTAGAAAAGAGTAAATAGAAATCATGGTAGATAGTTAGGAACATTTTATAAAGGTCTTCATAAGTTTCTTAAAGTTTTTGCCAAATTCAAATCCTAGTATTCTAAATATACAAAACTAATAACTTCACATAGAAAATACTATTTTTAAGAATTTAATGTAAAGAAAATTTTGTATAATTTCACCTTTGTAAATAAGATAACTTCTCAGTAGTGACCTGTATTTATTTAAATTATAGGATTATTGAATAATAAGAAACAAGTGACTAATTGGAAATACAAAGGTGTGTGAAGATGTGTAATATGATCAAGCAGTTACAACAACAGAGTATTTTAAAATGTTCAAGATTTAAAAGGGGTCACAACTCTGAAAGAAGTCACAAGTAGTGAAAACATGATCTTTTGCAAAATCAATTTTTTTCGTAATTATGAAAGTCATGTTTCATGTAAAAACAGGCAGTACTGGTATTTGTTTTAAATAACCTTTCCCATTTAGAGGTGCTATTTATTGGTTGATACGTATTTTGAGACACTATATTTTTGTGACCTCATTTATTTTACTTAAAAATATTTTATCTGTGGCCATAAAAACTGATTTATACATTTAAAATTAATTATTTTTACTATGAAAATGTAAAGAAATCTGCACATATATCATTATTAGGATAAAGTTATAGAAGTGTAATTTGTTGGTTGAAAATGTATTCCAAAATTGCCAATTAAAGCCACTCTTAAAAATTATAAGCCCTCCCAGCAAGAAATGCAAATGTTTATGTGAAGCATCTCTAAAATTGTGGATATCACTTTTTTAAGGAGACAAAACTATACTTTTTTGTATGTTTTTGGTTAGCACGGTTAAATCTGTTAATGTACATTTGGATATTAATGTTCATCTTTATATTGCTTGGCTTTGCCACTTCTACCACCGCGGGCCTCTACTTTGGTCTTTAATTTTAATTATCATTCTTGGAAAATAAAAAATATACCTCAGAAAAGTTGTAAGAGTACTACAGTGAATTCCTGAACACCCTTCACCTAGATTTGTCATTTTAAAAAAGCATGTACATCTGTGCACGCTTATTTGTTCTTTCTCAGTTTACGTATGCAGAGGCGCACACGTGTGCACGCGCACACACACACAGTTAAGGCCTTTACTTGGCCGATTTCATATTTGCGAATTCACCCACTTGCTAAAATTCATTAGTGATCACTAAGTTAATACAGGTGGCTCATGATTTCTCAGTCATTTATGGACATGTGCAGATTAGCAGAATAATTGGAGCCACCGAACACTGTCGTTCCCAGCTGAGGTCAAATCAGGCGACCTCAGTCGTTGTAGTTCTCATACTGTGGGTGATTTTCTTTTTCATTGTCTGTACAGTGCTATGCTATTTGCATATTTGTGCGTTTTTTTGGTGATTTTAGTGTCAAAATGCTCCCTCCCCCCCAGCCAGAAGCATAGTGCAGAAGGCTTTGGAGTGTTTCTGAGAGTAAGAAGGTTGCAGTGCATGTGTTAGAGAAGCTTCTTCATTCAAGAATGAGTTACAGTGCTGTTGGCTATGAGGTCAGTGTTGATGAATCAACAGTATATATTAAATAAGGTTTTAAACACACACACACACACACACACACACACACACACACACACAACACAGGGTCATATTGATTGGTAAATGAAAATGCCGTGACCAGAGGCTTGCAGGAGCAAAACCCTGTATTTCAGTGTTCTCTGATTCAGTGTTTGCAATGACTGTATTGAAAATAATTGATGAGGATTGGGGTGTGGGTGTGGGTGTGTGTAAAATAGTTCTGTCTCGGAATCTGGGCTAGATCACACGTTGCAGTTGTGTCTGTTCATCTGTAATTTGGGATAGTTCCTCAGCTTTTCATTTTCTTTTATGATTTGGGTTTCTCTTATTGTCTCAGGATTAGATACAGGTTATCATTTTTGGCAAGAATATTTTTCAAAAGCGAAGTTTTGTCCTCAGGACATCACATTAGCAGTTACGTTACTGTGTCCCGTTTTTGAGGGTAACTTCAATCATTTGGTTAAAATGGTGTCAATCATTTTTTCACTGTAGACTTACTCTTCCTCCCCTTTTAAATTAATAACTGAGGGGGATACTTTGAAACTTTGTAAATATCTCATTCCCAACAACATTTCCCAATGGTTTTAGCTTTGATTAATGACTTGCTCAAATCTGTTATTACTCTAATACAGAGTTTGCATAATTGTTATTTTTTAATTCTGTCACTCCCTTTACATTGATTAGTTGGCATTCCATTGTAATGAAGATATCACCTGTCATTTCTGACAGATTAAGATCTCTTTCTCTATCACATCTACCTCTCCCGCCACTGCTCTTGAGGACTTCAGAATTTACGTCTCCCAACTGGAATCAGTACTGGATTCCAGGTGCTCACCATCACGACTTGGTGGAATGGCAGGGGGCACGGGGTGACTCTGGAGCAGGGGGGTGACGGGAGTGGAGTGCTCAGGTGGTAGTATCCAGACTGCGGTACACCAAGCACTTCCTGTGATTTAGGTGCTGCTGTTACCATTCCACATGGATCGACCCCCCCCAATCCTCAGACAGCCCTGAGAAGTGGCTGCCATTGCTATGGTTGCTGTTCTGCTTTTATCCATGAGGAAAAGGAGGCATAGGTCAGTGTTAAACTGCCTTTTCTCACCTGGCCTGTGAGCTGTGTAGTAAGATTTGAACCCGTCCTGGCTTGTGTATGAGTTAAATCTCATACGTACATATTTTATATTCACCTAGATGTATGATTTATGTTGGACCAATTTGCAGTAGTAGATAGAAATGTGATAGACTGGTGATAAGCAAAACCTAATCTGGACACAGCAGGTGAGTTTTATTGGAAACAAAGATTTGAATACTGCCACTGACTCATCATTTTTTTATGGAATTCGCCTTTGAAATGATTAGATGAAAAAGAAAAACATTATCAAGCTGGCATCGAAGACCAGGTTCTATTGTGACATTAAGTGCCAGACTTGATGAAAGGTCTTTGAGGCAGGAAGCAGTGATACTAGCATCACTGTGCCCAAGCACGTCCTCTGGTTTCATCACCACCACCAACAGTGTACTTTTAATTTAACCTTCAATGACAAGTAATACAACCAAGTCCACTGTCTCCCTCGTATGGTGTTATTTTCGAGTATCTTCCATGTTGTCAGTCCCGTCTCACCATCTTCTCAGAGATCAGACCATTCTTACTGTCCCTTACACATCTTATTCACATGCTTTTTTCCACCCAGAATATTCCTTCCTCTACCTTTCAAAGTTTAATAATTTAGTAAGTTGTTAAACTTTCCTGATCTGGGTCAGACAGAAAACTGGAAGGTTCCTGTTCTCATGGGGCTTATTACCTTAGAGGAAGACAGAAAACAAACAGGTGAAGAAATGAACAGCACAATTTTAGGTAATGGTACGTGCCATGAGAAGAAGAGAATGACACGGGTTGGGAAAATAAGATGAGGTGGTCAGGAAGACTGCTTTTAACAAGGGTGGCCCAAGGAGGTGTAGGAGGAGGTGCAGGTGACCTGCGGCAGGGGTGGGCACAGGGCGGCCTGGAGGCTGCTGTTTCTGGGTGAGATGGGAGCTCGTGCACGGGCCCAGACCACAGCTGGGAGGGAGCCCCAGTGCTCCCAGGAGTGATGGGCCACGTGGGTGGGAAGGGGGCAGGAATGGGGGGGGGTGCTGTCTAGACCCTCTCTGTAGACCTGGAAAGGAGTTTGACTTGTGTTGCGAGAGCATGTGGAAGGCAGTGGAGGGTTTTGAGCAGGAGTGGCATGATCTGACATTTTCTGAAAGAATTGTGTCTGGACAGTTAGAGACTGTGAAGGGGTGTGTGGAATGTGGCCAAGGGTTGAAGCAACGGGACTCGTGAGTAGGTGCCTGCGTGCTTGCTGTCACAGAGGAGGGAGATGGTGGTGCAGACGGGCAGCTTTCTCCGGGTTCATGTCGTTTTTAGCGCCTGTAGAGGACTTTGTTCAGCTACCCCAGTCTTCCTTCCCTGAATTTCCAAAGCACTTGTTTGCTAGATAGGCATTTTAATCTTTAGTTATATGGTTTGTTTCTGTTTCCTTACCCTGGCTGCCTTCTCCAGGAGCAGCACCCTGTATTTCTGATTTCCCCAGTGAAGTGTGGGCATAATTGGTGCCCATTGAAAATTGGTTTTTCTTACCACAGCCAGTTTCTTGAATTTTCTGAAGTATAGGAGCATCAAATAGAGAATGCAGAAGAAATACTTGAAAAACTCATTTAAATATAAACAACTGATACATGACTTAAATTACAAAAAAAAAAGAAAAAGAAAGGCAACAGGTGCTTTTTAAGGTAATGGTTGAAATTGAAGTTGAAATTTAAAACCTAAAAGTAAAATTAGTTGCCAGGGTGTAGAGACAAGTAAGTATGTGAGTGCATTTTGCAGGAACACCAGTGGCCGTATCGATTTTTCAAGTCACACCCACAGACATAGGTAACAGTTTTGATCTCCTCGAGGTGCACGTGTTTTTACCTGCCTCCTGTCCGGAACATGCTTGCTTCTTTTCCATGTTAATGCCCGTGAATAGGCTTATAAAGCAAATCCATAAAGTAAGATGAAAAGAATTTCTCTACAAATGGTTGGAATATTTAAGAATATGTGGCACTATTTTATATTATGTATACAGGTTTTATTCAGTAGTAAGTTTTACATTGTATATTTTTTAAAAATTAAACTGACTTTTCAGCAAGTCCAGAAGTAGCCCTGAACAGTATGAATTAGGGTGTATGCTTTCCTTTGGCCACTTACCATGCCTCCCCATCCTGCACTCATGTACTAGGTTGGCAAGACAGATTTATTCCAAGGATGCCTTTCAAATGTTTTAACATTTAAAAAAAAACCAAGGCATTTGAGGCAGAGATTTTTTTTTTAGACAATAGTTATTTAATGAGCTGCTTGTATATACAAGAGAAGAGAATGGGCCTGATTGCTCACAATCTGATGTTTGAACAAGTATTTTTCCGGATCTTATGCATTTGCTATCTAATTGCTATGTAATCAAAACTAAGTGAACTGTAACTACTTGAAACTCTAAAATGAAAGGCAATCATCTGTACTGGGAGGAGGGGAACCCCTTCACATGCAAGCTAGCCTGAATATTAGCATTATAGTCTTCTTGTGTTTAATTATAGGTGTCTGACTGAGCAGCAAATGTATGCTTGTGTAATGAAGAGGTGAACAGGACCCTGAGACACCCACTCAGAGAAGTTAGCATTCACTGTGTATTTCAGTGATAAGGGATTGTGCCGAATGGCAGTTAATTACCTGCTTTGTTTGATATGGAAAGTAGTGGTTCCACACTTTTCTTCCTACCAGTGACAGCCCTCAATTACAATGTGTATTAAGCAGCTATAATGCCTTTGTTTATCTGTTGGGAAGACATGAGGTGAAGAAAATTAACTTGACTTTTTCCTGCTGTTTGTTGGCAGCTTTGTTTTTGTTAAATCTTTTCGAGAATAGAAAAACTACTCTGAGATCTGTTTTTAAGACTTAAAATTTGTATTATTTCTTGCTGTCTCATGAAAGAGTTATTAACTTAAAATATATTATATTATTAATATTCTTAAATGTCCTTTTGAAGTTTCGTAGCTACTAATTACTAGAGTTTCAGGCTAGTTAAATCTTTTTATTCTTTGGAAGTTCTGTATCTAACACAAGCTTAAAATTCTGGGGGTTATTTTTGTTTTTGTTTTTGTTTTTTTTAGTTTTCTTATTGTAAAATCAGTAAATTACCTGTTTGTTGGGTATCAGTTCACCTTCCTATTTTGGGTCTCTAATCTCTGTGATTTGGGTATTTAAATAATTACTAATGATTGCTTTAGGGAGATGACAGGTGATGTGAGTCAAGGGTAGATACCTGTTCTGTGTTTGGTTTGATGCTTCCCTATGCGGTGCCAGTTCTTTGTTTGTCTTTACAATAATTGTCTTTTAAAAATGTATTTATAAATATTTTACCATAAACTGTATGCTTCCCTGTACGCTGCCTGCTGTCAGCTCTCAAGCCAGTGAACACTAGAATGTACAGTGGAAAACACTACACGCTTGCTTCCCAGTGAGTGCCCTGCGTCCAGTCGCAGCACTCCAGCCAGCTAGCCGTTGTGCATCGTGTAGGGTGTGCTTGGCTCTGGTCTCCCTGCCATTCATTTTCTGTGCTTGAGTTTAGTATTGACCTGCGATACATGCCATTAAAAGATGTGTAAGTTATAGTTTGGGATAGTGTACTGAATGAGAAAATTAGTTCTAAGGAGAGTCCTGGATATCTCCAGGAAGAAAAAGGGGGCTAGCTGTCAGCAGGATGGTCTAGGAGAATTGACCAAAGAATCTGGAAGACAGGGTTTAGAAAGTGCTGAGTCATCACATCTTAGTTAAAATGGGAGAGGTAGACAAACATTTTCAGTGTTACAGTAAAACTTGAAAGCAGTGTACATTGCTATCACAGTTAGCCTACATAGAATTTAGGGGTCAGAGAAGATTTATTATATTAAAAATATCAAACATCTAAGTTACTAAAATTGTGAAGGAGAAAATTTTTGCAAACATTCCCAGAATATTTTATTTATATTATTTACTGTAAAGGTATAGAAGTAGGATAGACATTATTGGTATGTAGAAATTTCTTCCTAAGTTTTATTTTGCAAATACAAGGTTAAGTTGGGAATATTTAATAGAATACTAATCTTTGAAGTTTTTGGAGGCAGTTGGAAAATACTTTTGTAAATTACTCAGCTTAAATATATAAATCTAAAGTTTTTCTTGATCATTTAAACTCTGAACAGGTTCAGCCTGGGACCAGAGTTAAAACAAACTATTCAGAACTGGACAATACAAAATATTAAGCACTTAGGTGAAGCTTTATGATTTCTTTAAGAACTCCTGGTATTTGTGCCCTCTTAAAATTTTTCTGAATGAAATGGAAGTCCACTATATTTTTAACTCAATAGAAAAAAATAATTGTTCTGTTTAGGGTGAACTTTGAAACATTGTCATTGTCATTATAAATGTAACTTTTGCACAACGGTTCATTTGTTTTTCTTCTCCTTTTAAATATCTTACTATTTCTGAATACAAACACTCTCCAGCTTCATTTTAAAAACTCTGCGTATTCTTCTTGGGCTTCTGAAAATGCTGTTTTCTGATAATTTAAGAAAAAATATTTATATTTTAATAAATTATTAATTGAGAAAAAGTTATCACAGAGGATTTAGTTTCTCTTGTGAGGTTTTCCTAATTGAGTTGACATTTATGTTGGTCTGGTTACATGATTAATGTACTTGAAGTATTATTTTATGAAACTATGTAATTGAGGGATTGATCAATAACATCTGAGTATATTAGAGTTTTATGGTTAAAGAAAACCCCTAAACCTTTGGAAGGACAAAGTTTCCAAGTGCCTGATCTATGTTTTGGATTCTATTTGGCTCTTTGAAATCCTTTTCTAAGTCTTAGACAATATATTAACACTAAGTTAGTTGTTCCCACTCCACTGATCCCATAATACTCAGATTTCCATAAAAGCACTTAGCATATTTTTTGGTTTATCACAGAGTTCTCTTAAGAGTGACGCCGTAGTCTTAATGATCTCTATGACATGCACAATGCCTGGCACATTGCAGGCGCTTGGGAACGATTAATATGATCCTAAGTGTCCTGTGTTTGAGTTAATCACTGGAGCTCTTCACGTCTGCTGTTGAATTAATTTTCTGTTTACACTAAGCAAGGACTAAAATAGAAGAGTGACTTAGTTCTGGGATGATTAAGGGCTAGATGGTCAGGAAATTGACTCTGAGCATGGGTAGTAGGTATTGGAGCCAGCTTCACAGACATAACTGGACTTGGGGGTGGGCTGTGCCACCTATAAATAGAGGCTAAAAAACTATGATTGCCAACCAGGAAATGTTCTTGGTGTCAGGAAGAGAGAGAGCAAGACCCAGGGCTGCCAGGCTGCTTCTGATTTGAATACTGAATCACTGCTCTCCCTCTGGAAAAATGAGCTTTGAAATAAGAATGTGAGGCCTTCTGTTTCCAGTAAGGAGTGAATAAAATTCCTGTCAGTCTGAGCGGCCGGCAGAAAGCAACTCTAAAATAAGTATATAACACAAGTCCCAGGGCACTGAGGAGTGATCACAAGCATAGCTGGAATGGAGCTGAGAAGTTTATACTTACTTCCCTGGCTTTTAGTCTGGGGTCACGCATGGTAGGTGGTACCGATTCCTACAGACCATAGAAGATACAGAATGGAGTATTTTATTTTATTTCTACAGGTTGGTAATTACCAGTATTACTATGATATCACCAAAAAAAAAATCAGTATTCTTCATAGATGCAGAAATTATTAATAAAATTTTAACAAATTGAATCCAATGACATATAAAAAGGATACTACATTAATACCAAATAGGGTATATCTTGGCAATGTAAGGTTAGTTTGACATCTAGGAATTAATCAGTATAATTCATCATATCGATAGAATAAAGGTTTAAAAAAACTATGATTTACTTCAATAGACGCATAAGAAAGTATTGGACAAAATTTCATACACTTTCATATTAAAACCTGAAAACTAAGAATAGAAAGAAACTTGATCAATTTGATGAAGTTTGTATGTGGAAATACCTGAAAAGTCATTTGTCACTTAATGACAGGGATAGATTCTGGGAAATGCTTCCCTAAGTGATTTCGTTGATGTGGAACATCACAGAGTATACTTACACAAACCTGGGTGGTAGAGTCTCCTGCACATCGAGGCTGAGTGGCATACCACTGTCTCCGTGCATTCTGCCCTTGATTGAAAGAAGCATCGTTGTACAGCACAGGACTATAGTAACATCATACTCAGCAGTGAAAAGCTCAGTGCATTTTTCCTAAAATCACCAACAAGCCAAGGTTGTATGCAGTCACCATTGTTGTTCCAGTTTGCATTCAAGGTCTTAGCGAGTGCAATAAGACAAGAAAAAGAAATAAATGTGCATACATATTGGAGAGGGAGAAGTAAAAGTCTCTTTTCAGATTTCCCTGATTGTTTATGTTGAAAATTCTAAGGGGGCTGGGTGGAAAAGGTAAAGGGATTAAGCAAAAATAAATAAACAAACAAACCTCATTGACACAGACCACAGTATGGTAAATAACAGAAAGAAAGGGGGTAGGGGAGGTAGAAGAGGATATAGAGGGGATAAATGGTGATGGAACGGAAAAAAAATTTAAAAAGAGATAAGCAGAACTAAATTTGGTGTCATTAATTGTAGCACTATTATTTTATGTGTCACCAAGGGAAAACAGCAAAATGAACAGCCTTTACTGTTGACGTAGAATTTGTAATTATATATAGACAGACTTTTATCTTTATTTTGAGACATTTTAAAAGGCAAATATAAGTGAAATTAGTAAATTTCTAAGACCTTCTCAGAGTTTTTTTTATCACCTTTTTATTCAGTCATGCTTTTCATGCCACACAGTCAGTAGTCCATGGGAGTAGGCATGGTGATGATGCAGCATTTTTTAGAAGTTCTCCATTATGCTTCCCTGGAGTTTTTCCTCCCCTAGCCATTGCAGGTCTTAATACACATTGTTGTCAGGTGCAGTAAAAGGTCTGACTTAGCCTGCTTGTAAGCTCACATGTTAACTTGCCACCGGTTTTCAAGGATGCTGGTGAAAGACTTGAGACTAAGGTTCCGAGACCGGCCTTGCTCATTTGCAGCAGGAGCAGGAGCTGAATGTCTGCGTGTTGGCCCTGAGTCCCCGGGCCTCGGTCCCCAGCTCACTACACTTGCATTGAGTTGCATTGCTGAAGACAACTGGGTGGAGGTCCCAGTACTTACAGACAAGCAACAGACAACAGTCAGCTCCCACAGGGAGACCTGCTAAGTGCCCTGTGTGACTGACTACAGAAACTGCTCTGTTTGAGGAGATGGATCCTGGGGAGATTTGGGGGGACATGCAGGGCCAGCGGGCTAGGCAGGGGTGGCTGTGTGCTGCTGCTGCCTAGCTTACAGCATTAGGATGGCACACCAGGTTGCAGGGATAGGAACTTACTTATTTAAAAGTCTTAGAATAGGTGACATCCTGTAAGAAAATATTAAGAATGGAAATGAGGGCCAAGTTAGAAACACTAGATCTTTTAAATCATAGAAAATGTAGCTTAAATCTTAAAATATTGAAGATACCGTTTGTGAGTGAGTCTCTATAGTCAATAAAATCTAATAAGAAATTCCCCTTTCTTATTAGAAAATACAACTTTTTGCAGGTGGAAGTGAATTATTTCAGAGTTCTTAAGGTAGTAAAACTTTGTTAGTAACTGGAACAATTCTAAAGGAAAAGGAAAAGACATTGGAGGAGGGTTGGAGTGCATTTAATTTCTATTATTTTACTAATGGTTATATTACTGAGGGGCAGCTGTTAGATCAATTGGATTAAACTAAGAGTGATTTTAGTATAATAAATATGTGTATGTTGTGGAAAGAAGGGATATAAGTGGTGGGAAGACAGATGAGTTGCAACTTACTCATTGATGTTAGGATAGTTGGGTTTGCATATGCAAAAAGAAGTTCCAGATGAATTAAACACCTAAAAGTGAAGAGCAAAAAATTTAACCATTAGAAGAAACTGTGGGAGAATGTATTTGTGACTTCAGGGTAAGTAATTAAGGATTACTTTAGTAGAAAACTCATAAAGGAAGATGAATAGACATGGCTATACTGGCAAAAAACTTGCTACACAAAAGACACCATAAGTTATTAAGTGTCAAGCCACACAAAGTGTTTGTATTCAGAATACATAAAGAATTTATTCAAAAATAAAAACAAGATCCCGTATCCAGTAGTGACTGGGCAATGACTGACCAGTAAACCAGAATGAGTACTGAACACAGGAAAGGTGCTTTACTTCATTAACACTCGGGGGAATGCCCATTCCAGTGAGAGCAGTGTACCATGTGACACCCACACAGTGGTCAAAAATAAAGATACTGCCAAGGTTTAGGGTGTGGAGAAGAAGGAAGTCCTGCACTTTGAGTTTGGAGTGTAAATGGGTACAGCCGCCCTGGAGAGCAGTTTGACAGTCTATTTAATAGTGACTTTTGAAAACAGATTTATCTGTGTGAATTCTACTATTTGTCAATTTCTTAAGACACTGTTAATATGCGTGTTTTAGAAGATGGATATGAGTGGGTTCACTGCAAGCATTGTTTAATGAAAAATTTGAAACAGCGTAAATGGCAGGTATGGGGAAGATGGAATTCTGGTTTTATCATGTAAGAGAATATTATATGGTAAAGAAAAGGAATAAATTTTATTATGTACAATTGATTCACGTGTGCCCCGTGTTGAAATTGGGATGTTTTATTTCATCGCAATTTCAGTGGCACAGTTTTATTATTCTAGGTACTTTCTGTTCAGTGTTAAAATACATGGATATGTTCTTTACACATAGAATAATTTTAAAGTAGAACCTTATCACATGGTGATTCGTCGACGGGTCGTGCCATGTATGAGATGGAATTTCAAGAGATTTTATGTCTAATTTATTAAACTATTAAGCACTTTAAATATCAAATAGTGGACTTGGGAGGGGGCATAGGTAATTAGCTAGTGTTTTCTCTTTTAAAGTACAAAATTAGACCATCATTTGGTAGTTAATAAGTGACCAAAGCTTTTTGCTATTTTTCTTTTTCAAATCTGCCTCCTCCTTGTGATGTAATCTGTTCATTTATCTAGGAAGCTATTTTCAAAGACGGTCCTCTCCTGACTACATAGTAAAAAACTAAATGTAATTGTGTTCTGGAATGTTAAAGTGAAAACGCAATTAATATCTTTCTATGGGTTATTAATGTCTGTCCTTAAGAGTGCAGACTATAGGAAGTTAAAAATACATGTGCACACATACAATGCACATACGATGGGGAACCCCCCCCCAAAAAAAAACCAGAATTATCTTTTGGAGGGTAGGCCCCTGTAGTACAGGCTTTCCTGCTAGGTGAACATTCTAGGAACCCATCTGTATCAGTGGACCAGCTGGCGTTGTTGTAAGAGGCTATTTCGGCTTCAGCGATTTTTTTTTTTTTTTTTTTTTTTTTTAAGATTCAGTGCATTTGCCCATTTCATGATGGGTGATTTACAAGCACACCTGCTCACACCACACTGAGTGTTCAGCGGCTTTTGACCAAAAACAGTATGACCCCATGCCCCTTTCCTTATTTACCCAATCTCTCCCCAGTGACTTTTTTTGTCCCCCCCCCCCCCCCCGCATGAAAAAGGTCTTCAAAGGGAAATGTTTTGACCATGTAAAAGAGGTGAAACAAATGGCAGAAACACTAAAAGGCATCAAAACCGATGAGTTAAAAAACTGTTTTGAGCAGTGGAAAAAATGTCTTTATAGATGTACTGCATGAAATGGAGAGTACTTTGAAGGTGACTGAAGTTTAAACATGAAAGAATAAATGTACAATTTTTTACAAATTCGGTTTCTGTGGGGAGGTCCCTCTTGTAAATACATTCTACTCAGTGTCCATCTTTTGCTTGCAACTCAGTACTATAGAGGGTCTCCTGGGCAAAACAGAAAATGTCGAAAAATGATTAAATTACTTGTTATATCTGGTCAGATTTGGGGGCTTATGGTCTTCCAGTATGCCTTTATGGTCATGGTAACTTACTTTAAGAAAATATTTTCCCATCTTAACTACTTTCTATCATGTTTATTAAATGAGGATTGATCTAACATTTATTAATTTTTTTTTCCATATCAAAATGAATTCTTATCAGTGTGGATTTGGTCCAAATTATTTAACATTGTGGAATAGATTTTAATTTATTTACCCTAAAAAGACTCCTAGACTTAATTTGTGACTGCTTCAAAACAGGGGTTGACAAGGGCAGCCCCTTGCTCTCATGACGTGGACTGTGATCATGGCTTTAGTTACTTAGTAAGATACTTAAATTTATTTCATAATTTTTATGGCAGTGACGTGTGAGTGGAAAACATGTAAGTAAGCGTTAAACCACAGGAGCAACAGGAGACACATGCATGAGGGTTCACAGTGGGGTCTGCACCTGCTCAGGGGTCCAGAGCAGGCGGTCAGGACGACGATCCAGGGGGAAGGGAGAACAGTTGTCGACCCACTTGGCATTTGGAGTAGCTTGAGTTTAGAGAAAGCCTGATCCCTCTTTGAAAGGCTTCATTTTGAATAAGTCAGGCCCACCCAAGATACTCTCCCCTTACGATTGACGTCAACTGGTCAGTGACTTAAATTACGCCTACAAAATGTTTTATTGCAGCACCAAATTAGCTTTTGATTGCATAGTTGAGAGAAAGTTGTGTGTGTCCTACAAAAGGACCGCTGTCTTCCTTTCGTCCTCCCACTCTTTGGAAGCAGTACACCTTACTGTTCGTCGAACGGGGCCCACTGGAACACAACTCTGACCTACCCAGATACCTACTGTTAGGTAGTAGCTCCCTTTATTTTGGTTATTGCTATAAAAGGGTTTTATATTTCTTTGAATAGGGGTATACATTTAGGTGTTATTAACTGTTAACATTAAAGTTAAATTTGTATATGTAGATGGTTTGCATTTTATAGTTGCAGACTTTGACAGTCTTTGATTTATTGTGAAATACTTTCTACTAACTGTTTAAAAATCAGTTCTTTCAGCATGGAAAAATCAGAATAAAACACTATTTTTCAAAGACAAGTTAATTACATTTATAAATTTTTTTTAAGATTTTTTATTTATTTTATTTTTAGACAGTGGGGACGGAAGGGAGAAAGAGAAGGAGAGAAACATCAATGTGTGGTTGCCTCTCATGTGCCCCTCACTGGGACCTGGCCTGCAACCCAGGCATGTGCCCTGACTGGGAATCGAACCAGCGACCCTTTGGTTTGAAGGCCAGTGCTCAGTCCACTGAGCCACACCAGCCAGGACTATTTATAAATTCTTTGTGTGTGTGTGTGTGTGTGTGCACGCGCTTAGAGTGTCAGATTTGTGTTTTTGGCAAGATCCTATGAGGTAAGCCTAGGAAGGCCCCAGTAATTCACCTGTATCCAGGTTTTCCAAATGCAATAGGTGTTCACAGAGGCTTGCATATTTTTTAATGGCTGCACGAATTTATTTGCATTTCTTATTCTTGTTAGACTAGCTCAAAAGTAGTCAGCAGACTTACTGTTTGCTGTGAGCATTCATTGGTACATGTTGTCCTCTACAGACAAAATTAGCTTAATTTGGTATAGAGATGTTATTCATTGAACATGTTATTCTCTCTCCCATTACTCAAGAGATTCTTTTCATTTCACTAAAGAAACATCTGAGTATGAAGGATATTGTAAAAAGTGTCAGGCTGGAATCCTAGCTTTAAAGAGCATATAGTAGAAATGAAAAGATGAGATTTATGGCCATATAGAGTTCCCTTATAAAAGTGTATAATTAATGAGAATCAAATGAGTTAACAGTGATAAAGAAATTCAGGGAGAAAGTGCTCTTGTCGAAAAGGGGGCCTGAGAGAGGTCAGGTCTCACATGGACCTGAGGAAAGAACGGGTCCAGTTAGGATGCTGCCATTATGTCACATGTGGAGAGGACATGGGAGAGTCAGGTTGACTTTTAGTTTCCGGGTCATTCACTTAGTGGTTGAAGGACTTAAGACAAGTTACTTTCTCTGTCTAAATCATTTCATCTGTAAAACAAGGTTAGTGATATCTGCCATTCAGGGCTACTAACTATTGAAGGATTATATTCAGGCTTTTTATATCTATTGTTTTAGAATATAGGTAGTTGATAGATCTCAGGTATGGTATTTGTGGTCATTTTCAGAAAGTTGTTTTCTCCATTTGTGACTATTGTTAAGATTTATATTGAACCTCATCCTCAAAATTAACCGCATTAATTGTTAATGGTAGCTTAATTTATAAGCATTATAATGATTTCATATGGTTGTCATAAAGTTTGTTTTATGCCTCAGAAAATGGTGTTCATTACATTCACATTTCATTTAGATGTTGAATAGCTTCTGTTACATCTGTTTCTTCATTAATTAAGAGGAAGTGGAGCAAGGTTATTTTCAAAGCAGGGACTCGGGTGTCCTGTCCACTCTGGTCTCTTGTGCTGGGTGAGATGTTTTAATCACTAGAGGCGAAGTGATATCCCGTTCTGGGCACTGAAAACATTACCTTGGTCACTGTGGGAACACTTTTAAAGCTGTTATCAAGACCTTGAAGGAAATAATAACTTTTTGATTACACAGTTAAATGGATGTCAGTTGACAACAGGGAGAAGAATTTAAAAGAATGTCACTTTAGTTCATTATCTCTGAACTTGAATATGCTTTAAATGATATCTAATAAACAAAACAAAATATGGGTTCTGTGAATTTTTATTTTTTATTCTGCTGAGTGAGTACTTTTTTTCTTGGCTGATACAGTTGAGTTTTCAGGTACTTTCAGTAAAATGTAAAAATAACACTAAATGGTTAACATTTAACTTGAGCATCAGTTATAACATTGGATAGTGTATAAAACATACAAAGTGACAGTTTGTAGAGGTAAAAAGTCATTAGTATAACAGGTTAACTGTTAGTAAATTAGGAATTTTTTTAAAACCATTTTTAGAGGAATTATAAATGTTGAACATATCACTGATTTATTAAAAAACATTTATGCAACAATCTATATTTACCTATTAAAACCCCTATAGAGTGAATAAAAAAGATAAAGAGGCTGTTCTGAAATTCTCAGACTGACCAGTGCATGAGAAATGCGGGTATGCACAGTGGCGCACAAAGTGGCTCCGTGTGTCCGTGCCTCCTCACACTCAGGCTGTGCTGCAGCCCACTTAAGTCATGCCCGCAACATCCCTGAAGAATAATTTTTAAGTGTTTTCAGTTTATTAACATTTTTGAATGTACTTAGCAGTCTTAACTGTGGGTTGGTTATATTTCAGAGGTACCCACAAGAGGTGAAAATAGTTCACTAGCATCTTTACGAGAAAAAGAAAATTGTATTATATAATAATCTGTGCTGCATTAACTACATCACCTTTATGGTTATATTTTGCTTATAAAGTTACAGCGAAAGATTATAAGAAAGTTATCACTTTAGCTTATAGTCATGCATTGCTTAATGACATGGATTCTTTCCGAGAAACATGTCTTTAGGCGATTCCTTGTGCGAACATCATAGAGTGCATTTAACACACATCTGGGCTATAGGATACAGCCTGCTGCTCCTTGGCCATGAGCCTGTATAGCATGATACAGAGCTGAAGGCTGCGGGCATTTGTAACATAATGGTAAGTGCACACAGGAAAGGTACAGTAAAAATGCGGTATAAAAGATTGTGCTCACCATGAAGGGAGCTTGCTGGCAGGTGCTCTGGGTGAGAGAGTGAGTGAGTGGTGAGAGAATGTAAAAGCCTAGGACGTTACTGTCCACGGATTTCGACTTTATAAACACTGTAAGCTGAGGCTACACTAAATTTATAAAAAAATATTTTCAACAATAACTGAACCTTAGCTTATTATAATTTTTATACTTTGTTTAATTTTTTAAAATGTTTTTTAGCTCCTACAATAGCTCAAAGCAACACATTGTACAGCTGTACAAAAATACGTTTTTATGTCTTTATATGCCTTTTCCCTATTTTAAAAATTATTTATATATTATACTTTAAAACTTTTGTTAAAAACTAAAGACAGACACACACGTTAGCCTAGTTGTACAGAGGGTCAAGAACATCAGTATCACTGTCTCTGCCTCCACCTCCTGTTCCATCGGAAGGGCTTCAGGGGCTGTAACACCCATTCAGCCCTCATCTCCTATGACAACACTGCCTTCTTCGGGGATCCCTCCTCCAGGACCTGCCTGAGGCTCTGCTTGAGGAGGTGTCCTTCTTTTTAGAAATAGGTCCATGGTGGTTTGCTTGGTTTGTTTCTGTTTTTCATTATAGATTTGCTCATAAGCAGATAATGCACCATAAACATTCTTCCCTATTAATGAAAACCTTTTGGTGTTCATGTTTTTAAAATAGTTAAGGAGCTTGTTGAGGTCTACAAAAGCTTATGCTAAACCACAGGTGGCAAACACAAGGCCCGAGGGCCGCACCTGGCCCTCCACCTTGTTTTATCTGCCCTGCACCTTGTTTCTACCCAGCGGCAGGCAGTGCCAACGTCTTGCTTAACTGTTAAGGAGTAGTTACATTTATACAGCCCTAAAATTACTTTCGGTCCTTTGAAGGCCACCTCAAGGCTGATGTGACCCCCGGTGAAAATGAGTTTGACACCCCTGTGACAAACCCTTTGTTGTAAAATTTTGGGGGGTTCTTTTTCTTCGCCTTTTTTTCTCTTGCCTCTTACTTAGTGTGTGTTCCTGCTCCAGTTCCCTAGCTCTCTGCATCAGTTCTTCAGGAACCACTTCTACGAGCTTCTCAGTGTCACTCTCATCCAGGCAGGCTAAAGGTCTTGGTCTTGTTGAGTTTTGCAGTCTGCACTATGACGAGAAGATAGTGATGGTGTTCTAGGTGATAAGATTATAATGGAGTGAAAAATTCCCACGGACTAGAGTCATTTAGATACTTCATTGTTGACCTAAAATTCCTTTTGTAGCATATAGCTGTATTTTGTTAGCCAAATTTTAGTAAGAGATTTGGAAGAAAAGTCTTGGGTTTTTTAAGGTTTTAGACGCCGGAGGCAGTGTAATATAGAGGAAATGTATGCCTGGAGAACCTGGACTCACCTAGCTCTTACAAAGTAAAATTATCCTCACTCTTTATCTACTGAGAAGTATAGATACGTTAAGTATCTTAACACTTTGGAATTCATGGGTTGGCCAAAAAGTCCGTTTCATTTTCTCTGTAACAGAAAAGACATTTTTCATTTCACCAGTAACTTTATTGATTTGGATATTTTGAGTATGTCGGTTATCTCCCACATGGTATAACATTAATTGTTCTCAGTTACTGTCTTGATTTGATCGCTATCAACTTCAACTGGTCTGCCCGACCATAGAGCATTGTCCAGTGAGAAATCTCCAGCACAAAACTTCACAAACCACTGTTGACACATTAGGTCAGTCACAGCACCTTCTCCATACACTGCACAAATCTTTTGTTGCATTTCAGTTGTGTTTTTATCTTTCTTGAAACAATAAAACATAATGTACTGAAAAAGGTGCATATTTCCTTCCATCTTCAGTATTAAAATGGCTGCACAAAAATTGACCAATTATGATTTTTTTAATGCACACTGATACGGCAGCTTTCACAATACAGTCTGACAAAATTGTTTTGAATGAACCTAACAACAGCTAAGCACCACTAGAGCCATCTTATGAAGAAACTGAACAAACTTTCTGGCCGACCTAATATTAGGAAGAGAAAGAAGTCTGCTTATAATCTATTAATCATTTGGATAATCCAGTGTTATGTTTTTGGTCACCACCAGACGTTATGTCCTCCAAATTATTAGGCAAGAAGTTTAGAGGTATGTTATTCATAGGAATTGCATCTGCTACATCCTGGCTGTTCATTGCACCTATCTGTAGAGCTTGTGAAAAAACAGATGGTCAGACCCATCCCTATGATAATGTCGGGTGGGGTGTGGCTGCCTATCTAAATTTTTTTTTTTCAGTTGAAATCAGATAATCTTAGAAGACTTAAATATGCCAGGTGATCTTAAGCGTTACAAATACCTTAGGTAATAAACACGCAAAGACTTAATCATGAGTTTGATTTATTTTTATCAATCTCACCTTAATTTTATAGCTTTCCAAAGTTGAGGGTCACTACCAAGAATTGCTACAAACCAGGTCATTTGAGGTGGACAGCTGCACTTTGTATTGAAAAAAAAAAAAGTTATTGTATTTTTTTACATTACCTTTAGTCATACACCCCACCTGAATCCTTTTTCTTTTTTGTTCAATCCTTCCATCCCTAACCTCCCCATAACTGTCATTTTCCTCTGTATCTATGAGTCTGTCTCTCTTTTGCATGTTAGTTCAGTTTGTTCATTAGATTGCACATATGAGTGAAATCATACATTTCTCTTTCTCTTGACTGGCTTATTTCACTTACAATAATGTTTTCCATCCATACTGTAGCAAACGGTAAAATTAGCTTTTTTACTGCTGAGTAGTAGTCCACTTTGTAAATATCCCACAGTTGTTATCCACTCATCTACTGATGGACACTTGGGCTGCTTCCATATCTTTGAGATTGTAAACAATGCTGCAATGAACACAGGGGTGCTTATGTTCTTTTGAATTAGTGTTTTGTGTTCCTTTGGATGTATTCCCAGAAGTAGGATAGCCGGGTTGAAAGGCAGATCCATTTTTAATTTTTTGAGGTATCTCCATACTACTTTCCACAGTGGCTGCATCAGTCTGCATTCCCACTAACAGTGCGAAAGGGTTCCCTTTCTCCACATCCTCTCCAGCACTTGTTGTTTGTTGATTTATTGATGATAGGAATTCTCACAGATGTGAGGTTGTATCTCATTGTGGTTTCAATTTGCATTTCTCTGATGATTGGTGACATTGAACATTTTTTCATCTGTCTGTTGGCCATCTGTATGTCCTCTTTGGAGAAGTGTCTGTTCAGGTCCTTTGCCCATTTTTGTGATTGGGATGTTTTTTGGTGTTGAGGTTTGTAAGTTCTTTATAAATTTTGGATATTAACCCTTTCTCAGATGTATCAGTGAATATGTTCTCCCATTCTGTGGGTTGTCCTTATGTTGTTGATGATTTCCTTTGTTGTGCAAAAACTTTTTAGTTTGATGTTGTGGTCCTATTGTTTACTTTTTCTTTTGTTTCCCTTGCCTGGGAAGATATATCTGATAAAATATTGCTGTGAGCTATGTGCACGATTTTGCTGCCTATGTTTTCTGCTAGGATTTTTATGGTTTCAGGTCTAACATTTAAGTCTTTGATCCATTTTGAATTTGTTCTCGTGTGTGGTGTAAGAAGGTGGTCTACATTTCATTTTTCTAGTCCAGTTTTCCCAACACCTTTTATTGAATAAACTATCTTTAGCCCATTGTATGTGCTTGCTTCCTCTGTCAAATATTAATTGACTGCAAAGGTGTGGGTTTATTTCTGGGCTGCCTATTCTGTTCCATTGATCTAGGTGTCTGTTTTTATGCCAGTACCAGGCTGTTTTGATTATTATGGCTTTATAGGATAGTTTGATATTAGATAGTGTGATTTCTCCAACTTTGTTGTTCTTTCTCAGGATCACTGTTGCTAGGTGGGGCCTTCTGTGGTTCCATATACATTTTTGAAATATTTGTTCTAGTTCTGTGAAACACGTCATTGGAATCTTGATAGGAATTGCATTGGATCTACAGATTGCTTTGGGTAGTATGGACATTTTAATGATGTTAATTCTTCCTATCCTTGAACACAGTATGTGCTTCCGCTTACTGTATCTTCTTTAGTTTCTTCACTGTCATACAATTTTCCGAGTACTGGTCGTTTGCCTCCTTGGTTAGGTTTATTCCTAGGTATCTTACTCTTTTTAAAGCAATTGTGAATGGGATTGTTTTCTTGATTCCCTTTGTGATAGTTCATTATTGGCATGTGAAAGTGCAACTGATTTCTGTATGTTAATTTTGTATCCTGCTACTTTGCTGAATTCATTTATCAGTTCTAGTAGTTTCTTGTTGAAATCTTTGGGGTTCTTTATGTACAATATCATGTCATCTGCAAACAATGTCAGTTTTACTTGCTCCTTTGCAATTTGGATGCCTTTCATTTCTTCTTCATGTCTGGTTGCTATGGTTCCAACTTCTGGTACTGTGTTGAATGAGAGAGGTGAAAGCAGACAATGCTGTCTTGTTCCCGATCTTAAGGGGAACACATGTAGTTGTCATATATGGCTTTTATTTTGTTTAGGTATGATTCCTCTGTTCCCATTTTGCTAGAATTTCTATCATAAATGTGTGCTGGATATTATCTAATGGGTGCTGGGTTTTCCTGTATCTATTGATACCATCATGAGGTTTTTATTCTTCATTTTGTTTATATGGTGAATCTCATTTATTGATTTGCGAATGTTGTACCAACCTTGCATTCCTGGAATAAATCCCACTTGCTCATGGCGTATGATAATGCTGATGCATTGCTGTACTCGGTTTGCTAACATTTTGTTGAGGATTTTAGCATGTTCATCAAGGATATTAGCCTATAATTTTCTTTCTTTGTAGTGTCTATATCTGGTTTTGGAATTGGGATGATGCTGGCCTCATAAAATAAGTTTGGGAGCCTTCCCTCCTCTTGAATTTTATGAAATAGTCTGAGAAGCAGAGGTGTTAGTTCTTGAAATGTTTGGTAAAATTCCCCTGTGAAGCCATCCGGTCCAGGACTTTTGTTTGTTGGGAGTTTTTTGATTACTGCTTCAATTTCACTAGTATAATCTGTCTATTCAGATTTTCTGGTTCTTCCTGATTTATTTTTGGAAAATTGTATGTTTTCTAGGAATTTATCCACTTCATCTAGGTTGTCCAGTTTGTTGGCAAATAGTTGTTAATAATATTTTCTTACATTCCTTTGTATTTCTTTGGTATTGGTTGTTATTTCTCTTTCATTTCTGATTTTATTTATTTGGCCCTATCTTTATTTTTCTTGATGAGTCCGATTAAACGTTTATCAACCTTGTTTATAAACCAGCTCTTGGATTTATTGATTTTTGTATCATTCTTTTAGACTCCATTTCGTTTATTTCTGCTTTGATCTTTATTATTTCCTTCTTTCTACTCACTTTGGGTTTTGTTGTTCTTTTTCAAGTTCCTTTAAGTGTGATGTTAGATTGTTTATTTGAGCTTTTTCTTGCTGTCTGAGATAGGCCTGTAATGCTGTGAAGTTGCCTCTTCTGATTACTTTCCCAGTGTCCCACAGATTTTGGATTGATGTGTCCTCAGTTTCATTTGTTTTAAAGTATCTTTTGATTTCTTCCTCGATCTCGTTAACCCATTCGTTGTTTACCAACATATTGTTTAGATTCCCTGTCTTTGTGTGTTTTTCAGTGTTATTTGTGTGATTGATCTCTAGTTTCATAGCATTGTGGTCAGAGAAAGTGCTTGATGTCATTTCAATCTTCTTAAATTGATTGAGACTTTCATTTTGTGTCCCAACACGTGCTCTATCCTAGAAAATGTTCTGTGTGCACTTGAAAAGAGTGTACATTCTGTTTTGGGGTGAAATGTTCTGAAGATATCATTTAAACCCACTTGGTCTGGTGTGGCATTTAAGACCGCTATCCTGGTTGATCTTCTGCCTGGGAGATCTACCACTGAAGTCAACGGGGTGTTGAAATCCCCGACTGTGACTGTATTTCTGTCCGTCTATACCCATTATGTTCATCAAGATTTGCCTCACATATGTAGGTGATCCTGTGTTGGGTGCGTAAATATTTACTAGGGTTATATCCTTTTGTTGGATTGTTCCCTTTATCAGATGTAGCGTCCTTCTTTGTCTTTTACTGTATCCTTGGTTTTAAAGTCTGTTTTGTCAGATATAAATACTTCTACCCCAGCCTTTTTTTCTTTTCCATTTGCAGGAAATATCTTTTTCTATCTCTTTACTTTTAGTCTGTGTGTATCTTTCCATCTGAGATGGGTCTTTTGGAGATAACATACACGTGGGTCTTGTTTTCTTATCGACTCCGCTATCCTGTATCTTTTGGTTGGAGCATTTAAGCCATTTACATTTAAGATGATACTGAAGATAGGTATGTAGTGCCATTTTCTTGTTACACGGCTTTCCGGGGTTTTTTGGCTTTGTTTCTCCTTCTTCTCCTTAAAGCAAGCCCTTTAACATTTGTTTCAGTACTGGTTTGGTATTAGCAAACTCCTCTAGCTTTTTCTTGTCTACGAAGCTCCATATTTCTCCTTCAATTGTAAGTGATAGCATTGCTGGGTAAAGTAGCCTTGGTTGTAGGTCCTTGCTTTCCATCACCTTGAATATTTCATGCCACTCCCTTCTGGCCAGAAATGTTTCTGGTGAGTAATCAGATGACAGTCTCATTGATGCTCCCTTGTAGGTAACTACCTGCTCTTCTGCTTTTAGGATTCTCTCCTTGTTTTTAAGCCTTGTCATTTTAATTATGATGTGTCTCAGTGTAGGCGTTTTTGGACCCACCTTGTTTGGGGCTGTATGAGCTCCCTGGACTTGTGTGTCTTTTCCCTTCACCACGTCATGGAAGTTTTTGGTCGTTATTTTTTCAAGTAGGTTCCCAGTCCCTTGCTTGCTGTCTTCTCTTTCTGGCATTCCCATGACGCGGATGTTGTTCTGCTTCATGTCCAAAGTGTTTTTTAAGCTCTCGTCATTTTTTTAGATTCTTTTTTCTTTTTGCTGCTCTGCCTGGGTGTTTTTTTTCTTCCTTGCCTTCCAAATGACTGATGTGATCCTCTGCTTCATCTAACCTACTGTTTATTCCTTCCAGTGTATTATTTACCTCACGTATCTCATTCTTTATTTCTGACTAGTCCTTTTTTATGGTTTCTGTGTCTTATTTCATGCTTTTGGGTATCCTTACAATCATTACTCTAAACTCTCTGATGAATTAATTGGTAGTTCTTCTAGAGAATTCTCCGGTTCTTTAATTTGGGGTCTGTTTCTTTGTCTTCCCATTTTGGTTGCCTCTCTGTATCTTATGCCTTAGTTGTTAAACTAATTAGCAGTTAAGCCAGTCAGTTGCTAAACTAATCAAGCTGTGATCAGCAGCTGAGCTTAAGCACCACAGGGCAGGGCAGAGTAATTCCTGCAGGTGGGGCTCCTGCTTCCTCTCAGGCTGATGCCATTCGGAGAGGAGTTCTCTGCCTGAGAAAGACGGCTCCTGCAGTGTGGGCAGCAGCACCTGACTCGGCCCAGGGGTCCTGTTGCTGTTCCTTTAGTTATCTCCTCAGATCCACCAGCCCCAGACTCTCCTCAGGCATCTCAAGTTCACTCTGCCCTCCCTCTACTGGACCCCAGGGTAATTGGCTGCAAGCAAAATTTTATGTGTTGGCGCTTTAAGAGGCTCTCTGCATTTCCAGCCATCCGCCCCTGGCAGACAGAGCAGTTTGTTATCTGGGTTCCTTCCTGGAGCCCTGCTTGGGGTTTAGACCCCACACTTCTGAGGGGGAACCCCTTACAGAAGACCTAGGAAGGGTCTTCCTTATAAGCCGTAGGAGGTTGTAGGTGTTATATGTTAAAGCGTGAGGTATTATGAACCAGTCACTGTCTCAAAAATCCTTTCTTCCATTTACTCCTTGCAACCCTCACAGGGAATAAATTTTCTGAGGATAGTTATTGTAACAGCCTAGATCAGTCAGGTGTATTATACACTTTCATGCCATAGTGAATTTTGATGTTTCACCTTAATTAAAAATAAATAGTTACTGTGTTACTACTTATTTCATGTATGTCTTCGTTGCTAGCCTGTAAGTTCTTTGGGGCTTGTCTGTCCTGTTACCTGCCACACGTCTTGTTTACTAGCAGAGTGCCTTTTGTGGAGTAGAAGCCAGTTTACAAAATAAATGAATGAGTATATGAATGAGTTGCTCAGTGTCACAGAGACAACTGGACTGAGGCACTGAAATAAGGCTGGCATTTGAGTCTGTGTCCTTTCTTCACTGTTTTGTGTGTCCTGGCCACTCTGGAGGGTAGTGAGTGAGGAGAGACCATCTTGTTTGTTGCCTTCCTATTTAACCAATTCGTTTTATTTGCTCTCTATTCTGTAATGAGCAAATGATGATTGAGGATTTGGAGCAAACTTAACACTCCAGTTATCAGTAAGTGTGAATAATTGATAGGTGCTTAAACCACATGGAATGTAAGACAATTATAAATCACATGCTTTCTTGTCCTTACCAAATATAGCTCTCCTCCCAAACTCCCTCACAGAGATGCAATTCCTAAATCAGCAGCCATAAATTAAAGTCATTGTTCTACAAAATTATGGGGTTTTTTAATGCTGTTTGTCACTGATGGGCTCAAGATTACATGAAGGCAGCTGTGAATTAATATTTGGGCGATGTGAATGCTATAAATATTCATGGTGGCATTGGATTGAACAGGACATTGCCAGCTAACAGTTACAAATGCGGGAGCTGCTTTGCCTTCTGTCTGACGACCGTGTGCTGTTGCTGTCCCTAATCGTGCAGTGTCAGCGCAACAGGCAAGCTGGCTGCGGGTTTGCAGGGTGGCCCTCACTTTGCTTGGGGCTGTAGTTCATTCATCTGATTCAGGTTTTACTTTGTGTATGTGTTTTCACTTTGATTTTATAGGAAGCAAGTAAAATAGTCGGTCTTGATATTGCCTGATTGCTTTTCATAAAAATTAGATCTTGCACTGAAATTTTCAGGTATTTAGTCCCCCCCCCCCCTTCCACATAGAAAAGTACACAAGTAAAATGCAGGAGAATACAACAGTGGCTTAGGAGCTTAGTAATCATGTAACCAGTATATTTTATTTACTTGTTATTTTCAAGTTACAATGTAGAAATTCAACTGCAGATGTTTCTTAAGTGCTTACTATATAAAAAAAATTTTGTTGGATGTTAGGTAAATTGTTTCTAACATATAAGGAGAGTAGTGTTTAGCATGTATTGAGTGAAGAAAATTCATAATGATTTAAAAAAGCTATGAATTGATTATGGTAGCATGTATATATGTTGAGAAGCTAATAGGACAATTATGTGTGGCACGTTATTTCGTTTATAAAATATGTGTGTACATATAAAATAAGGCAAATACCCAAATACTCAAGAAACACTAGTGAAAACATCATAAAAGAAGTGCAGGTTCAGATCTGTGCGGGGTCGAAGCAGAGAGGAGTAAATACGAAGCTGTTGGTTCTGTGCCAAAATCCTTTTTAGGCATTTTTAAAAGCACTGTCCGCAAAATGGAAAAAAGTGTAAAGGAACCAACCTTCTTGCTCTCTGGATGCTTACTGCTCCGTGTGCCAGAGGCAGAAGACTCTAGCCCAGCAGTAGGTTTAAAGCTCCTACAGAAGGAAAGTGGGGGAAGTGAATTCTGATAGGGGGGGCTACTTGGGAAAGTATTATGGAAGCAGTAGTATTTGCACTCATTTTTTCAATTTCATTAATTGTTTCCCAATAAATCCCTTTTGTAGCTTTTTCAGTCTGTTTTATGTCACCCTCCTGAAATAAGCATGGGCTAGTCCTCTTCTGGGAGACTCAGCTCTCTTCCTTTGTTCTTGCTTCAGATCCAAACCCTGGGGGGAGGGCGCTCCCTCCAGTTCTTCACTCTGCTGACCTCTGCTCAGGTCAGCAGTCCCCAGATGCCGGGGGGTCCTCATTAAGTTACTTTCTCCTAAAAATTGTATTTAAAAATCATTCTGAGTTTTAATTTAATATGTTTAATGTATTTTTATTAACTGAGTTAATTTAAAAATAGGTTATCTTAGGCTAGTGCTCTTTATCCCTACAGTACTTTTTCAGTTTTATTTTTTAAATGATTACCTTTAGTCATGTTAGTTTTTTGCTGTAGTTGTTATCCCTTCCGTGTATTGATGCTTATGTCATTTTCTACAATCACTTGTTCCTCTTTGATTATAGATAGCAGCCTGTTCAAACCTCTCAAGAGATGTTAGGCACTCTTCTGTGAGCTCTGCAAACAGGACACGCATGTAGAGCGCGTTGCCGTGCTAGTGCCTGTCTGCTGTGCTTACCTTCGTTTTACAGGCAAGGTCACTGAGGTTCAGATATTTGCAGCAACAACTCAGGCCAAAGTTTCCATAAGGATTTTCTGCCAGATTTTAATTTCTGTTCTCTATTTTTAAATGGCCGCGTCCAAAGTTGTTTTTGCATATTACAAGAAGCTCTGATCTAGAGTAATTTTAATTTTGCTCATCATTTTGTCCCGAACTGGGAATATGTAAGTTTAGTTTGAACATGCATTAATTACAATTAAATTAGTGGAATAAATATATGAACATTGCAAGGAGGTCATTACCTGGCAGTCTTTTAGTATTGTGATTGTAGGAGATAGATGTTTTTGTGAGGGGGAAGTATAGAGAATACTCCTTTTGTTTTTAACTGGGAAAATCATTAACCAAAAGAGTAATGTTCTTTGAATTTAACAAATTGTTTCATTGTGCCTAATTTAGTAAACATTGATTGCGTTTCTGCTGCCTGTAGAGACTTTTCTAGATAATTTCAACAACCTGAATATAAAATTAATCTTTGTTATTATTAGAAAAGAATCTGCTTCAAAAACATGATTGTTGTTGGACTCAAGTTCAAGTTAAAAAATTTTTTTTTAGGTCAACTTTATAACTGGAGTCAGTGAGCAATTATGTAAAATCACTTTATGTCCAGTTTCTTAATGAACATTTCCTAAACAAACAGAGATGGTATTGTGGGTAAGCTTTATCACTTGGCTTAAAATGTATTGATATATAGTCATAAGAGTTCACTGGAACCTTGGTTACTGGAATATATAACATTTGGAATTCCTGTCTGGGCGGTTTGGGCATATGAACTTTCACATTAAGAGCACAGTAGGGGAGAAGTCTTTCCTCGTTTGCTTGACTACAAATCTATAATTAAAAGAGTTTCTCAGCAGGGGTTGGGACAATCAGTGTGTTCTGATGCCTTATGTTATAGAATTACTTTATTGTTCAAACAGATACTGTAATTAGAGCATAATTTAAAACTTCATAGGGCAGTGACTCATTAAGTTTTTAAGTTCATTTTTAATAAAACAAAAATAATAGTTTTTCTCAGATGTTGAGAATTTAAAAAAATATTTTCACATCACTGTAAACAGCAGCTTCAAAATGAAATGGAATGTGTTTCATTGAAAAGTAATGGTTAGAACCTGTAATTATCCCTAACTTATTAATAATATATATAGTATTAATATCAATTTTAGTTCTAATAACCTTACCATTTGAGCCTTTGGAGGAATTCTGTGTAAGTGCCCACAGACTTACTATTTTTATATATTTGTGTCATTGAAGTTTGATAGGCAGTTTTCTCATTCTGGAAAACAACATTTTTGTGGGTGTAAGAGATTTGCTTAACCAGTGCTTCTCTGCTAGCTTTTGATACTGTTTTTCACGTGACTTATTCAGGAATTCATTTACTGAGAAAGAATACTTGACCTGGTTTTGGGAGATAAACTAGTATTAAAAAAAACAAAACCCAAATTTACCAAATAGTGAATTTGATTTTTTTTTTATCTGCCTCCAAAGTTTCTACCATATCTAAAATTCTTTCAGGACAAGATGTGCTTAGAACTTCTGCAAAAAAAAAAAATGTTTAAGGGTAAATGATAAAGTAGAAAAAATTCTAAAGATTGAAGATCTCAGTTTTCTGTTTCTGAGTCTTTTACTAATAAATGAGGCTATTTGGGAGAAATGTGACTAATTTCAGGTTTCTCATATGGGTAATGTCTAGCGTTAGGAATGAGTTGTTGAGGATGCAGGCTCTAAAATCATGCCCTGTAGCATATTTAGCGTATGTATGACTTGGGTGAGTCAAGTCTGCCTCACCCTCCTTATTACCGTGCTAGCAAGAATAGTAGTGCTGCACTCGTGACTGTTAGGAGGATCGAAGGAGGTGGTGTGTCCGCGCTGCTTAGCACAGCACCCAGCAGAAGAACAGTCAGTGTTCGGTCGTCGTCATCCTTTTCACTTCTCGGTTTGTTCTTTCTCATCGCCTGAAAAGACTAAGCGTTATTTGGAATTTACTTCTTTGTAGTATACTTGTCGAGAACATAGACCCATAATAAAGTATCATGTCTATCGTGGTAGTCATGTCTAACTGCTCTATGATCAGGTTTGGAGGGCATTATAAAGTTGTTTCATATGCTACTGAACTTCAATTTATTATATAAATAAAGCTATATTTTATTTCCTTAAAGACTGTCTTGTCATTTCAACTTCCCTTAAACCAAACAGTCAGTGGTTTTGTGCTTTGAACATATGTATGTACAGTAATTGCATATATTTGTTTTTGCTGTCAATTTGCTGTTACATTGAGATATAACTTTAGTTTTGTACTTCAAAAAAGACTTTGACCCTTATACTTCTGTTACATTGAAACAAGGTATAGAGGTGATAGAATAAAGGAGAAACAGTGTCTTTGGTGGGATATGAAAATCAGACCTCAGCAGCATTGTTGTAGAAAATCTGGGAGAGGTGACTAGAAGAAGTAAGAGAACAAGAATAAAAGTTGTAAAGTGGAATGGCAACTTGAGGAGGAGATCAAAAAGAGGCAGGCCCAGAAACTGTCGTAGAGTATATGAGCCAAGGGAGCCTGAGGAGCCTGGTACAGTACAGACAGACACAGTAGTAGTGATACGGGAGAGCCCTGTGGGGAAAGCTGCAGTGCAGGTTGGTACTTGCTTGTAATGATGCTCCTCAGTAACACAAGCTCAGCGGTTGAATTCAGTGTGTATTTGCTTAAGGCTGGTTATGTGTAAAGCCAGTATGTACATACTGTTAAGAGTATAAAAATCAGTGAGCCATGGTTCTGGTATTTAACTGGGACTACACTTCTGAATAGCTAGAATAAGACAAGCTCTTATAACCCTAAGTTATAGTATGATACTTAAAAGATAAATAAAAGTAAATATTAAAGAAGGGTAAAGAAGAGACATTCTGGACATCGGTGGTAACTATGCTAGTTAGCATAAAGTTACGGGTGTCATAACCCATGTTTGGGAATAGGCCAGTTTATTCACCATGTACAGGGAGTGGAGTGTAAGGGTATTGTGGGGCAGTGAGCAAGACATGGCACTGGAAGTTAGGGCAGATTGAAATGAGTGGGTGAATGTCTGACCTCTCTTATGGCTGAATTGCAGAGATTTTTCTGAAAAATCAGTTGGTCTTTGTCCTCAAGTTTAACAAGTGCACATTTATTCAGGGAATTTAGGATTATAATAGCTGAGACAAAAATTGTGGACCAGTTTGGAGAAGGGACTACAGTGTGCTGCAGTTTGGAGGTGCTGACTGAGAGCACGGTGGGGACAGTGTGCACACGTGCAGCTGGCAGTCTGATGCGAAGTTCTGGGCGTCAGCGGGGAGGACCGATGTTCCTCTGCATGGTGAAGGGTTATTGGTGAATAATATGAAATGAGACTGCTTTGGGTGACCATAAGCAGATACTATAGTAATTAGTAATACAACAGACATTACAATAATTAGTGATACTGAGCTGTTTTGTTCCCTACATTAGTGTCTCAGTTGTTGACTCCTGAAATACTATTCAAAGGTAACTAAAAAGGACTTAATGCCTCATAGGTCCCTGTTTCTAAGGGTTAACATTTTTCATGTATATTCTTTTTGTTAACTCCGTTCTTTGCTTTGTTTCAACCTTTTTTTTTTTTGGTCCTAAATTATTTTTTGAAGTGAGAAATGTGGGAAATGTATTCTTAATGTAGGCATTTTGGCATACAGAAGGACACACCCTGTAGTCTTACTCTAATTCTTCCGTGTTTTTGACTGAAATAGAACCTTTATGGATATTTTTAGACTTCTATAGTATGTGCCAATTCCAGATTTCCTTTATTATCTATTTAAGAAACAGAAGGGGAACAAAGGGAGATGTTATGTTAAATAATAATTATAAATAAATATAATAAGAATGGAATTATCTTAAAATCTTCTTTAAAATGAGGTCACAGATATGGTCACTGATATGGTCACAGATTAAAAATACGTAATTCTGTAAGGCCTGATATGGAGTTCGTAGATTTCTCCCTACTTTGCTGTCTAACTGTCCTCCTTCCCCCGAGCCTTCCACTCTTTAAAGAGATTCTTTGTTACTACACTATGTGCTTACCATGCTTCTAGTTGATTATTTTTTTCATCTCATTCATTCAATTGTGGTAAGAACTCAGTAGGCCCTTTTCATTTGAAGCTCTTACAGTTCAGTTTTATTTTAAAAGTATGTATTCTGTTGATGATTTTTCTCTCTTCTTCCTTTTTCTTGGTGAGACATTTGTCATTCTGAACCTCTTGGAGAAGACCTATAATTT
This sequence comes from Desmodus rotundus, assembly GCF_022682495.2. NCBI lineage: Eukaryota > Metazoa > Chordata > Mammalia > Chiroptera > Phyllostomidae > Desmodus > Desmodus rotundus. Next base: position 100,197,209 of record NC_071397.1, read on the forward strand.
TAATACTATTCTATCATTTTCTGTCTGTTGTCCTTGCTTCTAGTTGGAGGGAGAATTCCTCAAGTTTTATCCTCTAACTACTCTATCCAGCTTTTCATTTCTACTATCATATTTTTAGAGTCAATTCTTTCTTATGTTTTGGTTTGGGGTTGGCCAAAAAGTTTTTGGTTTTTTCCATAGGATGGCTCTAGTAGTGCTTAGGTATTTAACTTCATTCGAAACAACTCTGTTAAGATTGTATCGTGACAGCTGTCATATCAGCGTACATTTAAAAAAAACTTACCAAAATTGGTGAATTTTTGTGTAGCCATTTTAATATTGAAGATGGAAGGAAATAAGTGACATTTTCGGTATATTATAGTTTACTATTTCAAGAAAGGTAGAAATGCAACTGAAATGCAAAAAAACAATTTATGCAGTCTATGGAGGAGGTGCTGTGACTGAAGGAACATATCAAAAGTGGTTTGCGAAGTTTCCTGCTGGGGGTATCTCACTGGACAATGCTCCACAGTCAGGTAGACCAGCTAGAGTAGATAGCGATCAAATCGAGACATTAGTTGAGAACAATCAACATTATGCCACACTAGAGGTAGCTGACCTACTTAGAATATTGAAATCAAGCATTGACTTGCACCAGCTTAGTTATATTAATGGCTTTGATGTTTGGGTTGCACATAAGTTCACTGGAGAGTAGGGGTGAGGGGGCAGACACATTCTTGACCTTATTTCTGCATTCAATTCTCTACTGAAATGTAACTGTAACAAAAACATTCCATTTTAAAAACAAATTGTGACTGATGATGAAAAGTGGATACTTTACAACTATGCGGAAGGAAAGAGATGGTGGGGCAAGCAGAATGAACCACCAACCACACCAAAGGCCGGGCCAGTACAGAGCACGTGATGTTGTGTATATGATGGGATTGGAAGGAAATCCTCTATTGTGTGCTTCTTCCATAAAACCAGATGATTAATTCCAACAAGTAATGCTCCTATTTAGACCAACTGAAAGTAGCACTCCATGAAAAATGTCTGAAATCAGTCCACAGAAAACGCATAATCTTCCATCAGGATAATGCAAGACCACATGTTTCTTTGATGGCAAAATCCGTTACATCCTGGTTGGGAAGTTCTGGTTCATCTGCCATATCCACCAGACATTGTACCTTCAGATTTCCATTTATTTGGGTCTTTATAAAATTTTCTTCATGGAAAAAATTTCAATTCCCTGGAAGACTGCAAAAGACACCTGGAACAGTTCTTTGCTCAAAAAGATAAAGTTTTGGGACGATGGAACTCTGAAGTTGCCTGAAAGATGGAGAAGGTACTGGAACAAAACAGTGACTGCATTGTTCAATAAAGTTACAGATAAAAATGAAAATATCTTTTATTTTTACTTAAAACCAAATGAATTTTTTGACCAATCCAATATGTTTTTAATTCTTTTAAGAGCATTTTCTACTAGTTTTAAGGATGCAGTATTTTTTCTTAACTCTGGAGATTTTTCAGTTCTTTCCTGCTCAGGGGTTGCTTTCGTTCTTTTGTTTTTGGGGCTGGTTAGACCCCATAGAAAGGTCTGCCAATCACCTGCCCTCAGTGAGTGGGCTGGCAGTCCTTGCTGTGGGTGTAGAGTGACGGAGAAGACTGAACACCTCATGCTTCAGTGTACAAGGGGAGCTCCAGAAAGTGGAACTCTTTAGGAATACATTTCTAGTCTTGCCAAGAACTAGGCAGTGCTAGATAGGCAGCTCTTTGGGGGCAGAGATGTGGAGATCCAGCAGCTCTTTAGTGAGAATTCAGTGTCAGAATTTCAGTCTCAGCCTTCCCCCCTCCTTGCCTCATTGCTGCCATTTTTTCTTGCCTTTCTGGGGAATGGGGGGTGGGGGCAGTCTGCAGTGTAAATTGATTCCTTCTCACTTGGGTTGGGCTAAGTCCCTCCTTAACTTAGCTATCTGCTTTCTAGTTTCTAAATTGTTTCTCATTTTCTTCTTCTTTATGATTTTGCACATTTTAAACTCTACTATATGAAGTCCTTCCAGGAAAAGTCCAGCCATTGTCAATATAACAAGAATGGTTTGTGTGACATCAGTGTAACCTGGCAGGCAAGGAGAGTGGACTGGAATGCTCGTGCGTGAACAATGACGACTTCACTGTACTAGTCGGTGGGGGTGGCAGATGCTGCTGAGTGAGCTTGTGTTGCCGTGTGGCCATTGCATTCAAAATGAGTGAGAGAGTCAAGCAACGAATCTGCATCCAATTTTGTGTTGAGCTTGAACATTCCTTCATGGAAACTATTCGGATGATTCAGAAGGCTGCAGCTATGGGCAACTACTGGTGATTGGCAGCTTCATCACAACAACACGCCCGCTCATGCATCACATCTCGTGCAGAGTTCTTTGGTGAAACATCAAATCACCCAGGTGACTCAGCCCCTCTACAGCCCAGATTTGGTGCCCTGGGACTTCTGGCTTTTCCCAAAACTAAAATCACCTTTGAAAGGGAAGAGATTTCAGCCATCAGTGAGATTCAGGCAACTACGACAGGGCTGCTGATGGTGACTGGGAGAACTGTGTGAGGTCCCAAAGTGCCTACTTTCAAGGGGACTGAGGTGTCATTGTCCTATGTATAAGTGTTTTTAATTGGTACTTAAGTTGTGGAATTGAGTATAAATTTACCAAGGCATTTTGCAACTCATAAATTTATTCCTTTAATAAAGCATAAAGTAAAATTATACCAAAATTTTGTTCTGTTTATGTCATGTAAGTAAATATCCTTCCCTTTTAAAATCTGGTTTTGTCTTCTCAATGCATAAAAGTTTCTGTGGTAAGTCACTTACAATTTTAGTTTTCATTCTTAGGCCTTCCTAAAATATTTTGAATTACAAATATTTCTCAGTTCTTTTTGTATCAGTATCTTTATGCATTAGTGTCTCTCTCTCTCAGACAGACATGCGCACATACACTAGACTTTACTGTCATTTTTAATTAATGATAACATCTGTGTCGGTTTGGTTTCGATTAATATTTTTGTTGTATGTTATGTTTTTGTGCTGCTTTGCCTGGCTGGTAATTTCTGATTTGGTGCCAGATAGTGCTACTTGTGAGGCAGTTATTTGTATTTATGTGAGTATTCTTGATCTTTGTTCTGGGGCATTGACTATTGCTGTTGCCCTTGAAATTTTAAGAAACCCAATTTCACACCTGTGAGCACACTGCGGTGACTCTGAGTTCACTCTTTGGAAGCACATGAGTGACCTTCCATAGGTGTTGTGCTTTGCCTGGTTTCTCACTTCCCCTCACAACATTTGGATGCATTTTCATAATAATGATTTGAACAGAAATAAAGGCAGAAGTTACAACTTATTCCTGTTTTTATTGGCTAAGCTCTACATAGATGTTTTTTTTTCCTAGTGTGGCCTGTCAAACATGCAAGTTGTAGCAGAAAGCTGTTTCATATAACAGTTCTCTTTGATTGGAATCTTACAATTTAGTAATAGAGACCTACAAGTGGTATTATTTATTGCTTATGTGGTACCTTGCTCTGAGACAGGTGCATTTATCATACCACTTTTATATTTAAAATAAGTTTATATTCTCATTGTTTAATATTAAAAATTATATTTTAAAGTTATACATTATAAGTTATTTATAAATATATTATCTCTAAAACTTAATTCAAGAGGCAGGTCTGGCATGATTGTATCTTAGGTGAAAGGGACATGCACGTGGCCAGCTCTGCTCCTCAGCCTCTTTGTAGCTCCACCGTGTTTCCAGGCCAGAGCTTTCCTCGCAAGGGTGCTTGAGCACCTCAAGGAAAGGGAGTGTAGACATTCTCTATTAAACTAGTACTTGTGGGTAGGTACAGATAAAGAGTAACCTTACAGTTCACTCTTTTTTAAGTAAGCTAATGGTGGAAAGGTAGTTTTTCTTACTGCAATTATAACAAAATAGCTTCACAAATTCTACTTGAAATACTTAAAACAGATGACATTTCTCTCATATAATGTCTTTTTATAAAATATTTACTTAATGTTGAATTCAGTCAGTGTTATTAAAAAGTAATTGTAACAAAATGAAAAGATCACTGAATTTGAGTTTCCATAACTTTGATGGAGATCCTAAATTGGCAAGTTATTAGCTGTGTGACCTTGATAATGACAAACTTAAATTACCAGTAACCCTATGACTTCCTATAGAAGTAACAGCCTGCTTTTCACAACAACCTAAGGATGGCACCACAGACGAATTTCTTAGGACAGAAGAGCACAACGGGGCAGGGTGGCCTTGCTCACTGTCACATCCTGGGCCTCTGGCTGCAGTCTTGGTACACAGTACATGCTTCACAAGTATGTGTTGAATTAGCTGTGACACACTGGATTGTTTTGTGAGGAAAATAATTCAAAATATTTATAATGTCATCATAGAAAAATAACAAACATAGCTTAAATAATTGACAGCAGATTAGTATTGTGAAAAATATGCTTTCTTTTTTAAAAGAAAAATTTGTAATAGTGATTTTTGTAAACTTTTTAGGAGGAACAAAACAGAGGCAAGCCCAACTGGGAGCATCTCAATGAAGATTTACATGTACTGATTACTGTGGAGGACGCTCAAAACAGAGCAGAGATCAAACTGAAGAGAGCTGTTGAAGAAGTGAAAAAGTTACTGGTACCTGCAGTAAGTAACAGTTTCCAATCTTAGATTTGGGCTCCAGCCCCTTTTTCAGTTTAATTTTAAATTATTGTAAGGTTATTGTAATAAACAGTGTTTTAGTTGTTAGAAATTTTATTTTTAAAATACAACAATAATCTGTAACTTCTTTAATACATAAACAAACAGACAATGTGCTTATATCTATACATGGGAAAGCCTGTTCATTTTTAGTGAGGGAGCAAACTCAGCGGCCTACTTTTCCAAAGTGTCGTTACTCTTGAATCACTCTGTTTGTTACACGGTAAAGCATAAGCAGGGTGATGGAAGCTTTCCTTCTTTTATGGAACAGTTTTTCCGTGTGCAAGTAATGAGCGTACAGAAGTCTACGCCTGATACTTCCGTCGGGTGAGCCGCGTTAGTAGCAGCGCCTTGAGTTGCCTGTGGGTTCCACGTGCTCTCCTGGCACACCGCCGTCTCCCATAGAAAGGCTAATGTCCCATTGTGAAATATCCCCATGGCGTGACCAAATGTATATATGTATGTTTGTTTGTTTTTACAAAAGGAAGAGGTCACTTTTACTAGTGTGCCAGGCACCTTTGTGTTCTCATCCTCCCTCCCTCCCCTCCATTTTCACTTTTGCCATCTAGCCTGCCCAATCCACATCCCCTTTTATCTTTTCCTCATGGTTGTAGAAACCTGTCATAACTTCAGAAATGATGTTTGAGCTCCTACCAGAATAACATCTTTTCCATCAGAAAATAAAAGTAAATTATTGGTTTTCTAAGACATTAAAATTTTTATATTAGTAAAATATATGGAAATATGGGCTCTAACTTTATTGAAAAAAACTAGGACTACTGTTAATATTCTAACAGAAATTTGTTGACATTTACATAAATGAGGAGGTCTACTGTTCTCTATTTCCAGGTAGTGTATTCTACAAGTAAACTTAAAAATTATAAAAGTTCCCATTTAACTAACAGAATTAACTCCTTGTAAGAAAGTAATTCCATGTAAATTCTGTTTGATAGGTCTTATAAGGAATATAAACAACTTAAATATAAACTAAAACCTGTAAATGTATACTGTTAAACCATGTACTTTTTCTCCTTTTTAAAAATAATTGTGCAGTATTGTAAAAATTTATAGAAAAGGATTTTTTTTCCTAAGCATAGTGGGCTGTTAGGCCGATGATCAGAACAAAAGTAACTTAACATTAAGCGCTTTTTATGTTGTATATAACTGAAAATATTCAGCTCATATAACTAAACAAATGATTTCGCCTAGTACATTAAATAGGCAGTTTTCTAATAATTAAAAACTCTTACTGACCTATTAGATTATTCTAATCATTCTGTAAGCTACTTTAGTTCTAAAAGTTGTTAACGTGGAAAAGAACATTCAATTAGAAATCTACTGTGCTATAATGCACACTTTTTGCCCAAATTTTTGAGGGAAAAATAAGGATGCGCATGACAGATGGGTAGTACTGAGAGTGTGCACTATACATGCATAGTGCTAGAGCGTGGGTGCGCATTATACATGGCAAAATACGGTAGCATTATACATGGCAAAATACGGTAGCTGTCTTTCAGAAAGTAAGCAAACTTCTCTGTGTCTGTTTTCTCATTTACACAGTGAGAATGGAGCAAATGTCCTCTAACCACCATTTTTGTTCTAAAATTATTTGTCTTTGAATATTAAAAGGTAAAAATAGATTTTAAAAGAAACTTTAAAAAAATTCATACAATTTGTATTTTAAAGGAAAATAGCACTTTATATGAAATTCAAATTCCATTATTCATTAACAAATGTGACTGAAACACAGCCATGCTTAATTCATTTACAGTGTCTGTGGCTGCTTGTGCATTTCTGTGGAGGAGTTAAGTAACTGCAGCATAGATCTTATGCCCAGAAAAGCCATTTACTGTCTGGCTCATTACAAACAAAGTTTGCCAGTTTCTGGCCTCTGGCATTAATCCAAATGGGGGATGATGATGGGTGGGGCCAAGGTAGCCATAGTGGCCCAGGCGAAGCATGGTCTGATTCTTAGTATGTTTTTTAAAGTGAAGCTGGCAGGTTTTGCTAATGGGCTGTCTGCGGGGTGTTAGAAAGCAGTGAATCAAGAATGACATCAAAGTTTTTAGCCTTAACAACTGGAAGGATATAATGTTATTACCTTGATGAAGATGGTATTAGTAGGATAAGACTGAGGGGATTGTTAGGAGTTTAGTTTTGGACCTAGAACATCTGAGATGCCTGTTGCCTATCCAAGTGTAGCTGTGCTGGTGTTATGTTCAGATTAACAGATACGTACTCCAGGTTGACTGTGTTTTAGGGCTGTGGAGCACAGAAAACTATTTAATGTGAGATCCTTAGAGCAGTGGGCATTTCCCTAACTGGATTCTGTGAGACGTTTTTTCATTGGGTAAAGAAAGCCTTTAGTGTGGTAGGAAGGGTTGTGAACCTCTGGTAGGAACCATTTCCAAATTTAATTGTCCATCAAAATCTTTTCTGAGAATACTTCATTTAGTGTTCTAGAGATAATCTGAGAAATAATGTGGGAACTGTCAGGTCTGATTTAAATACAGTTAAGCTACATTTCTTTCTTTTTTTTTAAGATTTTATTTATTTATTTTTAGAGACAGGAAGGGAGGGACAAAGAGGGGAAGAGACATCAATGTGTGGTTGCCTCTTGCATGCCCCCCAATGGGGACCTGGCCTGCAACCCAGGCATGTGTCCTGGACTGGGGATTGAACTATTGACCCTTTGGTTCTTAGGCCAGTGCTCAGTCCACTGAGCCACACCAGCCAGGGCTACATTATTTTTTCTAGTGGAGGTATTTTCAAGACATGAAGAAAGAAAACTCCTCTTAAGATTTTTTTTCCCATTCCTTTTTAAATATACAATGAAACCTGTTCATTTTAAGTATAGAGTTTTGAGTTTTGAATCTGTATGAAGTTATAATCACTATTCCATCAAGATTCCTGTCATCCCAAACGTTCTCTTACTCTTTCTATCAATTAACGACCTTGCTCCCACTGCCCCCAGACAAGTACTGCGGTTACTTTTGCCTTTTCTTCCCTTATAGTCTCAAAACTTGATTTTTTTCAGTTTTATTGACCTATCATTGACAAAAATTATAGAACATGATGATTTGATAAACAATAGAAATTGTGAAATAGGTAACATATCCATCACCTCACATAGTTACCATTTTTTAAGATGTACTCTCTTAGCAAATTTCAAGAACACAATACAGTATCAGTAATTGTCATCACCGTGCTGAATGTTGGTTCCCCATGATTCATTCATTGCTTATTGAATGTTTGCACCCTGTGACCGGCATCTCTCGTCCTCTTCCCCTCACCTCCTAGCCGCTGGCACCCACCCTTCCAGTTTGGTTGTGTGAGGTCAGCTTTTGTATATGTGCAGTTTACCTGTTCTGAATTCCCTATAAAGGGAACTTATTTTGTGCCTGGAATCAGCATGGCTTTTTTTGAGGTTCATTCATGCTGTTGCATGTATCAGTGGGTTGTCCCTTTCATTGACAATTAGTATTCCACTGAGTCGATAGGCCACAGTTTGTTTATCCTCTCCCCTGTTGTGGTTTCCATTTCTTTTTTTTTTTTTTTTTTAACCAGAGAAATTACTTTATTTTATTTACTTTTTTTTTTTAGAGAGAGAGATGTAATGCATCTTTTTTTTTATTGTTGTTCAAGTAGTTTTCTGCCTTCTTCCCCCAACCCTCCCCACCTCCCTCCCCCATTTCCAGCCCCCCTTGTTGTTGTCCATATGTCCTTTATAATTGTTCTGTAAAGCGTTCGCCCTTTTTCCCCATTATCCCCTTCCCTCTCCCTTCTGATCACTGTCAGCCTGTTCTCAATTTCAGTGTCTTTGGCTATACTTTGCTTGCTTGTTCATTTTGTTGATTAGGTTCCTGTTAATGGTGAGATCATATGGCATTTGTCTTCCACCACCTGGTTTATTTCAGTTAGCATAATGCTCTCCAGTTCCATCCATGCTGTCGCAAAGGGTGGGAGCTCCTTTCTTTCTGCTGTGTAGAATTCCATTGTGTAGATATACCATAGTTTTTTGATCCATCCATTTACTGATGGGCACTTGGGTTGCTTCCAGTACTTGGCTATTGTAAATTATGCTGCTATGCTATGAACATTGGAGTGCATAGGTTCTTTTGGACTGGTGTTTCAGGGTTCTTAGGATATAGTCCTAGCAGTTCAATATCCATTTCTCTGAAGACATGAGGTTGAGCATCCTTTTGTGTGCCTTTTGGCAGTTCATATATCTTTCTTCATGAAGTATCTGTTTAAATCTATTTTATTGTCTTCTTTTTTACTGAGTTAATTGGGTTGGCCAAGAAGTTCATTTGGCTTTTTTCACAAGATGGCTCTGGTAGCACTTAGTTGTTTTTAACTTCATTCCAAACAATTTTGTTGGGTTGTATTGTGACAGCTGTTATGTAAGTGTACATTTAAAGAACTCATCAGTATTGGTGAATTTTTGTGTAGCCATTTTGATATTGAAAATGTAAGAAAATATGTAACATTTTCCGCATATTGTGCCTTATTATTTCAAGAAAGGTAAAAACACAACTGAAATGCAAAAAAAAAAGGTTTGTGCTGTGTGTGGAGAAGGTGCTGTGACTGATGGAACATGTCAGAGTGGTTTGCGATGTTTCATGCTGGAGATTTCTTGCTGGGTAATGCTCCACGGTCGGGCAGACCAGTTGGAGTTGACAGTGATTGAGTCAACATACTAATGGAGGATAATCAACATTCCACCCCATGGGACACGAGGGAGAGCCAGCACACTCAGAATATCCAAATCAATAAAGTTATTGGTGAAAATGAAAAAAGATGTCTTTTATTTTATGGAAAAAACCATACAGACTTTTTGGCCAACCCAATATAACAGTTTTCTGTATATGTTGGGAATCTTTTATAAGACAAATATTCTAGTCTGTAGAGCTTACCTCCTTTTATATTTTTGTGGGAAAGCTTTTAATTACAGGTTTAATTTATTTGTAAAGTATTGAGCCCTTATGATTATTTTCTTGTTTTTACATTTTTCAGGGAGTTTATCTATGTCATCTAAGTTGCTATGGTTTCTGCCATGCAGCTGTTCATGACCTTCCCTTTTTATCCCAAGGTCGTTCGAGTCTGTAGCAGCACTCCCTGTCCCGTTCGTTCTTGTTTCTGTTGATCATTCTGCCTCGGAGAGCTTTATTAATTTTATCAATCTTGTCTAAGAACCAGCTTTTGTTTTTGTTGATTTTCTCTGTGTGTTACTTTTTAATTTTTTTTTTATTTCCCCTTTTATAGTTCTACCTGATTTTGGTGCAATATTATTATCACTCTTCTTAAAGGTGGAAGATTAGTGATTTGAGACCTTTCTTTTTTACTTCTGAGACCTGTCTTTTAAAGGTTTAAGTTTCAATCTGAATAATGTTTTAGCTGCATCCCCCCAAATAATACTGTATCTTAATTACCATTTAGTTCAACGTATTTTCTAATTTCTTCCATGATTTCTTCATTAACGCATGGATTATTAGCAAATTTTTCCAAATATTTGGGGACTTCTCTGTCTTACTGTGACTGATCTGTAATTTAATTCTGTTCTGCACAAAAAATTGTATTCTATAACATTTTAGTCCTTTTGAATCTATTTAGGATTTTATAGTCCAGCATGTGGTCTGTTTTGGTGAATCCCATGTACACTTAAAAGCACATATATTCTGCAGTAGTTGTGAATGTGCAGTGTAAATGTCATTTAAGTGAAGGTGGTTGAAAAATATTCAGATCTTCTCTTCTCCTTAATCTGTTTTTTCCCCTAGTTGTGTTAATTACTGAAAGAGGTGTCTGAAGATCTCCATTCATTCATTGTAAAAATATCCACACTAGTGTGTTCTCCTTGATCTCACTGAAATGCAAACTAATTTGGTGTACTCATGTGCATTGCCAAGTATTATATTTAATGTTTGTTTAGCATACACAACCTATATGGCCAGGGTTTGGCATCAGTAAAAGATTTCACTCGTTTTTTGTATAATGGCAGCTTTCCCCCTTGTATTAAACTTGAAGTCTGTTTTTTTTCCCCCACAATTGCAGTTCTGTTTTGCAGCACATTTTCAAGCAGATAGTATCCAAGCAGTACATAGGTGGCAGTCAGTGTCACAGAGAATGCTAGAGGGGTTCATAGGAAACAAGCAAGGTGAGCTGGGTGCTTAGGGGAGAAGATCTTACGTGGTTTGGTGAGAGACTTGAACTAGAAGTTCAAGGTACAGATTCACAGAGACAGAGAGGATTAGTGTATATGCATTTTAGGGATGACAAGTTGTGCATTTGAGGTTATTAAAAGTGATGACAGATGCAATAAGATTTACACAAATCATGGCGATGGACTGTCTTTATTTGTAAAATAGGGTTATTATTGCTCAATTGCCTTAGAAGTCCCTGGAAGGTCATAGTTATTATTTTAATTATGTAGAAGTACAAGACACATGTTTCCTCTTTTCCTCTTATTTTCTTATATGGTACATAGACTGATTACTTCAACTACATCTTTGACCATATCAGTTACTGCTTCAGTTCCTGGTCACAGGATGGATGCACTCACCGAAAGAAAGTAGTAGTTCTATTCCCTACTTACAGAAATTCTCATTGCTAGTTTTGATCTCAATATATGCTTTTGTTTTCAGTGGCATAATAAACAAGGAAATTATGAAAACCACATATTAATGCTACTAAAACATTGTACATTGCCCCACTCCCCAACACACACACACACACACACACACACACACACTCTCTCTCCTTAATCACCCACTGTGGGTTGGCACCTACCATCTGAAGTCTTAAATACCATTTCTCTTTCAGTCCTCATTTCAGTGAGTTAGAAAACAATACATGCTATTTTTTGTATTCATTAGTTAGGACCTTATGGATGTGCATTCTATGGTTTTTTCTGATCTTCTCCAAAGAACCTAAAAGCACAAGAAGTAGAAGTAGGGGGATACTGTGCTGGACTATTTTGATAGGAAGACTGAGAACGTAGAGGTGCGAGATACTTCCCTAAATGTCCTCTTCTCGCCGTTAATTTTTCTTCCCTCTCCATAGGAGTGAGGTAGAAGGTTTCTGGTGAGGTAGAATACTGTCCTGGAAAGGTTAAATGAGCAGCTGGAATTACTCACGGTATTATGGTATCGTATTTGAGGACAGCCGTGGGCACCCAGGGTGCTGCCATTCCCAGAGAATTGGGAGTGTTTTATTTGAGGCTTCTGTACTTTATGGTAGGTATAATTATGTCTTTTTGTTTGGTCTTTCATTTTCTCTTTAAGTGTACTTATAGGTGTTTGAGAACTTGAACATGAGTCAGTGGTTTTTTTAAAGATTTTATTTATTTATTTTTATAGAGGGGGGAAGGAGGAAGAGAGGGAGAGAAACTTCCATGTACGAGAGAAACATCAATCAGTTGCCTCTAGCATGTGGACCTAGCCTGCAACCCAGGCATGTGCCCTGGGAATTCCCTGACAGGGAATTGAACCGGGGACCTATTAGTTTGTAGGCTGGCATTCAATCTACTGAACCATACCAGCTAGGGCATGAGTCAGTTTTGAATGTATAGCTGATCTCTTTATGAAAGCATTTATATACATAGAGTTCAGTAATGTTAACTAAATAATCGATCTGAAAGATTCTGTCAAATTTCCAGATGGGGGGTTTGAAATTTAAGGTTGTTGCCAGTTATTTCAAGGAATAGTATGAAATTTGAAGATATTTTCAAAACAAAAATAATTTTAATTTAGTTGTTTAAAAACTGCAGAAGTCAAGGTCATCAAAATTTGAGAGAGTAGTAGAGAGGAGATCCATCACAAAATATTTTTTAAGTTTGCTTTTCATGTTTCTCAACATTCATTTCTGTCTAATGCCATATTCATTTGACTCAGTTAATTGTGTTTTGATTATAACCTGAAAATACATAAAAATAGGTAAAAAGTAAGTTAGGAAGAGAGATACTGACACTAGAGATACTAGTCTTATGGTTAAAGATTTTTAACTGGATTTTTTACAGAACTGGTAGCTCTGCATTTAGTGCTTGACCAAGGTATTAGTAATTGAAATGTATGGTATTATTGGCCTCCTTTTCATTTTATTGGGGAAGAAGGAAGGCAAGGTTTTAAAAGACATCTAGTTGAAACGCCCTGGTTGCTTGATAGAGCTGTGTTATGAGAGACCATCTCTCATGTAAAGAAAGGTGTCTCTGCCTTTCTCACCTTGCACAGCCCTTCTGATCTGAATGGGAATCTGTCTAGGGACCCAGAGGACAGCAATTAGCAGGCCCTTCAGAGTGTCAGAGCAGAATTACCATTGCAGTGGTTTAGCTGCAGGATAAAAGGATTGAATTTGGGTTTGCCCGGCTGCCAAACTTGATGAGTTGCCACGAGAATTTTTAAATGTGAGAGGCATTGACTTAAAGCAATTTGGCAGGTTTGAATAAACTCATAAATTACAGGTTTGCAAGGAGCCAGTCCTGGCTGCTTCTCATGGAGGCAGGGCTACGAAGCAGGCCAGTCCATGCTTTCAAGCTGCCAGTCCATTCCCAAGGCTTGCCTTTTCACCAAATAGAGTGACATAGGCCTAATGAAGAAAAGATATTTTGTTCTGAATCTCGGGAGGGAAGAGAAGAGACAACTCTACATCTAACTTCCCTCCCTAAATTAAATATATCTTCAAATGATTCTAGTAAAATGATTCTTTGTTTTAATAAACCTTAACCTGATGTTTACTCTCATTTTTCTCAGTACGTGTAATAAGTCTGTATCTTCACACTTGTCATATTTGTCTCACAAAGTTAGATGAACATTTAGAGTTTTGGGAAAAACAGAGTACTCAGCTCACAAAGTAGATTATACAGGTTGCAGGCAAATATTTTAGAGGGAGCATCAGCCTTCCCTGTCTCTTAGGAGAACTGGTCTCAGTGTGAGACCTCCTAATGAGCTGCTGCTCCCTTAATGCCAGAGGTGGGGCCAGCACCACCCACCCCCGCAGCCACTCCTCAAGACAGCAGCCAGGGCCCTATTTCCTGCGCTAGTGGTTTCTGTGCCCTCCAGAAAGAAAAACTCTTAGTGAGATTTAAGTACTTAAAACTTTGAGAATATTTGTAAAATACTCTCTTGTAATAAATAAAATAAGGTCTATGTGGAAGTCTATTAACATTTTCAAGCCCTTAGGTTACAGTTTCATAAGAAAGTAATCATTTGGTTGTTGCTGATTTTCGTGGCCTGAAAATATAGATGAGAAACAAAAATGTTTCACAAGGCATTACAGGTATGCCAAATGATAGATTCAGATGAGAAGATATACAGTATTATTAAAAGTACAATAAATATATTGTTTATATATTAATCTTTACTCCTTAATGTACAATTGCTTATCAAAGTAGTCTGATTAAAATCCTATAGTAAATTAATAAAACTTAACCCAGTGACAGAGAAGATTTTCTAAAAGACCATCATGGATGTTCTTACTAGAGAGCTCGTGAACCCCTGGGATCCAAGTGGCCTCCCAAGTTGTTTACCATGTGTGCGGGCAGGAGTGGGCGGGTGTTCACTGCTATAGGAAACATGGTGTGAGAAAAACCTGTGCAGAAATTGACATGTACTGATTACTTTTTTTTTTTTTTTTTTTGCAAACAGGGACAATGCTAAATAAAGTTTAATGTGATTCTAAATCAATACCGTTTTATACTCCAGTTCATATTGTGGCTTGTTGTTTATTCTGCATTGGGGCAGCCACAATAGCATCGTTCCAACTAGAATTTTCACAATCAATTAGAAGTTCTATACCTTTGGAGAGCAATCCATATGGATGTATGCGGAAGTATGACAAGGTGTATGTGGTCTTTAAGGCTTCGGTCGCTGCCATACCAACATCATACAGATCACTGAGAGCTGTGTGAGCTCTCTGGACTTTCAGTCTAGCCCAGATGCTGTCTGGCAGGGGGTAGGGCTTTAAAAACCAGCAGGGTGGCTTCCCCCCACCTGTGGAGCTGTTTGGTGAAGCCCCTTGGTGATCCTAATGAAATGGGCCTTGTCTTGGGTGATTGAGCAAGCTCTCGCAAATACACTCAGTATGAAAACCATCGTCCTTTTGATTCTTACAAGGATCCATTGAGGAGTAGTTTCTCTACACATAAAATGTTGTCTAGATTGACATTTTCGATAGGCTAAAGTTTGTGGTGTTGCAAATATTTTAAAAACAGATTCTGGGCCTAAAATAATAGGGCAGTATGTGTTTACAAGAGTGGTCCCAAAACACAATTTATTTATAAAAAATTGTATATGTATTCTTGACATATTTTAACTTTAGTCACCTTCAAAGTACTGTCTTTTTCGTGCATTACAACTATCAAGACTTTTTTTCCACTGCTCAAAACAGTTTGTGAACTTGTCAGTTTTTTAAAAATATTTAATTTATTCATATTTAGAGAGAGGAAGGGAGGGAGAAAGACAGGGAGAGAGAGATACATCGATCAGCTGCCTCTCGTACTCCCTCAGCTGGGAACCTGGCCCAAAACCCAGGCATGTGCCCCATCCAGGAGTTGAACCAGCAACCCTTTGGTTAATAGGCTGGCAGTCCACTGAGCCACACCGGCCGGGGCTAAATTTATTCACCAGTTTTGATGCCTTTTGGTGCTTCTGCCGTTTTTTATGTCACCTCTTCCACATCAGCAAAACATTTCCCTTTGAGGACTTTTTTATATCCAGGGAAACAAAAAAATGTCGACCTAGGCAAGATACATGAATAGGGAGGGTGGGGCTCGAGGGTCACGCTGTTTTTCGTCAAAAAGTGCTGAACACTCAGCGTGATGTGGGCAGGTATGCTCATGAATCACCCATCGTGAAATGGGCAAACGCACTGAGTCTTTAAAAAAAAAAAAAAAAAAAACCTCACTGAAGCTGAATGCAGCCTCTCATAACACCACCATCTGGTACACTGATCCAGATGGGTTCCTAGAACACTCACCTAGCAGGTGAAGCCTGTACTACAAGGGCCCTGCCCTCCAGAAGATAAATCTCTTTTGGGGGGTGTGCCCTCTACTTCCTAAGCAATAGTTTTGCAGTTCGTATAACAAGTTCTTCTGTTTAATCTTGTATTTCATACATCCCTCAGACTATATTGAATTTATCATGTAATCCTTTTTTTTTTTTTTTTTTGCTTGTACGTGTTTATTCTTAAATATTAATATCTCTATCCCTTAAGTAAATGAGCTGCTCGCTGGCTGGGATAATGCGTTTTGATTTTTAAAAAATATGTATTTCTGTTAAATGTATGATATTCTACACAGATAACCCAAAAATTAATTTAAAATTTATTAAAGAATTAAAATTGTTTGATAGGAAACTAGGTGAGTGATTTCTCACTGTATTTGCTGCAGCTCAGTTACTTTCGTGAGCCCCTTTAATGGGTTTGCACGGCCTCCTGATTGTTGGTCAGTATCGCCATGTTCCTCACATGCAGGCAGAGCATTCTTAATCCGTTCACTTCGTGTTAGTGAACACTGAAATTGAATCGGCAAAAAGTTAAGAAAACCCTATGTTCCTTATTTGATTTAATTTGCCTGTAATGTTAATAACCCTTACATTTAATTTCGCCTGGCATTTGAAGTGTTGTGATATTTACTAGTAAAATTACTCAGATACTACCATTGTGAAATAGTGTACTAATGATTCAGACTGTTAATATTAAGATTGTTTCAGATAAGCTTATTTGGTGGCTCATCCTATGGCTTAATTTCCTTTTGTTTTGGATAACTGAGTATTGAAAATTTAATTTCAAAAGTCACACTTATGAATAATGGACTCCTTCTTTATAAGAATTACTCTGAATCTTATAGTGCAGAATTACATAAGTATATGTGGTTTGCTTTTTTTATTCTCTCAACCTTTAATGCTTTTGTGGGGGGAAACATTTCATCTTTAATGTGTACTTTAAATGTAAATTGAATCATTTTTTAAAGTTTTGCCTTTAAACTGATATAGCATCATCTTATTTCGTTTAACCACTTTTTGTAGAATACATTTCTGAGTTAGCCAACAGATTTATGAATTTACTTTGTGATATTTATTTTATGAGTTCACCTGTGGGTGATGGCAGTATACTCTATTTAAATAAAATACTTTGATCACTGAATTCAGATTCTGTGGAATTACAACCCACTTGTGGAGATTACAAGATTCATTTACTGACTGCTGACCAATTCACTTCACAAACTTCTACTGAAAAATAGCTGTTAAGCTGGCGAGAAATCAAGACTTCAGTACAAAGATCTGTATTTAGTAATATAAATGAGTTCAGGACAAAAGTAATGAGTTTGCCAATTATTTATTTGATCACTTGATGCTTGCTCTTCAGAGCTTTCACTAAAGGCAGACACTTTCTTGAGTGATCTTCTCTCCAGTGCATTCTTCTTGGGCACTCTTGTCCCCTGAGCGTGTCTCCAGGGAGCATTGCCAGTGGGGTCACTCTGTAAGTGGCTGCCAACCTTGAACTCCAGTCACCCCCATTCCACACCACCCCAGAGTGGCTGATGTCCCTGTCACACAGAAGGCTTTCCAAACTGCAGCCTGACCTTCTCTGCCCACTGCCATCCTTATGGAAATGGCATCAGTGGCCTGGGGGTCCTGCATCCTTCATTTCACTTCCCATTCTCGCCCTGCCCCCACTCCTTCCCCTCTTCTTTAACTGCCTCATCTACCTCATTCTCTCGGGTTCTGTTTCCGCTGTTGGACTAGGTCCAGGCAGTACTATACCTCGTTGGAGCTGGGGCTTTCTGTGTAATAACAAGCAGCATCCCACTCCTGGTGCAGGTTTCACGGGCTGGCTTCCTGGCATAGTCAGAACGAAAGCTGGTCACCACAGCGTTCCCAGCCTGTCCTTGTCTGGTGGGCACCAGCCCTCCAGCTTTGTTTCATCCCACTCCCCCACCCTCTTACACTCTCCGTACCTTCAGTAATACACGGCGTCCAGAGCACTCCTTGTTTACACGGTGTATTGCAGTTGACCTCTGCAGTGGGTGCGGAGGGACTGGGTTCAGGAAAAACCACAAAAAACATTTGTCTTAGTACTCCAGTACTAAAGGATCAGCAAAGAGAGACGTATTCCCTAAAAACATTACACAGTACTTGTCAGATTTTTAAGATAAGTGCATAGTGATTATTACACAATAGAAGTAGTCTTCACTTTGTTATTAATAACCTCTTAAAGGAAGAGTTCTGTTTTTTTAATCTAACCCAGTATTGTGTTAATAGTTGTTTAAAGTATCTATTTAAACTCATTGAACAATAGTTACTAGTGTTTTGTATACCAGGAACCTGATAATACAGTTGTAAATGATTCATTCTCCGGCAAAAGGAGAGGTGTGCTCCTAACAAAATGCAGTCAGAACTTTGGTCATAAAAAGTGTTTTCATGGGGAATGAGGACATTTTCAAACTCACAATAACCAATTTATTATTTTCTGTGGGAATTTTAATAAAAGATCTTTGAAAAATCCCTAAACCTAATAATACAAAACTAATAAATAATAGGACAGATCCAGGGTTGCATTACTTCTAATACAGGAATCAGAGGTGATGCCTTTGTTTAACCATCAGCTAATTGGCTCTTTTTCTTGTTTTAAAGATTTCATTTATTTATTTTTAGAGGTGAAGGGAGGGAGAAAGAAAGGGAGAGAACCATCAATGTGTGATTGCCGGTCACATGCCCTCTACTGGGAACCTGGTCTGCAACCCAGGCCTGTGCCCTAGTCTGGGAATTGAACTGGGGACCCTTTGGTTCGCAGGCTGGCACCCAGTGCACTGAGCCAGGGCAGCTAATTATCTCTTAAATATCCATACTCAAAATGTAAAGCACTAACCACCTTGATGAAAAAGTGCTAACCGGGGGGACATTAGTCTGAGTTAACCAGTGGTGTAGTAGCTAGCCAGCGCCTGTGCTGTCCTCTCCTTCATCCCTTCCTCACTTCATCTTTCATCATGAAAACTCCAATGTTGAGAAGGAACGCAGTGACTACGTATTGGTGCCCGAGGTGAGAATTGTGCTGCCCTCATAATAACAACACAGCTGAAACCCTGGAGCCTGTGAAACGAGGAAACACTGCTGTTGTAGCTTAAAAATCAAGTAGAGCAATGATTCCTAGCTGTGATCATGGTTATAACACACTCCGGCAAAAATCTCTGAGCCAGCCGGTGTGGTGTGTTGCGTTCTTAAGTTAAAGAAATGCATTTATTTCTGAAGCATGTTTCTATTACATGAACTCCATTTTAGCTATTGATTTTTATAAATTAGAAGTATTTTGAATATAAAAATCTGTCACTAGAAATGAGTTAACATATTAAAGACTATACTAATTTTTTTATGTCTGATTATTTTCCATGATAAAAAGAAAAAACCTAAAAGTACAGGTAACTTTTAAAAACAATGTATTGTACACACTCACACCTTCATACACATATTACATTTATATACACACGTATACATGTATGAACTATACAAAAACACTAGTGGATGTCGGTACTCTAACCTTTTGTTGGGGCTTACTGGGCTCGCGTGTCAAATAAGCGGCCCCAGCCCCAGAGTGACTAGTGTCACCCTGCGTGCAGCCTCTTCAGTGAACTAGCATGTTTTAATACCATGTTAGCAGACAGTTTTCTTAGAAAAGACAAAGTAGAGGTATACCAGCTCTTGAAAAGGCCTGAAAAAAGTCTAGTTTGACCCTTCGTTTAAGGAATTCAGTGGCATTTTCTTACTCAGTTAGAAATTACTTTTAGATTTTTTAAAATAAAGTTATTGAAGGGGTCGTAAAATTAATAGCCATGTGTTTGTGTAACCATATACATTGGAAAAACCTTTTCAGGACACAGTTAAGAGCGTGAGCACCTTCTGGAATCAACCAGAAAGCAAATAGGGACACAATTAGTCTTCTTGGTATGACTCAAAAGACATAGTCCTCAATCAGAAAACTAATTGGTAACAGTAGTTTTTATGAAGGGAGGAGGTTAATAATGTTAAGCAGTGGGGACCATTAACTCCATCTCTACTGGAATTCTCTCCATTTAGATATCGTCATACGTTGCCTCCGAGTTAGAGTGATCTTACCTTTCCAAAAACTGTAGTCCCCACTTACCCATGGTTTCAGTCGCTGGTGATCTGAAAATGTTAAGTGGGAAATTCTGGAAATCAATAATTCGTAAGTTTCAAACTGCCCACTGTTCCGAGTAGCATGATGTCCTTGTGCTGGCCTGCTCCATCCCACTGGGTACACGAATCAGCCTGTTGTCCAGCGTCTCCACGCGGTATGCGCTTCTCACCCATCAGTCACTTTGTCGCCGTCTTGGTTATAGGTTGACAGTCATCTTATCACAGCGCTGTGTTCAAATAACCCTTACATTACTTAATAATGTCCCCAAAGTGCAAGAATAGTGATGCTAGCAATTCACATGCCAAAGAGAAGCCATAAGGAGCTTTCTGTAAGTGAAAAGGAAAGTACAGTACAGTATGATTTGGGGAGAGAGGGACAGCATGTTCACATAACTTTCATTACAGTGTATCAGTGGTTTTCAACCTTTTCCGTCTCACAACACATAAAAAGTCATTACAGAAGTCCTGCGGCACACCAAAAAACCAGGGTTTTTTTGCCGACCTAAAAGAAATAGATATAACTTTCATTCATTCACACCAGACAGCTATTGTTGTGTTGGCTGCTGTTGTTTTTTTACTTGTCATTCTAAGGGAAAAGAGGTCAGTGCCCCTGACTAAGTCAGATACTGAATGTTTTAAAAATTCTTGTGGCGCAACAGTGTGCCACAATACACTGGTTGAAAATTGCTGCAGTATGTTATTATAATTGTTCTGGTTATCATTGTTGATCTTTTATTGTGTGCCTAATTTATAAATTAAATTTTATCATAGGTATGTATAGGAAGAAACACGTGTATTAGTATGTACAGGCTTTGGTAGTATCAACAGCTTCAGACACCCACTGGGGGTATGTATTTCCCTGCAGATAAACGGGACTACTGTACTCCTCGTACTGGAGCTAAAGAGGTGCTTCTCAAATAGAAATCTAATCTGTATTCTCCTTGGGTTAAAACACTTGAATAATTTCCAGTTACTCCAAGGAGTGCATCCACCTGCTTTAACGTGGCTTACAAATCAGTATTACCTTACCAGCCTCATTATTTATGTCATACTCCTGATTCTAGATTTTAGAACATGTTTTTCATTTTTTCTCAGAACCACCTTTACTCATTCTCCCATCTTCAGCTCTTGGTCATTTTTTTGGTCTCAGAGTGGATATTATGATGTATTGATACCTGACAGCCTTCTACCCTGCTCATCACCTGCCCAAACTTAGTTCAGCAACTTTCCAGGATGTTCCTGCAAACTCCTTATCTGTAATTTGTTGTAATTGCTTAATTTTTAAAGTTTCAAGGACTATAATATGAAAATTTAATAACTATTTCATTAATAAAATAGTAAGGTTTAAAATTATATAACAAATGTTAAAAGAAAAATCCCATTCATAAAAAGATCTAGATGGGAACAAAAAGGTTACATTTCTCTATAGAGTAGCAGATTATGGGTTAAAATTAAAATATCACTTTAAAGTAATATAGAAGCACCTAGATTTAGAAAGATAATACCTTAGTCCATTTGTTTGTGAGTTCATATCACTTAACGAGCATTTGCTATTTTTTTAAAGGTTTTATTTATTTATTTTTAGAGAGAGGGGAAGGGAGGGAGAAAGAAAGGGAGAGAAACAACAATGTGTGGTTGCCTCTCATGTGGCCCCCATGGAGGACCTGGCCAGCAACCCAGGCATGTGCCCCGACTGGGAATCTTAACTGGTGACCCTTTGGTTCGCAGCCCGCGCTCAATTCACTGAGCTACGCCAGCCAGGGCTGAGCATTTGCTATTTTTAGTCCCAGGGTACCTCCCTACGAAATAGTATGAAGATCCTATCCTTAGTAGTTTAAGGTTTTGTCAGTGTTCCTCCCTTGGTGTGGTATATCATTGACATCTTTTCCAAAATAGACTAGTTCTGCATATATGGAAAGAAATCTGATGAGGCAGGTGACTCTTTTCCTTGATGAACAATTAAATGTCCTAGGGAGTTCCCAGGCAGCCCGACAGAGTGTGCCCGCAGCTTCACAGAGCTCATGCAGACACGTGTCGGTTCAAGCTTTCACCCGAGCCTAGGAGCCACACCACGCAACCCCGTCTGTGACGCCGCCCATCTGTCTGCAGTTTAAGCGCCCTTGGCTTCTTAAAATGCTTTCCAGCATTTCTCATTTTCTCACCACTTTTTAAATTTTTGTTTCTGTTGATACTTGTATGTCACTGAAAGCTTACAGCCTTATTACTGTTTGCACTTATTAGATATGGCATCATTTTCAATATCCATAAAACAGCTCAAAAAACAGGGTAAACATAGTAGCCACAAAGAATACAGTAATGGCCAAGAAATCAAAATGACCGTGCATAATCGGCTTGCTTAATGAGAGTTGTTTTATTAACTGTAAAAGTTTCAAAGTGCTTAAGTAGAGGAACTTCTTATCTTGGCTTTTTTCCTCTTAAGTAAAGTTTCTGAACTCCAGCAGAACACTTGTCCCACTTACAGTTGGTCTTGCTGTGGAGGAAAAGTTTCTAAGGTGTTCTAGAATTGAGTCCTGCTCTTAAAACAGTTTGCTCCTGTATGCACCTGATTTATCTTATACCTATTTTAAAATGAGGTTTTTAGATTGCTATCTAGCTTCCCGCTTAAGAAGTGGAGGTGTACTGGCATTTTACTTCAGAAGTAAAATATTTTTCATGCCAAAAGGAATGTGTTTACAATCCAAATTTATTTTGTTATTATTTGATTCTTCTAGTGTGGCTAAATAACCCAAACCCAGCTTGCTAGCTCTCCCCGAGTAGCTAAGCACAATGAAAAGTATTCAAGTGCTTTATTACACAGTGGTGCAGATTCCTGTCCTTTGTTGAATTTTACCAGTGGGGCAACTAATATCTCTCTTACGTGCCATACAGACTGGTTACGAGGTGAAAGAGGATAAGAAAGGTTAAATTCTTTACAGATTGTATACTTTAACAATGAAGACTTTTATTCAAATTTCAGGGGGGTGGGGATAAGGAACCTTAAATAATGAAATGATTTGATTAGTGTGATTTTTTTCTGACCAAGGAAATCCAGTGAGTCTCAGTCTAGAACAAACGGCACTCTTCAGCATCACTGGAGTGTCGTGCTCAGAGCGCTAGCCCAGGAAAAGATCCACATTCAAAATCTGAAGTACAGTTTTTACCTAATGCCATAGTGGTGCCACTTTGGCACCACCGTAAAGTCAGAATCCAAATCCAGTGTGATAAAGTGAATCCAAGCGTCAATATGATAATATGGTAAAGTGTTGGGTAGCGTCGCAGGAGATAAAAAAGATAGGCCGAGCTTCTGCCCCCGACGTGCCTCTGATGTTTCGACCCCCACGTTTCTCAGTGGAGCAACACAGTCATGTCCGCACATCGTCACAGCTGAGAGACTGCTCTGTAAGAGATGCGCAGGCCAGATTGCCCAGTGAAAGTGACGGTGCTGAATGGTCTGTAGCTGTCCACTGAAGCAGAGCAGTTTCGATGCAGCTTTCTAATACAGGCATACCTTGTCTTATTGCACTAGGCTTGGTTGTGCTTCGCACATACCACATTATTTACAAATTGAAGTTTCTTGACAACCCTGTGTCCAGTGAGGCTTGGTGCCATTTTCCAACAGCATTTGCTCACTTTGTGTCTCTGTCACTTTTTGGTAATTCTTGCAATATTTCACATTTTTTCATTATTTTTATATTTGTTATGGTGATCTGTGATCAGTGATCTTTTATATTACTATTGCAGTTGTTTTGGGGCACCATGAACTGTACTCATATAACATAGCAAACTTATTAGTCAATAAATGTTTTAATGTGTTCTGCTTCCAACCAGCCATTTCCCCGCCCGTTCCACGCCTCCACCTCCCCTATTCCCTGAGACACAGCAGTATTGAAACCTGACCAATCAGTGATGTTACATTGACCTCTTAAGTGTCCAGGGGAAAGGGAGAATCACACATGTCCCACTTTAAATTGACAGCTAGAAATAATTAAGCTCAGTGAGGTAGCCATGTCAAAGCCAAGGTAGGCTGAAAGCTGAGTCTCTTGAGCAGTTAGCCAAGTTGCAAATGTCAAGGGAGCGTTCGTGAAGGAAAGTAAAAGTGTTACACAAACGAACACACAAGTGATAAGAACGTGAAACAGCCTTATTACTGATGATGAAAGTTAGTGGTTTGGATGGCAGAGCGAGGCAGCCATGGCATTCCCTTATGCCAGAACCTAATGCAGAGCAAGGCCCTAACTCCTTAATTCTGTGAGGTCTGAGAGAGGTGAGGCAGCTGCAAAAGAAAAGCCCGAAGCTAGAAGAAGTGGGTTCATGAGGTTTAAGGAAAGAAACTCTCAAAATAAAACTACAAAGTAAAGCAGCAAGTGCTGATGGAAAAGTGGCAGCAAGGTGTCCAGAAGACCTAGCTGAGATAAATGAATGAAGGAGGCTCCACTAAACAGATTTCAGTGCAGACAGAACAGCTCTTTATTAGAAGAGGACGCCATGCGGGACTTGCACAGCCGGAGAGGATCAGTCAGTTCTGGCGTCCAAGCTTCAAAGGACAGGCTGACCTTCTGGCGAGGGGCTAATGCGGCTGGTGACTTCCAGTTGAAGCCATCCAAAGTGGATGCTCATTTACCATCCAAAAGAATTAGGCTAAACCTGTTCTCCCTGTGCTCTGTGAGTGGAACCATAAAGTCTGGATGACTAAACGTTTAAAGCCCACTGCTGAGACCTGTTCGGCAAAAAGTTGCCTTTCACAATAGTGCTGCTGCTCATCGACTGTGCAGCTGGTCACCCACAAGCTTTGTGGGAGATGGGACAAGGAGGTGAATGTTTTCTCCATGCCTCCAGACACACATCCCTTCAGCAGCCTATGGATTAAGGATTAATTTTGACTTCCACATCTTATTATTAGAGAAATATACCTCATGAGATTATAGTCACCATAGTGATTTCTGTGATGGATCTGGGCAAAGTAAATCGAAAACTTTCTGCAAAGGACTCGCTATTTTAGGCGACAGCAGGAACATGTGATTCATGAAAACTGAATCAACATAAGAAAATTAACAGGAATTTGAAAGAGGTTGATTCCAGCCCTCATGGGTGACTTTGAGGGTTTCAAGACCTCAGCAGAGGAAGAGACTGCAGTCGCGGTGGAAATAGAGTGCTAGAGCTCGAAGTGGGGCCTGAAGATGCGGCTGCATGGCTGCGGCCCTGATAAGACTGTAGTCATTGAGGAAGTGCTTTGTACGGCTGAGCAAAGAATGTGGTTTCTTGAGATGGAATCAAAGGATTTAGAATATTAAACCAGCTTAGCTGATAGAGTAGCAGCAGTGTTTGAGAGGGTGGTCTCTGGTTTGGAAGGGAGTTTCATTGTCAGTAAAATGCTGTTGAGGAGCATTGCATGCTACAGAGAGAGCATTCCTGAAAGGGAGAGTCAGTCAATGAGACACGCTTCTCTATTGACTTAAGAAATTGGCACAGTGTCGCCCCAGCCTTCAGAAAACACCACCTTAGTAAGTCAGCAGCATCTACATCAGGGCAGGGTGCTCACCTGCAAAAAACTGTGACTCACTGAAGACTCAGGTAATGGTCAGCCCTTTCGACCTGTAAACTACATTTAGGGGGTACGTTTTTAGATGTAATGCTATTGCATACTTAATAAAGTGTAGTACAAACATTTATATGCACCAAAAAATTTGTGCGATTTGTGTGACCTGCTTTATTGCAATAGTTGTTTATTTTTTCAACGTGGTCCGCAAGTGAACTCTGTTTCTCCAAAGTGTGTGTATATTGGGTCTCTCTAACAATTCTGTGAATTTCTGTAGTGTGCTTTGGTTTGTGAACATCACTTTTTGTGTGGGACTTAGCATAGAAAAACTGTGTTAAGTATCAACATCATAGTAGGTGCTTATTTAGCCATCTGTTAACTGAACATTGAAGACTGGGAAAAATAAGGAATGTGGAATCGAGGAACCTTTAAATGACCTAAAGAAATAGGTAGCAGACTGTCACAGAGTATACATAGACTTTTGACAGAAAATGGGATTGATGACATAAAGGAGAGGGAGTTGGTGTGGCTGTGAATGCCAGCCTGAGGATCAGATTCTGGGAAGTAGTAATGGGGAGCCACTTCTGCATCAGAAAAACAGGAACTACGTGGGGTGCCCCAAGTCCTTGGATTACATCATTTCTTACAATGTTGAGATGCCATCGGGACTTCACTCTTGTTTTTATCAGCCAGCCTGTAGTGAAACTGGTTTCGTTTTATGTCATTTCACTTAAAGTCGCAGAACAAAACAATGACATTAGATCAGATCTTCCAGTGTTTCAGCAGAGAGAATTAATAAAGGAATTGGTTATGTAGGTGTCAGGAACTGATGAGGGAAAAAAGAGACAGGGTGTGGTACAGACTTAGAAACTGCAGGAAGTGGCTGTTACTCTAATGGCTGGAAAATGAAAGAGATTGGTGCTGTTATTACATCTTAGACGTTCAGAAAGTTCGGTGCAGGGGAGCGACTGAGACCTGACAGTGGGGGCGCACTGCCATCGCTGGGACCCTGGCAGCTCTGAGGCATAGAGACACCTTTGGCCGCTGCCCACAGGCAGGTGCCAGAGCCCCAGAGCACTGGGTCCAGAAATGCAGGGAGCACACTGTCCCAGGAAGGAGCCCCCTCCTGCCCTCAGCCAGCACATCCATCCCTCTGCTATAACACATCCAGCTGGTAAAGAGGAAGCTGCACTACAGGGAGCCCTAGACCCAGCACCTGAAAGCAGTTAGCAGGTCATTTTGGAGCTTAATAAGATAATCATCTTGGAGAAAAATACTCTGAAAATGCTGTGAGAGGATAGTTCTTCTGCCAGCTTTAATAGGCTAAGTTGGAGTTAAGTAGACCCCACATTTGCTTTCAGCTGTCTACAAGACATCCTCACTTACGTGTTTAAAGTAGGCATTTCAAGCTTAATGTTGGATCCCATATCACTTAGCCTTTAGCTTTTTTTTTCATCAGGCGGAGCCACCATATACTAATCTAAAAACCTAAACATCATTCATTAATGTCTCCTGTTCCCTCGCTCCAACATCTAACTGGTCAAGTCTGGTCAAGGGAACTTACTTTTAGCATCTCTCTTATAACCTGCACCCCTGTCCAGTTTAACCTCTGTCCCCTGGACTAGAGTAAAGCTTGTGACTGGGTTGGTTGTTGTTTGGTTGGTTTGCTCCCAATAGTCCATTCACAAAATAGCAGAATGAGCCTTTGAAGACAATTCTTATTATGTCACTCTGCTGCCTCTAAAACCCTCTTTAAATTCAAGTCAGTCAAGTTCTTTGTCAGACTTGTCTTTAGTTGGCAGGTAAATGCCGGTGATGATTGGAATTAAAAATACGTATCAGTCACTCTTCCTTTCCTCTTTTCTCTACTAATTTCCTGTCCAGGCTTTGTTTTTCCAGGCATGTAAGTCATGTGATTTTTCTTTGTTTGTAAAGCCTTTTATATTCATTTCAGATTTATAGAAATACTCAATTTTTTTAATGTATTGAGCAAGTTCACTTTTGCAAGGCATTAAGGGCTGCAGAGAAGAGTGGCAGTTGATTAATTTATGGATATGAGTCATGAGAAATTTCCTAAAAGCAACAAAACATAGAAAGGATGGGTAACAGATGCCTGTATGTGACTGATTCCCCCAAATGGAGCAGCGCAGGTTTAGGGAGATGATGCGTGAGGTGGGGAGTGGTTAGAAAGGCTGAGGGCCAGCCAGGGCAGACGGCTGGGCGCACACAGGCGGCTCGCGGTTGTGTCTGACCCAGGAGCGGAAAGCACAGACACGCCGTAGGGGTAGGGCACCGTGGACAGAGGGTTTCACCAAGGGCACGACGTTGGCACGTGGGGCTGCCTGTGGAAGTCTGTCAGTGCCTTGAATGCTAAGCTGGAGAGTTTGCATTTTTCCTAAAGACAATGGTTCAAATTATTTTTTGAGTTGACACATTTTCAGTGATTTGAAAATATTCATACATTTGTTCTCCATTGTTAAAATTTACATTGTTGTAGTGGGTTATTTTTTAATGTGTAATTTATAGGTTTAAAGATACCAAATAAACATTGTCTTCATTTCTTATATGAGATCTTTGATGAATTCAAAAGATACTTCCACTTTAAGGCACTACAACATTGGAGAAGGTATAACAAGGACTTTGGAACAGGTACTCTGGTCTTGGAAGCCAAGTTTGCATTGTGACCTTTTGTAGTTTTGGGCCAGTGACCTAATCTGTCTGCACCTTGGGGATAATATCAATGCCATAAGCCTGTTAATGAAGCATAGATGCTTACGATGAAGCTCTCACTTCAGTTGTCATAAAGTAGAGCAATTCAGGGCAGTGGGCATTTATGGAATTTAGCAAGGGTTTGTTATATTTTTATGTTTCAAACGTAAGAGTGTTATTCATAGCATATTTTAATAATCTTCATAATGTTTTCCATGCAAAATATGAAAGAAATACTCATCTACCCTATGATCCAGGAAAATTGCACTCAGGTATTTACCCAAAAGCAATGAAAACTTATGTTCACCAAAAAAAGCCTGTACAAACAAAATTTTCCTTAGTGGCTTTATTCACAATATCCAAAAACTAAAACCTGTCAAATGTCCATAGCAGAAGAATGGATAAACAAACAAAATATTACTCAACTGCTGAAACAAATTATACATGCAACAACATGGAAGAGTTTCGTAACTATGCGGAGCGAAAGAAGCCAGGCGCAGAAGTAGTATATGCTGTTTCACCACATAAAGTGTTCGAATAGGCGACTCTGAACCAAGGTGATGGGACCTGTCAGTAGTTTCTGTGTGGGGCTGGGCTGGGGAGAGGGACAGGGGGCTTTCTGAGTGGTGGGGATGCACACTCACCAAAAGTGAGGGAGTGCTGTGCTTGACACCTCAGGATTGCACTGCACACAGATCACACCTTGATTTTTTTTTAACGCAGAGCAAACACTCGAGAAATGAGAAGAATTGAGGTTCCAAATGACCTCTTATATTCATTGTGGTAAGGTAGCATTTTAAGACCTTAGGTTTGGTTGCTTAAGAACAGCTTCCTTTGTTAAAGGCAGAAGTCAGTGTTTCATCTCTGGAGAGGTGCTTGGCTCCGATCATGTGGTACAGAGCACTTCTGGAAAGGTCTTGAGTTGAGATGCATGGTTTCAGGGTGGCACATTTGGTCTCCTTTTCATCTTTGAGAGAAGAGGAGGTCAGATAGGTTGGTCGGAGGCCAGGCTATAGGAAAAACTTAGCAGTGAGAGCTGAGGAAACCAGCCAGTGCTCCTGTCTGGAATCGCATTTGGAAACAAGGAGGCATACCCCTCCCAGAGTACTCAGGGAGGGGTACACTGTCAGTGTCACTGACAGACTAGGACAGCAGGCCGAAACAGCACGGTCCCTTCTGCGCAAAAGCGAGTCTCCAGTGAACTGTGCCTCTCTTGAGACTCAGGGCATCCTGCTTTCTGTGCACAGTGCTGAGTGGTGAGCACCCAGGGTGATGCTCATTCTGGACTGAGACCCAGGTTCACATTCGAGCTTTGCCTGCTGAATGCTGTGCTCTGCTAGGAAGTGTTCGTGTGGCCCACTGTCTTGTGACACCGTGCAGTACACATGGGGGTTCACAATTTGTGAGTCTTCGCAGCCTCTAGTGACGTCAGAAAGGCTCACCCCGACCCCGCCCAGTGACAGCTGTGCTTGCTGCTCTGGCTTGTATTCTCACAGAGGTCTCTGTGATGTCACACATCTGTTAACTCAGTTTCCCGCACCTCAGAAAAGGCACACACCTGCACGCACAACCCCTGGTGTACACACTCGTCTTCCATCATCCTTGGCTTTCCCCTGTTTGACACTACTTCCAGCACTAGCAGTAATTGGCTTATCCCAGAGAGGCAGCCAAGGAAAACCCATGGTCAAGGGCCTCTCCTCTGCACAAGGCCCTGTGTGAAGCATTGCGTCACTTCACTGGTTCACCTTTATTTCTTCCTCTTAGGAGCAATAAGAGACTATAGTTTTTATATAGTTGGGGTAGTTAGTGTGATTGTAAGTGCTTTAATGTAGCTGTTAAAATCATTAGTGATGTAAGTCTTGTGGAAGAAAATAGGTTTATTACTTTTATTTGGAGTTGCACCAGTTTTTTGTTCCTAAGACCAATGGATAACCCCTGTCCTTCAAAGGTTTGAAAAAGCCACGCCATTAGACACGGAGGCATGAGTTAGCAGTCCTTGCATACTTTTTCGGTCAATAAGAAAGTTTAGTTTTTATCATTAGATTCAGAGTCTAATGTTTTTAGTAAACTATATTTACTGTATAAGGCTCCTAGAATAATTTTAGCGTTAACAGATAAGAGTAATAGGGGAAGTGTACGTATAGCTATGAGAGTATTTTCTCGTGTGTAGGAGGGTTTAGTGTTCTTAATATGATAGGTATGTTTACCTCGTTGAGTTGTAATTGGTATATATAAGGAGTGTACAGTTGTAATGATAGTGTTGAATCCTAGGAGGGTAACAGATAAGTTGGATCAGGAGACTGTTGATATAACTACAAATAGCTCTTCAGTTAGATTAATGGTTGGGGGAAGAGCTAGGTTGGTAAGGCTTGCTAGGAGTCGCCAGGCTGCTGTAAGTGGTAGGATGGTTTGCAATCCTCGGGCTCAGTTTGCTGACATTTTTAAATGTGAACAACTATGTCACTGTGGAAGGCGCCCTTAGTATAGCCATTGCTTTTCTTCTGACTTACATAAAGTAGAATTTATATCCTGTTGTCTGATGCTTCATTACGTAGCAAGATTTACATTTGAAATGACATGATTTTAATTTTTAGTATCGTTAGTTTTCAGTGACCAAGTTTAAGTTTTATCGTAATGGATTTTCAATCAATTCTTCCCTTCCAGTAATAGTGCTTACTAGTTTTTATATTTAACAATTAATTGCTTGTCTTTCAAAGAAATCATGTTGCTTTGTTTTTTTCCATCTGTACAAATAACATGGGAATCGGGAAATAGTAATTTCAGAAGCATGCAAGTTTTTTACTGCCGAGCAGGTCTCTGAAAAGATGGCAGCTATACGTTAAACACTATGTTTTCACTCATCTTTTTCTTTAATTTCTTTGTGTCTTGTTGACTACAAGTTTTAGTGCCAGTTCTCTTTACTTCAGATTATAGTCCTCAGTTTTCTGCTGTAGTGCCCAGGTCAGCGATTCTGTATCATTTACAGCTGTTACAGACAAGAAGGGCTGTCCTACCCAGTGCTGCTCCTTCCTTGATTGGAAAGGGGGCCAAAACTACGTGAGCAGTGTATAATCGGCTACTTTTTACTCATGGAACCTGAGCACTAGGTAATGCACAAACTGTGAACAGCACACAGTTTCCTTCCACCGTCACAAGAGGTGGGCCTTAGAGGGTGGGCTGTCAGCAACTGCTTCGTGGTGCTGCAGTGGTGGGAGTTCATCCTGTAGGGTGTACATATTTGAGACTGTGGAATGAAATTAAAGATGTCACATACCAGTCGTTTAAAAGATAAGTCCCAGCAAATAACTTGCAGGGGTGGGGCTGAATGAGGAGATGGGCAATAATAAATAAGTAGTCTCTGTTCTTAAGGAGCTTATTTTGGTGATAATGATGTACACTGTAATTCAAGGTAGAAGCAGTACCATCTAGGGATGGCCCTTGAGAAGGTGTCATTTAGGTTGAAGTTTGCAGAATAAAGCAGGGTTTGGAAAAGGGCTGGTGGGGTGCAGAGGAGCACTCAAGACAGTGGGTACGGAATGCACACAGAAAGGACTAGCGGAGGATTTGGTTTTACATATAGCAAGATGTAAGTAAAAAAAATGTAGAAGATTAACGAGTTTAACTTGAGAACATAGTTTGGGGCCAGATCATAGGTAGCTTAAATGGTTTATACTTTTAGATAGTAAGAAACCATGAAGGGTTTTGAGATTGTTAAGTAGCATTAAGATAGATGAAAGTTGCAGTTTGGGCAATTAATCTGGCCATTGTGTATAGATTGGTGAAGAGACATCATTTCCAGTTTTGCAGCAGTTTTGATGGGGGCCTAATAATGACTAGGACCAGGGCGACATCAGTAACTGGAGAGTTGGAGTGAATCCAAGGCAGATGGGGTGGCTCAACACGCTGCTAATCAGAGACAGCCCTGGGTGCTGCCTGCTGTCCTAGCAGGGTTATTACCAGTGCCCTGCTCGCTTTCAGTGGTTCAGTGGTTTGGACAGTACGCCCAGTGCTGACCCTAAAGATAAATTTGCTTTAGAATTGATAGTACTTTATAATTTAAGGGAGAGAGGGATGTTGCTAGAATATAGATACAGATTTTAGACATTCTTATGACTTTATTAAATTTTCCTTCATTGAGAATTAAACAGAATATTCTCTTATCTGAATATCACAATCAAACCTTAGTGTGTTTAAAATCCCTGTTTTAGTTTTTTGTCTTTTAATGAATACATTTGAGCTTTGAAAACTTCAAAATGATAGATACTGAAGAGAACATGCTGTATTTACTCTTACCTAATTCACTCCATTTAAAAGCTAAGTGTTTTAGGAAAACTTGAATCAATCACTGTAACTTATATTAAAAGATTCCAAATAGAAATGCCATACGTGGCAGTTGAGTGTCCTGTGTACCAACATGCCATTAGTGAGAGAGCGGGCTGTGGTGTGTCAGAGCCCTTGGTCCCCAGATCTTCTTGTCCTACTGGGACAGGTGGCTGTGGTCACACAGCATCTGTTCTGAGGCTCGCCCATGGGTGTGGCTGTGCCGCACACAGCCGTCACCCTCCGCGCTCACTGCTCTCATGGTTTCCTTGTCCAGGCAGAGGGAGAAGACAGCCTGAAGAAGATGCAGCTGATGGAACTGGCGATTCTGAACGGCACCTACAGAGATGCCAACATCAAATCACGTAAGAAAGAGACTGGGGTCAGGCTGACCGCCGCCTCAGCTGTTTGTCCACACACCTTTCTCCTTTCGGTGGCACAGCATGTGGACAGTTAAACAGAATGAAGGGTGGAACGATGTTCACTTGATAGGGGACCAACAGTCCCATTTTTACTGCTTTCACAAATTGTGGATGCTGTACTTGTTTGTACTGTATTCCAGCATGTCTTCCAAGTTTGGGGTTTATAAACTCTTACTCTTTTGATGAAATTTCTACTTCTAAATTCAAGAGTTTAATGAAATTTCCTATTCTGTTAACTATACATTTAAGGCTTCAGATTTAAACTTCTAGCTTATTTTGTTACATTCATGAAAAGGACCAAAAAATAAATAGAAACTTCAGAGCTAATAGGCAATGTGTCTGAATGCAGTGATCTTTCTGTTGAATTCTGTCCTTTCAACTTTCTTGCATGTTTTCCCTCCAGTGTTGTTTCTCTGATGATTTTATATGTGAGTTCACAGAGGACAGTAGGTGCTGACTATTTTAATCCCGTTTTTTCCTTTATTCGCATTTGTATACGCTTTCACAAGTTATAAGAGGATGCTTTTTTATATTTAAAATGAAATGTGAAATCTGTATTTTAAGAAAATCTAAGGTTAAACTACTAATTTTTTTAAAGAAATTGAATTTTAAAGTTCTGGGCAGTTTTCCAAAAAGTATACAACCTGTTGGGTTCAGAGGTGGTCACTTTACAAACGGCCGGCTCCGGTGACTCATGAGAAAGCGAACATTGTGGACGCTGTGTACTGAGGAATGGGACGTTTGTTGCACAGGGTGGGGCAAAAGTAGTTCTGTAGTTGTGAATATGCAAAACAGTTTATTCTTGTATCATTATTTATTAATCATATTATTTTCCATACAAACAATTACAAGCCTACTTTTTGCCCCACCCTGTATTATTTTTGTATGAGAAATTAGTTTCTACATATGCAGGAAATTTATATATAAATAGTAGTTGGCTTATTTAATATAATAAAAATTATTCCTTATTTAATTTGAAAATGAATCTACTCTTTTAGAAAGATACCAAAACTGTTTCTGTGGACTCCAATTGCAAAATATTTTTTAAAATATCTTTTAATGCGAGTGTTTTTCTTGTGCTTCTGCATGCACCTTTAGCCTTATGAGATCTTAAAAACATAGATATATCAACTATATGAGCTAAATATAACCTATTAATGGTCTCAATTTTTTTTACAGTGGCTTTTTAATTTTTGCACATTGATTCTTAATCATGTGGGAAAGGGGAGCCGTTGCATTTGATTGGTGTGCTTTGGCATTGTTGTGTGATCAGCGCATGTACTAATGGTTTCCTTTTATTTTTCTTCTTTCCTGCTTTTTTCTTCCTTTTTCCTACTTCCCTCTTGTTTTCTGTGTTTTGCACTGCTATCTCTGTACTTCTTTCTGAATTTCTTTGCTTACTGTAGCAGCCCTTGCCTTTTCTCTTGCAGCAACAGCCCAGGCTGCTCCAAGGATTATTACTGGGCCTGCGCCTGTTCTCCCCCCAGCTGCCCTGCGCACCCCGACGCCGGCTGGCCCCACCATAATGCCTTTGATCAGACAGATACAGACCGCCGTCATGCCAAACGGAACTCCTCACCCCACTGCTGCAATAGTTCCTCCTGGGCCCGAAGCTGGTTTAATCTACACCCCCTATGAATACCCCTACACGTTGGCACCAGCTACGTCAATCCTTGAGTATCCCATTGAACCTAGTGGTGTATTAGGTAAGTTGTTTTCTCTGTAGGGTGAACATTTTTCTTCTAAACTTTTGCCCCAGACTTTGACGTCATTGCCTCAGTGTGAGAGAAGCAGCACAAGTCTCCATTAGGAAGGGCTGAAGACTCATTCTGTTACTTCTGCCCGCTGAAGGGTCCCCTTTAAATAACCGCACCTAAGACTTGTCAGATTTGCTCTGGTAACTAACTCAGTTCACTTCGGGTGGGCAGATCTGAACGTTTCGACAGGACATACTTGTCACCTTTGACCTCCCTGAAGTCCTCCCCTGGCACATTCCCTCCTTCAGTTTTGCCACGAAGTCAGATTCTTTTCATCTCAGAGAGTTAGTTGTCAGCTAAGTTTTAATTTTCTATGTGAAAATACTTCGAGATTTTTAAAACTGCTGTAGTTACGTGTGCTTTCTAATATTTGGGATCGTTTAAAATATGAAAGGGTCCTAGTCAGTAGCTGCATTCTTCAGGTTTTTTCGTTTTTTCTCGTTTGAAGTCCTGGTTAATATCAAACATAAGAGAAACTCATAATTTCAGTAGCACAGTATGGAATCGATGAGTAAAGACCAGGTCACTGAGGTAGATTCACTCCCGAGGCAAAAATTAAGGTCATACTGTAAACGCTCAGTTTTACATGAACAAAAAGTGGTGTGCTTGAAAAAGACATTACTGATGCCTTTTTTTTATAGAGTGGATTGAAATGCCAGTCATGCCTGATATTTCAGCCCATTGACTGCTGGATGAAGGACTAGAATGCAGCAGCTGCTGTAACACGACCAGGCAGTGTGGGACAGGCCGCTGCCACGCTGCCCTTGTTTTACCAGACAGAATTTGAATACTTTTTTCCTTGAATTGGATATGACCTTGGTGCTGCATGCATGCTGTTCACTTTTAGGACTTTGATCTTTTAAGGGTTTTTTTTTCCAGCATTAACATTGATTTATCAAAATTTGAAAGCCTTTAATGAACCTGGACAAAGATTTAAACTTGAAAATTCATTGTTCAATTAAAGAAAACCACAGTGCTCTGTATGTTATCTGTGTGTGTGCATGCACTCAGGTGCCTTTTGTTTCATGAGCAAATACATCTTATTGTACATGTTTTCGGTTATCTCTAAATCATTGTATAAAGTATTCCAGGTCAGAATCACACCATAGAGCTGTTTATGAGATTCTTATTTCTGTTGCACATTTCTTGAAGCATTTTTAAATAACCTGTAACATATAACCTGTTTACGTTTCTTCTTCTGTTAACGCTCTGTCCTGTGGCCCCTGCCTGCTCCTTTCCCCAGAGCTCCTCCCTGCTGCACGCACAGCGTCTGCTGGGGGAGGGGGGCTGCTGCTCCCTGCAGGGCGGGCTTTAGGCCTGGCTGCTGCTCCAGCCCTCTCCAAGCAAGAGCTCACTGGTCTTGCCTCATGGATTAAACTTGTCTGAGATTAGTTTACCTGAAATGTAAAAGGGGTGATGGACCACTTTACTGCTTAGAATCAGCAAGGGGCACTGCAGAATCTGTTTCTCATTTCAAAGCAATGTGTTTTTGGTTGTGTTGGGAAATTTATATTTATAATAATTATTAGACTGACAATTAAAAGCAAAATATACAGATATCTAATTGGCATTCATAAGATGAATAATAATGACTACTAAATGACAAAAGTCCATTATAATCAATTTTATTTCTTGCTTTGCTACCTAAGCAGTAAAAGGTGATATTGATTGACCACTTGGAGAACTGACAAAATTATTTCAAATTGCTGAGTTACAGTAAATTTGCACACAGATAACATGCATGCTATATATCAAGTCTCACATCATATTATTTTAAAATAAGCAGTGCCCTTCAAAACAGATGCAGACATGTGTGTTGGTGGTAGTGAGGAGATTGGTAATAGCATCAAATCTTCATTGGTGACTAATTTTTAATTCCCTTCCTTTTATCTTTAGGTATGGCTTTCCCAACGAAAGGCTAAGAATTCAAGAACGGTCTTAACTGAACCCTCATCAGATCTGAATTTAACAAATGCTTAGTCTCAGCAGCCTCCGGGGGGGAGGGAAGCTTAGCCTAGCAGTCAGTGACTTACTTGCACTTTTTTGCACACTGATAGGAAGTAAAAGTATGTTATTAATTTGGTTTAGTCTATAACCTTACAAAGTAACGGTAATTTATAAAGGAGTGTATAGTAGTATACTGACTGCTAAGTGTACTATACTGTTTGCTTTACTAATCACCTAATTCATTGCAGTTCATACTTATTGACTCAAAGTTTAAAACCACAATCTGTAGGCTTTACGAATTGCTCATAAACCTTTTTACGTGATAAACTCTGGAAGTGGTCTGAAGGTTAGCCAGTCATTGTCAGCATTGAGCATGGCGTGCTTTTAAGTGGTCCTGCTGTGAGAAAGGCACTCCAGTGAATATGTGACTAGTAAAGCGTAAATGTTTGGGTCTCGTAGAGTTCATGAAATACTGTGTCTTGGGATTGTAAATTAATGGATAAAATAGGTTAAGGCCAAGATGTTTGAAATAAATGCAATATTAATAGATGCATATATACGCAACATATTATGGTTAATTTTAAAACTACTGTGCCTTAACATGTTTCTTAAAACAAAATTTTTGTAGTAAATGAACATTTGAAATCCATTTTGATAAACCTGTTAATGTTTGTTTTTTCCCCCCTTGTGAATGTTTTCTAACTTTGTCTTGGTAATTGCAATTTAACTAGGTGCGGTGGCTACTAAAGTTCGAAGGCACGATATGCGTGTCCATCCTTACCAAAGGATTGTGACCGCAGACCGAGGTTAGTTTAGTTCTGCAGTTCTTGTTTATGAGAAATGCGCTGGGTGTCTGTACAATTTGCAACACCACACCTGATGGAAAAATATGTAACTGTTTACCTGCACAGCATTTCTTTTCCTTTTCTAAATTAATTTATAATAATTGACAGGTTTAAGGGGTGGGCTTTTGGGGATGGATTTTTGTGGGGGGGTTTTCCCTCCCTTCATATTTTAACTTATTAAATCCTATTAGTATGTACTATGATTTATTCCTACTAAAACACAAATTAGTCCATTTGGGGAGCTATTAATTTTTGTTTTCGCCTTAATTATTTCTCAGTAATAATTTTTGATAAAAGTTTTCTTTTAATTTTGAAAATTTGGGTTGGTTTTGCAAAATGAACTGAGCGGATGGTGCTTTAATGAGAGAAGTAAAGGAATATATGCCTCCTGTGTTCTTTGGAGAAAATTGAAGATTTATTGTCCCATTTTCCTTTTTAATATGACATTTGAGCCACTGTACAAACATGAGGTTGTACATGTCAAGTACTTAGCTGAAGTCAGCAAAGGACGGACTGTGAAGAGAACTTTGGTGCAGTTGGATCTTACTTATAAGTCGGAAAATCAATTCCCTTTTATTATATTTTCTTCCAAAATGGATCCTTTGATTTTTGTCATTTGCTGCTAAAATATATTTTCTAAAGGTGAACTGTCTTTGGAAGTTCTGTGGTGACGCGAGCCCGGCGTCTGGGCGTCTTTTCTGACTGACCTGTGACTGGAAATAAGTCTTCATTTTTCTCCTTTTCCGCACCTGCAGTCTGTGTCCTGTATATTCCCCTGGGCCCTTTACGAATTATTTATGTTTATTGAGGAGTGATATTTTCGGTTTATTGACATTGAATTCTTTTTCTGAGTTTGAGATCATAAGATAGGAGAGAATCCAAAGCAAGGTAGGAGAGAATTTTTTATAAGCTTTTTTTTTTATGGCACATTTATTACTTACCGACTTAGCTGATCCTAAAACTAATATCAGTTTAGAAAAGAATGGATTGAAACCTCAATTCTGCATCTTCTACGAACTTGTGAAAGATCTACCTATACTTTGCATAGTTATCTTGAATACTGATGATAAATACTGGACACAGCCGTTGTCCATACCAGAGTAGAATACCTTTCCAAAGATGTCGATGGTATTTATTTAGCATAGTGTATAATTAAACGGCCTTGAAGGTCTTTGACTCATGTGTCACTTGTAGTGATTTAGTGAACAAAATGCAGAGGCCCCCGAGTTCAGTGAGCATCTGGGAGGACAGTGCTTCTTGTGAGTGTGTGTGCACAAGTGCGCACTGCTCTCTGCTCGCACCAGAGCTTGTCTCCCCGCAAAGGAGGGCGTTTTTTCAAAGGGGAAAAAACATGTAGATTTGAAGAATCCAAGTAATTCCGTGAATGATTTGAAACTTTTTCCCACAGTTATTGTCTGAAACAGTTAGGCGTATTTGGGAGTAGTTTTTTGTTAGCCTTTCCTTGTGTGCTCCTTTTAGAGTTTTCATCATTTGTTTTAACACAGTAATAATTGGCCTACTCAGTACTCCAGTGCCTTGAGGTAGTTGAAAATACCAGGAAGATTTTATCGTGTTTCACAATAAGAACACATTCCATGTGTGGCTCTTTTGTAGTTACATGTGTTTCATTAGTCCTGTCACTGTTTTTATTCAAAATGCAATGTCAGCAAACCGAAACACTACTTTTTTCCTCCGCAGAGCAGAGCGCTTGCTGTGCGCTGCTACCACAGCCGCTGTGCGCACTCGTGGGGTCTGGGGGGTGTCTGAGGTCCTTCACCGAGATTATTTTATGATACTACTGTTTTCTCTATTTTTGAGGTTTTTTATTGCTTTTTTAATCTTTTGAAGGGAAGCTTAATATAAGTGTTCATTTAATGCAAGGAAACTCAGCCCTTGGACCTACAGCCGTGTAATTCTATGTGAGCATTCAGACTATGGCATGGTTGACAAATACCTAGTTCTTTACTAAAAGTAAACCCACCTCTGCATATTTCAAAATCGAATTTGAAGCCTATAAAAGACCAACTGACTTTATAGTTGAAGTGAACCATATGTTATTTTGCACGGTTGACACAGCTGTGTGTACTGTAGGGGCCAGGACTTGGCAGAGGAGGCATTCCAGGTGTACTGGTGTACATGGAAATGGTAGTCTGCTTTTTCTGTGGGTTCCACATGCAAAAACGAGAATATTTCTGAATAGTGATTTTACAGAAACCATTATTTATACAATTTGTATAAAAACTTAATACAATTTTAATCAAAATTATAGTTAATATCAAAAATGCTTTAAGATTCTTTATTTCTGGAATACCTAGGAAATGATATGACTACATCATGTGAAATATTTATTTTCTTTGATTATGGAATAGCCGTTTTTATCTTAAATAAAATTCCACTGTTTTTAAGAAATTCAGGGACGATTTGGTCACACTAAAGATACAGTATTTTTGTAGTATTTTTAAACTATTCTAAATGATAGACTGTAGAAAGCATTTTTGTTATTTGAGGGCAAACCAGCTGACTCTGTGAGCATTAGACCTACCGGGTTTCGATGTACGAAGCGGCACAGGACCTACCTTTGCACTGAAGCGTTTCACATCTCCTCTGCCGTAGTCCCAGTGGCCACAGTACAGAAAATTCTTTCAAACCTCAGAACATAGTAGAAATAATTAAGCTGTTGAATGAGTCTTAAAAATCATACTACTGTTAAGTGGACCAAGTTTGGTGAAGCAGAACGTGACAGTGTTTGATTAAGGAAGGAACAACTCAAGGACATTGGGGACGAGAACTTTTCCACTTGAGAACTACTTTATGTTTTACTGTAATTTTAAAATTTTTTTTTGTTCTGTTTGTTATTTTGCAAAAGAAAATAGTATTTACAGGTGGCTTCTTTTAAAATATATAAAGCAGGAATGTATATGAAATGTCAGATTTTATTGTATTTGCAGAGAATTAGCTTTGAAGTTGAATAAAGAAAGCTGTAGTTTTAAAATGCCTTATTGGTATCAATTAGAAATTTCTTCTATTTTTTGATGTACTTAGAGCTTTTGAGTATAGAATTTTAAATGGCAGGATTTTACAGTGTTTACATGCAAAGTGCATTTTATAAGTGTTCTATATGTGTAAAATAGTATTTCCAACTGGAAAGTGTTGGCCGGCGCACAAAGGGCCTGGCCTTTTCTGGTTCCCATGACGCTGCCTACACTGCTAGACTGCAGGTTAGTGTCGCTCTGTATCATGAGGCCAAGAAACCCCTTGTTGTTTGTACATAGAACAATTGAAAACGCAATAAACATTTATTGAACAAAAGAAACCTTGTTTGGCCCAGAGTTTATGTTGAACCAAGTTGTTCACACAAATTTAAATTTCTTTAGATTCATTTCTGTTAATCATCAGTTGTTAATAATCACATCCATCATTAATAGTGCTTTAATGCTTGCATCTGAGAGAGTACTAATGCTTAACGGCAGTCGGACCCTGACACCGCACTGACTGTGCAGAGTTCTGTATACCAGACCTCGTCGTCGTCGTCCTCCGGTTTCCTCCATTGAGCTACTAACTGTTAGTTGTTAGTTATATTTTATTTCCATTTTTCTCCTGTTAACCAGTTTTTTTGTTTTTGTGGGAGAGGGCTCTCCTTCATTTGTTCAAATCATGATATGAAGTTGTCATGATTTTTATTGTATTTTGTAGATGGTGTCAATCAGTTTGTCAGAATTACACATGCTTTTTTTTTATTAGTTGTGATTAGTTTTTCATGTTGTCATTAAGCCGTCACTAGCTGAAACTAATCTCTTCTCTATCTTTTCTTTTCTTTTTTTTTTTTTTTTTGTTTTGTTTTTTGTTTCTAACCACCCAGCCGCCACCGGCAACTAACCTATGACCTTCTGACCTCTGAACTCTTCACCCAATGATGACCTGACCATGCCTGCCTGCTGATCAGTTAACTGGTAATCGCCTTTGCTTGCCTGTCGTCAGTGCAGCGAGCTGAGGCACTTGTCCGTTCGTCTTACCATCTAACCAAACAAAAGACAAAGAAATTGTTGTCCTCCAACTCAGCTTTTGTTTTGTTTTGTTTTGTTTTTCCTGTTTGGGTGAAAATGGTTCTAGAACCTGCACTGAATAGTAGTAAAGCAATAAGGCCCAATTCATGCCACAGCACTGATCATCTTTCAATGTCCCGCCCTAAGCGAACGGTAAGAAGGCCTCACCGCAGGAGGGGAGACGGGTGGCCCTTAACTACTCAGTGACAGGCAGTTACTGTGAGAGACTTCCTAGGAGCCCTTCCTTCTCATGGCGGGTCCAAGCTCTGAATGTACTGTGTGGTGATGCATCATGCATGAACCTTTGGTCAGGGATGTCGTTGGTGAAGGGATTTCAAAAGTATTCAAAATTCGATACGCTGTTCCGTCACTACAGCGCCCGCCCAGGGCGGCAGTGGCAGCCTTTTCTGTATTGCCTGCCAGCATTTGAAGTATCAGAAGTGTGCCATGAGAGAAAACTTAACAAGGAATTTTGAAAAGTAATGCAAAGAACAAAACTGCAACACTATTTAAAAAAAAAAAATATCTGAGTTTAAATTACTAAACCTTTATTTTACAGCTCCTTAAAAATATACGAGAACAAGGTACATGCATTATGTGTCACATTACTGGGCAAACTGTTCAAATATTTTTTTTAAACCTCCCTGTATAGAAGAAATCATTAAGGATGTAAAAGCCATGCTTGCCTCTTTGCTGTATACATGTAATGAAATTGTAGATAAAGTGTAGTGCATTGAAACAATGAACAAAAAGTAGATACTTTTACTATACAAGGGTGCTGGTGCAGAAAAAATATATATATTTTTGGAAATGTAGCATTTTATACTTTCAAGTGTTATAAAAAAAGAAAAAGAACAAAGAAACCCTTTATTTCATTAAATGATTTTTTCTGGTGGTTGTCAAGAAACAAAAGACCAAAAGAGCCTTTTTGTCTTTCCTTTTTATTTTTTAAGTATTGGAATAAGTCTAAAGAAAAGGAAGTGCCTTATTTTTCTTCATGGTCATTTAGTCAAGTGTCTCGTAAGATCAGCTCCTCCCTCAGAGTGCAAGTTAGCGCGCATTACTCAGCTGCCCAGCATGTGAAAGCAGATAGAGGGAGATAAATGAGTTGATGATTCGAATTACATATTTTTTGCCACGTTACCTTGATACAAATTTGCCAAATCTGATACTGTGAAAAAATTTGATAATTTTTCTAATGCCTGACATGTATTTTCAAACATCATTCTTTTAAAATCATAATTGATTGCTTTTGATTATTGCAATATTTAATGTTACCCCAAAGGATTCTGAGGTAAAAATTATGTATGATTTGAACATCAGTTTACAGACAAAATTAGAGCTTTATTTTTAAATTCAGAGACGAGGGTATATGTTGAATTCTACCTTATTATTTGAAGATTAATACTATACTTAGCAAACGTCTTCACAAAAATGAATCTTCTTGATTTTCGTTCTGGAAAACAGTGATTTCTAAATGACCCAAACTTAATCAGACTTCTTTCCCCCTACCAGGTCACTTGGGCAGCCCACCCCTCTTGCCAGTTTTAATAACGTAAGATGCCCCCCCCCACCCTCACACACACACCTTTTTTTTTAAACTTTAAAAGAATGTGAAAATCTAGCGTCATTGTGCATATAAATACTCAACTACATACGAGTTTCAAGCTCCCAGTCTCTCACGAAGTTCAGTTCCTTGTAGTTGAAGTGGTGTGTGCACAGAGCCTGCATCTCTCTGAACACTTAGTGATCGTCAGCTGCTTCAGTACCAGACGTGGCAAATATCAAGGGGCAGTGGGTGCCAGCTGCTCAGCTCGTTCCCTCGTACACACCTGCACAGTCAGACGTCAGCAGTAAGCTCAGTAAGCACCTTCGCGGGGACCTCCTCCGTCATCTGGTCTCACTCAGAAACGTTTTCAGTTCATTTACTATGCAATAGACATGCATCATTTTGTAGCGGCCAGCTCTGGTTTAATGTGCCACTGCTTTGTCTTCCCGTTACACGCACCGTCGTTTCGGTTTATTTACCGTACATGCTGTGCCATTTTGATTTTTTATTTTGTTTGGTTGACTGAATAAATCTGCGACACTCAAACACTTGAGGTGATAGTAGTTTGAAAACAACACCAGTATTGGATCCAGTTTCATCTCAACTATGTTGTACCTGGACATTTTAGATGTTTATCAAAGGTCTTTTATGGGGAAGAAAGTACATATATGAAATTAGATGTGTGACACTTAGGAGTAATGTTGGCTCTGAACAAACTTTTGAAAACTTAGTTGAAACAATTTTGGATCAACTGAAAATAAGCATGACTTTTGAAATCTCTGAATGCCTTGGTTCTCAGTATTATCATTCTTTATTGAATTTATTTCTTATTAAAATATGTAGTTTTTAAGACTTTTTTTTGACAGTATTATGTAATTTTTTAGCGTGGGTAGATGGGAGTGTCGCTTGTATGTTACCGTACAGCTGACATGTATTTTTGTCTATTCTTTATTATCCTAGTAGTTTCATGCTGTGTATGTACCATAACCAACCTATTGCCTATGAGAAACATGTAAGATAATGTATTTACAGCCATTGTTACAAGTTTATAATGTATTTTTCTATCTTGTTTTATATGTATGTTATATAACATTCAAAAAGAATTTTTTTCTTGATTGAGAAAAGGATACAAAATGCAAAATCCACAATTTTGATAACTGAAAATCGCCAATTGTTTTGCAGTACTTTATTATATTGGGTGTCTTGTCTTTCTTGGGCTTTTTAGTTAGCTAATGAATGAATACATTAGATACTTTTGGGTTTTAGTTGGGATTTTACATAGCTTGCATTTTAATTCTTTGGTTCTTTGCTGTTTCTATTAACCCATGGCATTATTTTAATAAATGTTATAATACCAACCTACTAACTCTGGACTATGTCTGTTTATTAACCTTTACGTGTTTAATTAAAACAAAGAAAGAAAGACAAAAGAACGTAAAGTCTTGAGTTACTGGACTAACCCTGAGGAACGTTGACCACGGATAACACAGCGTGACTTGTTTGTATGCTGTCTGTCAGCTGACAGTCCCCACTGCTGTGACAGTGGCTTTGTTTACTGTGCTACTTTGAGGGGGAGGTGCCGGTAGAGGGGGAACAAAGTAGCTTTGGTGTGAGGGCTCTCCTGGTCTTGCCACGTGCCTTTAGCCTCTGCAGTACTAATTCCACACTTCCTCATTTTTCCTTCTCCCACATAGTCCCTGTCTGCTCACAGCATTAAGAGTGAAGAGATTCATTATAATGGCGTACCCCAGGAAACCAGTTTGATTCTTTGTTGAACCATTTCTTTTAATTTCTGTAAGTTAGGTAGTGTTGTTGGTTACATTGTACAGCAAAGAGTCTGCTGATGTTTTGTCATTTTAAGTGGACATTTTTCCTTTATAAATTGTTGACCTGTTTTAGCCTGCTGCTCATGTTGGGGGCGCTCATCACAGGTCAAGGCAG
Source organism: Desmodus rotundus (assembly GCF_022682495.2). Lineage (NCBI taxonomy): Eukaryota > Metazoa > Chordata > Mammalia > Chiroptera > Phyllostomidae > Desmodus > Desmodus rotundus. Next base: position 100,242,151 of record NC_071397.1, read on the forward strand.
AGTGGCTCTGATTCTCAGGACAGTGCAGAGGAAGCCGTCAATCACGAGGGCCACCCCACAGCCCTGAGCCCGCCACAGGCGGCAGCGGTGGGTTCTCAGGTGTTCCTCCTCTCGCATCTCCTCTCCAGTGCAGTGGGAGTGCGGCACGAACGCGAGGGTGCGAGAGCTGGAAGTTACCTGTCCAGCTCTGTGTGCGAGTCAGCTGGAGAGCCCTTAAATACACTCCTGCTTCTCTCGGCGGCAGCCGAGGTAAAGTGGCCTCTGCACAGGGGCTCTTTAGTTTAACTCTGGAAGTGCATTTTTATTTCACAGGAATTGTTAATTTCCTTGTCTGTGAAACATCTAGATAAAAAATTCTCGAGATGAATTTTTGCATTCATAAATAGTGGCTTATTTTTATAAGTTACATTTTATTTTAAGTTCTAAATTTGGGGGCTGAAATGAGTCACATGTTACAGAACACATGACCAATTTGCTTTAAACTAATCAGACTGTCAGAGTATTCTCATTTTGTGTCTATTTATTCCCATAATATGTACATGTATATGTAATACATAGGGTAGCGATAAGAGCTGATTCAGTGGTGGCAGAGATGGGCGTTTGGATTAAATGAGGTTAGTGGTCTCTCCAAAGGAGTGGGGGCGGCGTGTGGTATCGCTGGGTAGCCAGAGCTTTAACGTAGTACTGTCTGCAAAGCTCTCATTGCCCGCAGCCCCTACGTTATCTGGAGGTTCAGAGATGTCTCTCGAGCTGCTGATACACAAGCCGTCAGGTACCATGTCACCCAAGTCGGTGGATCTCTGCGGTTTACTATGCTCACTCCAAAGCCCGTGGATGCGGGCTCATCTCGCTCTCGTGTGAGGGCCCTTTGCGGACAGTCACACCACACTGGCACCTGTGCTGTGGGGGAAGCTGGACGAGGCTGCTTTTCAGAGGCGAGGATGGCACTGCAGATTTCATTTCTGCCCAGGCTGTGGCGGCACTAAACATGACACTACTGAGAACTTAGAGGGGAAACATGCTAGTCAGTTTATTAGTTTTTACTACTTGTAAAGCAGTTGAATGAAACTATTGAAACTTAAGCTTTTAGTCAAGACGGTGGTGAAATGAATGTACTCAGTAGTTAAGCATTTTTTCTTAGGCAACATGTCAGTATGAATGTAGCAAGACAGTAGATACTCATGCATGCCCAACGCAGTCACTCATGGAGGCCGGGCCCCCCGTGGGTGGGGGGCCGAAGCGCCCACCTGCTGAGATGCCATGCTGTCTGCATGTGTACACAAACAGGGAGGGAGGCACTCGGTGCACCAGCACAAAGGGTCTGCATTTTCTGGCGGGCCGAGAGCGGCCAGCAGGTTTAAATGAAAACGTGCACTACCAAATGGAGAATCTCCTTTACCAGCGAAGCTTACCACTCTTTACGGGGCAGCCTGAGCTTTCTCCAGGCTGCTCCGAGGGCTGGGTGGGCTGCTTGTTTGGGATGTCCGTCTGTATTCCTTGATAACAATTACAGTATTTACAGCAACTGGTTTTTTAGTAAAATGAGATGTATTGATAAGTTATTTAATAGCAAAAACTCAGAACACTTTGGATTTACAAACTTTCTAAGTAGTTCAAAAGGTAATTTTTTTAACATAGTCACAGATTCCTTAATATCTTTATTTAAAGTGGAAAATAATTGATCTTATTTAGAACACTGATGGTACACACACGAGTGGTCTCTCGAATATAAAATCCAAATAGAAATACCTTTGTTATGAATACTGGTCCTCAATGTCGAATCAAACTGGTTCACCTAAGCCTAGTCCTCTCCTTGCTGTCTGTCTGCTGCACTAATCGCTAGGGCCGGGAGAGGAGGAGGAGGAGGAGGAGGAGGAACAGGTACAGGTTCCGGGTAGATGCGGATGGTAAGTGCGGCCAACAGCAACGCTGGTTTCGCACTGCTTACAACCTTGCTGTCCTTAGCAACAGACACCGCATTGTGGAGAAGAGCTCAGCTCCCGGGATAAGAAATTCATGTGGCTTTTTGAAAATGCTATGATTGAAGTTTTGATTACCAAATACATCTCTGATGGTGTGTATTGTAGTGGTGTGCATAAAACATGCAGAGTCGTACTTGTGGAAATTGTGCATACAGGGAAAAGTTGAAACAGGGTCTTCCCCGGCGGCATGTGGGTGGAGAGCCGAGACTGCACGCGGACGAGCACAATAAACCAACTGGAAAATGCTTGCCTGTGTCCCACCCCCAAAGCTCACGTGTAAATAAAGAATGCACACTGTCAATTTCTAATTTTTACTGACGCTTTTACTACTTAAGAGAAAGTACGAGAATCTGACGTTCTGGAGCTCTCACATCACTTAACTGGAAGGTGATCGTAATGTTTTCCCTGATTGCGGCAATTAAGAGGAAATGGGTCAGCAGGCTTGTGCGGTGTTCTCGATTGGATACGCATCCAAAAAAGTTGTCACTTCTTCTTTTAAAAAAGATTTTATTATTTTTACAGAGTGGGGAAGGGAGGGAGAAAGGGAGAGACACATCGATGTGTGGCTGCCCCTCACACACCCCCTACTAGGGGCCTGGCCCACATCCCAGGCGCATGTGCCCTGACGGGGAATCCAGCCAGCAAGCAACCTCTCAATTCACAGGCTGGCACTCAATCCACTGAGCCACACCAGCCAGGGCAAAAATGTCATTTCTGATTGGGAAACTCATGTACCATTTGTATGGTGTTTTGAGATGTAAGAAGGAAGAAAGGAATGCCACTCAGATCTTGGTCTTTGCTACATGAAAAGGTTTAGTGTCATCCATCCCTCAACAAAGAATTGATGTAAAAAAAAGTTGCCAATATTTTGAAACCGTTTTGCTTCGGTTTCGTGTTGAGCTGTAAGTGCTGAGCCTCCATGCACCCTGACAGTCCCAGCTCTAGCATGCAATCTTGCCGCCTCTTACCTCCCGTCTGATCGCTCCCTGGAACCTCCTTTGCCCTGGCAGCACCCTTCTCACGCACCTCTAAGAGCACAGGATCCAGTCGGGCAGCCCTTCCCCCACTACGTTGTATGTCAAGAGTCCAGAAAGCTGAGGCGCACGCTCTCATGGCGTCCCTTGGAAACTCCAGTGTGGCTGTCCTCGCACCAAGTGCTGCCTGCCTAGTCCCTGCCCCCCACCCCTGCCTGCCCTTGTGTTACCACACCTGGGCTGACGGTTTCCATAGTCCAGCCCCGGTCAGTTATGTGCTCGCCTCCCCGTTGCTTGCAGGCACCTGGGATTGCCTCTCCTGATCCAGAGTGGGAGTTCACCTAAGTGGTACTCAGGGTCTAGTGTAAAACAGGGTTCACTGATTTTTCCTCCTGAAAAGTCAGATGGATATGATTCTAAATGAAAACTGTTAGCCAATCATGATTCAGTAATGATTCAATAGGACATTACTATTTAATGAAGGAGAAATTTCCATTGAGGAAATATGCAATAAATTATGGTCAGGGCAGGGCATGTGAAGGGGAGTAGCAGGAAGCTCATTCTTAGTAGCCCCTAAATTCAGAGTAGTACTGTTCCAAGTCAGCACTGAGCAGAGTAAATTGCAAGGAAACGCGGGGGAAATGCAAATTGTATATAAATATGAACTTGAAAACACGGTTACCACAGCAACTTCATTTCTTACGTTTTTCCGGCCATCCTACTAGACCCAAAAGTGTTGAAAGTAAGGTGTGCTGGGCATCCCGTGTGCACGTGTGAGCTAGCAGTTGCTTGTGCAGAATGTGGTGACAGTGTCGAGGTGAGCCGTGCTGCCGGGGCTTTGGCAGATCGCAGTGCCGCGAGAGCACCGTGCACAGTAGCCTCTCTTACCCCTTCCCAACTGAAGTACCGCCTGCACGCCCCATGAAAGTTTCATAAGAGCAGGAGCCAGAATTGTGGTGAAAATAAAATACAGGAACACCATGGGGAAAGTTGTGGGGTGGGCTGCATATGGGAAAGGAATCGTGTCGTCGTATCCAGTGACTTTCAAAGTCAAACCCGTCAGGAATTGTGTCTGTCCCGTTCCAAGTCTTAGCACCTCAGCCAGCTTGTTCAGAGCCTACCCGATTGGACACGTGGTGGAAGTCAGATGCTATAATCAGTATGTGATGCTGTAAAGCCATTTCTCTGCATATAGAAATGCACCCAACTTACCACGTATGGGGAAGCCATGTAATAAAATGGATTAATGCCTTAGAATCAGAAACCAAGAGGAACACACACGCTTTGAATACGTGTCCTTCCAAAAATGCTCCCTTAGTAGCCTGGGTGGGAGACCTCGCTGTTACTCTTGTTCCCCCAAATACGTGGTCTAGGTAGACACAAAGGCAGGACATTTTAACCAAAGACATCTTTCATTTCATGAGTTATTTTTAGCCGCTTCAAAATATACAAATGTTGTACCATCACCCCTAAGTTAATGCTCTTCAACAAAGCTCTAGGAAATTTAAAGGTAAGACATCTATGAAAGGCCGTTAACTAAAAAGTGTACAATGTGTTTGCTGTGCATTTCTATTTTTTAGGGCAACAGAGATTGCTTTCCACAGTTGCACTTAAGGACCTAATTTGCCAAAAGCATCCAAGTGTCTAAAAGCTCAGTGTGTTGTAAAGCAAAATGTAAGCAGCCTGCATCTTACAAGTTTCTGTGCTTTGTGAAAAGGAATACAAACTGTGTGTCCACTGTCCAAATAAAGATGCCAGTTCTGCATACGCACTATAGTACACCAGTTTGGAGTACACGTGTTTACAGAGAGAGTATCTTTTTTGAGGCTCTTTGATCAGGTTTTTTGTATGGTCCTTTCATGATAGGAAACGTTACAAATAGTTTTGTTTACCACACTTGTCAGTTTTGGCAAAGTGTTTTTGTTTTGTCTTATTTTATGGACTTCACTTCTTAGGGCAGATTTAGGTTCATAGCAAAACTGTGCAGACAGTAGAGGTTTTTTTCATGCACCCCCTGCCCCTAGGCATGTACAGCCTCCCGCATCGTCAGCATATGGATGCCCCACCAAACGGATGCTTTTTCTACAACTAATGAACCTACACAGACACATCGCCACCCAGAGTCCACAGTTTACAGGAGCATTCACCCTTGGCGATGTCCGTCCTCTGGATTTGGGCAAATGGTGTAATGGCATGCGTCCGCCGTTACACTATCATACAGAATAGTTCCACTCTCCTAAAAATCCTCCACTCTGCCAATTCCTCCACCACCTCTCCCAGCTCCTGGCAACCACGGGTCTTTGTACTGTCTCCATAGTTTTGCCTTTTCCAGAATGTTTTGCAGTTGGGATCTTAAAGTATGTGGCTTATCCAGACTGGCTCCTACGTAGGTCTACATATTTAAGTATCTCCCATGTCCTTCACGGGTTGATGCTTGCTTCCTTTTTCGCACTGAGTAGTAGTCCACCGTTGGGATGCAGCACAGTGCGTCTGATGTTCTCGCCCGCTGACCGACATCTTTGGTCGCTTCCCTGTTCTGGTGCGTGTGCAGGAAGCTGCTGCGGACGCTCCGTATGCAGGTTTTGGTGTGGACATAAGTTTGGCACTTCCTCATGTAAATTTCCAGCAGTGCAGTGGCTGGGTCAGGTGGTAACAGCATGGTTGGTTTTATAAGAAATTTCCAAAGTGGCTGTTCCATTTTGCTTTCAGAATGTAATGGGATGGTGACTAGAGGTAATTAAAAATGGAAAGAGGCATTTCAAGACTGAACTGTCAGTGACATTGTTTCAACAGACAAATCCAATTTGGAATTTATGCTGACGTATTAAAATTCCAAGTAGGAGTGAAAGAACTCCCAAAATTACTAAGCCTTTTTATTCATTCAGAAGTATTCATGTGCTGAGATGACCAAGCGGGATACCAGGTCTGGCTGCTCAGTTAGCACAGCTCCCCGTCTAGGGTGGGGAGAGACAAATACAACAACATGCTAATTATCCAGCCTATAGAATGACCGCATTCCACACCCCAAGTCTGCCCACACCTAGTAAAGTTACAATTCTTGTAAAGAAGGCAGCTAAAGTCTGTTAATAGTAAAGAAGGCTAAATTTCAGTAGGAAGTTTTGCATCTCTGTGTAGCCATAGCTGAAGTAATCCCATTTCCTAAAAGCCTGGTTACTAAATTACTATTTAAGAAAAATACCTTTTAGGAAGCCAGGCGGGTTTGCTTGCTCAGTCTTGGGGAAAGGGCCCCTTCATCCCATCCGTCTTCATCTCCCCTATCAGAAAGGCGTTTCTCAGGCCCAGCAGCTCAGTCCCGTCCACCACCCCTAACCTGGTGTCCTCCAGTCCAGTGGCTTCCTTTCTGCCCACAGCCAAGCCCTCGGGTGATGTAGCCCCCCCAGGGGACGGTGCTGTGCCCCTGTAAAATCCGTTACTAATCTCAGTAACCATTCACGCGCCTCTGGGCCACCACCTAATGACATTGAAATTAACCCCTCTCCTTTCATCCTTTTGCCAAGGTCATGGTCTGAGAAGAGGAATTTTACCTAAAAGTGGCAGCCTGGCGTGTAATCTCAGTCTGTCTACTTTCAGCACAGTTACTCTTTCCCAAGACTTCCTGTCTGTGAGGCAGAGGGGAGCGGAAGTGTGCCAGCAGGGTCTGACAGGGCGCCCAGAGCCTTTTCCTTCCCTTTCATATCTCTCTGCATTTAACTGCGATTGAAACCTAAATCTCAACAAGTATTTGTGGAGTGAACACTTGTCTCTGTAGGTCCGATTTCCGGAGCTGTGCCTAGAGAGCTGCGCATCCAGGCAGTGGACTTAGGCCTTGACATTGGTGGGGAGACCAACCAGCTGACCGGCTGAAACTATGCCGAGGCATCCAGCCGGGGAGGAGGGGGTGGAGGGTCCACAGGTGTAACCCACCTGAGGCCATGTTATTGGGGAGGGCAGCCAGAGAGCTTCTCCAGGTTTCAGCCCGGCGTCTTCTCATAAGCATATAAAAACATTGATCAAACCCCCTGAGATAAAAGCGCCTTTGGTGATGGATCATACAGGGTGACGAAGACCCCGGGGATCCAGACGGGGACACAGGTGCCCGGGGAGACATCTACCCGAATGCGCCCCTTCACGTTTGAGGCTGCACAGTCTCCCCCGCCCACACTCTCGCCTCTTGCTCGCCCCACAGTTCCTCTATCCTGACCCACGCAGACACAGTTTATTATGTATGGCACTTCCCTGGTGCCATATCCATCCTCCACGAAGAGGAGGGAAAAGGAGGCCTGGGTCCTGCCCCCAAACCGCAGGCCTAGTGGGTTCCCTAGAACAGGCCTTCTAGAAGTTTCTCCTGCCTTAGCACATGCGGAAAATAATGGAACAGGTGACTGGGAACCACGGAACCACAGACAATGGGTCAGGAGTTAGCGGCTGAGGGGGCAGACTTGGATGCGCCCATAATCTGCACCGGGGTGGGCGTGGGACGAGCGGGTGGTGCTCTCGTTGTGGGAACTGGGGTCGTTCCCTTACCCGTTCCATGCAGAACACAGCCCACGGCACGCGGTTCACGGTTTAGAACAACAGCCATTCTCTGGAGGTGGCAGTCAAGCTGATCTCCCTTCCTGCGGAAACAAGCCGTTATCTGCAAGGCACGATTATTGGTCTTCCTGGCGCCCAGTCCACGCGTTCTATTCATAAATCACTCGTCACCTTCTCCCTTCGCCTCCCACCCAGGCAGCAGTTACCAACAGTCACAGGATGTCCAGTACCCGAAGGGAACATAGTAATACTGCTGTAACTATGTGTGTGTCAGCTGGGGTACTGGAAACATCGAGGGGAACGCTCTTTGCAAAATAAGTGATTGTCTAGCCCCTAAGCTGTATGCCTAAAACCAATGCAAAACAAAATTGAAAGAATAAAAATAAATCATTGGTCAGGACTCCTGAGTCTGAGCAGTAGAGCATGTTACCAACAGTTGGCCTCCGGAAAATTATTTTACACCACTGTGTACATCAGTGAGAAAGCTGAAGGCTTCGAAAATTCTGAGGGTACCTCCCACCTGGCTGTGCGGTGAGGACATTTCGAATTAGCAGGAACCTGGAGGTCCCTCTGGGTCAACTAATTGTCTGAACCCCGCTGCTACACACCTTTCCAAGGGAAGTGAACCACCCATTGAAGACGTCGTCTTGGTTTCAGTGACTCTGAGTCAACTCTGGTTCGTCTTCCCGCCCCACTGAGACCTGATTCAGATTCACCTTTTGGCTTTGTGGGATTTCGGTTCCCCCTGAAGACAGCATGGTTTGCTCCGCCCCCCCAACAGAGTGTAGTTCTCGGTGGGTGTCGTGCCCCAGCATAGTGATCGAAGTGTCCTGTGTTCCGTGAGTTTGTAAAGCAGGCAAACCTGTGCACCCGGAAACTCAGCCAGCGGGGCCTCCAACGCTGTGACGCCCGATGTGGTTTCTCCCACTGAAATGTTTGCTGTTAAAATGCTACACCATGTCTACATTGAACCCTAGACTACAGAATCTTCTTCATTTAACCTAAAAATCATTTACAGCAATAATGGCTAGGGAGTACAAATGCCTCCTTCTGTAAAATAAGATTTTAGAAGTACCTACTGCCAGTATTTGACATGGCACACAGAATACTTAAAAGCACTCTGCAAATAGGTGTCTGATAATTTTTGCCTTAAAATGTGAGTATTTGGGCTTCTAGAGAGTTCTGCCCTTGTTTGAGCAACAGCAAAAATCAATTGATCTTGATTTACTTTCATTGATAACTCCAGGGGAAGTATAGACTTAGATGAGGACTCAGAGAGAACTGAAATCGCCTCATTTGAACCACTTATCAGAGAGCAGGGAGCGCCCAGCACAGGTTGAAGTGCACCGGTCAGCACAGGGAGCCTAGTGGGAACCGGCAGGGAGGTGCTGAGACCACGCGTGCTGGGGTGGGGGGGACAGGGCCGGCCCTCCCCACTCTCAGGAGAGCCTGGGAAACAGGAAGCCAGGAGCTTTCAGAGAGCCCATTCTCATGCGTCCTTTTGAGAGGCTTGTAACAATTTGTAACCCTATTTCTCTACATGACGTTTTTTTCTCCTTCTCCCTAGGAAGGAAGGGGAGAAGTTCTCATTCCCAAATTCTTTCACCTAGATTTTTGTCAAACACGGTAATGTGGTTTGGAGCAATCTGCACTTTCCGAATACGGGCAATAAGGCGATTCCCCCCACCCCCACCTTTGCAGTGCAAGGTGCTTGTTGCCTGGTTGATGCTTGCCGTAAGGGACTTTCAGGTTAAATAAGAGTTTGCCATCTACAGCAGCCGGCACTCTGTGTCACAGACCTGCCCAAAGGAACCAGGGCGCAGGCCTCGAAATCCATTGCCTAGAAGACCCGAGGTGTCACGGAGCATCTGTCCAGTTTCAGACACAGCCACGGCCACATCTGGAGGTGCACACCGCCGGGCAGTGATAGTCAACCAACCACAGCCGCGGAAGGGGAGAAGCAGGTCTCCTCCTGCCGCCGCCCCTGGCAGCCCGCTCCCACCTGAACAGAGCTCGCAGTCTCTGAAAAAATAAGATGTGCTGCTTTTGAAAGAGTTAGAAAGTACTTATCGATCTCCGGCATTTCCAGTTGCAACATCCGTATTTGAGGTGTTTTATACATGTCTTTCTCACACCAAAGTGTATCTACGTATCACCATCCCTCAGGCTATTTTGGGTTTACGGCCACTTGGGACAGGTCACCTCCAGTCTCAGATGTCTTACCTGTAAAGCAGGACACAGTATCTGCACTGTGGGCCCTTGGACGGATAAAGGGGCTACCGAATGTTGCCGTGTATAATGCGCACTTTTTTGCCCAAATTTTAAAAAAGATTTTATTTATTTATATTTTAGAGAGGGGGAGGGAGAGAGAAAGAGAGGGAGAGAAGCATCAGTGTGTATGTCCTTTTGTATGTCTTGAGTACGGGACCTGGCCTGCAACCCAGGGATGTGCCCTGACTGGGAATTGAACCAGCAACACTTTGGTTTGTAGGCCGGCACTCAATCCACTGAGCCACACCAGCCAGGGCCCAAATTTTTGAGGAAAAAATAAGGATGAGCATAATACATGGGTAGTACTAATTCTGTATCCATATAAATGGATATATTCTTTTATTCTTTTAATTCTTTTATGTGTGTTTATGCGTTAAATTAAGTGTGACTCTAGAAAGTGATAATGATATGTGTGTGTTCAAAATTAAATGCTAAAATGTCTTTAAAATACAAAAAACAAGTAGCTAAATATAAAGAAATAAAAAATTGAATTGAAAAATTGAAACGAAAGATGTTTTTACTGAAAGTTTGGGCCATAAACGCAGGTGCGCATTATACGCGGCAAACCACGCTAATGAAGGTCCACCTCTCCGCCCTTGGCCTGGGTCTGGGTGTGTTCACTGGGCGTTTGCCACCGTGTCTGCTGTTTCTCCTGGTTCTGCACAAAAGACTTGCATTTAAACTACCTGGCGTCGCGGGGAGGGCGAGCATCCTCTGCGTCGCTGCGGTCTCGAAAAAGGGACCGTGACTTCCTGAGAAGGGCAGGAGCTCAATGCGCTCGGGTGCTTTTGAAGTGTTAAGACGTTTGACCCATTTTCCACACGGTTAAAATGCATGCATGTTATACGGAATCGGGGGTTTCCAGATGAAACCCAGCTGAACCCCTCCCACAATTGTAAGGACACACGCAGCTGCGGTTGCCCGAAAAGGCCCTGCAGTCGGGGACACTGAAATCTTACGTGTCCCCCACGGGGGGCTGCTCTGTGTGTTCCACATCCGTCTGCGTGACCCCAGAGTTTCGGAGGCAAACGGAACTACGCATCCCCCCAACGACGAGGTCACGGTGTTCATTCCCGTTCCCTGGCCTCGTTATCTGCACTATGAATGTTAAGAGGACACGCGTGCGTGGAAAGGACTCGAGCCGCAGCCTGGAGAAGACCCAGCGTGCCCAGCCTGCGCCCATGGCCTCTGACAAACCGCCAAGGAACTTCCAGAAAACGCACATCACACTGCCCTGGACTCCGCTCTGCCACCTCCAGGCCCTGCAGCCACCACCTGCGATGGCGGGTCATCCTCCTGTCCCTTGTCGCCGACCGTAAAACTGGCTGCAAGTTTATTCTTCTAGATGCTAATGGTGGAGAAACCAGCAAGCAGACGGAGATGAAGGGGCCCTCAGCCACGGCTCCCTGCACCCCGGAGAGCAGCCCCGTCTCTGCACCGCGCCCCCTGGCGCACCCACGGTGCTCCCGGGACGCCCCGCCCCGCGTGCTGTCGCAGCGGGAGGACGTGCGGCCAGGGTGAGGGAGGGTGCTGCTGGGCCACCTGCACCCCGTCCCCGAGAGAACCTGTGGAATCAGCATTCCCGCCTGTGCGCCACCCCCTTGGTGGCTGCTTTCCTGCTTATTGTGATAGAAATATGCTTCCCTAATGTTGATGGGGGAGAGATCTACTATGCCTGGGAATATTCGAGAACAAGGAGACCAGACGGGGAGGACTCGGTCGTCCGGCGGACAGAACGAGAAAGCGTCCTCGCACAGCAGACTGTCAGCGGCAGGTCAGGCGGGCGTGTCAGCGAAGGAGACGCACATCCAGAAACAGACCCGAGGTCCCCGAGAGTTTAATACGTGCAAACAGCGGGTCATTTAATACGCCATGTTCTGCCACAGACAGCCGTCTGTCTGTAAGAAAATAAAAACAAATAAAATGTGCAAGAGTCTCACGTCACATCATGTGAAAACAAATTCGGGGTGCATTACACTTAAAAAATGAAAGAACAATAAAATACTTCAAGAAAAATAAGTGACTATATTTACAATCTAGGGAGAGAGAGATCTTATTGGGCAACCTGGAAACAATATAACAATAGACAGACTTATGTGAATACATAAAAATTAGAAATTTTGTACGGGGAAAAAGTACATAAAAATGAACAAAATAGGCATTGTTCAGAAAGGGGGTTATCTCTATAATAGAGAGAATTCTTAATACTTGGCAAGAAATATGTGCATAGCCCAATTAAAAAGGGGCAAGAGGTTTGGAGAGGCCATCCCTCCAAAAAATTATAACAGATTTGGAAGGACGACAGTATAACCGGCGGTCGTGTGCAAGGTGAAGCGTGAGGTGGGAGCCCCATTTCACGTCATTTCTCTCAACTACCAAAAAGTGCCCCTCCCCCCCCAGAGAGCTGGTGAGGATGTGATGCTAGGGGCACTATTCTCCTCCTCCTCCTCCTCTTCCTCTCTTTCTTCTTTTTGCTGCAATAAACTTTCCTGTTTCCATCTGGTCCAGGGCCTGGGACCTCGAGGCGCGAGCTGGTTGAAAGGCTGCCTGGTGACTGCAGGGAGAGGCTCAGGCAGGAGCCATACCCCAGGGGGTGCAGAGGGGCCCCTTGAAGGCCTCTGGGCTCCTCAGGCTCCTGGTCCAGCATGGGGGGCTCCAGACTGCGGAGGGAGCCAGGTGTCACCCATCTTGATGTGTTTCACCTGCTCACCTTGGACGCGGCTCTCCAGGAAGTCACAGAGCTGAGGGGCTGGGCAGGCAGAACCCGGGCCTGCAGGTCCACAGGGCCTGGGTCAGGTTCTTCTCCAAGGCCAGGGCGGCTTCCCTGGTGTCCTGAGTGTCACCCCTCATCTGGGATGGCTTCCGCATGTCCTGGAAGAGGGTGCAGCCACTGAGCTGGTTTTGCAGCTTTAAGAGACACTCAGGGCCCTTGGCGTCTCCTCGGCCACCGGCCACCTCGGGGAGGAAGAAGCCCAGGCCCTCCGGAGACACAGCGTCACAGTGGAGACAGAAGCCCAGAGGGAGGTAGGTGTGGGAGGCCGCAGGTGCAGGTGCTGGGGGTTGACGGGGCCTCCACCTCGGTGGGGTCGTTCTGACGACCCTGGGCGCCCGAGCTTGTCCAGTAAGGAGGAGTTAAGGTCAAACCCGGTGCTGGCTGGTCTCGGAGGCTGGGACGGCTGAGGTGGTTCGAAGGTGGTGACTGGAAAGAGGCTGGAGGGTGGTCAGAGGCTGGAAGAAGGGGCGTCCGTGGGTCTGCGCCGTCCAAGCCCGGCTGACGCAGGAGACGGCTCGTGGGGTCCGCTGGGGGCGCTGTCGGGGCCCTTTCACGCATTGCTGGTGGGAATGCAGAATTTCACAACTGGTTTGGGAAATAAATTGGCCATATTTGTTGAAAAGAATATATATAAGCTCTTCGACCCAACAGTCCCTCTCCTGGGTCATTTATCACAGCACCCTCCCGAGTGGCAGAGCCGGGTGGAGGCCCAGAGTCGGGGAGATGAGTGACTATGTGTTAGTACAGTCGCTGGGGATATTCTGCAACTGTTACGACCAGGGTGGATGGGAACCATAACAGGTGAGTGTCAGGGATTGTTTACAAGGTCTCCCTGGGTGCGAGACCATTGAGAAAACCCTCCACAACATGACTAGCCTTTGACAAGGTAAATGATCACCTGCCCCTTCATCCCGCACGCACGGGCAGGAGCCTGCCATAAATACATGTCTGTGATTGGATGGGCACAGGAAGAGTATCCAGGACACTTTATATAATCAATCGTTAACAACCCACGGTCGAGGCTTCTTCCCCGAACCCAGCCTGCTACCTCCGTTTCCTTGCCGTCTACAACTGGATTTCGTCCCTTCGTCTTCCTCTCCTAAGGTCCCTGGTGGGGACGTCGGGCCACCTGGAGATCCAGGAGAGTCTCCCACCCCAAGGGCCTTCATTTAATCAGCCCCGCGAAGTCCCTTTTGTCCTGTGAGGTAACATTCACCAGCTGGGGTTAGGCTGTGGGCACCCTTGGGGGAGACTGCAGAGGGGAAAGAGAAAAGGAAAGGAAAGCAAAAAAAATTAGATCAACATCGGTATATTATGTAAAATGATGCGTGTGTGTGTGTGTGTGTGTGTGTGTGTGTGTGTATGTAAACAAGTGAGTTGTAAAGAGAAAACAGTATTTGAAATAAAATAATAGAGGAGGAAGGAGGGCGAGGTGGAGGAGTGAGGGGTGGAGGCGCGGTTGCTCCGTGCAGCGCCGGGCCCCTGGGCGGACAGCGAGCGCTCTTCCACCAGAAATCATTTCGGACTTTCATTTCTCCCAGTCTGAGTTCAGTTCCCTTATGGGGAACGGAGAAGCCGGTGAGGGTGTGGAGGGGGATTTTTATTTTTAAAAAGTTCCCAAGGTGCTGCCTTTCTGGAGTAGAAACCGACTACTCTCTCTTCATTATGAATCAAAATCTTTTTTCTTTTCTTTTTTTTTTTGCAAACTGCCATTCACTGAGCTCTTCCTCTGCCCGAGAGACAGGTCGGGTTGCTCCACCGCCTGCCTGCGGACAGGGCTGGGCAGGCCCCCGAGCAAGCCGCTATCGGCCGCGATCCTAGTGAGAAAACGTAGCACCTGAAATAAAACCCGGAGAGACAGAAGCTTTGGGAGAGAAATGAGCTAAAATTAGACACAATACCTATTTTTATCCTTTTGAAATTCAAATTTTTCTGGAACCAAGAACAAGATTACTGTGCGAGTGTTTTTTTCTTTATTTAATTCCTGAAGAGCTTTGGGGACAACTGTTTCCGTTCCCTCATTTCGTCTTTCTCCCACACGTGAGCCTGGAAGGACTGTCACCCTGGCCACCCACGGGCTCATCCTGGGTCACAAGCCTCACAGGACAGGACATGTACGGAATGCAGGGGCGTCTTCCCCGCGGAACCCCTCTCCTCCACGCTCCGGTCTTCCACTAGGAGTGACACCCACTTGAAAATCTACCTGCCCTCCTGACGCTGAGTTGGCTTGCTGCAGAATGGGGACCTAGACGACCCCCCGGAGGGGTACTGGGACCCTGGTGGGTAGATTGAGGGGTGGGGGAGGAAGGTAAGGAATGAATGAAAGAGCTGGACTCGCACTTGGGTAGCGCTCACAGAGCAGGGAGGAGTGGCTGGGAGGAAGTCACAAGGTTGTAGGTCACAGATGGCGACACCAGGCGCCGGGCCAAATCCAGCCCTCCACCTTGTTTTATGTGCCCAGCACCTTGTTGGTACCGGTGGCAGCGCCGAGCTCTCACTTAACTGTCGAGGAGTAGTCACATTTACACAGTCCTAAAGTCACATTCGGCCCTTTGAAGGCAACCTCGAGGCTGATGTGGCCCCCCGTGAACATGAGTTTGACACCCCTGCTGTAGGTTCAGAAGGGAACTCCAGTGCAAAGTTGCTTCTGTGCTTGTGCAGGTCGAGGCCCCAGGTGCTGGTCAATGATCTGATTGCTCCCCTGGCATTCGGCTCTCAATAAGAGCCCCGGATAGAGCCCTGATGGACTCGCGTGCGGTGGATGTGCATCTGTGTGTGCATTGTGAATCTCCAGTCCAGGCGGCCACAGCTGAGGTGACTGGGGCTCAGCTCTTCCCCTGGCGGAACCGACAACAGTTCTTTCAGGCTTTTAGTGTCCAGCCCGCGGCCTGCAGCCTGCGGCCCACCTGTGGCCCAGGACGGCCATGAGTCCAGCCCAACACAAAATCGTAAATTTACTTGAAACCTTTTTTTGCTCATCAGTTTTCATTAGTGTTTGTGTATTTAATGTGTGGCCCAAGACAAGTCTTCTTCTTCCAGTGTGGCCCAGAGATGCCAAAAGGCTACACCGCCCTGGAATCCATTCCACTAATTCTGACGGGTGCAGGTGGGTGGTGGGGAAGTCCAACAGCTGGAGGAGGGACATTAGGGATCACACGAGCCCAGGGCCACCTCCCATCCAGCGTGGAAGAGGACAGTGTTTGGACATAGTGATGTAACCCACACCCACTTTGTTCTTAAACTCTGGTGGGGACGCAGGGTGGATTTCTTCCCCAGTTAGTCCCTTCTCAGCCCCAGTGATCAAACTCTGCATTCACGGAGGTCTGTCTCTCTCTCCGCTTAGGCCCTGGGTCTGCTCTGTGGGGCTGCACACACTAAGTATCCATCCTGTGTGAGCCCTTCCATGAGCTACTACTCCCAGGCATCTCAGCCATTTTTTAACATGGAAAACAGCACTGCAGTCATCTCTTTGACTGACCAGAATGGCCCCTGACTGGAGTCAGTACCGCCTCCAGGCGAAGCCGTCTTGTGCTAGGACATCGCAACGCGCCGCCAGCTCCGAAACGGCCGCTGAGATGACGAGACGTGGAGGGTTTGGACCCCTGGGTGGCTCTGCTGGAAATAAACATGGGAGGGGGAGAAATAAAAGTCGAGCAGAACCTGTTAGGCATATAAATCTGCCAGCTGCTGAAAGGGGCCAAGTGAAGTCACCAGTGGGACTACGTATGAGCAAGGGTTACGACGGGACAATTGTTGCATTAGGTGAAACACGCCGTTTAGTAGTAAGTCTGTCCCGCACTCATTTCATACCGGCACCGGGCAGCACACGGAACCTATATCTGTACTTTTCCGTTTTCCCCTCATGTTTCTGCTAAAGAAGATCATGCCAGTCACAAAATTAACTTGGAATGGATTAAAGACTTAAATGCAAGACCTAAAAATTCTAGAAGAAAACAGAGGGGAAAGCTCCTTGAAATTGGTCTTGGCGATGATTTTTTGTGTATGACACAGAAAGCACAAGCAACAAATTTAAAAATGAACAAGTGGGGCGACATGAGACTGAAAAGCTTCTGCACAGAAAAAAAAAACCCCAAAACTATCAACAAAATGGAAATGCAGCCAATGGAATGGGAGAAACTCTTTGCAAACCATATATATATGTAAAGGAATTGATATCCAAAAGGAACTCATACAACTCAATAGAACACCCCCCACCCCAATAATCCAATTCAAAAATGGACAGAGGACTGAGCAGACATTTTCCCAGAGAGGACATACAGATGGCCGCAGGTGCACGAACAGGTGCTCGACACCACTAGCCGTCAGGGAAAATGCAAGTCAGAACCACGATGACTCCCCCTACACTGGTCAGAATGGCCGCCGTAAAACAGACAAACAGTAACAAGCACTGGGGAGGCTGAGGAGGGAGGGGAACCCGCCTGCACTCTTGGTGGGAATGCAGACCGGTGCAGCCACTGGGGAAACAGTATGGAAGCTCCTCAAAAATTAGAAAAATGCTGCCATATGACCCATCACTTCTGGGTATTTATCTGAAGACAATAGAAACACTGCCTTGGAAAGACATCTGCATCCGCATGTCACAGTGGCGTTGCTTACAAGAGCCGCAGCGAGGAGACGCCCCATGCGCCCATCGGTGGGTGAGTGGATACGGGAAGCCTGGTGTATGCACACGGAGCAATTTTACCCAGCCCCAAATGAAGGAAGGGCTGCCACTGGCGAGAACACGGAGGGAGCTGGAGGGCGTCGTTCTAAGTGAAATAAGGCAGACAGACGCCGATGCTGCATGATGTCACCTACACGCGGAATCTTCAAAAAGACCGACTTCGCAGAAGTGGACAGTAAACCGGTCATTGCGATGAGCAGGGTGGGGAGGAGTTAAGGGTAGAGGTTAAAGGTCGAAGGTACACACTTTCACTTCTAAGAGGAACAGGTCCCCAGGGCAAAACGTGCACCGTGGTGACTGCAGCGAACACACAGTGTCGTGGACTTGAAAGTGGCCGCAAGAGCAGACCTTCAGAGTTCGCACGACACCAGTCACAAAGGGGACTGTGTGAGGTGACGGACGTGTTCCCTGTATTGCGATACTCATCTCACAGTACATTCGGAGAGCAAATCATCACACGACACTCTTTAGGCTCACGATGTTTTCTGTCAGTCGTATCTCAGCAAAGCTGGGAAGAGGGAGGAGCATGCCAGGATTCATGCTGCTGCTCACAACACTGAGCCTGAACTTGGGAGGTCCTCATGAGACCCGCTGAGAGGGGACGGAGGCTGAGGAAGTCGGTGTCACCATTGTTGAGGAGCTGGTGAACTAGAAAGATCAGGAGAACTAAGAAGGTCAGAGATTCTAGGAAGCATGAGGGGCACGACCTTTTTGTTAGGGTCCCGAAGCGGCAGTGACTGGATTCCCGCATCGCAGGCGAGCCTTTAGCTCGGCTTGGGGCCCATGGCCTGTCTAACATTCGGTTGTGGGACATCATCACGTTAGAGCTAAACAAAAAAGATCTGCTTCATTGAGCAGCGAAAGTTTTATCAACCGAGAGCGGGAAAGGAGTTCTACCTTTTGCTGAAAATATGTCATACACTATCCATAGCCATCTCCAGAGCAGTGTATAATAAGCCCTAGAAAGCAGCTGTCTTGGGTATTTAAACCCTTCCCGAGTGACGCGCTGCGGAAGCTGCTGCAGCTGCCGGTCGGCTTTGCCTGGCGAGGGGTGGGGGGCCCGACTGTGACCGAGTCCCTCGCACCCCCGGCCTCACTCAGGGCCTGTTCGATTCCCTGTGACACCTGGGCCTGTCTCTCCTCCACGGCTGCCTCACACGCCACACCGGTTATCTCCCAGTCCGTGACCGTTACCTGTCCGGTTCTGTCTCCTCCCTCGTGCTCTGTGGTCTGAGCACCCGGTTGGCGCAGCTGGCCCCTGTGTGAGTGGGCTGAGCGTTTGCGGGCCGTGAGCCGAAGGGTGATCCGCTGCTGGTCCAGGCCGAGGGCCGCCCCCAGCGCAGCCACCGCAGGCAGGAGGAACGGGATCACGGGCTACAGCCCGCCACCACCCGTGAGGGGACACTGAGGGGACAGCCAGGGCCACTCGGGGGCAGCGGGACAAGTGGGATGAGCCAGAGCAGCACCGAAGATGTAAACCCTCAATTATTATTATTTTTTGCATTTTTAAAGTTAAAAAAATTAATTACAGTTTACATTTAATGTTATTTCGCGTTCGTTTCAGGCGTACAGCACTGAGGTTAGACGATCACATGCTTCACAAAGAGATTCTCCCCGTATTTCAAGTGCCCCCTGGCACCAGACATGGCGATTACAACAGTATTGACTGTATTCCCTGCACAGCACTTCACGGCCCCATAACGTAATCGGTGAATCTGTACTTCTCCGTCCCTTCGCCTTTTTCACCCGGACCCCAACCCCCTTCCCTGGCGACCGCCAGTCTTCAACCTTCACTTATCGCTCCTCCCGTGGGTCTGGCCCGGGAAGTCTGTGTTCCCTCTCCAGGAAGGGTCTCCTGCAACCCTGACACAGGCCCCTGGAGGTGTCCCCCGCGAGTCGTTAGCAACACGGTTCAGACCTGCCTTTCCTCGGTTAGCAGAGCGCCAGCCCCTTGTCACTGGCGCCTGAGGACGGGGCGGGGCTGGCAGAAGGGCCGGCTTCCCAGGTGAGCGCAGCTGGGGTCCCTCAGAGCCGTGCCCCGGAGCCCACTGCTCCCCCAGCTCGAGCTCTTTGTTCCAAACAGATAAGCCCCCTCCCCCTCCGCGTGCTGCTGTCATCCACGGGCCGTGGAAAGCACGGCTTGCTCAAGAAGACATTAGAGCTCAATTATCATTTGTGTTTGTCACAGGGGTTGCAAATGTGTAATGAGATTCCAGAGCTAATGTTTTGTACAAAGCACTTAGGAGAGCCAGGATGAAATTGGCTCAGAATCCCGATGTGGCGTTTTAATTAAAGATAGTTTCTAATCAAGGGCGGAGCGCAGGCTGTTGAGAAAAATGTCAGTTCGTCGTCCAGTCCCCGGGAGCAGGAGTTCGGGCAGCCCGTGAGGAGCTCCCGCTGCTGGGAGGTGGGCGCAGATGTGCACTCTGGCCGTGGGGGGCAGATGTTCCCCCGCAGGTGCTGCCTGGCTCCCCCCGGGACCCCGTGCACGTGGCTGTGCATTGCCTTGGTGTCAGTGGCTCTGTCCTCATTTTCCCATGGACGCTGGCTGGTCAACACGGACCTGTGGCCCCGTGTAAGTGGCCCCAGTCAGAGCAGGAGGGGTGGCATCAGTGAGCACGGGGCATCTCTCTTTCCCAGTGTCAGGTCGCCTGATGTGCACAGAGCAGGACATGTCAGGGGTCTCCGTGTCTGGGAAGAGTCCCCTTGTGGTGGAGAAGGAGGTTCTGGAGAGACCCCAGGATAGAAGGGTGACATCAGGGTGCGCAGAGACCCAGAGAGCTGGTGGAAAGCCTGAGGTCTGGGCTGTTGATACGGGAGAACCAGTTCTTGGCTCACATCAGGCCGATGTTTTCCTGCAGATTAGTTTAGTCACGCACAGCGCAGGGTGTCTGAGTACCCATCCTGGTTGTCGGCCTGTCCCACTCAAGGTGCGACGTGAGAGCAGGGTCTGCTCCGAGTCTCGGTCTCAGGTTTCTGAGGACTCAGGGCTGCTTCTGCCGTTGCTGTTACCCCTCCTTCCCTCTGACGTGGCTCAGCCCCTCCTAATCCACACCTGTCTCCGTGGGCCTGGAATAAGAACCATCTGTGAAATGGCGCAAACGAACGTGCCTTCGGCCTGGACCCCAAGCGGGGCTTCCAGCCCGGCTCCTTCCCACCTCTGACCGCAGCCCCTGCTGGCTCCCATACTCAGACAGTCTGGTCCCAAACAGCGGCTGGAAGGGTCTTTTTGAAAACAGCCAGACCAAGTGAATCTCCTTCCTGCCTTCAGTCTTCTACTGGCTCTTGTAACACTTGGAACAACAAGGACCAGGGCAGGTCTCTCCTGTCCACCTGCGACCCCACCTAGGACCCCAGCAGGACCCCACCTGGGACCACTGTTCCTCTAGCTCACCAGGCCCCACCCCCTACCTCTTTCGGTGCCTGCGTGGTGCCAGGCTCACGCCCACCTGGCGACAATGGTCTTGGCCCAGAACTTTTTCCCGATGCTCCAGGGCCTCCGTCCTTGCCACTTAAGTGCCACAACTACTGTCTCCTCCTTCCTGGCGTCCAAAGCAGCCTTTGCAGCAAGTCCCACCTCATCGCCCAGTTTTATCCCTGAGAGCACGGCTGGTTGGAGTTGTCGTACTGCTTTGCCAGTTCACTGCCTGCTTCTCTGTCCGAGACTGCCAGCATACGGAGAGTGGGCTTGGCTGGGTCACAGCGCCCCAAACCCGGGAATGGCAGCCGAGCAGCTGGGTTCACACACCCTCCATGGGTGGCGGATCGGCGACCCTATTGGCTTCATCAGCAGGGGCCCCAGTGGTCTCCCCCGTAAAAAGCCATCGCCCCTGCCTTCTTTCCCCACATGGCTGGGACACACACAGGTGACGAGAGATGCCTGTCTCAGGGGTGAGACTGTCTTCAGATGCCTCCTCAGAGCTCTGGCCCCCTCAGGAGGAGTCTTCCTGAACAATGAGACCACAGCCACTGGCAGCACCGCCCTGGGCAAGAGCCACGGGCCAGCCGGGTTGCATGGAGGAGTGGAAGGGGGTTAAAGATTTCCTCTTACAGATTGGGACGTGAGAGCTGGGAGGGGGTAGACAGGAGTGACCTACTTGGTCGACTTAAATCCAGGTGTCAAGGAGCTTTGACATAGAGGCCTCCTGGTCACGTTGGGGGTTGTGGGCACAGCCTAACCCCACTGGGAGCTCTGTCCACTGTGTGCCGGCTGGCAGTCACCTCCCCTCGCAGGGGCCTGGGACATGGACGGGGGACAGGGCGGCCGGGCCCAGCACTCCCTTCAGCGGTACTCAAAGCAGGAGCGTTAACAGGGGTCCTGCGTTAGCGGTGTCCGGGCAGGAAGCAGCCCCTGGTCTCCGGCGCAGCTCACGTCATTCATGCGGTCACTCTGAAGCCAAGTTAAAGCTCGTGAAGTTAACTGAGTGAAACGCTGAGAAACAGACATCTTGTCTTAGGGCCGGGGGGGGGGGGGGGGGGGGGGGAGACGTCCTGGGTGCTTCAGGTGGGACAGCGGTCTGCCCGGCCTCCTCCTCTCAGGCCCACCTTCCACGCCACCAGCATCTAGATTTCTGGTTCCTAAAATTCTCCTGTTCTAGCAGACGGTTCTAGGGAGTGAAATTTTGTCTTCATTAAAATTCAAATTTCCCTGAGAGAGGAGAGGGCCCATTTGGATGCTCATGGCTCAGTGAATAAGCTGGTCTCACCTTTGCTCTGAACGGAGCTTGGACAGGAGGCGGGAGGCGCTGAGGCTGGGGCAGGCGTGCGGGGGAGAGCTGGGCCGCCGCCCTGACCTGTCCGGCCACCGAGCCCCGCCCACGGCCACCCACACCTGCCCCATCCCCACGCCTTGTGTCACATGTCCTGCTTCTGAACTTCCCACTGGGAAGCTTCGCTCATTGGATAACATCGCTTTGAAACTGCGTCTTCAGCCCTAACTTGTTGATTTAAGTCGTCTCTTCTCATTTTGCCTCATTTGTATTGTTCTAATGGAGAAAGGCAAATAATTTTTCCATTTTCATGCATCATAGTTACTAAGATTATTTAGCTGCATAAGTTAATAACAGTCTGTCATCCAGAAAACTAGTTTGCGTTTCATTTGGGGAAGAGATTTTAATAATTATGTATAATCAATAGTGGAATTACCATTCTAGCAGATATCCAAGCCTGAGAAAGATGCTGTCAGTGTGCGCTCGGAGCTACGCAGCTTAGTCCACTAACGCTCTTCCTCTAATAAGCTTAATCACTTTATAGGTTTCTCTCCGATTCCATCTCCTTTGCCTTTTTATTGCTTTGCTCACATAACGCTTCTGTAATTTAGTTAATAGGAGGCAGGAGGGAGATACGCGCTTTTGCCGCTCGGTATTAACATGGGGTGAGTCCCTTTGGTGGCCTTCGATCATTCGCCAAGTGTGGGGGCTTGACAGGACTTATTTCTTAAAAAAAACCCATTTGATTAAAGACAAAAAGGGCACGGTCTGTGGTCTTAATTTCCAGACTCAGCCAGAAGAACCGTGCTGACTCGGCCACTCTTCCCGAGCACTGCGAGGGTGTTGCTCCTCGTCTCTGGCCTTCAGCTCCCTGTTTTGTTCTGTGGGTTCAGCTTGGCTTTCTCCCCTCAGCTCGGTTTCCTGGTGGTGTTTGTAACTTTTGCTGGAGAGCTCCTGTGTGCGGAGTTCCCTCCTCCCGCACCGGCTTTTTTTTCAGGTTCCTTTCTGGGCTGTGTTGTGTTTTGGGTTAGTCGGGGTTGCTCAGAGAAACAGAGCCAGCAGAGTTATGAAAAGGAACTGAGTTGCCCAGTCGCGGCACCCACATCCCATGACCTGCTGTCTGCAAACTGGGGCCCAGCGGGGCTACGGTGGTGTGTGAAGGCAGAGCGCCCCGAACCTGAGGGACCCAGAACCAAGAGTGCTGAAGGTGGTGCAGATCCCGGTCTGACGGTGGGAGAAGATTGATGTTCCAGCTCAAAAGTCAGGTAGAGAGAGAGAGGAAAGAGAGGAGAGAAAGGAGAGAGAGACAGGAAAGAAGGAGAGAGAGAGAGAGACAGATCTCCCTTCCCTTGTCTCTTTGTTCCAGGCAGACCCTCACCATATTGCATGGTGCCCGGCCATGCGGCGAGGGGGACCCACTTTACTCAGCTGATTCAGATACTAATCCCTTCCAGAAACATCCTCACAGACACACCCAGACTAATACGTGACCACACAGGTGGACACCCTGTGGCTTCACCAAGGTGACACGTGAAAGTGGCCACCGAAGTTCGGTGGGGCTGTTTTGGTCACTCTCAAGAGTGGGAGGAGATGTGTCAGCCTCAGTTTGCAGCTGGTGTCCTGACAGCCGTGTGACCTTGACTTCAACCTCCTCGCTGGGCTCGGAGGGGCTCCTCTGGTTTTGAGGGTGACTGTGTGTTCCAATGACACGTGTGAAATAGTTGGTCTCTGGTTTTGGTGTGTTTTTAGGATGCAGGCGGAGGAGGCGAGTCTGCTTGTGTGCTTCTGTCGTGGCTGGACACATCAAGTCCAAGGGACGGTGACCAGTGACCACTCAGAGTGTGTGGCAGGCCCCTGAGGACCTTTAGAGAGCACCCCCGGGCCACAGTGCTGGGAAGCCACAGTGAGGATGTAAACTGGGGACACGGGCGGGGGAGATGTTGCTGCCTCCCCTCCACCTGCCCCTGCTGCCAATGGGCCCACAGCTGCAGGCGGAACCTCAGGCCCCTGGGCCCCAACGGGGTGGCTCCAGCCCACGCTGCCCAGGACACCACACGGTGACTGCCTTCCATCTGAGCTGCTTGAGCTCCTTTGCCTTGAAACCAGAGAGTCTAGTTGCAACATTAAGGAATTGTGTTTGAGTTTGGAGACACGTTGATGCTTCTGGACCTACAGCTTTGGTGCGGAAAGGAACAGATTATACCAGGCCCTGGGTGGGAGGCAGAGGCCCGTTTTCCCGCCGGGCCTTCCTGATTCGCTCCGCTGGCTGCTGCTGGCTGGGCAGCGGTGTGCTCCCAGGAGAGCCAGCCGTGAGTGGAGCCTGAGGCTGGGGCCTCCCATGGCACCGTCTGGGGTCTCCCCAGGTGCGCCTGCACTGCCTGGCGGGCCCTGCAGCCTCGTCTCATGGGGACGTGGCTCCACACATGGACCCAGAGTCCTGGCCAGCTGACTGCTCCTCTTCGCAGGACTCGGTCGGGTGGGGTGTTAGACAGAAGCCGCTGGTGAGCAGGGACGGAGGAAGTCACAGCGGTCATGCCTATGGGTGCTCGCCTGCAACTTCCAAATAAATTTGGTTTCCATTAAAAACCAATTTTCAAAATTCCTTGAACTCACTAGATTATAAAGCTCACTAAAGTTAATAATAAATACAAGGTATATAAATAAAATTATTTTACGAAGGGCCATAAAATATTATGGGAATAACCAAAAGTGTATATACAAATACATATCTTGCAAGGTGGCAACAGAATATTGTAAAAACTTCCCATTTGCTTCAAATCAGTTCAAAAATTTAAGACAATTTTTACTTCAATTACAATGGATTCTTTGGCAACTTGACAAACTAATTCCAAAATGGTTTCAAGAAAGAAAAATATCTAAACAAATTTTGAAAAAGAGGAGCGATGATGAGGTCTTCCTTATAAAAATAATTGCCGCATACATGATAAAGTGACTATAATCGAATCTGCACGGCTGTAGACCTCACAAAAGGGTCCCTCTAGCAGGACACTTACGTGCCACCAGCATAAGAATTTAACTCTTCACGTGACATCAGCTGGTTGCACATTTTGCCTTTCAGACCCTTTGATGCATCCGATCATTTGGGAAACGTCTTCAGTAAATTAACAATTGGGAAAATTCACGTTAAATGCATGCTTCACATCACGTGGGCCATTCCCTGAAATAAACTTCATATGGGCAAACTTTCAATGTTAGCGAAGCTATGCAATTAAAAAAAAAAGTAGGTAAATATTTCTCTGAATCTGGATAGGGAGAAAGAAGTCCTTTTTAATTATTGAGGAATTGTAGGCTCACTGGATAAAGATAAAATCATCAGAAAGTAAAATAAGCAACATAAAATCAAATGAGAAATTACGTGAACACAAAGAGGTAATTCCTTAACACATAAAGCTCCTAAAATCAATGTTATGACGGAGAGCATAGTGGTAGAAAAACAGGACCAGAGCAACAAATTCACAGAGCAAGAAAGTATAAATGGCCGGTAGACCTTAAATATTTTAAACCCTGGGTTTTAAGAGTGTAAATGAAAACAATGATGTCATTCCTTCCCCCCCACCCCCCAACTCCTGATTTAAATGTAGGAGTGGTAGGATGAGAACGGAAGGGACCCTGTGGCAGCGGCAAGTCCGACGGGAGTTCAAACTGCCGTCTCTCCTGGGCGTGGTCGGACCGGCCAGAGGCCCGCGTCATCCCCTGCGCGGAGCCAGCCCTCCACTTTTCCATCAGTGAAACATGGAATAACCAAGAGCCGATCATTTCAACCTACGCAGACGGCATTTCTCACGGGGTGAACTATTAATGTATTCGAAGATAATGAAGAGGATGGGGACCAAGGGTCAAGGGCAAGGCTATCATCGCAGCATTATTTACAGGGGAGAAAAATGAGAAGTCAGATATAAACATGCAGGAATAAGTGCTGGTTAATAAAACACAGGAATCCGTGTGGCGGTACGCGGTCGATCTACTAAATTATTCTTGCAACGTAAAACCCCTGATTAGAGTCTGGGCTGGGAAAAGACGAGCGGCTGTAAACACAATAGTAGGATAATTAAAGACATTTGAAAATGGACTGTGGGTTAGTGAATAGCATTTGCATCAATGTTCAGCTCCTGCATTTTGATACTTACACTGTGATGTTGTAAGAGAAGGCTCGTATCCTCAGCAAATACATCCTGAAGTATTTGGGGATAAAGGAGTGTGGTATTTGCAATTCCCTCTCAGATGGTTTGGAGAAAAAATGTATGTACATTACTTTGAACTTGCCTTTGAACTTGCCTTGAAGTTTTCCTACAAGTTTGAGATTTTATCAAAATAAAAAGTTACAAAAATCATGTTGTCCATTTAATGATATGGAAAGATGCTCAGTGTGTTTTTAAGTAAAAAGAAAGTCGAGTCTCCTGAGCTGTCAGTCCATCTGGCTATCGCCCTTCAGACGTCTGGCTCCCACCTGCCTGTCCGCGAAGGTTTCTATCCGTAAAAATGAAACCAGAAGGCAGTCGATCGCCCAGATGTCAGTTTTGTGCTTGTTGCCCCGGGCGAGGGCCCCAGGGCGCTTTCTCCCTCCACTCGTCTGTATTTTCGAAAGTTTCCGAGTTTGGGGGAGCACGCACATGAAATACCACTTTAAAAAGAAAGAAAAAACCCACTTTGCTTTGTGATTCGGTGATTCCCCTCTGACCCTGGTCTCACAGAGTAGAAGTAGAAGTCCTACACCGGATTCACGGTGGGGTTTTGAGATGCTTTGGGCCTCAGCAACTCCATGACCCTCAATGGTCAAACCAGTGAAGTCCTCACGAGTGGCTCCGGTCGGTGTCTGGTGGAAGAGCCCGTGTGTCTCACAGCAGAGCTTACTGGTCAGTGTGGGCTGCTCTTAGTGCAGACCACGCTATGGCTTCAGGGAGCCTCAGTGGCTGATGTCAGTCCAGAGGAGCAAAGAAAGCCTTGTCATTTGCTTTCTGTGCTGAAGAAATAGGACAGGGACTGGGGAAGCCAGTCCCCCGGGAGCCTGGAGAAATAGGGGCTGAGGTTGAGATTGGAGCGAATGTAGCTGTGCAGAGATGGGTGAGCCCATGGAGTGGGTGAACTGAGCATCGCAACATGTAGAGGGGCACGGGGACCCCACGCTGTGCTCTCTGAAACCAGCAGCAGCAGTGCATCTGAGTGCCCCCTCCTCCTGTGACATCCTTGTTGAAAACAGCCGTTAGCCTCATGTCGCCTTCCCTACTCTCCTCTGCCCCTGGCTTTGTTTGTCTTCTTCCCCACACTTGCAGAGGCGGAACCACGACAGGGTGAATGCCAAATGTCCCTGAGGGCGGTTCTAGACTCTCTAGGTCATCGTGGGGTCAGTTCGAGGCCCGGGGCCCACTGAGAGAACCGGGAGGGGTCTGGGTGCTCGCTGGGGTGCGGGTGGTCAGTCACCGTCCTTCTGAAATGCCCGTTACTCATCCTAGTGCAGCTTTCAGTTCCCCACTCAGTGTCTACCTTCTCCTTCCAGTTTTAGAATTTTGTTCCCGTGTTCTTCCCTCTTCATGCAGCTCAGAGGACGCTCAGCATGTCGCCAGTGCAGGGTGCGGTCGGGAGTTCAGGCCAGCCACCCTCCTGGGGACCACTGTGGCTTCGTGGAAGCCAGGATCGAACTTGGCCCGGTCAGACGTATGTCTCTGTTGGCCGTGAATGGGAACACACATTGCGTGGTGGCCGCAGTGGCCATCCTACAACACGCCTCGGGAAGCAGGTGCTACTAGAACAGGAGGGGGTGGGAAGAAGGACCCCTGGGTCTGGGGTTCCTCCCGCACTGGCCGGCACCACACCTGTGTCTCCAGTTCTGGGTGTGAATACACTTCCTCGTTTCCTAAGTTGGTCTGAGCCGTGAGTTGATACTTGCAGCCAACATAGTCCTGATACTCCTGTCTGAAACACACATCACTTTCTGTACCTGGGTGGCAAGTGGCACGGTCACCCTCAGAAAGGTACATGCGCGTCCTAACCCCGGGGACTGTGAGTGTGACCAGATTTTGAAAAAGCGTCTTTGCAGATGGGATGAAGTATGGAGATGAGATTGTTCTGTACAACTCAACAGCAAAACAACCAACCATCTGCCTTAAAAATGGGCAGAGAAACCGAACAGACATTTTTCCAAAGAAGACATTCAAATGGCCAGAAAGTACATGAAAAGGTGCTCAGCATCCTCAGTAAGCAGGGAAATGCAAATCCAGACCACGATGTCACCTCCCATTTGTTGACGTCAAAAACACAGAAGACGAGCGCTGGTGAGACCTGTAGCAAAGGAAACCTTTGTGTGCTGTTGGTGGGAATGTAAATTGGTGCAGTCACTATGGAAAACAGTACGGAGGCTCTTAAAAAATCTAAAAAATAAAACTAAAATATTACCCAGCAAGCCCACTTCTGGAAATTCAGGGTCCAGCACAAATAATGCTCCTTTTTAATTAGAAAATCTTCTATTACAAAAGCATAAGCATGTCATTCTGTAGCATAACAATATCACACTCAAGCACACTGTAGGACATTTTAGGTGAAATGTTCAGCTGCTGTCATCTGGTGAGAGACATTCACTTACCCTGCCAACCACGCTCAAGCAGACGTTACTTCTGCCGGACCCCATGTATCCAAAGCAAAGGAAAGTAGGACCTCTAAGAGATACCCGCACTCCCACATTTGCTGCATGCAGCATCACTCACGGCGGCCGAGACATGGAAACAACCCGAGGGTCCTCCAGGGAAGGAGTAGGTAAAGAAGACATGGTGTGTGCATCACGATGGAGTCGGTATTCACTCAGCCACGAGAAAGAACATCCTACTGTTTGCAACAATGGGAATGGACCTTCAGGGCATTAAGCTACGCGAAATAAGTCAGACTGAGAAAGACAAATATGCTTGCTGTCACTTACATGTGGGCCTAAAGAAGCTGAACTCACAGAAACAGAGAGCGGAGCAATGGTTACCAGGGGCTGGGGGCTGGGAAGGGTGGCAGATCTGGTCAGAGTGCACGTTTGTGGCCCTGAGATGAGTGAGTTCTGGGGATCGAGTGTGCAGTGTGGTGATTATGGTTAATAGCACCGTATTGCATGCTTGAAAACTGCTAAGAGAGTAGATGGTAAATGTTGTCACTCCTAAAAAATGGTAATTTTGTAACAGGAGGAGGGTGTTAGCTATGATGACGATCATCGTGCAAAGACAAGTGTATCAAATCAGCACACTGTACACCGTCACCTCCCCAGTGTTTGATGTTGCTTACATCTCAGCAGAGCTGGGGGAGGGCGAACACCAGGTCATTCTGGACTATCCAGGTGGGCTTTAAGTCCAAGGACAAGTGTGCTTCTAAGAGACAGGAGAGAAAACACACACACACACAGAGGTGGCCGTGTGACCCTGGAGGCAGAGGCTGAAGTGATGTGGCCACAAGCCAAGAACACCTGGAGCCACCAGAAGCTGGGGGGGGAGATGGGGAAGGATCCTCTAGAGCTCTTGGACGCAGGGGCCCTTCTGGCTTCTTAATTTCAGATTTTAGGGCTCCAGAGCCATGAGAGGATAATTCCTGGTTTTTAAGCCCCCAGGTTGTGGTGATCTGTATGGCAGCCCCGGGGAACAAAGACATCCTGGGTGAGAGGTTGGTTTGAGTGCTGTGGCTCTTTGGTCCTTCCTGCAGTGTGGACACGGGGCTCTGCTCGGGTGTGGAGCAGCTCCCATCCGAGCAGAGAGCACACTCCTCCTTTCTGGTGACCCTTCCGGTGCACACCTTGTGTACCGCACGGCTCTCTGGTGGTCTGTCTTTCTCCGAACGTCTCTGAGAAATTTGGAGGTTTCGGAGACTCATATTGTACAACCTCATGTGTTTTCCGTCGCATCTTTGCCAACATGTCTGCAGGAAGAAGCTATGTATGAGCTGACCAAAAGAGTTTAGAAGGGAAAAAGAGAGACCTGAAAAGTCTATGGCATTATTATTCAGAGGAGATTTTCTGGTAGAGTTATGTTGGAATTTTTTCAATAAATTAATTTTACAGACTTTTAAGGGATAGCTTTTAGAGGAACAGAGATAGTACTTGAATTTAAATTCAGCCCCTTAAGTCATCAATTATATTGTTGTTGCAACATCATGGGCTTAACGTTAATGACACACACAAATAAAAAGGAAACGACACGAGAAAGCTATTCGCTTTGCTGTTTTGGGTGATCTGAGCCAAATGTGTACAAAGACTCACCCCTAGGAGTTAAAGCAGAGGGGGGCTGAGGGGTCGAGAAGGGGCAGCAATGGAAGCGAGAGCTCAGCAGCTGCTCTGCAAGGGGACATGAGGGACGGTGCAGCAAGAGTCACCAAGTGCAGAGGATATAACTTTTCCCACGTGTCTCTTTTCTGTTTTCCTCCATTCGTGTGTCTTCTGTTAGCTCTCTGTCTCCTATTCCAGCTCTGTGCTCCTAATTTTATTTCCTTCCCTGCTTCCTTCTTCAAATACTCACCAGCTCCCCCAATCTTGAAGGCTGACATTCTGTCTGGCCACACCCCACTCTTCTCTTTCTCAGGTAATCCTGGCTCTTTACTGTGACCTTCAGCCCAACCTACAGAGTGCGTGTATGCAAATAAAAAGTGGGTTCCCTTTTGGACAGGCCAATTGGAAAACAGTTCCCCCTCTACGTGCTCGGAGAACCATAGGCTCAGATGTCCACCCCCATCTCCTCGGCAGGCCTTCCTCGTACGATGCAAAGACAGCACAGTAGGCTCGGTACCCCTGCTCCAACTGCCTTGAAGCCCCTTTTCTGGGCTCACCAGGCTGCACTGGTCCTCACCAGCCTGTCTGCCACTGGACCCCTGATCACCCTTCAAATATGCTCTTTGTAGAGTCTCTGATTCCTCATCCTCCTGCCCTTGCCTCGCCGGACCACACACAGGGCTGCTGAGGAGACATCTATGGGATGTGCCACTAAATCTTCAGCAGGGGAGGGTGGCAGTACCGTCCCCAGGAGTGCTTTCCCAAGAGCTCGCTGAGCATTGGTCGAATGGGTGAGTGCGCTGTTTCCCAACCAACCCATTAGTCAATCTCAGGTGACCTCTCTGCTGCTGCACTTTGCACAGAAACTTGTGCATCCAGAAGACTGGCATCAATCCAGATTTATGGGGGGAAATGGGGTCAGCCCTTGGTACTGCTGGGCAGTCTTTGATCTCGTCCTGAGTGCCCCCTTCACTCAGGCCTCACAGAATGCTCACCATAACCCACCCTTCTCACCCTCCCACTCAAATGCTGCTCTATGAGGGGAAGAAAATGCCTAACTCTCTAGCTTACTAAATTACCTACAAGAAGTTGAGGCCATCTGAGCTCTTCCAACTTCTGTGCTCTCCGTTTCCTTTCCATCCTCGTGCAAACTGGCCTGCTCCTCTGCACCTTCCTTCTCCACCCGCCAAACCCCTGCACTCACACCCCTAATACAAGGGTTGGCCGTCTCTTCCGTAAACTCACTGACCATCCTCTGCCATATCCTGCAGGTGTGGTCTCTTGTGCTGCTGCCCCACCTCACTGTCCCCTGCTGGCTCCCCAGGCATGGTCCTTACTACCCCCGGCCTGGCTGTTCTGGCCGCTTCCCAACAAGGTATCCCCTGTCCAGGTGCAACGCGTTCAACCCTTACCCAAGCGGCTAGGCGGGTCCTTCGCAAGTGCAATTTTGGTTGGAGCACTTCCCCACCAAGTCAAGCCATCAGAGGCTCACTGGCAGTGGATACAGAGTGGGTGCTGAATCTTGTAGCCTGTCCTCCGGGGTCCACGTATTCTGGGCTCAGTGGAAAACTACAGCCTTAGTGTCCATAATTCACTTCCATCATTTTTGCCACCGCCAAGTATAAATATTTGCTCTTCTTTAACCATGCTCCGTGACTCGAGGCTCTGGTTTAATCACGTCTAGGCACTGTATTAAATGCCTCTTCTCAGTATCCACAGATCAGAATTGTATCCGTCCCGGCAGCAGAGATTAACCGCCCCCTTCTCCTCTAAGCCTGTGCTTTATCTTCTCTGTTGTCTCTGAATTTACACAGTAGGTCATTATCTCTTCCTTGTGACCTGTCTGCACATGCCTGGCCCTCTCTCTGTCTGGTCCCTACGCCTCCTTGAGGCCATGGCCCCATTCAGGTCATCTCGTGGCCACGGAGGCCATCTCCCAGGCCCTCACACATAAGGGGTTTTCAAGAAATAGGTATTTTACAGCAATGTTTTTCCTTATTTACTTATTGTTCATACTGCCTGCTTCTTATACACATTCCGGGCAGCTTATAGTAGTAAAGGCCAAGTGTATAAGGGGATTGAGCAGAATAAAAGTCAACACAGGCAGAAGGAAAAAGTGGACAAAAGAGAGGAGCAGACACTTCACACACAGGGAGCTGAGGGGCCGAACGCGTGGGAAGAACTTCCTGCTTCCCCAGCAATCGAAGAAATGGACTGAAATGGCAGCAGTCACTGTTCGCCAGCTGCCCACGTTAGAAGCCGCAGACCCGCGGGGGCCCGGGAGCGGGGCGGCTGCGGGCCGGGGCCCCTCAGGTAACTCGGCTGGTGTTCAGGTTTGCTGCCAGCTTCCCTCGGGCTGCTTTGTCAGAGTGTTTTGAAAAACCTAATATTGTACATATATCATACTTTTACTTTTATGAAATTCTAAGAAGATAATTGTGAATGAATATATAGAGATTAGCTAGCACTTTAAATACAAGCATATTTTTTCTAACATTGAAAACCTTTTTCCTAATGTCATTAGCATAATTATTATCTGTTTTCTCCCTAGTATGTGTACATACACATATTTTTGACATAATAATATTATAATTAATAAAAGATAGAGCAATTTAGGATTACTTTCAGATGTTTTTGGACTTAGGATCTATCTCATTAGGAATATACCACCAAAATATTGTGTTTTAGGGTTATTATAAGAATAACTCTCTGCATGGATAAGCTACCAGCTGGATACACTTTTGGTATATTTTCAGTCCTTTTCAAAGATGCTTTTCTTTTTTTTTTTCAAAATTTTGCCTCATGGAAAATTTATTCTTTTAAAAAAATATTTTATTAATTTATTTTTAGAGGGGGGGTAGGGAAAGAGTAAGTGAGGGAAACATCAATGTGCGATTGCCTCTCTCGTACCCCCTACTGGGGACATGGTCCACAACCCAGGCAGGTGCCCTGACTGGGAATTGAACCAGTGACCCTTTGGTTCACAGGCCCATGCTCGATCCACTGAGCTACGCCAGCCAGGGCTTTTTTCTTTCTTTCTTTTTTTAAAAAATATATTTTATTGGTTATGCTATTACAGTTATCCCATTTTTCCCCCTTTATTCCCCTCCGCCCTGCACACCACCTCCCACCCACATTCCCCTGCTTTAGTTCATGTCCATGGGTTATAATGTAAGTTCTTTGGTTTCTCCATTTCCTATACTATTCTTAACCTCCCCATGTCTATTTTCTACCTACCATTTATGCTACTTATTCTCTGTACCTTTTCCCTCTCTTTTCCCCTCCCACTCCCCCACTGATAACCCTCCATGTGATCTCTATTTCTGTGATTCTGTTCCTGTTCTAGTTGTTTGCTTAGTTTGTTTTTGTTTTTGTTTTAGGTGTGGTTGTTAATAACTGTGAGTTTGTTGTTATTTTACTGTTCGTGTTTTTTATCTTCTTTTTCTTAGATAAATCCCTTTAACATTTCATATAATAAGGGCTTGGGAATGATGAACTCCTTTAACTTGACCTTATCTGGGAAGCACTTTATCTGCCCTTCCATTCTAAATGAGAGCTTTGATGGATAGAGTAATCTTGGATGTAGGTCTTTGACTTCCATGACTTGGAATACTTCTTTCCAGCCCCTTCTTGCCTGCAAGGTTTCTTTTGAGAAATTAGCTGACAGTCTTATGGGAACTCCTTTGTAGGTAACTGTGTCCTTTTCTCTTGCTGCTTTTAAGATTCTCTCCTTATCTTTAATCTTGGGTAACTTAATTATGATGTGCCTTGGTGTGTTCCTCCTTGGGTCCAGCTTCTTTGGGACTCTCTGAGCTTCCTGGACTTCCTGGAAGTCTATTTCCTTTGCCAGATCGGGGAAATTCTCCTTCATTATTTGTTCAAATAAGTTTTCCATATCTTGCTCTTCCTCTTCTCCTTCTGGCACCCCTATAATTTGGATGTTGGAACATTTAAAGATGTCCTGGAGGTTCCTAAGCTTCTCGTTTTTTTGAATTCTTGTTTCTTCATTCTGTTCTGGTTGACTGTTTATTTCTTCCTTGTGGTCCAAACCATTGATGTGAGTCCCGATTTCCTTCCCATCACTGTTGGTTCCCTGTACATTTTCCTTTATTTCACTTTTCATAGCCTTCATTTTTTCCTCTAATTTGCAACCATATTCAACTAATTCTGTGAGCATCCTGATGACCAGTGTTTTGAACTGTGCATCTGATAAGTGGGCTGTCTCTTTCTCACTTAGTTGTATTTTTCTGGAGCTTTGACCTGTTCTTTCATTTGGTCCTTTTTTTTTTTTCGGTCTGGAAACACCTGTCATGTACACCTCCTGTCTGTGTCCAGACATGAACATAAGTGGTCTTGTTCTTGTCTTGACCCACCATGGTCACAGCGTGGCCTTGTCCGATGTGACATTTTGTGAGCTTGTTCGTGTTCACCAGGAGAACCCCGAAGCCTGCTGGGCCGGCTCATGGCAGCACCAGCGCCTGGGTAACTGTGTCAGGCCAGCTCCTGGGGCTCATGGAACACCAGAGCAGAGTCTCAGGCCCCGCTGCTGCGGTGACCAGTGACCTATCTGTAAGTTTAGTGACTGCAGTTCCGAGGAATTGGAAATACCTGCTGAGATTTTTATTTCACCAAACATTGTGTGGCATCTCATCATAAAGACTTCCACCTGAGAGGCACTCAGGGCCGAGGACTGAGGTCTTCTGTCCTCCAGCTCAGCCTCCCATGCCTGGCAGGCCTCGCCAGAAACAGTGTAGCAGGGGCAGAGGGTGCGGCTCAGGCAGAGGGAAGGCAGGTGAGGGGAGAGGGCTGGCCACCCTGGGGCGGTGGGGGTCGGCTCCAGGGCTGGAAATTGGGAGACTGAGTTCCTCCCTCTCCCTACTTTTCCCAAGTTTTCTTAACATCCCCACTTCTCCTCAATTCCCTTGTCATGAACAGGACTTTCAGAAGCGAATGGCTGTGGGTAAGTTAAAATGAGTAATAACCAGGAGAACAGGGGCTCCACCGCATTGGCCATCTGGGGTATTGGAACTGAAAATCAGGAAGCTGTCTGGGCGGAGTCTAGCACTGGGGGTGTGGTTGTCGTGTTTTCTAAAGAGCAGCTTGGCGGGATTGGACATTTCGATGCTACATCTAAGTCTCTTGAACATCTCAAGACATAAATGGTTCACGCTTCAGGTTTTAAAAACAACATGTCAAACCAGAAGAGAGTACATTTTGAGGTAATTAGAAATAGCATTATGTATGTGAATTGGAAAGGCATATCGCCCTTCTGAACTTCACTATTTTCACTTACGAGAATTTTTTCTCTTCAGTTGTGATAAAGATTAAATGTGGTAATGTCATACCCGAGAAGCCATTGTGAAATATAATTATTAATCTGAATCTTCTGCTTTAATATAAATATTTTGTGTAGCCCTGGCCGGTGTGACCCAGTGGGTCGGGCATCGTCCGGCACAGCAAAAGGTCGCTGGTTTGGTTCCTGGTCAGGGCGCGTGCCTGGGTTGCAGGTTCAGTCCCAGGTTGGGGCTTGTACGAGAGGCAACTGATCGATGTTTCTCTCTCTGTCCCTCCCTCCCTTCCCCTTTTTCTAAAATCAATCAATCAATCTTTAAAAAATATTTTGTGTACCTGTAAAAATTAATATCGCCATATTTTCCCTTCATAAGGTGATTTTAAGTTATAATGCCAAGGTCGTGAGAAGGTTTGTCTGTTTTGCCTGGACGCTAAAAACTATAAATAATTAGGGCGTGGGGGGACTTTGGAACCATGGGGAAGCTGCAAGCCGCCCTCCTCCTTGCGAAGGAAGCTGCACCCTGCCCAGCCGCCCCAGGTGCCCCGTGCGGTGTGCCAGTCACTCTTGGATCCAGACTAACCCGAGCATGGCCTGCTGGCATAGGCGTGTCTGAAGGAGGGGCCCACCCATTGGTGCAAGCTCGGTCCTCAGAGGTGGTCCTTCTGCCCTAGAGGAGCTGGAGGGTCAGTGAAGCGTCCGGGCCCGGGAGAGGCCTGGTGTCCGTGCACACATGTGGAAGCAGATAGGGGTGCTCTGGCTCTGGCAGAGCTGCCCTCAGCCTGCGGGGCCCCGAGCGCAAGAGCAGACTTGTGCCTGGCAGGGAGTGGCCTGGCAGGGAGAAAGGCCACTTTGCCAGGGAAAGGGAAGAAGCTGTGGATGCTTGGAACTTGGCCAACTGGATCCAGCCTGTTCCGCCGGAGAAATGACTTACACAAATCAACCTTCTCTCTCTGAGTCTGCCCCTCCTCCCAAGCCTTCTCCCTGGCACCATGCTTGTCGCGAGTTCCCGGGACATACTGAGCAGACCCAACACAACCAGGATTAAAGACAGCGATTTATGCCTTCTATTAAGTGCTGACCACGAAGAATCTAATGGATGACGTTTTCTGCCCCTTGGGTCTGGACTAGACAATCCCATGCCCTTAACCACGTGGCGATTGTGTTCATGTTAGTTGGCCGATCACATTCTGTGTGTGGCTGAAAGTGGCCAATCTCTCCCACCGGGAATGATGTAGAAGTGGACAATGTCTTGGATAGTTTGTTTGGAAAATATGGAAGGCTCTGCACACTTCTTTTGCACAGGGACGTGGCCTCTAAGGGAGAAAAGGATGTCACTTCACTAGGTTAGACTGCAGCCACACTCCAGGCCAAGCCATCCCCCTGTTCACTCCCTGCACACAGGTCAGGCAGCTTCTGCGGGAATGGGAAGCACAGGGAGTCTGTCATCGTTAGAAGGTTCCCCATATGGTGAGCATGAGCACGCTGTTCCCATGGTGACACATGCTTCCCAGTCATTTCACTGCCATTGCCATTAAGGCTCAGTTACAGCTGTGGCTTCTCCTGACCCTGTTACCTGGTTATTACCACCTTGCAGTGCCGGAGCGGGCCTTGTCCGCCAGTGCTCTGGGTGCATCCGTCTTGGCTTCTTCTGGCCTTTAAATGTTTACACGGGAGAGGGTGACACAGAGCCAGCCGTGGACCTGTCATCCCAGCTGATGGCTCCACTCACCCCACCTGAGCGGTGGGGGGAGGCGGTCCCACAGGTGGCTGAGCACCCTTCGATGAGCCACTGCTCCTTAAAGTCACACGCAGACTTTTCCTCTAACGCCTCGTGCTGTAAGATGAGCTCACTTTTTCTTTCTGTGTTCCCAATTTTTAAAAGGTTTCTTCTTTTATGTTCTTATAATCCAGCTACTTTGGCTGCTGGTATGCCATGTGCTTTCCCCCCCCCCCCCCAGCTGCCTCTCTTGTCTTTCTGCTCAGGAAGCTGGTCACACCCATCCATTCAGGGCTCGATCATGGCTGCCACGCCATGTTTCCGTGCCTGGGATGTCCACGGGGAGTGACGCAGCACCGTCCTCCTGGGGTTTACGTCTGAGCAGGAGAAGTAACATGCAAATGAACCGGCAAGCACCTCATTTCAGGAAGTGATGGGGCTGGAGGAAAACCAGTCAGGACGGGGACAGAGAACCAGAGAGGCGGCAGGGAGGAGCTGTCTCTGTACCTGAGAGGCCTCTGCGTCCCGGCAGGCAGGGGAAGGGCTGCCGGGTGGAGAGCAGGGCTGGAGGGGTCAGCAGGCCTTCCCACCGGGACCCTGCCCAGAGGTGAGGGGTCACGCCAATGAAGCTCACCCTGCAGGGTCCAGCCACAGTGCCCCATCCCTCCCCTCACAGAGAAGAGGGTATGGCCCAGCCAGTAAGGGGGTTCAGGGCCACAGGATGCTGATGGTTGAAAACTCCCTCCTCTATATTTTAATATAATTTATCAAGATATTTCCAGTGCAAGTAGCTTCTGATGGAGGAAGCCCTTGAACACCCCAGAAGGTGACTTCACTTTTGCACTATGTTTTGTACATGGTGACAAATTCTCTTTCAAAGCCTCCTTTTATGAACTCTGCTTAAGACTTACCCTCTGTTTGCAGAAAGCACCCAGGACAGATGGCTAATACGGCAGACGCTGCTGAGAGCAAAGTCTTGATGTACGGCTGAAATTAGTTGGGAGGTTTGGTGATGCTCAGTGTAGCCACCCGGGGGGCAGGAATGAGAAAAATGTCACGATCCCATAAAACGCCCACAGTGACCGAAGCATTAATTTACCAAATAACAGGTTCCTTGTATTTTGCGCAGAGATTGCACTGTCAGGACAGCCAGAGTCTGCGACAGGAACAGGAACAATCTTTTCAGGTAATGCAGGGAGGAATCTAATTTTGTAACACTTGGTAGAGCACGAGGCTAGAAATTGAGATGGAGGGGAATGGTGTTTTCTGTTTTAAGAGCAGGAATTTCATGCGCCGAGAAAATATCTCTAGCTCTCCTTTTTATCTTTAACACTTAAAAATGTAAACACTTAAAATGTAAGGAGAATGTATTAAAGTCCAGTTAAAAGCAGGGTAGAACATGGGAAAGGCTATTTAATGGTGGAAGCTGAATTTCACTTTGTTTTTTCTAAAGGGCTCACCCAAAAATTGTCACTGAGAAAAAATTAAAAGAACACATAGAAGGCAATTCTTCCTCAATGTAGGGAAAATCTGAAGTTATTTTTAAAGAAAATTGTATGTAGGCACTGTCTCAGTTATTTGTGGCTATATGACAAGTCACCCCAAACTTAATGGATTCAAATAACAAACATTTATCATCTCAAAGTTTCTGTAGCCGAGGAGTCCGGTGCCGCTCAACAGCTCACCTGTCTCTCTCTCTGTGTTCCCCACTTGGCCGAGGTCCTGCTGTCCTTGGGGCTGCGGTCTCATCCGAGGCTGACTTGGGGGACGATGACTTCCAAGCTCACGACGGGCATGGTTGCTGGCGGGATTCACTTTCTTGCTGGCTGCCGGCCAGAGGCTGGCCTCTGGTCCCTGCCACGTGCCCCTCTCTGAAGGACAGCTTACAACATGGTGACTGGTGTACCTCTGAGGGAGTGTGACAATCCGAGAGGCCGTGGCTGGGAGGCTCAGGTGGTTGGAGCGTCACCCTGTACACCAGAGGCTGTGGGTT
Organism: Desmodus rotundus; assembly: GCF_022682495.2. Lineage (NCBI taxonomy): Eukaryota > Metazoa > Chordata > Mammalia > Chiroptera > Phyllostomidae > Desmodus > Desmodus rotundus. Next base: position 100,281,325 of record NC_071397.1, read on the forward strand.
TGATTCCCGGTCAGGGCACATGGGGGAGGTAACTGATGGATGTTACCCGTTCTCCCTCGGGCCCCCATCAATGTTTCTCTCTCTCTTTCCCTTCCTCTCTCTTTAAAATCAATAACATATGCTTGGGTGAGGATTAAGAAAGTAAAATAGAAAACGAGAGGGCCTGGAAGCTGGAAGCCACGGTCTCTTCACATCTGAACCTCAGAAGCGACGGCCTAACCTCCTGCTGTTTGGTGCTCACCAGAACTCTCCAAATCCCGGTCCGTTCATGGTGTCTAAGCAGAGAAGTTTGAAGGGAGCTCATGTCACGTTACGGAATGCCCGTAAGGATGTTTTGGGCAAAAGTATGTTTTTGATAGTTAAGAAAGAGGGAAGGAGAGAGGGCTGGGTCTTTGAGGGATCCTAGGCTGAGTGCTGGATCTCATCGCCCTTTGAATACTTCTTTAAAAAGGGTCATTTCAAACAGCAGAGTGCTGTTCCGCAGCTGGCCCTTCACCAGGCGCCGTGAGGCTGCATACTGGTCCCGGCTAGTCAGAGGAGACCCTTGCGTCCACCGTGCCCCTCACTCCTCGTCCTCCGCTCTGGCTTTTCTCATGAGAGGAAGTGACCCAGGGGCACATGCAGAAGCTTTGAATTTCAGATTACACACTCGGGTGATCTAGAAAAGTTACGCTACTTAATTTCTCATAAGTTATTCCTATTGTTCTCAGCCTCGGTCAGTTTGGTTCTCTCACCCCTTTTTCTTCGATTACACGTGAGTTCCGGGGGAGGGTGGGGTGGGTGAGTGTTTCCCTAGTGATTAGGGAGCAGCGTGTTTGTCCTTGACCTGATGTGTCCGCACTTGCATTCCGGACAGGACGTGCTCGCTGCTCTGATGTGTCCCCGGGGAGCAGTGGGTGGGGCACCAGTGTCCCCTGCTGAGGCTCCTTCAGGACCAGGTCATTCGGTGAGACAGAGGCCACAGGAGACCCCCCCTGTGGCTCTTGAACCGCCCACACGCAGGATAGCCTGGAGTCCCTGTGGACACCGGGCGGGGTCTGCCCAGCTGTGCTGAATGCATGAGACCGTGTGTGTGTGAACACGAGTGTGAGAGTGTGTGCCTGGGAGTGTGATGTTGGTGTGAGCGACACTGGTTGCCATCAAAGGGCACTTCCCTGCCACACACGGAGGAGTCACCAACACTCCACTCCTGACTGGAGTCTGACTGGGGGTGGACCAGGAGGAGTTCCAGGGATGCTAACAGCTGGAGGGTGAACAGGAGAAATTGGGAGCAGCCCCCCTGGGCAGACAGAAGCCAGAGATCCCCAAGGGCGCTGTCCCCCCATGTGTCTGGGCGTGTGGCGGTAGGAACAGAATGGAGACAGAAGCGGCAGTCTGGGTGGACGGCCCCAGTGTTCCCAGGCGTTCGTGCGCTTTGATGGAGGCCCCTGACCTTGGCCCCCAGGCCCCACACCACATCCTTGCCCTTGACTGAGGGCTTGACCGTGCAGCAGTGGGCTGGAAGCCTCGTGACCCCACTGGGGGCCTGCAAACGTGTCCCCATTCTTCAGGTTGCAACCAACTGAGAGGCCTGGGGCTTGGAGAACCCCCTGTTCCTCACTGTGCACAGGACGTGACCACTCAGATTCACAAATACAATGCCACAACCATGTGGTCACCTAAATGCCACCGTCAGAATCTGAACTTGGATTCTGGAGGAAGAATGAAATAACACATTTGTGCCGACAGTGCCGTGATCAGCATTGTAACCTTCCCGCCCATGTCAGAGAACCACAGCACGTCATCCCCGCAGACGCGTGGTCACCCAGGGGCCCAAGCAGCGCTTGCATCCTGGGACGGGATGGGTAGGCAGCGCTCCCGGCTGGGATGGGAACTCACACTGTACTGGTGGGCAGCCAGACAGGGGCAGCAACCTGCCAGCTCCCCCTGCGGGAGGTGGAGCTGGGAGCTGACTGGGAGGGGCTGATTGAACACCTGCTTTCCCCACCCGAGCTCCACCCCCGTGAGGTCACCTGCTCTGCTGTGAATCACGGCCATTTGCACCCTCTTCACTTTCCCCTGCGGGATCTGGGCCTTGTGAAGGTAGGGGCTTGAGCACAGTAGGCAATTAATAATTTTTGCTCTGAACAAATAATTACACAGAATTAAATAATGTGAGGGATTAAGTATAACATACAAGTGGTTTTATGTTGAGGTGCAAAGCATTGTTTTAAAAAAATGCACACTCTGTACGAACCTGGTATTTGTAAAGATAATAAATGGCTCAGCTGCGGCGAATGCAAATTCCTGCTCGGCCGCAGACAGCGGCGCACTTCTGACAAATCGCATCGGCTCCAACGACAGTGGTTCGGGGTTATGAATTATTTCATTTCTCCCTCAACATGGAAAATAATTCAGATCTCATCTTTGAAAATGTCAAGTGTGGTATTGAACTGTTTTCCGGGCTTCTCTGCCGGTGTGAGCAGGGCCCCGCTGGCTGCACGCTCCCTGCTGGGTCCACCCCACGGTGGCCGGAGAGCTCCCGAGCCTTTCTCTGCAACACTTCCGGGAGGTAACAAAGAGACGCAATAGCGGCGGGGCGAGAAGCTTCCTGTGCCCACCGTCCGGGTATTTGGAAGCACCAGTCGGTTGTTTATTGAGTGAGAACAGTGTCCCAGGAAGGCCAGGGGTGGAGAGAGCGTGGAGGACACAGGGGGTGTGACCAGCCTCCCAGAGACTGAGACGTGGGGCAAGTTTGCGGGGAAGAGCTGCACTGAGGCAGATGATTCATCCTTATACCACCAACCCCACGAGGTGCTCCTCAGCCCTGTTACAGCTTCGTGCCCCGAGTCCGGACAGGTAACATACCTTCCTCGAGGCTTCCCAGGTTAGCCCGAATTTGCACGCAGATATTCAGGTTTTAGAACATATGTGTGCTCTTCACCACTGCTCGGCACTGTCCTTGGAAGCCCGGGGGTTGATCTGAACGTTATATCCATTTTGCCTTTTACTCCACAGGGAATGGCCTTTCAAATAGTGCCACCGTGTCCTGTGCCTGTCTTCCACATCTTGACTTAGGACAAATCAGTTCGCTGCTCCAGAAAGCAGCTGCATGTTCATTCTGCGACTTCCCGTACTGCTGGCACACGGTCAGTCTCTTTCATGGGAAAACTCAGGCTGGAAAGGTGGGCCTATGGGACATGCACATCCCCCCCCAATCTCCCCCCAACACCCCGCTCCATCTCTGCGGCACTGCGTGAAAGCAATACGCTCGATTCACACGCTCGATTCACATGCTCCTCTGCAGAAGGGGCTGCCTTGACCGAGGTTCAGCGATGCAGCCACATTATGTCTCTGCTAAAGGTACGTCCACATGCAACCGTGGCTCTTGAATTTCTCCTTGAACGGGCTGCCAGGAGGAATGTTATGTCCCCGAGGAGTGGATGTGTGACCTTTAGCTTGGCCCACCACGAGCCTGAGGGCCCACCCCGTGACTGATGCTTCCCCAGTTTGAAATGTAATCGCACACAGCCTCTGCATGGGAGGGTGAAACACCCGATTCCTCACGTGTTCCTGCTTTCCCGGAGTAACTTCAAGTCATTTTGATTATCTTTTGCCCATCTCCAAAAGGAGATTTACTGGAAGCCTTTTCTAAATTCTTGCTGGGAAGTAGGTGGGTGTTGAAATGGAGATGTGGGTCCATAGACTTTCACTCCATGCATCCAGCTCGTCCCTCCCTCTACTTTGTGATGTGATGAGCCCGCCAGGCAGCATCCGCATCCTGTGTCTTCGCATCCCTAACGCAGCAGGGGGTGGCCAGCTACAGCACTAGGGCTGGACTGGGCCCACTGCATATTTTTGCAAATCAACTTTTATGTGAAATACAGCCACGCACATTTGTTTATGGACCGTCTGTGGCTGTCGTGGTGTTAAAATGGCAGAGTTGAGTAGGGTGACAGAGAGCTTCCTCAGAGCCTGCAAGTGCCCACTGGCGACTCTATGTCCCTTTATAGCAGTTTGCTGACCCCTGAACTACAATGTAAAAGGAAGGTAGCAGAGAAATTCATGTCTCCAGATAATTTCAGTTGGCCTGATGGTAAAACAATAGGGGCACCTTTTGTGGGTGGCGGGACCTGCAGGCGTGAGTGAACACCCCCGGTGACAGCACTTGAGGTCACTCCTGGGTGGCGAAGCCTGTCTTGGCATCAGGGAGGGGGACCCACTGTATGTTCCCTCCCTGGATAGATTCCCAGTGCCTCTGGGAAGCCCTTCACCTCCCCAACACACCTCGGCAGCTCTCCCACCTCTCAGCGGGGGTGCGAGGGGCAGAGGACATCATGGAAGTGGGTTTCCCTGTAACCTCACTTTGTGGCAGGAGGTATGGGGGGGTCTGTGAGCTCCGTGTGGGCCTGAGCTATGGTTTTTCCCAAAGCAGTTGGTCCGGGGACCTATTTAAACCAACAACTCTCTACCACCTTCCCCAGCCTACCCTCATTCAGATTTTGGGAGTCATTTTGTTACATGATGTATTTATTATAACTTTCAATCCAAATTAGGAGTGTGGGAGAATTATGATCCATTTATTCTGGAACTTGAGGGAGAGGATTTGACAATATCAGTACCAAAGCCACAAAAAGAAAATAATGAAGAATTGAAGTGACACTATACACAAGATACATGTTTTTTAATTTTTAATTTTTATTTTTTTGTTGTTGTTCAGGTACAGTTGTCTCCATTTTCCCACCATCACTTTCCCCTGCCCCACCCCCACCCACCACCCCCGACCCTCGATCCTTCCCCTGTTGTCTTTGGCCATGGGCCCTTTATATGGGTTCCCTGACAACCCTTCCCTTCTTTCCCCCATTATCCTCTCCCCTCTGGTTACTGTCAGCTTGTTCTTTATTTCCGTGTCTCTGGTTCTATTTTGCTCGCTTGTTTGTTTTGTAGATTAGGTTCTACTTATAGGTGAAATCATATGGTATTCGTCTTTCACCGCCTGCCTTATTTCACTTAACATAAATCTGTTTTTTAAAATACTCAAGTTAGCCAAATAACTATTTCTTGTCTATTTGTCTATAAAGACATAGGCTTAGTTAACTAAACTCACAAAAAAGTCACCAAGATGAGAAAAATTTGTATTAGAATGAATTTTCAGTATGGATTAAATGCAAGAACCCATAAAGATTTATTGCTATTATTTCAAACATCATTGAAATTAGACTTAATTATCTGTGCAATTTGCTGAAAATAGCATTTTTGATCAAGTACATGTCATTAATTTTAAAACAGAAATGCACCAAGCTGCTTTCTAAAAATTCCCCCAAAACATAATTGCTAAATTGCCTGTTTGAAATAGTCTCTCTTCATCCTTTCCCCATCCCTAAGTATGTGAAATTGGAAAACAAGATCCTTTCTGTGGGTTTGCTGCTTCTTTCGACTGTGACAATTTTGAGTGGCCATATAGGTTCGTGTGAGCATCCAGGATATTCCCGTCAGAGGAAAAAGGTGAAAGTTTCGCCCTTCAGGAAGTTCTAGACTTTGGAAGGATGTAGGCCAATGACTTTCCATCACTGAGCTTTTCCATGGGGAAAAGTAATCTGGTATTTTCCCAGAAAATGGCTCTGTCTACACCGCCTAGAGAAAAGCTGACGTTTGTCAAGTTAATTAACTTGGATGTTACAAGTGCAAGATCATACTCACCAGATAGATGCTTGCCCATCTTCCATGCCAGCCCCGCTTCCCAGAGCATTCAGTTTGGTGCCGCTGCTGTGTGGTTGGCAGTCCTTGTAAATGCCGATGGGAAGCCAAGTCCCAGGGCGTCTGCACCTCGTTAAATTCTCCTGAGGTCTCCAGGTGACAGTTTTATCCTTTCCTTTGTTCGGAGTGTTCTCTGCTCATTTAGGGCACGACCGATTCCAGACCCACCTCCGAGGTGTTGCGGCAGTCGGCACTGTGCACGGAGGTGACTCAGCCAGGTAATTAACGCCGGCACGAAGCAATCAGCGTGTGTGGGCGATACAGTCTAAATAATTCAAAAAGAAACACCAACGCGTTTGGCATATTTAGACCTGGACTTCCACCTCGTTTGCCTCTGCGACCATCTCCTAGACTCCGGGTTGGCGTGGAGGTTGTGAAGAACAGGAATATTCCTCACTCCCCGAAAGCTTGCGTTTGCAAATCACATCAGCACCTTGTTCTTAAGAAAATGCCGCGTTATTTTGTTTTGACACATTTTATTTTCAAGAAGGAGAGCAGTTGTCTTAGGCTCACTTCAGGGCGCCGACGACGACTGTGAGACCGTCACACCGCGTCCGTGTCCATAATTTAGGCTAAGTGTCACTACAGGCACCAAAGGGGAGCTCCTGCTTCCAGACTCGCCTGCGGGGGGTCACACTGTGTTTAGTGAAGACGCCTCTAGCCTGCAGAGCTCGTCCAATCCTTAAACCTCACTGGCTGACAGAGGCGCACAGCAAAACCAGGAAGCAGGGACTTGCCTGGCCGGTGTTTTCAAGGCCTGCGACTCCCTGTGCAGATGGTGACCTTCTGCCCCCGTGCTGTCTAACCTGAAGGTGCAGACCCACCTGGCGGACCTGCTCATACACAGATGGCCGGGCCCCACCCCCGGAGTTTTGGATGCTCTGCATGTCTGGCAAGGTCCCCAGGATGCTGGTCACCCGTGGAGAACCCCAGGGCTGGACGAACAGAGGGGGCCTTGTGCAGGGGCAGCTGGAGTTCCTTTAGGAGAGCAGTGCGATTGAACCTTTTTAGGCTGATGAGGTCAGGGTGTCCACTCGAGCTGGTTCTGTTCCAAAAAGAGTAAGTCAAGCGGAGAGGGGAAAGGGCAGCAGCTCTGTGTGCCCAGTGGGGAGCTGTGGTTGACCAGTTGCTGGGGAGCAGACGTGGGGCCGCAGAGGATGGGAAAGGCTGAAGGACTGGGGTACAGCTGATACGTGTACAAGAAGTGACAGACTGGCTAGTGAGAGATTCCCTGTGGTAGGAAAGGGTGGACGAATGCCCAGAAGCCCCACCCTCCACGGCCCCTGCCTCCGCCCACCACCGGATATGCCCAACAGCCTTGCTTGGGCCTTTAGGGTCCTGCAACCCTGGGCACGGTCTGTGGGCTCCGGGCCTGTTGGCGTCACTGAGGGCTTCTTAGAAATGCAGGACATCAGGCTCCACCCCAGGTCAACTGAATCAAAATTGGGAATTTAATAAGAACTGCAGGTGATGTGATGTCAGCCTCACCGGGGCTGCTTTTCATGCAGACCAGGGCCCCAAGCAGCCCTGGGTCTCAGAACCCCCTGAGGGGGACCAGGGAATCTCCATGTAATAAGAGGATCAGCAGGTTCTTGTACTGAGGGAAGTTGGGGGGAAACTTCCTTAAAGATGGGAAGTACGAGCTGCTTCTGTGCTTAGGGGAAATCAAGGTCAAGGTGAGCACAGGGCAGGCAGGGGTCACAGTCAGAACAGGTGGGGGTCTGTATAAAAGAGGCAGGAAAGCTGCAACCCCGGAGCCCCTCAGGGTGCCGTGACCGCCTTAAGACAGGCTCTGGGTCCCCTGACCAGCCGTTCTCAAACGGGTGGCGGTAGGTGGAGAAAAATTGCCCCACAGAAGATATTTGGTGATGTCGGGAGACACTTTTGGATGTCACAAGTCGGGGTGCTGCTGGCATTGTGCGTAGAAGCCGAGAATGCTGCCTACCGTGCTGCTCGCCCAGGACAGCCCCCAGCAGGGAGCCACCGGCCCGTGACTCGGGAGGCCAGACCTGAAGGCCATGGTCTAGAGCAGAGCTTCTCAAACCATGCCCTGGACCACATATCTATCAGCCTCGCCTGGGAACTTGGGGCCCTGTCAGACATGCAGGTTTGGGGGTGCATACCAGAGACACTGAGTCAGACACTTGGGTTGGGGCCCAGCACCCATTTTAGCAAACACTCCAGGGAAGCCTGGTGTACACCACCATCTGAGAACAACCCCGGCGAGTGGCCTGTGGCCAACGGGATTGTCCGCACAAGCTGTCAAGTGAAAGGGAGGCTCTAGAAGCTTCCGACGCTTCAGGCCGTCTGGGTTCAGCACACATCCCAGCTCCTGAAGCCTCAGGTCAGTGTTTCTGAAAGAGTGGGTGCTGCGGGGACTTCCCAGGGAGCCCCACCCAGCTGCAGCCTCCTGGGCCCCACCCCCCACACCTGGAGCGAGAGGCCCCCTCAGGGGTCTGCAGTTCCCTCCCAGTTTGGGAAGTGCCACCTCCCTTGTCCTTCTCACTAAAGTGAAGGTCGCCATTTCCTCTACTTCCTTCTCTGCCTGCGGATGACTTTATTTTCTCCCTTTTAAAGCTGTACCTGATGTTTGATTTAGCCCGATTTCATGGCTCTGTCATGGCGGACGTATGCACCTGCAAGGCTGTGGACCCGACATGCGTCTGCACACAGCCCACCGCCCCTCCTGGAGCGGAGCCTGGGGCTGCAGCGGGGTTGGTGCAGTTGTTTTGACGCTGGGCTGCTTCTCTCTTACCTGTTCCCCACAACGGGAGAGGCCTGACTTGGGCTTCTGGGGACGAAAACTCTGTGTTCTGCTGAAAGAGAGCTTCCCACCTTCTGTCACGGTGTCTCAGGGACAAGCTGAGCCCTGGCCCAGCCACTGGGGGGCTAGAAGTCACACATAGGAGCCCACTTGTCAGTCACCCGAGGGTTGGTTGGGTCCGTGGGTTGTGGAGTGACCATGTACCCCAGCACACTGGTTAGAGAGCCTCTCTCCTGGGTGGCCACCAGCCCTCTGCTCTCTGGTTCCTGTGACAACCCCACGTGTATGAGGAGCTTGTCTTTGCTGGGGAGGATGTCACTCACTCAGGACACTCACCTGGTCACCTGGGATTTCCCCAGCGATGCTGACACCTTTGGGTTGTTGCAGCCACAGGGCCTTGCCTAATTTCTCGACTACTTAGCAGTTGTGTATTGAAGGCCCTCTGTGTTCGGCACTGTGACAGGTCAGTTACGTTACGTGGCTCCAAAGCAATGTCATGGGATGGTCACTCCATTCTGCTAGTGGGACCTGAAACTCGGAGAGGTGGGGTGACTTAGATAAGGTTACTGCCACCAGCACAGCGGGGTGTCGGGTCTCCCGGCTCCCCAGGGGGAAGTGCAGCCAAGCTGGAAGCCGGTCGGCTGGGGAGAAGATGCAGCCTCTGCCCGTGACCCCTTCAGCACCGTGCCAACCCCTAGGACCAATTCAGGACTTTCCAGTAGACGTCACAGGTGCCTCCTACGTGCGTAGCACTGTTCTAGGGTTAATGAGCCCCAATGGAAGTTGGGTGTTTTACCAGGTAGAAGATCTGGCAGTCCGCATTCCAGTTTTAATCTGAATATTTTGAAAAATTGAAGCCTCATTGCAAAAGAGTTCTATTTCCAACCAAAACAAGGACAGTATCGGAAAACATGAGTTATGTTCATGGAAGTTTTTGGCAGCGCAGCAAAGAGATCGTCAAATCACTTTGCCCCTCCCTCTGAGCATGCAGCTGGATGCCACGTACCGGCTTCCTTTGCTGCTGGGACCGTTGCCATGTCACCAAGTTATGGCCAACTGGAGGTAAGCAGGTGACACACGCCCCTTCTGGGCTTACCCAGATGAGTCCCCACAAATGGCTTGCTCATCCTGGGCCAGGTGGTTTCAGAAGGCACAGGTTGAAGATGGCTGAGCCCCTTGATGGAAGAAGGGAGGAAGCTGCTTACCCACTCCGAACACCTTCTGGGGGCTTCTCACTGTAGGGGAAGCCCACGGCGTGTCCTGGGCAGAAGCGGCCTGTGGTCTGTGTCCTGGCTCTGCTCCAGTTAGCCCCCCACCGACTCTGTCTACTCCCCTGGGAAGAGGAGACAAGCTCCCTGCCTTGCCAAGCGGAGGTGCTGTTCCAACTCAGATCTGGTCAGTAAGCAGGGGAGGCTGCAGACTCAGGGGCCAGCTTAGGGGTTAGACCTGTGGTGTTGAGCTGGTCAAGCTTTGCCATACTTTTGAACTACAACATCGAAAAGCCAGGGGACTTCGCATGCGGATTTGGAGTTTCCGCTTTTCTTGAAGCGTCCAGGGTTCTGGCGACAGGCTCCACATGGCAGCGGCTACTGGGGCTGGTTCCAGTGGCTTTCGGTGGACAGTCCCCACCAGTCCCTGCAGCTGGCCCACTTCATTTAGGGTACTTGCTGGCCCTTATGGTATGTGAATTCCCAACTTTTATATTATGCTACGGATGCTTTATTATTAATACGGTAGCTTAGAATGTATAAAACATCACCTACATTAATAAAAATGAAAGCGATATACGCGCAGAAACTGGGTCAGCTAATGTAGCTGAATGCTATGCGCCAGACATACGACCGACCGATGGCCGGGTACCTCCCAGAACAGCCAGAAACGATGGCAGAAGATTCTGACTCAGAGGGGAGACTAAGGGGGGATTCCTGATCAGCTGGCATTGTTTGGCTCTGGGTCCTTGGCTCAGGGTGCTTTGTTGACCTAAGCCCTTGACCATGAGGCTTAGACCGTTGGAGAGAATTTCATCTTGTCCGAGGCTCAAGAAGCTGAGGAGCCCCATCAGGCTCTCTGGTCTCGGATAGGTCCCTGAGCAGAGTGTCGTCCTGTTGCCGCTACGCCAGGCAGCAAGGGGCCGCCACCAGCACACACACTGTGTTCAGGTGAGACGCGCAAGGTCAGCATGCACCCCTGAGGACCAGTGCCCTCCAAGCAGCACCCCCTCACCCTCGGGAAGCGTGCTGGGGGCGGGTAGGGACCTCCTCCAAAGTGTCACTGTGACGTCTTGAGAGTAGACACACCCTCGGGGGGACTTTGGCCACCCATGGGAGAACACAGCTGACAATGTGGTTATAGCCCGAGAGTCAAGAGAAGAGGAAACTTCGAGGAATGATCCCCGAGACCGCGTCCTGTTGAACGCGGAGCAGAGCCATGCCCGCCTTGGTCCCGCGTTGCTGTCGCAGGAGGAACTGAGCCTGCTACTTGGAATTGAGGTAGAGGCTTTTCAGTGTCAAACGCAGACTTCCTTTGCAGGCAAAGAAAAGGAGGTGGAAACACGGGTGTGCGGGGCGTCGATGCATGGATTCTCGGCAATTTATTTCCATTCAACTCAAGAGATCAATAGTCACTTACGATTCTGCGTTATTTGGAAATAGTTTGTGTTTCGTATTTTTTTCATCGTGGTCACGAATAAAACAAGTCCCTTAGCTGGGACGTATGGAAAACTTCTCGTTGCTGATTAGGGTTGCTTGCGGGTGTCATGCGTGGGTCTCGTGTGTGGGCTGGAGCGGATGTTCTCAGGGCAGGGAGATGGGGTGAGGGGGGCACCGGGTGTCGCCCCGGCAGAGTGAAAGTCACAGCGGTCGCCGCGCTAACGGGCGTGCACAGCCGGCTGACGCAGCAGCGGGCAGAATAATCCTCCTTTTATGCTCTGTGCCAGGCAGTCCGTGGAAAACATGCTTTGCAAACAGGGCTTTTCATGGAAGAGTCCATGCTAGAGGTCAGGAGAAGGTCACAAAGCTGTCTAAGTTTGGAAACTAAGAACCACAAGGACAGGCTAAGGCAATTCTTGTGGAAATGGGGTCCCAGGCCAGCGGCATCAGCATTCCTTAGGAGCCTCTTAGAAATCCGAACTCAGTCCAGATCCCTGGAATCAGAATGCTGAGGGGCGGGAGCAGCACTCAGTATTCTAGCAAGTTCTCCAGCTCATTATGACGCAGGCTCACATCTAAGTCCCAGGGGTAAGGGGACCGACCAGAGCTCATTAGCGTGGAGAAGGGAAGGCTGAGGGAGGTGTCCTGCCTTTTCAGCTCTTCTCAGCTTCTTCTGTTTTCACGTGACACAGTGTCTTTACACTCTGTGCCCACTCTCAGGTGACTCTATGCCTCCACCTCAGACTCCTCTGTCCCCCATCCTCCCCACTTTTTATTTTCAGGTCCCTGACCCACTTGCGAGGCCGTTCACAACTGCCACCTATAGGCCACCTCTAGTGTAACGTCAGTGAACTCCTCTAACTGCCCCAAGAGCAAGGAGCAGGTGCACTGCCCAAAGCTCCGCCCCCTGGGAGGGCTGTCCCTCAGCAGCATCTTTCAAGGTCACCCCGATGATGGTCACATGTCCGTCACACATGCCCAGCTGACAGCATACACCCAGCCTACCCTCCCGGTCACACGCCATCAGCCCCTGCAGCCACAGGTGTGACCCCAGGAACAGGTGCCGCTGTGACAGTGGTCTGGGCCACCTGCTGTGCACCTCGCTTGTGCCCTCCGGACCTCTTCTTGTGGGCACTGTGCTGGGACTGCGAGGACCTAGTGGGTCAGACAGGCGCCAGCTCCTCCTGAGCATTTGGGCCACACGTCACTTGGGGCCCATGCCACTCGGGGCCCATGGCCGGGCAGTCTGTTTCTACCAGAGTCCCACCGAGTGTCAGGAGTCGAAGGTTCATGATTTCCCGCTGCAGGTGGCATGCCCTCACTGCAGAGCCAGGAGACTCCTTGTGACTCTCCCACAGGGCTCCATGGGGCGTCTTTTCAGTGGCGCCTCTTCAGTGGCGCCTCCTGGAGGTGTGATGAACCTTCACAGTCAGCTGACTTTAGGATTATCCTTGATAATGTGAGTGGGCGTTGTCTGATCAGTTGACTGGCAGTCGGGGACATCCAATCCATGGCTGTCCTTCCCTCGCTCCTGGCGGGCTCCCACAGATGCGCCTGCTGGTGTGGTCAGTCCCCCTGACTGCGGGCTGTGCTGCAGTGGGTCACGCCCCTTTGTCCCACGCCAGTGCTGGAAAGCTGAGCGATTCGGGAGGCGACACATAATTTCAAGAATTACTGGCTGTCATCTGTACAAATGCATAACGAAAAAAAAACCTCATTGAATCTTCTGTCTTATTTATTTTAGATATATCTTCTCAAAGCTTATTTTCTACATCACAGGGTGTTTCTGCCACAACAGAAGAAGATAATAGAACCGTAGCTTTCTCACTTAAAAATAGATAAAGTTTATTAAATAAAAATGAACTGTTACAGAACAGATGTTACCCTAAGGAATGGCATTTCTGATAACTTACCTTTGAATACAAATGAAGAGCCTCTTCTTCAATCCTATTTTTGAACATTTAATACGCCATTGATTGAAACCATGGCACACTAGCCAGTAACACACTCTCCTTCCATTTTTGTGAACTTTTTGACCTGGCAGGAACTTCGAAATGGATGAGCATGGGGCAGGTCCGTCCACGCTGACTCTCCCCATGTGGGGGAAGCGACTCGACTTGTCCCTCCCGCTTCAGCCCTGACCGGACGGGCTTTAGGCTGGACGTGGCCGAGTCTGGATTCTCGTACAGACTGGTTTCTCTCTCAAAATAATTATGCCTCCCAAGCCCAGACACTCTCTCCTCGGCTCGGGCGGAAAGTCCATCTGCCAGGAAGGAAGGAGGTGTGGAGGGGTTGAGCTCCACTGTCCAGTGGCACTGCGTGTAGACACCCCACCACAGAGACAGAGACCCTGTGACTCCGAGTTGGGTTGTGGGCCTGGAGAGTGACGTATCGGAGGGACCCCAAACAGAAAGGCTGGCTTTGCTGTGGACTTGCATCAAAACAGAGATGGTTTGACCAGGGCCCTCCTGATGCTTGAAGGCAGGAGAGCCCTGATTCGTGTCTGTCAGCTTCATCCTGAGAAGTCAGAGTTGGGGTCCCTGCCGCCACGGAACAGGCAGTCCCTCGGAGTGATGCCATAGTCACATACAACAGCAAAACCAAAAGCTGGCCCAAGGCCAGGCTGGGCAGAGTGTCCCCTGAGAAAGAGGGACAGGAGTGTGCCCCGAGAGGGTGAGGTGGGGTACAGAGCGCAACACCAGGGAGGAGGCGACAGCCGACCTCGGCAGGGCTGCGTATTCGTGGTGACCTTGTCCACGGCACCTGTCCTCTTTGTGCCTCCATTTCCTAAGTTGTGAATGGAGGCGGCTGACGGTGAGGGTTACACCAGTGCTGCACGCGAAGAACCGGGAAGGGCGTTGGGCTCCCAGCAGGTGCGTGGCGTCTCTGGCTGAGCGGAGGGCCTGTAGATTCATGGGCCTGAGGGATGCTGTCCGGCTGGGCCGAGTGGAGAAGGCTTCATGGAGGAGGAGGGATCTGAGCTGAGCCTTGGGAGACGGTCAGCGTGCTTGATGAAGAAAACGAGGGAAAGCATTCCTGGTAGGAGGAGCTGCAAGAACCAAGGCAGGAAGCTGGTTTGGGGTCGGGGTGAGGGTGGAGGGCAGCACCCAGTTCTGTTTGGCCACTCACGCCTGAGGGTCTTGGTGGATCCTGAGGACGGTCACAGAGGGCTGCCAACGCTGCCGGCACTGGGAGAGGCGAGCTGGCTCACCTGCCAGCTGGCTGGGGCAGAGGCTCATTTTCGGGGGGTGGTGAGGGACACTGAGGGTGAGGCCGAAGCAGGAAGGGGCTGGAGGAGGGGAAGGAGGGTTCTACTGAGGTGCCGTCCTGAGAGTGGAGCCTCCGAGCGACCCTGAGTGGATTCCGTCCACGAGGGGCTACTCTAAGGGCACCGTGGGAAGAATGGGCTGGCTGCATGGTCTCCATGCCAGGGGTCTCCCTTCTGTCCCCCTGTCCGTCTTTGTTTGCTCCCTGGCTGAGCATCACGGTGCCCCTCTCACTCCCGTGCCCCTGGCTGGAGACAGCCCCTCTCTCACTGTGGTCACCTTCCCTCTGCACTGGGGACCAACGGGCCAGCCTGGATATGAGGCTGCTACTCAGTGGCCTCAGACCCTGAGCCCCTCTGCCTGGCCTAGACCCATGTCCCCCTGGGCAACACAGTGGCTTCTTTCCAGTGACAGGAAGGAAGCAGTCACCCCCAGAATGTAGTCCATGCAGCATTTGCCCAGCTTCCTGGGGAAGTGGGGACTAAGGGGTCAGAGAGGTGGGCCTGGCCCAGCCTGGCTCTGGAATGCAGCCTGGAGAACAAACGATCTTGGAAATGACATCCCAGAATTGAAGTTTTGGCTGCAATTACTTAGAGTCCAAAATTCAACATGAAATCGCCCCGAGGTGGTTGCTCTAGTCACCATCCTTGGAGCCCCCCGGAGGCTCCTGGAATTCCAGGGAGGAGACTGACGCCCCATTAAAGCCGTTCTTTCAGAGATGTGAGTCTTTGGAAGGTGAGACCCAGGAGTCATGAGGAAGTTCCCAGGGCGGTGAGTGCGGACACTCGGGAGCAGCCTGCGCGGCGTTTTAGCCACACGTGAGAATCAGCCCTGTGGTCCGTCGGCCTCTGGGTGGTGGGCTGTGGCAGTGATGGGGCTGTCCCCCAGGAGACGAACACACTTCGGATGACATGCTGTTCTTTACAGTCTTTAACTGCGAGAGCGAAAGGCTGCCCAGGTCAGTTCGAATCGGCTTAAGTGAGCCGAATGGACTTCTCACTGACGACTCGGGCCCTGGGGGTCCGTGGACACATGGGGAGGGTGGCGGGAGGCATTTCTGTCCCTGGACCCTTAGAAGACAACCGTTTAAGGCATGTCCAGGCTTCTTCCATCTTGGCGCTTCTTGGGATTAACAATAAATTAAGTAGTGAATTTTGAGTGTGTGGTCTCAAATGCCCCAACGAATGTGTCCTGAAGGGGGAGAATCTCTCCGATAGGTACGGAAATTGACAGAAAGCCTGCATGCGATCCATTGGTCCATCGCAGGGGTATACTGACGAGGCGATTAGCTCTGCCCACTTCCACTGAAAACCCAAGTCAGGGGGGCAGACGAAGAGTGTTCTGGCCTGACAGTCACACACATGCGCACCTTTCATGGACCGGTCAGGGGGGAGATGTCCAGGGAGGGGGGGTTGCCTTGTTTATTTATTCCTTGAAGAACTGAGTGTCTGCTGTGTCCAAGACACAGTTGTTAGCATTTTGGAACACACAGACTTTAGGCAGACGGACACACGGACATGCACACTGATACAGAGAAGTAGCCCCCCTCCCCACATGACACATACATAGACATAACACATATGCGCACACTTACACTCTGCCCTTACCACATTTTGTGTAGAAACTGCTTTGATCTTTTGAAAGAATATGTGCCATCGATTTAAAGCAACTGAGTTTTGGGAGAACAGCGATGTGTCTTTTGGAAAAGACCAGCCAGCACAAGAAGAGAACCGGCGCCCCGGCCATTCGTTGACCTCTGCCCAGGCTCACGCTTGACACTCATTCACGTCAGCACCCCCCTCCTCTCCTCACCCCGCCCCAGGGCCCTGTTGGACCAGCTAACAGGCCTCAATAACTCCAAATGAGCCATTCTGTTCTGCCATATAATTATATATTTAGGACACACGCATGGTTAAAAAAGGAACTAGCTCCACAGAAAGAACGGAAGCAAATTGCAGAGCAATTTCGGTGGCTGATTGCGCTTGAGCTGTAGCGTGTCAGCTGTCTCCTATGTTCTTCCAGACTCCCGAGTCCGTTCGACGATATTCCGGTGCTCTCAGTGTTGGCCTTTATTTCGGAATCGATGTCGTTTCGGGAATGTGAGACGCCTGCTTCCCGATCTCCTCTTCAAGACTCGTCAGATAAAAGGAAGGGCATCTCACTTATTTTTCTTGGCACACGTCTTTTATCTGCTCACCCTAGTCACCTAATAATGATATTAACAACAAAAATAAAAGCAGCTGCTGTCCACTGGGCTCTGGATTTTTGGTGAGTGCTGCGGTGTGTGTTCCCCATCATCTCGCTGTCACCTTCAAAACAGTATTAGGGACGAGCGAGCTGTGGGTTCTGATGCACCTCAGGTGAGGCATGCGGCTCAGAGAGGGTGAGTTCACGATTAGAACTGGCTTGGTTAGTCCATTCTTATGGCTTTTAGCAGTAGAACAGCCGATATATTTTCATTCTGTGAAGTGTTTTCACAGAGCATTTTGCGGGTCCTGACAACAACCCTGTGAGCGTAGATGTTGGCAGTGTCCTCGTTGTGTGGATGGTGGCCCTGAAGGTCAGAGAGGTTGTGATTTGCCCAAACCCAGCTCACTCCCCACAGGGCTGCTGGAGTCACGCCGTGTGCAGAAAAGCGGGATGAAAATCGATCCTGGTCTCGAGCCCATTCACGGTTCAAACCCGAACAAACAAAGCGAGTGAACAAAATAAAGCAAACACACACGCAAACCTCCGATGGCAGCAAGAGAGTCTCCCCCCCCCCCCCCCCCAGTACAAGCCAGGCAGAGGGGGAGGCTCTGCTGACCTCAGCTGGGCGAAGCCCATGCCACCTGGGCACCCACTGGGGCTGTGCAGCCTCTGAGGGTCGGGCAAAGTGCAAGAGCGGAGGAAACTGGGGGAAACTGTGGGGGTGGGTGGGGGGAGGTGACCCGAACCTGAGGCTGCTGGGTGGGGGGTGGCCAGGGGAAAGCTGACATTGTGGGGACGGCACATGCTGGCAGAACATCAGAGGAAGTCACTTTAATCATCAGAATGAGCTCAGAGGGACACAGGGCGAATACATAACCTCCATTCATTTAATATATGGTTCCGTGTCGGTGTCGCTGGGGTTACGTTTTCGGAAATGACTATTCGTAATGGAAGTCCTGGCAAAGTTTCTTTGTAATCAGCAAAACGGGGTGCTGGGCTCAGCGGTGGCGCCCTCACAAAAGGCGCTTAATTTACGAGTGATGTTAAATCATGCCGCCGCCAGAGAGTCAGATACGGGAAGGGATACAATAAGTCATTGGGGATATACCAGTTTTTCTCTTTTCGTTTGATGACCACAGGAAGTGGCCAGCAGCCAAGCTGTTCAGGAGCCAGCCTCTGCCTGCTGGGCTACGCGCTCGTTTCTTGAATAACTGCGGGGGAGGGGGTGCTCACAGGACCACCTGCTGGAGGGGGTGGGAGGGCACCAAGAGGAGGCAGGGGATGGCCTAGTGAGGAGTGTGCTGAGGCTCACAGCCTGCTGTGCTCCTGGCTCTCTCACACCCCCCTGGGACTTCTCCAGGTTGAGCTGGCCCCATGCAGGTTCGTCATACGCCTTATAAGAAGAGTTGGGGGTATTTCAGGGGCCACGTCGTGCATGAGGAACTTAAAAGTACCTGCTGTCTTACCTTGTTCTTTTCTAGAAAGGGCAATGCAATACGATGAGATGCCTAGTGGGACTCTCCTGCAGGAGGGCGTGGGCAGGTGGAAGACTGGGGAGGGCTCTGTGTCCGGGGCTCACTGGGCTGCAGAGCGCAGGCTGCCCTCTCCTGTCAGCAGCCCAGACTGACACCCAAAATGGGGGGGCACCAGCCTCTTGGGGGGTAACCCAGGCCAAAGAGTCTGGGGAGAAGTCATTCAGAAAGTGATCTCAGTGCCCATGGTCAATCTGTGTCCTTGAGAAAGATGCTGTCACATTTGGCTGAAAAGTCGACTCTCAGACACCATTAGGTGACTGAAGCTGCAGACAGTGTGTCCTAAGCCGGCGTCACAGGAGCGTTTGGGGGCAGGGCTGCCCCCTTCCGTCTGTGGATGCACAGGCAGGGATCTGCCATCTTGGTCAGGTCTTCGGCTCTACAACAGCCTTTCCAGCATGGCCAGCCACCGTTCTCCGCTTTCCTTGCAGTGAATATTTTTATGCCCAACAAAAAAGTGATTGTTTTTTCAGTTAAGGAAAAAGATAACAATAGAATGGTTCCTAAGCTTTCTGGCACGCTGGAAACATCGGGGATCTTTACAAAATTCCCGTGCATGGCTCCCACCGAGCTGCTGGGATTCAATTTGCGTGGGGTGCTGAGTGGGCTGTCAGGGTGTCGGAGGCTCCACAGTGATGGTGACTTGCCGTGAAGTGTGGGAACCGCTGCCCTGGTCCTTCGCTTGCTGAGGCGTTCCTTGGCACATGTGCTTAAAAGCCCCTTAGCGAGACTTTCTGGCTTTTTGTAGGTCCTTTTCTCCAACACAATATTCCTGCATTATCCAGATGAGTGTGAGCACAGAGTGGCAGTGAGCACAACCGGTCACAGGACAGGCTGTGCTGCTGTAACAAGCCACTAGCTGCTTCTCCGTGGAGTCCTCAACGTAGGTTTATTCTTCACTCAGGCTGCATTTCCAGGGTGGGTCCATAAGGGGCGCCACACATGGTAGACCTCTGGGCACCCAGATTGACCAGATGCTCCATTTTGACCTGTGCTTCCCCATCACCTCAGAAAAAGAGAGAACACTGATTCTTAAAATGGTCAAAGAAAGTCACATGGTTTTGCCTTGTGTCAAAGGGGCACGGAAACTAATCTTATCACAGTCCAGGAAGAAGGCCAGCAATATTGGGAAAATAGCATCAACTATTATCCTTGGATTTCTGATTCTGCATTTAAAATTCTTTTAGTTTGGTTAATGATCTTCAAGAATTTTATTTCTTACAATTTTGAGAATCAAGAGATTAAACTTGATGCTTCAAGATGGAAATACTTGGTCTGGACCCAGGAGGAGAGGACCTCTGGTTTCCTCAAGTCCTTCTGTGGCTATTTCCTCGGTTTGATCGCTCGATTAGTTGGGAATGCGTTTACCCCCAAGAGGCAGCAAAGCCCACTGGCAGGTCAGACACAGCCTGTGATTTTTCTGTCTCGCGGACCACAGGTCACGTGCCAGCAGCCTCGGCTGGGCCCTCGTCACATGGGACTCGGGCTCCTTCTGAATCTTGTACGACCATCTCCAGGGCTTGAGCTTTTGTCTCTGTGCCCACTGGCCCTCAGGCTCCTGTCCAAGATTCACGCAGAGGAAAGACAAAGGGAAAGGGATCGAAAGGGCCCCGTGCTTTCTCTTTGCAAGGCTTTGCCTTTTTATTTGGGAAGGGACCCCTCTGTTGGACTTGCACGTCCCTCTCATGGGCCAGGGCTGTGGCCCATGGCCCCCCAGAGCTGCAGTAGAACTTCTGTTGCAGAGGGAGGCAAGGGGCATGGAGCTGTGTGAATGGCTTTTGTGGAGCCAGTTTCCAGCATAAGTACCAGGAGCGGGCTGAATTTGTGCTGGAAACGCCAAGTCCAGCCCTTGGTATGTCCCCTTCCTAGGTCCTTAAAGCACCCAAGTTAACTCCTAATGACTTTTTGACCTTGCCAATGGAGTCCAGGCTCTAAGTTACAAACACAGCGAACATTCCTTCTGTCAGCTCCTGTTGGGTCACCTGGGTGGCTCCGTACAACCTACTCCACCTAGGTCTTGGCTCACGGTGAACTATGCAGTGTAGGATCAATACTGAATATGACAAATAAAAAACTGTCTCCACCCAAATGATGCATGTGATAAAATTGTAGTTTGGAGACATTCTATTGGAGCACCATCAGCTCTCGAGGTGGATGGGCAACGGGAAGGGGAGCAGTCCACGCTGACCTTTCCCAGTTGACAGAGGGCTGAGAATTAAGACAACTGTCGAGTACTTCTGGCAACAGGAGGAAAGGCTTATCTTTCCTAGAAGTGACATCCCAAGTCCTGTCCTACAGCGTTCCCTGGGTCACCAAAGATGCGCCAGGCCTTCCCATGTTTTCCATGGACGATTGAGATTCTTCATTTAGGAGGAAAATGGCTCTCCGGAGTTAATGGCACTAGACGTGGCCGGGGCTCTTGGCTGGTAGATCGTCAGTGAAGCAGATGGCCACAGTGGTATTGGAAACTGAAGACTGCAGTAAAGCTTTTAATTGAAAACAATTGGACCCTGCTGGATGGTAATTGCCTTGGCTGCTTGCAGATCATCTCCTGCCCCTGAAGCTGAGACAGACAGAGCAGGGGCTGCCGGCGCTGCCTCTGATGAGGACGAGGTCCCAGCTGCTTTCTCCAGGGTCCCCCAGCACGCACGCCATGATGGGGAGACGGTGCCGCCACAGGAATTGTAAAGACTGTTCATTTCTAACGCAACCTAATGGGTCCACGTTTCCTTGGAGAAGATTGAAATTCTAGCCACCTTCAGGAAGAAAGAATAATGATGCTTTACAGACTTCTTCCTTTTCTCAGTTAACGATACACCCTAACGAGGCAGCTGTCTCCCTGGGATGATTTCCTGGAAGATGTTTGCCCCGCGAAAGGCTGAGGCTGGACTGGAGCGTCCACTTTGCCCTGATCTCAGCTTTGCCCTCTCCCAACTGCCCTTGGACCAGATAACTGGACATGAGGACTATGAAGAGCCAGGAGGCAGGGATGCCACAATGCTCCGAGGGACTTGGCGTGAGCACATTTGGCCAGAAGGTCATTCTATGTCCAAGTTCTCAGGAGGCCGTAGATTGGAGGACATGGGGGAGGCCAGGTGGGAGAGGGCCTTAGGAGGCCATTGTCTCTGTGGCTCCCCCAGAAACTGCAGTCCATTCAGGGGACTTCCCTGGGGGCGGGGTCACTGTGCTTCTTTAGTGAGATCAGGTACTTCTGTTGCAAAGCCGTGGTCTAGTCCCTTCTGACCCTGGTCAGCATCAGGGTACATCCCTGGTGGCCGTCCGGGACACCCACACTGCTTCCCAGTCAGGGGCTTCAGCTGCACACCTGCTTTGGGCCACTTAGGTCAGACTTGCTCTGTCTGGGTGGCAGCCCCTCGGGCTACTGCCCCCTTCAGCTTCTGGGCCCCAGGAGAGCCACTCTCTCCGCCCCCTTTGAAGTCACGAGTGAGTTGCTTGGGCCACTGACATGCACGGGGCACCAATCTTTCAAGACACTGCAGTGTAAGGGCCCACGGAGGGCATGGGGCTCCTTCTCCTCTGAGGGCGAGGGTCCCTTCTGCTTGTCCTTCAGGTGTCTGTGTGGTCTCGGCCGTCTTCGGTGACAGGCACTCCCTGGGGCCTGCGGTGACCTATCCCTGAACCGGGGCCCAACGATTAGAGAATGGTTCCTTACCCTGAAAACGGTTTCTCCCTGTAGCTCCCACTCTCCTGGCTTTGGGTCCTTGGAGAGGGCCTCATTTCTCTTTATGTGACACCCGTTTATTTGAGGACAGTGATCCTTTCCCTCTGGGAATGTTTTGTTCAGATTATACCGAAGCATTTTTTTCCTTGTGTTCTTCATACAATATTTACCCTACAAGTCATCCATTCACTTTTCTATGGCCATGGCCTTTTGATTTCAATTCTATTTTTCAGTTACAGTTTCCATGCACTATTATTTTGCATTTGTTTCAGATGTACTAGGCATGGCCCTTTTAAAGAGACACCCCTCAGGACCTGAGCCTGGCCGTTCACACCTCCTCACTATCAGGTAGAGACCTTAGAATGGGGGCCGGGGAAATGCTTGGATTCACAGAGCCCAGAGCACCTGCCGGGGCAGGTCGACACCCCTTTCAAATGATTGGGTCATCTTTCACTTCCCTTCATTTCTCCTCACGTCTTTATTTTCTCTTATATTCCTTCCCTTCTTTTCTTCTCTTCTCTTCCTCTCCCCTGTCTGTCCGTCCCTGTCCTTGGCTGGACCAGCTGTTGTTCGGGACTGCTGCTGCTGAAGGGAAGTCCTTCCAGGTGCTGAGGAGGGTCCAGTGACACGGGGACTCTGGCTGGAGGAAGTCACAGCAGAAGGGAGGCGTAGGGTTGATGGCATGGACGGTTGGCGAAATCCTGCTTCCATCTCACATGTGCCAGAGTGGGGCAGAGACGTATGACGGGACCCGGGACAGGGTACCGCTCTGTGGGTGAAGAAGCACAGATGGCCGTTGTGAGCGTGGGGACATGGTGTTTCTGCAGCCTCAAGCAGTGTCCTGCCTGGAACCCAGAGGGGCTCGTGGTTTGCATAGAGTCTTTCAATCCCTCCATGAGCCCTATTTAGCACTGATAATTTCAATTTTGGTGACAGTGCCAGAATACTTGGGTAAAGGACTATAAATATACTTCCCGATATTGGATTTTCCTTGAGAAAGATGTAATGGGAAGCAAGTTAGCTTTAAACATCCCGTAATTTTTCATGGGCAGTTAAGGTAACTGCTTGCTCCTGGTATTATGCTCCATAATTGTACAGTGTGATTGCTTCTCGTAGTCCCACAGTATCTGCTCCATAGTGTTCTACTTTATGGGTGTTTTAAGGTGTATTGTTTTATTGATTTGGAGCATGCACAGCCATAAGCTGCTCTTGGAGTGATTAGGCACTAGGGTGATGCTGAAACGTTTAGTGCATCGATTTGTAATCTGTAAAGTGGTTTATTTGCTGTTCTGCGTGTATTTATTCCTATGCTCTAAGTAATGTTAACATTAAAAAGAATATTTGGGGGTGTGTGTGTGTTTCTAGTGAGAAGTTGAATATCCTGAGGTTAGCTCTTCCAGGAGACCGCCCAGATATGTCTAAGTCAGCGGCAGAACCTGTAAAGCTCAGCCCAGTGGGTCCTGGGCGGGTTAGGAGACTGCCTTTCCTGTTGGGGCTGGATGGCAAGAGGAGGCTTTTAAGATAGAATGGAGGCGTGTGCTTGGGAATGACGTTAACACTGCACGGTAACAGGGGACCAGTTTGTGTATCGACTATGAAGTTTTTAGAGTGTTCTCATTTTCCGTTTCCACATTTTGACATGGTGAGTAAAAATCAGAGTGGAGAGAAGGAAGGTGCTTTGTGACTGGAGGCCAGAAAGATGGACGGAGGCCAGGCATGGGGCCGCCCGCCCAGCCTCCCTGGGCCCCCGCAAGCGTGCAGACGGATGCTGGCTGCACCTCATCGGGCTCCTGACTGTTGGAGGGAGTGATTGAAGTAGCCAGGAAATGTTATTCACAGCTCTCTGTAAAGTGAATAATATACTCCCTTCCCTCCAATAGAATGAAATCTGTAAGCCTCTGGGACTCTTTGGATAAAGTGCTCTACAAACATGTCAGATGAGTTTTGGTTTTATTACCGAGGAGCCTGGTTAGGATGGAAAATGGGAGTTAAGTTAAACATAAGGATTTATTGCCTGAGGGAGCCTCTTTTAAAAGGATTGTTTTAAGAAACAAATATGTGATAAAGGAGTTGAAATCACCTGCATGCTATAAATTTTATTTGATATGGGTACGTTGGAATGCAGGTGCAACTCATTTTTTGGTAAATAATTAATACTGTATCTGAAGCCTTGCAAAATCCAGTGTTATCACTCAAATGCAGTGGTTTTTACTCCTGATCTCCAGCTAAGCCTCCAGCTCCTGGGCCTGCAGGTGTGCACAGCAAGCGTGCAGCACCGGTCACCGAGGCCTACTGCGACCCAGGAAGGTGGGCGAGCAGGGGCGTGTACACATGTGTGTGCTTGTGTGTGCATGTGATTACCGCTGGGGGAGGGAGAAGGAAGGGCTGTGGGGGAGAGAAGATGGGGAGCCAAAGATTTGGAGAGGCAAGGTGGGATTCTATAGGGGAATTTGATGCCCAAGCTCTCCATGTGCCCCTCCAGCCGAACATGGCGGTAGGAGTGTGACTACTGAAGCAGGCACGGTGGGTGACAGTGAGGTGCCAGCTGCACAGCTGGATGGGGTGGGGCTGTGACGTTGAGCCAACAGCGTTTCCTGTTCCTTGGAGACGGGCGCTGGGTTAATGTCCAAAATGGCAGTGGTCTTCAATGGGGGAAATGAGACAAGTTTATGGTAGATGTTGTTAAGGAAGTGTAGTGTTGTGGCCCCGCAGGGTAATTCCCAGTAGATCAGTAAGAGTTCTTTTCTCCCTTTCTTTTTCTTACTGTTGTTTTTCCCTATGGCCACTACGACCAATCAGTTAGTGTAACTGACCAGAAAGTATTCTTAGAAGACACAGGCCGGGACGAGTCAGCGCGGGTGTCAGTCTGGGCAAGTGGGGGTGACAGCCTGGCCCAGGACACGCGGTGTTCGAACCGGCTGAAACCGTTTCCCCTCCTAGCAGCCATCGCCTGCCAGCTTGTCTGTTGTTGAAGTGGCTTTCGATATACTCCTACCCCCTATATATTACGTAATGTAGAGTTACATATTCACTATGCATTTTAAAGAGTTTTTATATGTGATTTGTACCTATTAATGTATTATATATAACATTATTTATATATTACCTATTACATATGAAATCATGAAGCTGGGCCATCCAAGGTGATGGCAGCTCTGTGCCCTGCACCCACCCAGAAGCTGACGGCTTGGGTCCTTGGCCCTCTCCCTAGGGTGATGGGACACTTAGATAAAATATAAACATTCCACTTAATTGTTATCAAGCAATTAATTTTATGTACTTATAGTGCAGGCACAGCTGGGCAGCAGCAAAGCGTCTGTGGTTAGTTTTGGAAAACACCTTGAACACAACCCGCCCCCAGGATTGTCTGTGTTTTCTCACGAGACAGCCGGGCTCAGGGCGCACGGGCCTGGTTTGGGTCCCAGAAGGGCCACCCTCACGACTCATGGAACAGCACGTGTTCCATGGCTCGCGGTGCAAAGTCAGTTAGATCGATTGCTAATTCCTGGGCAGAAGGCCATCCGCCTGAGCGTCTGAGTCCCAGTGGGGAGCGCAGATGTGCCTCGGGTGCTCAGAGGGCGCTGGGTGTGGGTGACCTATCCAGGGTGCCAGTGGCTGGCTCTGCACGTGGCTGCGTCGGGACCCTCGCAGCTGGGCCTGCCGGGGCCACCGTCTGCGGTGGAAGCAGGTTTCCTCTTAGCCTTGATGAGTTGTAGAAGAGAATGACTGAATCTTTGCTCGGATGGCTGGTTTGAAACAGATCATTAGTCTTCTCGCTAATGATAGAGCAGGTCCGGACGGTTTCCTGGAACATCTGGTTTGGTGTGTCGCCTCGGGCGGCAACACTCTCGGACGCGAGAACATAGGGTTAGTAACCACCTCTGCGGTCCTGCCGGAGGAAGGTTTTTCAGGAAGACACCAACCAGTGCAGCACAATGGCTGACTAATGGGGCAACGAAAGGCCGACTTCCCTCTGCTGTTGGGCAGCTGGTGGTATAAGCAGGTTCCGGTGGTGAGGTGCCCAGGTGGACAAGCACTGCTCCTTATTCATTTTTGTGTGCCGGCAGTTAGCACAGTAGTTGCTAGGCTGTAGCCAGGAGGAAGATGTTTGCTGAATGAATCACTAAATCAGGCAGATGGAGCAATGAGAAGCAAAATTCTGTGAGAGACTGCGGGCTCATTTCCACATTGTAACACGCCGTTAGCCATAGACCCCGGGTGGAAAAGCGCGCAGGGGCTTACTTGCCATTTCACACGGAAAGGCCACTTTCTTACTTCCCTGAGCACCCGCACCCAGGGAGTGAGTTTCACTTAATTCCCTTTTTGTGTATCTTTGTGTTTTATATAGTCATTTCTGCTCTCATTTTTACTGTTCCTCCCTTTCTGCATTTTGAAAACTTTTATTCTGTTGTTCTTTATAAGAGTATAATTACTTAAGTTGTAGATTTAGTTCATTAACTTTTAGTTTTTTAAAGGCTTTTTTCCCCTAAAATAAGCATTCAAACCCATACGTTTTCTCTTTAGTAGTCTGTAGCTGCAACATGTGAGTTTTGCTATGTGATATATATATTTATGATTGTTTAGTTCAGGGTATATTTTAAATTTCCATTATGGTTTCTCCTTTGAACTAAGGCTATTTAACAAGGCGTTTAAAACTTTACACATGAAAGGAGCGTTAAAAAATCTTACTTGTTATTGATTTCTATTTGTACCGGGCTAGAGAATGTGGATTTTATATTAACAAATTTAGAGTTGGGTTGAAGCTTGCTTTGTGGCCCAGGACGTGGTCAATTTTTATAAATAGTCCATATATGCTTGAAAAGAATTTTAGGTAGCAAGTCAGGATCGTTAAGTATGTTGTTTAAATATTCTATATTTTTTCTGATTTTTAAATTGCTCGGTCTATCAATTACTTAGAGAAGAATGTTAGAAGTCTTCCTCTATATTAGAGATTTATCAATTACTCTTGAAGTTCTGCCATTTAAAAACTATATTTTGAAGTTATATTAATGGATGCATACAAGTTTAAGATTTTTTTGTCCTAATAGAGATGATAACAAAATTGATCATTTTATTATGGTCTAGTGACCTCAGTTATCTCTATTAATGTTTAGTGCTTTTAAGAATATTTTTCTATTATTAATGTCAACTCTAGTTTGGTTAGTATTTTCTATGTGTATCTTTTAATTTTCAACTTTTTCGATCTTTCTGTTTTAGGCGTGTCACCAATATACTGCATGTATAATTTTTAAAGAAAAGACGCAGCCTGACTGTCTGTGCCTATTAACTGATGTATTTAAGCCATTTATATTTATTGTTACTATTGGTATATTTTACTGATTTATAACATCTTATGTGCTTTCTATATCTGGCTTTTCTTAGTACTTTTTCTTTATTGCCTACTTTTGGATTGACTGTGATTTTCTTCCTTTTCCTTCCTTATTATAATTTTTCCTTCTACTACTTGGAATAATATCATATAGTGGTTCCCTAAAAAATTAAAATATATTCGTTAAAAAATGGAAAGTTAATCAATATATTTACCTTCCTCTTAGAGAACACAGGAACTTAGACTGTCTTAATTCCAATCACACCCTTTCCGACTAATGTACTATTGTTCTGCAGTATTTCAGCATTTATTTTACTTATTTTCCTACTTGGATCTTTTGGGTCTCCTGACTCTGAAGATTTATAGATCTATCATTAATTTAGAAAATTCTTAGTTATTATCTCTTCAAATATTTCCTGTTTCTCCATTGTATTATCTCTTTTAGAAACTTTAATTGGATGGGATGATGACTCTATGACCATATTTCCCAGTTTCTTGTTACTATTTCCTTTTCCTTTTTATAGCTCTGAGATTGATTCTGACATACTTTTTCAAATATATCCTCCAGCTCACTGATTCTCTCGCCAAAGATGTATAATCTCTTTTAACTCATCCTTGGCATTGTTAACTTTATTACTTTTTGTTTACTAAATTTTATTTATATATTTTCTAATTTTAGTAAATTTGTTTTTTCAAATCTTAATGATTTTCAGTAGTTTTACCTGATGAATGTGACGTCATTTAAAACTTCTTGGAACATACTGGAAGTGTGTATTTTATATTTTCTCTTTGGTCATTCTACATCCTATTGTGGATTTGCTTTCGGGGTTTGTTCCTTGTGTTGGTTCTTATTCGCGGTGGCTGTGAGCTGTATGTATCGCCTGCTTTGGAGCTGCGCAAGGCGTTACTGGGAGCAGTGTGCTCAGGACTCGTTGAGGCCCATGTTTGGGTTTTTGCCTGGTGCCTGTGGACACAGACACTCGCTGTCACGGGGCCGCGCAGGCAGCACGATTCTGGTCCCTGGCACGAGGAGGGCTCGCATGTGGTTAGAAATCCTCGGAGTGGGAAATCTCCCCTCCTTCTGGGCCAACACTGCAGCCATCTTTCCACACTGTCTCCTCCTTGCGGGTGCTGTTTGCTCGGGGTCCTGTGTTTGTCATGTGATGGCCTCAACCTGCTTGAGTAGCCCTGCTTTCCTGTTCTCCCTGCACAGCCCCCAGAAGTGAGCAGATGGCTGCTCCTTCCAGGCTCAGCCTTTGCTTACCAGCTTTTATTTAGCACTTGTCATCATTTTGGGTATGTCAAAATCTCCTTTAAATTTTTGCCAGGCTAGTTACATTACGCTAAGTGAAGTAAGCCAGACAGAGAAAGACAAATACCCTATGGTTTTGCTTACATGTGGAATATAAAAGCAAAACAAAACAAATGAACAAACAAAACAAAACAAAAACAGTCTCATAGGAATGGAGACCAAAGGGTTGGTTGTCAGAGAAGAGGGGTGAAAAAGTAAAAATAGTCAGTAATATCACGGTAAGTTTGCATGCGTGGTGACAGATGATTACTAGAATTAGTGGGGTGATCACACTGTAAGGTATAAAAACATTGACTCACCATATTATATACCTGGAACTAATATAACCAATAGAAGATACTGTATACTAACTAAAATTTAAAAAATTAACTATGGATTTTATGCATATCATTCTCATAGTTCTGTATTTGCATGCTTTTGAGTCTTTGCCGTTGGTTATCTCAACGAAAATGGCAGGTACTGGAGGAACTTGGCGAGGTTCGCCTGATCCTGTTAGGGGACTAGAATCCTTGCAGAGCTTCTCTATGGCAGGTCCTCACAGGAACATAAAAAGGATCAGTCTGTAGGGGGTGCCACAACAGGAGGTTCCTGGTCTCTGCTCTTATGGACCTGGTCTCCTTAGTTACAAGTCTGCTTAGGAAAAATAAAAGTCGTCACAGCCTGAGAAGTCACCAGTCAATAGAAGAACGGCCAGTTCTCATGGACTCCCAATTTCTTTCTCATCACTGTCTTCATGACATCAGACGTTGCTATGCAAACGGTGTGCAAGATTTGCAAAGCTCTGGTGGGAGCCCACGGCCAGGCTGGGCAAGGGGACACACCCTGCTGGTCTAGAGCCTCCCCCTTTCCTCGAGTGGTCCAGGCTGAAGGGCGCTTTTCTCTGGGTCCCATGCGGATCTGCATTCGGAGGGTCACTTTGTCGTCTGAGGAGCTTTGTGACCTTGAGGGGAAAATTCCGAGTTTCCAGGGGTAAACATTCAACATTTCTTCAGAGTTTTAAATGTCTCCCAATGGTGTCCACATTGTTCCCCTAACGTGGGCTGTGCATTGTCCCACAGCTTTCTTGTAGCCTGGGGAAGGCCTTTTCCTCTGCGTGGGGATGCAGTTCTAATTGGATGCGTGATCATTGTCCTTTGTGCCTTGTCATTGCCACGTGTGTCAACGGAGGACATCTCTCTTGTCCTCGGGTTGATGGGAAGATAACTGCTAGTTGGGATTCAAGCTGAGAATAGAGTTTCCAAATTGGACAGGGATCCACCCAATGTCTTGACCCTTCCTGAGCATGTAGCGGAGAAGCTATTGCACCCCTTGTGTGTCACTGTTACTCTTTTAATGACAGACACGACAGGCAGAGTAATGGTCCAGAGGGTAGACTCAGCGGAGAACCTGCCTCTGAGTCCAAGCTCCGCCTCTCCTGGGGGTGTGGCTTGCAGAAGGGACTCGACCTGTGCTTATATTATCTTATTTGCATAACAAACCTACCTGCTAGGTTTGCTGTGAGGAGGGTAATGAGTTATTACTTGGGATGTGCTCAGTAAATGTCAATCAAGTGTGTGTTAACATAAATATTACAGGCCCTGGCGTATTGAGAATGAAGGAATTCTGGGAGTTTAGACATAAAGTGGCACAGAACACCTGAAAAAAGTGTGTGTGTGTGTGTGTGTGTGCGTGTTGGCTGGAGATGATCCTGAATTAAGAAACACTCAGCACCGTTAGACCTTCCTCAAATGTCAGTGCGATGCTGGCCCACCGAAAGCAAAGCGAGCGTTGGCTGGGAGTGGAGGGTTCTAAATTATTCATGAAGGCTTTGCGATCTTGAATCCTTTAATTCCATCACATCTGTAGTACAAAAGGCGAAGCCAGTGTTTTCTGGTTGTAGGTTTTGTAAAATAAAATCCTTTAGCAGTGCCAATGTGGTGAGGCTATTCTTTTAATATCAGGTATCAGCCGCTGTATCTATTGCTTCACTTAAATTTACCGCTAGAGAAAAATCAGGAGAAACCTAACTCCATGGAAGGGAAAAGTCATGAGCAGAGGTGTCCTTAAGCTCTGTGTGTGGTATTGAGCCCCTGGGACTCAGGATGGTAAATTAATTCTTTCCTAAGTCGAGCTATGCTATCTAGGACCTACTGTTGGAGACCTAAATTTGCGGGGTGTTTCTTGATGAGTTAGGGCTATTACAGATTCCTGCCCATGGTCTGCTCTCCCTGACTTCCTGCCGTGCACTTCAGACTTGCCTAGCCAGCCCCACCATCCTGTAAGCTAATGTCTTGGAATCCACCTCTTCCTGCCTATATCTCGCCTAACTCTGCTGTCCCCGTCAGACCCTGAGGGAGACACACCACGGCACCTACTGTGTGCTCTGGTTTACCTACAGCTGTCAGGGGCCCTGTTGTCCAGAACACACTGCTCCCTTCTGAGGCTCTGTCATTCCTCGTGTCTGCTTGTGAGAACCGTCCGTCCCTTCAAGGTTGGGCACAGTGGGCAGGCTCCGAGGCCACACCGGGCAGGATGGGTGCCTTCTTTCCCGGGGTTCCAGCAGCCTCTGCTCAGCTCAGCACTTTGAACACTGTTCTTTGCACTAAAGGTAATTCCACACTTACTCCCCTCCACCCCCATGAGGACGGGGGCACTTTGAGGACAGTGGCCAGACTCTGGCATCTCCCATCGGAGCCAAGTGCAATGCTGGCTCATGGGGAGCTCTCTGTCTGTGGCTGTGAAGGATTAGCCATTGCCTTAGGCCAAGTTGAAAGGGGTTGCCTTCCTGCTTTGGGGTCAGGAAATCTGCTTTCCTTACTGAAGTGTTAGCCAGTGCTTTTAAACCCAGGAGACAACATAGCGAGAAGCGTCCGCGTTGTGGTAACTAACCGGTCATGTTCATACTAGTGAATAACCTGAAAAATTTCACCCCTTTGGCTGCCATGCTTAAATCTTTTTCTCCTAAATTAAAATGTGCTGCGTATCCCCAAAGTTTCAGCATGAATGAGTGTGTGTGAGCGTGAGCACGATCTTGCCTGGGCACCATCTTCCCTGCGTAACCTACCCTCGCGTGAGTCCATGGCCACAGGCTTCTTTCTCGAGAACATCCAGGCCCCGAATGAACTGAAGCACCAACAGGGTAATGCTCTCTCTAATTTCCTCTCTCTAATTCCCTCTCCCTGTTCTGTCCTTTTCCCCTTTTGACCATCAAATAGACACACAAACAAAATGACCCCCTGGCAATAACTGGAATAAAATCCAGAGCATAGTTCCATGCAGTCAGGTCGGCTAATTCTGTTTTCTGAAATAGTGCGGAGCAGGACAAAGGTGTCAGAAAGCAGCGGGCTCCACCTGCCGGAGAGGTCCCATGTTGGGCCCAGCTCTGCTCTCATTCTGTTGCGGAGGGGCGTGGTGCTGTGTCCCTGGCTCCAGCCTTCAGGAAGGAGTGTCCTGGGTGGGACCACCCTGGTCTATGTCACACAGCCGCTTTGCCTCGGAACTTTGCTATACACAGGAGCAGGCTCCACCTCTGCTGCGGAGAAGGACAGACCTGGAGGGCCCACTGCCTTGCTGGGAATGCCTATGTCAGCTGTGACTAGTGACAAGGATGCAGCTCCAAGCAGGACCCTCCAGCAGGCGTGTTGGACACGCAAGCTCGGGTGTTGTGCTCCTGGAGTTACTGGTCTCCCTGGGAGTGCACAGCTGGCTTGGAGTTTGAGGGCGAAGGTGGCAAAATCAGATTTTATGTCCAATTCAGTGGTTTTATCATAAAGTAGAAGAATTCAAATATTTTCTAGTCTTCTGTGTACTCTGCATATGTTCTGTAGGTCGCGGGTGCTCGTGTGTGAGTTGAACAGCCCAGGCTGGAATAGTCTGGGCTGGAGTCCAGTTCGTTTTTGCCTTTCTGAAGGATAAACTGTGGCGGGTTCCACCGTCGGAGGAAGAAGTGATCTCCCTTAACAACCTGCCAACGCTGTTCTGGACGCAGAGGAGATCTCCAAGAAAGGGATTTGTGGACATGCTCTTAGGACACCTTTGTGGTCCCTGAAAATCCCATTCGAACTGTTTTCTACCGGAACACTCCCGTCTGATTCGAGGGTCACCAGCATTGTAGACGTCGATCAAGTGTGGGCTCTCTAACAGCGTCACGCCTTTGAGAAAGAGAGTTGCTTATTTCCCTTTTGGCATTCGTAGCCCCGGGTGAGGAAGCTGAGGAAAGTTCAGGCGGACCCTAATGCATGTCTGTCTTTGCATTAGAGCATTCCTCACGTTACAGGAGGGGAAACTGAGGCCCCAGGCGCTTGAGAGACGTGAAAATTGCACCTCGTCTCCTGGACGGGGGCAGACCAGCCCCGATGGACGGGGCCAAGGCCTGGTTGTCTTCCTGCGAGCACAGCGTTTTCTGGTTCTCACATCCAGCCCTTCCTTTGAAAAGGGGCTGTGGTTTTGGAGGAGAAGGAAGCCTGGGACCTGCGAAATGTGCTCCCGGGTGGCAGGAAGGGAGAGGAACTGGGCCGTGACCTTCCCCCTCCATGCTTCCAGGGCGGGACAGGGTGGCCCAGGCTGGGCGCCCCGGAGAGAGTTCACAGCCGCCCGTGAGAAGCGAGAGGCCCGGGGCAGGGGCACTGGGGATTGCAGTGGCTCAGAACAGGGAAGAAGCTTGGAGCAGAGCAAACTGAAACACCTGAGAGGTCACAACGCCTACCTACGCAAGGCTCAGGTGGTGCTGTTCATCCACAGAACCAAACCTCCAACGAGGGATTCGACAGCCTCTCCTGAGGGAGAGCCACGGGGAAAGCCGCATCTACTCAGCGATGGCATGTGGTCAGAGCTGCAGTGACAGCCCTGCTCCGTCCTTCACCAGCTCGGTGTCACTGGGCAGCCCCTTTGCTTCTCTGTACCCTATTTCCTCAGGGAATCTTGCAGGTTTTGACCCTCCCCTCCCCTCAGCCCGACACGCAACAGGCGTTTAATAAATGTGATTGTCGTCTGCAGGTGGAAGGCACGCTCCGGTTGCCGTGGGTCGCTCTGTTCTCACGGACAGTGTGTATTTTCCCATTCAGGTGGGCCTGCTGGGGTCTGTCCCCTGGCTCAGAAGGCTTGGAGCATTTGGCTGGAAGTGCAGCGATAGTTGAGCCCAGTGTGGTGCTTATCAGTTATTCAAAATGAAAAGCTATATTCGATTCCATAAAGTGTCAATCAAACCATGTATTTATTCTGCCTATGAAGAGCGCCCTGAAGCTCTGGCTCACAGTTTAGTGGGGGAAACAGACTCACTGACAACTAATGACCGTATTGTGTGGTTAGTTGGATCAATGGACCCCGGAATTTGGTGGCAGAGGAAGAAGCTGGGGTAGCCTTGAATGGTCACACTGCTCTTGAGTTTTGAAAGGCATGCAGGGACGTGCCAGGCGGAGATGGGGAAGGAGGGGTGTGGGGAGAAGGAACAATTTTCACACGTGCAAGAGGTGGCTGCATGGACACAGACCGGCCTTGCCCCTTGGCTCCCTGAGAGGTGTAGTGACCGGGTGTCCGTGGCTTCTCCTGTGGTTTCTCCCGTGGTTCAGGAGACACCTATGCACCGTGGGGCCTCGCTCTTGGGTGTCATGACTGACACGCTTCAGGTTCACACTTGTAGTCACTGTTCCCAAACCACCATTCTGGGATGCTGGGTCTCAGAGGGCTCCCAGGTTTCCTCCAAGCCCTGAAATCTTAGGTCCTTGTTTTCAGGTAGGGCAGCAGGTGAGTCATCTTCCTTCGTTATTTATTTTTGCATCATTTGCTTTCAGTGGAGCCCTGGTTGGGCGCATCTCAGCCTATCGCAGAGCTTAACAATAGAATCACAAATGGGAGCCTCCCCACTTCCTCCAGGGGGTCAGGTCCTGAGACAAGGTCGGTCCTCTCCTGCAGAGCAGCCAGCTCGCACAGTGGGGAGCCGTGTTAGGTGATACAGGGTCCTCAGGGCCATGGCCTGAACTTGACATAACTAGACGATTTCCCGAATACAAAAACATAAGCTTCTAGGTGACTTGCTGGAGTTCAAGGCACATCTTACATACTTCTAAGATAAACTGATATTGGAAATTGGAATTTGGGAAGAAATGCGGTAGTAAGTTGATCTAAAATTATAAAATATGTATTTTAGTGGAGAAAAAATCCCCCAAGTCCTCGATGCTTTTAGGTGCACTCTCATATGCTTTTAGGTGCACTCCCATATCCTTCTGCTTAGTTTACCACGCCCCTGCCCCCCCCACGAGCATCTCACACTCACACCCGACTAGTGAGATGTGAGCACCCAACGCTTTGGGCGGCCAGTCCACACGCACAGATTTGTGTCCGTAAGAATGCTGAGCCAGTCTGGCCAATTCCTTCTTCTTGAAGAACTTGAACTGGCAGTGAAGAAAGAGTTGTCAGTAGTAAGAGCAAAGGCCGCGGGTGGTTCTGTGACTGTCAATGAGGGAATGGCAGAGCTGGTGGAGAGTAGGGTGAGGACCATACCCTCCAGCCGGGGGCCCGGGTCTGCCTCAGTCCCCACTGTCCCTCCTTCTGAGGCCAGAGGGCTCCTGCCCAATTAGGACATCGATTCTCAGGCCCCATGAGGGGCTCTCATCACTCCTCAAGCAAATGCCTCCATCTCTGCTCTATTTACAGGGAATTTTTCTCTGCAACCAAACAAGCCAAAACAGGAACACACTAAAGGGAAGGAAATTTGTTTACGTGCTTGGAGAAGAAATGAAAAACAAATGGACTTTGGGGTACTTAGACTAATTTAGGGTTTTGTTTGCTTATTTGTTTTCGCTGGAGACCTGAATGAAAGGCAAAGTTGGTTTTGTACGTTGACTCATCTGTAATTCAAAGTGTCTGGAAACTTCTCTCCATTATTCATATCTCCCCCTGGCGAAGGCTTTCCTGGGCCCTTCTTTTGGCTGCTGGTGGAGGTGGGAGACTCACTCCAGCTTGCTGTCCGAGCCTCGTGTCTGAGGACCAGCGACTAGGTATTCTTACAGGCTCTGATGTTATCATTAGTGGGCATCTGCATACCTTAGCAAAAGGGACAAGATTAATTCTCAGGGTCATCACAGGGGGACTCAAACCCCATTGGCTCCTCGTAATTTCCCCTTGTGCACTGGGGACAGAGCTGCTGTGGCGCGGGCCACACAATCAGATGTCAAAGCTGCGATGAGCATATTCAAGTGCTTGTGGCTCAGATTCATGCCTTGACCTCTTGGGATTTTCCAGTTAATACATGAAAAAAAACACCTTCAGGTTGTATCCGTGCCTCCCTTAGTCTGCAGGCCAAGGGGAGGCTGCTCAGGGATGCGGTGTGGTGTGTGAGGCTCAGGTGAGACCCAGCCCTCAGGGTCCGCCCTACCTGTCTGTGTCCAATGCCAGAAGTCTACTCAGTGATCGCCTCTCCAGCACGTAACGGGTGAATTGATAACTCTGCGTCCCTTCAGCCATGGGTGCTGCATGTGAGACATTACACAGGCCTCGGTAAGGACTGCGAGGAGGTGCAAAAGGAAGTGATGAAAATGAACGAGACTTAGTTCCTTCCCTCATGTGTCCACCATGCACTTTGTACATAGTCACAGAGGCACGAATGAAATGAAGGGTTTCAGGGGAAAAACCTGAGGCCGGAGTGTGGCCAGAGTGCAGAGAGCCTTGTGGGGAGGAGGTTGGGATGGGGAGGAGGCTTGTGGGGCAGATGTTGGTCTTACATGCCTCTCCCTTAATGGAAGGTTCTTCCAGTGGGACTCTGCCAGCTCTCCCATTAAAAGGTGGCATCTGTGCTCCCTCCCCTTGGGCCCTTGTGACTTTAGTGAAAGTGATGCCACGTGACTGGTGGGATTTGGTGATAAAAGGCTGTACAGTCTCTTCCCTGTGTCCCTTAAGATGCTCACTTTCAGAATCTGGCCGCCATGCTGCAAGGAAGCGCAAGCAGCCATAAAAAATGCCAGATGCACGTGTTCAGCTGACAGGCAGGTCCAGCCATGCAGTTGCCCTGGTCTGAGTCTTCCCACCTGACACCCCCTCGGGCCTGTGATCAAGGTAGATGGTTGCTGCTTTAGGCCCCTAAGTCTGGGAGGATGTATTTAGCAGCCACGGTCGTGGGACAGAAGCCATGGCTGTAGACTCTTTGAGAGAGGTTGAAGGCATGCTACCGGGAATGACAATGGGGATGGAAAAAGAGACGAGAATGAAAGATGATTTTCATGTAGAATGGTACATATTTGGTGACTCTTAATGACCTGAGCTAAGAGAGAATCTCAAAAGAGGGGCGGGTTGGGGCAGGGTGGCGGTGGGGCAATGAGGTATGTGTACCTGTGTTGTGGGGAGTGGGTGGTACTTTGTGTTGCTCCAGAATAAAATTAAGATAAGCAAGAACGAGCTTAGTTTTGGGTGGGTGGCACAGGGGGTGCAGGTGGTGGACACGGCTGGCCAGGGTCTGGACATTTGGGCCTGGAGCTCAGGAGAGACGGAAGGTGCAAATGTTGGAGGCACTGCCTACAGGAAGTCACTAAGCTACGCTTGAAAAGACTAGGAAGAAAAGAAGGGAGGGGCAAGGACAGACCTCTGTAGAAAACCAACGTTGAAAAAGGCAAGGGACACTCAGACAGCTAGGAGCACAGCCAGGAAGTCCCCTTGCAGGAATCACTGACGAAGGGAATTTCTGGAAGGATGCATTGTGAAAGAGGCCCAGTTCTGCCAAGAGGTGATGTCCAGTGTGGGCTGGAAGAGGCTAGGTGTTAGCTCCGCAGGGCTTCTGTCCCAAAGCATCATGACCTGGGTGGCATAAAACAACACATGGAATAAATCTCTCAGTTCTGGAGGCTAGAAGTCCCAAATCAAGGTGTCCGCGGGCCTGTGCTCCTCCGAAGGCTCCAGGGAAGAACCCCGCCTTGCCTCTTCCCGACTCTGCGGGTGGTTGTCAGCCCTTGGCGTTGCCTGGCTGTCTCTCTGCCTCTGTCCCCACATGGTGTTGTCCCTGGCTGTCTCTCTCTGTCTCTTCTTGAGCAGACACAGGTCATGGTGGACTAGGGCCCACCCTAATGACTTCTCCTTCACTCGATGACACCTGCAAAGACTGTTTCCCAGTTAGGCCACGTCCACGGGCCCTGGGTGGACGTGGATTTTCGGGAGACACCAGTCACCCCAGTTAAGGTCATCTTCAGAGATGGTGGGAGAGAGGATGGTCTCAGCTCCAGCATGGGAGGCGGGTAGGATTCGGGAGTAGGCCAGACAGAGAAGAGCAGCGGCAGCTTGAAGGAGGCAGGTAGAGGATTTCCTGTCCCTGTCCCTGTCCCTGTCCCTGTCCCTGGATGGGTGCAAGTGAGACACGCTTGTAGGCTGGAGAAAGCCAGTCAGTGGATCGACTGGAAGCTGGGCGGGATGTGGAAGGAGCCAGGCCTCAGCAGGAGGGAGTCATGGGGCCCAGCTCCAGGCTAAAGAGCTGAGCTGGGAGGAGGTGCCCTGGCCACTCTGGACGGAGACATCAGCCCGAGCAGCAGATGGGGATCCAGGGCTGCAGCAGTGAGCAGCCGCTCTTCCGCTCTTCTCTGTGGGTCTAGGCCTGTTTCCTTGGCCTCCCATTTTTAAAGGCAACTGTGAGAACACACGCTTGCCATCGGGCCCCTCACAGGCACTGCGGCTCCGGGGCTTCTTTCCGAGGCTGTGATGGTGCAGTCAGAGTTTCCCCCCGGGGCTGGCGTCAGCTCTGATAACAATGGTGGCACCCCGGGGTCCCTGCAGGAAGCCACCTCCCCTGTGCACGCACGGAGAAGAACCTAAGATAAAGAGGGGGGACTAACGTGCGGCCCCAGAACAGAATGAAATGAGCTGACTGCCGTCCAGCCCGGAGCTTTCTTATTTATTTGGGGGTGGGGTTGCCAGTTCCTGTTTAAAGGAGGTCCAGGAACCTCCCATGAGTAATTGGCGAGTTGCGTCCTTTCTGTCCCCTGAGCTGAGGTCTCACGCAAAGCCCAATTTTTGTTGACTTTCCTTTCAGGATGGTGCTGTTGAGGGTTTTGAGGGAGTCGATGTTCTTAACCCTGTAAATTCTGAACTAAGGAAGGAAGATATGCAGGATTCGGAGAGGGGTCCAATTTGCTCTTTACTGGAAAAACTGGGTAGAGTGGGGCTTATATGTGAGGCAAAAATGAGCCTCCCACTCCTTTCCCCGAATCTGAACCCACGGGCTGAGTCGACAGACCCAGTGACAGGCAGGACCTGGCAGCCTGCTGGTCAGGGCGTTGGCTGGTCTGCAGGGACTCCAAGGACAGCAGCGGCAGGTCCCTCATGAGCAGTTTCATCTTCTTCCTGAAGCCTGGCTCTCTGAGCAATGGGGACCAGTTGTCATCAGGCTCCCACTCTTTACACATCACATCCTCTTCACCCACCCAGCAAAGAGCTGCCAAGTGACAGAGAGAAGGCAGCTGCCTCTGCCCCAACCCCCCCAAGAGGTGGAAGCAGGGAGGACAGGGAGGGCTTGCTCCCCTTACGAACACCCTATTACTGAATTATGCTGTGAGATTATTTCTGTGGCGTGGCCTGTTTTCTAGGTAATGTCCATAACCTGTGGAAGGCCTTATTTTCCTGGGAGAAAGGACCACACAGGTGAACTCCACTGGGGCTCAGAGTCAGCTGGTTTGTAGGGTGGATCCACTCTACACTAGGAAGTGGGATCTCGGGCAATGCCCCCAAACCTCTCCAGTTTGCAGGTGCAGTATCTCTGCAACGAGGGTCAGAGGCCTGGCCGAGGAAGCACGTGTAACTCAGTTCTCACCGAACGAGTCAGGATGGTCTGGGTTATGCTGCAGCGACAGCCCCCAAGTCTCGGCGGTCAAACAAACATGCTGGTTTCTCTGGCACACATTGTCGACTGAGGGTCTCAGTGACTCTCCGGGTGACTGGCTCAGTCTTGGGGCAGCCCCACCTTCCCACCTGCTTCTGTGGTCACCTTGGTGGAGATGACAGGGGACATTCCCTAGCAATGCCTGGCAGAGCTGGCCCCCAGTCCCGCCTCACCACAAGAGTGGCACAGGAGCATGGCCTCCTATGTGCCCAGCAAAGCAGAACTGGACACGGAGGAGCACTGGGGTTTCTGCCACACTTGCCATGCGCCCTTTTCCTCCAGGCCCCCTCCGGTGTGTTTAACAACTGATGCTTGGTCTCCAGGCTGCAAGGGGAGCGTGCAGCGGAGGGCCTCTGGCCGAGTGTTCTGTGCGGTGGAGAAGCCTGTGGGAGTGGCCCAGCCTCCTAAGCGCGCCTCCTACACGCTGGGGAAATACTTACCTAGAACTTCAGTGGGCAGGGCTATCGTATTTCCTGGATTTTCCTAAACAGTACTGGCTTCAAATATTTTACCCCTGGAAGTCCCAATTTTCTGTCTGGGGAATAGTTTTATGACTTATAGCCCAAGATCTTAGGACTGTGGTTAGTACAGAAATGAGGACTTCAGGGCTCAGGAGACTAGCCTGGCCTTGGAGAGTGGGCTGAGCTGACTGACCTCCCTGGAGAAGGCCTGGCAGCCCATCTCCTCCCTGCCCCTCGCGTCCTCCTGCATATTCTCACCACTCTTCATTCACGCTGATTTCTGCATCTGCCGTGGCTACCTCCCCGCCCCCCCAACAGGCTTACGGTCCAGGTGCCGTGTTGCCCTCGTTCATCAAGTTCCGCCCAATGAGTCCAGCTCGCAGCCACAGCTCCCCACCTCTCCAGACTCCGCAGTACTTAGACTCCGGCCATGAACTTGGAAGTTAGTTACACCCTCTCCATTTTGTTTTCAGATGGTTCATGGTGTTAGCCTTGTCTTTTGGTTGGATATAATGTTTTTCTGAGGGCAAAGTCCATCTTTCCCAATGGATCCGGCTAACAGTTTTGTGAAACCTATAGGCGGAATAGAGCCCCCAATCTTAGGAAGCACATAATCTAGTAGAAGATAAAGCTATGAATTAGTTACTTGACCATGGGGCAGATGTGGCCAAAAACCCGTCTCCCCAAACCGTGGGAGCCCATACCTCCTCAGTGAGAAAAATAACGGTACAGTCGTGCCTTTGGGATTACACTAGAATGGTGCTGATTTTCAAAGGCCAGGATGGATATCGGCGAGGAAAAGTTCCAGGGGGCATCTATTTGGGGAATGATGAGTAAGTTATTTCAACTGATGAAGTGTTTTCAGTTCGCAGGAAGTTAGGCCGGGGATAATCAGAGTTGCGCTTTGGGAACGTTACTCCGGCATGAGGTTTAGAGCATCCTGGATGTAGGGACACTAGTCAGAAAACAATGACAAGGGTCCAGGTAAGACACAGGATGGCTCAAACTAGAGGGGTAGAAGTGAGAATAGAGTCCAATGACAGCCATTTACAAAAGTGAAGCTAAATGGATTGTAAGCCCAGGGAGCAGTGAGTCGAAGGCAAGAGGAGTTTCGTGAAAAGGGGGGTGAAGTCAGTAGCACGCCACATTTTACTGCTTCAGAAAATGTGGGGAACTCTTGGAATTGGTTACTGGGTCGTTAGTAGCAGGTCATACCTTGGTGGCAACTATTGTAGTCATAGACACAGAAGAGGCGGCAGGAATCACTGCTTGGCATTCGGAGTGCTTATTTATGTCACTTACTGTGAGAGTTCATGTCATAATAATTGTTATTATTTGATGCATAACAAGTGACCCCCGAAATCAGTGGCTTGCCATGCCCACCATTTTATTACATGTCCCCTTTTGTGGGTCAGGACGTTGGGCAGGCCCTGGGCAGTTCCTCTACTTCAGGGGAGCTGACTGGCGGTGCTAAGTGGTGAGCGGGCTGGAGCGGAGGGTGGAAGATGGCTGCTCACGACCCTGAGGCCTGACGGGCTGACTACAGGGCTGGGCTCAGTGGACTGCCTCTTTCTCAAAACTCACCCATGTCCTCGAGACACGAAGGCCCTTCTTCATCTTTGGCTCTTTGGGAGGCTGCTCCAGAGCCAGGCCGCTAGGAGTCGGGGAGACCGCCTTTGGAACAGAGAAGGCCTGGGGTGTTTTTGGTGGGGTGTTTGTCTACCTGAACCCACCCGTGAGACACCTCTCAGATCTTCCCAGGCCTCCCACAGATCTTGGCCCCGAAGCCACTTTTTTTCCTTTGAGAATCTTTTGCTTGGAGAAGCTAAGGGTAAGAGTTTTATTTTCAAACCTAGCAAGTCCCAGCTCCTTTATATTTTCTCTACATGCTGCTAAGAAAAAAAAAAAAAAAAAAAAGGACAGTTCTTTCTTTGCTTCATGTTTGTCTTCTTGAATTTCATCGTGAACCCCTGGAAGAAGAGTTCTAATGCTTCCTGAAAGGGTCCTCGGCCAATTCATGAACTCAGAGGCACCTCCTACTTCCCACGTGACTGTGAGGGGGCTTCCATGAAACGGTTTGCCCACAGGACGTGGGCCGTCCCTCCCCCGGCCTCCAGGAGCCATTTCTCACTGTCCTTCCTCACCACGAACCCGTGCCCCCAGCCTTTCAGACCTGCCTGCAATACCAGGTCCCGGTCCCAACACTGCCGTGGTCATTCTGGTCACAGCAGCATGCCACTTCTGGGTCCCAAGATTTTTTCTTGTGATTGCTGCTGTGCACCAAGCTAACCTCAAACTTGGTGACTAAGACCATGAACAGTTTCATCATATTTCATAATTTGGGGAATGAGGAATTCGAGTGGACTCACCTGGAGGAGTCTTTCATCCCAGGTGGCGCTGACCTGGGATTGTTCAGCTCGTGGGTGGGCTGGCCTGGGGGACCGAGAAGACTCCTCTCAGATGGTTGGAAGGCTGGGCTCCATGGGCCCTCTCCCTCCCCATGTCATCCTCTAAAGCAGGATAGTGTCAGATGTCTTACCTGACCACTGTGGGCTCCAGGAGACCAAGGTGGGACTTGCCAGTCCCGTCGAAGGCTCCGCCCAGAACTGTCCTCCCCACCCTGTTCATGAATGCCGTGGCCAGAGACTCGCCCTGTGCTAAAGGGAGGAGCATTTGTACGAATGCACAGCAATACGCGTTAGCAGCGTTTAGTGCATAACACACATTTGGTGAATAGCTTTTAACTCACTCAGTGAAGCCTATTAACCTCTCGCCCTAACGGAAGGCGGAGTTTAGAGGGGCCTTTGCAGGAGAGCTCCGGTCTTGGTTTCTGTGGACTTTCTCTGTGCACCTGTGCCAATGTCCCCACCTTGCTGAGCCTCAGTCCTTTACCTGCAAAATG
This sequence comes from Desmodus rotundus, assembly GCF_022682495.2. Classification (NCBI taxonomy): domain Eukaryota; kingdom Metazoa; phylum Chordata; class Mammalia; order Chiroptera; family Phyllostomidae; genus Desmodus; species Desmodus rotundus. The sequence goes on from NC_071397.1 coordinate 100,323,978, forward strand.
CAAATAGCTTTCTGTCAGGTGCCACGTAAATGTACTTAACAAAATATGTGAAAGATTTTATAAACTCTAGCTTGTGTAAAGCCCAGTACAGCTTAGTGATTAAACACAAGACCGCCAGGGCCAGACCGGCCGGTTTCACCTTAGTCCCACAAGGGATGCATGTGTTGCCTTGGTCAGCTCCCTGGCCTGCCGGAGCCCTGGCTCCGCCCCCTGGACATGGCCACCTCCCTGTCTCACACAGCACCCGAAGCATAGGAGGCCCAGTAGGTGGTGCTGGAATTTTTGTTGCAGTGGCTGCTCTTTTGTGCCCTGAGGTTAGAAGTCAAGGTCAGGTTTGCGCGGACCTCCCGTGAGGATTGGCGTGTGCCAGTCACTACCAGGAGGTGAGACAGCCGTCCGCTTGTGGTGTGAGCCACTTCATAAAAGGGGCAGGAAAAGAAAAATAGTTTGAATATTTTGCCTCAAATCGAGGATGTCTGCTGCCATGCTCCAGCAAGTCGAACAACGAAAAATGCTCGCACACCAAAATGGTTCCTGCAACAGCCACGTCCGTGCTCTCGGCAGAGACGGCTGGTTAGTCCTCGTTAAGTACTGGCTCCGGCAGTCGTGTCTCAAGTCCACATCGGTGACACGGTAATCCTCAGTGGGTATGTCTTAGGAATCAGTGGGTGTTTAATTAACATGTAAAAGTTCCTGTTCAACCCAAATTCAATTTGTCCAACGTCAACTCGAGACCCTTTAGAATGCTGTTGGCTCGTTCCCTGCGGCTGAGATGCCGTGTGGTTAGCGTGAGCGCTCGAGTACTGAACACGGACGTGAAGGAGCCTCTCAGCAAGGACTGTCCCAGCAAAGCCTGAGCCCGTGGGTGGGTGTGACGGTCAGCCTGGTCTCCCAGGTGTCCTCCCCTTTGCAAAAACCTTAAAGCCCCCAGTGAAGCCACGGTGCTCACAGTGTGGTCCCCGCGCGCAGCAGCACGGGTGGTGCCTGTTAGAAATGCAGGCCCCTGGACCCCACCCCCGGCCCAGGGGATTGGAAAGGCGGGGCCCGCACAGGCCTGCATTAGACCGCGAACCACCAGGCTGAGGTCTGGTGTCAGGATGGGGCTACAGTGTATACGCCCCATCCCTCAAATTGTCAACTCACTAAATCACCGCCTGGAGAGCTCCCTACACCCAGAGGAGGTCTGTATCTTGGCAATTTTTTCTTTCTTCTGAGTCTTTGTCATACTTAACGTGTCAGCCAAAACCTACCTGGTTCCCATGGTGATGAGCCATTGGGATAAAAGCTTGCGGGTATGGGTATGGAATGGGAGCTGCTTATCAGAGCCCCTCAGCTCCTTGACATGCCGTGGGAAAGGAGCGCCGTTTCTTTCCGTCTGGGTGGCATTTTCCCCTCTTTCCATTGATGGGTTTATTCACGTCTTTTACTTTACTTGCTCCTTTCTCTCATAACTTTGGAATTTGGGTACAACGGAGCCATCTTAAACCCCATCGCCAGAGGCTGAGACTTAGATGTCCGGAGCCCCCAGTGCGGCCCCCAGTGCGACCCTGTGATCTAACACACAGCCCTTGGGACAAGCTGTGAGCATGCGGAGAGGTGAGGCATTGGGGATGCGGGAGGCAGTTTATAGGAAGTCTGCCGAAGGCAGGCAGGAGGGAGTGAGGGAGGAGGAGGCATTCCTCGGTGACATCCGCAGGGCAACACCCCTGTGACGAGGGTCACCTCCAACAACGCGGGTTTCCCTAGAGGACCTTCAGCCAGCACTCCCGTGGTTGCCGAAGACATGAGCAACGTCTCAACAAAGGACAAAACACTGGCCTCTGGACAGAGGCCTGGCATTGGGAGGTTCCTGGGATGGGGGTGCAGGGTGATTTCTCTGGAAAGTAGGGCTGAGAAGGCAGAACAACAAACCTCCTTCCAAGTCTTCCCAGACACAAGGCAAAGAAAGAAAAGGAGGAAGAATCAAATTGTAACCTCGAGGGGAGATGAGGAGGCAGCCCCTGACCAAGCCCCCTGGGGACACCCTGTCATGTTGAGGTCTGGCAAACCACTTGCGCCATTGGTCCAACACATGGGATTCAAGTCACAGGGCCATGATGTCGACTAGGGACGAGCTGATTCTATTTCCAAAAGAAAAAAATTTTGTGAGACTTTCCCTGGCTCCATGCTCCCCCGGAGAGTTGCCTCTTTCTCCTCCGAGAGGTTGTCATGCCTCACAGCACGAGGGCTGTGGCTAGGAAACAAAACAGTGACGTCAGAGGCTCTGGGCTGTACGTTCACACGGCACTGGAGCGTGGTCCAGGGCCCGCCCTCCGGCCAGCAGCATTGCTGCCGATGGCCGCAAGGGAGGGAGTATCCCAAGGACAGGGCCGAAACCTTCCTCCAAAGCTGAGTCCCTGGATGGGGACTCACATAAGGCGCTCCAGAGGAATCTTGAAAACCTGTCACCCCAATCCTTATGTGGCAGAAACCGACCACAGCGGCACAGTGTAATACAGGTGGGAAGGGTCTGTTCTGCCCCCAGCAAGCAGCATGTCCCATGTCACCACTGCCAAGCTCCCACACAGAGGCGGCCCTGACTGGTGAGAGGCTCTGTCACTGGCTGGGTTTCTTCACCCCAGAAGGACTGGCAGCAGCCGGAGGATCCGAGAAGCCGGGGAGGAGGTGAACTGGGGAGACAGGGTGTGAGTCACTTTGGTTTCTCAGAGCTGACATCTGTGCTGTTTTTTGGGGGGCTCAGGCCCAGTGGTCAGAAGGCTCTGGAGAAAGCTGACCTTAACTTCCTTTCTGTGCTGAGGGATGGAGACTTGTTGGCTGGAAGCATTCTTCAGCCTTCTCCCCGCACTCAGGCCTCCTCTCCGTCTGCAGTGGCCAGGTGGAGGGCTGGGCGTGGCGTGCCCAGGCCCTGGGGGTGCGCCGGTGTGGCAGGCGGGCATGCTGGCCCTCATTCTGCGCTGAGAGGTTATGGCACTGGCCACTGTGAAGCCACATTGCTCATTTTCGTTGACTCAAAACCACCTGATCCCCACCCCCAACCTAATAAAAGGAAATGTTGGGCTTTCCTCTAACAAGGATTGAAAAGTGAGTGTAAAAGACAAAGAAAAAATGCCCATGCTATTTAAAGACAGTGTTTACTGAGCATCCCTTTGAGACTCACTTTACGTGCCGTGCCGGTTTGCAAACAGCCCCTAAGACTTTATTTAACACGGCATTTCACCTTCCCAATCAAACCGGGAAAGGGGAGGCCCGGGGCAGTTTTCTCTCGGTCAGTTTGGTCTGTGGGGGCAGCCGCAGCCAAGCCTCTCTTTAGCGCCCTCTGGGCATTTGGCGCGCGTCGTCTTTAGACGTGGTGGGTGCTCAGATGTGCCCCAGGCCTTGGCAGCGGTGCTCCTGGGTGTGTGACCTGTGGCCACCGCCACACCCGCCACCCCAGCACCGGAGGGACAGAGGCCCGGGCTGTGGTGTGAGAGGGGTTTCCCTTCAGCTCAGTGACGCGCTTCCCATGGAGAACACACACGAGTCTGTGGCCTCTCCCTGTCCTGCCCAGGGAGTGTGGCTCGCTCTGCTCCAGTGAGGTGACTGTCCTCCCAGTGGGTGGGCGGCTGAGGGGGGCCACTGGAAGACAATGTTCTCTATCGCTGCCCAAGAGGTGATCTCAAGTTGGAGATGCAAGACCAGGTGGCTGAGGGAGGGGAGAGACCCCTGGCGTCTGTCTCTCTGACAGCTGCCATCCGCAGGCCCTCAGGGCGGCCAGCACATTCGACGTCCTCTCCTTTGAAATTCTTTTCTATTTAAATATTTTATTTATTTATTTTTAGAGAGAGGGGAAGGGATGGAGAAAAACATCAATGTGTGGTTGCCACTCATGTGCCCTCTACTGGGGACCTGGCCCACAACCCAGGCTTGTGCCCTGACTGGGAATCGAACCTGCGACCCTTTGGTTCACAGGCTGGCTCTCAATCCACTGAGCCATACCAGCCAGGGCTCCTTTGAAATTTTTGACTGAATAGGAACCTTTTGGTTGTGGTCACGTCCTAGTTGCTCTCCCCAGGGACACAGATACTCTTTGTGTCTCCTCCAGCCCACATCGGTGATGAGGACCTGTCCGGTCTCCCTCCCATAGGAGAGGAGCCCCCAGACAGGGACAGGAGACAGCAATGTCTCCCTTGCTTCAGTGTGACTCCCGCACTCTGGCGCTGATTGCGACCAGGAAGGATGAAAGGAGGAGGGGACACATAGCTGTCTTGGCAAAATGACCCTCGATCTCCCAGCCACGGGCTCTCCCTTGGCTGGGTCTGAGCAGCAGCAGGCAGAGCTCAGCGTCCCAGCTGCAGGGTCCCAGTGCATGGCCTGCTGAGAGGACAGAGCCGGACGGGAATTCTCTTTGTGGTGCTTGGAGCGCAGGCCCTGAAGTGTGCCTGTGTGTGCCACCCCGGCACCCCGCCCAGGCTGCGGGCTCTCAGCATGCCGCACTTCTTAGCAAGCACACCAGAGGCTGGGCAATAGGGAACGCTTTCCTGAGGGTGCTGCAATTTAGCAGCATTTTGGGGGCTGGTCTAGACCTGTGGCCCCTAAGTGTCATTTTGCATTAATAAATAAAGCCAATTTGAGAAAAATTAGCTCTGGGGGCCCTCCCCTTTCAAGATTTGATTATGAATGTAAGACGCTTTATTAAAACATTATAGAATGGTCATAAGCTGGCACAGCACATAAAATGAATGTCAAAATAGTCCTTGTAGGAAGCCTTGCGTGTTCTCTTGGAAACTATGGGCCTGCTGCACATTGAACACGTGTCCTCGGCTGGCAGTCGCCACGCTGTTGACATCGAGGAGAAAAACAATGGTCAGAACAGTCTCGGGTGGAAGGGGAGGGAGAAAGGTCACGGGCCTGCTGCCCAGCGGTCAGAGCTGTCCACGCCCATCACCGGGGATGGAATCAGCTTCCCGAGCCGCCTGTCTGCTCAGCAGCATCCGGCCGGTGAGAACGCCCTGTCCTCCCTGCTGGAGCCTTCCAGGGAGCGCTGCACTGTGGATGCCAGATGAGGAAGGCAGATGTTTTTGTCATCTCCACCCACTGCCCCGCCGCTGTTTGCCAGGGGAGTGGGGCGGGGCGGGGGGGGGGCATGCAGCTCGCTGCTGGCGGGGGCAGGGGGCTCGGCCCGGCCCGTGTGCTGAGGGTGCACCTCTCTCAGGTACCCAGCCAGGTAGAACGTGAGAGAGAAAGGCAAGGACGGGCGTGGGAGGTGGGCGTCCAGCTCAACTTTGACCTCCAGTCCTCAGCAAGGGTGGGAAGGGAGGGAAGAGAAAGGTTGCAATTGGTTAGAAGAGCAGGATTGGCTAAATTTAGAGCCATTTGCACTCTCCCATTCTGACTTTTGTAGTAGTTTTGAAGCAAATCCAACTCATTTTTTTGGCAGGAATGTGATGCTTAAAAGTAAAAAAAAAAGAAGAAGAAAAGGATTTTGTAGAACAAGCAGAAGGCCCTATTGAGGAGAGATGGACTTAATGTCTGGTGCTGGGGAAATGCTGAGAGGCTGCCTGGGTAGCCCCCACCTCCAGGCAGCCTGCTGGCCTCCGGTGGCGCTTCCTTTTCTCTCCCAGCCCCCCGCAGACATAGTTACAGATATAGCTCTGTGGGGGTGGCCCCCCGAACACGGTGCCCTGGCCCACAGAGCCCTCCGGGCGGTGGGAGGGCCGGGCTGGCGGCTCCCTGTGGGTGGGTTTCCGTGTGGGCCTGAAGGAGTCTTTGCTGAGGAAAAGCGAGGCTGGCAGTGGCTGGACGCCTCTGTCTTGCAGAAACACAGAGGCCGTGGGGGCCAGGCTTCTGTTCAGTTCTGTGTACTTCAGCTCAATCCCACAGACCTTTGAGCTCCTACTGTGCACAGGGGCTGAAAGGCTCCTACTGTGCGCGGGACTGGAACGTCGGTGGAGAAAGTGCAGATGAGCCGGACTCTGTTCACAGGGAGTTTCGGGTGGAGATAGCCCGGTGCCACAAAGACAAACGTGGAGTCGGGGCGGCTGTGAGAAGGGGCTCCCACGCCCGCGGCAGCCTGGGTGGGTGCCGCAGCTGGACAGTCGCTTCCTGCCCCTTTATTTTAGGGAGACAAAAGGCATGAGGGCCTGTGGGTGTTTCCCACCTCCTGACCCCGCGGCGCTCTTCCTCTCGTGGCTGGCCTTGTTTGGTTTTGAGCCCCAGCTTTTGGACAGGTGACAGTGATGGCATGTTTCTGACCCCCTGCCCTGGCGGCCCTGTCTCGGCCGCAGGCCCCACGCGGGGGTGCAGGAAGGGGTTCAATGAGGCAGTGTGAGAAGGACACCACGAGCGACAGGACTGGATTCAGCCTCCCCCTCACCACCTTCAGTGTGGCCCCTCGGGCCGGCGCCCCACCGGGAGCACTCTGAAGGTTGTGGGGAACAGGGGCCTGCTGTGCCCAGGTGACTGCGCCCGCCCCCCAGGAAGGCTCCATTGTGAGGACCACGCCCACCGCACCAGTCAGCGTCCCTTTACGGCCCCTTCCTCGGTGGCCCTGCTGCTCAGAGAGTCCGGCTTTGGGGGCCCCTCAGGGCCCATCCACCTTGCTCTGTAGCTGTGCTGGGAGAGAACCCAGTTCGTCCATCCTTAGGTCCACGGTGACCCTCAGAGAGGGCAGCTCTGTGTGGACACACCCACTTCCATTCCCCCCATGCTTCCCACCCACTCTCCCCCCTCTTCCCCCACTGCTCCCTGCCCCTGTACTCTTCCCCAAGCCCTACCCCCCCTCCTCCCACCATCTCCCTCCCTTCTCTCTCTCTCACTCCCTCTCCCCCTCCACTCCTGCCCATCCTTTGCTCCCCTCTTTGTCCTCACCCTTTTCCAGTTCTCCATCCCTGTCTCCCCCAAGGATCTGGGGCAGGTGCTGGAGGGGCTGTTCTCTAAGGAGAGACCCATCTCTGGGGGAGGCTGGGTAGAAGGTGCAGGTGTGAGGAAGGGGTTGAAATGAGACCCTGGGATGGAGACTGGAGGGTCTGTGGTGACATTGAGGGGACAGCTGTGGGGGGGCAGGGCCAGGGAATAGGATTGACTGGAGATGAGGGAGGGGAAGCCAGGGACTCTGCAGCTCAGGAAATCGGGGTGTCATGGGGCTCCCTGAAGAGACCAGGGAGGAGGAGAAGGACCTGAGGAAGAGGGAAGGTGATGGATGGCGGGGTGACCCTGAGCTTGTGGGCGTAGCCTGCCTGGAGGGCACCGGGATTGGGGTGAGAGGAGGCTGCTGTAGGGGCAGGAAGGGTGGAGAAGGAGCTGAGGTGGGGCAGAGCTCTGGCTCTGGGGGGTGACAGCAGGTGGCAGGAGAAGAAGGTGCCCCCAGAAGGTTGTGGCAGACAGGGAGCAGGGGAAGGAGGGGGTGATTCACAGTTCTGAACATGAGGAACTGGGTCAGGAACAGTGATCGATCTGCGTCTTCGGGGGGCTCCCTGGCTCCCCGCTCACTCCTGTGATGGGGGTGGGGCCTGAACATCCCACGGGTGGGCCCTCCGGGCTTCTGGGGCCCCTGGAGACTCAGGGGTGGGCACGGCGGGCACCAGGCAGGGCCAGCACCCTCGTCGCGGACCATGTCTCCTGCCAAGGCCAGCGTTTACACTCAGGTCCCATAGCACTCCATGCACAGGGAGTCCCTGCTGCAGGTGGGACAGCTCGCATCCGCCGAGGGTCAGCGTGGCGTTTGCTGCCCCGTTCCGGGTCTGGGTTTGCAATCTGCAGGGTGCGTCGGTGGGTGAGCTCACTCTTTGTGAAGAAGCCCAGGGGTGCCGTGAGCTCACACCCCGAGAACAAAGGCGAGGTTACTTCTAATGATGCTGTTAACACTAAATCAGGGCTTGGGAGCCAGTGCCCAATCGTCATTAATTTATAATATGTTTACTTACTAAGAGGTTTGCAAGTTAGAGTGAAAAATGAATGAATGCTGTGGTGTTTACTAGGGGAACATTTGGGAGCTGTGTTTTATTCACCCTTTCTTAGGTCATCCCTGCGTTTGCCAGCCCTGCCCCACCCCTAAGTGTGGTCACCTGCTTGGGCCCCTTCTCAGCAGCCTTGGGCCTTTTTCGGGGGGTGCAGGCACCTGTGGGACAGACAGACAGAGCAGTGATTCAGGATGTGCTGCTTCGTCGAAGGCTCCTCGGGCAGCTGTCCTGCACTCTGCTGTCTTCAGTGGAGGGCCGAGGGCTCCCTGCTTACCTTCTGCGCCCCGGGAGACAGTGCTGCTCTTTCAGCCACCCCTCCTCCCCCCACCGCACCCTCAGAGGCTGCAGCAGACGGTTCATCAAGTCCTCGGCTCCAGTCGCCCTCGGCGACGGTCAGCCCAGACAAAATAACCACCTGGCAGGCCACATCAATCACGACATTTTTTTTTTTTGGCCTGGCATTTATCACCACCTGATCTTTTTCTCATTTGTGTATCTATCATCTATCATCTGTCTGTCTATCTATCTACCCATCCAGGTACCTGTCCATCCATCCACATAGCATCTCTCTCTATTCATTTACCTCTCTGTCGGCCTGTCCCATCTCTGTGTCTTGACTCAATCTGTCTGTCTGTGTAATCCCCGGTTCACGGCAGCTTCCCCAGGCCCCGGCCTCACCCGCCTGGTGGAAGGGGCTCAGTAGGTGCCTCCTGAATGAAGGCTGGAAGGAGTGACCTGGGTGTGGCTGTGATGCGGGCAGCAGGCTCAGGCACAGTCAGCCCTCGCCTTCCCCGCCTCTGCCCTCACTCCGGGGCGTGGACAGCTGGGAGGGGCTCTGTGCTGTGGTGGACGGCAGAGCCGGCAGGCTCTGGTGAGGGTGTAAACAGTGATTAGGAGAAACGCAGGCGTCTGGGGAAAATGAGAACGTCTGGGCAGCTGTTCTCTATTATTTCATGTTTGCAGGATATTTTCAGATACCAGGAGTTTTGGGCGGTGCCCTTGCATAAGAGTTTAAAAGTCTAAAACCACCACTACCACCAAGCGAGTGCGCGCTGTATTGCCACCTGTGTCCGATCCCGGGGCTGCCACCACACAGCACCACACACTGAGGGACTGAAGACAACTTATTCTCACAGCTCTGGAGGCCAAGGCCAAGGTTAAGGTGTCTGCAGGGTTGTGCTCTCTCTGCAACCTGTGGGCGAGGACCCTTCCCTGCCACTCACTCCCAGCACCTGGTGGGTGCCAGCCATCCTGGGGCTGCTTCGTGGGCCTGTTGCCCTGACCTCTGCCTCTGTCATCACCTGGCTTCTCACAGGTGCCGTCTGCACATGGCCGTCCCTCTGCATGTGTCTGCTTCTGTGGGGGCACCAGTCATATGACCTCACCCTGACAGCCTTGTCGTGACTGGATGACATCTGCGAAGACCCTGTTGCTGAAGAAGGTCATGTTCACAAGCACTGGGGGTCGGAACCGGCACAGAGCTTTTGGGGACACACTTTAGCCGTCAACGACACCCTGACCCCATCCTCGCATGTTCACATTTCTCTCATTTTTCTGGGGTTCCTCCCCCCCCCCCCCCACCGTTGCAGTTGACATTCAGTGTTACTTCACATTAGTTTCAGGTGCACGTGCTGTGCTTGGCCATTTGTATGACATGCGGAGTGTTACCCCTGACGGGTCGAGCACGCACCTGGCGCTGTACGTCTTCCTTGCGGCGTTATCAACTCTGTTCCCCGTGCTGGGCTTTACCTCCCCAGACAATTCTGTGACTGCCAATTTGTACTTCTTTATCCCTTCACCTTTTTTACCCGGCCCCCCAGCCGCCACCCCCCCCCCCCCCCGCCCCTGTTCCACCCGGCAGCCCTCGACCTGCGTGTTCACTCGCACAGACGGGCCTGGGCCTGCGAGGTGGGGGAGGGCCGTCAATGCGCGTGTGGACTAGCTACCGTTGCCCCATCTCTTGGTCTTCCCTGGAAGTGGAGGACTTGATTCCCAGAATCCACTGCTGGGCACATGCTCTGTCCCTGCTAAGTCCCACCCGTTCCCCAGCAGCTGCGAGCATCGGCCCCACCACAGACCCCTGGCCACACGGAGGAGAAAGGCTGGGACAGCGATGAGGCCGTGGATGGAGAGGGCGGACGCAGACCCACCTTGACCTGCGGGGCGCTGCACGCCCAGGTTCCTCCCCAGGCTGCACAGCTGTGAGGACTTACCACGGAGCATGTGTTCAGAATGTTGGCAGAAATACTGAGACAATGTTTCTCAAAATTAAAGGGCTTCCTGTTTTGATTTAATTATGTGTTTTATTCCATTACATTAATATGTGCACATATAAAGACAAGAAAAAAATGTATACTTCTAATCCCAATACAATTACAAAACTAAAACTAATTTATAATTTCAATACAGAAATGATAAAACAAATACAATTCAGATTAGCATTGATTTATTGTGATAAGTGATGTTTTGCTACAAAGAAAACCTCAATGAATTTTCTTTGAACTGCCAATCTATTATTCTGATAGGCCACTTAATTTATTAGTGCAGCCCAGACATAATCCTGAACCTTTAAGTAAAAGCACTTGCCAAACAGCCCTTCCGTGCGTGTTCCCTGTCACACCTGCCACTAACAGACCACTGGCAGTGGGCGTGTGCCAAGATCGAGCCCAGCAGTGCGCCTGCTCCGAAAGCAAGCGGGGTCCCTGGACGAATTCAATGCAGCGCGTGTCTGTTTGTGTCCCAGACAGCGACTCCGTTCTCCCCCCCTGCTCTCTCCTCGACCTACTGCAGACCTTGGTTTGTGCCGCGAGCACACAGCACTCACACACCGAGACCGTGGCCTCTGTTTGTTACTCACTGGTCCCTCGAATCGTAACGATGAGAAGGTTTTCTCATGGGATCTGCGATGCACCATTATCTTGTGGACCATTAAGAGAGAGATGGTGTTGCTGATTAAAATAGAAAATGCCATCGATGATAAGATGGGAAAGTGTGACAAATATGCGTGTTAGACCAAACGCAGTGGAGGCAACTGAGCAAGTGTTTGTGTGGCTCTGACGGGCTGGGCATTTTGCGGTGTTTATGCACACTAGTCGCTTACCTCCCAACACCCTGTGGGGAAATGTGTCCGCCGGAGCTATGGTAACAAGCAACACCCGGATCTCAGTGGCTTAACTCAGCAAATGTTTATTTCTCGCACATGTCAAGTCATTTACGAAGGCCCAGGTTCCATCTGCGTCACCTCAAAATCAACGTGAGTTTCTGGATCATCTCTCTGGGAGAGGAAAACTCGGAGGATTGTGCACTAGCTCTTCGGTATTTCTCTACTAAATAACGCCATTATTCCGTTATATGAATGGGCGCACGAATAAGAACACCACTCCCACTGCCATTTCAGTGGCTGAAGCACTCTGTGTGGCCATGCCCCCAAGTTCAAGGGCACGTGTACCTGGAAATAGTGGAGAACAAGAAGTCTTGCTGAATGTGATGTTTGCCACGAGCCGAGCATATCCGTTTTATAGTCAGGGAAACCGAGGCACGGATAGGTCACTTGGGGCAGTGCTGGAACTGGAAGCCAGCCACTGTGGCTCTCGGGTCCCCACTCATAACCCCTGCCCCGTGCACACCCTCCCTCAGATGTTGGACATCCCCCCCCACTGGGGGGGTGGGTTTCATGTCAAACAAAACCCACCAAGTGATTGGAGAAAACAGACTTTTAGTATTTGAAATATCTTTCCTGATTGTCAATGAGCACTTCCAAGCAGAAATTTTCTTTTGAAAGCTAGTTAAAAAAACTCAGCGCGAGTTCAACGGGGAGCTAACGGGCCCTGACAGGAGGACACGACACCAAAAGGTGGCCTGGTGTGTGCACCAGGCTGGTGCGGGCTGCACAGGTGTGTCCCCGGGCTTATGACCAGTGACAGGGACACCAGCCCTGACGCCGCACGGCGGGACGCAGGGTACCGTCACCTGTGTGCTCGGATGCAGGTGGCATGTTATTTTTAAGTTTTTCAAAATGAAGACACTGAGTAGTGAAGTATGCTGACTAATGTCCTCACCCCCCAGGACGATGGGTGGTCTTCAGGTTGAAACACACTCAGAAGTTTTAAACCAACTGAGACACAGAGCACCTGACACCTCCCCTGTGAGGTGTGGCCAGGGTGGTTTCCCCCCATTTTTGCGGCCACGTGGTAATTACAGTCGCAATTACACTTTCGGTAGGTGCAGAGACTGAGGACAGGGTGTGACTATGAAAACGCAGAATTCCAAAGCTGTTCTTCGCTGCTCCCCACTCATCACTCACTGATCAATGTCTTTTTATAGATTTGCCAAGTGGGGGGTTCTAAATCACTTTAGAAAATTCAAGACCTTAAACGAATGACCTAGCAGAAATGACATATGTTAGTTATTTTCAGCAGTAAGCCTTTTGATATTGAAGTTCAGCTATAATTTATTTATCTTTCTCCCAAACCCCATCAGTTAAGAGTTTTTAAAATTAGCTGGTGCCTGTAGAAGGAACAGGGGGGTGGGGGTGGGGGCGGGCTGGGGGCTGGGAGCCCAGTTGGAACGTGCTGCAGGAGGTCAGGCCAAGGGCCACAGGGGTGTGGCATGTGGCCGCGGAGATGGTGACAAAGGACGCTGGCTCCTTGTTTCAGGCAGAGTGAAGCCATGATAGGTCATTTCTGGGCACTTTCAATGTGACTCGTTGTCCTGGGCCTTGCAGGCTAAGGGTCTCCTCTTTTACCCTTAAAAAGATGCGCAGTCAGACCAGCAGGGGGGTCACCTTGCAGTTGGTGGAAGCGGAGCATGCTGCCCTGTGGGCCATTTCTGATGGAACAGAAGACCCGTGCAGAGTGGATGAGGCCCCGCTTTACATGGTCAAGTCCAGGTGTTAATCTAGAGGAGTTTCATGTGTCAGGAGGTTCAGGTAAAAGGAGGGTTTGGACTCCTGGGTGGAGAGAATCGGCGTGGATCAGCACTTTCCTGGAGATTTGGACTTGACCCCTGTTCACACGCAGACCGGGGCAGCAGGCATGGGTGGTGTTCAGGCGGTGACTGTTATTGGGACAAATCTGGGAGGGGCACCGTTGGAGGCGGTGGGAGATGCACGTGGACATGGGCCCTGCGGGGCCAGCAAGCCTTGGCAGCCTCCCAGACAGCAGCCTCCCACACAGCCCGAGAACTGCCCCTCCCAGAAATCCCACTTCCATCAGGCCTTCTTCCTCCAAGCATGTTTAACTCTGTTGCAGGAGGTGAGACGGGCAGATGGGAGGAAAGTGACTCTTCCGAGGGGTCCAGGCCAGAACAATTAACCATTTATTTGGGTGCTCACAGTGTGCCCATTTGCGCTCCCCCCGCCCATCTGAGTGTGCGAATAGCCCAGCAGGCAGGTGCTGTCTTTGCTGTCATTTGTCTGCTGAGGGGACCTCGGCACAAAAGGGTAAACAGCCAGTCCAAGGGCACACAGGCTCCCCCGGACATCCAATGTTGCTCTCAAAAAGAACATGAATTTAACAATAATTTTCAAAGTTTTGTAGTTTTCAGTGGAAAGTATAAAAAGCATGTTTGGTTCCTTTACCCTTCATTCCTTTGTGGAGACGTATGGGGTACCCTGGGGACCTGGGCTTTGGAAAGGTGGCCATCCAGAGAGGCCAGCCGAACTGTGCCCTTGTGCAGCTGGGATGAGACTCAGCATGAGGTGGCAGAGGTGGAGCCACAGGACTTCAAGCAAGGAGAGGCCCCTCCCAGTGAAGGCGACCCGTGACTGGGCCCATCTGCACAGACGGGTAGGACTTGAAGACTAATCACAGGGATGCAACTCTGTGGATGGAGGTGGGGTGGAGCTGTGTGTGGGTTTGGGGGAGGTGGGCATTCTCTCCCACCACACTCTAGTCTGGGGAAGATGGAATGAGATCTATGGCATAGATTTCTGGAACCCTCCGCAATGACAACCCAAGGCTACTGTCACCCAAATGGAGCTCTGCAGATCATAAGGGCAGGCGAGTGGACAGCGGGAGGAAGGGGCGGGTGGGCTGTGGACAGATGGGACAGGCAGGTGTGCCTGGCAGAGTGCTTACTGGGGGATCCAGCCTGCTGCATTGCAGGTACAGCCGTGGGAGCCCGTCAGCGTGCTCGCCGGCTCGAACGTTCAGCACTAATGCAGCCATGGTTCCACTCACGTTCGGAATGTAGACAGGCTCTGGTGGGATTACTAGGTGATCTGGGTCACTTACACACAGACAGGTGAGTCTCAGCTTCATTTTTCTCCCTGAAGCCAGCAGGTGGACACTCTGAATCACGAGATAATTCCAGGGTGGACAAAGCTGCCATCGTTCCTTACACATGAAGTGAGAGCAGCCCCTCCGTCCCCGAGGGACTCGCAGGCACTGAAGCAGAGACACCAGCAGTGTCTCGCACATGCTGACCCATGGCCGTCCGAGCGTCCTGGGTGTGCGGAGGCCAGCTCACAATCCGGATGCTTTTCTGTGGGAGTTTAATGTCCAGCAGGCTCAAGGTATTTGAAAAAAGGGACTCCAATCTTTGGTAATTTGTCGCTCTTTCTCTTCCCATTATAAATACATATTCTTACGAACCCCTAATTGTACATTTATTATGTTGTGCTCTTTTTCCGAAAGAGCATCCCTGAGATTGTATGAGATTCAGACCCCACCAAATCTGGACCTGTTCCTGCTTGGAATTTTTGCTAGGGGTTTGGCTGGGTGCATCTCTTGAATGCATTCCTTTTGCTCATTCTCCCCCCCCTTTCTTCATGCCACACCCTCTCTAATTGCAGCTCTGGAACCGTGGTGGGGTCCCTAAAGGGCCGGGGTGTGGGGGCAGGCCGTGCGGGATGGGGGGAGGCAGCTGGCCTGCTGGGGGCTGGAAGGGTCAGCCTTGTTTTTCTGAGTCTCAGGCCCCTGTGGTCTGCTTGCTATGCACATTTTGACATCCTCACGATGACTAATCACCTCTTAGGGAGAGGCGCCTCGACCACACGCCTTCATTGCTCTGTGTCCTATCGATAAGGAGGCATCAACAGACGGCCCATGTTCAGTGGCAGACACCAATATCTGTGCAAGTCTGTCATCTGCACCGCAGCCTGGCGAGCTGGCTGTGGCTCTCCGGTTTACTAGTGGAGACATTGAAGCACAGAGAGGTCAAATGACTTGCCGGCGTCTGTGCAGCTAGATCAATTCAATACATTCTGAACTCTGTGGGGGAGAACCAAGTAGCCTTACTGCTTGGAAGGAGGCCCAGTCATTCCTGATGCCCCCTGGGCGTCAAATACTGGGCTTTTCTGTACCCAGGGGACGTTTCCATGGGGCCCACCTGGGCCAAGCCGACCAGTCAGAGGCCTTAGCGCACAGGCAGTTCCAGGCCGGAACAATGTGTGGGCTCAGCAGGCCTGATTTGGACTAGGGAGCATAAAAACGTGTGTGGGTATGTGCGTGAGTGCACGAGTGCACAGTGCCTGAGTGTGCATGCCTCCGAGAGCATTGTGCATGTGCCTGAACATGTACATGTGAGAACACATGTGCGTGCCCATGAGCACAGTGCCCCATGTGTGCACAACCATGGCAGCCGTGTGTATTTGTGTGTGCTTGCATGCACACATGTGAGAACATGTGTGCATGCTGGTGAGTGCACAGTACCCATGTGTGCATGCCTCTGAGAGCATTGTGTGCGTGCCTGCATGCATATACACGAGAACACATGTGCATGCCCATGAGTGCACAGCGCCCCACATGTGCATGACCATGGCAGCCGTGTGTATTTGTATGTGCTTGCACACGCACGTGTGAGAACATATGTGCATGCCCATGCGTGCACAGCACCCACATGTGCATGCCTCGGAGAGCATTGTGCATGTGATTGCATGCATGCACATGAGAACATGTGTGCATGCCTGTGAGTGCACAGTGCCTGTGTGAGCACGTGTGTCCTCGCCACTTCTCCTTGACCCGGTTCAGGGCTTGGAGGAACACGGGCCCAGCAGTGTCGCGGCTGAGATGTCGGCTTCTCGCTTCCACAGCCGGAGTGTGATGGACGCGATGGGTGGAAACGTGGCCAGGTGAGAGCTAAGGGAACCAGGAAACCGGTTCTTCCTGGTGGGCTCTGCGCCCCATCGACCCCTGCAAGGCCAGGATTGGGCGGCAAGTGCAGGGAGGAGATTTCCCAAAATCGAGTCATAGACTGGGGACATCGGGCCTGCGCCGACGTCTGCGGTGATTCAGCCCCGTGCCCGCCGGCGGCTCGGCAGAGCTGCTGCCCGGCACTTTGCTGAGCATATGGAAGCTGCGTGTTTCCTGGCTGGACTCCAGGCGTCCAAAAGCTGAATTGATGGGTCCTGCCAGGAGGGTGCTCGCTCATGGGAAATGTAAAGAATGAGGCCAGCTTATTGTTCCTTGTTCTCTTTTCTAAGAGGGTTTTCCTCACCGATGAAACCAGGAGAGCACGGGGTTCGGCATATTTCTCTGGTCTTTCCCTCCGGGGGAGACTTGCGCCACCGTGGGACCTGTTTTGTGGTTCCAGCCCATTGGAGTCATCAGTTTATTCAACTGACTCTCTAAATGGCCTCATTTCTCCTCACACAGGGAAAGAGGCGGCAGTGGATTTGTGCGGCAGGGATGCCTCCCTTCCCCTTGCAGTGGTCTCTCCGCTTCTGTGGGGGTGGGTTCCAGGCCCCCCCACAGATACCAGACTCCAAGGATGCTCAAGCCCCTTAAGTAAAATGGCCCAGAACAGTCATCCCCCATCCATGGGGGACGCTTTCCAAGATTCCCGAGTGGATGTCTGAGACCATGGATAATACCTAAGGTATATTATGTTTTTTCCTATACATACATGCCCACGGTAAAGTTTAATTTGTAGATTATGCACAGGAAGAGATTAACAGTAACTGGTAGTTAAAGAGAACAATTATAACAGTATATGATAATGCAAGTGATGTGGATGAGGGCTCTCTCCCTCTCTCAACACCCTAGTGGGCTATACCTACCTCTCCTCCTCTCCTGCTGACATGAGGGGGCACAGTGTCTCCATCATGAGATGAAGTGAGGTGGTGACTCTGGATGGGGGCAGGGATTCACGTCCTGGCCGGCTGGGGCAGCACAGTGAGAGATTCCACCACGCTGCTCAGAACGGTGCACAGTTTGAAATATACAGATTGTTTACTTCTGGAATATTCCATTTGATACTTTTGGAACTCTGTTGACCATGGGTAACTGCAACCGTGGAAAGCAAAACTGCTGATAAGGGGTGATGGTTCCGTTTGCACAAGACCTTCCGTTTGCCTGCTCCTGTATACTTCATATCATCTCTAGGGTACTTGTAATACCCAATACACCACCACTGCTGTGGGAACAGTTGTTACACTGTATTGTTTAGGGAATGATGACCAGAAAAAGTCTGTACCTGCTCTGTACAGATGCAACCATGGTGCATGTCAGCAACAACATAACTTTTTTCTGAGTATTCGGTGGTGGGTTGGATCTGCGGCTGCAGAACCCCCGATATGGAGGGCAGCTGATGTCACTTGTCCCAAGTGCTGTAGCTGGGCCTGGGGTGCAGCTTGGGGCCACTCCAGCTTCTGCCATGAGCTGAAATACTGGTGGAAAACCACTGGATCATGCCCGGCACTGTGTCTTCTCACCCCGGGAGGTGAGACATTGCCGCACTCCAGCCGGAAGAGGCCCTGTCCCCTGGCCTGGGCACCTCGCCCCGCCGAGCCTCCAGGGACACAGAGGACAGAAGGGGAGGAGCTAGAGCCCTGACAGTTTCTACCTGCTTTGGCTTCTTCCTCTTCTTGGCAAAACAAATATTTTGTGAGATTACCTGCCCATGCACAGGAGCAGAAACTGGCAAATTTCCTAGCAATTGGCCAATATATGTCACGGCCGAGACCGCGGTCCCCCGAGGGAGACCTTACTACACACAAGGCAGGCAACCTAGTCCCCTGTCTTAGGTGGCTTAGGGCACGGACCAAAAGCAAACACAGAACTCCACTTGTCAAACTAAATGAGAGCTTTCCGTGCCAAAGACCTTTAACACACCTTAGAACATGCAGCTTAACGTTCCAAGAGCTGATCATTTTGTTAAAATTTGGCGACTTTAGGTAATTTTAAGTTACATTTAAAACCCTACCTAAAACTTGGAGAAATCACACAGCTTTATGACTTTAGAAATAGACTGGGATGTTCTTCTTTTTATTCTTACTTATTCCTAATTCTTTGTCTTCTTAGCTTCTGTCCCATTGATTCGGCACCAACTGGAGGGGTAGTGTTGAGGCTTAGAAAATGTGGCTTTGTTGGTTTACAAGGAGATTTCCGTTTCTGTGCCTTGGAAGGAACTGAATCAGTCAGGATTACTGCTAGTTACAAAATTATGTTGCTCCCTGACCTACAAACAGGTTCCCCCTCCTAATCGTCCCATCTTCCACCTCTGCAATCTGCCTATCTTACTCCGCCTCTTCCTCATTCCCCCCCAACCCCCCGCCTCCACTAAGGAATGTTCATGTTTTGCAGAAATTACTCCAGTCTGAGGATGTTAGCAGATTCCCCAGTTTACAGTGTCATTGTGTGTTTGTCTTGAATAAGCAATCACGAGAATATAACAGTCACATAAAAACCCACCAAATGTTTGGACTTCATTTATCAAGTGTGAACATGCACCAAGGACTTAAAAAGCACATTAAATTTAAAGGCGGGAGAGCTCAGGGCCGTGCCAAGTGGGCTTGGCTGCCAACAACTTTTAGCGAAATTGCCTCTCCCTGGGTCACCTTGCAGGGTTGTGCTTCTGAAGACGGTTCTGGATCAGTCTCCTGACCCGTAGGCGTGCGTCTTTGTGCAGAAGGACTTGAGTTAGCAGACCTGCGCTGGAACAAACGTCAGGGGTACGCAGCATGTCCTTCTTCGATCAAGACCACTCTCTCTGTTGTCAGATGTCTAAGGTCCAGGGTGGGCAGAGGTGTATGTATGCGTGGATGTGAACACATGTATATTTTTAAATTACGTATTTGTATTTTATTTTGACGAAGCCACATGCCTGCGGAAGAACCGTTAGACGGGAAGACACAATGGAAATGATGGTCTCCTTTCTCCCGAAGACGCCCGGCCCACCAGAAGCAACCAGAGCGGTTTCTCGTGCACTGTCTCCGACAGAGCCTGCGCAGTCACGCCCTTGAACGCCCTTGAACGCACTTCGTTTTATGGAAAAGGAGGCGTGCCATGAACGCCAGTGCACCCTGCTCTTCTCCTTCACGAGTCGGGGTTGGGCCCCTTCCTTAGCGGCACACGCTGCGTTTTCGAGTGGCTTCCTGGAACATCGCTGCATGGGGGGGACTTCTTAAAGCAGGAGGACGTCCTTTGGTGAGGACGCAGCTGTGTGGCCTTCAGCCTGCCGTTACCAATAAGACTACAGGGGCGTGCGTCCTTGCCCAAGCGGCTCTCCGGTCCTGATAAGGCCTTCTCCCCGAGGGGTGAGTGGTCGGTGGGACAGGACTTCCAGTGGACAGTGGACACGCTGTGGTCATTGGAATCAGATGGCACTTTCCTGGGACTCCCCAGCTCCACAGTGGACTCTCTCCAAAGGTGCCTTGTCCCCCTCCTCCTTGCCACTTGCAGTTGTCTGCAGAGGTGGCTGGATCCAGGACTGTCTGCCAGCGATCGTTCCAAACCTACACCCCGAAGCTCTAAACACATCGTCTCATGTGCCTGGGGATAGTTTCGGTTGTCATCACACAGGAGCAGATGTGCCACTGGACTCTAATGGGTGGACACACTGGGGATGACACACAGCACCCTGCACAACACGGACGGCCCACCACCAGGAACAATCCAGTCTGAATGTCCCCGGGGCTGCTGGGCAGAAACCCCACTCTACACTGCTCTTTCCAAGAGGCGGAAGGTCCAGCTGCGGGTCTAGAGGACCCTGTGGGCCCAGCAGGGCCCTGAGCACGTTGGGTTTGGACTGAGACCAGGCCGGGCAGGGTGCGGTTGGGTGTGGCGGTGGCCCAGGGCGGGAGGAAGCTGCGCTGACCTCCAAGGGCCCCAGTCGCAGTCTTCAGCCACCACAGGAGCACGTGGTCACCACCAGGGCCAGTGGCCTCTTGTTCTCAGGGACAGTGCCTGACTTGGGCAGAAGATGACAGCAGGCTGGGGAGGCAGGGGCGGCGACAGGTGTGTGTTTGTCACCTGTCTCAAAGCACTTTATTTCTTGACGGGGACATCTCAGCTCCAGTTACTGTGTGCACAGGGCTGTGGAGAAGTCCGAGGGGACTTTGAGGTTCAGGTATCCCGGAGGGCCTCCTTCCTCCCGGGCATCCTGGATGAGAAACGACGGAGGCTGCAGATGGCACACGACAGTTAAAATTGGGCTCACTTGCTCCCGAAGCAAAAAAAAAAAACCCCAAAAACCTTATTCATTCTTTTTTAACTACTTCCCTCCTCTGTGCTTCGTTTCTGTCATCGGAGGCGATATTTTATGAGGACTTTGGGAGCCTGGTTGGACCGCGGGTTTAGAATGCGCCGAAGGCGGCCGCGCAGCTCTGCTCACTCCCCTAAAAGCTGGCCGATCCCTCGGGCTGTCTTGGTTTGTTTCTAATGAGCCGGAGGGACCTCTCCTTACGCATAATTGGCATTGATTCGCGACCATGCCAGGCTGCACGTGGGCTCTGGGTGGGAAGAACCGAGCAGAACTGGAACGGGAAGTGTGTTTTTCAGGAATTTATGATGTGGGCCAGTCAGGACTGTGGGCTGCAGCGTCTCCATTTGCAATAGGTCACTGAGTCTGACTGCCGGCAGCCCCGCCTCCAGCTGCTGAGGGGGAGGGATCTGGCTGTGGCACCTGCTGGAAATAATGGGAGACGGAAGATGTATCAGTTGTCCTGGGGGAGTGTGCTTGCCTCTGTCACACCCGTTCTGTCAGAAGAGGCATGAGATGAATCTGGCCCCTGAGTTCAGGACTGATTGTTCTCAGGGACCGGTGGACGGAACAGTGAAATGAGCCGGCAGTAAATGGCCCCTGGGCCTGGCCAGAACCACGGGGACCCGCTTCCGCACTCCCTGGGCCCGGGCCTCGAGCCCCTCTGCGGGGCAGGGAGCAGTGAGCAGGTGGGGTTTGCAGGGTAGCATCCGCACTCCCTCCATAGTGGCTGCCAGTGACGAAACGGCGTCCAATACACCCAATCCTTGTGCTGTCTCCCGGGGGTGGCCAAGCCATGGGTCTGGGGAAGGCTGGCTGAGCCACCCCTAACCGCTGACCACTAACCACTAACCACCCACCTGGGGCCGGGGTTCCCCTCCCAGGGTGTCAGGAGGGTTAAGTCAGCTCCCTGGGTCTGCACTGAGAGGAGCGGATGCTGGCTCTGTGCTCCTCCTGGGCTCCCCATTCCCTCTGTGACCCCGTGACCCAGGGCCAAGTGCCCCCCAGCCCACCTGCTCTGGCACTTGGCAGGCTCACCTTCTGCACTGCTCCTGCTCCAGGCCCCCTCGCCATGCCCTGCACAGCATGGGGACACTGAGGTAGGACTCTTCAGGCCGCCCCTCCCCAGTGTCTGCCAGCTCCTGCATTTTCCCTCCGACCTGTTTATTCCTTGTTTCTGACTTTGCCCTCTTCTCATGACTTTAACCAAAGCTGCTGAGTTAATAACACAGGTAGATCGGTGTGCCTTCCCCAGCGCCCCCCCCAGTGGGGCGTGGTTAAGATGTCTTACATGACTACACTCCACCCAGGAAATCGATTTTGATACAATCCACTGACCTCGCTCAGATTTTCCAGTTTTACATGCACACAGGTGTGTGTGTGTGTGTGTGTGTGTGCGCGTGTGCATTTACTTCCATGAAAGGGGAGGGCCAGGGTCCTTGTGAGGAACTGTCCGGGGTCCAGACCAGGGTGGTTGTCACGCCAATGAGCACCTGTGAGAAAATCTCACGTGTGATAGTTTCACACTTCTCGTAATTACGTCTCCTTCAGGACACTGAAAACTCCTGGGCATGTCGTAATTGCTTAATAAATATTCATTACAAACAGAGGCATTAATAAACAACACACTGTTCCTGAGAGAAACAGCAGTGAGTCCAGACACTGGAACAGGTTCTCGGAAGCTCCGTCTCCCCTGAGGGGCCCATGTGCAGTGAAGTCGTCCCGCCCACAGGCAGCGGGTAGCTGAGTGTGGGGACTGTCTTGGCGCCTCCCCCCTCAATGGGAGTCACCACACACTGCACCCGGCGTCCCCCTCTATCAGGTGAGCAAGCTGGGGTAACCGTGTCTACGGTCCCCTCCAGATTTCGAACCTCTGTAAATCTAGAGACTGTGACATCTGGAAAACTTCCAGTCTGACTTCCTCTTGTTAAAACCTTTTTGTCTTGTTGGAGGTTATCAGTTCCGAGTTTGTTTAATTTTCAAGCGTTGAGCCATAGGAGAAAAATAATCTTCTCCTTGATTTCTTCCCAACTCAGAGACAACATGAAAGATCTTATTTGCATGAAGATTCGACAGCAGGGTTTCTGACGGGGAGACCCGGGGGTACTTGGAAACGCAGGGTATCTGCGTGGATGGCAGGCCAGCTGAGGCAGCGCACTGTTCCTGCCACACCCACTTGCTAGGTGGGCTTGCGGGGCATCTCCCTTCCCCTGGCCTCTAGCAGAGCAGGTCCCGTGTCACAGAGCACCGGTGACCCCCTGCGGCGGGGAGACACCGCCAGGGTCCGAGCCCTGCAACCTGGGCATTAGTCCCTCTCGTGAGCACTCTCTGTGAGCCGAGCAGCCTCCTGGGGGCTGTCCTCCTTTCAGGGGCTGGCGCGGCCCATCTATCAGAAGCCCCCCATCCCTAAATATGGACCAGAAAGAGACAAAAGGGAAGGAGAGAGAAGCCCACCCCACTGTCCGGAGTGGGTGGGCAGCCCAGAGCACGGGCTCCCATCCCAGCTCTGCTCTGCTGTGTGACTCAGGACAGCCTCCACCCCTCTCTCACCTCCGTCCCTAATCTGCACAGTGGGGACCCTAACGTGCCCTGTCTGTGGCTCTGGCGATGGCTCACTTCATTAACACAGGCACAGGGCATGGCACAAAGCCTGACTTGTCCATGTGCTCGACAAATGCCCCCTCTCGTTATCCTGCTTCTCTCCTTACCCCTAACTTGGCTTCAGTCCCTGGAAACACAAGGCACCCTTGGGCACACAGCCTGTGCGGTCGAAAGTGTGGGTACTTAGGGGCAGGACTTCGGGGAAGCTGGCCCAGTACATTCTCTCTCACCTCGAGGCTCCTATGAGGCACAGCTGTCAATGCAAAGCCTCTGAGCTGGGCTCTGACGAGGACGCCCCTGCCCCTAGACCCCGAGCCTGGGACAACTTGGAAAGACTGGAGCCCCAGCAAAGGGCTCGCCTGAGATGGCCCGGGCCGTCCAGGGAGGGGACTTGCAATACATTCCTTTAGGCAGGGAAATTAATGGGGTTTTAGAAGCCACCTTGCAGTGATGGGAGACCCCACCTCCCAGACCACCCCGGCAAATGTGCAGGTTGCATTGCAATTCTCTGAACAGGGTTTTTGCAACTCAGGTCTTTGTATGTTGCTGCCTGAAGTCCATGAATTTTCTGATTTTAGTTACACTCTGATGGGATTTAAAAACACAATTCTGTGTACTCTTGTTGGCTGAATTGCAGAAGTAATTTCTCATACAGTTTGAATCTGAAACTTGGTAGATGCCCACGAGGTGGACAGGAAGCAATTTATCAATTCCCGCTGGCTTCAGCGGCCAGTCAGGCGAGTGCTTGGGCTGTGGTGTTTTTCCGCTACTAGGGAAGACTTAGGGTTCGCTAATTCCCAGGTGGAATGGGTTTCATGGAGCAGAGGGACCCTCAAGGCTGAGCCTGGACCCCTGGTCAGCCAGAATCTTCCATCAGGAGGGACATGCTAACCAGTCCCGCCTGCAGCCTGCTCCTGGGAAGGCCCCCGGAAGGAAGAACTGCTTGGTGGGAACCTGGTGATTGCCACATTTATCTGAGTTCAGAAACATTGGAGAGGAAGTTTCTTGTGTGCTTGAAGCCTTCGCTGAAAGGCCTCGTATGAATTTCAGTTTGTTTCCCGGGGCTCGGAAATGCGATCTTGAGGCCTCGCCTCTTTCCTCCCTTGTGGGCCCCATGTCTTCATTCCTCTGAGCATTTCCCCTATAATGTGAATCTGCGGGGTGCCCAGGTCCCTGTCGGGGAGAACCCTGATGCAACCGGGTTTGCCTGGAATTAATTATTTTATTAATTAATTTGCAGGGATATTAATTTCCCTGCCTAAAGGCAACTCGGTCCCCATGGCTCCCCAGCGGCAGGGCTCTGAGTGCCCAGTGCCGAGTGCCGAGTGCCGAGTGCCGAGCAGAAGCTCGCAGGGCTGGTTCTTCCCTCTGAGGAAGCTGGGAGGAAGCAGATATTTACTGATGCGCAGAGAGGCCTGGACGCAGCCTTGACTGGCCATGTTGTCCCATGCTGCTTCGCGCGGAAAGGAAGGCTGACGACTACTTCGAGAGAGGAATTTGGTAGAGAATTGTGCTGGTTCCCAGATTTCAGTGGAAGTAGCTTGGTTATTGTCAACGGGGTGGGGTGGGGGTGGGGGTGGGGTGTACGGCACAAGGCATCCCAATGAGGAGGCGATAGCATAGTCCTCTTCCCATGGGGGCCTGCTGGCCCCAGACAGCAGGGCAGCTCCCTGCGTCCCCTTGGGCATGTGGCCAGGCTGTCCCTGCACTGAAAACAGGATCCTCTGGGCCCTGGCCGGGCAGCTCGGTTGGTTAGAGCATCATCCTGATACACCAAGAAGCAAGTAATAAATACATATATAAGTAGAGCAACAAATCGATGTTTCTCTCTCTCTCTTCCTTCCCCCCTCTCTCTGAAAATCAATAAATACAAATTAAAAGAAAAGAAACGGTGCTGTCTGGTGTATTCGGGCTGGGCGAAGCCCGGCGTCAGCTGCTCCAGGCCGCAGTGGATGGATGCTGCGGCCCGTCACGTTGATGGATCTGTCTGTCTCCCTGGGTTTTCTCGGGCACGGCGTGTCTGGGAGCTGCCGGGTGCTGTGTTTAATTCTGTGCAGGGGGCAAGTGACCCAGATACTGGGGCCTTGGCCAAGTTGCTCTACCTTTCTTGAATTTCGGTGGCCGTACCTGGAAGATGGGTATGAGAGTGGGTGTGGGTTCCAATCAGGGGTGCTGCTTCCCGATGGCCCCAGAACTTCCAGGGACCTCTGCTGCCCCAGGGACCACCACCATGGCAGACACCAGCCGGCCCCCAGGACAGGGACCTTCGAGGTCAAAGTGCCTTTAGTGTGTGTGTGTGTTGGGGGCAGGGAGCTCTCCTCATGGGAGCCACATCTGGGCAGGCCCAAGGCCGTGCTGCTGCGAGCCCCTCATCTTTAGCGTGCTTCCACTTTGCTCCTTCCTCCTCTTGACCCAACTAAGTCTTCAACAGCCGTTCTTGGGTGGAGCAAGGTAGGGTCCAGGGTTCCTGGGTCGTACTCCAAATTGCCCCACCGCCTCCAGGTGGCTTCTCCATCCCTCCAGCTAAAGGACACGTAGCACCCAGACAGGCTCTCCAGTGCCCCCTAGGCCCCCGCATGTCACATTTCTAGTGTGAGGACACAGAGTAGGCAATTCTAGGGTTTTAAGTAGATGGCAACACCCAGTGTCTTGGGCGAGAGGTGGGGAGGGAAAGGGCCGCACACACCTCGGGGGAGAGGCTCGGCAGGGTGTTGTGCACGCAGACAGGTGTGAATTCACTCTCATTACACATCTTCATTAATGACCTGGAAGTGGGGTGTAAACAGAACATTAATTAAATGCCTGAACACTAAATCAGAGGTGTTCCAACAGACGGACGGATCACTTTCTCATCTCCTCGGGGCTCAGAGCTTGCCCTGCCGTGGGTCTGCAGCCCACTGAAAGTGGAGCATTGCTTGGCTGACACACTTTGCTCAAGTTGTAGCTGGCATTTTGGTTGGCTTTCTTCACATGTGTGTTCTTACACTGGGTGCCTTTCTATTTATGTCAGTTTCAGAATGAGGACTCTTCCTGTTTGTATACTGAGGACCCAACTGGAGAGGAAATAATTTTGAAAGAGTGAGGGGGTAGGAAGCCAGGACAGAACACCAGACGCAGGAGTGGGGGGCCAGCTACCTCAGTGGCTCAAGATGGGCCTCGAACCTGACCCTGGGGGGCCTCCTCCCTTTCCTTAGATGTCACCTGTTCCCTGGCAAGTGTCTCACAGATTTCCCTCCTAGGAGGAGCTTGGGGAGAGCTTAGCACCCTCTTTATACCTATGGTATAGATTGGAATCAGGAGGCCTGGGTTTTAATCCTTGTTCTGTGTTTTTCTGAGGGAGTCGCTTGCCCTCAGTGACTTAGTTTCTTGATCCATGGTGTTGGGAGAATTAAATGGAGTGATGTCCTTGAAAGAATTCTGTGGAAGGTAAAGCCATCCAGAGTTGGTATGACATTGGATTAATTCTCTAGGAATGAGGCGCCCTGCCCTGTGCGTAGAAAGCACTCCAAATGATTATCGGCAGAGCGGCCAAGAACATTTGGAAATATGGATGGGAAATTCAATCTGGAAAAATGCTAGTAAATACTTGGGGACAATAGAAAATTGGCAGGGTTTTGAGTTGGCAAAATTAATCAAACTATTTCTCAAATGCTTGGGTTCAACAAACTACGCTGAGTTTGCCAAGCACCTTTTCTTACAAAATTTGGATCCTTTGTTTGTTTCAGCTAAAACATGATCCATAAGCTTCTGATTTATTTACACTTAATTTGCTAAAAGGCTATTTGTTAGCAGCAATCAGATGTTCCAGGACCCTGCTGGGCCCACTGCAAAGTCACTTTCCAGATTTCTTCCTTCAGACACTTCACTAGCGCGGTACGCAAAGGATATCTGGGGGTGCTTGAGCATTATTCACTCAAAATCCTTTAAAATTTTTTTTGAATATATGCATATTTCTTGAAAAAGTATCATTCTGGGACTACACATAAATGTTGGGTATGCGATTCGTTGCTTGATTCCTGCAGGTCGCCCTTCCCCCTCTTGGCAGGTGGTGCGGCACTTCAGCCTGGAGGAGCGGCTTCTCTCTCTGTGCTTCCTGCTTGCTCGGAAGGGCTCTTCCCACGCGACCAGCTCCCCGTGACTCCCCCAGAGGAGAAGGCTTCGTCTCATTGGATCGCATACTTCCTCAAGATGGTTGTTTGTTTTTTATTGTGGTAAGATACGCCCACCACAGAATTGACCATTTTACCCATTTTTAAGTGTGCGGGTTCAGTGGCAGTGACACTGCGGTCAGGGGCAGACGCCGCCACCGCCTGTCTGTCTTCTGAGCTTTTCCAGCTCTGCACTCATTAAACATGGAGGTGCCCTCCCCAGTCCCCAGCCTGGCCGTCACAGGCGCCTTCCATGCAGCGCTTTCTGCTTTCTCTCAAGGTGGGATAAACACCTCAGCGTCCTTCTGTCTGCATGAGCGTGGCTGCAGTGACGATGTTCCCGTCAACTCTGGGCCACCTCCTCTTCGGAAGCTGGCAGACTGGCAACACGGAGTGTTAGGTGGTGCCTGCTCACCTACGGCCCGCCCTCCGGAGGACCTGTGTCCCCACGCGCCCCATGCTGACTGAGCATGGGCTGTCCTGCCCACAGACAGACAGATGGGGGCCAGGCCAGCCGTGTCCTGTGACTGTGGCACTGGCTTGGCAGGTGAACTGGAGCCACCGGGCTCTTCTCCCGGGAACTGCTGCTGAGAATCTGAGGTGAACATTCCAGAAGGAGACCGTGAGTTTGCTTGTGACACAAGCTGGGTGGATTAAATAATAGACCATCCTGTGCTCACGATCGTGGAGGTGGCCAGGGGCAGGCGGGGGGTTCCCCACGGGCCTCTCCTTGGTGTGAGAGACTCATCATCTCCTCGGGTCCCCCGTGGCCCCTCTCCCAGGCTTGCTGTGTCCTCATCTCCCCTGATGTAGACCCCATCGCGGGGGATCAGCACCTGACCCAGTCACCTCTCCGCACTTTATCTTCGCTTTGAAGACCTCATCTCCAAATGGGGTCCCTTCCTGAAGTCTGGGAGTTAGGACTTCAGCATAGGGAGAGGCACATTTCGGGCGGCACATTCAACCCACTATAGAGACTCTGACTTGGGGTGCATCCTGGGTGCTGCGAATTCCCAGGATACCAGTGGTTGAAAGGAGAATGGAGCCCACTCAGAAAGCAGACAGATATGCTATGCATGGGGTCCATGGACCCTGAGGGAGACCTGAGGAAGCACCTGCTTCTGTGCCCCAGAGTTTTCTGGGACCAGTTCCAGATGGTTCCATTTCCTTGAAGAACTTTGTGAGGGTCCCTTTTCATGGCACCAGAGGGCTCCTCACATGTACAGCCACAGGGAAGCCGTAGCTGAGGCGGATTTGAAAAGCGATCATATTTGGTCCATAGGAATGTGCTAAGTTGGCTGTTCTATTGTGCAGCTCAGCGTGCCTGGAGACTGGCAGAGGTTAGTCCAAAAATGTCGGGTGTCCCCAGCTGTCCCAGTATAGTTTGCGTTTGCTATACTTCGGGATCATGGTGATTAGCACTGTTTGCTGAAGGCTCCAAAATAATTCCCCTTCTATCCATTTTTTTTCTGAAATGTAGTCTTTCAGCCAAACAGTGTGGTCCTCATCCCACATTTGTTAAAAAGGTTAGGGAAAATGTCATCCAACCCACAGCCTGGCAAGGAGCTCTGAGCAGCTGGCGGGAGCTCGGTGGGCCTTTTCCCACAGTCCAGAGCAAACAGAGACTGTGTACTCGCCTGCCTGCGAGCTGCCAGCCCTGTCCCCGGGGGGCCGAGAGCTGGTCCCACTAGCAGAGGCCGAGCCGGGTGCCTCTGTCCACCTTCCCCTCCCTGGCCGAGTCCGGCGCTCCTGGCCTTCTTGCTCTTCCAGCACAGCCCCGTCTCCTTGTCTCAGCCGCCTTTTGAAACTGTCTGTTAGATTTTAAAAGGAGGAACAGCCAGCGAGAAAGACCCACACAGGAAACTTGTAAGGAAACTAAAAGTTGTGTTGCTTTTACAAATACATAGTATTCTGGTACTAGAACAACTCACGAACAAGAGACCTGTCTTTAGGCAACGCCTTCGTTCCTAAAGTGGGTGTTGACAGTGAGCACTTTCTGGGCGGGTCTAGTGACACTGGCTGCTTAGCCAAGGCAGTGTTTTCAAAGACGGTTCAAAGGCGGATGTCAGTCTGGCCCTGCCCGAAATACGTGTA
Organism: Desmodus rotundus; assembly: GCF_022682495.2. NCBI lineage: Eukaryota > Metazoa > Chordata > Mammalia > Chiroptera > Phyllostomidae > Desmodus > Desmodus rotundus. The sequence goes on from NC_071397.1 coordinate 100,353,178, forward strand.
ACATATACCAACAACTTCCCACGGACGGGCCTTCCACAAACCACGGCCACAGGCAGGATTTAAATCGGCTGCGGTTGGCCTTGTCAACAGTGGACACGAGATTCATTTAAAAGGAGGGTGACGAAGCTGCTCTATCTATTATTAATTAATTAATTAACTCTGACTAGGAAACTTGGTTTTGTTAGTTGTTTTGACAGAACAAAATTAAAAGTTTGTGTTTTCTGAGTACACGCTAGTTTCTAGGGAAAAGCCAACCTGAAACTTTAAATAGTCCAGAGAGAGCCTTTTAAATGAATAATTATGTAATTATATGCAGATATTCGGTATGTGGTGTAACCGTGAAGTTGTGCTTTGATCAAAGACTCTGTTTAGAATAACATTTTTGTACAAATTCAATCACGTTAGGAAAATCAAGAGAGCCTTTTTAAGTCACGCAGAGTTGCCCATTTCAACTGCTGGATGAAAACACTTCATTTCCTAGCTGCTATGATATCTTTAGCTAGTTTGTCCTCACTCCATTAATTTTCTGAAATCCTTTGTCATCCTTGGTGAAGTGTTCCTCTCAGATGTTCAGGCATTCTAAGTTTCTTTTTACAAATGAAAAAAAAATTAAATTAGTTGACATACAGTATTATGTTAGTTTCAGATGTACAGCCCAGTGATTAGACACTATATAACTTACTAAGTAATCACCCCCATAAATCTAGTACTTATCTGACACTATATATGGTTATTAAAGTGTTATTAACTGTATTCCCTATGTTGTACTTTATATCCTGATGACTTTTCTGTAACTACCAATGTGCTTCTTAATTCCTTCACCGTTTTTAGCCAGGTTGATAGAGACTCAGATATGGTGCCTGCCTGTGGGCTCTGTGGCTCTGTGGGGGGAGGGCCCGGAAAAGGAACAATGGCCTCTGCCAGCACTTCTGTCTGGGAGAAATCTGCCCCCAGCTCTTGCCTCGATGCAGGATGCTTCGGTTCCTCCCTGAATGTCCCTGCTACTCCAGCTCTGGAGCTCAGAGTGAGCCAGTGAGTCTGAGTAAGTCCTTGCCGGCCAGTTAGGAGGAACACCTGGGACTCCAGGGGCCTCCTTCTCACTCAGCCATAATCCCTGTTGGTTTTTGCAGCCAGAAATTATGGGAACTTCTCTTCCTGGGACTGGAACTCCAGGCTTTGGGGCCTGTGTGTGCCTGGGACCCCTGGCTCCTCAGGCAAGGACCCCCACAGGTGAGATGTTCCTTCTAGTTCTCCCAGTTTTTATCTGCTGCACGTGGGTGTGGAACCAGCCTGCTCTGGGTCTCCGCCCTCCTACCAGCCTCGATGTGGCTTCTTCCTTACATCCTTAGTTGTGGGACTTTTGTCCGGCTAGATTTCAGGCGGTTCTCAGTGATAGCTGTTCTGTAGTTCAGCTGTAATTTGATGCGGTGGTGCAAGGTGGTGAGCACTGGGTTTACCTGGGCCACCGTCCTGCCTGGAAGCTCTAAGCCTGTCTTTTACGTGGGCTCCATGGCACAGGCATTTCCCAAGGCATCTCATGTGAGAGCAGGACCTTTGCAGGGGGGGACTCCAGGACAGTGAGCTTATGCTTTGGGAGGTGTGTACTTTTTTGTGGCCAAACAATCATCTCTTTGCTGGAAGGGGCCCATGAGGGCCGGGCAGTTGGGGTACAGGGCTGCCTATGGAAGGAGCACTGCCCGTTGCTTGAGTGGCCCCCGTGAGGACACGTTATGACGACTCACATGGTGAGGTGCTTGCAGAGCTCTGAGGTGGCTGCCATCAGCCACGTGGACACTTGCTAGGCCTGCTCTGTCTGCCTCCTGTTTTCACTGTGGCTGGCTCTCCTTAGGCAAGTGTTGCCTTTTCTGATTAGTTCACAGGTGTGCCTGAAAGTGGAAGGAATAAAAGGTACGTGCAAGCGACACCTCCCTCTGTGGACTCGGGCCTTGGGTCTCGATGCAGAGCACCTGGCTGGAATCTCCACTCTGCTCCGCTTAAAGGTGCAGCTGTGGCCACTTCATGGACCCTCGGTTCCTAGGACCGCTGAGTGCGCACAATGTCTTATAAGCTGTTTCAAATCACAGGGATGCTATCGGTGCCTGGAGTGGGGGGCAGGGGAACCTCTCCTTCTGAGCCCAAGTGGTGATTATTCAAAGGGTCAGACCCCCTGGAAGACCCACAGGTGTTCCCTGGGGCTCTCTGTACAGGAAGACCGGCAGTGCACCCTGGAAACAAATTTGTTCTAAGGCAAAACTGTGGGAGACAGGAGTGTCTCCAGGACAACAGCGAATGAAGACACGGAGACAGGCCTGCATGTGGGCCTGCTATTACCTTCTCTGTTTAAAGAACCTGCAACTAGGTCGGGAACAGGAATTCTACACGTGCGAAAGGCGACTCAGCTCGCTTTGACATTCAGAGGGGGTCGCTCCGTGCAGGAGGCGGTCTTCGTTCCTGGATCGGAGTGGGGCACACCCTGCAGACTTTCTGGCTGACGAGGCGCGGTCTCCATTGCCCAGGCACGGAGGCAGGGTGTCCAGAACACAGATCCAGTTGCAATGAACTTACTTAATATTTTACCTTAAAAAATATTGCCTGATTTCTGTGTCCAAACAGCCCTGTGGGTGAGCTGCCTATGAACATGAGCAAAGTCTATTTCTAATACCACACTATTTCATTCATGGGTCTCCCTGCCCTGAATATTGCTGTATATTTAACACTCACACTATTTCATTTACGGTCCCTCCATTTCTTGCTATATATTCAGCCCTCACACTATTTCTTTATGGGCTCCCCCAAACCTTGCTGTATATTCAACACTCACACGATTGCAGAGCAGGCCGGAGGGGCCCCTTGGGATGGGCTCTGTTCCCATTGCACTTACGTCTCTCATTTAGGGATGCTAATTCTCCCAGCATCCCCTGCTCTGCCTCTGACTCCTCTGGAATCTGAAGGGATGCTGATCCGCCCTCACCTACCAGCTGTGGCAGCTCTCCACGTGGCGCCAGAATGGTCCCGCAGTGATGGCAGTCCCCCAAACCCACCTCCACCCTCATGTCACTCGCTTTCTCTTCCGTCAGGACTCCCCAGTGGATAACTGTCTGAGGTCCAGATTCCCCTGTCTGCCTCCTTGGCCCAGACTTCCCTGCAGCCTATCCGTGCTGGGTGTTATTTGAGCCTGAGGTTTTGGATAACAAACAAGGGAAGGGAACCAGAAGCTCATCTGCTCCCCTCTTTGCATCTGTTCCTTCAGGGGTGCAAGTAGGTCACTTAACTTACAGAGAGCCCCTGTGTGCAAGAGGACAGGCACGTGGAAGAGACAGATGCCAAGCCCTTGCCTTCCTCTGACCCGGGCCAGGGTCTGACTCCCCAGGACTGGGCTCCTAAGAAGCTGTGGCTGGTTTCCTGTGGAAGCTACCCCTTCCTTCATTGTTGCCCTGGGCTTCCCCTCTCCTCCCACAGAGCACACACATTAAGACACTTCGAGGAGCTGTTTGCGGGTTTTCATGGCTCCAGCAACCCCAAGCACCTCAGGCCCATCACGCAGCCTCCCCCAGCGGCGCCTGGCTGGCTGCGATTCTTTCAGCTCCTGCACGCCTCCTGTGGGGCTGCAAAGAACAGAGAGCAAAGGCAGAGAGTGCCCTTGGTGGAGTAGAACCCCAAACGGGGTTGCCGGATGACATCCCCGCTGCTGAAGTGTTTATGTGTCTAAATTCTTCAGCTCTATGCGCCAGTAAACACGAGGCGTGGGGACGTGAACCTGTCACACCGGGCAGACACCTGCTTGGCGGAACACTGGCAGGATTTTCTCTCCTGAGTTCCTATTAATTTAAATCGGAAACTAAAGTTCACTGTATCTTTCTTTGGCTGCTGACATTTTCTGCTTCACACATTGTCAACCTCGTTTAACATGTTGCTGCTTGGCGGCAGCCACCTCCGTGGGGGAACTGCACGCCCCAAACAGCGGCAGCTTCCCTTCCTGCCTGGACTACTTCTCCCACTCCTCCTCCCTCCTCTCACGTCCCTGTCCCTCGCTCCCCCATCCCCTCCACCACACCCTCTGCTTCCTGCCCCTGGCCCCTGCCCCTTCTCTCTGTGGACACCAGCCCCTATCTCTGTTCGTCTGGGTGTTCCCAAGGACTCAGATGTTGAGAGCACCCCACACTGAAGTTAACTTCAACAACACTCTGTACCCCGAGCCCTTCCTGGAAGTCGGGACAGAAAGGCTGGTTATAAGCCTGAACCAGAGGCAGAGGTGGTCCTAACCACCCAGTGAAGGCCAACTGAGAGTCTGCATACTGAATCCCGGCCTGGGTGATGTTCTGATGTGCGGGGACATGTGGTCAGTCTGGAGAGGTCGTTTAAAAATTTAGATTTCTGGCTTCCCTGTGAATATCAGTCCCTCTGCCTGCCTTTCAGCAGGAAGTGACAGTGCTGGCCGTTGTGGGTGCTCAACCCCAACATGCTGACCCCCAGGAGGCGTCCTTCACCCCGTGGTAGACTTTTGGGATTCCAGCAGTGTGCTCCTGCCCCTGAGTTTGAGTTCGCTGCTGCTGGGGCCACCCCCTGCTTGCCACCTGTGTGTGGAATCTAGAGGCAAAGCTTGTACACAGCGTATGTTTGATCAAGGCCCATCTCATCATCTTCTAGAAAGTTAGGTGTGGCCTTTGAGTAGTTCTCATAAGAATAATTCCCTGGCAGTATCTTCCCAGATATGAAAAAACGGGCTTTGGGAAGAAGTCTGGGTTTTCTTCATGAAGTCAAATATGGTACCAAGAGCAGGATTGCTGAAACTCAGCAACTTACTGGTCAGTACCGATCTCCCGCTGTGTGGCAGGCACTGGGGGTCTGTGCCACTGGGTCATGAGAACTCAAGCTCCCAGGGTCCGGAGCTTTGTCTCACTCACTGCCTCGCCCCAAGCCTGAGCAAGGACGGGGATTTCTTCCAGCACAGGTGAGCAGGTGGTGTCACAGGTAGGGCGCTCAGTATGTGGCAAGGCCAGGAGGTGAGGGTGTGGGGCACAGGTTAGAGGAGACAGAGGAGAAAGGGGCTGGGTTACAAATGAGGAGAGTGAGGCAGGAGCCCAATGACAGAGGGCCCACAACTGTTTGAGGGAGTTTGGAATGGCTGTCAGAGGAAGAAGATGGGAAAAGGCAAGAAGGGAAGGAGCAGAGCAGGAGAGAATAACCCCAAAGTCAACGAGTTTTAATGAAAGAGTGAGGAAACAACAGTTGAGAAGCAGCAACAGAAAGAAGACCACCTTTCACCTTCCCTGTGGGAGAATGGGCTTCCCCACTGGGGAGGGGGAAGGCTGCAGATGGAACTAGAAGGTGGAAGAAAACAGCTTTGGAGTCAGACAGACCTGGATGCAATTGATTGGTCTTTGGAAAAATTCTTAATTTCTCTGAGTTACTTATTTGCAAAAATGAGGAAAATATAGGCATGCCTCATTTTATCGTACTTCACTTTATTGCACTTTTGCTTTTCACAGATACCTATTTTTAACAAATTGAAAGTTTGTAGCAACCCTGCACCAAATAAGTCTATGTGCATCGTATTTGTAACACTTGTCCACTTCCTATCTGTGTTCCATTTTAGTAATTCTCACAGCATTTCAAAAGTTTTCATCATTGTTATATCTGTCATGGTGATCTGCCATCAGTGGTCATTGATGGCACTGTTGTGACTGCTTTGGGGACGCCATGAACTACACTCAGACAAGGCAGCAAACCCAACTGATGAACGTTATATGTGTTCTGACTCTTTGGTCCACTGGCTCTGTCCCCGTCTCTCTTCCACTCCTCAGCCTGCCTGTTCCCTGAGACATGCCAATATGGATATCAGGCCAACTCACAGCCCTACAATGTTCTCTACGTGTTCAAGTGAAAGGGAGAATCACACATCTCCCACTTCAGATGAAAGCTAGAAATGATTAAGCTCAGTGAGGAAGGCATGTCAAAAGGCAAGGTAGGCCAAAGGCTGGGCCTCGTGAGCCAAACAGTTATTCACGCTGTGAATGCGAAAGAAAAGTTCTTGAAGGAAATTGTGTTACTCCAGGGAACACACAGGTGGTAAGAAAGTGAGACAGCCTTACGACTGATGTGAAGAATGTTTGAGTCTTTCTGGATAGAAGCTCAAAGCAGCATGACATTCCCTTATGCCAGAACCTAAGCCAGAGCAGGGTCCTAACTCTCCCCAATTCTGTGAGGTCTGAGAGAGGTGAGGCAGCTGCAAAAGAAAAGTCTGAAGCTAGAAGAGGTGGGTTCAAGAGCTTTAAGGAAAGAAGCCATTCATATAACACAGCAAGTGCTGATGTAGACACAGCAGCCAGTTGTCCAGGAGGCCTAGCTAACGTAAATTAATGAAGGCGGCGGCACTAAATAGGATTTCAGTGCAGACAAAAGAGCCTTGTATTGGAAGAGGCTGCCATCTAGGACTCTCATAGTCAGAGAGGAGAAGTCAATTCTGGCTTCCAAGCTTCAAAGGACAGGCGGACTCTCTGGTGAGGGGCTAATGTGGCTGGTGACTTCCAGTTGAAGCCAGTGTTCACATATCAAGGTTCATTCTTGCTATAAGACGTAAGAATTTTCTTCCTTTTTAAGTATAGGTCACCTTTGGTTTATCCATTTGTCTGTTGATATGGGCTTGGGCTGCCAGCACTTTATTGCTGTTGGAATAATGCCTCTGTGAAGATGAGATACGAACAGCTCTTCAAGACCTGGCTTATAGTTCTTTGATATGGACAAGGGTATATGCTCAGAAGTAGAATTGCTGGAGCATGTGGTAACTTTATTTTTAATTTTTTGAGGAACCACCATGCTGTTTTCCATAGAGGATACACCATTTTACAGTCCCACCAACAGTGTACAATAGTTCCAGTTTCTCCACGTCATCGCCAACACTATTTATTTATTGATTGATTGATTGATAGCAGCCATCCCAGTAGGTGTAAGGGGGTATCTTATTGTGGTTTTGATTTACATTTTCCTAAAGATTGGTGATGTTGCTCATCTTTTTATGTGCTCATTGGTTATTTGTATGTCCTTTTCTGGAGAAATGTGCATTTCTCCAGAAGCCCTCTGCCCATTTCCAGCATTTCGATAGCAGCATTTGAAGCGATTGAGCACCCCTTCCTTTTGTCCAGTTGGCTTCCTTGAGCCCAGACTCTCTCCCTTCCCCATTTCTCTGGCCGCTTCTTTCCAGCCTGCTCTTCGGCTCATCCTTGTATCAATCAGGCTTTTGTGTCTTTTGCTGCCTCACCGATTTTTCCCTCAGGTCTTCTTTCCTTCGCACTCTGGTATTGCAGGGAGCTCTCACCCCTACTCATGCCTGTTGCCACCCATGAGCACCACTGATATTCCAGGGGCCCTGGAGTTGAGATTTTTACACCAACAAACTTCTCTGAATTCGAGGTGCATATCGTCTGCTTGCCCACTTCACCATTTCCACTTGCATATCTTAAATGTTCTCAATCGTCTTCAAAACTGAACCTGTGACCTGCTCCACAAGATTATTCTTCCTCCTCTCTTTTCTTCCTCAGTAAAAGGTACCATTATCTTTCTTATCCCCGGCAACCTCAGAATTATGACATCTCTCTCTTCCTCTCAAGTCTTGAGGATTTCAAGTCCTAAATATAGTGAATAACTCTTACATATATATCCACTTTTATGTACGTCTGCCCATCCTCATTGTCATCACAATGTCCAACTCTATTATTGCCGTCTACTCAACTCCCTTATTTACCCTTTTAGTTTCTAGGCTTCATGCATAGTGACCTTTAAAACATATATTGGATTGTCTTTATCCACTCTCTCAATGGTTTTTGTGGGCTTCCTTATGTTCTAAGAATACCGTCCAGGGATGTCTTCCACCACAGGGTGGGAGTGCAGGGGAGACCAGAAGATGGAGGGGACTGAGCTCTGAAGAACTTTTCCTTGAAGTTCTGGAGTATAGGGAACTGTTCCACACATGAGAAATGTAGCCCAGCTCCCACTCGGAAAAGCCAGTGGGTGTGAGGTCTGGCACACAGGACTCACACCCACAGATGGATTCTCCTGTGGGGAATCAGGCCTGCGTTGTACCTAGGCTGCTATGAGACTTGCTTTTGCTAAAACTCCCTCACCCTGGATTGAGGCAGCAAATGTTTACTGAGTATCTTTAACTTCCTAAAGTCTGTGCTAAACCTCCCAAGTATGGAGTGTAACCAGTTCAACCACTTTCTGCCTTGATCTGTAACATCCTTCTCTTTGAAGTAATTAGCAGCATTCTTTCCTTTGTTGTCTGTAAAAGGTAATCACCTACAGTGAACTTGAGCATAGTAAATGAGGACTATCCTAACGATATAACGTGCCCAGAAAAGCAATAAAAGCCTGTCCAGGCAGAGGTCGGGCTCTCTCTCTGGCCCTCTTGCCCTCTCTCACTTAGAGAGTGGCCATGCTGTCCCTTTTTCTCCACAGGATTTCTGTAGTCCGTGTAAATTTATCCATTGCCGCCACAACACACGGATCCCTGGGCCGGGATGCGCATCACTGGAGAGTTGGAATACCAGGAGAAACTGAGGCCAGGAAGGCAGGAGGAAGACTAGGGAAGGAAAGGAAATAAAAGCTAATTAGTGAAATAAATAAAAGCTAATAAGTGAAAGTGCTTCAAAAGGGAGGAGGCGATCAACTCACACAAGGCTGAACTGTATGGAGAAGAGAGGACCGGAAAAGGCTCAGAGTGAGCTGAGGAAAGCTATGGGGCATGGGAGTGAAGAGAGCTCTTTACAGTTTTGCTCTAAAGCAGAATTAAGTGGTGTATCAGTTTTCTGGGACTGTTGGATCCAAGTACCACAGACCGGGTGGCTGAAACAGATTATTTTTCTCATAGTTCTGGTGTCTAGACTCTGAAATCAGCAGGGTTTGTTGTTCCCGAGGCCTCTCTCCTTTGCTCGGAGATGGTCGTCTTCTCCCTGCATCCTCACCTGGTCTTCTCTCTGCACCTGTCTGTGCCCAAGTTTCTTTTTCTTATAAGGACACCAGTCATATGGGATTAGGGCCCACTTTACTGACCACATTTTAACTTAATCACCTCTTTAAAGGCCTTATCTTCAAATACAATCCCATTTTCAGGCATTGGGGATTAGAAGTTTAACATATGACTTTATCAGCTTATAACAGATGGGGAGTGGGGTAGAGAGGCATTCTGCCACACTCTGGATCCTTCTACATAAAAATGCAGGGACTGACTTGGCTCTTATTCTAAGTTGCCCACTTCTCTTTCCTAGTGAACCCCCACCCTTTCTCCTTTGTTGGTCCTTTAGATAACACTTGTCTGACCTTTCTGCTGATGGTCTCTCCTTGCTGAGACCCTCGCTTTCTATAGCCCACTGTAGTTTTATTTGACAGCACTCACAGTTTGCAGTCATTTGCTTCTGTTTCTTGGATTGGGGTCTTTCTCCTTCCCGGCCCACAGACTCAAGGACGGCAGGGTCCTCACGTGTTCTGCTCACTACAGTACCCTGTAGATCCAGCACAGTGCCTGGCACATGGTGGGTGCAGAATAAACATTCGTTACACAAATGATTGATTGAAGGGAAAAACCAAACATGCTTCCTGGTAAGCATTTACTTTCATTTTGCATACTTCAAAACGTTTATTCCAGAGCTCCAGTGACTCATGCAAATAAGCAGAAAAAAGGCACGTGTAGGGTGGAGATCAAGAGCACTGACAATAGGAATTTGAAATTGAAGGCACATTTGTAAACTTTCTGCACATTATAAAATGTGCCTCATATTGAGCCCTTTAGGTATTTGAAAGTTTTTGTCACATAAAGTTTCTTCTTTACCAACCTGTTCTATAAAGATATACAAAATACTTCAACTGCGAGAGAGTTACATGTTTGAATTTATATTCCTGTTTAGTTTTCTAGAAATACTAACTCCACCAAAGGTGTTTGGAGGCAGGTTTGTGACATCTGGCACCGGCTTTGCTCTCTGGCTGTGCTCCCCCCTGGCTGGCTGCTGCTGGCCCACATTAGTCCCTCCTGCTCTTCCGGCCTTGAACCCCCCATGTGCTGGCGTTTGAAGATGGGGCCTTTGGGAGGTGGTTAGGGTTAGATGAGGTCATGAGGCTGGGGCCCCATGATGAAATTAGTGCCCTTAGAAGATGAGGAAGCGACACCAGAGAACATGTCCTCTCTCCACGAGGTGAGGACAAAATGAGAAGCTGTCTTCAGGCCAGGAAGAGAGCTCTCACCAGAGTCTGGCCATGCTGGCGTGCTGACCATGGACTTCCAGCCTCCAGAACTGTGACAAAATAAACTTCTGTTGTTTAAACTCTCCAGTCTGTGATATTCTGCTGTGGGAGCCCAAGCTGCCTGGTGTAATATGTCTTCTGAAAGTGCTAATTTTACATGCTGGTAATTCCCTAAAGACAGGAAACAGTTTGTACATCAAATATTTTAGGGCTCTGCCTGGCTCAGTCTCTGCTTGGCCAATCAAAAGTGTCAAATCATGTTCAAGAAAGTAATGAAGAGTAATCAGTGTCTTTTCCCCAGCCTCTCAAGGAACCAGCAAAAGAAGAAGCACGATCCTATTTCACCAGAAAGATCAAAAAAAAAAAGCCATCTCTGGTCACTCCCGATATTCTCCACACAGATGGCAGCTCTGCTTCTTCGTGCTCGCTTCACCCCACTCTGCCGTCCTGGAAACCGGATTCTCCCGGCTCTTGCCAAAGTGAGTTTTAGAGTCTGACTTGCAGATCCCAGCAACTCTCCACCTAACTTTTCTCTAGTGCAGGGAGCTGCCGCACCACAGGAACTGTGTGTTGCTGTTTGAGCCCACGGATGATCCTGAATAAGACGTTTTGCCAGCTCCCTCCAGCAGCAGCATTTCTCAGCTTCTGGGTTTTCCATCCCTGTCAACCCCCGTTCCATCCCAGTGATGGGCTCCCACCAAGACCCAAAGCTCAGTTTTCTCTGCTCCGTGCCATGGCACATTCTGTGACTTTCTCAAGTTCACAGCTGAAATCCAGCCATTGGAACAGCTTCAGAACTGGCTGGATGTCAAGTCCTCCCTCGGGTGCCAAGCTCCCTAAGCACCTGGTAGGGGGATCTATCAGGACCTCCCATGAGTCCGAGTGTGTCTCTACCACCCTCCCTCTGCCTTTCAGGAAGACCAGGAAAACGGGTGCCCATGGGTGGGGGGAAAGAATGACACTTGGTTTTCATCATGGCGAGGAAGGTTTTAGATTTCCCTCTTCAGGGACCTTTCGCACCACCACATGCGTCTGGTACTGTGCGTGAAAGAAACACTGAGCCCCAATCAGTGTACATTCTTTATAGGTTGTAACACTAAGCTCTCCGTGGTGCCTACCGTGTCTGTGGCAGACATTACGACTGTGTGAAATTACTAATCGTTCTAGTTCTCGTCTCCTTGCCAGAAATAGGAAGACTGCCGTCTCCACCCACTTTGCAGTTTTGTGGGAGAATCGTGTGAGGTTTGCCATGTTCCCTCCCGTCTTGGCCTTGTGTTTCGATGGCAGTGCCCCAGGTGGAAGAAACCTGGAATTCCGCGCCCCCTCTTATGGGAGAGTTATCCTCCATCAGAATACACCAGGCTTCGTGGGAGTAGAAGGGCTTGTTTTGTGAGGCTCTGAACGTTTGGCGCCTCTTGCTACGAAGCATAACCCAGGCTCTCCTGATTGACTGAATGTTATCCAACTTTTGGGTGTTTTGCTGAGGATCAACATGCCTTGGGTCTGGCCACTTCCACTCCTTCCCATCATCATTCCCCCAGTGATCCTGTGCTGGTAGTCAAGACCCACTCTTGGCCAGGCACAGGGTAACAAAGGGAGAACGGGGTACAGCTACAGACTCGTGCCTGGCTTTAGAGCAGCAAGCCCTGAAAATAATGTGGAAAATATTACCCAAGTATAACTGGGCACCACAGGGCCCTTATTTTCTCGTTATCAACTCAAATGAACACAACCTAGTATACAAATGGAATTTAAAGTAATTCAGATATTGAACTTCATTTATCAAGGGAATATCAGGGGGTGGGGTGGGGAGGAGGTAGAGACTACGTTCTCAGTGCACAGAAAGGAAGCTCTTAAATTTCTTTCTTCCTGTTTCTGCCACTTTCAGCATCTTCCACGAGCAGAACAGCTGCTCCGTGAGAGCTGTCTGTCAGCATTTTCCCCACCCCTCCAGCGGCCCTTGCCGGTGCGCCGTCTCACTCAGAGCGGCCGACCCTTCTTTCCTCTGCCTTCCTGTCTTGTTTTTCTCCCACCAGCTGCCATCAGCCTTCCCAACAGAAGAAGGAGAGGCTATGTGTATTCACATACATCAATCACTTCTGCCTCTGTCGTACGTGAAGACAAGTATTGAATCACTATGCAAAACTGGTGAGAATGCATGAGCTCGAAGAGGAAAATTCAAACTTCGGGCAGATCACCATAGCTTAGAACTTGGGCATCCCCCTCCCCCCTCCAAGATTTATTACTTTCTAGCAGTGTGAATTAGGAAGCAAATTAACCCTTCTGAACATTAGTAATTACATTTGTAAAATAAAATTAATAAAAATACGACCTATTCCAGAGGATTATGATGAGATTTTAATGAAATAGATAATCCATGCAAAGTATTTAGGGCAGCATTTGACCCCTAGTAAGTGCTCCATAATATTAACTCTCTCCTGCTCTCCCCTGCCTCCTCTGAGCCACGCCCACCGCATTTTATTCTCCTCTGACATTTGGGAAGCGCTCGATTATATTAATTCACCCCATCCTCATAGCAACTGTGACCTAGGGTTTATGGTATTCATTTTGCAAATATGGATATAGAGAAAGAAAAAAAAACACAAAGAAATGAGACTTAGGGGAAAAGAACAATGAAGTGATTCAGGATCAATTTCCCTCCTTTTAATTTTTTTTTTTTTTTTTGAGTTGAGCAGGTCAACGTTTTCTGCCTCCACTTTCCCTGCAAATTTCAGTGAACAATTCTTCTGTGTTACCCGGCCAGACTAGGAATGTAGTTCAAAGGTCTGTGATCCTTTACAGATTAACATGAAACAATCTGGCAGAATAAAATACAGATGGGTGTGGTCCGACCATCCCTTTGAACTGGATTGATGGAATGAGAATTTCTAAACATCTTTCTGACTTATAGATGACTAGTGCATTAGTTTGTTCCCGTTGCCATAACAAAACACCACAGACTGCTTGGCTTAAACATCAGAACATTATTTAGCCATGTTTCTGGAGGCTGGAAGGCCAAGAGCAAGATCCTGGCAGGGCGGACAGCCCCTGAGGCAGCTCTCCTTAGCCTCTCCTCTCCACATGGTCGTCCCTCGGTCCACAAGCATCCTGTATCTCTCGCCGCTGAATCTTTTTATTTTCTCTCTGTCTGTATGGTAATCTCCTTTGCTTGTAAGCTCATCCTAATGACCTCACATGAACTTAATCACCTCTTTAAAGATTTTATTTCCAAATACAGTCATGTTCTGAAGAACGGAAGGTTAGGGTGTCAGTATATAAATTTGGGGGAACACTATTTAGCCATAACATCCATAAGGTACAAATATATTTTGACAACTGAAAGATGTGTGAACATTTTGATGTGTAAGGACATTTACTGCTTTTGATGCAAAAGACTCTGCAGAAGTTTAATAAACACCAGTGTGAACTTGAGTCACACCCCAGGAGCCCGCAAATCACTGGCCACGTGTGTTGTCTTAGGAAGCCATGGAAACTGAAGCTTATTAATGTTCATTTTGGTTATGATTTAATAACAAGCCGATGATGCTTCACTAGCTCATAAAGTCAACTCAGGAAGTCACACTGGCGATGACTTCTTTTTTTGAGTTGAATGTTGTGAGAATGACTTGAGAGGGAAACTCATAATGCGGAAAGTAGAAAAAGGCCATTTTCTAAACCCAATTTAAAGAAGAGGCAGTAGTTCCGTGTTCAAGGGGAAAATATTTTAGTCTACAGCATATCCTAAGGCCAGAGTATTTGAAAGTGCCTTGGCCTCAATATGTCCAACGATTGTTTGACATCATCTTTGTAAGGACCTATTAGAAACTTTAAAAAGTTCTCGAGCTATTTTATTCCTATAGGGCACTAGTTCACGGTGGTATCAGCTATTTTGGGTTGGATATTTTCGGCTCCTACTTTTCTCTTTGAAAGCAAAAACCCCAGGAACTTAAATTGTTTTGAAAAGCAGAGGGTCCCAGGTGGAGTGGCCGAGGGTGAGGATGAGCCCGGCTCCCTCTACTCCTTCGTCAGCAGGTTTAGACCAGAACGAAGGCCCAGGTGGGGATGGTTATGCAGCTCTGCTTCTCCTCATCTGATCATTTCACTTCCCTGGGAAGGTCGTTAGTCTCAGAGTTCAGCGTACTCCAGTAACGGGGTGAGAGCTGCTGGGATGAAGGGCGGATGCCAGCCCGCGCCCCTGCTCTCGTGGCTGGAGAGTGGGCATTGGAGGGGTGAGCTCAGTTCACCCTGGAAGCAGAAGCCCACCACAGAGGGCAGAGAGGACCGCACGCCTTTGACTCGTCTTGGACCCTGGAAGGTACCATTTCAATGCTTGACTACTTAAGACGATTTCTCCAGACAATATTCATGAGGTCATTAGTACTGTTGAGAGTCACCTGTGGTTCTGGCAGACATAGTCTTTCCTTTGAAAAATAGTAGCCAGGTTAGTCCAGTTCTGGGGATTTGAAAGTTATTTTAACCTTTTTCTGTAGTGATTTTATAATAAATAGCAATAGTACAAGTAAGGGACTCTAAAAATAATACTCATTCAACACATCTTCATAAGTCCCACCCTGGTTGGCGTTGCCACCTCATGACTCTGTGGCCCCAGCCTCCTCCTTCGTCCTACCTGGCCCCTGTGGAGGTCCCTCTGTCCACACCTCGGGATACTATCTGTGAGTGGGAAACGGGGACCCTTTCTCTGACTTCTTCTCTGCTCCTCAATCTCATGGAGTCTAACCCTTGGAGCATTTGGGTTGCCTAAACCGGATGAGCTATTCCCAAAGCATCAGTGATACAGAGAGCCTACGTGCTCCCTTAGATCACATTTAGGACGGGCTTTAGCTCCAACATTTCTAAAATCCGGCGTCTCGTCTCCATGGTGCACTTTGGTTTAGCTCATAAACGCAGGAGAACCCCTTCATCCATTCTTCTCTCACGGAAGCCTTAGTGTTCTTTGACTATTTCTTGGGCTTTTCTGTCTCTCATATGCTGCGTATTTCCTTGTTTTCCTTAGTTCAAGTCAATGAAAGCTTTAAAGCATTTCTAAAATAAGTAAATCTCCAGTATCTGAGTAGGCAGAGCATTGGGCACGTTCCCTTATTTGAGAGTTTGTGAAGTGTGTTCCAAAATCTTCCTCATTTCTGTTTTACCCTATACTAGGTAAGCAACTATTTTTGTCCTTCTTTCATTATTGTCTTTTTTCGGGGGCCCCCCGAGGCTTGTGGCCAGACATGACGGAGGTGGTTCTCTGAATGGGAGCCTGCAGCCTGGCCCCGTTTCCCGGGGAGGAGCCGCTTTCTCATTACAATCCAAACAACCACACCAGAAGAAAACCTCTCCAGTGTTCCTGGCCTATAAACAGCAGGCCTTCCTTGGGTTACTTCCTGACACCTCCCCAGGCTGTTTGGATTTCTACAAACATCTTTATTGGCTTCAGGAAGGGTGGGTTGCAATTGTTCAAGGAGTTGACTGAAGTCTGTCTCAGGGGCCAGCAGTTCCTTCAGGAAGTGGGGCCAGAAAGCACAGTGTCTCCAGAGGGAGAGGGAAGCCAGGGCGACACCTGGCGCCAAGGTGCAGCCGTGCAAAGTTTGCCGAAGCACTTCCGTGCTTGTCCTGTCTAACAGGCTTGTTCACGCACTGCCATCCGGAGCGGTAGCTGTGCCCTGCCCGCCAGCCTGTGGCCCACTCGCTGTCCCTGAGGCTCTCAGGGTAGCAAAATGCAAAGCTTGGCCAGGCTGCCATCACTGCAAGAGGAAAACGACCAAGCCTTTCTCTGGTCAAGGGTTGGGGTGGACCCTTGGTTCCAGGGAGCAGCTGGTGAGCTTGGTTGGCTAGCCCTCACGTGGCAAACCCACCAGAGCCCAGACCTGTTTCCTGAGCCTCAGAGTCACTCAGAAGCTGCAGCTCCGACCGGGGAAGTGCAGTGGCCTGAGGAGGTCCTGCCTGGTCCTCAGCGGTGCCCGGGGCACTGAGAGGGTAGGTGCTAGGCCCAGCTGCGTTTCCTTTACTCAGGGGGACAGGAAGGTGCATCTCAGGGCCCTCGGGTTCCTGTAGGGCTTGGGCTGGAGGGAGAACAGCCAGCCACGCAGGGCCTCTTGAGGAGGAACTCAGCTCAGGACTGGGAACTCTACTCTCCGACGCGCAGGCCGAGGCCCGCAGGTGTGCCAGCTACCCACTTCCCACCGCGAGCAGTTACGCAGCCAGGGAAGTGGGCTGAAAGGCTAGAGGTGGTGCTGAATTTTGCTGATTTATAACTACTTTAATATCATACTTGAGTAAACCTCATTCTATCCGGTTTCATAGCTTTGCTTTTGGTTAGAACATTAATAAAAAGTGAGGCTGACATTCACTTATGATTTCTCTTCTTGTCGAGTTTGGTTTGCAGTTTTTATTGCTGTGTGGTAATTATATTCTCCTTTAACATTTTGCTACTTCCTGCCCCACCCCCCCGTTCTTTATTCCGTGTTTCTAGAGGACAAGAGAATCTTTCCTACCTAGGGTAATTCAATGAACATTTAAAAAAAAATCCTCTTCCAGACCAGGGAGTAGAAGGAACCCAGGAAACGGAGTCATTATTTTGTCTTTATGTCACCTTTCGGTCACGAGGTGACATTCAGGGTCACTCGATCTCACTGGCCCTGATTTGCTGGGGGTAGACACACGAGTCCACTCATTCAGGACGTTGTGATGACCGAGTGAGATAATGGATAAAGAAGCACTTTGCAAATCCCCATGTCGATGACTATGGTTAAGTCTCAAGAATAGGTTTTTGCTGAAAATGTTTTCTAGACTTAAGGCTCTTGTAAGGATAGTGTTACTACTGGTGTTTGCTTATGCAGCAGCGTGTCACACCGTGTTCTGGGTTAGGCAACAGTGGTGTTCTGTGGTGCTTCCTCAAACGAAAGCGCTGGTGAGGCATTTGTTACATTCCAAAGGATCGGATAAACTAATCAGACAAACTCGCTGAGGTTCCTGCCTCTCCCCAGAGCACGTTTGTTTACGTTAGAGAACAAAAGCCTCTCTCCCTCCTCTGTCCGGAGAGGAGGGGAGTGGCTGTAATATCAGCCCTGTGAGCTCTGATGTCATTGTGCTAGAGCTCCCGTCCTGACCCGTGGTTTGGACCTGTCACACGTAGGCTGATGCCTGGCTCTCATGGCCCCACCCCATGGGGATCTGAGGGGTGGGAAACCAATGCAAACAGTTGGCAAGTCATTAAAAGTCTGCCTCTCACCCCAGCCTCATGTTTCCCATCAGGATGAATGAATAAATAAATACAGAAGTCTATAAAAAAGAGCCCTGGTTGGTGTGGCTCAGTGGACTGAGCACCAGCCTGTGAACCAAAGGGTCACCGGTTCGATTCCCATTCTGGGCACATGCCTGGGTTGCAGGCCAGGTCCCCAGAAGGGGGTGTGTGAGAGGCAACCAACATGGATGTTTCTCTCCCTCTCCTTTTCCCTCCCTTCCCCTCTCTCTAAAAACAATGAAACAAAATCTTGTAAAAGAGTCTACAAAGAAGAAAGATAGGTATAAAAATGTAAAAGTAATGCATTATTACATTTCTTAGAGATATACTTATGTGCTAAAACTCGAGAAAGCTATAGAAGTATGTAATCTGTGTGTGTGTGTTATCAGGACTACGGAATTCAGGATGGTGCTACTTTAGGGGAAACGGAGGGCACAGTACACATGAACCACGGAGAGAATAAAAAATGTTGGTAACACTTTTTAATTTGGTGGAGGTTGCCCAGGCGATTGTTTTATCACCCCGCTTCGTGATTCCCATGTACTTTGTATTCTTCGTAGCTGTCAAATGTGACAGCACTTAAACTTCACATTTCAGTCTATTCTGATGGGGACATAAGCATTTTACTGGAATATCCCTACTTACCGATACACACACATTAAATTGTCTTCATTTCCAGGAACACAGACACTAATATTTTATAAAAACTATCTTCATTAGACTTCTTTAAGTAATCTTATTATCTATATGGGTCTGGCAGAAGTAATGCCTGCTTGAGTGTGGTTGGTAGGGTAATAATATGGGTGTAATGATTTATAGTTTTAATGTGAACATTTCACCTAAAATGTCACGTGGTATGCTTGAGTGTGATATGGTTATGGTACAGAATTACATGCTTATGATTTTGTAATAAAAGATTTTGTAATAAACAAGGGACACTATATGTGCTGGACCCTGTAGTTGACTCTACAAATGTGATTTTACATAATTAAGACATGAAATTAAATTGAAAAACATGGAAATTAAAAGTTAACTTCAATTAGTAGTTGGAGGTGTATCTATCAAATACTGTTGGTATAACCACAAAAGAGGAATTATTTAAAGTGATTTAAAATATAGTAATTCAACTTCTGTCTTCAATGTACATACACACAAAGAGGACAAAAACAATTTTTTGATTTAATCTTTGTTGTATCTTTTTAATGGGCCAAACAGAATTTTTAAAAATCATAAGCAGTTATCAGGCATCATTTTGCTGGTTGTAGTGCTGATATTGTAATGTAGAGATTGTTCTGTGTGATATGAATAAAATAGGATATCACACAATTTTCCACCTATTATTCCTGTTGTCACTGAGAACAAAAAAAATTGTAGTGAGAAAAGAAGACGTGAGATAGAAGGAGGAAAACAAAACCGGGGGTCCTGAATTTGGTTTGGGATATCATTATGAAATCACGGTGGGCTTATGTTTAAAAAGCATTTCCTTCTGGCTCTGTTCACTGAAAAGACCTGGAAACAATGTCCATTCAACAACAATGAGCACCTCTAGAGCCCAGAGTGTGGTCTCTAAACACCATCCCCTGTAAAAGACATCAAGGATCCTTGAAAAGAAGGCTGATTCCAGGCGAGGGAAGGAAATAAATATACAAGACAAACTTCCAACATCAAAGTCAGTAACCATGATGTCGAAAGAACTAGGGAACTAACTTGAAGAAGTTCCACCAGAGAAATATTGGATGTTTTGTGTGTTGATTCTGGTAATACCTGCAATGAACTGTTATATATTAAGTATATTTATATGAATGAGTTTATAATGCTGCAAAAAAAGAAATCAAAAAGTGGTGATTCATTGGTCACCACTGGAAGATGCTAGTAAGCCAAACTTTTATTTAAAAAAAATAGTAAATAACCCCAGACAACCAAACATTTAAACTGTGCCTTGGGTACTCAAATTATAGATGGAGGAAAAATTTATGGAGGTATTCTAGCTAATTCTGTTTACAAGTCGGAAATGTTTAGCTGGGGGCTTTACTGATCTTGGCTGTGCCTGGCTGAGCAATTCTTGTCATTTCAGCTTGGCTTGCTTTTATGGGTATTGGCTGGCTGTCAGCTGACCCCACATGGCCTTGGAAGGGACGGCTAGGATGACCGCAGCTCTCTCCTTCAGCCTGCTGCCCAAACACGCTCTTGTGGGTGGAGCACAAGAGCGGGAGTGGCCCCAGCCATACGGCCATGTTCAAGGAGCCTCTGGTGTGTCACATTTCCTTACATCCCACAGGGGATGGGGGGCAAGGCAGGCCACACGGTGAGCCCACAGGAGTTCCCTGTGGGGGTGGGACAGAGGCAGGGGGAAGGCCATCATCTTCGTGCTAAATTAGGAAGAGTGGGCAGGGTTAGAGATGACGTAAGATTTGATTATTGAATTTGACCTATGGGTTGGTCATCATTGAAGCTGGGCCATGGGGATTCACTATACTACTCTGTCCACTCTTGAGTGTGTTTGTGATTTTCTGTAATAGGAAGGTACATTGAAAAGAGCCCAGTGTCTGCATTCGGGAAGGATAAAAGAGGTTTTCTTGAGACTCTGTGGCAACTGCAATGGTCTCCAGTGTGGTTTTCTTGTTCTTTTGAGGCTGAACCAGGTCTAATGAGACCTGCAGGGGGCTGGACTGCCACTGGGAAGGCGGCAGAGCCTGAACGTCTCGGTGTTCCTGCTCTCTCTGTGTGTGACACCACAGCTCTGCCCCCATGCACCAGCCTCGGTAGAAAAGTTCTTCTTACTCATGCCTGCCTGCCTTCCTTATGAAGCATAGATGAGAGAGAAATGGTGTCTTTTATATGTCATATACTTTATGGTTAGACACATAGATTTGTTAATTGTTTGAGATGTGATCATTTCAACCTACTAGTTTGAGACTTTCCTCCTCTGTCTCCCCCTCTCTCCCCTCTCTCCCCTTTCATGAATGTGCTTAAGGAAATATTTCTTGAACTTCTACGAGGGCCAGGCACTGAGCTAAGTACTAGTGATAAAAGGGCGAGCAGAAACACAGATCTGCCCTGAGTCACAATTTATAATTTCAAGTTCAAATGCATAATGCAAGCAAGGCACTCTGTTGTGGTTTAGATCCATCCGGACACTTTCTCATGATGTTTAAATAGCAACATTTCTCTTCTTTAACAACAGAAATCCGGGGCAGCCACATTCTGTAAATTGAAACCTTCAATTATGCTGTATTTCCAAACCTTTATATTTCAAGTCACAAATCTAAAATTCTCCGGAAGATATTTTTTATAGTCAGGCCTCTGCAGATTACTTATTTTGAGCATGTTGAACAATTCCCATTCGGTGAGCTAGCTGACACTCCAAACCCGAGAGAGGCGGGGCCGGTGATGTTCATTTTTTGAGAGCACATGAAAATGACTATATCGCTTCATTAATGCCATTTCATTCTAAATTGGTTGTGTATTTTCTGCTCATCTTGCCCAGAAAATCTTATTTTGTGGCCTTTCTCTCAATGTATGGCATCTTTGCAAGTAGAGCTGTCATGGCAAGAAGTGATGAAGTATGTCTGACATGAACAGCCTACCTGTACACTTGGGTTTGCCCTGTTAATTCCCCGCCAAACTTACTTGAGTCCTTCAGGCATCATCTGAACTTTGGGGAACTTGAGAGAACCAAGTCTGGGACAGTGGCACCCCGTGTGGTAGGTCCAGCTGGACAAGAGGCATTGGCTCACCTTTGAAATGTAGCTGGGCCCACGCTAATTCCCAAAGGCACCTCATTAGAATATCACCAGCCAAGTGCTCTTATCACCAACAAAGGTGTTTTTCTGGGTCGCTGCCCACAGTGACACACTTGTAACAGCCCGTAGCTGCTGGGAAGACCACAGCACCTACAATGGTTTTGCTTGACCGAGGAAACCATCCAGGTAACGGGTGGTCTTTTTGCAAGTTTTGTTTCGAATTGAATTTTTTTCTGGTGGTCGATGAATAATGCAGTCTTTGTGATCACCTTAGGAGCAGATTCTGCTTTGCACCCGGGCTATTTCTAAGAAGAGAGCCTGGCATTCAGGCCGGAGCCTGTGTGCCCTCCAGCTGGCCTCTTCTGCAGTCTCGTGGAGGAAAACACTCAGAAACAAATGCGGAAGGCTGGTGAGGGCGACGCTATACATATGCATTAAAGTGTAAGGGCAGCAGGTCTTCCCAGCTGCTCTCTAAATGCTGCTGCTCCAGGCACTGTGGCTGAGCTTGTTAACCCTTCACCTCTGCAGAGGGGGCCTGGCAAGGGTGATGTTGCTGGTGTCATTTTGAATCTGCAGCTATTTGTGGTGCTAACAAAACGCTCACGATGGGACCAGGTGGTGATAAGGGATTTTAGTCATGAGCATGTTTGAGCAGCATGCGTATGCCATATTGCAAAGCACAGGAGCGATGCCTTCGCTTTCCAGGGAGAGAGTGGGCTTTGGATTGCAGAGGCCAGGATTCCAATGCAGGTTTGCAACGTCCTGGTTGTGTGACTGTGGTCAGGTCACTAACGTCCTGTCTGCAGAGTGAGAATGGCCCCGTTTGTCCCCATTTCACGGGGCTGTTAGAGCATTAGCTGAGTGCGGCTTGTGAGTGCTGAGCATAATGCTTTAATCAGGGTAACTAAACAATATTGGTGACGCGGAGGATGATGAGTTTGACAACAAAAATGATGAAGACAATGATGATGATGCAGATGATGATGAGGATGAAGATGATGATGTGGATGATCATGAAGGTGATAATGATATGAGGATGAAGATGAGATGAGGATGATGAGGAAGATGATTAGGATCATGGAAGTCATCATGAAGATGATGATAAGGATGATGAAGATGATGAGGGGGATGAAGATGAAGATGAGGATGATAATGAAGGCAGGCTGAGGATGAAGATGATGAAGTGATGAGGAGAAGTGTGAAGATAAGAATAGTGATGATGAAGATGGTGATAAGGATGAAGGTATGTATTTTTGAAGTGTTGAAGCAGCCCCACAGAGGTGAATTAAACGTCCTCAAACATCCGGGTATCTTGTGTTTGTTCTTTAACTATTCGGATCTTCATCTACTGAGGGTGGGCCTCCATAAGTGCATCCCTTTATCAATTGCCCTTTAATTAGGTTATCAGCAACCTCCTAATGAAGTCCTCTCTCATCCAAGTTCAGCAGGCTGTTGACACAGACATTTGTGTGGCGTTTCTATAACCTCCTCGGTGCTCAGTTTTCACTCCATTGCTCTCTTTTGATATTTCTTTAAAATTTAATCTCCCATAACTCTAATGGGGTTTATCCTTGAGACTGAGACTGCCCCCGAGCATGGGACTGAGCGTTCTCCACAGCCCCCCTGAACTGGTTAGCAGCTAACCGCACTCTCCCTCCATGTGGCTTCTCTCTGATTCTGATGTTGTGCTGGCTGAGAGCAGGGCTCTGCCATCTACAGCCTGCAGGTTAAAGCAGACCCACTGCCTGTTTTTGTAAAGAACCCTTATCAGAACTCAGGCAGGTCCATCATTTACACACGTGAGGGCTGCCTCCTCCCACAAGAATAGAATTGAGTAGTTGCAACCGAGACCTTATGGCCATAAAGCCAAAATGTTTACCATCTGGGTCTTTGCAGATAAAGTTTACCCACCCCTGGCTTAGCAAGTGGAAGGGGTGGTCTGTCTATCCTAGCTCTAGGGAATATGTATGTGAACCATTCAGCATGTGGTATAGAAAGGGTATTTGGGGGAAAATAAGTTCTGTTCTTGACCTCCCAAATTTTCACATTAGGCAGTAGAACCATGGCCTATTTTTTCTTGGATTAAAATGTTAGAGAATCAGCAGGCTCAGAACAGTGTGTTATGAGATTTATATCAACAGTTTTCAGAAGCTTTTGTGGCACCCAGCTCTCAAGTAGTTCCGCTAAATCTATTAAGCTGTTAGGATGAGCTAATAAAAGCTACTTTAAGAACTATGTCACTGGCAACCGTGTCCCGCTGTCCCTGGAACCAAATGCTGCAGCTGTGAGCAAGTGACAGAACAGAAATCAAGCTAGATGTGGAGTTAGGTACGATAATATGGTAACAGACAAGGGACAGAGATTAGTGAGACCGTGCACAGAGAATGTAAGAAAATAAAGGATCAGAGGAGAACATGTTTGAACATGGAGAGAAACCTGTTGGAACACGGCGATAAATCTCAAACTCTTTCAAAAGCAATTTCCTGGGATCCCTTTGTAGACCTTGTAAAAAATATTAGATGCAAAGGAGGGTGGAGAAAGAGGGGCTGAGGGAGCTTGGGGAGCAAGGTTGAGCGAGAAAGAACGCCCCAGGCCTGGCTGGACCGGGAGAGGACAGGCGTCTCTGTGTGAGGACAGACAGCCCGGCCAACCCTGTGACCCAGTCCTCTGCATGCTAAGGAACGTTCAGAATGGAACAGCCGTCAGCTGGAGCCGTGGCCACCACCCAGGCTGGGGCACTGGTCTGGGGGTCAGTGATGTGTGACTAATGAAGAGTAACTAGCCACTGCGAGGCGCCTGTAGAACAATGTTTGACGAGGAGTTTTGTGGGTGGAGGAGCCGATGACAGGGAAGAGCGAGAGGGAGTTGTGCACTGGGTGAGAGGAGGTAGAAGCTGCTAAGTAGGGACTGAGGCATTGCAGTGATGAGGGATAACGGCAGCTCGCGCCAGGCCTCCGTTAGCCTGAAATGAGAGCAGATGAGTGCAGCGGGAAAAACTGTTGCAGGTGAAGGGACTGGATTTTAGGTCCCATCTGTCACCATCTATGTGAGGAGGACAGCCAACTTCCCAGAGGCTCAGCTCTCTCAGCCTCACAATTGGATCAGGTGGGATGGGGCAGAGCCTTGATGGGATCTAGTGAAACTCCAGAACAGCTATTGCTTTCTGTCTGTGGCAGTATACCTGCTTTTCAGTCTGGTGGCTCGTCTACTCTCCCTCCTGTGCAGCCATCCATCCATCCATCCATCCATCCATCCATCCATCCATCTATCTATCCATCTATCCATCCATCCATCCATCCATCCATCCATCCATCTATCTATCCATCCATCCATCATCCATCCATCCATCCATCCATCTATTTATGTATCTCTTCCATTTCTCATCTATTTTCCATCATCTATCTTGACAAATACTGGCACTGTTAGTTTTGCCTTAACAGCAATAAAATGCAGTTTTTCTGTAATTTGAAAAGGCCTGTGGCTCTGAGTTTGAATGAGTCTACACAGAGCTTGGTGGTTGGGAAAATTCTGATTGTATGAATTCCATTTTTACTTCATTGTAGAGAGTGAATACAATAAGTAGAACAAAATTCTATCGAGTTACACATAAAAACCAGTAAGATTTTGGGCATATTTTAAAAAAAAATCTCTACTTGGAAAGTCACAGAATTTTGTGTTTTGGTTAAGTTACATTTCAGTGATTCTTTTAAGTGACTTTGGATTTTTTTTATTAAACTGAGAAAGCCTTTGTGATAGGGAGTCTTCTTCACATTGCTTTAACCTTTAGGAAGTTAGAGTAGGAAGAAGTAGTACTCTATCTTTTAAGAGTCTAAAAAAGAAACACTCATGAGAAGAAAATTATATGTTATTATATAGGTCTCTTCAGATTATACTTGAGTCAAAATCACGTTCCCAATTTACAGAGCCTCCTTGAAGAGGCTGATTTTGCTTACCACGTATCCTTCTCAGGTAGGATGGCTTTTCATTATTAACTATTGGGTAAATCACATACATTTGCCTCGGGGAAGGTCACCCTTAATTATCAGACTCATCAAGAGTCTCTCTCTCTCTCCCTTTGTGTTGAAATAGCTGACTGTCCAAAAATACTGGCATGATATCACTCCTGTTCCCCACCTGAGGTAATCCCTCACTCTGGTTCTTTGTTTATTAAGTGGGAATATTTGTAACTTTTAGCGATCCATCCACTGTGAGAATACTTAGGTAGGAGAATGTCTGAACTTCCAAAGAGCCCTTCAAGATCCCTAAATAAGTGATATTATGAAAAAACATGGTATTTTCCAGGCTAGTTTTAAAATCTTTACCCTAATGAGAAATCAGTTTTGCATCGTCTGTTTGCACCGCGAGTTTATTTTTCTGCTGTCTGAGTCGTACACACGAAATCAGAGCTGGGTCTGTTCTCTGTCACAGAGAGAAAGTCATTTCTCTGCTCCCTCCCTCCCTTCCTCCCTCTCTCCCTCCCTCTTCCTTCCTTCCTTCCTTCCTTCCTTCCTTCCTTCCTTCCTTCCTTCCTTCCTTCCTTCCCTCCTTCCTTCCCTCCTTCCTTCCCTCCTTCCTTCCCTCCTTCCTTCCCTCCTTCCCCTCTCTCTCTCTCTCTCTCTCCTCTCTCTCTCTCTCCTTCTTCCTCTTTCCTTCTTTTTTTAAACACACAGGGAATTACACAGAGGGCCTGCTGGGATCTGGTAAAAACAGCTGCGAGTAAGGCAACACCGCTTGGGCCGGCGTCAGATCCGTCGCTGGCCCTGGGCTGGCAGCTGGCCTGACCTTCGGTGGCAGCAGCCTGACTCCTGCAGTACTAGGTCCTGGCTCTAGACAATCCTGGGCAGACAGACAAATGCTTTAGGAAACAACTGGTTTGAAAGAACAGACTGTGTGAGGCTCCTAGCTGTGAGGGCCACTTGTGGGAAAGGCTCCGTCCTTGCGCGGGGGTCAGAAACAGCTGTTGCCAGGGGCTTAGCTTAGAAACCAAAGCCGATTGCTGCCACCATCCCAGAACTTTGACTACACAGGGATGTGCTGAAATTCAGCTGTTGGCCTCTGTACGATTCTAGACACCCATCCAAGGTCACCTGTCATTTCAGGCTTCGCCAGCTAAAAGCACGAGGTGCCCGGTAACCCCTTGGTCCACCAGGGTCCCAGAGCATAGCACTCGTACCTGGTCAGGTAGTGAACGTCCGTACGTCTGTGCAGGGCCTAATGCTAAACAGGTTCTGAGGGTGTGTGTGTTAAACGGAATACTCGTCTTAGATAACTGTGATTTAAAGACCTGTGGAGGGCAGAGTGGGGATTTCCTTATAACAGATAGTGGAGTAAAGAAGACATTGCCTCTTCTCCTCGAAGAAACCCCACAAAAGCAATAAGGAGAACAAGGCACACACACACACTTCAGTAAAACTGTGAGATGTGAGCAACCTGAACTACCATGTCCGATGTCTGATGTCCTCAGGAGTTCCTTGAAGGTGAGCTGGGGCCATGCGGAGCGAGGACCCTGTACGTGCGAGTTGCTGGTGCAGCAGGTTCTCCGCGTCCTAAGGAGCACACGGAGAAGCCAAGGCAGCACCGTTCTCAGGGCAAGAGGAGCTTCCCCAAACCATGTGTGTAAAGAAGAATGAAGGGAGATGGGAATAAATGAGAAATCACGAAGCCTGGCCATATTTTCAGGAAATGACTTGTTGTGTATCTCAGCTGTGTAGGGGGAAGCAAAGGCTAAGAACTCATGGTGTGTCATGAGAATTCCATCTGGCCTATCAGGGCATCGCCCCATGAGCCTCGATCATTAGTGGTCTCCGGGAGGAAATCAGTGAATTAGAATACCACGTCTTCCTGTGCAAAGGTGTTATAAGAAAAATGAGTAAGTCAAGTGGAAAAGATGGCAGATAAAAAATAAAATGTTATCATAAAGCAGGGTAAAGTAATGATCAAAAAATACCCATGGATTTAAAAATAAAAGCAAAAACAAGAATTAAGTAATCTAAGCAATAATCTCTGTGGAAGTGGAGTAGAAAGTGAAGGTAGAATTGCAGTGAAAAAGAAGGGTGTGAGAGAGAGAGAGAGACACCGTAAGAGCTTTAGGGAAAAGACAAAAAGACAAGTAAAGCTATCACCGTGATGAAGGTTTTGTTGGAAGAAGCACAAAGGATATTACACAATGTTAACAAATATACCGAGAGGTAAGAGAAACACGTGACAGTCAACATAGGAATAATTGAGGTCCTTAGAGGAGTGAACCAAAATGATAGAATAGAAAAAATATTTAAAAACATAGTGCAAGAAGATATTTCATAAATTTAAAAAAAAACCACCCTAAGATCTACAGATTGAAAGGACAAGTGGAACTCCAGGAGAAATTGACACAACTTTATATATTAGGTATATTCTAGTAAGTTCATTGAATTAAAAAAATATTTTGGGGGAACCTCAACAAACTATGGTTAAGAATAGGAACATTCTGGAACATTCCTGCTAGTCCTGGGCGCCTCACCAGCAACAGTGAGCGCTGCATAGAGAAGAATGCGTTCAAGGGACAGCCAACAGGAAAAAATCAGAAACGTTTCAAATGAAAGAATAAGTAAATTGCTACCACATGCAACCAAAAATAAATCCAGAGGTCGTGACTTTATGTCAGGCTTTGGGGTAAAGCTATTAAACAAGACCGACGCAGTCACTTTGAAGAGTCGAGAGTGTGCCTGGCAGGGAAGGTGTCCCAGCACATCTATGCTCCGAATAAAACAGCATCACATCTTAGCCCACTGGTCAAATGAACAAATACATTGCTCTGTTCATTTCTATGTAAACAATTCAGACACCAAGACAAATTATCCACCAAAAACAGACCCTTTGGAAGGGAAACATTTAAAAAGATCAGTGATCACAGGGGAGGTATAGGAAGCTGTGAAGAGCTACCTTTTGAGAAAAGCATCAGACCAACTTATTTGGTAGGGAAATTTTACCAAACCCTTAAGAAATACATAATGCCAACATTAGTAAGATATTCTAGAGCATATAAAAGGGATGAACGGGCAGTTTCAGAATTCTTTCTGTGTTTTGAGTCATATTTTGCCAACCCTAACAAAAATAGGATTCTGGAAGAAAACTGTAGATGTAATAGTTTTTGTAGGTGAGCAGTATTAGGATTACAACCCAGCAGTGCCATAAAAACAATAAAATAAGTAAAATAGAGTTATTTTAGGAATTCCAGGGTAGTTTTAAAATGATAATTTAATTTGCCATTTTAAGAAGTTGGAAGAGAAAAGTTGTAAGATCATTTTTGAATGTGCCAAGAAGGCTTTACTAATAGTCTATATGCATTCATGATTTAAAAGGAAATAAAAAAATAAATATTTATATCCCCTCACACATGACATCTCAAAAGCTAGCAGCCTGCTTCTCACATACATATTTCATTGAAATGAGGAACAATGAAAAAGTCCATCTACCTGTCATCACCGTTCTTCAGTACTATTTCAAAGGTGCTAGCCAGAGATAAAGAGGGCGGGAGGGGGGGAGAAAGAGATGTGACAACAGGAAAAGAGAGATAACACTACCTGTGTGTGCACAGCACATGACTGTTAAACTTCCATGAGAAATGATGGAAAAATGACAGGTAGGGTGTTGGGTACCAAACCAGTATGAAGGCATCAGCAGCCTCTCGCACCACGTAGAGACGGAGGGGACGGGGAGGCCTCACGATAGCGACCAGAAAAGATGAAATACATGGGTATTATTTTAACAAGAGTTCCACCTGTTCTCCATGAGAAATATTTTACAACTACTGAGAGGCACAGAGTCAGTTTTGTACAAATGAAAGTTTACTCTGTTTCGACAGGGAGACTCAGTGTCATCAGGCCTTGGTTCTCCCAGGTTAATGTATCAATTTAATGAAATTTAAATAAAATTTCTGGTGGGTGTTTTCTTTTATAGCCAGATAAGCTGATTTTAAAATTTCCATGGAAAAGTACACTCACAAATTTAGCCAGGAAATTTTGGAATAGGAGAATATTCCTATTTTGGAGTATATTTCAATATTTTGGAAATTTTGGAGATAGGATATACTTCCTATATTGAAAATAATATGATCTACTTTATAAATAGATCAATGTAAGCAAAATAGGCCCAAACACACTAGGTATTTTGTGTATCATAAAGATGAGATTTAAAATCTATGGGGAAAATGTTGATATTAAATGAAATATATTAGAGTAATTATAGTCAGACATCTGGAAAATATTACAGTGTATTTCCTATTTTATATCCAAGTAAGTTCATGATGAAAATAATTATATGTACAATAATGAAATTATAAAAATTGTTAGAAGATGACATGGGATAATTAAAAAGAATAGTCTTGGCACAGGAAGTTTTATAAATTTAACCCCAAATCCATAAGATAGATACATATATATCTCCTTATAAACTTGGTTACATAGAAGTAAAGAATTTATACATGAAAAAATATTAAAAATACAGTCAAAAGATAAACAAAATTGAAAAAACTATTGCAACTCATTTCACTAAGGGCTTAATTTCTTTAGTCCATGAAGAGCCCTGCAAATGTACAGGAAAGTTATCAACAACCCATTGGGAAAATGGGCCAAAGTCATAATCTGTCACAGTGAAAACATCGAGTGGCCCTTAAACATCAGAAAAGGTGGCCAAGCATAAGAAATATTGACAATAAACCTAAAACGCAGTGATGTCTCTCACCTACAATTGACAACGGCCAAGGCATTTGGTATCACAAGGGGTGTGCAATGGTGGAGAGAGACAGGGCTAATTGCTTTGGGAAGTCTGTATTTCTAAAACGTTTATAAAATACAAACAGACAACATCTATCAACATTAAAAACGGGCACACCTTTTTAGGAACTAATAGTTCAGCAGCCCCACCTTCTAGCACACTGTGCGTGCGGGAGGGTGCCGGCTGCAGTGCTCTTCTGTGGCAGCAAAGGGCTGTCATCAGCCCAAGTCCATCGGAAAACAGGAAACTGGAGAAATGCATTGTGATGCACCCGCGTAAGAGAAAATCACACATCTCTCAAAAGTAAAGAAGCAGTTCTGCCTGTACTGATAGAAAGGGGTCTTCATGAAATGTTATAATAAAGACGCAACCAAACAGTGTGTTTAGTGTGTGACCATCTCTTGTGTGTGTGTGTGTGTGTGTGTGTGTAAGAGAGAGAGTCCCTATTTGCAAGGAATGACTCATAAGAAACTAGACGCGCAGGTGGTCGGTCTGGGTGTGGAGGGAAGATTCAGGTTTCCTCAACTCTGATCTCGTACCCTGAACATTTTGAAGCGTGTGTACATATTACCTTTTGTACAATGACATCATAAAGGTCTAGGAAAAGACATTTCATGGAATCTCTTGATGGTCATTCTAAGAATTGACAAAGCCTTTGCCATAGTTTTAAAGCTATGCTAATTATGATTAACATCTTTGTGTTTGATCATCTGTAGAAATAGCGTCAACCACCTCTGAAGGTCCGTGTCTGCATATACATACAATTACATTGCTTTAAACTGCCTTCTGTTTCTCCCACACAATAAAGCACAGTTCCAGTCACCTGCGTGAAGTCCAAGGACTCCACTCCCTGCCCCTGAGCAGCTCTCTGGTGTCTGCTTCCAGAAATCTGGCTCCTTCTGTCCCCTGCACTCCCATCCCTGTTCACTTCCTGTCCTCTGCTTCCTTGGCCAGCCCGTCGGCACCTCTTGCTTAGGGCCTCTTTCCGCCTTCTCTGTGTGAAGCTTCTGTCAAGGCTGCCCTGGGAGACGTGGCTCAGGCATTTCAACCCCTGGACCCCTGGGGCCTTCATGGGCACCCAGTCCCATGCGATGCTGGCCGCGGCATACTCAACACCTGCCTCAGCCTGTTTCTAGACAGGGTGTCCTTGGGACAGACACCGTGTCAGGGTTACCTCTGGATCTCACAGGGTAGAGAATGCCTGGGAGGGACATGGAGGGGGTATTTTCATCATCACCGGAGGGAACATGGAGCTTTGGCAGAGGAGGGCTGGTGCCCAGGGACCCTCACCTGTAGGTCCACTCTTGGTGGCCACAGAGCTGGTATGATGATGAGTCTTGCTCCTTAGTCCCTTGTGTTTTCCTCTCTAGGCTGGTGTGGCCTGGGAAGGTAGGGGTGCCAAGGTGAAGCTCGAATTTGGTTTCCTGGTGCCCACTCAGTGCCACATGCCCCGTGCAGACCCACGGCCTTGCTGCACTCATGGTTCCTGAACCTGCACCTCCACGTGCACCTCACCCCCACCACCTCTTACCAGCCAGAAGGTTGTTGTCATGGGCTCTCCTTGGACATAAGGGCCATCTGTGCTACCCTCCTGTTTCCTTTGTCTGTTTCATAAAAACATGTCCCATTCCGGGATCCCTACTTTCTTCCTCTCTACAACCGACCGTTCTCCAAATCCAGTTTCTACTCCCTAGGTTATTCTGGATTCCGCCCCGTCTCTGCAGCCTCACTGCTAACGTGGTCTTTGCTGCCTTTGCCGGAATGACCTCCGAACTCACCTCCCAGGCCCTGCATTTCTCTCCTCTTCTCTGCTTCTATCTGCTCTACTTAGCAACTGGATGTGTCTCTGGTCTCTTGGAAAGGCAGCTCTTTCCACGTCGTTCTCTGCTCAGAACCCTCCCCCACCGGAACTTGTTTAGGATAAACAGACAGACTCAGTAGTACAACTGACAATGTCCTTTACAACCCAGAAGTTCCCCAGCTCTCCAGCTCTGTCACCTTTCCCCCTTTCCAACTTCAGTTCCAGGAACACCCCAGGCATTCTTCCACATGTTTGGGGGCCTCTCTCCAGCGTGTCCCTCACCGAGCCTCAGTGTCATTCCCACCAGGAAGTCTTCCTTAGTGCCCCAAACACAGGACCCTCCTCATGTCTCTGTCTGCCCCTTCTGCACATGTCACACTTCATTATAATCATCTCTCTCGATATGGTCGGGCAGGGAGGGTGGGACGATGGTGTCTGGTTCCAGCTGCCTTCCTAGTCACCAGCATGGAGTCTGGCCAACTCATCTGTGTGGGACAATCAATAAAGGAAAGTGCATGGTGTCCCCACAACCCCAGGGGAGGAATGATATTGGGGTCCTGGAGGCTGGCAGGGTGGGAACAGCAGCAGGGAAGAGGCAGGGAGGGAGGTGACTTGAGAAAGAGGAGGGACGACTTGACTCTTTCCTCCTAGATGACCGTGGCCATGCTGCGGAGGCGCGAAGCTGCCTCACTTTCCCCCTCTATTTTACATATGGCTTATAACATTGTTACTGTCTTACATGTTTATACATAATTACATTACTCAATGTAATGCCATGTGATGATGCTAAAGGAAGTTTTACACAGAAATGCATGTTACCAGACACTCACCGGCGTACCCACTGTGTTCCTCATATTGCCTCTGGATTCTTCGCTCATATTTATTCGTCCAGAGCCACGGTCATCTGCTATATGCTTTTTTTACTTCCTATTTTACTGTAAACCTTTTCCCTCGAGTGCATATTTTAGAAGATAGTGTGCAAGAGGGGCCTTGTCTTCCTCTGTTCCAAGTTAAATAGGCTCGAATCCACGAACATTTTCTCAAGGGTCTTTGTTTCCATTAACTGAATCAGCGTAGCTGCTCGTCCCTGGATGCTTTCCAGACCCGACACATTCCTCAGAACACGGGAACCGGAGCTGCACCCCGGTACGTCTGCTCCTGGCTTTTCATCTCTGCAGAGCAATCTCTATTGTTCAGCTGTCATCTCACAACCCTCCGCAGGGTGTGCCCTAATTTTAACAAAATGTGGTATTTGAGAATCCAAATTTACCGAACTGTACAGATTAGCCATACAATATTCTTTGTTTTTGAAAGGGTTTACTGTAATGTATCTGTAATAGCAGAGCTTTGGTCTGTGCAGAATAGAGGTGATTAAAAACAGCACACTCAGCCATGTAGAATGAGGTGCTCTTTCGCTGGTCAGAGGCAGGCGTCCCCCTCTTTCAGACAGCCAAGGGCTGCCCCCTCTGACCTCAGAATCGAGCCTTTCCACTTAATCTGGAGGACTCGGTGGTTCTTAGCTCAGACCGACCACAGGACAAAGTTTAGTACTTGATGTAGGCTTGGCTGGTTTTTTGGTGTTCCTCATTAGACACAAGAATAATTGCTCTTTTGAAATTTTCATTTAGCATAAGGGGAAGTTAATAAAAAATTTTAATCTCTCATATGGCTATTTAATGAATTGAACTATAAGGGTCTACTGTATTTATGTAGCTAGATTGTCTAATAATAGGCTTCTATTAGTTCGGCATGCAAAATTATCATTCATTGTAAACCCTCTCCTCTTGCCGCCTTTCTGTACTAACACTCAGATAACAGTAGACATTTCATATGGAGAAGTTACTATTGTTTCATTTAATGAATATTGTAATAATATTTTACAAAACGACTAAGCTTCTGGAACTTCTGAAGACCTAAGAAAACTCACATCACGGGGAAGACTTACAGACTATGAATGTCTTTTCATTTGTGTGAGTGAATTTGTTGAAAGTAAACTTCACAGAAGGAGAAAATGCTTGTAAATCATACATCCGATAAGGACTCATCAGACCTTACAACAGCTCCTGTAACACCCCTGTCTTCCTAGAAACACAATGCAGACAGCAACGACTGCAGCAACACCAGGACCCAAAGCACTCACAGAAGCATGGACACCAACGCTGCGCAGGGATGTGGGTTTCTATGGTACCCAAGGGTCATACAGTCATCCCTGCCTTCCCTGTGGAACCAAACCCAAATACTAGTTTGTCTTTGCTGCCTAGTAAGAGTGCGTCTTTTCTACTTGTACATTGTATTTGCTTTCTTCCGTGCCCCCTGATGGCAACATAGGAAGTATTTGTCTGTTTCTCCTGGGAAAATCAACACCATACCGAGACTGTTGTGCCCCAAGGATTTATGGAGGCATTACCTGCTTTGCCGCGACCCGAAGACCTCCCGTTTCTCTTTGGTTGTATTCCAGTCCCATATGTAGATAACCCTTGTTGTGTTCTAAGACAAGGTCCATCTATCTACTTCCTATTGTAGCTCAGAAAGGGCAGCAGGTTTCCCAATGGAAGCTGTAATTTTGTCACAGTCAATTTCATGACCCAGGACATGCTGTATCCTAAGGAGGTAAACCCCTCACTTAACACAGAGTACAGAACCTTCAAAACTCGCCCCGGCCAGTAACTATGACACAATTAAGAAGTTCTCTGGGTCTCACTGTGGACAGTGAGTTCTGTGGACAGAGGGTTCCCAACTTTGCTGGAATTTTCACACTGCGATGTTAAGTCACCAAGTTCTTAGTCACCGGACATCTTGCGGAACCCCACACATTACCAGGCTTTCTGTGAATTAAAATGAGCCCTTTATCAACTCCCACTCTGTGCCCGCATCATCATTTCTACGTTTTTTCACGAGAGACCAGCTCTTCGTGTTCTGATTCAGCTGCCACAGGACCATCAGCGACCAAGAGCTTTCTCCAGCGTTTCTCTTGACGCGGTGGCAAAGTCCTACCCACACGGTTTGTGGGAGAAGCTGCGGCAGCTGGGCCGGGGAGGCTCTGCTGACTGACGTGGCCAGGGGTCTCCTTTGGTTCTGTTGTTCTGTCAGGGTGTTTGTGCCACCTTTGTTGGTCAGTGACAGGACACGGCGTTGCTCTGCAAACAGGCTTACGATCTCAACTCTGTTACTCTTTCCATTTCCTCATGTGTCTATTGATTAACCCTTTGAGTTCTACTGCTTTTATTCCCTGCTTTTATTCCATTGGCTGGAAGAAGGGGAAACTCGTGACTCCCCAGTCTCTATGTGTGAACGTTTATATCTCTAATACATTTATTAGCATCCCCTTTAGAAACTGTAGCATTACTCTTGGTTGTTGATGGGTTGAATTTTAAGATGGACTCAGGAAAAATTTCAGAGGAGTTAAGCTGAAACAAAACTCACTTCACCCCCAGAAAAAGACAACTTATCAGAGGCAAAATCTGCTCAGATGGGCAGAATAGAGGTAAGAAGGTTGATGTATTCACTGGAAGTAGTTACGCTATTGGGAAAGCTCATGATTTTTGAATGCTTCATAAACAAAGGTAATTCTTGACCTTAGTGGGAACCCCAATTAAGGAGAGTCAGCAAAGTTGGTGGCTGTGCGTGCTCAGAGGTTGTTATAAAAGTCGGTGCTTGTGCAAAAGGGAATAACCTGAGGCTAAAGGACGTGCTCTGGCTCATTGCCATGTCAGCCAGTGAGATTCTAACCCTTATATTGCACTGGAAGCTCAGCCTTTAGAGACTGCAAAGAGGCTATTATAGAGTGCAAGAGATAAGCACCAGAGTAAGAGAACTTTAAATGGAAGCTTGTAAAAAGTGTTTACATAAAATTACCCATTAGAGGGTGAAAAAAGTGTACTCATCAACGTTGATGGGGACATTCACTAAAATCGTTGAAGCTGCAGGGGCGTCTCTGAGAAGTCTCATTGGCCACCAGTGGAAGTCTGGTGAAACTGTAAATGTGCGTAAAGATGGGACGTGAGTACACCTCCGGGCCCCTTTGCTCATCTCCCAGTGAATTTCACAGAGCTGCCTTCTGCAGTGGGTTTTGCGTATTTCTTTTGAACGTGGTTTGGTTATTTTTTCAGGATGGACAGAAACCTTTCCTTTCTGCAATAATGCAATTGTCATAGTAGCAAAACTTCTTTGTGGTCCCCACTTGGGGGGTTTTGACTTAACTCCCAAGTGACAGAGAATTCCATTTTATTGGGACTACTATTAAATAGCTTTAAAAAACCCTGTCATTTGCTCAGAACTTTTACTGTCTATATCATCTCCAATCTTCAGGAAAGGAAGGAAGAACAAGAGAATTCTAAACTTCAAATTCACAGAACTCTCAGGGATTCTAGAACTTCTGAGATCTAAGGTATTGGCTTTCATGACAATGAGGTCAGTTGCCTCTAGAACTCATCAACCCTTTGCCCGTGAATCAGCAACAGGCAGATCTGTATATTTGTGGCTATTTCTCCCAGTGCTGGGCCCCCTGCTGCTGCAAGCAGACACAGGCAATTGCGGCAGGAACTCAAGCAATATACCCAGTTGTATCAACAACTACAAGGAGCCTTTTCTCAATGTTCTCCTAAACAAACTTTGTATTGTCTAAAACCTAGATATCAAAGAAATACAGCCCCCGAACCCAACTGGAAGGATGATAACAAGTGCTATTAACAACTAGAACGGCAATAAAAATCCAAGGGATCGATTTTTGGATTCATGTGTATCTGTTAAAGTGGCAAAAACGATCCTCAACTCACGAGAAGACCTTCTCCGTTGGAGGCCCAGAGGAGGGTTCTGAGAGCCCTCCTGAGGCGGATGATTTTCAGAAGCAGACGGCTTCCACCCAGAGCTTCCGATCGAGCTGACGACTGGGTGAAATGCGGACATCTTCCACCTAAGGCCCCAGAACAAAGGTACAGAGAACCACGCTTTCACCTGCATTTTATCTTGTTTTTCTTTTCTTTTCATATTGTATTTATTTATTTTTAGAGAGACGGGAAAGGAGGGAGAGAAACCTCAATGTGTGATTGCCTCTTGCATGCCTCCCACAGGGGACCGGGCACGCAACCGAGGCACGTGCCCTGACTGGGAATCGAACCAGCGGCCTTTGGTTCGCAGGCTGGCACTCAGTCCACTGAGCCACACAAGCTAGGGTATGTTTTGTTTTTCTTTTTCTGGCTATTTTTTTTTCTTCTCTAGCTGGGTTAACTTATAAGGCTCCATTCTTAACATTGTTTTTTACACTCTTAGTCATTCCTTGGTATTGTCCCAATAATGTACTTGCTAAAACATGCAACCAAACTGACTACTGAGTTTTTACACTTTTTCCCTTGGAGCTACTTAGCTTCCCTTAATTCTTACTTCTTGTAATTAGTCAGTTGTTTTTCTGGGTGACTGGACTCACCATTCAGTGACTTTTTATTTGGCAAACACCACAATAGCTAGAAATCTAAAAAACCTTATTTTACATATCTAGAAAAGGAAGTTTGTATCTCCACCAAAACCATGTGTGGGTACCTTTTTGAGAGTTAGCTTTGAAACTGAATTTTCCCAGAAATAGAACTGGGAGAGGAAGAGGGAATCGAAGGCGTACACTTGGAGACTATATCATCTTCACAACCTTGCAAATAAGACACACGACTTTTAGTTTGCTTTAGACCTAACTAATAATTTCTTTACCAAAAAAGTCTGTCGCCTGGCACCAAACTGTTCTCGATGAGCGGCACCAAATCACTGCCACACTATTTGACAATCCTAAGGGGGATTTTGGCCACAAACAGCTCACGGAGTGTTTCTCGGGGACTGGTGTTGGGTCTGGGACATAAGCACGCACTGACTATTACTGAAAACTGGGTCGGAACGCGTGACTTCGGTGAACTGACCCCTGCCTTCAGGACGGGCCCTCCCGTTCCCTTTCATCCATGAGCTTTTCCTCTAGGAATACACATCATTTCACAGTTTAACTCAAGAAGGAGAAAAATGGGGCCTTGATGTAAGAACCCAAATGAATAACCCCCAAATTCTGGATTGTTTTCCTCTCTTCTCAAGTGTCTTGATTTTATGTTTTACGAGAGGCCCAGAAACTCAGGAGAATCTTGCCTGCTGTGATTTAGGGACTGGCAGACAGAACAGATAACCCCGCCAAAGCCATATAATGCTTTCTTGAGAGATTTATGGAATATGGCAGGGAACAAAAATGTATTTGTACCTCTGAGGGCCTTCCTGGAGTCTTTAATATCAACAAATGAGCTGGAAACACAAACAAATGGATCATAGAGGACATCGATTTGCTAATCACTGTGTAATGGGTGCTGCAGCCTCTGCGGACGGAGAACCGGGTCTCTTGGTTGGTTGAACCAGGACACGTTCAGTCCCTTGAGGAGCAGACGACAGATGCGGTCTCATCCCTCCCTGGGGGTTTGCCCGGGGGGTTGCCGTGGGTGGACGTGTGATCTCGGGTTCTAAGTGCTGTGGTACAGCTGCTGGGCCATAGGCGACCCAACAAATGGTCACCCAGCAAAGGGAGCAGGGAAACCTGACGTTTGACGTAAGCTGACACAGCCATGCCTACATATATGGGCACGCTGTATGTACACATATGTGTGTGCCGTTGGCGACCTCGGCAGCAGTGAGCATGGATGGACCACATCCACAGGTGTTTGTCACAGTCTCTCCTTCAGATCAGGCTGAAGAAGGTCAGCGAGGGGGACACTGGGAGACAAAAGCATCCCTGTACCCACACAGCTCACTGTCTCCCTCCATGTCACTTTACTATTATGCTGTCTCTGTGAATATTTATATATATTTTGGTCTTTCAGGAACATTTTTGTGCAGAGAGAAAAAAGTTGCAAGAAACTTTCTGAAAGACGTAAAGATTATTCATCAGAAAGTATCAAACTACTGTTCACTCATTGAACCTCCTGTTTCAAAATCACTGCCTGCTCCTGGCCTTCGATCCTAAGTTGTCACGTAGGGCACCTCAGGAATGACAGGCACGAGTTGGACCCTCCTGCCGGAAACCAAAACAACGAAACCTACGAAACAATGGTTTTTTGGACCCTGGGCACCAGGCAACAAGGACCGGTCCGTGACCCCTGGGGAGGACACGCTTGCCGTCTTGCCTGTGGCGCTGGTGTCACAAGTGTGTACACGTGTCCAAACTTATAAAACGGCCCCGTGTAAGTAGGTGCAGTTTGTTGTGAGTCAATTATACTCCCACAGAGCTGCTAAAGGAGAAGCTACTTCGCAAGAACTGGAAACAGAAAATTATTATTTTACGATCCTTACCCCAACTAACCAAGCTTTGGAACGGAAAGACTTGCCTTGAGCTGGCCTTCAGGATCTCATCCACAAGCACCCTTCCGGACACCGCCGGTCCCTCTCTGAGACCCCGCAGGGCTCTGCTGAGCTGGCCTCTCCTCTGGCCACTGGGCAAGAAACTCAGCTTTGGCTCATCAGCAAGTCGATTTGGTGATATCTGGGGAGCTAGCACTTAGTAGAATTTCCCTACCATACCAGGGGATATTTTGTAGCTTGTAAGTGGAAGGAATTCTATCCCCGTGGACAGAGAATTCCAGGATGCAATGTTAAGTGAAAGAAGCCAGATGGAGGGGAAAGCTTTACATTTTCCTAAAGCATTGGTTAAATGGAACAACATTGTCGATGCATGCGTCCATGTTAGCTTGTGGCACAATTACACGATCCATGGAGAGCGCTCTGTGTGGAATTATGTCAGTCCATAAACACTGGTTATCTGCAGAAAGTGAGAAGTCAGGGAGAAGAGGAAGGACGGGAAGGCAAAAACAAACAAAAAAAAAGAAAAGAAAAAAAAGCAAACAAGAAAAAGAATGGCCAATCTAAAGGAATAGAAAGCATTTTTTTAATATGTCTATAATTTCCTTTTCTAGGTGTCCATAATCAAAGCAACATTTATATTATGAGCCCAATTTCTATACTTAATCAATAGCTGCAAACTGTTAATAGCAGTAATGTTATGTTTCTTGGAATTCTCCTGAATAAACAAACACAATAACAAGTATTATTTTTATTACACCCTCTGTTACTTCTCTTTCCAACCTTATGGGCCTATCATCTCATTCATTAAAAATAATTCTAGGGGGTAATACTAAATTTTAAAATAATAAGATCTCCTTAATAAGGATTTCTTTTCTTGCAGCCATAACTTTTGCTTCATCATTTGTTTTACAAATCTCGTTAAAGCTTTACTGCTGGATCAATGTTTCATGAATTTTTAAAGATATAAATCTTTTACCATACTTTAAAAAAAAAAGAAAGAAAACTGCTCTATTGCTCCTGTTATCGCCTCGACAAAACTAGCCTAATTCCATACAAACTGAAAAGACCTTGGTCCTGCCTTTGTCTCCAGTGAAAAATGAGTCCCATTTGAGGACTGACCTTCCAAACAACTGTGGCTTCCATGGAAATATATAGGATCTCCCAGCCCACAGCTGTCACCTGCTAAGAATCATTGCTGGAGTGCTGGGGGACAGCTAGTGCCACGGGTGAGGCTGAGGAGACGAGCACTCCCAAGCACAGCCAAGTGAAATGGCTGCGTGCACACCCCGCGTGAGAGCTTTGTCTAGCAGCAGAGAGGAGTGTTCGCGTTACTGAAGACGGGTGCAGTCGTGTCGTGTCTGAGAAAACTGTTAACAGTTTCACTTATGTGGGGGACTGGAAATGGAGGCTCCTCGCTGCCCCTTCTCCAGAGGGATGTGAGCAAACATGCCGTCAACAATGAGGTTGATCCAGGGAATAGCAGCTGCGAGCAGGCGAGGCTGTTTGGAGAGGTGGGGGTGCGCCCATGGTCTGGTCAGGCTCCCCTGGGCAGCGCTCACGGATGCGGCGGGTGCAGACGGTGAGTCCTGCCTGCTCCCTTTTCATGCTGTCGACTTGTGGTTTGACAGAACTGCTTCTCATCCCCAAAGAGCAGAGCCCCCTCATCCTGATGTCAC
Organism: Desmodus rotundus; assembly: GCF_022682495.2. Taxonomy (NCBI): domain Eukaryota; kingdom Metazoa; phylum Chordata; class Mammalia; order Chiroptera; family Phyllostomidae; genus Desmodus; species Desmodus rotundus. The sequence continues at coordinate 100,393,942 of NC_071397.1, forward strand.
TGAGCAGCCCTCTGCTGCCCAGGCGCTCTTCCTCACTTCCTTGGGGGGGGGGGGGCGGACATCACAGAGCTCGATGGATGGTGGAAGCAATTTCATTTATAACCCTCCAATTTCCTGATTGCTGATGCTCCAACCCCATGACAGTGGTCACCTTGGAAAGTTGGGGCACATGTCTGATATCTTAGGATGAAATTTTTGACTAATGATTCGATAATCTGAAATGATGATCCTGCCCCGTGGGTCTCATCTTCGTGGCTGAATTACAGCATCTGCTTTTGTTTCCTTCTTCCTGCATTATTACAGGCTTCCTCCTTGCCCCTAATGGGCCACCCAGGTGCTGTTTGGAGGTGTGCTTTATTGTTCAGCTGCAAAAGTAAAGCATACGATGCAGGGAGGTCAAAGACAAGGTGGTTGGGGCACTGACAATAAACCCTTGGAGATAAGCAGAAAGAAATTTTTTAATCAAAACTAATTAACATGAAACTGGAGTTTCTGCTCATTAATTGTGCACCATCTTATTTAAGTTTCTGGAGCTCCTTGGGTCTTGAACTTGTGGTCGAATCTGTGGGAACAGGAATGCTCTTTGCAAGTGACTTTGCTCAGACTTTGTAGGTTCTACAGTCTCAGCTCAAAGATACCCACCCAGTCCTTTCTGTTGGGATGTTTTTCTCTGCCTGTGCATGGATTTGGTTTAGTCTTCCGTTTCTGAACTCATCATACTTTATGAATATTAACCTGGCGATGCCTCACTCCCTTAATGCACTGTAAGCAGCGTGTGGGCAGGGGTCACGTTGATTCTTCCTGTTGCCCCTGGAACTGCTATCCCGGTGGTCACCCTCGCATTGCGTTCGTGTTTCTATGACGACATTCCACCTAAATGGATTACGTGGCTGATGTCTCACCAACCTCTTGACCAGACACCGAGGCGCAGGACCTCTGTTGGTCTCTGTGGGATTGAATCTGAGGAGCTGGGTCGAGGCTGCTGCCTACGAACCAGGCTTCACTCAGACCCGCAGGCCAAGGTTAGTGGATGAAGTCACTGCTTCAGCCTGAAACATCCAGCCTCTTCATTGCTAAATTCAATTGAGAAGAGTGGTCAATTTAGAGATTAAAATGGGCTCCAGCCATAAGGGGCCAGCTGAGTCTTTTAAATAAATTATCCACGAGATCCAGGCCAATAGGAAGAAAAGTGGTGTGAGCTCTTTAAGACAACCCAGGGACATTTAGAAATGAACTTCACTCCATTTGACAGAAAGGACGTTCGGACTCTGTTTCTAATTCATTGGACGAGACTGGGCTTGGCGAGACACAGCATTCTGTTCAAGATCAAGGAAGGACGGGACACCAATAAAACATGAATGTTTACAGTCACCCTGGCAGAGGTCCCTCCGTGACATCCTGGGGTCTTTTGCTGACTCACTCGCCCCTTCTTATGATAATTCAGCTTCCAGCTTTGTATTCTCCCTCCCTCCCACCCCCTACCACCCAAACTCCTATCTTTCTCAAATTCATACCCTCGTTAGAAGTCATTGGGTTTCCTTAGATTTTTGTTAAGATTTTCCAATTTTTCAGAATGATTCCCAGGCAACAAAGCTTTGGCAAAGAGTGTGAGAATCAGATTTCATGCATGAAATTTATCTGTTGTAACAATTATGTCATATGCGGATTTTCATGTTGCATATGGGGCTTGCTCTTTAGGCAGGGAAGCTAAGATTTTGAAAGAGGGGCAGATACCATGTGAAGATAAAAGATGACAAGGAGAGAATGGACCGTCCTCAACGATGAGAAAAATGGTACTGAAAATTGGAGATGAGTGTTTAAGAGGCCTATTTAGATTTGTGGGTGGCAAGAAGGAGGAATCCTCCACATTCTCAGACCCACTGGCTGTTTAGGGTCTTTTTCAGGTTAGCGGGTTGCAAAAATGTGTATTCAGTTGGCAAGAAAGGACAGTGAATTTGAATTCTTGTAACTGGGCAGATGTGAGGGGGCATGCAGGAGAGAGGGGCTGACAGGGGCTGACCGTGGAGTAGAGGAGGAGATGGTACCTAACAGGGAGCATTCCAGAAATTCACTTCTTCCTATATAAACCATTCGCTCCCTTCCTCGGTGTCAAGGTATCAGACAGAACACAGTCTGGCCAGGAGTGGGCTCCCCGGAGCTGGTGGGTGTGCTTTGGAACACAGGGCCCCATCCTTCACTCCCCGAAGAGAACAGGTACCAGAAAATGCGGCAGCCAAATGCAAGCTCTTCCCCCAGACTCTGCGGGAGACTTGCAAGCACTTCTTTTGTAAACAGACGAATGACCCTCCAGGGCCGGCTTTGGTCATGGGGCAGCTACGGCCGGAGTTTTCCCCATTATTCTGGGGATGGCACATTATGGCCACAAATGTTTCAAAATGCAGGCATCCTTACACCTGCGAACCAAACATTTTGGGGACCAGACAGATCATATAAATAGTTAACCAGAGGGACATGAGTTGAGACTTATTCGGTCAAATCATATTCTTTTGAGCCTTCGGTGGGTATAGAAAACGCAGCAGATAATGTCTTTGATGTACACGGAGCTGAATTATCAGCCTACAGACAGGGATCTGGGCAGATGCGCCGGGTGCCCCCTTGGCATTTTGATGAGGGTGGTATATGGCTACAAGCAGATGCCAACAGGCCCCCAGGGGTGTGGGGGTGCATGAACGTATGTGCGTTGGAGCCGTTGTGGGGGACGGGTGGTGGGGAGGCGTTGGGGCCAAACCAGTAGCCAGTCTCAGTCTTTAAAGATAGCAGTGGAGTTTATGTGATGATTGTGCATATGTGTGTGTGTACATGTATGTGGTACACACACACACACACACACAGAAATCCCCAGTGGTTTCTGTGTTTGCTCATTGTCACGCTGACTCTTCCCCAGCTGAAGACCCAGAACAGCTGAGCTCAGGTGCCTCGCACTGCGGCTGGTGTTGAGGAGGACGCTGGGCCGTGTTTGCTGTGACGGCTTTTTCACAAACACTCAGTGCACCGCCTTCCTGAGGGCCCCCCCGACTCATTCTTCAGAGCCAAGCGGGCTCCAGAGAGTGGCGTCTGACCCAGATGGGCAGCCTGAAGGGTTGTCCTTAATTGTTGGAACTGAAGAGAAAGGATTATAAATGGAAAAGGTCAGAGCTTGGGCACCGTTTAAGAAAATGGGGAGGCTGACATTTGGTTCTTACTATAAGTTTAACTTTCTCAATTACTGCGTTGGGGAAATGGAAATTGCCGTAGTTCGGGTAATAGACACAATCAAGTGTGCAAATTTTATCTAATACACACACCGAGTCTTGTGGCAGTTGTAATCAACGTTTCCTTCTTTCTGTCCTCTGTGCTTCCCAAATAGAAGCTGAGAGCTGCCCTTGGCTTTGACATTTTATATTAGGCTGACCTTCGCAGGCCATTTTCCTCCTTTCTGTCTATACACGTATGCACATGTGCATGTACACACACAGGCGTATGCACCCAGGCACACACCACTTCTCTTATTGTTCTGCCGTTCCTCACTAACCCAGATAAAGGAATGAGGTTCCAGAAGTATACTCGCCCAAGCCCCTGCCCCAAGCCACACTGGCTGGTCCGAGTAACGAGGAGGGTCGGCCCTGTTCCTGCAGGTTTCAGGGACTAGAACTTCTCTCAGTGGCCTGGGCGAGCACGCATTCCTTCAGGCAGGGACATTCCCTCACAGCTGAACGAACTGCCTTTGCGCCTGACGTGGATGTAGATTATTTAGGGTCTCTATTTAAAGGTAATTAAAATAAATTTTGTTTTGAGGGACAGGCGTTCTCACAACTTTCCCCGCCGTCGGCAGACAAGTGTAATAGTCCGCCGACGCCAGTGGACTTGGGCGGCCGCAGCAGGGCCTGGCCTTGCAGTCTCCGAGAAGCACGTTTCTGCCGTACCCCCCAGGTGCAGATAAAAATGAGACTGCATTATATGCTTTCTTTGTTTATTCTCTTAAAGCGTGTCTTGAATTTTTAGTTCTCTATTATTCTCTCTCTAACACTTGCTTAGTTCAGGGCTTGGTGTAGAAAAGGTATTCAATGCATATCTGTGGAACAGATTAATGAGATACCTCAGCATTTCACCACTGTTGTTAAAAGGGCTATGAAGGAATAGGGTTCCATTGTCAAATTAATTTAGGATGGAAGAGGTTCATTGATGTTGAATAGGTTCCTTTGTTATTGGGCCCATCAGAGAATAAAAGATCCCTGTCCCTTGTGTGTGGATAAGGGCCGTGGAGTCTGCTGAGGTTCCTGAATATGTTGCTTCTTAGAACAGCGCTTGGTATAAAGTAACGTGTGTGCGTGAGTGAATTGTTGTTGCTACTGATGTTGTTGTTATTATAATTATCAGTGTTTGTCTTTGGAACCCATTTTCTTAGAGCGTCTTAGGACTGGAGTCCGGAGAGAATGTGCCTTTGGGGAAGGTGGGCAAACCCTCCCTTTGTACTCAGACACTTGTTGCTTCCCGTTACATTAATTAGAAATGTGAAGGAATTCACCGGGGCTCACACAATGTTTATCTTTGCATTATCTGTGACAATGTAGTTAGGAAATGAGTAACGGAAAAGCAAATGTCAGAAGGAATACTTAATTTTAAGCAAATGAGGTCTTCTGAATACTGACAAGGACCTCGTAAGCACTCACGTACCTACTTGGAAGTGGGGGGGGTGAGAAGACATCTGAGAGGACCACCTTGCACCCTCCCGGGCCTCGTCTAATCCCCCCCCCCCCCCCCCCCCGGATCTACTCTGCAGGCCCTGCGTGTGTGGGCCCCTGCTGCTCAGGACAGGCAGTGCATGCTGAAACGGTTCTTTTTACACTGCGTTGTGTCAGTATTACGTCTCATCGTGGTTTTAGGGTTGATTTGTCATATTCCTCAGGGTCACTTTGGGTCACTCTAGCATTTGAGCCGGGCCTCCCTTCCTCATCCATCCAGACAGGAAACCATGGGGAGAGCCTTCCAGTGCCCCCAGCCCTCCGCTCTCTATGTAGGACACCCCTAATTTGCCACATCCCCCCGGGCCATGGAGAGCCTTTCTGAATCTCCTAGACCATCACCTTTCTCTGCTGTTTCCAAACATTCTTACTGAATGTTTCCAACATCCTTCCTGAGGCCCTGACAGCTGGTGCCCGTGGCCTGGCCCGAATCCCTGAGGCTGGTCAGGGTCAGAAAAGGAGGTGGAGTGGGTTGGAGAGGATTTTCTCCCACATTCGCTGCCACAGTTCTCTGTGTGCATTTGCAAAGGGACCCTGAGATGCAGTGAACTCTAATATTTAATCAAACATCAAACTTTCTTTGACTGGTCTGTAATTACCACTAAGGTCGTTCTTCTTTCCTCCCTCCCTTCCTCCCTCCCTCCCTCCCTCTCTCCTCTCCTCATTCATACAAGCCCAAGTTTGTCCATTCCGAGGCCTTGGGGAATCTTCCTGTCTTCCATGTCAGCTGTAATAGCCGAAGGCTCTTCCGAAGCGTTTGCCTATCTGCCAATGCTCCGCTTTCCAGACTGCCGTTGGCGTTCTCATAAACCTTGCCAGAAAGAAGCCTTTTGTACTCTGGATTTATGACTAGTAGCCCCGAAGACAGTTACAAATTCACAAACACATTTGTAAGTAGAATTTTAACACTGATTTTTCTGTTGTCACATTTAAGAAAAAAAACACAACCCTTTGAAGTTGAGTTCATTACAGAGAGGTTGGAAAAGGGTTGGAGGCAAATATTTTGGGGCTGAGAACATGGGTGAGGTCACTGTGACCTCACAGAGTGTCGGCTCGGGCGGCGGTCAGAGACAACGGCAGCCCATTCCTCGAGCCTGCTCGGACTTATCCCGATAGAGGGGCGAGTCTCCGTATTTCCGCCCCACGCTGCTCCCATCTCAGAACCGCACACACAGGTTAATGCTCTAACCTCGAGGCATCCTTGAATCTCGGGTTTTCTGCTGGGATCTGTCCTTCAGCAACTTCCCGGAAGCCACGCATGGAAGTGAGCCAGCCAGCTGGGGCCCGAGGGGACATGGAGGGTTCATGGTCTCAGAGCGGAGCCTGGGGTAATTGCAGGGACAGGAGATAGTCATCAGGCTACGCCCAGAAGGATTTTGCTGAGACGGGAAGGCCTGACATGCTTCCCCAATTTAGGATCTGGGGTGTGTGCCAAGTGACTAGTTGTGACTTTTGTAACAGCTCATAGATGCAGAGGACATACGCATTCTAAAGCTTTTATAGGGTTTCTTTGACTAGAAAAGAAACTTGAGCTGGGGAGGGAGGAGGTGGGTGTGGGGCCGTCCTCTTCAGAGGGGCCGTCCGTGCCAGAGGTCCGGCTGCACCTGCTCAGGTATTCAAGAGCGGCGGAGTGGAGCGGGACTGGATGTCTTTATGCAGAGTCTGGGTGTGGGCCAGCACCCTCGAGTGCGCCGTCATCACCGTGGGTCTGTTCATACTGTGGGTGGCAATGAGCGAAGTCCCACTGAAGACGCCATGAGGAGGGGCCTCGGGAAACCCCACCTCTCATTGGAGGGGGCGGGGACATGCAAAGGGACATTTGTCCTGTGTCTCATGATTGAAGATCAATTGTCTGGCAGCCGGTGGTGTCTGTGACACGTAGCACATTCACAGGCCAAATATCAAATGGCACCTATAATGACACTAGAACATACTTTGACATCAAGGCATGTGACCAGGCCACACAAACACGTGTGTTCCCTGTAATGGGTGGTGATATGATGCTTCCAGAGGGAAAAAAAGTTCACTATTGAAAAATGGCTCTTTATCTTTCCATCCCATCCATTTGATTAAGAAACGAGAGAGAGAGGAAATGACAACTTGTGAGGTTTCTTGCATTGCAGGAAGGAGTGAGTGAGCACAAGCCCTGGGGGAAGCCTTACTGAAGGGTCGGGGGGGATTTGTCCCCGGGCTGCGCAGGCTTGTTCTGAGCAGATGCCGAATTGTAATGAAGCACTAAGAGACGCAGGACCTAGAGTTGAAAATGACTTTCACCAGTTAATGCTGAGGCACACGTGAAGGCTATCAAGGCAGGAATCATTATCCCCAGCCAGTATAGGGAGGCCACTCACACAGGTCACCTTGACCTCTGGCCAAAGCTCTGGATTCCTCCTTCTTCTGAGCCGTCTGAGCTTGGCAAGACATTGCCTTGCACTGTGGGGCACGGGAGAGAGGAACTGAGACACGGGTAGTGGCAGAAGTCTCTAGAATGTTTTGTTCTTCCTTCCCTCTTCCCGAAGCCTTATTCTGCAGGTTTCATAACAATGGTGCTGTTCATTGATAGCTAGCCGTGTACCGAGTAAGGAGGAAAGGATGCTGTACGTTGTCATCACATGAGGTCACCACCCTGGTAGTGATGAAGACCTGGAGCCTGGATTATAACCCCAGCCCCACCCTCTACAGTCTATGTGCTGTGTGACCTTGGCACATTTCTTACCCTCTTTGAGTCCCAGTTCCTCATCTGTAGAACGGGGATCCAATAGCATCCTGTCTCATAAGAATGTTATAATGATAAAATTATGTAATGAACGTCAAGTGCTTGGCTTGCTACCTGATACTCGGTAACTTTTGAAGGTGGACTAATATTAATATCTGGTGGCATAGCACTCTTGCTGAGTTGAAGGATGTGAATTCAGAGATGAGCAAGCCCCTGTGACTCTGGCGCTGTTGGCTCCACCAGCAGCTCTTGAGGGAGGCTTTGGAGACAGGCCTGGGTTGGTGTGCATCTGTGGCTGTGTCTGACTCAGGCTGAGGCTGTTCGAAGCACACCTTGCAGCCCTTTGAAGTGTCAGGAACTCCCCCTGGGCCACGCGAGGGCCACGGCTGTGGGGCTGGTGGAAATGGGCGTGGGATGTCTGAAGAACGACCTGACTTTTGCTGGGACCTGACTTGCTTCAGCACTTGGGGTAGGGAGGGGCCAGGTAGGTGTCTTCTGCACAAACATGGGCTTGTGCGGACCCCGGGGTGGCCTGTGTGTGCACCTGACTTGCAATCCTGTAATGCTGTCAGCGTTGGCCCCAGCAAAGAGCAACCGTTTCGATTTCTGCTGAAGAATGAGCTTCTGTTGTATTAACAGATGCTGCCTGGAGTGCAGGCTCATGTATCTCCCAGGCACCAGGGAGGGGCTGCCAGTACCCCGACATCGATGGATCTCAGCCTCCAGAAGACAAGTGGGACTGTGGGAAAAGCGGGCAGAAACGACTGCGTGAAATGCAGCTGCATCACTGAGGCCTTTGCCTTTCAGTTGGGTCACCTTCAGGGGCTTTTCAGGTTGAGCAAAAGGACAACATACAATCCAGTGAGCTTTGGGACAAACCGGTATACTAGTGTATTATTTCTTCTCTTATTTGAAACATTCTGATGATAAAAGGAATGCATGCTCACTGAAGAACACCTAGAAAAACTAGAATTATAAAAAGAATACGTTAAATTCTATTTTTTTTACCAAGAAGTAATCACTGTTAACATTTTGGATCACTTTCTTTTAATATTAATTTAACGGATTACTACACACTTGGGAATATGCAATGTGGAGTCATTTGCATCTTGCTGTTTTACACTTCTCCCATGTTGTAGAAATTTCTCCATGTTACTCAATTATCTTCAAAAACAGTTTGGATGCTGCCTTACATTCTATTGTGTATTTGAGTGTGATTAATGAAATGATTAATATCAAATAATACGTGTCTTTAAATTTTTCACTACTGGAAGGAATGTGGCAACGAGCATTCTCGTCCATAAATCTTTGATTGCGAATCTGACTGGTCCCTTACTGGTTCCTTCCGAGACTCGCATGTCGTGTTTCTAAGTACAGACACACTTCAAAGAAATCAGTGCATTAGTTCGGTGCTCTGCGTTCCGCAGTTCGTGCTGCGTCCTGTCGAAATTGCTAATACTTACCTGTAGTTTCTACTGTTAATTTTTAAAAGTGATCTCTCCCGTTACATAAATTCAAATCCTGCTGAAATGCCCACCGTGAAAAGGAAGTTTCTCCTGCTCCTTCGCATCTCCCGAGCTAGCCTCAGAGCACAGCCCGATGTGCGCCTGCCTGAGTCTTCTCACGCTGGCCCAAATTTACTGATGCACGGACAGATGTACATATTTGTTATACAACCGGAATCACATGCTACAGACCACCACGCAGTTTTCCCCTTTGCCGCTTAACATACGGATTTCTTCCTATGTCCGGGTGTTTACAAAGTATTTCCTTATGTAGATGTAAAATGATTTACTTCCTCACTTCTTAAGACCAAAGAGGAGGCAGCAAGCATCCTCACACATGCATTTGTGGCCATTTCTGGGCACGATTCTGCAGGATGCATTTCAGATGAGGTTGGTCCATCCAATGGCTTCGATAGCTGTCTCCCAATGGATTTCAGAAAATGCTGTGCTAATTTATACTTCTGTCAAAAGTATATGAGTATGCCCATTTCCCCACATCTGCATCAACACTGGGTATTATTTGATATTTAATTTTTTTTCCTGCTATTCTATAGGTTGAAAAATATCACAATCTTATTTTAATTTTCATTTCTTGGGTTTTTTTCTTTTTGGTACTTCTTGAGTTTCTTGTTCTATGTCTTTTTCTATCAGAAATGGCTATGAATTATAACATATATTCTGGGTGGAGAAAAGTCTATAAAAATGTTCCAATATTTCTGATCTGAACACACAAAAAGCTTACTCTACTGTTCCAGCTATGGCCTTCTTTTTCTTTTTCTCTTTCCAAACAAATTGTGTGTGCTCCTTCCTGACGTCTTAGCACAAGCGCTTATGTTACCATTAAATCTCACATTTAATTTGGCCAAAATAGAATTCTGGGAAACATGCCTCCCCATCTCAGAAACTAGAGCCACCAGGTGCTTCACGCAAAACCTCGGCCTCCTCCTTCATCCTTCTCTTCAGGGCCCTGGCCAAGGCCATCTGCTGGTCCTGCCGATTCGCACTCGGAGCGTCTCAAACCAACCCCTTCTCCCCATTCCTGCTGCCGCCTCACCTGTGCGGTTACCGACACCTGCTTCTTCCCAGGAGTGGCTGCGTCCCTCCTGGCTGAGCTGCAGCACCCAGGGCCCAGTATCGTCTTTCAAAAGTGTGAATCAGGTCATGTCCCCCCTGCCCCCACCCCAAATGCTCCACAGCCTCGCAACTCACCTAAAACAAAATCGGAATTCTTTACCCTGACTTAGGTAGCCCACGGTTGCTGTTTCCTCTCTGTCCAACCTCCCTGCGAGCCCTGCTCCCCTCCCCTCTGATGCTCTGGCTACACTACTCTCCTGAAGATGGTCAAGGTCATTCCTGCCCGGGGGGACCCCACTGCTGCTCTTCCTCCCACTAGCAACCCTTCCTTCCTGTGGCCAATGCCACCGATCTCAGTCTGAATGCCAGCTCCAATGCTATCCCGTGGCCTGCCCTGTTCTGATTGTCACTCCTCACTCTCTGATATTTTTTAATAGGTGGATTTGATCTATCTCTGAGCTCTGGGAGCGTCTGCTTCATTCCCCGCTCTGCTCTGCATCCAGTGCCTGGAGCAGGGCCTGGCCTATGCCAGGGCCCTGATTAATGTTGAATTAAGGAATGAATGGGTAGATAAATTCTCTTTGCACCTGCACTTTCTTATTGACCGTACCTCTATTTCTGTGGTTCCCTCAGGCTGGAGTTCACTAATCTATTTGGCCTGTTTTCTGAGATAATTTCTGAACTTCCGTCCTTGTCCTTGAGGCCAGTGCTGGAAGCCTCTCTCAGTCCCCTTGGCCCCGGGCCACCTCTCCCTTCGATGAGTCTCTTCAGGGCCTTACGCTCCTCACCGACACCCCTTGCTCTGTATCTCAGAGTCACCCGTGGCTCTGACTAATTATTCCAATGGCACGTAAGAGTTTTCCTGACACAAACGATGAGTTTCCTTAACTGTTTCTTCTGCGACACCCCTGTGACATCACGCACAGAGTGGGTGCCTGTGGAACCGCCTTGATGAAACCCATTCTTGCTCTCGCCGAGTCGCATGGCATTTTAGGATTAGTAAAATATTTCACGAAATATACTCTGATCCAGTTCCTGGTTTTAGGAAACACCTTCCGAGGCTGCCACCAGTTCCAGCCTTATGGGTTCTGAATGGGAATGGGCCGGCAGGGAGAGGGAGTGTTCGGGGTTGCGACCCCAGCACATATGGCAAGAAGCCTGTCTAGAATCGGGGCCACTCTTTCTTCCCAACTCAGAACTCATGAGAATATCTGGGAAACGGTCCTCCAGTCTCTGTTTTTCTTAAGTTTGACAAACCCACGCTGGCTCGGCTTGTCTCTCGGCGCATCTCCAAGGACCGTCCTGTTTCTGGTTTCCTGATGAATTAGGCCGCTGGCAGCTGACATCACTGAACTGCCGAGGCTGGTGACATCACCGCAGGGTGTCTGTGCCCTGTCTCAATGACAAGGGCTGACACTCGCTCAGCTCCCCCTCTGGCATGCAGGGACCAGGCAGGGTCTGCCTGCAGGTGGCCTCTGAAGGCAGACCCCAGGGGAAGGGGACTTCATGGGGTGAGGTTACTCTGGGGGCCTCTCTGGTAGACGAGGGGGAGATGCTGTGGCATTTCGGGGGCGTTTTTGAAATCTCACTGGGAGACTCCCCAGCCTGGACAGCGCTCTCCCTGGGTCAGGCACTCACCTTCCTAGACCTTGACCCTTGAGGCCAAAAGTCCTCTTTCACCCCCAGAGCCTCAGATTCTCTGCAGGACAGAGGATCCTAAGTACATTCTTTGAAGGAAGAAGCATGAGTTAGAAGCAGTTCTATTCTTTCCTTTTCCTAATTTCCTTTCTGCTACTCCACTGTCAAGTTCCCAATACTATAATTTCTCTGCTACCCAGATGCCAATGATAAACCCTTTCCTTTGACACAGTCATTATTGGAGAGCTTCCTATAGAAGTTCCTCTGCTTATACATGGTGTAGGATTGATTTTTGCACTTCTTAATGCCTCCAGCTTTCCCCTTACAGCACATTTTTTAACGGAACAGACACGAGACTCCGTGAATCCTTGGCCTCATGGTGGGGTTGGCGCCCGAGCTGCGGAGGAGGGACACAGCTGTGTGGGGGGATGTGGAGGGGTGGCAGGGAAATCGACGGGGCTGTCATTCTAAGGCATTAATGGGCGATGTCTGCCAGGTCTTACAAAAGCACTGGAAGTAGACAAAAAATTTGCTTCTCTCTCATCCATCCACTCTATCACAATTTTCTCCTTTTAAAAACATCTGCTTCTTTTTTCAGAAAAATCACCAAACTAGAGGGGCTGGGAAGGCTAGTGCATAAGAGCACTCACGAAATGCATCGTTATTCATCGGCTGACTGGAGGGCACCCGCCTGCAGTGACAATGGGCATGTGGACAGAGGAGCACGGGGCACCTGAGGGCACTTCAGAAGACTGACACGGACTCAGAAGTTCTCCTTGACCCGGATGGGAAGTAATAGCCCCAGCAACAACCCCCAGCTCAGCTCACAAGCATGGAGCACCGATGTGAGCACAGGGGGCTGGGTTCTGCGGTTTCCCACCTTGACCTTTCCGGGGAGTCTGTCACTGTTCTTCGCCCATTTTAGACATCAGGATTATTAAAGACTGAAGGACTGGCTAACTTCTCCAAAATGGCAAGGGTGTCAAATGATAGAGCTGAGATTCAAACCCAGGCCTGTCCGATGAAGGAGTCCACCCAAATTTATGAGCACCGGTCTCTCAGGCAAGGAATTGACAGGTAATTCTGGTCTTTGTGTTTGGCACCATGGGAGGCAGACAGCACGTTTTCTGCACTGCTTGGCAGAAAGTAGGTGAACTCCATGTGCTTCAAGGAGCTTTCGAACAGTTCAGGTGGCTGTCGCCGCCGTTACATCCTGCGGCCCCAATACGCACCAAAGTGTGGCCACTCCTCAACTGTCCCAGGTCACTTCAGGACAAGGACCCAGGTGCACCATGGGTGGAGGACAGGGTGCTGAGCTCTCCACATTTGTGTTAGTGTAGCTTGATGGGAGAGAGTGGCAGGGAGAATTCCCCTTGTGGCCGGGAGAGGACAGGGCTACCACGACAAAGGTGTTGGCCAGCCATTCCTGGATGTTGAGGAGGAGATGGTGGGTTTGGAACAGTCATACCTGGAGCCCGATTCCTGGTCAATGCTACTTAGAATCTGTTCATTTCATTCTCTCATACTATTTGGAATCAACAAGCCTACAACATGTTGAATCTTTTGGGATACCATAGCCCCCCAAAATACCACATGCCTTTTGAAGGGCTAATTAGTTATTAGTCAGGAATATATTCATATAAATTTATTTAAATGGCTTTCTTTCAAACACTTAGTTAAGATTAACTGCCCCAACAAAATGGCTATGTTATTTGGGCAGAGATGAAAGGGGACTCTCAAACCAGGAGAAGGCAAAGTAATGTTGTCCAAACACGTACCCTCCCTACATGGTGAGGAAGGTGCTAGTCTTCTGTCTGATAGGGCAGGAAACTGAGACACAGAAAGGTAGAGCAGTGAGTGAAGGGAGGCATGAGGGAGCTGCTGAGGTAGCCAAACAGGAGAAAGCCATGAGATAGAAGTTTCTAGAAGTGGGTGAGAAAGGTAGATTGCCCCTTTCCCTAGGCAGACTTTTCTCAGTCAAGATTCAGTGGCCTAGGTCACTACCTCCTTTTGTGTTCAACCCTGTCCCCTTCGAGTTAAACCCGGGCTGCTTTTGCTGGACTGGGACGCACCAAAGTCCTCTCCTTGCTCACTTATCAACCGTTTCTGTGGGCCGGCTTCTCTTCACATGGCGGGTCTGTCCATTCCACGTCCATTCTTCTGAGTTTCAGTCTCATGAAGCTTTTTAGTCCCCAAGTTCTTAGGGACCCCTGTGGATCAATGATACACTTCTTGGGAGAAAGGGACTATTGACATCTTGAGGTAAGTGGAAAGAAAAGAGCAAGGCCAGCCACAGACGAATGTATCTTTCATGCACAGCAAAGAGGTGCCAGCCACAGGGGCTGGCAGCAGCAGACATCAGCTCCATGCTCTGACTTCTGCGCCCGCCCAACATGGACAAAGAACCTGCAAGAGCCAGCCTCGCTGTTCCAAAGAGACGCCGTGTGCTCCTCGCAGACTTGACGGTGGTGGCCGCCCAGGGGGGCAGGGCTGTGGGCGCTACTGCAGACCTGGCCCTGAACTGCCTCCCGGGGCTTCCTCCAGCCGCCTCATCCAGCTCCACTTCAGCAAGGCCTCCCTCTGCAGCAGCGCCCTGTGTCCCTCACTCCAGACGCGGATTACATTAAACGTGTCATGTTTTCTCTCTCCCCGAAGTCCTTAATTTGTGCTTGAAAACAATGACAAGAAGCTGTACTCATTAATTTTATCTCATTTAATCCACTTAGAACGCGAGGCTCTGTTGAACTGCCTGTGGAAATTTAAGGAACACGATGCAGAACTTTTCACTGGGAGTCCACGCCTCTGGCCCTCGGGCCGGCACAGTTCTAGTAGGAATTACCTGATAACATTGTTTCCATAAAAGTCTCTTTTGGCAAACTCACTTAAAACTGTACCTACTCCATGTCAGGAAGTGAGCCCAAGGATCAGGGACAAGGACCAGAGTCTACGAAGAAGAAACGTGTGTAGGTTATATTTTACATCTATGGAAGAAAGCGTGATGCCACACTTACCGCATTTACAGCAGGGTTTCTCAGCTGGAGCGCTGTTGCCGTTTGAGGACAGAGGGATCTCTGTTGTGGGCTGCCCTGCCCTCTGGGATGGTTAGCAGCATCCCTGGCCTCTGTTCACTAAAAGCTACGAGCGCTACCCCAGTTGTGACAACCACCCTTGTCTCAGGTATCTCTGAATGGCCTCTGTGGCACCAGAGGTCCCCGGTGGGAGCTCCTGATTGAAAGGATGGGAGGGACACTTTGAGGGACATGGCGGCATTGGCCAGAACTTGGCAAAGCAGTAGGAGCGGAGCCTGGGTCTGAAGGTGGGGGCCGAGGAGGCTTCCCCAGGTGGGAAGAGAGCTCAAGACCACAGGATTAGACATGGAATTACACTGAGACATAAGAAGGCCTTCTTTAAGCAGAAATGGCTACCACTGATTAAGTACTAAGTTTATGGCGAATGTTTTATACGCATCGCCGCAGGCAACCTTCACAATGACCCCTTTCACACGTGTGGGGCTGGGGCTGGGGCTGGGGGAGACAGAGAGAGACCTGCTCCGCTTACAGCTGCGTATGGCAGGCACAGTTTCTCCTGGGCTCCTCCTCAATCACTGTTCTGAAACTGGATCTAATCTCTGTGCCCAGTGCGGTTCCCATTCCCTCCTTCCTCGTCAAGACCCCCGGACAATTAGGATCAGGGAGCAGGAACTACACTAAGACAAGGGGGTCACGTGTCACTTAGGAGATGGACATAGGAGGTGAGTCTCTGGGGGGAGTGCTAATGTCTGACGTCGCTCATTTATGGGTGTCTGTGTGGTTTCTGAGTGGGAACTCCCTGCCCATAACCTCCTAGTGGCTTGTTGTCTCACTCAGAACAGGAGTCCAAATGTCCACAGTGGCTGACCTGTCCCACCTCTCAGACCCCCTGTTACCACCACCTCCTGCTCAGTCACTTGGGTCCCTCCTGGTTGGGGTTCCTGGAGCCCCCGGGGACGTGGTGGGGCCTTTGCACACGATGATTCCGTCCCCTAAAACACCTTCCCAGTGAGCTGTGTGGCTGGCTCCTTCACCCTCTCAGCCGTTCCCGAGCACAGCACCTCCCCACACGACTGTCCCTTTTCCCATAGCAATGACCGGCTAACTTACCGTAGGGGCTACTCATTTCATTTGCTCTCTGACTTCCCCTCCTGGAATTCCCAGTCCTTGAACATGAGTTTTGTCTGATATTCTCAGTGCTCTCGACCTTAGACCAGTGTTTGGCATGTAGGAGGTGCTATTGAAGACTGTTGAATCAGTGCATAGGTTTCCTTTTGGCCGGGTTGGCAGGAGAAGAACCGTCCACAGGAAGGGCGTGTGGACGTGAGTGCAGGACACCGTCTCTGGCCCCGAGCACATCTGTCACCTGCCCAGGAACCTGTGGCCCTGGAAGGATGCTGCAGAGGCGACGTGGGGCTTTTCTGAATCATCATGGTCTGCTGGACCCTTGTGAGCTTGAGCTTGCCTTGGCATGAAAAGAATAATCACATTTGGAAGAATATAAGCGATTAGTTCATATTGCTTAATATATCTAATGACTGTTTAATAAAGGATATGGAAATTTCCTTGCTTTTCACCTTAGTAAATGTCACTCAGTCTATAACCTAATTACTTCAATTTTCCATTTAGAAAATTAATTCATTTTGAAGGCATGAAAAAGCAGCTGAGAAATTTTCCTTTCTGGCCTAAGACTTAGAAACTCGGATGAGTTCAAAGACCTCCCAGTTCTCGGAGGTCAAGAGCAGAGCTTGCCAGTTGGCTAAATGGACTTCCACCAAGGTCCCCACACTCCTTGACTTTGACCTGAAGTTTATCAATTAGAGCAGATAGAAGATTCTCAGGTTCTCTCAGTCCCTTTCTCACTTTCAGTGTCCTTCCTGCGGGACTTGCTTGATACAAATAGCTCTTAGCAGCGACATTCAATAGGGTGGGGGTCTCCCTGTGCCTCAGTATCCTGGTTTTCCTGTTTGTGAAAAAGGAAGAGAAATAATATTAATTGTATTAAGTGCCTGCTGTGTGCTAGGCATTTTGCTACGTACTCTATATATCTTTCCTCATTTAATTCCTCCCCCTTTATTAAATGAAGAAGTAAACAGATGAATAATGAACACATAAAGATTGTCTAACACTTAATAAATGCCTACTCTCTTCCAAGTATTATGCTAAGTATTTTACATAAATTTTCTCAGTTCATGTAACAACTTTCTAAAGTAAGAATGGCAATTGTATTTGTAGTCTTATCTTCTACGTAAGAAAATGGGTGTTTATTGAAGGTAGAGGATTTACCCAAATCACTTAGCTTATAAGCATCAGAGCCTGATTTGTGTTATTTTTTTCTTGATTAAACAAAATTGAAGAGTTTTCGGTACCTTTGTCAAGATCACCACGCTAGTACTGGCAGATGGGCCTCGGACTGTCTGCGCAGCGCCTGACACACCTGTCCTCTTCTGGGGGTTTCACGCAGCCTGCGGGGTCCTCCATCGGACACCCAGGTGACCTCGGGTTGGAAGTGTGCCAGCTGCCTAGGGGCCTGCTCCGTGGGGCACACCTGCCCTGTCAGCAGAGCAGAGATTCTGCAGCTCTGGGGCTCTCTGAGCTGCACCCCAATAGGGCTGGGCTGCCTGCTCACTTCCTGACTGAAGCTTCTCTCTGTCCCCCAACGTGGGGCCTGGAGGGCTGGTGGCTGGGGGACAAACTGCATCACAGTGACCTCTCTGTGTGGTTCTGGTTAGAGGGCCCTTTGAGAACTGGACCAGCAGAGACAGAAACCTCCCCCACCAGCCCCTCCCTGTAGGACAGGAGGTGAACTGAGGACATAACCCAGCATGGTGACCTAACCTCAGGTGGTTTTCTCTGAAAAGCAGCATATCCCGTCTTTGGCGAGGCCTGTCTGTTCACTTCCGAGTTAAGCCTGGTCGGAGTGATTTCCTCAGAGAGCTCCCGGGGGCCGGGCGGAGGGCTGGAGGGCCCTCGGCGCATGAGGCACCGTTATCAGACGGCTGCAGCCTCCTTGCAAAGCCTGTTCTCCAAATGCTAATTACAAGTTTTCTTTGAGTAAGGAGACTTTCACAGATCCCTGGCTTTTTGTTCTTTTCACCCAGTGACAGAAATTGATTGTGACTAAATCTGAATAATACTTGTCTCCTTTCTCTGGCTCCCTCTGGGCAGAAGGGGCACAGCGAGGGAGCAGAGTGAACTTCTCACAGGTCTTCCTTGTTCTAAGCTGGTCCCTCTTCCAGGACCTTCTGCCATTGCTGCTTCGGATGTTGTGGGTCCTCAGTCCATGTCCATCACTGATACTGGGGTGATGGTGATGTCTGGTCCCTGCCCCCACTTGGGACACGTGCCCCTGACACAATGCCCAAGGACGGGGTTCAAACAGAAAAATGAAGGAGGGCTGGGGGTGGCTTGCTCAGCTGTCACAAGCTTTTCCGGTTTGCCCTTGGCTGGGGAGGCCGTGGCAGCCAAGGAATGCGGCCTGCAGCTCTCCGGGGGGACTAGTGGCAGCTTAATAAAACCACGGGGCCACCCCTCTCTCACTCTTGCACTGCCAGCTTTAAACACAGACAAATCAGTGAGTTATTGTTATCGACAGCAATAATCAAAAAGGTCCTTCTTAAAGAGCAAAGTTCATTTCCAAGCCTGACGGATCACTCACTTCTAAAACTTAGCAGTTATTGGCAAGGAAGGCCGTGCACTTGTCCTCTTCATTTTGCAGATTTCAGGAGTCAAACCTGCACAAGTCTAGATGCGGATGACCAAGGAAGGAACTGGCAACATGTAGGATTCTGGGGCTGGACCAACGGCTTTGTCCCCGGCTCACACGGCGTAGAGCAGGTGCTTCTTTGGTTCATAACTGGTTTTCTAAGATTGTCTACTGATGCTGTTGTTCACCACTAGAATTTAAAAGATTAAAAAAGATGCATGAAATGGCATTGAGATGAGGGAAATTGAGCTTGAAGAGCAAGAAAAAAGTTACCTACTGAGGTAGGGGTGCCAGTACAATGCGGATTTTTAATTTAACATTTACATTTTGGGTAGAGCATATGTTCAAAAGTCATACACTTTCATACTTTAAGAGTTGAGGTGAAGGACCATAACTCATTTTCGTTCATCGGATTATGAACCTGCCAGGAACTGTGGGGAGCTGGAAGTAGCCGCTCACTGCAGTCATACGCGGTTGGCCTTGGGTTCTGCATAAGAGCAACGGACGCCGGGGGCAGGGTCTGGCAAGGGGCAGGCCTCAGACGTGCCGTTATTTGAAGCTGTGCCATTTCTGAGCGCATAAGGCTCCATTGTATTCATTTGCGCTTTTATTTTTAATAATGATAACTTATTCATGTTCAAAGAGAATCATTTGTATTAAAAATACCCTATATATTTTACCTCCTTTTTAAAAAGGCACCTTTGTGTGGGTGCGCCTTTGTGTGCGGGCGTTCACTCCTAAGGACGGAAGGAAGCTGGGCCTTAGTGGAGGACGGAGACTGTGCACAGAGCCCGTGATGTAGCAGGAAATTCGTGGGCCAGAAGTCTTACTATGTTCATGTTTTATTTGCCTTCCTAGTTTCTAAATATCTTATATTACATTAAGTGGAATCACATGAAGTTGGTCATATTTGCTTATTTTTGATCTACCAAAATGTCAATTTTATACTAGTGTGGAGAGAGCTCCCCAACTCTGCCACCCCCTGCAGGTCCTGAGTAGGGCAGGGGAGGACCTCAGAGGTAAGACCAAAGCAGACCTGGCTGACTCCACACTCTACCGGAGGCGGTGGGAGGACCAGGGTCCCCACGTGAGCCTGAGAGTCCTCTCCAAAACCACTGCCGGAGGGGAAACCAGTGAAGGGTTTCCCCAGGTGAGAACTGTCAGCTTGCTTTGGGGGTGTTTACCTCCTGCTGATCTCCCACCCTCCCTCACTCTAGACTTGCAAAGGCTCACACTCCTTTCCTTCCCCAAGGTGCTTGAGGGTGGTCTGAGTGTCTGCATTAGCTTTTAAGCCCAATTACTTGCTCGAAGGTATTTTGGTGCAATGAGAGCTCTTAAAAATCATCTCCCCCCATTCTAAACCCAGCTAATGTAGATGAAGATCCATTGAAGAATTATCCTCTCTGCATCTGCATGTCGCAAACAATGTATGCACAACTACACTTCCTTGTAGCGTGTGTCTGAGTTGCACTCAGGAGCATTTGAGCCATTTTTTAGGAGGTATCTCCTGGAAGCAAGATGATCTTCCCCTGAAAAGGTCCTGGAAAATCAGTAGTGATTCGTAGCGTGAGACTTAGCGTGAGGTGCACCGTAGGCACCTTCACAGTCGCTTCTATCCCAGAATCGATCCCAGGCCAACAGACACAATGTTGAGCTTTAAAGAGTGGTGATCTTAATAACTTTGCCACAAGGCCGTGTGAGACAGTGCTGGGAAGCCTTCTTCATTGCTACACACCATGTGTGGAAGTGCTTCCAACCCCCCCACCCAGGCATGTGTCAGTATTGCTGCACCAACCATAAGACATGCTGCTCTTGGCCTCTGCGTGTGTTTTAATTAAGACAATGCTACCAGCTGTAACGGATACACCCAGGAATCTCAGTGGCTTAGCACAGTGGCATCGATTGTTTAGGCGGTAATATTCTAACAAGCACGTTCAGTAGGCTGTCTTCCACATAGTGATGCAGGGATCCAAGCGATTTCCTCTCACGGCTGCATGAGCTTCTATGTGCGGCTTTCACGTTCTCTGTGGAAAGAGAACGGAAGATGTTGAAGGCAGATTAGCCTCCTAATTCAGCCCCGAACAGGCACACATTTCTTGGGCTTCCTGTGACCAGAGGAAGGACTGGTATCATGGTCCCATTTAAATGCAAGAGGAGCTGGAAGATTCACCTCCTTGTAGCAACAGTGCGCAGGGAGGGGAGCCCTTGTCTTCATTTGACAGCTGGCTTCTCTGCCGCGGGAGAATAGAATTCTTACGCTTCATCATCATTAAAGTATCGAGACTTCCTAATGACACACACTTGGGATTTTTTTCTGAAGGATTTTGGAGAGTATTCTTTCTTGAGAAGCTGCTTCTCCTTCCACTTGTGCATCCTCGTCCTTGTGAGCAAGCTGCATGTGTGAGCCCCTCACAACCCCTGCAGGGTCTGGCCTCCTTGACTCCTTGGGCTCCTCGAGCGCCTGCCTTCCCATCAGAGACTGCATTTCTATTAGAAACATCGCCTTTGATTTCTGCGTCGGGCGGTGACATGGTGTCATTAGGGAGCAGCTTTTCTGGGGCCATTATAAATGTCAAATTTGGTTCTGTCAGAAAGCACTGTTGGAGGAATTTACTGTGAGTGCTGCACGCAAAGTCATTCCACAAACTCATCTAGGAAATCTCTAATATTGCACGGTGGAGGCAGTTGACACAGCGTTTCAATAACGCAGAGGTGCGCTCACCAGGCTCTTGATTTCATTTGTAGAGTCTGAATCTCTAAACAAGGACTGAGGGCTCTGGTAAGATCCATGCCATCATGCCCCAAGCGCATTAAATATTTCATTCCTTAGCATAGCAGAAACACGAGGGATCTTCATGGATAAGTGCAACGGATAGGAGCTACAGCTTTGAAATCAGACCTGTTAACCTTTAAACTTCAGTTCACTCATCCAACGGGGATGGCAGTAGAGCTGTTGTCCTGGGCGGGTGGTGAGGACTGAGTGAGTAATGCAATCAAATGCTTAGCCCGGGGTTTGGCATGTGGTCAGTGCTCCATAAATAGCAGTCTTCTCTTCCTCCTCCTTCAGTTCCAGTTTCCTATTTCTGCTGCAACAAACCACCGCAAACAAATTTATTATCTTACTGTCCCATGAGTTAGAAGTCCTACGTGGGTTTCACGGGGTGAAAGCCAGGATGTTGGCAGGGCTGGTCCCCTCCAGAGAATCCAGACAGAACCTGTTTACTTAAGTTTTCCAGCTTCTAGAGGAGCCCACATTCCTTGGCTCATGGACCCAGCCTCCATCTCTGAAGCCAGTGACAGCAAGTGGAGGCCTCCTCCCATCCTGACACAAAGCCCTTGCCCGGTCTTCAGCCTTGGGCTTCCTTTTCGTAGGACCCTGAGGTTACCACCTGGACGTGTCAGAATCAGCGCCCCACACTTAGCACTGCTGGCGAGGAATGTAATCCCATCTGCAACCTTCCTTCTCTTTGCCGTGTAGCCCAGCGTATTCACGGGTTTGGGGCGTTAGGATGTGGGCCTCTTTAGGGGGCTACTATTCTGTCTGCCTCACCTTGTTTTCTTTATAATTAAAATGTTTGAACCCTTTAAATTCTGATTTATTTGGTGCACTGCTCATGGGTTTTCTTTTTTTTTTTGGTCTTGTTTTTAAATCTTCCAAAGTCGTTTTTGGATGTCTAACTCCTGTTTTTGCTTCAAAGCAACTATTTTAAGCACAGTGGACCACAATAGAGACAATGTTCCGTTATTTACTAGCAGCTATTAAGAGCGAAATGTTAATGCATCTGATCATTTTCCCCCCTCGGAGGCTCTCCTGTCACTAGAAAATATGTCATGTTTGGTTGCCAGTGCAAGCCAGCAATGGCTGAGCAAACATTCGGTATGGGAGGCATTTATTTCTGCAAACCAGTTCTGGAATGGCTCCACATTAACTCTGCACTGAGCAGGATACGCGAAAGCACAAGAATAAAAAATAAATAAAATCTACTGTTGCTGAACTCATTTTCTGACACAATCCCCTTCTTGGGGTATTTGCGCTTGCAAATATCAACATGTCTGGCCAGCTCAAGGGATGGCTGTGACAGTAGGTACCCACGCCAGCAGGTGGAAGCAAATCGGAGGGTTGGGCTAGGTCATGCATTGGGCTGGTTCTGCTGTCTGGCTTTCATGTCCCTTCAAAAGGGCTTGCAAGGTGGTTCCTTGCACAGAAAAGATCCTCTGCTCAGTGAGAAGCCTGGACGAACCTATTGGCATCAAGTGTCTCTCCAACACCTCCAGGCTTGGGTCCCGCTGCCTCACGCGGGCTCCTGGGCCCCTAACTCCCTTTCTCCTCTCTGGGCTTTGTTGGAGGTGTCCTTGTCCAGCCAGGGGGCCTGTGGGGCCAGCTCAGTGCTAGGTCCTGGCTTTGGGGCTCCAGGAGGGGGGTGGGAGTTGGTTGGGAAGGGGAAGGAGGAGGGTGAGCCTGGGCCTGGCTGGGAGGGAAACCCACCCCAGAGGGGCAGAAAGAAAGGCCGGGAATTTAGATGTTGCTAAGTACCATTTAGCAACTAACACAATGCGTGTGCAGGCACAATGGCCTTTTCCACAGGCGGATTACCCCAGCCGGAGCCTGGCCGCCTGGCCAAGTGAAAAGCAGAGGCGAGGAGTGGAGCGCTGCAGCAAGGGGCAGGCGGGCTGTGCACAGCAATCAATGCCGTCCTTTGTGCAGCCTGCCATTTGAGGGGCTTGTTATCGGCAATTGCTGGCTGCTTTATCTAAATGTATCTCCCCAGCTGCCAGGCGCTGCTGATAGGCGTGGGGACGTGCGATGGCCCTGGGAGATACGCCACCTCCCTGGGCGGGCTGGTGCTGTCACTCTCCAGCAGGGCCTCTCCTCCCTCTCAAGGGGAAAGCACAACCTGTCCCTTCTTCTGGTGGCTTGAGAAACAACCAAACAGAAAAATTCAACCCCACACAAAACCGGCATCCACTCCTGAATTAGCAAAGCCAGGCCAAGGCAGCTGGGGTCCTTGGAGGGATGAGAGGATGGGGAGGGAAGCTGCTGTATCTGCATTTGGACCAAATGCTCTCCTCAGTGTGTGTCCGGCCCTGGGACCTCAGGAGCTGTCTGAGACACAGGCAGGCATTCTCCCCACTCCTCAGACCCCACTCGTGGTTCCCAGGAGGGTGGATCTAGTGTGTTGGGCTGGTGCCAGGTTTGGGTTTTGCTTTAGGAAGCCCACCCTTCCTCCAGACCCACACCTGCGAGCACCATCTTCCTACCCCCAATGCCCAGCACACATCGACCTTGACCAGATGCACATGCTGGTAATGACAGTGGCCACAGCATGGCCCATGTTGTACTGGGCATCCTGTGTGATCTGAGCCACCAGGGACATGGAGAGGACACCTCACAGCTGTCGGGATGACTACTAACAACAAAACAAAGACTAGTGCTGGTGAGGACGTGGAGAGAAGGGCATCCCGGCACACTGCTGGGTCGAGGCGGGGGGACCGCGCAATGATGCAACTCTGTGGAAAACAGAATGAAGGTTCATAAAAAATGAGCAACAGAACCACCGCCTGATCCAGCAACCCCATTCCTGGGTCTGCATCTGAGATCATCGAAATCAGGATCTCAACGAGACACCTGCACCTCCACGTTCGCAGCAGCATTATTTACAGCAGCTGAGCCCCGAGAATGAGCTCCGTGTCCGTGCACGGGCGCGTGGGTGCAGCAGACAGGGTGCACACGCACAGTGGGATGCCACTGGCCTTTGGAGAGGAGGCACCTCTGCAGTGTGCAGTGCCGTGGGTCAGCCTTGAGGGCATCCTGCTGAGTGACGTAGCCGGGCACAGCGTGACGAAGCTGCCGGATGCCACTTTTCTGAGATGTTTGAAAGGGCACATCCGCAGACTCCGAGTGCAGTGGTGGTTGCCACGGGCTTGAGGGGAGAGTGGGGAGTGCTCACTGACAGGCATAAAGTTTCGGTTAAGCCCGATAAGTGAGTTCGAGAGATCTGCTGTACAACAGGGTGCCTACTTCAGCGCTCGTGGACTGGACACTTGAAACTCGGTTAAGACGGCAGGTCTCATGTTATGTTCTTGCCACAGCAAAATCATTTTTTAAAAAAAGTGAGGTCGCTAACACCAGGTAGCCTTTGTTTAAAATGTCCCACTGCCACCTACCATTGTAACCTCAGACTGTGACTTCACCTTCTTAAGCCTTGGTTTCCCCACCTGTAAAGTGGTAACAATGGCCCCATTTTTAGGCCCTTGTGAGAATTAAATGAATTGTCATTGCCTGGTGCCTATTAGGTGCCCATTACCTAATGTATTATCAGTACCTTTAAGGTAGAATTATCCAGCCCATGTTCTTAGGAAGAACGACGCTAAAAGTATTTAATGCGTGTGGTTGTCTGTCTCCTTGTCATTTGGCTATTTCCAGGAAAAGGAATTC
The DNA here is from genome assembly GCF_022682495.2 of Desmodus rotundus. NCBI lineage: Eukaryota > Metazoa > Chordata > Mammalia > Chiroptera > Phyllostomidae > Desmodus > Desmodus rotundus. The sequence continues at coordinate 100,418,788 of NC_071397.1, forward strand.
TTTTCAGCACCATGAAGATGAATGAATGTATGGCTAACGTGATGAATTACCACGCCAGTCTGTTTTTATGCTCTCCATCCTCTCCTGGTTGAACATTTGGGTCTTTCCCTCCCCTACACGACCCTTTGTCATTGGTCTGTAAGTCCTCGCATTGTGCAGGCTGCCATGGAGGAAAAATAAACAGAAGGAATGAAGAAGTAACATGTTCTAGAGAACCCGAGGGTAGGGCACAGTGGGTGTGTAGGAGGGCCAGGCCTGGAGGAGGCGGGTCCTGGGGTGGCCACCCATGAGCTGTGAAGAACTCTTCTGAGTTCTATGTGGTCCACTGGCTTCTTTTTCCCAGACATGATTGAAATGACCTCTGCTGCTTCAACCGTTTGGAGATCTGCATGGAAATGTCAACTCGGAGCTCTGCACGGATGTGTGTACATACGCTTGCCGAGAGGTAACAAATCCATTAAGGGGGGCATTACTGGTGAAATCAACCATCTTTCTCTAACGTGAATTTTTGCTATTGTGTAGTCTGAGAAAAGCATCATTTAACACCAAAAAGTCCATAGATAGAACGATATTTATCATCTCTATTATCTGTTTAGCTACAAAGGATTTTTTTGCCAAATGTGATAATTAATTAGCTCTATTCTTCCGACTGCAGAGTGATTGCCTCTCCTCAGAGGCTGAAGTGGTCCCTGCATGCCGCTGCTCAGCTGCTTCCGTGCTTTGCACAGCTATAGAAGGAAAAACCTCAGGATCATTATAAGCAAAAAAAAGTCAGATGCCGGTGATGTGACTTGATAAGCTTGGTATTTCTTCTCTTGAGAAACTTAGTAAACAGAAGGCTTGAGATGTGGGTCATTATTGAAATAAGAAAATAATACCCTTATGACGGAAAGCAGGAGAAAAAACACAAACGGAGCATTTTAAATGTAGTGCTGTACTTCGCTCTCCTGTAATTCGGTTTTCGACTTGCTTGTAGGACCTGATCTGGTTTGGAGCTGCTGTCGGCATCGTTTTCTGATGGTTAATGCTATGCCAGGGACAAGCGAGGCCTCAAAGGCCACCTTTGTTCTCGGGGCAGCAACGATTCCTGTGTCCTGATGGTTACAGAAGAACGTGGTATCTTATTTTGTTCTCTGGAACATAGGAGAGAATAAAACCAGTGAGGGGCAAAAGTGTAATGGTGGGTGGGTGTTTTCTAAGGAGATAAGAGATGAGCTATGCTGCCTGGCACCGTCCCCACCCCGTGTGAGTGACTGGTCATCTTAGCAGAAAAATCCCCATGCTCCCTGCTCTGGCCTGCCTGTGTCCCTGTTGGATGTCCTGGGTGCCCTTTCCTCCCACTGCCCTCTCCACGAGTGGGCATCTGCCTGGACACACATGTGCAGCGTCACCCTCGGGAGAATTTCCATGTCTGCAGTCAAGGAGCCCTAGGGCGCCAACTCCTCCCGAGAGCATGTTTACATGGGTCTGAACTTCACGGCAGCTGAAATATTGATGGGTTTCCAGTGTGTGCACCGAGCTAGAACCCATGCTGGCTGCTGTGGCCGAGGGGACGAGTCGGTGACTCCCTGCTCCTGTCCCCATTCCCTGCCCCCCTCACTAACACCCACATTCATCCCCAATCCTTTCTTAATGCTGAAACATAATTCATTAGGACAGCCTTAATGAGCTGATAATTAGTCTGGTGGGAGACGGTGAGGAGGGAGGGGACAGAAATGCCAGACTCAGAGAGAGTGGAGCAGGCGGGGGCACCGTAAAGAGCCCTGGGAGAGCTTTTTGTCAACAAAATGGATCGCACTTGCAGGCAGTAAAACTTTCAAATGACCTTCATGTCAAAATATTAGGCTGCTATTTTTCGCCGGATGGTAGTTTCATAAACATAAAAAGCACACATATCATTCAGAGTGCAACAAAATTTGTCTCAGATCTGCAGAGCTCCTCTTTGGTAGAAAGACTGATGTCGGCTCCGTGTCGTGGAGAAATGACAACGTCGCAGCCCTTCCCTGAGCGGACGTGGGCGTTTGCAGCAGGCTCCTGTGAGCTCGCCGGTCCCTCCCTGTCCTTGTAACAGGGAAGCACTAAACTATGGGCATCAATATATAAACAGATATGACAGGAAGATATAAATCCTGGAGAAATGTTGCTTATTTTCGTTCAGAACAATTGCCCACCGAGTTTCACAATGTACCAAAGAGGCAAGAACGCTAAGAGTCAACTAACAGTCAGAAGGCGGAGTTGTGATCACCAGCAGGAAGTAACTCTCATCAATGAGATGAAGACATCATCACCCATTATCACCTCGGTGAACAATGGGTGTTTTTCCCTTTGCTGAAATCATCGCTTCTCAAGGTGGAACTTCAGGAGGGCAGACAGGTGTTTGAATCTGCACTGTCTCACCCAGAGCAAAGCGCTATGTTTCACGGGATTTGTGGTGTCCTGTCCTCGGCGTCAGTGTGCTCCTCTCTTATCTGGGGGAACCAGGGCCATGGTGCACAGGAGTCCAAGGAGTAGCCACGGATGGACAAGGTGTTCTGATTTGGGACCCCAGATCAGGCCTGGGCAGTGGGTCCGGATGAGTCCCCAGTTTGGGGGATGAGAAACCAGGATGTTTGGAGGGAGACAAAATCCACGTGCTGATAAAGATTAGAGTAGTAATTCTATGCCGTTTTAAAACAGTCTACTGGTACCAGCCAATGAATGTAATGCACATTATCAGGGCTTTGCCAAGAAAAGAGCATTATACAACACAGACATTGCCTGCTATTATCGCTCTCAGAATTAGAAGGGGTTTCCTTAGCTTGGGTCTCAGTGGCAGACGTAAGAATTGTCCTGTCTCTTTCTGTCGCCTCTGACACCCTGGTGCAAGCAGAGGACTTGAACTAACCATGTGTGCTGTTAGCTAATCCATGGGGTTTGCAACTAGGTGTGGATTCGCGGAGCGTCTGGGATAGCAAGCCTCCTTAGGGATCTAGATCGCCTCTGGGCAGGTGGCCTATTGCTGCCTCCAGCACTACCCAGACGGTGCCGTGGCCTGACCGCTGGGTGACATCCACCGAGCGGACCTGGACCTAGGAGGGTCGATCTACTTTTCTGCCCAGTGCTCCTCCAACTTGACCATCCCTAGTGTCTCCTGCACAGAGGGTAGGATTCAACATGTGTAAGATCTCATTCGTTCTCCTCCTCTACTTTTAGGTTAAAGAAGAAAGGCCTTCTTCTTTGAAGAACATGCTATCATTCTTTAAAATGGAGCGCGACTCAGTTTCTTGCTTCGGGAATCCTACATAGGGCACAGGAAATTAAACACCCGTCCCCCAGAGCCAACGTGTGCAAGAGCCCTACTGCTCCAGACCACGGTGTCCCCAGAGCAGTGGGGGAGGGGAAGGGGGTGGAAGTGGTTGATGGGCATCCCTGGACCAACCGCAAGGGTTCTTTTAGCTCCATCTCAGTTCCTGCCGCTGCCCTGCAGTCAGCCCTGGCTTCCTTCAGCTTCAGGTAGTTTTATGACCTGGTTATAAACCCTGGAAGAAGTGTGCACTTTTGATAGAGATTTTGCCTAGATCATAATGATCACAGTCCCAGGGGCTCTTCGAGGAGGTTGTGGGGTGAGCGCGAAGGCAGAGGAGAACATCAAGGTGTACGTGGCGGCAGGTAACCTCGGACCGCATGGCCCGTTATCAGGCAGCTGAGTGCGGGGACAGAGGACAGGGGCGGAAGTCATGTAATAAATGGAATCCGTGTTTCTGAAATGCTGAAAGGCGCAGCTGAATTCGTCTGCTGATTTCAGCCCCGTGGCTGTACGTATGGTGGTCTCGGCGGAGCGATACACTTACGGCCAGATGAGACACAGCCAGGGGCGCCCAGGTTGGTCGGAGGCGTTAAAATTAAACAAAGATGGCTTTTTCTCCCCGTCAAGATGGCAAGGGAAGGCTCTGTGGCCACATACTCAGTGCAACTTTATAAACTCCTCAGAGTTCACAGGTTCGTAAAGAGGTGTGTTTACAAAGACACCGGGTTCTTCCACGTAAGGGTCATTTTTCATGAACAGTGTATTGCTTCTACGGTGTGGTCAAGGTAAACATTACTTTGTAAGCATTCATTCGCGGCTAGGATTTTGGCTGCATTTTGTTTCGCCGGGTGGGATCTCAGATTCCATCGTTTTGCAGAGATGGATCCCTTCGCATTGGCACTTGCAGGTAAGAAGGGCGGAAGGCCCTCCCACAGGGGTGGGTGCTGAAGACCCAAGCACCTGCTGCCTGAGACCTGGCTCCTGGGCCTCCTGAAAACCCGTCATTCTGTGGTCATTGTTGTCCAGTCCTGTAGCCTTGGATTCCAACCCAGGGCCTGTGGACACTTAGTAAGTGTTCAGTAAAAGTTTGTTGGATGTCCTGGCTGGTGTAGCTCAGTGGATTGAGCACTGGCCTGCAAACCAAAAGTTTGTTGAATGGATGAAAAAGTGGCTGAATGGCATCTTTCTGTCAGTCAAAGATCCTATGAGACACTCAGGGTTGTCGGCTGCTTCTTTTCTGGCAAAAAGAGAAAAGAGAGAGAGCCCTGACCAGGTGTCTAAGTTGGTGGCAGCTTTGTCTTGTACACGGGAAGGGCTGCAGCTTCCATCCCTGGTCCAGGCAAGTACAGGAAGGAACTGACCAATGTCTCTCTCTCTCTCTCTCTCTTCCTCTCTCTCTAAAATCAATAAAAACATATGCTTGGTGAGGATTAAAGAAAAGAACAACAGAAAAAAAGAGAGAGAAAGAGAAAAAAGAGAGAAAGGAAGAAAAGATTTGGAGAAGGAGGAAGAAGGACAGAAGGAGGAAAGACGGGGGTTGGAGGAAGGAGGAGATGGGGAGGGGAGAGAGAATGGGAGGGGAGGGCAGAGGGGAGGAGGAGGAAAGGGGACATGTGCAGATGTCTTGGAAGATTGAAGCATTCCTTGCCATCCAGGACCTGGCCGTTATGGGCTCACACCTGCCTCACTTATCATGTATGTCACCAAATTAATTACTTTTTACTTTGACACCCAGTCTCAAGTGCCCCTGGGCTGTGTTGAGACTGGCCCCACCTGTCCCCTGGGTAGAGGGGACTGAGTGACTGTGATCAATTGATGTGTGAGAGAATGCACAGTGTTGAAGATTAATTAGCCAAGGCAGGAACAAAAGAGGCAGAAGGAAAAGCTTCTTTGCCATTTCCAGCAGCATCCTGTCATCCCTCCTTCCTAATCCTTCTCTTGGGCTTTCTGAACTGGGGGAAGCCCAGTGCAGAGGAAGAAAGCATACAGGAGAGTTCTGCTAGGTATGAGGAAGGACAGGTGGGTCAGCACCTGTCCGCCTGTGCTTGGGGCACCTGAGGCTGCCGTGAACCGAGGTCAGGGCCAAGGCCTGGGATGAGCCCTGCAGGTGGGCTGAAGGCCCAAGCACGCAGATCCATACCTGTTTGGGAAACTCCGTGAAGGTGGGAGTGGAAGGAGCCCCTTCCAGAGGGTGAGAGACTCAGTACCAACACCTATTACTCATAATTTTTTGTGACTTTGCACATAGCATGATTTCTGATTTTCCCACCTAAAGCAAAAGGTCCTGGACCTCCAAGGCTCCCTCTGCCCTGAATGCCTGTGATTATGCTACATAATTTTACCCTGTGGCTGACAGGTTTCTCCGACCCCCAGGAGCTGGAGGGGGGCGCCAGGGAGCCTTGGAGAGCCAGAGAGGGGCACAGGGGCTCAGTCTGGGCAAGCGCCCCAGCAGACGAGGTGCAGCTCACCTTTAGGTAGAACTTTGGCCCTTCCAGCAGGAGGCAAGTTGTTACTGGCCATGACTGGAATTCAGATAAATCTTTGGGACACAGAAAAGCAATTTGCAGTCTGGGGGGTGGGTCACAATTCCCAGCAGCTCTTAAGGACTGTCCCCCAACATGAAGAATCAAGGACATGTTGGCCACGGGGTCATACACGGAGCAGCTCAGTAGCTCAAGAAGCCAAACCGACAGCATGGAGACAAGAAACGCTGACCTGTGTGTTCCTGTGTCGGGGGAGGAGAAAGAGCGCCAACGAAACGGTGTAAGAAGAGTAAGTGAGACCCCAGTGAAGGTGGTCAGACGTAAAACAAGAGCACACCGTGTTCGGACATCCACAACTTCCATAACGTCACCGCAGCGTCTCCTCCATCAGCTCCTTCCGTGTGAGCAGGGCTGGGGCTGGAACGTTGATTTTTTGTGTGTCCCCAGTAAGTATAAAGAGACCTTTTAAAGAATTTGCCAGGTGGGATGTGTGTGAAAGGATTACATTGGAGGAGACGGTGCGCTTGCCACCCTTCCTTGACGAAACACCCTGTTTGTTCTATTGGAATTCTTCAGGGGGCTCCACTCCAAGGTTTCCCCCACACCCCCAGAACTCACTGCGGTGGACACATATGCTTGGGGGCCCTAATTTTTCTATCTGTGCAGTTGGTATTAGGTACATTTCTTATACTTTAGTATTAACAATGGCAACCCTGTAATTATGGCTACTGTAAAGTCTCATTTATTTATTTATATTTCTTATTGTTTATTTTATTTTTGTTTTTTATTGTACTTTTTCCATTACCATTTAGGCCCCTTATATCCCCACCACAATCCAGCACTCACCACACTGTTGTCCATGCCTGTGACTCCCTTTTCCTTTTTGGTCGATCCCTCCATCCCCTCACCTGCCCCTGAGCGGTCATCTGCTCTCTATCCATGAGTCTGTCTCTGCTTTGCATGTTAGTTCAGTGTGTTCATTAGATCCCACATATGAGTGAGATCACATATTTGTCTTTCTCTGACTGGCTTACTTCACTTAGCATAACGTACTCCAGGTCCGTCCATGCTGTCACAAAAGGCAAAATTTTCTTTTTTAAAAAACTGAGTAGAATTCCATTGTGTCAATGTCCCATAGTTTATTGTTTTATTCACTCATCTACTGATAGACACTGGGGCTGCTTCCTTATCATGGAGATTGTAAACAAAGCTGCAGTGAACACAGGGGTGCTTATGTTCTTTCGAATTAGTGTTTTGGGTCCCTTCGGATATATTCCCAGAAGTGGGATCACTGGGTCAAAAGGCAGATCCATTTTTAATTTTTGGAGGTATCGCCATACTGCTTTCCACAGTGGCTACATCAGTCTGCATTCCCACCAACAGTGCGAAAGGGTTCCCTTTCTCCACATCCTCTCCAGCACTTGTTGTTTGTTGATTTATTGATGATAGGAATTCTCACAGATGTGAGGTTGTATCTCATTGTGGTTTTAATTTGCATTTCTCTCATGATTAATGACATTGAGCATCTTTTCATATGTCTATTGGCCACATGTATGTCCTCTTTGGAGAAATGTCTATTCAGGTTCTTTGCCCATTTTTTAATTGGATTGTTTGGTTTTTTTGGTGTTGAGTTGTAAGTTCTTTATAAATTGTGGATATTAACCCTTTATCAGATGTATTGGTGAATATATTCTCCGATTCTGAGGGTTGTCTTTTTATCTTGTTGATGGTTTTCTTTGCTGTGCAAAAAATTTTTAATTTGATGTAGTTCCATTTGTTTATTTTTTCTTTTGTTTGCCTTGCCTGGGGAGATTTATCAGATAAAAAATTACTACAGGCAATGTCTGAGATTTTACTGCTTATGTTTTCTTCTAGGATTTTTTATGGTTTTGGGCCTAACATTTAAGTCTTTAATCCATTTTTAATTTATTTTTGCCTGTGGTATAAGAAGGTGGTCCAGTTTAATTTTTCTGCACGTAGCTGTCCAACTTTCCCAACACCATTTATTGAATAAACTGTCTTCAGCCCATTGTATGTGCTAAGTCTCATATTTATTGAACTAAGTATTCCTACAAATATGAAGGGATAAGACCCATAATACTAGGCGATGGCCTTGCGTTTGCTGCAAACAGGGAGCTGGCTTTTTAAATGTGGTCTTGAATAACCAAACAAACAATGCGTGTTTCCTTTCGTTTGGCTGTGCTGTTGGGAAATTGCTAACATTTTCTGTTTTCGATTTCGAAGAGGAACATGTCGTGCAGAAGTGAAGACCCACACCTTCTGAAGTACGGACTGCAGTTGCTAAGGGGGTTAAGATACGGGGTTTAGAGCTGTGGGATCAATGGATTGGGGGTCCCTGGTACCCTTATCCCCGGGCTCCATTCCCCCACACCCTACGCCTACCCCCACCCCGCCCCCATTTTTCTCTCTCATTTCAGCCGGGCTCTGCCCTGCATGGCTAGAGAGGAGGGGAGGGTTTGGACAACAAGGGCTCCCTACCTCTGCCCAGAGGACACTGGATCTGTGTATCCATGCTTCACAGGTCATGACAGCCTTTTCTTGTGCGCTGGGATCTTGACTAGCGCTCTCGGCAGTTACGGGCATCACATGCGCTACATTGTGCCGTAATTATTCTATGCTATTCTGCCTGCAACATAATGTAATAATGATGATGGCAGCAAGAATGCCATTCACATTTGCACAGACCTTTACCCTTCACCAAGCACATTCCTAGGCATCATTATCCCACTGTACCTGGGAAACTGACAGACGCGTGAGGTCACCGACGCAGGTATTTTCGAGGAGACGGTTTGCAGCTGAGTGGCTGGCTTTCCCCTTCCACTTAAAAAGGAAGCCAACAAACAGTTGGTATCTAGCCCACGTTATTTTTTCCCTTTCATCAGAGTGAGTCATTTCCATGTCAGTTTGTAACAGAGGTGTTGATCAGCCTCACAAGGCCTTCACACTGCCATTTCCATGGAGAAGCACTCAGATTCGTTGCCAATGGGGTGACACAGTAGCTAATGCGATTGGCCAGCTCCTGCGTACAAACCATGTGCTTTCCTGCTTCCTGGGCCCGCGGGCTGACTCTGGGGAGGAGGCAGCGTGGGACTTTCCTTGGCTGATTTCAACGCTGCAGAGACCGCGTGCTCTGTCTGTCCTGATCAGCCCTTTGCCAGAGACTCCCCGTTATGGTGTTCAGGCCCCTGCGATGCACCGTGTGGCCAAGACGGGGAACGCCCACGGAACCTCGGGTCTCAAGCGGAATGCGCAAAAGCGCCCACAGTTTTTGTTTTTAAATCAGGACTAAATACTTTTTAGAGCTGGCTGCACTGCTGTTGAAGATGAAAGATTTGAAGTTGAAGTCTTTGGGTTAGGGTTAGCTGTGACGTATTGGCTATACCACACGGGCTCCCTACGATACGGTTTTCTTCTCTACGAACCCTAATAATCCTATAATAATCCTATTATTATTAGGGTAATAATGACCACTGTAGTGGTCAAACACCTTTGTGGCCGGGGGGGTCAGGCTCAAACGAAAAACTAAACCTGGAACCCTCCTTCAATATTTTTAGTGACATTTGAAGGTAAACTGCCATCTTCTGTGTCAGGGGCATGGCCCTGCGGGGGCTGCGGGGAGGCCAGGGACACAAAGAGCAAAGTGACATTGGCGCTCTGATGAGCTCACATGGCTCAGGCCATGCTTGCGTTGCCTCTGTTTACTCTTTTTTTTTTTTAAACATCACCATTTAAAAAAAGATTTTATTTATTTATTTTTAGAGGGGAAAGGAGGGAGAAAGAGAGGGAGAGAAACATTAATGTGTGGTTGCCTCTCATGCACCCCCTACTGGGGACCTGGTCGTCAACCCAGGCATGTGCCCTGACTGGGAATTGAACCAGTGACCCTTTGGTTCACTGGCTAGGACTCAATCCACTGAGCCACCCCAGCCAGGGCCCTGTGTTTGCTCCTGACTCCCATGTGATGAGATTTCAGTAAGCCAGTCCCCATAGTACCTGGCCAAATCTGTTTTATCTTTCCTGTTTTGAAATGCTGAATGCAAAGTCTTATTTTTTACCAATGTCATTAAACAGTATATTATGTACAAATATATATCCATTCACCGTGGCAGCTCATTTTGTGGATATCCGTATCTTGCAATGCAGGGTTCTTAGGACAATGCTGGTCAATTTGCCATCTTTGCTACTATTTTCATTAAAAATGATACATAGGTTTAAATAATTGAACTGTTCTCCAAAGTCTTTTCCTTGGGTGAAATTATGTTACCCAGGGCCTGCCCTCAGTGGCTTCCTTCAGGCTCATTTGTTGGCTGGCTTATTTTACAATGCTGCCATGGGGGTGGACTCTGACGGGGGTGGGGTGGGGTTGGGGGGGAGGGGTGTGAAACAGGGAAACTGCCCTCAGCCCAAGCCTGAGTGTGGCCCCAAAATGAAGCACGGGATACGCTGTATCCCAATCAAAACCCAGATCTGTGGGGAAGGCTCATTTCCTTTGGTACCCACTGGAATGTTGGAGTGTTTGGTTCAAGATTAAAAAAATCATTACTAATGGTTGGTAGCAATCATTCTGTCGTCTACTTGAAGCCCCTAAAAGAGGAAAATGATGCAAAATAAAATATGTTTTGTTGTAACAAAAAAAGCAAATGCCTCATCTGCAAAGTGTTATTCACCCAAGAATATCCTGCAAATTTCATTTCGCTGACGAAAGAGAAAGTGTAGTAAATAACTGAAAGAAAATTACTAAGAAATGCTTAAAGAAGGCTTAGGTTAGCTGCTTGGGGACTAGCGAAATAGCAATTAAGTTTTTAGAAGGAAGGGATTAAAAGAAATGTAAATGAAAAGTAGAAGGAAATGAGCTCCACTCTAATCTCTACAAACGGCTTACATAAAACGCCCATCACGGAGCGGGTTTATGAGGCGCACACGGAGCCGGAGCCGCAGGATCAGGACGCAGGGATTTGAAAGGCCAGGAAGCAGCTCTGAACAATGCTCACAAGATGCTGTATGTGGGTTCCTCTCTGGGTTCCTCTCTGGCCCCTGTCCGGCCTGAGCCACAGGAATTCTATCTGAAACCAAGTCACTCTTTAGTTTCATCATCGGTATTAACATTTTATTTATGACTGAAGTCATTAAATTTTATTTATCACTATTTATTCATTCCTGGGTAAAAATATACACATACACAAATATATATATATATATATATATATATATATATATATATACTATATACACACACATCCATATACACACACACACACACATATATATACATCCATATATATATTTGGGTATACAGGGTATACAGGGATGTACTTTCATATATGTGAAAGTTTTATGTTTGAAAATCGTACCAAACAGTAGAGTACAAAATGATTCCTGAAATAGCCGCAGCGATTTGGGAACAGAAGTCAAGGGAGGGAGGACCAGCCACTTGCACCCCTTGTCTCAGCTGGAGGCATTTCCATAACTGACACTCCTTGGACCTCCGGAGGCGGGGCTGCAGAGCTGAGGGATTTGACTTGAAAAGGATCTGACACTTGATGATTTATGGCCCTGCTCCTCAGTAACGGGTGTATCTGCTCTGCACAGAACACTTCAGGAGCCAAAGCCTCATTCGGTCATCCAGGGAGCCTAATTGTACAGTGCGTCCGGGATCAAGGGAAGGCTGCCTTCCCCAGGCCTCAGGGGGAGCCAGCAGGCCCCCAGGGAGGCGTTGGGTCTGGGGTTTATCTGCGGCCGTGGTGGGGCAGCTGCTCGGGGGAGACAAGGGGGCAGGTCTCAGTAGCTGGAGGCCTGGAGAGTATCCAGCATCTGGCAGGTGCTGGTGCTTTCCATGGAGCTATTTGGTCGCCTTGAATATTTCATCACTCCGTACTCATTTTCCCTTTGGTTTGCTAAGCACTCTTATTAGGCAGGCCCCCGGTGCTGAACAACCAGAATCCGATTCCCCCGCCTGTCAAATCCCCATTTCTGGCATCAAGAGAGATTTCCGCCTGTGAGGAAACACCGCCCACATGCGCCATCACCCATACGACTTCAGAATCGGTGGCGGTTCCGCCACTTCCAGAAACCTGTAATTAAACCAACACTAGGGCCGGCAACCAAGCAGATAGGACTTGCTTCCCCTAGACTTTCACAGTTTGGAGTATGTGCTACGTCAACCATCAGGGCTAAGTTCGTCCCTCTACAGCGTGTAATAATAGGGCTCACACAGGGGCTAAACCAGCGGTACCCACGACTGTCCAAATCGCTGAGGGCAGAAAACATTTTGAAGTATTTAAAAAGATCCCATTCAGGGAGACAAGCCCACAGGAAATTCTGCTAGTAAATATTTTAAAAACTAAGATGTGTGAGTGTGTTTTTTAAAAATGATTATTGTTATTATTTAGAAGCTGCAAAATAGGATTTTTTAAAAGTTCAAATTAGGGAGGATTTACAAAATAATAAAACCTATGCCACTTTTACACACATGTATTATGAATTTAAATATTTTCTGACACCATAATTTAGATTTGTTCTAACAAAAAGACTGCGTAGTCATCTCTCATTTATGTGTTTTATCAAGTCCATTCAAGTGCTCAGTAGCCACTGGTGGCTGCTGGCCATGGTGCCGGCCAGTGTGTGTCTGCACGAGGAAGCGCCGCCAGACTGACCCTGATGTGGCACATTCGCAGGGTCAGTCCTGTTTGTTACTCTGGCTTCTCCACGGGACCACTGAGTGGCCAGCCCTATGTCATCGCTCCATCAGAACCCTCACTCGGCCACTGACCAGGGGACTCCCCCACTCATCTTGCAGAGAGGCCCTGGGGAGCTCGTTTTCTCACTTCCTTCTTTTCTCTTTCCTACTTTTACATAGACTTACTTTCGCTCCCAAGGGACACACCGATGGGACATTGTTCCATGCCCCTGGAAGTGCCGTTTCGGTCCATTGATTGTCATTGGGTTACTGTCACTAGGAACAGTCTGTCTGCCTGTTCCTTGAGGGACGGGTGGGTGTCTTTGACAAGGTGAGTCCTGCTTTGCTACAAACACCCCCCACCCTCCTGTTGTGAACATTCGCTCACTGTCTCCACGTTTCCTACCCATCAAGAGGTCTGCTTGTGTCTGTGACTCTATCGGGCAAGACAGAGCTGGAAGTGCCCCTTACAGGCGAGTTGCTCTCCGGGGTAACTCAATTATCCTGGCTTCTGGTGCCGCGTTCCCTACTAATGGGGTTGCTTCAACTTTTTGTGCTGTTTCTTCTTGGTTAATTTCTTTGATTTACTGGCACCGATTAAGTTCCCGTTTCACACTAAATTCTTCTTGCTGATTCCATCTTACACCCTGTCCCCATAATTTCCTTCCTGTCAATAAATGTTGACATTGTTAACTACTGAGCCTCTCGAAGCTGAGCCACAGTTCATGTTACCCCTTAATTCACCAGACTGCTGGGTGAGGGTGGCTTCCCCAGTCCCCGTTTTGACCAAAGGATGATGCTTCTCAATGCTGTTTCAGCTTCAGAGGCTGGCGAGATCAACATGGCCATACTTGATCAGCTGTGACATGTGCTCACTATGGGCCATGGCACCACAGAGCAGAGAAGCAGGCATTTGAAAGAGGCGATGCCCGCATCAGAGGGCGTTCCTTGTCCTCCTTACACACAGGTGGGTGCGCGGGCATACCTTCCGCCCTGCGGTGTGACAGCCACCGCTGCCTGTCTCTTCCTCAGGTGCCTCTGCTGGATGATCGGGTGGTTCCTTTCCTCCCCATGGGATGAGCTCTTGGACATGGCAATCTTCCTACATCCCCTCCTTGTGGGAGTCATCTGGAAGGTTCTGCCTCTCTGAACCCTTTCTGTGCACACGGATGCTGCCTCTGCTCTGGGTTCTGGGACTCTCACGTCCCCTACAGTGGTGTTGGGACCCTCTTCAAGGAAAATACAAGTGGGCGGGGCTCCCGACTGGATCAGGAGGGCAGTCTGGGGCCACCCGGCTCGGACCACCCAGGATATTCACATCTGATTAATACACTGATATTAATAGACAGCCTCCAAGAGCTCCCGAGACAGATCGATTCGACAGGAGCTCTGGACAGGTATATTGCTCATTGTGTCTGGTCCCCAAGATACGTCTGCCAGTCATACGTTAGTAAACTCTGAGACCAGGTGAAACTGTGGGTCATGTCACTGGGAAGTGTGAAACCCAGTTCCAGTTACAAAACCCGACGGGCTCTATACTCATTTATTTAAAAAAATCAGCCCCTGTTGCCTTTAGAAGTTGGGTCTGTCTTGTGTGGCGTGAAGATGGGCTGCCTGGGGAGGTGGGTCTGAGGAGAAGGAAGGAGGAGCTGGGGGTACCTGGAGGTCCCCCAGAGCCAGGGAGGCAGAGTCAGCATCTTCGCTTTGGCTGTGAGTCATGGAGTCAGCGAGGGTTGGGAGCAGGGTTTACTGAGTTAAAGATGATACGAGTCTCAATTTGTGTGACTTGTGAAATGAAAAATGCCTTTCAGGACACAGTCAGGCACGCTTCACCCAGAACTGATCCTCAAGGTGAAGTATTATCTATCGGGTTTCTCAGATCTGGTCAGTGTTCATGTTTGAGTACTTGCATATTAAAAGTGACAGTTTGATAAAATTAACAAAGAAAGCAACTCTGTTCTAGAAGGAAACAAAAACTATAGTGCTGTCTTTTTTTGGTCTGAGGTTTTCTATGAGAAAACAAAATTATATGGTACCGCATTTAACCTACTCTTGGATGACTAGTCCTGGCAATGGCATTTTGGCTTGAGTCTTTCTATGTCACGCTATTTCTGGGATGAGAGGTGGTTGAAGGTCAGATCTATATGATACTGGGTACATTTAGCCACGTAATTTGGAGTTGTAGAGGGCTGGAGGGGTCCCGTGGTTTTCCACGTCTAGAGTTTTTGTTTGAAGAGTTGGCTTCCCACTTCCTTGCAGTGAAAATGACTACTTGACCAAAAAAAGAGGATAAGCTCATGTTTATATTTGTACAAAAGTTTTGAATAATCAAACAAAGTAAACTTTCTCAAGTACAGTTTACCAGGTTGCATTCTGTAGGGTGCGAGCAGGTGTTTTGGTTTCGGGGAAATTCGCTTGCAGAAGGACGGGGCATCTGGGAATTTGAAGACTCTTTAGGAATTTTAGGAAGCAGTAGGTGGAGAAGAAAACTGATATTTCTCATCTTTAGTCACAGATTGAAATGTGGTGACTAGGGACTGACATCCCGGGCTTCTGAGTCCTGAGCCCTTCTGGTCTCATCTATGACTCCTTTGTCTTTGGGTATTTGAACAAAATTAAATTAATTTGCTTCTTGTGTTGTTTGTTTTTTACTTTCTTCAGGACAGAATTTCTGCTTCAAATACCCACTAACGCACCTCCGGTTTTTCAGTCGGCTCCTTTTTCCCCTGAAGTGGGAGTTGGAGCCGTCCTGAGCAGGGACAGGCTCGGTTGCATTAACCTAAAGCTTCTCTTTTTCCGGCTTCTTCCCCACCTTCCCCATTCTGGGCTCTGCCTGGGGAGGGGAGGTTATGTCATTAGGAACTCTTTCGCGGACAGGGCAGTGGGTCCCCATCTCAGCCCCCATCATGGCCCAGTATTACTCTCCAAGAGCCGCTGAGGATGGGCTGGTTGACCAAGTAGAGAACCCTTCCTGAACAGCCCGTAGCAGGCTGACCGTGGGGGGAGGGGCAGCCCTTGTGAATGTTGCAGTGGGACGGAGGAGTTAGATGTCACCTGAGGCTTGTCAGAGACGGGTAGACAGCACCCTGTGCCTGGCCCCACAGGGGCTGTGCTTGTCTTCAGCGTGTCCGTTCCACTGTTCTTCAGCAGCAGGCCCTGCCCTCCCAGGTGAACCACCCCAGCCCCTTGGGTGCTCTCAGTGACCCTGGTCCCCAGGATGCCTTAAGCAATGTGCACAGCAAATTGACCTACAGCCCCACCCCACTCAGGAGGCAGGTGGACCTCAGGACCCTGGCTCTGGTGACCACACAATCAGGGTGGCTCTGTTTTCTCTGGGTGTGCACGGGGGAAGGTGGGAGCACCTGTAGGGGTCAGGTACCTCACACGCAGGCTCCAACAGGGGGGTCTATGCGAGCCTCAGGGCCAAGTTGTAGCCTCCACGGACCTTGCCCTGACCTTTTCACTTACATGAAAGAATAAGTAGTATAAATGGTAGGTAGAAAATAGACAGGGGGAGGGTAAGAATAGTATAGGAAATGGAGAAGCCAAAGAACTTATAAGTATGACCCATGGACATGAACTGTAGAGGGGGAATGTGGGAGGGAGGGGGTGGGCAGGATGGAGTGGAGTGAAGGGGAGAAATGGGACAACTGTAATAGCATAATCAATAAATATATTTTAAAAAGGATGTATGTATGTCTATATACAAACACATATATAACATATTTCTATTTATTTTCCATACATAGGCATTTAAGCAACTTTGGGTTGATTTTCTACCTCTTGCATCCAAAGAGTGCTAAGTCACTCAGGTCTTAGCTTCAACAGCCCTTGAAGACACCCGCCGTGGGGTCTTGTAGGCACGATGCGGGGAAGTAAACCCGGGCCTCCTGTCCTCTGGGGTTACGACCTAAACCCTTGGGATGGATAGGCGTAAACACTCTGGGCCATCAAAATGCGAATCCACTTTGGCTCCGGCACTGGCTTTAATGAGATGAAGACTCACGGTCCTTTCCATTTCGCACATCCATCCTGCGGGATTGCTCTTGGCGAGGGCGAGGTGCAGAAAGTGCTGTTGGCAGGAAGTGGTAATTCCTGAGAGCGCATTAGAGTAAGTGGCTAATCAGCATTTCACTTCCCTGTAGGAAGGCTGATCACAGTGCTATCATTTTATTCTTGAAGCTCTCACACTTTCTCGTGAAATTCCTCATGAAACTCTTCTTCGAAGATGTCAAGTAAGAGGGAAGCGTGGCAGGCAGTGCGGTGTAAGGTTAAGATTCCAATGCAAATTCTACTCTTGCCGAACAGGTGGCTTTGCCAGGACAGTCAATCCCCCAAGGCTTCTGTTTCCTCCCACGAAAATGGGGCTAATGATGCCAATCTCGTGGGCTTAGCGTGAGGATTACACGCTGTAATGCATGTAGATCTTCAGCAACGCATCTCACATGTGGTCATTACATAAACTACAGACTGATGTTGACAGAATTCGGCAAGTCTCAGAGTCCTGACTAACGAGAATGGCTTTGAAGATTTAAAATGTCTTGTTAACTGCTTATTCTTTTTGTGTCATCTTCCTAATAAATCACGTTAAGTCGGTATGAAATTGTTTATATAGATTTATTTGTCATTTAAGCTTTACTTATTTAAAGTGATAAAACGTTACTTTGAGCAGTTCAACCACGTCCGTGACCATTGCACAGATTTAAATACACAACTGCCTCAGAGTTAGGAGCATGTATTTTAAAGGTACATCAATTTTCCAAAACTACTCTAGAAATGCATACATTAGTTACTTCAGGTTTGGGAAAACATTTTTTTTTTCCTCTTACGTTTTGCCTGTGATCATGAGAACACTAGCCTGCTACAAAATCGTCCCTACTTTTAGAAATGCAGACATTTAGGCCTGGCTGGTGTGCCTCAGTTGGTTGGGTGTTTTGCCCTGCAAACTAAAAGGTTACAGGTTCAATCCCCAGTCAGGGCACATACTTGGGTTGCAGGTTCGGTCCCCAGTTGGGGTGTGTACAGAAGGCAGCCAATTGATGCTTCTCTCTCACACTGATGTTTTTGTCCCTCTCTGTCTCTCTCCCTCCCCCTCTCTCTAAAATCAAAAATAAAATTTAAATTTAAATAAAATTTAAAAAAAAGAAATGTAGAAACTTACATTAAAAACATGACACAGTGGGGCTTGACCTAGAAGTTCAGTTTTAAATAAAGTTACTATATTATAAATTTGGGATAGAGTGGTAAAGAGAAATCTGTATTGGCTTTCAGTTAGAATTCTATGTTTAGAAATATACTTAGGTATCAAAGTTAGTAATAATTGGTTAACTATGAAAGAATTCTGGTTGGAAAGCAATACCAAATGTCACACCTTTGACAACCCTTAGGGTTTTCCTACGCACACCAGCTCTGTGTATCTTGAATGAGTTGAAAAGCCCCAAAGAAGTCGGACAGATAATTACTAATACCAGGGACCCTTATTTCTACCTGGATTTCTAGGAAGTAACATATTCGCAGGAACGATGGTGATGAGAATGATGTTGATAACGATATGAATTACTATAGGTTACTGGGTACACTGTACACTGGCCATTGTATAAGACTTTGTACTAAGTTTACTCTTCACAGATACTCAGAAAATATGTATGATTTCCCCATTTTTGGACACTAGAAAGCTGGTGTTGCATGACTTTCACAGGAGTCGAACCGAGGTCTATAACTGACTGTGAAGCTGAGCTCTTTTCCGACGTGCTGTTCTCTGTGTGTTACGAATGGCATCTCAGCAACGCCATGGAGTGGTTTTTCCTCCCAGAGTGTTGCTAGGGCTGCTGCCGACGCAAACAATCACTTCCACGTTACAGTGCGGAGTCTCACACATTTTCATTCTCACGTGGTCCTCAGCAGCTTCGAGGACCAAAGACTCTGCCATCGGACGAAAACAAGCATGTGATTCAGACACATAAAGGGAACAATTTTAGGTTCAGGACGAACATCCTGAAGTTAAAAAAAATGTAGTAATTTCACACGAAAGTATCTGAAATAGAACTCCTTTAGAGAAATACACCACTGGGCTAGTCGGTCCAGCACCCACATACAGCACACCTCGTCTCCCTACGTTTCTCTGCCAGCCATCCAACTTGTCCTTCTCTCGAATTTTCTTTACGCCCTGAAACCTCCATGGCCTCCCTCCTTCCCTGGCTTTCCTCTTGGTATTATTACCTCCTACCTCAGAGTGACCGTCCAAATCACCTCGCCTTCTTGCCACTCGATGGACAGATGTGCCTGCACCCACACTTTACCTCCCTCCATCCGGAACCACAGCAGAGTGGTCCCTCTCTAGGGCTCCTTCCCTTTGCCCACCATTGCTAACACAGAGGACGCTCCTCTATCTCCATCCCCATCTCCTTTTCATCTGGGCATTGTGAGGTGCTGTTGACCATTTTTAATTCCTGAGTCACTCCCCTCTGCTGGCTTCCATCGGGTCACTTTCTCCCGGTTTTCTTCCTGAGTGAATGGAAGTGCCTTGTGGGGTCTTTATTTCCTCTGTTTCTCCTGAATGCACGTGTGCTTCGGGGTGCAGTCGGATCTTCTCTTCACGTCTCCCCGTAATCCCCAGGCCTCAAAGGCCTGCCGCACGGACCTGATGGCTCTTAAATCCCCTGTGTCCAGGGGCGGCCTCGCACCTGGGAGCGCGACACAGCCACCTGGCCGTCAAGTGGAGGTGTCCGTTGGACAGCACCCCACAGTAGGGGCACCCTTACCTCAGTAGGTCCTGAACTCCCCTCTTCCAGATTCTTTCAGGAAAATAGCACTAGAGTCCAGCACTTGCTTCATCTTCTTCAAGTTCGACCCGTTTTAATTCTTTACTATCTATTGATACTAAATAACCATCATCTCTATTGTTTTCTTGCAGATACAAATGTTTAAACCACTTTTATTGTAAAAACATAACTTATATACAAGAGAGCATATGAAATCAAAATCTATAGCCAAACAAATTATCACAAAGTGAAAGCACGCGTAGCCATAACGCAGGCCCAGGAGTTTAACTGCCGGGGGCCCCCTCACGGCCCTTCGCAGCCACCAAGCCATCCGTTTTCTGCTGGGTGTTGTTTTCCTCTCTCTCGCTGGTTTGTGTGTTATATTCTGTGTTTCCCCGGCTTCTTCGAGACAGATGCTTAGCCCCTGACCTTTCCTCCCCAATGTGCGCCTTACAGCTGTAAGTTTCCCTCTTTGAGCACCTTCGTGTCTTACAAGTTTTAGCATATAGTGTTCTCATTAGCATCCAGTTAAATACATTTTTAAATTTCCATTTTATTTTGTTTAACAAATGAGTGATCTGGAGGTTTTTCTAAATTTGTAAAGTTGGGGGTTTCCACATTGGTTCTTTGTTCCTGATTTTTAATGTAATTATCTTGTCATGGGAGAATGAGCTCTGCGTGGTTTTAATGCTGCGAATTTTGGGACCCGCTCTACGAGGCGGAGTACGGTCAATACTTACAAGGCTTCCGTTATGTTGACGAGAATGTGCATTCTGCATTTGTTGAATCCAGCAATCTGTATACACCCATGAGGCCAACTTGCCCGTGATAGTGTT
Source organism: Desmodus rotundus (assembly GCF_022682495.2). NCBI lineage: Eukaryota > Metazoa > Chordata > Mammalia > Chiroptera > Phyllostomidae > Desmodus > Desmodus rotundus. Next base: position 100,438,851 of record NC_071397.1, read on the forward strand.
CTAATCTTTTACACCGTATAATATTTTGGTCTGCTTTTCTTACCAGAAGTTGACAGGGGTATGTTAAGGCCTCCCACTACGCGTGGACTCGTCTTCGCCTCTGCTCATGGCCCTGCACTCAACTGCAGTGTTGGAAACATAAATCTAGCCAGGCCATTCCACGGTTAAATACCCTGGAGCTCCCCCCCGTTCAGCAAAAGTTTACTGAGTGCCCAGAAGGTGTTAGGTGCTGCCCTAAGCCATGGAGATGTATTCATGAATCAGGAAGACAATGTCTGGGCTCTCTCCGGCCTCCGGTGGGTAGTGAGATAGCTATGTAGCTCGACAGGACACCGAGCTAGCTAGCTAGACAGACAGATGATAGGTGGAGGGATAGATGGATAGATAGATAGATGGTAGATAGAAATGATAGATACATGGAGTGATAGATGATGGAAATGATAGAATCACAGGTAGGTAGATGACAGATGATAGGTAGGTAAAGTAGATAGACAGACATACAGATATGCAGTTTGTTTCATTATTGTCAGGGTTAAATTCCAGTTCTTCAGCATGGCTTATAAATATTTTTTCAGTTTGTTCCCTGATCACTTATTTACCTTACTTCACATCAGTTCTTTAAACAGACGGACTCACTTTTCCTCCACTCGGGGCCCTCTGACCTTCCCCCCGCCACCCCCCGCCCCGCCCCGGGCTTCACGCACATGATGCCTCAGACACAGCTGCCCCCACATGGGCCTCCTGGCTCCTTCACACTCGTCCTTCGCCTGTCAGCCCAGCCGTCTTCCACTGCGCAGGCCATTTAGACCCCTTGTGCCATGTTACATGCTTTCTGGGTACCCTTGTACAGCTCTCTGTCCCCTGCACGGCACCTCACTTTGTGCCCCTCACCGGTTTGCAAATCTGTGAGGTCAGCACTGTGGTCTGTCTGTCCTCTCTTGAATCCACAGCACGAAGTGTTTCTCAGTGACTGTTGCTTGAAAATTTGTTACACGCATGTGTACTTAAGAAGGTATTATTATAAGGCATTATTGTTTAATATGTGCTTTGGAAGCTTAATAATTTCTGACATTTGAAAGCAACAGTATTATGAAACCTTCCAGGGGGCTATAGATGCTGTGAACATTTTAACTTTTTGAGATAGTTCTGCTTATTTCTAGCATGTTGTTAATGTCTCTTTGCTTTATGTATTTTAGTAAAATCTCCTTCCTCTCTCACCAGTAATTCATGTACATGATCCCATCAAAACCCTCAAATCAGTTTTATGGGTTGCGGAAGAGACTCGGTGAAGAACACACCTAGAAAGTAAAATGAAATAGAACAGTCATTTGTCATTGTATTTTCAGAGACTTGGAGATGTTAATTGCTAATGACATCTAAATAATACACTGTTTCAGATTTCACTAGGGGAAAATAATTACATGTATCTTAAGAATTCAAAGAATCCATGTGGAAAGCACTAGCTCCCTGGAACCAGCTCTCTCCACCATTTCTTCAATTCCAGTCATCTCTCGAGACAGGCTTCAGGAAATGGGTCATTTCCATTTTCATGGCTAAACGTTTCTCTCACCTCTTCCCTTTCCTCCTCTGGTTAGAGTTGCTACTTCTGTCTCCCAGAGAAGAGGATTCACCCCCTGCCTTGGGACTCTCTGGGGTGTCCACAGTGACTGGGGACCTGTCACCGTCCTACCCAGCTGCACGAGTCTGTTGTGGAGCAGGGCTCAGCTGGAGGCTGCTCAGGACCTGTTCCGCCTCCCGCACAGCTCTGGAGGGACCTGGGCGAGGAGGCGGCGTGCTTGCTCGTCAGACACCTGGTGTGTCTGCACTGCCACAGTTGCTTTGCTTTCTCATACTGTCTTCACTCACACTCCCTCCAATTTTTTAAATTTTCTTGATTTTGGATAAATTTAGTAATACCTCACAGAGGACACCTTGACAGTGAATTAATTTGTCACTTTCGTACCTGTAAGAAGTTAACAGAAACAGAAGTCGGAGATGTCACTATTGTGCTTGTTCAGGTGGGGACTTGAGGATGCGCTGAACCGAGGCTGCTACAGGCCCGGAATCGCAATGAGTCTGACTGCACCCATCCCCTCACTGTCCCCGCAGACCTGCTCTCAGCGTCTGGCAGAAGTGGGAGCAGTAGCCGGCAGGTACCAAGTGTCAGGATGAATTGTCTGCTGCCCCGTGAGCACTGACTGTGAAATTGATTTGCTATCTTTTGGGGAGCGTAGTTTTGTGATAAGAACAATATAAACTTCAAAACCAACACATTTATTATTTATCCAGGTGTTGTTCAAGTGCACACTCAACAGCAAGTTTAAATGAACGCTTTTGATGGATTGCTCCATTCTGACTCAGCGAGGACCTTTGCGGATGGCCTCAAAGAGTTGCGTTGCATGAATCTTTGAAATCGTGTTCTTCAGAAACGGTGCCAGTTAGGCTAGGTTGTGTAACAGCAAGTGCCAGGGTAGAACACTTAGTGGCTTAAAACAACCATTTAGCTCACTGTTCAGTGGGTAGGAAATTTATTTCAAGCTCAGTGAGGCTGTTTTCTATCGTCAGTTGGGTTCACCCCACACTTGCATCTCTGAGGACTGAGGGCAGTTGGTCTGGGAAGGCTTTTGCTGAAATGGCTCAGCAACTTTTAGGGATTTCTCATTTTCCAGCAGGTGAGCCTGGGCTTGTCCCCATGGCACCTGGACAGGGTCCCAAGGCAATGAGAGGACTCACGTACAGTACCTGGAGGCCCAGGCTTAGGGCTGCTGTGCTGACTTTTCTGCTGCATTGTATTGGCCAGAGCAAGTCACGGGGTCAGCCTTGATTTTTAGAAAAAGGGGATAGACTTCATTTCCTGATGACAGGACCTATGAGGTCACATTAAAAAGGGCAAAGGTACAGAGAAAAGGGAAAGATTTGGAAACAGAACAGTTCTAATATGCACACTTCGACTGAGAGATACTAGGCTAGCTCTCCACTGAAATGATAAAGCCAAAACTAAAGGACAATTAAGGAAAGAGACGGAACGAAAGGAACGAATTTTGGAAGCTGGAAAGGAATGGGTGAATGGTAGCAGAAGTGGGAAAACACATCCTGAGGCAGCAGCAGGACAACTCAGGAGTCCTCCCACTTTACAGCACAGTCTCCATGTTCTTAGGGATTAGAGGCCCCAGGGAGCCGAGGGAGGGAGACAAGGCACACTCCTAGGGTCGGCTGAGAGTGTCTAGGGAGTGAGAGTGTCCCCAGATGCTGCGGAGATCCTGGAGGAAGACTGGAGAGAATGGGCGCACTGGCAAGGTTACAGGAGAGGGATGTGGGGCTCTCCATTGTGTGCCATGGAAGAGAGCTCAGATGTCAATGAAGTCAGAGGATTAAATAAACACCAATTGGAAAGAACAGAAACACCCGTGTGTTCATTGCAGTGTTCACAATGGCCAAGATTGGAAGCAGCCCAAATGTCCATCAGTAGATGAGTGGATAAAAAAAGCTGTCGTATATTTATGCAATGGAATACTACTTGGCCATAGAAAGAACGAAGTCTAACCCATTGTGAGCACATGGAGGGACCTGGAGAGCATCATGCTAAGTGAAGAAAGCTAGTCAGAGAAAGACAAATACCACACGATTTCACTTATATGTGGAATCTAATGAACAAAGTAAACAAACAAGGAAAACAGAGACAGACTCATAGTTAGAGAGCAGGCTGACAGCTGTCAGGGGGTGGGGCAGGGGTGGAGGGAAGAGAAAGAACTCATGGACACAAACAGGTGTGGTGACAGCTGGGGGAGGGTATATGGGGGACCTGGGGGAGGGCCGGGGGGGTAAGTGGTGGTGGGTGGAGACTCAACTTGGGGTCCTGAACACACACGACCGTGTACAGAAAGACGATGTGTAATAGAATTGTGCACCTGAAACATGTAGAATTTTGTTAAGCAGTGTCACCCCCATCGACTCAATAAAAAGGGGGGGAAAGTGAGCTAATTGAATGTTCAGAGCCCAAGGCCTTTCCCACGCTTGGCTTCCAGAATGATGGCAGACATTAGTCCTTCAACCTCTAGTACAGAAAATTCTCCCATGGAGGATCCGATCAGCCCGCGAGGAGAAAAGACTGAAAAATACTGACACTGAAGTTTCTCCACGGAACGAGCCCAACCAACTGCACACTCAGTGTGCACAGTCTGCCTGCAGTGTGAGCAGGCAGCCAAGAAAACCTGTAATACAGGCAGAGACCAAGACCAGCAAACAAACTAAAACAATTTCAGAAAACATAAATCCTGAAGGAAAAATACCTTAAAGCCCATTTTAATATTGTCAGTGTGACGAAAATAATTGTATCCCCCTGGAAAGAAGAATGTGTTATTAAAGAGGTGCATTCAGAGAACCGAACACGCTTCTGGACATTTAAACACGATAGTAGTGTGAAAAAAGCTAATGGGATGAAAGACAAAGAAGAGGGAATATCCCAGAAAGTAAAACAAGAAGACAAAGTGATGGAGAGTAAAAGAAAGAAAAAGCACAGGATAATCGGAAGACCAATCTGGGAAGTCAAACATCCTAATAATGGAAGTTCTGGGAGGGAAAGACAGAGAAGACAGAACACAGAAATCACCACTGAAATAAATCACGAGACTAAAACATCCCAGAGCTGAAGGTGAGGAATCTCCACAGTGAAAAGAACCCAGTACAGTGAATTAAAGCTGACCCACACTTAGTGCGCAATCAGGATATTTTGGAATATTTGAGGGAAAGAGGTTCTTTTAGCTGCCGAGGGAGAAATAAAGGTGTCGTCCACCCAATCGGGAATCAGAAGAGCTTGGGTGTCCTTCATGGCTACTTCCGAGGTTTGAAGACAATGGAAAAATGGCTTAGAAGTTCTGAAGAAAAATGGTCTCTCACTTAGAATATTACACCCAGCTCAACTCAATCAAACATGAGTGCAGAAGAAAGACATTTTCAGATATGCAATTTCTCAGAAGATTGACCTTCCACACACGCTGTCTTAGGAAGACACCGGAAGGCTTGTTCCATCAAAATGAGGAACAAAACCAGTAAAGAGCAGATTTGGGGTAAAGGAAACAAGGACTATGATGGAGGAGAGAGGCAGAGTGGACCCCCAGGACGAAAGTGTGGGTGACCGGGTGACCCGATGCAGCCTGTGTGCAGCTGGCCTTCGGTCATCCATCGAAACTGGAGCAGGAGGGGGAGGGCATGTCAGGAAGAGAAATTGCAGAGTACATGGGGCATCTTGTTGTATTAAGAAGAAATTTGGTAAGTGGTAGAGAGTGTGTGGTTGAAATATTCATAAGTATATGGAAAAAGTAGGCCAGTAACAATGAAGTCAAGAAAAATATTACCTCGGGTAAAATAAAAATGCACAGGAAATAAAAGTTAACCATATCATACTCTGTGACTGGCATTTGTATAAATGCAATGATGCAAATCTTAATAATGGTCTAACTCAAGGTAATCTATCTCTACCAGAAGTGAGAGGGTAGACATGTGTGGCAAGGGCTGAGCAGGGTCACTGTGTCCCACAAACAGGCTTGGGGGGACCCCGAGTATTGACCCTGGAGGACCCTTCTATAGAAAACACAGTGTGTCTGGGGGCTTCCGGGAGCTCTGCACAAGGAAGGAGCGATGGAAGTGGGAAAGGGAGCTGACTCTTCATACGTTATGGTAGAAAGTACTCACACTGACAAACTACAATATATGTAAGAAGAGAGCTGGGACAAATATAAAAAAACTTAGTAAAGGGATTGAAAGTGGTTTCCTTGGAGGCAGAGAACATGGCGGGTAGAGACACTGTCGTGTTTCCCAACAAACAGGAGGATTCTTTGACCTTTTTGTGCATGAGCGTGTGGCTTTGATAAAAATAAACCTTTACAAACATTATAATAAGGACAGACTGCCTTATCCTTTGGACATCAGAGTGTATTTGAATAGGAGGCGGGTAGACGAATAGATCACAAACTTTCCAAATCCATCCGTACACCTGTTCTGAGTAGACAAGGCCAATTTAAAAAGAATTGGGGATGTGCTGTCTCACACACAACTTCTCTTTCTACTGGTTGAACCGGGGAGAATGGGTAAAGAGAAAAGAGGTAAGTAGACTCATTTAGTTCTGTGTTTGGTAGTAGAAAATTCCAGTTAACATTGGCCCAACCCCGATCCTATGCCTCAGGCCAATTAAATCAAATTGGGACTTTTAACAGGGTTCCTTGAGGTCAGCTGGGTCTGTGATTGAGTGCTCCGCGTCCTCTCAGGTGGGCTCTGCGCCGTGGTGACCCACACAGACGGTCAGTTACCTAGCGAGAGGTCACTCTGCGGCATCACAGTAACCAGAGAACTGAATATATGAAGAGAACATAAAGCCCCTAAGATAGCCACATTTTCAAAACCCGTAGCTGGCATTTGAGAATTGGAACCCGGAAAACACAATATGAAGACAAAGTAATTTTGAACGCAGGTACACACTTCCCAGAAAATAAAATGTTTGAGTTTTTATTAGTAACAGTACATAACATGGTTTTCAGTACATGGTGTTGGTGTTATTGGTACTGCTAACTTTCCATCTGAAACTTATGATGAGGAAGCAAATAGTTTTAGCATTTGAAGTCACAGGACTTGATTTTATACAACAGTCTAAGCTACACGTGTTTGTGGAACTTTTACTTTTAAAATCCTGCACGTGAGTAATTCATCCGGTGCAGATACTCATGCTAGAAATCAGGCTTCAGTTCAGCCAGCATCATCTCGCTCAAAGGCGGTGGCCCTCTCCCCAAGACCTTCACAGGGTCCTCTAATGATGGTGTGTCCCAGGCTCGAAGGCTCAGCCACCTGATACAAGAGCACACAAATACTCATTATTTCAGGGGCAGAGTCCACTTACCAAGCCACGAGACCAGGTGTGAAATCTGAAGGCAGCTTATAATTAAGAATGAAGTAGTCCAATGGGTAACACTGAGAATTCTGCTTACTTGTCTTCTGAACATGATCCTTGGCTACTTAGATCGTTTTCTTAGAGAATTAGACCCAGTGATGTCAGAGCATCCTCCAAGCTCCAGCCTCAGGTGAAAAGGATGAGCAGCTGACAAGGACAGCCAGCCCTTGCTGAGGCCCTCTGCTAGCACAGGGCTTATCCCACTCGATCCCATGGCTCCGTGCTGTCTGGCTGTGAGCGAGCGTGGCATTGGACTGGGAGATGGCAGGCAGAGGAAGTTGCTGGATTTGCTCTGTGGGTAAAAGGGCTCCATTTAGGGAATGAAACTGCCCATTCTATGAACACACACTCTCGGCCTTTCATTGCCTGACTCAGATAACACTGATAACCAACACTAACTGAGAGATTCCTATGGATGAGAAGTGAGCTAAGAGATTTACTTGCCTTTCCTCAAGTTAATCCTTATCAGAGTTTATCCATTCATTCTATATGTCATAGGCATTTTTCCTTAGGTACAAAAAGTATCAGGGTACAGAAATAACACCCAGTCTCTGATCTCATGAAGCATTATAATTATTACCCCCATTTTCTAGGTGAGGAGACTGAGACATAACAAGGTTAAATAACTCGCCCAAGGTCATACCCCCATAAATGACAGTGATGAGACCAAACTCAGGTCCGCCTCACTCTTAAGCATGTGTGGTTGGCCACAAGGCTGCGAATGAATGTGCAGTATCACAAAGCAGGAAGAAGCAGACCCGGAAGCCCCAAATGCGGGCATCTAACTACAAAGGGTTTTGAGCACCAGGCTTCCTTATTCAACAGAGAAATTGCCAAAATGTTTGTTTTGTATTGCAGATGTTAGTGGCTAATACTAATGATCAATAATCATTGGCAACTTTTCCGATAGAGGAAGCCTGGCTGTTATTAGTATTTCGATTTAGGGGAAGGAGAACTTGGGCCGGCAGTAGAACATGAAGCGGCAAGCCACACTCTGTGTGCCCGTCGGAAGCCCCGAATTTCTTTCCCCCAGTCGTTCCCAAACAGGCTGTGATTTGGGGTGCCGCCCAGAGTGTTTCCCAGCCACGGGTGGGAGGGACAGCCCTCAGATTCCGACTTGGTGCGTGAAGTGAATTCTGCAGTGAGGTCCTGAAGGAGATCGGAAAGCTGCTCTGTGTGGGGCAGCGATGTCTCGACTCGTCAGAAGCGTCCGTACCCACCCTTGTTTCCCCAGAATCAAACAGAGAACATGAAGTGAAGGCAGCCTTGGTGAGTCGACATTAGTCCTTTTCATTTTTTATAGCAAAAACGTTTGCACTGCAAATAACGAGTTACCATTATTTATTTATTTATTTTTTTTGAAAACCTTAGATGGTCCTCATTTGAAGCATTAAAATTTATGAACAGTGTTAATGGAAAGCATTTTAGTCTAACTAAGCAGTTGCTATCGCTTTAACCTCTCACCCCAGCTCCATGAGGGAAAATCCATCTTGAAAAGCTTTTAGAAGAAGTGTATTTCATGTGAATATCCTTTTCCTAATTTGTGTTTCCTCCTCTCCGTGGCTTTGCTGTCACGTCTGGGGGCCACGGTTGCGTTAATGGCATTAGGGTTTGTGTTCTCCTGATTGAAGGGCCGAAGAATTGGACCCGTCCTATCTGGTGATTTATCAAACCGTTTCTCTATCACAAAGGACAGTTCTCCCTCTCCGGGGTTCTGGCAGCCTGCCTCCAGCCGGCGGAGACAGGGCGCTCGCCTCTTTTGAAGCTCTCACATCAGAAGACTTTACCACATGCCTCTAAGACTTCACCTCATGAGAAATTCCCCTCAAATCTGTGGCTTTGCCTCTTCCCAGGACCTTTGAATTCCGTGGTGGCGTCACGTGCTGGCTGTGGGGTTTGCCCCTTTGAAGCCTTTACAGATGCTGTCGAGGAGAGAAGGTCAAGGCCATGGTGGGAGGCGGGGGCGGAACTCCTCCAGCAGCTAGAAGATGATCTCAGAATAATTCAGGGTGCCCCGGGGGCCCCGTGGATACCCGGCCTCGGGAAATAGCAACAACCTCTGGTCCCTGGTCTGTGGGGAGAACAGATATGACAAGCAGTAGCTTCTCCTCCACCAGAGGATTGTGAGGCTTTCTCTGAACGGCGGCATTGAACTCAATGCCACGCCCAGGGCCTGGACAGGCCTGTGAAATGGGCCGTGCCAGCAGGGGCAGCTGCAGTCACAGGCTCCCAGCGCAGCTCCTGATTACAGTCTGCATCTCGTGGTCATTCTGGGACTTGTTGGGAGGAGAGAGTTCTGGAAGGAGCTGGGAGATTTAATCGGCACCTTTTCTCAGTCCGCACCAACCTCCCTTATTCTTTCCCCCTTTTCTTCTCACACTCTGGGAGGCAGTTACCTGGAGAAAGGATGGGTGAGCCCGCAGGTCATACCTTCCTGGCCGGGTGCGGTGACCAGCCACACAGTGCAAACCCAGACTTCCTCCCACAGCCAGACAGATGGCCAGCCTCACAGCAGCCAGTGAGCGTGTCACCTCCAACAGGAGCACCTGACAACCGCTCTTAGAAGTCTGGAGGGTCAGGGACGACTGCCTGCCCTTGGCGTTCTAATGAATGTTCTGCTCCGCCCAGCACTGGGGGGCAGTTCCTGCTCCGTTGGAGCTGGGAGACCCCTTCTTGGTGAGTGACATCGATGTCCACCAGCAGAGGATGCTTGTGTGGTCTTGCTGATCACCTGGGGAGTCCCAGCACCCCACCTTCTCTGTCAGAGGTGCAAAGAAAACACATTTCCAGAAGCAAGAACAGGCTTGGAGCAGAGGGGAGGGGCAGATGTTCAAATCCTCGGGGCTGGTGCTCATCAATGAAATACAGATAATTTTTTAAATTAAAAAATCAAAAAAAATTGGTTGACTTGATTGTATTATCTTAGTTTTGTTGATTAGTCCCCATTCCTTGGATAATGTGTAAGTTCTGCTTAGATAGTGTAACATTTCACTGCAGGGGACGATGAAGCAGGAGAAGAAGGCTCCTAGAGATGGCCCCACACGTCTTCCCGTTTCTCCCGGCCCTCCCCTGCCAGCTCCTCATCAGTCATTCCTACGACAAGTCTTCGTCACATAACAACTCAGCTCAAACCTCAAAACAGTGCAGGTAAGTGTAGGCACTGATGGGGAACGTAGACGTTTATGTGTCTTTAAAATTAATTCTTAATGCTTTCATGTTACAAAAGTGATTTGTGTTCATTGTTGAAGAGTTAGTACATAGAGACAAAGAAACAAAAATCCCATCATCCAGTTCAAAGATCTTGCTGTTTTTTTCTCTTCCTCGTCTCTTGCAACAAAAATTGAATTTTATCATGACCCATGGTTTTGAAATATGCTTTCATTTTTACTAAAAAAACATACATGTCTATGCTCTCTCTGTTTTCATTTAATATTATTTTAAAGGTTGCACAATATCCCATAACATGAATATACTATAATTCATTTAACTGGTGCCTTAATGTGGACATTTCATCGCATCTCATTTTTTCCCTACATCATCCGTGATGTACTGCAGTGAGTGTACTTTGAACATTCAGGCCCATCCAGCAGTTGCTGCAAATGCTTTCCGGAGAACCCGGGAGAAATCAAGAAGCCCCAGCTGTCCGTCTGCCGACTCAGGAGGCTGTGCAGGCAGCCCCCCGGCGTCTGGCCCTGAGTGTAGAGGCTTTAGCTGAGAGCCTGTGTGTGCGGCAGCAGCGTGGGACTAATATTTTAGGATAAATTCCTAAAAGTGGAATTTCTGGTCATAGCGTATGAAAGGTATAAAAGATTTTTACATGTTTTGTCTAGTCGCCTACCAATTTACACCCCTGTAAGGAACAGATGGGCGTGTCCTGATGCCCCTCATTGCCCAGGGGTCCCCTCTGTCCTCTGGCGGAGTGGGCTGCCTCTGCAGGCATGGAGGTGTCTGTCTTTGGGTGTCTTCTCACATCCGTAAGCCAGACAACCAACCACTCGGCAGCACTCTTAAATCTGAAAGGAGGCGTGGGCTGGATCTGCTAGGTTTCTCCTTCAACTCCGACGTTTTAGAGAAAGTTAAATAGCAGAACAACACGTTTCTAGCTGGCTTTTCTCAGCCGACCCCACCTGACTCCCTTCCCTTCTGTCTCCCCCCTTTATTGCAGGAATAAGAAAAATCCAGGCTGGAACTCATCTGCCCGCTGCAGCACCGAGAACACGGCCCATGGAGGGGAGTGGGGGTACCCATTAGACCTGCAGCTCTGAGTCCGTACCCGGCATCAGACTTTGCAATTTGCCCGCGTTTGTACAACTCAAATCCCGGATAGCATTAAGGTTTACATTTTCCGTGGAAAGCTGTCCCGAGAATTTATTGATATTTGCAGCACCCGATTATTTCATAGCTAGAGAAGGCCAAGAGGAGACTCTTATTTTATTCCTGTTGACCTTTGAAAAGTAGCATCCTGTGCCTTCCTCCATAAAGCCCGTGACCTTCACGCGTCTAAATCTTCAACCTTTCCGCAGATTATGCCTCTTTTGCAATGTTTTCTTTAACAGCTATTAGCAGGGAATCATGCCTGCTTTTGCAAGAGGGCGGCAGCCCTGGGAAGCGCGCCCAGCCCTCCCTCAGCGCCACCTTCCTTTTGCACACGAGGTCGCAGTCCACTGGGGAGCCTTTCCAATGAGGCAGGAAGCAGTTTAGGGTAAGAAATGGTCCAAAATAAAAAATCCTTCTCAGGCAGCTGAAGTCTCAGATCTTGTGCTCCTGTTTGTTCCCTTCTCAGCTGTTTCCTTTGAAGCCCATGACTGCTACGTCTGTTCAAGTGCAGCTGTGACCGGCTGATCATGGTTTATTTTAAGACAAGAAAGGAACCGGCCAAAGACTCACCTACTGTTCTCTGTCATCCATTTGCAAAATTCAGGTGCAGACAATCTTGTCCAAGTACACAGATGAAAGTCTCCGGGGCTGGGGTCCCATGCTCGAGCTGGGGTCCCGGGCCCTGCTGCAGGAGGCGGCCTGGGGCCCTCCTTGTCTGCCCTTGCTCGGGCTCTCTGACACGCAGGCCTGGACTCTGGCGTCTTCCTTTTTCCCCATGCCTGTCCCCCTTGCCTCGTTCAGAGCTTTGTTCTCCAGGTCTGAAGGACCACCACCGTCTCCTAATTCATTCTCTTTAGCACCCCTGTCTCCAACCAATCTGCTCTGCACACCACAGCTGGACACATCCTGAAACGTCAAGTCAGCCTTAGTCCTGTCGTGAAAATCTTCAGTGCCCCTCTTTCCTATGGGATAAATTCTGTTACCTACCGTTTGCAGAGTCTCTTAGTTAAGCACGAGCTCCCTGTGCCTCTGGGGTTCCCAGCTTTCTTTCTGGACCACTCGGTGCTGCCCAAGGAGCGCACTCAACAGCCAAAATGGTGCTGCCGAGGCCCAGAGCAAAGCCTCCTCCACCAAGAAGCCTCTGTTGGAATGTCGCCTGCCGGACACTTCCTGCTCAGAAGCAGTGTTCTGCTCACTTGTGTCATTCACAGATGCTTAGGACCAATGGGGGCTTTTGCTATTTTTGTCTGATTTCCAGCTTTGTGGATGAGATGACTAATATTCTGAGATGAAGTGAATTTAAATATCCCAAACCACCAATAATGATGAGAATAGCTGCCATTTATGGACTGTTTTTCTCTATGCCTGGCACTGTTAAAAACACCGCACTGAATTATCTCGACATCCCTACTCAATTCCAGGGAACTCGAGGCGCAGAGAGCTTAGGGAGCTGGTTAATCAGCTCACACAGATGGGCCACACTGGGGCTGAGACGCATGCCCGGGGGCCTGATGCCAGCGGCCTCAGTGGCCCCTCCCGGTGACCCAGGTCACATGCTATTTTGTTACACTTGTGGGTATATCTTACTTATCCAACTCTCTTTGTAAGCTGCTGGGTGGTAGAGTTGTTACCTTTGGACTCCACAGATTTTAAAAGCTATGCTGGTGCTATCCCCACAGTCCAGAGCCCGGAGATGCTGAGTAGCTTGATGACCCTCAGGAAGTCCCCGGGCACTCTCTCCTCTGCACCCTTACAAGTCATTCTTTTCCTTCATTGACGTAATTTTAGTCCCATCACCTGTCTCTACCTGTACCTGGTGTACGGACATCTTCCCACACAAGACCCTTATGACACTTTTCAGACAGACGGCTCTGCCAAATTTTGCTTCCCCTTGAACAAATGTCAAACCTTGTCTCGTTGTAAGTGCAGAACTTCAACGACCGAATCATGCTGCGTCTCTGCTCCCGCTGCCACCCCACCCCTACTTCCTGATACTATAATATCCGCTCTCTCCCTTTCCCACTCCGCACCCCATGAGCAGATATTCCCTACTTAGTGCTTTTTGAACAAGTACGTGAATTTGATCTTCCTAATACGGCCATGAGAGTGACAGATGCAAGCAGAGGCAACCTCCACCCCCCAGGATAGCGCAGTCTGTTGAGAGGGGCCGGGGTTGGGGCCACGCGGCGTCCCTTCGGTGCCCACGTGCTTGCTCTGGGTGAGGCCAGGGGCACACGTTGAACAACGCTGTCCTCGTCATTACCCAGGGATGTAGGGATTTTATATTCACTTAACAAATGAGGAAATGAATGCTTTAAAAATTCATAGCTCACCCTGGGTCACATGGCAGCTTAGAGGCGGGACCAGGATTTTAATTGGCTTCTGGCTCTCAGGTCCATGGGCCGTCCATTCCGAGTGTGGATGCCTGGGCCCGCCATTATTCTTGGCAGATTTCTTGGATGGCAGGTTAAGCATATTTGTTTAATGTCTTATTGTTTATGCTATTACAGTTGTCCCCAATTTTTCCCCTTTAGAGTAAGCATATTTCTACTGCTTTGGAGTGTTTCCTTGGCAGGCCCGGCCCCAGAAGGAGATGAGAAATGAGCACCCTGGGGACATGCTCACCTCTTGCCTGTACGCTGGCCTTGCATAGACAGACAGGGACTTGTGTGCACCTGGTGCTTCGTGAAGGGTGTCTGTCACCACGAACCCAGGGGGACTGATAACCCCGAAAGGAGCCACTGCTTGGCAACATTCACCAAATGTCCTGCCTTAGGGCTGAAACAGTGGGGAAATGAAAGCCCCCCTTGTCCCCCAAGGAGCTGGGAGGCCCAGAAGAGAAAGGACCCTCGGATGCCAGCTTGCCTACATGAAGGTGTCTGGTGACAGATGGTGGCCGCAGCTCTGTCTGGAGGCTCCCAGTGACTTAAAGCTCCATGCCATGCTTTCTGAGGTATACGGGCCCCTTATTGCTCAGGTCTGATTAGGAGAAGATTCTGATCTCTGTTCCTCTGAGAGGTGGCTTCCTGCTGCTTCCACCGAGCGTGCTGTGCTCTCCTTTCTCATGAGAATTCTTCAAATATTTCAAGACAGCCATTACATCACTCTGTCTTCTCAATGTTTCCTTGAGACTAAAAATAAAAACTAACCTTCTTGGAATAAACATCTTTAATCAAAGGGGAAAAAATGCGAAACGTCACATGAAGAATGCGCTAAGATCAAAGACGAATTTATTGGGGATGTTCCCATGTTCAACAACATCCATCATTTCCCCCTTTGTTTAGTTTTATTCGACAGGGATTACCGGTGGCTCTCGGCAGGCTCATTAAAATCTTTACCTTTCTTTATTGCAGGTAATGCCCCTGATTTTGTAGACCAGTTTCCTTCCTACCTGCCTACGCCTGCTGTTGCCTTTTTTGGATTATTGTTAACAGAATAATTTTGCAGCGGGGGGTCTTTTCAATGTGTGACCCTGGGGGAGAGCAAAGCCCTGCTTGAATTTCACTTCTGCCTGTGTTGTCCCTATTTCAAGGTAATTTGCAAACCTGCCGTAATGTGTATTTGCTCATTTATACGAGGACCTGTCGTTCGTAATTCTGTTTCCTGGAATTCAAGAACTTCCAGGGAGTGGTCCTGAGCACACACCGTGCGGTGCGCTTCAACGTTTAAGAGGGGAGAGGAAAAACAACTGGAAAGGGATTTGTTGATCCAAGCTGATGAAGGAACACCCTGGCACTTTGGAGCACTTCTTTTCCAGTCTTGAAATTGCCCATCTGTAAGTGTCTATTCATTCGCTGGTCAGCAAAGAGTCATGAACCGCCACTGAGCACACAGTGGTGGAGCCGCCCTCCCTGAGCGGCCTGCTGGGTGGGGAGACAGTGTGAGTCCAGTCTCTTGAGCTTCTACAACAAGCACAGTGGAAGGTGTTCGAACAATGAGAGCCACTTCCAGTGCTGCTAGTGCTACTGCCACCGCTCCTGCGACTACGGTTCATACTGCCTTAGGACTACTGCTGCAGCTCCTTCTGCTGCTGCTGCTGCTGCAGCTCCTTCTGCTGCTGCTGCTGCACAACCATTCCGACTGCTCTCACTGCTGTTACCATGCAGTTAATACTGCTACTGAGTCTACTATAAGTCCTGCAATTTCTACTCTGCTGTGACTGCTATTACTACCACCATTACTGCTATTACAATGGCTATTCCTGCCACTTTGCTTCTATAACTACAATTACTACTACTATTTACGTCTCTACTACCATTATTGCAGCTGTGGCTGCTACTGTTACTACTCCACCACTATTTTCAGCCCAGCCATTGAGTAACTATATGACCTCTGACACATTACTTAGACTACTTTGGGTTTTTCCCTCTTCTGTAAAATTAGAACTAGACCCATGCTTCTGTCTGCTAAGTGGCAACAAACATTACCAAAAAATAACATAGTGAAGGGGGTCAGTATACAGTATTTTTGGGAATGCCATTTTTTAAACATTTGCTGAGGAAGAATTAATATGTTAATATGCATGATGTATCTCTAACAGTATACATCAAATTTATTTGGCTGCAAAATGCTTTCTTTTTTATTGTATTTTTTCCATCGTCATTTATACACCTTATAACTCCTATGCTCCACAATCCCCACATTGTTGTCTGTGTCCGTGAGTCCTTTTTCCTTTTTGCTAGATCCCTCCACCCCCTAGCCACACCCCACATTGCTGTCAGCCTGCTCTCTATCTATGAGTCTTGACTCTATTTTTCTTGTTAGTTCAATTTGTTCGTTAGATTCTACATATGAGTAAAATTATATGGTGTTTGTCTTTCTCTGACTGGCTTATTTCACTTAGCTTAATGTTCTCCAGGTCCATCTATGCTGTTGCAAAAGGTAAAACTTTCCTCTTCTTCTTCTTCTTTTTTTTTTTTTTTACAGCCAAGTGGTATTCCATTGTGTCAATGTCCCATAGTTATTTTATTCACCTTCTACTGATGGACACTTGGGCTGCTTCCATATCGTGGTGATTGTACATAATGCTGTAAAGAACATAGGGGTGCTTATGTTCTTTCAAATTACTGTTTTGGGTTTCTTCAGTTATATTCCCAGAAGTGGGATCGCTGGGTTAAAAGGCAGAGCCGTGCTGCAAAATACTTTTCTTTTCTTTTCTTTTTTTTCTTTTTTTTTTGGTGTTTCTCAGTATTAACAAAGCCAGTTTCTCAGAAATGTCCCCTTTCGTTCCCAAGCACACATATTTTCCCCTCCATACTGAACTTTGTGATCTCTTAATGTGCTGGGACTCTATTGTGTCTTAAAAATCTCCTGGTACTTAGAGCAACCATACACCCCCATGTGTGTGAGATAAGTTAATTATTAGTAGTGCTCCCTTTTCCTTTAAAATAGTTCCACTTTGAACAATAAGCAACCTGGTCACCATGCCTAATGCAGTGACCCTCACTCACTCTCAGGTGACGGCTTAGCATGTCCCTCCTGCTTCGGTGGCGCCCTTGGTGCAAACACTCACTGGATGTGGAATAGCGGGAGCCTTCTCCCGGCACCCCCTTCTCACAAGTGATTGTTCCCATTGTCGTTGTGCGGTTCTCTGTTTCGATGGAGAACAACGAACAGGGTTCTACTTCGTTAGCTCTGGGCAGAGCAGCATCTACTGAGCATCTACAGGGCCCCTGGCCCTGCCACAGTTGCTATGACGCAAACACTAAACCTGAAGCATGATCTTTGCCTTCGAGCTGCTCAAACCTAACATCGCTGGGGCTGGCATGTGTTTTGCAAAACATTTGACAAGGTAATAAATTAAAAAGTTAACAAAAGCATCATCACAATGATTAATAAGACAAACTAATCATATTCATTTTCTCTGCTTTTGGGATTTTTTTTTAACTCATGCAGCAGTAATCCGAATAAGAGCAAATAAGTCAGATCCTAGCTACTCGATTCCTAAACTTCCGTATTTAATTTGTGACATGTATTTGTTATTAGTTTTTCCATTCTTCTCACCTTCATTGTGTCCCTTGTTTCACATGACAATGACATGCACTGGCCTCAGAGTGAGGGAAATGTGGCCTAGAGCAAAAAGGGGAATTTAATTTCTGGATAGATTTCTTAGAATAAAAACAGATAGAATAAACAGAAAGCCAAACTGACTTTGATTTATAAGAACCAGACGTTACTGAGAAAATAATAGAAAGATTTTGGGGGGTCTAAAGCAGTTGGGACTTAAATTTCAAGAACTAAGCTTAGAGCACTGTGCATAGAATCCGTACAAAATGTTTTAAGGGAAAAGGGGAAATTAGATTACGTTAAAGTCATTTTCCTCCCCCAAAGGAAACGCACGTTCACAGGTAGACAGAAACGGGCGCTCTGCGCGCCCAGGGGCGTCTTCGCTGTTTATTCCTCAGCCACTGAACCCTGGGGCGCGGCGAACAGAGACCTAACAGGTGCTCTTGGGGACTCAGGAGCAGCAAGGTTGCACCTCACTCTCCAGGATTTAGGTGGGGAAGATGAACCACGGTCATTCAGAGAAAGCCCGCATTCCGAATAGCTCTGGGACTACAGAGCTGCTGATCTAGAGAGACATGAGCATTTCCCAAGCGGTGTGCGGGCTGAGCCTGTGGGTAGCCCCGCCAAGCTCTGCCATCCCCAGGGCAATCCAAAGAATGCGTCTGGGTGATCTGAGCATCCCTCTCCCCAGAAGAGGGTGAAGTCGGTGCTGAGAAACCTGGTGGTCAGGAGGCGGTGGGCTCAGGACAGAGTGGAGAGGTGGGGGAAGGTGCTAGAGTGGAACTCCCAGGGCCAAAAGCTCAGGCTCAGGAGCCTCAGCAGGTGCCCTAGTTCACCGTCAGCAGTGCAGGTGACGGCATTGGAACGAGGTGGCAGGGAATGCTGGCTGAGGCTGGGTGGGGTTCCAGTTGACTGTTTACACAAAGGAGACTTGTTAAACCTCAAGGGCTTGGATTTTGTTGAAAGGACAATTTTAAATAAAGATTTCCACCATCCCCCTGAGCTAAGAGCTGAAATATACGGCACGTCTGAGCTGACACAGAACCTGCTCTTTGAACTTCGCTGAGGAGGTCGCGGGTGTTTCCCCGCTTGCCAGCAGTTTTCAAGGACAGGACGTTCTGAGCTCAACGAAGAGAAACTTTGCCTCTGGTAGTGAGAATAGATTCTTTATTCACCCTAAAGCAGGGGCTTGTATGTGTTGTGAACAATGGTTTGACCCACCCCAGCTGTCTGCAGAGAAGGAAGGGGCTTTTGCATGTGTATACATATTTCTCTAGCATTTGTAGCTTAATAAGGTCTTTCTTTATAAATTGATTGAGCTGTGACTTACATTAAACCCTGTAGCTAAAAGGGGATGCTCTTATATTTCCTATGCTTTTCACTTCTGCTTTCTACCTCTTACTTTCAATGCACGCCTTCCCTTTACCAGTTCCCCTCACTCATTCTCCGTACAGAGCTCCCTGCACCCCACCTAGCACCTGGACTTCAGAACCGGTTAAAACCACCATCCTTCAGTCCGTTGTTCCGGCATTGAAGGGTAATTAGGGCTCTGAATTAGATGACTTTAAATTAATAGATGCACCTGAAGTCACAACTCACATTAAGAACTATGTCTTCTCTTGAAATTTCAGTGTACAATGAATGGCAAATTTAAAAATTAAATCACTTAAATTCTACTAATGTAACCTCATGAAAGAATCTAATTGTGAGTTATTTTGAAAAAGTGACCAACAGCTTTATGGATTGGTTAATTACTATTTATTCATTCAAGCAATTTTGTGTGTGTGTACAGGATACTGTGCTAGGTTAATTTCTCTTGGTCATAAATCCATTTCGTTACTTGCTGAGTTTGTCTGTCCTTGTTGTCTGTCCTCTGTACAGTGACAGTAAAGTCCTTTCGAAGGGTGTCCAAAAAAAAAAAGTACAAGCATGTACTTTAAAGAAGATAATTATCCCTTTGAGTAGCTTCAAATTCCCACTTCATTATTTTCCTATTTCACCTTTATTCCAAAGAGCCTTAAAGGTCTGCACGTGGTGCCGCCAGGCAACCCAGGTGCGCTCGATCGCGGCTTCCACAAGCCCACGGCTCCCAGGGAGCACATCCACCTGGCACTCCTCTGGCTGGACCTGGGAGGCTGGGCAGCAGCAATGGCATTTGGGCCTGTCATACATGTCAGCAAGGCACTCATTACGAAGCCATTGGAATTTGCTCTTTTCATTCAAGTAACCATTTGCTAAGTACTTACTAAGAGCCACACTCTGCCAAGCTGAAGATGTGTAGGTTTGTTTTAGAATAACACTGCTCTCAAAGCGTCCATGGGCTGACAGTAGCAGACAAACACATGATTAATTAAAATACGCCATTTGTTTATTATTTCTGGAGGTATGGAGGATGAACGCTGCCAATGAGGGAAAATGAAGTGCACAGAAGCCTGAGCTAAAATGAAATTCCTGTTCTGGACCCCTGGAATTTTAGACAGGGGCACACAGGCAGGGGCAGTGTTTCTGATTATTTATGTATTTTTTTTCCGTACGGGCTGCCTTCAAAGCAATCTTGAATACTACTTCTAGCAGAGGACGTTTTTATTAGTCTTTCATTACTTGGCATGTGCCACTTATTTATTTAAAAGAGGTATTTATCTGCTTGGAATGTCAATTTTGGCAGGCTCTGTGAGTTGCCTGTATAACATTGAACACTGGATACTCAGAATAAAGACTACATTTCCCAGACTCCTTTTCCACTATGGGTTATCATGTGACTAAGCTCTAGCCAATCAGGTTGAGTCTTCCAGGAAGGCTCATAATGATGTCACAGCAGGGAGGTGTAGCCCTTGGCCCTTCCCCGCCTTCCTTCCAGTCTGAGACCCTGAGGTGGTGGCTGGACCCAGGGCTCAGAGCCTTCCTGGCAGTAGGTGCAGTGCCTATTGTCCACAATAGCTTAGGACCCATAAAAAAGTTTCAATTCCTTTTGAATTCAGAAGGAAAAAAGATGAACTTTAAGTTGAAGGGCATGTCTTTTTTTAAAAAAAGATTTTATTATTTTTAGAGAGAGGGGAAGGGAGAGAGAAAGAGAAGGAGAGAAACATCAATGTGTGGTTGCCTCTCACACCCTCTACTGGGGACCTTGCCCAAAACCCAGGCATGTGCCCTGACTGGGAATTGAACCTGCAACCCTCTGCTTCGCAGTCCAGTGCTCAATCCACTGAGCCACACCAGCCAGGGCTGAAGGGCATATCTTAATAGAATGCAAATATATGTCTTGATCCCAAAGATAGTCATACTATTTATTTTTAAATATTGTTTCATGAAGGCAAAAGTGTCCAGGACAGACAGAAGTCACAACACAGCTCCAATTGGAGCCCCACTGGAGAGGGACTGAGCTGGAGAGGGTGGTCCCAGAGAGTGTGCGGGGCTGCCACCCACACACCGGCTGCCCACCTATGGGTGTCCAGTGTGGGCTGAGTGCTCCCAGCCCGCTTAGGCCACTGTGTGTGGGTGCATATTACATGCACCTGTTTCTACCTAATGAGGCTATTCCCTCCACCGTCCTTCCTGGCTGCCCTGGAGAGTCATTGGGAACAAGTGATGCACGAGAGAGCATGGAGTTTTCAACTGGTCCTGTGTGCAGAACGGCACCTCACACATGATCTGCTGATCTGCTGAAGGGCTTGGTTCCAGAAGATGGGTCAGTGTGATGTCGAACTAAAAAACAAACAGAAAAAAACAACTTAAAAAGCTCCTTCCTTGTAATTAAAAAAAAAAGTCACTCTGCCTCTCTAGTGTAGGGCTCCCACCCAAAAGGGGGCTCATTGGTATTGCATTTGGGTACAAATCAATTCCCAACAACATTTGGGAGGTTTCAGACTATTTTTGCACTTTAAAATCACTCGACACAAGAAACTGCCTGTCTTATGGACAAGTTTCTCAGGGAACTGGGAGCGGTTTTCTTCTGAACAAGCCCTGGGTCTTCTCATGGACTTCCCTGCATCCCAAGGCCAGTGCGAGTGCTGGGGGCTGGGCGCTGGGTTCCCATTCTGCCCGCACCCTCACATCCCCCACCCTCTGGCTCCAGTGGAAAAGGCCCCTGGCGTCACACAGAACAAATAACAGAGCTCATTCAAATGGCCTTCCTGGGAAACGGATGACTTCCAGCTCCTTCTAAGCTCATTCACATGCACGGCTTGGTTCGCATTAATAAACATGCTGACTCCCTCATTTCAGAACTCCCTGGTTTGGAACTGAGTGAGGTGACAGGTCAAAGACCTGGTGGTTCGTAAGAGAGACAAGTGAGACTTGAGGCTCATTGAAACCTTTGCATGTCGTAGTTGAAGTGAAGTAGGGCGTTCCTTCGAACAAGAGCATTGTGTTCCTCACACCGCGTGATTTATCGGAATAATCTTAGAAAGGACTGAGAAAGGCTCGGGCGATAATAACAGATCAGCGGAAACATTCGTAATAACAGAACATTTCCCTCTCCCTCCCCTTTCTTCTGCGGGAGCACACACAAGGGCGGGCTGGGCTGAGTCTCCTTGCATCCAGTTGCTGGAGCAACTTCGGTTCTGCACTGAGCCTCTCAGGAAAGGCTGGCTAAAACACCACTTTGCCCATCAGATGCAGCGTTTGGGCTTCCAGCCTTGATCACACCAAGTCTGAGAGAAGAGGAAGTCAGGTCGGTTAGATAAAAGGCATGTGCTTGAATGAGGGAAGTCTGATTACTGTGGAGAAAAGGAGAGGAAAACAGAATGAAGGTGGAGTGAAGCAGAAATGATGCCTCATTGGGGGAGGGAGACAAGGAGACAGAATTAGAGCCCTCTGCAGGTGTGCACTGTGAGACGACATGGACCCAAGGCCCAGAGATACTCCAGTGCACGTGCAAAGATGGGAGGGTGACGTGTGGGACAGAGTGTGCAGGCAGCGGAATGTGGGTGGATGGCGCCCTGCAGGCCTGGGACGCAGTACACCCCAGGATCCCGCTCTGAACTCAGAGCAGGGTGGACCGGCTCTCCTGCATTGTTGCTCGTTTTCATTGGCATCACGCCTCAGGAGGACGGATAGGGTGTTTTCCTTCTGCTCCTCCTCCTCTTCCCCCTCCTCTTTCTCCTCCTCTCCCTCCTCTGCCTGCTCTTCCTTCCTCCCTTCCCTCCTCCTCCTCTTTCTTTTCAATGCCTATCAGAGGCATTATGCTAAAAAAGACCTTGAAGCTTATCTGTTCTGGTATTGCTCTCTCAGCTTTATTGATATATATTTAAATCTTCCTTTTATTATATCCTAGGGTGGTAGAAGATACTAAATTATATCTGTTATGTCTATGCAGCTGTCACATAATTGTTATATTCCCCATCACACTTTATTGCCCAACAATTGTCTGCTTTGGGAGCTGTACCTGTAAGGTAAAAAAGAAAAAGTTATTAATAGTTTGATAGCAAGAGGCTCAGCATTATTTCAAAACAAACTTTGAACCACTACTTTAATTTTTGAATCAGAGATTAGGCATCTCTGAGTCCCTCTGAGCAGCTGGGTCATTTTATGCGCTTAGAGTGAAGGCCCCCGAAAGGCTTCGCTGCGCTGCTTCTCCCCACTGGTGAGCGATGCATGTTCACACAGCCGTCACCCTCTCCGACGGCCCGGTGCGGGCACAGACGGTGCAGCAGTCAGGTTGCTGCAGATGCCTTTCGGGCAGCCTCAACCCACCCTCTGCATGAGCTGTGCTTCTTTCACGTTCCAAAACACAAAGCAAAGTGAAAAACCAAATACCGACAATAGCAGCCACCTCCCCGCCAGGGCCATGCTGAGGTGTTTCCTGAACTCGGCACCTAGGTTGTTTTAAATAGATCTTAATTCATCCCTCCTGTGTATTTTCACAGGGCTTTATGTGGATTTCCCCTGTTCAACTTACAGTGACCTCTTAAAAGCGTTTCCCTTTCTCCACGCCCTTTGTGAGTTCTTGGGCTCAAGGGTGAGGTCCGAGAGATATGAGGTCAAGAGCACAGGCTCTTCGGGACCCAGAGGCAAAGCCACAGCTGGTCCACGCCATGGGGGTGTGACTGTGGGCAGGCTATGAGCCTCTGAGCCTCTGCCTCTTTATGTGCAAAGTCAGGGCAGTGCCCCCAACTCTGTCTATGGAGGATTCGATGACAGACGTAAACTCTCTGGGCCACGCCCTGAAGCAAAGCAGGCACTCAAGCACTGTTTGCTGAGTTGAATTGAATTAAATGCATAATTTGCTTTATTTCAACACAGGCCATTGCCAATTAAATCATATCAACAATGTCAACATGAAATATTGCAAACTGAAACTCTGTTCCCTAGAAATAATGCTTCTCGTGCATTTTAGAAATCTTATTTTTTTAAATTATTTCATTGTTGTTCACTTACAGTTGTCTGCATTTTCTCCCCACCCCTCTACCCCACCCCAGCCAAACCCACCTCCCTCCCCTGCTTCCACCCTCCCCCTTGGTTTTGTCCATGTGTCCTTTATAGTAGTTCCTGAAAACCCTTCTCCCCACCGTCCCTTCCCCACTCCCCTCTGACTATTGTTAGAAACCTTCCTTGTTTTATTCCCATAAGAAATTCTCTTGGAAGCCTGGTTGGTATGCAGTGTCAGGCACTTAGCTTAAGTTCTGAAACCAAAGTTTCATTTTGCCATAATTATATGTCTTTTAAGAAACATTTCACGAGTTGTCCTTGAAGTCTGAATACATCAGTTTTTGTTAACTCAGGAAAGTGCAAGTAGAGGGTGTTTTCCTTTTGGAAATGAGATTTGATACTGTGAGCCATGGAGATTTGACATGGTTGTATCTTAAGAGACAAAGGACTCTTTTCTGAACCTCCAGGCCAAGAAGGGCACCCCAGGGTACATCTGCTTCGTGAGGGGGGCGAGTGCAGGGTTTTAGGGGTGCACCGTTGGTGTGGGGTCTCTCTTGAATGCCCTTAGAAACAACGGGAACACCCTGGGCCTGTAGCCTGTCTCTGTCTGGGCACAGCTGGGCGCTGGGAGCTGGCAGGAGACATGGCCCAGAACTCACCTGCTCCACCGTTCTCATCGCTGTTGATCCACTCGGCATGCCTGGCAGTGCCCGTTGCTGGGAAGGAAGAGCTTTTCCCACCTGGGGCAAATGCAGCACAAAGGACAGCGTGTCCAGGGCCAGGCTCTGGTTCTGTAGGGTCACGGGACGGGTCTGCTTGGCCTCCATCTTTCAAAGACCTTGCTAAGTTCTAGAAGGTGGCCACTTACCTTTTGCAAAAGAATTGCAACACTACTCACTTGTTTCCA
Organism: Desmodus rotundus; assembly: GCF_022682495.2. Lineage (NCBI taxonomy): Eukaryota > Metazoa > Chordata > Mammalia > Chiroptera > Phyllostomidae > Desmodus > Desmodus rotundus. Next base: position 100,463,387 of record NC_071397.1, read on the forward strand.
CACCAAGGCAGTCCAGAATCTTCTGCAATGGCACCGAGGTGGTAAGGTGTTGGGGTTTCTTTCTGTGGCTCTTGTCTTTCTGTTGTGGTTCATTCAGCAGTGAGCGGCCTCTTTGCTTGCCTGCCTGGATCAGGATGGACGAACTCTATACCTGCGTCAGGCATATCCACCAGGGCTGGACATTTACATTGGCTTGGTCTTGCTTCTGCTACCCCTTCCCCCAAAAAAGCTCTCCTGACAACTACCTGAGAAGGGACTTTCTTTTATGGTAAAATTCAAGTTCAAGTTCTCACCAGCTTTCTGTCCAGCATTTGAAACAAAAGTACAGGAAGTCTCCATTGTGTGAAATTTGTAAGGTATGTAGCCCACCTTGGTGTGTGCTTCCGCCTCCCCCGAAAGGTCCAATTTCTCAGGCACTCACTGTCTGTGAGTATGTAATTAAATACCAAACTCTCTGTCTTGTTTAAGTTTATTATTTTAGAAGCCCCAGAAATGCTTTAAAACCAGACACTAACAAAGCCAGTAAAGAGAAAAAAAATGATAATCAACCAGGGCAAAAACATAAAAGAATAAAATATAAAAGAAAAAATAGGTAAAAAGCATGTTGAAAAGATAGGAAGTCTTCCCAGAAAAGCCAATCAATGAAGAAAAGTCATTTAGGGAAGGTTGACTTTTACTAAGAAAGAATAGCAGCTAAAGAATTATATTGACAAAAAGTCAATTTTAAAAAACAAAACAATAAAGGTTTTTTATAGTACACATAATACTTGGTTGAGTGTTTTGCATTGATAAAGACCGAAGCCCTGTATCACGGTGGGCTTTCCAAGCTGGCAGCTCTCCAGGGGTCCCTGAAAAAGTGGGCATTGAAAGTGGGCTCTGAAGGTGAAGGTGAGGGGCCGCAGCGCTCCTCTGATTTACTGGGAACAGACACACGCAGGAGTGAGGGGCTGCTTCCTGAAGGCAACTGCTAGTCTTTCATCCCCCGCTCCACGAGGCGGAGCAAAGGCAGACTCTCCTGGGGACACTGTCTAGTGGCCGGTCCCGCAGTGGCTGGGGCCTGAGGCACGGCCTGCGTTGCTCTCTGTTGATGGAGGAACTCCCTGTGCTATGGGCTTTTGATTTATAATCGGATTTGGAAGGATGAGTCTAAGGACTGACTGTATGAATTTATTATGCTTCAGCGATACTTGATTTTCACGGTTACTCGTTTAGGCAGCAATTGCTCACTGAGTACCTGCCTCCTGTCTTAGGGACTGGGGCTGGAGCAGAGATGAGACAGACAGGGACCGTGGGGAAAGACCAGCAATAAACACATAAGCAGATGTCACAGAGTGAGGTCAGGAGAAGGGCTGCGAGGGATCGCAAGCTGTCTGCGTAGCTAGCAATCTGGTGGCCAGCCACATCCGTCTTGGGGACGTGGGGAGCCTCACAGGGAGGACGCGGCAAAGCCGAGAGCCCAACACCACCAGGAAGCGGCAGTGAGGAGAGGGAAGCTGCTCGGCTGCGGCCAGGCCGTGAGCTGTGCTGGGTAAGAAGCCGGCAGACCCCTGCAGTGTTCGGTCAAGGCAGGGGAGCTACATGAGGATCTCCAGAGGCAGGAAGTTGTCCTGTGAGTCTCTGTCATTGACAGATGTGCAGGTGACTGACAATGACCCCGTGAGGAAAGCGTTACACAGAGCCTCCAGCATCAAACAACAATGCACACAGGACTGGTCCTTCATGTCCCTTATTTCTGATCTCTAGGACGGAGTGGTAGATATTATAACCCTGGCTCTACAGATGAAAAAGCTGACTCTGACAGGCCTAGGCCACCCAGCTATCGGGTGACAGAGCTGGGATCCAAATGCAGGCCCCTTGACACCAAGCCTTGGCCGTGACCTCACAGAGGGGCTTTTGTCACCGTCACCCCTTTTGCAGCTGCCTCTGCAGGTGCCTGGCTCCTCCCCTGCGACAGGTCAGTAGGGCTGTACAGGGCCCTGGACCCATACACTTTCTGGAATCTCCCCAGGGCATCCCAGTGTCTGCTGACGTTTACAGCAGAATAGAGTTCACCCTGCTATTTCCCAGAAGGCTTTACATAATCAATCCATCAATCAATTAAGCAAGCAGACTGACACCCATGAACAGCCTGTCGTGTCTGAGAGGAGCAGAGTCGGATGCGCCAGGCAGACTCTTCCCTCCCCATCGAACCCCCACAACCACGAGGTGCCCACCCAGGGACCGTGGTCTCCAGCTAATCTAAGGCTCCAGTTCTCTTTCCTGGGAGGGTCAGGCAACACCACAGTGCACAGGAGCTCAGAGAGCAGATGCGAGATTTTCCACTATTGAACCGCTTTTCTGCGGAAACACAGAGGTAGTGCAGTCAGAGTGGGCGATGGAGGAAGGTTTTCCGAGGGGACCAATCTGTCGGTGTGCTGCCAGGATGGCACAGCTTCGGCGTCTGCAGCAACGGTTTCTCCAGTTCCCTCACCTCTCTTTAGTTGCTCGGGGAACATGTGGCCTCTGTGTGAATGAAGAGCAGCCACAGGGTCCTGTTCACGGGTGTCAAATGCTAAGTCTGGGAACGAATAAAATGAACAATTTTATATACATTTTCATGCTCATTTGGAAATATTTTTGAGCTTCTCTTGTGTGCAAAACAGTCACCCACACATGGGGGCGGGGGACAGAAGTGATTCAGATGCGAATCCTCTCTGTATGTAGAAGGGTTGACGTGTAGGAGAAAAGAACAGATACTCTCTCTCCACTGCAAGGCAGAAGGGAGGGGCACCAGTGTCACACGGTCAGCGGTCCCCAGGTGACCGCTGTGTCCTGGAAAAGGTGTAGCACTGGACACTGAGACTTCACTTTCTCAGAACTGAAGTCCTAATCTTGCCCCTCCTCCTGCCCCTCAGTGGTGCCCTCGGTCCTTTTGGTAGCCCAGGCCATAAGCCTTGGCATCATTTTTGACTCGTCTTTTTCTCCTACACCCCATTTTCAATCCATTAACAAATCCTACTTGCTGTGTCTTCCAAATAGGTCGTGATGAGGCTTAGATAGAAAACATGTGTGTGTCAGCGGTGAAGCCGGGATTGGGATTAAACTCTCTTCCTCCGAGTCCATCCCCTGTTATCCTCCCTGAGGGCCAGAGGGTGTAGAACGTTCCTGGTGTGTGTAGAGGCCGATCCCTGGGCAAGGGGAGTGTTGAGAGATAGACTGGGATCAGATCACGGAAGGCTTTCCATTCTGGGTGAGAGAATCGAGTTTGTCCCACGCACCCTAGAGATGTTTACATTTGGAGGTAGGGCAAGGCCGACGGCGAGCGTCATTGCATTGAAGCTGGAAAGGAAGCGGTGAGTCGGGCAGTTCAGGGGTCAGTGAAACATAAATCGGCCATGATGGGCTTTGGGGCAGGAGGAAGACACAAAGGTCATGATTTTCCCCCACTTTCTTGGAGTGTAATTTACGTGGCATAACATGCGTGTATTTACATGCACACACTGAGATGGATGTTTTGAGCCCGCGTGCAGGAGGAGACGGCAGTGTCAGCAGCAGAACTTAACCTGGAAGGAAGTAGGATGCTGGGTTGGCTTTGAGGCGCCTGGGGGTCATCGTGCTGAAGTTACTCCCTCAGGCAGCTGGAGACTTGGGAGTGGAGAGGCTGCGGCTCAGTTGCAGACTAAGTCATAGGTCACTTAACTTCACATCAGCCATATTTTGAACTAGAAAATCCGAAGCTCTTCCTTCAGTAAACACCCGGGCAATCTCCATGACACGCAGGGCGGGGCAAGGGTAGGTTTACAGTTGTCCCCATGGAGAATAATGCAATAATTAATAGATAATTGTACCAGAATAGGCTCTGCGTTTCCCATACTCACAACTGGAAATGTACTTTTGCCCCACCCCGTGTGTATTGTAAAAACTATGTTAATGGCAGAGTTGGGCTCACAAAACTCAGGGCTGCAGAAGCTATGACTGAAGAAGGGCCGTGAGCATAACCCTGGGATTCCCAAACAGCAACACTGAAAGCGGGAGGTTTTGATTTTAAAAATGTGCCCACAAAGGAGGGTGGCCAGTAGGAAGCTCATGTGTCTTGTTTCTAGTTATGCACGGGGAACATGCCCTCCAAAGTTTTACAACCAAAGCAGTGGCCTCACGCTGCTGTGGGGGTGGAGCGTACACTAGCCCTATGCTTCAGAAGCCCACCGGCCAACACATTATTTAAAAAGCGATCCTAGGCTGGTAATACTTCTGGGGCATCTGGTAAAATTAAACCCAGGAGACCCGACGTTATATACCCTCACCTAAGGTTACACAGCCTCCCTCAAACTCCCACTGAAGATATGCTCATCCAGGGGAAGAATCCAATAGGGCAGTCGTCATAGCAACCGTGCGATGCTGCGAGAAGGGACTGAGCGATTGTGAGACAGAGTCGAGTGCAGACTTAGACGCACACACGCGAAATCTCAGAAACGGTGTTAGAAGTTAGCGGGAAAAATTCACTGATCGTGGGCTGATGGTTACTGTTCTATGTCCCAAGTCTAGACTACGTCTGTACCTCCCACTTTACCCTGAAATCAACTAACGGTGGTGAATTTAAGCCTACAACTCAACAGTAAAACTTTTAGAACATAAAATAAAAATATCTGTCTGCTCTTATTATGGAAAACAATTTATTAAATATAATATGCAAAGCAAATCTGAAAGGAAAAGATGGAGAAAATTGACAACATGAAATTTAAGCGTTCTCTACATTAAGAGATGCCTTTAAAAAATTGAAAAGGCTGGAAGAAGATATTTGCAAATGCCTAGAAGTGGCAGAGATTAGTACAAGAAATATAGGATAAAATCCAACAAACATGCAAATGAACCAATGAAAAACTAAGCAAACTATAGAATCAGGGGATTTAAGAGGAGGAAACCTGAATGGTCAATGAAGTATGAAAGGATGTTCAGCCGTTTGATTTGCTACAGATTAAACTGAATGTGAGATGGAATCTGACGCCCCTCTCCCCCTCCTGGCTGGACTGGGAATGCGGTACAGGCACATTCTCACGCAGCTGATGAGAACATTGTCGTGGCATTACCTCGGACAGCAGTTCAGCAAAAGTAGTCATACCGACAACACTGACACTTCGTGACTCCCCAGTGCCCCTTCCAGGCACCCACTCCAGACTCCTAGGCCTGGACAGACCCTTGCATGTGGCCCCAGTGAGTCACAGAAGAGGCAGTGTACAGAAGGATGTGACCAAGGCATCAGAGATGGGTCCTTGCGTATCCACTACATGGAAGAGAGAAGAAGGAACAGGAGGCAGAGCATCTGGAAAGACTGGAAAAGAGCTGTGAGAACATCAGTGCTGTAGGAGACAGGGACTGCCAAGAAAGGGGGTTGGCCAGTTGGGCCAGTGCTCTAAGTTGAAAGAGGATGGCATCTTCAAAGGGACGGGTGAACTTGTTCGTTGGGAAACATCACAGACAATCTCGAGTCGGTTGACGAGGGCAGGATTGCGAGGGACCAACTCTTGCGTATTAAGATGCGACAGGAGCCTGGAGCGGTAGTGTGAATAGATTATTTGGTAAATTTGCTTGTGAGAGGGAGGAGGAAGGTACGTTATTTTCTTGTGCATATGGCAGGGACACGAGGAAGATTGATTTTGTTTTCTGCAGACGTGAGGCGAGCTGTCTGTAGAGAATAGAATGAAGATGCAGTAAGGACAGAAGGGAGGGGCAGAGTGGGACCTAGACTTGTAAGATTTCATTTCTACTGCAGAAAAGACTAAAAGGAGCGTTGTATGTCCTTTCAGTTGGAATTTGTGGACATTGAGAAGAAACCTTTGAGGAAATAAACAGTAAAAAGTAAGCAACTGCTTAATGATTATGGGGCAATGACCAGGTTACATTTGAAACATGTGTTGTTTTTACTTGAGCTTGATTCAAGACTTTTTCCCTATGTTTCCTTTTGGGCTTTTGTTTGTTTTTAGTCAGGCAAGGAAGTAGTTCCAGTATAAGATCTTGGGAAGCGATGGGTGGGATACTTTCTGTCTTTTCTTCATAAAAATTTGGCAACAGTTCAGATTTACATCGTGACATGTCTTATACAAAACTATGGTATACTTTTGTTCAGAACAAGGCTTTTATTTGTTTGTTTTAAAAATTCTTTTTCTCTTCCACTGTTGGGAGAAAGTCTGGGAGAAAATTGTAATTGTATTTTCTTTTTATGATATTAAAAAAAACACAGATACATTCTGGTGGTCTTTCTTTTGGCTTGGACAGAGCTAGTTTATTCAGCCTTGGCTTGGCTTCCTGTGTCTCAGCTACTTCCTCCCTCTTAACTGTGCACCCCAGACATTGTTGTGGGGTCACTAAGCCCAGCCCTGGCTGGCTACATACCTGCTGACTCTCCACTCAGCACTCAGAACATAAAGGAGCTAAGAGTACCCTGGAGATACTAATTTGGAGCCTTCCCTCTGAAATCATCTTGTACTAGCTGCCTCAGGCTGATACACAGATGTCTGTATAAAACTTCTTTCTAAGATCCCAAAAGGGAAGTTAGGGCATCAGGGTGGTCGTGTGAGCCTCCCCCTGCTCTCCGTGCACCCACGTTGTCTGAAGTGCCTCCTTCTTTTAGGGTACAGCCTGGAGATTTATACTTTGATTCCGTACTCTCTCCTCCTTCTCTCTGTCCTTCTCACCATAGTGCAGACTATAAACATATCAGTCTTTTCTTTTTCTTGTCTTATATCATTCTCTACAAGTAGTAGAAGATGTCTCCTCCTCCTAACGGAAAGGGGAACCCTGTCTACACTAGGAGAGAATGGTTTGATGTCAGTCCTCCAGGTTCTTAACATGCTAACAGAGGAGACAAACTATTATACCCTTCCTCTCTAAACAATATTTGGTTCTGGAGGTCATTGTCTTATTGTAGAATCTTATTTTGCTGCCAGAAGTTGAAAATCTAAAGAGAAAACAATAGTATAGATTGCTAGTTCTACCTCCTAAATCCATTCTTTCTCTCTTGCATTAGCAATGGAGTTTTTAACCAGGTATATTGTCACCGGACCACATTTCCAAGATTCCCTTGCAGCTAATTTTGGCTATTAGGCTGAGTTTTGGCCCACAGGCCGTGTAGAGCAAGTGTTGTATAAAACTTCCAGACAATGACCTTAAAGAAATGGGTGGGATTTTAATTTTTTTGCCTCTTCTTCCGTTCTGCTCCCTGAAACATGGGTGCAGTGTGAGCCAACTTTGATGTGGCCGAGGGCAACACCTTCAGTAGGACAGAGAAATATGACAGAAGGAGGGAGTGGCCCTTCAAGCCCCATTACTCTCATCCCACAATTATGCAAGTGAGAAGTAAATTTCTGTTTTACTTAAGGGACTGTCATTTTGACTATTGTAATAGCAGCTGAACCTACATCCTAACAAATATAAAACTGGTAACTTTGAAAACATTGTGTCACTTAAATTAGGATGGGTAATAATGTTTGAACTTGACAAAAGTTCTCAGAATACAGGTCATGCAGCCCAGCTGAATAAATGAATTGTGAACCAAATGAAGTAAGTGAATGTAAGTGGAGATATCCTTGAAACTGAAAGTAGTTAAAAATTAAAGTAATGCTATGTGCTTCTTTAACCTGATAGCCTGGAAGAGCCAGATTGATGAAAAATCCATTTTTGTTACTTTATTTTTAGTAAGGATGAATTTGAATGACTACACTTACATTGCTCATTCTGGTTGATGAAATGATAAAGAACCCAATTTGGGGATAACCAAACCACAAAGAGGGTGACAGAAACAGAGGAAGCTTTTGCGCATATCATGAAGGAGTAAGATGGCTTTTGATCATGAAAAGTCAAATATTAGGGCAGCAACAATGGGTTTCAGCTGTTCATAAAAACAAATTAACCTCAACAGACTTCAGGGAAAAGATCAAAATAAAATCTTGCCATCTAGTATGTATTAATGTATGAACAGTGGGTGCAGGTGTTAGACATAAAAGTGAATTATTCATGTCGTAGGTCACGGTCACAGAAAAAATGGAAGAAACATGAGGCTGCCTCCAAAGGGGTCTCAGCTCACCTGAGGAGAGGGCGCTGGGAACACCGTACTGTCAGCTCTGTGAGCTGCTGACTCGAGAAGTTTGGCTGCCACAGTCATCACCACGATGTTCACAACGTTTCCAGAAACTTTCCCCTGAAAGAACCGTTTCCCCAAGGTCCTACAGGAAAGGAGTTTGTCATTCTGAGGCCTTCCTGTCCCCCTGCATGCCGGAAGCTGGGAGAGCAGAACACATTTCCAAAGACAGACGATCCAGTCACCTTTGGCTATTTATGTCTTGTCACATGGTGACATGTGGAACAGGAGCCCTAGCTCCCGTCTGGCCCTGCACTATGCGATCATCTTCATACTGGCTGACTCATCCTGTTCTTGGTGTGCCTCTCCCATCTCCCGGAAAGTGAAATGTTTTCTTATTTCGACCATTTCCACTCCAAATGCCCATCTTTAATATTAACTAAAGACTTGAATGTAATTGCAACAAGAACAGACAGGTTAAGTGACTCGCCCTCCGCCGCCCCCAGTCAATGAAAAGAAGCTCTAAACACACAAACAACGGCTTCAGCCTGTTCTAGATGGAGCCCCACATTCTCGCCTCGAAGGCGCATCCCCGAAGGGCCTCAGGAATCCCTCTGTTGCCTGCTGCTTCGCCTACTCCTTCCACATCAGCCACACCGGCCATCTTTGAATCCCTCAATGTCCTTCTTCTCATCCTTGCATGTGATGTTCCAATGTCCCCATGGGTGTTGTTGTCCCCATCCACCCATCTTCCTTTAGCTCCTTCCAGGTCTCATCTCAGGCTTCCGAAGGGCAGCTTTCTGTGCTCCTCCTCCCCAGGTGGGTGCTGCTATTACTCATTTTCACAGCACCTTCTGCTTTGGCCTTGTATTTTAACTGTAATTAATCGCTTTGGTGATTAACAGCTTGATTTCTTTGCCTCCACCGGACTGGCAGTTCAGGAATGCAGAGCCCTCTCGGGTGTATTTGCTACTGTGTCTCTGTTGCTTGGCAGAGGTGTGGTGGTGGGGTTTGAGTGGGTGAAGAAATGTCTTCCAGGATCCCCTGCCTCAGCACATCTGTGGATCCCCTGCGGACCTGTGATGTGAGAGGCACCGCTGGAAGTTCAAAGGCATGGCTCCTGTACGCAGGGAATTCCTGTTGTTGCAAGTCAGTCTCTTACTCAGACCCAAGTTGGACCTCTGGATTTGGGGCTTATCTCTTAGGGGGTCATTCTGGGGATCCAGGTACGTGTGGCAAGTGCCTGAGGAGCAGAAGCAGCAACTGGTATGTAACGAAAGGGCAGCCGTAGACGTTTAAGAAAAGATACTGTTAACTGATTTGTCACTGGACTTGACATTAAATGAGCAGAGGCCTGGGCAGGAGACAATGAGGAAGAAGGAAGGAAGGGGATCAGGGTTCAGGAAAAAAGCAGGATAAGGGAGAGAAACAACAGAAAACCTGAGTAGGAAGGAAACACAAAAGAAAAGCATTCCAGACAGAAAATGGAGAGTGACAGAATCAAGCCATTGAAGCCTTCTACCTGCCTGTGGAGCCCTTCGGGGTTGGGTGCAGTGGTCGGCGTGGGTGTCAGACTGAAGAGGCTGAAGAAGTAAAGAGGGAGAAGCCAGGGAGCCTGTTGCCTTGGGCCACACTCATCGTGAGGACGGAAGGAGAGGGATGTGACTGGGCGTTCCAGTGCACACACCCACGGGTGGTGAACTTACACGCTCGCTGTGCCCTTCCTGTGGGATGACTTTTGTGGCGTGTGACCAGGGAAGGTAAATAGAGGATGTAGTAGAGTCTGGTGGAAGGCTTTCCAGGAGTTTTGGAGACCATCCCCTGTTTCAAGGCAGAGGATGTGCAGGCAGAGCCAGTGGGGACAGGGGCTAGGAAGTGAGCCTCGAAGCAGAGAAACTGGCGCCTGACAGGCCAGGAAGGGACAGAGCCCAGAACAGTAGGGTGGTCTAATCTGAGAGGCTTTCCCCCTGAACCTGCAGGAAGAGGGGCCTCCCTGTGGGAAAGCATTGGCTGCCCTGTGCTATCACAGACTGTCCTGTGATCCCATGGGACCCACCTCCCCTGCTGGCCTGGGTCCCCATTAGGGCGCACTGAGCATGCCTGTCTCCCCAGCGTCTGCAGGAACAAAGTCATGGGGGCAGGGTGTAGGGGAAGCACGGGGCGACGTCACATACTGCGGTTTTGACTGGGGACACAAGAAATGCTTGGGACTAAAGAGTAATGGAAGTGGTCGTTCATTCCCCATGGGTGTGTGAGACGAGCAGAAGCTTTTGCTAATAAAGATAAAGAAGTCGCTGCTGTTCAGGGTGCCGGACCGGGAGTGCTTCATCCTGCAAAAGTTCTCAGGAAAAGAAAAGAAGAGAAGAGAAGGAAGAAGAAAAAAGAAGGAGGAAGAGAAAAAGGAAAGAAAAAAGAAAAAGAAAAGGAAATAGCATATTAATGAACCGTGACCCTGGGAAGTAAACCAGTGTACTCCAGATTTTAAGTCTGCTTCACATTTTGAGAAATAATGTTTTAAGTGAATCCTGCACAATTTTGTGGGAGAGGACAGAATAGGCCCGTTGTGAGGATGTAAGAGACCCATCGGATCACCAACATCCTAACGTCTTTGTGGTAAAAATGTACTGTACTTATAAGGAAGGCAGTGAGGGAAAAGATGGATGTACAAGCTTCTGGCTTTTGTGAACAAATCATATTTCTAATTCACTATGGCTTGAAATGGTTCTCAGTCTCCAGTGATTCCCTTCACACCATCTATCCCAAGGTACCTTTAAAACTAAGATTGCCATTGGGTTGTACACAGATAGGTTAAACTTTTTGTTTTACAAGTTTTAATCTAAATGATGAAAATTGACATTTCATCTTGCAAAAGAAAGTGAATTTCAGAGCTGCTAAATGCATGCTCACAAACCAAACGCTGCCGTCTTTAAATCGAAAAGCTTGCCTGCAAACGACATCCGGGTTGTGCCGGGGGTGGACTTTGAAGCGGTTTGTAAAGTCTTTAATGGAACGGGTCTTTGAAAGCTAAGGAACTTGTAGCACTAAAGATTTCAGTGGTGATTTATGAACAATGTTAAGAAATATTGCTTTCCTTTAATAATAAAAAAGTCCTGGCACTTCATTAAATGATGAGGATTTATGTGCTAAAATGTTTTGCATGGCAGCTTCTGAGGAATACATTCATAAATATTTCCTTTTTTTAAATTTAAAAGTCAAAATGAATTAGAAAAAAAAAAGCCAAATGAAGTCCAATGGAGAGGATAAGCTTTGGGCTACCTGGGCTCGCTGTCTCTGAGCGCTGACTATCCCACCCTCCTCATCAAGGTGGGCAAGAGCCGACCTTCTCAAAGTTTCCCTCCCCGCCGACCCCAACACACAGGTGCAGTTACACACAATCAGACAACATCTACACGGTCAAACTGTACCGAGTTAGGTTCGCTTTAAACCTGCTTCTCTGGCCATTTTCCATGTCAGCTTCACTCTCATCACTTTTCTATAATATCCAATGTGCCCGCAGCATTTAATGCACGAGAGAACTTAATTCAAAATTGGTACGTAACGCGCGTGCTCTGCTCTGGGTCAGGGGAGTTCAGAAACAGTAGTCGTGACCCACTTGAAGAAGGAATAAGAAGAAAGGAGGCCAGACACAAAATGATGGCGTGGGCCTTGGGGCAGAACGCTGGCTCCAGAGGCCTGGCCACGTTCCTGCTTCGTGATTTAATTCAGCCCAGATGCCGTGAGTCCTTCTTTCCTTTCTGCTTCTGTGGCAATGGGTGTTGTTGCAGGAGACCGCCGGGGGCAGGGAGGATGAATGAAACGGAGAAAAGTTGGCCGCACAAATACAATGCCAGGGACAGTTGTGCTCCCACGCTGGGCAGGGGGAGTGGAAGTTGCACAAGCCACACAATGCGGCTCCTGTTCCCATAGAAACCGCTGTTTCGCTGAATGAGTAGCTTGACTTCCCACAGCCCCTTCCTCTTTCTTTTTTAATCTCTGTTGGAGATGCATTGTCTTCTGGTTATTTTTGTTCTAATGAAAATAAAGACGGGAGAAGAAGATGCTCCCCACCTCCCCAGCCCGGGGCAGCTCCCTTCACAGGCTGGTGACAAGTATTCCGGGTGGGTTTGAAAACTGGCTGGATCTTCCAGATCTCACATGGCCCCTTCTCTGCAAACTGTGGACTGACAGGCCACCAAGAGCTGTGTCGGCTGGGCTCATTTGAATACCAATGCGGCTGGGCCTGGGGCCAGGGCCAGGGCCGGAGGCAGGCAGGGCCTAGATGCACAACATTCAATAGTGGTGTGGGGGGGGATTGCTCCCACAGTTGTGAGCTTCCTTCCTTCTCTTACTCCCATGCCCCTTCTCTGCTGGATTCTTGGCAGGTCTGCTCTCTGTTCTCCAAGGATTAATGCCGTGGTGCAAGAGGAGAGTTGGCAATTAAAAAACCAAACCGAAGCAAACAAAAAAGCAACACAACTCAGAGCCTGGGACTTGATTGCTTTACCAGCTTCCACTCTGGTTTCATTAGGATGGTGCTGAAGAAGGAGGTTTAGGGCTTCTGTTGGTGTGTGTTAAAGAGTTTAAAATTATGAACAGGATGTTTTTACTAAGAAAACAGACAGGCAACCTTTGTGCTAATGGAGCCCAGCTAACGCCTATAAACAGGGGAACTCACCAAGGGGAAAGTGAGTGACTGCGGCAGTCTCTCACAAAATAGTCTGCTTGGAAAAAGTGAGATTTGAGAACTGCTGGATTTATTCGACACTTTCGCCATATTTGAAAGATTTAAAAAGATGGGAGATTTGCATCTTTGCCTGATGAAGTGTCCTGGGTAACTAATGTGCCTGCCTCTGAGATTCTAATCAAATACCCTTGCAGACTGCAGCCCCGATTTATCTGGTGTAAAAGCCATTGGGGGGGGAGGTCTTTTTTCTGTTCATCCTTCACAGGGCCCAAGCAGTTTTGGGAAGGGGGGGACCCTGGCACAACTTTCCTCTGCTGGCCTCACACACACTCACTTTGCTGCCCTCAAAACCCACCTGCTGCTTGCATTGGGTGACTGGGCATGACTGGCGTGGTGGCACACCAGTGACATCAGACAGGCAGGGGTATTGTCCCCGTCCTTGGGCAGATATAAATTGTTATCAGTAGTGAAATATTGAGTAGGTGTTGGTGGGCAGAAGGCACCGTGCCAGGGCGACCCGAGAGAGACCAGGACATGCAGATGAAGCAGATTCGCTCTGGACGGACAAGCTGTCTCGTGCTAGATGTCGCCGTGCATCTGTCATTTCTTTGTCCTGTGAAGCCTATGGCCCCGCATTTTCTTACTGAAATTCTAACAGGTTGGCCAAAGTCCTGCGTTATTTTTGTTACAGAGCAAGAGCTCTTTTCTTTATATAATATTTTTGAGGTTAATATAGCGAAAGTGTTTGGGGTCATTATACATGAAACCCCTACAAAAGGCAGGGAAGTTGTCCTCATTCCGAGCTAAGCAAAAAGGGGAAGTAAGTGTTGTCGGAATGATTGCAGCGCACAGGTGGGTTTTTGTGTCTCTGCTAGTTATAAAAAGTGACTAAGGAAGTTTAGAACACACGTCTGGAGAGAAAAGGAAATCGAGGAAAACGCTAGTTAAGTGACGAAACCCTTCCCGTGGGGCGGTCCCGTGGAACATTCGTGCTCCTTTCTCCCAGGCCAGCCTGTTGGTTTTCTCTTCGTCCCGCCGATGAAAGTAACGGTTTAGCAGAGCTGGGGGGTGGGGGTGGAATGTTCAACCTCAAAATTTAAATCTTTAGCTCAATTCCTAGACACACTGGGAGCCCTGGGTCAACTCTCATGTCCTTTAAGTGGGGTGTCACTGCAGAGTCGCATCTACGCCTGAGTGAGGTTGTTCCGGGACTGGACAGGGCCTGAGGCCCTGAGCTACCCAGTGAACTGAGGTCATTTCCGGCCCTGGTTACCAGGTGGAGCAGAGTCCTATGTAAATAGCCAAATAGCTCAGAAGCAGTTAAGGGAGGAGGGACTTGCTAGAGAGGGTTCAGGACGAGGGAAGGGCTCCAGAGGCACAATTTCTGGCCTGTGGGTGGGTCACTTCACTAATCCTTGCAGTGACCCAGCAAGGTCACCATCCAGAGGTCTCCACCTGGATTGCACTGGACGGGCTTCTACGCACAGAGCCAATATGAACTGCTGGGTATGTGCTTGTTTTCTCCAGCCCCTGCGACCGCGCTGCTCAGGGTTAGGTGACGCTTGCTGAGCAGAGACTCAGTCCAGGGTTCCAGCAGAAGAGCAGCACCAGGCTCTTCATCCACCTTCACTTTTTCTTGTTGGGACTTGGAAGCCTCGTCCAGGGAGAGTCATACTCTGTGTTTGGAGGCCGGGTTGCATTTTGAGTGAACTTTGGGCAATTGAGGAGGAGTTGGTCCCCTCTGTGTGGTGAGCGCAGGTGGCAGGGGTGGAGAGGTTTCACTCTAAGGCCACGGCAGGTTAGCTGTGTGGCTCATCCCTCTGCATTTGAAGCCTTGAGACTATGCCCGCCTGTGGACCAACTTTAGTCTCATGCCACAGCGTTCTCTCCAGCTGTCGCTCAGCAAAGGCAGCTTTCCCGGGGCTTTATTAATGAATACAATTTTACAGCAACCAAAGAAGCTCCGAGAACCAGAAGTTCTAGAGGGAAAAGAGCACTTTCCTTTTTTCCAAGTCGAGTTTCTAAGGTCGCAACTGGTTTCTGCAGCAGACATGCCTTCACAGGCAGCCCGGTTTGGTGAAAGCCTCGTTTGTCCCCAGCGGGTTTGAATTACCCCCGGATCACGACATGTGCTTAATTTCAAGAGCTCAAAATCCTCAATCAGAGTTCTTTTCAGCCGTAATATCACACACCCTTTCTTTGTGTGTTATCCAGCTCAGAAGTCCACGTGGCGCTTTTAAACTGTGTCAAGCTACAGTAACGAGAAACTAAGTTATTGCTCTGGCCCCGAAAAATAGCCTCATGTGACTCGTGGGCGTGACGTGGCTGGTGACGTGGGTCTGCAACCCCTGGTCTCTGTTCTGTCTCACTTTTGCTCTGGTTTCTCCCTTCAATTGCAAACATCCCTCCTTATGGTCCAAAGTCCACCTTCCCATGAAGACTGAGGTTATGTAATTGCGTGTCATTCCAGGAGCTTATCCCCTAAGACTTCCGCCGCCTCAGTCAACCAGCCGCCAGTGAGGATGGATAATCGATGGGTTTGTTAGGCGGGTAAATAGACACTCATTTTTGTGCAGCTAACCCCTTGGAATCTGTTGGTGGAAGTTCCCGTTGGCAAACAGGATACATAGGATGAGCAAACTTAACACCCTCCACACCCTAGTTTTCACAATTCCGGTTGTCACGTCTACAGCAACGAGCAGACCCCCAAATCACAGCTGTCCTCCACTACTGTGTGGCGTGGTTGACATTCCACCCCGACCCTACCCTGCAGAGGCCCCATCTGTCCCCGCCTCCCTGCGCGTGGCCACGTAGGAGTGGTGGACGGGGTGAGCATACTTGAGTGAGTGAGAAGCAGCAGGAGAAACAGAAGTCCCTCATTCCCTCCGAGTGCATTTGCTGCTGTGCTGGAAAATGAGACACGGACTGGTCCCCTGGACAGGTAAGACATGTGCGGTGTTACAGAGTGCTTGCAGCCCACCGAGGCTCATGAAGAGATAACTGATGTTAAAAAATAATTATAGTACTAGATATATGTATAAAGTATGTCGTGTACATGGCTAAGTTAGCTCTACAGACTGTTGTTGAGGAAACCTTGAAAAATGGTGAAGGAGATGTCACTATAAAGTAAAGTGTTGGTAAGTTACGACACAGGTTGAAGACAGGGTCACATGGGGACTTTTGTGGGTCTTGGAGACTCTTGCCTTTGTGGAACAATCTAGTTTTCCCTCTGCCAATGGGGTCCCAATTCACAAATTCGAAGGCGAAGGAACCGAGTGGACAAGCAGGGCCGGTCAGACGGACATTTCCACCTTTCTGTGCATGTGCATCTGTGAGGCACCAACTTTCACACTTTGGACTTCATTACGTACATTTCGTTGTTCTTTTATCACTTACTTATAAAAAGCCTTTGGGATTATAACAGATTCCTTGCATTTCTTTCTTTTAACATCCACAATAGCCTTGTAAGGAAGACATCGCCATTCTTACTTTGTAAGTCAGGAGCCAGGCTCAGAGTCTGTGACTGGCCAAGATCAGAGGGTTCCGTCATTTCAGAGGCGAGACTTCACACGAGGGTGTGTGTTTACTGCGTTCCTGTGGAACATTAAACAAAACAGAGAACTTTGGATTTCACCTCGATTAGGGTATCGTTGTACACTTTCCCTCATTATTTTAATATGGTTATTTATGCTTTCCAACATCTGCTATAATTCTTATCCATCTCTTAATGAGAGCACCATACCCATCATTGATTTCACCCTGTTGACATCGCAAATACAAAACCACAAATAAGCTATTATTCCTTTGACTCCTGGGCATAAAATTTGGCATACCGAATGTTTATGTTTATAAAGTTTTTCTAACACAGCTTGGGATTTTCCTGGATCTGTTGATGACATGCAAATTGTTTCCCTTAGCATGCAGAAAATCCAAATGTAATTTAGGAAATGTTTCTTAGAAACATCTAAATGCACCGGAGGTTGTCACATTCAGTGCATAATTTGGCGAGTTTTATATTTTTTCCCCTGTAAAATGTAATTTTCAAGGCATCTGTGCTCAGGAAAGACGCTTATGCATTGGAACAGAGTCGAGTCTTACACAGGAGGTTGGATCTTCGTGGGTTTAAAGCTATAACCATGGGCTTCTCCATGCATCATGCCCAAAGGTGGTGCCGCAGCCAGCAGTCGTGCACTTGATTCGGACCAGGGAGGTTATAAGAACGTGAGTGGTCATTGCCAATTCATTAGCCTGCAGAACGGCAGTAGGTTCTAGCCACACCCTACAATCAGAGCTCTTGCTGTTTCACCCCATCCTTCTTCCTTAGGTTCAGCTTGACTGAGCCACAGAACAGTTCAATGGCCTAAGATCTATGTGGGGATTCAGTAAATCTTGACTCAGAGTTGTGGTTCTGTTGTTAATTTATCAAGAAAACCTGTGAATTGGTGTAGCTTTCATGTGCTAATATCTTCTCACGTAAAAAAATTAGCCTGATAACAATATCTAGGCTGTTAATTTTGAAAATAAAAGTTTTTGTAATGCAAGCCTTGGTGCTCTATTACTGAGCTCCAGAAGGAGAGTTGAGTGTTCCGGGCGCTGTGTAAAAGTAAATGTTGTCTTGGGGTCCATCATTTAATGGAATGGCTGCTAACTCGCTGGGTGGTTCTAAGCCGTGTGTCTTTATTTGGAAGTCTGCAAAATAGAAAATTGCTAATTGAAATAATGAAACTTGTAAAATTATGTTTATTCAATTGATCATTACTGGCTGAGCGCTTACCTTGAGTGGGAACAGAAAGAGATAACATGGCCCTACTACGCTCAAGAAACCTCGGTCAAACTGGAGACGGAAAAGGAATGATGATAATGCAAACATCATATATTCTAAACTTTAATGCAATTACAATGCCTTCTAAACTGTATATAGCTTTTCTGTAGAAGTAAAATGCTCTTGAAGCAAGAAAGTGTGAGAAATAGCACTACTGGAGGCACCCAGCTGAGGCGGTGGCATTGTAGGCAGCCAATGGGAAATGAGTGAGAAGTTCAGTTGGCAGAGCAGGTGGAGGAGGGTTTTCCAAGGAGATGGATTGAGTGGGGATGGGGCGGGGTGGGGGTGTGTGGCACCTTTGCAGAAATTCCTGTACACTGGTGAGAGTGGGCCACAGCAGGGCGTGCCGTGGGTGAGTCAGGAAGGGTAGGTTGGGGGGTTGAGGGAAGCTAATGAAAAACTTTTACCATTGTATTTATGCCTGCAGACTGGCTGCTGAAACAAAGCGTGGAATGGTCAGAGTGGCCATTTCAGAAAAATGTCCGTGGCAGCAGAATGGAAGGGGGTTGGAGGAAGCAGTGTTGCGTCTGAGAGGTTATGGCACCAGGGTCCTATCGTCCCTATAACAACACCAAGTACACGGTGTGTGGCACCAAACTGACCGCCTGAGACGGGAGCCTCAGTCTAGCCGCATGCCCCCCCAGCACACCGTATCCCATGGGCCTCTCTCACGGCCGTAATCCCTTGTGGCTCTCGGTGGGAAGGATCATATCTAGACCTTCTTCTGAACTCATGTGTGTTTACATTAACCTTAGAAATCACCCAGGCCCTCTGCCTTTGCTGACTTACCTGCCTGTGACCTGCGACACACATCGCCTGGACGAAGTGAACCCACGCTAAATCTTGCCAGGGCTGCCCAGAGGCCTCTCTGCCCCTCCCCCATCACTGGGCCCCCAACTCCCACCTTCCACACACGATGGGATTAGGTTAGTTTTTAATTCCGCTTTTGGCTTACTGGAAGTTTCAAGATTTTGTGGTTGGCCTTGCGTGTTAAACCACAACAAAACACCGTCCAAACGGTGTTAACGAACGGGCTCGTGTAAAACTGTCAGGCATTCATTCAGAAGTGTTTAAACAAGGAAGCTGCACTCCACGGCTTCTAGCTTCGTTCAACACGCCCGTTCAGTGAGGCTCCTTCTGGTGAGATTTGTTCACCTCCGAAAGAGTCTACAAAGATGTGCAACTTGCCTTACGAACTAAAGGAGGTTGGAGACGAGGCGTTTGGGCAAACTCCTTGTGTTGGGTTTACTTTCTACACTGGAAATCCAGAGAGGCACCACGGCCTTACGCCTGGCTCCATCCGAGTTACCTTGAGCACTTCCTGCCCCTTCCCAAGGCAGATGCTCCAAAGTGAAGTGGCCCCGTAATCACAGGGCTCTTGGCATTTCTTTTTTATTTTCATTTTTTCTTTAATAATTTTTGCAAGCTATTGGAAAATTCTTTAGCTAAGTGGGTATAGTTGAACTCCCTGAGACCACCTTTTCTTTGTATTTTTATTGTTGTTTTAATTTTAGTTAAAATTAATAATGGACAAAGCAATGGCATTCCCCGAATAAACTTATCAATTATCTAATTGTAATGTTCCCCTTTAACGGCTTGTCTCATTTTTCACTCCCAGATCTCTTTTGTTTTCTTTGAAAATGTTCTTGATATTTAATTACCTTCCCTGATTCTCCTGTGCTTAGGTAGTTACATGCTTTATTTTGTATTTTTATGGAGCTCAACTTGCCTTTTTTATGACCGAGTTTCCATTCTCTTGGATTTACAGGGAATAGCACATTGATTATGCAAAATCTTTTGAGCTCTATCACATTTATATTTTCTTTTAAATGACATTGTTAAAATTCACAAAATTGGTCTGTATCTGCACCTTACAGTCAAATTGAAGAAAGAACATTATCACTTTGACATGTTCAGGATATTTACAACCCTAGGGATATTTTCCAGGCACGAAATGTGTTCAAGAGCACAGGACAGCCTCAGAGGCACAGAGATAAAAATAACTGCATTATTTCCACTCCCGCTACTGTCTGAAGTAATGAAATAAATCCAGAAATAACATGTGTAGTAAAATGATGAATTGGGAAGTAGACATTTTTTTTTAGCTCTCCTCCTCTTAGATGCTCATCATTTAGGGGTGGGTTATTATAAACTTCCATGTTATTGCTGACTCTTGATTAAAACTAAAACACGGGTAATATCATGATGTTCCTGGCCCAAACCAGTTGTTGGATATTGTATTTTAGACATATTATGAGCATCTTTCTCAATGGTGCTTTTTTCTTTACCCTCATATTCAATATTCAGGAAGCCACATACTTAATCACATAAGATCCATAAGAAATGGAAATGCTTTGAAGTTCATCTGGCCACAAAAGAGCTTTATGGCTTTCGGGCATGAGAAGAAATCTCATTTTTACTTGGCAGTAAGAGAGAAGATAGAAGCCGATAGAAACATATGGAGTTAACTCAGACCAACTCATGTTTTCGGTAGGCGGCAGAGAGGGTTCCTGCTGTTCTTTCCGCCCCGCCCCCACACCGATGACTCAGCCCCATGCCTCCCACTCCTTTCTCCCTACAGGTGGTGGTCCGGTGATAATAATGCTGTGAGAACAAATTGCAGGGAAAAGGGTGAAATTATGAAACAGGCAGCTCCGAGGGGGTAAGGCAGAGGAGGGAACAAAAAATTGCCTTGAAAATCACCCAAATTATGCCAAGGCAATGTACAGATCTACACGTATGGATGCTTCTTTTTGTTCCTTCCTTGTGCTCTCAGGAAAACGCTTGTAGAAATGACTGAGCAAGAGTGTATGGTCGGCTGCAGGAAAGTTACTTTTAAGACAGTTACAACTACTTCTAAGTGGAAAGTAGTTTTGCTTATGGGTTGAACAAATATCACTCAGATATCTGTTTTAAACAAATTCTTTTTTAAAATTTTTTTATTGTTATTCAATTACAGTTGTATGCCTTTTCTCCCCATCCCTCCACCCCACCCCAGCCGAATCCACCTCCCTCCCCCACCTCCACCCTCCCCGTTGATTTTGTCCATGTGTCCTTTATAGTTCTAATTTATAAACCAAGAGAAGCAATTCCTGTGTGGGGCTGAAGATCTCAAAACCAAACTATGTTTGTATGTCAGCCCGGTTCGCTGGACTCAGAGTCTGGGGGGACCTGCCGTCGGTGGGCTGCGGACTGCCTGAGTTCTAATCCTGGGGCCTTGCACAGACCACCTCCCCCGCAACAGCCAGAGGTCCCTATTTCTTCTCAACTCTGTGTCCAATGATGCTGGTGGCTTGAAATTGGCCAAGGCATTTTTAACCACAGATATTGGCCGATTCTACAAACCAGGGCTTTACTCCCTGGACGAGTTCGCTGTAAGTACTGGGTTGGACAAAAAGTCTGTTATGTTTTTTTCCATAAAATAAAAGATACATTTTTCATTTTCACCAATAACTTCATTGATTTGGGTATTTTGAGTATGTTGGCTGTCTGCTGCTATTGGCTGACAGAGGGTAGAGGCCAGGGATGCTGCTAAACACCCTCCAATGCATAAGACAGCCCCACAGCAAAAGATTATTTGGCTAAAATGTCAATAGTACCAAGAAAGTTCGCAAACCACTTTTGACATGTTCCATCAGTCACAGCACCTTCTCCATATACAGCACAAATCTTTTTTTGCCTTTCAGTTGAGTTTTTACCTTTCTTGAAATAATAAAGCATAACATGCCAAAAATGTTTCCCATCTCCTTCCATCTTCAACATTAAAATGGCTGCACAAAAATCCACCAATTTTGATAAGTTCTTAAAAAATGCATGCTGATGTGACAGCTGTCACAACGCAACCTAACAAAATTGTTTTGCACGAAGTTGAAGACAGCCGAGCCCTACCAGAGCCGTCGTACGGAAAAACCAAATGAACTTCTGGCCAGCCCAGCATTTGCCAGCATCCCCGTGTTTCTAGCTGATACTCAGGGCCCTTTCCGACTGAAAACTCTGTGATGGTCCCATTCTGTGGGACGATTTGTCTTCAGTTCTTAGGTGCCACGCACTCCGTGACATCAACTGCAGGCTGGGTTGGTCGGGCTGTGGGGACGGCTGGGACATGGTGGGTGTGTGCTCCCTCCCTGTGAGTGTGGTGGCCTTGTCTCCTCCCTATCATCATGGCTATGTCATTCCACCCAGGTCCTCACGACTGGCTCCTAGAAATAGCCACCCTGTGGCCGCTGAGCCTCGCCAGGGTGAGGGTCGCCTGGAGGCATGGGCCTCCATCTCCCGCAGCCACGTCCCCGGGGAGACAGCACGGAGGGCCAGGCTAAGCCAATGTCCCCTTGGTAGGAAGGCACTGGGCATTCTTCAGTGACATTATATTCCCCAAATCTTTACTGATGCTGTGTTTTCTTAACTGACACTGTGTTTTCCCCAGATCTGCCCTTCACCCAGTTGGCAGTGTACACCTCACCCACCTTCCAGCCACCCCCTTCCTGGGGCAAAGAAAAAAGTAAATAAAAGTACAGAGAATGTGGAAATGACATCTTCACATAACACTGGCTTCAAATGAGATCAAAACGAAGAGTCCAAGGGACCGAATTCTCAGGGTCACCTGCATGTGATGATGGGAAATCGGAGAGCACTCTGTCCGTCTCCTTCATAGTCTATTTATAGGGACAGTTCTGGCATTTCAACAGAAGGGTGGCCAAGCTTTGTCGGTTTTACCGGTGAGGTTTCGTGGGCATGATGTGGAAACTCCCCGAAGCTGTGGGAGGGAATAAATCGTTCCACTCCCTTACAAATGCCACCATTTATTAGCCTGGTGCACCTGTCACACTGCAGAGTTCCTTCCCAGTGGGACTGCGTGTCCCCTCAAGCAGCCACCACCTCCTTCGGCTCAAGCAAGAGCAGAATATTACGTGTGTGGGGTGACATTCCCTTTCATGCCTTTGATCTCCTTCTCTGGCTACTGTATTTGTCGTCTTCCCCACAGTTCTGGCTGACACAGCATCGCTTTCCCTTTGAACCAAGTGTTTTTTTATCTCTTCACAACTCAGCTTGTAAGTCTTCTAAAACACTTTTTGTTCTGCTTTGGTTCCTTTCGAGGGAGGCGTGTGCAGAGGGAAATCTGGGAGAAGGAGTTGAAGGAAAAATAATCCAGATTAAGGATGTGGGCTTCAGCAGAATGCAACTTGACCCAAACAATGTGCTTCCTTCCTTTGGGGACTTTGTTTTGGAAGAGTTCTGTTTGTCCCTCGTCCCAGTGGAAGTAGTTTATCTCCATTACTGTCCGCTTTGCTTTTGCCCTTCAGTTTTTCTGCACAATTTGAACAGAAAGTTGGCCCACTTGAGCTGTCAGCCTTGCAGAGAAACGTTCAAGTCCTCACCATTTTCAATGTAAGTCTTACACTGTGATAATTATTTTATAAAATCACGCCCTGGTCTTCAATTCTTGCCCCTTTGGGCTCTCCGCTATATTTAAAAGGCTCACGTGACAAAAGCCAGTGATAAAGTTGTGTGCGGCACAGCCTCCTCTCTTGATGACATTCTTGGACCGTGGTTACACTTTTATAATGCTGTGTCCCAACAGGCCAGATGACATTTCTGGCTTGCTATTTGTTGAGCCATCTTAACCTTGAATGGTCTCCAGGCCCTTCACAGCCAGCCCTGGTGGACAGAGCCCCCTGCTGGAGGTTCTGGGGACCCGATGGCCAACGGAAACAGGAGGGTCCCTCAAGGGGACACCAGGAGGTGGGGGGGTGTAACCACTGCTGAGAATCAATCGATGATTGACTGACAGCGTGAATCAATGTAATCTCAAAGTATTTCTTCAGCAGCTTTCCATTTTCATTTGAAACTTTGGGTAATAAAGACAAGAGGCCTCCCCCTATTTAAATTATCTATAGTTTCTCAATTTAGCATTTCCTGAGAAATCCGTCAAGTTGTTGTTCGCATGCAGGAAGAAAAGGTGTCCCATCCTCAGGTGAATTTTGAAATGATGGATTAAATACAATTAAATATAAAATTAAAAAAATAAGAAATAAGTGACTACATAATAGATCATGTATAGAATTCACTTCAAAAAAGATGATCCTTGGCAGCAGAACTTGTCAGAACCGTTAACGGGAAAAGAACACTTCGAGCAACACACACATTTTCCCTCAACACGTCTGATTGTGGACCCTTATTTTGTGACACGTTTGTTAATATTTTGGGGAATATTTCATAGAATATTGGTGTAGGAAGTCTGTTGGCGCTTCTCACTTTTTCTAGGAGTTGATGAGGAAGAGTAATGCAAATGGCCTTTCTTCCGGTAGCCGACCCACTTAGTTCTTTCGACTTTAACACCGCAGTCGGTGAGCACACCCCGGCAGGTACCTGGTTTCTCTCTGGAGAGCTGTATTGAGGCCATCAGCACAGCCCTGTGCCCCGCCCGGCCTGGGAGCAAGACTTCTGGCTCTGAAAGACGAGGCTGTGTCACCCGCCGCCTCCTGCGGGAAGCCCCTCAGTCTTGCGTTCAAGCTCTTCCCTCTCCAGCTCACCCAGGGCCCCCAGCCCCGCTCACTCCACCCACGTTTGTACTCAGTGGCGTTCACTCTGTGCTGTGACTCACCCCTTCCCTGCATCTTATCTTCCCAACCTTGTACTAGTCTTCTTAACAAGTGTTTAATAAATGCTTCCTGAATGAATAAAAACATCCCCAACAGAAGTTCAGCCTGATACACACTCAAGAGATTTAGCCCTACCATCTACTAATGTTCAGGCTCCTTTTTTTTCTCTTTAAAATAACAGATCTTACCAATGGCTCTTGTAATAATCAGCTTCTTTTAATACCAAAAAGATAATCCCCACAGTCTGAGCTTCACTGCGGCAATATGTCAGATCTCTGTCCTGTGTTAGATTTCTGTCTCCTCAATTCCCAGTGAACGCCAGGGATGAACTTGGTCTTCTACTTTTCTTTTTTTTTGTCCAAATCCTCTCTCTCTGCGCAAGTACTGAAGACCTTGTCTCCATAGACCCTGGGTTTGCTTCTCTCCAGCTCCTCTTTCTGACTAGCATGGGATGGGAGAAAACATGCTAACTTTTGAGTCAGAAAGGCTGAGTTGAAATCCCGGGCTCACACGCACTCCTCTGCTAAAGTCAGGTCACAGCGTCTCTCTCCTGGCTGCGGTGACACGCCTGGGCACAAGGCAGGCCCTCAGGAGATGCCAGGCTTTTTCTCTTTTCTCCTTCTTTCTTTGTCCCCCTAGTTCATCGGACTATAGCATGGATGGTTTGTGGGGGGCGAGGAAAGGGGCCGAGTGTGACCTGGCACCCCATCACACTCAAGAGGTCAGGCACGAGTGAGTGACTCAGCCCATTTGACCCCCGTGTTTCTCTCTAAACATGATTTTCTAGATGCCAACTCGGACACACTTCTTGGTCCCGCAGGTTCATCCATTAGTTAGCTCCGGGGGATTGTCTGTGTTTACCCCTCCATTCCCCCCTTTCTCATCCCTCCCCACAGGTTTGTCTAAAAACCCACTGCAGCAGAATGGTTTGCTTCCCAACCTGCTCCGCGCTGGGAAGGGGTGAGAAAAGTGAGTTGTCGATGTCCATGGTGTTTCAGAAATTCTGCATTTGGGGAACCTGATCCACTGATAAATAACGTCGGACTTTCCTGCTGTTGATCTGCTGGCTTGCAGGTGCGCTCGGCTTGCCCAAAGCTTTCCCCTCGAAAACTGCCCATCGCTCCGTTGCCACTGGAGAACAGAGACGGAAGAAACGATGCCAGAGACGATGGAAGACGCTCTCCCGCCATGACTTCCTTTGCTCTGGAGTATTTTTAAATGTTGTAGTGTGTGTTTTTTTCATGCCACACGGTTGATTTTAAAACTTAGGAACTTAGAAAAGGGGTTAGTTGCTCGTGTTTTTTGATACTACAGCAGATACAATGCATACGACACATGGTGTGAGTGTGGGCTGGCACGAGGGTCTGCCCTGTGGCAGTGAGCCGCACCTCCCTCCATCGGCGCCACCGCCACCCCCCACCCTGGGAAAGCGCTTCCGCTGGCCTCGCTGAAGCTGTGAAGATGCCGAGGCTTAGGAAACATGTCACTTCTCAGCGGCTGCCTAACAGACCTCCCCCACATCTACTGACTTCAAACTGTTGATGTAGCCCCTGGCTCTGTGGTCCAGTGGGGCAGCTCTGCAGTGAAGACAGGTGACAAGGGCAAGGGGGCCTGGTTCCACTTCTTCCGGTAGGGTGGCAGAAAGGTGACAAGGGCAGCGAGAAAGGGCACATCCCCTTCTGCCAGAGCTTCCCAAGTCTCAGCTCTGTCACCTTCGTCATGGTCCCCTTGGTCAAAGCCATCCCATAGGCGGTGGGAGAAGGCGCCAGCTAGGGAGGCTGTGATGGCAGTCTCCTAGCACAGAGAGGCTAAGTAACTTGACTGAAGTCCCTCAGCTCGTGCACAAAGGTCCTGGGTTTTGAACTCAGCACCTCTCATGATGCTTGGGAACCCAATCAGGGAGGCAGAGCTCAGCCTCCGCAGTTTGACTAGGGACAGCTCAGGTGACATTTTCCGTTACTTCAGTCTATTCCTCGTCTCCTCACTCTGAGTGATGGAGGCAGGAAGCTGGGC
This sequence comes from Desmodus rotundus, assembly GCF_022682495.2. Taxonomy (NCBI): domain Eukaryota; kingdom Metazoa; phylum Chordata; class Mammalia; order Chiroptera; family Phyllostomidae; genus Desmodus; species Desmodus rotundus. The sequence continues at coordinate 100,489,558 of NC_071397.1, forward strand.
TTCTGGCGTGGAAAGGGAACCCTCGTGTGGAACAGGCTGAAGCAGCCGGACAGCCTGGCTCCATCACAGCTCGGCTGGGGCAGGCCCCTGGGCCACCTGTCAGTTGGACTATCTAAGCAAGACGCCTCGGGCTGAAGTTTAAAGTGAATTTCCCTTTCCAGGTCAGCTCCCTGCAGCTCTGGATCCTGGAGACAGGACTTTGCAGCCCAACACAAAGTCACATTTCTAAGCGCCCTGCCCTTCTCCACCCTTAAGTTGCTGCCACGCGTCCCAATGTGTCCCCTCCGCCAACAGCCTTGCCGGATTGATTTGGGTGAGGCAATAGGCTGCCTTGCAGAGGGGACACCAGCCAGTGGCTTCGGAGCTCGCGCGATGACCGTGTCTGACCCCTCTGCCCTTGAAGGGTGCCTGTGGACTGGTCGTCTGCATTTAGGAAAATTGCTAAAAGGTGAGGCTGGACCTCTGATAGGTTACCTTAGTGACAGCATTTCCTTTCCCCTGTAGGCATTTTCAAAATCTAATTATAGTGCATGTGATCCCCTGTGACCAGCCAGGAGCCAGAGATTAATATAAAGTCACAGCGGGACAGTGAGCTCCCTGAGGCAGGTCGCGCGGCGCGGCAAATATAGCCCTCGAGGATTTGATGCTAATATTCTGATACACTCATCATCGCGTTAGCATGTGGCCGGGCGGTCCCAGGGGAGGAGCAGCTCCGGTCTGTCCCCATTGGTCCCCGCAGTCTTGCTTCTGCAGTAAGACATGTATGGCCTCAGGGTTCAATGTCAACTTGGAGGGCCCTCCCTTTGTCAAAGTCCCACCTGGTTCTCTGTGCCACCACTCCGGAAGAACGTGCCAGGGAGCCTGCTGCGCCCTGTCCGTCTGTGTGGACATGCCTGGCCACTGTCTTGGGGGCATCGTGTCTGCCCCCTCAGAGATACTGTGCTCCAGCGTCTGGGCTGGGGATCCACACCCGCCTCTCCTCCCTCGGCTTTCATTCTCCTGGAACTCCACGCCAGGCCCTCAGGTGACCCCCAGAGGGCCGCCTGGACTGTGCCCGAGAGGACAGGGCTGGCAGGGGCCGCAGATCATTCCCTCCTCACCCTGGAGGGAAGCCTTGTCCTGCGTCCGAGGATCCTGAAGGCCGGCCTCCGAGCACATTGCAGACTCTTCCCTGACTCCGTGTCCACGTGCAAGCAGCCCTCCCTCTGCACTCTGTGTTCCCACCCCGCTCAGGGGCCTTCGGTTTGCGGGGAAAGTGTGAGAGTGGACTTCCGGAGGGAGGGCGATGTCAGTTAAAAAGCAAACCTCAAGTCGCTGCTGTGTGGAAGCTCTTGGACAGGGACACCCAACAGGACAGGCAGGCGCTGTGCCTCCTGTGTCCTGTTGTTGGAGGGGATGGACTTGGGTAATAAAGGCAAGAGTTTGACTTTGAAGAGCAGTCAGATAAGTCTGGCCTGAGGGCAGGCCTGACAAGTTTTAACAAACATAGGAAGCTCCATAAAGCCAAGCTGAGCAGTGTAAGCTGGGACGGTTGGGCTGTCCTCCCCCCATTCCACCCCACCACCAACTGGCTCAGGCATTCAAGGCTGCTGGGCAATGTCCACGTGGCCATGCAGGGAAGCCGTGGCTGGTGGAAATGTGGAAATGTGGGGCCTTCTGCCTATGGGGCTAAGTGAGTAATGACTAAGCTGGGCCCCGGGGCCCAGAGGCAGGCGGCTTCAAGAAGCCTCTCTCCTTCTGGGCATGCTCTCCCCTCTGCAAGGCTCCCTCCCTCCTCACAGAGCAGAAGCCCCAGGGCTCACACAGAGAGGACCCCCGCCTCCCACACCCGCCCAGAACTGCAGCACCCAAGACACAGAGAGGTGCTCTTTCTCACGAGGCCAGGACGTGGAGCCCTGCAAAGAGCCATGTGGGTGGGGAGCCCTTCGCTAGGATGGTCGCTTTTCTGTGGGACAGCAGGTCCCAGGCTGGTGTTGCCCCTCGCCAAGCCCAGCTCTATGGGGACCCGGAAGGGAGGAATGTGGGAGTGGGGGGCTCTCCTTATTTGCTCTCAGTGCAGAGGCAGCAGGACAGCTCACGAGATGCTAAACGACCACTTTCAAGAGTGAATCCCTGAGAGCTCTGTATGGTCTAGCAGGCCTCGTAAGTCCATGCTGAGGTAACAGGCACCCCGCACCTGGGTCTGAGCTGGGTGCGAGCCGGCGGGGGGTGTGGGGGCAGCAGAGGCTCCTGGGGGCAGAGTGTTGATTCCTGGTGACAGTGACAGAACCAGAGAGAACACAGTTTGGCTTCCAGGTCCGGGCTGAGCCCGCCAGGCCGGCAGGAACCGTCATGGCCTTGATGACGAAGCAGATCTGACTCCAAAGTTGGGGAGAGAGGAAAAAATCCAGGTCCTTTTGTGTCACTTTTAATGTAATGGCACTTTTTAACTCCGACATCCCTTTATGTCATTCCTAGATTTTAAGACTTCACTTCAGTCTGGGGCCACTAAACCGCAGGTGGACGTTTCTTTAAAAAAACCCTCTTTAAAATGAACATTTAGAGCTCATGCATGTGTGTGCCTGTACACACATGTGCATATATGTGTGCCTGTGTGCGTGCATGTTCACCGCTTTGTACTGCACAACTTTCACACTGGCTGTTTCAGGAGGAACACATGTGTGTTTTACAAACATGCCGGCGGCCACGAGTGGTTGGTGTTTGTCTACGTCCAAACTGAGGCTTCCCTTCAGAAGCCTCAACAGGAACTCAGAGCGTTTTCTTACGACTGACCTAAAGGCATCCGGATTATTTCCAGCTGCAAGGGCATCAGAAGATTTTATCCCCCCAGCCCCCGCAGGACCCAGCGCACCGATCGGAAGGGTGGGCTGCCGAGGGGCCACAAGATCCCTTGCAGGGGTGAGTGACGATGACGTAAACACCTTTTGACTTGCTGGATGCCAGAGGGGCCTGAGGTGGCGTCTCTGGATGGCTCACTGAGACAAAGGACTGGCTAGATGTTGAGGTCAGGTGCTGAGACACCAAGGTCACACTGAATCTCCCCCACACAGCTGGGCGCAGACACGTTCAGCAGCAGCGGGTGAACCACCGAACGGATAGGTGGTGTTTCCAGCAATCTTACCATATTGTTACAGCAAGGAAGGGCGTGGGAGGATCAGAGCCTTTGAGATTATTTAACTGGTGCTGAGATTCTTTTGTTCTCCCTGTTCCCCTGTCTTCGCTCACCACACACACACACACACACACAGAGGCCTGCTGACGTTTTCCCGAGTACCCAGGTGCTCTGGGGGCTGGGAAGTGCGAACACAGGCAGAGGCATTGACAACTGTGGCCCTGTCCTCGCAGTGACTTGACTTATGGCAGGGGGTGGCTGGAAACTGTCACTCTTTGCTCTTTTTGATGTGTTGGTGGAAGGGGCAGCAGCCCACAGTGAGAACAGCACGATTTCAACGAGGTTTTCCCACAAAGGTCTCTGCTGCGAGGGCGGCTGGGAATTGGACAGCCGCTGTGGCAGAGCAGTTAATAAGACACTGGCGCATTAATCATGTGACAGCTACTGAGCTTAGCAGGAAAAGGCACCGGCTTTTGAAAATAGCAGTTTTGGTTACTACTGCATTGACAGAGGTTGGCTGAACACAGTTTTTAAAAATTTTTTTAAATTTAAGTGTACAACCCTATATAGGTTATATGAGTTTCAGGGGAGCAGTGTAGTGATTTGACATTTTTATGCCTCACAATGTGGTCGCCCCAGTAATTCTAGTAAACACCTGTCACTGTGTAAACTTACCGCAACATACTGATTATATTCCCCTTCCCCTTTACACCCTGTTTATAACCCAGAGTTAACAGTTAAATTGCCTTAGCCATTTTTACAGACATCTTTTCATGCGTCTTGAATGCTCACAAAACCTCACGAAGTCATCGATCTCTTCTGTTACTTCCTATGCTAAGGGGAGTTTTGAGAGCCAGAAACATGTTGAGGAGGAAGCCAGTGATGTAGTGACTCTGGAAAAACTGCCGAGAAGTCTTTTGGAAATGACGGGCAGCACAGAGCCGGCAGCTTCCTCGCCGAGGCAGCGGCCACACCGAAGGCCCACTCCGCTCTGTTTACAGACACATAGAGATTGCTGGTGTAAGTCTTACGAAATAAACTGAGAATGATTCCACGAATTTGTTTACAGAAAACAACAGTCCTCTGTAAGACGATCGTAAGGCACAGAAACAGTACATTCTGAAATCAAGCAGCGATGAACTGTTCTCACTCACCTTCTGCATTGTGTTAGTGAAATGCGATGCAAATAAAGTTGCATTTTTGGACAATCACAATCTACAAGGGGTCATGGATGTGCGGGGGGATCCACCAGGACTTTGGTACTGAAGCCGAGTCAGGAGTGACAGCGAAAAGCGTCACTATTTTGAGGGAGTTACAATTATGGCGGCGTGAACAGACCTGCCTCGGTTCAGAGTTTGGGTCTGAACCTTCCTAGCTGTTCACTCTTAGACAAATGCTCACACAGTCTCTCTGTGCCCACTTTTCTTGCTGTGAAAATGTGCATAACAACAGATCCCAATTTGTAAAATTGCCATGAGGATTAAGAAACATTATAACATGACTAATTCATTAAAAAAACTACAACTGATACCTTTCTCATAATGAGCTCTCAGGAAGTAAATTTTGGCATATCAATATTATAGATTATAAGGTATTAATGAAAAATGATGGCATAGTTGTGGATTTAGAGACATAGAAATATGTTCATTATATATTATTAAGAGAAAAAAGCTACAAAACAGTTTTTATAAATGTATTACGCATTTGTGCACATTCCTGACAAAGTGTGCATTGAAAAGAAGTTATAAAATACTAACAGTTTTAGTTGTCTGTTAGGTTGGCAACATTTAAAACAATAAAGTCAGTGCCCAACGCTGACCCCGGGGTGAGAATTCGACATGGTCACACGCAGGTGGTGGGAGAGTAATCGGTGTGTCTTTTCTGAAGAGTAACTGGAAATTTCTACCGAATGCCTTAACGTTCGGCCTTTGGCCTATCCATGCCACTTCTTCAAATTTATACTAAGAAAATAGTCATTGACCTATGAAAAGACGTGCCTGTGCAATAGAATACGACACCAAAATAAAAACGAACAAGTTGTAGTCACACACAATAACATAGATGAAGATTAAATCTATAAACTTTGGTAAGAGAAGCCAGGCCAAAAAATGCTCTCTATATAATTAAATATGAGTATAAAAATAACAATTACCATAGTTAAAATATATTATTATGATAAAATTATACTCATATAATATTACTATCATAATTTAAAAATCACTGTATGTTTCCTAAAGTTCAAAAGTCACCAAGATTAATCCAAAGCACGAGAAATCAGGACCACAGTTGTCGTTGGGAACTAGTGACAGTAGGGAAAAGGGACCAGGGGAGGGTCTGGGACCTTGGTGATGTCCTATTCCTGTTCTAGGTGGTCTCACGAAGTTAACATAGTTTATTCAAAGAAGGGGGCATCTTAATTGTTCATTAATGGTGGTCTGCTTAAGCAAATATTTATATCCATGTTTTTATTACTATGCATTAATTAAACTAATGAACTTATCAACATGGAAATTTCTGGATTTATTAATTCTCTCTTTATCACTATGGAAAATATCAGTGATAGTGAGAGAAGAAAATCGTGTGTAATATGTACATGCTAATCTCATTTTAATGTAAAAAAATAAGCAACTTATATTTGTGTGTAAACACAGATGGTCTAAAAAAACCTGTAGAAAGCGATGAAAGATACCTTAACAGAGACTATGTGCTGATGGTGGATACGTGGGTGGTTTTCCTTTCCTTTCCCCCTCTCTCCTCTCCTTTTCTCTTGCTTTCCTCAGTATCTGCCGAGTGTTTGGCAAAGATCCCGCAGCACAAAAGCAACACTCCAGGCCAAGCCACTGCTGTCATCTCCCACGCAGGCAACTGCACCTTCTTTTCCTTCCATTTTTTAGACACGTTTGACTCTTTTACTTTGTTCAAAAATTTTTAAAAATTTTAATTATACGTGACATTCAATATTATTGTTTCACTCTGTTCCTAGCCCGTACGGATGCTACAGGAGTCTTTCAGGCCCTGGCTGTTATTGTGAATAACATCGTTTATTCGAAACCCCTCCACTGCCACCATCCCGCCCCAAGCTGCACACGCAAGAAGCTCGCGTGGCCAGGCCATGCTCCCTCGCCCGTGTGCGTGGCCCTCTGGCATCCTGGTGGGCCGCTCCTCACCAACACCAAGGTCCTTCTTGTCATCATGCCGTCATGCTAGGTCCCTGCATCCCGTCCCCTTCTCCTTGGCTCAGTAGCTTTACTGGGGCCACCGGTCAAATATCGTTATTCTCGCTCACTGACTGTTCATCTTTTCCTCTAAGACACTTACTAGTATTTCTCATTTGATCTTTAGTTTGCTATTGACTTTTTAGGTGCTTGCTTAATATGCGTGTGCTTCTTCCCCTCACTCGGGTGGGCCGTGCGTGTTCACCAGCCCGCCCCTGGGGCCGCACTCCACCACTTACCCAGTGAATCGGCAAAACCCAAACAGGTATTTGAAAAAATAACCAGCAGTTTATGGAAATTAAAACCTAAATTTAACCTTGTAGACACAAAGAATGAAATAAAATTACAATGCCATTAAATAACAGCAAAATAAATTAATGTTAAAATGGTGTATTCTATAAGTATTTTTATGATGTGGGTTTGGTTTGTGATATATTATTAAATAAAGAAGGAGAGTTACAAAGAAATGTGACAATATGAGTGTATTTTTGTGAAAAATAGATGAATATATCTGGGCAGAGAGAGGTTTAGAAATAAACGTACCCAAAGCATTCACAGTAGCTATCTGTTTGCAATGAGATAATGGATGCTTTTTAATTTCTTAAGGAAATTTTGCTTATCTTTATTTTCTCAAACATGCATTGCTTTGGTAATGAAAAAACAATGAATGTTATTCTTAATTAAAAGTACTAAAACCTACTAGTTTGTGATGTGTTTAAACAGCATGAAGCTGTAATCCATTCGGCGGAGTGCCCCTTTCTTCGCCCCTGTGGGGCTGAGGTGTGTTGGGTACCCTGGAACCCCACCCAGTGGGTCCTCAGTCACATTCCTGAACTGTGAGCCAGCCCCGGAGCCCCTCCAGCCTGCCTGCCTCCATCTCTGCGGGGCCTGACTCCAGCCCTCGCCCTGGCTCTGGGGGGTGGGTACCCCTGCTCTTGTTGTTCAGGGCAAAGTTCAGCCCCACCTCGGAGGCGACGCTCTATGGAATCCCCTTGTTTGGGGTGCTCTAGTAAACTTCACGTCACTGGATGTCCCTGAGCGTTTGTCATAACCCTGCTGGTGACAGAGCCGGGACACACATGAGACTGAAGTGAAAGAAAACCTGGAGACGTAGGCACCTCCGTGCCCGGATGTGCCTGGTGGGTCCTGGATTCCCTTGGGCGCAAGGCACAAAAGGGCAGTGATATCCAGCCGTCTGGCTCTCAGGCCACCTCCAGAAGGAGCTCAGTGACCCAGAGACAGGGTGGGCCGGTGCACGTTCCCATTCGGTTCATTTTCACTCACGAGGAAAAGGAAGTGAAGAGGGAGAGTAGGCGTGGGAGGGGTGTGCGTGGTTGCTCAGAGGCTGTTTTAACTGGATACATTCGGGGTCCCTACAGCAGCTTACTTCCTTTCACAGTGGCAATTGCCTCCTCCAAAGCAGTTCTATGATGTAGCAACAATCAGCCTACAAATTGACATTGCAATACGTGGAACAGTTCCGTCACTTTGAACCAACTATAATGTTATGTAGCTAAATGTTCACAAGCAATTTTCTTCAAGTTTGAAGAAAGTCAGACCCGTTTCATGGGCCTGGTTTGACGCCATTTGTCTCGTGCCCTCTTTGAAAGTATTGTCAAAATTCTGCCTTCCAACGACCTCAGGATTCACATCATCCCGCTGGGAGGGCAGGGCAGGGGAGCTTTCTCAAATCCCGCCCTTGGCCGCAGGTTGCCGTAGCTCACACATTGCAAGAATCCTCATTAGCTGGGAAAGATGGGACCCTGTTTGTTTTGCACATTCCGGGCTGCTGTGAGCTCTCTTTTTCAGAGAGCAGAGAGCCTGGTGTGTTTGTGTTGCCGCAGCGACACCCCGGGCCATTCAATAAAGCAAACAAGCCACTCCTGTCCAGAGACTCGAGGCCCTTTAGAAACGGCCTTGGAGAGCCCTCGAGGGGCAGCCAGGCCTGCGCTCAGGTTTTCCTGCCTCCTGGGCACGAAAGGTTCTCAGGAATTCTGTTGATGGCTGAACTGCTTCTTCCCAACTGGGAATTGATTGGAGGATGGGCCAAAGAAGGTCCAACCAGGAAATACAGCCCCAGCTCATCTGTTAGCTTCCCAGCGGCTCCTGCTCTTAGACACAGTGCGACACTGAGTTATGAGAATCTCAAAACACGTCACTTTTCTTTTTCTTTTAATCTATAACATGGAGAAAATTCTTCTGCAGATTCCACATACTAATTTATAGCGCTCCTTACTTAACATTACGCATCCACTGATCAATATCTCTGCTCTTCTTCGGGGTCACGTTCTATTCCATTATCACTGGAGAACATTTCAGGGACGTTGTTATGAGGCCACTTCCTGACATACTTCTAATCATGGCGTCATCTGGCCCCTGAAGGCCTTGCCTGTGCGTATCAATGAGGGCACTGTGGGTGTCTGCAGAGATTAGGGGACTAGAGGGCCACCAGGAAGGGCAGCCTCCCTAACAGCTGTCACACTGAGCGACCAGAGGGAGGGAGGGACCTGGGCACAGGCCTACAGGCCTGGCCAAGCTCCTCACCAGTTTATTTGGTAATCCACGCACACAGAAGAAGCTGCTGAAAAGAGTTTGGAAAACCAAACTTGTTATAACAACCATCCCTATTATGACCCTAGATGCAAACATCCTGTTAAAAATTGGTGACCAACATACAACAGAGTCCCCCAGATGGCCAACATACATCAAACAGACATTGTTTTAGGAATGTAGGAATGACTCACTATCAGGACATCTTTTTACACAATTCACGACATCACCTTGTTTAAGGAGAAAAATTATGATCATTTCACACCTTCCCTGAAGACATTTCATAAAATTTGCAGGTACACCTCATAAAATATTTAAGCAAATCAGGATTAGGAGGAAATCATTTAAATTTGAAAAACGATTTTTACTGAAACTAGGAAAGCTTGTTATCACTACTATCATTAACACTTGCAATCAGTACTATCATTAATACTTCTGACTGTGCTAGGAAATCTAATAAGATAAGAAAAAGAAATAGCCTTTAGAATACTTGGAAAGAGGGGGTAAAATATTCTTCCATGCAACCCAGGGTTCCAGTGCAAGGAAATAAAGCCTCAGACCTCTGAATGAAAAAACCTGTGGGGGTTGAAGCAGTGGGAGGAACTCCCAACCTCACAGGAGAGTTCATTGGAGAGACCCACTGGGTCCTAAAACATACACAAAACCACCCACCTGTGAATCAGCACCAGAAGGGCCCAATTTGCCTGTGGGTAGTGGCAGGAGTGACTGAAAGCTGGCCTAGAGCCAAGCAAGTGGCATTGTTCCCTCTCAGACCCCTCTCCTACATTCAGTGCCACAACACAGCAACGTGGGTTGCCCCGCCCTGGCGAATACCTAAGGCTCCGCCCCTTACTATGAAACAGGTGTGCTGAGACAAAAGTATATGGCCCAAATGAAAGAACACATCAAAGCTCCAGAAAAAATACAAATAACTGATGAATAGATAGCCAACCTATCAGATGCACAGTTCAAAACACTGGTAATCAGGATGCTCACAGAAATGGTTGAGTATGGTCACAAAATACAGGAAAGAGTGAAGGCTATGAAAAGTGAAAGAAAGGAAAATGTAGAGAGAACCAACAGTGATGGGAAGGAAACCAAGACTCAAATCAACAGTTTGGACCATAAGGAAGAAATAAACATTCAACTAGAACAGAATGAAGAAACAAGAATTCAAAAAGTGAGGAGAGGCTCAGGACCTCCAGGATAACTTTAAATGTTCCAATATCTGAATCATAAGGCTGACAGAAGGAGAAGAGGAAGAGCAAGACATTGAAAACTTATCTGAACAAATAATGAAGGAAAACTTCCCCAATCTGGCAAAAGAAACAGACTTCCAGGAAGTCCAGGAAGCTCAGAGAGTCCCAAAGAAGTTGGACCCAAGGAAGCACACACCAAGGCACATTATAATTAAGTTACCCAAGATTAAAGATAAGGAGAGAATCTTAAAAGCAGCAAGAGAAAAGGAGACAGTTACCTACAAAGGAGTTCCCATAAAACTGTCAGCTGATTTCTCAAAAGAAACCTTGCAGGCAAGAAGCGGCTGGAAAGAAGTATTCAAAGTCATGAAAGGCAAGAACCAACATCCAAGATTACTTTATCCAGCCAAGCAATTATTTAGAATGGAAGGGCAGATAAAGTGCTTCCCAGATAAGGTCAAGTTAAAGGAGTTCATCATCACCAAACCCTTATTATATGAAATGTTAAAGGGACTTATCTAAGGAAAATAAGAAGATCAAAAATATGAACAGTAAAATGACAACAAACTCACAACTATCAAAAGCTGAACCTACCCCCCCCCCAAAAAAAAACCCTAAGCAAACAACTAGAACAGAAACAGAATCACAGAAATGGAGATCACATGTAGGGTTATCAGTTGGGAGGGGGGAGGCTAAAAGGTCCAGGGAATAAGTAGCATAAATGGTAGGTAGAAAATAGACAGGGGGAGGTTAAGAATAGTATAGGAAATGGAGAAGCCAAGGAACTTATATATATGACCCACGGACATGAACTGAGGGTGGGGGGTTATGTGGGCGGGAGATGTGTGCAGGGTGGAGGGGAATAAAGGTGGAAAAATGGGACAACCGTAATAGCATCATCAATAAAACATATTTAAAAAATAAAGAACTACTTTTGACACATAAAAAAAAATAGACAACAGATCAACAAATCTCTATGGCCTATGAGCCGGCAATAAGATGCCCGGCCTCTCTAACTGTCTGAGAAAAATCTAATGAAAGTTCTGGAGCTCATATTATACCTATCAGATTAGAAAATAAAAGTAGCTGGCTGGGGTGTGGGGAAACTGTACTCTCACAAGTTTCTGGTTTCTTTCTTCCTGGAATGCAGCATCTCTTGCTCAAAAATTATGAAGAATCCAAGACACTGACAGCAGAGCCCCCTCAGTCTGGGGCCCTGTGGGGGGAGCATAGGTCAGACACCCCAGAAGCCTGTGCCGGGCTGGATATGAGCTTGCACGTGACTGCAGCGATGCTTTCAAGGGTATGTACGTAAGTCAGACTTATCAACACAGAAACATGAACTCCATACCATTTATTACTTATCAAGAAATCTGATTAGAGAAGAGTAAGGAAAAGCACGTCTTTGCAAAGGAGCCTCCAGTCCCGAGGGAGACGGTGCCTTCTGCCAATAGCACGGGTTCACCCGTCTTTTGCTAACTGGTCTCTCATTGGTAAGTTGGGACCCTGCTTTAGTCCAAAAGGAGACGATTTGAGAAGATACTGTAATGAAAAACACAGCCTTGGAGTCGGAGGACTGGGTTTGAGTCCTGCTCCACCAACTTCTCACGTGGTGACCTTGAACAGGTCCAGGTCCCTCATCTCCGAAGTTGGCTTCACTGGGTGTCTGGGAGGATGAAATGGGATGGCCACCCATCAAACGCTCAGCACAGCTCCTGGCCACTGTGCTTAGTGAGTGATCGGCATGAACACGGGAGCGCGTCTTTCTTCCCAGATGCCATGGCCAAGTTTGGGACGTGCCCCTCCACCCTCAGCTGTGAGAGCTGCTCTGCAGGGTGGGGCATCAGACCTGGCCATGCCAACTGTGCTGTCTAGAAGATTGTATGAACTTCTAGGGCCTCAGTTTCCCCCGTCTATAGGACACCTAGAACAATAGTAGTTATTTGATGCGCACTTTGTGAGGGTAAAATAAAATGATACATTGAGAACCCTTAGGCAGAGACGGCACACATGAAATGCTCAGGATTAGACGGGCGGTTTCCCTGCTGTCAGTGAGTGAGCCCTGGCCAGTGACGCACAGGCTGGTATTGGGCACGTCTCCCAGATACACGACTAGTGATCCAGGGAATCCACTAGTGGGTCTCCGTGTTCTCAATTTGTTTCACTATCTAAAAAAAAAAAAAGTTTACAAAAGAGATCGGACCAAGGTGACTAGATAATGCAAGGCTGTATTTATCTGAATTCTAACAGCAACTATGGAGGGTTCGGGAGGACACGGGGAGATGCCGCGTGTCTGATGGCCAGCCCATAGCCACGTGCTTACAGAGCCGGGCCTGAGCCTACATCGCCTGCTGCACAAGCAATCATTCTAAAGCACGTACCGAAGTAGAAACAGCCAGGAATTGTATGCTTTTTCCCTGTTTAGATCCTTTGGTAGTTTCTGTAATCGGACAAAAGTTCTTTTAAAAACTCCTCTGAATGTCTCTTTAACAGAGCTGGCATTGCAAACACTCTCATAATTTTTTAACACTTTCATATTTAAAAATAATATGGCCTCTAAATATTCATATTCAAGGTTTGCTTTTCCTCAGATGGGTAAATAGCGCATAGTAATTTGCATTTCGTGCATAAATCTCCCTCTGTTGAATACAAACATTCAGGAAAGTTTCTCTTTTCTCTTCTCTGCTTTCCCCACTCATGCTAGTTTAGGGGACCAGTATTTCCAGAAAGACGGGGAGGGGCACTGGCGGGCGGTTAGAACACATACCCCTTGTTCCTGCTCTCTTGCCATCAGGGTGAGGGAGCCACACTGAGCCAGCGGACTGGCCTTCCACAGCACTAGCGCATCTCCCACGCCAGGCTCTCCCCTGACGAATTCACCAACTGTGTTTTGTTAGTGGCACGGGCAGATGTTGCTAGTGCAGGGATTTACCCGAAATGCATTTGCCCCTTAGGTTCCTTGCAGAACAACACTGAGGTGACTTCAGTCGATTCCGGTTTCCCGGTGCCCTTCATCCACAGAACAGCCTGGTGGACTGAGGCTGCTTCCTGGAATCATGGGACCATCCCTTTGGGTCGTGGGGACACAAGTTACAAGAAGCTGGCCTAGGCACTCCACTACTCACGCTGTGTGGCTGAGCCCTACACTTGGTTCTCTACGCTGAATTCCCCCCATCACTGCTTTCCCGCCCGCTGATCACTGGCTGGGTCTCGAGGGAGCCTCTCACCCCCTTATCAGATGTGACAAAAACATTTCCCTGAGCCGTCTGTCTGCCCAGGGCAGAGCGAACTCTTTTCAGCGAATGCCTGGTAATGTTTTGAATAAATGATGCTCCCTGAAAATACACAGCAGCGTTCTCTGTGCGGTCTGTTAGGTATACGCGCTCTCCTTCTTCCCCTAGGAACTTGCCTTACGGTGTTTTCTTCACATACAATGTGCAAAGTATGGTCTTCTAAAATTGTGTATTTATTCCCTCTTTGTCACTCATTCTCTAAACAATTGCTTAGGTTTTCACGGAGCCCTTGCTGTACCTAGCACCGTGTTAGGAGGTGAGAAGCACGAGGCAGGGCGCTATTCCTCAGGTGCACAGTCTGAGAGCACCGAGCGCGCAGGTGTGGCACTGCTGGGTAGCACCCCAGGCAGAGTGACTAGGAGCTAGCGGCTCCAGAAATGGGGTTGAGCATGGGAAGTGCAGGGTTAGGCACTATTGTTTGGGAATATTGATGGTAGAGGCAAGGACGTTAACAGCAGTATCACTGAGCATTACTGTGTGCCAGTTGCTGTTATATACCTGGCCTTGATGGGAGCCTGGGGCCTCTGTGTGAAGTAGGCAGTTGTTTCTACTCTGCAGATGAGATGTGTCTTTGCCAAGGAGACTGGGACTGAGCAGAATTTGGAAGGACTAGACTCCGAAGAGCTGGTCAGGAGGCAGAAGGCATGTCCTGGGGGAGGCAGTCAATGGCATCAGTGAGGGCTGGGCATGAGACTCGGGGGACATGACTGAACAGCGGGGCCCTTCCCGTGGATGTCCTCCCCCTGGACTCCTCCTGTCTGCCTTAGACATGGGCCAGTCTGCGATGTCCCCGTTGGACCTGGTCCTTCGGAATCTTTCTCCACGCTCATGTGAGGGTCTCACCACGGTCCTCCTCCTCCTGCCCAGCACGCAACACACATAACCCCATTCTCCACCCCCTTGGGTGTCAGTCAGGACAAAACCTATGCAGGGATCAGTCATCACAGACCTTGTCACTAAGACTCAGCAGATGCAGAGAAGACGATACAGGGGTGAGAAGGGGTCGAAGTTATCCTTCTTCCATCAGGAGAACCTGAAAACTGAAATATTAACAAAGGATGATGGCTTTTACTGGGCGTAAGGCCATGATACACTAGTATGTCATTAACTTTTCCTGCAAAAACCAAAATTGATTCCTTCTAAAAGGAAGGCAGATGTGTATTTATTTATTTTTGGTTTCTAGATGATCTTAAAACTGGTTTTCTTAAAGTCCAGAGGGTAGTTAGCATTGTAGGTATTATAGTTTACTTAATATATAAGTATGGAATAGATACACAGGTCTGTCCAGAAGGTATCCAGCCATGGAATATGGAAAAGAGACATTTACTGATGAACATACAGATACAAGAAACATTGTACACAGGACAATGACACCTCAGTCCCCTTCAAAGTAGGCACCTTGGGACCTCACACAGTTCTCCCAATCACCATCAACTGCCCCATTGTATTTTCCTGAATCTCATCAGAGGTCTGAAATCTCTTCCCTTTCAAAGGCGATGTTAGTTTGGGAAAAACCAGGAGTCGCAGGGCGCCAGATCTAGGCTGTAGCGGGGCTGAGTCACCTGGGTGATTTGATGTTTTGCCAAAAAACTCTTCATGAGATGTGATGCATGAGTGGGTGTGTTGTTGTGATGAAGCTGCCAATCACCAGATGCCCATTGCTGCGGCCTTCTGAATCATCTGAACAATTTCCACAGAGGAATGTTCGAGCTTAACGCAAAATTGGATGCAGATTCATTGCTCTGCTCGCTCAGTCATTTTGAATGCAATGGCCACACAGTACACATGCTCACTCAGCAGCGTCTACCGCCCCCCAGTGACTAGTACAGTGAAGTTGTCATTGCTCACGCATGTGCATTCCGGTCCACTCTCCTTGGCTGCCAGGTCACATTGATATCACACAAATCATTCTCATCATATTAGCAATGGTTGGACTTTTTCTGGACAAATGTATGTGTGAATACACATGTATTTATATATGTATATATAAATATATTCAGTGTATATATATTTATGTTTGTATATATTAATAATATCTATGTTTATACATTTGTGTATATGTGAATCTGAGTGGAATAGGCCCTATTTGCTGTTCACAGCTCTTGACTTTAGGTGGACTTCTGAGGTTGCATCATTCCCTCCCACTCTGTAAATGGAGGAAGGTGTTTTCCATAGAATCTTCTGCAGGGGTTGCCAGAGGGGAAGGTAACATATTAACAGGGCCTACTCTGCTAATGCATTTCGGCACCTCTGTCATTTAACTGACTGAGCGGGGTGGAAGTAGACCTTTTCGACAACACGCAAGATGTGTTTTGTTCTGGAGTTAAAATAACAATGGCCCATCGGTTTCCCTGTTCAATTTTTCAAGTGAAATTTAAATTAGCAAAGACAGAAAAGGAAATAGCACACAAGAGGCTTCAAACCCCTTCTGAAGGATTTTTAAGGAAAAATTAATGAAAACAAATAGGAAAAGTGGCTGCAAGAGCCTTTTCTTGCCGCAAGTATATTATTGACACAGCAAGATTTGGGGTTTTTTTTTAGGAAGCTGCAAGCGTTCGATGGGCTGGTTTTCCCCAGTTTTTGTCCACTAGGTCCTGTGTCACACCTGGTGTGTGTATTTTGTTCTGGGTCTAAAAACCCACCATCTTTTTCATTGAAATTCTTCCCCAGTGGAATTTTTTCCTTTTTTGGAGAATAACTTTATACTGCTGGTGGTGTTGGCAATAATATATTAAAAGTTAAATTTATGTCAACATCCTGCTATTATATTGATATCAAATCATTAAGAAATTTCCATGATGTAAATTAATGATCAGAATTGTATTGGCATGAATACCTAATTGCATTATTCACACAAATAATTAAAAACATGCCTCCAAAACCAAATTATAATAGTGGAATAAAATGTCATTATTGTGGCTTCTTGACAATCCATCTAGGTGCTCGAGACTTCGAGAATTGCCATAAAAAGGGCACAAAATGAGGACATGAGATGAATGTTATTGATGCAAAGATGGAGACTGTGAGACAGGACGGCAATGGGCAGGATCGTGGGGAGCACCAGACAGCCCTTTTAGGACACATTTTTATTGTACAACTGCCCCCACCCTTATTGTTGCAAAGGAGGTAGGTTATTTTATTGTTGCTAATTTGAAGTCTCCAAGGACCTCTCACATAAAAAGGTTGCAGTTATTAAAACACTGGTGTTATTCTAGAACACAGCAGAAAAAAAGTAATTAACCTGCATTCTCACAGGTTATCTCTTACCACCCCACAAAAAGGTAATTACTGCCCATTCAGGAGCACAGAGTTTGGTTCTGGCGTTCACGGATGTCCACAAACGTCCCAGGAAGAGGAAGTCGTGACACTGATGGGACTGAGGGTCCTCGAGGAAAAGTGTCCAAGCCTATTGCCTTCCTGTGGCCAAGAACACAGACAGCAGCACCCATGGTTCGATGGCAGCCCCCATCGATGAGTGGCGCTTAAAACAGTGAGGACAGCCGCTGAGGGGCCAAGTGAGCAATGAAATCGGCACCACACCAAGTCTGTGGGCACCTTCCCCTTACAACCAAATTCTCCCAGAGAGCCTTGCCGCTCTAACTCCCCCCAGAGGAATTAGAATCTCACCCAAATTTAGGGGAAACAAGAAAAGCTCACACACAGGCATTGCAATGAAATCCTATCAAAATGGAAGCTCTCCCCATGGCAAACCTCGTGACAGCATTATGGCAGAGTCAGTGGAAATGGTGCAAGGACGGGGAGAAGTTGGGTCAGTCCCCTACCAAACAGGTTTTCTAGCAAAGGGGAAGCTCATCCTGGATGGAGTGTGCTTACTTAGACATCAAAGTCCTCATCACCGCTCTGAAGCCCAGGCCCTGTGCTGTTAACCCCCAAACAGCCTGATCGAACGTGTGCCTGAACTGTACATTGTGTTATTAACAACACATTTTATAGCATCTCCTGATAATATGCCCTGTGTGGTAAGACCGTGTTCTCGCAAAACCATCACTTGTATATGATTCACATAAAGTACTACAATTTAAAACCAGCAGGATTTACAGTTCCAGCCAAGAAGGAGGCATAGGTGGACACACTGTGCCTCCTTACACAACCAAAAGAAGGACAATAACAAATTTAAAAACAAAAACAACCAGAACTGCCAGAAAATCATCCTGTATGGAAGTCCAACAACCAAGGAGTTAAAGAAGAAACATTCATCCATACCAGTAGGAGGGGTGGAGATGGACAGCCAGACAGAGAGGACTTGCAGCAAGGTGGCAGCTGGTGGACCAGGCAGTCCCACATTTGCATGCAGATAAACCAGGATGAACAACTGGGGAGAGAGACAGACTGGGCAACCTAGGGTTCCAGTGCAGGGAAATGAAGTCTCAAAACCTTGGAATGAAAACACCTGTGGGGGTTGAAGCAGTGGCAGAAACTCCCAGACTCACAGGAGAGTTCATTGGAGAGACCCACTGGGTCCTAAAACATACACAAAACCACCCACCTGTGAATCAGCACCAGAAGGGCCCAATTTGCCTGTGGGTAGTGGCAGGAGTGACTGAAAGCTGGCCTAGAGCTGAGCCAGTGGCATTGTTCCCTCTCAGACCCCTCTCCTACATGCAGTGCCACAACACAGCAACGTGGGTTGCCCCGCCCTGGTGAACACCTAAGGCTCCGCCCCTTACTATGAAACAGGTGTGCTGAGATAAAAATATATGGCCCAAATGAAAGAACACATCAAAGCTCCAGAAAAAATACAAATAACTGATGAATAGATAGCCAACCTATCAGATGCACAGTTCAAAACACTGGTAATCAGGATGCTCACAGAATTGGTTGAGTATGGTCACAAAATACAGGAAAGAGTGAAGGCTATGAAAAGTGAAAGAAAGGAAAATGTAGAGAGAACCAACAGTGATGGGAAGGAAACCAAGACTCATATCAACGGTTTGGACCAGAAGGAAGAAATAAACATTCAAACAGAACAGAATGAAGAAATAAGAATTCAAAAAAATGAGGAGAGGCTTAGGAACCTATGGGATAACTTTAAATGTTCCAATATCTGAATCATAAGGCTGACAGAAGGAGAAGAGGAAGAGCAAGAAATTGAAAACTTATCTGAACAAATAATGAAGGAAAACTTCCCCAATCTGGCAAAGGAAATAGACTTCCAGGAAGTCCAGGAAGCTCAGAGAGTCCCAAAGAAGTTGGACCCAAGGAAGCACACACCAAGGCACATCATAATTAAGTTACCCAAGATTAAAGATAAGGAGAGAGTCTTAAAAGCAACAAGAGAAAAGGAGACAGTTACCTACAAAGGAGTTCCCATAAGACTTTCAGCTGATTTCTCAGAAGAGACCTTGCAGGCAAAAAGCGGCTGGAAAGAAGTATTCAAAATCATGAAAGGCAAGGACCTACGTCTAAGATTACTCTATCCAGCAAAGCTATCATTTAGAATGTAAGGGCAGATAAAGTGCTTCCCAGATAGGTCAAGTTAAAGGAGTTCATCATCACCAAACCCTTATTATATGAAATGTTAAAGGGACTTATCTAAGGAAAATAAGAAGATCAAAAACTATGAGCAGTAAAATGATAACAAACTCACAACTATCAACAACAGAACCTGAAAAAACAAAAACAAACTAAGCAAACAACTGGAAATGGAACAGAATCACAGAAATGATCACATGGAGGGTTATCAGTGGGGAGAGGGAGAGGGGAGAATGGGAGAAAAGTTACAGGGAGTAAGTAGCATAAATGGTAGGTAGAAAATAGACAGGGGGAGGTTAAGAATAGTATAGGAAATGGAGAAGCCAAATAACTTATATGTACAACCCAAGGACATGAATTAAGGAGGGGAATGCAGGTGAGAGTGGGGTGCAAGGCAGAGGGGAATAAATGGGGGAAAAATGGGATAACTATAATAGCATAATCAATAAAATATATTAAAAATAAAATAAAACCATCATCATTTACAAAACAAAGTAAAAAATAATTTCAATACATGTCTTTCTGGGGGACCATCTGTAAATCCATAGCTGAGATTCGCCACATCAGTCAAATGTGAATCAACAAAGGACTCAGAGTCTGTCTTTAGGAAGGGAGGCGTTGCCCACACCTGCCTGGACTGAGGAGACCATTTCCAGCATTCTCAAGAGGGCCGGTCTCCTGAACTTAGGGTGTTTTCATTTCCGGAGTGTTTAGTAAACATCTATACATCCAATCTTGTTCACGACTGGAAAGCAGTGTTATACCACAGGAAGTCACACCAGCTGTAAGAATGAAACTATGGGAACCGTGGGAAAAATGAGTGTTAAGTACGATGTTGCAGAGGAATTTACAACTAAGGTGGTTTCCCCCTAGGAAGTTAACTTCAACTAAAAATTATCGTGCATCCAAACTTCCCTGAAAAAGTAAATATTTTCTGTAAAATATTTATAGAGTAAGAAAAGATAATACTTTCTATGTGAATATATACATATATTTCTGGCTTGAGAATATTGGAACTTTATAGGTCCGCTGTTTTTGAGGTAGAAAACACCCTGCAATCTTGACCCACCAGGTCCTCAGTCCTCGGCCAGTGTGGCTGTTTTCCAAGTCTCCTCTTTTACTGACAAAGAAAGACACCAGCTTCCCTAACTTGGCTTCGGGTCCACAGGAAGTGCTGGGAGCTACACAATAGGTGATGTCCCACTGCTTTCTATTCATCTACAGTCACTCCCATGGCTTTTAAGTTAGTTTTGGAAATGAGTTTTCACGATATTCAGGCCCGTGATAAGGTGAGTGTTGAGAAGTAACAAAAAAAATCTCAAGGCCAGTTATATATTTTCTTGCTCTTTTGCTTTTGAAACGTTGTATTATGGTGGCCCACACAGATGGAAAAAACCGCCACACCGCGTTCTGTTCGCTAGCTTGGTTTTTCAGGTCAGCTTGAACGAGGAAAAGGAGGAAGCGTAGCAGTCTGCCAGTTGATTATGGATATACTTGTCTGTCCCAACATTTTGCACGAGCCTCGCATCGACAGTGTGGCAGGGTCACCCATCAGCCCTGAATGAACTGATCTCAGCTACTGGTGTTTGAAAAGTGGCTTTCCTAGGGCAGCGATTAGCAGGGAACAGATATGAAATACAGTTTACTCTGTGTTTCTCCTCCGTGGATACATTCCGACTACTTACCAAGAGCATTCTCTCACTGCCTTTGCCTCTTTATCCTTCTCCCGTTTTCACTCTAGAAAAAAAAAACAACAACAAGAAAACAAGAACATGTAACGTGTACAAACGTTAGCGTGTCTGAGAGCAGATGAGCTAATTCAGTTGTAGGGGGTACGACGGAGCTGGCTCTAAAAACATCACTTTAATAAACATTTGAGAGCACGTATTGTGATTGGTTAGTTAAAAATCTTCTCAGCTAGTGAGAATGGAAATATACTTTTAAATGTTTCTTGCTAAAAACTGTGTACTTTGTGATTTGTCAGGATTTACTTAGAAAGTGTGAAATCACTTCCTATGGGCTTAGTTCTAATAGAATTGATCTTGATTTTAAAATACATTCCTCTGGGTGTTATGCACTACATAATTTAAAGAAAAAATTAATAATTGACACTTAATAACTTTTCAACACTGCCTGCTACATTTTAACTCCTCTACTTGACTGATTTCTAATTGCTTTCAAAAATGTGTTATGCTCAGGAGGATGGCATCTAGTTCTTTACTACACAAAACTGAGAAATATGCTTCGGCTAAATTATGAGTCACGTATTACAAGTAACAGTGGACATCTTTGTTTTGGATTTCCACACATATGCTATTTGCAATTGTTTATGTATGTTAGAATCCCTTGCATTTAAATAGCCCATTATTTAGGAACTACTCGGACATTTATTTCTTTGAAACTTCCGCTCCATCACTGAACTAAGATGATACCTTAACGTTGACTGTTATAGGGCATGTTTAGGAAAGAACACACGAATGTGAAAATCTAGATCAAATTACATTCAGCTTTTGAAAGTAAAAATATAATGCTCAAATTTTGGCTAAGTATCATTAGCAGGTCCTACCGCACCTGGAGCGTCATGGTGATGGGTCCCTAGGTAATGAGGCTGGGCTTTGCTTACCTTCTGGTTAGGAAAGCTCCCAGTTTCCGTTGGGCGGGGCAACCTGGGCAGCAGAAGAGTTCATTGTTGTGAATTTGTGAGCTGTTCGACGAGCTTGTACCTGTTTTAGTGCTGAATTTATGGTTGAACTGGCCGACATGAGCTCCGGAAAGCCAGCCACAGCCCTGGTAAGCCGAGGCCGCTGGCTGGGTTTGCAGATCATGACTTCTCCTGCACCTGGTCAGGTGGGGTTTGTGGCCTCACTCTTCGAGCATTGCTTACTTTTGCTTGGAATTCATTGACCTGCGCAGGCCAGCCACAGAACGGCACCAGCTTTGGGAAGTCCTGCCACGGACTCAGAATCGGATGGGACCTGGACGAGTGGCAGAGCCAGTGGGTGTCAGAATTGCTCTGGGGAGATGAAGGTTCATGTGTCAAGTGCGAGGACTTACATCCAGGAAACTGGGGCTCCTGTCCAGTAGTTAACCCCAGAGACTTCACAGCCAACTTAGCCTCCCTGAGTCTCTTCTCTCATCAGTAGGACAAGGGCAGGAACATAAGGCCTTCTCAGTTCTTTGGAATTCTAATATTCTTTGATTTTAAGTCTTTTAGCTAAACTGTGATTATACTGAAAAATTCAAACCAATGGGGTTGGTGAAAATGGAAACACCCCATTCTAAGCCAACTTTAGAAAAGACATATCGAAAAGAACAGCACGGAGGGACAGTGATGGACAGTATAAATGTGCCGGTGTCCAAAGGAGAGGGATATTTTGCTGTGGGAGCAGAAAAATATCAACAGTGTATCAGAAAGGTAAACCACTGCGTGAGATGATCTACGTAAAAAGGGCCTGTGGCAGCTCAAAGTGGTATTTCCCGTTACCATCTCTATCAGAGAGAGAAGATGAGGCACCTTTAAAAATGACAGGCCCCGCCCAGCCCAGCCCTCTCTTTTTACCCCCAAGTCTGGCTTCTCAGGAAATGCTCATGGCTTAGTTCGCAGGAGGATTTGGTATTATAGGTAATAAACATGTTAACTTTGTTTTAACTCTTCTTGTTCTTGATCGTCATAATCCACTTGTCCCCAGAAACTCTAAACCATGCCGTCCTTCATCAGCTGAGAAGTACCTATTGTAGGCTTTGAATAAGTCATTTGGGCTCTTAGGAATGTCTGGGCCACTCTTTCTGGATTAGTTATATCAGCACCTTATTTTCTTACCAATGACCAACTGAACATGTCATCGTAAATACTACTTAGCCACAGGAGGACAAAATTTCCACCATGCCTTAGGAAATTGGCTGCATCTTAGAAAATTGGAGCAAATTATTCACTCTTTGTGAGAGGAAATGGAGGTCAGGTTGACACCTGGTAGTTGGAATCCTTGACTCCACGGTGTCCACAGCCGCCCCCACCCCTCCAACCCCAGCTTAGCAACCGCAGCTGACAAGTGCCACCCGATGCTGGGCCCAGGTTTTGTCTTCACTGGAAGTCTATTCCGTGTGATGCCTGACTCGGGTGCAGGCAGCCTGAAATCTGAGAGGGCTTAGCAAATCGCAGTGGCTCATTCTGCCTGCCACGCAGGCAGGTGGGTAAATGAACAGTTTGCTAACTGCTCACGGACTGGGCTGCCACCATGTCAGTTTCTGATTATTATGCAAAATCCAAAACTGCTCACCTCTATTTCATATTGTCTCCAGCCATTCTCAAGAGCACACACTGTTAAGTGGTTGGGTATGTGTGTTTCTATATAGAAATGTTTGGCTTACTAAAGTGTGCCTTCTGTAAAGTACTGTGACATTAGTGACTCTTTTTAAATATATATATACACACATATATATACATACATATACATGTGTTTTATGTGTGTGTGTGCATATATATATTTTATATGTGCATGTGTGTATACACACACACAGAGTCTGGCAGAAGTAAGGCCTGCTTGAGTGTGGTTGGTAGGGTAATAATATGGGTGTACTAATGTATAGTTTTACTTTGAACATTTCACCTAAAATAGCATATTGGCGTGCTTGAGTGTGATATTGCTGTTACAGAATTATATGCTTATGATTTTGTAATGAAAGATTTTGTAATAAAAAATTTTGTAATACAAAAGGGATGTTATTTGTGCTGGACCCTGGGTATAAATGCACATACATGTAAACACAAAAGACTACACATGTGTGCTCATGTACACACTCGGGAATGCATACACATATAACTTTTCATTTTTATCACTATTATTTATAAATAGGAAATGAAGTCACAAGCCTTGAAATTATAACAGCAAGCACACGGAGACACAGTAGCTGGCACAGAATTCAATTAACAGATAGCCATCACCCTTGGGTGCCTGTGTGCGGCAGAAATACAGAGGCATGCTAATAAGTAATATTTAAAGCCACGACGTTTATCAGCCAGCAGCCAGACAGGGGCCCAGGTGTGGGCAGACAGCAGTGCCTGGAGATACTTACTACAAACCAGCTCTCTCCATTTAAGGATTTGTGTTTAATCGTTCAGCAACGTTTTAAAACATCCTGGTGGGCAAGCTTTTCAAATGGAACTGCTTCAGTGAGCAAATGTAAGCGGTTATTTTGCTGCATGTGGTCGAGAGGGCTGGGAGGGCTGGAAGAGGACTTGAAGAATCATCAATCTATGCTTATATTTGTGAGTGTTTTTCCTTGTCATTTGCTGACCTTTGGGCTACTTCAGTGCCTGTCTGCCAAGTGATTCGGGGCTTTATCTAAGGAAACATACAGACGCATTCATTAACACAGAGCAGGCAGAAGGCTAACTCCATAAAGTGGCACCTTCCCTACTAGCAGCCGAAAATGGCTTAGAGCGGTATTATTCTTGAATTTCAGTAAAAGGTGAACGCCAGGTGCTCGGCAACTGGAGGCTGTTTTGTTTTATTTCTTCATATAGGTGAGCTATTTCTATACTAAGTCAAAGCCATTTCTAAGTGCCTTTCTAGACATTTTGCGTGGAGAGCAGGCAAAGAGCGAAGAAAGGTTACAATACGATGGGGAACGCACACCCTTACGGAAGCAGGGTGTGGATTTGTCAGAAGACTGCGACCCCTTGACAAAAAGGAAAACTGCCTTCTATGGAAATAAATTAGAAGCCGTGTCTATGAGTGCCAGAATGAAAATCCTCCTCACACGGAAATGGTTCAAGAACAGAAATCTGTTGGCTTCTGGGTCATGCAATTTGCCTGGAGGTGTTAGGTCGCATTTGCTACAAGCAGACGCCTGGGGGATCCTCCTGCTTAGCAGATGGCTTTGCTGGGGGACCCTCTCCTACGTTTGGTTCCTGGAATCAATCAAACCTTCTGTAAAGCTCTTAGCTCTCCACAGTGGAAGGCTAAGGGAGGGGAGGATGGAGGAGAATAAAACGAGAGCTTTGCTGTAGCTACGGCTGAGGAAAGCAGAAATATATCCTACTTCAACTGTATTTTTCAAGTACTTAGGTCTTTTTGAATAGTTCTCCTCTGAAGTTCAAGCCTTTATTTTTGTAAAGTGACAAAATAAAAAAACAACGAACTAAAGTTGTTGTAGAGGCCAGGCATTGAGTACTCTCAGGCTGCTGGGATTTTAGGCATGCTGATGTCTTAGCAGTGAGAACATGACGCTGTTTAGTGTGTAAGACTGAACGATCATTTGGGAACCAGCCCTCCGCTGGCCAGGAGCCAGATTCTGAAAGCCAGGGCTCTGCTACTTGCCCTGTGGTGGTCGGTGGCTCTTCCTCACTGGCAGGCCCAAACGGTTGTCCTGAGGGATTCCCCTGTCTGCAGAGTAACCTCAAAATTAGTCCTGAAAAAGAATCTTCTCTGTAGGAAATGGCCGGCTCCCCAGGGAGACCCTCAGTGTGCTGACAACATCTTATCTCTACTTCTGTGGTTTTCTCTTCCGTCAAGTCGTTGTGGCTGCACACGCCGGGATTCACTTCACTAATGTCTAGAACGATCCAGCGTAGCCAAACGGGGCCAGTGCATTATGCTGAATCCAACACCTGTAGAGTCTCTTACGCTTGACATTTACAAATCAACGCAGAATAATGCTGCAGGAGAGTGAAAGTACTATAACGATTCAAGTGGTAAACGCGAGTGTTCATGTTCAAGATGAGTATTTTGTAGAAAATGGACTGGAGTCTCTGCAGATTCTTCTCCATTCCTTCAGTGTTCCTAAGTTTCAGTGATGTCAGAAGTTAGTATCTCTCTCCAGTCCTATTGCAACGGAAAGCCTCTCACGATCCTTGAAAAATAACAACTGATGTGGGCTTCTAAATTCTTACAAAGGATGGGTTAGGTTATAGAAAATGACATTTTACAGAAAAATGAGTGAATACCTATTCTTATTGAAGAATTAGGTTCTGTTTTCGGAGAAATAACATATTCAGGTTTAACGTTGTATATAGTTGTATAAACTATGATGTTGATAATTTAACATCGTTTAACTTGGTGTTGAGATACATCACCAAAGCCTTCCCTTGGTTGAGTCAGGAAGTCGCAAGCATGATTTTGTCTATCTCTGTGTGTGCGCAGATTGAACTGGTGACACACGCCACTGAATGGGTCAGTTCTAAGAGCCTGGACTATAGTTTAACCACCCCCCCCACAATGGTAATTGCTCGGATCAATAATCCATGCATCCTACTGTTCTGCCTGGAAAGTGGCACCAACCTTCCTTTAAATGTAAAACCATGGTTGACTAAGATAACAGAAATCTCAAATTTTAGAGAATTAATTACTTATTTATTCAAAAATGTTTGGATAACTGTAATAGTAGGATTCGTGGGGATCTAGGGAAGAAAATCAGATGAGGTTCTGAACTCAAGTGATGATCTAGCTGAGGTCATGGAATGAACCTCTGTGGTCAAGATCAAGCATTTGGAGACGACGTGTAATTACTAGGTGGTAACCTACTGCTCCCAGCTCTGAGTTCTGCAAAAACTGAGAACAAGCTTACAGAACAATGGGTCAGAGCCAGGCTGCTGGGGCAGCACAGACTTCAGGTGTTCACCTTTACCTTACACATTAGACATGTATATTATGCATTTATGCAAATTTTTCTTGACCCTTTAATAAATTTAGTATTTGTAATTCTTAGGCTATCAAGTTTGTAAAAGCAGTGTTTAATTTGGCCTAATTTGTTCTTTTAGGGTTCAAGGAATGCTCCCTAACTCTGCGGTGTGACAACAGAGGTTGTTGGGTAACGGAATCACTCACCCCATCCATATGTCTCAAGATTTTCTGGACTTCAAACACCACCTCCCATCCTCCACGAGTCTAGCACCTCACAACCAACCCACTGAGCAAGATTCTGGACAAGATTTTGCACAATGACTGCCAACTGGGCTTTGCTGGTGGCTGTCTCCTGCCTGAGCTCCAGGGTCGGGGTGGAAAGGGAGGAAGGGTTCCCTCCATTCCAGTTTTGTATGGAGAGCCCCAGGAAAAAGGGAGGGGGGGTATAAAGTTATGAGCAGAAAAGTAATATTGGTGTTGGGGTTTCTAGAAGAAATGGTTGGAACTGTACAGAGACAAGTGCAAAACTACTACTGATCCTGGCAATAACGTCAGTGGGGCTGTGGGAAGGACACGCAGAGCTAAATGCAAGAGAAATCATGTGATCTCACCTTTAACTGGAACATAATCAATAGAAGAAAAAAGCAAACAAAATATAACCAGAGACATTGAAGTTAAGAACAATCTAACAATAGCCGGCAGGGGGCGGGGGCAGTGGGAAGAGGGGATTACAGGAACTACTTTAAAGAACACATGGACAAAACCAAGGGGGAGGGTGGAGGTGGGGGAGGGAGGTGGGTTCAGCTGGGGTGGGGTGGAGGGATGGGGAGAAAAGGCATACAACTGTAATTGAACAACAATAAAAATTTTAAAAAAAGAGAAATCATGAACGTGAACTTGAAAGGACTTGGTAACTGACATGGAGGCTGAGGTAGTCGAGGAGTCAGAAAGGCACGTGTTTACAGAAGTGGCAGTGACTGAAGCCACGGAAACTACCTGAGAACGTGGTAATTACAGGTCAGTAGTGATTTCCCGGATAGTTGTTTTGGTAAAATGCTAAGGAGAAAGCAAACAGACGGTTAGAAGGTGGAGGCAGGAAATTTCTCCCTCACTTTTCAGAGAATTTTGGCCTTGAAAGACAAAAAGAAAAGGGGAGTAGCAGGATCCAAAAAAACCCCTTCTTTTTCCTGTTAGAATTAAGCCTATCTGTGAGGAGAGAGAAAAGATAAAGACTGAGGATGAAAGAGGATACGTAATGAGTGGAGCAAGGTCCTGGAGATAGCGGGTGGGCTGGGGGCTGAGCCTTCATCCCTCAGATTCAGCTCTCACTGTGTGCATGGCCAGCCGGGCTGCTCACGAAGCCAGTCTGAGCTGCTGCACCTTCCTCTGTACAATGGGCATAAACACACCCTCTCTGCAAAGCCATAGTTGAAATGAACACAGATCAGTGCAATGTGCTCAGTGAGAGTCTGAACAGCAGACAGTGGTCAGTGATGAGAATGAGGACAACGACAGTAACGGTGAAAATCTCCATGTAACTTGGTCCAGAAGAGTCCCTAAGACAGTGTGCACTCCAGACCAGGTGCTGACTCCAGCGGAATTAGGGAGACACTGTGAGGTGCAGGAAAGAGCTCACTTAGGATATTATGGGCTGTCACCCTCCTCTTCCCTTTCTAGCCATTATTCCCACAGTGTATGGGTGTCCTGGATTCTGGGCACCTTCTTTGGGAGTTTTTGGAGTCAGGACCTGGCCCTGGAGTGGCAAATGTGGCCCAGGGGTTGGGGCGAGTCAGGGTGTACCTTACAGTGCAGGACCCGCAAATGGAAGAAAAGCCGGGAACCAGAGTGAGCCCTGAGCAAAATTCACACCCTAACAGCATGAGCTGAGGGAGGTGGGAGACTGAAGGGCCCTGATCAGAGATCACTGGGGGGAAGTAAGAATGGTAGAGTCACCCTTTCACAGGACCCGAGAGAGAGGTGTGACCCACAGGTGAGGAGGGAGCTGTTCCAGGTGCTGAAGCCTCCTGCACAGAGGTGCTGGGGTGGCACAGGGCCTCGAGACCCCCGGCACCAGCAGCCACTCAGCATTCTCCACACGGCTGGCATCTGCACTCAGCCATGCTGAGACAGGAAGTCAGGGTGAAAGGTCCTTGTAACACACCAACGCGGAAGGACACACGTGCCATAGGACCAACGGCACACAGATGGCAACAACAACAAAAAGAAAAAGCCTCTTTACTAGAGGAAATTCACAGCCCCTGGGCCGTCTGTGATCAGTCATTCAGCCTCACTAACACCGGGAAGGTTTGAGAGGAAAGCAGCACACGGCACGATGCTGACGGGAGAGGCGCTGGTTCTGACACGGGATCTTCGTTCTCTCAGGCGGTCACCCTGGCGGTCACGGGCATGTGGCCTTATAAGTAAATTGGACTCTGAAAGGAAATAGCCTCCCAGGTTTCTTTACTTTTACAAAGAGCCAAAACTTTTCCGGGAGAAGATTCGCGTTTCTTCACTGTGTCACCCAAGTCAGATTCCTGTCAAGGAGAATTAGTCTATTAAAGGAAAAGAAAAGAGAACAATCACGGCAGTTAAACCATAGAGTCGAACAATTACCTGCCTTTCTTTTAGGCATGTATTTTATGGTTGGGAAATTTCCCCCTAATATTCCTGAGAAACACCCTTTATTGCACAGTGAAGGACATAACTTTCAGCTGTGACGCTCTCATTTTCCAGCCGCTGCTGGACACGAAAGCACAACTGAACTCACAACTCTTCTCCCAGATTTAATGTCGACCTCCTTCATTTTGGTGGTGGTGGTGTGGGCGGGTGCAAAGGTCAGCCTCCTTCTGACTGTCGAATGTTTTCCAGTCAATCGAGTAGCAAAAGGACAGATGCAAGAACAAAAGCCTAGAAGCAAACAAGACAAGACAACGAGTGACTGGCCGGGCGCCAGTACAATGCTGCACGAGCAGAGCAGGTCCGGTGACTGCCTCCACGCTAGAGGTGGACGTCAGCAGCCGAAGAGCCACCCTGGCTGGTCCCACCTTTGGCACACAGGTAACTGCCTTTCAACAGGCAAATTCCTAGTCGTCCTTCCCGTGCAGCTCAGGGCTCCATCTGAGGTCAGACCTTCCTGATTTCCCCAGAGGTTCGGTCCTCCCTCCCCTGCGCCCTCACAGCTCTTTGCTCCTAAGAAAGGGTTGTCACCTGTCAATGTAGCCACAGTTTCTACTATAAATGGTTCATCTGGGACAGTAGTATACTAGTATAGATACAAATATATTTTAGTCCTCACTTTATTCCCAGATTATGCGACTGAATTTCAGAAAGTGTAAACTCCTGCCTGCCGCGATAAGGGTGAGGTCCGGTGTGAATATGCAGAAGCCGTACGTTTTCCTAAAACCAGACAGTCTTCACTTTCTTACAAAAATCCTTCACTTGGACCACTGGAAATTCTTAGCTATTTCTTAATATCACCTCCGAAATCATTGTTAAATATCACCTAGCCAGATAGCTAGTGAATAGACGTATTTATTACCAACGTCAGTCAAGAAACCTGCTGTGTGGCTTCACCTTTCCTGTGGGCACTTGCCCCCCACCCTCCATTGCTGTCTGTGGGAGAGGCTGAGGTCCTGTCCTCCAGCCTGTGGTGACCAAAGGCTGTCTCTGGTGCACTGAGTCCTGGAAAGGGACTGAGACTCCCAGAAACCATCTTGCCCCCCCCCCCACACACACACCTGGGTCAAGAGGACAGACCTCAGTGTGACGACTGGCTCGCAGGCCATCTGTGCAAACATCTGGGGGCTCCTGCCAGCAAAGCTGCTGAGTGCAAGGCCCCCCAGGCATCTGCAGTGCCTGTAGAGAAGGTCCAGAAGTTCCTGCCCGTATTGGCACACAAAGGCCAGCCCCGACAGCCCAGCGTAGTTCCCAGATCAGAAGGCCCCACACCCTCTTCGTCCCACAACTGTCTCCGGGCTGATGACTGTACTCCCAGAGTCTGGTGTCATCAGAAACTGCCAGTGTCTCCTCTTCCTCAAGCCTTTGCCCAGTCTGGACGCTCACCCCTTTGGCTATGGCTATGCATATAGTTATAAATTCCCCCTTCCCCTTCATACATGCAATCTTCCCATCACACGCATGCTTGTCAGTCTCCTGCTGGCTCAGAGCTGTCTGTCTTGTGCCGGCTGTCAGTCCCTGCTACGGGCGTCCCCCGGAATGGTGTTGATGGGGCAGAGGCTGGGCCCTGTCTTCTCCCTTCCCAGTGAGACCTCCGCCGGGGCTGCCTGTGGTGTCAGGACCGCGAAGGTGCACGCAGAGGTACCTCACAGGGAGTGCACACTGCAGAGACTCTGTGCCCCGCGGACAGCACTCCAACGGGGATTTATACTCTGTGTTGTTCCGTGTGCATTGAGCAGCAATAATGAGGGAGGACGACCATCCCACAGGGCTTTCCACACGCTGGGGCGACAGGCGGGGACAGACCCTTCTGTAATTGCGTGTTTTCCTCTAATTCCCTCTCTTAGCTAACTCGTCACTTTCTCCGCTTCTGTTGCCTTTCTGCGGTTTTTATTCACTTGCCACAGGTCTCCCAACAATAGCTCCTCAGTTCTAAATGCTTAATGAGCCTGGTCTCCACCCAGGCTCAGAACGACCCCGTGGCACGGCAGCGGGTGCTGTTGTATCCATTTTAAAGATGAGAAACTGAGAGTTTCTCAATGCGCTTTCCAGAGGTCACCCAGAGGGGAGGAGGAGAAGGGACACTTCCTGGCCACCCATATGCTGTGACATGCCCGAAGGTGAGCGGCATCGGAAGGAGGTGGCAAGAACCCTTGTGGGGCCAGGCACATGGACACGCTCAGTCGGGGGTTGCAGCGTCTGATGAGTGAGCTGGACAGAACAGAAGCTCCGTGGGCTCCAGGATAGACGACAGCAATGCACGATGCCAGCTACATCCTGCAGACTTTGCTGTGGGGACCGCAGGCCGTGAAAACACAGCCCAGGGCAGGATTTTACCAAACTGCCGACTCAAGGCTGGGCCACGGTGACCCAAGGGGAGGAAGCACTGCCTTGCGAATCCAGAACTTTGTTCTAAGGAACAAGTGGAAATTGGGGGAGTGCAATGCCAGTTCTCCAGGCTTTGTGAACAGGGTCCATGAGCCTCTGCCCCAGTCATTGGGCTTAAGTGAAGTTCCAGGATGTCCGCGGCTTTTCAAAGACCATAATTAAATTGGACTTTCAAAAGCAATAGCCTTTTGTTGCATATTGCTGTTAGAAAAAAAGAGTTTCAATGGCTTGCTTTTATCCCGTGGGAACGATGAGGGTGTTGCTGCATCACTGCCGGGGTTCCTGTCACCGTGCCATGTAGCTGTCGTATGGCCTGGTGACAGTATGTGAGGTGCAGCCCAAACACTGGGGTATCAAGGTGCTGATGCCCCCAATCTCTGCATTAGATATTGGGGGGCAGGTACTGTTAGATTCTTTTGGTGACAATTTAAATAACGGGGCTTATGGAACATTGAGGACTTCTGGGCCCACTTACTGATAATGTAAATAAATTGCTTTTTTAATTTCCTGATTTTTTTTTTTGTTCATGACAGCTCCCTCGGCCTTTCTAATGGTTATTTTTTTGTTTGTTTCAGGAGGGAAGGGCATAGGCAAGTCCACACCGTGCTACTGGAACAAGGCCGTCGTTGAATAATATGCTGTGTTGGGTCTCAAGAATATGTCCCATGGAAATAAAACTCAGCTTCCGTCAGGTGAAGGGCCTATTTGCCTGCTGAGTTACTCTGACCGTGAAATCAGCACATCTGATGGGAGGACCTCGTGCTTCCCATTCCCCATTAAGGTCACATTTCTGTGTTTTACAGAATTTCCATGATAGGCAAAGATATGGCCTCTTCAATGACGCTGGCAGGAAGATTCTAGAGGGGAAGGGAGGAAGAGGACAGAGCCGGGTGATTTTCGTCCCCTGCGGAGTGTAGCCTGGCCCCACCGGGCCCTTGTTCCGCTGCGCCCCTGCCGGCCTCTGCTCCCGAGGCTCACTGCCCTCCATGGCTCTGGGCGACAGGTCCTTCCTCGGGAACACGCTGTAGCTCTCCAGCCCTGTGCTTCTGGTGTCGCCCCGCTTGCCCAGCGCAGCCCTGAATGGAGCCTTTGTAACAGCCTGGGAGACAGTTCAGATGCTAGGAGGACCACATTCCCAAAGAATGTCTTTAAAGAGAAGCAAATGAAATGACCAATAAAAAAGGAATCTTCACAAGTTCCTATTGTGTCTTTGAAATAGAAGTGCTGATGAATTTGGGTCTAACTCCCGAGGTCTGTGGGGGCTGCCAAGCTGCTTCCCCCACCCCTCGCCTCACTTAGGAGCCAAGGCTGGGACCTGAGCCCAAGTTAATGAATCTGCTTCCAAGTGGAGGAAGGAACAAGTAAGCCACAGCTGTGAGCCTCCGGTCACTGGGGACTTCTGTTTCCAACTCAGCCAGTACAGAGTCTCTGAAATTATTTTGATTGGGGAATGGGATAAAAAATGGATAATATCTGATTTGTAGATTAGTCCTGCAGGGGGAAACACTAATTTCGAATATCATTCATCTTCCTTTTTATCTAGTCTCTTCAAGCTGTAATGAAATTAGCTGAGGACTGAGTCCAGCTTGAGGAAGCCTCCAAGGGGTTTGCACATTGAACTGGCAAATTAATCTATGAACAGCTCACAGTTCAGCATCTATTTAGTCAATACTCAGTGAATAATAAAGGTTGAAAGCACATTTTTTAATTTGTCCATTTATTCATTGCAAGGTTTTCAATCAAGGTTCCACCTTGAGATTTATATCTTATTTCCAAAATCATGAATTTTCCATCTAACTGCAATTTTTTTTTCTCTGACTAAGAACCTGAACTATTCAAGTCAATGTATTTACAAGTTAAACTTAGCAGACTGATTTGGAAGGAGAATTACAACAGGAGATAAGAAATATGTACAATTCAGTGGAGGAGTTAACTGTGGCGTGTGCCCAAAAGAGTTATGCAATGAATATAACATGAGGCATTATAAAGTAAAGAGTTACAAGCTATTGAAATTATGCAAAAAATAGGATCTCAGAATCTGAAGGTCATTACAAAATTTCTGCTCCTTGGGGATATTACATATTGGACATAATTATTTTATCTTACGTCATCTAAACATTCTTGTGAAGCCAGCGAGTGCTGTCAGCTCTTCAACTTATCCTGTAAATGATGAGGCCAGGCAGTGTCACGTTCATTGTGTGAAATTAAGAGGCAGTCTGCTGGGCCTGAATCCCAGCCCCATCACTGGCCATCTGTGTGAACTTGGGCAAATCACATGAACTCTTTGAGCCTCATTTTATCTGTGCAGGGGGATGATAGCAGCGGATAGAGACAGGGTGATTGCCAGGTCAAGTGACTTTAATTTATGTAAATTGATGGGAGCAGTGGCTGGGACTTGGAAAGCGCTCCGTAAGGAGCTGCAGTGCTTGTCACGGACACTTGCTCTGCACACCTGTCCCAGGCCTTGGCCATGGGTAGGATGAAGTTACCACCTTTAAGAAGCTCACGTTATAGTCAGGGAGGAAGGCATGAAAGCAATGAAAATAAACAGCATTAGAAATTCCACAATCGAATTCCAAATGAGACACAAGGTGGGAAAACTTAACTGGGGAAGGTAAACGAAGACCTCACAGAAGGGAAAGGAGAGCCAGCCTTGTGTGTGCGCGCGAAGCGGCGACCGTTTTTCTATGAACACGTGTTGAGAAAAATAGGTGGTCATTGTTCAATAATATTTGGTAAGTAAGAAATGATCGAATGGGTGAATGAATAAATGAATGAGAAAGGGGATGGATGGGATCACAACCAGACACGCACTAGAACACACAGAGGGCGGAGGAGCCCCTCAGCTGGGCGTTCTGGGAGAACCCCTCAGGTCATGGTTACAGAAAACATGTTTACCTCCGATCCCTCATGAGCAGTCGTTTGGACATGGGTGAGGCATTGGAGAAAAGTTCAACCCAAATGAAGGTCTCCAAGAGCTTCAGTGTTCACTTCACTATATGATGTGGTCTCTTTGTAAGTTTCTCTGCTGTAAATGACCGCAGTTGGGTAAATGAGGTGCCGTGGGTCAGGAAGGTTAAAAAAGGAAATAAAAAGAAAGAGAAAATGGGGCTGGTTGTAGGGCAAGATGTTCTAACAGACCAAAGAGAAAGGATGCCCGAACAATCACTTCCAGAGACAGGGAGTCCTTGGGGGACCGCTTTCTGAAAGGACACTCATGAGTCACTCATAATGCCCTGCTTTCAGGAGAACAGGCAGAATGTGTCTTCTGTGTTCTGGTCTTAGAACTGAGTCTTGGGATGACTTCCGTTCTGGGAAGAATAAAGGGAATAAACCTGCCCCTGACCTTTGGGCTTTCATTCTAATTAAGGGTGCAGGGACCCTGCGCTGATGGCGGAGTTGTGGAATAGCTCGCGGTGCGTTCTGAGCGGCCCTTTGAGTTCTGATGGTTTATGAAATGCCTCCTGGGGGTGGGGAGGAGGTGTGAGAGAGGGCAGGACACAGGCTCATTTGCACAGCAGAGCAAGTTGCACAGCAGAACTTCCCTCTAGCTCCTGGGTTTGGTTTGGATGCTGCAAGCCGAGAGATTTAAAGGCAAGAGTCAAGACCACCCTGGGGAGCAGCTGCACCTGCTCCTCTTGGGGAATGGTCTCCAATCTAGAAACGTCTCCAGGGAAAGTGGGGGTTTGGCAGGGCTACCCACCTTATATGATGCCAATCAGGACATAAATCAAACCCAGCAGATATGACTCTCACCTCATATATATCATTACAATCACACAAGAGAAAGCACAAGTTAACACTAAAAAGTGATGAGAAGTTTCACTTAAAAATGAGAAGGTATGACTACATTTAGCTTTAAGTTAAAAACCTTGCCCTGTTATTGTCACTCTCACTTCACTGTGAACCAATAAATACTTTGGCGAGAATCAGGAGTGGTTCCCAAAACAGTTTTTTCTGTCTGATTTCAGGACCCAACATTTTGAAGGAAGAAGGAGCCTCCGTGTCCTCGGCCTGACTGTGTCAGCAGTCACTCTGCACAGCCAACAACAGCCAGTGTTCGGAACGGAAGCCACCATCGTGCCCCAACAAACGAGTCTCTCTTCCTCCTTTTCCTGATTCTCAGAAAACACTCCTGTGTGTTCACACTGCTGCTGAATCTTGGAAACAGATGGTTCTGCTCTCCCACTGGCATGCTTGTTGGTCACGGGTCCCCAGCTCAGGCGGGACGAGTCTTGGAGGTGGTCTGTCAGGGCTCCCAGGGCCCCCATCCGAGAATGCTAAGCCAGCGCTGAATCTTAGCTGTTCTGCACTCTGTTCCCACGTTAGCTCCCAAACGTGCCGTTGGCACAGGACTCACACCAGCCAGTGTGTCTGCATTCCATCAGCAGGTTCGTGGCTGTGGAATTGTTGTTGCCATCTGCATGTGGCCTTGGAGCGTGACAGGAGCCCACGCCCGGGCCCATGCTGGCTCCCTACTGCTTTTCACGGCAGTGGAGAGAGACTGAAATGAAACTCCCTCTTTTGTCCCAATACAATTATTTTCCCCTAATCCTTTGTGAATTACTTAAACTGTATCCTCAGCTTCTTAGCTCCCTGATTTGAGGGGTATTGGAGTTGGAACAAAAGTTTGACAATCGATTGAGTCGTTACCTAGGGGACCGGAGCCCCTAACCGCTGCCTCCCGCTGTAGGACTTTTCGGTTTCACACGCGTGGCCTTTGTTTGCCTGCAGCTCCCAGAATGCTCTTGTTTGCGTAGGTGCAGTGCGCGGTGACAGTGATTACAGAGAAACGCGCTGGTGAGCGGCATTTACACTGGGAACGGGCTGCGATCAGTGCCGTCATTTCTTCACGATCACTGCCATTCATACAGTTAGGTCTTTTGTTTGGTTTTTAAAGAACCTGTTCAAGAATATACTTGACATGTGTAAATAAGTGGATTCGTTGAAATATACTTATTTTTCAGCCTTGATTTTTTGAGGCAGACGTAGTGTGGAGGCCACATACTACCGGATAGACAAGTGTCTGTTAGTGTCTTGCACTGTGTCAGGGCCCACTCATGAGACCAATGGACACTCCATGGCCTCCCCCAACTTGGAAGGGCCAGCCCAGGGCTGAAAATGTCCCCATCACAAGCCCCACTGCAGCGTCTTCAATGGAAGAGAGGCTCCCACCAGGGAGCCTGGATTGCATGGTGACAAAGGAGCCAAACGTAGTTGGCCCCGTTTAGAATGAGGGAAACTCTACACTTGTAGGGTATGTCTGGAGTCACCAATGCAAAATGATGTCTCTTTCGATGTGACAAGCGCCTGGGCATTTGTTTGTTTAGTCTTTTTATCCAATAAGCATTTTCCAAGTACCCACCACTTACTGAGTTCTGGGAACACAGACAGAAAAGAGAGTTTCTATCTTCAAGCCTAGTAAGAGGACAAGAACAGAGACAAATTGCATCATTTGTAAGTAATGAGCGTGCTGGCTACTGAGAGAACACAAAAGAGGGACGCGGTAAGGTTTGAAGGACAGATACAAATGGGGCAGGGGAAGAAACGTGTGTGTGTGCTGGTGCGTGTGCATGTGTGTGCAACCCAGGAAGGGCTGGTGTCAATATTTTGGGTCTTTGAATTTCTTTCCTACAAACATTTTCTTATGCCTTATACTCCAAGAACAGCCTGAAGTTATGGATCCCTGGA
This sequence comes from Desmodus rotundus, assembly GCF_022682495.2. NCBI lineage: Eukaryota > Metazoa > Chordata > Mammalia > Chiroptera > Phyllostomidae > Desmodus > Desmodus rotundus. Next base: position 100,526,797 of record NC_071397.1, read on the forward strand.
TTTGGAAAGAACATCTGAGCCCATCTGGAATTGAAACTAATAGGACATACCCCTCTGGGTCCCTGGACCTTTTCTACAAGAAAACACTGCAATGTCCCTGTCTCTGACCTTTTCCCTAGGGTACAGGGGTCTCGGGGAGGGCAGGTTAAGCAGAGACAGCCTGACCAGGCTTGTCCAATTTTGACCTTCCATGGACCGAGGGACCCTTGGGGCTCCAACACCCAGCTGTAACTGGACAAGTCTATGAGAGGAAGAGCTCACTCCTTCCCACGGGTCCCGACCCTGCCCTCTGAACTCAAGATGCTTCTTGTTCTTTCAAGTGTAAAGGGGATTCCAGGTGTTGTCCTGCAGGTGTGTTCTCAGTTGCATTCCTTTCTTTCGCTTTGCCCTGCATTTCTGTCAAACTTGGTTTGCTTTGTGTGGTGTCTTGTTGTTAGAGATGCTCTGACCCAGGCCCAGTCACCTCTGAAGACAGTCTCCCCTGCAAGCCCTCAGGGGGTGGAGCCCCTGGGACACAGTCCCCAGGACCCAGAGGCGGGGCAGGGTCCCCTTGAATCTTTCCAGACTACTGTCTGTCTCTGTTCCATAAAATGAACAGGCATCACCAAGCAGGTGAGCCCACCTGTCTCCCTGCAGCACATGCCACCAGAAAGTTCCAAACGCTCCCCCTCCTAGCTGGAGGCATCTTCATTCTCCCGAGCAGCACCAGAGCTCAGCACTTACCTCTCTCTCCCCACCCACACACTGACCGTCACTCCCAGCGACTCTCCCATCCAGGTAAAGGATCATCAGACACCCCGTCCCCCCTCCCCACTCCCCGTGCTGTGATTCCCTCACCTCCAATGTGAACTTCCTGCCTCCACTTGTGCCATCGCTTCCATGACCATTTGCTTGCACTTGGAATTACCAATAACCACACACCCTACAGAATTTTTGAGCAAAGCATTTCTCTGACCCAACCTCTTATCTCTACAGGCCACTCACTCTGGCACTTCTATGCCCAGGGGAATCCATCTACACTGAGACCTCTCATTCACACCTCCTCCCCCCTTTTAATGTCCCTCCTGCTCTATCTCCCTCTCCCCTGGCCACCCAGCTTAGAGTTCTGGCCGTTACTATGGTGACTCCTTTGACACATCCTCAGATTTCTGTTCTTCTGTCTCTGTGCTGCCCTCTCCCAGTAAAACCACCATTTTGGTTAAATCCAACTCTATTAACTGTCTGGCCATACCTGACTAGTTCAGTGTGGCCCAGGAAAAAACTATCTATAATTCTACTGGTGGTGGGAAGATGGTCTCACTCTGAATTTCTTACCACAAACACTAAAGGGAGTTTTTGGGGCCAGCGGCAATGCCAGGGCATCTCACACCTTTCCTCTCTCCTTACGTGTCCACAGGGCTCCGCGTTCTCACTCTTAGCTGAGAACCTCCTTCTTACTGAAAAAATAGAAGTGATTGACAGGTAAGCTGCTCATGTCTTTATCACAAATCTGTCCACTTGTACAATAATTATAGGCTCAATGTTTGTTGTGTAACCCATGTCTCCAATCCAGCGAATAACTGGCCGCATTCCCAGGAGCCGTCCTTGTTCTTCTCTCTCTCTTTTTTTTTTGTCATCCACATTCATGCAGAAGGTTCAGGCCAGTAAACACGCATGAGTCTGCCTTCAAAACAAACATGGTATTTAGCAATTGTCTTACTTCGGGCAAGTCATGGGAAGGCAGGGCTCTTTGGAAAACACAACAATTCTATGAAGCACAGGAGAGAGCAGGAAAAGGAAGAAGACCTAATTTAAGATGGGTTGACTCCATCAAAGGAGCCTCAGGCGTGAGTCTGCAGAGCCAAGCAGGGCTGCTGAGGACTCGACACTGTGAAGGTCACTCTTTCACAGGGTCTCCAGGAGTCGCAGCTGGGTCAACAGCACACAGCATGCAGGGATTCATTCAACTGTCTATAAGAAAAGAAGGAGACTTGTGTATCAGTGGTGCTTGACATATTTTTGTATTTACCTCACTACGTCCATTCATGCTCCCCACCAACCCACCTCCATACAGAAGCCAGTGGTATCTTAAATCACAAATCAGAATGTGTGACTCCCCTATTTAGTTTATGAAGTAGCTTCCCATGGAACTTAAAATAAAACCAAAGGGCCTTACCATGTCCTTCACAGCTCTTCCTGATCTGGACCCCAGATAACCCCTATTTCACCATCTCTGTCATTGTCCTCGCTCACCCCTTTCAGCCACATTGTTTCTAAGACATTCCAAACTCCCTGGTCTCTACATCTGGTCTCTGCACTCACTGATTTTCTATCTAGAACACTCCTCTCTCACAATTCCTCATTTTCCTCTCCTCCTGCTAATCTCTCACCTCCTGCAAGGGGAACGCAGACTCCTAATGCCTATAACCCCACCATCTCCTCCGCCACTCCACAGCCTCGCACTGCCTTGGAACGCCGATGCCTCTATTTGTCGACTCATTATTGCACTGGCTCGATGGCCTCATAAAGGCAGGGATCCCATTTGTCTCGTTCACCCTCATCCCCCCAGTTCCTATAACAGTGCCAGATGGAGTATAAAAAAAATGTTGAATGAAATAATTAATCGATTGCAATGCTGAGGTGTTGGTTTTGCTTGATTTGTGAAATCTAAAAAGCTTATTAAAAGAAGATCTTGATAATTTAGGAACAACTTCAGAGATCCCTGATGATGTATGACGGTGTTTACAACCTCATACACATGGCAACTAAAAACTTTCCAAACTTCAGTTCAGTTCACACCTGTCTTTGGAGAAGTGAGGTCTACAGTACCAACAAGTAAGACTTTGCCCATGAGTCTCCTTGTACAATACATTGACTTTCTGGAAGTCATCAAAGCAACCTAACTGGTAATTTGAAGTATACTGTTGAATGTATATCAGCTAAACACGTATTTTGCACTTTAATTATGAACTGTGTGTTCCATTTTATTTAGCGATGTAGCTAGTTTCCCTATGTGACTATTTTAACTATGCATTTTACACTTGTAAAAAAGACTCCTTAAAATTTAAAAACAAAATGTTCAATAAGCCATGTTATTTAATGCAATTTTTTAATGCCTTAATTGAGTATGTAGTCAGGGAGATTGCACAACATTTAACACAGGTAAAAAAAATTCAACAAGAGGCATACTCTTAAATTCCTTAGATTACCTAAATCTAACAAATTGGACAGCCTACAAGAATCCAAAAACTAATACCCAGTTTGAGTCCCTAGTAAGTTTATGTAAAATCCTTGACCCTGATCCAAGTATAGACCTCTTTACCACAATCAATACAGGTGCAATCAGATAAGAGCATTCCACTGTTTTATTAAAGTGCATCTAATTCAAAACTCAATAACCCTCACACATCCTTAATCAGGGAAGACAGCCCAGGAGGTACTTACACGAGTGGTCTTAAAACTGGCTTTGGCTGGTTAGCAAGACCTTCCACAAAGAGAGGTAGGATCCTGTTTAATCTTCCCTGAACAGAACTCTTTTCATCCACCTCCCTATTTGTGACTGTCTCCCCTTAAAACTGGAAAGAATTCTCCAGGGTTTCCCTGCCCCACACATTCTCAGGGTGGCATTGAAAATCTGGCCTAAGTCCCTGGAGCTGGAGGAACCCAGGGGAGGGTATGATTTGCTTCTGGAACTCCTAATAGCATCCTGGTCCTCCAGCCCTCCCAGTTGCAGTGCCTGGGAGAATTCTGGGGAGTTGTACAGCCAGGACACAATTATCTTGTTTCCAGAAATAATTTGAATCTGAACAATATGAACAGAATAAAGCACAGTGACCCCAAAGTGCCGGGCGGGGCAGCACTGTTTTTTCTGTGGGGGCCACAATCTTTAGGGTGCTTCTCAGTGTGTTTGCTGCAGGGTGGGAGGAATTTAATCAAGCCTTTTATTTATCTTCGTTTTGTTACCCTGAAGTCTAATGAAATAGACTGATCACATTAAAGGGTAACAATATATTGTACTAAACACTGTCTCTCAGCTGGACTAGTCATGTGCTCATTCCTAATCAAGGCCACCTGTGCTGGCAAGAGGGCAGGTAGAGGTTCAGACTCCACACCCGCAGGGAACGCTCAGCCTGGAGCCCTGCACCCCCTGCCCCCCTGCCCCACCGGCTTTCCCTCTTCAGACACAGGGCAGTGTGTTCATTCAGAGCCCTCCACCCCAGATGACTTTGGCCTTTTCCAGGGTAAGGAGCAGCGAAGCCAACATTTCCCCCAAAAACACCAGATAATTTTTGGCAGTTTGTTTCTCTGCTTCTTTCCTTTGCTTTCCTCATACTTTTCCCCCAGAGGCATGAGGGGGGAAACCTAGCATCTCCCCAGAACCACACATGGTGGTTAGGAGACTTTTTTCTTCACTCCAGCTCATTACACATGTTCTTTTACTGGGTTTTTTATTTGATCATTTTCCCTTTCTTCTCTCCATCACTCTGTCCCTCTCTCTCCATCTCCCTCCCTCTCATTCCCTATGCAGAACAATTACTCAAAAACCCTAGTTAAGTTAGCAGCATCCTCAAAGAGCAACTGGGTTTTCCTGGTATAGGTAAGAATTCAAGAGTCATCTGCATTCAGAATAACAACCATAATACCTACAAAAATGGCTAATGTTTATACAGGCAATTTTTTCTTTGCATAGTGCCTGTATCAACTCATGTAACCCTCCAGGGACCCCACATCGAGAGATACTGTGATTTTCCCCATTTTAAAGATGAGGAAACAGGGGGCTTCCAGCCAAGATGGAGGCGTAGGTAGACACACTGCACCTCCTCGCACAACCAAAAGAAGGACAACAACAATTTAAAAACAAAAAACAACTAGAACTGACAGAAAATCGAACCACATAGAAGTCCAACAACCAAGGAGATAAAGAAGAAACATTCATCCAGACCCGTAGGAGGGGCGGAGACGGGCAGCCCGAGGAGAGGACTCAGGCACGGTGGCTGGCAGACCCAGCAAGGTGGTGGATTGTGGAACGAAGGGACCAGGCTGCAGCTAGCAGACCCCGCAGCCCCACATCCGTGCATAGATAAACCAGGAAGAGCAGTGGGGGAGCGAAGCAGACTGCACAACCTAGGGCTCCAGCGCAGGGAAATAAAGCCTCAAACCTCTGATTGAAAACACCTGTGGGGGTTGAGGTGGCAGCAGGAGAAACTTCCAGCTTCACAGGAGAGGTCATTGGAGAGACCCACAGGGGCCTAGAGCATGCACAAGCCCACGCACTCGGGAATCAGCACCAGAGGGTCCCAATTTGATTGCGGGTAGCAGAGGGAGTGATTGAAATCCAGCGGAGAGTGGAGCTGGCACCATTTCTCCCTGACGGCCCCTCCCCCACGTACAGCGTCACAGCGCAGTGACCAGCATGACCCCGCCCTGGTGAACACCTAAGGCTCCGCCCCTTACTTTGTAACAGACGTGCCAAGACAAAAAAAAAAAAAAAATGGCCCAAATGAAAGAACAGATCAAAGCTCTAGAAAAAAATAAAACTAAGCAGTGAGCAGATACCCAACCTATCAGATGCACAGTTCAAAACACTGATAATCAGGAAGTTCACAGAATTGGTTGAATTTGGTCACAAGTTAGGTGAAAAAATGAAGGCTATGTTAAGAGAAACAAAGGAAAATGTACAGGGAACCAATAGTGATGCGAAAGAAACTGGGACTCAAATCAATGGTGTGGTCCAGAAGGAAGAAAGAAACATCCAACCAGAAAAGAATGAAGAAACAAGAATTCAAAAAAATGAGGAGAGGCTTAGGAACCTCCAGGACATCTTGAAATGTGCCAACATCCGAATTATAGGGGTGCCAGAAGGAGAAGAGGAAGAGCAAGACATTAAAAACTTATTTGAACAAATAATGAAGGAGAACTTCCCTAACCTGGCAAAGGAAATAGACTTCCAGGAAGTCCAGGAAGCTCAGAGAGTCCCAAAGAAGGGACTTAGTGTGTCCAAGGAGGAACACATTAAGGCACATCATAATTACATTACCTAAGAATAAACAGAAGGAGAGAATCTTAGAAGCAGTAAGAGAAAAGGACACAGTTACCTACAAAGGAGTTCCCATAAGACTGTCAGCTGATTTCTCAAAAGAGACCTTGCAGGCAAGAAGGGGCTGGAAAGAAGTATTCAAAGTCATGAAAGGCAAGGACCTCTATCCAAGATTACTGTATCCAGCAAAGCTATCATTTAGAATGGAAGGGCAGATAAAGTGCTTCCCAGATAAGGTCAAGTTAAAGGAGTTCATCATCATCATCAGACCATTATTATATGAAATGTTAAAGGGAGTTACCTAAGAAAAAGAAGATAAAAAATATGAACAGTAAAAATGACAGCAAACTCACAGTTATTAACAACCATACCTAAAACAAAAACAAAAGCAAACTAAGCAAATAACTAGAACAGGAACAGAACAACAGAAATGGAGATCACATGGAGGGTTATCAACAGGGGAGTGAGAGGGGGAGAGAGGAGGGAAAGGTACAGAGAGTGAGCAGCATAAATGGTAGGTAGAAAATAGACAGGGGGAGGGTGAGAATGGTATAGGACATGCAGAAGCCAAAGAACTTATAAGTATGACCCATGGACATGAACTATAGGGGGGGAATGTGGGAGGGAGAGGGTGGGCAGGATGGAGTGGAGTGAAGAGGGGGAAATGGGACAAGTGTAATAGCATAATCAATAAATATATTTTTTTTAAAAGATGAGGACACTGAGACAGGGATTTTAAACGACTTGCCTGCAGTGGGAGAGCTAAAAACTGGGAGAGCACTCTGGCTCCAGGGCACATGCTCTTAATCACAACATTATAGTGGAAGTTGAACATGCGGGAGTAGGGGGGTAGAAGGGATTTCTCAGAGAAAGGAGGAGGAAAAGAAGGAGGAGGATAGAATTTTGGATAACCAAATTGATTCATATTCAGGGATATGGGGAAGAAGGGGAGGGGCGTGGTGGGAAAGGCAGAGGAGGTTGGTGGGAAAGGAGGAGGGGCGTGGTGAGAAAAGGGGAAAGGCTTGGGGAAGGAAAGCGTGGCAGAAAAAGGGGAGATGGTGGGAGTCTTTCTGGGCCTGATGGTCCAGTTTAACTCCTCTGCATTCACCCATGCATCCTGAGATTAAGGATTAGCAACGACAAGACCCCAGTGACCCACCAGCTCCCAGGTCCGCAGCTCAGAGCACCTGCACTCCGCTGGTCAGGTGTGCTTGGGGATCAGCAAAGGGGTCTCTCTGGCCCTGGAGGACAGCGAGAACCACAGCACAGCATGGCCAAGGCTGCAGGTTTCTACCAGCTAGAACATGAGGTCTCTCTCTGTGCATTCTTCCACTCTTTCCTTCATTATTGTATATTCGCAGGTGACACACACGTTTTCACGGGGAAGAAAGCTGAAAGATTCCTTTTCAGGCATTTTGGGGTCAAGGTGGAGAGCTTGGGACATTTGGCTTCTAATGAACCATAGAAATATCATGGAAATGTTTCTCCACAGCACTAGCCATTAGACTGAGGCTGACAAAACTATTGCATGTTAAGATATTTAAGTCATCTCAGTAAATGAAGATAACACACCCAGAATGCACAAGAGCGAGATGCAGTGCAGAGCATTTAATGCCCAGAAGGGCCAAGGACATTCTAATTTTAGAATAAAGAGCCCAGTGTTGGAGCCCAACAGTGTGGAGAGCTGGAATGTCCTCTGTCCCAGCCAGTGGGTCCCTGCCCTGCACCCCACCGGTCCCTCCCACCCCCAGACAGTTCATATTGGGCCACTAGGGTACCAGGCAGCCTCTCCTATAATTCTTTGGAGGCTTTTTAAAAATTGGAATTGATCTGTGGGAATGAATGCAATAGGTTTAGGGGAGCTGTGAAAACATGTTTCAGTGACCTCTGTCTCAGAGCAAGGCTCCCTTCTCTCGGGGGACACGGTGCCTGCGTTCCTCTGGCCGGGGTGAGCCATAGGGAAGGAGGCGTGTTTGAGGAGCACGTTGCCAGGGAGTAGACAGGGTTTACCCAGGGAAATGGGAATGCAGGGCGCGCAGATTAAGCTTTGTTCTGTGGAGAATGAGAATCCATTTCCAATCAGTGCCACTGTGCAGGAGCACTTGCTGTGGGCTGTGGCAGCTGGATGGGGCCAGCAGCTTGTCATCCTGGTACTGGGTGTAAAGAAGCAGCAAATACTCAGCTGGAAAACAAAAAATGGGACAAACGAATAGTAGTAACACTTATGGAGCACCTACGCGCTCAGCACCAGGTGCTTCTCTGCAATGAATATATTTCTCCTCATGCCAACCCTGTGAGGGAACTAAAGATCAAAAGGCAAAAGAACTTCCCAGAGGTCCCAGGACTGGGGGGCTCCTGTTTGAACACATGCTCTGGCTTCCTGGGGTGCCCAAGCCCCATGGCTGCTCCGCAGTCCCCATGTCAGGCTGCCAGAGCTGCGGGAAGCCCTGCAGAATCTCCTGATTCACAAAACAGGACCACTGACTGACCGTCAGCTCCAAAGGCATCAGAGTCTGTCTTGATCGGTCCCCTCTGAAGCCAGGTCCTAGCTCACAGATTGCCCTCTAATCAATAATCAATACTGGTTGAATGAATCAATGAATGGGTGATGAGTGAAGAAAGAGGAGTGAATCCTGAAAACTTGGGACAACTGTAATAGAGCAACTATAAAATATTTATTTTAAAAAAGGAGTGAATCTTATTACATCTTCTGCTGAGTCAGTTTGTAAGAAAAATAGGCGGGCAAAAGGGTCCACGAATTGGGGGAATGGAGCTTTTACAAAAGAAGCTGTTTACAAAACATACCAGCTTTTAGCAAAGCATGCCGTCGCCTGCAGAGTTGATGAAGCAAGTTTCAGACGTAATTTCCTTGCGATCAGACAGACCTTTCTTCTCTGTGTTGGTTCCACTTCATAGTGTGAAAACACTCAATTCACAGCAACATTTTAATTGCAAGTGGGAGAGGAGGGCAAATTAAGCAGGGTTTAGTAGTGTGAAGGCTTCAATTATAAGGCAAAAAGAAGTATTAAATTAGGGAACATATTAGTAATGAATACACCGAATTAAAAAATCACGATAGAGGCTCAATGAGGCCTTGTTCACTACATGTTTGTGGAATTGGATTGAATGTGCCTTAACGCAACAGGGCTGTGTTTTAATTTTAGCGCCATGTTCTGGGGGTTGTTTTCTCATTGCCTGAAAAGCCCCGTGCACAATATTTATGAGGGCTGGCGAAGTTGGAGCAGGTTGGAACTACTTCAGTATCTGGTAGCTGCCACCCAGAAGTCTTCTCTCACAGATGGACCCCACTCCTGAAACTCCAGTTTCTGATTCATGACTTGGTGGGGATGGGCAGTTCACTGAGAAGGACAGCTTCCTTTCCTCATGACAGGACACCCCCATCTTTGGAGAGGTCAAAAGAGCGTGAATTTTGACAGAAGGTGTCTCATTAAAATCCTGTATGTGGACTAAAGAAGCACCGTCCTTTGTGGGAGGAGGTGAGGCCGGGACCACATCGCACATCTGTTCAGTTGGGTGCACGATAGGGCCCAGCTTGCTCCTGGGTCACCTTGGCTTAGAAACTTCTCTCCCCTCCCTCCCTTCCAGGGACACAGGAGCGACAGAAGTGGAGTGGGGTGGGGAAGAGGGAGGGAAAATTCCCATCCATGTCCCTTGGAGACTAGAGTGGCCAGTGCATGAGGACACAATAGCATGGATATGCAGAAGGCTGCATTCCCCTCATGCTTAAGTGGTGGAAATATTCATTATGTCTTTTTTAAAATATATTTTATTGATGATGCTATTACAGTTGTCCCATTTTTTTTCTCTCCTTTATTTCCCTCCACCTTGTACCCCTCCACCATCATTCCCTTACCTCAGTTTATGTCCATGGGTCGTTCATATAAGTTCTTTGGCTTCTCCATTTCCTATACTATTCTTAACCTCCCCCTGTCTATTTTCTACCTACCATTTATGCTTCCTATTCCCTGTACCTTTTCCCCATTCTCCCCCCTCCCCACTGATAACCCTCCATGTGATCTCCATTTCTGTGATTCTGTTTCTGTTCTAGTTGTTTGTTTAGTTTTTTTTTTTTAGGTTCAGTTTTTGATAGTTGTGAGTTTATTGTCATTTTACTGTTCATATTTTTGATCTTCTTATTTTCTTAGATAAGTCCCTTAAACATTTCACATAATAACGGTTTGGTGATGATGAACTCCTTTAACTTGACCTTATCTGGGAAGCACTTTATCTGCCCTTCCATTCTACATGATAGCTTTGCTGGATAGAGCAATCTTGGATGTAGGCCCTTGCCTTTCATGGCTTGGAACATTTCTTTCCAGCCCCTTCTTGCCTGTAAGGTTTCTTTTGAGAAATCAGCTGACAGTCTTATGGGAACTCCTTTGTAGGTAACTATCTCCTTTTCTCTTGCTGCTTTTAAGATTCTCTCCTATCTTTAATCTTGGGTAACTTAATTATGATGTGCCTTGGTGTGTGCTTCCTTGGGTCCAACTTCTTTGGGACTCTGAACTTCCTGGACTTCCTGGAAGTCTATTTCCTTTGCCAGATTAGGGGAGTTCTCCATTATTTGTTCAGATAAGTTTTCAATGTCTTGCTCTTCCTCTTCTCCTTCTGGCACCCCTATGATTTGGATGTGGGAATATTGAAAGTTGTCCCAGAGGTTTGTAAGCCTCTCCTCTTTTTTTGAATTCTTGTTTCTTCATTCTGTTCTAGATGAATGTTTATTTCTTCCTTCTGCTCCAAACTATTGATTTGAGTCCCAGTTTCCTTCCCTTCACTGTTGGTGCCCTATACATTTTCCTTTGTTTCTCTTAGCATAGCCTTCATTTTTCATCTAATTTGTGACCAAATTCAACCAATTCTGTGAGCATCCTGATTACCAGTGTTTTGAACTGTGCATCTGATAGGTTGGCCATCTTATCATTGCTTAGTTGTATTTTTTATTGGAGCTTTGATCTGTTCTTTCACTTGGGCCATATATTTTTGTCTGGGGGCACCTGTTACAACGTAGTAAGGGGTGGAGCCTTAGGTATGCCAGGGCGGGGCAACCCAAGTAGCTGTGTTGTGCTGCTGTATGTGGGGGAGGGTTCCAGGAGGGAACAGTGACGCTTGCTCAGCTCTCAGGGGGCTTTCAGTCGCTTCCTCCTCTACCCACAAGCAAATTGGGCCCTTCTGGTGCTGATTCCTGGGTGGGTGGGTTTGTGGACATTCTAGAACCCTGGGGTCTCTCTAATGAACTCACCTGTGAGGCTGGGAATTTCTCCTGAAGCTGCAACCCCCAGAAGTTTTTTCAGTCAGAGGCTTTGAGGCTTTATTTCCCCACACTGGAACCCTGGGTTGTCGGTCTCCCTCGTTCCCCAGTTGCTCTTCCCAGTTTTTCCGCATACAAATGTGGGCCACCTGCTCCGCCAGTGGCCTACTCACCCACCCCAGTCCTCAGCCACTGCCTTGCCATGAATCCTTTCCACCTCAGCTGCCCATCTCCACCCCTCCTACAGGCCTGGATGAATGTTTCTTCTTTAACTCCTTGGTCGTCAGACTTCCATAGAGTTTGATTTTCTGGCAGTTAGGTTATTTTCTGTTTTTGAATTTGTTGTCCTTGTTTTGATTGTGCGAGGAGGCACAGTGTATCTGCCTATGCCTCCATCTTGGCAGGAAGTTCATTATAAGTCTTTATCAAGTGGCTATTCTGGACAATACAGTATGCCGAACCTTAAGGGGCAATAGGGAGGAACAGGCACTGTACCCAAAAGAAGCAGAATTTGAAGAAAAAAGTGTCTGGGGAGCTCAGGTCTGCCTGCAACATGCAGTGTGAGCTTAGGTACTGAGACTCTCAGGGGCCCCGTGGCCAGAGGGCAACATTCACATCGGATGTAGTTAACCACGTGAGATTTGCCTTATTTATTGTCTCTGAGGACTATTGCAAAGCAGATTTATAAAATCATAACTTGGAGAATTTTCTTTTATTAAAGTAGCGTGAATCTTAAACATAAAAGTCACGTCTTCAAATACCGTTAAGTTCTGGTGTCTTATGATATTGATGAAAGCAGACTAAGAATTTTCTGTACCTAAGTGTTCAGGAATCTACTATTTAGGGTAGCAAATGAACTAACATTGGTTTAGTGTATTGTAGGTATCAAGCATTTTTATGTTCATCATTTTTTTCACCTAATTCACAATGCTATCTCATGAATTCGCATTTTGTGTCCACATTTCAGGTCAGGGAGGGAGAGGCATAGTTGCCTCTTCAAGGTCATATTTCCCAAATTAACTTTAAAACTCATGTGCTTTCTCTGTACCTTACTGTCAAATGTATCAGTAAGTATTCAGGAAATAGGACAGAGGTTGAGATTCATTAAGCAAGAAGTCCTTTTATGAACTGAGTTTTTCCTACTTTTACAATCTCCTTTTAAAACCCTTTCTTATGTATTTAACATAAGAAGTAATTTTAAAATATATAACTCAAATTGTCTCCCTTTCCTAATATCTCAAGCTCTAGATCTCTCCTGGTTTGCCTACCTTGATTTTGCCTGCCAAATCTTGTCCCTTTCCTTCTTCAGAATTGGATTTAAAATTTACCACCTTTTAAGGGGGGATTTTATTTGTCTCTTTAATTTTTTATTGTTGTTCTATGACAGTTGTCCCAATTTCCCCCTGTTGCTCTCCCCCACCCTGGGCCCTCCCACACCTCATAGTCAATCCCCACCCTTTTACCCATGTCCATGGGTCATCTATACTTGTTCTCTAATGAGGCCCTTCCCTTTCTTCCCTCCCTTATCCCTTACCCTCCTCCCCTCTGGTCCTTGTCAGTCTGTTCCTTGTTTCCATGCCTCTGCTTTTCTTTTGCTTGTTTGTTTGTTTTGTTGATTAGGTTCAACTTATAGGTGAGATCATATGGTATTTGTCTTTCACCACCTGGCTTATTTCACTTAGCATAATGCTGTCCAGTTACATCCATGCTGTCATGAAGGGTAGGAGTTCCTTCTTTCTGCTGTGCAGTATTCCATCATGTAAATGTACCACACTTTTTTGATCCAGTCATTTACTGATGGGCATTTAGGTTGCTGCCAGCACTTGGCTATTGTAAATTGTGCTGCTATGAACATTGGGGTGCATAGGTTCTTTTAGATCGGTGTTTCGGGATTCTTAGGGTATAACCCCAGCAATGGAATTGCTAGATCAAAGGGCAGTTCCATTTTTAGTTTTTTGAGGAAATTCTATACTGTTTTCCACAGTGGCTGCACCAATCTGCATTCCCACCAGCAATATACTAGGGTTCCCTTTTCTCCACATCCTCTCCAACACTTGTTGTTTGTTGACTTGTTTATGATGGCCATTCCGACCAGCATTAAGTGGTATCTCATTGTTGTTTTAATTTGCATCTCACTGGTGGCTAGTGATGCTGAGCATCCTTTCATATATCTCCGGGCCCTCTGTATGTCCTCCTGGGAGAAGTGTCTGCTTTCTCAGATTAATTCTATTGTTGCATGTACATATGTAAAATGTAATGAATGTCTGATCTATGGAATAGTTATGATTGTTGGCTAAGGTTTACATTAGAATTATTCCTGTGTATGGTTAGTAGTGTAATTGATTGATGTGTCATAAACCTGTAAGAGCAGGAATAGTTGTGTTTATTTCTCTATCCTTAAGGTCTAGTCGAGGGCCTGACAAATGGAAAACACTCCCAGGTTATATATGTTTAAATTAACTGAATTAGTGAATCAGTATAGACATCAGACTTGTCCTATGATGTCATCTTTGCAAGTTTTGGTAGCATCTTCCCTGTACAGTTCAAATGTCTTTTCCTCATATGTTTTCTTAGCTTTTTAGTTTTATTAACTTTGAGATTAATTTCCTAGCCTCCACAGTAACTCCTTGCTAAATATTTTACTCTCTCACCAGCAGGCTTCGTACATCTAGGATGATAACTATTGCAGGACTAGAAAAAGCAGTAGTTAGTGAGGTCTAGAATATTGTTGAAAGGAGACACAAGTACTTATTAGAGACAGGAAGGTTTTCCAAACACAATCTAGTATTTGACCAGAAGGAAAAAAGTTCCCCAGATTTCTGTCCTTGCGTGTTAGATAATTGTGTGGTGTGCGTCTCTCTGTGTTCACATGTATATGTGCATTTAAACTGAGTTGAACTCCTTTTGGAGTCTTTTGAAGTGTCCCCGTCTAGATTAAAATTCTGCCTCTGGTTTTCTTTTACTCCCTTAAGTACTCACAGGATAAAGTGAGACAGTGAGTTATTGTAACAGCTGTACAGACAGTATCATTTAGCCCAGTGATGAGTGAAAATAGAGACTTTTGTTCTTGAAGTGTTTGGGAATGTATGGAAATAAATGCTTATAGGACACCGAAGTAAAAGCACCCCGAATCTTCCCCATGTTTCACAGGCATAATTACTAGTTTCTTTTAATAAGCTAGTGGCCATATCGTGTTCTACAGCCAAATAAAGACTTCTAAAAGATTTTCACACTAATTCGTTATTAAAGTTCCCAAAGACCTACATACTTGTGATATCCCGAGCCTGTGATTTTCAACAACAAGTCTTTAAATTCCTCTGACATTTAACAGAATTTTCCGTGGTGTTAGAACAGTGTTTACACCAAATGCATTACAGAACATTTGATTTTTCTCTGGGAGAAAAGGGAGCAATAATAAACCCTTGAGAAAGGAGACCCAGTTCAACGGGAGTTTGAATATGCGTGCTAACGGCAGGGCATGCGTACGGGAGATGTTGGGGGACAATCCATCGGCAGCAATTGTACTGTAATAATGCTTTAGACAGTGCGCAGTGTTCGGTGACTTCAGAATAATACCTCATAGGAGAGCATCAGTGAAAGTGTTGGCTCTGTCCCAGGGACAATTAGATGGGTATTAAATCCTTAATTTTAGAGAAGACATACCTCACTCAGGTTTTTATGGATATAATCAGCTTTTCCCCTCAGGTGGAAGTGGAATGAGGGCATCCTGGGTGGGTTAGGGCTTCAGAACTAAGACGGCATGTGGGAAGGTCATGGAGAGAAGGTAGCATAGCAGAAGACTGGGAAGGTGGGTACTGGGACACTATGATGATCTCAGACTGTCACAGAAGGAACGCTGAGCTCTGTGATGATATCACACGGCCCCTGAACGACTTCACAGTGAACTAATATGAACCAAGCTAGAAAATTACTCAGGTTGTAAAAGAGAAGGAGCAGACAGGAGAGATGGTGTGGAAGAAATGCCCGTGTTTTAGCCCAGGAGCAGGCAGAGGTTTTCGTTGAAAAGGGTCAGCTAGTAAACATCACGGGCTTTGCAGGTCTATGACCGTGGCAACTACTCAGCGCTGGTATTGTGGGCTGTACCGGCAGCAATAAGGACGAGCAAGTGGGTGTGGCTGTGTCCAACACCATTTTATTTACAGAAGCAGGGTTTTAGACTGCGGTTTGCTGATCTCTGTTCTAGTTTATTGAACCTGGCACACGTTCTAGCCTGATAGTGACCTTCAGTTAGGGAGGCAGCGCTGACTGGGAGAAGGAAATTGGTTTGGAGATCATGCATGCATGGATTATAATTCGAGCTTCTATTCTTGCTACCGTCACACAAAATAAATATGATAATGTATGTCAAAGTATGAGTCATTTAGCAGGTATTCAGATAACGTAGGATCCTTCACTTTATTCTGTGCCATAAAGATCACTTTTTTTAAAGAACAAGTCAAAAACAGTATTACTTTTTCTGGAATATATAATAAGTCCGTGCTCACGAAATCAATTTTCTGCATTCACAATCACGTTCAAGTGCTTTCACATTCATGTTTCTTCACTGGCTTTATTTCCCTCTGTGTTTCGTTCGAAATATTCTATCCATCAGGCTGGTTTTGTTCACTCTCTTAACAATGGCATCACTGCTAATGAAAGCAACAACAGTGATGGCAGTGACAGCTACAATTTATTATCATTACCAGATGCTGTGTTAAATCTTACATAAATTATCTTATTAATTACCCACAACCACCCAAATCTAAGCATTTCTTTGTAATTTAAGAGATGAGAAATATAAGGGTAAAGGAGTTTGTTCCCAAGTTAGAAACCCACTAAGTTCTTGAACTAAGTTTCAACCTTTTTTTTTTTTTTTTTTTGCTTTTCTCTAGTTCTTGAATTGGTTTCTCTTTGAATTCTTTTCTCCTCTTCACCTACCAAATTATGATAAAATACTGCTTTATTTAAACTTATTTCTTTTTATAAAACCTTCCCAGAATCCTTCAGCAAGCTTTAATTTTTCCCGTCTCCAACATCTTGTATCATTTAGAATTATCATTGGATGAGTCTCTTTTGTGCCTTGTATAAAAATGAGAAGTTTGGCTTCCTCAAGGAATGTGAGCGTCCACTCCCTCTGTTGTTTATGCCATCTCTTCGATGGACCTTCGAGGTCCTTGTTCATTCAGCAAATATTCACTGGTCTCCTGCTAGGTGCCACATGAGAAGGGATTTCTAAAATGGTACGACCAAGGAGGAACCAGGATACAAGATTAGTTTACGATGAGAGTGAGAACAGATTTCTTGGGCGTCTGAAAGAACACGTGTTTAAACTAGGAAAAGGTGAACTTAACCTTCAAAGAAACCAGGAAAAATGATTCCAGACTAAGAGATAATCTGGTTCCTTCAAAGATCCCCTCTAACAAGGTGAAGGAAATAGTAAGACCACCTTTAAAGGTTAGACTCTCAAGCTTTGCAAGAGTCTATGTATGTCTAGTTTTTGAAGGTGTGGCATGCTCACTCCTGTCTGTAGTAAAATAGGAGCAAAACCCGGAGGGTTAGTCCCCGTGGTGTAAGGCGGTGCCAGATGACTCCCAGCCAGTCACAAACATTGTCAGAAGAGATTAAGCACAAGGCCAGGAATGCCGCGCTGGGTTTTCAAAGCCAGAGTGGCCCCGGGGGAAGGAACCTCAGTCCCTGCCTGCCTGTGCTGAGCCCTTTCTACATACTGAAGGTGTCCTGTGGGTAACCCAGAAGATGCAAGATGTTTTCATATGATCAAAGGCACCACTATTTTAGAGGTTACCAGCTGTCCAAAACTATAAGATGCATGTAATGCCACCTTTCTGCATAATGTCATCAGAGAGCCCCCACACTGTCACGCAATCGGCAAGAGCAGTCAAAGACAGCCATGCGGCTTCCTGCATGACCCTGTCCAGCCTCGGACAGCCTTGGAAGCCATGTTTGGATTTCATGAGTCACAGATTTTATTACCTGTCCAACAGGTATTTTAAATAGCACTTGCTTTTCTTTTCATGTCAAAATGCAAAACGAAATAAATGGCTTTAAAATAGTGATTTGGAGAGATGATGGGACGGGTCCTGATGTCACCCTTTAAATTGGTCCTGGGAAACGCTGAAGGCAACAGGCCCTACTGTCCCAGGGGAGCAGTGGGATGAGGCTGCAGGACGAACGCCACTCTGTGTAGGACAGAATCCAGATTACAGGGTGAGCACTGGTGGGCCGGTGGGTAGCTGCAGTTCACTGTCAGGCAGCAGAGCTCTGGACTTGGACACTGCAGGTCTGTTAATGGGCTCCCAGGAGAGCATCCTCTCAGGCGGCCTAAAGCTCGAGGTAGCGCAGATTCTCCAGAGGCCTTATTTAATCACCTTGTGTGATGCAGGGATATCCAGAGGCATCACCACGGACATTGTTATCCACAAGTTTCTATCAGAACGCTGGATTTCAGAGGAACTAATTGGCATTTCTGAATTACGTCGGACAAGAGAACAATCCCTGGGAATGTGGTGAATTTGTCAGAGACTCCTAAAGTATCAAGGCCTACGGAACGCTGAGATTTTGTTTTTGGTATTGATGAAAAACTCTGTCCAAGCCTTTACAAAAAGGAAGGAAAGCTTTGAAGGAGGAAGTTCCAGTTTCCATTAAGAAATTTTTTAGGGTACATCATATATGTATAGTGAACATAAAGGTGATGATGACGATGATGATGATGATGACTACATCAACAATAATAATAGAGAGTGAATTTCTGCGTGTTCTTTCTTTCTTCAAAATTCACTAGTGGAAACCACAAAGCAAGGAGCTGCATTCTCTCCAGTGGGGATGCAATGGGATAGATCTGCCAGATAGAACTGGTGCAGATTCTAAGAAAAGAGGGGAGAGGAGCCTGTTACCTAAGCGCTCGCTGTGTGCCAGGCCCCACACAGGGGCTTTCCTGGTGTCCGGGTCCTTATTTTGATACAGGGCTTTGTCAGAAAGTCAGCTGTTGGTTAAGACCGACTTTTAACATTGGGATGTGCTTTTACCCATGTGGCTATGAGTGAGACAGTTGAATACGATGCATGTGTTCCCTCAAGAATTAGAGGAAGGTGGGCCCTGGCTCCCTCTGTGTCTGAAAGATGCTGCAGAGCCTTCTGGTCTCTCTCCTTGGGGGCCACTGTACCTGGCACATGACTCCAGGCTGAGCAGAAGCACTGTCTGCAGGAAGACATAATTGGCCTGATGGTTCAGAAATGATCACCTCCTGAAAATTAATTCGCTTTTGATTCCTGTCAGTAGCTTTTGCTCACAAAGAAAGCCGAGGGGTTTTCTTAAGCCATGAACAGAGAGAAACGTTGTTCAGAAGTCCACTTTTAGCAAATTATCTCCTTGATCAGCAAGTGATCTTGACATCTTTCATGTCATTTTTACATAATCCCTCTGTACAGATAGAGCTGTTTGAGGAGTTTAAGATGGAAATCAGGTGCAATCCCAGCTGAAGTCAGTAATGACAACCCAAAGATGCGGCGACCCCCAGATAACGAGGAAATAACAGGAAGGCAGAGGCTCTAAGGGATGCTGGGGCTTTACCTCTCGTGTCCTGGAGAAGACTGCGAGCCTTGTAAAAAGGTGGGAACTATCCCTCCCAGTGGAGCTTATGCAGGGGCACGGGGGCTGGGTGTGAGCATCACAGAGATGAGGAGATCAGCCCCCCTCCACCTGTGAACACAGAGCCAGGCTAACTTCACCCTGTGCAGAAAAAAAAAATTTTTTTAAGTAGAACAAATTAGCCTGTTTTCCCAGGGACTCCAACTCCTGAGCTGGGGTCATGGTGAGCGGCTCTGAGTGGAGCCAAAGGGGGAACAGAGGTGCCCCCTTCTTCCTGTCCCCATGTGCCCAGGTGTTTCCTGGCCAGGTGAGCCAGGGTCTGCCAGCAGGCTGTGGGCTTGAGAGGGGTGAGCAGGATGAACCTGCAAGCCTGCGGTGACTTCTTTCTCGTTCTTTATGAGGGTGGGAAACACATTGGAAGGGGGCCTGGAGGGCTTTGCTGGTGCAAGGGGAGACCACGGGGGCCGTGGGTGACCACGTAGACTCTGCCTGGGCCCTGCTCTTCCCCTAGAGTGAACACGCGAGGTACCAGGTGGGCTCTGCACGGCCCTGGCAGGGGTGCATTTTCTAATACGTCGGTACACACCCTGCCTCCAGGTGGGATGTCTCGCCCGGGCCCAGACCATGTTCTTACAGGTTTGCTCCTCACTTGAGGAGAGCTTCTGTCTGAGGCTCTGTCACCTGTCTCTGAGGGTAGACCTGCCAGGACCAGGTACGTGTGTCCTCCTCACTGCAGCCTGGCCTCATACTTGCCAAGCTGGTCTTTGCGTTAGAGTATTTCAAGGGTTGGTTTGTAGACACTGGGTCGGGGACAGTTAAAGTTGGGGGAGGGACCCATTAGGAAGGGCAAGGCCACTCACCAAGGTGAAGCTTTCTCAGCAGGGATGACTTTCCATCCTTTCACTTGTTGGGTAAGATCTGAGCCTACTTGCTTCATGCCCGGCATGGAATCAGAGCTTCCAGTTGGCCACGGCACCAGCTTACGGAAGCCTGAACATGGCTGGGACGCATGTCGGGTCTCTGGGCACCTTTCTGGTTGTGGGCTGGTGTCACCCTCGAATCCATGTGACCAGACCTAATTTTTAGCTCTTATTCATTTACATACAGTCATGGGTGCCTTTCCTGGCTGCTCAGCCCACCTATCAGACATCACAGAGGAGTGGGACTTCTCTGTGAGTGTCCTGGAAACCACATGCCTGATTCACCGCAGGTGATCACAAAGCTGCAGAGTCTGGGTCCCATCTCAGAGTCACTGAAACTGAATTTATGGGGTTGGGACTCCAGACTCTGAGCTTATAGGAAGGACTGACCATGACCGATGGTGGAATTCCTTAGACAGCCAGTGACTTATAAGTCTTGCTTTACCTGTACGTGGGGACAGAAACTAGCTGCATTTCCAGAGTCCCTTCATCTGCTCTTACGTACCCCTGTGTCCAATCAGATGCAAATGTCCCCTGGTTCCCTCACGCCCTCCCCCTTGCCTAGCACGTGAGCATTCCACTTCTTCTCCTCCCTCGTCTTGGCGGCCTGGGCTTTACTCCCTGTATCTCTTTGTTTTTCTAAGTGAACTGATCACACAGAATCTCAATGTTAACAGCTTAACTATGAAGACCACCTGCTGCCTGGGACCTCAGGCGTCTCTTTCCTGTCAATAACTTTTGGTGAAGAGTAGCTGCTCAAAGCAAGACTGAATTCCCTGCTTCCCCGCCCCAGAGAAATGGTTCTCCAACTTCACTGTGCATCTGAAGCTCTTCAATATTCTAAAAATTAGAATTCTGCCTTTATGGAGCTGATATTCCAGTTGGGGAGACAGATAGTAAATTATTAAAGGTAATATAATATGATCTTATGACCTAAGGTAAGTTGCAGAAGAAAAGAAAGAGTGGGAGATCCAAAGTTCCTGGCAGACGCTCTGGAAATGCCTCTGATGAAGTGCTATTGAGCAGTCACCCAAATGAGGTGAAGAGACAGGTCCCACAAAAATGCAAGGACAGAGCCTTCGAAGAGGGAACAGCAGGTGTCCCTGTCCTGGGAAGGAAGGTGCTTGGCATGGTCACCCACAAGAGGGATGGGACCCGGCAGGTCAGGAGAAAGGAGGCGGAAAGGATGTCTACGCAATGACCGGGGGCCAGTCCGCGGCAGGTCTCGCAGGTCGTGGGAAGGATTCGGATTGGGAGTTATTCCCATGGTGATGGAAGCTGTGAGAAGACATCCAGCAAGGAAATAATAGGATTCCATTTATTTTAAAGGTCTCTTTGACTAACCCATGACGGAAAGGCTGCAGAGCTAGAGCAAAAGTAAAAGTGACCCATTGGGAGGCGGGTCATAGGACTGTGGGAAAACTGACCACACTGGACGCTGGAAAGTAGATGTTTGAGCGCAGAGTGGCTGGAACAGCACAGCCTGGAACTCCGGACCAGGCCAAGACATTCATCTGCAGACTAAATTCCTGGGTCGGTGAGGCCCTGACCGCCCGCTTCCTTCTAGTGCTCAGGACCCCAGAGAGAAGAGGGAGCACTGGGACGTTCCCATGGGCGGCTGCAGGTCGGCACCCGGAGCATGTCGCTTTTGGGGTATCAGCATAAGTTATCTTTGTTTGGTGTTGAGAGGGAGATGCCCAGTGACTGGGGAAAAAAGTGGCACACAGAAATAGCTCCGATGCCTTTTGGGGGGTTAAACCCCTAGACATGGTATCCATTCAACTTGATTGCAGTGCTGGGTGGTTTATCTCACCCTCTGATGTGCAGTCTCTTTGTCCACCCTTGGGGATGCTAGTGGTCACCCACCCGAAGGCTGGTGGAGAAGATTAAATAAGAGAAGGAACTTCATGCGCTTGGACAGGCGTTCTCCCATCTAAGGGTGTGCCACGCTTGATGTGATTTTAGTTGGTAACAAAGGACAGAGATAACTGGGATTGTTTTCTCCTGTTTTAGAGTAAAAAAGAGTTTTACCAGGCAGAAACTCATCAAGGTCCCTTAGTGGATGTTTACGGTGTTAGTTCTATGAGGGTTTCCTCATCCCAGTTATGAACAGAGATTCAAAACCGGACAAAGAGGCCTACTTGTCATTCGTAGCTTACTTGTTACCCCAAGGGAGACAGCAGTCATTCGCCCTTCGTTCCTTGCAGCCCGCAGTGGGGATTTGAGGCGAGGCCTGAATCCCGTGTCTGAGCTGGAACTGTCTCTGCGGCCACGTTTTCGTCATCACTCCTGTTCCATTTCACCTCCCCGATTCAGGGTCCAGGCTGGTGTTCCTTGCAGTGGAAACCATGCATCAGCGTCACCCTTCAGGGCTTTACAAAAACTCAGACGCACCTCCGCCACGGGAACAGGAGGCAGGAATCCTCGAAAGGCTCCGTAGGGGATGGGTTCTAAAGCTTGGGAAATGCCGGGAGCTTCAACGAGTCCCTCACCTCCTTCAGATAGTTTCATGGGTTTCTCGAGTCATCTCAGATTCTTGTATCAAAGAATTCACTTTCTTTCAAGTACAGAAAAGGTCATATTGGATATAAAAGCCTGAAGGAGTGGAACTCATATTTCCGTTTCTACTTGTTAATTAACCCCCTTACGTAATGCAAATACAAAGAGCTTCCCTGTGCGCTTATCCGTGACTGTCATCTTCCATGTGAAGGCCAGCGGTTCCCTGGGACCCGCAGCACGCCTCTACACGGTACGAGTGGGACCCAGAAAGACTGGAGATGCGTGTGGGGAGGAGCACATGCATTTTCAACCCTGCCTCCTCCGTGTACTCTGTATCGGAAGCAATTACATCATTTCTTCTTGCCTCGGTTTGCTCATCCTATTATGGGGCACAGGATATGCATCTGACAATGTCGAAATTAAATTATTTTATGATAATGAATATTAGATTTCCTACCTTCGTGGCAGAAACCTAAAACCAGTTTTATAGAAGAATTCCTGTTACTTGTTTCATTCACAAAAGTGTGTCCTGGCAGGGGTGGGGCTGGGGGTAGTGAGGAGGGAGTCAGAAGGTTCCTGAGGACCAGGGTACTGGATTTTGTTTCTAGAAATAATTTGACATAAACGCACAGAGGACAATAACTCAGAAAATGGACTTCTTGTGCAAAAAAGAGATTGTTTTAAGATTTAAAGTCGTGGGACACAGGATTCTCTTTCTCATACCCAGAACATCATACATTTTAAGTAATAAGCTCTAAAACAAAATTTAATAACAAAAGATAGTTGACATAGGAAATTTGGAAGGTGAATGGCATGTGCTGGAGTGAGAAGAATCCACAGCAGATCTGGTGAGAATGTACGTTTGCTAATCATGGGAAATTAATGGGCTTGCTGGACTAACGCTGTCGCTACCTCCAGTCTCAGAAACCAGTCTGGAGGTCAAAGCCTCTCCAAAGACTTTCATAAAAGGTTTCACTTCCTCAGGTGCGAAGACCCAGATCAGGAACGAAGCGGACCTGCTACAGGAGAAGCAATCAGGACCTACAGAAAAACCAGGGGTATATATTGTTTTAAGCAGAACTTATTTTCCTGTAATGACTGTGGCAGATGTGAAAGGTCTGGAATTTTATTTTTTTTACACAGTGAGGCTGGAGAATGGAAATCCTTTGACCAAGGGACATGGATGTGGGTCAGAGAAGCATCACGTGGGAGGGTGAAGGGACAGGCCTTCACGTCGAGACGGGCCTGTGGGTGGAAATGCAGGGGGAGGCCTGTCCTGAACTGGGGGACTGGCAGCTGGAGGGGCTTCGAGAGGCGACGCTGGTTCCTGATGTCTGTGGCCCAGGAGCCCAGGGTGATCGGCGGTGACTTTGCTTCCGTGTTTTCTGTAAGAGGTCAGTTGCTCGCCTGTCAATCACCATTTCTTCATAGCCCTGGGGAAGCTGACGGGTTTTGTATTTTTACTTCCTTTCTCGGATTAACACTTTTCTTTTTGGCTCTCGTACAGCAGAACTTCTAACACGGTGAGATATAAACAAAAGGCTTAATACTTGGGACCATTTCTGTAGGTTCCATAAGGCACTTGGACTAATTTTCTGTTTCCCATAGGAAACTGATGCATTCTTTCAGAATATAAAATTTTACAGGAAGTATTCATACTGTGTATCAGTAACAGACAGCCTTGCAGCTGCTCCCTGAACCCAAGCTGATGGATACTTACCACAAAATTATTGCAAACAATGGTTGAAGATGGAAAATCTCCAACAAAAGGCCCATGGTCTTTAAGAAACTTTTGAAAAAAGTCCATTTGTTTTAAATTTTCTATTTCTGAAAAGAGATACTTAAAGCACCAAAATTCCTTTCTAACAAAACTGGTGAAATATTACTAATGAGCTACTTTAATTTTCTGGAGAGAAACTGTGGTCAGAAGATCTCAATCAGTATTAAGAAATTCCAAAAGCAAATTCCTGTGGGTAGGTCCAGCTACAATATCTTAGGCACAGATCATAACTTAGAAGCCCAATAAAAAATAAAAATGCCAGGCCTCTTGTTTAAAAACTGGGGTGGAAAGATCCAGTTGAAGAAGCAGAGATGTGAGACTTCTGTGGAGGGGCTATGAGTGGGCACCCGCTCCGACTAAGAGACCATCGTGTTCACGTTCAGATATGTGGTGGGCGAAAGGCCGCTGACGGGGGTCTCACTCTTTTTGTTTTGCATAAACTACAATCATCATACACCTTTAACAGATTCCACTTCTAATTTCCTAAGAGAAGAGCTGGGAATTCAAGACATTTTTGTGATCCAATCTGAGCACAGAAGCCTTCAAGATTTTAACTTTTCTTCCCAGGTATTTCATATTTGGTTCTCCCGTACGTTCTCTGAGAGCAATTGTTTTTAGATACTCAGCTTTGCAGTACTTTCTACAACATTCCAGTAAGTTTTTAGAAAAATTTCTTTCTTTTTGCATTTGTAAATTATTGGTTTTTATAATACCTACTCCATTGAATGTAATAATAAATTCAACTAGTGGTGCTCAGGTTTGGGAGCAAACACAGTGGCTCCCTGACAGTAAACAGCACACCTGGAGAGAGCGGCAGATAGCCAAGGGCATTCGGATGGCCCCAGACGCCTGTTGGGTGAGTCTACCGTGGAGACCGAGAGCCCTGGGCTCTGTTGCGCCCGGTACGTGGAAGTCAGCAGATACGGTTCTGTGTAGCAGTTCAACGTCACTGCACAGAATGTGGGGCAGGGGTAGTTACCTCCACCTGTGCTTTTTCAAAAGTCTGTGCCCACTAACATTCACAGATAATTAAATAATTATAAACGAAAAATAATCTTCATTTTACGTAAAATGTGCAACTACTGTGTCGACATGCTTCTCCCATCCTCTTGCGTCTTCCCTCTTTCATTCTTTCTCACTGCGCTTTGTCTGCTCTTAAATGCTTAGACCTCGGCCTTTGGGCCAGTCAAGGGCCCGGGCAACAGTTGTCTCGCCTGTCGATGTTTTCCTCAGCCCGCGGCATTACCCTGTGTGTGCGTGTGTGTGTCCGTCTGCTCTGAGGACTTCATTATAAAATCACCAGTCAGGTGATGCATTTCTGGGTCCTTGTCTGACCTGATCGGCTCTCCATCCTTCCAGGTATCTAAGTTATATTCCAGGATCAAAGCAGCCTATCAGTATCAAGACTGTACTGTGTTCATTCAGAGTTGATTTGTTATTTATTATCCGATGACCCTTTGCTGTCATGCCATTGGCATGAATTGGGGGGTTGTGGAAGAAACACAGTTGACCCTTGAACACCTCAGGAGCTGGGGATGCTGACCCCTGGAGCAGCTAAAAATCTGCATATGACTTTTAACTCCCCCCAAACTTAATCGTGCTCAGTATCCATGGAGGATTGGTTCTAGGACCCCCCAAGGACACCAAACTCTGTGACGCTGAAGTCCCCCACATACACCCACACAGTCCCAACCCTGACCACAAACAGTACAGGCACATATTGGAAAAGACCCACACCTAGGGGGGCCTGCAGAGCTCAAACCGGGTTGGTCAGGGGTCAACTGTATTGGTAAACTCCTTTTTTCTTTATTATAAAATATTTTTGAGGGTATGGCTCAATAAATTGCAAAGGTTTTTTTCTATGAGGGTCTAAAATTTAAATGTTTTACCATCTTATCAGAAAAAGAGCAGTGCTTGTTTCAAAGGTTGAAATGTTATTTCAACATTTTTGTTTCTTCGTCGGCTGTGGCATTCAGAGTCAAATCCACCCTCTTCTAACTCCTGCGGAGGACCTTCAGGCACGCACTCCCTGGCTTCCCTCTTTCCCTACTCATGTGTCTCCTTTATCCTCGTCTATGTTAGAAAAATGCCGGCTATGATTTATGTAACGATGCAAATCACTTCAAACCATTTTTGTAATAGACTGGAATTAAAACGAGCTTGTACCCCATTAAGAACTCATAAACCCTGTGTTCTCTCACGCTCCCCTTCTTGTGGTGACTGATTATTGCCAGGTACCCCCAAGGAGAGGGGCCCATCTCCCTGAGGTTGGCAACTATAGTCTCTTACATCCCGATGGTACGCATCTAAAAACACGGCCTTTCAAACGTGCTCTCAGGTGGCTGAGCAGGAGGAAAGGAAATTTACTGAGGGAGTCACAGTTTGAATCCACAGAGCCCGAGGTAGTGGTGTCGTCCAGTGCTGCACCGCCCGCACGTCCCTGCGGTCCCCAGGAGTCTGGCCTGCTGCCACATAAGCCTTCCGTTATCCTGGGGGAAATTAAGTGTGTCTGATAAAATTTCTTGTTCTAGTTCATTTGCTCATGGTGTTCCTGGGACAGGGACCAGGCCTGGAGCCAAGATTGGATCCCCCACATTCTGG
The DNA here is from genome assembly GCF_022682495.2 of Desmodus rotundus. Lineage (NCBI taxonomy): Eukaryota > Metazoa > Chordata > Mammalia > Chiroptera > Phyllostomidae > Desmodus > Desmodus rotundus. The sequence continues at coordinate 100,553,487 of NC_071397.1, forward strand.
CCACTTCTCCTGATGGAGTTCAAAGGTTCTGACAAGGTTCATGCTTCCAATCTGTGACAACCGCACTGCATTACGTGTGGTCATGCAGAGTGTCCTCTGCGTGTTATGCTTCATATTCTGCATGGGAGCCGTTTTTAGATCCTCAGTTATTACAAGCCCAGGGAGGGCACAGGCCCGCGGGCTTTCCCTTTCAAAGCCGCCTGCCTGGATTTTATGCTCTGTTTCCCAGCAGTTTCAGAATTTTAAAGGTGTCCAAGAGCAGCAGATGGGACCTGATGCTGGAAGTAAGGCGGCTCTCCTGCAGAAGAGGAAAGAATGAATGGAAGATACCAGGCGCGTTCCCAAGACAGCAGATGCGTCGGTCAGTGGAAATGAGAGTGGGCTGGATGTTAAAATTGTTCATACTCTCTCTACACGCCCTGACTAGGTGTTTCTGCTAGATGCTGCCATAATAAACTCTTACATAAAACACGGAATGAGTGGAGAAGTGGGTCCTGTTCAACAGAGCATTTGCTGGAGCCCACTCACTGCAGCGGCCCTCAGGACCACATTGTGGACAGCCGGGGGCTGTTGTCACAAAAGGTGAATGTGGAAAAGAGGGCAGGTTGAGCTCGGGGGTTAAGGGGTGTGGAGATAGGATCAGATAGAGTTGTGGCCGGAACTTCTTCAGTGACAAGTCAACTCACTGTTTTCAAGGCTGTGTCTCAAATTACCACTGAAGCAGGAAAAGGGTGTCTTAACCTTTTTATTCAACACTGTGATTGATGTGTATGAAACTGTGGACTGTAAGATTGGAAAATTGAGCCTGGGAGAGTGTGTTTGGTTATGTACAGAACGCTGGTCTCTGGATGTTCCCGGGACACAGGGAGGTGTCCATCAGTTAGGGACCACAAGCTTAGAGCTTGTAAGGTGGACACTGGGGTGAGGGGTGCAGGGGTGAACTTGAACTCTACCCTCTGATGAGTCCAAATGGCTCCAACAAACATGTGGTGGGCAGGGGAGCCTGCCATGGAGGAGCCCCAATGTGGTGGGGAAGGGGGTGTATTCCTCTCTCAGAAAGTAAGACCTCGCAGAGCCTGTAGGTGGGTTTGGGTACTGAGTGGCTGGGGACCCAGGGCAGAAGCTGGTCTCCCACTGCAAGAACCTTGGAAGGAGGAGAGGAGCAGCAGGTGGGTCACAGAGGGGTCAGCAGACAGCAGACGTGCCGGGTCGCCGCAGAGGGGCCACTTCCTTTTGTTGTTGCTGATGCTGTTGAAAGGTTTGAAAAAAGCGATCAAAGAATAGGTTTGAATGACTCAGTTTCCATCATTTTGCGATTTTAAATGCAAATAATTTCCAAGCTGCTTGTAGTAAATTAAGTGTGTTCTTTTATGGAAAATGAAAGTGGTTTATAATGCAATCCATTTTATTCCCGACTGGTATTTCTAGATGGCCTCCCAACTTTACTGGGGTTTTGTTGTTGTTGTTCGCTTTCTCAGAGGCTTAACACACCTATTTTTACCACCCAAGTTTCATATGATGATAATTTTTATCTTTTCGCTTAAAATCATGCCTAAAAAAAGACTCGAAGGCCACGTACCATACTGACCTGCTACCAGTGATTGTCTCTGGGGGGGAGAGGGTGTGACAGTTGTTTCTTCTCTGCCCCCCATTTTCAAGTTGTCTTTGTTGAACGCACATCCTTCCTTTTAATAACCAGAGTTAATCAATGAATTTCAAAATGTTTAAATTTTGTCTGAAAGTAGCTACTCTTCCAGGGTCCTTTTCACACACGTTAAGCCGTCAGCTTCCCTGAGCACACGTGCACACCCTCGCTGAAAACAAAGGTATAAAGACATCAGTCTTCGGAGTTGTGTGGTGTGTGCGTGCGGGTGTGAGCACGAGCGTGAGCTTCCGTGTGACACCAGAGTGCGTGTGGTAGCAGACTCCTCAGTGCAGTGTCTGGTTCATCGCCTGTGCTCAAGGCCAAGGACACAAGGCTAAACCAATGTCTACCTTCCATCCCATTTACTTTTCCGATTTTTATGGATAGTTTCATGAAGATATAAACAGCTGAAAATCTGTGTATTATGCAAATGTATATACATACAATTTTAGTATTGCTTCTCGTGCAGTCACCTTACGAGTCTTTAAAGCATTTTTCTAGTTATTCTGAATCCGTCACGGGGATAAGGAGGAGGAACAATTTGGTGACGTGCTTTAAGTCTCCGAATGGCGATTACGATATGCCCGTAGATCCTGGGCTGGACTGGGCGCCGTACTACACCCCTCTTTGATAAGACTACTTGGTTCCATTCTTGGGGTACAGGTGGAGATTTCAGTAGCTGCACAATATTGGGATATCGAGGACACCTCACATGGGTCAGGGATAGGCCACAAAAGTTGTCCTTTGCCTGGTAATAAGGGCGTTTTCTGGCAGTTGACAAGGGCGGCCATCACACAGTCATTCAAAGTCCCACAGGATTGTATAACTGCAGCTGTTATTGAAATATCAGTTCATAGTCTTGTATTTTAAAAATTAAATGCCTTGGGGGGAAACAATCTTTTTCAATATATAAGAATGATAGTGTACTAGTGGTGAAAGAGATTTTAAGTAATATTAAGTCAAGGCTTCTCATTTCAAAATTTTAAGTGAAAAAGGTTGAGTTTCATGCAAATGGAAAAAGGAATTGCTAAAAACTAGTGCACAATCCACACTTGAGGAAAATATTCAAAGATTATAGGGAAAGTGTTTCTTGAGCTAATTACTTTTTCAAAAACGAACTCAAAAAATATTTTGATTTCATGGCATTGTTTTTGCACAGTGTTGTTTTAAGAAAATCTCTCCTTTCCCCAGATCATGATGATGTTGTTCCACTTTCCTTTAGGACATTATTTTAATGGTAAATGGTAAATACCATTGTGTACCAATGGTAAATAATGGTAAACTGGCTTGACCATTTAGGTCTTTTTCTCAAATTAATGTGGTGTGTGATGTAAGGTGGGAGATCAAGGTGCTTTCAGACTAATTAGTGGCTTAGTGTTTATTGAAAAGATTGTTCCTTCTCTAATGAGCGGCAATGACGCCTTTGTCATAAGTCTGGTGACTGTATGTTTGGGGGGCTTTGAGTGCTGCAGAGGTGCCTGTACTGACACTTGCCCAGCTGCACACTGTATCCATGTCAGGGTTGTACGTTCTTCTGCTTTATTCGTTATTAGCATTGGCTTAGCTATTCCCGTTCACTCCCATTTACACACAGACTTTAAACCGACTTGCTAATGTCTGCGATGCAAACCTGGGAATTTGTTTGGGATTGCATCGAATCTGTGGATCAATATTGGAAGAACTGATTTTCAACAATACTGATGTATCCAATCTATGAAAATGGTCTGTCCCTGCACTTATTTAAATACATTTTCATTTCTTATTTACATGTTTTAGTGTTTAGTGTAGCTGTCATGTACATTTATTTTAATTATTTGATTTTTTAATTTTATTGTAAATAATGTTTAAAATTTTATTTTCCACATATTTGTCATTACAATATAGAAATAAAGTTAATTATTATATATTGGCCTTCTATTGATCAGCATCATTGTATACATTTACTTTTATTAAATTGTAAATTATTTTAGCATTTCTACAGATGTCATCTGTGAACAATGACAGGTTAGTTTCGTCTTTCCCGGCTGCGATGACTTTCTTTTTCGTCTGGCCAGGCTGTGGTACAATATTAATACAGAGGTGGGGAGTGGGCCTCTTCTCCTTGTTCCTGACCCTGGCAGGTGCTTTTCAACATCTAACCATTGGGTATGAAATCTCCTTCAGTAGATTATGGAAGTTTCCTTCTATTTTTGGTTTTCTGACTTTTAGAAAGATCTTAAGTAAGTGTATAAACTGGGATACGTTACAATTAAAAACTTTTGTTAAAACATACATCATCAAGAGAGTTAAAAACAAGCCGCAGAAGGGAGCATATGTTTATAATACACATATCTGACAAAAAGACTACAGGAAAAGACAGGTAATCCAACTAAAATGGGCAAAAACAACTTCAAAGAACTTCCAATGACCAAATAAAATTTTTTTGAAGGCCTTAGATTATACCCAAGAAAAAGATAAGTACCTATGAGTTCTTACTGATATAAATAAATGAATAAATAAAAATAGACGAGATTTTAAGTAATATTAAGCCAAGGCTTAAGTAATATTAAGTCAAGGTCGTTCTTGCAGAAGAATGGCACAGGATACCCGTAGAACTCCCCTCCACCCCCGTACCCAGGAGCTTGCGCCTAACTCCTCTCCCTTTGTGTGGGGGGGGTGCAGCGGCCCCCTCCAGAGGACAGAGAACTTGGAGGGGGAGGGTGTCTGTGTAGTGGGAACCCTGTCTGCTCCCACCTTGGCTGGCGATGCAGCTCACTCATCGGGCTCGGTGGCCCTGGCAGCAGTGTCTGCTCTCTGAAATGTCCCCATGACACGAACACTTCACCTCTGCAGAGCTCTATGGGGAGAAGTACCTTAGACATAAAGGGACAGTTAGATAACCACAGGCTCTTTGAGACAGTAGCCAGGATTCTGAGTTTTGTTAGAAAATAAACAGAAAGGCATTCAGGAAAAACCAAGCAGTGATTCTCACAGGAGCCTGGCCAGGGCACAGGAACCATGAGTAAGAGAGTGGAGGGGGGCAATTCCATTGGGCCCCCAGGCGGGGGGCCCTCCCGCAGCTCCAAGCCAAAGGTCACACCTCAGCTTCGTCATCACCGAGGCTAGAAAAGAAACGCTTATATCAGCATCAAAGCAACAAAGATCCAAATATATTGTTTACAATGATTATTTTTAATGCCAATTACACATCAATGAAAGCAATAGCACTTTACGATCATGTTTGCCATATTACTATGATATCCATTACCTCCTAAGAAAGCAATGCTAATGTGGAAAGTCATTTTCCCAGCACACGCTCAGTAATGAAGTGACTCCTGGATGGGACTGCCGAGGTGATTTATTGCTGCCACTGGGTGATGGGAAGACTTCCACTGGAAGGCTTTTGCAATTTATCAAGTTCAGTTGGCCCAGGGAAGGGTAATTACTTTTCCAGAGTTGATGTGATGTGTGTACCAATGGGAACACAGAGGACATGAACAATGACCAACCCTTTAATTACACAAAATTAAACCGTGACCAACTTACTACATGTAGAATAGGCATTAGTGGCTTCAAGGGACAGTTCTGACTACATCCTGATCTCCAAATTCCCAAATGCACTATGACGTGTACATTTGTTCCTTGGTGCACCTGACAGGCAGGCGCTCAGGGCACTCGCTGGTCAAACAATGTACTTTTGCAACTCAAATAAAACCACCCTCCAAAAATGATAAGTCAGTGCGGGGCACGACTTCCAAAGTGACTCATGGGTAACAAAAATCACCAGGGCTAATGTTACAGGTACCAGTGGATGTTTGCCATCGGTGTGGAGGTGTCCGGGCTGTGAAGCTTCTTTTCCAACCCTAAGCCATTTCTAACATTCCATACTGGAAAGATCGAGTTTTGCAGCTCTCTCCGCAACAACCCACTGTTATGGTCTGGAGTCCTCTGGGTGTTGTGCTGGGGTGAGCTCTGGAAGTGTCACGCAATCTTCTGATTAAATCTAGATTTTTTAGTGGAGTTCTGTCCCTAGGTTGTGAACTTCACTCGTTTTCCTTAGTTTTATTTATCCCCCGTGGGTACACACAAACACTGGAAGTGGTCCACGTTGGGAAACACCCTCCCCCAAGGTTGAATGAGGGGAAGGAAAAGACTCGTTCTTCAGAGAACAGCTTTCGTTGTGGAGAATGCTCTCAGTGCATTTCACTATGGCTACTCTTCTCAACCCCCGGCCCAAGCCTGGAGGGAATCTTCTCAATTCTCCACCCTGAAAACCCTGTGAGGTTGCTGAACATAAAAGCCAATGAAAGTGTTCCCTGTCTCCAAGAGTTCACCTTTCAGAGTTTCTCATTCTCACGCTCCTCCCCCTCAGCTTCCAGAGATTCATCAACACTACAACTTCAGTGTTTCTGCCAGTTTATGATTCCAGCAGCTTTGGCTCCATAGAAGGAGATATTGACTGTAAATCTCTGCATTTGTCCGCCTTTCAGATTTTGGGTGGTGGATTTCCTGGTGAACTCAATTTTCTTATGTGTCCAAAAAGTCACCGATTTTTAGTTTTTAAGCTTTCTTTTAAAGTAAGGGTGGAAGCAATGGCTTTCAGACTTTTTCCTATGTTAGAACTGACATGGGAAGTACCACAATGTAATCAAACTAGAAATTCACAACATATAAATACCAGTATGCTCCCCAAACACTTGGAAACTAAGTAATGCATTTATAAGTAATCCATGGGTCAAACAGGGAATCTCAAGAGAAATTAAAATATACATTGAAACGAATGAAATGAAAATATAATCTGTCAAAATTTGTGAGACATAGCCAAAACAGTGCTGAGAGGAAAATTCATAGCAATAAATGCTGACATTAGAAAAAGTGTTCTTTTTTTCCAGATGACATGATGATTTCCATAGGAAATCACAAAGAGTTTATAAAATTCCCCTCCTAGCACAAATCAGTGACTTCACCAAGGTCACAGGATCCAAGATAAAGATGTAAAAATAAAATTTATTTCTATGTATTAGCAGAGAAAATGGGGACACAGAAAAAATTAAAATATGATACCATGTATATTTCATCAAAAATATAAAACTATAAAGGACACAAGGACAAAATCAAGGGGGAGGGTAGAGTTGGGGGAGGGAGGTGGGACTGGCTGGGGTGGGGTGGCGGGAAGGGGAGAAAATGCAAACAATTGTAACTGAATAAAAATAAATAAATTAATTAAAAAAGTTTACTTTAGTAATATTTTATTATTACTTTAGTATATACACTAAATGCTTTAGTATATATCACACACACTCACAAATCTCTACCGTCATTAAAATACCTAAGTAACATACAGCTAACCTAAGTACAGACGACAAAGCCATAGCTTGTAAAGGGGGAATTCCTATTACTTCCTTGAAATGCCAAGACGTTTTTGAGGGAGGAGACTGAAATTTGACCAATCTTATTCATAACCTGCGGAGTTCCAGGCCCAAATGGTTTATTTACGAGCTTTCTGTTCCTTCCCCTCTCCTTTCCCAAAATGTTCAATAATAACCACCCAGCAAAGTACTCTTTTTGTTAGCAGATACCTCAATTTTTACAAGATTTCCATCTTAGGTTTAGACTTATGCTAATGTGAATTCATTTTATTTAATGGAAAATATTGACTCTTACATGACATTCAAAGAGTTAGTTACATTGATACCATATAGATACATAATAAAAGGATGAACAAGGGTAAGAACTTCTTGGTATCGAATGCCAAAGTTGCAGCTTCTCCTCAAGGTGCCTCAAATATCCTTGAGTCACAGTGAGAGCAATTTCACCAGGCAGCTTGCTGACCCCGGCTTGAATGAAAGTCTCATCTGAGACAAAATAGAAATACTCATACCCTCCTTTCTGGGAAGTTATGAGAAAGTGTGATCGCATAAAGAAAAGAATGGGGTGAGACAATAACATAGAAGTGACAACCAATCTTTGATGACTCTTGCCTGAAGACTGCAGGGTAAGGGCTACCTTCCCTGTAGAGTGTAAACCCGCTTGCCTACTCTAAGTGTAAGTAGTTGCATTTCTCTCTCTCTCTCTCTCTTTTATTTTAGGTATAGCTTACTAAGGGGTCAAGTCCCACTGGCTTCTTTTTCAGATGCTAGTTCTATAAGCACTCCACCAGAAAGTGTCCCTCAGATACAATTGAAATTCCCAGCACATGAACAATAAGTATTCCCAGTCGAGATTTCCAAATTTTCCCTCACCCCACCTTCAGTCAACTTGTTGCAGCATCGAGCTTTTGCCATTGCTGCTTTCACCAGTCACTTGGCTGGGTGGCATGGTGGACTTGGCTGGTGAACCTTGCCGGGCTTCCAAACCAGAGGTTACAAGACATCTGTACATCCTGGCTGTAGGCTGCCCCAGAAACAGGTCGGTCTCTGCCTCACAGGTGTGTTCACTCCTGTTCAATGACAGGCTGATACTGTTCCCCTGCCAGCTTGTAGCTTGGGATGCCATCACCAAGAAAAGCTTGTCTGAACCACCAGAACCACCGCAAGCTCCTCCTGCCTCGGGTCCCGGTTCCATACCTCTACCTAGCTGCCTTGCATTGAGAGCAGGGCACCCTCTCTTCTCTGGCATGCCTGCCCATCTCCTGCCCTGGAATGGAACATGTCCTGGGGTGACTGAGCATCAGAGTGGCCAGTGCCTTCCTCGACCAGGCAGTGGTAGGGCTGGGTGCTATTCACCCCTGAGATAGCCTCCAAGTCATGTGGATTTGGGGCTTTCCCAAGATTTGGGCTAGTCTATTTGATTTGGGGCCACATGAGCTACTCACCTTTCAGTACAACTTAACCTAGATTTGGAGAGGAGATACCTGAAGCATCAACTCCTGAGATGGGAAAGATGTTACTCCGTTCTCATGGTTTTGAAATCACACCGCTTCCCTCTGCTTTCATTTCAGCCCGAGCAAGGATAACAAAGCTGAGCAAATCCAAAAGCATATTTAGGTAACCCAATGTTATTATGATAAAGCAGAAAATAAGATTGTTTTATTCAGGGTCAGACTCCATTTAGCACAGATCTCCTTATTATTTCTTTGTCTTAGAATTACAAGGAACCTTGTCAAACAGCCCTGGACACATCTATGGTTATTGTTCATTGCTAACAATAAGACCACATTTAGTTAATTATTTACTGAATAATAGCTTCTGTTTCTCCTGGTCCGGTTCACCAATATTTAAAGATGATGAGAACGTATTTGTATTTCACTAAATTAAATTTGCTAGATTATTAGTCCCTCAGGAAATGTTATGAATGCTACAGTTATTATTTTTCCAAATAACTGAATGCAAACATCTCAGGATTGTTTCGTTGGAGGCATGGAACTGAGAGTGATTATTTGGCGAAAATCTAGTTGTAACGCCATCTGCAGCTTCATTGTGCCACGCTCTCTAGGAGAACATGCATACATTGATTTGTAAGGAAAGTATGTCATGGAATTCAATATGGTGCCATTTCGTGTGACTTTAAATTTCAGCCTGGTTTTAGAGACCGTTCTTGAGTGCGGGAATCGCTTGTTCACCTTGTAAATTAACGGTAAGGGAGAACTGTGGTGCTTGGTTAAACAAAATGTGAAGTCGTTAATGGTTGTGTACTGTCATTTAATTTTTAATTTCTAGAAAGAGCACATGTAACTAGCAGCAACAACGTTTCTGCGTATAGTAAATACTAGGCTCCGCCTTCATTTTATGCATTTTAAATATGCTTGTCTGTGTGTTGTTCACTTTCATCTTTTTGACTTTTTGTTGTTGGCATCTGAGAAAAGGTGTTTTGAATCTGCAAAAATGCAGTTTGAATCGTCACCCGGTGTGTGGGAGGTGAGCGGGATTCTCTCCTCTCCCGCCTTCTTCCCGTACACACTTAGCTCTAGCTGCCCGGTTTGCTTCTGCGGCGTTTCTTTACAGTTTACACGGATTCCCAGGTCGCACGAAGTTTTGTTGTGTGAATGCTCCAGAAAGAATGCAGAGAGCCAATGGGTACTTCCACTTGTATTTAGTTTCTGGATGTGTGCTGAGATGAGTGTGTTATTTTGGATTTCTGAGGACAGGCACAGAATCAAGTCAACGTCCTTGAAATAATAAGCTTATCCTATGTCTCTTGGACTTTGATCTGAAAGTATATGACGGCATTATAAATTCGATACAGTTGACTTTTAAAAACATGTTTATTATGAGACAGAGAAGAGGGCATAACTGTGTGGAATTAAAAAACCACTTTGTACTAAACATCCAGCTGGTATGTTTAGTACAAAATGGTATCATCTTTCTCATTATTTAAATAATTCTTTGTTGCATAGAAATAATGCACTTACACCTTTTATATTGATTTTGTGTAAAACAATTTGCCAAATCTTTTTATTAATTGTAACAATTTATCTGTAGATTCTTAAAACTTCTGTAAATAATCATATTTTCTAAAAATAACAATTTGGTTTTTATTGCAGTTTTACCTTTAATTTATCCATCTATTTTCACTATGCTTACTTATTTTGGTGTTGATCTTAAAGAAAATGCTTGTCTCTCTTCATTCATTCACCAACCGTCAGCCACAGCTTGTCACATGCCAGCAAACAGAACCAACAGAACCCTGGGCTTCGTGGAGCTTACGTTTTAGCAAAAGTAGGAAAGAAGATGGGAAATAAGCAGTCGGCATCATAGATAACTGAATTATATACGGGGTGGGGCAAAAGTAGGGTTACAGATGTCAGTACATGAATCAGAACTTATTCTTGTATTATTATTCATTAATTGTTGCATTGTTTTCCACATGAACAGCTGTAAGCTTACTTTTGCCCCACCCTGTAGAATACTAGTGGTGATAAATGTCACAGGAAAATAGTACAAGGAGAGACGGGTCAGGTCCGGGGGGCCGTTTCAAACTGAGATGAGGCTCTCAGGTAGACCTCCGGTTGGTGACATTGGATTAGAGGCGACGGAGGGAGGGAGTCACAGAGACAGTGGGGGGAGGATGTTCCAGCACAGGTAACAGCCCCGTGGGGGGAGACACGCCAACCTGCCTAGTGCATCCCAGGGGAGCTGATGTGGGATGCGTTAGGGCAGGGAGGCGGGAGATGGGGTCAGCGAGGGGCTGGGGCAGATGGGCCAGGGCCTGGGGTGTTGGGGACATGGGCTTTTATGGAGTGTGACGGGGCGCCCTTGAAAAGTCTGACAGAGGAGCCCCATGGCCAACCGTAAGCTCTAAAAGACCACCTTCGCTGCTGTATTTGGAATCCGGGGGCAGCGCAGGTGGGTGGGTACGGAGAACAGAGGCAGGGGCTGTAAGGTGATGCCCACGCTCCAGTGGGAGGGGGCAGGGCTGCAAACAGGAAGGCCCGAGGGGTCGCGCTTTCTGAGATTTCCTGACAGTTGCCACGACGTTGGATGTAAGAGGCAGAGTATGGTGAAGATTTACAGAACAACTGGAAGATAAAGGTGCCAACTGGCCAACGTGGGGTCAGATTTCAGCTGCAAGGGAAGCATCGGGAGTCTGTTTATGAAATGCTGCTTTAGGGGGTCCATGAGGTCTGTGGCAGGCTCTCTGCAGATGGCTGTTGCCCGCCTCAAGCAGTCCCTTCCACCCCTCCTCTGAGTTTGGAGATAGAGCATCCCAGGTGCCAGGCTGTTGAGCTCTTCCAGCTCTGGGGTCATTTAATACTCGAAACAACTGTGCAGATCAGCTGTCCTAAGCCGCAGCTTCCATTCTGGTGGGCAGGTCTTTCTGTCCCATCATGTGACCACCCGCCTGTGCGTCCCAGACATTGCAACGAAGTCTCTGTCCCTCTGCCTCCCAAAATCCTTGAGAACATCCTTTAGTGAGAGTCTGCTGGTGACAAACTCAGGGGTGATTTGTCAGTTTCACCCTCAGCCTCCTTGTTGAAAGGTAAAAATTATTTTTTTCTACCAGCACTTGGAAGATATTAATTACTCTGCCTTGTGGCTTCTGTTCTTACTGTTGCGAGATCATTCATCAGTCTAGTTGCTACTTTGTGTAGTGATCTGTTTTCCTCCTTGGCTCTTTGCTAGTTTCCCTGACTGGGAATCAAACCTGCGACCCTTTGCTTCCCAGTCCAGTGCTCAACCCACTGAGCCACACAAGCCAGGGCTGAGCCCTTTGGATATTGATACTTCTCCTTTATCTTTACTTGCTCTTTCTGGAACTCTACTTAGACAAAAACTAAAACTTTCCTGTCATATTTCTCATCTCCTTTTTTTTCCTGATTCTGCATTCTGAATGACTTCTTCAGCTCTCTATGTTCACTAATTATTTTTCAGCTTTCGCCAATCTTCTGTTTAATCCATTAACGTAATTTTAACTTCATTTGTAGAAGATAAAATGGTGCGATCACTCTTTTTAAAATTTTTTATGTTTTAAAATAAACTCTTGCTGCTTTTTAAAAATATTTTCCAGCTCTTATTTCTTTAAGCATATACAATGTCATTCATATTCTAATATTTCCCAGTTTGTAATCCCTGTAGATTTCCTTTTCAAAGACACAATGAAAACAGGGTTTTTAATCCTTTTTTAAAAAAAATTAAGGAGATTTAGAAGGCAAATGCCATTCTATGCTATAATTGCAGTCATCAGACTGTTTTTTCAGCTTTATTATTGCCAGCCACACCTCTCTGAGCCTCTCTGAACCTCCACCCGAGACACTCCCACTAGGACGTCCCACGTGTCCGAATAAAGTTAAAATGAACGAGAACTTAGTGGAAGGGAAAAGGAAAGCCAGGGCCCCTGTGTGTGGGGTTGCTCACTTTGAAGGACATGGTGTCACCTGTGGCTTCTGCCGGTGTTTTCCAGTCTAAAGGGCGAACGGCTACAGTAAGGCCATTCTTCCTTAGCAGAAAGAGCTGGGATTTTGTTTGAAGGAAGTGGGAAGGACCAACTCCTCTGCCTTGACTTCAGCCAGAATTTGGAGAGTTGAGTGTGAAGGGAGGGGTCTGAGAGAGAGAGTGGAGCCAGGAGAGGGGCAGGAACAATGGGAATCCCCAAGGCAGGCAATGCCTGAAGATTTAAGCTAAGGGTGGTCCTATAATGCTGGAAGTCTTACCCCAAACCCAGTGTGCTCAAGTGCTCCCAGGGCTTCCAGCTTTGGGGTTTACACTGACCTAAAAACATATAAATAAAGAGAGAAGTAGCAAACACATAGAATAGCTTTTCTCTGTTTCTTGTTTTGTTTTCTCAGTAGAACTGGAGGTCCAGGTGGGGGTTTACAATAACTGGAGGCTCTGCACATTATAACGGAGTCTGAGGGTGAAAGCCAGGCATGGCGATGTGTGGGGTGCTGGATCGGAAAGTTTGGAGATGCAGTACAGGATCAAATGCCTGACGCTGGATGAAGAAGGTGCTCCTTATATTAAATCTGGAAGGCTGACTTGAGAAATTCCTGTACAGCAAGTTTTATCGAGAGAGTGAGGAAGAGCTACTCCAAGTGTGGAGGAAAGAGGGCCAGGCAGGCTCAAGCTTCAGCTGGGAGCTCCCCATCAGGTGTGTTTCAGTTGCTGGTTTCCAACTCCAGGCTTCTATCAGATCATCGGCACCGATGCAGAGAACCCAGAGTTTGGCACCCCCACCCCCTGCAGAAAGATGCACCAGCTCAGCCTGCCCTTGGGGCGCAGAGCAGGGCACCGGCTGGGCCACTCTGAACCTCTGGGGGTGACTTACGTATAACACGGGTTGCCTTTCTCAGGAGTTGTGTTGGTAAATCCCTACTTTACTTACGCTATTTCAACAAGTATGCTGAAGAGAAATCCATAAAGGCTCAGTTCGTCTGTAGCCTCCTAAATACATCAGGAAAGGGATGCATCCTCCCAAGAAGAGATTTCTGTCCCCGGCACAGCACGGAGCAGCCAGCCTCCAAGGAGCAGCGTTGCCAGCCTGTCCTGCGCCAAGTAAACCTGAGCGGTGATGAAGGGGATCAGAATGTCTCCTTCGGAAGTAGCCTCGGGGGCTCCTGGGGGGCGCAGGCTCACGGCCACCCCATTCGACCCCAGTTCTGGGTACTCTGAGCAGCCTAGTTCTCTGGGTGGCTAATAATCTAAGTGTGTTTGGCCACTGCCAACAAATACTGTCAAATTGGTAGGATGCCTTCATGGTGCTCACTGGCCTCCTTGCTTAGGATGTTGACAACATGATAAGTGTGCTTTTGCGTTCCTTGGTGGTCCTTGAGTTGATACACACACGTACACATGTGCACACACATGTTTCATGTAGATATGTGTGGGCACACGTGCAATTTAGTACTTTCATCAAATCTAAAGCACAAAGATAGCATACACTTATTTCAGAAACCTACGTAAACTCGGGCAACAGAATCACGCGCGCACACCATCACTGGGAAGCTACCTGCGGAAGCGGGCGGGCTCTTCCTGCAGTGGAGACTCACCTGCCCGCGGGCCAGTGCACACGCAGGGCGGGAGGGCAGCGCTGTGCCAACGTTTTGCAAGTTGGATCAGGCAAGAATCAGCAATGGATGACAAATCCAGGAGAAAATTTGATGGATGCATCAAGGTGTCTCCCCCCAACCTTCTTATCGGTTTAAAAATAACAATGCAGTGAAGAAATTGGACAGGACCACGATGGAGTGAGTGTCGTTCCCATCACTGGTGAGGGACAGATGGACACTGTGTGCTTCTGGGGTGAGGCCATGCTGCCAGCTCCGTAGTGCTCTGGCTGGGAAGGCGTACCCTGAACCCAGTCACCGGGGGACCTCAAGCAGCACGTGGAAAATGTTCTTTTAGAAGGAAGAGGTCACTGTGTCCTCCCAAAATGTCAAGACACTAAAAGGAAGAGGCTGAGGGAATGTTCTAGATGACAAGGGACGGAAGACACAGGACAACTAAATGACAACCTGTGGGAGGGAATGGAAGTTATAAAGGACAGTAGTGGGTCAATGGCAGAGCTGGAATACCGATGGGAGATGAGATAAAAGCGTTTTATCAGTGGTAATTTACTACAGGGGGTAACTGTGCTGTGGTTATGCGAGAAATGTCCCTAATATTAAACAATAATTAGGAATCAATTAGGAAGGAATCCATTGCGTGCTGGAGGGCTTAAGGGTAAAACTAATACCCATGCAAAACTCCTTTAATCCATTTTCTGTCCTTTTTATGTATACAAAAATTAGTTTGCATAATTCATTGTTTTTCATTATTGAGCATTTTATTTACAATTCATAACACCGAGTTAAGTAAACATTTGTCTTCTGAAGAATCCAGAGAAAGTATCTCCATGGGAAGGCCTGTGAGGAAAATAGCCGTTCCTCACTTTTGTTTCCTGAAACGTGCTGCTGCTAAGGCTGCAAAGGCGTCTTAACACAAACCGCTTCTGCAGCATCTGCGCGCCGAGGCTCCCTCCTCCCTCCTGCCCCGGTGGTGCCTGGGCGCCCAGGGAAGCGCCTGGCTCCTGCTCCGGGAGGGGCGGCCGGCTCCCAGCATGGGTGGTAGGTCAGAGAACCCGGGTGGGAAGCTGGGTTTGCTTCCAAGAACGCCAGACCACCGATGATAAATGCAGACGCCTCTCCACCCTTCCCTCAACCTGCTGTCTCACACCCACACCAAGGGTCCCTTTCGCTGACCTCCAGCTTTCTGTTCCCAAGCACTCTGGTGACTTCATCCAGCGTGTGCCACACGGGCCCTAAATCACCCGGCTAACTCCATTAGATGACATCATCCCCTGGCCCCCGCTCCTCGGGTCCAGGCTGTGCAGCAGCCGCGCCTGCACCCACCAGCTGGGGCTTGTCTCGGGCATTTACTGGCAGGACAGTGGCGCGCGCACGCATCGAGGACCACTTCCTTGCCCTTCACCCGCCTCAGTTTCCCGGTCATCTCCTTGGGAATGCTGAGAGACTTCGTTGGAGGACAGAGGGAACGAGGTGACCAGTGGGTTTAACAGGAGATGGCGAGAACTTTTCTGTCTAGGACGGAAAAATCCGGAGACCCCTGGCGCTCCTGGGGGGTGGCCCGGAGGCCGGCGACCGGATCGTGCTTGGGTGTGAACAGAGCTCCTGATTTCACGGTTGAAAGTAAAACGACCCCCGTGTAATTATGAAAGCTTATTAATGTACTTTTCCAGGTCAGTGGCCCTTCACTGCTGCAGGGGCGTTTCCCAGGAAAACCACGAGGAACAGAGCCCTCCATTTGGAACTCTTTGATCCGTCCCCAGGAGCAGGAAGAAATCACCAATGACCGGCTTGTTTTAATCCTTGTACCCTGTTAAGAACCACTTAATAGTTAAGTTTTAGAGAAGTAGCTTAATTTTGCAGAAGTGGTTTCAAAGCAGTGCTGCCCAGCTCCTCTGCCCTCACCGCCAGGAGCGGCTCTGTCAGAGGGCCCTGGTGGGCTCCAGCCCCGGGATGGAGGGACAGCCGCCCCAGAGAGGACCTACAGCCCTCTCTCCCTGGCTGCGGAGATAGCAAGCAAGAGGGAAACATTTAAAACAAATGTCAAATAAAACTGTATTCATGTAGACAGGAAAACATTTTCTTTAATATGTGTCTTTGGGAATTTTTATCAATTTAACAAAAACATGAGAAACCTGGACTTTAAACATAAGTTTGATCCCTAGAATGAACATTCGATCTAAGTTTGGTGAACTGATGAATTTAAGAGCGGTATCGAGGGAAAGTGTATTTCTGTGTGGCAGCCGGAAACTCCATGTGTTACAATTAGAAACAAGCCTCTTAGTTACTAACGGGCTTTAATGTCAAGTCCTTGCCGCCCTTTAAAGACGTAGATGTACTTGTTCAAACGCGTGGATGGAGTCCTGCAGTGCAGACTTCCCTGTAAGCAGCCGAGGTTGTAAACTGTCAAGTCTGTTCTCGTTTTCCCCTAAAGTTTGTGTTGGTGCCATTTCAGATCAGCTCCTGGCACCATATTTGTTTCATGGTTGTTCCACCCTGCTCCAAACGCCCACGTGAAACATGAAATAAGCCCCATCTAAGCAAGTGAGGATGACTGTTTTCTCGCTGCTGGGAAGCACAGGGCGGCACTGACTGTGGAGGAGAAACTCTCTCTCTCCCAGGAGTGAGTGGCCCCTGGGGCAGGACAAGGCGCCCAGCTGACAAATGTGCCTCCACCTTCCCCATTGGGGAGGGACGGTCCCTCGCTGTCCTTTCTGTTCCGAGCCACTCTGGTTCTGCCCTTGGAAATGCTGTTCCACCACGCACACTCCTTCTGGTCCTCTCTCATTTATACGTATTCATTTACTTTTTAAAATTCATTTTCAGTTACGGTAGACTTAAACATTGTATCAGTTTCAGGTGTACAACCGAGGGATTAGACATGTGTATGACTTACAAAGGGGTCGCCCCGATAAGGCTGGGCCCATCCAACATCACACACGGTTACCGCCCTATTACTGACTGTTCTCGGTGCTGTACTTCACGTCCCTGTGACTGTTTTTATAACTGGAAATTTGCACGTCTTAATCCCTCTCACCTTTTTTACCCAGCCCCCACCCCCGTCCCATCTGGTGATGACCCATTTGTTCTCTGAGCCTGTGAACTTGTTTCTGTTTTGTTTGTTCTTTTATTTTGTATTTTAGATTCAATCAATAAGTGAAATCATATGGTATTTGTCTTTCTCTGACTTGTTTCACTTAGCATAATACCCCATAGGTCCATCTGTGCTGTTGCAAATAGTAAGATTTCCTTCTTTTTTATAACTGAGTCATATTCCGCTGTGTACAAGCACCGCATCTCCTTCATCCATTTGCCCATGGATAAACACTGAGGTTTTTGTGTGCTCACTTAGAAGCATCATGGAGCATTTACCCTATGCTGCGTGCTGCGCAGAGCTCTGGCTAGAGAGAGGCATGCCTCCAGCCCTGCCTTCGAGAGCCTCGCATCCAGTGCAGAGGACAGGCAGCCACCAGCTGGGTGAAGCTGCCCTCCCAGGCTGGACCAGGACACCAGGCTGGGGTGTGTGGCTGAGGACGCTTTCAGTCTCCCTGGGACGTGACTCATGGCCTGACTCCTCGGCCTCGTGCTCCTACCGAGAGCTCACCCGGTGAACTCAAGCATAGTGTGGGAATGTCTTGAATATTATAACATTCCCCTGCATTATAGGTTTTAGAAAATGAGCGAAAGAAAGAATAATTCCTAAAATTTACACCCCATAGGCTGGCTGTCGACAGACAGGCTTCTCTCCTAAACTCCTGGGTACAGATATCCAAGGAGTGATTGGGTAGCTTTCAGCCAGGAATAAAACTCAAGAAAATTTGTTGCAACTTGTTACCTTACACCATGATACACAGTAACAACAAGTCAGTGAAATAGCGCTGGGTCTAAGGTGCTAATGGAAGAAAGTCTTTCAGTTCAAGGAAAGGGCCGCCTGACTCCTGCGCGGGTCCCGGCTGCCAGACCAGGCCTGACCCGCGCTCCTCCCTTTTACTAAGATGAGTCGACATGGTTGTTTATAGGGTAGAAGCGACCCTGTGAAGAGTTCTTAACAGTATCACCCCCCGATGCAGCGCCTCAATGAACTTGACCAGCGGAGCCACAAGCAAATCTTCCAGGACTTGCCTGGAGGCCGGACCACCTCGAGCCCTGGCCCCGCTGCAGACTGCTAAATCCTGGGAGCCAAGGACGGGGCTGGGGGCCTGTGGGTTTTACACCTTCGCTTTGGAGGTGATTTACTTTCTCACGCAGTTGAAATACCACAGAGGTCCTGCTTACCCTTGACAGTTTCTGCTAATGGCAACATCACAGCCCTGGGTCTGTGCACCCAGGAGATATTTTGGGAAGCAGACTCATTGTGTCTCAACACTCCGTTTTTTCCTGCCGCCCCCTCTAAGGCTCAGTCTGGCCAGTAGTAAAAACATGCTCCGCCCCTCAGACGGGAATGTATCCTCTGCAACGCAGTGATAGCCCAGTCCAGCTCCCACTCCTTCTTCTAGCTGGAGATTTCAGTATCCCCTCATACAAATCCCTCTGTAACCAACAGGCTCCCATCCTGGAGCGCGCTTTCTCTTCTGGGTTTGGGAAGGTCTTTGTCCTTATTTTGCCACCAGATTCCTGCTCTTGTGAAGGCTTGGGTACAATCCCCACTTTGGCACAGCCTGGCCCCCAGTCTGGTTTCGCTTCCCTGGCGGGCACTTTCGAGGTCTGCTTGGCTCTGCTCTGCCATGTGCCCTGACCAGGGGACCAGCTCCTGGGGGCCTCACCCATGTCCTGGAAGCCACCAAAGCTGTGTCTTCCAGGCTGAACTGTTTGGTCAACATTTGTTCTTGGGAACAGGGTTGATGGTTATGGAGATCAGCACTTGTCCACAGTATCATTTGCTATTGCTCTTTTCCCCGATCCTCACAAGAGTCTCACGGGCTCACAAGCAGTGATTTTAGCACTAGAGGTTCCGAGTTTGGGGTACAGAGGGAACGCCTGTCTTCCTTAAACACACAATGGTCTTTCCCCCGATGCAGTTTCGCCCACAGAGGGCAAAGGAGATGCTGCTTCACTGTGATTTTCACCAGGCAGGGTAAGCTCTCCGCAGCAGACAGGAGCCCAGGAGGCCTGCTGCGGACACGTCTCGGGGGGGTCACCCAGCCTGTGGCTGGAGGTCTGGCGTTTGCCACTGGCTGACCACTTCAGATCATTTAAAGATACAACCCGGGAAGCTGAGGGCCATCCCTCCCTTCATGTTCTGACCGGGTTTCTTTGCATTCCTTTCCCGAACTGATACGCTCTGTGCTAGAATAACAAGGGCCCTCAAGGCTGTGGCCCCAGTTCCTGAGCCACCTCTGGCTCCAGCCCAAGGCAGAAGTGGCCTGACCCGTCCTGGGGTCTGGTTAATAGTCTGAACTAATCCAGAGAGCTCAGAAGGTGGACACAGAGCATTAATGCGGCGATGATTGTTTTGGGATGGTCCGAGCCCCGAAGGGTTGGCTATTTTTGTACATCCTTGATGGGCAAAGGAAGAGGGATGAGAGACCAGCTTCTAGGAAGCTCACAAGAGATTTGATTTTCAGTGAGATGTTTCTGTGAGTGACGGCGTGACAGAAACCTTTCCCAGAGTCCCTCAGGTCCTCTGAGAAATCAATGTCAAGAGAGCATCACGCAGGCAGGAGCCCCTTGTGGGTGTGTCTGCGAGGGGGAAAGGGAAGAGGGAGGGACCGGGGCTTCAGACAGATGTGCTCTGACATCTGTCGCAGGAGCGTGGAGGACAGAGGGCAGAAGAGCTTCAGACATGGCGTTTCAAGGACAGCTCAGTGACCGCAGGTGCTCTGGCACCAGAGGACGAATGCTAACAGCAGCAGTGAGACCCTTGTCCTGGTGCCTGCCCCGACCCGTCGTCGCCTGAGTGAGGCTCCGGGGACATGCAGCCCTGCCGCGGCCCCCACGACAGATCCCCTTCTGTGTGTGTCTGAGGAGTGCCCTCACTGTCCCCATGAGCTCTCCTCCTGAAGGGACTCTTGGAAGAGAGTGGTTACTGCGACGAGCTGCCCTTGGTCTTGGGCCAGCACTCGTCCTTCCAGCTTTCCCCCACAGGCCATCCTCACCCACACCTGAAGCCAGTGGCCTTGGACTGTGCCCAACACTTGTGGCAGCTGCCACAAAGTGTCACAGACCCAGTGCCTGAAACAACAGGCACCCCTCATGGCGTGGAGGCCACACTCCGAAATGCAGGTGTGGGGGGAGCATGGAACCCAGTCCCCAACCCTCTACTCACCACCTGGGCTTCGTTGTCATTGTCATCTCATCACTCTTGGTCCCACCTGTGTCAGCTCAGGTGCCCCAGGAAGCAGATTTTATAACGGAGGGAAGCGTGCAGAGTAGTGTCAGAGGGTTGCCCCAACAGGGGACCGCAGAACGGCCGCCTTAACCAACAGAGGCCACAAGTCCAAAGTCAAGGAGAGGTCATGGCGAGGTCTTTGAGGATCTGTTCCAGGCCTGTAGCCTTGCCTTGGGAATAGCTCCTTTTCCTTGTCTGTCCTCACATGCTCTCTCCTCTGTGCAGGCATAACTCCGAATCTCCCTTCTCAGAAGGACACTAGCCATACTGGGTTAGAGCTCACCCCACACCCCTCAGGTCAGCTCGACTGTCTCTGTTCAGGCCCTGGAGATTAGATGTCAGAATATGAGTTGTGGGGGGGGGGCACAATTCAACCCAAGACAATGTACACAAAGTTCTTGGGGGGCTCAGCAGTGGAGGGTGGGGAGGAAGGGGCCCGTGCAGCCAGGGACACTGGCAGACTGCTGTGCAGCCCTGAGACCCCTCTGAGGGAGGAAATGAGGGCAGAGGAGGGCCGGGCGGGAAGAGCCCACTGCCTTGCCACAGGGAGGGAATCTTGGCTGGAGCATGGGTGAGAGTCCCTGAGCAGAGGTTATGCCCTATTGTCACCTAAAATAAATCCATTCCTCCTTGAGGGTTGTCTCTTGCTCAACGAGTGTGTAAGTTCTCAAGGACTCTGGGTCCAGTAGCACATGGACACCTGGGCGCTCGGACGACAGCTGATGGAACGATTGGGAAGTCAGTGGAAGAGAGAATTAGAAGGTGGTGACCCAGGCCCCAGGAATTGGATGTGGGCCCAGACAGGTCAGGTGGTGGGTAGAATGAGCAGGACCCCTGGTGACAGAGGTGAGAGGTCGGGTCCACACCTCCAGGACGGAAGGGCCCAGCCTGCTGGCTCCATCCAGCTGTTATGGGGCCGGTTGTTTGGGATTTCAAGGAGCTGCTTTGCCACATTTTTTAATATCTGCTTTGTGAGCACACGGACACACAATTGAGAGAAATGCTTTCTTTTCTTTCATGAGTTCAAGGCAACTCCATTGCCCAGGGGAAGAGAACGCAGTGCAAATGCCTCTTTTTATTCCCCATTAACTCTTTTGAGTTGATCTGACACAGCAAACACCTCAGAATCTGTGACTGCTGCCCTTGAGGGAACCCCGCAACATTCTCCAAAATATGCCAACTAGTTCTCGGCTCCCTCTGCACCCAGCCCCTTGACAGACTCTTCCTCTCCTTTTTGCCTTTCTTTTTTGAGAAGACTAGGCAAAGTTTGGAAGGCTTCCTCTAAACTACATTTTCAAAAGCAAGACCTTCTTTCTTGTGAAAACTTTGTTTTTCTTCCTCTCTTGTTGTCCATCAGAAACAGATCTTTTTAAAAGTTTCCCATGCAAAGATTTGCAAATTTGTTTCTCAAAGGCCCCTCATTCATCGCCTTGGCTTCACCAGCTTCCTTTCCCGACACCAGCCCTCCCGCCCTCCCCAGAGGGGCCAAGCTGGACTCTCGGACGCGTCCCCCTACTTTTCATGCAGGGGCAGAGGTGGAGAAGCCCTCGAGTTGTCATGGCAGTAAGGTTGCTGTGGGCCTTCGGTGGACTTGAGTTCTAATCTTTGAAAAAAAATAACGACCTCACAGAAGCAGGAGGGAGAGGGCAAGCGAGAGAAAGAGGAGAAAAATAAGACAGGGCATAGTCTTAAGAAAGGGGAAGAGCAGGGAAAAGCAGGGCAAAGCCCTGGACATACATTCGAGGTGACATCATTGCTTTTCCCACAGAGACCATTGACTGGGGTGGCGCAGGGCCATTCATGGTCCTGAGCCTGCGCTCGGGCCCAGGCCACCTCCCTGGGCCTGAATGCCCTTTTTGTTGGGGAACAGTGGCCGGCTCTGAAGGCTGCATAAAGGACTGAGTTATTCACTGCAGTTGCCAGGAAGTCTGAGCCACTTGTGAGCTAACAATAGTGAACTTTATCTCCCGCCCCTCGCTCCAAGTTCCAGCTGCAGGTCTGAATGCTAATGAGGGCGGTGCGCACGCCCCTGAGGTTACGCCAATATTTTATCCACCCTTTTCCCTGAAGACAGGGCCACTGCTGCTGCGGAGAGGGGAGGCCGGTCCTGGGGAGGGGCGTGGGCTGGGCTGGGCGTTGTGGAGGGAAGATGGGCGAGTGAACCTGAGAGGAAGAGAGAAAATGGCTTCTCTATTAGCTGGGAGGATTTGCTATCCCACAGGAGACTCTGAGCTAACTGAGAGGAGAGAAGAGAAAAATTTCATTTTGGCCCATCCTGCAGAGCCGGCCTGATGACTCCGGGGCTTCCTCCAGGTCTCCGAAGCTCTCCTCCTCCTCCCTTCCAGCAGAGTGGCCAACACCCGGAGCTGCTCTGCTCAGAAAAAGCGGGAAGCTCCTCCTTTCTCTCAGCTGTCCACACTTATTTTTTAGTAATTTCGTACCCCAGATATTCCAATAATTTCTTTAAAAAGTGGTTCTCTGTGAAATGAAAACTTGAATTGTTAACTCCCGGCCTTGTAGGTTCTGAGGACACACCCCCAAAAGTGCCGGCCAGAGGGTCACAGTGGTTCACCTGCGGGTGTTAAAGAGCAGAATGAGCCAAACACCAAGAATTGTGGTGGAGACAGATTGGCCATTTTATTATGAAAGGCGCCACCTGGGAGAACAGGAAGCTAAAGCCCCAAAGCCTGCACTCCCCATCCAGGGTTTAGGGCAGGTTTTTACCAGGTAAAAGTGCTGGTGGGGTGAGTTTAATTGGAGGAACTTGGAGCTTGGCATTGATGCTAAGGGGTGTCAATGCAAGATCTTCCTGGACAACAGACCCTTTACTTCTGAAAGGGTTACAGGGTTCAAGTTCCCGTCACGTCCATCCTTTGGTTCTGTGTATGGGGGTGGGGGGTGAGTTGAGACTTTGGTTCCCGTGCAGCTGGAACAAAAGTTCTCTCCTCTGAGCATGTTTCAGCTGCATGACTTGAGGTTTTGGTCTGTTGTCCCTGAAAAGCAGCCCAGTATCTCGTTCAGCAGGCAGGACCATTCTGAACGGGTTCTGTGGACGCAGAGGGGAATGATAGAAGGACAAGGTCTAGTGACTGGCTGCAGTGACGACAGATGTTTTGAAGAACTAGCCATGTGCCACATGCTTTCATGCGTATGGCCTTAGGTCCTCTCCGTACTTACCCTCGGAGATAAGCGGCATTCTCCCGCTCTGAACACGCACACACAGGGCTGCTACTACCCTGTCGGCCCTGTGCCACCGCCCACGTGGCCCATCACTGAGGTCTCTGGTCAGGGAGAGACCAACCATCCACCACAGTTCATCAGCCAGGAAGCAAACTGTACCACAGGGGACAGACACACAAAGTCACACACTCTCAAACTGGCCACCCTTCCCACGAGATGAATGGGGACAGAAAATGTGGCTCACACGCAGGCACCATTATTGTACGAATATAGAAAACAAGAATCAACGCGTATAAGCGGATGAAAATTCTCTGAAAAAATTCACCATGAAGCAGATGCACATTGTATCATAACAATTAAAACTGAATTAAATATCCTCAAACAAGCATTTGAAGATATGAGGGAAAGGCTTAGATCAAAAATGTTAAATGAAGAATAGAAGTGGGAAACACAACATAAAGATGTAAAACGAGAGTCGATGGGACCCGGGGAAGAAGCAGAAGAAAATGGCACAATTATGTAAAAAACGCCTCCATTACAAGGTCCTCAGAGACGAAGAGATTCAAATGCACATTTAATAAAGGTAAGTAAAGAAAACATTCAGAAAAACAACAGGAGAGTAAACTTAACACTTAGAAGGAAATAAGAGGGGTGAGAGGGAAAAGGGTTGAAACATTAGGAAGAAGTCCTGTGGATCTCCTGTGTCATCTGTCAGCTTGGCCGGGAAAGGGTCAGTCACTGTGTGGGAAGCAAATGCAGGTGGTACTGTGAAGGCAACTTTGAAGACACAGCTAATATCTATAATCAATCGACTTTAAGTAAAGGGCATTCTTCTGGATAATGTGGCTGAGCCTTATCCGATTAACTAAAGGTTCTAAGAGCAAATAGTGAGCTTTCCCGGAAAAGAAAAAATTCTGCCTCAGGTTTACAGCATCAAACTCTGCCTCAGTTTCTAGCCTGTAGGTTGGTCTGCCCTACAGTTTTAGACTTGCCAGCCCACAAGCACGTGCAGCCATTTCTTAGAATAAATATTGCTGCATCCCATTGATTCCATTCTATGGGTGTGTATCTTAGAAGCCAATCCTGCAATTTTTAGGCAGAATATCTTCTTTTTCAGTGTCTTCTTTTCTACATCAATTTTTGTTCTTATGGGTATCAACCAAATGTATACGTATATATACTCGGCACCTCTGGAGAAAAAAGCAACAGCAATGGAGCAGAGCTGGCATTTAAAATTATAGTTCAAGAGATAAAAAGATGATGAAAACACTTTATTTAAATCTGAGATATACTTAAAGTAATGGTAAGAGAAAAACCCATATCCCTAGTATCTGTGTCAAAAAAAGAATGAGAATACACTAATTAAAACATCAATTTTAAAAATAATGAGAAAATCAAAAAAAGTGAAGCAAGAGAAAGCAAAAAGAAAGGCTTAATGGAAATAAAAGGAGAAATTTATAAAGTAAAATTTAGAAAAATAGTAGATTATATGAATTTAAAAACTTTGTTAAAAGAATAATACAAAACTATGTAATTTCATTAAAAAACCAAGAGCAAAAATTTGTAAAATAAAGTAGGACAAGAACTTAATTACTATTGGTCCAGGGGAAATGGGAAAAGCAAACAGGGAGCATCACATATGCACACCGAGCAAACAGATGCATAAAGCCTGAAGTGGGTCATTTCTTAGTAAAACATAGTTTACCAAAATTGGCTCTAGTAGATATGGAAAGCTTACACAGTCAATTACCATCGAAGAAGCAGAAAAAATATGTTAGGTACTACTTCTCAAAAAAGCGCCAAACTAAATAAATAGTTTACAGGAGAATCTGACCAAACCTTTGGTGGAAAAAAGCTGCAAGGCTACACAAATCCTTTCAGTACATAGAAAACACCCCAAAATTCCTTTTATGAAGGACGGACAACATCGGTAGATAAACTTAAGAAAGATAACACAACAAAGGAAATTAGACACCAGTTTGACTCAGTAACACTAATGCAAAATGAGTAACAAAACCACATCGAGGAGGGAGGGAGGGAGGGAGGGGACAGTCGAGTAACTTATGAACAAAGTGATGCCGGAGTAGCTGCAGTCTTAGCACGTGGGTGGGGCTGCAAATCCTCGGCTCGGCTCCATTCAGAGTCGTGTTTCCTGTTGTGATACGGTTAAGTCTGTTCTGAAAGTGTCTTCGATCTGTTATGGGACCGAGAAGGAAGTGGATGGATTGATGTTGGAAACCAGCATTCACCCCGTGAAAGAATGAATATATATAATACAGTATGTAGAGAGTATACATGCTATATGGTGTCCATGTACTAAGTGTATAATTATACATAATATTAACATTATATACTATATTACATGGTAATGTTCTAATATTATGATGTGCTATCATACTATTATGTTGCATATACTATATATGTATGTGTTATACATTACCATATACAATACACATAATATACATATAATGTATAATATCTGTATATATGTGAATAAACTTTTGACTGTAGTGAATTGGGTTGGAGTTGGAAGAATTAGTATTAACTCATGATTTCTAAAATAAGAATATGTCATTGTGTGCATATGTCATGTAGGGTATATGCACACATGTGTGTGTTGTGTGTGTAACTGTGTGTTTACACATTTCCCTCCCAGCTCTGTCCTCTGAGAGGGTGCAGAGGCTTTGGTCCCCAGAAGCCATGGGCACACTTGCACCATAGATCTTGGTTTCTAGTCCCATTCTTCTCGGAAGGGAACCGAGGCCCCCAGAGAAATGGGTGATTCCAGTGCTAGGTTAAGGAAGGTACAGGATGAGCCTGGCATATGTGTTATCTCGGAAAACAAAGATTCTGAAGGACCAGACACAGAAACCAGCTTGCAGTGGCATTCATTGGTCAGTCTGTACAATTTGAGCACCAGAATAATTAAGGAGGGTCTGGCATTTTAAACACTGAGAAAATAAGAATCCATGAGGTGAAGTTAGTAATGAATAGATAACTAAGTAAATGATCTTGTAGAATTTGTCTAGATCTTTCAGAAGATGAAGACAAGGCAGCCCATGGACTGCATCTGTTGGAGTGTCTTGCAGCTATGAGGGTGGGGGGTTGCAGAGGCAACACCTCTCCTTTCCAGCCTTTCAGTTGCCCCTTCGTAGATTTACTTGTTTAGAAGACAGTACTTTAAACATATCTGCGAATTCCAGTTGAGTGAACTCCCTGCAAAGCGGATCTGACCTGCTCTCCCAGCCTCGCTGTGCTGTGGAGGTGGCTATCTGCACATTTCAGGTGTGCGGATGGAGGCCTGGAGAGGTGGTCGCCGTGGGTGCCTAGCCCCAGCCTCCTAGCAAGTGGGGAGCCTGGGCTCCACTGTCTATGAGAATGGTTGGAATAGCAACAGAGTGGGACAACGGGTGACTATACTATGTTTGTATTTCACAACACAGCTTTATCAAGCATTGGGAAGCCCTCGTCACTTACCTCTTAGGATCTACTGATGGGATCACCAGGCTTTCAGTTTGGTCTCTCCTCCAAGTTTGCACTTGGTGGGCACGAAGAATGACATGAAGCAGCACATTCCCTCCTGGAACGTCCCCATGGAGGCTTCCCCAGGAGCTTCCCCTGCTCTCAGTGTGTGTGGGGGCAGCAGAGGTGTGCACGTCCCTTGTGAGCGTGTAAAATTACCTCTTCATCACAGTAAGTGCCTGGGGATGAGCAGTGACAGCTTTTTTTCCTTTTCGCCTACAAACAGGCACAGAACAATGCTCCTCTCTGGGCGCTGGCCCTCTGCACGGTGCGACAGAGTTGCTCTAAGGAACCCAGCAGAATTATCGATGCCCCAAGGCCTGAGATGACCTGGAGCTGCCGAGTTCGTTGTGTGGGAGCAGAACACTCCACTGTCCCTCTGCCTGTTGCCTTGAGAAGGACCCTGGTTCCACACCTTCATCTGACCCTCACTCATGTTTGAATTAAAAGCCTAGGTTTGTTGATGTATTTTTAAGATCGTGAAATTTCTCACCCTCTATTTTCTAAAATGTTGAACGGATGATCTGTTCTTGAAAACCTAATATTAATGGAGGCTTCGTGTCTCTGCGTGCTTGGAATGTCACCTGAGCACAAGGGAAAAGTGACCATCTCTTTTCAGGATCTCCTGCGACCCTGACGACGTGACAGATTCTAACGGAGACTTAACTCCTGGTTCCTCCCGGGTGCAGGATGGCAGGTCCGTACTGCAGGACAGAGAGAAGGGAAGCGAACAGCTGCGCTTTGACGGAGTCCTCTCAGAATCACTGTGAATCAGTCAAGTCCAGAGACCCACGTACTTGAACTACTAGTGCAGCAGCTCTCCAAACTCCCCACAGAATTTCAGAGGAGATTGTCGCTGTTGGAAACTCAAGTTGTGCTCAACGTCGGCATCCCTTCAGAATGCAAAGAATTAACTGACGCATTTCCCCCTTGTAAAAATAGCAAGACAATGGATAATGACCAAGCTGGGGGAAATCTTTTTACTTTGGCTCCATCAACTGCCTTGTAATCCTTGCTCTATCTCGCTGTGGGCTGAACCTACCACTGGTGAGTATGCGACAATGGCATGTGGGTGTCAGTGGCACTTGGTCAGGGGCACAGAGGATGGGCTTATGCACAGCCGAAGTATCGTCAGAACCAAGGTCAAGGGCTTTACTCTTTTTCTGCAGAATTCCTATTTTTAAATTGGACATTTACCTAGCAGAGATCTAAATGATTTCAATGTGGGAATCACAGCCACGCTTGCAGAATAACACATAGGAAGTCTCACACATTGCAACTCACGTGACCACATTGGTACAAAGCTCTTCGTTCCCTAGAACATGCTGGCGCTTCCGTTATTGTTCACTTTTGCTGGAAGGCTAATGGAGATCAAGGCTCAGCCCTCTTGCTTGGAGAATGTGTACGGAGGCACAAACACATATGTTCACTCACTTTATAGCAAGAGGAAAGGTCTTCAAAACAGAATGGAAAAAAGGTTGAAGTTTATAAACTCTGCAAAAAACATGTCTTGTTTTGTGTTTCTTGTGGAAGAAATTATTAAGGGAAAAAAAGACACTAAAATTCACTGGCTTGTGTCCCAAAGTTAATATTATAATAGCTCTTGTTATCTGGCTGCTTTTTCCATAGTTTTTTTCTTAATATCCTAGAGTTCTGCCTCCTGTTATCAATGTTCTTTTTTACTTCCTTTCTCCATCTGTTTTCAAGATTTCCTACTTCCTGGTTTTCTTTATTTTAAAAAATAGCTTGGATCATTTTTGCCTTTGTTGTTTATCTG
Organism: Desmodus rotundus; assembly: GCF_022682495.2. Taxonomy (NCBI): domain Eukaryota; kingdom Metazoa; phylum Chordata; class Mammalia; order Chiroptera; family Phyllostomidae; genus Desmodus; species Desmodus rotundus. Next base: position 100,582,357 of record NC_071397.1, read on the forward strand.
TCTGCCTTTGAATCTAATCATAGAAACTGAGTTCTTTATCTGTGTTAATCATAAGCAAGTCTAGCATATTCAATTCTTCAATTCTGTCTTCTTCCTGAGGAAATATTTCTCTCTCTCTCTCTCTCTCTTTCTTCCTTTCCCTTCCTTTTTTCTTTCTTTCCTTCTTTCTTTCTGTCTTTTTGTCTTTCTGTCTTTCTGTCTTGCTTCTTTCTGTTTATCTATCTGTCTGTGCATCCATCCACCCTTCTATGTAACATATCTTCATTTTCAAGGTACTTGATGGAGTCAAAATAAGATTTCCCCCAGCTTGGTCATTATTCATTGTCTATTTTTACAAGGGGGAAATGAGTCAGTTAATTCTTTTCATTCTGAAGGGATGCCAAAGTTGAGCACAACTTGAGTTTCAAATAGTGACAATCTTCTCTGAAATTCTATAGGGAGTTGGAGAAATAAGGAAAACCAGACATTTTAATTGACATGAATTTACATGAATTCAGAACCAAAATATCTGCTATTTTAGGATCTCTAGTAGTTGGGGTAAATCAGTCTTAGTGGAGTGTGGGTACATCAGGAAATACATTCTTGTCAGGGCACAAATCCACATGGGGACCAGAACTGAGTCACCTGGGCATGGCCTCAGGGAACTCAGGGTGACCTTGTGCATTGAGCTGGAGCCTGTGATGCTGTGATCTGACCCAGGTCTCATGTCCGTCCAGTCACCAGATGAGATTACTCAACATCACTTCCTGGCAGAAGACTTTGCGAAGGTGATGGATTAGGGTGACATCTGAAAAGAAGGAACAACAATGCTGGCTAACGTATGGTCTGTGGGAATGAGGGCCGGTGGAGGGCGGTGCTCTGTGTCTCCATGGAGATAAATAGGTGGATGGTAGCGATGCCGCACAGAGATGGACAACGACAACACAGAGGAAAGGAAGAGTTTCCTTGCGAGTTTGCCAAGTGTGCCGTGCTGGTGGGATGTCTAGGCAGAGAGTTCTGGAAGACATTTAGATATGTGGGGCTACAACATGGCACAGAAAAGTGGCCGTCATGAGCAACAGTCGTTAAAGCTAAAAGAGTATGCCCATCTCCAAAAGTGGGGGAGAAAAGGCTCGGGTGTGGCCCTGCCTGCCTCCCTCTCCCCAAACACTGAAGTAAAGGGGTGGTGAAGGTGAAGCCTGTGAAGGAAGGTGCGTCCTCAGAGAGTGGACCATTCTGGAAGCCCGGAGTGGAAGCACAGTGGAAACCCAGGGCCGCCCAGCAGCACAAGTGTCACAGGTGAGCACAGGTAACCAGGTTCTTGGTGATCGGGACAAAGAATTGAACCAAACACCCAGAGTTTATAGCAGAGGACATGGGAGCTGGCTAACTCTGAGCAGAGATTGACCTCATGGGCTGGAGGGACTCTATTCTTATAGGGCAGATCCTTCCAGGCTAGCGTTGGTGGCTTTTACTGCACATGTGCGAGTAGTTGTATCACTTTAAAGCTACTGCGCATGTGGCCTCCCATGATTTTCCCTGATTGACCACCAGGGAAGGGGGTCCCACGATGTTACCGAATGGACCACCCTTCTCCCAGGGCCCCCCTGTACTAGGTTTGCCTTGATCATCCCCAGGGAATTATAGCTCTCCATGTTAGAGATTGGTGAAAAGGAAAGGAATTATTTATTCAAAAGTTATACAGACTTAAGAGTAATGACTTCATGTCTTCATTAAAATCCCAAAGTCCCTTAAAACACCCTCAAACACCCACAAACACACCCAGTGCTTCCTTCCCCCCTTTGCCTGGTCTGGGGTACCGTATCTCAGGAAAAGAAATAGAAGTCCATGGCTCAGGTAGCCCCCGACTCTTCCCAGTAATCCATGCTCAGCTGGTAGGCCTCCCTTGGTTCCCAGCTCCACCAGCTGTGTCGCCGGGATCTCCAGTTCTTAATCCAAAACCCCATGGCACCTTCTCCTGGCCCCCAGCAGGAGTCCTTTCACCCCTTTCCTTCCCACAGCGTCTCTCCTGCATCCTTCCGAGCTGCTAAGAGAGAGCTCTGCATATCTGCTACATATTGCTTTCCAGCTTCCTACGCTGCGTGGCAAAGGGAGCTCCAAAGCCACGTGGTTCTCCCCTGCTAAAGCGGTGTGGTGATTGTGGTCATGGCTGCTGCAAGTGGGTTTAAATCCCAGCGCCAATCTTCCCCTGCAGCCCCATTTCCGACTCCGCCCACAATTGGCCACAGCTGCCAGCATTCCCGTATTTTTCCAGCTTTTCTGGGCTGCCATAGTAAGTCCAGACAGGTGTGGCCTGTGGTGTGGAGCCAATCATCTCCAAGCTCTTACACAGGCTCTGTAACCAGGGGGAGTTGTCTCCCAGTTACATCCTGGGTGGAAGTTACTCCCTTCTCCCTGGCTCAAAGCAGGACCACAGCTATTTAACATATCTATGTAACTAGTTAAAGGTTATAGATATGTGAAACAACCGTCCTAGAGGTTAGCTGCAACACTGTTGCTATTCAGAACTGTCGATGGCCCTGCTCCATGCATCCCATCCCCCAGCTCAGACTTGTGGGGGTGAAGACGTCCTATATTTTTAACATTTCCTGGACACCCCAAGTTCTGGACCTCATTACAAATCTTTCTTTTGGGGGTCCCCTGGCTGCACCCTCTTACACAGGTGTCTCAGGGGCCGCTGGGGCAAGGCCCAGAAAGGACACATTAAAGAAGTCAGAGTCCTTGGTGACTTTGCTGTGGACCCTTTAGTGAGGACAGAAGCCTGAGGGCCGGGGTTCGGGGGTGCTGGAAATCAATGCACTGTCATAACTCTGAAGTGGCCCGCACTGGACACTGTTGAAACACCCATGGGAACGCTGACCAGTGCAGTCCGGTCTGGTGATGACTATCTGGGATGCTCCAGGCTGCTCCGAAAGTCACAGCAGCTCCTGGCTCCTTCTCTCAGCAAGCTCCTGCACATTGGAACTTCTTTTGTGCATTTTCTCTCCCATACCCCTTCCGAATATCCCTTTCCTGCTTTACTTGCATGCGGCTCTGTGTCATTCTGTTCCAGCTCACTGTCTCCTTCTACCCGCCTTAGCCTGACTAACCCAAACTGACATCTGGTCCCTTGTTTTCAACGACTTCATTAAGAAAGGGAGACAACTCCTAAGGAATGTGCTCTGGGGTCTAGGAACCGTGCCGAGCAGCCCTGACTTGCTCTTGACCCCTTCCCCGTGGCTCTTCGGGGTCAGCCACGAGCTGGCCGGTGCTCTGGGGTGGTAGGAAACAGCTGTGCAGCATCGGGTCCACGGCGTCTCTAAAATTCAGCTGTCCCTGTATTTGCCAAGAGCCTCTCTGTTGATCCGAGTATAGGAAAGGGAAACTCAGGAGTTCAGGCATCGACTTCCTATGAACTTCTAAGCTCCAAGCTCTGGGCTTCATGCTGGGCTGGGGGCACTTTCCTTTCAACCCAGGAATCTCCTACTGGCAGCTTCCTCAGGACACTCCAGCACTTCCTGTCCCCTCACAGGAGGCACAGCTACAGGGCTGTGCTCTGCTCTTTCAGAGCCTTGCTGCCCCGCAGAACAGGGAAGTGCTATTGTGCAATCAGCTGGAACTCGAACAAAAGAAAGTGAGGCCAACAAAACAATACTGGCCCCACGCACACTCACACACACTCACACGCAGGGGACTCTGGAGTTGCAAAAACACTCAACTGTAGTGACAAGCATAAGACCAGGGCTACCTGGACTGAAGTGGGCCAAAGTTTCCAGAAGTGAGTTTTATGTAAGAATATAGGCTGTGAGTCATGCTTCTGTAACTCCCTGGATGACTTGGGGCAAGTCCTTCAAGCGTCCTGACTCTCAGCAGCTGCAGGCATTCGAGGGGAATGGCGACCAGCTGGTTGTTGAAAGTGCTGAGTGAGAGGACTAGTACTGGACCCTTAACACGGCAGTGGGAGCACTGCAGACGCTCCTAACCCAAAACACTGATTACTAATTACCTTGCTTTCCCTGCAGGCAATGGTGTTGCTAAAAGAGTGGGAAGGATTCACCCAGGTACATGAAGGCCACACGTACTTGAGGCAGGGCTGCCGGGGAAACCTCGGGAAACAGAGCCCTGGGTGAAATCTCCTTCTGCACAGGACCTGGGCCACAGGGGAGCGCGGTGGGCATGTCAGTGACAGTTTGATTCAACTTGGCATCTTTGTTACACCTTCAGTACAGAACAAGATGCACTCGGGGCCGCTCCCATTCAGGGTTTCCCCCTCTCTCCACTTAAAGGACAGATGCTGCAAACTGCTCCTTTCCAAGGGACCCCGATTGTGAAAAGAAAGCAGCCTGCGGGCAAAGGAAACACAGAAGACAATGAGCAAGTCACAGTTCTCAGCATCGCACTGAGAACTGCACAGCAAGGCTAGGAAACGCAGTGCAGGTGAAGGGAAAGCGAGAATCGGATGTCGAGGCCGAAGCAAGTTCAATACAACTAAGAGTGAAAAGTCTAGGACCGGGCCCCCCGGAACAGCTGGGGCAGCCCTGGCCTAAGCCGCAGGGCCTGGTCCTCTGCAGACGCTGGACCATCCGCCCTGGGAGCCCGGAGTTCCCAAGGCCGACGGGAACCCTGCTCAGAAGCCACACATTTCGAGTCTTCGAGTCTTCCCTTGATTCCCAGCTAATCTCTTCAGTCTTCTTTAGCCACAGTTTTATTGTCTCTCTGTAAAGGGTAATTAATTTTTACTAGGTTGCCTGTTACTTTAAAATAATTGGAGGAAATTTCAACTGAAGTCATCAACTTAGAAAATCAAAGTGAGACGCTTTCATGAAACTTAGTTTGAGTGTAGGGCTAAGGTGAACCAAGGGCATGATTTTAGGTGACCTCGAGACTTCCTTTGGCCATATTTCCCTGGGGGCTGTGCAGGCACGCTGCGTGGCCGTGTATATTTCTAATACGTGCATTTCCACGCATGCATCTACTTTACGGATTTGATTCCTGTGTACGTGTCTATCATTTATCCATGGATACGCTCATTGTCTGCAAATTCAGCAGGCTATCTCTAAGCTCTAGGTCCAGTAAGCCCGAGCTGAAAACTGAGATAGTAAATCAACAAGTCCTATATTTGTCCAGATTCTTTCCACCTGACGCGGTGCCGCTGGCTCGCCAGCATCCTGCCCCACCCCTGCTGCACCTGCGCCAGAGCCACCTACCTGTGGCCTCTCCTTCCATCTGGCCCTCCCGCCTGTGGGTCTCCACATGGGGTTACAGTACACTCTCAAAAGACGTGGCAAACTGTGATATCCCCTTGCTTTAAACCCTCTCGCGTGAGGAAACCTGTGAGTGAACAGTGACTAAATGAAATATCAACCAGCTGCAATACATGAGCCTTATTGGGCTCTTCATTCAAACAAACTAAGTAAAAATCGTACACACCTACAACTCTGAAACACAAAGTGTTTGATCATGGCCTATCTGATGCTCTTAAAGAATTGTTTTTCTGCATGTACATGTGATGTATGCCGAATTATGGATGGGTGAAAGCAGCGGCATCTAGAATCTGCATTCGGTTTGGCCGGGCTGGGGGAGCTGGGAGGGGCTTGAACGAAACAGGAAGGTATGAATTGTTCACTGTGGAAGCTGGTGAGGCCCCCATGAGATTTACGATTCCATTCTCTACACTTTTGAGAATGATTTACACCGTCCACCTTCTTCAAACAAAAGATAAATAAACAGATGAGGTCCTCTATGACTTAACCACCGCACTTGGGATACAGTCCAAGGCCTGCAGAGCTGCTGGGCCCGGCCTGACCCGGCCGGCTTCTCCGTCCGCATCTCCAGGCTCTCCCAGGGCCACCGTGTGGCTTCTCGGAGTCCCTTCCACACGTGTCGCTTTTTTCTGGCCCTGGGCCTTCGTGCTCGCTCTTCTCTCAGCCTGGAACGTGGGTTCTCCAGCTGTTGTGGTGGCTGCATCCTTCCCATCATGCTGGCTTCCAGTCCAGTGTCCCTTTGACACGCGTGGCCAGCCACGTGAGCATGCTCTCAGAACTGGTCTCTCGCTGCCCCGTTTCACCTCCTTCCCGGGTGCTCCTTTCACTTGCTCTCTGGTTTACCGCAGTCTTCCTGTGGCTCCCTGACTACGGGGCCTTCTGCTGCCTGTACGTTCCTCCAACCCCGGCCTAGAGGGGGACCTGGTGCATGGCAGACATTCAACAGCTCTTTGGCTCTTCGTTGAATGAATAAATAAACGTTATAATCCCCAGTGACAAAGCAAAGGCTATTCCTGAGTGTGACAGTCCTTTCCTTTTTCTCTCTTTCCGAAATTAGATTAATAGGGACAGAAGGAACGTCCATTGTTTTCTTATTCTCTCTCTCACTGAAAATCTCTCTAGGAGGGACAGACAAGAGGAGAGGAGGCTGCACTCTCTTCTTATGGAACGGAGCCCTGCTGCTGGAAAGAGAGATGGGGACAATGCTTCTCAGAAGGACAAGAAGAGCCTCCGCTTTGGTCTGGGCCTGGGAAGAGCCTCCTGGGCCCGGCTGTGCTCCCCGCAGCTGCCCACCCACCTGCCACTTTCCCTCTCTCTCTTCCTGAGCCTCTCTCCCAGGACCTGCCATTCTCGCCACCTCACAACTCCAATTCAGTTGCAGGTGAACTTATAACCAGTTAGGAAATATGCCTTGAATAATGAAAACGGGCTTCTTTTCTCCCAAAGGCAAAAGTATTACCTGCTTTTCCCTGCTGTCCAGACCTCCTTGTCGCCTACCCCAGCCCCTGCTTCCTGAGTCTCCTTCCTGGGCACCCTCTGCATAAATACAGGTCATATCAAAGAAGTTGTCTACGGTCTACCAAATACCATCAAAAAGTGAGACGTATGTTACTACTATCTTATATCTTGCAAGTTCAAATCATAGGGCCCATTTTGCCTAAGGGGACAGGGTCCAGGAAATCAGGGTTAGACTCACTGTTAATTTGCCCACAGATGGATGCACCCAGTTTTCCCTTTATCTGAGAGGCCTACATCCACCGGTCTGCAATCACAAATACTCAGGAAGCTGCCTTCCCCGTGAAACTTAACAAAGGGAACTGGCCACAGTATGTGAATAGTGCCTTTGAATAGCAGAAGCAACACAGAGAACCATGGCTGATAAAAGAAAGCCAGCAATTACAATATTAGTATCCTTTTCAAGTTAAGTTTCTAAACTGTATCGAGAGGTTGCTTACAGTACCATCCCTTTTCCTCCCATCAAAATAGAGTGAAATAAGCTGTAATAAAGACAAATTGCTTTTCTGGGTCATTTTTACAAAGTGGTACAATCAGTGTAAAATAGTCTCATGGAATACAAGTTCTACTTGTAAAATTAATTTCATAATGTTTTTAAAAGTTTTGAAATATTTCTATAGAGACTGTTTACCACTCCAGCCTCCGGGAAAGAAGACTAACCAACCTCACTTTTCTGAGACTTGGTCCAGGATGAATGGCCCTCAGCTTTTCCCTTTAATATTTAATGTAAACTTTATTAATTTTTTTAAAATACCAGGTTTGGTGTCTAATTTATGCCTACTTCCAGGATCGCTCTGCAGCTCGGCTTACGTGATATAAGGCCCCCATAGCCTTGGTGGTGTAATCTTGCGTCTGCTTTATTATCATTCCACTTCAGCCGTATTGTCCTTTCCCAGCTTCAAACGGCGTCAGTCTGAAACAAGTGTTCACGGTGAAACTATCCCACCGGCAGGAGTGCGGCATTGGCGAGACTGAGCAGCAGGCTGCTGTTCTCCCGGAACCCACAGCCCGGAGCCCAGAGCGGCCATCCCTCCCCGCCAGCCACCCAGCTGACCAGCAACAGGACGGGCACCCGAGGATGACTTTCAGAATAGGGTGTACCCCAGGTTTCCCATACAGTCCCAGGACACCCTTCTACTCGCCTGATGCGCTCTTTTCAATTCCCAGCTAAACATGTGAAGAAGGCCAAGAATAGTCATGTGACCATTCCAAAAAAGGGTGACCAGTGTCATAAGTGGAATGAAAATCGATAAGCTGGGAAGGCTTAGAAAATTAATTACTTAAGGGGGTCACTGTGGATCGTCAACCTTTTGATGGCCTGTCAAGCAGAAGACGAAGTGGACTCGTTCTGCACAGCTTTAGAAGCATGGAGGTTCAGCTCACCCCGTGAAACTGCATGGCGAGATATCCGGGTGAGAACTTGGGTAGGTTTCCTGCAAAGCAGGGAGCTCCGGTCCCCAGCAGAGCAGGGCTCCGTAGACACGGACAGATGGCTTTGTCAGGCATGCCGCTGAGAGTGGCCCGCATGGGTCCCCCCAACCCCAGACAGCGGTGCGGCAGAGCCCACCAACCGTCCGCAAAATTCCAGCTCCTCCCGTCCACCGTGAAGACAAGTCCCTGAGACATGCTCCCCAGCTGGGGGCTACATTTCTCAGCCTACTTTGCCTGCCACTGGGGGTCTTGCTCATGGATCTGTCCTTTAGATTGTTAGAGGGTGTGAGGTTTGACGATGTGAGGCCTTCGTGAAGGACCCAGTCACAGGACAAAGGAGCCCGAGCCCTGGACAGCCGCCCGCAGATCCAGAACACTCACAGTGGACTGATTCACAGCCCGGCATTATGCCAGTGACACTTGGGGGCTTAACTATATTTTAGAGCAGCCCCCACGACCATACCTCATGTATCCACCAAGTCTTCTTGCACTCACAAAGAATATGTTGATTCTGAGCAAATACGGGTTATTGCTGGGATTTAGGGATTACATAGGAATTCTAGAAATTTATTTTTTCAGACAACCATTTTTTCTAAGACAAATGGTTATGAATCTGTTTTGTTTCAACCCTAGTTAGAGCCCCTGCCCTGGGTAGTTTTAGCCAAACCTTCACAAACAGGAAGGGGAAGACGGCATTCCGCAGGTGGTTGGTTCGTCTCCCCACCTGCTTCCTCAGCTGTCGTTCTCAGGGAAGCATACAGGTCTTGGGCAGTGCGGGTGGCATTTGGTCCTGAGTTATTTCTGTGCTGAAAGGCTCAGGCCACCGACCTCAAAAGGGACCCGAAGTGGGACTGAAGTGATCACTGAGCTACAGAGCCGGAGCTAGGGACAGTGACCAGCAGGCAGAAATCGGCGCTTTTCTTGAACATGGACTCAACATATTTGCCCCTTCGACGTGCCGAGGCACCCGAAGGCGTTGCTGTGAGACACACTTGTCCTGTGCGCACGTGGAACTGGGGCGTCCCCTTTGAAGGGTAGTTCATTTCCATATAACTGTGAAGGCTGGAAGCAGGCTCAGGACCAAAATAGCACCGATTGTGAAAGAGCGTGACCCTGGTTAAACATTCACATCATCATTAGACTGTGCTCTGTGGCCACTAAGTATTCACGCATCGGAGTTGTTTGGTGGAAACTGTGGGTTGACTTTGGTAGAGCCAGGCCCCGCGGCAATGGGAGGTTAATCCTTTGTCAGCCGCCATGGCGATTCTCGGCGAACCCAGGTTCAGAAGCCGGTGTGTTTATTTCCCTTGGCTGCACTCAGCTGGGGCCTGAGAATGTTATTACTAAAGACCAGACCTTCATCTCGAGCCAAATTCCTGCAGAGGGAGGGGGAGGGCTGGACACCGGGCTTGTTTTTCTGTTGTGTGCCTGGGCTCATCTGCACACATACACACACCCATGAATTGGACGGGGCTGCTAGATGTCGCACGGAGGGCGGGCATGTGTCCCGTACCTCGGTGGGGAAGCCCTGAGAAGAGCAGTCATTTTCCCCCTGAAGCGTTATCGGGGGCTCCAGGTCTCTTCGGTCTCTTAAACTTGCTAGGGAAGAATCGGCCTGCTCCGGAAATTGATGCTGTCTGTCAAGGACATGAAGAATTTGTGTCTTTCTCTTGGCTGGGGGCGGGGGGCGGGGGGCGGTCTTTGTCACACTGGCAGGCAGAAGTATAACTCTGTTGGGGCCGTACTGGGTCAATTCTGCCAATACGGATTTGAGTTTACATCCAGCGTCTCTTTGACTGAAGCGATGAGTATAAAGTGCAGTTGTCGGCACTTTCCCCTGCAGACAGCGTGCGTGGAGGCGCCTGGCCGGAGGGGCTGAGCGGTGGGACCTCTGCGGGCTTTTCGTGTGCTCGAAGTCCCTGCCTCCAACTGGACTTCTGCTCTGACCCGAGGCGCTGACCTTTGGAAGGAGTGCAGTTAAAAGGCTCCCCGGGCTCAGAGATTCAGAGTTCATGGCCTTGAGGGACCCAGGTGGGGCTCAGTCTTTGAGCTCAGACTCACTACTCACTCACTGCTCTGCCCGGCAGCTCTGCTGTGGTCTGTCACGTGGAAACATACCCCCACCAGGGATCTGGACGCCATGCCTGCCCCCTTGGGGCTTGTCTCCAGGGCGCCCGTGCTGGCTGCCCTGTGGGGAGGCTGCCCGTTGAAGAAGGGGCCCAGAACCTTGTGGGGACATCTCCCGCCACTTCGCAGGAGGATGGCACAGAGCTGGCTTTGCTGTGTGTCAGTGTGTGAACCTGAGATTGTAGTTCTGTGACACTGAATTTCTGCCCCCAGGTCTGATGATGCCAAAAACAGGTGGACACCCAGAGCCCCGGCTCCCCCTAGTGGCCGGTGGGACCTCACCCAGGACTGTGCTGCTTACTCCCTGAAGTGTACATGGGACCCCTCACTAACCTTTTCTCCAGAGTCTCTTCACACGCCAGGGGCCCCTGAAAATCTCCCAACATGGGACACCAGGCGTTTCCTGAGAGCCCCGGGGCTGTGGAGAGAATGCCTGCTACCTCTCTGCCTGTCTGTCCACTTCCTGTAGTGAGCTGGACCACCCCCTCTAGCTTTCCAGGCTGCACGGGGGCGGGGGGTGGGGGGGGGGAGGGGGGGGGCGGTCCTCGGTCCGACGGGATGCCTGCATCAGGGGTGGCACCAGCAGCAGTGCCCTCCCCAGCTCTCTCTTTGAGCTCTTGGTTTGAATCTCGCCTTGGTGTCATGGAAGTTGTTTCAACAAATTTTAGCCCACGTGGTTCTGAGACAACTGTGAGAAACACTCCTACCACCGACGGTCAAACCACAAGGACAACAGCAGCGGTGACAACCCAGAAACCCGACCAGGACTGTCGGGGCTCCCGGGCTACTGGGTTTTGCCAAGAATTAGGAAGGATATAGTTTTACGTTTTCTTTTGAATTATGTTTCTTTTACAAGGAAATAGAGATGTGCTTTTACTCAAAAGACATGGTGCGTGGCACCTTTGCAGGTTGTGCGGGCCAGGAGAGGGAAGCGGGGATATTCTGATGGATGGGTGGGAGGGGTGGATGGGTGCGAGGGATAGACAGCTGTGAGCTCCTATGTAGTCTGTCTGGACTCAGTGTCCAGCCCCATCATGTCACTGGACATCTGTCCTTCAGTGTCTTCATCCATGCAAGGTACCCACCTGGGAGCTTCAACAAAGAGTCCCTGAGATAATACTTGGAAACCGCTTAGGACAGTAACTGACAATGAATGTGAGCTGTTATTATTAGAATTAGTGGAGCACTGACATCGTAAACCTCTGTGAGCTATTATTGCAGCACATTTATGCTTCAGGATTTTGCCAAAATCTAATAGACTGTGAGACACTTAGAAGAAGGCAGTGCTATCTGCGGAGGCCCTACGTGGCCTGCATCAGCTCGAGGTGTGTATTTCCGGCTGACGCAACGGCTGGAAATAAGAAGCCGTGGAGACCCAGATGCCTGCGGCGTGCAGTCATGGGATGCGCTTTATTTGTAGGCGGCGCGTGAAATTCTGACCCGAGTTATCTTGGGATGGCTTTTAAGTGGCCTGCGTGCGATGCATTTTGGGCTCAGGCGCAGTCCCTACGGGACAGGTGTCCATCTGAGAATGTTGGCATGGCTCTTGGAAACTTTTGTGGGGTGACCAGGTCTCCAATAAATCCGAAGGCCCTAAAGCTGCCCTGGGCCGGGGGAGGGCCACTGGGCCGTGGTCCCAGACTGAAAAGCCAGGAAGCTGGCTCTGAGTTGTTTGGCGGGAAAAGCAGACACTGACGGTTTCTGAAGCTTGCCCGTCTCTATGATTTCGTGACCCTGAAGTGCATCGGCAGGGCGTCCATGCTTCCCACAGAAGGCGTGACGCCGAATGCAGTGCTGGGGGTGCACACTGAAGAGTCACCCATCCGAAACAAGCCTCGTGCACCCCGCGCGCCCGCCTGACGGGTACGAGGTTGCAGCACGAGGCGGAGTCTCCAGCTCTCCCAACTCCCTCAGTGCAGGGCCCAGCCGGCTGCCCACGGGTCCCTTTGCCTATTCTGATCTGTTTCACTCCCACCTGCTATAGCTCCGAACGCTGAGCTTCACAGTGTAAATAAACCGACTCGAACTTGTGTTGTTCCAGGGGGGAAGGGTAAAGAGAAGTCAGATGAGAAAAAATTGTTAGTAAATTTATCGGCTGGGAAAATACACCCTGTCTGCATGACACAGGAAGAAAGGGACTGTCCGCTAAAGCAGGCCTCCTGGTCCCTCTCACCTTTCCAAAGGAGACACATGGGCAGGAACCAGTAGCTTTCCAGGGACTCTTTACTTTTCCTTCCTCCCACCTCCGACACCCACGGGGATGCAAGTGTGTGGACAATGAAGGCAGTTTGGGGGCAGATCTGGGCCACCTCAGGGTTGACTGCGTCACCTCCACTAACAAAAGACTGGGATTGTGTGACGTAATGAAAGCAGGATCTCAGCGAAGACCTCCGAGTTGACTCCCCCCCCAACACCAACTCACATGGAGGACCGGGCCTCAGGCCCTCTGCCTCCCCTTCCCCAACCCCTGGTCTCCAACCATGGAGTGTCTTCCTGAGAGCTGCTGGGAGGAGGAGGCCCTTTTTACTTCTTTTGGAAGGTGGTTGTTACCCTGGTTGCCATTGGTGGGGGGTGGGGGTGGGTTGCGCCTGATAATTGTAGTACTTCTCAGGCACTTTTGTCACCCAAATATGGCACCGTGGCAGCTGACACCTTATGGAAATAGCATGAAGACTGCAATGTGCCATAAATAAACAGAAAGAGACAGCCAGGAGGCTGTGCTAATCACCGCTTTGATGTAGCCTGAATTACTGTAGTTTAAGGGCCTCATGTTTCTGACTGCTTGTTTTGACTCAGCTGACATGGCTGGAGCAGAGGGTTGGACCCAGTTCCCCTCCTCGCCTCCCCCACCCCCCCCACCGTGACAGCTGCTGTTCCTTGACTCATAGGAAAGCGATTTCTCACCCTCCCCCGCCTCCCAGCCCTTTCCTGGCGGGACTCCCTGCAAACCTCCACCCTCCTCCCCTCCTCGGGTGGCAGAGGTCAAGGAGGGCCCCTGGCGTGTGTCCCGGCTCTCCCCAGGCTCCTGGGTCACCTGCCAGCCGGTCCCAGTATATTTTCAGACTCGGGACCTGGTGCTCATCCCTGGCCCCATTGGGAAGTGGAGTTTGGACTGGACTTGGGCTACAAGGAGCTCGTGGGAGAGTCATCCTTCCGGGGTGGCTCCCAGGGGGCAAGTGTCCCCGCACCTCCCCCCGCCCCTTCATCTGCTCACTGACAGCCTGAACCTCCATGTCCTGAACTGCCCTGAAAGCCTGAGCGCAGGTGGGCTCGCCCAGACCTCAGTGCCTGCCTTGATCCTGTGATCACGGATGTCACGGGGCCAGGCAAACACCAGGGGCTGCCTCCACCTTGTGACTGCCTAGGTCACACTTCTCAGATGTGACCTCAGGGCTGCCCTTGTGCCAGGTCCTTTGTGCTAGAGCACCCTACCCAGCTCCCGGATCCAGGAGCGCCCCCTTGTGGTGGGAAGAGCTTTGGACAGATTCTTTTAAAGAACTACCCTATTAAACATTTTCTCAATTTTTGTGTTTTTCCCTGGGGAGCAAACTATGAATTCTGAGTTTGGAAATGAGCAGGGGAGATGGAGAGAAGATGGAGGTAGTTTTATCATCTTCATCTTCTTCACCGACATTGCCATCCTCGTCATCGTCATCCTCCACATTGTTTCAAAGCCCAGTCCGGCCACGCAGGTCCCCTCACACCTGGACATGGAAAACATCTCTTTAATGGTCTCTTTCCCCTTAGAATTCTACCTCCTCATCCTTATTAATCTGTCCCAAAATTAAACTACCTTTCCCCCAAATTTTATTAAGTTTGTTGTTTGCCCTGCTTTGTTCAGAGAATGGGAAGCGCTGGCCTGGGGCTGGAGTCTCGGACTGCCACATCCCTCAGTGGGGACACCTGGCTCTCTGGTCCCTGACACCGCAACTCCTCCGCCTGCTGCCTTCCCTCCATCTCAGTGCCCCCTCCGGTCCCACCCCATCTCCTCTCCCACTAGGTCTCGGTCCATCTTCACTACAAGGTCCTGTGGCCTTAGCAGCTATGTCGCCACTGCGCAGAGACCTGAGGCCATGGAAGGGGTGAGCTGGAAGCACAGTCCTCAGTGGAGCCTCCAAGAGGTGGGAGGAAGCAGGTGTGTTCACAGGTGTGTCTCCGGAGAGGGAGGAGTGGAGCTCTGGAGGGCACAAACTGTGGTGGCCACCCTGAGGGCCCGGACATGGGAGCAGAGAAGGGTGGAGGCTGACCTTTCCCCAGATCTGTGGGTTCCTCTGAGGGGACAGCTGTAGGCAGCAGGGGACTCAGGTAGCAGGTGGTGGGGATGGTCCACAGTGAGGAAGTGATGGGGCCTGGGTGGGGGAGGGGGCTGAGGAGATGACAGGGTGCCCTTATCTGCCCAGTCCTCAGGGGACAGGAAGCTTTGAGAGCAGAGTCTCAAGGTCACTGGGCTGCTTTTGCCAGGCTGCCATCTGAGCGCCCCTCCCCCTAGGTGAGCGGGGACTCCAAGCCCAGCCTCCCTGGACAAGAACCGACAAGAAAGCAGGCACTCTGCAGGGCTCTGTGCGGGAGGCTGGGCCACCAGAGTCTCCGAAATCCCACAGTCGGGAATGTCACTCAGTCGTCACCTTTGCCCGACCCGAGCACGGTGTTCAAACTCACACGTGGCATCTGCTGCAGCCTCTGGGTCCCCTGCAATCCTCTGGCTGCATCCGGGGACATCACCATGAAACGCATGTCTCTTATTGGGAGCTCAAGAAGTTTTCAGGCCACAGGGTGAATTATTCTCTGTGCTGGTCCTGTCTGAGCTTCTAACTATAAAATGTTATTTTTATTTATTAGTGTTGTGCCCCACCAGGAAAACTTCTATCGTCTAGGATTCTTCCCCTGCCCCTTGTCTCTTAGGAAACTTTTACGGGGAACTGAATATCTTCTTGTGAGGAGAAAAACTGAATTCAGAAGCTGTTACTAGAACAATGGGCGTGAGAATATGAACTACGTCACTCTGTGGAGAGACACAGAATTTCCTTAATTTTGTTCATCTCTCCAGGGACGGCCAATGAAAACTCCATTCGTGAGAGGCAGAGAAGAAAGGCCCTCCAACTCTCTCCTAGTCTCCGAGTCTGCTGTTTCCCTCCTTGTCCTGGGCTCGTCTGGAGCCTAATTTTCACACGCAAAACCACACACGAACGTTTCCTCTGAAAGGCCCCCTAAGACGCTCGTGACCCTTGTGTCTTCCCCAAAACGTGTAGAGGTTTTGAAATTGTAAAAGCAATATGTTACCTTTTTAAGACTCCCAACAATACTTCGACTACCACTGGGTTACTTGCCTTACATCACAAACCCAGCCTTCCCCCAAGGTGGGGCCGGCCCTTGCCCCTTCTCTTACCTGCTAACGGCCCTGGTTTCATGTCTTGTGTATAGTGATCCCTCCGTGGGGATTTGTGAATTGATTCTATTTGAACCCCCATCCACATCCAGGTACCAGAAAACGGTTCTCCATCACCACGAGGGCAAAAGTTCAACTCCCCTCTACCTTCCACCTGACTTTGAACCTTGAATGTAGTGGGTAATTTTTAACCACCTGGTTAATTTACACAAACAAAACTGTGCTGTCTCGGCTCAGAATTAAGCCTCCGTTTATGATGTTGGAAGGAGACGTGAGGGTCTATAATCACCTAGAAGTACTGAAGTGCCCAAGAGCTCAATTTTCTTTTTAACCTTCATCTCCACATTTTGAGAGCCTTTTGAACCTTGGTATTTGGTGAGTTCTCACTACGGGGCTTCTCTGGGAAGTGTGATGAGGTGTCCTACCGCTGATCCAGGGGCAGTTTCTCCTGAATTCCTGATTAAAAGCCCTCGTGACTGGTGAATTTGAAGTTACAATGGTTTGTGTGTCAGCAAAAAGAATTATTAAGCGGAATTTGTTGAAAACATCAAATTGTAGGGATGGACACAAGTTAGAACAAGAAGAGTTGGTGACAAGCTATTTTGTGTTTGGTCGGAAGTAAAGAAAAATGTAAATCATGTAAATTCTCCAAAGCATCCATTAACAGCCTCTTTCATGTGTCCAGTTCTTGTAAAGATATGCTACCCAGTCTTCACATGGGTGAAAGAATATCACATTTGACTTGTACATCCTTTCGTGTATTTTTATTTCTATTTTTCTATGCAGTCTGGTTCTTAAGCTTAGAGGGTTTTTGTTGTTATTTTCTTGCTTTCATTGGTGTCTGGAGAGATATTTGCCTACATTTTAACTTGTGAGAATGTTATCTTTTTTTCTTTAGGCAGAATACAACCCAAAAGTTCAGATATTCTTGGTTTTCCACCTCCGAAATCTTGGCTGAGTTCTCTCGCTTTCCATGCCCACAGTCTGTTGTACCAGGAAAGATGAACTTGGCCCTTGCGCGGGCTCTAACAGGCGGCTCGGGCCCAGCGGCCTGCTCAGTGAGGAGATTGGGCGGTGGTTTTCTTTTCTCCTCCGTTCAGTCTCCTCTCTTCTACATCCTTCCTCTTTCCCTTGTGGTTTTCCACTTCTCCGTTGAGAATTAGCTCTCGTCTCCAGTTCGTTCTCCCAGCAGGCAACTCCGTCGCGTTTCTCCCACCAGGAGAAAACCTCCGGTGAATGCGAGTCCCAAGTCCACTCGCCAATGTTGTCCTTCATGGAGCCCGGCAGGACAACTCTTCTCAGATACTCTACCTCTTTTCCATCCTGGAGGTGAAAATTCTTACTCATCACAGACATGTTCATGCTACTTGAGAGTGGGGAGTCATAGCCCCCAAACCCTCATCCGTGTTGGGGTGACGCACTTTTGGTTGATTCCTTAGGTGTCTGTCAAGTCCCCCTTTTCTGTTCAGAACTGCTTTCCCTCTGTGACTGGCTCAAAATGGCCAGAAGAGGTTATAACGGAAGCAGCGATGACAGAAGTTGCAACAGTCAAACTAAGCAATGGGGAAACGCCCTTAAAAGGAAATCTCAAGCTGGGACTTGAAGGGGCTTTAGACCTGGCGGCCTAGTCTGTTCTTGTTTTTGGTGACGACAGAGACACAGACGCTGTTGGTGCGTCCAGGCGACTCTAACAAAGCAGCGTAGGCTGAATGGCTTACAAACGGATTTCACCTCGGTTTGGGAGGCTGGAAGTCCGGGATCAGGGAGCCGGCATGGTTGGGTTCTGGTGAGGGCCGCCTCCTGGGCTGTCAGCGGGAGAGCACCCAGGGGTCCCTTTCTATGAGGCTGCTCTTCCTGCTCCTGCGGGTCCACCCCAATGGCCTAATTACCTGCCAAAGGCCTCGCCTCCTCATACCACCGCATTGGGCATCCGGATTTCAACAAAGGACGCCGGGGAACCCCGGATATCCAGTCCTCTGCAAGAGGTAAACTCAGAAACGAGTAATATATTTGGACAAATGAAGGTAAAATAGTAGTTCCGTCTCTTTATCCAGACCTGGTCTTGGACAGGAGAGAAGGGTAGAAAGTGTGAAGTGGGTGAAAGGTGTGTCTATAAAGCATAGAACTAAAGGACCAACATGTGCTGTCGCTTTGGAATAAGACTGTTGAAGACGATAGTTACAGTCGGTCGCTGTCCTGGCTTCTGCCACTCTCAGCATCGCTGTTCAAATTAACTGCGGCTGACCCAGTGGGCTCTTGCGCTGATGTTTTCTTACCCTGGCAGTGATCCTCCAAGACAGGTGGCACGCTCGATGCACAGATGAGGAGACAGACTCGGAGAGCTAGCTGCACGGTCTGCGCCCACGGAGTGAGTTGCTGAGCTGGGCCTGGAACCAAGCCCAGAGCCTCCTGCATTCCACGGCACAGTAGAGAAACCCAAGTCTAATGAGGAGGGGATGGATACTTCCAGCTGAGTGTGCAGAGTGTGGGAAGGGCGGGAGGAGTGGGGAACCACGGAGGGAGGAAGCCGAGGAGCGAGGGTGAGCATGCAAATGGGCCCTGGGAGTCTGGTGACAGTGGAGGGAGAGCCGGCCCCTGCAGGTGTTTCCACCTTGGAGGCGTCCAGAGGGTTCCTGATGTGTCTTCACACCTGATTCAAGTGTCTAGTTACTTGGAAACGTAGAAGAGTGTGTATCAAATGTGTTGTTCCTGTGAGTCCAGCATGAACATATTGGATTTCAGAATCAGGGTGTTCAAACCACTAACAATTTTAGAAACTGTGTGAAATCAAAAGGATGGATTTAATAAGATAAATGTTAAATTGTGCACTTACATTAACAAATCCAACTGCAAAAAAAAAAGAAAAAAAAGTCCCAGAGGAGACGAATGATGGCTGAGCGGCAGGAGGCAGGATTCGTGAGAGAGCCCTCACGGTCTCGCTGGCCCTCAGCTTGGGGCAGACCACCCATCCCCGGGGAACGTGGGGCTGCCTGACAGAGTGGCGGTGTGTTTCCTCGCGCTAACAGGTGTGGGGAAGGCAGAACAGCGTTTCACTGGACATTATAAGGTAAAGCCTATTCGGCAGCGAGTTCCTGTTTGACCAGGGGACCAAAGACCACAGGGACGCACAGGGATGGGTGTGACGGGCGGACTCCGAGTGTGAGCCAGAGCCCTGCCCTGACAGACTCCAGGGACTGCCGCCTGGAAAATGGATTAGGGTCACTCTGCGGGCTCCAAGGGGCGGGGCTGGCAGCAGTGGAGGAATGAGAGAGAATTGACTTTAATTCATTATAGGGAAGATGGATGTTCTCCCAATTAAAGCTGCCCGGTGCATGGATGGGCGGTCTCACAGAGCTGCCCAGAGACCAGAACGGCTTGAGAACATTTAATTATCAGGAAGTGCTCAAGTGCTCAATTTAATTTTTAATCCCCTTTTAAAAAATTAGGGATAATCTTGAACTGTGTTGCTCACTATATTATTATTTGATGATATCTTTCTTGTATTAACCTTTCAGTTATTTTTTTCATAAAGGCAGGAAAAAAGATGGTTTTGTTAATTACGCATAATGGTGTCTGGGCATTTGCCATGGAGAGACACCGACATTTAGGTGCATGATGTCTGACAAGTAGTGGAGTCCTCGTGAAAGGCTTTCTTCTGTAAGTTAAAATTGATATCGAGACCAAAATGATGCAAACGTCCTACCACGTGTTAGCCTCTGGGCTGAGGCGGCTGCTGACTTCCACGTTTCTGCCACGAGCGTGTCACTTGCGTGAAGACGGTAGCTTTGTCTTGTCCTTTATGTTCTCACACATTAGGCCGTAGTAATCACATAGTTACATTTTTAAACAAATGAATGAAAGAATGAATGAATAAACAATTGACCAGAGATGTTTGAGCAGAATCTGAATAAATGAATGAATGAACAAATGAATGAATGAATGTAGATAAGATTTTGTAAATAGATTTACATAGTAGGTCAAAATTTGGTGACAGACACAAAGGCATTTTCACTTCAAAGACTGTGCAGTTCTGTCCTCAAAATCCATTTGTACTCTTATGGGTGCAACATATACGTTTAGACTCCAGGCTTTGTCTCGGCACTTGGTGGCCAAAGAAAAAATTTCCACCTTTCAAAATTCAAAACAATTATTTTCTAATCACCGAGTACCCATCAAATGCTGACACAAGGATGCACTAGATTTTCTCAGCTTCAACATTTTTTATTTTCTTATCTCTAAAGGAAGAAATAAAGGAAAGAACAGTTTTTGTAGAAGTTTAAAAGCGACATAAAAAATGAACAGTTTACTATTTTCATGCTAGAGTGAACCTACGAATGTTATCTTTGCCAAAATTCCGCTTCATTATTGGTCCTTATGAGATTCATGAAAAGAGCATGCCCCCCTCTCCCAGCCTGGGGTGTTATATATAACACATGGAGTGGTAGTAACACTGAAGGTGATCATTGACGACAGTGAGGGTATTGAGAGCTTACTACCTACAGGCGAAGACTTTTACATGTATTATTTATTTCATTCTTCCCAAAGCTGGATGAGGTAAATAGCATTACTGAGTGTGAGGATGGCAAGTAACATGGCCAATAAGAGAGGTAATTACTTAAAGATCAGAGCAGGAAGTCTCGCTGGAATCAGTAACTGTAGCACACAGGCGTCGCTTCACTCAGAGACTTGCCATCTGAAGAATTCCAGGACACGACGGCTGTGGTGTTGGCGGTGCAGACTGTCGGAAGGCACGCGGACAAGCCTTCATTCTGGGCAGACGCAGACACCGCTGGGCCACATTCAAGCATCACAGGAGCCTTCCGATAAGAAAAGCAATTTTATTTTACGTCAAAGCTCTTCTCTGATGGAGGCTCAGAGAGTGTATTAAATTGTTATGAAACTGATTGCTCCTCTTTGAGGTTGGTATTCAAGGATATATCAGAAAATAACTCTGAATTATATGTTCAGTCTGAGTAAGGATTGAGAATTAGTTGTAAAAGTCACATTGAAACAATGGAGAATGACTTTTCTTTTTCAGTATCACAGATCCAAATGGGAAGGCCGGCACGGGGTTATGCCATCGGGAGCAAAATTTGTCATGGGGGGTGACTTAGAGGAGTGTGCGCCCGTAACACCAGACGGAAGAAATAATCACCCCAGTGTCTTTCCAAGGTACCTGGTGTAAGACTGCAGATGCCATCCGAGCGAGCAGAACTTGATTTGATGGGCACAGGCTGGAGAAATCCTCGCCATTAGCAATAGCGCCGCCTGACGGTGAAGGTGTGAGAATAAGTGAAATAAAGCCTATAATGCTTTGCACGTGTCCGGGCCCGCTGTTTGCTTCAAAGATGTAAAGGCTATTTGCAATCGTCTACTGTGGCTTTAAAAAAAGAAAACAAAAGCCCTGGGAGGGAAAGTAGGAGCGCCCTGAAGACAAAGTAGCCCCTTCAGTTTCTCCCAAGGGCCGTGGGGGGATGGAGCTGGCGCAGGGTCAATGCGCAGGGCAGGCTGGAGAGCGTATGCGGAGGGCCTGGGAGGAAGGCCCTCCTCTCTCATCAGGCTTCTCATCTCATGGACAGTCTTTCAACCCAGGCTTGACTTTGCTCCTTTTGCAGAAATAAGATAATTAAGCACTCTTTAAAGCCTAGAATTTGCTTTTTCCTGAGAAGTCTCCAGTTTAACTTCAGACCCTCAGTGATCCCCAAATTGCTATTATTTCTATACCTCAGCCTCTCCAAATGTGTCCCCATTTTCCAGATCTTTCTAACATAGTATTTTGTAAAGATAGGTATTCAACATGTAGTACAATTGAGTAAAAACAGGACTGGAAAATAAAACAAGAATAAATGAATATTTTTATCTCCAAATATAAAATGTCAGTAAACTCTCAGATGCTCAATAAAGCTATTTGTCCCCACAGCAGTGATGGAGGACAAGGTCACTAAGTCACTTTCGCTTGGAAATCTCTTAGCTCTGTGACCTCCAATGGTGCAAAACCACCAACAATGCCCTTAATTCTAGCGACCCTGCCTGGGTCATTCTTACTTGGTAAAGTCCTCAGAGGGACGGAAGGAAAATTAAAATGAAACATTTATATTCTGCATCGTCTAAGAATTATTTTAAAACAATATACTTAAACACTCAAATCTAGTTTAATTGTAATTTCATCAACATAACTTTAAAATCATGAATGTTTTTATTTAATAATGAGTTGAGCCATATTTCTAAAGGCGCACAAAACATTAAAAATTAAAATAATTTGTTTCAAGGGCATATAATATTGACTCAAAAATAAATGTGTTGAGGAGAAATGAAGTTATATCATAAAAAATTTAACGTTAAAATACCATATTTCACACAACTCATTAATATTACAATTTAATTGAACAACATTTTATGTGTAATTGATACAATTTATTTTATATTTCACAGCAAAAGTGATCCAAATTTATAATATGCTTAATTAATGAGAATTTTAGCATAAATAATAGACTTATGGGAAATACTGGAACATTTAAAATTTTCTTGCTTGAAATTGATTTGTGTGATTCTATTTAAATTGACACATCTTTTCTGAGATACATTTTATTTTTATAGACTTTTTTTTAGTAATGTATTTTAATTTCAGATGGGGTGTTGTTTGGCATTTTCTCCTAAAAAATGAGATTCCATTTTGCTCCTTTGAAGTTTTATAAAATGTCACCCAGATAATATCGTTACGGGTTCCATGTCAAATGGAAACATTTTGATTTCTCCCGCATTAATTATCACCTGAAAGCAATTCTCACAACGGGTGGGTAATCTGCATTCGTGTGCATTTCCCTTTTTTCATGATTCGACTTTGTTTTCGTTTTTATGTTTCTGTTTGACATTTCTGCTTTGAATGGTTGGAAAGTGTGTCTGGCAGCCAGTTGTCACCCAGCCTGTGACATATTTATGAAACTGTCCATCAAAATACAGTGCAAACGGACAATAGTGCTGAAACTGAGACACAGGGGCTGCTGGAATCAGGGGGGCTGCAGACCCCCCCAGCTGACCCCCATGTGCGTGGAGGACAGATCCCGATCTTCTGCATCTGCACGCAGGGACGCAGCACCAGCCCGCACACTAAGCGGCAGATGCTGTGATACCAGAGTGAACATATTTTAAATGTAACTCATGTCAGGCCATAGTTATAAGAAGCAACCCTGCCTTATAGGTGCCGACGAGACCTCGCGGATGAGAAAACCCGAGATTTCCAACGCGTAAGTGATTTTCCAAGGGCCCGGAAGGTGGGGGTGGTAAGACTGGCCGAGTATCACACAGCCTCGGTGATCAGTCCTGCCAGTGTCCTCGCGACGGTGGCTCTGGGTCCCCCTTTCCTCCGGGAGTTTCCACTCTGAGTCTGTCCCGTGTCACCGAGGATTCCCGCCCTGGACGTCGGTGCTGAACTGCTCCTTGTGCGTGATGCCGGGAAGCGAGGCCCAGCTCCTCCGTCCACTGATGTCTCCGCGTCTGTGTTTTTACACTTGTTGCTCGGTTACCTGGAGCTTGTCTCCAGTAGATTTTCCGGGAATGGCATATTTACTGAATATTTCTGGCCCCACAGGTAGCCCAGGAAAAATTTTGCCACCTCCTCACATGCAGGTTAACAGTGGTGGGTAAAACAATTTACCTACTGACGATCTTTTCTTTTCCATTTGGAGAGAAGCTCACGGTGTTTGTTTGTTGGTTGGGTGTTCGCAACACTTTGCCTTCACCCTTGTAAATCAAAATATGCCAGAGTAGGGGCAACACAGCGTCCTCTCCCGTTCAGATACAGATTGGACCCTAACTTCGTTTCTCCTGCCTTTTCCATCCTGGAAGCGTTTTTCCCATCACTTACGCAATCACGGCCCCTGTCCAGGCTGCTCTGAATCCCTCAACGAAACCGCGTATCCTCCATGGCATCTCCCTTCTCTTTTCGCCTGAACTGTGATAGGGCTGTGCACGCCCTCTCTCTGCCTCACCTGGGCTTTCCAAAGTCTGTTCTGCTGCTAAGTGCCTTTTATCTGGACTGTCACTCACATTTTCGCTTCTTATCTATTTCCTTCTTCACTCTGGGTACAATTCCCTAACTCTGGTTAGACTTTGAGTATAAATAAAGTAACATTTAGTTTTCAATCACACCATATTAATTTGAGTTTTTCCCAGAAGCAGATCCCAAGATAAGGATTGGCATGTGAAGATTTGTGAGGTGACAGCCACCTGCGTGGGGGGGGGAGTGAGATGGGACGGCAGACAGCCTGGTGGGCAGCTAGCCCCGCCTGCAGACCCAGGGCCACAGGGCTGCCCAAGAAGGGGAGAGAGCGGGGTCACCCCCCTTTGAGGACTGCCCCCGGGCACTCTGGTTGCGGGAATGGGCCAAGTGAGCCCAGCGTCAGAGGAAGGCCGGCGCAGAAAGATGACGTCTGTGCCACTGTGATATCACGATGCCCCCAAAACGGTCAGGGGAGGGGTGACCATGTCCACTGCCACCATCACAGGGAGGCCACCTCTCCCTTTGCACCCATAAGGGACTCCTTTGGAAAATTTTCAAATTAAAGATAAATTTCTCTTCGTTGTTCCTCTGCTCCTTGCACAAATACTAGGCTGGTCCTGTGTACATCCTGAGAATATGAACATATTTTAGTTTTGAAGAATGTTGCTAATTTTAACTCATGAGAGTCAGATGACAAGGCCAGAATACAAAGAAGTGGGGGAGCAGGGTGGGTGCACCTGTCTGTCTCTCTGCACATTTATAATATTTGGGGAAGACAACGGGTATCAGCCCAAAGAGGGAGGGTGACTTTTCCTCAGGTCACACCGGCTTCTTCCTGGGTTCTCCGGCAATTAGACATCGTTGTTTACCTAACTGGTGGGGAGCAATGGCCAAAAGAACCTGTGCTCTGGTTAAATTTTAACAAACGTGTGCTGATCTTAATTGCGGCGGGTCACTTGGGAGCATCTGAGAGTCCATCGAAGTTTTTTAAAAACTGGGAAAAATTCCCTTCCGAATGTTCATCTGAACGTAATGACCCAAAGCTGCTTGTCGCCTGCTTCGTCGGGCTGAGAACAGTGCAGAAATCGCTGTGGGAGAGCCTGAAAACCTCCCCTGTGCTCAGTGAGTGGGCAGGAAGTTCTAGTGAGTCTGCCTTATGTGGCTTTTAAATGGTATTTTAGTCCACTGACTTGTTTATTTTTTTAAACTTAAAACCACAGATGCTTACTCCATAGATTGAGTCTGTTGTTTAAATTTAATTAGATTTGACATCTTTGCTCATTTGGCAGACACAGCGATCATGTAATAAAACAGGAAAGTCGAGCTAGTAAGAATAGGATCGTTATTTTTTATAGAAACATCTATCGTATCAGTGGCTTCTCTCTCTCTGTCTTTCTCTCCATACACGTGTGTGTGCGTATGTATGTATGCGAAGGACATGCTGGGTGTTTCCATGGCGTTGGGATAATGGCAAAGGAGCCTGAGGGTTCTGGGAGCTGAGGGGAGCCTTTGTGTCCAGGGTTGGACTGAGGAACAGGTGCCGAGGAAGCTGCGTGCAGAGCCGGGCTGAGCGGAAGAGGAAGCCTTTCAACCTCGTTTTCAATGAGGCTCAGCACAGAATGGGGCGCTTGTCTTCTTTAGGGAGATGGAGCCTGGGATGAGTGCAGGGGGCGGGACCAGCGACAATCGGGCCTCAGAGAACTGCTGGCTGGGGAAGGGTCTTCACCAGGGTCTCCAGCCGCTCGGTGGTTAGCAGTAGCTGGCCCCCCTTCATGAGGAAGACCTGGGGCAAACTGCAGTGGGCCCCCTCAAGCGTTCATCAGTGGCGAGGCCTTGGCAGAATTCTGTTTATCACGTGGCAATACCTCCACACTCCTTTCCTTAAGGAACCGTACAGCCCTTTCCCGCCCTCGTAACGAAAAAGAGAGGAAGTTGAAAGCTCTGGGCCTACGCCTTTCTGAGCCACCTGCCCAGGGCACAGGGGATGCACAGGGTGCCTGCCTAGTAAGCTGGGCTGCACGATGTCACTCAGAAGTCACCCTCCCTGCAGAGGGAACACGGGCTCACAGTCACAGTCCTCATCTCAGGACAGAGATGATAAACCAGAGATGTTCTGGAGAGTTTGAGGCTGCCACATCATGTACCTGGTGTTCCCACTTCACATTTTCAAGAAATAGGTAAAAACTACAGAGATTTTATAACCATGTCTTTTGCAGCGACTTTGGGTGAAGGGAGGTCTCCTTTTTACTGAAACCTCACACCACAACGGGTGGGTTTGGCATCAGCTGCTTCCAGCCACGGCCACCCTCTCACTGCACACACCAGTCGGGGGGGATCGGGCTCAGGGGTCTGTGCCTCCTCTTTGTGAGCCAGAAAGAAGTCACAGGGGTGGGGGTGGGGGGAATCACCTTGAGCAAACCGAGCTGTGGGGGTGCCATTCCCAGCCAGGAACCCAGAAACGGTGAGTTGAAAAAGCAGGGCGGCCCTCACTGAGGAGTTACAGTGGCTATTCAGTGCCAGCCCCCTTTGTACAAGTGCGCGTAGCCACGGAGTATCTTCAGAGAGGGCAGCAGGACTTTGGGAGCCGGAGTGTCCTCTCGGGCTTCCTCCCTGGCCGGGCGCCACACACTCGGAGGGGCACGCTGGCTGCCGCCCACTTCCCCTCCCCACGCAGCTTCACCGTGTCTGGTGAAACCCCTCTGTTTAAAGGTGAGATAACCCGCTTTTGTCCCATTGGCGTGGATCAAAGAGCATCTCTGCACTGAGACGAAGCCGCCCTGCGATGGGGGTGGCCAGCCACACAGAGAGCAGGCCGGTGCCTCGGACTCCCTCTCCAGCACTGGAAATTCTCATGCCCTGGAAACCCCGGCGGCAGAGCATACAGTGTTTTCCGAAGACAAGCGTCCCTATTATGAAAGGGACAGGGCTTTGGCAGCTTCTCCAAACCGTGGCAGGCAATTTGGCACCAGGCTGTCCTGTTCTCGGGTCCCAGCAAACAATCCTTTGTCCTCTGTCCCAGGCCTGGCTGGGGCTCTGCAGCCAGGAAGTGCCCCCTTGGGCCCCTGGGCCCTCTGTCAAACCCTCCTTTCTCAATTGAGCGCTTTCCTGTGTGTGCGCTGGGCCTCCTCTGCAGCAACAGTCGCCTGGCTTGCCCGCTGCCCCGCAGGGCCTGCCTGGCTCTGCGTCCCAACCAGAAGGACGAGGAGGCCCTCACGAGTCGAAGGCCCACCGATGCTTTGAGTGGGGCTGCCGCCCCAGGGCAGCTTCTCCGCTGTGATGGAAGTTAACGGTTTCTCTACCTTCACCCTTAGACCTTCTGTTATTAGCAAAAGCTTCAAAAGAAAATTTTCTTTTGTGATATTGAAAAAGTCGCTTCTTTGGGTTTTATGTTTTCCATCGGGAAAATGAAATCGGCAAACACTTCCTCTTTGCAAAGAGGGGAAGGTCTTGCAGAGATGGGATAGGGACACACTCAGAGAGACGGGCATTTGGACAGGCAGATAGACATACACACTTCAGTGCCAAGTCACCCCTGAAAGTAGGTAAATTTGCCCTGTGTGCATGTGAGTAACTAACTGTTGACCGTTTATTGAGAGTTATATTTTACTCACAGTGTTAACTCCTTCAACTGCATCATCTTCTTTCATCTGCAGAGCATTCCAAATAGCTAAGTGTTATCACCCTCACTTTACAGGTAAGAATGTGAAGCCCTACAAGTCTGCATACCCTACCCATGCCCTGGTAGTAAGTGGTAGGGTTGGGATTCGAACCCTCAGAGTCTAAAGCTTGCCCTTTCCTCTCCTGCTATCCTTATAGGAGGGCAGGGACCCACCTGTAAGGCCACAGGCACCCAGCTTGTACAGCTCGCCCCTGCGCCAGGCTGATGGAGGCCCAGGATGGCAGACATGATTGTTAAGGCCCATCCTACTTTTTTCCTGCTGATCCTTCAACAAAATCCGAGATGCACCGCTAGCCTGGCACAAGAACGCGATTCCTGCACAGCGAGCGGGGAATCCAACAGGACCTTCATCCAAGCACGAGGGAGGAGTGAGGACTTCTTCTGCCCCATCGAAGGTACTTGAACCGTTCTGTAGAAATCTGTCTTGGGTAATCAAGCCCCTTCTTCTGACATTCAAGGCTGTGTGCCCGCGGTGATAGATCCCTAACAAACATGGAAGTGTTGGCTTTGAAGGGTGGATACTGGTAATATGATTTAAACACTGACAAGAAGAGCCATCAGAAGCTGCTGAGCACGTTCAGAGAAAGTCCACGTCCGGACGATGCGGGCAAATGAGACGAGCTCAGCCCTTCCGAGGTGCTGCGGTAGGCGGAGGAGCGCTCCGGTGGGGGTGAGACAGTTTTAAGGCACTTTTTGCATTTTCTAGAGTTACAGTGTAACATCGAATTTTTAGGATGCTTTGTTTATTTTACAGACAGGCATTAAATCCAAATTACATCTGGGATGAGATTTACCCAGTTTGCATCTCGCTGTGGGAACTTCTCATTATCCAAGTTGATGCTTCTAATGTGGATGAATGGCCCAGACCTTAATGGCAGGTCAAAAATGATTCGGTTGTTTCTGTCACCCCACAGTATCCTGTCAGAGTTATTTTTTATCTTATATATTTCAAATTGTTGGGCAGGTTTGGAAAAGGCCCTGAAAACTATTGTGTGTGTGTGTGTGTGTGTGTGTGTGTACATTTTCCCAAAGGAATACCATCGTACACAGTTGCTAGTCAGCCCCGAACCATCATTTAATGCCTCACTGTTGATTACCGAGGTGACGTCTTCGGGGAAACTTGTCCTCATGTTACACGGGGTACGAATGGTGTTCGAGGCTCTGCCAGACGTTCGTGCTGACTCCGACCTGCACCGGGTCTCGACTGGGTTTTCTGTCATTCCCACCCTTACTTCCTTGCTAGGTGCATATAGACTTTTAAGGAGAAATCAAACCTGTATAGTGGTAGAAAGCCTTTATTCGCCATTGATTTGAAAGGAAATGATGTCACTCTGTTTGCTTTTCGTCTGCGGATAAGCATTTTGCAGCATTTCTGAAGGTGCATAGGGTGTTTTCGTAGTGGGAGGGCTCCGGAAACTCTCACGAGCTCTTCACACAGGAGCAGAAGATTTCATTGCGTTAGGTTTTCCATCGTCCTCCTTTTGTCTCCTCTCTATTGGAGGCTAGGGATCACTACTTTTGAGAACAGAGTGTTCTAGCAGATAAATTTGAAATGCAGCACCTTTCCAGAATAGTCCATCACTGCACTAATCAGGCCACAGCCACCTGTACAGGGGTAACTATAAGGAAACCATGATTTGACAAAGGTATCAAGAACGAAAAAACATCAGCAGTTAATTCTCTAGTATCAGCCCTGATAATAAATCATGTTATTCGAGCTCATTGAAATCTATGGCAAATAGGCTTCATTTTGCACAGCCGGTCATTGATAGCATCTGCTGAGCTGTGTGTTGAGAAAGAGTCTGAGATCAGGTCTGCTGTCAGGAGGATTGTGCTGCGGTGGATTGGCAATGTCTGTTATGGCAACTTCCACCTCCTGTACGCCAAGCTGCTTCTGGACTGCTCAGTCTAAAGAGGAAATCGTTGGGGCAGCTGCCCCAGACACATCAGAAAACTTCCAAAGTCACACTGTCAGTTAGCAATCGAGTGGGAACAAAGGTCTGCCCACAGCCTCGCAGGAAGACATGGCAGTGAACAGAAGACATTAAGTCAGAAATAACATGACAAGTGACCAGAGGACCTGGACTCCATCCCACGCCCGCCACTCTTTGAAGATCCACGAGCACCCAGGGCTCATCTCGCAGAACGTAAGTCTTCACGCCAATCACCTGAGATGCCGGTGCTTAGATCGCCAGATCTAAGACATTCCATCTTGGTTCAAGAAATTAAAATGAAGCAGACGTGCAAACTGTCAAATGAATGAATCGAGGAGACCATTATTAAAGGAACTCGAAAAGAGGCTGGAGGCTTTGCTGGAAATAAATGATACAGATGTATTTATTCAAAGGTCTTGGAGTTTGCAAATGGGGAGCAGATGTATTTATTCAAAGGTCTTGGAGTTTGCAAATGGGGAGCACAACTAGAAAAAACCCCAGAGGGTTCCAAAGCAGAAAGAAAAGTTAAATGTTCTCGTAGTAAAAAGTGCATCCTTGACAATGATCAGCTCTGCACTCCTCGCCCTAGGACTGGACCAGGACAGTCACCTGTCCGATGTCAGGCGACGGGATGATGGATGTCAGGTGGGCCAGAGGACAGGTGCCAGGAGGCCTGGTCACGTCCTGTTGGTCTGGATAATGGATGTCAGGCTGATGTATGTGCCAGCGCTTCAGGGGGTAATTAGAGGGTTACCTGAAGGTCCAGATGTATACCCAGGCATTGAGGAATGCCGGGAAAGTTAAAAAAAGTTTTAAGTTCCCAGGCTAGTCAGAAGAAGAGTGGAGTCTTCTCGTGCGTCAGCCTTCGTGGTGTGAATAATTATCACAGCTTGGTTAAAACGACTCCATTTTACACATTTCCTATCTTCACTCTTCTCGCAGGTTGTTTCCCAAAGCAAAGGCAGAGTTTTTCCTCTATGACTTGTACATGAACATGATTGTGTTGCTTCATTTTTCTGTCCCACCCTCCTGTTCTTTAGGATTAAAAATGATTACAGAGACATCCAGGAATGGAGAGCAAAGGGAACCTGCCCTGAGGCCACCCTGTGTGAGAAGCTTTCCTTTTGCATCTCATTTCATCACCTCAGCAAAGCCGACAGTACAGATGTCATTGTCCCCGTTCTGCAGACCAACTTACAGAGCCTGGGCGAGGCCAGATGACTCCGTGAGAACACCATGCTGGACAACCACAGACCGCAGAAGTCTCCACCCTGATCTCCGACGACGGCAAGACAAAATACCCCTTCGGCCGTCTCGTGCCATTCCAGCCCCCCAAGAGCCGCTTGTTTCCTGGACAGGCCTGAGCTCCAGAACCGTTCCAGTCCTCCCAGAACACTGTTTTGTTTTCCCCTTAAATGCCAGTTGGCCTTGCGTGGTTCTGGGACATGTTTTCCCATGACTGCATTGTATTTTGCACACTGAAATCCAAGCATTTGGAACACCCGTCCCTGGAATGCACCTCCTGTTCGTGTGAAGTATCACCCTGGAGCCCACTGCAGAGGGAGGCCCTGAGCTTTGGCTCATCATTGCAGGGAACCTTATCGGAGCGGAACCTGGGCTCCGGGAGGGTGATTGCTAGTGCCTGCTCCTCGCAAAGCTCTCGTGAGTGTGATTCAAAGAGCAAATGCAAATGGCATTTGCTGCTGAACTACAGAAGCCCTCCGGGGTTCCTCAGGCTGCGTGACAAAACAACTTTGGGTTTGAGCAAAGTAAGGCGTGGAGGAGAGGCCTCTTGTCTCCCCACCCTTGTGTGCTGCAGCTGCACAGGCTCCGACCTCCCGTTCCCTCCCCGTTAAAAAAGCAATTGAGGCTAACTCCACTCATAACACACGTGGCTGTGTGCTTCTCCCTCGGAGTGTGGGACGCAGGCAGTGCTTGGGGCTCCCGAGGCAGTAAACCTGACCTTCTCTGATGGTTCTCGGTGGTGCACGTGTTGGTGAAAGGCTCCGGCGCTGGGACCTGAGCCGAGGAGAGACTGGAACGAGGTCTGCCCTAATGCTGCAGCTTCCAGAAAACTCCTCCCAGGTACTATTTCTGGATTCCATTTCTTAAGTGTTGGCCTCTGCTTTAAATGTCCTTAATGCACCTGCTTGAAATACAGGCAATTTTATGGAGGAGAAGGCACTGTAACTTGGTAGGATACACAGACCTTATCAGAAATGCAAGGTAGGCACAGCTTTGTCACTTCCACCCCTAACGCAGAACTAAAATGATTACAGAGATGATTTAGGGGATGCAAACAAACTTTCTTTAATGCTTCTGAAGCACGCAGTGTCCGCTCTGGAGTCTGGAGACCTGCAACGTACAGGGAGGGGGCCACAGGCCTTCGGAAGGAGGCAAACAAGGCACAAGGAGGAAGTGGTTTGGCCAGGGCTGCACAGCTGACCTTATTGAGAAAGGTCAAGGGAGAAGGAGTGAGCTTGGAGCCTGGAGTTGGCCTGGCCTTCCAGCCCACTTAGCTGGTCTCCTGCTGAGGCACCCCTTCCGTCTCACTCATAGGGTTCACTGCTCTGCCTAAACGGAGCGGGGGCTGTCAGGGAACAGGGGCCTGAACGTGCCCCTGCGCCGGCTGGAAAGGTCCTTCCGATTGGGGGTTTGAAGGGTGCAGGGGACCCAGTGGTGTGCCCCAGCCAGGGGTCCACCACCCTGCACCTCCACGCTGTCAGAAAGCTGGCACCTCAGAACTTGCCCCAGGCGGAGCGAGGGCACGTCTGTGAACTGACAGGAGCCCGTGAGCCGCAAACGGGACGGGCCTGACACCGTCTTCCGCTAGTTAGTGCTGAGTGGGACCCACCGTC
This sequence comes from Desmodus rotundus, assembly GCF_022682495.2. Classification (NCBI taxonomy): domain Eukaryota; kingdom Metazoa; phylum Chordata; class Mammalia; order Chiroptera; family Phyllostomidae; genus Desmodus; species Desmodus rotundus. Next base: position 100,614,529 of record NC_071397.1, read on the forward strand.
AGAGCTTCCAGAATAGTTTCCAAAACACACGTTTTGTGTGTGTGTGACCCCTTGTCTGTGGTCTGGCTTTCTGAGGTTTCAGTTAACTGAGGTCGACCTTGGTCCGAAAATATTAAATGGGAAATTCCATTCGTTTTAGTGGAATATTATGGGAAATTCATAGATTGCTAAATCGTGCATGGTTCTGAGTAACGTGATACATACAATCTGACACCATCCCACCCTGGACCTGGAGCATCCCTTTGTCCAGGTCTGCCCGCCGGTCATTTCAGAGCTGTCTAGGTCACCAGGTCGACTGTCACAGTATTGCAGCGCTTGTGTGAGAGTCACCTGTGTTTTGCTTCGTAATGGCCCCAAGCCATTGACATCACTTTTATCACAGCATATTGTTCTAATTGTTCTATTTTATTCTAAGTTGTTGTTGTCAGTCTGTTGCTGGGCTTAATCTATAAATTGAACTGTAGCACAGGTGTGTATGTGTAGGGAAAAATATACTATACATGGGGTTTGGTACTATCCACAGTTTCAGCCAGCCACCAGGGGTCTTAGAACGGGTCCCCTGAGGATAAGGAGGGACTGTGGCACTGTCACTGTAGAGGCGTTGTGAAAAACAAAGTTTGCTGGCACAGTCCCCGAGTCCCTCGGAGGAGAGCTCTGCATCTGAACACAGTGCGCATCAAACACAAGTCTCATTAAAAAACTGGCATCTCTCATAACGGCCCTGAGGCAAGTCACTTCTGATACCACAAACAAGAATGAGTAGATTGATTCTCTGTCTGTACGAAGCGAGGCTGACAGGAGACGCGAGCCCTCATCCAGAGGTGCTGTGGGGTTTCAACGGGACTCGCAGACAGAGGGAGGCGCAGACCCGTTACTTAGAGCACCTGACCAGGCGACTTTGCTGAGAACCACAAATGCGTGCCAGGTTCCACCAGTGAGGACCCACACGAGGCAGCTCCATGACTGTGAGTGTGTCAAGTTCTGCACAAAACCACAGGGGTTCGCGTTTTCGGATCCTGAGGGAAATACCCATATTGGCTTTGCAGAGAGGACACCGGGATGCAGACTTCCTGGGTCCTGATGGGCCTGTGAGCACCAGAAGGTCACCTGAACTCAGGATACCTCCTCCCAGGCCAGTGCTGCATCACTGGCAAGACCCAGGGACACTGGAAAGCTTTTGCTGTGACTTGGAGTCTCTGTCCAGAGGACGAAAATGTCATGTGTTAGTCCTGCGGAATCCAGACTCGTTAACCTTGGACTTCATCCAGAAAGGCCACGCTCCCTCGTAACCGGGAGAAGGAAGAGTCCTCCACGGACCTAACATTCCCCAAGGCTTCGAGCAAAGAAGCCGTTCGTCATGGTTGGGGTTGGTTAATGTTACTGCGATTTGGGTAGAACTTCTGCAAAAAAATAGTATTTAATTTTTTCTTATGACTTTAGAGGAAATAGGATTACCGGGCCTTTCAGGGCTGTGATAGAGGAAGAGGAGATCAGTGAAACTCACTGGAAACACCTGAAAGCCTCTGGTCAGTGCCCACCGTATGCGAAGGAAAACAAGGGCCTCAGAGTGAAGATGAGGTTAACTGGTGCTCAGTCACTCGAGCCAGAGGCTCAGGGCTCTCAAGTCAGTGGGATGTGCTGTTTCTAATGAGAGGGGCTTTCTCACTAAAGTCGGGACATTTTCCCCTCACCCAAATCAACTCATATGACCGAAAGTTGCCTATCACAAGTTTTCATGGCACCGTAGAGCCAGAGGAAACTGTGGTAAATGCCTTACCTCCTCAACGAAGGGGATCCAGCATACAGGAGAGGGGAAAGCCACAGAGGGACACGCAATTGTGCTGTCACCGTCTTAGGTGCAGTGTGGTAACTTTCAGTCCATTTTACCTAATTTATCAATTTTGGGGGTATCGAGTTGTTCTTAATATTTCTTTATTATCCTTATGATGTCTATTGTGTCTGTAGTGATGGCTCCTCTTTCATTTCTGGTATTAGTGTTTTGCCTCTTCTTTCTTTTTCCTTTGCTTGTCTAGATAAATGCTGATAATTTTATTGATCTTTTTTGAGAAACAGCTTTAGGTTTCATTGATTTTCTCCATTGTTTTCCTGTTTTCGTTTCATTGATTTCTATTCTAACTTTTGTTATTTATTTTCATTGGCTTAATTTGGGCTTAATTTTTTTTCTAGTTTCCTAAAGTGGAAGTTTATATTATTGATTTCAGATATTTCTTCTTCTCTAATACACACACTCGATGTCATTACTGTCCATCTAAGCACTGTTTTTACTCTAGAGCACAAACTTTGACATGATATATTTTCATTTTTATTTACTTTAAAATAGTTTTTAACTTCTCTTGAGTGAAGTGTGGTATTGAATGCTGAATCCGGAGGCCTGGCATGGGTCTAAAAGTTGGCTCCATGTCTCATGAACTCCGTAGCCCCCTGGCTACCCCTCCAACGACCACGGTCATCACAGCCACACATCTCAGACCACAGCCCCATTGGCACCTCCGCCACCTCCAGACTGTCCCCTGTGTGCCCTGCACTGTGCCTTTGGGACCCTGTACTTGCCCTATACATGCCTCACCCCATCTCTTACAGTAGATACAATTATCTTTACCTGCAGAAATTTACCCAAGAACTTAGCTAGTAACTTAGCTAGTAGGGACTAGAGTGGAATTAGGCATTCAAATTTGACTCTCTCTCAAATTTGACTCTCTCTCTCTGGGGCATGAGATTCTTTTGCAGTTGGGTTTTGTTTTTTTTTATGGGTTTGTTTTTTTTAAGATTTTATTTATTTATTTATTTATTTATTTAGAGAGGGAAAGGGAAGGAGAAAGAGATGGAGAGAAACGTCAGTGCGTGGTTGCCTATTGCATGCCTCCTCTTGAGGACCTGGCCCACAACCCAGGCATATGCCCTGACTGGGAATCGAACCCTCTACCCTTTGCTTCTCAGGCCTGCGCTTGATCCACTGAGCTACACAAGCCAGGGCTGCAGTTAGGTTTTCTTGAAGTGGGAATAATACCTATTCTTCCAGTTTTCAAATTGCACGGCCAGACCCTGAATCTCTGCAGTCATCTCTTGTGTCTCCCCCAAAGAACGTCCTTATGTTCTATGTTCTTCTGTCTTTGTAGCAATCAGCACTAGACCTCCTTAGGTCCCCACTGCCCCCCAAACATCCTCTCTCTCTCCCTCTCTCTTCTTCTTCCTAGGCAAAAGTCTCAAGAGAGCTGTCTCTACTTCTTCCCTTTCCAATCTCTACCTAAGCCAGAGAACCTGGCTTTGCTTTCACCGAATCATTTGCCACAAACGATCTTCTATTGATTTCAATGGCTAGTCTTTGCTGTTCATTTTATTTGACTTCCAGGTGGCTTTAGACAATGGGATATTTTTTCCTATTTGATACCATTCTTTTCCTTCACACTACGGCACATCTGTTTCCTTCTCATTCTCCTTTTCTGGCTTCTCCCTTCTGACCTAAAGTATGATACTGTTATTTAGTCCCTAAGTCTTTCCTATGTGTACCTGTGTGCTGGGAGAGCCCATTGATGCTCAGGGCTTCAGTCATCCTCATTGCCCAGCAGCCCCTTGTCCACAGAACGACCCTGTACTTCTCCTCTGGGCTTCAGACCAGGCCAGACAATCACCAGGTGCCCGAGTCCACATGAACGCCTCGGAGGCATCTCAAACTCTGCCTGGCAAATGAAACCTATCGATTCTCCCTAAATTATTTCTCCCCTGGTGTCATTAAAACACGTGCATTCCAGGGAAGGAAAATGTGACTCAAATCTCTGCTCTTCTCCCTGATACCAAATCAAGGAACATCAACCTTGAGTTTTCATCTATCAATCATAATTTATGAAGAAGCAAATTGGTGAATCAACAAAAAGAAATATTTATTAAGCCTCAACTTTATGCTTCTGACTAGTATTTCAAGGTTAATAATAATAATGAACATATTACTGTAACTTTAATTTTTAAAGTTGATAGTTATATAACTTGGAAAATCCAGGGCAAAACTGCAGTGGGAAGATCTGAGGGTTGCCTTTGATTTAGGAGACACACCCTGGCCTGGCTGCGGGCGAGCCTTTCCTAGGGTTCTCACGAAGGAATTTTTCTCTGCTGGCCCAGCTCTTCTGAATGCATTTTGTAGTTTAGGGAGATAAGTGTGAGAGGTAATACTGATTAGAAGGGAAAATGTTCAACTAAATCAGAATTTCATCTTTTTTTCCTACAGAAAGGTGAATTTGTAATGTAATTGTTCTTTTGGGGGAGAGAGATTAACTTATCATTTCTAAATTCTTATTCATTCAAAAACTCATATGTGGAATCTAATGAACAAAATGAACAAACAAGCAAAATAGAGAAGAGGGCTTATAGAAAGCAGATTGACAGCTTTTGGGGGCAGCTGGGAGGGGTGAGGATTGAGCAAAAAAGGAAAACGAATGAAAAACTCATGGATGTGGACAAGAGTGTGGTGGTTGCTGGGGGAACAGGGATAGGGAGGTGGAGGAGGGGGTGGGGGGATCAATGGCAATGGATGGAGACTTGACTTGGGGTGGTGAACACAATATAATGTACAGATGTGGGTTGTAGAACTGTGCACCTGGAACCTGTAATATTTTGTTAACCAGGGTCACCCCAAAAAATTCGATAAAAATAAGAATGAATAAATATCCTTTATTTTTATTTTTAAAAGCAAATCCCTTCAGACGCTGATACGTTATTGCAATTGTGTTGGCGTGTGGGGATAATTTGTCAAGTTTCATTTAGGCTTGATACAGTTGTTTGTGTGGGAATAGCTCCGGATGAAATTGGAGAGAGAAGATTCTCTAGGCTGCTCACTTAGATATATATTGCCTGTTAGAAAACACATCAGAAGTGTGTTCATGAGAGCTTGCTTTCTTTTCCTTTTTTTCCATTTAAAAATTGAACACTATAGGGCTAAGTACATTCTCTCACTTCAGCCATTCACTGGAGTGGTTGATTATATTGATTTCTTTTCCCTACCAATTTCAATCACAATAATATGTATTTTTAAAGTAGCGCTTCATAGTTCTGCTCTGTTCTTAGAATCCCAAATCTTCCTTTTATCTCCTTGACATGTGCCAGCTGCAGCTATATTAAAACTCTACATTTTAATCTTTCCGAATGCAATCCTCTTGACGAATTTCTCCTTCCTCCAGGCCTGGAGTTCTGACTTCCCAAGCAGCTTCTCGCCCACAGGAGAGATAACCCGCCAGGGGGACTTACGGGAGGGTGGGGTCAAATAACACCGGCACCTCTTTCTTCGTGCGTTCGGAGACGTGACGTGTGAACGCACACTAAGTGGTAAGGGAAGCCCAGCTCTCGTTCGAGGTCTATAGATTCTACAGGGAGAAACTGTGTCTCTTCGAGAGTTTATAAACTGTCTGCCTTTGCTGTGATACCCAATTTCTTCCCATCGCCATCCTGTAAATGGAAAATCTTGCGGATTAAATATCGTGGACTGTAGCGGAGTGGCGGTTACACGCGAGGGTGCCGCGTGAGGCCGGAGGGCTGGGAATCTCCGTGGCAGGAAGAGGAGGATTTCACAGTGTCTGCGCTGCTGCCCAGGGCAGGGAAGTGTGAGGGAGGAACCTTTAGGACGAGTGTCTGGCCCTTCCACGTGAGGCTTCTAGAGGTTAGCGCTTCCCTCTTAGATCTGGGATACACCCAGGTGCGTGCCTGCAAGAAAACAGACAGACACACGCCCAGGAAATCGCTCAATTGGAAAGGAAGCCTGGGGGTGTCTGCTTCTGCTCACCCCGCCCAGTGCTTGAATCCTCACAGGGCTTCTTGAGACAGAGCCTTCAGGCCTCTCTGCGTGGGGTGGGGGTGCAGTGTGCTTTAAGGAAGGGACTGTCATCCTCTCATATGGCTTTGCTGTGGGGAACAATGTTAGTTTTCAGATTCATGTAATTGTAGAGAGAAGACTGCTGAGCAGCTGTTACCTGACCACGAGAAAGGAAAGCTACAGCAGTGTGGAGCGCAGCTGGTCGGGAGGGAAGTGGGCTGGCAAGAAGGAGCTGAGCGAGGGCGAGGGGCCCTCCTGGCTACACCTGACGCACCTATTAGGTCCTTTCGGCGGCCTCTCCTCCATGCACCTCTGTCTCCCCACCGCCGTCAGCATGGCCCCTGTGGGTCAGGAAAGAAGGCTGTTTTCTTTAGAGAGCCCCTGTCAAAATTTTTCCTGCTCCAGCCACCCATTCTGCAGCAGAGCGAGGGAGCTGGAGTTAAAAGCACCCTGAGGTCCCACATTTTCCGGTCTGTGAAGGTAAGGACGCCTCGCAGCCTCGTGGAGAGGAGGAAGGGGCAGATGCAACTTGCGAGCTTTTCGTGGGGGTGAGAACACAGACACTGGCTAGCACAGGTGACTTCTGGGTGCCACTCTGAAACCATATCCAGGACGCCCAGACCGAGATGAGATTCAGAGGCACTTGATTGGGATGGAGTGGACAGAAAGGTCTGTCGTCCAAGCCCCCGTGTGGGGACGCTGTGTGTCCACCAGAGGCAGTGGTGGGAGTACTCATGGGGATCGGAGTTACTGGCTTATTACTCCACCATTCAAGTGAAACTTCCTGAGGTGGCCCAAGTGCCAGTCCGGAGTGTTTGCTGACGCGCATATTCCTGGGCCCCATCCCCAGCCTGTGTCCGCACAGGGCCGAGTCCTGGAAACACATTTTTCATGGGCTCCCAGGCGTGAGCTCAGCAGGGCCACCGCGTCTAGGTCTCACCTCAGTCCACTGGCCACTCCAGCCCCGTTGCTCACGCTTCGCTTCTCACTCCCCAGTGATGATGTCTTCCTTCCGACCATCTCTGACCACCGAATTTCCTCTGAACCCCACTGCCATGCAGGTGGTTTTGCCGTAATCAGCTCACCCATGGATTATTGTAACAAAGTCAACCATCGCCTTGGGTCCCGCCTTCCTCCCTCTGGCTCATTTTGCACATTCCTGCTAACCTTAATTCACATCACTGCCTTCCTTTGAAACTCTTCAGCGATGCCTTTTTATTACTAATTTGTAAATCTAAATGCTTTCACCTGGTATCTGGGGTCCTCTTCACTCTGACCCGAGTTTAGACTTCTTTGTACCTTCCTTGGGCCCTGAACCCAGGTGCCATTTTCTCTCTCTATTGTGACATTCATTCTATTCACTATGTATACTGCTTCTCACCCCTTCATCTCGGTGTGACAGCACCTTTAAATGTCCAAGTAACGCACCATGCACATCTCAGGCAGAGGCGCTGCCCTGCCCCACCTGTCCCCAGCAGGAGCTCAGTGACGAATCTTGGGTTGGTGTGCATCAGGGAGTCTCTCCCCGGCTTGACCGTCAGCCCCTGGAGAGCAGGGAAGCGTGTGCTGGACTTGCACTGCCAACCGGACCCGCTGTGTCTCTGGCTCCTGAGAGGTCTCAGTAGTTGCTCTGTGCTCTTCTCCATGACAGCGGTGTCCTCTCCCAGGCTCACACAGGTGGACAGTAACAAAGGAGGTCTCCTGACCTCAGTCCAGTGTGCTTTCCTTTTCCTTAGTAGGTACCTCCAGTTACAAGCACAGATTCCCAATCACAGCATATTGGGTGAGCTGGAAGGTAGTTTTGGGTGGTCCTGAGAAAATTCCCTTCAACTGTCCCCAAAGGCAGCTCTCGGCTCAGGGTCCCCATATACACAGAATGCTACCCACTCGTTCTGACTTCACGCATTCATGCAGCAGGCACTATGTGTCTTTATGGCCGAAGCCCAAGGAAGGTTCTGTAGGGCACACAGGATGAATGGGACAAGCATTTGCCCTCACGGAACTTAGAGTTGGGTGGGGCAAGAAAAGACAGATGCAAATAACTCTAAGCAAGGCTGGCTGTGTCAGCCCTGGCTTACCTCCCCACAATGGTCTCCTTACCAAGCAAGGAAGAGGTGCCAGTGTCATCAGGCAGAGTCTCAGATGCAGGTGGTGCCAAGTCCAAGCGTGGGAGAGCCAGGGAGGTTTGGACGGCTCTGTCCTTGGACTTTCTGCTCCAGCCCACACAGAGGGTGAGCCCTCAGAGGCCTGGATGGCTAGCTGGCCATCCTCATCTGGTCTCTCCATCTACTTCTCCCTCAATAACAGAGCCGGTGGCCTTGGGGCCTGCCCCTTCCCTCTGCTCACTTTCTTCAGCCAGCCGTCCAGCAACTGGGAGATTCAGGCTCTGGGGGGGCAGGGCAGAAGGCATGCTGGTCCTTGCCAGTGAGCTCTACCCCCCAGCCCCATTTTTAAGGATCCTCTGTGCAGCAGCGGGCTGCTGACAATTACTAACCAAAGGTGCTTCACCCCATCGCTGGCCCCAGTTTGTAACTCCGTGGGCAGCTGTGGGACGCTGGTGACTTTGGGGAGAGATTGAGAAGTCCTGGGTTCTAGAAGGTTGGCTGGGGCCACCAACACCGTAATCTAATGCTTGTTAGAAAATAGAGCTTCATGGAGAAATTATAATGAAAAACCAATTCCCTTTGTTTCGCCTTCATTTCACAGTTTACAAAGTACTTCCACGGGATGAAGAAAAATAGAAACTTAGGAGTATTTGACGTAAACATGACTATTTTCAAACAGCACAAACACAATGGGTATCAGTTCCCTTTGTCACTTCGAGGACATTTGCTGAACTATCAAAAATTTCAGAAAACATCTAACGGTTTGGGAAGAGTCTGCGATTGGCCCTCAAATGAGTTTTCCCCCAAAGAGACTTGCTCATTCTCGTAGAAGTGACAGCACTGGATGATTCCCGTCCACGGTTGTGTGCCGCAAACACACCGACACTTCTAACGATAAAACGTGACATTTAACGGTCGTAACTCGGGGTGTGACCATTCCCTCCTTCGTTTCTTCCCAATGCAGATTAGCCGTAAACTTGCATGTGACATCACTTCAGGGCCAAGCGCAGCAGAAATGTCATCTTCCGCGTGACAAGAGGCTGGTGTCCCTGGGGAGGGAGCTTGGCTAACTGATGAAGATGTCAACAGCTGCACGTTTATCATTGCCCCAGAGGCCCGCGCTGACTGAAAGCTTTCACTGTTTATTCACAGCAAAGACACTTAATTAATGACTGGGCCTAATCGGGCTGTCTTATTATTTACAGGGATACCAGTGTGGCTTAGCTCAACTGATGTGCAAACAAACCAGCCTTGAGGAGGCTTTAATTAATAATTCTGAGCCAGGCGTTCCGAGAGGCCCCGTCGCCGAGCTCTCGGGTGATTTACAGCATCTCCTTTGCCACGTTCTCCTGTCCCCTGCATGCAAATAAGTGACCACCCCAGCGGATCTTGCTGTTTCAGCTGCACTGGGCCTTGTTTATTACAGAAACACTCTTATCTGTGCATAGGGCTTAATGGAGATGGATGCCCGACTGCTCCAAGGCCTGGCGTCTTTCTTGGACGCGGGGCTCAAAAGCACTTTCACACGTTTTCTGAGTACCAGCTGCGCTCAGATACCAAGGGGATTCATCGACCTAAGTGAGCCCAACACAAACGAACCGTGACATTGCCCCCTTGGGACTCCCTCTAGCTGGGAGTCAAGTATTATAATACAAGGTGAAGTTATGTTAATTTTACCCCAGAAGTCGAAAGCCCACTGGGAGAATAGAGACAAAGAGATGAACTGCGGCAGCAGGGTCTGGGAGGCTCCTCAGAGTGGGGAAGAGGGGGCCAATGGGGGTCCTGAAGGACATTAAGGAAGGCAGTTGAAACTGTTTGAGAGAAAGACAAAGCTGAGATCAACTTGGAGGATGCATTGGAAGGGCATGAGGCTGGATGCAAGAGCACCAGTTAGGTCTTTCCAGTTGATTGGCTCAGAGATTTGTGATTTGGGTTAAAACTGGGCCCAAGCACTGGAACTGGAGCAAAAATTATATTTGCTAGATTTCCTGGAGGCAGAATCCAGAGATCTGAGCAAGACCTTGACTGGGTTGGAAGCTATAAGTCAAAGTCATCCCGGTTTTTGTTTTGCTCCTGAAACCCTCTGTAAATACTGCTTTATTTTCTTCTGCATTTCATGTGGCCTCGGGCACTTCGATGTCCGATGGGTTTCTGGTCTTTTCTAAGTGCGTGCGTGTGTGTGTGTACACACAGTGTGCATGTTTGTGTGTGTACGTGTGTGCATAACTGTCTCTCGACACATCTGTGGATCATCTATCCTCTCCTTCTCCCATCTGTCTATCATCATCCATCTATCATCCAGTTTTCCTTGAGGTAGCTTTAGATTTTTAAAGATCCTGTTACTCTTCCATTTTAACGTGACATCGAAATGTGAACCTTCATTTTCTAAACTGTTTGAGAGGTCTTAACATCTCAAACTTCAGTTTTAATTCTGGGAAAAGCTTTAGTCATTATTTCTTTACACACGTGTCCTTCCTCTAGTTTTCTCTCTTTCTGAAGCTCCTGTTGTACTAATGGGGCGAATCTGTTTCTCTCCCCCGCGCGCCCCAGCTTCCTCCAGGGTTTCTCGTCTGTCCTAGGCGTCCTGGGAGATTCTCCATCAGATCTCCAGTCCTCCCGTTCGCTCTCGGCTCTCTCTGTCGGCTCTTCCCCCTCAGCGTGTTCTCTCTCTGGGTTATTATATTTTTTATACCAGTTACTGACTTACATGGTCTCTTATCTCTGCTTTATAATATAACCATCTTCCCTTGTACCTTTGATGATATTTATCTTATTTTAAATTCTGGATGTACCTGTTCCCTGAGTTCTACTTCAGGTGGTGTCTGTAATCTGTTCTGTTGTTTATAGTAGTCGCAAGAACTCAACCTTTAGCCTGCACACTCTGTTCCCCTGGGTGGAATTTTCCAAGGAATTCCAAGCTCCCCAGTTTGAGAAGGCTTCACTTCAGACCTGGAGGCGATGTTACCTCAGACCCTGCCCTTCACCCTCAGCCCCCGGAGGCCTGCGCAGGCAGAGCCCCCTTCTTTACAGGGGGGCGGGGGGTGGGGACTGGCATCCAAGGCCACTGCGCCGACTGTTCAAGTTGTACAGGAAGAGAAGGGACGAAGGGAATTTCTCAATTTTAATGGAATTTCTCCACTATTACTTATTTCTCAAGTTTTATTTATTTCTCAATTTGAACTGTCTCCTTTATAATAACTAGCTGTCATCCCAAGTTTCTGGTCCACTATTGGTATAGTTGTCTATTTAAAGTATTTTAATGTTTGCTTTGTAAAGAAATACCTATATGTATTTTAATAGAAAGACATATGTAAAGAGAGAAGTGAGTGCCATTTTGAGTTGACATTCCAGAATTCCCATTTTAAACGAGTTCTTCAAGCATGTGAGTGGATACCTGGTTTTGAGACCCTTTTATCCCACTAAGTGCATTAGACGCTGGAAACAGTCTCTATTAAAATACCGACGTGTGAAAAGCTAGCAGCAGCAGTTGGGTTCTGCTGAATGCTTGTCGAGCTGACGTCCACCTCACGGAGCAGGTGTAAGTGGACTTCTGCTGGTTGGAGTTGGAAACTGACAGCTGCCGTTACCAGTTGCCGATTATGCTGTTACCCAGCTTCCCACAGACCTGCTGATCTCTTCCACACTCATTACTATTTGCTGAACGCAGCTTATCTGAGTAGCAGTAACTCAGATCTGTTGTGATTTTAGCACTTAACCCCATCGCCTGTTCTCAGAAGGTAATCATTACGTGTTTAAATCGTCAGAAAGAATTGTGCAGAGTCAGCTCACACTTCCTAGCGGGTTTCAGTTTTAAGGGACTTTTGATAGCGACTCAGAAGGGATACAGGAGAAGTTACATATCTTGGTTTTCAGGAGACCCTACTTGATTCTGGGGTACTCATGCTCATATGTAAGAGGAATCATCGAAGGGGTGTTTCAGAACATGTAGCAATTGCTAATTGTTTTAATCTTTTAAAAAATTATAGTTTCACTGTATGTCTCACTTTTTAGAAAGATCCCTTGAATTATCGCATCCGACTGTATCTGAAGCTTAGGATAATTGGTATCAAGGGAGGGCAGAATGATCTCGCTTCAGTGCAGCTTACCTCTGATTGCAAGTTATTGAAAAGCCGACCGTCAACATCGGCTTTGGAAGTGATATGCTTTTATTCTTTGTAAATTATAGGAAAGAGTAAAACTTCCTTCTCCACTAGTCTCTGAGAAATTCCCTGGAGAGATACATTTTCCTCCTTTTAAGATGTGATTCACAAACTTTTTCCTTTGAAATCTGAAACTCAAGGATAGTTCTAAAAAGTGTAGGGTAAATGCACCTGAATCATTTGCATCCACACCAGATTCCCCTCTTCACAGCTGAGCCACTGCTCGTCTCTGCTGATGGGCACTCGGGCTGCCGTCAACACAGTGCAAACACCCACCAAATGGGAGAACATAATTTCCAATGATACATCTGCTATGGGGTTAATATCTAAAATTCATAAAGAACTTCTACAGCGCAACACCAAACAAGCAAACAACCCAATTTAAAAATGAGCAAGGGACCTGAATAGACACTTCTCCAAAGAAGACATACGAAAAGACACTCAACGTCACTAATCATAAAAGAAGCGCAAATTAAAACCACAGTGAGATATCGCATCACACTTCTTGGAATGCCTGCCATCAATAAATCAACAGTAAGTGTTGGCGAGGATTTGGAGAAAAGGGACCCTCGGGCCCTGCTGGTGGGAATGCAGACTGGTGCAGCCACTGTGGAAAGCATTTGGAGGTTTCTCTAAAAGTGAAAAATGGAGCTGCCTTTTTACCCAGAGACCTCACTTCTGGAAATATATCTGAAGAAACTCAAAACGCTAATTTGAAAAAATACAGGCACCCCTATGTTTATGGCAGCGTTATTTACAACAGCCAAGATTTGGAGGCAGCCCACGCGTCCATCAGCAGTTACATTGTCTTACGAGCTGCCTAATATTTACATTTACTTACTACTGAGCACTTGCTGTGTTCTCATTTATTTATTTTGGCTGTTACATCCTCCACCTTGATAGGGGAATCTGTGACATCAGAGTCTAAATATTTGTGTATTAAAAGATGAGATTACAAAGGCAGACAGGTCCTAACCTTGAAAGCAGCCCCAGAAAACCTACATCCTTGCAGACGTACCTGACTTGGACATCACCGTTCACGTCTAGGCTATTTCCCAGCCAGCCAACACACCAGCATTTTACAAACACTTCACATTCACCCTGTTTCAGCCACGTGACCATGCAGTGAGATTAATACATTTTTAAATGAGAAGTTATATTTCTGGGGAAGCATTAAAAGAGGAACAACGTTTATTTGTGACAGGCCATACATGCTAAATCAGTGCAAGAGAGCACCCCCTCAGTTTGGCTCCCTGAGAATCCGCCCGCACTTCGTCACTCTGACGGTAACTCTGGGTCGCAGCAGCGCGCGGGGTCAATGGCAATAAAAGTGACTTCTCTTTTTAGTGCCTTTGCAAATTCAAGGCCAGAGGCTAATGCTGTCATGAGCACGTAACTCCACTTCTCATATTTTAACTCTAGCCAAGGAGAAGGTACGGGACTCTTCACCAATTAACCACTCTTCTCTCTTCAATCCACTCTGCCTGCCCAGCTTCCACTGGGAGAGGAGGAAAGAGAAGTCGAGCTCTCGAAGAACACAAAGTAAACCCCTCCTTGCTTTTGGAGCATGGTTGCTATGGCGTCTTTCTTCATTGGCAGGTGCCATGGAGACCCCAGGTTTGGGCACAAGGATAGCAATTGTGACTCATTACAGAATTCATACAGAGATGCTCAAGTCTTGGAAAACTTCGGGCAGGAATGAAAAGCCATTATTTTCCTCCTTTTCGTGACTGAATTGGTGACAGCAATGGAAGCTATTTTTATAGACACAGGTGACTGCCTTCTGCTTTAAAAATGTGCACACACTTCCCAAAATACACAGCTTTTGCAAATACTTGAAATTAACAGTGATGAAAAAGACAAATTGCAGAGTGAGTGGCAAGTGTATCGAACTACACAATGCTTGACGGTGAAGTGCCCTTAGGAAGGAAAAACGTTCCTTTCACCTCCGGAGTGGCTTCTGAAGAATGTTAGAAATTGGAAGTAATTTTCTTAAGTAAAGGAGTGTCTAAATTAACGTGAGTAAGGGGGGAAGTCACGTGGAAGAATACACAAGTAAGACAGACCTCTCCCCACCCCCTGTGGGTGCTGTGGCCCCCTGGTCCCTCCCTCTTCATCCCCTTGCCGCAGAGCAGCTATTAAGGATAAACTTAGGCTTAGAAACACACCCACAAGGCCCTTTCAAATTTTCCCTTGGGAATTCAGGACAGTCTCTAAAACAATGGCACAATAAGGACCCAGCCACAGCTGGACACAGTACACAAAGCAGACATAAGAAAGAAACACAGGGTACAGATTGCGTCACTTTTCCATAGAGGGTCACGGCTGCGCTCTTTCGACTGGGGAGCTGTTAGCTGGCAGAGGCTTCCCGATGCAGGAGGCCTTCCGGTCTAAATCGAGAGGACAACCAGAGAGGACGCTGGGTGATAATAACGGTGACCCGTTCACCTGGTTTTCTGCGCCTCCTGCTGCAAAGTGGCTCATGTGATGTGGAGCTGAAGCCCCCACGTCCAAGCGCCTGAGCTACTTAAAATCATTCTCTGGACGTTTCGTGACGTCTACCTTGGGCTGAATTTGTTTCTGTTTACAATATGTCTGAAAATGGCAAGTTTACCTAATACTGGAGTCTCATCAGTAATTAAGTCAGAATACCGACATGTAAATATTTTCTGTTTTCCACTTTTATTCTGTCTAAGAAAAAAGTTGTTTTTCATTTGCATGACTCCTCAGTCTTTGGGGAATTTTAAAATAAAGCTCTGAAAGATCGAGGTGACGCTCAGTCTCCCTCCACTTTCAAATCCAAAAATGACTTCCAAAAGTCTAAAAAGTATGCCATATACTCAGCTGGGTAATAGTCACTGATCTCTTCACACTGTCTTCCCTCCAGAGGTATCAGGGGCCACTGCCCACACTTTCTCATCGATACACTAAAGTCCTTTCGCCTAAGGGACTCCTGAGGATGCCCCACCCCTGGCCCAGAATGCATTACTTATTACTTGTTCAATGAAATGCCAGGGGAGAGCGGAGGTCGATACGGAGCGCGGCAGAACACAGGCGGCCCGGTGCGGGGCCCAGCGTCCACGCAGCCCGTCAGACCACATTTCCACCCTGGAACAGACCCGGGGACTCCAACATGCCAATCAAAAAATGTATGCGTTAGACCGTTATCACGTGCGCCCTGCGTGCCGCCCCCACTTAGCCTGATCCCCGGGCAGGGGATTTGTTTTCTCTGTAATTACTGGTGTCGATAGTGTATTTGTACTGCATCAATCACTCTGAATGCATAATGGATAAAGCAAATGGATTGCTTCACCAAAGAGCCTCAGTCATGTAAGCACCTCCACTTGGCTTAAACAAAACGGTGAAACCACCACTGGGCTGTGGGGGCAGCGGAAGACGGATGATGAAATGTTAATCCATCCCAATCCATCCTGTAATGCAGTACAAAAGCAATTCATCTACTCACCCACTTCCCCATGGCTCGTCTGCTAATACCTTGGTCTTTAAAGAAGAGTATTAGTCAGATCAGAAGAGAGAGGGTAGCGATGACTTTTTTCCTTTCTAGCAGTGAGGAGCTCTTTGGAAAGCTTTTAGAGAGGTGGGCGCTGACATCAGGGGAGATCGTGAGGCCTGGAGGTCAAGGCACAACTTCTTTCCTCCGGCGTCCGTTGCCTTCGCCGTGAGTGAGGCCTTGGCTTTGCGTCCTTGCTCTGCGTGTTGGAGCAACGACACCAGCCCTGTCCCGCCTCAGGGTGTGGCAGGGGGTATATGATTGTACATTATGTATCTCCACTTACAAACCCCGAGATGGGACAACCATACATCTGCATCACGATGCTTTGTAAACAATGAGACATCCTATCAATGTAAGAGAAAACTAGGTCCTGCTAAGAAAACTCCTTACAGGGAATGTTTATGGTTTTGTTTTTCATGTTTGAAGTCTGTTTTTATCTTGATGTACCAACTCTGGAAATCAGACAAGAGGAAGGCTTGTCTCTCTGCCTTAATTGGGACCCTCAGTGCAGGCAGGGCCCACCGAGTTCCACACCCAGCGGAGGACTCAGAGGAGAAAGGACAACTGTTTGTATAGAGCTGCCTGCATTTCAATTCATTATATTGCTTACATCACTCAGCACAGACCTGAGTACACAGCACTTAACCGGAACAGCCTCCAGACATAACTGCTTGGGCTTTGATATAGGATGCACACAAGACCAGCATTCAAAATCACTTAATTGAGTCCTCGGCTCTGCATTCAAACATCCTTTCTCTAGCTCATATAATTATGGGCCTATCATTTCTCTGAGCTAAGTAAGGATCGCCTCCCCCACTGGAGAAGCCAAGCTGTGGGGAGATGGAGCTTGCCCCCGTCTGGGTTCCAGCACAGGGCAAGGACGTGGGCTGGTTTCTGTGCCCGAGCCAACATGAGCGGCCACTCCTCTGCCTGGTGCAGTTCTGCTCACAATGCCCCTGAGCCTCACGGCTGAGCTTTCGAGAAACAGGCTCGCTTCCATGACCCTCCCAGAGCCGACCCCATTAACGCTGCTGTTCCAGTCTGCCCAGTTGAGTCCAGCGTTTAGAGCCAGAGGAAGGCACTCCTTTCCTCACTACTGAATTCATCATACAAGGTGGGTTTGGAGGGACCATGAGGAGACAAGATTTGGAAGGCTGGGCGGGTCCTTGGGAAAGGATTTGTTGAACAATTGGCTAAAAGCCAGGCAAATAAATCTCTTTGATGCCCTGCGTAGTTAGGTACTTATTTTCCATTTCTGAAGCACAGGTATATATCAAAATAATGACTAGAAAGGATTGTATCAAATTACATAAGCTACCTTAGCACCTGTCCATTCAGGGAGTGAACAATCAGGGGTTCATCTCTCTTAGTTCCACATCTTTCTGCACAGCTAGGAGGTGACAGGGCCCTGGGCTGTCACCAATAATAGGGACCGTGCAAACCTGTGTACAAAATCCAGGTGAAATCTTGCATTTCAAAAATTCCAATTATTTTCATAACCACATTTCAAATCTTCTCCCCAAGTGCTGAGAGTGAGTCCAGTTCCCTGAGTGTAAGCGTTAGTACTTAATGAACACAAGGGTACTGTCCGCGAGCGCACAATTAAGGAAAATAAGGGACCTCTGTGTCGACCTGTTCCATTTTAGGTTTTTAACCAAGTGCGTTCTTCTCCAGTTCTTTCTAACATGACTTCAGGGAAGATTTCACATGTTTAGGTTAAAAGACCCCTGGAGTCCTGTCGTTAGTGTGGTCATGCATATATTCAAATTACGGATGAGGGAGTCAAACCTGCGAACACCGAGCTCATTTACATAAACAGGACCAGAACTTCTGGGAGAGATGTCAGCCACATCCTGTGTTTACAACCTCCTCCAGCTCTTCCTCCTTTCAGCCCACAACAACAATGTCCTCACAAATTAATGCAAAGAACTAAGAATGGGACCAACTTGGTCACTCTCCAGCTGGGAACGTCAGGGCACAGGACTTGGGTGGAGTGGACCGAGTGCTGGACACAGCAGTGAGTGCTGCGTGGGTCCAAAGTCCAGGGAGCTAGGCTGGCTACCTAGTTAGGAGGAGCCCCTCACCTGGTCACCTTCCCCGTAACATCAGCAGCACACACAGCGGAGGAAGGAAAGCAACACAGCCAAATGGCATTTGGGGTGAAGAGGAAAGGCGCTGTGAACCCAGCCAAAGGCGGGTCCCACTGCCTGCTCCTCCGAGGGGCTGCCCAGGACAGAGGGCTGAGGCCCTCCCGGGAACGCGCCCACGCATACCCACGGACTCACCAAAGCCGAGGTCCTTGAGGCGGGCAGTCGTCCAATTTGTCTTGTCATCACCAGCTTCCCATTGCAAAACAGGGCGACCCATCTGGTCATGGGGCCTGCTTCAGGAGGCCACCTGCCCACAGGAGCTGGCCTCGGCAGCCGAGTTTCCAGTCACTCTGACAACACCCACAGAAACGAAGTCGCTCCTGCCCCTCAGCTCCCCTGGAGGCTCCTCCAGTGTCTCAGGAGACTGCCCCGCAGGACAGAAACTGCACGGCAGCGTCCAGTCCTCCAACCCAGCACTCCAGGAGGACCCGCAAGGGGCTCCAGGAACAGGGGCGGGGCGCCCCTGGGGCCTGCACTTCCTTGGGTTTGGGGACACAGCAGGATCTTCTGGAGCTCGGCCATCAGGAATGAGTAGAGGAAACACTCAGGACGGGTCGGGTTACAGATTCCACAGTCAAGAGAAACAACCGCACCAGCAAGTGAGAACTGAAGAAATAAAGGCCTTTCCAAAGAAAGAGGAAAAACATTCGTTTACGACAGATTCTCTTTCGTTAATTGAGATAACGTTGGCTTACAACATAGGTTTCAGGTGTGCGGTCTGACGTGTACCGGACAGGAACACACAAACAAACACCAGTTTTGGTGGCGTATCATGTCCGGCTGGAGGGACGAGGCCTGGATGAGGGATGAGAAAATGGATAAAGAGTTGAAACGGCTCCCAGAAGAAAGTGGTGACCCCCCTGAGATCGGGGGATGCCAGAGGGACCCCGTGTGGGTGGGGGACACGCCTCCAGCATTCTGCTGCCGAAGGGCCCCACCTCTCTCCTCCTTCACCCACAGTGCCCCCAATTCCAGGTCCAGCCCAGAGTCAGTGGGGCAGTCTTGGATGGGTCCCCTCCTTGGCTAGGGACCCCTGGGCAGGCGCTTTGAATGACGCATTGGAAGAGGTGAAGGTGACCCGAGGAAATGAGGGGAAGGAACGCACAGACTCTCTCAGGCCTGGCCAAGCATCTGGCGCAGACCACAAAGTGATGAATCTTAACAGTTCCCAGAGAAGGGACAACTACAGTGCCCTCAACTTTGGGGGCAGGGTGACGTCCACTAAGGAAACAAAGAACAAAAAACGAACTGAGAGCAAAAAAGGAAATGCCGCTGCAATGACAGTTTATGTAGAATGCAATCGGAGTGACAAAAATGTAAATGGGACAGTCACAGCACGCACGGCCGCATGCAGGGGACAGAGAACGCGTGTGAGAACAGGGAGACCCGTGAGTCAAGGGCAGGAGGTCAGTGAAACAGATACGTGCACGCGCGATGTGGTCCTGGAGGAGGAACAGAAGGACAACACGACAGAAAAGGGTAAATGACAAGGGACTAGAGAGAGTCACCCGTGGGGGCGGGGAGCTCTGTGACATTCCAAGCGAAAATCTGAGTAAAATATGTAAGTCTTCAAGAATGTGTAAATGACCAAAATTGACTGAAGAAGAAATAGAAAATCCAAAAAGCCAAAATGCATCTTAGAAATTAAGAACCTGGTCAAGGAGCCCACGTTCCAGAAAAATGTGCAAAACTCAGGCGGTTTCTGTTTGTAGATTATATGGTTGTGTAGCTGGAAACTATGAAATCAACTGACCAGTGCCAGGAAGGATGAGATTTCAGTAAGACAGGGAGTTAGAAATTTATATTAGAAAACCAATAGTTTCCCTTCATACATGTAACCAGCTATAGAAAATTATGATTGAAAGTAGTCCATGTATAACTGTAACTTTTTAAAATGCTGAGAATGTAGGAATATTTTGAAATAAAATGATATAGGACCTGTCCAACAGTTAAGCTATACTACAGAAAATTCAGTCTAATCCAAATCAAATATCAATTGAAATTTGTGTTTTACTTGATGAAACAATCCTCAGTTTCACCTGGGAAATAAACATGCAAGAAAACAAGACCATTACTAAAAAGAAGGGTAAGTGTTAATGGATGGGTATCTGGGTATATAAAAAATATACTATGTAGTTAATTAAGACCTACATAGTATTCGAAGCATATTTAAAACAGCGTGGTTCCTGCATTGGAACTGCTGTCTGATTTCCAGACAGTTTCATTAATCCATCAGTGTAGATAGAGGTGTTAGTCATTAACATACAATTTCAAGTGATGAGAAAAGATACATTATTTAATACAGGGTATTGAAACAACAGACTAAATGTTATTATTTAAAGCTAGAAGCCTATCACACCGTTATAATAAAATTAAACCACAGGTGGTCAAAAGCTTTAGACCTGAGAAAGAAAGAAAACTGAATTAGAAATGAACTTTAAAGTAAGTAAGACAGAAGTCTGAAACCATAAAGTAAAAATACCATTGACATTTAAAGTATGTAAATACTTTCAAGTTTTCTAGTAGAAAATACACCATAACGAAGTCAACAGAGGGACGATCAGCACGCTAACATTTCGGACAGAATGACAATGAGTCAGAGCTGACATGAGTGAGCAAAGAGCTTTTACACAAGGAACACACACTGGATATAAAAGGGGACTACTAAATGCCTGCAAACAGTCGAAAAAAGACGTTTCAATGCCCTAGAAGTCATATCTAAAACAATGCGGTGGACTGTGTTGCTGTTTCAGGTGCTGAGCACGTCTGACGACAGAAGCAGGTGGAACTGAGGGTCGCTGGAAAGGGTTCGTTCTCCTGCACCCTGAGTTCCTACAGGTGCACCTTTCTGAGGAGGGGTTTGTCATCGTGCAGCACAATTGTAAAGTGACATATCATTTGACCCAGGAGTTAAATTTCTAGTGACATTTCACACGGATATTGCAAGAGAATGCCAAGAAATCTGGACATGGTGGTAATGGTATTGTTCATAAGAGCCAAAAAAAAAAATCACGAAAATTAGTAAACAAATCATGACATCCATACACCAGATACAGAAAAGGGACCACTGTGTAACAAATGAAAGCGATGATGTAGATACACAGTTACTAACTTAAAGGACATCTCTGACATGCATGGAAAAGCAAAAGCAGACCTGAGCCCAGTGTGCACCGAGAGACGACCCCAATTCTGGGCACCGGAGGGGACTCAGGTACCGCTAACTCGTTCACCTAGCCCTCCGCCTCAAAGATGTGAACAGGAAGCGGTGCTTCTGCTCTGAAATACAAGATTTCAGGGGAGTGTTACCTTCTTTGTACTCATTTTTTGAGACTGCTTCCTTCCTTGCGGTTTCCCCCTTCCTCTTTCCCCCCTCCTCTTGTCTGGCTTCTTTTTCTTCTTCAGCTATTAGCATGTATCCAATTGAGTGAGGGAAAAGAGCTTTCTTCATTTGCGAAGGTAATTGAATCAGACAATTTTTTTTATATATTCAAAAATTTTAGATACTTTCAAAACCTTAAAGAGGTGTGTGGGGGATACACATGCCTGTGTATCGGAAACATATTTGGGAAACTCAGTTATTTGCCAAGAGTTCTCAGGGGACCGGAGCCACACATTTAGAAACATGTGATGTTTGGAGACTCAGTCTCCGAAGGTGATCTCGCCTTTGCCACCCTGTATCGTATGGCTTGTCTCTGTGACGGTATTTTCACCTTGCCTCATTCAGCCTGGGGGAAACACTGCCCTCGCGGGCAGTTAACCCCATCCTACGATTCCCAAGGCAGCAGCTCTGTTATCAGAAAATTAAGAGAGAGACCTTAAATTAAAAATTCTGCAATTGGCAGTGAGGTTTCCAACTCTTCATTCCAGCTCCTTTGTTGGAAAACCCTGGGCTTTTGTGAGCACCCTAACCCCGGCCATTTGGAGACAGGGTAGTCCAGACTCCGAGCTTGCAAGGCCTTTTGGAGATCGCCCGGTGGCCCAGAGCAGGGGTTCTCCCTCTCGAGGGTGCATCAGACCCTCCTGTGGGCTGGGCTGCACCCACACTTTCTGACTCGGGAGGCCAAGAAGCTTCTGAGATTCTGCATTTCTCAGGAGTTCCCACATGCTGCCGTTGCTGGCCCAGGGCCCACACTGGCTTAACCCTAGCCTGTCTCACCAATCTTTGCTTCCCATCTTTTTCATTGTAAACCTACAGCTGATGCTCTTTAGATAAAAAAGGGCTGAGTCACGAAGCATGGGAGGTTCTCAGAAGGAGGGCACAAGAAGGTCACTCCCATCGTACTTTCCCAGAGTTTGGGAAATCAGCAGAAGCCATCAGGGAACAATACTTTACTGAACTCTTGGCAGGACAGATGAAAATTAGACAGCTGGAATAAAAGAAATTTGCTGGAGCCTATCTCCTCTCCTAATTCCCTTCCCAGCGGGTTTTTGTGAGAATCTGTATTTGTGGTGGGACCCTTGAGGACGTCCACATAGATACTTATTTTGCCCCTTTTAATTGGGGGCAGTAAAATAAAGTGTTGAGAGCCAGAGGGAGGAAAATATAGCTATATATATGAATATATTTTAAAATTGGGATGAATATCATTTTTTCAGGTGGACTTCAAGGTTTTAAACAATATTATTCCATAACATAAATCCAGGAATATAATTTCTGCAGGGACTAGCTAATACGCCCTGTGTGTGAGAGAGTCAAAATCACCTGACTTTTTATTCCTTAATTTGGGGGTTTCCTAAATGAGTGTGGCCACTTGGATATTCACATCTGGCAACCATCCATTCAGATACATACGAAGCCTCATTAATGTCCTTCGGGAGTGATGTTCTCAGTTAAAATAGCAAGTTTTCGAGTTCTATTGATTTCAGCCATTTACTCCTCTTCGCTTACCACCAAATTTTATTTTTGTGTTTTGAGTTATTATTAAGAATTTATTCCGGTCTTATGCAGGAGCAAAGGTTGAGGAGGGGACGATTCTGTTTCAGTGAAAGAATATTTTTTAGAGGCATAGTCTTAAAAATGTTCTTTCTTTTTGGCACAAGCTGACTCAGGAGCTGGGGAGGTCCTCACCTCTGGAGGTTTTCCAGGGAAGTCTCAAACAATGACAACAGCATCAGCAGTGACGACAAGAATAACAGTGCCACACTTGGGCTGCCGCAGGAGGACACCAGCTTGGCCAGCCCCAGAGCCACGTTCGTGAGCCCCCGACCTTGCTGTGGTCTGTGGACACGCTCTGGTTGTTAGAGCAATGAATCCCTGATGTGAAAGCATGACAAACGCTTACGGTGGAAAACACGGGTCTTTACCACGTGAACTTGCTGCAGCCCTCCCGTCCCCCCCGCCCATACTCATTGTTTGCTGGAAGTGCTGGCAGCAGCAGCTGGCCTGAACCACTCCAGAGTCCAGAGAGCAAGAGTGAACTTTCCGTGCCCGAGATGTACACATCGAAAATGTGTAGCTTCCAACACAGGCTTTGCGAGGGTGAAATGGAAGCTAGAGTCCCTGTGCCTTCAGGGGACACCCTGGCCATGTGTCTGTGAGACTCACCAGCACTCGGCAAGCCTCTGACATCTGGAGGGCCTCTCCGGGGCAACAACCTGGCCTCAGCCTGTCACAGGTACAATCATCACCGGCAATCACAGTGGGAATTCCAGCCAAGCAGAGTGCTTAAAAAAAAAAGTCAGGGAAAACGGAGCCAAGTTACACGTGTTCATCACACAATTAATTACTGAGCCATCACACGTCCTCCCAAGGAGCAGGCGTGGAGAAGGGCCTCACAGATTCTGCACACGCAGGATGCGCAGAGAGCAAGGGGTGGCAGGCACCGCCCTGTGGCCCCCCAAAGCCTCTCTCTCCCATAATCTGGGGCCCCTCAGTGTAGCAACAGACTCAGGATGGCTTTGCGGTTCAGAAATCTGAGCAATTTTAAGTGGTGACCACTTGCTGGTCCACTGCTGCCTTCTCTTGAAAAGGCTTTGGTTTTTGTCACTCCCACTTTCTGGTTCCCTGTTTCTTCTCAGCCAAGTTTATCACCAACAGGGATGAATGGATACAGGCCATTATGCCACCAACCACAGAAGGGAAGTCGTTTTGCCCAATTGACCAAGCCTCGCACACCTGTGGGATGGAGGGAGCAAACGCAGAAAAGGTGTGATTCACTTTCACATCTGCGACACGAAGGCTTCCCTCCCCCCCGGAGACAAATGGGACTGCGACCTGGGGCAGCGGCTCCTCTCCGCCGCTCTTCCCGGACTCGATGTCTTTGTTTGGAGCTGACTAATTACACTCCTTGCGTGTGTTTTCTCTGGACATCCACTGCCCTAGCACGCGACACTCCTGCTATTTGTCAGGCAGGGCACCTCTACACTTCATCTTCAAGTAAAAACGATGCTTTCAAAGGATGCTTTCTTTAGAAATCACATTCTACTCCAGAAGAGAGGTGGAATGAAAATCTTTGTCTCGTGCTGCCAAAGGCAGCTTCTTACGGGGGTCCCTCCGGGGGAGACACTGCCCTACTTCTAAACACTTGCTGTTTTTCTTTTATGACAATAAAGTTCCTCATTTCAGCACACTCATTTAACTAATGGGGTGTTATAATAGCTTTTTAAAAAAAATTAGTTCTTTTCTGTTTGTCTCTATTACTCATTTAGCAATATTGGCAATAGTTCCATTTCAGTTATGGCTGCAAATAAATTAAGGGGGCCTAGTGGTTGATTACATCAATCAAAGTAGCAACTGATTAAGTAGAGTATCTTCTGGGTAAATCTGTACTGTTTACTGGTTCAACGCATCTAGACCCCTCGGGGGCATCAGCAGACTTTGTGGGAGGTGAGGGAGTGGAGGGATGGAACAAAAAGGGAAAAAGACTCGTGGACATGGCAACAGTGTGGCGATTGCAGCGGGGAGGGGAGTATACGGGGACTGAATGGTAATGGAAAATAATACAGTAAAGATTGAATTAGAAAAACCTTTGCTACCATCTTTTCTTTACAGAGCCATGATGTAGCTGGGGAACTAAATATAAACACATTGAAGTTAAGAAAGACTAGGTTTAAGTAGATTTTCAATAAAACACGAGGTGTCCCCTAATATTATATGATTACTGCTTCATTGAACAGTAACCCTAAGTCTACGGGAGCATGAGTGAACTGGGGGACCTATACTCATGTGTCACCCCAACCACAAATTAGCTGATTTGATGGGTCACACTGGCAAAGAGGTGTCTCTTTCCCTCCTTCACCTCACTTGTCTTGCCCACCCCGTGCACCCTCTCAGCACACCGCACTCAGCTGTTGAGTTCTGTGCCTAGGATGGGGCGGAGCCAGCCTCTGTATGGAGCAGGGCCAGCCTCTGTGCACCTGAGCTGCTCTGCTGGGCAAGAAGAGTATGTGAGCCATCGGGGACCAGGAAGGAGTTGGGACGGATGGCCCGGGTCTTCATCGCACTTACTTAGGGCAGGTCAAATCTGAATGAATGGCGTGGGGCATATAACTGTTCGAACAGACAAGTAGAGAGAAAACCGTGGAAGAAGCATTCAGGAGGCAGTGCAGTTGGACCCGACAGGTCCCCTGGGCAAGGACACCGGAGAGGGAGGTGTCATCTTATTAAGATAATGATTTGGAAGTGACCAAGCCTCCTAGACGTGGCAAACAAGGTTGTAGGGATGAACTGGATCAACATGGGAGAGAACGAAAGGAGAAGGGAGTCTGGGCCTCCAGCCCGACAGGAGGAGCGGCTGGAGGAGAAAGACAGGGCAGCCCGACATTCACTGCTGAAAGGGATAGCAAGCAGATTACACATTGGCAGTGGTTTGGCCCAAACGCTATAAAAATCAATACTTTTCATTAACAAAGTGCCTTGAAATTTGAGTTGATCTTATTTGCAGACAGCATTACTTTTAAAGGGATATTTATGCTCCCAGGCTCAGGCACAGAAACCAGCATTAATCAAAGCTATTAGCTCATTTTAATTTTTCTTCACTCCATTTGTGCTTGAGCCAGTGAGAAGGCTGCGTTGGGATCTCTCTATCCACATAAAAATCTATATATTGAGAAACTGAAAGAGAGATGTGGTGTGGGGGGAAAAAAAAGTCCTTTTTTGGCAATTAAGTGGATGGTTGATTCCCTTAATATCCCAGGAGCAGGCGAAGCTATCATTATGAGTCACTGTGGTTGATGAGTCTAATTCTTTCAGCACCGCTGCGGCAGCTGCTCGCATTTCAGTCCTCTGCCGACAGATCCCTCTCCGGCACGCCCCCATCCACCGCAGCCCACGCCCGCACTGGCGGGAGGGAGCATCGCCCCCTCTTTGTGGACTAGCAACGCAGCTACCTGGGAACCAGAGTCAGAGTGGAGAGACGGCTGGTCTTGGCAGAATGGACAGTGACCACCTGCTAGGCGTGTGCCTGGAGACTTGGGCCGAACGGCACCATCTTGGCTGATTCTGGCTTTCCGGAGGCGTCCCCCCATGGAAGAGGTCGCTGAGGTCTTGGCACTGGTCTCTTTAAGTCCAGCATTAAAGCAGAAGCACCGGTAATGGGAAGGACAAGGCCGTTCCAGTACAGGTCACTGGAGAGGTTACATGCTGTGGTCTTGGTGGAAACCATACACACACACGTGCACACAAACATCACACTCACATGTGTCTGCTTCTGGATTATAACACTATGTGAGATCTCAGAATCAATGGTAGCAGAAAGGGCCTCAGAAAAACGTATTTGGGCGTCTTTCTGTGAATGTGCTGCTTCTTTTATCAACCTGGATCCTTGAATCCACAGGATGTTAATGGAGGGAAATCTTGCTATTCTTGGTTTAGCTACCGGCACAGATGCTCGACAGAGAACTCAGGGCTCCTCGCGTTTGTTTCTGGATGCTCTCGGAACAAAGCGCCACACGCCGGGTGGCTTGAACGACGGAAGCATGTTTCCTAGCAGCTCTGAGGCTGGGCGTCTGGGGTCGAAATGTCAGCACTGCTTCCTTCTGTGGCTGTGAAGCAGCGTCTGTCCCGTGGCTCTGCTCTGGCTTTTGGGGGCCTGCTGGTGCTCTTTGGGGTTCCTATGTTTCTGCTGCTCCTCGTCTTAACATGGGCTCCCTGTGGGTGCATATCTGTGTCCACGCTTTCTCTTCCGTAAGAGCAACAATATCGAGTGGGGTCCCACCCTAGTCCACCATGACCTCCTCTTACCTAATTACATCTGCACTGACCCTCTCTCCAAACAGCCACATTCTAAGGTGCCAGGGGTTAGAATTTCAACATAGGAATGTGGGGAGGGATGCACCTCAACCCACAACACTCTGCCTCCCCAAATTCGTGTTCTTTTTATGTGCAAAATGCATTCACCCACCCCAACACCCCCAAGTGTTTTCAAAGATGGTGTCACCGTACATATCTCTCATTCTACGTACATGTTGGCATGTTGGTCTTGTCATTTCCACATTATGAGGTGGACTCTGTTCACCTTCCCTGATGCTAGGCTGCTCCTGAACTGTTCTAACCCAGAGAACACGCTGGGGGTGAGGCTGTGTAGCCTCTGAGCCTGGGCCTCGTGGGGTCTAGAGCTTCTGCCTTCGCCTCTCACAATGGCCTTTCCTGGGACCCAGCCTGTGGGTTGTGAAGAAGCCGAGGCTGCCACGTGGAACGCTCCTCGTGAGAGACTTTGTGCCCTGGCCGCAGCCCCACCCCTTGCTGAACAGAAGCCATGGCCAACCATGTGAGAGAAGCCTTTCTGGAAACCTCAGCCACCCCAGCACTTCTTATCATACCATGGAAAGTGGCAGAGCTCTCTGGTCTCACACAGACTTGTAACTTGTAACAAACTGTTGCTTATACTGCCATACTTTGGGTGCCTTGTGAGGCAGCAATAGAAAAATGGAAATGGAATACGGTATTAGAAGTGGGCGCTTCAGTAACAGACTGGTTGGCTCCGGTGGGTAGGAGTCGGGAGGGCAGAGGGGAGACCGTCAGCGCAGACTGGGGAGCAGTGAGAAAATCGCCAGTCCAGCCTGGCGATGCGCTGACCTGCGTCCTGGAGCTGCAGAGCGGTGGCCAGCCAGTACCAGCAAGACCTCAGACAGTAGAACCTGTACCTGATGAACCTGAGCACAGAGCGAAGGAGGGTCCCAGCAGAACGGTGAAGTTCTGACAGGCTTCCTTTAGCTCCCAAAGATAACGTATGCAGAGACAGGTGGACTTGAAAAGGAAATTTTGGATTTTTAAGCAGAATTCAAAGGAAATATTCCAACTTTGGTCTTGCATAATTGGAAAATAAAAAATATTTCTCCTTTCTAGCTTGTGGCAAATGTTTCTCAGGGTACAAGGTGACTGGGACAAAGGTCAAAGACAGATGCTACCAGGAGCACACAGCCTCAGGGTTAAGGTCAGGTCAAGGGTGTGGGCATAAAACCCTTTGTGAAAATCCCAGGCTATGTTAAGAGGTGTTTGATACTATTAAACCGGACAAAATATCTTCCAAAAACCTTAAAGGTGTTTTCCAAGAGCCCCCAACACGCAGCCTGGCTCAAAGGATCACGGGGGCACAATGCTTGTCCAGTGGATTGCGTTACCATCTGATACCCTGGGACCCTATAAACTTGTTCAAGAGGCTGTATCAGTTTGGGCCCAAAGGAACAGAATGCGGAGGTCTCATTTCCCTAACATTTTGATGGCAGCCAGAAAGCAACTCTGTTGCAAACACAGGCCATTTTCTTTAAGGAAAAAGAAAGATGGCAGAGTGTGGAGCCCACAGGCCCAGGGGAGAAAGAAGCCGAAGCCTGAGTGGAACTGCCCCTGGTGGGGAGGCCTGGGCCGTCCTCAGAGAGTGGGGGAAACTGGACCTCAGGCTGCTTTTCCATCCGCCTCTGGGATGTGGAATCCCTACCGCAGCCTTTCTGTGCTTGTCTCCCGATGCGTGTGGGCTAGGACATGTCTGTGATCCGTGGTCTCCTCACCTGAGGGGCCCATAGAGAAGTCTTCCTGGCACCTGTGTCTGACGTGATCCTGGACTTTGCCTTAGAGCTGGATGCCGGGAGGGAGGAAAGGTCCAGGGTCTTGGGATGGGTGAGTGCATTTTGCATGGCAGACAGTACAAATGATCTGTGCCCAGAGGATGGTTTCTGGTAGATCATAGAGGCTGCACATTCCTGCTACTCCTCTGATTAAGAACAGGGTCTGTTTTCCTTCCCCTTGCTCTTGGCTGAGCGAGTGCCGTGGAAGGCTGCTGTGTAGCTGTCGCTGGTCGGCCTTCATCGGCAGCTTCTGCCTTATCTCCGCCTGGAACCGTCACTTGGGATCTAGACCCCGTTCCTGGCAGCCCACACTGGTCTAGCAAAGAGAGAGTCCCCAGTTTGCAGCTTCCCTCCAAGGTGACATGTGGGAGGGAAGCCGTCTAATTGTGCGACCCTGGCCAGTTCCTCACAGAGCAAGGGAAGAGGTACCAGGCAGGACACTGATGCACAGAATCCAGAACAAATGCACGGTCCCTGTTTTACGCCACAGCATTTGGGGAGTAGTTTACCCCTCAGCAGTGAATAAGCCAAGGAGCCCCTTAGCGGGCACAGTGCCAGTGGGCATTGCTCATGCCTTGGTCACCGTCCCTCTCCACTGATCAAATTTTCTTAAAGTTCAAGAACATTCAGCTTGATTGCAGTGTAGATTTTAAAGGTGCTTCATTAAAATTAAGGGAATGTGTTTACATGTAATTTGAACTTGAATTACATAGCATACATATATTGAACTACCAAAAATATCAATTTTCCCAATATTTTATCTTGGTTCTATTGAATAGGTTTTATATAAATAAAACTTTTAATCTGACTATTTTTTAACTATGGTCATAGTTAATGGAAATAGGTAGTCAATAAGAAATAATCTCAGGATGGTACACCCAGAGGGGAGAAATAGGATTCTTGTCACGGAGGGTTGACAGTTCATCACCGTTGTCAGTGTCACACCTTTTGTTTCTCGTTTTATTTATCATCACGCTTTTCACTTACAAAGCAGTGTTTACTGTGTGCTGGGCATGAAAGCCTGGAAAATAACGAAGGTACAAAGAGAAGAAGGGAACATTTTAAATAAAGACAAACTTACAACACTGAAGTCTTTGAAATTTCAAGTAGTTTTCCCTCATTCAAAATCCATAAGCTTGAAATGAGAAGCCACCTGAAATATCAGGGTCTCATCTGAGCATTCGCTGATCACAGGCTTCCCCTTTTCATGTTACCTGATTTTCGTTCAGGAAGCTGTGAGCTCTACCCAGTTATTACCAAAATTGATTTTGAGCCTGCACCGAAAGCATTAACCACAGCTGCTCTGAGGAAGATGGACTCTATATTCATCAAAATGTCCTGGCTGAATAAAGGAAAGGAAGGTGGGTAATGAGACCGACATGTTTGTATCTTATTTAGGCAAGAGAACCATTCTTTCCCTTCAAAATGTCCTCCCTCCATCCTCAGCTGCCAGGCAGCCCCTTCGAGAGCCTGTTGCGCCAGCAGGGAAGCAGGTGCTGGCCCTAACGGATGTCTACAAAGGTGTCAGAAAAGACAGGTACACCTGTACGGCCCAGTCAGCATGCTGTTGGAATTTCTTCAGATAATTACAGTGTGCGGATTCCTGAAATGTCAGGCATAAAATAATAAACAGAACTCTGGATGTGGCTGCTCTTCCTAGTCGGGCAGAGCCGTCTCCACAGCCAGGCCTCGGCTGTCAGAGCGATGCCCTTGTGGGCAGCTCCTTCTTTCCCCAAATACTGCCCAGGCAAGCAGTTTCTCCTCTCCACAGTATTAATTAAATCACATAAAACTGGCAGGGTTTAAATTCTGGCATCTGTATTGTCTCACTTAATTGCACCCCTGGACTCCTTTCAAAATTCTTTCATTTGTTGCAGGGACATCTATTGGCGAAAGGGGAAGAAATCAGAAGCAATCAAAGACAATTTGGGATTCCTAGGGCCCTTGCACCTGCCCTTGCAGAACGGGGTTCTTCAGTCCGTCTGTCTGTCTGCAGCATTCCCACCTCAGCAGGGGGGCAGCTGTGACTGAGCAGCAGAGGGAAAACGTCACAATGCTAGGGACACGTGGAGAATCGAGGGAATTTTAGTGTTGACCGTCATAAAAAAAAAAATCACCTTCGCAACCTTTCCAGGGTTTTCAAACCCATATAAGAATACCCTCAAGGGGGATGCAGCTTGCAGGGCTTGACTTTAGCAATTCACTCGCCAAATAAGAGCTTCCTTAAAGCAGGGGCAGGAGAGAGACTTCCCAGAAGCTTGTGCTGAATGAGCATCCCACTCAGAGGAGGGCTGCCAGCCTGGGGCACAATGGGCGGGGCCAAGCAGGCAGGACAGGCACCCAGTGGAACAGCCAGTGCCCAGCTTAGGGGCTACTGCCACAGAAGGGCAGACAGATTCTCTGTCTTTATTGACATGTGCAGGATGAAATTAGTTTCTTTTTCAGATCTACCAATGTTATTTCCTTTTTTTTTTTTTTTTTTTTGCCTTAATGAATGGCTGTCATCCAAGCCAGAAATCCGAGACCATCTTTTATCTCTCTTCTCATCCCCTACCTCCAACCCCTACCTTCGGCATCCGTCACTAAGTGACCCCTCTTCCCTGTCACGGCCACTGCTGTGGTTTGGACAGGTTCGCTCGGCGGGCCTCTGTGTCGTCTCCTCAGGATCGGGGATCTCCTGGCTCTTTCCCAGATCCTGAACCTGCCTCAGTGACTTTTCTAAAATGCAAATCTTGCCTGGTTACTCCTCAATGGCTCCAAATTGCCTACACGATAAAATCCCAACTGCTTAGCATAGAAATTGAGACCCTCCTCCATCCAGACCTTGGTTCCCTCATCAACCTCATTTCTCTCTCTATTAGATTGTTCGCTGTTGTTGAACCAGTGAAATGGGATCTATAGACTGAAGTTTTAAAAATGATACTTGTATTCTCCTGAGGAAACACATGGCTAAGTTTGTTGGCTATTCTTTGTAGGAAAACATTGAAGAGAAAACATCTTAGCTTTGATTAAGAAACACAATCTTGCTAATTATAATGAAAATTTGATGTGTTTTGAACCAAAATGAATACATTCAGCAATTCAGAAGGTACTGTTATTAATTAAACAGCTAAAAAGTCTATCCATCTTTCTTTCATTTGTTCATCAAATAATTAATGAACACCGGCAATATACCATCCACCATCACACACTGGCCACACAAGTATGAGACACAGGTCCAGCCTTCCACGAGCTCACAGTCTGGTGCAGGAAAAGAGGGAAAAAACTGTGATACACTGTAACAACAGTAATCACGGGCACCTAGCTTCAATCATTGTATTAGTTAGCTCTCTTTATATTGCAGATAGTAGCATATATTGCAGATCAATTTTAATTAAGCCAAAAACAAAGAACAAAATTATTGTCAGACATAAAGGACAATTTCAGGAGCCATCTGCATCCAGGTATAGCTTCATCCAGAAACTCCAGTGATGTTGCCAGGGATCTCTTCCGCTCTCTCAGCTCCAAGGAAGTCTGTGTGGACTTCCTCGTGAACAGGTCATTGGAATTTCCAGGCCTACATTTTACCAGTTAATCAACTTTATGAACACAAACAAACGAACTAAACCACTTTTCCTAATAATTCTGTAAAATGGCCCCAGATGATTGGGAGTCCTTGCTTGGGTCATATGTTCACTCTTGACCCAAACACACGGCTGAGAGAATGAAAAGTAATGATTGATAAACATGATCAATCTTGGCATCAAGCACAGGCTACACTTCGTCTGATCAATGAAGCGTCTGATCAATGCAGGCTGAAGTAAGGGCACTGTGGTTTTCCAAGAGAAAATAACCCGAAAAAGGAGGAAGAAATGTTGACCAGGTCGAAAACAATATGTACTTGTTCCAGTGCTTGAGCTGACTCTTGGAAGATGAGTGGAAGTTAACCCAGTAGGAGAGCTGATGAGAGCCAGCTGTTCCAGGCAAAGGGTAACAGATACTTAAAAATAGAGCTATCAGAAAACATGGTTCTTTCAGGTACATTTTAACATTATCTCAGTGTGGGTGGGGCATGGGTGAGTATACGGCAAGATCAAAGACCAGAAATGTTGATTCTAACGACAGCGCGCTGTGAAGTCCCTTGAAGTTGCAGCAATCTTTTCGGAAAGACCAAGCAAGCCGGAAACACGCAAGCTTTACAATTTCCGTAGTATTTGGGGAAGATTTTGTGCAGCCCTCTTCTGAAGAATCATGACCCGTGGCTTCACACGCTCTGAACCCAGCTGTGATGGTCAAGCGGACAAAAGACGGGTTTCTGCCCTCAACACAACCTGGGACGAGCCCGCTGGCCAAGGGAGACCCTGAACAGGTGAGTCCCTTGTCAGACCTGTCGGATGAACACTGTGTAGGGAGAACCATCTAGTAAGTAGTAGGTGGTGTGGGAGGAGGAAAGGGGTGGCAGTTAAATACTCTTAATGGCAGGAACTAGAGACGGGAGAGACGATAATGTAGCCACCAAACTGCTGGGGCTTGGACCAGCGCCCAGTTCTCCGATGACACTTTAGTCTTCAGGACCCCAGGCTGTGTGACTTTCCAGTCTGGTTGAGCTGTGCAGAGGACAGGATTATTTTCTCTCCTGACTCTTCGCAAGGAACGCACGTAATTTAAGAGCCTGGCATAGGTTAATCCAGAGTCTTCATGTTAACATGAAGACATTGGGAAAATTTTGAAGCACCATATTATGAAAACACATGTTAACTTGGTGTTTTTCAATTAATTAAACAAGAGTGCATCCTAAAATGGGGGTGGGGGTAAGGGCAGGTAAACCAAACACCTGACTTCTTCCCCTTGCATGGGAAGTTCTTCTACTCTCTACAAGGGAAGCCTTTATTTTCAGCGTCCTTACTTGGTAACAGTCAACAGTTTTCTTAACCAAGGGGTTCTTTTGCATCACACTGCATATCCAGGGTTCATTCAGCCTTCTTGGCACCTGGATTTGCGGCTGTAATGTGGACAGCAGAGCTGGGACATGTTTACATAGAAATAAATTGACACTCAGTCTGAAAATGAAAATGCTTTTTAATGAAACACAGGCTAGTCATGACCTCTACAGCATGTCCGGATTCTTAGTGTATTACAAAATTATCTGTTGTGGTATATATTTTCGATCCGAGGCTTGCGATATTCTATTTGCCTTTAACTATAAAATGTTAACAATTCTGACGTGAGATCAGTGGGTGAAAAAGAATCCTTCGAATTAATTTCTATACATTATTCACTTTGGGGAATGCGTTTTACTGAGAACCATCATAGGTGCAAGTTAAAAAAAAATAATGCCATCATTAATCACACCAAATAATTGCTCTTATAAAAGTGTAATTTCAACACAAAAAGAATTGAATACATTTTTCGTTCCTTGTTCTATACAAGAGGCATCAGAAATAGCACACCAGAGACACCGTGGGTGAATTTTATAGACAATTCAACTTTGGGGCATATTCTGATTTCTAATTGTGCAGCTTCTCTTCTGGCAGGTTATTATGATTAGGTTGAAACATTTACAATTATATTTGTTATCTGGAAGAGATAATTAGATATTTCCACTGCAAAATAATTTACATTAATGGGCCGTAACTTTCACTATGTAGTTTTAAACTGCACATTTCAGTAATATAATATCTGTCTCCCTTAATTTTACTGTAATTGTCTCCATGTGGTGGCTTTCTTTTCCAAAGCACAATTGACTAAAACAACATACTAAATACATTTAGTTTGTATGTTTGAAATTTTAGATACCTAGTAAGCTTGCTCAGAATTTTACTGAATTCTTAATATGGAAAATGAAAGTGACTTTGAACTGGAAAAAACAAAAGCAAACCCAATAGCCTGGCTGAAGAAGAAAGAATCACGTGTGGGGAGGGACTGTGCGTGGGACATGGCGTGATTTTTGTGTTAGTTGTGTCTGTGTGTTATCTGCTATTAATTAGCAACAAGGTTTGCCCTACTTGATTTTGCTACCTAGGCTTGTCCCCAGCCTAGGGCTCAGTCAACAATACTGTTTGGTGAGACGTGTGCACTGAAAAGTTGCCCATTCACCCCTTCAAATAGCCTGTCAACGACATTCACGGGCTGTGTAGGTTCATGGGATGGAGAGCGGAAAGCCCCGTAAACCGACTTCAGGGAACTACAGGTCTACCTAGACTTCCTTACAGATGGGCTTTGCTAGAGGACATTATCATCACCAAAGCTTCACGATTCCAAAACTGGCTGCAGGTACTGAGGGCTTCAGAAATACAAATGGGTGTTCTCAGCTACGGGACATCCGCTTGGTCCGAATAATTCTTTAATCAGCGGTGGGAGTGAGTGTCCCTGAACTCAGCTGACCTTGGCAAAGTTGAGCATGATTAAACTCTAATTCGATTTATTTTATGCTTTCTTTTTATAGTAATTTAAGAAATACCTAGAGGTTCCAATTGCTCAAGAGTTTAGATTGACAACAATGTGTATATGCAGGCCAGGGCCTTCCGAAACCTGGGTCAGAATAGTGCAGGTTTTAGAGTCAGAAGGTAAGGCCTTTCTGAGCTACTTCTTAGCAGCTCAGTGTCCTCGTTAGTAAATGTATGGTGCTGTTGGTGACATCAAATACACATTATGTATCACTCCATATACACAAGTATAAACACCACGGAAATGCTTACATGGTAGCGCTAAGAATGCAAAACATGATAATAGTAATAATAGATAATGTCCACGGCAGGTCTTTATCTGATGTCCAGGATAATATGCTGATGACCCGGATCTGAGACTTTTCCCAGGCGATGTCCTTTGTAGCTTCTTTTCCAATTATGCTTTTTTCCAAGTAATACAGACGTTCCCCGAGCAGACTGGTTCCTACTGCTACTCAGTCACATCCGGGATACTGTGTTTGCAAAAGGTAAGAGTGGGCACATAGCTGTCTGAGCTATGAGTATGTTTTTTAACTGTTTTACAGAATCAGGTTGAAAATTGCAGTTTGATTCTATAGCACATGACACTCATGTTATTAATGCACTCGTGTGTGCCACTTCAAACAAAAGGGGACCGGCTGAAAGAAGGTGAAGATCAGCCCAAGAACATGTACGGATGACCCACGGGCATGGACTACAGTGTGTGTGGGAGTAGAAGGTGCCCTGGGGGGAAGGGGACGGGGGAAATGGGACAACTGTAATAGCATAACCAATAAAAAATTAAAAAATAAGACCAAAGGCCACTTCTTTTTATATCCTAAAAACATCCAAACAGAGGCTAAACCTCTAGTGATACCTTTGTTTCACATATATTCGGCACTGAGTATGTCTTCAAAGACCCCATCCACTGACGATCTCCCAGTTCTCAGCACTGAACAGTCTCTTCGGCAAATGATCGGAAGCAGCTGTGAAGCTTACTTTGTTTCCAGAATATTTGTGGCGTCTACATTCTCGACTGAGCTAGAATAATTAATTGGGTATTTTTTTTTGTCAAAAAACTATACTTTGGCTGCCTTTGCTACAGGACACACCCAACCAGCTACTGGCAGCGCGCTGCTGTCCGATAAGGAGACCCCTGAAGTCCCTCATCTGTGGGTTCCATGTTCTGGCAGCTCTACCTTCAGCACGTATTTCTTCTCTGCAGGCAAAAGTCAAAGTCGTATGTCTGCACCTCAAATGCCTCTTGATGCGTATAGTCCCATGGAGTCATTCTTCAACTTCAAAGCCAATGTCTAGTGCCCCATATATATGAGATGGGTAGAGTGCATTGCACTGGTCATCAGAGACACCCTCACAAGACAGCGATGGTCACTAGTGTGCTTCCCTAGCTTTGTATGGCATGTGATGTATTAACAGGAGAAGTCCACGCCCTCTCACGGCAGCTTGGACTCCCAAGCCTCCGAAGTGCATTTACTGTGTCCCAGGGGGTGCGCCAGGCACCGGGCTGGCACAGGAGCCGTGCTCCCATTCAGTGTATCAGACAATGCAGAGGCTAGAGGCGGCAGTGTCAAATGGTAAAGATGTAGTATGAAGAAAATAAAAACAATGTGAGCACTTTGGGGTCAATTGGATTGAGTTTTCAGTCCTCGAGGAGACCGCAGGAGAGGATTTCGGGGAGACGGCAGCCCCAGGGAGTCCCGGGGTGGGGGGCAGACCCCCATCCGGCAGCTCAGAAGGGAGCGACTTGCAGTGACTGGCTTCTTTCAGGCGGGGGGCGGGGGGCGGGGTGGAAGGCAGCGAGGGCCAAGAGGTTTAGATTTTGTGGAACACACATCTGCAGTCTGAGGTATACTTTCCACCAACTCTCATGCACCTTTGGATCATTTCGATTTTTGGGAGGGCTGGGTTATTTTAATGTCCCATGATGGTGGTTCTCTCTGTATCACCAAAGAATATGGCCTATATGGATGTTTTCCCGTATTTTTGCTTGGACAAGAAATTATAACATAGTTAATTCCTTTTAAATACAGGAAAAAAAATAAACAATAAAGATTTATAGTAAATGTCTGTATGGAGAATGATGAAATTACTGACTTCCTGGTTGGTTAATATATAACTGACTTCAAATGAATCTGTCTTATTTTTAAGTGTTATGGACATTGACAAGCAGAACAGCCATCTAATCCATACACACCATTGGCACAGTTACAATATCGAGAATATACTGGTCGTTAGACACGGGCGGAAGCACTGCTGAAATTCACAGAATAACGGCTTGAAAGACTGAACTCACAAGACGTCCGCATGTGCTGGTGGTCAGGGAATGTGAGCCAAGCCACAGGAAGAAAGGGTCTCGCACTCATATCTGAGAAAACTAAGAACTACCGACTGTTTTAGAGTTTCGTGATGGAAGCGTGACTCATTGCTCCTGAGACCGTGCATTTGCGTGAGTGTTTTGAAGAACAATATGACACATCTAGTAACGTTTAAGAAATGTGTGTTCTCTAATCGAGTCATCCTACTCATGGGTATGTGAGGATGAACCTGGGCGACCCAAACAAGAACCTGGGGAGACAGTCACAGCAATTTTGAAACCAGATAAATATTCACCCACAGGAGGACGCATATAAAAAGATGTATTCACGCCATGAAATGTGATAGAGCAATGAAAATAAATGAACTATCAACATAGATGACTGAAACACAACATTAAATAAATAAATGTAGTTTCACAAGAATACCCATGGTATGTTACAAGTTATAGAAGGTTTCAAAATATATAAACAATAATGTGTATAATGTATATTTCTCACGGATATGTATAAGTGGCTTTAGTTCATGGAAATTATAACCATCTTGGCTTGTCACAGGAAAGAATAATAAAATTACAATTTCTGTTTCGAACATTAACTTCTGCCAATTAGTCAATGACTATCTAATTGATCTTCTTTGCATGTTCATGTTCAATAGGGTAGATCCAAATTAGTTCATTTATCTTTATTAATAGCTGATCAGGGAATGCTTTTTAACTTTAATTTCAGAAAGTTTCTTTCACACGAAGTAAGAGATACAGCAAAAGTCTTTAATGTAATGATAAGTTCGGCAGACATTCATAAAACCCCATTACATGACCAATTCCAAAAATTAAAATAATGTCCAAGTCTCTTTTTCCAGGTTTGATTTCTGCTACTTTTTATTGTTTCTGCAGAAGAAAAAACTTCCACTGAAGAACTTCACCACTCTTCATAAAACAGTATGGAAGTTCCTCAAAAATAGAAGTACCATATGATCTTGCAATTTCACTTCTGAGAACTTATCCAAAGAAAACAAAAACACTAATTCAAAAACATATACGCACCCCCATGTTCATTGCAACATTGTATGTAATAGCTAAGATACGGAAGCCACCGAGGTGTGGGTTGATAAATAGGTAAGCATAGTGTGGTGTATACATGTAAAAGAGTATTACCCAGTCATACAAAAGAAGGAACTGCTGACATTTTCAACAGCATGGGCGGACCTGGAGTGCACTAGGCCAAGTGAAATGCATAAACAGAGAAAGACAAATATTGCATGATGTCACTTAGATGTGGGTTACACACACACACACACACACACAATCAAAGACAAGAGGAGCAGATCTGTGGCTGTCAGATGTGAGGGTCGAGAGGTGGGTATAAAGGATGAAGCGAGCCAATGAGTAACAACTCTCAGCTAGAAAATCAATGTTATGGGGTCATAATGCACAGTGTGGTGACCATGGCTCACGACACTGGCTGTGTCGCGTATTTGAAAGTTGCTGATGTAGTAAACCTTAAAACTCCTTATCACAAGAAAAAAGTTGTACCTCTGTGGGTGTTGTCTGTTAACTAGACTTAGGGGTGATCATTTTGCAGGACGTACAAAAAGTGAGCCACGTTGTGTGAGTGCACACCTAACCTAACGTAGTGTGAAGGGAGTAGGAAGTAGTGTGAAGGGAGAAAGAAGGTGAAGGGAGTAGACAGAGAACATGGATGCGTGACCCCTGGACATGAACAACCGTGTGGGGATTGACTGTGGGAAGGTGGGGCGGGCTGCGGGAGAGGTGCCAAGGGGACAGTTGGGACAACTGTAATAGCATAAACAATAAACAATAAATATATAAAAGTGCTGCCTACCTAAAAAATAAAATGAAATAAAACTAATATAATGTTATATGTCAATTATACCTCAGTAAAACAGAACTTTATCAGAAAGTTTATTATAAATTACTATTGTTTTTTGTTAAAACCTCTGAACATTTTGTTTTCTCCAAAAAGCAAAGAAAATGATAGGGTGAAAGCAAACACTGGCATTATTTTGTGTGCCGCTTTATGCTAAGCATCTATTTATTGCTGAAACAATAAAGGTATTCAAGCATTGCCCATTTAACTTCTGGCCTTGTAAGGCTAAC
Organism: Desmodus rotundus; assembly: GCF_022682495.2. Lineage (NCBI taxonomy): Eukaryota > Metazoa > Chordata > Mammalia > Chiroptera > Phyllostomidae > Desmodus > Desmodus rotundus. Next base: position 100,654,134 of record NC_071397.1, read on the forward strand.
ATCTTTGGGCATTTCTTTTCAAAATTTGATTTCTTTTTATGTAATGTCCATTTCATTATTACTTGTGGGGCCACAATTCATTGCTTTCTCTGTAATTTTATTGCACTGATCTTTGAGAAACAGTTTAAAATCTCTGTATTTCACTGTCTTGTATGCAAGACCGACGATGCTCAAATTCATTAAAACATTCCACGCATTAACTAAAGTTTGCGCCTATCAAACCAAAGCACCACTCCTCACAGTCTGCATTACTGCATTTGTTCTGCACTTTAAATGCAATGGAAACTATTCCGTGTGGTCACAGAATAACAAAAGTGGAGTATTTCAATTCCTCTTGCTGTATTTTTTGTCCTTTTCATGAAGTTGAGCTTTTTGAAATAACTGTCATGTCAAATGCAACTCATATTAAGGTTAAGTAATTTAAAAAGTGCTCACGCATATTACTAAAGCTTTGTAGAAACAGAACCCAGACAAACAATTTTTTGAGGAAGTGAGTCCTGCATCACTGAAACAGTGCAGAATCGTGCGCTTTTGGTGATAAAAAAGGCAAACTGGCGAGGGGAGCATAGGTCGAGGTGGTCAAAGGCCAGAAAAAAGAAGGCTTACGCACTTGCCGTTATAAGAGGGGTGAATGTTGGGATCTAATGTCGAGCACGGTGTCGATAGTTGACAATACTGTATTGTGCCATTAAAAGTTGCTAACAGAGTATTTCTTAAAAGTTTTGACCACACACACACAAGCAACTGTGTGAAGTGACGGAGGTGGTAACTAACCTCTTTGTGGTCATCATTTCATAATACGCACATACAAACATACATGTACACACACAAACATATAGTGGCCCCCCCCTTATCCACAGCTTTACATGGTTTCAGTTTTGTGAGGTCGGCCATGGTCCAAAAACATTGAATGGGAAATTCCAAAAATAAACAATTTATAAATTCTAAATTGTATCCAGTTCTGCGTGGCGTGGCGACATCTCTCCCCGTCCTGCGTTGTCTCTCCCAGAAGGTGAATCGTCCTTTTGTCTGGCGTCTAAACTATGTATCCTCTTCCCCCATTAGTTCACTTAATATTAGACTAAAATTATGTGGGAGAAGGTGCTTTATTCAAAATAATTTATAAGCCTCTAACCAGGCTAAGAAAAAGAGAGAGGACACATATTACTAATATCAGAAATTAAAGAGAGATTATCAGTACAGATTTCATGTACATTAAAAAGATAATCAAGGAATACTATGAATAATTCTATGTTCACAAATTTGATGACCTACATGATACAGACCAATTCCTTAAAAGACACAATTTGCCAAAACTCACACAAGATGGAACAGGTCATCCGAAGAGGCTTATATTTATTGAAAAATTGAAGCAATAGTTAATAACCTCTTAAGATAGAAAGCATCGGACCCAGCTTTCACCAGTAAACTATACAAACATGTAAGAAATAAACTATACCACTTCTCTATTATTGAGGAATCATACCAAAACTCATTCTGTGAGGGAAATCTAAGAGGGAATACTTCCAAACTCATCCTATGAGGCCAGCATTACCCTAACGCCAAAACCAGGCAAGGGCGTTGTCAGAAAACTACAGACCAATGCCTCTCACAAACATAGACAAAAACTCCTGAAAAAATATTACAAATTAATTCCAAAACATCATAAAACAACATACACACCAGCGCCAAGTAGGATTTATCTTGGCTGTGCAAACCAAACCTGGTTCAACAACCAAAAATCAATGGGACCCATCGCATTCATAGGTTAAAAAAGAAATTTCACATGGTCATAACAATAGATGCAGGAATAGCATTCAACAGAATTTACCACTTGTTTTTTATTTAAAAAAAACTCTCAGTAAACTAGAAATAGAGGGGAACTCCAGCAACTTATTAAGCACTACCTACAAACACCCGACAGCTCAGTCACACTGCACGGCGAGAAACTCGACGCTTTCGCACTAAGATCAAGTACAAGGCAAGGGTGTCTCCTCCTACCGTTCCTTTTCAATATCATTTAAAAAGCCCTGATAGGTAAAGCTGTACAGTCCAGAATTCAAGACATACAGTTATCTTTGTTTGCAAATGATTTGATCAAATATGTAGAAAATCTGAAAAAAATCAACGAAATACTCCTGGAATTGACAGGCATGTATAGCAAGGTGTCTTGGTACAAGGTGAACACACAGAAGCCAACTGTTTTTCTCTCGACCGGTAAAGCACAAGTGGAGTTGGAGTTTTAAAACACTACAGCATTTACATTAGCACCTTCCAAGAATGAGATGCTTAGGTACAAATCTAACAAGATCTATATGAAGAAAGCTATAAAACTCTGATGAACAAAATCAAAGAACTAAATAAATGGAGAGATATTTTACGTTCATGGATAGAAAGTCTCAATATTACCAAAACATCAGTAATTCCCAACTTGATCTACAGATTCAGTGCAATTCCAATCAAAATCCCAGCAAGTGATTTTGGGGATATTGACAAACTGATTCTAATGTCTGTGTGGAGGGAGGGGACCCAGGAGAGCCCGAAAAGTGCTGAAGAACAAGAATGAAGCTGGAGGAGGGCACTGCCTGACTTCAGGACTCACTATAAAGCTGAAGTAAGTAATCGAGTCAGTGTAGTATTGGCAGAACAATAGACAGAGAGATCAGTGAAACAGAACAGAGAGCCTCAAAATAGATCCACATAAATAGAGCCAATTGATTCTGACAAAGGAGCAAAGGCAACACAATGGAACAAAGGTAGTCTTTGCAACAAATAATTCTGAAACACCATATGCAAAAAAAAAAAAAAAAGAAAAAAGGAATTTAAACACAAACTTTAAACCCCGCACAAAATTAACTCAAAACGGGTCGGAGACCTAAATGTGAAACCCAAACTATAAGCTCATGGGAGATAACACAGGAGAAAACCCACAGGACCTCAGGTATAGTGACGTCTTCTTAGACACAACAGCAAAAACACAATCCGTGAAAAAAATAACCGATAAACTGTGCTTCATTAAAACTAAAACTTTTGCTCTGTAGACGACAACATCCGGATAGTTAGAATACAGGCCACAGACAGAGAGACAACACTCACAAAAGCTACATCTGATAAGGACCTCTATCCAAAATATACAAAGAATTCTTAAAACTCAATAAAATGAAACAAGCAGCTCAGTGCAAAGTAGACCAATGACCTTAACCAACTCTTCACTAAAGAAGATGTGTAGATAAGCATGTGAATAGATGCTCCACAGTTTATATCATCAGGGAAATGCAAATTAAAGCAATAATGAGATAGCGCTACACACCTATTAGAATGGCCATAATTTGGATCACAGACAACAAACACCAAGTGCTGGCAAGGATGTGGAGCAACAGGATCTCTCGCTGGTGGGAATTCAAAACGGACAAAGCAAAATGTGACCACACAAACACACCCGCGCCTGAATTTTATAGCAGGTTTACTGATGATTTCCAAATCTTGGAAGTAATCACGGTGTCTTTCGTAGGCGAATGGATGAATAGATGGGGGGCCATGCAGACAATGGAGCACTGTTCAGTGCTAAGAGGAGACAAGCTCTCGAGCCAGGACAAGGCACGGGAAAACAAGACTAAGTGAAGGAAGCCCACCTGAAAAAGGTGCGCACAGTGTGACCCCAGCTCTGTGACATTCTGGGAAAGACAAAACTGTGGACACAGAAGAAAAGATCGGTGGTTGCCAGGGTGTGGGGAAAGGACAACTAGGCTGAGCACAGAGGGTTTTTAAAGCAATAAAAATGCTCTGTATAGTATCATAATGATGGATATACGTCATCATACTTTTGTGCAAGCCCACAGAATGTCCAACACCAAGAGTGAACCCTAAAGTAAACTGTGGATTTGGGGTGATTATGCTGTGTCAATGTAGGATTATCCCTGGTTAAAAAAAAACGTACCACTTAGGGAATGCCATTGATAATGGGGGAGGCTGTGCACGTTTGGGGGTAGAAGGTACATGTGAAACCTCTGTACCTTCCTCTCAACTTTAGTGTAAACCAAAAAGTGCTCTGAAAATAATTTCTTAAGAAGAACAAAGAAGAAAATGCTTCGCAAACTATCAAGCATCATGCAAACACGAGATTACTATGTTCAGCTTGTAGGGGAGGTGGACAATAGTATGGGGGCTGTGGATCGAAGAGTAAGAGTGACGGCTGGGAGCAGGGGACTTGATCCTTAAAAAGTGCTTCGGTCAGTGCGTCTCTTCCAACGTGATAATGGTGTGAAGGAAATGTGGGCCTAACCCTCGGATCCAAGACAGAGCTGAGCGCTTCCTCAAGGACCCCAACAAGTTCTTAAAACCTGCAAAAATGGCCTCAGAACATAGAAACGAGAAATTAAATTTAGCTGTGCTTGTAAACAAGAAATACCCTGCACCCAAACATACATGCTCTGTCTATGCTGAACTCCCCTCTGATTAGCAGAATCGGGAAGTTGAATTTGTTCATTCCGGATCAAGGGAAGGTCCTGGACCATCCATTTCTTTGCGGAATTTGAGGCTCTATCTCTCTCTCAGAGAGAGCAGAGCATGGTACTCATTGCCGTTTTAATAAGTTTGTCCTTCAGGAAGCACCCCTCACCCAAACGTCTCCTCCCCTTGCTGCAGGTACCGTGGCTCTCCACACCCCACTTTGTGGGGAGAGGGGGAGATGAGGCAGCTGTTCCCCATTAATTATCAAACAGCGACTTGGGATCCAAGGGGAGAAGACATAGCATTCACATAGCGGTGGAGAGGAAATGTAAAGAACACAGTTGCCTGGAATGAAGCCGGTAAAAAACGCACACCTGACTTGTGTAAAGAGCAGCTGGGGACCTTCATGGTATCTTCAACCCTGACAGCTTCTCTCCAGCCACTGCTGTCGGCTGCCGAGCTGGCTGTCAATTCAGCCATGACCTTGAAGGATGAGCACCAGCCCCTGAACAGCATCAGCTGACAACCTTCCTTCAAGGTTGTTGCTCTCAGAAATGAGCAACCTTGATCTGTGCCAAGTGCTGGAGCCGGTGGGTCGGAGGTGTAGCAAAATAGTTGGCAAGTCCAAGGCCACAGCAGCCGGGGATGAGGCCGCAGCCCGGAGCCTGACTTTCTAACCCGCCGATACTGGAACGAGTCTCCTCTGCTGGACTTCAAGTTCCGATGACACACTTTTCTTAAGAATGAGCCAGGACCGTCCTGCACTCCGACATCGTCGGTTTCAGATGGGGGTCAGAGGGCACGTGTGAGGACGTCACACAGTCACACAACCACCACGAGGCTGAGGACAAATCCAAATGTTAGAGAGCCTTTTCACTAGAAACCTCACGCTTTTCTTCCATTAAAGTGATTTTTCTCATCCTGATAAGCCGAGTAGCTCTCTGCATGCCATCTAGTTTAGAGTTCTGAATTATCAGGACCGGAATGTTCTGGTCCACACTGTATTTACTTAGAATGGGTGGAAAATGGACTCTGATAGATGAATACTTTCTGAGAAGCCATCTACGCTTACTCCTTAGGATGGTAACATTAAGTAAAATTTTGCACTTTCTTTTTTTTGCTTTCAAATACCCTGTAAAACATGGTTTAATGATTGCTTTGTGACCCAGGTCACTGACTCCCAGTGGCTTTGCTGTGCTGTCATCGGACAGAGCCCGGTCTGTCCTGACTGGGAGCGGCCTTTACTCCACGCCTTTGGAAACTGGTGTCTGACTTCCATAACTTTCTGCGCTCTCTCCATTTCCTGCCTCTTTCTGCTCAAAGCAATGCTCCCTTCCATCCATTCTTCCCCCCTTTTGTTTTTTAAACGTGCCACATGGCCAATTATTTCCAGAGTATGTGTACCTGAGAGTAAATTAGGGTCCTGAGTGCACTCCGAGGAACCAGCTTATGCTAAAGCCCGCAGCCATCAGGGACCTCTGCCTCGGGGGCCAGATTCTTAACCGGACGCATTTTCAACGCCCTGGTGAGGCCGCGGGCGAAGTGACACCCAAACAGTACAGTGGGGCAGGGAGTGCTCTCTCTGCTTTTGGCTGTCCAGACAATCTCTTTCGAAAGGGGTATGTATTTTAGCAATTTCAGTAGTGCACAGGTTCCTCTGGTATACACGTAGAAAAGGAATATTGAAGTAAGATTTTCAATTTCAAAATGAAATACGTCTCTGAAAGGCATTTCACGTGTGGGAGGAGCACCGTGCCCCTCTGTCCACAGCAGCTTGCCTGTTAGTGGAAAAGGCTGGAAACGACTCAAATATCCGAAGCAGGCTTGCGGGTCACCTTTACGACGGAAGAGTAAACGGCTGCACAAACAAGACAAGAAAGCATTTATGCACCAGCAAGGTGTGACCTCTGCGCTGGAGAAGGTTGGACAGACCCTGTAAGCAACAGGCCTATGGCGCATCAGTCCGATGGGAGTTCATTTCTCCGGCTCCTGTTCGGCTCTCCTCTGCCAGGGGAGAGCCGAATAGGAGCGGCTCTCCTGAAGTTGAGGAAAAGTCCCCCTGCTTCTTGAGACACTCTCTCCACTTGGGTCCTGGGACTCTCCTTTCTTCTGAGTCTCCTCTTCCTCACTGCCCCTCCATCTGGTGCCAACTCCGAACTCCCAATGTTGGAGGCTCCTCAATGATTTCCTTCAGCCCAATGGATTTAATACAACAATACAGGGGATCCTGGGGCCTTATCTCTAAAGGACCTTTTTCGCTACCTGGGGCTACATTGCATGGAAACCTCCCCATTCCCCCTTTCCTCATCGGGTCTCACGATCCTTTACACTCTTGCCTCAGCACTGTCTGCGTCCAGCCAAAGGAATAGAACAGAGCCCGGTGGCTGCCCACCTGCTTCTTAAAACCCCTGACCCGAAGGTGAGTGTGACCTGTCCTCACATCCTGTCTGAGAGAATTCGTCCCAGGGCCACATCCCAATCCAGGGAGGCTGGGCGCTGTGCTCGGTGGCTGGGCAGTGCTTGGAGCCTTCCCTGAGCTCCAAGGGGAGAGAATTCTGTGAGGCCCCACCCTCCTGCGTGGGCTACCCCTCAATCACACGGCGTCATGTGGCAACAGCAAGGTGCACGGTTTGGATCAGTATGTGGCTGAAGAGAAGCAGGATATATATCTGTATTGGCTTGTTACGTGCATGAAGAAAACAGTAACCATGGTTACCCAGGGATGGGGTCTGGGAATTAGCAAAAAGGAGAACAGGCAGAAGGGAAACATCATTATATACCTTTCCATACTTTTGATATGCTAATAATACAACTGGAGTTACCTACGTAGAAAACAAACTAGGGAAATGATCAAATGCCATCCATCTAGACACGTAAGGTAAGAAACGGGACTTCCAGACACAGAGAGGGGGCCCCGTGTGGCTGCGGCCCCTCATCTCATAAGCAGCATGGGAGCGCGGGAGGCTACCTGGGAGCCTGTCAGCAGCGGCTCTCCTGAAGATGACACCTGGTCCTGTGGAGGCGAAGACGTAGCAGCCCTGATGTCCTGGGAGGGAGCCTGCTTCTCTTCGCTCAGAGAGAAGAGGCAGGCATTCAGAGAGAGACTGTCTCACTTCCCACGACCTGTGAAATACACAGACGCAGAGCAGGTGTATTTTCGTAGTTTTTTTTTTTTACAGTAAATATGTTTCTAGTTGGCCCTGAGAAATGGAGGCATCTTCAGCAGAGAGAGCAGAACACAGATGGCCCTCCATATGTAAATGTTCCCCACAGCGTCTGACTGTGGATTCAGAAAGAGGAGGATTTAGAGACTGCAAGGGATGGAGAGGTAGCTGGAGAAGCAGCGAGTGGTTGCCTACTGCGACAAGGGAAGGTGTCCGAAGAAAGTCTCATCCCCGTCTTCACGACTTTTGCCTGTGGCACTCCGGGGACCACCAGCAGTCCTCTATGAGCTAGGTCACAGGGGTGAAGGCTCCCGTAGCCGACACGAACTCCACGGGACACGGGCTCCCTGACTGCGATGTAATTTGGTCCTGGAATCCCCACGGCTAACTGAGCGTGTGCTCCTGGGAGAAGAAGTAGGAGGAGCAGGGCAGGGCCGAGTCCCCACAGGTGTGCTCTGGACAGTTTGGGGAAATGGGCTCTCAAACAGGACAGGAGGACTGTACTTCGCTGACTGGCTACTCACTTATTTGGACATTGCGGAAGGAGGCACCACAAGTCTGAGATTTTCAAAGAGAAAACAGTACGTGATGCTCTTGATATGCACGTGAGGTCCCTTCCCAGGACAGTGGGCCAGCCAGCCTCCTGGCAGCTCTGCTCTCCTTGCTGCGGAGAAGTGCAGTTCAATCGCCAGTTCTCATCTCTTCGGGAGAAGACCCTGGAGATGGGCGTGGGGGCCCACCACGGAGCTTGCTGTAGGGTGGTTCATCAACATCCACCAGAAAAAGCATGCTGTTCTTACTTTTCATCCTCGATGAATCATTTTGTCTTCTCCCGCCTGTCTGGGTTGATAACAGCAGGTATATATATTGTGCTGTGTTAACACTTGACCTGGATGAACATCATCTGACTATTAACAACAAGACCCTGATGCTCAGTGTGAACACACCAGTTAAGCAGCACCCCTAACAGACTCCCTCTTGGTCTGTGCTGGGGGTGGGTGCACGGGAGACCTCGTCTGAACCCACTGCCCCCAGTTCCTCAGCTCTGGTTCTCAGCGAGACCCAACCCACCCTCAGCCATCTGGGATCGCCACAGTGACACAGTGAAGAGGTCCGTCCTCAGTCTCCGTATCACGTGACTCACCTGCAGTTGAGGAAAAGTCCCCCTGCTTCTTGAGACACTCTCTCCACTTGGGTCCTGGGACTCTCCTTTCTTCTGAGTCTCCTCTTCCTCACTGCCCCTCCATCTGGTGCCAACTCCGAACTCCCAATGTTGGAGGCTCCTCAATGATTTCCTTCAGCCCAATGGATTTAATACAACAAATGCTCTGTATTTATATTCTAATGATACTCAAATTTATTTCTCTCACCTTGGTTTTCCCCCTAAAACTCAGAGTCTTGTATCAAATGACCAGCCCTACATGTCCATGGGGATGTGCATAGAACATCTTAAACGCAAGGTGTCACAAGAGTACTCCTGGTTCTGCTCTCCTTTCCACATCCTAGAACCCGCTGGGTTCTCCTTTTTCCCAAATCAAACCCATCCTCACATTGGTCAAGGCCAGGTACTTAGAGTCACCTTTGATTCCTTCCTGTCTCCCATACCCAGGATGGCCAGGACTTCCCAGTTTCCGTGCCAAAGCCCCAGTCCTGGGGGCCCCCGCAGTCTCGGGCAAAGCAGGTGGTTGAGCACCCTGCTGACGTTCTATCTGGTAACGCTGTGCCCCGCGGCCCTCATCTTCTAGTGTCCCTGTCTCTCCTCTCTTATCTGTTTATACCCCACCCCCTCCCTGTGAGTGACACTCCGTGAGGACAGGGTCCTTGTGGATTTGGTTCCATGCCGAATCTCTAAGAGGGCACCTGGAACACAGCGGCCACTCTGTAAATAGAGGCTGCACAGACATATCTGTTGGCCTTGGTTAAATTCCCTTTCAAATGTCCGTCAAGGAAAGTTCACGTTCCCTGTGCCTTGGCTACATTGTGACTTAGCCAGAACCTAAGGAGAAAGGGAAGGAAAGGAACGCCCAATCTGAAGATTCCTATTGCCCTATGACCTTTGTAAGGCCCTGGGATGGAGATAAAGGAAGCCCTAACTCTAACCCTAACCCCAACCCCCAACCCCTAACCCCAATCCCTAAACCTTAACCCTAGCCCTAACCCTAGCCCTCACTCTTACCCCAGAGTTCCAGTTTGGAGCTGAGTACTCAGACTCCCCCAGCAGGTCCCCGTTTTGTTTACCGACCTTCCTCTGAAGCTCTTGTTAATTGGGTGTCTACGCCTGTTTCTTCCCCATTAGAAAGTAACTTTCTGGGAGGCTAATGCTCAGTCTTAGTCACCCTAGGAGACATCACAGTGCCTCACAAACAGTAATTCTCTCAAAAGAAACACTATTAAGCCACATTTCTGAAAAGGAAATTTCAACGGCAGGGGAGCAGCAGAACTTACCTGGCAATTGCTTCTGGGAATTCAGTGGGATGCAATCAGCGCGCGTTGTTTTGAAGCCAGCACCTTGAGCCTGGCGCTGCTGGGGAGGGGGGTGCTGGGTTTGCCCATTAGAGCTTAATTGACTGCATTTCTCCTTCCTTCCGGCTGGAGCACAGGGCTGTTTTCAGGCCAATTAGCCTCCAGGTTCCTAGGATTTGGTTTTGTAGCTATTTAGACCCATCATCCACAGGAGGAATACTGCATAATTATCGAGGCAGCAGTGACTCACTCCCCCCAGAGGTGCATCTGCGCCTCCCACGGAGGTTTCCGAGAATAGCTGCTGAGCCCTGTTCTGAAAAGAATGGAAACTAAATGCTTTGTCTACAGAGGCCCCCCTCGGTGCCTAACAAGGAAGCTGGGATGGAAATGGAGAAAGAGCATTCCCTGGCACATAGCCGCTGTGCCAGAGGTCCTGGGGAGGCGCGAGTCCGTCCCCCCGGGGACAGTCTGGGGTTTTAATGATGGAACATGGCAGTTTGCTGTTTGTTTTGTAGGAAGAATAATAATATGCTGTAAGTTTTTCTTTTTCTACAACTTTCAGAAGATTTTTGTAAGATATAAATGAACCAAGAGCATGCTACTACTCATCTATTAGCTAATTACAGACAAATACTATGTTTCTCTAATCTATTACACTTCAGTTACTTGTCCTTCATCCAATGTCATTCAGCAAGGGTTTAACTGAGAACTACAAGGTGCAAGAAATTGTGGAGAATAAAGAGTTGTATAAAAATTTAGTTGCTGTCCTCTGAGAGGTTACGAGCAAATAAGACAAGAAGAAATAAATGCACTAACTTCCAAAAACAAAGACAGAAATTGAGTAATTAAAATATTTACTCTGGGTCCTGAGATTTGCCTCTTGCTGAGCCTTCTCCCAAAGAACTTAGGGCAAAGGCAAAACAAGCGAACAAACAAGCAAACAACCCCTGAGGGAAAGGTATGATCTATTAACAATGTATTTAAAATACTTAAAGATGTTTAAAACGTGACAATATATTCCACCTATGTGGACACGCACATGAAATCTTATTTTTCTCAACCCTATGTATTCAATAACTAAGGCCAGTATTAAGGGTAAGGCATGTATCAAATCCCGGGACGGGTGCTGGGAGCAAAGCACGCCTTTGCATAACAATCTCAGTGCCGTGGGAAGTGAGGGCAGCCGTGTCATTGGCTAAGCAAGTGTTGCAGGGTGTTTGGCGTGGGGGGTCAGGAGCCCAGTGAGATGAGACGTTTAGGGGGATCTCACCGCAGGAGGTAAAGTTTGAGGTTTAACATGACAGGTACACTTTTTAATTTTTATTGAATGATTTCTGTGTGTCAGGCATCGAGGTAGGTGCCTTCCACTCACGATGATATTTATTCACAGCAGCTCTTGGAACTCAGTGTGATCAGCCACAATGTAAAGGAGCCAAGGCTTAGAAAGGTCCGGTGACGTGCTGGACGTGAAAAAGGCGGCATCTGGAATTAAGACCAGATCTGACAGACTCCAAACCCTGCTTCCTTAACAGAGCTAAACCCACCCCAGTGGAGCGGCACTTAGCCCTGGTCACGAGACATGGCCCCAGAGCCGGAGTCTACCCAGCTGCGTACAGGGGCGTCTGTGGCAATGCGCTGATGAGGGGAGGTCCCAGCTGGCGGACACAACTAGCCTTCAAAGGGGTGGCGGAGGGACTGGCCAGGGTCCGAGGAGCAGATCTGAAGGACATTTAAGGTGTGTCAGGCTAAGGAGTGTGGCCTTCCTTTACCTTGAAAAGAATGGCTAAATACTGGAGCCTTTACCGCGACAGCACGTTAGACTTGCGTTTCACTACGAAAGGTCCCCTAGCGGCAGTGGCACTGTGCCCTGTGGGCAAAGGGGCCCTGGACAGAGGCACTCAGATGGCACAAGGAGCCAAGACTTCAGAGCTACAGGGAACTGTGGCTCTAGTGTGTAAAATCACAGTTTCACGCAGACGCACACTTAGACCACCGAGGATCCTCAAAGTCCTTCAGGAGCCTCCTTCGTGTTGCAGGTGAAAAAGTCCAGCCCACTATGGTTACGTAGAGTCTGGAAGCTGCTGAAGATCTTTGTGAGTGTTGAGAAGACTTTCTGGCTCCAGGGACTTTGAATTATTCAACTGTTCTTATAACCCCGCTGTGGAAGCGTCCAGGCCTGGGAGTCTGAGCTGGGTGGGGGACCGGAGGAGGCTGGGGTGACGTGTACCCCGCGGGTCCCTCCTCCATAGCTCACTGCTGCTTCCAGCTGCAGGGCGCAGGGTCTCAGTAAGCAGCCAAGGTTTTGCCACTAGGCTAGGAGGTATGCAGTAATGAGCGTGCATTTTTCATCTTTGCCCCATTAAACTTTTATAATAAAGTGTTTCATTTGTCTTTGTCACTGACAGGTATTATCCACTTTCACATTTTAAATTTCCTTTCTTTATCAGATTCCAGGGCGCACGGCATTATTGCTTTATTTGCTGCACTAAGAAACGCTGTTTCAGAGGATGGGTGCCCAGGTGACGTAATGTAAGGAGGCCGCTCTCAGGAAGAGGTGGGGGCCAGGGGGCCCGGCTGGGGATCAGACCTGCAGTGAGCTGCTGACACGCGAGGTAGCACACTTCCACTCTTACAGTGTGTGTATGTGTAAAAACCACACAAAATCACTTTTTTCAATTTGCAAGCATTAGTGTGTCAACTTAAACGGCCACCCTGTAAAGAACTTTTAAGAAGTTTCACTTGAGCCAAAACCACGAAAAATCACCAGGAAGCAAGATCTCAAGTGCTTCCGAGAGCGACAGTTTTTAGCTTCTTTTATGCGCTGGAAATTGAGGAGGGAGAGTGGGGAAGACTACATAGAGGTGAGAAAAAGCAAGTCAGAGATTAGACGGCAGAGTAGTGAAGAGTACGTGCTCCCTTGAGGGTGGTTTTGCTTACTTTGCAGACCTGTTATGATTTGGGTGTGTGAGCACAAGGGGCAGGGCTTGCTTAAGGCAAAGGGAAACCCATCTACGGGCCTGGGGCGTGACCTGCCCGTTAGGAATTGATGATCAGATCACCCTGTGAGGCTATTTTCGATGGAACCCTTTTTTCATCTACACCTGAGATGATAATGAGAGAGAGAATAATTAAATCAGTTTGCAATTTTTAAAACGTTGTTGAGAAACGTCTTGACCTGTAGAGAGTTTATTCGAGCCAAACCGATAGCAATTGCCTGGGATGCAAACTCCTGACGGAGGGAGAGAACGCTACAGACAATGGCAGTTTATCAGCTCATTGTATACATCAGAATAAAAGGGGAAGACCTGGGGGGGTCCATGAAGTCCACTGGTGACAGATTAGGGAGGAAGCAAAGTGGGGACATCTCTGGGATTGAAGAAAGAGTAAAATGAACAAACAAACACTCTTTTCCACTGGTGGGTGCAGGGTAGTTAACGACACTCACAGCACAGAGAGATGGGGTGGGGGGAAGCAAGATAACAGGGAGGGGCTCCCTGGTCTTGTGCCCTGGTGGGAGACTGTGCCCCCAAAGGGTCTGGAAAAAGGGGATTCCCCTGACATTCCAAAGGTATATTATCTTAGATGCAAAAATGGTAATAGACAAGCTCAGTTAAGGTAAAGGCTGACCTTTGTCAAGAAAGATCTTGGCCTTGGACATGACTATCCACCATGACTCGCTTTTAGTTAGAAAGTTTTAATGTCATACCACCCTATGCGGCCACTTTAGGTCTCTGAGTTTGTGAGGCCGCCATGCGGGCCTCCCCTGAATTGGTCAGGTTTAGCATGCGGCCCCTTTTTGTCCACAAACTTAAACGTGAAGGAATAATATGTCTGCTTACTAAGCAAACTATCTTTTGCTGTAACCAACTTACAAGTGGTTTTATCTTTTCAGTTGTTTGTTTCCTGCCCAGAGAGTCTAGAAAAAGTTAGCAAAATTAAACAATACACTCAAACATAATCATGAGTGTTTGCCAGAAATTTTTCTCCTGGTCTTTGTTAAGCTGGATTGGACCCGAGCAGGCTCCTTTTTCTACTGGGTAAGAACCCACTGTTCACAGTGCCCCTCCCCACAGCGGAAAGTACTCGTTTGTGAACAGACACATTTTTTTCTTGGAGTATTTAGTAGATGTTTTGTGCACCCAACCCTTAGAGATCATCACGCATGTGCAAGTCCAATGCCCACGGACATTCGGACATTCGGACATTCGGAGATGACAACCACGGATGCATTAGCCCAGGCCTTTTTCTCCCCCACACTCAGCAATCAGTTGTCAGACATTAGATGCATGGGGCTCTCCGGTAATCCATTAATGGGCCCTGGCGCTAATACTTACATGTAGATTAGCTTTAACCTGCACTAAAACAGACAAAGCTTAATTCACAGTATAATTTCTGCAGACACACCTGCCTTCCCCACCCCTCCCCAACACACACACCTTTAAATGACACAGCAGCAACGGTATCTTAAGGGGCAAAGCTGTTTTCACTTCTGGGTCTGCCCTCAGGGATGCTATTTCTCTCCATTATTATGCTAAAGACCATAATTATCCTCTACATTAGCGGTCTAATCCACATTCCCTCTCCCACCTGGGAAGGTCCCCTGCTTCTCCAAAACAGGCTGCCGCTCTCAAACTCACAGCCCAGCTTTGGAATTTGGAAGAGGCACTAAGCAGCTGCCAAGCCAGATGGATGGTCTTTAGTTGTAGGGTTTTACATCTGTAGGACGGGAAAACATCTGGCCAGGGGCAGTAAAGAAGGGCTCTTATTTCTCTGATCTGATGACCAAAATACATTTGTTTCAGAATTTGAGGGATTGGTAATAAATTCTGAAAACCTGAGAATTTTGGTCAAATTCACTTGCATCAATAATGGCCTACTTGCAGATTGGAAACCCAAATTTTCACTCTGTTATGCTTTTTAAATTAAAACATAGAGTAAAATCAGTTGTGGGCTCTTCATTGCAAATGCAGGAAAGAGCAAAATCGCCTGTCAGTGTCTTCTGCTTTGAAGGAAACCCTCTGAGTGATGAGGGGGAGGGTCAGGCTTTACTACCCCAAAATATGCCTTTTGGGGAGATATTGATTATTTTAAGCTTGTTATTTTTAAGAAACAGAAGACTCCAGAAAAATCTTTGATCTTTCCCCTAATGGTCTAACAGGATGAGACAGAGGACCTGCTCCAGGAAGCGGGGCATCTCAGGTAACTACAGAGGAGTATGAACCAGGTAGGATAGACCGGGAGGAACCTAACACACGTTTTTGAGCAAAGTCCACCCTGTGTCCCACTCTTGTAACCCCCCTCTCTCTTCCGTTCTGTTACAAGTGTTTTTATAAAAGTTGAACTGGTAACTAACAGGTAATCCATAGATAAGCAGCATATTTGGGTGAGAATTCCAGGAACTCACTTCGGAAACAGGCCGACTCCAGCACCTGCAGGTTCTGACTCCGGGAGGCTTTCTGACTCTCAACCAGAAACACCGGGTCTCTGCTCGACCAGTTTTGAGATAATCATCAGAATGGACTGCGCTGAGTGCGGGCAGAGAACTTTCAGCACCCCTGTCCCCGATCTCTTCGTCCTGCTTTCCCTTTCCCTCCTAATAAAAACTCCTGCCTGTGCTGAGATGTTAAGATGGGCTTTGGGGTGAGAGAATTGCCCATCTTCTCAGGTAGCTGGCACTTGAGTAAACTGCTCTGCTTTTCACCAGCACCTGTGTCTCAAGTTTGGTTTTCGTGGCCTCCTCTGGCAGCTGAACCTGCATTTGGTTGCATTGTTACAGATGGCCCAGCAAACACCTGTCAAACAAACTTTTGCTTTTCTATCTTCATGTGAATGCCTTCCTCTCCTTTGAGCCTCACACCCCACGCCCCCTTTCTCATTAGCTCAAGATGGCATAGAAGCCTGAAGTCTGAGGGTCCCGTTCTCTTAGGGAATCCCCGTATGGATACACATAATTGAAGTTGGTCATTTTCTCCGGTTAATTTGATGATTAGACCAGTCATGAGAGCTAAAAGAAAAAGAAGGAAAATTGTCCCCTCCATCATGTTGAAAAGGAATAAATTCTCACCGCATTTGAGGTTGTTTTTCTGGGTGTGATCACTGTCCCCAGCTCTGAAAGCTGGGGGCCACGGGGGCCTCTGGGCCGCTCTCTCCGAGCTGAAGGCTGAGGCATGGTCACTTCTAACAGCTGCCTGCACCTGGCCTTGCCCGCCAGCCACAACAGGCCATACACTGCGTCCCTTGCTTGGGTTTATTGAAGTGAACTCCGCGTGTTCAGAAACCACGACGGATGGAAACTTCACCCTTAATATTCTGTATAATCAGATCCAATAAAGCATTGATTTTTTTTACAAACACTAATCTTGATACATTCAAAAAAATGAGTAGGTGATAGGGAGACTCATCACACTCCAGGGTCTCAGGGTTGAAGGGAAGCTGAATCGGCTCCTATTCCAGTCGACTCTCAGGGTTCCTGATTTCCCCTGTAGGAACCTCTACCAATACTAACCAGCCTCTGTGTAAGTTTCTGACAATAGGAAATACAATATTTTTAGAGCAATAAATTTAGATTTTAGAACAAAATAATTTATTTCTAAATCTTAAAATGAGCGTCCTTGGGTACCTGTGCCCTCCCCTCGCATATTTACTTTATGCTAATGAGGTATGCCTAGCAAGCGCCCGCAGATATCAAGAGGGATTTCATCCAGGTACTATTACCTTTAGGTAATAATTTCCATTGTAAAACTTCCTGTGAAATTGCTGAGAAAACAGTGTTTCTGTGCGTCTGGGGTTGGGGGGGAGGCTGTCTCAGTGGCACAGGATGCACTCATGTCCACCTCGTCACTGGGCACACCCCGAGGACAATGGTCCTGCCCTGCACGTAAGTGCCGTCCCCACTGATTGCTGTGACCTGTAACCCTCCTTCCCCTCATTGCCTCGTTTCTCTGGACACCTTTGTTCCTTCACACGCCCAGTGTCAATATAATCAATTGAGCAGAACAGAAGCCATTCTCACCACAGCTCAATGAACTGTCCACATGAAAAGTAAAAACAGCAGGACTCCCCCAAGCAGTGTGGACATCAGGGACCACATAGCACACCACCCAACTGCAGAGCTGGGGGTGTTGGGACAACCTTGATAAAATAGAGGGCAGGAGAGAGTGGAAGGTACTAAACACGTTGACCTCTGTGGCCAAGCTGCGGCCTGGAGAGCACATCACTCAGAGACAAGGGCTTCCCGGGCGTCCCGGAAGGCCGGGTCAAGATGCTGTGGGAGGAGACCCTGAGCTGACCATGCCTTTCCTCCCCCTACTGCCGACGGCAGTGTGTCTCAGAGGGTGCTTCGTGTGGTTCTCACAGCAGAGTCCAGGGGGGTGCAGGCGTTTCCACCCGTGACATGTAGGGGTGGCCCCAGGGGCTTCTTACAGAAGAGAGGCATCAGCTGAACAAGCAGGCGCAGTGCTTGCAGGGAAGAGTTGGGTTTCCCTCTCAATCCCTAGGGGTACAGAGAGAATGTCTCAGACACCATGTGGGGAACTGAGGACAAGGGAAAAAGTCATCTAGGAGAATGTCCCCTCTGTTACGGCTGTTTCCACCTCACTGCACGAGCTTTGTTTCCTAGACAAACACACTGACACACTTTGCAGGTGGGGTCACTGGCCTCTTCCTGCCTGTCCACAGCCCGCCCACGGGGTGGCAAGGTCTTGATGCATGAACACTTCGATGCTTCGCCATCTAAGCGGTGAGAAGCGTTTTGCAAGGAAAGAAACAGCAATCCACACGGTTCCTTCAGAGCACTTGAGTTGTTACTCAGGTACGTCGCAGAGGACGTGAGAAATATTTGTCCTGTTTGGGATGCTTGATGGAAAAAAATATTCTTAGGGTTTCAGTCATTCTTATATATAAAAGCATAGTATCAAAATTCCATGAAAGTAACAAACGAGAGGGACTAGAATACAATTTGAAGGCACACCGGGAACATTCTAGAGGCTGCAGATTGCCAGGTGGGGAGGAGAGGGGCTGTTCTGGATGTCCCAGCGAGGGCTTGATGTCCACTCAGGGGTGACACTGTACAAACTGGATCGAATGTCTGCACATTGTCCCACAACGTGTCACCACCTACCATGGATTGGACCAGCAATAAGCAGGGTCATTACCGATGCCTGGGCATATCAAACAGGACTGTCACGTGGGAAGGCCCTAGCAAAGCAGAGACTCGGCTCCTAGGGTAGAGGTCACAGGTACTACAGGGGAGGGTGGGCTGGCAAGCGTGCAAGAACCAGCTTTGGAAAAGAAAGAATAGGGGCACATACAGATGCAGACACACACGTAAGTGTATTATAAATATTACAAATAAAGATGCATAGCACTTACACATAATATAGTATATTATACCCTATTGCAAATTTCATGTGGCAAATTGAATCTCGAAGATGCTTCCATGGATGTTGAAAAAGAACGTTTCCTTTGCCCACCTACAGCTGCACTGGTCAGTGCAGTCCTGACCTGAATATTTGTTAAGATTTGCATTTACAGTTCCACGTGGCTAAACCTAATATTATTGCGCAGCCCAACGTTTATGTTAAACTGTTAAGACAAAAAGATTCGCATTTACATCAACGAGCAAGGCAAACGTGAAGCAACGAAGCTGTGTGAGGAACTGCACTCCTTGGTCTGCAATATGGGACTCTCTTTCTGAACTGGAAAATAGTTTTGAATATTGGAACAACATTCCTCACTTATCGGTGCCATTTATAATGTAATGGCTACAAACACAGAGTATGTCTGAGTTTAACTTGCCTTATTAATTTTTTAAAATACGTTCTTATGGCTAAACAATCAACAGAACAGCAACTCAAGCCAGAAATTGCAGCATGTGCTGATTTCCATCGTGTGAATTCCGCCCCGTGGCTGACGTTGAGTTGCCAGGATGACGTCACTGAGCGCAGACGTGGACTAGGGCGGGCAGGCAGGAGCCCACAGCTCCGCAGCATTCTCATCCCCACGACAATAGGCTCGATAACCCCGAGAACATACACAACAGTGCAAGGCAGTAGAATAATTGGGAAGTGACATTTTGAGTATCGATTGCCTTTGCATTCGATATAATTGATTTAATTGTAACTTCATATGATTTAACGATTAGTAAGTTTCTGTTGAGCAACAGGCTTACAAAAATGCCTGAAGATTTAACAATCGATGCTGGAACTCTCGATAAGGTGTTTTTCCCTGAATACCACAGGCTGCTGGTTTTCTACCCTAGAAAGAACGTCCTGGAGAATGGAGACCTCATTTCCTTCTGTCTTACTCCAATAACCAATTGTAAACAAGCAGTTACCTTCCTCTAAGATCTGGTACTTGTCCTTGCGTCCTTCCAACCATAGCCAGGACAGTAAAGATGCACTGGCTATGGTTTATGTTAAGGGTGAGTGGACAAAATTTATTGAATTAAAATTCAAAGGAGCATGTTCTGATACGCCTTTCAAGTTGTGTACATTCTTCAAAACAGTGTTGATAAAGAAAACTGAAAATACCTGTAAACATGCTGACGTTTATGAAAAGCTACAACCAAATAATTTACCCTTAATTAAAAAAATTACTATGAGTCTTCACCATCATGTTGGTTTTGTTTCCGCACCCAGAAAAAGTGATTTATCACCCGGGTGCACTCCCACAGGCCTCCTCTCCAGCTACATAAGCATTCCGGGTAAGTAGAAGAAAGTTCACACATCCTAGAGAGCACGTCACAGAGTGAGAGTTAAAGACGCAAGCCCAGGAGGTCAGTGACCACGGTGGAGAGGACTCTGTCTTCATTCCATGGCAGATGAAATGCTCTGACTTGGTTTAAATTTCAGCGAGACACCTGAGACCACTCGTTCCTGACAAGCTTACAGGAGGTCACTGGAAGAGCAGGACGATGGGCCCTCAGGAAACATCCCATCACATTTGTAAATGTAATTCAGCTTTGAAGAGTTGGAGTCCCATCAAAGTCATTCAGCAGTAATCAAATCTACATTGTTACAGACTTCAAAAAACATTGCGCACAGTTTCCAAAAAATATTACCGTCACAAATTTTCATTTTGCCGGCAACATTTACATTTCCCCCTCTATCTAGACTAGCCACAGCAATTACATCAGATTTCTTTCACCGAAATCTACATAAAAACCAAACAAATGGAAATAGAGAAGAAATTGCGAAGTAAACATACTCACTCTAGCCTTGCAAATAGGTGTACCAGCATATTTTCACGTCTTGGCTAAGACTCAGGATCGAAGGACTGAAAGCGATGTGGGGAGAGGTACTTCATTCCGTCTCTTGGCTTTGGTGTAATGATAGCTCAGGGTAGCCATAGCCCTTTGTACCACGTCTTTGTAGACAAAGCAATGGGTTAATAAGTGAACAATTCAAGTAATTTGAGCAAAAATTCTGTTACAGAAAAAGACAAAAGGGAAGTAGAAAGAGACGGCACCCCTGTCTCCAATTAGGTTGCTGCTGGAAAATATAGCATATTAACAGGAAATCTGAGGTACAGTAAGGTCAACAGACAAGGAAACCATTTCCATTGGAAAGATAGTTTATTACTCACAGTTCCCAAGAGGAGGGGGTGTTCCATGTCACGGGGTGGGGGGCACATGAGAAAGCACCTGGGTCAGTCTCAAGGCTGAGGTTGTGCAGGGGAGACCCTGGGCAAGGGTCTCAATGCTGGCTGTTTCAGAAAGGAACAGGTGAGGAAAGGAAGTGGGATTGGGACTGGCTAGTTTGAGTATGTCAGTGGGTCTGGGGCACAGGGCCACCCTTAGCCGTCTGGTGTCTGATCCCCAGGTGACTAGGTCAGGGGCCCAGAGTGTGAGGGCCACCAGATTAGAGGAGATGACTCTGACTGATGGGTTTGTACCTGAAAACCACCCCCAGAAGGCAGACTCCTGGGGGGCTGATTAGACAGGAGGAGATCAAGGCCACAAGGCATGTTTGTCCTATGATCATATTATTTGGTGTTTTCAAAAGCAAGAAGCAAGGCTAGCACAGGCACTGACGTTCAAAACGTTTCCCGTGGAATCCCCAGCTTCTGCTGAACACCTAAACATGCTTTTGTCCATCTGTACATTGGGGTGAGGATTTAACACTTATCTCCTGGGAGATAAAAAGGGGATTCATGGAGTAGCACTTTATGTAACAGTCTAAGAGCCTTATGCTAAAAGTACAAAACAGATTGAGGGTTTAAAATCACAACAGTGAGCCAACAGCATGGACACCCCACAGAGGTCAACTCCACAAGCCAAACAACTAGTGTTTTGGTGGAGAAGGGAAATCGCCCATTTGGACTTGCAGTGGCGAGCTGGGCAGGTAGCCCGAAGCCAACCGGATTAGGAGGATTGTCCCTAAGATACTCCTTTCCATTATTTAGAGGCCAGAGAAGAGTCCTTGTTTGCAAAACCACGAGACAGCTCTTTTTCCTCTGCCTGGGACACTGGAGCGGCTTCTCATGGAAGGAAGGACCTGTTGGCAAAGCTGCAGTGATGGTTTCCCCTTGGAGCTGGGCATTTTGAATATAAAAGCAAAGTCAGGTGACATAAGAGATTACACTCGGTACTAAATCAACATTCCAAGGGACCATTATTCGGGATGGGGTGCGGTGAAGTCAGAAAAAGGAAAGGAAGAATTTTTAATAATATAAAGGAGACCTAATGAGTGGAAAAATTTATTTGTGTAAGCGATAATTTAAAATAATTTTTGACTAAGATCAAAGGTAAGTGTTAAAACAGTGCTTATTCATTTTTATTAAATATATCGGGGTGGCATTAGTTAGTAAAATTATATAGGTTTCAAGTGTACGATTCTATGACACACCATCTGTGTACCGCACGGTGTGTTCACCACCCGAAGTCAAACCTTTCCCTCACGGGTATTTGTCCCTCCCTTCTGGTGACCACACTGTGTCTACTGAGGGGCAGCGGATCTCAGGAAGAAGAGAAAGGAGATCGGAATGCAAGGGTTCAAGGTCGACCAGCTGGTGTGGCAGGATGTCCCCTTTGCTGTTGGTCACTCGAATACTGCAATTCCCAAAGGAATTTTTATTGGTGCGTTAACCCCAACTTGCTGGTGCAGTAATTCTCACTTCCGGAGAAACCCCTAGTTACTCTTAAAGATTGCCAAATTCAGTTTGAAGACAACAAAATGTTTTCTCCGAGCCATACACAAAACGAGCGCCATTACTTTAGAAAGATCCACAGAATAATTTCTAACGGCTGACTACTGACCCGAGTTGGGACCATTTCCCTCAGATTCGATAAGCCCCATGGTTTGCTAAGAAGCATCACTCATGGCTGTGTGGTGGTGCTGAGCTGCGGAGGGAAATGCAGCGTCTCTTAGGTGATCCGGGCCACATGCCCTTATTAACTGAAATCTCTTGGTTGCAAATGTCAGACACACATGTGTGCTGACCTAACAGGTGAGTGCAACGAGGCTGGGCCGCAGGACAAAATCAGTCAAATACAATGAGAATTCTGTTCATCTTTGCCTCATCGAGCCTATCTGCTTGATTTTTCTCTCTCTGCAGAGGGACTACCTCAGCTTACCTGACCCACGTGGGGGATGGAAAAGAAAACGGGCACATGGAGCTTCCACACTGACCTGTCACTGGGCAGGCTGGCAGAGGGAGCAGCGCCCGGCCGTCTGCATGCCTGGAGGAAGGGTCCTCTAGGCCAAACTGCAGGGACGGCCAGGGACTGTGGAGGCTTTGTGTGAACAGGGCAGTGGCTGCCGCTCGGGTCCCGGGGGAGGGTGCTGGACCCTCACAAACGCCGTGGAAACGTGTGTCTCTGTGCTTGTGCAGCGCCTGGCCCAAGGCTGTTGCCTCGGAAGCAAACGGTCTCACGCAGGCCTTTTTTTTTTATCGCCACCCCTCCTCCATGTCCCGCTCTGTGCATCGAGCCAATGCACCGTTTTCACCAAGTTTCTTCCGGGGGGATCCGGTTTTTTAAACATCAACTTGGATAAGGGGAATATAATACCTTTGTTGCCTTTCTCCCTAACATTAATGCACTCGTGTGTTCCTTCGGAAATAGGAATTTGTATCATTTTCGCAACCTGCTGTCCCAGCTCCGGCAGAATTTACACAGGTCTGAGCTGGGGTGTCCACCCAACAGGCCCCTAATTCCGAATCCTCACCATCCACTCAGGCCGCCTGGCATCGCCTTTGAAAACGACCCGTCCCCAGGGCCTGATGATGTTCGGGCTGGAGGAACGCTCCTGCCTCTCTGCGCTCAGGGGCCGTGCGCCCTGACCTGCCTCCACGTTCACACGTCCACATCAGGTCTTAGTGGTCACCTCTTGGTAAGATGCTTTATTCTAATTTTCCAGCTATTTTATTGCCATCTCAAAGTGCGTGAGGGAGATGAATTTCTCCAGGGGAAGTTTCTAGAAAAAAATTCTTGTGCATGGTGTTGCGTTTTAAGGCTTGATGAGAAGGCTTCTGCCCTTATTCTTTCTGTTCTTCCTTTGCTTCAGAGACCAGTGGTCGAAAGGAAATGAAACATTGAATTACTGTTTGCTGGGCCACTAATTGATGATTTGATGTAAGACTTTTATAGACTTTGGTGCAGCATGTCACTTAAGCTTCAAGTTCAAGTGGCATATCCCTTTTTCCTAAACAGAAACAGGCAGGGAGGTGAACCCCAGGCAATTTGTTCTGCCTAGACGTGAGTGCAAGAATGAGTCACATTTTCAGCGGAGTAACTCTGCCCATTAAAACGTATGTATCTGTCTGTGTCCCAGGAACCGACCCACTAGTATATTAAACTTCTGACCGGTCAGTGAGGAGGAAGAGGCATTCTTCATCTTTTTCTCTGCCACCTCCACTCCCTCACGTGCACACACACATTCACACACACCCACACAGAAACATTTCTTCCCGTCTCTACTTCCAGCCGTAACCCCTCATCTATTGCAGTTCTCATTTCTGCGCCTCCCCATCCCTTACACACATCCCCCACCCACTGTCCCTAAACGAGGAACTTGGAGAGAGTGTAAGAATTAACTCTTTTCATCATCATCATCTTTCCTAATGTCACCGCCTGGTTGCCAGCCCGCCCAGCTTCCCCACTGCCACTCCTGCCGTCTAAGCTATTCACTTCCCCGTTTCATGTTCACAGTCTCCCCTCCCCCTCCCCGCCCTCTCTTTACTGCCCTCCCATGGTAGGCGGATGCACTTTCATCTTTCCAAGCCTCTACTTTGGTAGTTGAAAGCAGACCTTTTCCCGGTACTGCAGTTCTGAGTGACTCAATGAGCCATCTCTTCCCATCTCTGTAGTCATACAGCCTCATTCACCTGGAAGGTTCTCAGACCACCTGGACAGGCAGCTTTGCACAGCAAGAGAATGAAGCCCGTGTTTCTGCAGCTTCTCCAAAGGCACACAGTCATTGTGCTTCATCAAGGTGGAAAGCAGATGGACACGGATACCAACAGAAAATGAAACGCGATTTCCAGTGCCAAAATACTCGTGATGAACAGGAAAGAGTCCTGAAAATGGCAGAAGGCGCTTCTAGAAGGCGTGGGTTTTATAAGCATGCTGTGGATTTTGCAGGAGCACGCACGCCTCACATTCTTGTTCGAGGAGAGAGATCGACTTTGCACTGATTCGCTCATGCTCCCTCACCCACCCGCCCCTCCCCAGAACAGCGGGGTATGTTTTTCAGATGGGGGGGCTAGAGTCACTGGTTCAGTTTGTAGCTATGGCACGATGCAGACAAATTGCATAACAGAAAGTGAGAATCCATGGCCCTGGGGGCCAGCAACACGGCTTGCAGATTCACAGAGCTCACCTGCTTGTAAGTATGAAACAGGCATCTTGACTACAAAGTCCGTGCTAACACTAGAATTTACATGCCCGGAGGAGCGGAGATTTTGTTATAAGTGCCGCCTAATCATTGCTGGAACGCTATAAATATTAAACAGTAAGCACGCGGCTCAACTGTGTTGCTGTCTGCAACTTACTTTGCATGCATAATGAGAATAAAAGGCCAATTCATGTCAGCCTGTTCAGATAGGGCATACAGGGACAAAATTAATTGTTTAGTTGAAAATATGAAGTGAAACTTGGGTAGTTTAATAGTGCAATGGCATTATGCATCTTTCCACCCATCCACACACGTGCACCTGGGTATGAAAGCAAGTCAAAATAGTTGTTACCTAATAAAACATGGGACACTGTCACGGTGCGATTAATTGTTGTTCTGTAGAACATTTTACCGTGCGACCGTGAACAGTCAGTATTTCTCCGGTACGGAAGGACCGGAGCCTTCCAGGCTCCCTGTTGGAGGGGTGCCCTGCAACTTGCTTTTTCATAATTTAAATCGTTGTTGCCTCCCAAAAATGTGCACAGCATCCTCTGAAGAGAATAAGCGTTTGGAAACTTTGCTAAGTGAATTTACTGGAATTTAGGATAAATATCCTTGTGAACAACGTTTCTCGTTCAGGGTCCTCAGCAATTTTATACTTGTTAGAAGCGGAGGAACATAGTGAAAATGTAGATATGGGCCAGGGATTTTGTTCTGTGATCTAGCACGCGTGGACTTCGGTCAGACCAATTAGTCTCTGGAGTTTGCTTCCTCATCTTTAAAAATAGGAAAGCGTTTGCTTTCTGTGCTTCAAACAGAAGGATAAATGAGATGATTTATGTGAGAGAGCCCTGTAAAAAGAATCTGGAAATAGAAGGCATTTGTTCTTTGAAGAGTAGCACATTGTAGAAGTAAGACTGTGGGCCTGAGGTGAGCGCTGGGAATACCCAGCATCTTCTGTTTGAGGATGTGCTGCCCATAAGCGGTGCTGGAGTTCCCAGGAGAGGTGTGGAAAGGTGAATGGACCTATGGGCAGTAAACTTACTAGCTGTGTGCCGGTGGCTGGAGCTCTGGCTGCAGAATCAGGAAAACGCATTTCCTAGGGGAAGAAAGACCTGAAAGTGGGTTAATTTAGAGAGAACATTAAGACACATTATGATTCGATCTTTCTAAAGTAGCTGAAGTCCGCCAGCCACTGTGGTCTAAGAATCCTACTGTAGATAAAATTACATTGTTTTTGAAAACTGTGTGTTTCCAGGAGAAATGTGGTATGGTGGTTCTAACACAGATCCTTTCTGGTTTGTCACTGAAGCTCTACTCTGTGGGAGTATTTCTTTGCAATCAATGGATTCAAGAGGCCGCCGTTGAGCAAACGATTATTTAGTGCCTGTCCCATGCTCTGCAGTGACGGCTCCGGCGTGCCACTGGCCCTCCCAGGGTTTTAGTGCACTCTTAGCTCACCTGCCCAGTTTCCTTCTGAAGGTTTCTAATTCAGTAAGACAAAGGAAATAATTGTAGGAAGAGTTCAGAAAGGTGTCTTTGTAATAATAACCGTAGGAAAGAGAGGGTCCACTTGCTACTCTCGCTTAAATGTCAGAGTCAACTTGTCTTTTGAGATTCAAATTAAATTGGCTCAAATGTCCATTCCTCATACAGGGTGGGCTTAATGAGATCTCAGGAATTCTGGAGATTCTGGGAAAAGTTTATAGGGTTCCTTTCTGAGGCACACCTGATTTTGAGTTCTGGCTTCTGCTGACTTTATTCTGATTTTACTAATTTCTGCGAGCACATGGTGTCTGTTTTTCATTTATGTTACCTTGCATTGAATGCCCCTGTTTTTTACAGCATTCTAACCTGCTTGTATGAGTATCTGTAGTAAACTCATGTTGGTTTTCACGTCACAAGAGGGCGTTTACGCTGAACAATTTAACACTGAATTCGGTAAGACAATGAGTAAAGAAAACACAAAGGAAAATCTCAGACCTTAGACTTAATATCTCCCAATGCTGATGAGGATGCAGAGCAACATGAACTCTGAAAACACGCACGCACGTCCTAACACCGAAACAAAGTAAAACAGAATCCACTCGCAAGGCTTCATTCAAAGGCATGAACCCCAGAGGGCCGTAGCTTAGGAAAATTAATGCTTTAGATAAGCAATTAAAATGTTAGTTACAGTTCCCCACAGTCCAAACTTCAAAATTGTCCGCCACCTCTACTATCACCCTGTATCTCAATCCCATCTCACGGAACCGGGGGTGCCCGGTCTTCGCCTGTGTTTAAGTTTGAGTGAGCAGCACACTCAATCACGGAGTCTGTCTGTTCACTGTTTCACGTGGAGTTCTGCTCCACGGGTCTGCTCCGCTGGGTCAAAATGACCTCCATTATCAACCTCAGTGTCGTCCAGCCAATTCCGGTGCTTTTAAAAAAAAAGTCTTGGTAACTTATTTATTTGGAATTTTAAAAAGACAATGCACACAACAATTAATGAGTGAAACTGGACATCAGTGAGTTTTAAATAGTTAATAAAATATTTCATAAATACACACTTACAATGGTCATGCAACGTGAACTATAATTACACTTCCTATATATAAATGTAATTTTATACTAAACTGCAAATTTTATACATGCATGGCCACTGTGTCACTGTCATTGAACCTGCTGTCTCCCTCTGGGGGAGGAGGGGACTTTTCTCTCTGCTCAGGAAAATGCTCCCAACAAGCTTACCACCCTTCTCCATTCCACTTTCTGCTGTGTCCGATCTGATTATTCACTATTTACTAATTCTTCGGTGCAAACCACACTAGTCCACATAACTCATTGGTTACATAAATTTCAGAATCCCGAAATGTTTAAACACTGTAATGCAAAGTCCTAATTATCCATATTTTCATGGCTGTAGATCTGGGATACACATTTTTTTTTTTTTCTTTAAAGGGCCAGACAGGAAATATTTGATCTATCTGGGCCTCTGTCACAACTACTCAATTATTTCTTGTGTCTTGAAAGGAGCTATAGATAGAACGGCAAGGAAAGGGTGGGCTCTGTCCCGGTAACACTTTATTTTCAACTCCCTGCTCTCGGCTTCTATGTTTCCATTTTTTAACTGATACACTCCATGGGCATTCACGGCCCAGCCACCTGCACGGTTCTAACTGAAGTTCAGCCTTCCTAAAGGGACTGTGGGGGTACCGGTGAGAAGCTGGGCACTGATACATTAACTGGGCGTTAATTTCTTGGTTCAAACAGCCTGGTAATCTTGCTAATCAATCTTTTCCTGTGCCTCATCTGTAAAATGACAATAATAACCTGCCCTCAAGCCAATAGACGTATTTGAAGGGTCGATACAAAGAAAGGCCTTAACATCATGTATATGGCAAATGCTTAATAAATGTCAGCTGCCATCTCCCTGCTGTTGGACTGAGCTTCCTCCCATTGAAACATCAGTGACCCCGCCTACATGACCCACATGCAAATCTGGAAACTAACATTGGCTTTTATCGGCTCCCATTCTGACTTTGTAGGCGGCACCAAACCATCTCCTTCTGTTCTCAACCTGACATTTTGAGCTCTTACATGTTCCCACCTTCAACTGCAGAAGAATCTCACTCGGGCCCCTGGCTTCTTTCCTCTCAGCTCTCAGTCCCCTCGGCTTCCCTTCTGTGCAAACACCTATGGGCGCCCCCCTCCCCAAGCCAGTCTTCCCTCAGTCTTCTGGGCACACCGACCGCCTGCACGTCCTAACTTCCCAGGTCACGAGATGAAAGAAGGGCAACAGCAGTGAGTGGAAGGGACCTGCGCCACCTTGAACTTCCCACACAGACTTCTCCACGATCTTTCCTGTCCATGACCCAGATGGAAAAAGACTTACATGAGCTCGGTCGCCCTGTGCCAAAGGAGGAAGAGCCTGGGTCCATGTCCCTGCATGATTTCACGGACAGAAACCGCTGGACACACCGACTCTTTCACGCCTGTCTGCCTGGAACCATTTAAAACTGTTAAATGAGCAAGAAATATGTTTTTTTGATGGTAAAACTCTTGTACATGTCCAGGTAGTCCTGGTAAAAAAGAAAGGAAGCAGATGCCATCTCTATTGGCGCAGCCCCGAGGGCTGGGAGGCAGAGGCCGAGCGTGCGTGTGCGTGTGTCCCCCTTAATAAAGGGGTGTCGCACTTCACACTGCAGGAGGGAGGGACTGCCAGGCAAAGGCTGCCTCACGTGGGAGGGCAAACGAAGGACAAGTAAGTGGGATTCGCCTAAAAAGTATTGTGTTTTGGTGGAAAAAAACGAAGAAACACATATTTGGCTTCACAATTGTGTCTTTTTTAAAAAGGGGGAAAGCGCCACTGGCAAAGCCGTGGTATCTCAGAAGGAGCTGTGTACAGGAGATTGGAGGGCAGTGGTTCTGGTGCTTTAGGTAGAAAATACAGGACTCTGCGTTCCTGGGGTGAGGTTTCTGTCCCTGCCAGTGAATTTCTGAGGGGACTAGGAGCTTATCAGCCTGTGTCATAACCTCTCTGTTCGGCCGAGGAAGCTCTTGGGCTCTGGGAAAGGACTCCGGGCCAGCACCTGCAGGGGTAAGGGGACAGCATGCTTCAGGCTGCACACCCTGCGGCAGACTGCCCAGCAGGAGCAGATGGCAGCAGACCCCACCGCACGGCAGCTCTGTCCTTCCCAGGGAGACCCGGTGTGGCCAGTCTCCTGGCCTCCGCGAGGGCTGCGTGGTCCAGGGTACTGACCCCCCACAGCCACCAACTCACTCGTGCTTAGAGTCACTAGTGCTTCATGTCCCAAAGTCCCAGCCCTTCACTCCCTTGAGGACTGGGGAATTTAAAGGCACAGAGTGCCATGCAGACCACCTTTTACTTGGAGAGGGAATTCCACACAATTCAATGCAAAGTCCCAGGCTCGTTTGGCCAGGGGCACCTTAGTCTCTTGAAACAGATCACTCTGTGGCAGCTTATTCCGTGTCATGTTGGTGAAACTGGAGCTGTGTTTCCCAGAACAATGTAGCGGGTTGGCACTGACCCACAGAGGAATTTAGGCAGAGCCTGGAAACAGCAGCCAATGATTTCAGGAGCTTGCCTGGGTGGCATACAGCGGCAAAGAGAGCAGGCACCCCACGTTCCATTTGACCTCAGTCTCTGCCAGATGTTATTCCCAACTGCTGGTCCTGCCGACCTAGAGCAGCCCCAGCGCCACCACGATGCTGGGGTGTGGTCCTACGGCAGCGGCACCTAGGAAGCAGTGACCGCTCGGAGATGTCTCCTGCAGCTGCCCATGGGCCCAGGCGTCCGCTGCATGTTCCTGGCTTTCTAGAAGTGCTGGCGGTCCTCTCCCCAGACCCTGCAGGTGTGACCGGGACTCAGCCTCTGACACGGAAGGGGCCTTGCCAGGGGTCTATGTCTTCTGTGGCCCTCTATATTGTCCCTGGGACGAATGTGCCGTGAAGCTGCTTCTGCTCCTCTCCACTCCACTGCCAGCCCAGCCCACATGCCCCTCCTTCAGGCGCTGGGGTGTTCTCCGCTCCCCACATACAGTCGCCCAGCTGGGGACCATGGGCTCGCTGCAGGAGAATGGCGCTCTCGTGACATATATACCTGCTGCGATGTCAGAAGACCTTCATTCCCTCATGGTGGCTCTGCTTTCCCGGGGGAACCGATGGCTGCGAGCTTTCACGGGGATGATCTGGACTTGTCATGGGCTGACTCTGTCCCCCACAAGTTTCCTGTGTTGAAGCTCAGGTTCCCAACACAATGGTATTTAGAGATGGAAATCAGGGTTAGATGAGGCCATGACAGGGGGTCTGAGATGGGGTTAGTGGCCTTATAATAAGAGGAAGAGAGACTGGACCTCTCTCTCTCTGCCATGTAGGACACAGTGAGAAGGCAGCCATCTGCCAGCCAAGAAGAGAGGTCTCACCAGGAATCATATCTGCCAGCACTGTGACCTCAGCCGTTTACAGGTCCCTTATTTCAGCAACCCAGCTTGTGGCGTTTCGCTGTAGCAGCCCAGGCTCATAGACAGGACTTGGTCTATGAAATGGCGTAAACTGGAGGCTAAAATTGGTTTACCAGTGTAAACTAGAAGATTACTGGAGGAGTGCAGACTTGACTCAGTTTTTTGATTTTGTGCAAATTGCTAAGGCCAGCTTCTACTCAGCCACCATGGCTCATGGATTGCAGGCAGCCAAAGAAAAGAGAATTGCGTCCAATTTGATTCTGTCGAAGATTCTGGGAGACACTTGATTGGGAACCAGTAAACGATAGCCCACAGGACTGCCACTTGGTATTGTGATAAAATGTGTGGGAACACAGCCACACTCATCTGCTTGTGCATCATATGTGGCTTCTTTCTACAAGAGCAGAGCTGAGTAGCTATAGCACAGACCACAGAGCTTTGAAATCTTACTTCTCCCACGGAGACGTGGGTTCGTACTCCACTTCTGACACCAAAAAATGGCCCCCCCAACATATTTACTCTCTGACCATTGAGGGAAAAGTTTCCTGACCCCTAATCTGTTAGTTTCCTCTAAACTCTCATGTTTGTCTTCATCCGGCAGCAAGAATTTGTTAAAACGTTAGCTGTTTTCTTTCTACCCACAGTGTGGGGCTGCCTCTTCTTCCTCGTTCCATCAAGAAGTGGTTCATTTGGCTTGTGTCTCCTTGGTAGGCTTGCTACTTTGGGGAATTCAGTTTATTTGATTGTCTTGTGGCCTCAGATCCTTGAAGGACTCAGGAAATTAGGATTTTGTAGATATTGGCTTTTTGTCACTAATAGGGTGGGAGTAACATTTTTCATGTGACTTTCTACATCTCAATTAAAAGTGAAACACCAGATATCTTAGGTTCCAGAAAACTGATATCAATAACTGTCAATAGCATAACGATGTATCCTTTAAAAACTTAGCATATCTTCCTCTCTGCATATCTTCTCCCTTTGGTAATACAGAGACAACGTAAGGATGAAACTCTTCTCCGACTCCGTAAATCCCTAGGAGGTGTACACCTTCTTCAATCCCATTTCCCACATCACCTGCTCCCCTCATTAACTTGGAGGACTGATAATGGAGTAACTTAAACACTCGAGGATGAGAAACTCTCACTGTGCTTGGATTCAAACCTTGAAAGATAAAGCCAATAATTTTTTTCCTGTCTCACAGAATAAACAGTGTCAAGTTGCTGTTATTTTTGTGCCACTAGCTTGTTTATTAAACTCTTATTTTTTTAAATTACCAAATGCAGTTAATTCCCCTGTCTCTTGGGTTTAACAATGCCAGGGGCAGGTTCAATTTATAATGCCAGTTGGGAAAATTAACCCAAAGAGAGATGATGACGCTTTCAGATGCCATTAATTGCCCAACGAGAACTGACTGCCTCCTGCGATGAACTTGGCATCTCGGGGCTCAGATTGATGGTTGTAACAGCAACATGAAATGCCGTAGGAGGGGACCTCTGAGAACTTAGGGATAACATCAGTCAATCCTGAATCAGCACCTGGGAGAGGACCATGCTGTCACTGCTTGGCCAGGTGCCATTTTTGAGAAGGATTATGGCCAGGAACACAGCAAGAGGTAGCAGACCAATAGGTAACTTCTTCTATAGGTCAGTAGGCATGCTGATTGCTTTGCAGAATCTGAGGCTTTTTAAAGTAATTCTCCTGACTCCCTTTATCAAAATACCTACTGACAAATACCCTTTACTTCCATCATTTTCATTTCTTCAAGCTGCATTTTGTGTGAAGGACCTATTGTGTTATTAGGCTCTCTAAGTTTTAATCTCAGTAATTTTTTCAGCTCCTTTTATTTCTTTAATTCTCAACTACCTACTTCAGATTTATAACTTCCGGCCAAGATAGAGGCATAGGTAGATACACTTTGCCTCCTCCCACAACCAAGAGAAGGACAACAACAAATTTAAAAACAAAAAACAACCAGAACTGACAGAAAATTGAACGAAGGAATTAAAGAAGAAACATTCATCCAGACTGGTAGGAGAGGCGGAGATGGGCAGCCGGGCAGAGAGGACTCTCTCATCAAGGTGGTGGCTGGTGGACAGGGTGGTCCCACATTTGTGTGCAGATAAACCAGGAAGAACAAATGGGGAGTGAGAAGACCAGGCAACCCAGGTCCCAGTGCAGGGAAATAAAGCCTCAAAACCTCTGAATGAAAAAACCTGTGGGGATTGAGATGGTGGAAAAAAACCCCAGCCTCACAGGTGAGTTAATTGGAGAGACCCACTGGGTTCTAGAATGTACACAAACCCACCTCCCTGGGAATCAGCACCAGAAGGGCCCAGTACAGTTGTGGGTAGCGGGAGAAGTGACTGAAAGCTGGCAGAGAGCTGAGCAAATGTTCAGCGCTACAACACAGTGATGTGACTTGCCCCACCCTGGTGAACACCTAAGGTTCCACCCCTTAATACATAACAGGCTCCCCAAGACAAAAAAAAAATGTCCCAAATGAAAGAACAGATCAAAGCTCCAGAAAAAATACAACTAAATAATGGATAGCCAACCCATTAGATGAACAGTTCAAAACACTGGTAATCAGGATGCTCACAGAAATGGTTGAGTATGGGTGCAAAATAGAGAAAAAGTGAAGGCCATGAAAAGTGAAATAAAGGAAAATGTACAGGGAACCAACAGTGACGGGAAAGAAGCCGGAACTCAAATCAATGGTTTGGACCAGAAGGAAGAAAGAAATATTCAACACCAGACTAGAATGAAGAAACAAGAATTCAAAAAAAAAATGAGGAGAGGCTTAGGAACTTCTAGGACAACTTTAAACATTCCAACACCTGAATCATGGGGGTCCCTGAAGGAGAAGAGGAAGAGCAAGACATTAAAAACTTATTTGAAAAAATAATGAAGGAGAACTCCCCCAATCTGGCAAAAGAAATAGACTTCCGGGAAGTCTAGGAAGCTCAGAGAGTCCCAAAGAAGCTGGACCCAAGGAAGCACACACCAAGTCACATCATAATTACATTACCCAAGATGAAAGATAAGGAGAGAATCTTAAAAGCGGCAAGAAAAAAGGAGACAGTTACTTACAAAAGAGTTCCCATAAAACTATCAGCTGATTTCTCAAAAGAAACCTTACAGGCAAGAAGGAAGTATTCAAAGAAGTATTCAAAGTCATGAAAGACAAGGACCTACATCCAAGATGACTGTATCCAGCAAAGCTATCATTTAGAATGGAAGGGCAGATAAAGTGCTTCCCAGATAACATCAAGTTAAAGGAGTTCATCATCACCAAGCTCTTATAATATGAAAGGTTAAAGGGATTTATTTAAGAAAAAGAAGATTGAAAATAGAAACAGTAAAATGACAAAGTCACAACTATCAACAACTGAATCTAAAAAATAAACAAACAAAAAAATGAACTAAGCAAATAACCAGAACAGGAATAGATTCACAGAAATGGGGATCACATGGAGGGTTATCAACAGGGAGGGGAGGAATGAGGGAAAAGGTACAGGGAATAAGTAGCATAAATGGCAGGTACAAAAAAGATAGAGGGAGAGTAAGAATAGTATGGGAAATGTAGAAGCCAAAGGACTTATATGTACGACCCATGGACATGAACTAAGGGGGATGGGAATGTGGGTAGGAGGGGGTGTGAAGGGTGGAGGGAAATAAAAAGGAGGGGGATGGGACAACTGTAATAGCATAACCAATAAAATATATTTAAAAAATTTCAGCTTTTTGTACTATTTTTTTAATTTTTAAACCTTCCATTTGGTTCATATTCTTGTATGTTCAATAGTTTTTTTTTTTTAAGTCTCCTTTTCCCTTTCAAATATTCAACTCTCTCTTTTAGTTCTTTAAGTATGATAAATTTCAAATCTGGTAACACTTTAAGATTTCATCAGTTGATAATGCTGTCTGTTGTTTCTTATGATTTCTGTGTATGTTGCCCATTTCTTTTCTTTTTTTAATGATTAACAATTTAATAATTCTTGTAACATTTCCTGGAAGAATTCTTACAAGCCTGAGTTAAGGTGGGTTACTGTGGGATACTTACATTTGCTTCTGCCGGTTGTCTGTGAGCCCTGGAAACATAGGACTGCCTTAAACATTTTTGACTTCAAAGTTTTATTTTTAGATTTTCTTACAACCTTCTTGTTTTATATTTTCTGGCAAAAAGTGGGTCTCTTTTTCCCACTTGCTTCTCTTAATGTTTTACTAAAGTGTATCCACTCTTACGGCTAGAGCCCCCATCCAATGTCTGCATGATGTCTTCATGCAGGTTTTTGTGAATGTCTCATCTCAGACGTGGCATTTAAAATTCATGTAATTTCTCCTCTCATTCCTAAAACTTGTTTCTTTTCTTCTCTACAGCTTTTCCAGTTCACGTTTATTTCCTCTTATTTCAAGTGTCCCATACTTGAGAGTTTCTATGTTCCCAGAAGAGGCAATCCACTTGGCCCACCTGGGCTGGCTCTCTACCTTTGGTTCAATGACGTGACCGAGCGTTTGGAATGACAAGAACCACCATACTCTCAGAAGGATTATAGAAGCAAACTTCCCGAGAAGGGACACATTAAATATTTTTTTAAAAAGTAGACGTATTTGTGTCTGCTATGTAAAGAAAACAAATTCTATCACAATCCTTTAAAAACCCATGTTATTAAATCCAATGTTCATTTGTCAACTTCCTCTTATCTGACACTTTACAACTCCTTCCCTCTGCACTTTTTTTTTATACTGGCATGCGGAACACCACGGTTTGCTTGTTCCTCCTAATCCTACTGGTCGTACCTTCCTGCCTCCTTTGTTGACGTCACTTTTATTTTACATCTAATAGGTGAGATAATCATCGACCCAATTCTTGTCACTTCTTTCATAATCTCATCCAAACCTAAGGCTTTAAAATTAGATTTAAATCATCAGTACCAGATTTCAGTCCCTAGTCTACCCCTCTCCCTCAAACTAGTCACGAGTTTAATTGTACATCAGATGGGCAGTGCAAACTTCACGTGTCCAAAACCGACCTCTGCCTTTCTGCCCCCAGCCTGGTTTTGTTCCTGCCATGTTCCCCACTTCAGCTCTTGGCAAGTACATCATTCTAGTTCTTTTGTTCAAAGAGCCATGAGTCATTCTTTATTCCTCCCTCTCACACATTCCATGTCTCTCTGTCATCAAATATATTTGCTCTGCCTTCAAATACATCCAAAACTTGAGCACCTCCCACCTTCTATATGGCTACCGCTCTAGTCTGTCACCTGTCTTCCAGATTAAGGCAATAGCCTGCTTCTACACTCGCTCCTACTTAGAGTCCAAATTAACGCAATAACCAGAGGGAAAATGGCAAAATCGAAATCAAGTCAGATCCTATCTGTCCTCTGAGTAAACCACCCCCACCCCCTTGTGGCTTCTCACTAGGAAAAAGAACCTGGAGTCTACTCCCTGGTGGACGGAGGTGTACAGGACCAAGCACGTGTTGCCTACAGACCTTATCACCTGACTGCTCATCCTCAGTCTTCCCAGCTACAGCAGCTTCCTGGCATGTCCTTGAACACACCACACCTGCTTCCACTTCAGAGAGCCGCACTGCCTGCCCCTTGTCCCTACCACACCGTTTGTCCTGATATCTGCGTGACACACGCATGCCTCCTTACTGCATTTAACTAAATGTCTCTCTTTTAGAGGGGCTTTCCACGGCTGCCCCGTGGAAGTTTCATACTACAGAACATCTACCTCATGGCTTCCAGAATATTTAAGCCGTTACCATATTTACTGCCTCCCATAAACTTATCGTATGGCTTTGAGTTGTTTATTTTCCAAGTCTGCCTCCCTCTCCAAGGGAAGCCAGTGGAGGGCTGCGAGTTTTTATCTGTTTTATTATCATGTTATTTTTAATTCCTGCATCAGAGTGTGATTCATAGGCAATGCTCAATATATATTTGTTTAATTAACAAGTTTGAAGACTAGTGACTTATTTTGATCCCCAGAACCATAATAGATAAGTGTTATTCTCAATTGTTACTGGGGAAATTAGAGGTCAGAGGTTACTGCGTGACTTGCTCACTCCAGTGAGGGTACAGTGGGGGCCGGGCCCTCAGGGTTTGGGGCACCATGGCCTCTCCTCACATTGTTTTCCTGGTAACAGTAAGGAAAAGGATAGGGGCCAAGAGGCCAAGGATAATGTCTTAAACCTACTGGGTGTTTAGCAAATTCTTGTTGGTTGTAAAAGTTTGGGTATTTGTATTTTTCATTACTTTTTATAATTTTTAAGCTTTATTTATATCCTGCTCACTTAACTTAAATGTTTTTGCCTTCTCCAAGTAGGAAATGAAAATTTAATTGCTATATGGTTTCCACTCTAATTTATATGTGTTCTTTTCCAAGTAATGTATACATATTTCCCAGTAAAGTGTGTGTGTGTGTGTGTATAACATCTTATCCCTGTAATGTATAAGTATGGTCTGTCTGGGAAAAGTCCAGCCATTGTTAATATAACGAGAACAGTTTTCACGACATCAATGTAACCTGGCAGCCAAGGACAGTGGACTGGAATGTACATGTGTGAACAATGATGACTTCACTGTACTAGTCAGTGGGGGCAGTAGATGCCGTTGAGTGAGCACATGTACTGTGTGGCCGTCTCATTTGAAATGACTGAGCAAGTAGAGCAACGGATCTGTATCAAATTTTGCATGAAGCTTGAATATTCCTCCATGGAAACTATTCGGATGATTCAGAAGGCTGCAGCTATGGGCAACTGGTGATTGGTAGCTTCATCATGACAACACACCCACTCATGCATCACTCCTCATGAAGAGTTTTTTAGCAAAACACCAAATCACCCAGGTAACTCAGCCCCCCTACAGCCCAGATTTGGTGCCCTGTGACTTCTGGCTTTTCCCCAAACTAAAATCACTTTTGAAAGGGAAGAGATTTCAGACCATTGAGGAGATTCAGGAAAATATGACGGGGTAGGTGATAGTGATTAGGAAAACTATGTGAGGTCCTAAGGTGCCTACTTGGAAGGGGACTGAGGTCATTGTCCTATGTACACTGTTTCTTGTATCTTCTATCTTCTTCAATAAATGTCTCTATTTTTCATATTACATGGCTGGGTGCCTTATAGACAGACCTCATATATATTATTTCCAAGTTATACATATATTTTCCTCTTATCCCTGTTTTACTCTCTGAAGTGAGTGCCAGGAAGTCAACGTAAGACTTTGAAAAGCACTTCATCTTTGGTCTAGCAATCATAACTGATTTCTCTGCTTGTGGCTCCCCCAAATCCTGGGTCATCTGCTCCTGCCAAAGGTATCGAGTCTTCATGCCTTCCTCTGCATAACAGGAGTTGGATCGCTTTGTCAAAAATGTGTATTCCTGAGTAAAGTCTTTTCTTTTTCTCTACTTTCTGAACACCTTTGTCTTTCACTACCCCAGGTTTCCGTGGATGGATTTCATACAACTAGCAGGCACCGAGAAACCGAGAGGCCAAGACCCATGACTGGTTAGACCGTCGCCGTATGCAAACCTGAGGATTTGTTCCTGTGACAAGACAAGCACAGACAGGAGACTCCATCAAAGGTAGAAGCTGCCGATGTTAAAACATGCATTTTGGCCACAAGTCCAGGGAAGGCTAACTGCCTTTAGCACGAAGGATGTCTCCTGTGCACTCCCAGGGCAGGTGGCGTGCCCTTGAGGGAGCATAGTGCCTTTTTAGATAAGAATGATACATCTGATTGTTATTAAAATGTCACCCTCCCTCTGTAAAGGCATCGGAGGGCTCTTTCATCAAAAGGAGGTGCTGGTGCTGGCCACCCACACTCCCACTTGGCGTCCAGACACGTATTGATGAGGCTGCTGTGCCTGCGAGGGCGAGAGGCGTCAAGACGGATGGCCTGTGGGAGACGCACACTGCACCCTTCACTGCTGCAGGCTGCACAGCCCCAGGGAGTCATCCCTTGTTCCATTCATGGGTCTCAGGGCTAAAACAAAGCTTTCGCTGTGCTGTGGGCCATCAGTCCCATTGTGCTTGCAAAATGACAAGTAATTATTTAAAAAATCTAAGATTTACTAAATAGGAAACTGTTTCAACAAAAAGAGCCTGCAGTGGCAATGAGGCCATTGTGATCACATGAATAGCATGAGTTTATATTAAAAACTACAAAAATAATTTCAACCTATATCCCCTTAGCTAACAAAAATATTAATTTGTCATAACCTGAGTCAGGAAAAATTACCCATTCTTCATTTTTCTTCTCATATCTTTCCCTTTCTCCCATCAAACAGAGGGTTAAAAAACCCTGAAAGTCATTCAAGGTGAACCTAATTCTCCTTTATAGAGAAATGTCTCGTCTAGAACCATTTCTGTTCCCAGGCACTTCTGTGAGAGTACAAATCCTTCTCCTTTATCACTGAGAGAAGGGAGAGAGGGAGAGACAATACCAGCCCATGTTCATAAAGTGCCTTCTCTGGCCAGGACTGGCTGTACTTTTCCGCTGGGCATTG
Organism: Desmodus rotundus; assembly: GCF_022682495.2. Taxonomy (NCBI): domain Eukaryota; kingdom Metazoa; phylum Chordata; class Mammalia; order Chiroptera; family Phyllostomidae; genus Desmodus; species Desmodus rotundus. The sequence continues at coordinate 100,693,521 of NC_071397.1, forward strand.
TGCCCAGCTCCTTGTAAGTATTTATTCATTTTTTTCTAAATTGCAACTTTAACGCTCTTCCCTTCAGAAATAAGGAGACCACACATCCTGTTATCGGGGTAATTCTGCTCTTTGCATAACTTAGGGAAGGGCTCTGTGCTATTAATAACGCCTGTCCCCATTCTGTGGTACCCAAAGTAGACCATCCTAGACGTCCAGGTTCCAGGTCTCCATCTTTACACACACCTGCGCTCTGTCTCTGATGCCGACTCCAATGTCATTCGGAGTGGAAGAAACTTCAGGTTCACTTCCTCTGTGCTGCCTTGAAAAGGCAGCAGATACAGTTGTCTTTTCCTTGTGAGGAATCTTTAGAAACATGGAAGAAAATAACAGGTTGTGGTGAGACAAATCAGTGCAATGAATAAGGACTTTAGCAGTGAACTTGTAGATTCCTTTTTGAATAAATCTGGATCTGTGAGCTGTGCCAGGCTCTTAACCTGCTTGTCTCAGATTTATGCTTTGTGAACTCAAATTAATAATGTTTACCCTACTTCCACAGTTACTAACAATAATGAATGCCATCCATCGGTTGCAGGAAAATCTAGAAAAATGAAATCCAGTGACCACAATGAGCAGACAGGAAGCCGATTCTTGGTCTGGATGATTAATATCAAACTTGCTCTAATCCCTTTCTTTGTAGCACAGTTGGAGAATTTTCCTTTACTATGATGCTTTATCTTTATTCAAAAAATAAAAGAGATATTCACTGGTTAGGTTAGTGCGCTATCTCTGTGCCACAACTGTTGCCGTTTGTTTTCCCTCCTTTGGAAAACAGATAATGAGCTAATTTGTCACTTGGTAGTGACAAATGAACTGGCAGCTTTATCAAGTGGTAAACCACTGTGCCTGACAGGTCCCGGCAAAGAAATACGGTACCCGGGGTCTGCAAGACTCAGTCCTCCAGCGTGGACCCAACTGGGATGTAACTGACATTCTGAGACGCCTGCTAAAAATTATGTGAAGCACAATTTCTCCGGGGGAAACGGGAAGTGTGAGGTGTCTCCTGATTCTTGCTGACTCTGTTTAAGCACAGACTGAACTGGAAAGTGAAGAATGGGCAGAGTCCTTGCTGAGAAGGCAGGACACAGGCAGGTAGGCAGCTTTGGCTCTGCAGGACGGCCCTGGGCTTCTTCCCCTCTGGAATTCTTGTGATGTTCGGTTCCCTTGGGCCTCTTAAAATTAGCGACAAAAAGTAATATTTAATTAATTTAAGGAGGACATTTAGAGCTTCTTTTTCAGCTAAATTATTTATGATATTTTTAGAGAGAGGAACTTCTCTTCTTCTGCCTTTACCAACTCCTTCTCCCTGTTAGCCCCTTCTCAACCAGTGATTCCCGATCCCTCTCCAGCTCACTGCACGCCATCCCTCACTCTGTCCCCTCCTCACCTGCCCGACTGCTACTGATCCGTTCCGCAGCTGCACTTACACGGCCTTCAGGAATTACAGTCGCCTTGCTTCTACCTTGCTCACCTCTGATTTATTCTTAGGCTCGGGTAATTTTTTTTTTTTTTTGCAGGGACACCACTGATTTTAAAAACTGCTAAAAAACTCTCGATAGCTCTCCATTTATATAAAGAATATGCAGTCCAAACTCTTTAATGGCTACTTACAGCCACCCATGGACCAGCCCCAATCTACCCATCTAAACCTTCCTTCCATCCCCGTTACGGGCACTAGGTTCCCAGAATGGAGCCACTCTTACCTGGGTTCACTGTCTCACACGCGTGGATCCTCCTGTGTACCGAGAGCTTCTCTGACAGCAACAAGTTTTGCCTTGTTGGGTAAAGTCTCTTCCACACTGAGTTAGTGATGTGCACTCTTACTTCACGGCCTTCCCCTCAGGTCCCTCCAGCTCTCCGTCTGAAGTCATCTTACCTAGGCGTCCAGGCTTGGCTCCAACCCACCTCCTCCTTACCCTCCTTAACCGCCGCCCCCTCCCCTGCCTCACGTGAAAGCAGCACCCCTTCCTCCGAATCCCCGTGGCACTTGGTTCATTTGACTTTTTTTTTTTAATTTTTTATTGTTATTCAATTACAGTTGGGTGCCTTTTCTCCCCATCCCTCCACCCCGCCCCAGCCGAACCCCCCTCCTTCCCCCACCTCCACCCTCCCCCTTGATTTGGTCCATGTGTCCTTAAAGGACACTTGGTGCATTTGGAAGACAGATATCCCCTCTTAGAGTGGCAGGTGCTTGACTCCTTTCTTCTCTTAGTGAACTAGCGCCTTGTGGTCAGGCTCATCTCTGGCTTTTGTTGTGTTCTGCTCTCCCTTTGTGACGTTTAACTAACACCGGTTAAATATTTGTCGACTGTAAGGATTCCATCTCATTCTCCATACTCTGACTGGGGAACAGCAGAATGTATGGATGCGCATGTTTCATGCTCTGTGTTTGCACTTGTAAATCCTGACCTGAAACAAGTTGAGACGATGACATTATAGAATGTTCATACACTGGTGTTATCATATCTCATCCCCAAAACTGTTGCTTAAATGACTTAGCTAACTTAATAGATTCACTTCATTTTAAGGATCATTTAAATATAATCTTCCTCCCCTTAAATTATTTCAATCACTGTGAGCTTCTGCTGACCCACTTTTGAACCGGTGGAGAAAACATTTCCAAAGCCATTTGTAGTCGCAGACTGGATGACAGTGTGACAGTGGTTTTAGGCCACCATAGGGCATTTTCATCACAAAATCTAAATTAAGTGAGGATTCTGATTATTTCACACATAATCTCTTGAGGTTTAAGAGGGTCCCTCCAAATAATAAATTCTGAGCCAAGGAATTAGGCAGCTGGGATAACAGAAAAGTACCTTTATTACTACCAAATCTAATAATTGGAGGAAATGACTCATACCTGCAGACCTGTGGTCTTAGAATGCCTGGTTCAGATGGGACGTGCTGGGCGACGGGCAGGCGTCCACCCACGTGGTCGGGGTTTGAACTCTAAAACGTGCAGCCTGGGGAGCCCAGGCGGAAATGTGTCCTTTGTGGACAGTGGCTGAGCTCAGAAAGGGCGAGAGAAGTGACTGGCTGAGCCACCTCGCTCCCTTCCAAACTGGGCGATCCAGTGAAGTCAGCCCGCTGTTGGCAAAGGCTGGAGTGAAGGGCGGGGGTGGCTCATGACCAGGAGTGTCGGGGGGGAGGGTCCTCCACGCGTGAACGAAGGATCGGGAGCCAAGTTTCCCTCTCACCCAACACTTGCTCCTTGAATGGTTACAGTGGCGTGGAAACAATCAACAGGCTTTGGATTTTTTTTTAAAAAAAAACACAACAAGGATTTGAGTTTTCACCTCACAACGGCAGATTGTGTAACTATAACAGGTCAACAAACCTCTTGAAATCCTAAAACCATCAAGTGTAAAATAAGAATAAAATAAGAAGAAGAACAGAAGAGATAGTATTGATGATGCACTCCGTGAACTACAAAATCTTTACAAACATCGGTTACAGCTAATATGAAATTCATGTCAAATTTTATGTCAATTTTGTGTAGCAATTTATATCAGGAAATATTAAAAGGTTGTTATGGATTACTGCTATTTCTTTTGCGATTATTAATATAAACTAAGGCACTCCTTGCCTATTTAATGAGGCAGAGGAAAGCATAAAACAAAAAGTGTGAATCAGAACAAATTCAAATAAATAAATTACCTATTAAAAGACTGTCGGATTTCAAGGAAATGGCATGTTATCGATATGTTGCTTCCAAGAGACAAGCTCTTGGGAAAAGGCCTGAAAAAGACGGACTAGGAAAATGCAATTAAAAGAAGCCATAAAATTTGACAAAGAGAAACATACATTTATGACTATAAAAGGTTGTAACTTCCAAATGATATATAGTAACTGAAAGTTTATACCTATGAAAACTCATAACATTCTGAGGACATTACGGATCAAAAAGTAGACAAAACTGAGTATAAAAAGCATTTAAAAATAACCATCTCGAGTTGATGTACACACGCCCAAACATTTGCAACATCTAAGAAAACAAACGCTTCCCCCCAATGTCTATTCATGATGCAATTCATGGTTTAATCTAAGAGTCTCATTGTTTGGTGGAGTAAATTACACACACACACACGTGTGACATTCTGAAAAAGGCCAATCTATGGAGAAGGTAAAAAGCCAGTGGCTTCCCCAGGTCGCGATGCTGCGGGTTCAGGTGCTGGTGGTGGTGCATGAATAGGTAAGTCACAGAGGAGCTAAGGCGGCGAAAACGTTTATTATATTCATAGATGTCCTTGATCATATTTCATCCAAGTCCATGGAACGAACAGCTCGGAAAGTGAACTGTGACGCAAACTATGGGTGAGGGCGACAGTGACATGTCGGTGAAGGGTCAGCAGGTGTAACGAAGTGCCACTTGCTGAGGGGCAGTAGTAATGGGGGCTGTGCCTGTGTGGGGAGACCACTGTACTTGCCTCTCTATTTTTCTGTGAACCAAAAATTGGTCTAAAACAGTGAAGTCTCATAAAAATCAGTGAATGTAATTCACTCTATTAGGAGCATCACAGGACCTTCTCGGGAGATGCAGAGAGGCTGTTTAACACAATGCAGCGCCCACCCGAGGTTAAACAAAACGAACCCTTCAGGGCACTGACAACAGAAGGACCCTGCACAACCTGACGAAGGGGACTGGCCCCAAACAGAACAAAGGAGAAGAAGACTCCAGGCAAGCTCAACGGCATCACCGAACAACCACCGACATTTGCTCATCGTGGAGTTTTAGACCCAAGCTCACTCCATTCACATGTTTGCTCTGTGTGGTTTACTTTGGCAGGTGTCTTCTCTCTGTTGGACCTGGGCTACAGCCTGAAGCTGCCCTTGAAAGGTCGTCTGCTGACGTTCTGCCCTCGTTACCGTGGAGTGTGATCGCTTTTGGAGACAGAGTCTTCAAGGGGGGGTAATTGAGTTGAAACAAGGTCACTAGGCTGAGCTCTCACCCAGGACAACTGGTGTCTCCATAAGGAGAGGAAATGTGAACACAGGTGCTTACGGAGGGCAACCAGGTAGAGACACAAGGGGGGAGAGAGGCCTCGGAAGGAAGCGACTTGGCAACACCTTGATCCTGGATGTCCAGTCCCCGGACTGTGAGAAAATAAGTGTCTGCTTTTAAGCCATCAGCTTGTAGGACTTGGTGACGACAACCTTTACAAACAAATACCCCCTACCTCTATCATTGCAGTTAAATCCAACACAAATAGAATGGTTGCGGGGAGAAGGGGCGGGGGCTGGGTGAAAAGGTGAAGGAATGAGGAGCAGGGACCGGCAGTGACGGAGTGGCCGCGGGGGTGTGAAGGTCAGCAGAGGGAGTGGAGCCAACAATGTTGCAATAACCGCGCGCGGCGCCAGGCGGGTGCCGGCAATACTGAGGGGCCGCTGTGTAAAGTGTGTTATGCTGCACACCTGAAACTGATACAAACCGATACTGTGTGTAAAAAGTCTTCGTTAAATAAGCATGACTATACTGTGTTTTGCTATTAATCTGATTGTTTGATTTATCCCCCAAAGGCCTCTGAGGGAGAAGAAATGCACTCTCAGAAGCACAGACATTCTCCGTTGTACAGATGAACTTAGCTTCAAGTCTCGTTAGTACGTCTAGTGTTGCTATTGCTGTGGAGATAGGACAGTGAAGTGGGAAGTGTGTCCCTAAGAACACCCACGCCTTCTGACGGATTCTGTAGCCTCTCTAGTCAACATCTGCAGAACTCCTTTGTCTCTAGTCTGGTATCCGACACACCTGAATCGATAACAAATATTATGTAGTGTCCCCTTAACATGAAAGAGACGATTCTTAGCCAGTCTCTGGCGGCGGCACTGACCGTGGAAAGTGGCGAATGGCCCGTCACAGACACAGCCACACTGTGGAAGTGAACGTGGTTTCCAGGTGGTCTCACTGCCTGTCCTGGTCTGAGAACATGTCGGTGGGCTTTTCTCGGAAAGCAAACCGTCCCAAAGCTCAGCAGTCTCCGCAACTAAGCATTTGCTGAGCTCGCAGGTCGGGGTTGGGCTCAGGTGAGCGGTTGGTTCTTCAGCCTGGGCTGACCTCCTTCATGCACCTGAGGTCCACGGCCGGGTCGCTTGTGTGCTGGCCGGTCCCACCTGGGGCCGCTGACCTTCAGGCCTCAGCAGTCAGCAGAGCCGGCTCACGTGGCAGGAGTGGGCTTCCAGGAGAAGAGGAAAATGTGCAGGCCTCCGAGGGGGAACGTCAGGACCAGCACAACCAGACCAGGCTGAAGGGGTGGAGAAAGACTCCACTTCCTGATGGGGGAGGAGGAGGGACCACCACTGAGTCCCTCTGCACGGGAAAATTACGTGTCCTGGCTGTTGTGGCAATCCGCTCCAGACAGTGGGAAATACTTATCAGCTGAGCTGCAAGAATAGTTTGTCACTATTTTTTTATTCAAATAAAAAGTGAACAACATTTTGTTTTAGAAATAAAGTGAGTGTTCACCTTCTACAGAGAGTCACAGTGCTTCTTTCTGACAATCGCCTAACTCAAACCTGGCATCGTGACTCTGGTTTTCAGATGGCCATTCTGTGTTCCTAGCTTCTTGAGTTAATAATGACCGCAGCTGCCCTGGCCCGTGTGGCTCAGTCGGTTGGGTGCCATCCTGCAGAGCAAAGGGTCACTGGTTAGATTCCTAGTGAGGGCACATGCCTGGGTTTTGGGTTCAACCCCTAGTTGGGGCACATACAGAAGGCAACGAAATGATGTTTCACCCCCTCTCTGTCTCCCTCCCTTCTCTTATCTCTAAAAATCAAAAATAAAATTTTAAAAAATAATAAGCACAGCTGATGTTGATTGCATGCTGTCTGCCAGGCACTGAGCTAAGGATGTTACCACATTTGCTCGTTTAAAGTGGTCTCTCTCGGGGGCTGCTGGGGAAGCTCCAAGAGGCCAACTGTCTGTCAGCCCATCACTGCCAGTGTGACACCTGATATGCCCAGCCTTCAGGTGAGCTGTCTTGGATGACAACCTCGCAGATAACCATTTAGGTACTTCGTCAACCCAGCTGCCTCTCTATGCTGACTCTATTCAAGGTGTCGGTTTCCCCTGGATGAGACGGCAGAAGCTCATTAAAAAGTATTCCCACCCTGTCCTGGTGTTTGCTCTCGATGATTGATATGGTTGACTTACAACACGGTGGGTAGAGCCAGAACTCAGTTGTTTATTTCCCTCTTCCTCCTTAGTTTGCGGCAGAATATTCTGCTCAGGAAGCAGTGAGAATAATAACTCCTCAGCTACTTTCTATTGATTAGTCATTCAGCTTCCTATCTGGGGGAAATCACCAGGTTAGGCCTGGTGTGTGGCAGGAATAATTTTCGGTCAACCTGCAGAGTGCCAGCTGTACAGGGCGGTTCTGATTTGTGCACCGGGATGTGACAGGCCAGCTCCGGAGCGGGCTACAGAGCTTGGATGGCAGGCTGGCAGGTCTTCAGTCATTGGTCACAGAGTAGCACTTCCATTTTAGCAACAAGAAAACTAAGATCAGATGGGCTGAGTGACTTTCTGCCACCCCTGGGGGAATATGTGCAAGGTGTACGGCGGCGAGAATACAGGCACTGGACGCACCCTACTGGCATCGAACTGGTGGATTTACCACTTACAAGCTGTGTGACTTATGTATCTCCTTATGCTTCCATTTCTAATAGTCCTTTACTTACAAGGCTGTTCTGAGCCTTAGCTACATTATTAAATCTAAAGCACTTAAAGCATATTACACATAGTTAATTCAATAAAAGTGTTAGCTATCATGAGAATTCTCTGTTCCATAATCTGGCGTGATGATTTTCTGTTCTCTCCTGAATCAGGTTCTATGAAATTTTTATAAACACATCATCTCAAAAAAAGAGAAAAAACTAATGGTGGTCAATTATGGAACAATTCGTCAGTGGTCTCTCCCAAGAAAGTGATGTGAGCAGGAGACAGCAGACTGGGGACACGCAGCTAACCTTTGTTCGACCCGTGTATGTTAAAAATTAATTAATTGCCAGCATTTAAACATTCATAGATTTCACATCACACATGCAGCTGTCTCTGAGGCGTTAGCGACAAGACACAAAGCCACATTCTAGGTGAACTGAACTGCAGCTTCCCATCCCTGGTCTTTCGCTGGGACACGTGTTGTCCACTGCGACCCTCCTCACCCCGTTGTTCCCTCTGACCCACGTCACCCGTGTGGTGGAGTCTGCTTGGCCCCCACAACAGTTTAAATTTATAACGTATTCTCTAGCATCATAGAATACGCAGGATCAGCATTTTGGTTGGAGAAATCTGGAGAAAACGACTGTGAAGTTCAGACCGTGGTCTTCAGGAAGAACCAAGGACGCTGAAGCTTGCACTTCCTTCTTAGCCTTCTCAGATATCCTCTGTTTGCCTCGTACAGGAACAGATTCATCCTTTAATTTCTGGCCCAGTTCCACTGGGGTTCTCCTCAGTGTTTCCTCCTAGGACTTCAACGACAGAACGCAAGGTTTTAGGAATAGTAGAGTCCTAATGAAAATTGCAACTGCACGCACGTGTGGTTCCCCGAGGATTCTTACTCGGGCACTAAGCAGTTATCAGTGGCATCTGTTTTTAGGCTGCACCCTGCTGATCCATATGCTGAAAAACTTAAAACTTTATTTTTGGTCCAGATCAGGACGTCAAATGTCAAAGCATGTTCCCGCTTCATAAATACACACTTCTTAAAAACCCTAGCCAATTGCTACGTTTATTACTGTCTTTTTTTTTTAAAGAAGGCTTTTAAAGAAAGTAGGTATCCGACAGATAATTGGGTATAGTGATAAATGTGTATGAAAGATAAAAAAGATTTCAGTGGAAGTCCTGGCTCTTGTTTTATTTGTTCCCTTCTTTACCTATGTCCCTAACTAGACATTAGGAACCAGCTTCCAAGTGCCCTGCAGATCAGTCTGTGATGGGCAGAGGGGCTCACTGATACTCATGTGAGACAATGTGTCACACTTAATTCTTACTCAAGAGAAGAACTTTCCAGTAACCCAACTTTCTGTCAGCCCACTGCACATGCCTTTTACACGCGGCTATTGCCCTTTGCCCACACTTGGCTTTTTTGGAATTAATTCGTCTCCCATCCCTAAGAGTCTTGTGGCTTTTGAACTATAGAATGGGCAAGCCAAGCTCCCTGCCACCAATGGTCTCCCTAAATTCTTTCCTCCGCCCCTCAGCACCTGTCTGGGTCCTGCAGACTCGGTGTCTAGAATCTATGCCGTACTTACGCCCAACACACTAGGCCCTAGCTCAGAGGCCCCTCTCTTGTGCATGAGTGGCGGTGGGCCCACCCACCTCTGCGTGTCTAGTATCTTTGCTGTTCAGCCCAGCAGTCCTGTCTGCCAGGGACGCTGCCCTGCAGTGCAGACGATGAACGCAGACAACATGGAAAACCTTCAGTGGTTTCCTGTTACCCGAGGTAGAAAACCAGATCTTAGGATGGCAGTCGAGTGTTCTTAGATACGGCCTTGTCCTATGTGCCCATTTCCTTCATCGATTCATCATGCAATGGGCTGGACTGGACGCATTGGGGCGACTGTTCCACACTGCTGGCACCCAGCAGGTCACTCTGCCGTACAGTTGAAAATAACCTGGTGTGTGTCCACTACACCTCGAGTAAAAGCTGTTCATCGACCTGCACTGTGTGTCAGGCATGGTCCAGGCATTTGGGATAAATCGGTGAACAGAGCAGACAAAGGTTCCTTTCCTCGTGGAGCTTCTAGTCAGCAAAGGGTGTCTACCTGGCACCTGCTTTGTAAATAAAGTCTTAGTGGAACGCAGCCGCGGCCACGGTTTTCGCATTGAGGCTGTTTTCCCGTTACAGCTGCAGAGCAGACTTGTTGAAAGAGAGGCACCAGGTGGCCCCCAGGGCCTAACGGATTTACCAGGAGGCACTTGACGGGGACGTCCGCTGACCCGATCTCCGTGTGTGCCGCAGGCTGAGCGGTACCCACAGTGCCTGGTCTCTGCGTTCAGAAAATCCCATCACCCCAGAGACCCCGCTTTCCTCCCTACGAAGTAAAACTATATTCTTCTTTCAGGGCCCATTTACAAATGCGTCTTCATTATAAAGCCATTCTGGGTGTTCCCAATTCCAAATTGCCTTCTTTCTATTTATTCCACCCCTACCCTGCTTTTCAAGCTCTTTCTCCATCCTATTATCTCACAAAATCAGAAATCATTTACCTGTCTGGCTCCCTCCTCAATGTGGGTTCAGGGATCACAGGCCACATCTTACTCGTTTCACCTGTGCCCTCCACCTCTACCAGACCAGGGTGCAACCTGTAGGAACCAAGTCGCCCGAATTCACCAGGGAGATCCTGGCGTTTTCCTACCACGTGGAAGTTCATCTTGCCCTGCTTTTTCTGCTGCTGCTGCTGCTTCTTCTCACCACTGCACACTCCATGTCTCTGGGCTGGAAAGTGTACCTAAATGTGGCTGTGGGTGCCCAAGCCTGTCCGCTCAGAAAACCTTCCCTGGAAGCACAAGTCGCAGGGTTTATAGAAGGCAAAGCAAACCTCAGAGGTGTCATCTGGTTATTCTCTTCCCAAAGGAAAAAAGGGCAAATGTGAAGGCTATTACTGCAGCTTTGCAAATGGTATTCCAACCCATCATGCTTGATTCACAAGGACCCAGTGGGCAATTAAGGCTCAGAGCTCCGCGCCCCTTCTCCAGCCATTGCCACACCTCTCCGCTGCTCCCTGCAGCTGCCTGTCACAGAAACCCAGCACCTGGCTGCAGCAGACCCACCTCAGGGTCCCCACGGCAGCAGCGGGCCCCAACAATCACAGATAATCGGTAGCAGGATTTTCTGTGTTTCCTGGAATGCTTGTAAGTTCTCACAAGCAATTACACGGGCTCTACAGTGATCCAAATTGCCTCTTAAAACAGCTGTAACAACCGAACCAAAGCTATCGGCTCATAATTTTGGCCACAGGGACATAGATTTCCATGAAAATGAGTCAAACAAGAAACACAAGCAAGAAGCTAAATGATCTGTTTGGTGCAGTTTCCAAACTGTTGTGTTCCAGAACTGGATGACAGTGCCAGGGGCTGATTCTCCCATGTAGCAATCACTTAAAAAGATATTGACGTAAGGAACATGTACACAGGTCCCATGGGCAAAGACAACGGGGGAGGAGGATTGAAAGTGGGGGGGTGGGCAGGGCAGGGGAGAGCAATGGGGGGGGGAAATGGGGACAACTATAATTGGACAACAATAAAAAATTTTTTAATTTAGTAATTATTTAACAAATTTACTAGTTATCTTGTATCCATAGACATATCATATAAATGTAGAAGAGAAGTCACTCATGTTCTTACTGGACTTTAACATCTAACTGTTATAATTCAACAGATGCCATTACAAGTGTGGCAGAGGAGACAGATGTCATTGAAGCGATCACCTCGCGGGGGATGAGGCTCTCGGTCCCGTCAGCGCCCCCCTGACAGGCGCAGGTTAGAAACCATCGCCCCTGCAGTGGTAGCCACTGACAACTCGTGTTACTGTCATCATTTTTACATTGCATTTTAACTGCATCTCTTCTTATAGCAAGCATGCTACTGTTCTTTTAAAGATTTTATTTATTTATTTTTTAGAGAGGGGAGGCAGGGAGGGAGAAAGAGAGGGAGAGAGATATTGATGTGTGAGAGAAACATCTATCAGCTGTCTCTCTAATGCCCCCAACTGGGGACCTGGCCGGCATCCCAGGCACGTGCTCTGACTGGGAATTGAACCTGCAACCTCTGGGTGCTCAACCCACTGCGCCACACCAGCCAGGACTAGCCTGCTATTATTATTGTTTCTTTCGTTTTTATATCCTAATCTGTTGTGGGTTGAACTGTGTCCCCGCCCCCCAGTAAAAGACACGTCAATGTCCTAACCCCCAGCATGTTGGAATGTGACCGCATTTGGAAACGGGAGACGTGATTAGTTAGGCTGAGGTCAAACTGAAGTGAGGTGAGACTTTAAAGTAAGAGGACTGGTGTTCTTATAAACAGAAAGTCAGTGAGGGGACAGAGACACAGGGGCCATGCCATGTGATGCGGCGGGGATACACCCGCGAGCCAAGGCGCGCCAGCCTGCTGGTGGCCCGCACACCCCCAGAGGCTAGAAGAGACAAGGCAAGATCCCCTAGAGTTTTTAGAGGAACTACAGCCCCACCAACCCCAGGATTTCAGATTCCC